>NC_135882.1:94799297-97277605 GCF_964194155.1 Cetorhinus maximus
ACCTTCACTTTCAGGCAATCATCCTCTGCTACTAAATGTCAGTAGAATTCCCAAGCCTGCTTATCAAGGTGTCATTGAGACTAGGATACTTTGGTGGAGACTGTTTATCGCTTGCCACAGAACTTACTTCTCCACTCTAACACCAATGCCGCCCCCCCAACCCTCGCCCCCCCAACCCTCCCCCTCCCACCTCCCCCTCCCACCTTCCCCTCCTCCCCCCCCCCCCCCCTGCCAGTGCTGGCTAACTCTTCCTTATATACACATCTGAGTGTAGTTAGCTAATCAATACCAATCACCTGTTCACCTTATTACCTTCAATTACAAGGATTTGACATCCGCTAAGCAGAACCTATTAGGTACTAATAATATGATAATATACTTGACACAAAAAAGAAATCTTATTTTAGAGGTACAGCAATTTTACCTCTCAACCTTCTGGTTCAAGGGCTGATATGGTCTAAGCCTCCTCCTATTTTTTCTACTTCAAGGGTCCACCTTATTCCTCCTAAATGCTGGTGCTACAATTTTATCTTTCTGTCATTATAAAATTTGGTGAAATGGTTGACATGGGCTACTTGTCAGCGAATAAATGTTGGTATTGTGACTCAGAGGAAGACAGTTTTCTTCATACGATTTGGCATTGGCCTTAAATCTTCCCTTCTGAGCTGCTCTTGTTGGAAAAGGTGCTGTCATTATTAATGATACTAAAAAGAGATTTTTGGAATTAATTGCAGAGATGAACGCTTAATGGTATGTAGGCAGAATGATAGTAGTGAAGAAGCTCATTATCTTGTCATGTTAATCAAAGAAGCCACTAATACATGTGTGGTCTTCAAGAATCTGGAGACAACTTTTTTTATTCTTATGCAGCTAGACTTTGATGTCATATTTGTCCCTGAGATGAGGTATCACATATTAATTTCATCACCTAGAGAATCTGTTCCACCTGCGTTTCATTATCTGATTCTGTCCTGCCTTAGCTTATCTGCTGATGAAAACCTCATCTATGCCTTTGTTACCTCTAGAATTAGCTATTTCAATGTTCTCCTTTCCAGCCTTCCAACTCCCACCAAACATAAACCTAAGCTCATTAAAATCTCTCCTTCCTATATCCTAACTCACACAATGTCCTGTTCATCCAGCACTGCTGTGCTCTCTGATTCCCAGTGCCTTCCAGTCTAGCAAGGCATCAATTTTGCCTTTAACAAATCGAGTTAGTTGTCATTTAACCATCCATTTTTGTCCAAGAGGTCATTAATTTGTCTTGAATTATTGTGTCAAAAGCTTTTCACCATCAGCTTTATGTTGACCCTCCTGCAAGCTTTATACCTCTACCCTTATCTGAACAGTGGTGTAACATTTGTAATCCTCCAATCCTCTGGCATCATTTCCATATCTAAAAACGATTGGAAGAGTGTGGCCAGAGCCTCCAGTATCTCTGCTTTATCGTCTCTCCAATCAGGTACCGTGCCCTAGGAAGGCATTTGCGACCATGGATCTTATTGTTAGTTTTGCTCTGGAGGTGTGGATCATCTTCCATGGTGATACATTCATCCAGTTTGCAAGGCTCTTTAGAAAGATCATTCCTTGTCTACCTTGATCTCTTTTACCATCGATCTTTCCCACCAGCATCATACTTTCTAAATTATCATTTCTTATTACATGCCCACGAAATTCCAACTGTCTCATCCTGATCTTGATCAGCAGACTTTTTTTGTCTCAGATTTTACCAGCACCTCCATAACTTTGCAACCCCAATTCTCCTCTGTGTTGTTCACTGATCATCCACCATTCGCTTCGGTATGTCAAAATTCGTGTGATGTAGCATTACAGGATTCTCAGCTTTGTCCTCATGACTAATTTTGAGTTGATCATAATCTTTTTCAATTTTCAAAATATACCTTTGGCCATTCCAATCTTTTGTCTTATTTCCTGGTTGCACTTTCCATCTGATGAAGATAATGCCACAAATTTCACTTTTCAGTTTGGTTTTGTAAAAGATAGAGAAAGATGAAATGCCAAACTGTATCTCTAAAAATCCATATGGCTTGCATTCTATCACAAAGAGCTATAGAAATGAAAAAAGATGTATGCATGTGTTACATTGATTATAGTAAGACATTTGATAAAGTGAAACATGAAGAACTGATGGACATGTTAGAGCCTCTTGACCTTGATAGCAAGGATCTTAGAGTGCTAAGAAATCTTTATTGGGAACAAACTGCAGCTGTAGAAGTTGAGAACAATCTAAACGATTTTGTGAAGATTGAAAGAGGGTTCAGACACAGGTGTGCTTTCTCCCCAGATTTATTCTGTGTGTATAGTAAAAATATTCTTAGAGAGATTGAAGACCTTCCTGGATTATTAGTTGGAGGTTACAACTTTAATAATATAAGATACGCTGATGACACTGTTCTTATTGCCGACTCTGAAGAGAAATTGCAGAAGGTTTTAGATAGAGTAGTGAGTGAAAGTGAGAAGAAAGAGCTGTAATGTACGATTCTTATGCTCACTAATACGTAACACCGGGGGTAATTCAGAGATCACCATCTTTGAAATCCATTTTCCTAACTGCCTCCCTTGCTTCTGAAACCCTGACAGTGGGATCCCAAACTTTTTCCTTTCTATGTCATTAGTAACAATATAGACCACAACTTCTGGCAGTTTCTCTTCCCCAGCATAATGTTCATCTGTAACATATTCTGATTCTGACAAAAGATCATTGACCTGAAATGTTAACCACACTTTACACTCTGCACAGATGCTGCCTGCACCTGCTGAATGTTTCCAGCACTTTCTGATTTAATTTTGTTTCTGAGGACATTCATTCTTTAGTTGAGGTGGGGTGGTGCCACATCCTCCTGGGTAACCATGTGAAGTTTGCTAGCTGGAGATTTTGATATGAATCCAAGGTATTTGAAACTTGCTAAAAAAAAAAACATTTGAAGGAAAATTGATCTATAATGGCTTGGGTAATGAATTTGCTTGTTGTACATTGAGGGAGTTCTGAACCTATTGTGCAGTTGGTGATGTTAGGAATTGAGAGAAGGAGAAATAGGATCTGGAGAATAAGATTCTTCTGTTTGCATTTAAGTGTTCTACTCAACCTCTACAGTAAATGTGTGAACCTTTGGATTGGTGCAGAATTTTACGAGTGGTTTACAGCCAGGGAAGTGAGTGAGCTTAGTGCCATCGGTTGTTGGTGTAGCTTGAAAGATCATGACATTAGTTAATTTACATTTATTATAGATGTGCGGCTTCAGTAAGGAAGAGTTCCAATTAAGGGGACTTTCCCCATTGCTGTAGCATACCCCTGAGATAGGCACTTTCCACTCTATTAAATGCCTTCTTTTGACCTAAGGAAACATAAAGGCTCAATGACAGCAAGTGTAGTACAGAATGTCGAGGAGACTGATATTCTCTGTTAATTGTAACCAGCAGGGAGTGCCCATTTGTGCACCAAGATCAAGCTTTCTGTGATGTACCAGGATGTTGGCATTGCAATTTGACAAGGAGATAGTTATGCAAGCAGTACCATTTGATGAGTTTTTGCCTTTCATGTCAACAAATGGCAGCTTCTCTTCTCTAGTTATAAAATAATTCAGGTGAAGGCAGAAGTGTCATGGTGATGCGTCAAGTGTTTTAACGTTGGGGGGTGGTACGTAGTGACTAGTCTGCTTGTCACATTTTGCTTTCAGCTCTCACTGCTGGCTAGCAGCACAACTATGGTGAAAAGAGAGCTGAGTGTGAAGCTTCTCCTGCCAATACATAGTCTCTTCATCAGCAAGCCCAATGTAGTGCTACCCTGCAGTGACATACATAAACTGGGTACCTTGCAGTCCTCAGCTAAACTACAGGGGACTTGAAGGATGCCTGGCCCCCAGGCATGTCGCATGCAGGCCCAGCGCTGTATGTTTAGACCCTGGTGCCTATGAATCAGACCCCCAGCTATCGGTAAATAGCCCCACTGCCTTATGGATGTCTTATGAGAGAAAAAGGCTAATGGAGTAAACCCTGACAGAAAATCCGGAGTGGATTCCCAGAGGCAGTAATCTGTCATCTTATCAGGCGGCTTTCCATCAACTCCTGCAGCAGAGCTGGTATCAGACAGCACTGATTTTATCGTTTAATTTGGACAGCGCTAGCAATGCTAAGAAGTTGGGGGTGGGGAGGGGGGAATGGGGGTAGGGGATTGGAGGTTGTGGTCCTGATGCTTTAGCAACTCAAGATCTTCATGCTATTTGCCCAGACCAGTGCCCTGGAGAGGACATTTCAGCTTCACGGTTTACGTTGGCACAACACAGGAGGCAACAGTCACCGGTTATAAACTGTTATGCGAGTGACAGAGAACATGTGCGCCAGGGGTTACTTCCAATGGTGAGGGAGATCATTGCATCTCATTGGATAGCCACTGCCTGCCACAAGCTGGGCAGCCCCCAGTCAGTTAGGGGCTGTCCTGTCATGGCCTACTTTCCTCAATGTGTTTGGAGTTTAGAGAGTTACCTGTCAACAGGCGGGTTGCTGATCTATACACCAGGCAAGACAAACTCAACAAAGAAAACACCAGTATTTCACATAGCAAGCTGGAATGTAAGGATCATGCATCCTGGCCTTACTGACAATGTTCTGTAGGTTGATGACATACACAAGACAGCTGGTCGACAAAGAACTACAAGGCTCAATGTGGACATTGCTGCGCTGTAAGGAAACAGGCTCACTCAGAGTGGATCCCTTAAAGAGAAACGCTGCACATTTGTTGTAAGGATGGCTGAGTTACTACTATCCTCAACAGAATTGATCTGCAGACACTTCTTGGGTGGAAACATTTAGTTTATTTACAATATACTCAGCAGCAACCACGCGTGTGCTTTCAACTCCAACTCAACCATAGGCTGAATTTTCCCCCCGTCGGGGGATATGTTGATGGGCGGGTGCGTACAGGTGCACTTCCGATCGGCACCCCTGATCAGAGGCGCGCCGCCATTTTACGTGGGTGGGCCAATTAAGGCCCGCCCAGTGTGACATCCTCCAGAAGTGCAATGCATTCCCTGTGCGGGTGGGGGGAGTCCCAAAATCGAGAGTGCGCTCTTTCGCGTATGCGCACAAAAGAGCGCACTCATCTCCCTGAGGCTAAGTGCTGCCTCAGGGAGATCGGCTGTACATGCGAAAAAGATAAAAATAGAAAAATAAAATTTCCCTTACATGTCCCCTCATGTGCCAATGCCTCATGAGTTGGGACATACCCATAATTTTTACAAAACCTTTATTAAAATTTTTTAAAGCCTACATGAAACCTCATCCCGCCCGTGGATGAGGTTTCATGTTTTTTCTAATTCCCGCCGGGGCTCCTGGCCTGCCCGCCAACCTTAAGGTTGGACAGGCAGGTCTTTTAATTACTTAATTGACCCTGTCAATGGCCTCAATTGGCCATTGACAGGTCGGCGGGCGCACAGCTGATTTCGCTGCGCTCCCGCTTTCCTGAAAATTTAAATCGGACACAGTGACATCGTGAGTTCCCCCCGACGTCACCGCGCATCATTTTACACGTTGGCAAGCAGGCCCCGCCCTCGCTAGCCAACATGTAAAATTCTGCCCCGACTCTATTGCTACGCTGACTGCTGAGGTAGCCCGCGCTACTCATCCTATTGATTACTCTCGTGATCTTCCTTAGCAAGTATTATTCTTAAAGGTACATTACACACTAAATTAAACCATAATTATTACATTCCTCCCCCTTTAACTTGGCTATACATATATTTACAAGTACATTTTTTTTAAGACAACATAATATTTACGCTGGGTAGGGAATTTACAAGTTCAGTCTTTCAACTGGTCTCCTGGTACATGTGGAATGTCGCAGCTCCACAGCTTCAGATTCTTTGTCAGGAACCTCCTTTTTCAGAGTTGCCTGAACATCAGGTGTTTTGGTGGACATGTGCAGTTCTGTGTCCTCAACTCTTACAGGAACATCAGGCATGTCAGTCCTGGGTTGAGTATCTTTGACAGGAAAAGTAGACCCGGTCATGATCACTCGTGAAACCAAATCTTGGTGATTTGTCTCTCTCTTCCTTAAATGGTCCACATGTTTCTGGATGATTCGGCCTTCCACTTCCACGTGGTAAGATGGAGGTCCAGTCACCACACTTATATCACCTGGTAACCACTTTGGCCCTTCCCCAAAGTTCTTCATGTATACCATCTCTCCCATGGTAAATTTCCTCTCATGACTATGCCAGTCATGTCTAATTTTCTAGCTTCCCTGACTCCTTTCCAACTTTGCCTCTAAATTCGGCATTATTAAGCTCAATCTTGTCCTGAGATGGCATTTCAACAATAACTCTGCAGGTGTGACATCTGTTGTTGTGTGAGGGGTAGTCCTGTAATGAAAAAGAAAGCGTGCTAGCTTGGTTACCAATGAATCGCCAGTTAGCTTTATCATGCCTGCCTTGAACGTTTGAACCACCCTTTTGGCCAGTCCATTTGAGGAAGGGTGCTACGGTGGAATTTTCACATGAGTGATACCATTGAGGCTGCTAAACCGCTGAAACTCAGCACTTGTAAATGCTGTGCCATTATCGGAAATGATTACTTCCGGTAGTCCGTGAATGGCAAAACTCTGACGTAGTTTCTCAATTGTAGCGGCTGAGGTTGGTGACTTCATCTCATATACGTCCAACCTTTTTGAATGGGCATCGGCAATGAGCAGAAATATTGTTCCCAGCAAAGATCCAACATAATCAATGTGTAACTGCACCCAGGGTCTACCTGGCCACTCCCATGGGTGTAACAGAGCTGTCACTGGCAACTTTTGCAGCTGCTGACATTGCACAGAGCTCTTTACTGAACTCTCTATTTCGCCATCCATCCCAGGCCACCATAGATAGCTGCGTGCTATGGTCTTAATTCGGGATATTCCTGGATAGGCGCTGTGCAGTTAAATTAGAAGTGGCTCCCTTCCCTTTGGAGGAACTATCACTTGTGCTCCCCACAATAGGATGCCATCCTCATTGGTTATTTCATGTCTTCTGTTGAACTACAGTTTCATTTTGTCAGATACTGGCTCCTCTGGTCAACCATGTAGTACCTGTTCTTGTACTTGAGATAGGACTGGGTCCCAACTTGTCCAGTCTCTGATCTGTCGAGAACATACCGGCAAGGGGTCTAAGAAATTTTACAGTAAAACAAGTTCCTGTGGAACAGGGATGTGTTCATCATTTTCTTGTAAAGGCAAACGACTAAGTGCATCGGCATTTGTGATTTGATTGCTAGGCCTGTGTACGAAAGTATATTCGTATGCTGCCAGAATTAAGGCCCTATTATTATTTCTGTATCTTCTTTCTATGTGCTGCCTTCTTTCTAGCCCAGACTTTAACCTCGGCCTTCTTTTTGACTTCACTATTGGCCAGACTTCTCACAGATGCCAGCTCAACTTGTCTGAGCTCAGTGGCTGAGTGTCCCAAAATTTCATTATCTGTCTGCTTCTTGGAAAATTCTGCAACTTTTACTTCCAAAGCCTCTTTGGCTTCATTTAGCTGATTCTTCAGCTCTTCCATCTCTATTTTATATCTGTTTGCTGCCTCCTTTAAAAGTGAACATTGTTGTGTTTTCTCTGCCAGCTCGTTCTTCAGTTTATTCAGACAAGTGCTGAATTTGTTCTGTTTCTCTTCATACTTTTCCAAAGGTACAAACTTTGACCTAAGGGAATCTTGCAGTGTGTGAAGGTCTTTCAACAAGTTTTCTTTTTCCCTGCGAAGGATGCTCCCCTCGTCTTGAACTCTGATATAAAGCAGGATCTCTTTGAGTTTCTTCTGTTGTTCTTCCAGGTTTTGGTTTAAGGAAGCCTTCATTTCTTCAGGTTGTTGAGTCCTTACACACTCCTTTTTCAAAACAGGAACACTTCCAGCTTCCTTTTGGAATCTCTGTGGCCAATTAAGGTAGATTCCCCTTAGCCAATTTCACCCTAGAAGGCTTGGTCCTCTGCCTCTCAATACCAACACTGGTAGCTTTGCCAATTGGCTTCCATAATAGACAGTTACTCTGCTTATGCCTTTTACTTGAATGTCTTCACCCATATATGTTTTGACCTTGGCTGTTGTTTCTTCTAAACTTAATTGATGTTCACCATTATTCAGATATCTGAAGGTATGTTCCCCAATTACTATAGTGGAAGCTCTCGTGACCATTTCCGTTCTAATAGGTTTGCTATTTACTTTCACTGTGACAAATATTGGTTCTGTCTTTCCAACTTTCAGATTAAACCATGAGTAAATGTATGAATCTGTTGTTTCAGGCTCTTCTACATTGTAGATTTCATTGGGCTTCTTCTTTTGTTTACAAGCCTGCTTGAATCTTTCCTTGCGCTGCCTCATTATATGTCCATCTCTGTGACAATAGTAGCATTCGATTTTTTTAAACTGCCAATCACTAAAAGATTGTTTGTTTCCACTTCTATTAAAATTATTCTTCGATTTCGCTGCTGAGTTATTTTTCTTTATTCTTCAGCCAGTGGAGGCTTCTTGGCAGAGTCTTCCATTTTCCTGCCCTTTTCAGCTGTGGTTTCCTACCCGATGTGGAGGACGGCGTCATTTTAAGCACCCAGTATTGCTTTTGAATCTCTTCCCATCTCTTTCCATGGCCAGCGCTATCTCTAGACCCTTCTTGAAATCCAGATTCACTTCAGGCAATAATATTTTCTGACTAGTGTCTTCTTTCACACCGCACACTAAATGACCTCTGAGCATGTCGTTCAGAGTCATACTGAACTCACAATGTTTCATTAGCTGCTTCAAATTTGCCATGTAGCATGCAATTGTCTCACCCAGGGCCCTATTTTGTGAATTAAACCTGAACCTCTGCATCATGACTGAGGGCTTTGGTTGAAAATGACCCTTCACGAAATCCACCAATTCATCGAAATTTTTCGAATCTGGGACACTGGGTGCCGTCAAACTTTGAATCAAACAGTGGGTTTGGCTCCCACAAGCACTTAAGGGGATTGCTTACCTCTTCTCTTCCTCTGTAATGTCATTCACTTGAATAAAGAACATGAGGCGTTCTACGTAATGAGACCAATCATCTGTGGCTGGCTCAAAAGAATCAATTCTCCCAGATTGCGGCATTTTGAGAGGGGATTACTTTTTTTATTCTATTGGGGCTTGCTACTTACAATCACTGGATGAGGTACGGTGCCAATTTCTTTTGAAATTGATTTCTTCTGTTCAATCCTGTTTTATCCTCATTGCCAGTTTGCTGTAAGGGTGGCCAAATTGCTACTATTGCTGATAGAGTTGATCAGCAGACACTTCTTGGGTTGAAATATTAAGTTTATCTACAATGTACTCAGCAGCAACTACACGTGTGCTTTCAACTCCAATTGGTTACTACAGGTCATGTGATCTTCCTTAATAAATATTATTCTTAAAGGTACAATACACACTAAATAAAACCATAATTGCTGCAACGTTCTTCTAGCAGGGGAAAGCTCAAGAGGCAATATGTGAGCACGGGGTGGGTTTCACAGTAAAAACACTCTTATTGTGATGGTTAATCCCATCCAGAGGGATCAGAGAGACTTCTTACTCTTCAATTATCAGCAAGTGTGGTCCCAGTTACATTATGGGTATCTATGCCCTGACAATTACTTCCACCCAAGATGTCAAGGATCAATTCTATGAGGCACATGACACTGCCATCAGCAGAATTCCCAGCACCAAGGAACTGTATCTTCTTGGGGGCTTCAACACAAGGTTGGGTACCAACTATGCAGCTTTGTCAACATGCATAGGGCACCAGGGAATCAGCAAGATGAATGAAATGGACAGAGATTGCTTTTACAATGGACTCTGTGTGATGTACAGCTACTTCTAAATCAAGCTGTGCCACAAGGTATCCTGGAGACATCCAAGATCAAACCTCTGACACTAGATAAATCTCATTATCACCAGACATACCACCCTCAACAGTGTCCTCATCACTCCTAGCTATCACAGTGCTGACTGTGACACTGACCACTCCCTGGTGTGTAGCAAGGTCAGGCTTCAGTCAAGGAAACTATTACACTCCAAGAAGAAAGGTCACTCTCAGATCAACACTTGCTGTATCATTGACCCAGAAATTCCTCAACATCCTCGATCAGGCTCTTTCGGACAACAATGTCCAAGGCCAGATTGAGGTGTCAAAGTGGGATCATTTGCACAATGCCATCTATAACTCTGCACTCACTGTGTATGGGAAAATAGATCAGGGGAATGCTGACTGGTTTGAGGCTTATTGGACGGAAATGGAGCCAGTTACTGCAACCAAGAGGAGAGCCCTCATTAACTACAAGCTAGTGATCAGCAAACAAAATCTAGATGCTCTCAGAGCTGCCAGAATCAAGTACAAAGAGACTGCTTGGCACCATGCCAATCAATACTCGTTGAAACTCTGCAATAGTGCACAATCTGCTGCTGAATCTAGGAACGCTAGAGGGATGTTTGAAGGAACCAAGAAGGCAACAGGCCCAGCAGCAACCAAATCAGCTTCCTTGAAGACAAAGACAGGGATGATCATCACTGAACCTAGTAAACTGATGGAAAGGTGGGTGGAGCACTGCATGAACTCTATGCAACAGAGAACATTATCAATGAAGGAGCTCTCAGTGCCATTCCAGACTTTGCCATCGAGGAGCTGGACAGCAAGATCACCATAGTAGAGCTCAACAAGGCCATTGACTACCTGGCTAGTGGTAAAGCCCCAGGAAACAATGGCATGCCCCCTGAAATGCTCAAATGTGGAAAACCAGCCCTGCTGCAGCATCTCCATAAATTTATGCGCCTCTGCTGAAAGGAAAGATTTGTGCCTCAAGACATGTGTCATGCAAATATAGTGACTTTGTGCAAAAACAAAGGGAATTGCAGTGAATGCAACAAGTACCGAGGCAAAAACAAAAATAGCTAGAAAAACTCGGCAGGTCTGCCTGCATCTGCGGAGAGGAATACAGTTAACGTTTCGAGTCCATATGACTCTTCATCAGAACTCAAGTACTGAGCCATCTCCTTGCTAAGTATCGTGGGGAAGATCTTTGCACAAGCTGCTCTGACCGGATTGCAGACCATGGCATTACGGATCTACCCTGAGTCTCAGTGTGGCTTCACAACTGCAGATTGACAGTTGACATGATTTTCTCACATCAGCAATTACAAGAGAAGTGCCGTGAACAATACAGACCACTCCACATTGTCTTCATAGACCTCACCGAGGCCTTTGATCTCATCAGCAGAGTTGGACTCTTTAAACTGCTGCGGAAAATAGGCTGCCCTCCTGGACTCCTGGATGTCATTTCTCCTTTCCAAGAGAACATTTACAGTTGCAACATCAGACGCTTTCAAAATCAGCTGTGGGGGAAAACAGGGCTGTGTCCTGGTGCCAACTCTTTTTGTATATTTTCTCCATTCTGCTATTGTGCGGTTTCAATGACTCAAATGAGGGTGCCTTCCTGCATGCCAGACCTGACAGAAAGATTTCAACTTGGCAAGACTGCGCACTAAGTGCATAAAGTCCTAGTCTGTGAGTTGCTGTTTGCTGATGACACTGTGCTAACATCCCATATTGAAGTTCATTTGCAGCAGCTTGTAGGTCATTTCTCCAGGGCCTGCAGGGAGTTTGCACTGACAATCAACATCAAGGAAACCAAAGTCATGGACTAGGACGTGGAGAGACTCCACTTTCCATGAAAATTGATAACCTCACTCTGGAGGTCATCAACAGCTTCACATACATTAGCACCAGGATTGCCTAAGCCACAACTGTCAATGCAAAGTTGAGAGGTCAAGTGTAGACCAACAGAAAACTAACCAGAAATACAAAGCTCCGTGTGCACCAGGCTTGTGTCCTCAGCAGCCTCCTTTACATGGTGAGGCACGGACAACTTACACAAGCCAAGAAAAGTGGCTGAGCAGCTTCCACTTCTGCCGCCTCAGACAAATATTGGGCACCTCCTGGCAGGACAGATCACTAATTATGGAGGTACACCAGAGTGCAGGAATCCCCATCATATTTGCTATTTGAGTCAGCGGCCACTCCAAGGCTGGGTCATGTGTGCTGAATGGATGACAACTGAAAACCCAAAGACATGGCGAGCTTGCTATTGGCATGAGTCCAACAGGTCATCCATATCTGTGATACAAGGACCTCTATAAGCAAAACCTCAAGTTCACTGGGGTTAGAGTCAATGCATGTGAAGTCCTTGCTGCTGCCTGGCATGCCTGGAGACAAACAGTCAGGAAGGGCATGGAAAAAGCAGGGGATCAAAGAAATGACCAGATGGCGGAAAAAAGAGCCCACCAGAAGAAAAAAAATTGGTTGACTTCAGGCCAATGCTATTCACCTATGCTAGACACTAAAGGCACTGCCACTCATGAATCGAGCTCTACAGCCACAACAGACAATGCCCTCCCTGGGTACAGCCCATTATGTCCCAAGATGGATGCCAAAGTGCCTAACCTGCCCATGCAGAATTGTGAGGATGTATTTTGATGCCTTGCAAATGAAGAGAAAATGAGATAAAACATGCTTCATGCCACTCACACCTGCATAACAGCAGGTAGAAGGGACATATAAATCTGGAACAAATTGACAAGAATCAAATTAAAATTCCAATCAGTTGCACAGTATTCTACAGCAAATGAAAAAAAAAGACATTTACATCAGCATGATTTGAATCATTAAACCTCCCTCGCTCCGCCCTTCCACTCCCAGTTTCCCACCTCACTCCTGCTGCCAGTTCCTGCCTCCTGATGCACCAGGGGTTATACATTGCTGCATGCTGTGCAATTTCTGATATTGAATGAATTTCCATGAACAATGTGTTCAATCCCTTGCAGCAGAAACAGGAGGAAGGCACCAGATTAACCTTTGATTTTCAGCTACAAACGTGAACAAATGGATGTTGCCCTGCAAACACAGACTGTCAGCATAAAGCATAACTATAAGTATCACCAGTACCAACAAAAGCAGCTTAATTGGTCATTCACCTGGCGCAGGATTGGCAGGTCATCAGGTGGGCACGGCGGCTGGGCCCAGGAGCAGCCAAGAAAAAGTCCGCCACCCGCAATCAACCCCCGACCGCAATTTCACGCTGGCTAGCCAATTAGCGGTCAGCCAGCGTAAAATGCCTGCTGAAAGGCTCTGCGCTGCTGGGGTGGGGAGGAGGGCAAGCGCTGAAGTCTGCGCAGGTGCGGGGGAGCGTGCACTGAAAGCTCCCTGAAGACAGAGAGCTGAAGAATTTGAAAGTCAAAAATAAAGATGTGGAAAATCTGAAAAAAATGTCCCTGCATAGGACACACTCACATGAACATAAACATAATAAAAACTATGTCAAAACATTTTTAAAATTAATGTCAGAAACCTCATCCCGCCCGTGGACGAGGTTTCCTCAAAAGTGCAAAGGCCACCTGGCTGATTTGCCAGCCCGCCAACCCTAAAGTTGGAAGGGCAGTGAAAAATCTGTCTTAACTGCTACTTTAATGGCTTTAACGGGCCTCTTACTTGTCAGCGGGTGTGCTGCCGACTCTCACACGTTCCCGCCGAACAAAATATCACATAAGTGCGCAATGACGTCAGGACACTCGCCCGACGCCATCGCACACTATTTTATGCCTGATTGGGTCAGGCGCACGCCCACCTACCCCTGATGCTGTGGATTCACATGATATAAAGAATGTTTGCTGTATTTTCTAGCATAGCAAATAGAACTTCAAAGTATCTTTGCATGTGAAGCAATTTGAAACATTTTGGGAGATGAGATGAGGTGCTATTTAAAATGTAAGTCTTTATTTTTTATGAAAAGGAGGAATTTCAGCAGAAACGATAGGTTTGGAGTATTGCTGAAAAGAGAGATATGTTGCTGAAGCTTTTGGTCTTGCACTCATCAGGAGCAAGAATGCCAATGTTAGCTGGAAATCTGCAAATTCTTCCACGGTCTTGCTCAGTTTGTGCAGGATAAAAGGACGGGAGCAATTCATCTACTTTAACAAAAACTTATTAGGTTGAAAATTAAAAGCAAAGTATTACAGATGCTAGAGATCTGAAATAAAACAGGAATTGCTGGAAAAACTCAGCAGGTCTGGCAGCATCTGTGGAGAGAGAAACAGAGATAACGATTTGGGTCCGTATAACTCTTCTTTGGAACTGAAGAGAAGTAGAGGTGTGATGGGTTTTGTGCTGCTGGAAAAGGGGGGAGGGGCAGGTGGAGCAAAAGAGAAGTTCAGGGATAGGTTAGTGATTGGGGGTGATTAAATGACAAAGATGTCATGGAACACAAGGCAAAGGCAGTGGTAATGATAGTATTAAAGAAATAAAGAATTGGTCCAGAGTAGATGTGAATGCTAGAATAAAGGTCAGCTGTAGGGTGGGGTGGAGTGGAGATGGTGTGGCCGGTGGGGTGGGGGTGGTACAGGAAGAAGACTGGGAAAGCAATAAATATAGAGGATTCTGAGGGGGAGAGTCAAAGGTTAGGATCCTTATTGGTGCCAAAGACAGAGGTGGGAAGAGGGATATGAGGTCCTGCAAGCAAATTTTAGGAAGATAGGAAGGAGGCTAGCAAACAGGACCCCAAAGGTAGTAATCTCCAGATTACTCCCAGTGGCCACATGCTTCCTAGAAGGGAAAAAAACAGTTCGGGCCAGTGTTTACTGGTGTTCCAGGGTATACAAGACCAGTTCTTATTCTTATTTCCTAGCTTTTACTGTTTTTACCTTCTAGGTTATAATTATATAAATAGGAGGATAGAGCAGATGAATGCATGGCTGGAGAAGTGGTGCAGGAGGGAGGGATTTTGATTCCTGGAACACTGGAGCTTGTTCTAGGGGAGGTGGGGCCTACGCAGGTCAGAGGTTTGTACCTTAACAGAACTGGAACAAATGCCATCATTGGCCAGTTTGCTAGTGCTGTCGGGGAGGATTTAAATTAACTTGACAGGGTGATGGGAACAGGGTGTCAAATTAGAAAGGAGAAACAAGATGCACAAAGTGCCTGAAAAGACAAAAAGTGCTCAAGTAAGAAATAGCATCAGGTGGGGACAGACTAAGAAGGAATGCAATAAGGTCTAAATTAGTTTTGCAGTGCATGAACTTGGTAAGTGAGGTTGATAATCTGTAGGTGCAGGTAGCTATATGAGAATACAATGTGGTGGTGATAACAGAGACCTGGCTCAAAAAAGGGCTGGAGTGGACACTAAATATTCCTGGATACAAGGTGTTCAGGAAGGGAAGGAATAAAAGGGGGAAGGGTGGCTGAATTGATTAAGGAGAATATATCAGTGCTGGAGAGAAAGGTTGTCTTAGAGCTGTCAAGAATTGAGTCTGTCTGGTTAGGTTTAAGAAACAATGTAGGGTGTACTGTACTATGGCCAACAACTTGCAGATGAGAAAATTTGCAAATTACAGTGAGTTGCAAAAACTACAGAATAGTGATCAAAACAGAAAAATGTTCAGATTTCCAGCATTCGCGGTATTTTGCTTTTATTTTATAGAATGGGGGACTTTAATTATCCTAATATAAACTGGGATAGTAATTGTGTAAAGGGCAGAGAGGGGGAAATGTTTCTGAAGTATGTTTAGGAAAATTTTCTTGATCAGCATGATTCTGACCCAATATGGACAGAGGCATTGCAGGATCTGGTTTTGGGAAATGAGATGGGTCAAGTGGATCAAATGTCAAAGGAGAACATTTAGGGGAGGGTGATCATATTTTCACAAGACTTAGGTTAGCTATGGAAAAGGACAAGGAGCAATTTAGAGTAAAGATACTTAAATGTAAGAGGGCGGTCCTCGAGGAGGAGGTGGATGTCAGGGTTGGCAGGAGGAGGCCACCACAGCAGACCAAAAAAGCTTGGGAGGAGGTGGCAACTGAGGTCAGCAGCCACAACGTTGTGTGGATCATATGGGTCCAGTGTAGTAAAAGGTTCGACGACCTGCAGCGCTCAGCAAGAGTGAGTACCGTCTTGGCATTGATCAGTGTAGAGAAGTGTTAAGGGCTGGCCGTCCACCTATGCAGCTCAGAGTGTTAGAGTCTGAGTGCCAACTGTCAATGACGCTGGAGCTGGCAAAGGGGGTGAGCCCTGGCTGCTTGGCCTGAGTGCTTTGCGACTCGAGGTTCACGACCTGGACGTGCCCTGCAAGGTGTTCCTCAGGTGGGGTTGGCCAGGCTGCAATGGTGCTGCAGGTAGAGAGTGCACTAATCAATGCTCCTCTGTCCTTTCAGATAAGGAGCCATAACAACATAGAGAGGTCAAGGACAGGTGGAGGCCCCCAAACCTCCTAATCATGACCAGGTTTGAAATGGACACTATGGAGCTGAAGAGCTTCCACCCACCTCGTTCAGCCGTTCGTGGACAGGCAGGGTCTCTGATGAAGGTAAGAGTGCAGTGCACAGAGGTGAGAGTGTCGGATTGTGCATACATTCTTTTGTAGCCTCATTATTGATGGGAACCTCAGAACTGGGTCCCCATTGATCATTGAAAGACGATGGCACCATGATGCAGATCTCCACTGTCTCATCAGGGCCCCTGCCATGGACAGTGACAGTGTGATGACTTAAACTAATGACATGTCATTGTCCTCCCTTAGATTCACCAGCACGCACTTGTATGCAGGACGCCGAGGAGCCGCCCTTGACACCAGAGGACAGCCAGACTTCAGATGCATCTGCATCACACTCGCTCTCTGAACCAGGCACCAGCGCAGATACCAGCACCTCAGTGGGCATTAGACTGGCAGCTAAAATGTTGGTGCAAAGTAGTGAGGGCACTTCACACTCAATTGAGGAGCAGGCGGAGGCAGAGAGTGCCCAGGGCGCCGGCAGTCAGAGGGCTGCTGGAGACCAGGATGATGTTGAGTCGAAGGCAGATGATGAGCCTCTGGAGTCGTCCGTTAGGTGGCAGATGCTGGATGACCAGTGAGATGTGCAGGAGGATCTGGCAGAGATCCATCAGGGTATGTGTGCCATGATCTCTGTTGTGGAGGAGTCCATGTGGAATTGAGCACTGCGTTGATCCTCATCGCCGAGCACACTGCCTCCTCCATTGAGAGAGTGGCGACTCTCATGGAGAGGCAGCTACAGAGACAGAATCAGGGCTTCCTGGGGTTGCGCTTGGACCTGCAAGCCCTCATACAGGCACTGACCTCAGGTGATCAGTGCCATGTGGGAGATGGATAAGGCACCCAATATCCCAGCTATCAATGGTGAGCAGAGAGGTCCAGAGTGACCTCACATTGGTGCACAACCTGCTTGTCATCTCTGCAGGCTCCTGTCAGGGTGTTCTGGCAGCAGCTCCTCCACCCCTCTGCCAGTGACCATAGCATCAGATGAGGCTGCGATGACTTGGGAGATGCCAGCTATGGCACTGGCTGCACCTTTCAGGTGAGACCAGCACAGGCTCCACTGGCCAGAGGATGACCTCCAAGGTCGCCAAGGCCAACAGGACAGCAGAGTCAGCAGACTGCCTCCCATGCCAGTGCCAGCGAGGCAGATGGGAGGGGGTAACAAGACGCAGCACTCGTAGCCATACGTTTAAGGCACCATGAGCACAAGAGGGACTGTTTACGGGTAAAAACAATAACAATAGGGTAATTATATTAGGTGATTTCAACTTTCCAAACATTAATTGGGATAGACATAGTGTTAAGGGCTTGGATGGAGTGGATTTCTTGAAATGTGTACAGGGGAACTTTTTAGGTCAATGTGCAGAGAGTCCAACAAGGGACGGCGCAGTGCTGGACCTAATTCTGGGGAATGAAGCCAGACAGGTGGCTGAGGTAGTGATGGGGAAGCATTTAAATGATAGCGACCACAACATGTTACAGTTTAAGTTTGTTACAGACAAAGAAATAGATAAGTTGCAAAAAAATGTTTTGGATCAGGAGAGAGTGGATTTTAGTAAAATGAGGCAGGATCTGGCCAAGATAGACTGGGAACAGCTACTTGTGGGGAAATCTACAGAACAGCAGTTGGGGGTGTTCAAAAAGGAAATGGGGAGGGTACAGGCTCAACATGTTCCCTCTAGGGTGATAGGAAGGAGTAACAAGCCCAGAGAGCCATGGATGACCAGGGATATTCAGGTTACAATGAGAAGGAAAAGAGAGGCTTTTAGCAGGTACAAGGGAAGCAAATCAGCGGAGGCATTAGTGGAGTACAGAAAGTGCAGGGTGGAGCTTAAGAAAGCAATTAGGAAAGCAAAGAGGGGATATGAGAAAGCTCTGGCTGGTAAAAGTAGGGAAAATCCCAAGATATTCTATAAGTATATCAATGGGAAGAGGATAACCAGGGAAAGAGTAGGGCCCATAAGGGACCAAGGGGGCAATCTATGGGTGGAGCCAGATGACATCGCTAGAGTGTTGAATGAATACTTCACATCCATCTTCACTCAAGAGAATGAGGGTGAAGGTATTGAACTCGGAGAGAGAGACTCCAAGGTTCTTAAGCAAATTGATATAGGGAGTGACAAGGTATTGGAGGTGTTGGCAGGCTTATAAGTGGAGAAATCTCCAGGTCTGGATGATTTGTGTCCCAGACTGCTGAGGGAGGAAAGGGAGGAGATCGCAGGGGCTCTGGCCCAAATTTTTAATTCCTCTGGGAACAGGGGAGGTGCCAGAGGACTGGGGAACATCTAATGTGGTTCCGTTATTTAGGAAGAGTTATAGAGATAAGCTAGGGAACTACAGGCCAGTGAGGCTCACGTCAGTGGTACGGAAACTATTGGAGAAATTTCTGAAGGATAGAATCTATCTCCACTTGGAGAGGCAAGGTTTGATCAGGGATAGTCAGCATGGCTTTGTCAGAGGGAGGTCATGCCTAATAAATTTGATTTAATTTTTTGAGGAGGTGACCAGGTGTGTAGATGAGGGTAGTGCAGTTGATGTAGTTTATATGGATTTCATCAAAGCCTTTGACAAGGTCCCACATGGGAGACTTATAAAGAAGGCAAATGCACATGGGATACAGGGTAATTTGAAAAGGTAGATTCAAAATTGGCTTTGTTATAGGAGACAGAGTGTGATGACAGAAGGATGCTTTAGTGACTGGAAGCCAGTGTCCAATGACGTACCACAGGGATGTGTGCTGGATCCCCTATTATTTGTCATTTATATAAACGACATAGATGACTATGTGGGGGGTAGGATTCGTAAGTTTGCAGATGACACAAAGATTGGTCGGTTGGTTAACAGTGAGGTTGAGTGTCTTGGGCTACAGGAAGATATAGACGGGATGTCAAATGGGCAGATAAGTGGCGGATGGAATTTAATCCTGAAATGTGTGAGGTGATACACTTTGGAAGGAGTAATTTGACAAGGAAGTATTCAATGAACTGCATGACACTAGGAAGTACTGAGGAACAAACGGACCTTGGCGTGTGTGTCCATAGATCTCTGAAGGCGGAGGGACATGTTAGTGGGTTGGTGAAAATGGCATACGGGACACTTGCCTTTATCAATCGAGGCATAGATTACAAAAGTAGGAAGGTCATTTTGGAGTTGTATAGAACCTTGGTGAGGCCACAGCTGGAGTATTGTGTGCAGTTCTGGTCGCCACATTATAGGAAGGATGTGATTGCACTGGAGGGGATGCAGAGGAGATTCACCAGGATGTTGCCTGGGATGAAACATTTAAGTTATGAAGAGAGGTTGGATAGACTTGGGTTGCTTTTGTTGGAGCAGAGAAGACTGAGGGGCGACCTGATCGAGGTGTACAAGATTATGAGGGGCATGGACAGGGTGAATGGGGAGCAGCTGTTCTCCTTAGTTGAAGGGTCAGTCACAAGGGGACATAAGTCTAAGGTGAGGGGCAGGAGGTTTAGGGGGGATGTGAGGAAAAACCTTTTTACCCAAAGGGTTGTGACGGTCTGGAATGCACTGCCTGGGAGGATGGTGGAGGTAGGTTGCCTCACATCCTTTAAAAAGTACCTGGATGTGCATTTGGCACATCATAACATTCAAGACTATGGGCCAAGTGCTGGTAAATGGGATTAGGCAGGTAGTTCAGGTGTTTCTCACGTGTCGGTGCAAACTCGATGGGCCGAAGGGCTTCTTCTGCACTGTGTGATTCTGTAATTCTGTGATCTTCTGTTCTGCCAGAAGATATGCTTACTGGTGTGGGCATTAACACCAGATATAATAATGTTCATTTGTTCTGAGTGTCAAAATTATGTAAATTTTGCTTTAGTCTTAATGGCCTGAGTATGCTGCACCTTTCTTTTTGGTGCAGAGCATGCCAGTATGTAATGCTGGACGTGAGTGGCTCTAAAATTTATTGCACAGGCATTGAGTGGACTTTGGGTTCAAATGAAAGGGGCTTTTCAAACATCTGGGATGGAGGTGGCAACCCTGGCATGAGGTGGAAGCGGATCTTTGGCAGCCTTGCAGAAGGAGTGTTGGATCAAAGCTTCCCTGGTGTCCCTGCCTTCCTGAAGGATACTGAGGTCTGCCTCCACGCCCTCAGCATTCTCCTCACCCTGCTCCTCTTCTGACTCACTACTGGGTTCATCCAGTGGGCCCCCCCTTGCCAGTGCCAGATTGTGGAGAGCACAGCATGCAACCACTATCAGTGACACCTGCTCAGGGGGCATTGTAGTGCTTCCCCTAAACAGTCCAGAGATCAGAAGCTCATCTTCAAAAGACCTATGGTCCTCTCTATTGCTGCCTTTGTGGAGCCATGACTCCTGTTGTACCACTGCTCTGCTTCTGTCATTGGGTGGTGGAGAGGCGTCATGAGCCACTTTTTCAACAGATAGTCCTTTTCACCCAGCAGCCATCCATCCAGTTGGGCTGAGGCTCTGCATAGCCTTGGCACCTGGGAGTATCTCAGGATATAAGCGTCATGGGAGCTGCCAGGGTACTTTGCACAGACTTGCGAAATCTGCATCTTGTGGTCACAAACTATCTGGACGTTAATCGAGTGGATGCCCTTCCTGTTGATGAAGGCACCCAGCTGACCCACTGACGCCTTGATGGCCACATGTCTGCAGTTGTTTGGAAAATGAATAAATGTCACTACCCGTCTGAATAAAGCTCCCGTCACCACCTTGATGCAACTGTGAACAGCTGTTTGGGACACTCCACTGACCATTGGAGAGAGCTGGAGGCATAGAAGTTGAGGGTCACTGTGATCTTCAGAGCCACTGGCATGGGGTTTCCACCCACACAGTTGGAGCTGATCTGAGGCCCAATCATCTGACAAATGGAGGTCACTGTCTCCCTTGGAGAGGCAGAGCCTCCTTCAGCATTGCACCTCAGACATATTGAGGTAGCTGCATCGCCGCTTGTAAACCCTGGCAACAGGGTAGTGGCATCTTCTTCAGCCCCTTACACCTTGGACTACCTGCTGGTCCTGTGTCCCTTGTGCCTGCGCCTCTCCTCCCACAGGTCGCTCCCCTGGAAGCTGCATTGGGACAGCTGGCCTCCTCTCACTTCTGCCTCTCTCTTCCTCCTCAAAGGAAGTGCCTCCAGCGAAGAGCAGAAAACTCTTATCCATGTAATCATGTGTGCTTTTAAGATGGCCCACGAATGCATAATGGCAGCCATTCAACCTGTCACCAAAATTGCCAAAGCTGCTAACACACTCTGGGGGTGGAATTTTCCCAAATTTGCACTAAGTGCGGTAGCAGGCGGGTAAAATGACGCAGCCAACTGCACCTTTCACCCTGTACCTGTGGGAAATATGAGATCTGGGTGAATCCAATCGCTCTTGCAACCTGGCTGTTCTGGTCCTGCACAAAATGCAGAAAGCTGTGTGCCCTCGTGAAGTTGGCATCCATGACCTCATGGATGCATTTGTGGGTGGAGGCTTGAGAGATTCCACAGAGGTCACCTGTGGAGCCCTGAAAGGAGCCACTGGCATAGAAATTGAGCGCCACGGTCACTTTCACAGCCACTGGCAGGGAATGCCCTCCATGTCTCTGTGGCATCAAATCCTGCAGTAAATGGCAGAACATGAGCGACCAGTTCCCTAGACACACGCAGTCTTCGGCAACACTGGCTCTTGGTCATCTGCAGGAATGAAAGGCGGTGTCAATACAGCCTGGGTGTCACTAGGCACCGATTAGCGATGGCTCGCTGTGACTTTTGGGCGGCGTGTGTGGGAGCCCCAACTGCCCCTTCTTCCTGAGGTTGCTGCTCCTGCCTCTGCACAGTCAGGAGTCTCAGTCGCTCTCTCCTCCATCTTCTTCATGCTCTCTAGGCCATCAGGCATACGGCTAGCTCACCAGGCTCCATGATCCTGATGTACTCCTCCTGCTTGTGAAAGAGAGAGACATGTGGTTAGCATGGATGTACTAAGAATCTGTCCTGGTTAAGTGTGACGGCTCCTTAACACTTCCTGGAGTGTGCTGACCACCGCTTGGATAGCCAGAGATTAGTGCGCTGCATGGCTGCCCTGTTAGCTTGAACCATGGGGGAGACTGGTCCAAACCAATATGCTGACATTACAAGGGGCTGTGAGCGCCTCCAGCAGTGACTGCTCCATGGCCAGCTTTAGCGAGGAGATTGTACAACGTGTGCAGTCCAACTGCTCTACAGTCCACAGAAGTGCTCATGAATTTGCAACCTGTGCTGGGTGTGGCGGGGGAGCACTGCAGAACTTGGTGGCACTTTGATGCCTCTGCATTGCTTGAGTGGACAGATAAGCTGGGAGCCCAACCCCAATCATATCAATGTGGCTGTGCCTGAACTGTCTCAGTTGCAGAGGAATGGTCACTTTATACAGGTTTCCCCAATGCGTGGCTACTTCCCTCGCCCACTGTACCCCCCCAGACCAAATGCTTGTGTGCTATATTCAACAGCAGGGCTGCCCTTGCCCAACCTCCCCACCCTGCCACCAGTCGCCTTAGAGGTAGGGCTGCTCTTAACTACAACACCCACCCCCCCGCCACCAGTCGCCTCAACTGTAAGGCTGCACTTGCCCCACAGCTCCCCCTCACCCTCAAAAGTCACCTCAGAGACAGGGCTGCACTTGCCCCCTGATGCCCCTGTGCCCCCCAACCCCCCTGCCACCAGTCAGGCAGGGCGCCACTTAACCTGACCCCTCAGCGCGCTTGAAGCCTGGAAAGCAACAGGCGACACTGGCAAGCTCCTCAGAACGTTCCTGTGCACTCATCTCCAGCTCACCCAAAGTGCGGGCCATCAAGTGCACATCGCCTCTGTGCTGCTGTGAAACACGGTGGCGTGCTTTCCCGCTGAGGTGGACGGACGATCCAGTGGGGGTGCAGGAGCCTGGTTAGATGACCTGATAACAATCTGATGATGTATTGCAATGAGGTTCTCGTCGACCGATGGCAGGATGTGCGGCCTGCCATCGGTGGGCTGAGCGGACAATCGCGACCTGCCTTCCCCGCCGTCGTGAAACCGATCACGCCATTTTGTCTGCTAACGTCACCTATCACGCCTGCCGCCAGTGGGCACAGAAAATCCCATCCCTGGTCTGAGGGCCCATCTCCAGTGTCCCTCAAGGTGACGAAACTTCCCTGGATCACAGAAGAATGACGATGCTAAGTGAGATTACACCATACAGGCTGAAAGTAGACTGCTACATACTTGGAGTGGTGAAACTCTTTGGCTGGCCTTCTAATACCAGATATAATTGTCTGAGACAAGCAGTTTTATTTTCATAACTCGGTCCCTGAAAACCTGATCTTTTTATCTCCCTGAGCAGAGTTGGGAAGGGACTTCGCTCTTTAATTAGTTGTCTTTTGGGTTGCCTTTGCCTCCACTTCCTGCTGCTGCTCATTGTATTGGATGTTGCACCAGGTGCCGATCCCTCTAAACTATTGTCTAACACAGCCAGGGTGACTATCTCTGTGCTGGTGCAGGCCCACTGAAAGTTATGGCCTGAAATTGTGCCAAGATGTTCCAGTACAGCTACAACACTGGCATCTACCTGGCAATGTGGAAAGTTGCCCAGGTATGTACAAAAATCAGGACAAATCTAACCCAGATATTACCGTCCTATCAGTCTACTGTCATGAAAATATAATAATTTTCATAATATTATTGCGATTTATTATAAAGGTAGGTTAATAGCGGGGTTTGAGTTAGATTCTCTGTATGGATGTGTGTGGGGGGGGGGATTTACTTGAATTGGAGGCAGCTGGTCTGGAGTTTTTAAGTTATCAAAAGGAAAGTTAGGTTTGAAGTGCATAAACATGGCTGAAGATTTAGAAAGTGAAGTGTGAGGAACATTTGCATTTTTAAATAAATTAGGTTAGTTTGAATTTCAAAGAGATGGTAAGATGTTACACCTAGCCATAAGAAGCTAAGCCAAATGGTGTAACCTTTTTCCCAAAGGTTACTGATAATATGGGTACTATGAAAGATTTGTATTATGAGAAAAGCAAAGTTGCAAAGACATATTGGGACAATGGAATTTACATTAAAAAGGGAGAAACATGTAAAAAGGAGATGAGGTTATGTGTAAGGGAGAAGAAATTCTAAGATCTAAGAAGTGTGAAAAGCCTCCAGCCTCTAGGTATCAAGTTGCTGTCCACAGGAACCGAAGCTAAGAAAACTCACTGTGAATATCACTGTCTAGGGTATTGCGTGCTTTGCCTGGGTCTGTTGAAATTTATTTGTTTTTACTGTTGCCTTAATGGAGGTATAACTGGGAGTCAGATTAATTAGGGGATTGAGGAGTTATTATAGTAGTAATTTGTAGAACTATGTATGTGCTTAAAATCTTTCATTTTATTAATACATTTTTAATTTAGTTTTGTAAATAACTTCTAAGTCTTAGTGGGCTTTTTACTACTGAATTCAAGGCACACATCTCAAAATAAAATACAAATTACAAAACAGTTGTGGCAGCTGCTTCAAGTTTCCCTCTGGGATTTGAGCAGCTCAGCATTTACCATCCTCTGTGCCATAACACTACTCTCCATCATCAGCAAAGTGATGGAAGGGGTCATCAGCAGTGCTATCAAGCGGCACTTGCTCAGCAATAACCTGCTCACTGACGCTAAGTGTCAGTTCTCCCAGGGTAACTCAGCTCCAGACCTCATTACAGCCTTGGTTTAAACATGGACAGAAGAGCTGATATCCAGAGATGAGGTGAGAGTGACTTCCCTTGACAGCAAGGCATTATTTGACCAAGTGTGGCATCAGGGAGCCCTAGCAAAACTGGAATCAATGAGAATTGGGGGAAACTCTCCGCTGGTTGGGAGATAGCTGTGGTTGTTAGAGGTCAATCACCTCAGTTCCAGGACATGATTTTTTAAATTCATTTATGGGATGCGGGTGTCGTTGGCTAGGCCAGCATACATTGCCCATCCCTAATTGCCCTTGAGAAGGCGGTGGTGATCTGCCCTCTTGAACTGCTGCAGTCCACATTGTGTAAGTACACCTACAACGCTGTTAGGGTGGGAGATCCAGGATTTTGACCCAGAGACAGCGAAAGAACGGCGATATATTTCCAAGTCAGGATGGTGAGTGACTTGGAAGGGAACTTCCAGGTGGTTGTGTTCCCATGTACCAGCTGTCCTTGTCCTTTCAGGTGGCAGCAGTTGTGAGTTTGCAAAGTGCTGCCTAAGGAGCCTTGGTGAATTTCTGCAGTGCACCTCATTGATCATACACACAGCTGCCACTGTGCATCGGACGTGGAGGGAGTGAATGTTTGTGGATGTGATGTCAATCAAGTGGGCTGGCTGTTTTGTCCTGGATGGTGTTGAACTTTTTGAGTGTTTTTGGAGCTGCACTCATCCAGTTAAGTGGAGAGTATTCCATCACACTCCTGACCTATGCCTTGTAGATGATGGGTAGGCTTTGGGGAGTCAGGAGGTGAGTTACTTACCGTAGGATTCCTAGCCTCTGACCTGCTCTTGTAGCCATAGTATTTATATGGCTAGTCCAGTTCAGTTTCTGGTAAGTAGTAACCCCCAGGATGTTGATAGTGGGGGATTCAGTGATGGTAATGCCATTGAATGTCAAGGGGAGTTGGTTTGATTCTCTCTTGTCGGAGATAGTCATTGCCTGGCACTTGTGTGGCGCAAACGTTGGTGCTGAACATTGGGCAATCATCAGCGAACATCCCCACTTCTGACCTTATGGTGGAAGGAAGGTCATTAATGAAGCAGCTGAAGATAGTTGGGCCTCCGACACTACCCTGAGGAACTCCTGCAGTGATGTCATGGAAGTGAGATGATTGACATCCTACAACCACAACCATCTTCCTTTGTGCTCAGTATGACTCTAACCAGTGGAGAGTTTTGCCCCTGATTCCTATTGAGTCCAATTTTGATAGGGCCCCTGATGCCACTTTTGGTCAAATGCTGCCTTGATGTCAAGTCAAGGGCAGTCACTCTCACCTCACCTCCGGAATTCTGTTCTTTTGTCCATGTTTGAACCAAGGCTGTAATGAGGTCAGAAGCTGAGTGACCCTGGCAGAACCCAAACTGAGTGTCAGTGAGCAGGTTATTGCCAAGCAAGTGCTGCCTGATAGCACTGTTGATGACCCCTTCTATCACTTTACTGATGATGGAGAGTAGACTGATGGGGAAGTAATTGGCTGGGTTAGATTTGTCCTGCTTTTTGTGTACAGTATATACCTGGGCAACTTTCCACATTACTGGGTAGGTGCCAGTGTTGTAGCTGTATTGGAACAGCTTGGCTAGGGGCGCAGCAAGTTCTGGAGCACAAGTCTTCAGTTGGAATATTGTCAGGGCCCATAGCCTTTGCAGCATCCAGTGCCTTCAACAGTTTCTTGACATCACGTGGAATCAATTAAATTGGCTCAAGATTGGCATCTGTGATGCTGGGAACCTCCAGAGGAGGCCGAGATGAATCATCCACTTGGCACTTCTGGCTGAAGATTGTTGCAAATGCTGCAGTTATATCTTTTGCACTGATGTGCTGGGCTCCCCCATTATTGAGGATGGGGAGATTTGTGGAGCTTACTCCTCCAGTGAGTCGTTTAATAGTCAACCTCCATTAACCACTGGATTTAGCAGGACTGCAGAGTTAGAATCGATCTGTTGGTTGTGGAATCACTTAGCTCTGTCTATCGCTTGCTGTTTATGCTGTTTGGCATGAATGTAGTCCTGTGTTGTAGTATCACCAGGTTGACATGTAATTTTTAGGTATGCCTGGTGCTGCTCCTGTCATGCCCTCCTGCACACTTCATTGAACCAGGGTTGATTTTCTTACTTGATGGTAATGGTAGAGTGAGGGATATGCTGGGCCATGAGGTTACAGATTGTGTTCGAGTACAATTCTGCTGCTGTTGATGGCCCACAGCACCTCATTGGTGTCCAGCCTTGAGTTGCTAGATCTGTTCGAAATCTATCCCATTTAGCATGGTGGTAGTGCCAAACAACATGATGGAGGGTATCCTCAATGTGAAAATGGGACTTCATCTCCACAAGGACTGTGAGATGGTCACTCCTACCGATACTGTCATGGACAGATGCATCTGCAGCAGGCAGGTTGGTGAGGATGAGGTCAAGTATGTTTTTCCCTCTTGTTGGTTCCCTCACCACCTGCCACAGACCTAGTTTAGTAGTTAGGTCATTTAGGACTCGGCCAGCTCGGTCAGTAGTAGTGCTACCGAGTCACTCTTGGAGCTGTACATTGAAGTCCCCCACCCAGAGTACATTCTGCGCCTTTGCCACCCTCAGTACTTCCTCCATGTGGTGTTCAACATGGAGGAGCACTGAATCATCAGCTGACAGTGCGCGGTACGTGATAATCAGCAGGAGGTTTCCTTGCCCATGTTTGACCTGATGCCACGAGACTTCATAGGCTCTGAAGTTGATGCTGAGGACTCCGAGGGCAACTCCCCCCCTGACTGTATACCACGGTGCTGCCACCTCTGCTGAGTCTGTCCTGACAAGACAAACCCAGGTATGGTGATGGTTCTGTCCAGGACATTATCTGTAAGGTATGATGCTGTGAGGATGACTATGTCAGGCTGTTGCTTGACTAGCCTGTGAGACAGTTCTCCCAATTTTGGGACAAGCCCCCTGATATTAGTAAGGAGGACTGTGCAGGGTCAACAGGGCTGGGTTTGTCGTTATTGTTTCCGATGCCTCAGTTGATGCTGGGTGGCCCATCCGGTTTTGTTCCTTTTTACCGACTTTTTGGTGGTTTGATACAATTGCTAGGCCATTTCAGAGGGTATTTAGGAGTCAATCACATTACTGTGGATCTGGAGTCACATGTTGGCCAGACCAGGTGAGGACGGCAGATTTCCTTCCCCAAAGGACAGTAGTGAACCAGATGGGTTTTTACGACAATCGACAATGATTTCATGGTCATCATAAGACTTTAATGCCAGATTTTTATTGAATTCAAATTCCACCACCTGCTGCGGTGGGATTCGAGCATGGGTCCCCAGAGCATTACCCTGTCACCTTCCTTCCATCATAAGGTCAGGAGTGGGGATGTTCACTGATGATAGCACAATGTTCAGCATCATTCGCAATTCCTCAGACACTGAAGCAGTCCATGTCCAAATGCAGCAGGACCCGGATAATATCCAAGCTTGGGCTGGCAAGTGGCAAGTAACATTCATGCAACACAAGTGCCAGGCAATGACCATCTCCAGCAAGAAAGAATCCAACCATCGCCTCTGATGTTCAATGGCATTACCATCACTGAATCCCCCACTGTCAACACCCTGGGGTTACCATTGACCAGAAACTAAATTGGACCAGCCATACAAATACTGTGACTACAAGAGCAGGTCAGAGGCTAGGAATCCTGTGACAAGTAACTCACCTCCTGACTCCCCAAAGCCTGTCCACATCTACAAGACACAAGTCAGGAGTGTGATGGAATTCTCTCCCCACTTGCCTGGATGAATGCAGCTCCAACAACACTCAAGAAGCTTGACACCATCCAGGGCAAAGCAGCCCACTTGATTGGCACCACATCCACAAACATTCACTTCCTCCACCACCGACGCACAGCAGCAGCAATGTGTACCATCTACAAGATGCACAGCAAGAACGCACTAAGGCTCCTTCGACAGCACCTTCCAAAACCACAAACGCTAACATCTAGAAAGACAAGGGCAGCCGATAGATCGGAACAACACCACCTGCAAGTTCTCCTCCAAGACTATCACCATCCTGACTTGGAAATATATCACCATTCCTTCACTGTCGCTGGGTCAAAATCCTGGAACTCCCTCCCGAACAGCACTGTGGGTGTAGCTACAGAACATGGACTGCAGTGCCTGGACAAGACAGCTCACCACCACCTTTCAAGGTCAATTAGGCATGTGCAATAAATGCTGGCCCAGCCAGCGAAGCCTTATTCCATGAATGAATAAAAAAAATTAGATGGGTTTCACATTGGGAAAACAGCTAGTCAAATTAAAATGAGGCCTTGGAATTGAAGGAGCCCGGGCAAACACATCTACAGTAATTGTTTGTGACCACAGGAACTTCAGCTACGAGTTCTTGAGCTGGAGACCGAGCTGCAGACACTGAGGCTCATCAGGGAGGGGGGAAAGATGCCTGGACACTTAATTCCAGGAAGCGGACACACCCCTTAAGATAGGGTCTTCTGATTTTGTCAGTGTTCAGGGACAGCATGGTGTTGAAGATGCAGAAAATTTGGACTATTTTAAAGTGCTAGCCAGGACCAGCAGCTAGGTCACCAAAGCATACACAGATAATCGCAGCCTTACTTGAAAGCTAAAAACTTGTACAGAGGGCTCAGCTGTAAATTTGCAATTAAGAAATGGGAGACACACACGGGATAACTCAATCAAGAAATGGGGAAGGCCATTTCGCAACGTCTGATAGCCATCTCCAAAGGACAATGCTTAGTCTCTGCACTGCAATTACTGTACAAGTACACAATTATCAGCCCACTGGGGGGTCATTGTGCTGTGGCCTTTGTCTAACTAACACCATTAAGTTGTAATTGATAGTAAAAAATATATAAACTCTGCTCATTTGAACCTCAGTGGAGAAGCGCGTGGATTGCCCAGAGTTTGCTCCCCGCATGCTTAATAAAGGAACCACTTGAATATTGCATCTGGACTCCGAGTGTTGAAATTTTGTACCAGAGTATTCCTCGAACCTTTCAATGTGACTGCAAATGAGGTAGATAAGGGGCCCCAGAGGCCAGGAGTACAGGAGCCTCAGCCCTTGCAATTGTCCAACAGGTTTAAGGTTGTTTCTGCTTGTTTGGGTGAAAGCGAGGGCTGCAGGGTGGACGAGCTGACTGGCCATGGCACCATGGTGCAGGAAGCCATTCAAGTGGGGGAAGTTACAAGGAATTTAATGGTAGTAGATGGACAGTATAGTCAGAGGGATTGTCACCGTTCTCTGCAGCAAAGAGCGTGAGTCCAGATGGCTGTGTTGCCTGCCCAGTGCCAGGGATCGGGACATCTCCTCATGGGTGGAGAGGAACTTGCAGTGGGAGGGGGCGGACCGAGTCATTGTTGACCACATTGGTACCAACGATATAGGCAGGACAAAGAAGGAGGTTCTGTTTTGCCTGTTTGAGGAACTTGGCACCAAATTAAGAAGCAGAACCTTAAGATTATTACCTGAGCCACATGCAAATTGGCACAGGACAAATCAGGTTAGGGACATGAATGTGTGGCTCAAAGATTGGTGAGGGGAAAATGTGTTCCAGTTTGTGGGGCACTGGCATCAGTATTGGGGAAAGTGGGACCTGTACTGTTGGGACAGCCTACACCTGGACCGTGCTGAGACCAGTGTTCTTGTGAGCCGCATAACTAAGAAAGTAGAGAGAGCTTTAAACTAAGTAGTGGGGGCAAGGGATCAAATTTGGCAAAACGTAGTAAATTAAAGAGTAGAGGCAAGGCAAAAGAGAAAGGTATTATTACAGGAAATGAAAAACAGACAGCAACAGGAAGAGAGAAAGAGTACAAATCTAACAGTAAGTCAACAGATGAGACTAACGGTTATAAAAAGCATAAAATTATAAAACTAAAGGCTCTGTATCTGAATGCACAAAGTGTTCGAAACAAAACAGATGAACTGAGAGTGCACATAGAAATAAATAAGTACAATTTGATAGCCATTGCAGAGACATGGCTGCAGGAGGACATGGATTTGGACCTGAATATTACAGGTTATAGGACATTTAGGAAGGACAGGAAGCGAGGAAAAGATGCAGGGGTGGTGAGGTGATATTTCAGAATACACAGAAAAGATACATTCCAACGAGTAAGAAAATGTCCAAGGGATGGACACGTCATCTATAGTTAACTAGAAAGGTTATGATAGTATCAAACTTAAAGGCAAAGCATATAATTGTGCAGACAGGTGGAAGGTCAGGAAATTGGACAGGATATAAGGAACAGCAAAGGATGACTGAAAGATTTAATAAGGAGGGAAACATTAGAATACAAGAGAAGGCTAGTCAGAAATACAAAAACAGATAATAAGAGTTTCTATAAATATTTTTAAAAGAAATGAGTTAATAAAGTGAGTGTTGGTCCTATAAAAAGTGAGTCTGGAGAATTGATAATAGAAAACAAGGAAATAGCAGATGAACTGAACAGGTATTTTGCATCAGTCTTCACTATACAGGATACAAATAACGTCCCAGAAGCAGCTATAAACCAGGAAATGGAAGGAGGGAGGAACTCAGGAAAATTACAATCACCAGAGAAATGGTACTAAGTAAATTGTTGGAGCTGCAGGCTGACAAGTGCTCGGGTCCTAATGGACTTCATCCCTAGGGTCTTAAAAGAAGTGGCTAGTGAGATAATTGATGCATTGGTTTTAATTTTCTGAAACTCCCTAGATTTGGGGAAGGTCCCATTAGATTGGAAGATAACAAATGTAACTCCATTATTTAAAAAGGAAGGGAGACAGAAAGCAGGAAACTACAGACCAGTTAGCTTAACATCTGTTATAGAGGAAATGCTAGAAGCTATTATTAAAGAAGTTATAGCAGGGTACTTGAACAAACTCAAGGCAATTAGGCATGGTTTTGTGCAAGGGAAATCATGTTTAACCAACTTATTGGAGTTCTTTGAGGAAGTAACATGTGCTGTGGATAAAGGGGAACCGGTGGATGTACTGTACTTAGATTTCCAGAAGGCATTTGATAAAGTGCCACATCAAAGGGTATTGCGGAAAATAAAAGCTCATGGTATAGAGGGTAACATATTGGCATGGATAGAAGATTGCCTGGCTACCAGGAAGCAGAGAACAGGCATAAATGGGTCTTTTTCAGGTTGGCAAGACGTAACGAGTCATGTGCCACAAGGATCAGTGCTGGGACCTCAACTTATATAAATGATTTGGTTGAAGGGATTGAAGGGATGGTTTCCAAAATCGCAGATGACACAAACATAGGTAGGAAAGAAAGTTGTGAAGAGAACATAAGGAGGCTACAAAAAAATATAAATAGGTTAAACGAGTGGACAAAGATCTGGCAAATGGAGTATAAAGTAGAAAAAATGTGAAATTGTCCATTTTGGCAGAAAGAATAAAAGAGAAACATAGGGCAGAATGTTGCCCTAGGTTGGCGCGCGGGCCCCTCCAGCTTGGCGGCAGGTGGGCAGCTGACCCCCGCCGCCAAAACGGGGCCCACCGCCATTTTGTGTGGGCGGGCCAATTAAGGCCCACCCAGCGGGCTGCCTGACAGGAAGCGCTATGCGCTTCCTGTGCGGGGGGGAGGGATTCCTCAACTGTCAAAGTGCGCTCTTCCGCGCATGTCTCAGAGAGATTAATGACAGTCTAAAAAACTTAAAAATTGAAAAATAAAAAAATTATTAACATGTCCCCCTCACGTGACAATGTCACACGAGATGGAACATGTTAATAAGAAGCACAGAAACTTTATTAAAGTTTTTAAAAACGGACATGAAACCTCATCCTGCTGGTGGATGAGGTTTCGTGTTTTTTCAGAAGCCCGCTGGGGCTCCTGGCCTGCCCGCCAGCCTTAAGATTGGACAGGCAGGGTCTTTAATTATCTTAATTATCCTACAGGTTGGCTGGCAGACAGCTGATTTTGCTGCCCACCCGCCTTCCTAAAGATTTTAATGGACCGGGATGACGTCGGGGGTTCCTCCCAACGTCATCCCACGTCATTTTCCCGTTGGCGAGCGGGCCCCGCCCCCAAATCGCCGACGGGAAAATTCAGGCCATCTTATCTAAATGATGAGAGATTGCAGAGCTCTGAAATGCAGAGTGATCTGGGTGTCATAGTGTATGAGTCGCAAGAGGCTAGTGTGCAGGTACAGCAAGCAATTAGGAAAGCTAATAGAATGTTATCATTTTTTGCGAGGAGAATTGAATACAAAAGTAGGAAGGTTATGCTTTCGTGAGACAGAGAACACACCTGGAGTACTGTGTACAGTATTGGTCACCTTGTTTAAGGAAAGAAGTAAATACATTGGAAGCAGTTCAGAGGTTTACCAGACTAATACCTGGAATGGGTGGGTTGTCTTATAAGGAAAGGTTGGACAGGCTAGGCTCGTATCCACTGGAATTTAGAAAAGCAAGAGGTGACTTGATTGAAACATATAAGATTCTGAGGGGTTTTGACAAGGTGGTGTGGAGAGAATATTTCCTCTTATTGGAGAATTTAGAACTAGTGGTCACAGTTTAAAATAAGGGGGTCACCCATTTACCACGTGTTATGATGTGACAGATGATGTGTGCCAGGTGGGCCAAATCCACAAGGGAAATTTGGTCAAGCTATCACAACAGTTTTGCAATTTGCATTTATTATGAGATGTGTACACTGAATTCAGAAGTAAGGAGTCCACCAAGGCTTTTAGGGATTTTCAAAAAATTAAATTAAAATGTTTATTGACAAAATAAACCATTTCAAGCACATACATAGGACTATAATCACTCACTACTATAACAAATCCTAAAATTCCTAATTGACCTGACTCCCATCTACACACTCTTTTTAAGGCAACAGTTCAAAATAGATTTTAGATTTAAGACAGAACCAGTAAGTTAACACAACACCCACTTACAGTGAAATTCCAAATGGCTTTTCCCCAACTTTGTTATGTAGCAGACTTATGCCCAAATAGCTGGAGGTTTCGTTGAGGTTAATTCACACACTCCTGTTAGATCTTACATGGCCTTCTCCCACATAGTCTTTCATTCTCCTTTGTATATGTTTCTCTCTTTTTAATATGTAAATTCCATTGTTCTATATGTCTTTGAAACTGTATCTTCCTCATAACATAAAACTTGCATGTTGCCAATCCTTAGCCTTGCTTATCTGGTTAGCTATAAATCAACTAAGATCACTCTGAAATCCACCAATCCCTTCACACTTTATATGCTAAGCCAGCATCCATGTTTACTCATTAGCATGTCAAGCACATAACTTCTTTGGATGATTTCAAGCTTGTAGTCTACTTGACTCCAAATGTAATTAAATCATACAGACAAACTTAACTGTACTTACCCCCATAAACCTACTTCACAATAAACCAGAAAGATATTTTGAAAATTATTATACTTTTGTCACACATCCATCCTTATGGGAAAACGAACTGTCATAATTTTAAAGAGATCGATTCATTTTCTCAACCCATCTTACATTGCCTACTATTACATTATCAGATGTATGCATTAATATAACAATATATATAATCAAATCATTGGTATTAACAGAGGTCATAGCAGTCCAGTGTCCACATTTTAAATGTCCAATTTCCCTTTGAGCTTTAAGCTCTCAACAATGCATCTGCAATTAGATTTTCTCGTCCAGCCACGTGCATAATCCATAAATTAAATGTTTGCAGTAATAAACTCCATCTGAATAGCCTTGCACTTCCGTCTTTAAAGTTGTCCAGAAACTTTAAAGGGTTGTGATCTGTATAAACAATTATTTCTGATGAATTGTTTGCAATATAAACCTCAAAATGCTGAAACACTAACACAATGCCCAGAGTCTCCTTTTTGATCATTGAATCTTTTCTCTGTTGTACATTCAACTTTTGTGAAAAATACCTTATCGGTTTCTCAATTCCAGTTTCATCTTCTTGCAACAGTACAGCACCAACGCCTACAGCACTCGTGTCAATGGCCAACTTAAATTGCTTGGCATAATTAGGTACTGCCAAAACTGGTATCATAGTTAATACAGTTTTTAAACTGTCAAATGACTTCTGACCCTTCTGTGTCCATTGAAATTTCTTGTTCTTTTTTAAAAGTTCAGCCAATGGAGCAACCTCACTGTTAAAATTTGGTACAAATTTCTGGTAAAACCCACTCATGCCCAGAAATCCCAAAACTTCTTGTTTTGTTGTAGGCACAGTGAAATCCACGATGGCTTTGACTTTCACATCTCTCAGAGCCACTTTACCATGTCCAATGGTATGGCCTAGAAATGTAACTTGCGCTTTTGTGAACTCACTTTTCGCCAAGTTCATCACCAAATTAGCTTCTTGTAGTCGATTAAATGATTCTTCCAGGTGTTGTAAATGCCACTTCCACGTTTGACTGAAAACTATCAAGCCGCCAATATAAACAGCACACTTGCTTAACCCTGCAATTACTTTGTTTGTCAGTCTTTGAAATGTTGCTGGTATATTTTCATACCAACTGGCATGACTTTAAACAGATGTAGTCCATCTGGTGTCACAAAAGCCAATATCTCCTTTGCTCTCTCCGATAATGGTGCTTGCCAATATCCTCTCAGTAATCAATCTTTTTGATTAACTCTGATTGTCCCACTTTTTCAATGCAATCTTCTAACACTGGTATAGGATATGAATCTGCTTTTGTGATTGCATTCACCTTTCAATAATCCACACACAATCTTTGTGTTCCATCTGGTTTTGGTATCATCACAATAGGTGAATTCCAGTTACTGCAACTAGACTCAATGATGTCATTTTGAAGCATGAATTCAATTTCTTTCTGTACTTGTGATAACTTTGCTAGACTTAATCTATGAGGATGTTGCCTTATTGAAGATGAATCTCCTACACCCACATCGTGAGTAGCTAAATTTGTCCTCCCCAGCTTATTCCCACAAATAGCGCTGTGTGACTGCAATAGCTTCTCCAAATCACTTTGACATTTGTCTGGAAGGTAAGTCAATATTACATTTAAATTTTTAAGTACCCCCTCATTATCCAATTTGAGTGGAGGAAAATCAATTTCAGAATCATTCATTTGTACTTCTTTCTCCTTACCTATCACCACTTTTGTTGATTTTCTTTGTCAAAGTACTTTTAAAGCAAATTTACATGACACACCCTCTGCTTCTTTCTTCTATCTGGAGTATTTATTAAATAATTTACTTTACTCAGTTTCTTTTCAATCCTGTAAAGCCCACTAAACCTTGTCTTTAATGATTCACTCAGTATTGGTAACAAAACTAACACTTTTTCCCCAGCAACAAAACTGCGAGCTGTAGCTCTCCCGTCTACCTTCACTTTCATCACTTGTTGTGATATATTTAAATGTTCCATCGCTAACTCACATGCTGTGTTCAATCTTTCTCTGAAGTTGGTCACCTAATCCAGGGCAGTAGTTTCCAAATTTTGACTCACCAATTCCTCATGAATCAATTTCAGTGGTCCCCTTACCTCATGACCATAGACTAATTCAAAAGGACTAAATCCAGTTGATGCATTAGGAACATCCCCAATATCAAATAACAAGAATGGAATTCCCCTACCCAAATCCTATGGATAGTCTTGACTATAAGCCTCCATCATGGTTTTTAAAGTTTGATGCTATCTTTCGAAAGCCCCTTGTGATTTAAGATGATGCACTACTGATTTAAACTTTTTATCCCCAAACTATTCATTACTTCCTTTAACAGCTGTGACATAAAATTTGAACCCTGCTCTGATTGTATTTCTTTTAGCAAACCATATCTTGTAAAGAATTTAGTCAGCTCTTCCACAATTCTATTTGCTGTAATATTTTGCAAAGGTACCACTTCCGGAAACCTTGTAGGCACATCCATTATTGCCAGCAAGTACTGATTTCCACCTTTAGTCTTAGGGAGGGGTCCTACGCAATCAATCATGACCAGAGTAAAAGGTTCCTTAATTGTTTGAATTGAAATTAAAGGTGCCGGCTTAATCACTGCTTGTGGTTTCCCTATCACCTGACATGTGCGGAGCAGGCTGAAGGGGCCAAATGGCGTACTCTTGCTCCTTGTTCATGTGTTTGTATTTTCTGCCTTAGCCCTGCCCGAAATCGGGTTGTCAACCCAGGTTGGGTGAACTCCTGGAGGTTTCATAATATAACTTGCTGCCTTGAAACACATAGCCCCCACACTCCTGCCATTGATCTTTCCTTCAAACAGACTGCTTTCTCACTTCAGTTGAAAATGAACAGATGCTTTGAAGGCAATTTTAACCACCCAAAATGGAGGATAGGGGAATTGGTGGCAGGCAACTAATCTGCTCTTTAAATGCGGGTCCTTAAATATTTTAACGATTTTTCTCCCTGACATATGGCCTTCTCCCTAGTTCTCCAAAATGGCATCCTCTCTGACCCACAATCTCTCTCTCATTAAAATTCAGTTGGATATAGCGCAGCTATAGGAAAACATAGACCAAGAGTAAAAGTTCACAATTGGGGATAGGTCCATTTTACTAAGCTGAGCTGTGATTTGGCAGAAGAGGACTGGAAACAACTAGGTGAAGGTAAATTAGTGTCAGATGTGGGAGGTATTCAAGAAAGATTCAGAACAAATATTTTCCCACAAAAAAAGTGTGGGACTCCTCAAACCTAGGCCTTCCTGGATTCCAAAGAATGTACTGAATATGATAAGGCAAAAAAAGGAAATTTATACCAGATGCTGAGAGATCTATACTGCAGGAAACCTAGAGGAATATAAAAAGTGCATGGGTAAAATTAAAAAGATTTTTGTTTTTTTTGCTATTTTATCATGTCAGATTTTTCAAATTTTTCAATACTCTGAAGAAGAGTCAGAAGGACTCGAAACGTTAATTCTGTTTTTTTTTTCTCCACAGATGCTGTTAGACCTGCTGAGTTTTTACAGCATTTTCTGTTTTTGTTTCAAATTTCCAGCATCTGCAGTATTTTGCTTTTATTTCTTGGATAGGCTGAGTGGTTTCCTTCGGAATAGAGAAGGCTGAGGGGAGATTTAATTAAGATGTATAAAATTATGAGGGGTTTAATAAGGGTGGATTCTAAGGGCCTATTTTCCTGAGCAGAGAGGTCAATAACAAGGGGGCATAGATTTAAAGTAACTGGAAGAAGGATCAGAGGGGAGTTGAGGGGAATTGTTTTCATCCAAAAGGTGGTGGGTGTTGTAGTGTGTTGGTTACAGTTTGATAGGATTTAGAAGTATTTGTAAATATACAGTAAAGGGTACAAGCTCGGAGCTGTCTTCATGCTTGTTGATACACACGGCTCTGTCCAACTCTAGACTGACTCTGGGTGCAGATCATGTGCTCTCTTACATCACTGTGTAGGCGGCATTGTACTTAGTCCCACATTAATGCTATATGTGCCAGACCCTTGTCCGACACTCTCCCCCAAGTCTTTATCCAATGCATTTGAAGTGATTATAGTTTACCTTATGCCTTACATTGTTATTACTACCATACATTATATTCTCATTTCTACATTATCGCTAGCCCATCTCGCCCCTCGCCCCCTCTCTGTCAAGTTCTTGGATTCAAGGTTTCAGGCAATCTGGAGACCTTATAACCCTTCCATACCTCATTCGCACTACTATCAGAGCAGTGCTGGGCTCTGTCACTGCTGGTTCTTCCTGTAGGTTTGGAGGTTGTTCTGGCATCTGGGTATGTTTTCATCCATTTCTTTGAGTCCTTTGTGTTGAACTGCCCTTAGTTGGTTCAGATGTTGCGCTAGTCAGTGGTTACTAAACTAACTCGTTCCTTACAGGGTGGACAAACATTATGTTCATCTCTTTGTCACTTCTTTCACTTTCTCTGTCATCATGTGGGTTGTGGTGATGTCCTCTGTGGCTGAAGCTGAGCATTCCTGAGACTAGAACGAGATTTAGTGATATGCTCACCTCTGTTTTCCAATGTTGGCAATGGGCAGCTGCTACCAGGTTCCAGCATCTTTTGTGGCTTTGGCATGATGGCAGGGAGTTGCAGCATATGTTCAGCGGTTGCAGTGTTAACCTGTTGTACCATTGTTGGTGCCAGGTATTGAGGCTGATCGGATTGCTGGTCATTTTCTTTCACATCCTCCACTGGAGGCATTATTGTTACCTTCTGCGTGGTTGGCTGGTCTGACCATTGAAGGTTTTCCAGCATCTGTAACGAGAATGGACAAACCTGCTCCACAAAGAGAGTAGAGAATTCAGAGCTGAAGTCCCAGTCAGGACACTTTTTTTGTTTGAGTATTTGGGAACTTAACAGTTCTATATGATTAATGACAATGGTTGTCTTTGTTTCAGAGTTATCTCATATAATTTTGATAACTTCACCTGGGCATTCAGTTCTGTTTGGAGTCTTTCTTCATGGTCGCTGACTGCTCCTTCAATTGGACTCTTTCAATCTGTTTCGCAGAATTTCTCTTATCTGCTTTCAAAGTCTGGATTTGCTCTTTCATGTTGCGTATCTTAACTTTCATGTTGTTCAGATTGGACAGTAGTTCAAGACGATCATCAGTTTAGATTGTTAATTCTGCTTTCAAACAACTGTTCTGACCCATCAGCAATTCCTTCTCCTGTTCCAGGCATTTTTCACAATGCTTACTAAAGGCTTTTGATGCTTGAAGTTCATCAAGTTTTAATTGACAATCTTTGTTGAAAGTGCTTCTACAAGTTCATCATTAAGCATTTCAAGTCCACTTTCAAGTGTTCTACTTCCTGTGAATGTTCCAGTGTTTTCATCAGTTCTCATTTTTCCTTTACAAACTCATCTTTCAGACATGAAAGTTGGTTCTCCATGCTGAGCAGAGTTTCTTTAGCAGAGCATAATTCATCTCCATTATTCTTCAAGCTCACACTCTGTAATTGTACTTCTGCCAATTGTTTCTGAGTCTCTTCATGCTCTTTAGTGACCAGTTCTACTCCCCCTTGCCATTCTAGGTTCTTAATTTTTACCTCTTCATGTTTATCTTTGGAAATGTAACATTTTCCTAAATCTTCCTCCAAATGTCCAAAAAATTTCTGCAGGTCTGCAGTCCCTTTCTTGTACCTCTTGGCTTCCTCCTGGAATATAGAACATTCCTGAGTCTTCCCTGCCAACTGACTCTTCAGTTCTTTCAAGGCTACCTCTTTGAGTGCATTTTCTGCCTGCTGTTGTGCCTGGCTGTATTTCTGGTTGAGTTTTCCCAACTCATGCTTTGATCTTCCAACAATGGAATTAGGAGTTGTTATTTCTTCCTGCTACATTTGTGATGTCTCAGAATTTTTTTTGTATTCATTCACGGGATGTGGGTTTCGTAGGCTGAGACAGAATTTATTGCCCATCCTTAATTGCCCTTGAGAAGGTGGTAGTGTGCTGCCTTCTTGAACTGCTGAGGTCCATGAGGTGTGTATACACCCACAGTGCTGTTAGGAATGGAGTTCCAGGATTTTGACCCAGCAAAGGAATAGTGGTATATTTCCAAGTCAGGATGGTGAGTGACTTGGAGGGGAACTTCCAGGTGGTGGTGTTCCTATCTATTTACTGCCCTTGTCCTTCTAGATAGTAGTGGCCATGGGTTTGGAAATTTGTTTGTTCAGTTTTCAAACAGTTTGGTTCATTGAAGACTTTAGTTTATCGTGCATTTTCAAAGGTATATATTCAGCTTGAATTTTGTGTTTCAAACCTTCCAATTCAGCTTTGATACAAAAATTTTCCAACCTTATTTCATTTTCCTTTTGCAAAGTTTGTATATTTTAGGCTTCATCAGATAGCTTTCCTTCATTCACAGTCAGCTGTTCGCTCCGCACTGCCACTTACTGCTGCAGTTTGGGTAATGTGGCAGGGTTTCTAAAAAGATATAGGCCTGAATTTTACCTGTGATGAGCATGCATGATTAGCAGGCCCAGGAGCAGTCAGGGAATGGACCGCCAACCGCAATCGGCCCCCGACTACAATTTCATACTGGCTGTCCAATCAACGGCCAGCCAGCGTGAAACATGCACTGAAATACTCAGCACTGACGGGTTGGGGGTGGGAAGAGGGTGGGCGAAGATGTTTCTGTGGGTGCAGGTGAGCACTGCCAGAAAGGTCCCCAATGGTAGACAGCTGCCTCAGAGAGCTGCAGGCCTGAAAATACCAAATAAAGGTTTTAAAAGCTGAAAAAAATGTCCATACATCACAATCAATCACCTGAAAATATAACTGATAAAAATGGTGCCCACAGATATTTATTTTTATTTTATTTCATAACAGAAATTTCATCCCTTGGATGAGGTTTGATGAAAATGTAAAGGCAACCTGGCCGATTCACCCATCCGCCAACCGTAAGGTTGGACGGGTCACGAAAAATCAGAAACATTTGCACCAATAATGAGCTTGGCCTCTTAATTGTCGGCGGGCGTACTTCCAACTTATGTGTGTGCCTGCTGAGTGAAATATCGCACGAGCGCAGGATGACATTGGGGCGCTCGCCCAACATCTTCTCGCGTGATATTATGCCCGATTGGGTTGGACGTGCACCCGCCCACGGGGCGTAAAATTCTTTCCATATCCTTGGGACATCCAAAAAGTTTTTTGGCTCTCTGGCTCCCTCATGTGATTTGCTCGGGTAATGCCTGTCCCTTTCATAGCTTTATTGGGGTTTTTCTATCTCTCTTTTTAAGCTCTGCGCGCTCCACAGCTTGAAGATTAAAATATTCATCAAAGGCTTTTGCTAGCTCATCGAAGCTGTGTGAAGATTCATTAATACACTGCATTAGGATTACTTCTTCAGCAAGTTCATGAAACCAGTATAAAAAGGCACTAATCTGGACTTTTTCAGGCTTTTTACTTAGACCTGATGTACTCCAGCAGTTTAGGAATTCCCTTCTCAAGGGCGCCAAATTTTCAGTTAGGTTTGGCCTTTGGATAAGTCCAAATTGTTCTGGATGAGTGGAATCCTGGTCCATGGTTAAAAATATTTTAAGCATAGGTTCTGCTTTAAGAGCTTTCTGAATCTCAAGATGGCGCCGCCTTTCACTTGGAGACAAAGCGATTTCCTGCACTTGCTGGTTTTGGCAGGCTCTTCTACAATGGCAATCACGCTCAGCTCAGAAAAAAAAAATCAACAATGGCTGTCTGGATTGACTGGCTGCAGAGTGCTCATGCACGGTGTTTTACATTAAAGTGGTGAATTTGATAAATCTTGGCTTTTGCTTTCTCTCAGCTGAGTTTAGAGGACACAATTCTCCCAGATTATTTAATTATTTTTTCTTTACCACTGTTTCAGAGCGTGCTTGGGCACCATACCGGCACAGAGGTTGAGTTTTAGCGACAGGTTTTTCAAGCTGCACTTCTGACTCTGAATTATTTAAAGATTTCTCAGGACTTGATGTGGCCTAGAGTTTTCAAAGATTTAGTTTGCCCTGCTGACACTGCACTCTGGGATTTGAAGCTGGATGCTTTCAAAGGAGCTTCAATGGAGTCTCCTGCTGCTACAAGGAATTTTAAATCTCTGCCTTCAGTTTCCAAGCCTTCCTTTGGAGCTTTTACCTGATGATTTTTCTTCTGCTTCTCTACTCCTGCAGCTTCTTTTCAGGTTAGAATGCTTTGTTAAATTTTTAATCAGTTTTCCAGCGCTTTAATTTTTCTCTGCATTTTCTGCAAGGTCTTAGGTTTTCCCACAAGCTGGCACCATGTTGTAGGGTGTTGGTTACAGTTTGGTAGGTCTGAAGAAGTCTTCGTAGTCATACATAGGGTAACTTAACTCTTCATTGACTCTTAAACCTATTTACAAATATACAGTGAAGGGTATAAATTAGGAGCTGTCTCCATGCTTACTGGCACACACATCTTTGTCCAACACTAAACTGACCTTGGCTGCATGTCATGTGCTCTCTTACATCACTGTGTGGGTGGTACTGTACCCAGTCCCAAATTAACCCTATATGTGCCAGACCTTTATACTATAGTCTGCGACCACTGCCAACAAATCCTGCAGGTGTGAGCATGGTACCCTGGAAGCAGCCCTGATGCTTACATACTCAGGCACTCCCAAGTAGCCCAAAACCTTCCAGTGAAAATCAGGTTCTATGTGCTTTAAAATTACACCTGAATTAACTTAAGCAGATAGCAAATAGGGGTAACATTTATACCATTAAGTGGATGCTTTCAGAGACTTTAAATGTTCACAAACGTTTCCTGAAATATTAGCTTTGAGTGGGGTGGCTGGAAAAACCTTTTCTCAGTTGTGAAGCTGGAGAAAACATTCTGCAAACTGCCTTTCAACAGTTTCAGGCGAGGAAATCTGTTGCTTCCCATCTCTCTGTCATGGAGCCCTTATCAGAGTGTTCACAATGGGCAGCCTCATAAATATCCTTTTAATGAAAGCGGGAGGAAGAGTAAATGACCCACGTATACAGTATAAGGCTCCACCAAAGGAAAAGGGACCACCTCAAATGTAGCCTTCTACAGGCCACAATGGTTCCTTGATGAGCAGAAGAGCCTTGCTTAAGTAGGCAAGATTCCAGCAAAGATGATGTGAAGGAAGTCTTCTGAAAGCTAACCTCCTAACATCTCCTCAAACATAAAGAATAGATTTATTTCAGAGCGCTGGACCTCGATGTTACAAAATAAATTCACATGTATATTTACAGAAAGTTCCTTATTACCACTGCGCCTGCTCCAGAGTTTCATCGTGTTTTTACCCTTAACCGGGTGTAGTGCTGAGGAGAAATCTCAGGTCCAGGGATGCCTGTGGTACTTTGCCGAGCTGTTGCATTATGAACCGCATAGGACTGGGGTGACTCTTTTTGTAGGGGTTCTGAGTCCTGGGAGTACTCTTCAAAAGGCTTTGTCACACTGCAGGCATGAGGGTAGCCTATTTCAGTATTCTGACACCTACATGAGCAACGATCTGAAAGGATCACAACCTGTCATGAGGGGAGAGCATGGCATCATTAAAGTAGATCATAACCACATCACTTATATTGGGTCCTAGTTTTTAGTTCTCACTGAACAGCGTGAGCATAGAGCTGATGGTATCAATTAGATCCTGCGGACCTTAAAAAAACACCTCAAATCTCTTGGAAGCCAATTGCAAACTTCTTCTTCAAATGGTCCACAATACCTGATGGCCAGTGATCATGTGAAAGGGATTAAACATTGCTAGGACAATGTTAATGGAAAACTTAACATAATCCATATCACTGTTATCATCACAGTATTTTAATACTTCCAGAGGACGTAGAAATGCAGGTAAAAATATGCATGAATTCATCATAAAAGGGTCCCAACTCATTTCCCAACAATTCCACTACCTCCAGAAAATTGTTATAAAGACAAAGGAAAATCTTCCATTCACCATCTATGCTCACATTTGTGACACAATGAAGGGCTACTGGCATCCATGGAAACATACACCAGAATCATCAGGAGAGAGTTTTGTGGCTGGAAAATTACATACCGTGATCTATGATACTTTGGCAATGGACATGGAGCAGTCTCAGACAATTGACTTTATCCATTTATTTTAAAGACCACAACATGAAAATATCAGCAGTTTGCATTGTTAGATGACGATGTGCAGTAAACATTCATGCTAGAAAATCTTAAGACAGATTTTTGACAGCACAAATATTTTGAGATCTAGAAAATCTGATTGATTTGACATTTCCCGTTTGGCTCTAGGGACTTGCTGACATAACTAAAATCAATGGGGCGGAGAAGCCAGTAGAATTATTTAAGATTTCCAGATTCCCATGGCTAATTCAATGTTATAAAACATCTTCAAGCTCAGTCCATCATCCTTCCTTTCTTCTGCACCACCTGAAAAATTAAATTAACTAACTTCACAAGCACAAAATAACCAGAATAATAATAAGGTCTATGGTAACTTTACAAAAATCCACAATGTATTAACATTTAATTTTTTCCCCCTTTTGTTTTTTCAGTTAGACAATGCATAGAAGAATGAATGAAGTAGCCCAGACAGTAACCTTCTCTGTGTATACTGTCACTGATGTTTCATAACCAGGCATGAGTTATGTTTTAATCAGGGCAAATAAAATGAGATTAGTTTTATTCCTTTCCCCCACTTCCCTAGTCTTCTGCTGACTTTGGAGTGATCAGACATCTCCCTCCTGTTCCCGAAATGACCATGAATTGATTGCATGCACTCAGACAAATCATGACAGCTTGAGGGAGAGGCAGAACTAGCACTTGAACTTAACATTTTGGGTGGAAGTCAAATGGATAACTACTTCAACTGCCAGATCTCGAATTTATACAGCTTTTTCAATTTCATCTTGAAAGATGAAACCTTCGTGATCTAAAGATTTAATTTAGTTGATGATTCAGTTGCAGCAAATCAACAAATAATTAAAATATGCACATATGCCACTAATAACATGGACAATCCAGTGACAGTCTTGCAAAAATTTGGGTGTAATACTTTATAGAGGCTGAGATCCATATTGCATTGCGAAAAGTAGAAAACTGAGAAATAGACAAATAACCAACAAATGATGCAAGAGAATAAAAATAAGCACTTACGTATGTGCTGTCTAAGGCAAAAAAGTAGGCCGAGAAACTAAACCCTGTCCAACACATTCTCCGTGACAAAGCCGCTTTCACCATCCACTTCTTCCTCTGCACAGCCTTCATATTAAAAGCTAAACATTGACATTCCTCATTTCAACTGCTGAAGATGTGAAGAAACCTCTGCCAGGTAGAGGAGGCCAACATTCCTTAAGATGCAGCATCACTTACTCTGACCTTAGCTCGCTGTACACACTTTAGAAGGTAGGCTGGAAAAGGAGTTGTAACGTGGTGAATCACAAGTGAAGGGAATGAGGGTGGGGGAGAGGATGCCACAGACATCAGTTCATCAGAGGATGACGTTGCAGAATTTTGAGGCCCGAGGCAACCAAAAGAGTATGGTGGCTATAAACCAGGAAATGCCAGGTGCACTGGTAGTGTGCCAACAAGCTTGTGCACATTGGCTCAGAGCTAATATACTGCTATGGAAGCTCTACTGTTTGTTATCCCTGCTCTGGGAACTAGTGCTGACAGAAACAGCAAGTCCTCAAACACTAGAGCTATTCAAGATCACCCCAGTTAGATACAAATGGAATTGAGTTGTTTGATCAATTACATTTTTATTTCTCAATTTGATCTTGGTGTTAATCTTTGTAATGAAATGAGAAGGGTGAGTTCCATAGGTTGGACTGAAGGAAGACAATTGAATGGTGGTAGTAAGGATGTGTTGATAAGGATTTTGGGACAGTTGGTATATTGGGGATGGGAGGGACAGTTTCAGGTGAAGCGCCCTTCGATGAACTACAGCCTAAGGGCTTTGGTAGGACACCCTAGGTCGATACTGCTCCTACCGTCCCTTGGCTTCATGCTGCTTCTCCTTCTCCGGCTTCTGCTGCACTTCATGCTGCCAAAATGGTTGTAAGGTCTGGTACCTTATGATAGCAAAGTTATGGACCATGCAGCAAATGACCACAAACCTAGAGACCTTCTCTTGGTTAGCCATCATAACCTTGGGGAAATCCCATTTACATGATTTATGTGAAGCTTCAAATTGAATTCAATGTTATGGCAAACAACTGGGAGAAGCCCAAAGGAAATTCTTGGTGCCAGTGAGCAATCCATCACTATGCAAGAAAAGAGATAAGGATATCTGTTTTAATGATGAAGTGATTAAGCAGCTGCTGCAAGAAATAGAGCAAAGGAATGATGCCTTATCTTCCTGCCATGCAAGAAATCTAGTCAAGGCTCTGGTACATAGACCATGGCAAAAGGGCACCGATCCTGACAGCAGTGTCCACAGAGTTTGGATGCAATGCAGAAAACAAATTAATGGCATCAGCAGGAAGGATCAGACAATTTAAAATAAATAGTAAAGACTATCATAAATATATAAAGCTATTTGGGTGCCCCTTCGCAATAGCCTAGTATATTCTATCATCCTATGTTATTTCTTACGTAAAGTAAACCTACAAAATCTCCTGCCCAATTAGGAATATTTACGTTCGCTCCTGTTACATTCTTGGAAAGAGACCAGTAATCAAACCATTGCCCTTTGAAATTCAATGGCATTCCCATCACTGAATCCCCCACTATCAATATCCTGGGGATTACCATTGACCAGAAACTGAACTGGACTAGCCGTATAAATACTGTGGCTGAGAAAGCAAGTCAGAGGCTCGGAATCCTGTGGCGAGTAACTCACCTCCTGCCTGTCCACCATCTGCAAGGCACAAGTCAGGAGTGGTGGAATAATCTCCACTTGCCTGGATGAGCGCAGCTCGAACAACACTCAAGAATCTTGACACCATCCAGGACAAAGCAGCCCCCTACATTGGCACCCCTTCCACATACATTCAGTCCATCCATCACTGATGCACAAAGGCAGCAGTGTGTACCATCTACAAGATGAAATTCAGAAACTCGCCCAGGCTCCTTAGACAGCACTTTCCAAACTCATGGCCGCTACCATCTAGAAGGACAAGGGCAGCAGACACATGAAAACACCACCAACTGGAAGTTCCTCTCCAAGCCGCTCACCATCCTCACTTGGAAATATATTGTCGTTCCTTCACTGTCTCTGGGTTAAAATCCAAAACTCCCTTCCTAACAGCACTGTGGGCGTACCCACACCACATGGGCTGCAGCGGTTCAAGAAGGCAGATCATCACCACCTTCTCAATGGAAATGAGGGATGCGCAAAAAATGCTGGCCTAGCCAGCGACGCCCATACCTCATAGATAAATTTTAAAAAGGCCTGTACTCAAAAGCGCAGAATCAACATAAGTTAAATATGAATTAACTGGCAAATTGTTGTCGGTTGTAAACTATTGTTATAATCCTGGACCAGACCTCCAAATTGTTGGTGCAATCCAGTTAGGAACCAGTAATTTTTTGTCTAAAGTAGGCAAAGTTTGAGAACCAAGCTACTTGCTAAGAGAATAAAGCCAGAGATTCCACAGTTTTCGTATGAACAAAATAAACTTTACTATACAAAGTCAGAAAAGTAAAGAGGGTCATGTTGGACTCGAAACGTCAACTCTTTTCTTCTCCACCGATGCTGCCAGATCTGGTGAGTTTTTCCAGGTAATTCTGTTTTTGTAACAATTTACAATGTCTGTCTTATACTCTAACATTAAGAATTAACATGAGGTAAACATGAAAAAACAGGAGAACTGTGGTCGAACACAACACACTGCATAATAAATGGCAGATATGGTCAAGTCAGATCCCATGGATTTCACAGCAATCCCCCTCAGCTGTCAGTGTTCAATGTGAGTTATACTATCTCATTAAAGCTCTGCCTCCTTTATGAGGATTTCAAGTCTTCACTCTTCCCTTTTGAAAATCTAGCCTTGGAATTCCCTCCAAAAGTCACTCTGGCTCAGACTACCTCAACGACTGCCTCCCAGGGTTTCAATTTCAGGCAGAATTTTCCTGTTGGCGTGCGGGGACAGGACCCACATGCCGACACATAGAATGATGCATGGTGACATCGGGCGAGCATCCCAAAGTCACTGCACACCATCGCGATATTTCGGTGGGCGGGTGCGTGATGATCTCTGATGCACGCCCGCCATTAATTAACGGGCCACTTAAGGCCCTTGAGGCACCAATTTATGACGATTTTTCGCGGCCCATGTGATCTTTGGATTGTCGCATGGGCGCAAAGGGCAGGCGGGTAGGGGACATTTGTCTAAACCTCATCTATGGGCGGGATAAGAGGGCTCAGTTGGGTCACAAGTGTGCTCTGTCAAATATTTAATTTGCAAAGTAACTGATACATGCCTGTGTGAGCTGAAATACTTCAAAACGCATACCAGATGCTTGGACAGGACTCACAGCCTTCAGGACAGCACACTGCAGTGAAGAATCGTTTTGGGGCCTGAGGGTTTCAGGAAGCCTTCCCTTAGCCTGGGAATGGGAGTTGAACTCTCCACTGGAGGCACCTCCTCTGAGGAGGAAGGGAGGGCTAGAAGGGGGAGGAGGCCAGGAGTGCACATTCAGTCTCCAGGGGAGCCACCTTTGGGAGGAGAGGCACAGGCACAACGGGCGCAGGGCCAAGAGATAGTCCAAGGCAGAAGGGCCACAGAAGATGCCACTATCCTGCTGCCAGGGTATACAGGTGGTGAAGCAGCTACCTCAGTATGTCTGAGGTGCAGTGCCAAAGGAGGCTCCATCTCTCAAGGGAGACAGTCAACTATATCTGTTAGATAATTGGGCCTGAGATCTCCGCTAACTGTATGGGTGGTCACCCCATGCCAATGGCTCCTTCCAGGGGTCGGTGGGTGATCTTTGTGGTGTCTCCCAATCACCTGTCCACACTTGTGTCAAGCAGGTTACAGACGCCCTGTTCAGGCGTGCATTGATCTTCATCCACTACCATTGGGGCCAGGCAAGCCAGACACAGTGAGCCAGAGGCTTCGCGGCCATCGCTGGCTTCCCCCGTGTCCAGGGTGCAATAGACTGTACACATGTGGCCATCAAGGCACCAGCAGGTGAGCCCGGTGCCTTCATCAACAGGAAGGGCTTCCACTCCATGAATGTGCAGATAGTGTGTGGTCACAGGATGCTGATTCTGCAAGTCTGTGCAAGGTACCCAGGCAGCTCCCACGACGCTTACATCTTCAGACACTCCCAGGTGCTGGGGCTTTTCAGTGCTTCTGCCCGGCTTGATGGGTAGCTGCTGGATGACAAGGGCTATCCCCTCAGAAGGTGGCTCATGACGCCTCTCCGCCATCCAAGAACAGAAGCTGAGCAGTAATATAATAGGAGCCACATCTCCACAAGGGCTGTGGTGGAGAGAGCCATCGGTCTTCTCAAGATGTGCTTCCGATGCCTGAACTGTACCCCCCAGATCGTGTGTCAGTGATAGTGGTTGCATGCTGCACTCTCCACAATCTTGCGATGGAAAGGGGGGACGCAGTGGATGACGAAGATGTAGACACAGTTGCTGCAGCTGCACACGATGAGTCCAGCAATGAGTACAAGGATGAGCACGCACAGGGAATTGCTGAGGGGGTAGACGCTAACCCGGGCATACTCCAGGGAGGCAGGGACACCTGGGAGGCTTTAATCTAATGAACCTTCAGCTAGCGCACCACATGTGGACCACCAGTCCAAGCCTGGGCCGAGGCTCGATACTCGACTCCCGAGTGCTAAATCTGCCTGAATAGGAACATTAACTAAGGAACATTAAATAAAGCTGAATGTCACACAAATCACTCATAACATTATTGGTAACCATCCACCTGCAGAAGAAAAGAGGCACCCTCAGCCATGGTGACATGTCTGAATTTAATATTACAACAAAAGGAACTTAAGAAAACAAAATGACAAAGGTGTTAAAAATCACACCAACTCATAAAAACCTCATTGCGGGCCAACACAAAAGCACCAGTGATAAACCCATGGTGTGCCTAAAATGCCTTATGCTTACGCTTGCAGGTGCTATGCCTTGGTGCTGCCCCCTCGCTGGGAGTGGCATCTGAGACAGCCTGCTGACTCTGCTGTTCTGCTGGTCTTGATGACCTTGGCAGACGTCCTCTGGCCCGTGGAGCCTGTGCTGGCCCTGCCTGGGAGGGAGCTGCCATTTCCACTGCTGGCATTTCCCCAGTCGTCGCAGCCTCATTGGATGCTACAGTCACTGGCAGAGGGGCGGAGGAGCTGTCGCCCTCATCTGGAGTGCCCTGAGAGGAGCCCACAGAGACGACAGGCAGCTGCTGCACCGACCTCCCTGCTCACTGTAGATGAATGGGCACCAAGCTGGGAAACTTGGTGCCCAGGCCATCTCCCACACTGGCACTGACCAGCTGAGGTCAATGCTGATGTGAGGGCTTGTTGTCCGAGCACATCGCCAGGAAGCCCTGATTGGTCTCCTGAAGGAGCCTCTCCACGAGAGTCACCACTCTCTCCATGGTGGACGCATGACGCTCGGCCATGAGGCTTATTGCATCGGTGATGGTCCGTGTAAACTCCTCCACCACGGAGTCCAAGCCAAGCATAGCCTCATGTATCTCACCCAGATCCTCCTGCACGCTCTGCTGGACTTCCAGCATTTGCTGCCTCATGGACAGCTCTAGAGGCGCATCATTAGCCACCGACTGAGCATGTGCCTGGTCCCCTGCAGTCCTCTGACTGCTGGTGCCATGGGCACTCTCTGTCTCTGTCAGCTCCTCCAGCGACTGTGAAGTGCCCTCACCACTGTGCCCTGGGATGATCTAATTCCCACCGAGGTGCTAGTATCTGCACTGGTGTCTGCCTGTCAGAGATGGTGTGACACTGGTGGGTCAGAGACTTCAGGGCCCTCAGGTGTGAGAGGGAGCCCCTGTGCCTCCTCCTCCCAGCTCTGCTCCGCTGATGCTGAAAGGAAGAACAAGGACATTTGATTAGTTAACGTGGAGAAGATGTCAATGTGCATCCCTGAGCCGTGGATCATTATGCGCTCATCCTTCCATAAACAATGGTCAAGCCATGTCACAAACTTCAATCACTGCACATTCAGCACTGTCATGGCTGTTGGGAGAACAATGGTGACCTCACTGCTGGGCAAACATACCTGCCCGTGGCACCCCAGCTTCATCGACACCTGTGGACCTGGGCGCATGGCACCTCTCCAGATCTTACCCGCCTTAATTGGCTAGCCCACGTAAAATGGCGGCACGGAACGATCGCAGGCGGCGATCGGGTCCGCACCCGCCCACGCTCACTCCCGCCCTACCCACCTGACAGGCAGAAAATTCTACCCCTTGTCTCCCAAGGCTACGTTCCATGGATTCCCGAGTTTGCACTCCACCACCAATTCACAGGCACAGCTTCAACCCTTTGGCCATAGAGAGCAGATCACCACTGCTCCAAAGGACAACATGGAGTCACCAATCTTCCACTGCCTTTTCAGCTCACTAGGGCCTCTCCGGAGCCCTCACTATTTGAACCCTTTCAACTACAGAACTTTTAGTTCTGGTGCCTCTTCCTTTGCTTCTCTCCCCAGTGGTTTCTCTTGACAATTGTCTTCTTCCGGTGGTCTCCTCCACCCGGTGGTCTCCTCCTGGTGGGTCCTTCACTGGTCCTCTCTCTCTCTCACTCGGAACTCTCCCTGTTCCCTCTCCTTGTCCCCTGTCCTGGGACTCTTCTGTGTTATGATGCTCAACTCTTTGTGTCCTGTGATCGGGTTTTCTCACTGTTTTTTCCCAAGAAGGCACACTGGGAACTTGTCCTCAGCCTGAAGATCTCACAATGCATACACAGACCGCTCCTGATCTGTGCATGTGCAGAAACTCTTGGGGTATGTTGGGACTTGTAGTTCCTGACCTCTGCTCAGAAATCAGGTAAGTTGGGATTCTTAACATCATAAATTACACATTAAATGGCCGATACAACTAACACAGATCTTATGAATTGGCTCAGTAGTCTATACAGCATATAGATCATCAATCTCGGCATCAAAGTTCTTCAAAACCCCGTCTTCTGAAGAATTGCAGCTCCTCTCCTTCTAGGAGCTAACCTGATCCACAGCCAACAGCAGTGCATAATCAACCCGAGTCCCAAGGGCACAGTCTTCACCAAAACTGGCACACGTCTGCAGAACCTTCTCAACTTGATCTGGATGGGGTAGATCCATCAATGTTATATTCAAGTAACAGAAACAGTTGCAGCAACAATGGGTGGAATTGTCCCAGATTTGCACTAAGTGCGGTAGCGGGCAGGAAAAAGAATATTTTACCCGTCAGCCACAACGGCGGGTTTTCACGCTGTATTGCCCCAAATCCACCTCATTAATCATGCATTCCCAGGAAACATGCCGTTGGGCGGGCTCTCATTTGCCCGCCACACCATCACGTCGCCACTTCCTCACGCCGGGCGCCATATTTAAATTGCAGCCGTGCGCACACCTCTCAGTGCCTCCAGCCCAGAACCGCTGCACAGAAGACATGGCCCCAAAAGGCAAGAAGGCTGCAGCCCCTCAATTCAGTGATACATCCCTGGGATGCCTTCTGGAAATGGTTGGAGCCTTCTGCAATGTCCTCTACCCCCGTTCTGGCCGCAGGAGGCCCATCAGTGTCACCACTCCACCTTGGGAGGTGGTGGCAGCGGTGGTCAGAGCCAAAGCTACATTGAAGAGGTTTGCTATCCAATGCAGAAAAAGGATGAATGATCTCATCCGTGCTGCCAGGGTAAGGCAACCATCTCATCACTCTAAACACAAACACACAAGCCCATCACACATTCACTGGCATCTCACTCATTGCCAGCTCAAGGGACATCACCACTCACTCTCTCCCACACACCCTCACATCTCCACCTGGACTCATTTCCTCTGGAGACTGCCTCCTCAGCCTTCGCCATCTTGAGGCTACTTCACAGGTCAACATGTGCCCCTACACACACCCTGGGTTACCCTCCTTCCCCAGTAATGCCCTAGCTCTGGAGCCTCTTCCCTTACCTGAGGCCACTTCCCCCTTTCCCCAAGCAAGCTCTAGCCCTGCAGCCGTTGAAAAGACACCCCCGCCTTACGGCTGGTCTTGTAAGTAGAGATCTGCCCATGAGCTTCCTCTAAAAGTGATGAGGTGCTGCCTTCGAAGCATGGCGCTGATGTCTGCGAATACTGCCCAAAGCAAGATAAACCTCAAAGTCCCCAGTGAAGTGCAGCTTCCCAGGTGCACGTCACTTATGTTCAGTTGTGAAACATGCTGGCATGATTGCCTAGATGATCCAGTGTGGGCAGGCTGGGCTTATAATGATATACAGATGTATTACAATGAAGCTCCTAACTTGTGGTGGTGGGAAACGTGGCCCACCATTGACGGGCAGAGTGGACGATTGCAAACTGGTTTCACAATGTTGTGAAACCGATTTTTGGCCTTACTGCCATATTGTACATTCACGCTCGCCATGACGCCCGACGCCAGCGGGCACGGAAAATTGCGCCCTATATCTTTGTTTATTCTCAGCTTCTGGGTCTAGCCTCTGTATTCTTCAGTCTGTACTGCATCACAGGAATCATCATCAACCAAGAAGCTCTGATGATTCTTTGTTCTTTTATATGGTTTCAACCGGGAGTTTTGGTTTCCAATCTCAGTTTTAGTCTTTGTTTCCTTAGCAACTAGGAGGGTCCATTTCCTTTCTCTGTTTCCCCTTTCAGTTTCTCTTTTTAATTAGGGTCTGTCTCAAAAAAATATAAGCTTTGAAACCACAGTTTCCATCACACTCCACACAAGTACATGAAATCTAATCCATGCAACAGTTTTAATCAGGAACAACTGCAGCCTCACTACAGCTCCTTCTTAATGCTGAAAGATGAATTACCTAATGTTATAAGGTGCCCTAATAATTCTGTTAGTAGTGCAAGTCTCATATGTCTCTATAGAAGAAAGTGGCTTTTAGCAGAAGACAGGTCAGCATTCACAAAAGAAAAATGCGCTTTTATATTGCACCTCTCATGAGCAGTAGATGTTCCAAAGCACTTTACAGAGAATGAAGTAATTTTGAAGTGTAGTCACGGTTGTAGTGTAGAAAATGCTGCACAGCAAGCTCCCACAAACAGCAATTTGATAATTACCAGACAATCTGTTTCTTTGTGACGTTGATTGAGGAATAAATCTTGGCAAGGACACCAGGGGTTACTCTTCTATGCCTCTTTGAAATAGTGCCATGGGATCTTTTATGTTAACCTGAGAGGACAGATGGAGCCTCAGTTCCATCTGAAATACAGAACCTCCGACAGTGCAGCACTCCCTCAGTGCTGCATTGAAGTGTCAACTTTGCTTAGTGTGCCCAGCCCTAGGGTGGAATCTTCCAATCTCGAGACTCAGTCCAGTGGCGGGCGGGAAAGTTGGAGCGATTCTCGCTGGGCGGTAGGGTGGCTGACCATGTGCGATCTTCTACTTTTCAGCTCATTAATTATGCAACCACAGGGAACTCAGCAAATTTCGTGGCAAGGTGGGCAGGAGGTTGCATACCCTGCTGTTACCTCATAGGGCTGAAGGTCCTGGCACCATATTTAAACGACACCCAGACAGACATTCGTTCACTGCAGGCAAGTTGCACCGGACAACTCATCCAGGATAGCTCCAAAAGGAAAACAACCTTTGGCCCATGTTTCAGCGAATCCTCCTTGGGAAATCTCCTCCAGGCCATCCAGGGAATGCAGGAGATCCTCTTTCTGAGGGATGCGAGCAGGAGGCCCTCCCATCTGACCATGCCAGCCTGGGAGGAGGTTGCCAGAGGGGTGGTTAACGCCTGTGGGGCACAAAAAAGGACCGCCCTGCAATGTAGGAAATGGATGAATGACCTGCTTCACTCTGCCAGGGTAAGTGTACTGTCTCCTCAATGTAAACCCATACTCTCATAAGGGTTTCAGACAGCCTAAAGGTTAGAGTCCACAGGGATGGCACACACGACCAGCAGATGGGACATCAGCACTGAATGAGTGCGACACTTTAAGTTCAATCATCTCATATTCCTGGACAAGTGGCTTCCTAATCACTTACTAGAGAGGCTACAATAAGGATGTATGCTTCTGAATTTCTCATTCACCCATTGGGCGAATCATTCCTTTCTGCAGGATAAGATCACCGATAATAAGAGAGAGCGTGCCAAGACTGTAGGTGGAACCCCTGAAATCCATCCCCTCTCAAGTTTTGAAGAACAGGACGCAGAGCTGGCAGGAGAGGCAGGAGAGGAGAGAGATCATGCCTTAGCAGAAGGTGAGGTCGGCCTCCCCCAACAAGCCAGTGAGGGTTGATCCAATATGCACCGACAAGATGCGGGCAATGACTGTGAATGACCTTTCATGTATGAGTCTGCTTAGCCAATAACTAATTCTCCCTTTTCTCTATTCCAGGTAACAGCAAGGGAAGTGGAAGGACATCTTCCTCCAGACACCATATCCCCAGCTGCCTAGCCACCTCTGAGGAGGAAGCTGCAGTATCCTCGGAGGAAACACTGTCACTGTGTTTACCTGTCCCCTCCACCAGCGCAGATATGTGCACCTCAGTGGGTCCTAGTTCTAGAGTAGTTTTGGTTTCACAATTTGGTGATCACCTCACAGGCATGGGTCCATAGCTGGTGGAGAAAGTGACAGTTGAGGTCTTTGATACTCTGAGGACTCAGCCTTTGCTGAGTCCAAGTCCGATGACAAGCCTCTGGACCTGGCCCTAACAGGCCTCTTGGAGATGTAGAGACAGGCAGGGGAACATCAAGCAGAGTTGTCAGGGGCCATCTGAAGACTGGACCGTAGGATGGAGGAATCCACCATCTGCCTGCCGTCGTGGCTCCCGCATGCGAGTACATTGAAGGGTGGCGGCAGCCTTGGAGACCCAGGTCCAGCAGTTTCTGCCAGATTTGCACTCTGACCTGCACGCCATCGCTCTAACCATGGGTGCATTTCAGCAATGGCTAGGCGAGAAGGGGAATGGGCACCTCGACCTCCCTGCAGATGCCCCTTCTCCTCAAGGAGTCAGGGAAGGGCCATCAGGCACCCAAAGGGAGGAGGAGTGCCAGCATCCACCCAGGACACTCCAAGACACACCCACATCTGCAACTTCAGGCAATGCACATCATTTGCGACAGTTCTGCTTGGCAAATACACCTTTCAGCCTATTATTACAGACAACCATGCTTTGGCCTCTGGAGAAGTGCTCATCGAGGTTATTAATTTTACTACTGCCATTGCACTGATGTCTGTTGTTTGTGGATGGCATGAGTAGTCTTTGCGACTTAGATTCATATGTTCAATGTACTATTTAGAATGGCTTTTACTATATGAGAAACATTTTTGAGAATTGTAATATAAACCTTCGAAGCCCATAGGCTTCCGTGCCTCTCTGCAGGAAGATGTAGTTGCCACGTACAAGGCTGAATGCCCCTCCTTGTTGCATTCTCATTCTCTGCAAGCATGATGATGAACTAGCCAAGGAAGGATAGAACAGGCTCTTTACACTTGACTGCAAGAAGGGTTAGAGTGTTTGATTTAAAAGTTTGTGTTCATCTTGGTGAACCTGTTTCCTTACCTCCCATGATCTTTAGTTGGACCTACATGGCTGCTTAGCGGGGCTTTAAATGCTCCTTGGGTAAAGGCACAGCACTCAACTCAATGTGGAATTCATTACATGACAGGGCTCTCAGTTACTTAAGATATGTGGACAGGAATGGCCTTGTCAGCAATACCATCTCAAGGACTGTGATTCTCTCAAAGCAATGCAAATGCTATTCTCAAACGGTCTCACCAAGGGTGATGAAGGAAAGAATTAATTATTGGCTGTCGTATTGAGAATGGCTGCTCAAAGTTTCGCCTTAATGCAAAGGTCATCTAGGACAGAGATTTGTCAGGCTTCCAAAGATTTCAGGGTCCCGAGTGCACTTCAGCCAATCATTGTCCTGGTGAGTCACTCTCAGTGTGAACAATGCAAAGAAACCTTGAAACTTTACTGCATGATCTAAGCGTAATCTAAGCATCACTGCTTCGTGATATACGAACGGTGATTAGGAGGGGTGGGGTGAAGTGACAAAATAATTCCTCATCATTCTGCATTGAGGAGAGCTGGCGATGGTGCTCTCATGATGCTGCTCCCTGTCAAGATAATGCCTGAAAGAGTGATATGTTTGGTTGAGTGCATCCCTGTATAAATGTGGAATTCCAGACTCTTATAAGCTGCCATGCACATTGACATGGTGAGGGCATGGGTGAAAATATTATAATATGTGGAGTTGCCCAAGGCCACACAAGAAGGGAATGCTGTTCAGGTTCCACAGCAGCCATATGTTGCCAATCCTACTCAGTTAATTGTGTTTAAGCCCTTCCATGGATGATGCCATCATGAGGGCAGACAGTAAGTAATGATATTTCCATAATCATTATGAGAACATTGAACTTTTGAGAGAGTTTCTTGGTGAGCTAGAAGGTGATGGGGTCTCCCAGGTAGTAAAGGCAAAAGAAACTAACCCTTGTGAGAATATGTCTGCATTTTATTCCACTTGGAATCTTGTAGCTATCAGGTTGTCACGGGCAGGTCTGCCACGTCATTCTCACACAATGGCCTCTTCATGTGGCTTGTCTGTGTCCTCGCCCTTATCAGATGCATCCCCTTCAACGTCCTCCTTGTCTGAGGAAATGTTTCACTCCTCTATTTCTCTCTCAGGCAACACATCACCCCTTTGCAGCACAAGGTTGTGTAGGATATAGCAAACAATGATGTTCTGGGACACTTTCTGTGGTGAGTATTAGAGAGCCCTGCTTGACCAGCCCAAATATTGGAATTGCACCAAAGAGACCAATCGCCTGGCCTATAAAGGACCTGGTGGCAGAATGTGCAGCATTGTACCTCTCTTCAAAAGCACTATATTAGTGGTGAACAGGCGTCATCAGCCGGGTCTCCTGGGGGAACCCCTTGTCCCCGAGTAGCCAGCCCTGTAAGTGCCAAGGTCCCTCAAATATCTGTGGCACCTGTGTGGCATCAAGCGTCATGAGAGCTTTCTGGGTACCTAGCACAAACATGTAGGATCTGCTTTCTGTGACCACAGATTCGCTGGACATTCAGAGAGTGAAATCCTTTTTGATTGATGAATCTAATTGGCTGCTCCCAGGAAACTTTCAAGGCCACATGTGTGCACTTGAAGGCTCTCTATACCTACGGAAAACCATATATCGCTGCGAACCCAACAGCCCTGGCAATCTGGCTTCTGGCATCCATGCAGAACTGGACATATTGGTGAAATTTATTTAAAAGGGTATCTGTAACCTCCTTTATGCATTTGTGTGCCATGGAATGCGAGATTTCGCAAAGGTCCCCAGTGGAGCCCTGCAAGAGAGGCAAAAGAGTTCAGTGTGGTGGTTACCTTCAAAGCCACCGGCATGGGATGCCCTCCAAGTCCTTGCGGCATTAGTTCTTCATGGAAAATGTAGCAAGTGTGAGCTACCACATCCCTGGATAAGTAAAGGTTCCTGCAGCATTGTCTTTTGCTCATCTCCATATATGAGCAGTGATTTCTATATGCCTATGGTCGGGCCACCGGTCTTCATTGAATTTGTCCCTCTTTGGGAGATTCATTGGACTTCTTGGGGCCCCGTTCCCTCTTGCTGTGCAAGGCGCTGCTCCTCCTGGACCTGTGCCAATCGATGATTGGCCCTTCTTCTCCTCATTCAAGGCAGAGTTACCTGCACCCTGCATTCTCCATTCCTCTTTGTATCTGTCAACAAATAGATTTGAGAAATCATTTACAATTTCTCTTGACTGGTTTTGCTCTATCTCCAAACCAGTAAGCCAGCACAAATCCCTTGGCATGGCCTCTGACTAAACATGGCATCCCCAGGCCACCCTTTGCAGGTGAAGGAGGTCCTGGAGGTGGTTGAGTATCCCCCTCAGACATGACTGCACATTCACAAAGAGGGTCTTGACCAGGGTGAATGCAGCCATTTGCTAGAACCCTCCATCAGGCAATTGTCAGCTTGACTCCACAAGTCTAGACACTCAGTATCGATATCATAGCCTTGTAATAATGTCATGACTTTAGCCACTGCACCTTGGAAGCCATAACCAATAAACTTGGCATATTGAGGTTTGGATTGTTCATGTAGCTTCTGTCCAACAGCCATGGCCCTTGACTGTTTTATCCTCTTTCTCTTTTTGCTTGCCTCTGTCAGATCAGATGACCAATCAGGCCAACTCAAATGTAGCCCCAAAACTTAATGAATTCTCACATGAATGTGCACCATTAGTCGAGGAGCAATGCTCCTTCAATCGGCATTTGACACTCGAAAGCAGTACTCAACTGATTAAGCCTTGTTCTCCATTGCTTGAGCAAATAGTTAACAGGGTGCCCATTCACTCGGTCAAAAAAGTAGCCCTGAACTCATCCCACACACTTTGAGACCTCTCCCATATTGTTTATTTAAGCTTGTTTTTACAACTGCACAATTACTCAGAAAGGCAAAGATGGTGCTGCTAACATTCGTGAGTGTGACCAACACCTTCCAACCTCCTCCTGTCACCCACAAAGTTCATCCCATCCTCCTCCACAGTCACTGCCTCCAATCCCTCCTGTTACCATCCAGCCTCACCCCATTACCCTTAACCCCATCATTGTTCATGTGGATATTCCTGTTCTCCCCCGTTCCCCTCAATGTTGATGTCCCCATGCTTTTTGTTGATCTGACCCCTCCCTTTCCCAAGGCCACCTGCAACCTTACTATCAGAGACCACCTTTAAGTCCATCCAATAACCCCACCCCATGACTTTAGAATTTCCAAGGAATTCACCAAGGCATCTTAGATAGCACCTTCCAAACCCACGACCACTGCCACCTAGAAGGACAAGGACAGCAGGTTTATGGGAACTCACCATCCTGACCTGGAAATATATCGCCGTTCCTTCACTGCTGCTGAGTCAAAACCCTGGAACTCCCTTCCTAACAGCACTGTGGGTGCGCCTACACCACATGGACTGCAGCAATTCAAGAGAGCAGCTTACCACCACCTTCTCGAGGGCAACTAGGCTCGGGCAATAAATGCTGGCCCAGCCAGCGAAGCCCACATCCCGTGGATGAATAAAACAAAACTTAACAGGTCCGAATGCCTCCCCTAAATGTGACTCTGCCCTCTGCTTCCCAATACAATGCCTTGAACCCCCCCAGAACAAATGTCTTAATTGAATGACCATGCCCTACAAACCATTCTGTGCACAACCCTCACTGCTCAGAGAAGCCTTCCCAAGACATGGGTGCCATGCAGAACCCTCTAAAATGGTCCTGAAAGTGTGAAATCATTCCCAGGGCAGTCTCTTAAACTTGTCCCTGACAGTGTGGCCTTATTCCTTGGACAGTCTTTTAAACTTGCCCCCATTGCAGACAGTCTTTCACCCTTCTCCATACAGTCTCTTAAACCTGCACCCTGGACAGTCTTCCACCCTTCCCCTCTGGTCCTTCCCCCCCATCAGTCCTGCTTCCATCTCAGCCGTCCCCTGTGGTCTTCCCCCCCAGCCCTGGCTCTGTCTCACACTTGCCCCTCCATCCTTCAACCCCCACCACCCCCCCTCAATCCTGCCTCCGTCTCACCTTTGCACCCTGGTCCTTCACCACCATCCCCCCCAGTCCTGCCTCTATCTCACCCTTTCCCCCTGCGTCCTTCAATCCCTGCACCCCGCCAGTCCTGCCTCCATCTCACCCTTCCCCTCTGGTCATGCCTCACGTGCCTAGATTTGACACAGCTTGTGCTACAAGCACCCAAAATATATCAGTGATGGTGTAAATGGAAGATGAAAGCAGCATCTACTGACCTCCAAGTCGTGGAGGAAGCGATATTTGAGGTCTCTGACACTCAAAGGACTCAGCCCCTGCTGAGTCCAAGTCCTATGACAACCTTATGTGCAGTCATAAAATAGAATATTATAATTAGCCGCTGACGGAGAAGCCAAATTCCTGTGAGTTGGCCTTTTAATGAGCATTCGTGAGATGCTAACGAATGCAAATCTTTTTCTAACATTGCTCAGCAGGAAACTCAACCCGCCTTTCACCCCCTTGAGAGTCGGGTTAACAAAATTCCAAACTAATTTTCCGCCATCAGAAAATGATTTCTTTCATTCATGCAAAATTAAGCGCCCCCCCACACCCCCCACCCCCCTCCCCTCCCCCCCCCACCCCCCCCCCATTAACCAAGATTCCCACTGCTGGCAGAATTGGAAGGTTCCGCCGCTAGAGTGGGACTTGAACCTACAAATATTCTGACTCAGGGGCAAAAGTGTGACCAAATGCACCACAGTTGACAATATCAGAGGAAGACATGCTCCAGCCCAAGAACTCCTTATTAGTTTGAGGAAAGGAATGTGGAGATGCAAGCACAGAACACAGGGACAAGCCCCTCCTGAGGAATCATTGACTTCTGGTCTTCCCTTCTTCCCAATCCTACTAATCATCAGGAACACTATCAACTTTGATAACATTTCCTTGAAGATGAAAGCAATAACATAGATGTCTGAGAATACCCTAAATTAATTCTGCATTTACTCGAGTATCATTCTTTTGGTCTTCACAGGAATGGTGATGTTTTGGTACCTTTTACGAATCGACCACAGGAGACTCAGATACAGATTAATGGTTGTTTTATTCAAGCAAACGCAGGGAGAGTCTGCCATAGATTGGCTAAAACAGAACTCTACCGATTACAGGAAAATCATTGTACACGCGGCATTATTCAAATTCCAATCTTATCAGTACATAATCACATAATAATCAGATGTCTCCAATCCCAGGTAAGTATCTTTTACTTACCCATGCAGGACCTCTTTATCTTGCTCTAGTCTGGATCCGTTCCTGGCACTGCTTGTCTTTACCTGATCTGCTTATCCTCATCCCCCCTTCTGTCTCCTAACCAGTTAATCTCTTATGATTCCTAAAGTCTTTCTGGAGAGTTCTGCTGATGTACAAGGTTCGCCTGGAGAATTCTGCTGACCTTTGGTTTCATTAAAAACATAGAAATCCCTGTTTAACTCTTAAAGTCCCCCCTTTTGGCCCTTGGCCTAGCCCAAGGTAGCCAATTCAGTGTCCTTTCCCTTTACGCTCCGCCGCCCATTGACACTGGCCAGGTATCCAGCTTAGGTTTTTTAATTTACTAGGTCAGTCCATCTATACTAGTCAGCCCTTCAATTTAGGCCCCTGATTTAACACTTCATTGGCCCAACTTTTAAGTCCCCATCACCATTCCCTTTGCGACCCCCTGATGCGATAGATCAAGCATAATAAATATAAAACTAATAGCAGTTGGGCAATATCCAGAGCATGGGAGATAATCCAAATCCACGGGTGTATCTGTACATTTGATCCCCAATTCCACAGTTCCTTCTACCAGGTCTAATTTGCCAGTTAAGACTTGAGTCTATTGCTGGAATGTAAATATGTGCCATACAGTTGCTGGGCCATATCCCAGATTAGGGTGAGGTGTTTGGGCAATAGTGGGATAGCATAGGAGAGCTGGCTCAGATACTGCGTCAGGCTGTCTTTTATACTTTCCACAGCTTGAACATTAGCTGTTCCTCTCTTATGTATTTCAACCAGTTCTACCTTCCCCATTTTTGCTGGCCCCTGTAAGTGTAAGCACATTGAATGGTTGTATATGGGGCATGACCGTTTTTTCCCGTAACGGAACTCTTGCTGCCACGTGGTAATACAATATCTCCCGTTACCCATGTATGCAACATGGGGGTTGGCCCTTTTGCAGCCCATATAGTCTGCTTTGTACAATTAGCCGTAACATTAAATCCACACCTTGCCTCTTCTGTTTTGCATATTGGATGAGCGCATACTACTGAGGTGGCTTCTATCCTGCATCCATCTAATGAAATATTAACCATACTACCCTCTATCTCTACTGCGTATGGCAGTATATTGTGGTATCTTATATAATGATTGCCCCTAATTACCCCTATATTCTCTACACTATATAATTCCCTACTGGATGTTGACTTGGGTATAACGGGTATCAACAAGACAATGCCTATCAACGTGTTATTATCCATTATATATTTGGTATCAGTTCCATACACACGTGTTAAGCCCCTGAGCTGGCAACTGGTCAAATGGTGATTGTGTCATGAAAGAAGATGTGTATTTGTTACCTAGAAAGGGACCATACTCTCATGAATTTGTCTCAAATTCTCCCGTATTAGTTCAAGCACCAATGATCCATAGGTACTGCAGATATCATTCCTATTTGCATCATCTGAGATGTTCTTACCCATTCCAATTAAAATGTTAATACAAAAATGCCCGCATGACCCTCAAGCTCTGAACTATTCATGTCAGGTCTTAGTCCACGCCTAGTTGAGTGTCTTGAATCCCTTGCCCCTTTTCTAAAATTTTCTTAAGCTGCAAACTTAAAGTTTGGACCTTTTGGTCCACAGCAGTTAGGTTGATGGAATTAACTACCGAGGTTCCTGTATTAAACACTGTAGCGATATAATTTACCAGGCTCCGCTTCAGCCAGTTCTTCCCCTGGGCCATTGGCCATGTTCCACTGTTGAACTGAGCTGCTTCTATCATTAACTGACCCACTAAGACCGTAGACAGTGCTTGAGTATGAGTCGAGCATCATCGGGGCAGGGTTATGTCAGAAATGTTTAGGACCATGGGTATCAGCTCATGGTGTATATTATCATACAAGATCTTATTATCATTAATCAGCACAAGTTCATTTTCTGGTCCTGGGCTTAATGTTGGACAAGGTGGGTCAGTTGGTGTGGTTTGTGGGGTTTTGAATACCTCTTCTGGGACCGATTGTCCTGTTGTCGTGAAAGGTGTTGAAGTGGTTGTAACAATTCTTTCCTTGGGGTACACTATCATGTCCACCTATTATCGTCATGTGCCCACGTTCGTCTCTTATTGTCATTCGGATCACAAGTGTCTCATCCCTTATGTTTAAAACATACATTAGTTCAATTCAGGAATTTAACAAATGAACCAGTCTCCTAAAAGGGGTCCCCACCAACCGTCCATGTGTGTCAAATCATTACTGCTTCCGCGTCCAATCTTAAGTAGACCCATACTGCAATACAAAGTTAATTGCTCCCCTGTTGTTACGTTCAGTGTCCCATGTTGGGTGTTGCACTCCACACTGCTTGTGGTATACCATAGTCCTGTCTGTGGCATATGTCAGGCGGTATTCCCCATTCCCTCCGCTAGGATTACCAATCCCACGAGTATTGGTGTAGGGGTTAACATTCTGTAAATTAAACAAATAACCATCCCTGTTGTCACTGGTCGGTCGAGATTAGTTCTGTAAAATAAGATCGGTTAGTAACATGCTTCAATTGTGACCAGTGCTTCCAGCATTCCCTTCCCTTTCATATCCACACAGGTGCAAGTGTTGCTAATCATTATTATCTCGTAAAGCCCTATCCACTTGGGTGAAAAACCTGGCTTCTCAGGCATTACCTTCACCATTACCTTATCCCTCAATTCTGGCATGTCCTGGGGGAGCCGTCCCCCTCACTTCTTTCCTGGTCCACTACCTCCTGCTGCTGCCTCAGCTTGGACCTCAGCTCCTTAAGCTGTCTATATAACTCTACAATGCACCATCTTATCCTGTCTTTCAATGGCTCAGTCACCTACAGTGGCAGTTCTCTCTGGGAGCCGCTTAACTCTGCATGGTATTAATCCTGTGGTCTTACTTTTTGTAGCTCGCAGGCACATTAATATAGTCAGCAATACATCTATTTAGCCTTTTTCCAGTTTTCCCTTTACCTGTATCCATCTTGTGGTAAATTGTTGTTAAGTATTATTTCTCCTTACCCTTCAATTGCCTCAACTACAGATTCCTTATACTTTTACCTTTAAGTGTTTTTTTTACTCCCTCTGGCATGATCATCCTAAGATTCTCTTGAGGTCAGTTTCTCTATTGATGGTTTAAAATGTTTCCTTACTCTTTAGGCCATATTAACCTTTTTATGTAAACAGGGATCTCTGTCTCTAGATCTTTGCTTATCTCCCCCAGTCTCAGGTGATGGCCAGGTCAAATTTAGTTCTGTTTGCATATTGTGTCCCCTTTCCCTAACTCTATATCTTACTCTTAATCAATGCCTCATGCCATTTTACACACATAAGCTACCATCATATCTCATTCAGGTTGTCTAGAGAGACTTTATAGTCCAATAAAGTAGTCTCAAAACTTTTTAAAAACAGAAATCAAACATTTCTGTATTATTCTAGGCATTGACATGTTCTGCTTCCTTATCTTCTCCTCAAACAACCTTTTATTTTCTCAAAAGTAACCCACTAGATTGTGTCTGACCTTTTTTTTCATTTTAGAATTATCCCAGACTCATTTCAACTCTGCCAAAAATTGGATTTCTGCCAAGGTCTTGAGCTTAACTTCATATTTTGAGAACAAACTTACACATACAAAAAGCTTCCAGCATTTGAATTAGTGTCAATTGTTGTCAAACCCTTTAAAATAGAAATTCCCTTTTGAGAACTTTTTCAGGAACCAAACCTTAAATTTTTAAACGTTGTAAGAACTGTAATTTACGCTATCAAAATTAAACAACCTCTTTCTCATGTGTATAAATTTGTATCCAGATTAAAAGCCCCACACATCAACACATATTCTTTATCTTGGATAGTATCCTAGTTATTCAAAAGTAAGCTGCTAAATTACACTGCACTTTTCACATCCCAAGATTTTCCCAAATTCAAATAACAGTGCTGTTGGGACGCCAATTTTCTTTCCTATTTAATTAACCTCTTCAAAAGAAGCCCCTTTTTATCTATAGAAACCACCTGGATTGTGTGTTTATACTTTTTGGTTTTCCTAGAATCCATTTGAATTTCAGGTAGTATTTTTGCAAAGGTTGGTTCATCTCAAAGAAAGGAAAACCCTGTTTTATCTTTATAATACATTGGAATTGCGATGTTGCCAGAAATCTAAACTCGAACCTCATACTCAAAATATTGGAATGTTTGAGTATACTTTTCCTTTAATCTAATATGAGGCTTTTGACTCTAAAGTGCTGAACTCCACACACAAATGACAATTTAGGGAAGAAAATACATTAAAGCTCACATACAAATACTTCCTTGCACACAAACACTTTATTGTATACAAACATACACATATAATGGTATGTATTTCCATTCTTATAACATTGAACTTAATGATTTAAAACTTTCATACTCTAAACAAAACTTCAAGTAGCAGTGGGGGGAATAAAGGGATCTTAGAAGCTCCACCTACAAGAACAGTCAAACCGACTGAAGCTCACATTTCCTCTACTCTTGCCTGTCACTCATTAATCCCCCTAGGAGTGCCTTTCCCTTTCTCTCTCTCTCTATCTCTCCAGCAGAAATAGCTCTTGTGACTTAGATTAATTCATTTTTAAGTAATTTACCAAAAAGTCAGTGGAGGACCTGAAAGGTCCCACCCATCCTTCCGCATTTTCTTAATAATTTTTGACTGTCGCTCCACTATAAACTTGATGGAGCCCTCCGACACCCAATCAAGGTCTATAGTGCTCTCTTTCTCCTTCTCTTTCCCTGACTGTATTTTACTTATTTATTAGTACTCTGTGCAGATGCCACCAGCACGGTCTTCTATTACACCAATGCGTGATACCACCAGCGTGGATTTGACTACCCTACAGCCCCTGCGTGGTATTGGCCCTCCTATAGCCCCTGTGCGGATATCACCAGTGCAGATTCACTAGCGGCCTCCCTTCTCTCAGTGCTTCCTGTGCTGAGTTCTCCTTTAGATTCTTTGATACTACAGACCCTATAGTCTGAATGGCTATAAATTGAGAGAGGGGAACGTGCAACGAGACCTGGGTGTCCTCAAACACCAGTCACTGAAGGTAAGCATGCAGGTGCAGCAGGCGGTAAAGAAGGCAAATGGTTTGTTGGCCTTCATAGCGAGAGGATTCAAGTACAGGAACAGGGATGTCTTCCTGCAATTGTACAGGACCTAGAAATCCCTGTTTAACTCTTACATAGAAACATAGAAAATAGGAGCAGGAGTAGGCCATTCGGCCTTTCAAGCCTGCTCCGCCATTCATTATGATCATGACTGATCATCCAACTCAATAGCCTGCTCTAGCTTTCTCCCCTTATCCTTTGATCCCTTTCGCCCCAAGAGCTATATCTAACTCCTTCTTGAAAACATACAATGTTTTGGCCTCAACTACTTTCTGTGGTAGCGAATTCCACAGGCTCACCGCTCTCTGGGTGAAGAAATTTCTCCTCATCTTAGTCCTAAATGGTCTACCCCATATCCTCAGGCTGTGACCCCTGGTTCTGGACTCCCCCACCATCGGGAACATCCTTCCTGCATCTACCCTGTCTAGTCCTGTTAGAATTTTATAGGTTTCTATGAGATCCCCCCTCATTCTTCTGAACTCCAGCGAATATAACCCTAACCGACTTAATCTCTCCTCATATGTCAGTCCCGCCATCCCAGGAATCAGTCTGGTAAACCTTCGCTGCACTCTCTCTATAGCCAGAACATCCTTCCTCAGATAAGGAGACCAAAACCACACACAATATTCCAGGTGTGGTCTCACCAAGGCCCTGTATAATTGCAGCAAGACATCCCTGCTCCTGTGCTCGAATCCTCTCATTATGAAGGCCAACAAATCATTTGCCTTCTTTACCGCCTACTGCACCTGCATGCTTACCTTCAACGACTGGTGTACGAGGACACCCAGGTCTCGTTGCACATTCCCCTCTCTCAATTTATAGCCATTCAGATAATAACCTGCCTTCCTGTGTTTGCTACCAAAGTGGATAACCTCACATTTATCCATATTATGCTGCATCTGCCATGCATTTGCCCACTCACTCAGCTTGTCCAAATTACACTGAAGCATCTCTGCGTTCTCCTCACAGCTCGCCCTCCCACCCAGCTTTGTCTCATCTACAAATTTGGAGATATTACATTTAGTTTGGTTAGTCTCTTACAGCACAACAAGCAGAGGCTTCCGCAAAACCTGGAGAAAACATCAAATCCTAAGATTTAGATGCAGCAGCCACATGACCTCCATTTTGGGATTGAGTATAGATAAAGCATGATGGGACCACTGAAATACTGAACACGGGAGAGCAGGAGCAGAAAGAAGAAGATGTCCCCGGTCTGAGGACAATGACTTCACCTCAAGCAGCAGGACAGGTCATGGACCTACTTTCAAAAGAAACCTTTTTTCAGAGTATAATAGTCTGTAACAGTTTTTGTGGCATGGTGACAAATGTGCAAGTCCACATGTCACAAGTGTTAGGTTCTAATGCATGGTACAAGAAGGCTACAGACATATTGACAGCTCTGAGCCATTTTCTACATAGCCCCTCTCAACAGAGACGAATCTTGAGTTCTCTCAAGAATTTATTCTTTCAAAGGAAGTGTGTGTCGGACTAGGCCAGCACTTATTACCCATCCCTAATTGCCCTTAAGAAGGTGGTGGTGAGCGGTCTTCTTGAACAGCTGCATATGGTGTAGATACACCCACAGTACACCCACAGGGGGTTCATGGATTTTGACCCAGCGACAGTGAAGGAATGATGATATAGTTCCAAGTCATAATGGTGTGTGGCTTGGAGAGGAACTTGCAAGTTGTGATGTTCCCATGCAGCTGCTGCTCTTGACCTTCTAGGTGGTAGAGGTCACGATTTTGGAAGGTGCTGTTAGTGGTAGCCTTAGTGAGTTGTTGCAGTGCATCTTGTTGATGACACACACTGCTGTCACTGTGCTCCGATGGCGGAGGGAGTGAATGTTTAAGGTGGTGATGGGATGCCAATCAAGTAGGCTGCTTTGTCCTGGATGGTGTTGAACTTTTTGAGTGTTTTTGGAGCTGCACTCATCCAGGCAAGTGGGGAGTATTCCATCACACTCCTGACTTGTGCCTTGTAGATGGTGGACAGACTTTGGGGGGTCAGGAGGTGAGTTAATCAGCATAGAATCCCCAGCCTCTGACCTGCTTTTGTAGCCACAGTATTTATATGGCTGGTCCAGTTCAGTTTCTGGTCAATAGTAACCCACCGGGATGTTGCTCGTGGGGATTCAGCAATGGTAATGCCATTGAATGTCAAGGTCAGATGGTTAGATTCTCTCTTCTTAGAGATGGTCACTGCCTGGCATTTGTATTATCAGCCCAAGCCTGAATGTTGTCTAGGTCTTGCTGCTTATAGACATGGACTGCTTAAGTATTTGAGGAGTCATGAATGGTGCTGAACATTGTGCAATCATCAGCAAACATCCCCACTTCTGAACTTATGATGGAAGGAAGGTCATTGATGAAGCAGCTGAAGATGGTTGAGGCTAGGACATTACCCTGAGGAACTCCTGTGCTGATGTCCTGGAACTGAGATGATTGACCTCCAACAACCACAACCATCTTCCTTTGTGCCAGGTGTGACTCCAACCAGTGCAGAGTTTTCCCCCGATTGCCATTGACTTACTTTTGCTAGGACTCCTTGATGCCACACATGGCCAAATGCGGCCTTGCTGTTAAGAGCAGTCACTCTCATCTCACCTCTTGTGGTTAGCTCTTTTGTCCATGTCTGAACTAAGGCTGTAATGAGGTGAGGAGCTTAGTGGCCCTGGGGGATCCCAAAGTGAGCCAGCTATTGCTGAGTAAGTGCTGCTTGATAGCACTGTCAACAAGTCCTTCTATAATTTTGCTGATGATTGAAAATGGACTGATGCAGTGGTGATTGCCAGGTTATGTTTGTCCTTATTTTTGTTGACAGGGCATACCTGGGCGATTTTCCACATTGCTAGGTAGATGTTGCAGCTGTACTGGAGCAGCAGCTTGGCTATGGGTGCTATAGTACTAATGCCAGAATGTTGTCAGGGTCCATAGCCTTTGCAGTATCCAGTGCATTCAGCTGTTTCTTGATATCACGTGCAGTGAATCAAATTGATTGAAGATTGGTATCTGTGATGCTGGGGACCATGAAAAACAAACGCTGCAATTCAGACTTTCAATTGCACTCTGGTCACCTCAGTGGATTTGCTTGAGGAAGAGGTTGTTGAAACCAAGAGGGAAATATTGGCTGCCTTGTACAATGTTCCTGTTCTGGGTTTCTCAACCTTCAGACCAGCGGAGATTCATGGAAGCAGAGAAAAGCAGCAGTTTGGAACGGGCAGTGGATAATGGTGCACTCCCTCCAGATGTTTTCATTTCCATAGCTCTAAACTTCAATTCCTTGACTGCACTGGAGTTTAAAAGATAGTAAAGCTTGGATATCCATAGCAGTGCATGAAGTGAAGTCTGAAACCGGTCCATGGATACTGAGTGCCACTTTGAAGCCTGAGTACAAACAACTGCCATCCTCCTGCTCTGTTTCTGCCTTGGGGCAATTACTTAGATGAAACACCAGACTAATTATCCATGTTCACTGTTAGAAAGGGAAGCATTGGAAAAAATTAGCTTGACAGTTGAAAATTGGATATCTGTGCAATAAATGTGTTGGCTACAGATTATGCTGTGTGTAAATTCCTTCTTTGATTCTGTTGCAGCTGAAATAGAATAATGGTGACAGGGGTCGTTGATGGATTCTGTAGAGGTCTTTCCAAGACCTAAGCCTCTTGCATTAGAAAAAGTTTCCAGAATGATATTTCTTGAGATAGTACAGCCATGGAAATCTAGCAGTCTTATAGTCTTTCAGGAGCTTTGCCTTCCTCACTTGGTAAATTCCCTTGCTTTTCATCTGGCCATTCAATTTTGGAATCCTTCAGTTAGAAGCCCAGACAATTACTATGTTGTTGAGTACAAAGGATGCTGCAATGATCCCAGACAACATCATATGATCATAAGAAATAGGAGCAGGAGTGGGCCATTCAGCCCCTTGAGCCTGCTCCACCATGGCTGATCTGATTGTGGCCTTAGATCCACTAGCTGCCCTCATAACCGTTGACTCCTTTATAGATCAAAAATCTATATGACTCATCCTTGAATATGTTCAAAGATCCAGGCCGGGATTGTCCGGACCCAGCACAGGAGAGGCGGCGCCCCATCCAGAAGTCCATTGACTTGTGGTGGGACCGGAAGATCGCAGCATCGGGCGGGTGCGGAAAATCCTGCTGCCAGCCTCCACTGCTCTCTGGGAAGAGAACTCCAAAATTGGAGCAAGTGGGAGAGACATGGCGAGGGTTCAAAAGTGGCGTGAGAGGGAGAGAGCCAGAAAGAGGGAGAAACCCAATGAGGGGGAGAGGCCGGCAAGGTAGAAAGACTCAGCAAGAGGGAGAAACTTGGCGAGAGCTCAAAAGACACTAGGCCAGTGTGTGGGCTGACGCCTTCCGAAAATAAAGTCAAAATGTGACATCACAGGAAACAGGTAAGTGATTGGTTCGTGAGTATCTTTGAAAACACGTGTAACTTATTAGTAATTATAAGGTTACATTGGTAGTAGTAATGTTTACCAGTAGTGGTAAAGTTTATTGGGAGAAGGAGAGTTTATTAATTATAAACTAATTAAGAAAAGTAATATGTTAATTATCACATAATTAAGATGGCAGGACAAGTGATGTGATGTGGCTGCAGGATGTGGGAGCTAGTGGAATCCAGTGTGATTAAGGGAAAACACATCTGCTGTCTGCCACTTGAGGAGCTTTGGCTCAGAGCATTGAACTGCAGGCCAAGCTGCGAACATTGCAATGCATCAGGGAGGGAGAAAGTTACCTGGACACTTTGTTCCGGGAGTTGGTAACACCCTTTAGGTTAAGGTCTTCTGATTTGGTCAGTGGATAAGGAAGGGAAGGTGTGACTGTGAGTGAGGTGGGTATGGGAATTGAGAAGGCAGAAATGGAGGTCCCTCAGCAGTTGCAATTGTCAAACAGATTCGAAGTTCTTGCAGCTTGTGGAGTCAAATGTGGGGCTTGCAGGGTGGATGAGAGAACTGACCATGGTGCTATGGTACAGGAAGCCATTCAAGTAGAGTTAATACGAATATAGCAGGGGACAGCCTAGTCAGGGGGATAGACACAGAGGGTTCAATTTTGGAATCCTCCAGTTAGAAGCCCAGCCAAGAGAGAGAGTCCAGAAGGCTGTGTCGCCTGACCAGTGCCAGGGTTTGGGACATCTGCTCTGGGCTGGAGAGGAACTTGCAATGGGAGGGGGAGGATCTGGTGTTTGTGGCCCATATAGGTACCAACAACATAGGTTGGACTAGGAAAGATGTTCTGCTGAGGGAGCAGGAGCAGCTAGGGGCTAAATTAAAAAGCAGAACCTCAAAGCTAATAATCTCTGGATTATTACCTGAGCCGTGAGCAAATTGGGGTGGGGTAAATAAGATTAGAGGGTCAAATGTGTGGCTCAAAGATTGGTCTTGGAGAGATGGGTTTTGATTTATGGGGCACTGACAATAGTACTGGGGAAAGTAAGAGCTGCATCAATAGGATGGGTCTTCACCTGAACCTTCATGGGACCAGTGTTCTGGTGGCTAGTCATATAACTAGGGCAGTAGAGAGGATTTAAGCTAAATAGTGGGAGTGAGGGAATCACGTGTGGGAAGATGTGATCAATTAAAAAGGGGAGAAAAAGGAAGAGAGCAAGGTAGCAATAAGGGAAATGATAATTGGACTATGGCAGGAAGTGACAGACTGTACAAACATAAGAGTTGGCCAACAGATAAGGCTAGAGGTTGCATAAATAGTAGAAGGACAGAATTAAAGGCTCTGTACCTAAATGCATGTAGCATTTGTAAGAAAACGGATGAATTGAACACTCAAATTGAAATAAATATGCATAATCTGATAGCCATTACAGAGACATGGCTGCAAGATGACAACGGCTGGGACCTGAATTTTCAAGGGTACATGACATTTTGGAAGGACAGGAAGCTAGGAAAAGGTAGAGGGATAGCTCTGTTAATTAATGATGGTGTTAGTATATTAGAGAGATTACCTTATTTCTATGGATCAAAATGTAAAACCAGCTTAGGCGGAGATAAGAAATAGTAAAGGTAGGAAGTCACTTGTGAGAGTAGTTTCTAGGCCCCCCCAACAGTACCAACATTGTATGATGGGGTATACAGGAGGTAAAAATGGAGGCTTGTGGCAAAGGTGATAACATAGATGATTTTAATCTATGTAAGATCAGATGAATCAGATTCATAAGGGTAGCCTGGAAGATGAGTTAATGTTTTTAGGACAATTTCTTAAAGTAGCAGGTGCTAGAGCCAACCAGAGAGCAGCCTATTCTAGATCTGGTAATGTGTAATGAGACTAGATGAATTAACAGCCTCATAATAAAGACACCTCTAAGTGGCAAAGATCATAACATGAATGAATTTTGCATTCAGTTTGAGAAGAGTGGATCTATGACTAGAGTTTTAAACTTAAATAAGGGCAATTATGAGGGTATAAAAACAGAGCTGGTGAAAGTGAACTGGGAAATTAGGTTAAGGGATAGGTCAGTGGTGATGCTGTGGTAGACATTAAAGGAGATATTTCATAACACTCAGCAAAGATACATTCCAGTGAGAAAGAAAGACTAAGGGAAGGATACACCATCCGTGGCTAACTAAGGAAGTTAAAGATAGTATCAAATTGAAAGAAAAAGCATATAATTCTGCAAAGATGAGTGACAGGTCAGAAGATTGGACAAAATATAAAGAACAGCAAATAATGACTAAAAGATTAATAAGGGGGGAGAATTTAGAGTACAAGAAAAAGCTAGTGAGAAATATAACAACTGATAGTAAGAGTTTCAACAGATAATTAAAAATGATAAGAGTAAGTAAAGTGAGCATTGATCCTCTAGAGAGTGAGCAAGGGAAATTAATAATGGAAAATAAGGAAATGGCAAAAAGGTTGAACAGACATTTTGCATCTGTCTTCACTGTAGGGGATATAAATAACATCCCTGAAATTATTGTGAATCAATATGTGAAAGGGAGGGTGGAACTTAAAACAATTACAATCACCAGGGATCTGATACTGAGAAAATTATTAGAAGTGAAAGTTGACAAGTCCCCAGGTCCTGATGAACTTCATCATGTAGTCTTAAAACAAATGGCTGCTGAGATTGTAGATGTATTGGTTTTAATTTTCCAAAATTCCCTAGATTCTGGAAAGGTCCCATTAGATTGGAAAATAGCAAATGTAACTTCCTGTATTCGAGAAAGGAGGAAGACAGAAAGCAGGAAAATAAAGGCAAGTTAGCTTAACATCTGTTTTAGGGAAAATGCCGGAATCTAGAATTAAGGAGATTATAGCTGGGCATGTAGAAAATCTCAATGCAATCAGGCAGAGTCAACATGGTTTTGTGAAAGGGAAATCTTGTTTGACTAATTTATTAGAGTCATTTGAGGAAGTAACAAGCAACATGGATAAAAGAGAACCTGTGGATGTGCTGGACATAGCTTTTTGGAAGGCATTTGAGAAGGTACCACATCAAAGGCTACAACACAGAATAGGAGCTCATGGTTTAGGGGGTAACATATTAGCATGGATAAGGGGTTGTATTTTTAATCCATTCAAGGGATGTGGGCTTTGATAGCTAGACCAGCATTTATTGCCCCTCCCTAATTGCCCTTGAGAAGGTGGTGGTGAGCTGCCTTTTTGAACCACTGCAATCCATGTGGTGTAGGTATACCCACAGTCCTGTTAGGAAGGGAGTTCCAGGATTTTGACCCAGCAACAGTGAAGGAACAGCAATATATTGCCAAGTCAGGTTCGCAAGTGGCTTGGTGTGGAACTTCCAGATGCTGGTGTTCCAAGTATCTGCTACCCTTCGAGATGTTAGTTATCATGGGTTTGGGAGGTTCTGTCCAAAGAATCTTGGTGAGCTTTTGCAGTGCACCTTGTAGATGGTGCACGCTGCTGCTACTGTGCATCGATGGTGGAGAGAGTGAATGTTTGTGGATGGGGTGCCAATCAAGTGGGCTGCTTTGTCCTGGATGGTGTCCAGCTTCTTGAGTGTTGTTGGAGCTGCACTCATCCAGGCAAGTGGGGAGTATTCCATTACATTCCTGACTTGTGCCTTGTAGATTGTGGGCAGGCTTTGAGGAGTCAAGGGATGAGTTAATAGCCGCAGGATTCCTAGCATCTGACATGCTCTTGTAACCACAGTATTTATAAGGCTATTCTAGTTTTTGGTCAATGTTAACCCCCAGGATGTTGATAGTGGGAGATTCAGTGATGGTAATGCCATTGAAAGTCAAGGGGGGATGGTTAGACTCTGTCTTGTTGGAGATAGTCATTGCCTGGCACTTGGGTTGTGCGAACGTTACTTGCCACTTGTCAGCCCAAGCCTGGATATTGCCCAGGTCTTGCTGCATTTGGACAAGGACTGCTTCAGTATCTGAGAAGTTGTGGATGGTTAGCTAACAGGAAACAGAGAGTAGGCACAAATGGGTCATTTTCAGCTTGGCAAGATGTAACGAGTGGGGTGCTACAGGGATCAGTGCTGGGGCCTCAACTATTTACAATCTGTGTCAATGATTTGGATGAAATGACTGAATGTATTGTTGCTAAATTTGCTGATGCCACAGAGATAGGTAGGAAAGTAAGTTGTGAAGAGGGCATAATGGATCTGAAAAGGTTTATAGGTGAGTGGGGAAAAAAATTGGCAGATGGAGTAAATAATGTGGGAAAATGTGAACTTGTCCGCTTTAGCAGGAAGAACAGAAAAGCAGCACATTATCTAAATGGAGAGAGATTCCAGAACTCTAAGGTACAGAGGGATCTGGGTGTCCACGTACATGAATTACAAAAAGTTAGCATGCAGGTACAGCAAGTGATGAGGAAGGCAAATGGAATGTTGGTGGGCCCCGCACGCCGACGCGTGGTGACATCGAGCGTATGTCCTGACGTCACTGCGCATCATTCTGATCTTCTGCGCATGCGCAAAAAGGCGCAGGCCCCGACTCTCCCTCCTCCTCCCCCCACCCCCACAGGTAGCGCTGAGCACCACCAGGCACGCGTCACGCTGGGCAGGCATTAATTGGCCTGCCCACGTAAAATGATGGCGCACAGCCGATCGAGGGCGGTGATCAGCTCCACACCCACCTGCACCAGTCCCTGACCAGCCTGCCGTCAGGGAGAAAATTCTCCCCCTAGAGTAGGATGTACAGTTTAGGTCTCCTTATTTAAAAAAAGACATAATTTCAATAGAAGCAGTTCAAAGAAGGTTCACCCGACTGATTCCTGGGAAGAGGGGGTTATCTTATGAGGAAAGGTTGGACAGGTTGGGCCTGTATCCATTGGAGTTTAGAAGATCCTATCAAAACATATAAGCTCCTGAGGGGGCTTGACAGGGTGGATGCTGAAAAGATGTTTCCCCTTGTGAGAGAGACTGGGACTAGGGGACACAGTTTAAAAATAAGGGAACTCCCATTTAAACTGGAGATGAGGAGAATTTTTTTCTCTCAGAGGGTTGTGAGTCTGTGGAACTCTCTCCCCAAACAGCAATGGAGGCAGAGTCGTTGAATATATTTAAGGCAGTGGCAGATAGATTCTTGACTAATAAGGGAGTCAAAGTGTATCAGGGGTAGAGAGGATTTTAGCATTGAGGCCCCAATCAGATCACTGAGGTCATTTATTGAATGGCAGAGCAGGTTTGAGCGGCCGAATGGACGACTTCTGCTTCTAATTTGTATGTTTGTATGATCAATTAACAACACTCTGAGGGAAGAAATTCCTCCCCAGCTCCATCTTAAATGGGAGACTATTTTTTCTTTAAACTGTTCTATATTCCTCCATGAAAGAAAAGGTCCTCTCAGCATCTGCCCGGTCAAGGCCCCTCAGAATCTTATGGCCGGAATTTTCCGACCCCATAGGTGTCAGGCATCATGTTGGGTGGGGGATGGGGAAATAATATGGCAAGAAGGCCAAAAATCAGCTTCAAGCCGCCATGAAGCCAGTTTGCGATCGTCTGCTCCATTCATTAATGGTGGGCCATGCTTCCCACCGCCACACCTCAGGAACCTAATTTCAATACTTTAGCATCTCATTATAAGCCCTGCTCGCTGGCATCATCCTCCCATACTGGATCATCTGGGTGCGGTTTTTCACAACTATACATAAGCAACGTGCACCTGGTGAGCTGCACTTCGCTCGGGACTTCGAGGTTTGTTTGCCTATCTTGCTTCAGACAGCACTCACAGTCATCAGCGCCAGGCCTCGCAGGCAGCACCACATCACTTTTAGGGGGCCTCACTGGCAGGTCTCTATCTACCAGACCAGCCGTAAGGTGAGAGTGGCTTTTCAACTGCTGTAGGGCTAGGGCTTGCTTGGGGAAAAGGGAGAAGTGGCTTCAGGCTAGGGAAGAGGCTGCCGGGCAAGGGCTGTACTGGGGAAGGAGGGTAACCCAGGGTGTATGTGGGGGCACATGTTTATCTGTGCAAGTGGCCTCAAGATGGTGAGGGCTGAGGAGGCAGTTTCCAGAGGAGATAAGGCCAGATGGAGATGTGAGTGTGTGTGTGTGAGAGAGAGTGAGTGGTGATGTCCCTTGAACTGGCAGTGAGTGAGATGCCAGTGAATGTGTGATGGCCTTGTGAGTGTGTGAGTTTAGAGTGATGAGATGGTTGCCTTACCCTGGCAGCACAGATGAGATCATTCATTCGTTTTCTGCACTGGATGGCCGACCTCTGCCATTGCCTCCCAAGCTAGAGTGATGAGTCTGATGGGCTTCCTGTGGCCAGAATGGGGTTAGAGAATATTGCAGTGGGCCTCCACGGTATCCAGAAGGCGTCCCAGGGATGCGTCACCAAATTGGGGGGCTGCATTCTTCTTGGTTTTTGGGGTCATGTCTTCAGCGGAGTAGTCCTGTGCTGCAAGCATTAAGAAGTGTGCACACTGCCGCAGTTTAAATATGGCGCCCTGTGTGAGGAAGCAGTGAGGTAATGGCGAGATGGGCAAATCAGAGGCCGCCCACCATCGAGATGGTGTTTTTCCTGTGGCTGCATAATGTATGAGGCAGGAAGATGATGATACGGTGCAAACATCCATCATTGCGGCTAGCAGGTAAAACATCTTTTTTCACACCCACTACCGCACTTAGTGCAAATGTGGGATGACTCCATCTTATATGTTTCAATAAAATCACCTCTCATTCTTCTAAACTCCAAAGAATATAGGCCCAACCTGCACAACATTTCCTCACAACACAACCCCTTCATCTCAGGAATTTGTATAGTGAGCATACTCTGAGCTGCTTCCAATTCAAGTATATCCCTCCTTAGGTAAGGGGTAAGGAGACCCAAACTGTACACAGTACTCTAAGTATGGCCTCACCAATGCCCTGTACAGTTATAGCAAAACTTCCCTACCTTTATACTCCATCCCCTTGTGATAAAAGCTAACATTCCATCTGCTTTCCTAATTATTTGCTGTACCTGCACGCTACTTTTTTCTGATTCATGTACAAGGACAACCAGGTCCCTCTGTACTACAGCATTCTGCAGTCTCTCTCCATTTTAATAATATTCTGCTTTTCTATTCTTCTTGCCAAAGTAGGCAACATTGTATTCATATGTTTGTATGTTCATAACACATTTTCCCACCTCATACTCCACCTGCCAAACTCACTTAATTTATCTATATTCCTTTGTAGACTGACTCTTTGTGTCCTCACAACATGGTTTCCTATTTATCTTTGGATCCTCAGAAAATTTGGCTGCAATACATTCAGTCCCTTTATTAAGTCATTAATATAAATCATAAACAGTTAAGGCCCCAGCACTGATCCCTGCACTCCACTGGTTACTGTTTGACAACCTGAAAATGATCCATTTATCTCAATTCTCTGCTTCCTGTTAGTAATCAAAACCTCTACCCATGCTGAATATATTCAACACAATGAGCTCTGGATTATTTTCTTGAACATTCCCAGGATGACCAGCCATCAGAGCCTCTGCTGCAGAATCCAATGGCCATTCTGTAGTTTCATGAGGTTCATTATACCACTTCTCCACTTTCTTGGACAGAACCTTATGTGTGACATGAATGAAAGAGTATGCTGTCAAGGTACACTAGCAATCAGTTCCTTGACTTTCTTCAAACAACAGTGGAGTGATGCATTGTCTGAGGATGAAGGCATTGTGGAAGCTGCCAGGGACCTTGACATTTACCTTCATGCTTCTGTGCCAGTGAACGCACATTAGCTGGAAAAATACCTTCTTGGATTCATGTAAGGGACATTACAGAGTGAGTACACAGGTTCATATGGGTCCCATCTATAATGCCTCCTTATTCGGCACGTCAACGAGTCTGTAAAAGCCAAAGACGTGTTTGTTGCTCACTGGTTTCACTGGAGAATAAGGTGTACTTATTTGCCTTGGTGAGCAAGGCATCTGTGACTTGGTGGATGCACCGATGTTGGGGATAATCAGTTGTAAAATCCATGTCCCTGGTGGCCCCATTGAAATCTCCACTGCTGTAGAAATTAAGTGGTGTGGTTTGTTTGTTTTCATATTTTCACACACTTCCCTTGGAGGATAGAGTTAAGCAATGGAAGAATTCACAGACTAATCAACTGTCTGACAGAATGCAACATTGAATACTCCTTTCTTGACTGTAAAAAAACTTTATACCAGCTGATAAGTTTGCAAATCAAGAAGTCGGGCTACAGGTCAGGGTAGCATTATAAATATGACAAAATCTTCCAATTTACATTCCTGCACCTGCGTCTGGTGCAGTGATGCATACCTCTACAATTAAAATTACAGCAGCATAGGAAAAGAGACCTGACATTATGGTTCTCCTTTTATCACTCCCTGAATGGGATGCTATGCCTAGGAAAATCAGCCCCTACAATTTTAAAGGCATAATGATGAAAATCCAAGATAAATGCATCTTAATTCATTAAGAATAGGTTGAAAAAGTTTGAATTTAAATGGGTGAAGGAAACTTTTTGGAAGGTTCAAAATTTTAAAAATGACATCTGATTGTTGGGTAGGAGACAGAATGAGATTAGGCAGAAGAAAATGTACAGAATACAAGAATTATGGGCCAAATCTTCTGAGGAGTGCCAATCACTGTTGGATTGCCACTCCGCTCCTATTTTCTTCCCGAAAGCCGGAGCGTCACATTTCTAGCCCAGACTTCTGAACCAGACCCCTTCAGAAATGCAGAGCATACCGGTTCTCGGAGTCCTTCCTCAAAGTTCAAGATGGGTCAGGGGAAGCCAAGCCACAGCCATTTTTAGGCATCTGCTGCCATATTTTGGTAAGTCTTCATTCATTAACACACTGAAAAGCTTTGGGACATTTAAATAGCTTTACAGTGTGTTAGTGAATGAGCGCGAGTGAGTAATTAGGTAGGGTGGCAGGCCTTTACAGTGGAGTGTTCGCAGTGGGGGTAGAGTGGGGAGAGTCCCAGCTGAGTAGGGTGCCAGGGAGTAAGGTGGGCAAGGTGCCAGCTGGGCAGAGTGCCAGATGGCTACGGTGGAAGGTGCGTAGGGTGAAAGGTGACAGGGTTGGGTAGGGTAGCAGGCGGCAGAGTGGGTAGGTGACAGCTGTGTGGTGTGGCAGGTGGTGGGGTAGGGTGACAGGTGGCAAGGTGATTGGTGGCAGGGTGGGGAGGGTGTGTTGAATGGTGTGGGGTCAGGTTAGATCGGGGGCGAGTCGGAAGATTGATGGGAACTTGGAGGGTCAGGGGGAGTCGGAAGGGGTATTGGAGGGTGGGAGGGGGAGCCAGGGGTTGGGGAGGGTCAGGGATGGAGTCAGAGGGTCGGGGGACTTGGAGGGTCGGGAGCAGTTGAAAGGTTGTGGAGGGTTGAAGGGTTGAGTTGGAGAGTCGGTGAGGAGTTGGAGGCAAAGAATCGGGGGGGTAATCGGAGGGTTGGGGTGGAGTTAGAGGGTCAGTGGGGAATTGGAGGGTCGGGGGGGAGTTGGAGTGTCAGGGGGAGTAATCAGACGGTCGGCATGGAGTTGAAGGGCCTGTGGGGAGTTGGAGGGGCAGAGTCAGAGAGTTCGGGGGGTTGGGAGTAGGTCACTGGGGAGCAGGGTGTGGTGTCATTTGTTTAGTTACCCAGGAGTTAGACATGGTTTTTCTCAGTCTACCATTTCCTAGCTAACTACCTAGATAAGTGAGATAGAACCCTCCAAAGTATCTGACTCTAACTCAGAGTTGGAGACTTTTTTGGAAGGTCCTGGGAGCAGGGGGAATGTGCATTGGAAGTTGAAACTTCCCAGGCAATTCCCACAGAGCCCTTCCATTGGGGCTTCTGAGGGGTCCCATAGTGCATCTTCCAAGGTACGTCCAGTATCTGACTATTTGAAGGCCAGAAGATCTGGGCCTATATGTCACATGCCCTGTTCAAGTGAAGCCCTTCCCAAAGCTGATTCTTTTCTCCCAGGAATGTCAGCACTACCATTTTGCAGCAATGCATTTATTTTGATTATCTTCCTACAAATGAAATGGAGAAGATGACGCAGAGGTTCACCATAATGAAGCTGAGACAAAGAGGTGAAATTATGAGGGCAGGTTGCATATACAAGGTTTGTATTTCCTAGAATATAGAAGATTAAGGGGTGATCTAACTGTGCTGTTTAAGATGATGAAAGGGTTTAATAGGGCAGATGGAGAGAACCTGTTTCAGATCAAAACAGCATAAACTCAAAATTAAACAAGATGATGGCCAGAATTTTCCCCTTGTTGGGCGGGCTCAGCTGGAGCGGGCCAGGGTAGTCAGGAAGCCGACCACTGCCCGCGAGCAGCTCCTCACATGCGGGCAGGCCAATTAAGGTCTGCTCTGGGTGGATCGCGGGCAGCAGCGCTGAGCGCTACCTGTGCAGGCGGGGGGAGGATGGAGAGCTGGCCTGGCGTGCAGTTCGTGCATAAGCGTGAACGGGCACTTCAATCTCCCTGAGGCACGGAGCTAGCTCAGGGAGATTGAAACACTCTTTAAAAAAATATAAAGACAATAAAAATTGAATGAAACATGTCCCCTCATGTGACTGTGTCACATGAGATGGGACATGCTTTTAAATTCAAAATCAAGTTTTTACTTAATTTGCATTAGCCTTGGGAAACCTCTTCCTGCTCGCAGATGAGGTTTCCTAAAAGACATAAAGGCCGCTTGGCCTTTTTGCCTGCCAGCCAACCGTTAGGTTGGACGAGCAGCGTAAATTTCAAATTAATTAGCTCGTTAATGGCCTTAATAGGCCTTTCAATTATCGGCGGCATGCAGCTGAATAAAATATCGCACGAGTGCGCGATGACGTCGGGACACACGCCCGATGTCGTCATGCGTCAGCTTACGCCCATGCATGTCAAGCACGTGCCCGCACGCCGAATGTAATATCCTGGCCAGTGTTTGGGGTAATATATTACCACAGAAAGAGGTTTGGCTAACTAACAGAAAACAGAGAGTTGGGATAAATGGATCATTTTCAGGTTGGATAACTAGTGGGTACATCAGGGATCAGTGCTGAGGCCTTAATTATTTACAAGCTCAATTAATGACTTGGATGAAGAAACATAGGCCGGGATTTTACGGCCCTTCCCACCCAGTGGGATATTACGGTCCCACTGATCTGAACGGAGATTTAAATGGCTCACCGCTTCCACCGGGGGGAGACATACCGTGGCGGGGCCGTAAAATCCAGGCCATAATCTATGCTAGCCAAATTTGCTGATGATGCAAAGATAGATGGGAATGCAGGTGTGAGAACACAAATTGTAAGGGGCTATAGATAACAACTGAGTGGACAAAAATTTGGCAGCTGGAGTATGAAGTGGTAAATGTGAGGCTATCCACTTTGTCACTTAGTAGTACAGAGCTTGAATGTTGCTGTAAAGAGGGACATGTTGCCGAAGCTTTTCATCTTGCACTCATCAAGACAAATGCAAGAATGCCAAATTCCAAACAATCGCAACAACTTATACTCCAGGAGAAAAGGATGCTGATTGATTGGCAAGTTGACTCTCATTGACCGAGGTGTTTCCATAGAGAAAGCAATGGGGAACTGTAGGCTTCGTAAACTCTCAGGTAATTCAAAAAAGGTGAAAGGCTTGGACATTTTCCTTTTGTTTGCAGAAGACATGTCCCTGCAGGTGAATGTATGTAGCTTCTAGCAAGTGTAAATGAGTCACATTACATGCTCAACTGATTATCTTAAATTGGTTGTTAGTGTAGCTATTAGTACTCAGGTTTGTTCAGTAAGTGCTGCCCAATTGTGAAATCACATCTAACAGTAGGCATTTTGTTTTGGGATTTGCAAACTCGGGCTGCATGAGTACTGTTTGTATGCTGCCTATTGTGAACAATCGAAAGGACATGCTGTTTGACCCAATCAGCCAATCATTGGTGTAGCAAAATGGGTTAATAGTTATGGTAATGTGATAGTGATGTTTATCATAATTTAACAATGACATCAGCAGTCATGTACTAGACAATCTGTTGAGAAGATGGATTAATCTGTACAGAAGAGGTTAATTACTGTAGTAATTATGGTTTTATGTAATGTGTAGTATACCTTTAAGAAGGATGTTATAAAGGAAGATCACATGAATAGAAGAGTAGTGCGGGCTACCTCTGTAGTCAGTAGTCCATAGTGAGCAGCGGAAGTATAGAGATAAGGTTTGATGTAGAAGCACACATGTGTAACTGCTGAGTACCTTGTAAATAAACAGAATGTGTTCCACCTAAGAAGGGTCCGCTGATCAACTCTATCTATTGTACCAAATCAGTCATCCCACAACAGGCATGCAACTGGGATTCACAAATCCCAACAAACTTGCGACGAGGATGCAACAAACTGGCGAAAAGGACAAAGCAAGGAAAAAGCATGGAAAGAAGGAAGATACTACAAGCTAGCGTCAAGAGTATAATCACTTAACGGAAGCAATTGAGAGAAATGAAATCGGGCTGTAAGTAGAATTTCCAAATTGTCGAAGTAATCCCCTCACAGAATGCCGCAATTCGGAAGAATTGATCCTATCGATCCAGTCATGGACGATTGGTCTCCTTATATTGAATGCCTCGTGTTCTATTTCCAAGTGAACGACATTACAGAGAAAGAAACGAGGTGGGCGATCCTCTTATCTACATGTGGGAATGAAACCTATTGCTTAATTTGAAGTTTGGTGGCACCCAGTGCCCCAGGTTCAAAAGACTTTGATGAATTGGTGGACTTCGTGAAGGGTCATTACCAGCCAAAGCCCTCGGTAATGATGCAACATTTCAAGTTTAATCCAAGGAATAGATCCCCGGGGGAGACAGTTGCTTGTTATGTGGCAAGTTTGAAGCAGTTAACAGAACATTGTGAGTTTGGTACATCTTTAGACGGCATGCTCAGAGATCGTTTAGTGTGCAATCTGAATGAGGACACGATTCGGAAGAGATTACTGTCCGAAACAAATTTGGATTTTAAGAAGACGTGAGAGATAGCATTGGCCATGGAAAGCACTATAAGGGATTCAAAAGCCATACAGGGGGTGCAAAATGGCGCTATCCTCCACATTGGGTGGGAAGCCCCAGGCAAAAAGGGCGCGAAAATGCAAGACTCTGAGGAGAACCAATATATGTAACAGTGAAAATGAATAGCAGACCTGTTAGGATGGAAGTAGACACAGGAGCTTCCATTACAGTAATTAGTGAATACACCTTTAAATAACTAAATTGTGGTGAACGTAAATTAAATTTGGAAGAAACTGTTGCCAAATTAAAAACATACACCGGTGAAGGCATCCAAGTCAAAGGCATAAGCAGAGTTACTGTCCATTACAGAAGCCAACTGATAAATCTATCAGTGTTGGTATTGAGAGACAGAGGACCAAGCCTCTTAGGGCAAAACTGGCTGAGGGAAATCAACCTTGATTGGCCACTCAAATTCCAAAAAGAAGCTGAAAACATTCCTGTTTTGGAAAAGGAGTGTGTAAGGACTCAACAACCTGAAGAGAAGCAGGCTATCTTATGTAAAAACATGGTAGAATAGCAAAAGCAACTCGAAGAGACCATACTTAATGGCTGAGTTTGAGGTGAGTAACCTCCGAAAGGAAAGAGAAAACCTGCTGAAGATCTTCACACACGACAATATTCCCTCAGGTCTAAGTTTGTTCCACTGGAAAAGTACAAAAAGAAGCAGAAGGAATTCAGCATTTCTCTGAATAAACTGAATGTAGAGTTGGCAGACTCAAATGCTTAATTTTCCAGAAGGCAGCAAACAAATGCAAAAAAGAGATGGAAGTGCTGAAGAATCAGCCAAATGAAGCCAAAAAGGCTTTGGAGGCAAAAATCGCAGAGTTTTCTAAGAAGCAGGCAGATAATGAAATTCTGGAACACTAAACCACTGAGTTCACTCAAGTTGAGCTTGCATCTAAGAGTAGTCTGGCCAATATGGAAGTCAAAAAGAAGGCCGAGATCAAAGTCAGTGTTAAAAAGAGGAAGGCCCATCGAAAGGAGACACAGAAATACAAATAAGGCCCTAATCCTGGCAGTATCCAAGTTTACTTTTGTACATAGGCCTGGAAATCAAATTGCAAACATTAATGCACTTAGCCATTTGTCTTTACAAGAAAATGATGAGGGTGTCCCAGTTGTGCGAGACAGATCAGAGACTGGACAAATAGGGACCCACTCCTATCTCAAGTATGAGAACAAGTGCTTCATGGTTGGTCACAAGAACCTGTATCTGACTAAATGAAATTGTACTTTAACAGAAGACATGAAATAACCAGCCAGGATGGTATCATTGTGGGGAGCACAAGTGATAGTTCCTCCAAAGGGAAGAAAGCCATTGTTAATTGAACTACACAGTGCACATCCAGGAATTTCCCAAATGAAGAAAAGAGCATGCAGCTCTCTAAGGTGGCCTGGGATGGATGGAGAAATAGAGACATTAGTGATGAATTGTGTGCAGTGTCAGCAACTGCATAAGTTACCTTCAACAGCTCCGGTACACCCTTGGGAGTGACCAGGAAGGCCATGGGTACAATTACACATTGACTATGTGGGACCTTTCATGGGAACAATGTTTCTGCTCATTGTTAGTGCCCACTCAAAATGGATGGATAGATATGAGGTGAAGCCACCAACAGCTTCTGCTACAATTGAGAAGCTACATCAAAGTTTTGCAATTAATGGACTACCAGAAGTGGTCATTTCTGATAACGGCACAACATTTACAAGTGCTGAATTGCAATGGTTTATCAGCCTCAACGGTATCACTCATGTAAAAATTGCACTGTATCACCCTTCCTCAAATGGACTGGCCGAAAGGGCAGTTCAAACGTTCAAGTCAGGCATGAGAAAGTTAGCTGGAGATTCCCTAGGAACTAAGTTAGCACGCTTTCTTTTTCATTATAGGGCCACCCCTCACACAGCAACAGGTGTCACACCTGTGGAATTATTGATAAAATGCTGTCTCAGGATGCGATTGAGCTTCATAATGCTGAATCTTGGGGGAGAACGTGGAAAGGAGTCAGGGAAGTCAGAAAACTAGACGCGATCGGCATATCGCGAGAGGAAATTTACCATGGGAGATGGTATATGTGAAGAACTTTGGAGAAGGACCAAAGTGGTTATCGGGTGAAATAAGTGCAGTGACTGGACCTCTATCTTACCATGTGAAGGTGAAGGCAGAGTCATAGAGAGATATGTGGATCATCTAAGGAAGAGAGAAACAAATCACCAGGAAATGATTCCACCAGTGTTAACGACCAGGTCAACATTTCCTGTTGAGAGAACTCAACCTAGGATAGATGTGTCTGAAGTGCCTAGTGTACCTACAAGAGTTGAGGAAACAGATTTGCAGATACCCGCTGAAGAACTTGATGCTCGGACAACACCAGAAAATGAGGTTCCTAACAAAGCATCTGAAGCTGTAGAGCTGAGACATTCTACACGCCAAAGGAAACCCCAGAAAGGCTGAATTTGTAAATTTCTTATCTGTGTAAATAATTTGTTATTTTGAAAAAAATGTAATTGTAAATATGAAATGTGTTTCCGAGTAAAGGGGGAGGGATGTGGTAATTATGGTTTTATGTAATGTGTAATATACCTTTAAGAAGGATGTTATAAAGGAAGATCACGTTCTTGTGTAACCAATAGAAGAGTGGCGTGGGCTACCTCTGTAGTCAGTCGTCTGTAGTGAGCAGCAAAAGTATGGAGACAGGGTTTGAGTTAAAAGCACACATGTGTAGCTGCTGAGTAGCTTGTAAATAAACAGAATGTGTTCCACCTGAAAAGTGTCTGCCGATCAACTCTATCTATAGTACCAACTCAGCCACCCCACAAGAAGCATGCAACTGGGATTCACAAGTCTCCACACTTACTTAGTAGCTTAACATGTATATAATGTAAGTAAAATAGTTTTGAAGAAATATACCTGAGTCAGACCTAAATCATTCATGAGTAGAGGGAAACCTTCCCAGTATAGATTAAGCCACGAGATAACCCACAAAAGAGTTGGGACATGTGGCCTGCATACCTGGCATCGCACCGGCATGGAAATTCATACAAAACATTGCTCAATTATGTGATAGGCAGAACATCCTTTTGGACTGATTTTGGAATTTGAACAATAGGTTAAGCAAGCAGTTTCACACTGCTTCTATCCAGTAGCAACGATTGGTATTTTCCACCAACAGGATGCAGCCATCAACCTGGGCAGGGACCTTGAAAAGCTCAGGAAGCTGCGAGTTCTACAAGATATATGAGTCATGAGAGCTCCCTGGGAAATGAGCACAGATCTGCATGATCCTACACCTGTGGTCACAAACTAGTTGGACATTTAGAGAGCAGAATCCCTTGCAGTTCAGATATGCTGTTAGCTGTTCCTAGGGAGCCCTAATGACAACATGGGTACAGTCAATTACCTTTGCACTCTCGGGAAAAGAGCCACAAAGCCGACTGTCCTGGCTGCCTGACTCTCATTATCTGTGGTGAACCTGATAAACTCATTTTCATGATGGAAGAGCGCATTGGTCACCTTGTTGATGCACCTGTGTGTGGGAGCCTGTGACACTCCACACATTGCCAATGACCTGATGCACCTGTGTCTGGCAGCCTGCGAGATGCCACCTATGTTGCCCATGGAGCACTGGAAATAGCTGGTGATGATAACAGTTGAGTGCAGCAGCAACTTTGAGGGCCACTGGCATGTAGTTGCTGCCAAATCCAAGTAGCTGTAGATCTTGCTGCATGATCCAGCCAATTTTGGTGACCATTTCCTGGGACATCCTCAGTTGGCTCTGGGCATTGCCTCTCAGACATCTGGAGGTAGCTTGTCTGCATCCTGAATACGCTGCCAAGCCAGTGACCTTCCTCTCCTATGCCTTCCCTGGATGGCTGTTAGACACAAATCAGAAAAATGTCCTTCTGCGCTGCCATTACACCATTCCAAAAGTTTGTTTGGAGTTGCATTTCCAAAGACCATGTCCATCCTTTCATTCATAGCTTGTCCCTTTGGCCTCAGAAGTCCAAGAAAAAATGGAAGGACAAAATGACTTGTACATAAGGATTTATTCTTATACCCATTGTACAAGGTTATACTTTATCAGGAAGGGATGAATAGGATGGGTCTCTTTTCTCTGCAAAAGTGTCGGCTGAGGTGTGACGTAGTAGATGTCTCTCAAAATATGAAAGGCTTGATAAAGTAGACACAGAGAGTTTTTCCACTTTTGGGGAAGAACTAAACTAGAAGCTATCAATATATTTTCACAGTGACTATCTATCAATATAAGATGGTCACCGTGAAAATGTGGAACTTAATCCCACTGGGTGGAATTGAGGGGAATAATATTTAAGCGGAAGCTCAATAAAGATATGAGGCAGAAGGGAATAAAGGGTTTTGCTGATAAGATTAGATGAGGAAGGATGGGCGGAAGCTCAAGTTGACCATAAATGCTGGCATGGATGCATTGGATCAAATAGCTTGTGCTGTATCTTCTATGGAATTATTTATAAAATAGTATTTACACAAAGAGAGCAGATGTGCCAGCAATGAAAAAGTAATAATCAGTGTTCCAAAGTAACTTAAGGTTTCTAATAGTAAATGTATTCAGAAGAAAATAGTTAGGTGGCACAGTAGTGGGTTGGTTGTAGCATAGACTAGTAGGACATCAGTTTGTGGGCACCTGTGAATTCCACAAAATGCAACTACAATCTCATCTATAATCTCAAGGGAGATACAGATGGCAGCTTTCTTACAAGAAAAGTATGAACGTTATGAAGTGAGTCAATCTATTTTACTGTTGCTTTCTACCATTGCATTCAACAATATCAACAATCTCCTTAAAAATGAAAATAAAGAGAAAGAAAGTCACTCACATTACAAGTAGTGTGAAATTAGGGAATGTTTGTTAAATGTACCAATAAACTTTGTACTAACAAGAGTTATAAAGAACCATAATGCATTAAATGTTTTTATTTATATTTGGATTCTTTCCATATTTGGAAATTATTGAACCACTTTGCCAAGGCTATCATTTGAATGGTTTCAACAATCAGGGGATTTTTATAAAGCAGTTAATGATTTGGAACAGCTCTATTGAAGTAAAGAAATATTGTAGTTACATGAAACCTCCCTTCAGATAATAAGACAGTCACAAATAATTATGAGTTATTAGTTTACATACAAAATAAGTGATTCAGTTAGCAAAAGCGGCAATCCGTTACCATAACAACCAATTCTAACAAAATGCATTTAATATTATTTCCTTGCTTAGTGCATTATAGTTGTGCAACTATTGTGGATCAGTAACCATAGCGATATGTGATTTATATTCACTGAGGGACATCTGTATATAAGTGTGGTAGTTAACAAACATGAAATGAAAGTAAATGGTCAATAGCCGTGTGTACAAAGCCCATTTCAAGTAATATATTTTCCTCTAGTCTGCCTTTACATTCGTCTTCAAGAAGGGATGTCAGGCAATTTGGTGTGCAGACATGTTGATAAATTTGTACTTCATGCCCAGAAAAGTACTGAGCTATATTTTCTGTCCTTGAATGTAATCAACAAACTGCAAATCTGTGACAGCAAGGTCAACACTGTTTAGAAACTATGTCCACGTTCAGATTAATTATTACTGATTTTGACATTTTTAGCTGTAACATGGAAAATTGGATTTTTTATTACAATAGATGGAAGAAATTAAAAGCTTTTAATGTTGGTATTACTGAAACAGAAATGCTCATTAGGGCTAATTAAGCAATGATGTGCTCACAAACTGCACCTTCACATTCTATGTATCCGCCTCACCAAATTGGGTGAGTACCTCAAATGCCTGATTCACCTAACATCAAATTCAGTGAGGTACACAAGTCTTATTACATCTCTGGATTTTAGTCAATTAAAATAAATTGGCTCTGTGCAAAAATCAATGATCTTTTCGTTCTGTTCAATCTTTTGCTGCTTGCTTGTTTTCAAATGGGCAATGTTGGGATTTATTGCACTGGCCTTTAAAAAGTTTGTACTTCAGGGTGTGATTGACAATATAATATTACATCTATAATTTATTTAGCTTTTCACATTGTTGTACTTCCATAGTCCTTGGTTGATTACTTGGTGTTTGCAGCAGCATTTTAGGAATTGATAGAGAAAACAAAAGTGGATATGTTTGCATTTCAGGCATCTGCTGCCCACTCACCTTATCTCTGGAGTTCTTTTTAAATTTATTCATTCACAGGATGTGGGTGTCACTGGCAAGACCAACATTTCTTGCCCATCCACAATTGCCCATGAGAAGATAGTGGTGAGCCATCATTTTGAACTGCTGAAATCCATGTGGTGAAGATACTCCCACAGTGCTGTTAGATAGGGAGTTCCAGGACTTTGATCCAGTGGTGATGAAGGAATGGAGGTTTATGTCCAAGCCAGTATAGTTTGTGGCTTGGAGTGGAATTTAGAAGTGGAGGAAGTCCTTGTGCCTGCAGCCCTTGGCCTTCTAAGTGGGAGGAGTCATTGGTTTGAAAGGTGCTGTTGAAGAAGCCTTAGTGAGTTGCTGTAGCACATCTTGTGCATGGTATACACTACTGCCACTTAAGCTGGGGGTGGCAGTAGGTCAAGTGATCTACTTAGTCCTCCTCTCTTCCTCTCTTCCCTCCTTATCGGCTAAGGCTGGGATTTTCCATCCTGGGCCTAAGTCCCATGGCGGGGGCGGGAACCAGGAGTGTTTCCTGCCGCAGGGCCCAGTGGTAATGTGCGCCGAGTTGTGTGATGCTGGGCTCATTAATTATGCAGTCGGGGGTTTCATGACATATTGCACGGCGGGGCGGGCTGGATGATGTGCATCCCACCATCATATCTGGGTGCCATATTTAAAAGGTGCCCAGACATCAACTTCTTTGTTGCAAAGCCATCGTGAAGGAGAAGATGGCCCGGAAATCCCAGGGAGCTCTGACTCCTAGATTCAGCAATGCTTCCCTCAAAATGCAACTCAATGCCATGGAGGCCAGGAAAGACCTCATACATGCCACCAGGGTAAGTGAACCCTCAGCTGCTTATTTTCACCTCACTGAATGGTAGAGGGGACACGGTTCTCAGAGGCAAGAGCACCATCTGTGCGGCCCATGCATAAAAGAGCTATTCAACGTGATAAGGTGATGCCTCATAGCTCCACTGCAGTCCATCTAGTCTCCAGGTGGAGAGGCCACTGTGAGTCCCTGATCCTTCCACACAGAGAGCTCAGGTGCTGTCTGGGGGTGGGAGGATTGGAAGGGACTTAAGCGTTGAAGGCACCAGCAAGCACTACTAGTGACATGCCTCTGTGAGCCTTATCCTTATAGCTGCATGTTCTCACTGCTCTGAAGGGCGATGTGCCAGAATCCTGCAGTGCATCAATCACATGGCACACAATCCAGTGGGTTATTTGTATAACTAGAAGCATGAGAAATATACCTGAAACCCAATTGCTCTCAACCTCATCTTCTCTCTTTGCACAGGAAAAGTTACGGCACCACAGGAGAGAGAGAGAGAGAAGATGGGGGGTGCCGACCTGACATCCTAAAGAACTTTACAGCATTTGAGGAGCGGGGAGCTAAGCTGGCAAAGGAGGAACCAGACCAAGCCTGTGCAAATGGAGAGATTGGCAGGCGGCTTCCATCCGGGATGGATCCATGTATAATGTAGTCACATAGAAACCTAAGGGTCATGTGTTCCTGCACCTTGGAGGCAGCTGATGCAATCACTCACTCTCTCTTCTCTCACTTGCAGGTGCCAGCAAGAAGAGGGGAAGGACAGAAGAAGCAGCCTTGTTGAGCAGTACCTCCAGCCCACAGAGGACCAAGGACACTGGGGAGGAGGAAGAAAGTGCACCAATAGAGCTGTCACAGCAGTCGCCTGCAACCTCCACCAGCCCAGAGACACACACCTCGGTGGGTACTAGATCTAGTTCAGGCAGGGTCTCACATTCTGGTAGTCACTGCACGGATACATGGCGCAGCAGAGAGAGGCAGTGTCAGCAAAGCTCACTGGCACTCAGAGGACTGCTGGGGGAGAGGCAACTGCAACGTCTGAGTCAGATGACAAGCCTCTGGGATCAGCACAAGACGCTGGAGATGCAGCGAGAGACTGGGGGGAAACATCAGGCAGAGGTGGTGGAGGCCATCAACAGAGTGGCAAGTGAGGCAGAGGAGTCCATCCGCCTGCTCTCTGATGAAGTGTTTCCGACCTGTGCGTGCATGGAGGACTCCATGGGGAGGATGGCGAATGCCATGGAGAACCTGGTCCAGCAGAACACCAAGTTTCTGTCGGAGATGCGCGCAGCCCTGCACCCCATCATTGTAGCCATGGGTGAGATCTTGCTGTAGATACGCAAGAACGGGATGGGACACCTCAACCTCACTCCAGGTACCCCTTCTCCTCCAGGAGTCAGGCAGGAGCCCTCGGGCACTCAAAGGGAGGAGAAGCAGTTGTTGGACACCCCTGGGACCTCCACTCGGGACTTTCTGAGGGTGTCTGGCCCTTTGGAATCCCCTTGCCTGTGGCCCCTTCAGCTTTGCCCTCTGTGACCGCAGGATGAGCAGCTGCCCCACAGCAGGAGAGCCAAAGGAAGCCGGGGACCTCAAGTCTAAAAGAGGAAACCCACCAAGTTTATCCAAGATAAGAGGGCAAACTGGCCAGCAGGCTGCCTCCACCCTTGCTGTGGATGTCGGGAGAGCACTTAGAAGAAGTGGCCAGGAAAAAAAGACTAAGAAATTATGATTCCACATGTGCTTGCAAGGGTGCACTATAATTGTTAATGTTCTTACACTTTTGTAAATAGACTACACTTGAACATTAATGAGGTCTTATGTGGCTTAATTGCAAATCATAGCCATTAAGCATGCGCCCCCCCAGCCTGCAAAACATCTTCAGGGGGATGCCCAGGCTGGGTCTATGTCCCCTGGAATCATGCATGTGCAGGGAGGCAAGGATCTTTGCCAGGGCTCTTGTGAACCGTGTGCAAGAGGCCTCTCTCACACACTGAGCCTTTGCCCTTCATGCGTTCATCTGTTGAAACGCCTCAGCATTGTCAATACTGCATGCTGGGGTTCCCCTTCAATTGTCCAGGAGAGCTGACATGCCACTCTGCCCATCCCCATTGACCCATGCAGCATCTGGAGATCTCCACCTCGAGGCTCTAGATAGTTGCACACGGCCATGGCGCATGTGACTTTCCAGGTTGAGTTCAACGTCTTCCAACCTTCCCCCTGTGACCCATACCCTCCCCCCCATAGCCATTGACCCTCTTGGTGTGACTTTTGACTTCCCCACAGTCACCCTACAACCCTCCCCCATCACCCTCCATCCCATGCAGGTGAATGTCTATGTCCCCTACCCTCCTGAGGAGCCCACCTCCCCATGACAATAGACATGCACCCACTCATTCTGCCAAGCCCCCAGAATCTAATTTTACTTCGGTATCCCCTCCAACAACCCTCAGTGTCCCTTCACCCATCTCAGCAGGACCCTCACCCTGCCACCCTACTAGCCCCAACTGCCTTCTTTAACCCTCACCATCCCTTCATATCAACAATTCCCTCAGTAAGCCCCTCAGCACTCATCAGTTGACACCACAGATGCCTCCCTTTACCCTCTTGTCCCCCATGCCCATTCACTCCCTCCCCCTTACTGGTTCACACCTGCACATACCCCAATGCTCGTTCACCCCTGGACACCTGCCATCCCCACACCCCCACACCCCCTCCCCCCACCCACACTCCAGCATGGTCCTTCCCACCCTCCTGATCCATAAACCACCTCACCCATTCCACAATCCCTGCAGCATCGCTCTCTTTCCCCTACCAACCCCCAACCTCCCCCGTCCCCCTCTAGGCCTCTAAATTCCGCTTCTTCATTCCTCTCCTCCCTGTCTAGTCCAGCCCCCAGCACAGACCATCGCCCAACAGTACCTCATGCAGCCGAGCACCTGCACAGTGAAGATCCACATCCTGGAAGCTCCTGCAACATGAAGATCCATTTGGTTTATGTTCCACCCACCCACTGCTGCACATGGTGTTCCAGGGTCCATGGTCGCTGCAGACCTCCATCTTCCACCCTTCACAAGCTGGCCCTGGCCTTTTTCAGATGAATCCTGACATGTCCATGCCATTTTGGTCTGGACGTGTTCCAGACCAGAGTGCTATCCCACTAGCGGCATGGATAATTGGACAGGGGGGCAAATTCCGGTTGGGGCTTCATCTGCATCCCATTAATGGGATGCAAAACGGCTTCACGCCAGCCCCTGGTGGGGAATGGCAACCCACCATGATGGACAGGAGCACACGTTCCACCATCATTTCATGCCAGCAGTAAACTAATTTTTCAGTTCCTGCCACATTGTCCCCCACCCCTGCCTGACATTAAACCCGCCAATCTTGAGAGTGGAAAATCCTGGCCCAAGCTTTTGAACATCTGCCTTGATAAACCTGTAGGTAGCTCAGTATTAAATCTCATTTTATAATGCTCCTATGAAGCACCTTGGGACATTTTACTGCATTAAGGTGTTATATAAATATAAGTTGTTGTTGCTGAGTGTTGAGTAGACCAACACTCATGTAGATAAACTGATAATATTCCATCGCACTCCTGACTTGTGCCTTGTAGAAGGTGATTGAACTTTGTGGAGTCAGGAGATGAGTTATTTGCCACAGAATTCCCAGCTTCTGACCTGTTCTTGTGAAACAATACTTATATAGCTAGTCCAGTTAAGTTTTTGGTCAAAATTGACTCCCAGGATGTAGATGGTGGGAGATTCAGCGATGATAATGTCATTGAATGTGAAGGGGAGGTGGTTAGATTCTCTCTTCTTGGAGATGGTAAATGCCCAAAACTAAATATTGTCTGGGTTTTGCCACATGTGGTCACTGACTGCTTCGTTATCTAGGAGTCATGAATGGAATTGAATATTTAGAGTAGACTGATGGGTGAGTAGACTGATTGGGTAGTAAATGGCTTGATTGGATTTGTCCTGTTTTTTCTGGACATGACATATCTGGGCAATTTTCAGTTTTGTTGAGTAAGTTTCAGTGTTGTAGCTGTACTGGAACAACTTAGCTAGAGGCACAGCTAATTCTGGAGAACAAGCCTTCAGCATTAGTCAGGACCTGTAGCCTTTGCTACGTCCAGTGTCTTTAGCCATTTCTTGCTATCACATGAGTCAAATTGGCTGAAAACTGGCATCTGTCATGCTGGGGTCCATAGGAGGAGTCCAAGATGGATCATCCACTTCACACTTCAAGCCGAAGATGGTTGCAAACAAGTCAGTCTTGTCTTTTGCATTCAGGTACTTGGATGCTGAAAGGATGTTTCTGCTTGTGGGAGAGACAAGAACTAGGGAATGCAATTTAAAAATAAGGGGTCTCTCATTTAAGACAGAGATGAAGAGAAATGTTTTTCTCTCAGGGGGTCATGAGTTTGTGGAAATCTCTTCCCCAGGGAGCAGAGGAAGCTGGGTCACTGAATATTTTCAAGGCAGAGGTAGATAGATTCTTGACTAACAAGGGACCCAAAGGGTATAGAGGGTAGGCAGGAAAGTGGAGTTGAGGTCATAATCGGAACACCCATGATTTTATTTAATAGTGGAGCAGGCTCAAACGGCCGAGTAGCCTACTCTTCCTCCTAATTCATATGTTCATATGCTCCACTACCATTGACGACGGGGACGATCGTGGGGCCTCCTCCTGTCATTAATTCCTTAATTGTCCACTAACGTTCATGACTGAATGTGGCAGAACTGCAGAGCTTTGACCTCAAGCTTTGGCTGTGGGTAGCTTAGCTCTGTTCATAGCAAGCTACTTCCGCTCTTGTAGCTTCCCCAGGTTGGCACCTCATTTTTAGGTATGCCTGGTACTAGTCCTGGCATGATCTTCTACACTTCTCACAAAACCAGGTTTAGTTGCCCAACTTGTTGGTAATGGAAGATGGATATGTTGGGCCTTGAGGTTATAGATAATAGTGGGATACAATTCTGCTGCTGCGGATGGCCCACAGTATCTCATGGGTGCCCAGTTTTGAGCTGCTAGATCTGTTCTGCACCTGTTCTATTTAGCATGATGGTAGTGCCACAAATATAATGGAGAGTGTCCTTCATGTGAAGACAGTATTTTGCCTGCACAGGAACTCTGTGTTTGTCATTATTATCAATACTGTCATGAATGGATGCATCTATGACAGGTAGATTAATGAGGATGGGGTCAAGTCAATTTGTTTCTCATCTTGAGTCTCTCACCATTTGCTGCATGCCCATTCTGGCAGCTTTTATCCTTCAAGGCTTTGTCAGTAGTTGTGTTACCAAAGCTCTCTTGGTGATGGACATTGATATCCCCTACCTCAATGTTTCTTCCAAGTGGTTTTTAACTTGCCCTGATTCACAGCTGAGGGAGGGTGGTAGGTGGTAATCAACAGGAGGTTTCATTGCCCATATTTGCCCTAATGCCACGAGACCTCATAGGGTCGGGAGGCAATGTCAAAGACATACAAGTGAGAATCTAATCATATTCTCTTGAAATTCAGTGGCATTACCATGGCTGAATCTCCCTCTATCGACATCCTGGGGGTTACCTTTGATCTACCTGAACTGGAATAGCCACATAAATACTGAAGCTACAAGAGCAGGTCAGAGGCTGGGAATTCTGCAGTGAGTAACTCACCTCCTGACTCCCCAAAGCCTGTCCACCATCTACAAGGCTCAAGTCAGGAGTGTGATGGGATACTGTCCACTTGCCTGGGCGAGTGCAGCTGCAACAACACTCAAGAAGCTTGACGCCATCCAAGGCAAAGCAGCCCACTTGACTGGCACCCCATCCACCACCTTAAACATTCACACCTTACATTGCTGATGTACATTATCAGCAGTATGTATCATCTACAAGATGCACTGGAGCAACTTACCAAGTCTCCTTAGACAGCACCTTCCAAACCCATGATCTCTGCCACTTGGAGGACAAGGGCACCAGATGCATGGGAACACCACCATGTGCAAGTTCCCCTCTAAGCCACTTGTCATCCTGACTTGGAAATATATCACTATTCCTTCACTGTCGTTGGGTCAAAATCCTGGAACTCCCTTCCGAACAGCTCTCTGGGTTTACCTGCACCACAGGGACTGCAGCAGTTCAGAAAGGCGGCTCACCACCACCTTCTCAAGGGCAATTAGGGATGAAAGAATAAATTAATAAAAGCTCCCAGGATCACTCCATCTAACTATATACAACCATGCTGCCATCTCTGGTGGGTCTATCCTGCTGGTTGGACAGGGCATACACAGGGATGGTGACAGAGGGGTTGAGTGCTTAGAGCTAAGCATAACTACTTTGAAGAGACTTCCTTTGCCATCAATGCTTCATAAGCATAAGCATGGTTGTTGAAGAGTTGTGCCACTACTTTAATATGATGTGCTGGCAGGGTCCAATACAAGTTTTGCTTTACCCAGGACTGTGAACGTTACCATCATTTTATATAAATATTACTTTCCAAGCCACGATTGATGATGTTTGCCACATCAATTTTCAATTTAGTAAGGCATAAAACAAATGATAGGAACCCTGTTTGGCATGAGAAACACTTTCATCATCTATGTGATGGAAAGATGACCAAAGAGAAGATTACTTTTACTAGGGAAGGAGGTGGAGCAGGTGTGCAGGTGGAGGCTACATCTCACATGTAGTAAGTTCAGTACATCTGTCTGTGGCATTTTTATGTAGGCAACTCAAAGAATTATAGAAATTTATAGCACAGATGGAGGCCTATTGCCCCATAGTGTCTATGCTGGCCAAGAAGTAACAATCCAACCTAACCCCACTTTCCAGCTCTTGGTCTATAGCTCGTAGGTTCTGGCACTTCAAATGTATATCCAAGTATTTTTTAATTATTATGAAGATTTCTGCCCCGACCACCTTTTCAGACAGTCAGTCTGAGATATCCACCACCCTCTGGGTGAAAAGATTGCCCCTTGAATTCTCACAAAAACTCCTTCCTCTCACCCTAAATCTATGCCCCCTGGTTATGAAGCCCTCAATAAAGGAGAATAATGCCTTCCTATCCATTCTATCTAGACCACTCATAACGTTGTACACTTCCATTAGGTCTGCCCTCAGCCTCCTCTGTTCAAAAGAAAACTACTCAGGCCTATCCTCTAACTAAAATTCTCCAGTCCAGGCAACATCCTTATCAATCCCCTCTGTACTCTCTATAAAGCAATTACAATAGTGCAGTGACCAGAACTACATGCAATATTCCAGCTATAGCCCAACTAGTGTTTTGTACAGTTTCAACATAATGTCCCAGCACTTACACTGTGCCTCAGCTAATGTAGGCAAGTATTCTATATGCCTTTGTGACCAGCTTATTCACCTCTCCAGGCATCTCAAGGATTTGTGGATTTACATTCCAGGTCCTTTTGTTCCATTACATTTCTCAGTATCTTAGATAGTGGATGCATTGGTTTAATGTTCCCAAATTCCTTAGATTCTGGAAAGTTCCCAGCATATTGGAAAACTTCAGATGTAACACCTTTATTTAAGAAAGGAGGGAGACAGAGAGCTGGAAACTATAGGCCAGTTAGTCTAACATCTGTCACTGGGTAAATGCTATAATCCATTATTGAGGAAGTAGTGGCAGACCTATAGAGAATCATACTATCAAAGAGAGTCAACATGGTTTTGTGAAAGGGAAATCAGGTTTGACAGATTTATTGAAGTTCTTTGAGGATGTAACAAACAAGGTGGATAAAGGGGAACCTGTAGATGTAGCGTATCTGGATTTCCAAAAAGCATTCAATAAGGTGCCAGCTAAAAAGCTACTACACAAGGCAAGGAGTCATGGTTTTGGGGTAATATATTAGACTGGTTAGAGGATTGGCAAATGGCAATGATTGGCCAAGGTGTTGCAATGGAGAAAGAACAGGGAACCATAGGATCCCCAGACTTCCACTTATTCAAAAAAGGCTTGTCAACCCATCAGCACCCCTTTTCTCCTATAGTATAAATTGTTGTGATTGTTTAAAATTTGGCATTTTGTGTTTGTCCTGATTAGTGTAAGATGAAAAGCTGCAGCAACATGTCTCTCTTTTCAGCAACATTCAAGAATATATTATGTTGTAAACTTTCTGTTCTTTAGTAGAATCACGTAAAATTTTCTTTTTAACTTGCTTGAAAATGAATGAGAAGACATGATTTGTTGGGGACCAATGGGGGGCAAAATGGATGCTTCCTGAGGCCTAGCCTTGGCATGTGGCCTCTTCTAATTAATCCTGTGCTTCTTCTACATTCAACCTCAGAGAGAAGAGTAACTGTGGTGACAGCTTTCTGCTCCTCAGTAGAGGCTGCTTAACATACCTGTGATCCTGCACCTCTGCACATACTTTTACCTTTTGGTAATAGTTTAAATGGGCAGCATCAGGTTGACAGCCCCAAATGCAACTCGAAAATGCTAGAAGTACTCATCAGGTCAGGCAGCCTCTGTAGGGAGAAAAACAAAGTTACCACTTCAGAACTGTGACCTTTCATCAGAACCAGTTCTCCTCCCCTACAACAACAAGTGCAGGGAGCTCATGGAGTTCTTTGTTACTAAGATTGAAACCATCTGATCAACTGTTCACTTCCCCTAGCTCAGCAGGTCGAATTTCCTCGCAGGTTCCCTCCCTGCCTTCGCCCTGCGTTTGTATCTTTTATTTCCTCTCATGCATCTCCGAGCTCATCTTGTACATGAGATTAAATGCCTGCTCTTTCAATTGTATGTCCACTAAACTACTGACCATCAGCTTCCCTACCTTGATCCTAAGTTAGCTGATATTGTTGATGGTTCTCTTTCTTATGCTCCATCTCTCCTACAAATGTGCTGTCATCACCCCTCTCCTCAAAAAAAAAACTCTGGACCGTACTGTCCTTTAAAACTACTGCCCCACTTCCAACCTCTATTTCCTCTTCAAAGTTTTTTAATGTTGTCACCAACGAAATCCATGCCACCTTTCCCTGACTTCCCTCCATTCAGATTTCTGCCCTATTCCAGTATCAAAGTAGCTGCAATCAAAGTCACAAATGGCATCCTATGTGACTGTGAAAAAAGTAAACTATCTCCCCTTGTCCTTCCCTAACTGTTTGAAGCTTTGATAATGATTGATGTTGGGAGGGAAGGAGTTCAGGAGCACCAAATTTTGATCACCGTAACATTGTCCATAAAGGCCATTTTGAATGAAGGAAAAGAAAGAATGATACAAAATTTAGGAAAAGTTGATTTTCACCTGCTTACGCAAGGAGAAAGGAAATTCAAATATCTTCCCCTTGTGCCTTCTTTCTCTCCAGTGGTTAATCTGGCACACAAGGATGGCTTTAAAGTGGCCTGGTCTTTGTGGGCATTGTTGCAATGATACTCCATGCCACATTGTTGTAGGACGTGGCTTCTCATCTAAAATTCTCCACATGGTGAATTCTAATAGCAAGTCATCAGAATGGGTACCAATCGAAGCCCAGGCACTTTTCTCCACTGAAGGAAAAGAAAATTGAATGATACATCAACCTGTGCCACCATTCCTTGACTGCTGCCTGACTGTAATCAAGAGGAATTGGCAAAGGATGGAAGATGTTTATTTACATATCTTGGTATGTAATAGTGAATATATTCAGACAACTGCTGAAATGAGAGGAAAAGCTAACCATCCAAAAGTTGACAGAAGGGAATGAAACAGGCTGAAAAATTGTAGAGTTTTTTTTCTATTTTATTCTCCACCTGCCACTTCAAGTGCAATTTATTGGAGCCCATTGAAATGCAATAATCTACTTCAGAGCACTGCAATAAAAAAATGGTTCTTTAATTGTTCTACCAGTAACAAACGCTTCTGAGTGAGGCTCAAAAAATAATTGGGCTCATTAAAATACCATTCTTTGAAGTACTTTATTTTACTTTTTAAAAATTAATGCATTATTAAATGTTGCTGGTATTTCCTCAAGTGTTGCCTTGCCCAAGGAGATTTCATTGTCCGTGAAACACTATTCACTTTTATCAAGAGATCAAGGAGTACAACTGAGACACTTGGAAAAGAATTGAAATTCAAGTAATTAACAGGTTGACATTCAAATTATATTGCAAAGCCCCTTGTCAGATGCTGTATTTGTATTTAAGTAGTCTGAGTAGATTAACAGCTCACGGGGTTAATTTTCATTTTGGGAAAGAGTGCAGAATTATCAGTTAAGGAATGCTTGTTCCAAGTTACTTTTCCATTGACTAACTGACAGAATGCAGATCTGTACTTTTTTTTATTCTTTTCGATATTATTGTGAATTAATGAGCAATTGTTCTGCGGTCACAATTATCAGTGGGAAAATATTTACATTAGCAGGCATACAGCCACTTTAAACAGTTTTGTGCCATTAGAGACAATTTTAAGTCCTAGTGGGAAACCACAGCGAGAGTTTAAGTCTAAGGTCTGACAGATTTTGACAAATGAACGGTGAGGGGGTGACAAATAATGTATGGCCCAGAGGTCGCCTCCTGGCACTCTGGTGATGCTGCAAGCAGTAGATAAGACGAAGAAATGGGGAGGAATGTTCTGAGGGACTCCCAGCTGAAATTTTCTTCTGGTCTTCCTGGTTTCCTAACAACCTCATCTGGCCTGATGGCAGTGATAGCCAATCACTCCAAAACAAGTTAAAATCCCATCAGGGTCTCATGTGTCTCATGGGACCCCAATTTGCATTCATTAACAAGGTGCTCATCATAGTCTGGCAGAAGCCTCATCCACTACCAAAACCCATTGAACATGGGCAGGAATGGAGCAAGAATTGAAGCCATTGCATTTTCGCTGGTCTCTTGTTCCTTTCCAAGCAATCTGAAAATTCCTTCTATTAAATTTGTACCTGTGCATGTGTTAAAATTATTACTGGGTGAATTATCATCCCTAACTTCCTAAAGTTGTGAAAAATGCCAGGGACTGCAGAAAGTAAATTAATAATAAAATATCGTGTGACCAAGACTGGAATTTTCAATTGCCCATGGGGGCTGGAACAGGACCGGGCATGCTTTGAAAATAGCACTCCTGGATGGCGTGTAAGTGAGCCGACACCTCTCGGACATACTAGAATTTTCAAAGCATAGGCTGATTGGAGGGAGTTGGGAACCTGCTTGCTTCCAGTTAACAGCCTATTACCCTCCTTGAGCATTTTATTTATGGGCCAGGTTGGACTAGAAGGCAATTTTTCAATTTGTGAATCGCCAAATCCAAAGGACCAGATTTTCATCTTAGAGGCAGGTAGTGGGAATTGGGAAATTTCCTGGACCGGTGCATCTACCTCAGGAAAAAGTGCCTCGAACAGCGTGATTTTTGTTCCAGGGGACAGGTGTGCACTGGAGTCAAGCCCACCACCACCAGACACAGATCTGTGGCAGCCACAAGTACTGCTGAGTGCCAAGGTTAAAGGGTTAAAAGTGTTGGTTAAAAGGCCTGCCTCAGTTCTCTTGGACTTTGTCCCAGTTGAGTTGTTCAATATTAGGCCTCCTGATCCTCACCTCTCACATCTCCTCCCTACCCCACCACCCCCACACTCCTGTTGCTCCACCCATGCCAACTTATGCCAACCCATGCTTCTCCATCCACTCTCAATGGCCCTTATATAGTCCATGTCAACCCATGCCCCTCCACCCGCTCCCAATGGCCATTATACAGTCCATGCCAATCCATGCCCTTTCACACACCATCAATTGCACCTTATAGCCCCTATGCCAACTTAATGTTCACTCATGCCAACTCAGACCCTATATATATACAAACTCTCATTCATGAAAGCTCATTCAATTAATTTAAATCCCCTCAAGTATTTTTTTTATTCATTCACAGGATGTGGGCTTCGCTGACAGGGCCAGCATTTATTGTCCATCCCTAGTTGCCCTTGAGAAGGTGGTGGTGAGCTGCCTTCTTGAACCGCTACAGTCCATGTGGTGTAGGTACACCCACAGTGCTGTTAAGATGAGAGTTCCAGAATTTAAACCCAATGATAGTGATATATTTCCAAGTCAGGGTGGCGAATAGCTTAGAGCGGACCTTCCAAGTGGTGGTGTTCCCATCTATCTGCTGCCCTTGTACTTCTAGATGGTAGTGGTTGTGAGTTTCAAAGGTACAGTCGAAGGAGCCTTAGTGAATTGCTGCAGTGCATCTTGTAGATGGTATACACTGCTGCTACTATATGTTGGTGCTGGAGGGAGTGAATGTTTGTGGATGTGGTGCCAATCAAGTGGGCTGCTTTGACTTGGACGGTGTCAAGGTTTTGCGTGTTGTGGGAGCTGCACTCATCCAGGCAAGTGGGGAGTATTCCATCACATTCCTGATTTGTGCCTTGTAGATGGTGGACAGGCTTTGGGGAGTCAGGAGGTGAGTTACTCATTGCACGATTCCTAGGCTCTGACCTGCTCTTGTAGCCACAGTATTTATATGGCTAGTCCAGTTCGGTTTCTGGTCAATGGTAACCCCCAGGATGTTGATAGTGGGGGATTCAGCCATGGTAATGCCATTGAACATCAGGGGAGATGGTTGGATTCTCTCTTGATGGACATGGTCATTGCCTGACACTTCTATGACGCAAATGTTACTTGTTACTGGTCAGCCCAAGCCTGGATATTGTTCAGGTCTTGCTGCATTTGGACATGGCCTGCTTAATCTCTTATAACACCAAACATTTGTATTCAGAGCTCCATATCAAATACAGCTAATCTTTTAAGAATTCTTGGAGCTGTCAACCAAACAGTGAACTTACAGCACCCCTATGCACTCCCCCCACCCCCCACCCAGTTCTATTGAAACTGTTAGAAGCAATTTTTTTCACTTTCTGAGATACAGGCAGTCAGTTTATTTTCAAAATTTAAAGGGCAGATGATTTAATAATTTAACAGCTTGACAGTTCTACATCCCTTATCTGCCCTTCATGAGCATTTACATCTCTGCCATTAAGTCATGGAATACACACTGCAGGTTGAGGCCATTCCTTGGTGAAAATCATGTTTGCTTGTCCTGTGCGCTGAGTTTAAATAGTCCATCTAAGTTAGGGTTTCTATAATGTGTGCTTCATGCCCCACCTGCTTTTCAGTACCCATGAAAATGGTGTGTGCAAGAAATGTGAGGGTGGAACTTCTGGATTCGGGTCCCATCCATCATTTTCAAAGGTCCCCGGAGACTCCCTGACTCTGCAAAAACCCAATCCAAAGAGTCTGGTGCACGTTAGTGCATGGCTGTTGGGTTCAATGCAGGTGGAAATTAACAGATTTGTTTTATGGTGGAAAATTTTTGGAACCAGTCGATCTTGCTCTGGAGCTGGTGCAATCCAGCTTAGTTGGTTGTTTGGCCACTTTAAATGTGTAGTGAGCCTGCCACCCTCTGAGGTGCTGCCTCTTCTCTTCTGCCCATCATGGCTGCCATCTGCCTTTGCCTCTCGTGCTCTGCAGGCAGCTCCTTCCTCCAGGTAATGCTCAGGATCACTAATTGGGTGTCAAGCTCACCTTCAGCCTAATTAGGGCACTTACATTTGATGATTCAGTCACATGAGTGACGCAGATGCAATGCAGGGTCGGGACCTGGAAATTATCTAGGCATCCAATTCTTGAACCTAGAATGAAAATCAAAATCCAAGTCTCAGTTTTTCATCTCAATCTATATACAAATTTACAACCTGCAGAATAATGTTCCTTCGTCCTTCTCAGCACAACTTTCACAATTTGCTGCAATCTTATATCATATCTGGCGCATTTTAAGAATAATAAATTGTATTGTCAAGAACTGTGTGCATCATTAATATCTTCTATACATTTCACTTATTAAATATTAACTTGTTCATACTGATATAAGACAGTTTTGAAATGGAATATATAAAATTAAATAGAATTTTGATGGAAGCCAGAGTAGTTCTCTGCATGTTTGTGTACAGATAGCAACGTGCCACAGAAGAGAAACTAATTTCTTGTTCACATTAATTATCAGGTGATTGGATTAGTGCTAACAATTTGATTCTGCTACAGCTGCTCTCTTAACTAAATTTAGCATCTATAGTAACACAAGCACCAGTCTTATTATGTGTCTCAATTCAGCACTGTCCCTTCAGATTGGAAAATTGCCAGTATCATTCAATTATTTAAGAAGGATAAGGGAGATAAGCTAGGATATTATAAACCTATTATTTTAATGTCAGTTGTGGGGAAGTTATGAGTATCTGTTGTTAGGGACAGAGTGACTGAGCATTTGGGTACAAGGTTATGGGAGAAACCTAGCATGGATTTGTAAAGAATAAGTCTAACAAACTAAGTAGATTGTTTTAAGGAGGTAACAAAGGTGATAAGATAAGGGAAAAGCAAAATACTGCGGATGCTGGAAATGTGAAACAAAAACAGAAAATGCTGGGAAAACTTAGCAGGTCTAACAGCATCTGTGGAGAAAAAAAAGAGTTAATGTTTTGAGTCCTTATGATTCTTCTTCAGAGCTAAAGAGAAGTAAAATATAATGAAATTTATACTGTTTAACGGGGTTGGAGCAGGTGAAGCTGGATAGAAGGCCAGTGATAGATGGAGGCAAAGGAGAGTTTGCCAGAGATGTCATGGAGAAAAGGACAAAGGGGTGTTTGGGCCCTTGGACAGTAAGGAGGGAGGAAATAAAGGGACAGGTGTTGCACTTTCTGTGATTGCATGGGAAGGTGCCATTGGAGGGAGATGAGGTGTTGGGAGTGATGGAGGAGTGGGTCAGGGTGACATGGAGGGAATGGTCGCTATGGAATGCCAACAGGGGGGCTGAAGGGAAGATGTGTTTGGTTGTGGCATCATGCTGGAGTTGGCGGAACCCTTTACCTCCCTTTCCTTCCCCCCTCCTCACTGTCCAAGGGCCCAAACAGTCCTTTCAAGTGAAGCAGCGCTTCACTTGCACCTCCTTCAATTTAGTCTACTGCATTCACTGCTCCCAATGCGGTTTCCTCTACATTGGAGAGACCAAACGCATACTGGGTGACCGCTTTGCGGAACACCTTCGGTCTGTCCGCAAGCATGACCCAGACCTTCCGGTCACTTTCTATTTCAACACACCACCCTGCTCTTATGCCCACATGTCCATCCTTGGCCTGCTGCAATGTTCAAGTGAAGCCCAACGCAAACTGAAGGAACAGCACCTCATCTTCCGATTGGGCACTTTACAGCTTCCGGCCTTAACATTGAGTTCAACAACTTCAGATCATGAACTCTCTCCTCCATCCTCACCCCTTCTATATCCCCTTTTTTCAATATTCATTCTCATTTCTTAATTCTTATTTTTAAATTTTTTAATTTTTATTTTTTATTCACATTTTTATTTCCATTTTTATTTAAATTCATTTTTATTCATTGTTTTATCCTATCTTCAATCTTTATTCCCACCCCGGTCCAAGTATAGAAATCACTAAAAGCTTGTAGATACATATAAAAAGGTGATAGAATGTTGACATTTACCTTGAAGGCTGGAAAACAAAGGGATGGAAGTTATGTTACAAAGCTCTGTACAAAGCTCTGCTTAGATACCATTGGGACTACTGCATTCAGTTCTAGGCACTAGATTTCAGGAAGGATATACCCCTTGAAGTGGGTACAGTGTAGAAGGGTACTGGAGCAAGAAGGCTTAAATTAGAGGCCAAATTGCATAGAAAAGGCTTGTATTCCCTTAACTATAAAAGTTTTAGGGATGATATAATAGAGGTGTTGGAGAGCTCAGAACAAAGGGGAAGAAAATTAAAATAAATTCTGAGCAATTCAGGGGTTGATGTTAGAAAGCATTCCTTCTCAAAATGGTATTGGAAACCTAAAACTCTCTCATTCCCCAAGAAGCTGTTGAAGTTCGGAAAGTTTTAAAACTAAGATGGATAGATTTTTGTTAGGCAAGTGTATACAAGTTTACAGAACCAAGCAGGCAAATTGAGTAAGGATACATATTAGCCATGATCTAATTGAATGTTGGAATGAGCTCAAGAGACTTAATGACCTCCTCATGTTCCTACACCACATTTCAGGATTACTGATGTAGTATTTTTCTTAACAGAAATAATTTAGTTATATTTAAGTGTTTTAAAATAACAGAAAATTGGCCACATTTCATATAAGGCTGCTGGCATTGTGGTTGTGTGTAAAATCTAAACGAGCAAGTCTGTGAAATGTATCAGTCTACTGTTTACTTCAAATGGACAGTCAATTGATCTAAGACTTGTTTAGCCAGAATGACCCTTATAATTTAAAAAATGCAGAAGATGTTGCAGGCTATTTTGGCAAACTGATGAACAGGCTCTAAATGGATGTTGTACAAATAAGAAACTCCTGTTTGAAAATGTGGATTTAGCATGCAATTTTGAGACTCACTGATGAGTACTATGATTTAAACATGTCTGTAGGTGCTAAAACAGGCACCTTCAGGGTTTGCACTAATCAGAAGCAATTTTCCTGGATCTGGATATGTAGATTCCACTGAAGGCGCGGAATGTACTGACAGAGAGAAATCTGAATGTTAATGGATGATTTGGGGACCAAGAGAGAGAGGAATCCCAGTATCTTGGTCATGGCACTGGAGGTCCTAGTGGAGGAGGTAAAGAGATGTCCTTTACTTGCCATGGGGAAGGAGGTCACAGAGGCAGCTAATGTAGCATATCTGTGAGATCACCTCGATAGCCAGGAGCCCTGCCCTAGGACAAAGTTCCAGTACCACAAGAAATCTAACAACTTGACATGAGTGGTCAAGGTAAGACCCTGTCTCACAAACACTTCTGAATAACTGCACCACCACTAGCTTCACAACCTCCACATGCTGCATCCACCATCTAACTGTACACTGGCATTCACACATTCCACATTATTGCATCCATCATAAGCACTACTCACACCTCCGAAACATCTCGCAGCTTTTCAACCTTGTGAGGATTCATGCACCCACAAATTCATCTGCCAATACATTCATTCACAATCACCAGACTCTCTCTTCCAGGACATAAAAGTACCTAACAAGTGCTAGCAGAACCTGACTGGTAGAGGTCAGTCAGGTCTGCTTGAGATCATTCCACTTCAGGAGGAAGGGCTGGCTGAGATTGGGAGGGAAGTGGCAGATGCCATGGCCAGAGGGAGAGCAGGAGGTATATCACCTAGAGATATGTAGCCAATCCAGCTTTCTAACAGATGCTCAACTATTCTTCATCTTTAATCCTCAAAACCAATCCTCACTCCCAAGCTCTATATAGTCTCATCACACACATCCTCCTATAGTGGATACGTGCACCACACCTTAACCCTTTCAACTTTATTATTGCTGCCTCCAAGAGCAAGTTCCACCTCACCACCCACCATTCCCTCTCTCCCCACCCCTGGAGGAATTGGAAGTGGAGCATGAACCAGCATGCTCAACTGCAACCATGCAAGCAACCTACCAGCATCCCATCCTGCCAGAAGAGAAGGAAAGAGAAGAACAATGAACCATTGTCACAGGCACCAGATCCAAAATTGGCTAGATTAGAAAAGGGATTGTCATAGTGGAATGCACAGGGTACTAGTGAGTTGCAACCACACTGAGACACCACAGGTGACACCTTGCCAGCGGGCAGGGGAAGTGTGGGACAAGGTCACAAAATAGTTTTACTGCAGTTGAGTCAGAAGAGGACTTTGCAGGGCCAGGTTTCAGAAGAAGACTCACAGGTCTGATAAGCTAAGTACATTGTGCACTGGATGCTGACAGGTCATAATTAGGAGGATGAAGGAGCCCACCTTGGTCCATAGCTTGATGCAGAGATTGGAACTCATGCTCTCCAGCATGGAAAGCCTCGTTGATTCCGACCAGTGACTTGTAAAGCCTGACGTCATGGAGTATCTGATAACAAGTCGCAGATTCCAATGCAGAAATCGCAGCTCCTGAGGAAAGGCAAAATGCTGCAATGGAAGCTCAGGTAGCTGCCATGGTGGATCTGGCCTCCTAGGTTGAAAAGGGTGTGCAGAGTGTTTCAGTTGCCCATAGAGCCAGCAAATCACTGGGCTGGTTGAACAGACACCCTGACTTGGTGGCATAGGAATCACGGAGAAGGAACCTAGTGGCCTCTCTCAGGGTTCCAGCATTGCTGCTCCCTCCCCTCTCACTGCGCCATTACACTTGCAGTTGCCTGTCAGTCAGTCTACTCACGTTAATCCTGAGATGGTGCAGTCTGAGGTGGCAGCATCAGACCCACAGCCTCTCAAGGGAGATGCAGGAGCATGTCTGAACTGCCCTCTTCTGATTCTCAGGAGCCATCTACATTGCTTGCTACTTCTGCTTGGGTTGGACCTTGTAGAAGCAGTAGAATAGACAAGCGCACTTGTAGATAGTCAATAAGGGTAAGCACCAGGATGAATAGTTTAATATTTGTTAGTCCTGTGATATTTCCATTGTTTAATTGTGCTGCAGATAAAGGTTGATTTGGGTCACTGGGTAATCATGGAATTAATGATCTTTTTTATTGTGTACTTCATGTGGAAGGGATTGAAAGGATAAATGGAGATGATGGAATTCCTGATGGATCCTCAGTCATGGAAGATAAATCATGCTGCAACAGGGCTCCAAGGTCTGATGGTGGAAGATGTCTCTCAAAGGCAGTCTTCATTTCGATGGTTATGACCAACCGTCCCAGGTGTGGGTTAGCTACCTGGAATCATTTGGTGCTCCCCTGGTTCTCCTCCTCTTCCTCCTGCTCCTATGGCTTCTGAATTTGATTCGCTGACAAGATTGCTGGTGGAAACGACTGGTCTCTCATGATCTCGTGATTGTGGAGCATGCAGCAAATCTCCATAAAATTGGATACTATCTTGTCCAAGTATTGCTGAGTTCCTTACTGATCAAAGCATCTAAACCTCAGCTTCAGAATCCTAATAATCTGCTCATCAATGATATTCCTGGTAGCTGAGTGATCTCATGGTAGGCGTCCTCAGCTGGTGTCTGGGGCTTTTTCATGGGTGTCATGAGCCATGGTATCAGAGAATCTCCCTTCTCACCTGGTAGCAAGCCATTTTCATTGCAATGGACCTCAAAGATCTCTGGGGGGGATAGTTGTTTCATTATAAACACATTGTGGCAGTTCCCTGAATAACAGGTATGAATCTTCATGATGCGCTGCTGGTGGTCATGCACAACGTGTATATTGAGGAAGAAGAAGGGTGAAGAAGGGTCATACAGACTTGAAACATTAACTCTGTTTCTCTCTCCACAGATGCTGTCAGGCCTGCTGAGTTTTTCTGTTTTTATTTCTGTACATTGAGGGAATGGATTCCCTTCCTGATTCTGAATACCTCCAAGTAAGAGGAGAATTTTCCCCATGCGGGAGCAGGCACGGGTGGACGTGGACCCGATCACCGCCTGCGATCAGGTCCGCGCCGCCATTTTACACGGGCGGGCCAATTAAGGCCCATCCAGCGTAGTTCGTTCACGGCTCTCATGCAATGGCGACCGGCGGCCTGTTTAAATGAAGACCTGGCAGCCTCGGAAAGGCTGCTCACAATGGCTGGGAGAAGGGCTCAGCTAAGGAGCAACATTGGTGATGCAAGTCCAGAGGATAGGCCATCGGGGCAGGCCAGGCCGGAGGGTAGGCCATCGGGGCAGGCCAAGCCGGAGGTTAGGCCATTGGGGCAGGCCAGGCCGGAGGGTAGGGCAGTGGGGCAGTGTGCCCCTCTTTTTTCTGACGTGTACCTAGCTGTCCTCCTGGAGGAGGTGGCAGAGCGGCAGGAAGTTCTTCTTTGAGGGATGGGAGGCAGAGGCCCCCCACCTGACCAAACGTGCCTGGGAGGAGGTGGCCGAGTGTGTTAGCCCCCATAATGTCGTGTGGCGCACATGGCTCCAGTGACGCAAAAGATTCAACGGTCTCCTGCGCTTGGGAAGGGTGAGTACCATGTTGCCTCAAGCCACTTAATGCAGCCATCACCCTTTCCCCTAAACCACCCTCCTCGGCAACTCTGAGTACAGTAATGTCATTGAATCCCTCACAGCATATATCCCTCGCTGGGTGTGACAGCAGATATCGCCCATGCCCAGTTCACCCTAAGAGGGTTGAGCTAGGATGGGTTCTGCACGTGCAGCATGTGTGACACTGACACCCAGAGTATAGAATGGGGTTGAAAGCCAAGCATCTGCACCTAGGCAGAGTGCTGGAACTGCGAAGCATGTAAAAGTCAGGGTGCTAACATGCTGGGAGGGGAGCTTCCAGTTGGCGGGGCACCAATCCATCTTCTGGTGTTTGCGCTCCACATGCTTGTGCCTCCTTGCTTAGCAAAGTGACACCTTGTGATGCCACATGTAAAGGAGGCAGCATTTGGGCAATGGCGGGGGTGGGGTCAGCCCTGGCTTGTTTGGGTGAGTGTGCGGCAACTGCAGTGAGATGATGAACTGGAGTCCTGCAATGTCCCACTCTGGCTGGGTTGGCAAGGATGCGATGGGAATTCAGATGCAGGCCGGACTAATCAATGCTCCTGTCTCCTTTTTGGGAAAAGACTGCGCACAATGCGTTGGAATGAATGTGAACTGGCGGAGGACAGGCCCAGTTGGCCATCCTAATGGCTTTCAAGCAGCAGGCCATGGGTTTTGAGAGGTGCCATGCCCACAGGTCCATCGGTGGCAGTGAGGCTGGGGTGCCAAGGGGAGGTAGGTTTGGTGAGAATTCAGGTCACCATGTGTGTCACAGAAGCCATGGCACTGCTGAATGCTCCGTGATTGAAGTTTGCTACATGGGTTGACCATTGATTATGGAAGAACAAGCGCATAATGATCTGGGGGACAGGCATGCACATTGACATTTTCTGCACTGTAACTAATCAAATGTCCTTTTTCTTCCTATCAGCATCACCGGGGCAGGGCAGGGAGAAGGAGGCATAGGGCCCACCTCTCACCCCTGAAGCCCCAGAGCAAATGCACTCACCAGCATCACACCATCTCAGCCAGGCAGGCACCCATGCAGATACTAGCACCTTGGTGGGAATTAGATCTTTGGCTACTGTCCCGGAGCACGGCAGTGAGTGCACTTGGGTGCACACTCGCTTGAGGTGCGGGCAGAGACAGAGAGTGCCCAGGGCGCCGGCAGTCGGAGGAATGCTGGGGACCAGGCACATGCTCAGTTGGTGGCTGATAATGTGCCTCTGGAGTCGTCCGTGAGGCAGTGGACAGTGCAGCAGGGAATGCGGGAGGATCTGGCGGAGATACATGAGGCTATGCGTGGCATGGTGCCTGTGCTGGAGGAGTCCATGCGGAGCATCACCGATGCAACGAGCCTCATGGCCTAGCACCATACTTCCTCCATGGAGAGAGTGGCGGCTCTTGTGGAGAGGCTCCTCCAGAAGAACAATTAGGTCCTCCTGGGGTTGCGCTCGGACCTGCAAGCCCTCAGCGGCATTGGCCACAGCTGGTCAGTGCCAGTGTGGGAGATGGTCTGGGCACCAAGTATCTCAGCTCGGTGCCCATCCATCCACGGTGAGCAGGGAGGGCGAAGGGACCTCACGTCGGCGCAGCAGCTGCCTGTCGTCTCTGCAGACTCCTCTCAGGGTGCTCCGGATGAGGGCAGCAGCTCCACCACCCCTCTGCCAGTGACCATGGCATCCAATGAGGCTGCGGCAACTGGGGAGAAGCCAACACAAACTGGCCGCTCCCTCCCAGGCGGGGCCATCAAATGGTCCCCGGGCCAGAGGACGTCCGCTAAGGTCATCGAGGCCAACTTGACAGCACAGTGAGCAGGCTGTCTCAGGTGCCAGTGCCTGCGAGGGGACAGCATCTAGACATAACACCCATAAGCGTGAATTTAAAGCACCTTAGGCACACCATGGGTTTCTCACTGGTGTTTTTATGTTGGCCCATAGTACTTTGTGGAAGACTTGGTGTGATGTCCAACACCGTTTTTGTTTTGCTTTCTGAAGTTACATTTGTTTACTAAATAAATTTTGACATGTTGCCATGCCTCGGGGTGATTCCTTACTTCTGCATGTGTACAGGAAGCCCTGACATTATGAGTGAGTTGTTTGACATTGAGCTTTAATGACAAGGGCCTTAGTTAATGTTATTATCCAGGCTGATTTAGCACTCAGGTATCGAGTGTGGAGCCTGCAGCCCTGGCTTGTGTTAAAGGCCCATCTTTGTTGGACCAGCTGAAGGTTCTTTGGATTCAAGCCTTCCGGGTGTCCCTACCTCCCTGGAGTATGCCCGGGTCAGCGTCTACCCCCTCAGCGTTCCCCTGTATGTGCTCATCCTCGGACTCACTGCTGGACTCATCGTGTGTATTCAGAGCAACTACATCTACGCCTTCCTTGTCCACTGCGACGCCCCTTTCCAGAGCCAGGTTGTGGAGAGCACAGCATGCAACCACTATCAGTGACACACAATCTGGGAGCTATTGGAGTGCGCCCCCTGAGCGGTCCAGGCATTGGAAGCGCATCTTGAGAAGACCTATGGCTCTCTCCACCACAGCTCTTGTGGAGGCGTGGCTCCTATTGTACCGCTGCTCAGCCTCTGTTCTTGGATGGCGGAGAAGCGTCATGAGCCACCTTCTAAGGGGATAGCCCTTGACACCCAGCAACCATCCGTCAAGCTGGGCTGGAGCACTGATGAGCCCCGGCACCTAGGAGTGTCTGAGGATGTAGACGTCGTGGGAGCTGCCTGGGTACCTTGCACAGACTTGCAGAATCTGCATCCTGTAATCACACACTATCTGCACGCTCATGAAGTGGAAGCCATTCCTGTTGACGAAGGCACCGGGCTCACCTGCTGGTGCCTTGATGGCCACATGTGTGCAGTCTATAGCACCCTGGACGCGGGGGAAGCCAGCAATGGCCACAAAGCCTATGGCTCACTGTGTCTGGCTTGCCAGGTCCCAATGCTGGTGGATGAAAGTCAATGCACGCCTGAACAGAGCGTCTGTAATCTGCTTGACGTAAGTGTGGACAGCCGATTGAGAGACTCCGCAGAGATCACCCACCAACCCCTGGAAAGAGCCGGAGGCATTGAAGTTGAGGGCAGCTGTGACCTTTGGAGCCACTGACATGGGGTGCCCACCCTCACAGTTTGCAGAGATCTCAGGGCCTATCATCTGACAGATGGAGGTGACTGTCTCCCTTGAGAGACGGAGCCTCCTTCGGCACTGGACCTCAGACATATTGAGGTGGCTGCTTCGCCGCCTGTAAGCCCTGGCAGCGGGATATTGGCATCTTCTGCGGCCCCTTCCACCTTGGTCTTCCTATTGGCCCTGCGCCCCTTGTGCCTGTGCCTCTCCTCCCAAAGGTGGCTCCCCTGGAGGCTGGATGTGGACTCCCGGCCTCCTCCCCGTTCTGGCCCTCCCTTCCTCTCCAGACGAGATGCCTCCAGTTGAGAGCACAACTCCCATTCCCAGGCTAAGGGAAGGCTTCCTGAAAGCTGCAGGCCCCAGAAATTATCTTTACTATAGAGTGCTGACCTGAAGGCTGTTACTCCTGTCCTCGCAGCTGGTATGAGTTTTGAAGTCTTCCTGCTTACACAGGCAATTATGAGTTACTTTCACACTTAAATGTCTCAACCGTCACATTCGCAACTCCAATCACCCCTCTTATCCCTCCCGTGGATGAGGTTTATACAAATGTCCCCTACCTGCCTGCCCATTACGCCCGTGTGACATCCTGAAGATCGCATGGGCTGTGAAAAATCAAAATCAATTGCTGCCTCAAGGGCCTTAGCTGGCCCATTAATTGATGGCCGGCGCTCATCCAAACTTATAGCGCGCCTGCCTTCCCAAATATCACAATGGCGCACAGTGACGTTGGGACGCTTGTCTGACGTCACCGCACGTTATTTTCCCCACGGACGTGCAGGGCCCACCCCCGCACACCAACGGGAATACTCTGCATAAATGAAGAGTGGTGCCCTCTAAACTGGATGGATAGGATTTCCGATTGAGAGCCCTCCTTACCCTCTAATCCCTCCCTCCTGCAGCAGGGGTTTCTCTGCATGGCCTCATTTGCTCCTATTTATTATGCAGACAAAGGGAGACCCCACAAAATTGCCCATGGCCAAGACTCCCTTTCTTCTGGTGGCTTCTATTAGGTATGGTAGCACAGCACTCACTCTTTTTAGGTGAATGCCAGGAAAAGTGTTGATAGTGTTGGTGAAGTCTTGGTAAGCATTCCAGAAAGTCTCCCAATGGTTCTCAAAAGTCTTCTTCAATCACATACCTTCAGCAGCAAATGAGTGGTGAAAGCTGAGCATAGCTTCAAGTGATGTTCAAAATCCTGAACAGGGACTTCTTTATCCCTGTTCAGCTGGTCAGTGTTAGGTGGTGGTAAGCGCCTTCTTGAAATGCTGCAGGCTGTCAGGTGTAAGTACACCCACAGTGCTGTTAGGTAGGGAGTTACAGGGTTTTGACTCAGTGACAATGAAGGAACAGCAATTTATTTCCTTTTCAGGATGGTGTGTGACTTAGAGGGGAACTGGCTGATGGTGTTTCCATGCATTCGCTGCTCTTGATCTTCAGGCATTAGAGGCCACTGATTTTGGAGATGCTCATTGAAGTAGCCTTGCCGATTGGCTGCAGTGCATTGTGTATATCATACACACTGCTGTCACGGTCCACCTGTGATGGGGGGAGTGAATGTTTAAGGTGGTGGATGGATTGCCAATCAAGCGAGTTACTTTGTCTTGGATAGCTGTCACTCTGATCTTATAATGGAGGGAAGGTCATTCATGAGGCAGCTGAAGATGGTTGGGACTAGGAAGCTACACTCAGGAACTCCTGCAGTGATATCTTAGAGCTGAGATGATTGGCCTCCAAAAACCTTTGTGCTAGATTTGGCTCCAGCCAGTGGAAAGTTTTCCCCTGATTCCCATTGACTTCAGTTTTACCAGGATATTTTGATTGTACATTCGGTCAAATACTGCCTTGATGTCAATGGCAATCACTGTCACCTCACCTCTTGAGTTCAGCTCTTTTGTTCATGTTTCGTCCAAGGCTGTAGTAATGAGGTGAAGAGCCAAGTGTCCTAGTGGAACCCAAACTGAGCATTGGTGAGGCTATTGCAGTGTAAGTGCCACTTGATAGTGCAGTAGACAACATCTTCCATTATTTTGCTGATGACTGAGAGTAGACTGATGGGGATAGTAATTGGCCAGATTGGATTTACCCTACTTTTTGTAGACCGGACATATCTGGGCAATTTTCCACTTTGTCAGGTAGATTCCTATGTTGTAGTGGTGTTGTAATGGAAATATGTCTCAAGATATGGCTAGTTCTGGAGCACAAGTCCTTAACTCTATAGCTGGAATGCTTTCAGTGTCCACTGCCATTGCTGTATCAAGTGCACCCAGTGACATCACGTGGAGTGATTCCATTGTCTGAAGACCGACTTCTGTGATATTATGTAACTAGGAACTTCCAACCTTAATCACAGATGTAAGAACATCGATATGTTTTTACATTGTTTTTGCTTTTATTAGAGACAGAACTATAATATGGAAACATGCTTCCAAAGCTACTGTATTTTCCCCCGTCATGTTCTCAAAAGCCCTTCTCAATGCTACAGATAAGAAAAGCTTTTTGAAACACAGGCTTTTATCACAGCAGGGGTTGCCATGAGTGCATACATCAGAGGATTGGTTACATCAGAGAATGGTTTAAGGGAGCAACAAACAGGAGGTAACAGTCCAGTGTGTAAAAAAAATGGTATGAGGCTTCTCATCTCCATTTAGAACCTACTAAAACAAATTGAGGTAGAATGCATGGCAGGGAGAGAACACAAACCAAAGGTGTAAGACAGTTGCCATGTTAGAATGAAGGAAAGAAAGCTGAATTCAAAACCTTAGGGTATGAGCATGTTTGGAGAAGCCACCTTCATGATTCATCATTAAATCCACACAGTAAGTTTTCTGGATGCAGGGCTGAGATGCGCTACTCAGTATGATTGGTTAGGGTGTTTAAGGTAAATGTTTAGTCCATAATAAATGAAGTAAATTAGCAAACACATTACTATCTCTATTTGTGCAAATCTAATTAAAGGATAAGGAATGAATTATACAACAACATACAGTGCAGAGACATTGGCCTGCATTTTTCCCGTGTCGGGCGGGCTCGGCCAGAGCGGGCGGGGGCGGCCATGGAGCCAACCGCTGCCCGCGATCAGTTCTGCACTGCCAATTTACACGGGCAGGCCAATTAAGGCCCGCCCAGCATAATACGTGAGCGGTAGCGCTGAGCACTAACTGTGTGGTTGGGGGAGGAGGGAGAGTCGGGGCCAGCGCTCTTTCGCACGAGCATGCAAAAGACTGCTTCAGTCTCCCTGAGGCAGCTCCGTGCCTAAGTGAGATTGAAGCGGTTTTCAAAAAATTTTTTACAGCCATTAAAAATTTAATGAGACATGACCCCTCATGTGACTGTGTCACATGAGATGGGACATGTTTTTTATTTTTCATATAAACTTTTTATTTAAGTAGTAAAAGCTTTAGGTTTTCTAAAAAACGTGAAGGCTGCTTGGCCTTTTCGCCTGCCTGCCAACCTTAAGGTTGGACAGGCAGCGTAAACATGACATTAATTACTTTGTTAATGGCCTTAATAGACCTATCAATTATAGGCGGGCACACAGCCGACTCCGGTGTGTGCCTGCCAAATGAAACATTGCGAGACAGCACAATGACACCGGGACGCACACCTGATGTCATCGCACATCATTTTACACACCGGCGTATCAGGCCTGCTCCCGCACACTGACTGAAAAATCCTGGCCATTGTGTAACAAGGTGGAATCTTAACCTCTTTGAAAAATTTCAGATGTCAGGACCATTTTCGGATCCAACTCCTCAAGTGACAGAAGTGCTCTGACAGTTGGAATCTTCCAGAAGGTGGCCAATTTATAGGTCCCCTCATCATTTTTCCAACCATTAAGGAAAGCAGGCAGGTTCCTGAGGCAGGAAACTCAGTAGAAGGACCCACAGCAAGGACAGATGGCTAGTCCGCCTGCAGAGATGGGTGCTGCTGAGTCAGGTAGGAGAGCACAAGGGGGTCTCATAATGGAGATTCCCTCAGAAGCCTGATTAATTTTTTTAAAATGAAAGGCCCACAGCTTGTAGGGCCATCAGTGTGGAGGGAAAGCCTCTTCATAGGAAGGGTTATGGCTGATGCTACAATCTTTGCACTTTTACAGCACATTCTTGGGGCCAGTGACAGGAGACCCCAATGGCCCTCCCACTTGCTGCTGGGAAGCCACCTCCAAACTGCTGTCTGCCTTCCGACTCAGCGTGAGGCCACTCTGACACCAGGAAGATCCCAGCGGAATCAGCAGCTTCTCTCCAATTGTCTTAACATTAATGTTTTAAAATTGTGCTGTACTACTTCCTCAGTTCACTGCATTAATCAAGATATTAACTAACTAAAGCTAACCGAGGAAATCCATATGAATCCATTGACATATTTATTATTATTACGGCATGATTTCAAGATGTAACTATTTCATAGAATTAGAAATTACATTGACAATTAAATTAGCTGGTCCAGTACAGAGACTGTTGTAGCAGGTATTTAGGGACAGAAAGTGGCCATTGTTGCATCCAATTTCCTGGAGCAAGATGCACAAAAATCACCAATCTTACCCAAGGAATCTTATAAAAGATCAAACAGCAAATTGAAAGTGGGAATTTGCAGTTGTTTGGTGCAACTGCCTAAAATGGGGGTGAGGCCCCTTCCCTACTCTTATGAGGGGGCTAGCATAGTGGTATTCTCACTGAACTAGTATTCCAGAGACCCAGGGTAATGCTCTGGGAACCCAGGTTCAAATCCCACCATGGCAGATGGTGAAATTTGAATTCAGTAATATCTGGGAATTAAAAGTCTGATGATGGCCACCAAATCATTGCCGAGTGTCACAAAAACCCATCTGGTTCACTAATGTCCTTTAGAGAAGGAAATCTGCTGTCCTTACTTGGTCTGGCCTACATATGGCTCCAGACCCACAGCAATACCCTCTTAAATGTCCTCTGAACAAGAACAATTAGGGATGGGCAATAAATGCTGGTCTAGCCAGCGATGCCCACATCCTGTAAATAAATTTGAAAAACCTGTCTGAGCACACCTCAGGGGAAACAGGCTGTTTGGAGATGCATCTTAACAACCATCTGAGCAGGGGTGCTCTTCCTGGTTCCACACAACTTTTGATGGCAGCTGATCATGCCCCACCTCCTGCCCCCCAACCCCCACTGCACCCCGCCTCCAGCTTCCCAACCCTGTTCAATTTAGCTGAAATCACCGAGGCAAGTGACCCAAAATTCAATCCTCCTGATGGGTGTGGAGGTGCAACAAATGCCAACTGCTGCCAGAAATACTTAAGCGAAGCCAAAGCCTTAATTTCAAGCCAGCTTGCGGCAGCTCCATTCTGGCATACGCTGCCCATGCAGCGCCAAATCTGAGCCTGCAAACAGAGCCAATGGAAGTTTTACCATTCATCTACACGCAAGATAGTTCAGAATAGCTGGATCACACATAAAGACAAACCACTTTGTAATCATTATACCCAATAAGAAAAACTAGTAATATCTATGCAATTACTGATGCCAGGAGCATTGCACAGCTAGACAACAAATTGCAGATTACAGTATACCATTCAGTTATGTTAAGTCTGTTGAATGCCTTAGCCCATAACTGTTTGATGAATGATACAAATTACTAAAAGCTAGAACAGAATTGAGTATTACTCATCATCCTTAATTATATTACAGCCTGCAGTATAAAAGCTTTCCTTTATCATCTCTTCTCTAGCACTTTATCTTGTCATTTTCTTCTACATTGTAGCCTTCATTTTGTTGTAAGTATTGAAACAAAAGATTATGGCTTTTGAGATAATATTTGAGAACAATCTGTCTCTAAATCTTTAAAGCCATAGGCTGAATTTTACGAGGACGGAGGAAGTCCTGGTGTTAGGCCCCAAATCGGGCCTCATGGCCATTCAGTCAAGAGGGTGGGCATGGAAGAGTATTTTGCTACTCATGCCTGCTTAATGGCCAGCAGGCAGGAAGCTGGCCAATAAAGGGTGCCCGGCAGGCGGATGTCCTAGCAGCTGAAACACAGTGACACATTTAAAGGGACAGCAGCATTTATTGTAAAGGCATCACACAGAAATGCCACCTGGAAGGTAAAGTAATCAAGGCTTGCTTTCATGGAATGGCTGCTGTTAAAGTAAAAGTGGAACCCAGGTTTAGTGTTACCTCCCTGGAGGCAGGAGATGCTTTTCCCACTGTTGTAGGGTGGCTGAGCTGTACTATTAGCGATAGACTTGATCTGCAGACACTTCTTGGGTGGAAACATTAAGTTTATTTACAATATACTAAGCAGCAACTACACGTGTGCTTCCAAATCCAACTCTAGCTCTACACTGACTGCTGAGGTAGCCCACGCAACTAACCTATTGGTTACTACAGATCATATGATCTTCCTTGACAAGTATTATTCTTAAAGGTACATTAGACACTAAATAAAACCATAACTACCACATTCCTCCCCCTTTAACTGGGCTATACATATTATATTTACAAGTACATATTTTTCGAAACAACATATTTACACTGGGTAAGAATTTACAAGTTCAGCCTTTCAGGTGGTTTCCTGGGTATGTGTGGAATGTCACAGCTCCACAACATCAGATTCTTTGTCAGGAACCTCCTTTTCCGGAGTTGCCTGAACATCAGGTGCTTCAGTGGGCACTTGCAGTTCTGTATCTTCAACTCTTACAGGAACATCAGACATGTCTGTCCTGGATTGAGTATCCTCAACAGTCCCTGATCTGTCAAGCACATGCCATCGAAGAATCTAAGAAATTTAACAGTAAGACAAGTTCCTGTGGAACTGGGATGTGTTCATCATTTTCTTGTAAAGGCAAACGACTAAGGGCACGGCATTTGCAATTTGATTGCCAGCCCTATGTACAAAAGTGTATGCGTATGCTGCCAGAATTAAGGCCCTATTAGCATTTCTGTATCTCCTTTCTACGTGCCTTCTTCTTTCTAGCGCAGACTTTAATCTCGGCCTTCTTTTTGACTTTGCTATTGGCCAGACTTCTATCAGAAGCCAGCTCAACTTGTCGGAGCTCAGTGGCTGAGTCTCCCAAAATTTCATTATCTGCTTCTTGGAAAATTCCAAGACTTTTACTTCCAAAGCCTCTTTGGCTTCATTTAGTTGATTCTTCAGCTCTTCCATCTCTTTTTTGTATTTGTTTACTGCCTCCTGTAAAATTGAACATTGTTGTGTCTTCTCTGCCAATTCATTCTTCATTTTATTCAGAGAAGTGCTGAATTTTTTCTATTTCTCTTCATACTTTTCCAGAGGTACAAACTTTGGCCTGAGGGAATCTTGTAGTGTGTGATGGTCTTTCAACTGGTTTTCTTTTTCCCTGCAAAGGTTGTTCACCTCGTCTCGAGCTCTGTGATCAGGTAGGGTCTCTTCGAGTTTCTTCTACTGTTCTTCCAGGTTTTGGCTTAAGACAGCCTGCATTTCTTCAGGTTGTTGAGTCTTTGCACATCCCCTTTTCAGAACAGGAACACTTCCAGCTTCCTTTTGGAATCTCAGTGGCCAATTAAGGTAGATTTCCCTTAGCCAATTTCACCCTAGAAGGCTTGGTCCTCTGCCTCTCAATACCAACACTGGTAGCTTTGCCAATTGGCTTCCATAATGGACAGTTACTCTGCTTATGCCTTTTGCTTGATGTCTTCACCTGTATATGTTTTTAGTTTAGTAGTTATTTGTTGTTAGCTTAATTGATGTTCACCTTAATTCAAATATTTGAAAGTATGTTCCCCAATTACTGTAGTGGAAGCTCCCGTGTCTACTTCCATTTTAACAGGTTTGCCATTTACTTTTGCTGTGACAAATATTTTTCCTGTCTTTCCAACTTTCAGATTAAACAATGAGTAAATGGCAGAAATTGTTGTTTCAGGCTCTTCTACATTGTAGATTTCATTGGGTTTCTTCTTTTGTTTACAAACCTGCTTGAATCTTTCCTTGCATTGCCTCATCATATGTCCATTTCTGTGACTATAGTAGCATTCAATTTTTTTAAACTGCCAATTGCTAAAAGACTATTGTTTCTACCTCAATTAAATTTTTTTTTTGATTTCGCTGCTAAGTTATTTTTCTTTATTCTTCGGCTAACGAGGGCTGTTTCCAATTTCTCAGCAGAATCCCGCTTTGTCGCGCCCTTTTCGGCTGAGATTTCCCACCTAATGTGGAGGACGGCACCATTTTGCGTGCCCTGTATTGCTTGTGAATTTCTTACAGCACTTTCCATGGCCAGCACTATCTCTAGCACCTTCTTGAAATCCAGATTCACTTTGGACAATAATCTTTTCTGAATAGAGCCTTCTTTCACACCGCACACTAAACAATCTCTGAGCATATTGTTCAGAGTCATACCAAACTCACAATTTTCCATTAGTTGCTTCAAATTTGCCACGTAGCATGCAATTGGCTCACCCGGGGCTCTATTTTGCAAATTAAACCTGAACCTCTGCATCATGACTGAGGGCTTGGGTTGAAAGTGACCCTTCACAATGTCCACCAATTCATCAAAGTTTTTCAAATCTGGGGCTCGAGGTGCCATAAACTTTGAATCAAACCATAGGTTTTGCTCCCACAAGTACTTAAGAGGATCACTCGCCTCTTCTCTGTCCTCATAATCTCATTCGCCATAAAAAAGATTGTGAGGCATTTCAAGTATTGAGACCAATCATCTGTGTCTAGTTCAAAAGGATCAATTCTCCCAAAATTGTGGCATTTTTAGAGAGGGTAAATTCTTCAATTCTAATAAACCTTGCTACTTACAATCACTGGGCGAGGTACAGTGCCGCTTTCTTTTTAACTTGATTTCTGCTGTTCAATTCTGTTTTATCCTCATTGCCAGTTTGTTGTATGGTGGACAAGTTGTACTATTAGTGATAGAGTTGATCTGGAGACACTTGGGTGGAAACATTAAGTTTATTTACAATATACTCAGCAGCAACTACACGTGTGCGTTTAACTTTCACTCTACACAGACAGCTGAGGTAGCTCGCACTACTCTCTTATTGGCTACTACAGATCATGTGATCTTTCTTAACAAGTATTATTCTTGAAGGTACATTACACATTAAATCAAACCATAATTGTTACACCCACTCAATGGGAGGAAGTGGCCAGCAAGTCTCACTAAGAAGGCATGATTGAAGGTCCTAGAGATGTTAACAGCCTTGGGGTGGTCACATGGACATGATTGCAGAGCTGCATGGGATTGAATGGCTGAATGAGATCCAGGAAATGGAACCTGATGTACCAAGCTCCCAGCACAGGATGTCACAAAAGACACCAATGAAATGCGACACAATGTTGAGAACACAGGCATTGGGTCTGACCAGGGACCAGGGTTCACAGCGAGACACATAGTAACCTCACAGCAGAGGCCCCTCATCAGTCAGAGTTGACTGCTGCAGTGCTGTTACTAAGCCTCCTAGTGGCACAATATTAAACCGTGAAACTTGCATAGAGTGATGAATGCTACTGGGCTATGAGAGACCAGTGACACTGAATGTTTCTGTTTGCAGGAGAAGCAAGCTCACAATGCCAGGGAGCAGAGACAAACTGAAGGAGGGTTGCCATTACCCTCTGTATTAACACTGATGGAGGAGGAGGCACTGGAGCTAGAAGGGTTTTCAGCAGGGAAGCCTGAAACTGAGGGTGAGGAGGGTTTGGAGGCCACAGACAGTGAGTTACATCCATTTAACCTTATGGACATGCATCACCTGTGGCACACTTGTGGTCAATGATGAACACAGGGAGCCCCAGATGAAGAAAAGGCAGAGGGAGTTGGTGGAAAGTGTAGTGCCCCAACATCACCCTTATCTCTCTTACAGGTCAGGTAGCAGATGAGGCACCAACAAGAGTAGAGCAACTACTTGAGACCTCAGAGGGGGAGCCACCATCTTAAGGGACATTGTCACATTATTCTAGTGCACCCTCTACCAGCGTACATACATCTCAGTGGGCATTAGCACACTGCTAGAAAGGGTGGCATCAGCTGGTGAATATGACACAGAGCGATGGGTGGGCGAGTTGGGCCTGAGATATATGGACCTCTCGCCAGTTGCTCAATCATTCTAGGTGTGCAGAGAAGTGCAAGTGAGCCTTGAGAGACGGAGGAGCAGCTGCCTGAGGCCAATAGAAGCTCCTCTCAGGGTGCCTCTGACATTGACAGTGGCTGTTTAGCCCTTTGATGTTGACACCAATGCCTCATGAAGCCATGATAACAGAGGCAGCTCCTGCACTGATGCAGGTGGCCCCCCAGGTGCAGGGGCCCTCAAGGCCTCAGCCACCTAGAGGATGAATGCCACAGTCATTGAATGTACTGGAACAGAAAAGGAAGCAGCAAACTTTCACTTTAGCTGAAAGCATTGAGACACCACTGCAAATGTACGTGTAAACCCGCCTAACCTGTGCTTTGGTGTCACTAGGTGCAAAGTAAAATATTTAGATTAATTTATTAAATGAAATATGATGTTTTGCTTCAGCTAAGGTTTTGGATGTTCATTTCTCCAACATTGGGCTGTCACCAGCTTGTGAGGTCTTGTGAAGGAGGTAAGGAGGGCAATGGTGGGTGTATGCCTTGATGTCCTGTCATAACAGGCCAACTAAAATGGTAAGTGCATTCAAGGAAAGGCCAATTAGGCTGTGTGAGGGATAACAGTGAATTGCTTACATTGGTGTTTAAGGTAGGCTCAGGAGAAATGTGCCCATATGAACAATTCATCTGTCTCCCTGGCATGCATATCAATGCCAGTTGGCATCGACCCCTTGAGCATTACCATTGTCCTCCTGGTCTCGAGACCCTACAGATCCTCTTCCCCCTTGAAGGAGGGTGCACAATCAAGGAAATCCCCATTCTCCAGGCTATTCCCCTTTGATGCGCCAAGTTGTGCAGGGTACACCATAACATTATGGTATGTGAGACCCTTGATGGTTCAGACTGCAGGGCTCCACCAGATCTACCCATGCACTGGACCACATTTTTAAAGACATATGGCCTTCTTTATAGTTGCTCTTGTAGTCGTATATCAGTGATCATGGGTGTCCTCTGCTTCAATGTTGGGTTCCACACAGGTGGAGGGAGTCAACTCAGAGCATAGCCCGTGTAACCCAGAACCCATCCATGGAGTTGATTGTGTGGCCTGAATAGCTGAGGGAGGAATATATAAAAAGGTTATAAAAGCAATTCCATGTATCTAAAAAGAGAGTAGCTAAAGTAAATGCTGGTCCCTTAGAAGCAGAGGCAGGGAAAAGGATCATGGGGAATGAGGAAATGGCTGAGACATTGAACAAATATTTTGTGTCTGTTTTCACAGGAGAAGATGTAAGTTACATACCAGAAAATAAGGATAGCCTAGGGGCTAAAAATATTGAGGAACTTAAGGTAATTAATATTAGCAGAGAAAAGTACTGTAGAAACGTAAGGGACAAAAATCCAACAAATACCCAGGGCCTGATGGTTTACATCCTATGGTTAAACTCTTGAATGGTGCCACCAGATTGAAAGTTAGAAAATGTAATGCTGCTTTAAGAAAGGAGAGAGAATACAGGGAACTATGGGTCAGTTAGCCTGACATCGGATGTCGGGTGAGTGCTAGAATCTATTACTCAGGAGGTCTTAACAATGAACTTAGGAAATCACAGCATGATGAGACAAAGTCAACATGGTTTTATGCAAGGGAAATTGTGTTTGACAACTTTTTATTGAGAATGTAGCTAGTGGAGAAGATGAGGGGGAACCAGTAGATGTAATATACTTGGAGTTACAAAGATGCATTCAATAAGATGCCACACAAATGGTTAATATGCGAGATAATGGCTCATGGAGTTGGGGATAACACAGTAGCATGGATAGAGGATTGGTTAATGGACAGGAAGCAAAGAATTGGGATAAATGGGGCATTTTCAGGTGGGTAGGATGTGACAAGTGGAGTCCTGCAAGGATCAATGCTGGGGCCCCAGCCATTTATAATCTATATTAGTGACTTAGACAAAGACAGAGAGCAATGTATCTAAGTTAACTGACGATACAAAGCTAGGTGAGATTTTTTTAATTATTAATATTAATATGTATTATTATTATTGCTAGCTGTGAGGAGGATACAAAGAGATATTGACAGATAAGGGAGTGAGCAATAAAGTGGCAGATGGAGTCTAATGTGGGGAAGTGTGAGATTATTCACTTCGGTCGTAAGAACAGAAGAGCAGAATTTTTTTTAAAGGCACGTAACTTGTAAATGTTAATGTTCAGAAAGACTTGGATGCATTCATACAAGGAACACAGAAAGCTAGCATGCAGTTACAGCAGGCAATTAGGAAGGCAAATGGTGTGTTGGCCTTTATTGCAAGGGGACTGGAGTAGCCTTGCTACAATTGTACAGGGTTTTGGTGAGACCTCATCTGGAGTACTGTGTACAGTTTTGGTCTCCAAATTTAAGGAAGGATATACTTGCCTTAGAAGCAGTACAGTGAAGGTTCATTAGATTGGTCCCTGGGATTGTCCTATGAGGGGGGAGAGTCAATTGTGTCTACATTCTCTGTTCTTTAGGAGAATGAGGCATGATCTAATTGAAACATACAAAACTCTGAAGAGGCTTGACAAGGTAGACACTGAGAGGTTGTTTCCTCTGGCTGGGAAATCTAGAACACAGGGCACAGTGTCAAGATAAGGGGAAGATCATTTAAAACTGAGACAAGGAGAAATTTCTACACTCAAAGGGTTGTTTTCTGCCCGAGGTGCTCCATTGTTGAATATATTTAAGGCTGAGATAGATTTTTGGTCTCTCAGGGAATCTAGGGATATGGGGAGCGGGCAGGAAAGTGGAGGTGAAGCCAAAGATCAGCTATGATTGCACTGAATGGCAGAACAGGTTTGATGGATTGTGTGGTTACTTCTGCCCATATTTCTTATATTCTCTTGATAGCTTCCACTTCCACCTCCAGCTACCACTCACCCACTACTGAGCTCTTGCCTCGTTATACATCACTGAAGCTCCATGGATCCCATGTATGCCCGATGAAATTTAAAAATCTCCTCAAAACAGCAGTCAATTAGCATCTTAACAGGTTTAATTTCCTGCCCACTGCTGCTACATGGGCTTTCGGCCCAGCGCCTGACCGGCTCCAGAGAAATTGGTCCATGATGGAAACATGTCAGGGTTTCATTCCAACATGTTCCCTGCCATTTTACCACATTCACTACTTCAAATCCCATCTTCCTAGGGCTGGTAAAATTCAACCCATTGTTTCCACACATGTGCCAGTGGAAAAGTTGCTTGTGGGAGGGAATGACAATCAGAGGCCAATTGTACTTGAAATGTGTACTTTCTGGATTTTACAACTGGGCAGTGTTGGTGGAAATGGAAATGGGTCTTCCTAGTTCCAAACGCCCCTCTGATTTGTGCTAACACAGTAGTATGATATGACTTATATACATCTGCAAATTCAGACTCGCAGCATTACACAGCAAATAGACATCCAGAAGATAGCCTTCCTAGCCTTTTTAAAGCTCTGTGTTGCACAGTAAATGTGCTTGGCTGCATGGGAATTACAGGTAGCAGCAGAGAAGGATCTAAATCTCATTCATCAGTGGGAGGTGAGAAGCTAAGTTTTGCTCAGCAAGGGTGTTCAGAGTATGAAAACTGACATCTGAATATCAAAAGTAAAAGTCTGTTTTTTCCCTCATATATGCAGAGGTTTTATTATCTATGTATAGTATGTGAGGGTCCCCATTTTTTCTATATCTACACCCAGTTAATAAAGACAGTAGCAGTTACATTCAGGAACAAATTGAAACCCAAATTTTGCAGTGAAGATTATGGTAAAACTACAAGCACTCACTATTACTAAGAAGTTACTCTGACAGCAACTACTGGTGACCACATATGTGCAGTTAAATGCAGAAAGCAGGAAGTTGCTGTTCGAGTTGCCCTGCTCTTCCAGAAGCTTCGCTGTAACAGTATCTCACCAACAGTCTTGGCATTGAAATATGTGGAAGGGTTTGAATTTGTTGTACTTACCTACTAGATAAATACTAAACTTGTCAAAAAAATTAGGGCAAGTTCATTCTAATGTAAATGAATTTTCAATGCTGTGGTAAATCTTATTAAAAAAACATTTGCACAAAAAATTAATTTCACAGCCATTCCAGATTTTAACTATTATTGGAGATTTAAAAAAATATTTTAACTTTTCCTTTCTGCCAATTTTATCTTTCTCTCTCTCTCTCTCCCCCTCTCTTAATCCCATCTTTCTTTCTCTCTTTTTATTTTGTTTTCTGTATTTGATTTGGCACTGAATTAAATATTTTAACTGTTATTTCCTGGTTTAGATACTGCAGGGGGAAATTTTAACCCCCAGGACTGGGTGGGTTGGGAAGAAGTCAGGGAGTAACAATTTTTTATCTTTAGAGAGGGCATGCAACCTGGCTCCAACAAGTCCACTTCCAGTTTTTAATTTAGATGCAGTTGGATGTTGACGGGAAACCTATTGGTACACTTATGTAGTGTTATGTAGGGCTGAATTTTACGTAAATCAAGGAAGTCCCGCTACCAGGACTGAAAACAGGTCCAAAGTCCATGCAGGCACACAGCGGGACCGTGGGGACAATTTTACCAGCGTGGCCTATTAAGGGCAGCTGCCAGGACTACCTTCCAGTTAAGGATGGTGGCCTGCCTCTCAGTTGTGTACCCTCGGCAATGCCACTAAAAGAGGTGGCCACTGCTGAAGCTACAGGGCATAATGTGGCTGTTAACTGACCAATTGAATTAACTGGCCCCCTTCTTCTGGTCAGTGGACGGCAGCACTGCTGCCATTCCTGCTTCTGAGGATATGTCATGGCGGCAGGAAGATGAGGGGCTTTCATTCTGATGCCTTCCATCACCATTTTCAAGCCCTCCCTGGTAAAATTCATCCCTTTGTATTTACAGCATAGAAACTAGCACTCGGCCCAGGGTCAATGTCAATATTTATGCACCATAGGAGCCTCCTCCCATCCTTCTTCATCTAACCCCATCAACATATCCTTTTATTTCTTTCTCCTTCATGGGCAGAATTTTTCCCCTGGCGGGGGGAAGTTGAAGAGCGGGCGCACAGAGACGGGCCTCCGATCGGTGCCCCCAATCGGGAGCGCGCCACCATTTTACGTGGACGGGCCAATTAAGGCCCGCCCAGTGTGACGTCTACACAGAATCGCTATGCGTTCCCTGTGCAGGCGAGGGGGGCGGGGGCCGGGTTGGAATTCCTAAACCTGAGAGTGCACTCTTTCGTATTCGCATGCGCACGAAAGAGCGCACTCATCTGCCTGAGGCAAAGTACTGCCTCAGGGAGATCGGCTCTACTGTAAAAAATATTAAAAATAGAAAAAAAAATCCCTGACATGTCCCCTCATGTGACACTGTCACATGAGTTGGGACATGTCCATAACTTTAAAAACACTTTAATTAAATTTTTTAAAACCAACATGAAACCTCATAACGCCCGCCAGGGCTCCTGGCCTGCCCACCAACCTTAAGGTTGGACGGGCAGGTCCATTAATTACTTAAACGACTCTGTCAATGGTCTCAATTGGCCATTGACAGGTCGGCGGGCACACAGCTGATTTTGCTGAGTCCTCGCCTACCTGAAAATTTAAATGGGGTGCGGTGACGTCGGGAGTTCCCCCGACATCACCACGTGTCATTTTACACGTCGGCGAGCGGGCCCCGCCCCTGTTCACCAACAGGAAATTCCTGGCTCATGTGTTTATCCAGGTTTCTTGAAAGGCTTCTGTGCTATTTGTCTCAAATGCCCCTAAAGCCATATTCTAGCCACACTCCTGAATTCCCTGTTGGATTTCTCAGTGACTATCTTATATTTAAGGCCCACAGTTTTGGTCCTGCTGTAAGTGGAATCATCGCTATATCTACCCTATCAAACACTTACATAATTTTAAAGACATCTGTCAGGTCACCCTTCAGTCTTTTCTCAAGAATTCCAATATGTTCAATCTTCCCTGATAAGTATAACTTCTCAGTTCTGGTATCATCTTGGTAAATCTCTTTTGTATCTTCTGTAATGCCTTTATAACCGTTTTTTATAATAATGGAGACAAGCAACTGTTCCCAGTAATCCAAACGTGGTCAAATCAGGGCTCTGTACAAGATTAACATTATTTCAATTCTATCCTCTGGAAATAAATTCCATTAATCTGTTCTTTTTTTATTGCCCAATTAACCTGTGACATTACTTTTAGTGATATTTTTTATATCTGTGCTGCCAGGTGCCTCTGCTCCTCTACCTTATTTAGACACTCGTTTCCCAAGGAGTATGTGGCCTCCTTATTCTTCCTCCCAAAATGTACCACTCACACTTATCAATATTGAAGTTCATTTGCCAATTACACACCCATTCTACAAGTTTATTAATATTCTCCTGTATTTTGTTGCAGTTTTCCTCTGTATTAACCATACCCCAATTTGGTGTTGTCTGCAAATTTTGAAATTGTACTTCCGATTACTGAGTCAAAATCTTTTTCGCAAATGGTGAACAGTGATCCTTTAATACACCATTTCTCAACTTATGCCAGTCTGAGTAACTATCTTTAGGCCAATAATATGTTTTCTGTTTTGTAGTCAACTTGCTATCCATTCTGCTAGTTGTCCCCCCGGCTCCATGGGTGGGTTTTTACAGCCTCCCGGGGAGTGGGCTGGCAGGCCTGGGAGTGGGGCCATAAAACTGGGCCCCATGGCAGTGGTGCAGTGTCGTCACCTATCCAGAAGGGAAAAAAACACTAAAAACTGGTCCGAATTGGTCTTGTATACCTCAGATTGGAACACCAGTAAAAACTGGGAAATAAGAGTGCTGGTCCAAACTGTTTTTTTAATTTCTGGGTACCCACCTCTGGGTATTTTAGCAGTGACAGTTTCAGCAGCCTGTCTGCCCTTTGGCCAATTGAATTCGTTAAATAGCAAATTAATGGTGGCTTAAGGGCCTCCTCCCACTACCGCTAGTGGCCCACACCTCATGACAAGGCCCTTGTTGCCAGCTAAGGGGAGTGCCTCCCCTTTGGGCACCCTGTGCCCAACAGCAGCCCCCCCCTTCCAAAGGTAGCATCACCCTCACATGTTCCACCCCCAATCCTGCCAAACCTGGCATCTCCAACTCCTCACTGGGCCTGCCATCCTGGCCCCAGATGTACCTGGGTCTCCAGAACTGCCTGTAGCCCCAGAAGTGACCACCGCTCCCAGTGGTGCTGTTAGGACAAGAGAGCTGCCATCCATCTGATTGTTAATTAAATAAAGTCCTCCAATGAACAAGATTTTGTGCCTGACCTATCCTCCACCCCAATCCACCATGGCCAATATCATGACATTGCTGATTATGAAAAATACCAGTCAAATTTTGATTATTCTGAAAAGATAAGTATTAAGATCAATGAATATATGATATCAGAACAGTTTATTTATACATTAAAACCAAATTTGAAAACGCATTTGACATTTATGCTAGCTTTTGAATTTCAAACCTAACACTGAGTTTTTATCCATTACTGAAAGGTAAACAATTTTACTTCAACCTGTGGCACAGACTTGCAAAATTACAGTTCTGTAACTGACGATCATACAGAAACTATGGTAACTCATTTGTTTTAAAAGAAAACAATTTCTTACTTCATTGGATTCTGCATTTCCTTAAATCCCTCGTGTATCACTGCAGTGAATCAGAGGTTGAGTGTTATTCATTCACTTCCAGGTACTGCAGGATTATCATGGCTGGTTCCAAGGATTTTGAAAATAACTTTAGTTGCGGTATTAACTCCATCTGAAGGCAGGCCCAAAAGAATGCCAACCCCTTGATAATTTACTTAACCTACAGAGTGAACACACATTTTGACTAGGTATTTAGTCTTCCTCTTCTGCCACCTCTATTTGGTTCAGTTTGTGGATTTATCACAAACAATGTACCTCCATTAAATTCCCTCCCTAAATCCTCCAGAGTACTCGCAAATGTGTGGGTGCTAAAGCAGCGTGAATGTTTGATTTAATCTACCGAGGTGCCAGGATGTCACTTGCTTCCATTTGACCTTGTGAAGAACCAATAGGAAGGAGATTTACAATACCTCCCTAAAACAATACCGTTTCAGAGATGTAAGGTTGTATGGCACTTCTTTGCATGATGCAGCTACTTAGCAAGTATAGCAATTTAATTGATTCAGCTTCTCTTTTATTTTATTGTTAACAGTCTATTTACTGTAGGTTTTGATTGGTTGTCTTTTTATGTGCTTTGTACATTCTGATTGTTACATTTGCAATTGGTTTCTTTTTTTTGATTGGCTGGTTACTTACATACTGAATTCTGATTTGTTGCTGGTTCATAATATATCAGATGTGAATAGGCAGTCTTAATTAAGACAGATATCAGTCACTTATTCCATCTTTGCAAGTACAACAAGTGCAATTACCAAGGACCTTCTATTTTGCCTAGAACCTTATTAGTCTGTTAAAATAATTTGATATCTGGGAAGTCAGATGTCCTGTCGAACTTGATGTCAGATCCTCATTGTCATTTTGTTACTCCATTTCCTGTTTGGCAGTTCCCAGATTGACAGGCATACCAGATGCCAGGCAGGAAAGCCAGGGGCAGAAGGCCATCTTTGTGTGGACTGTCAGAGACAGAAGTGAGAATTTGACTGACAAGCAAAAGGAATTGGTCATGGGTTTGGAGGGATTGCAGCAGAAGTTTTGCTTGAGGAGCTCGGGACAGTACTCCTGCGGCTCCTGGGTCAAATGCACTGCTATAAAAAGCAGTCATCTGCTTGATCAGGCTGCTCCCATCTCTACTTCACTGTCAGGTTTCCTGAGCCCTGAAAAACCTGGCCACCCAATGTTAAATTTGAATCAAGCTCCCAACTGCACTGTGGGAGCCTGCTTAAATATTGGCCCAGATCTGAGACTGAGCGTACGAACCAAGATGCGTGTCAGGACCCTGCAGAACTCCTGACTCTTTGACCACCATGGGAATTGCCCGTGATGTTTCAACTGTTCTCCAGGACCCTCCATGAATGTCTGTGACTCTGAGTTAGAGTCAGAGACTTTGGACAGTTCCGATGTGCTTACCTAGACAGTTACCCAGGAAATGTCAGACAGCTTAAAACCTAGCCTAACATCTGGGTAACCCAATAATAACTCCTGAATAATTCACGCTGACTCCCCAACTACTCCCCCTGACCACCCAACTAACCCCCAAGCTGCTAACTATTCCCGTGAACCCCCAATCCAACCTGATGATCCCCCAATCACCTGACGATCCCCAACTCCCACCAACAACCCCCAGACCTGACTCGACTACCCCCTTACTCGACTCAACCTTCCCAATCATGCTCCTGACCCCTCACTACCCTCCCTGATCTGACCTATTAACCAACATGACTACCTCTCCCAATCTAACCCTACCACCACCCCAACCCACCCACCCACTCATCCACCTACCCACCTACCACTTCACCCATCTGCCACCCTACCCACCTACTACCTCACCACCTGCCACCCTAACCACCTGCCGCCTTACCCACCCTACCCACTTACCCACTTAACTTACCTACCTAACCACACTGCCAACCTATCCATTCACTCATTCATTCATTTACCCATTCACTAACATTCATCTACTCACCTTTTCACAAATATTCACAATGGACCTTTAAACTTACCATATGGCAGCTGGTGCCGTACAAAAGGGGTGTGTCCTGTCTTCCCCTAACTCTACTGTGATCCGATGGAGTTCTCTGAGGGGCATTGCACTCTGCACTTCTGGGAAAGCTGGACTCAGAAGCCTAGCAAGAAATGCGCTGCAGCATCAAGACGGGGCAAAGTTTAAGTGGAGTGGCAATCTGACAATGATTGCCGTTCCTCAGAAGGTCCACTGTTGAGGCAAGACATAGACACGCCATATAATCTGCGCCGCATGACAGTTGCATATGCAGCAGATTGAGGTTGCATTATGAAATTTTTCATTTTTGACACTGCCGACCCTTTTCTGCCATCATGGGAAATGAGTAACATTTTCCCATGGTGCCTGAAATAAATAGTGAAATGATTATTTTTGCTCCTGAAAAATAAGAAATTGTTATTATATTGAAACTATTTCAGGATTTATGAATTTGTGTAAATACTGTGCAAGTTCAACAGAATAGCATTTTCCAAATGGCAATAAATCGACATTAAATTAACGTTTAGAGGAGTAGCCCTCCTGAGATGTTTCATTGCCAATAACCTTTGACTTCTACGAAAATGCCTTATATGACCTGGTAAGCTTTTACTATTTTCTCAGTGTTAAACAGAGTTTCATTACTTTTTAATTGGATATAAATGCCTATTACTTTTGTAACAATGTCTCCCGGGAGCTCACAGTGGTCTTTACAAGGCGTTAGAAACCTCTGTGCAATTCTGATTCAACAAACAGGCAGGTCAGTCAAGTAAAAGTAGATTTTTTTTTAAGTGAAAAGAGAAAGATCATTGCTTTGCCCTTTAGCTCCAACACCCACTGGAACATAATCCACTGTTATTTTTCTGGGAAATAAGCCAAGATTTATTATTTCAGTCCTTATTTTTTGCAGTTGTTGGTTTTCACTGAAAAAACTCAAGATAATGCATTACTTTGCTTTGAGATTCCCTGGGCTACGTGCCATCCTAGACAAAAAGATCAAATTATACGGGAGACATTGGAAAAGGATTAGGTAATGCCAAGGACTGGATATTGTGGATGTAAGAAATCTCTAGCAGCAATACTCCAAGCAAGATATAGACAATATTAAAAAGATAGAAATTTCCTTTTGCTGAAAGAAACAGCACTGCAAAAGATCTGATTGTCGAACATCCTAATCTTGCTAAGTACATTTTCTTTTAATGCCAGGGGTTACTTTAAAACTGATTTAAATTGTAGACCAGATGAGCTTAATATCTTCAAACTCAAAATTTATTCCATATCAAGAAGACAAAAAGAAAATGTTAGCAGCTCTGTAAATTACATGAAGAAGAAAGCTCTGTTGCTTTTTCTACTCTTGTTCATGGAACAACTTTGCCACTTTGCAAGTTATTGCTTTGGAGGGCTCTTTTCAGCAGTACATTCATGCACAAATGATACTCCAAAGTGACCAAGATGGGGTGTTAACCAAAGCACTGGTTTAGCCTGCAATTAGTGCAAGACACCAGCTTCTGAAGGAGTTGAAGTCTGCACTAGGAACAGCCACCTGCAGGATTGTTAAACCGTTGATTGTCACTTAAATTGCCTACTAGATTTCATTAAGGAAGCTGTATGGCATTTTAGTGGCTAACACTTGCCCTAACACCCTCTCCTAACAGTAACCAGCTGTTTGGGAGCAAACAAAGCAATGATGTTGATTTCAAGTGCTGCCATTTCATGTTCACACTGCTGTGATGTGTGAAGCTGTGATGATGATTTCTAAACACATTAGGAGACTTTTTTGGACACTTTGTCAAGATTTCACCCAAGCAACATTTATTCCTGTTCTTGAGCACTTCCCTTAAAAAGAGTAGGTGTACTCTACCTTATTGGACACTTTATATCTGATTTTAACTGCTCCACCATAGTGGTGGTGCCTTCAACTGCTCTGGAATTGCTTCCCTAAACCTCTCCAACTCACTTTCCTCCTTTAAGATACTTGTTAGAATCTACTCCTTTGAGCAAGCTTTTGGTCATCAGCCCTAATATCTCATTGTGTGATTTGGTGTCGTATCTAGTTTTATAAGCTGTTGTGAAGCACCTTAGGATGTTTTATTACATTAAAGGTGCTATTATAAATTCAAGTTGTTGGTGTTATAGGAGTCACCTGGGGAATGCTTGGTCAGGGGCACCTTACTAGGAATCCCCCTTGATATGGAAGAGGAATGGGAAGAGAACATGAGGGCAGGAAAAATGCCCCACCTGCTGCAGGAGAGAGGGACAGGAGGTTGAGGTGTATTCCTTCCCCTCCTGCAAGTACAGGATATCTATCCTTGAGCAGGATCTAGATTCACTCTTCTTCCTTATTGCTACCAACCATTGTGCTGGACCTGGTCTATGTATAAATATATATCTACCATTCTTAAACTTGGTCAACATATACACATTTAGGATAGTTCTTGCTTAACTGACCTGCAGGGAGCAGGTCAGTCAGAATTGATGGGGTATCCTCAATTTGGAATTTCCCCACAAGGTGTGCAGTTTTAACTCCACAGTGTGTCAGTGATGTTGCCGATTGGTTCCCTGTTCAGAGGTCAGCCTGTGGGTTCCTCCATTCACTGAGAGTCACAGAAGGAAGTAAGTCCTCAACTGTGACAGGCACGGCAGGGAGACCTTGAGGGATACAGGGGGATGGTGGAGGTGGGTTAATTGAGGAAGGATACAGGAGGGGAATCGATGAGGGTGCGAGGAGAAGGGTTGATGGGGGCTAGGGAGAGGGGTTTGAGTTTGGTAGGAAGAAGGGGTATCTATTCGCAGGAGAAAGGGTATGTATCAAGGGTTTTTTTAATACATTCATGGGATGTGGGCTTCGCTGGCTGGGCCAACATTGTTCGATTGGATGTGGATGATTGGAGAGGAGGTGGCAATTGTAAGGCGGTTGACACGGGGTTTAGCTGAATGGGTTGCCAATCCTATGGGTGAGGTTGGGGCCTGAGCTGGGGGGAAATCAGAAGTCTCACGGTACAGAGAATCACAGCAGCAACTTGCACCCAGAATATAGCGGGGGCCTAAGGTTAATCAAAAATCCAGCTATTGCTTCACAGCTGAGAGGCCTGCAGGCACATGAATGGGTACTGGTTGTGAGACTTTATGATCCCATTTTCATTCTCAGTCTCCCTAGCCTTAATTATTCCCTTCCTTCAATCAACAGGCTACTCACTTCTAGAAGTATTTATGGCCATTGCTTCAACAACAGTTTAAGGCCAGAATTCTACTGCATAAAGTAAACTTTTTTAAACTCCAGTATAATTCTTTTTGTAATTATCTTGAATTTTTGTCCCATGATTAATATTTCATTGATCAGTTGAAACAATCTATCGATCCTTACTTTATCATAACCCTTCAGAAACTTCAACTCTTCACATTTATGGGATGCATCTATTACGGTTAGTGATGAATGTTAATAAATAAGAAGAAAAATGTATATGTAATGCAAACAATTGGGTCACTATAAGTCCTCCCGGTTTCCCTTGCAGGGACACTAAAAATTCTACAAGAAATTTCAATTTTAGTAAACATTTATTACAGATGAAAAGTATTAATATATTTTAGATTTCATCAAACCAGTTTTGTGAGAGAGTCCATGCAAAATGAACACGATCTTCACTTTATAGTTACTGATAAAAAAAACCAAATAAATGCAATGCATCTTCACATTATTTATCTTCCTCCACTGGAACTTCCGTTATTAATAAGGCCAAAGGTTGTGTTAAATTCAAAATTACATTAATAACTGAAGGTTGAGCCAGACAGATGACAGAAACATCCAGGCTGAAATCTTGTAGATTAGGTATTAAAATTAAACAGTTTGTCAGTGCATATTCAAATCATTAATATAATATTTCAGTAAGGTTATAGTATGTCTTCATGATGCCAACAAAAACACTACAGACTGAAAAATCAGATAAATGATTCAGCTAGCTGCAGTATTCGCACAAGTATAACAGTGCCTTTTGAATATAAGAACATAGGAAATAGGAGTAGGCCATTTGGTACCTTGAGCCTGCTCCACCAGCCAATAGGATCATCATTGATCTGTTTGTGGCCTTAACCCAACTTTCCTGACTGCTCTTCATAACACTTGACTCCCTTTTCAACAAAAATCTGACTAACTCAGACTTGAATATATTAAGTGACCCAGGCTCCACAAGGAAGAGAATTACAAACACTAATGGCCCTCTGATCAGAGGAGTGCAGGTGCAAAGGCTGCAGGAAGCACAGCAGCCTCTCCTCTCCAGCCTGGAGCAGGTCAGCGCAACAGGCAACCGCGCACCAAATGCCACGCAGTGCAGGAAGAGGATGAATGATCTCATCCGCTCCGCCAGGGTAAGTCATCCTTTAATTCCCTCCAGGATCAAACTCTTATCATGGCATCATGTACTCAAACAGCTACTCTCGTCAGGGGTCTCACGCAACCATTAGCAGGGGACACGTATCAACATAATTCGCTCACTGAGACTTTCACATCACCACCATCCCATCTATCATGCTGCTCACACTTCATCCTCTGGCATTTCTGGGGAGGGCTCACCACACACAGGGGACATGGATCTCACCCAACCTCTGCTCCATCCCTTCTCATCACATGCCTCTCTTTTTTCTTCATACAGGCCAAGCTGGCGCACAGCAAGCACAAGAGATCGCCGACTGGGGAAGGGACGCCGGCAGCATTGCCCTCGGTGAGTTTGAGGAGGCTGCAGCCGATTTGGCTGTGCAGGACAAGGATCGTTCCTATGGGGAAGGGGAGATCGGCCTCTCTCATCAACCCAGTATGGATCACAGCTCCATCACGTCATCAAATCCTGATATTCACAGTGAGTCACATGCAGTCTTATCTAGCTCAGGCTCATTAACTGAAACTCTATTTTCTATTTTCTAGGCACCAGCAGATCGAGGCCTCCAACCCAGTCCAGCACCAATGCGAGCCCCCAGACTTCATCCGAAAAGGAAGATCCAGAAGAACCATCACGGCACTTACACACACCCTCCACCAGCTCAGAGACACACATGTTAGTGGGGCACAGATGTAGATTAGGCTCGGGCTGATTTTCTGGGGAACACCTCACTGACACATCTCTGCAGCAGTCAGAGGCAGGGACAGCCCAGGTCTCCGGCACTCGGACGGCTGCTGGAGACCAGCCGCCCACTCAGTCCGAATCAGATGATGAGCCTCTTGAAGCAGCTGCCAATTCAATGCTGGAGATGCAATGACAGGTGGCAGAACATCAGGCAAAAATTCGACTGTCACTCAGCAGACTAGAGCAAACAGTGGAGAAGTCCGTCCGTGTTCTGTCTGATGTCATGGCTCCAACATGCGAGCGCCTCAAGGTCATCATGGGAAAGCTGGCGACCACTATGGAGGCCTTGGTCCAGCAGGTCTTGCTGGATTTGAGCTCGGCCCTGCACTTCATGACCACATACCCTGATGGGCACCATCAAGATGTAGGCAAACATGGGGACGAGGCACCTTGACCTCCCTCCGGGTGCACCATCTCCTGCAAGAATCAGGGTGGGGCCCTCAGGCACCCACAGGGAGGATAAGCATCAGCCAGACACCCTGGGGACCTCCTTTCAGGACATTCCAAGGGTGCAGAGCCGCTCACAGCCCCCTCTGCCTGTGACCCCATCCACTCCAGCTTCTCAGGCCGCCGAGGGCACTTCTGCCCCTGAGCAGGTGACCCTTATCAGGCTATGGCTCCCTAGGCCTTGGGCCACTAGAGGACGTCCACCAAGGTCATATCAGACATCAAGACTTAGCAGTCAGCAGCTGCCTCTACCTGCACTGCGGATGTTGGGACTACACCCAGGCATATTGGTAGAGTTAGGAAAGTTAAGACAAATTGATGTCATGTTTGAGATAATGGTGTGCTATACTTGTAAATACAGAGCACTTTTGTTAATACATTTGATGGCTATGTGAATGTTCTTGTCAACTGAAGGCATTGTGATTTTGTACTTTGAAATCCTCTTATTTCAAGGTTTAACCTTCCTCCCACTCAGTGATAATGTCCCACTGTGAGATTCACATTCCTGTAATATCAGCCTCAGTTAAGATAGTCTCCACACCCTTGTATGATGTCAGAGAGATGTGTTTAAATCTTTATTGGAAATATGTGATGTAAGCATTTCTAACCCTTCTTCCTCAAGGAATACCATTGAGTGAGGGCAGCTCATCAGCATTGATAATCTAGCGGCATTTGTGTCTCCTCAGTGGTAGTGGCAGAAGAAAAGACATACACGGTAGGAGGAGATCCCTAGGCATGCCCACATCTCAGTCGCAGCTGTGTTTGCATCATATGATGGCGGCGAAGGCTTCAAGTCTTCTCTCGCATCAATCTTGTTCCTAAGTGAGCTCTCAGTTCCCAGATTGAGCTCACTCACAGGGCCCCACAAACCAAAGTCCTGGTGATTCATGAAGCCAGAACGCGCAAGTGTGAATGCGGGTCTCATTCTCACTGCAAGTGGGTAGACATCCCCTGAGTTGAAAGAAAATGACATTGAGGGTGAGGAGAGATGTGGCCATATTCCCTCACTTAACTTTACTCTTCCTGGAACCTGTCAGCAATTAACATCTCACTGGCATGTGTCCCACGTCTTCCTTCCTCCGCACTCATACTGACCCTCAGCAGCCTCCTGAGGTTCCTGGGCCTCCGGATCTTCATTCTCTGCTGAGTTTTCATCCTTCTCCAGTTCATCCTCTGGCAGGGGTTCACCTCTTTGCATTTCCAGATTGTGAAGGGCGCAACACACTGCGACATTGCGGAAAGCCTGTCAGGAGTGTTGTAGTGAGCCACCTGAAAGGTGCAAGTGCCTGAAATGCATCTTCAGAAATCCTATGGTCTGCTCTATAATAGAGTGTCTGGTGCTGTGAGCAGCATTGTACCTCTCCTCAGAACGACTCTGAGGGCGATGCACCAGTGTCATCAGTCAGTGTTTCAGTGGGTAGACCTTATCCCCAAGCAGCCATCCCTGCAGACCTAATGGCCCCTTGAAAATCTCAGGCACCTGGGAGTGACTCAGGTTGTAGGAGTCATGGCAACTCCCGGGGTACTGTGCACAAACGTGCACTATGTGCTTCCGTTGATCACACAATAGTTGTACATTGATGGAATGATAACCCTTGCAGTTTATAAATATTAGGGCCTGCTGCCATGGAGCCCATATAGCTACATGGGTGCAGTCTATTGCACCCTGCACTCTTGGGGAGCCCGAGGTGTTGGTGAAGCCAGTAATCCTTGCAGCCTGGCTATCTTTGTCCAAAGCAACCTAACTTTCTTTTACATTCGTTCATGGGATGTAGGCATCACTGGCTAGGCCAGTATTTATTGCCCATCCCTAATTTCCCTTTATCAGAGGGCATTTAAGAGTCAACCACATTGCTGATGGGCCTTCCCATAAAGAACATCTGTGACCTCTTTTATGCATAGATGTGTTGCAGACTGAGAGATGATGCACAGGTCCCCTGTTAATGCTTGGAAAGAACCAGGGACCAAGAAATTGAGTGCTACAGTTACCTTCAAAGCCACTAGCAGGCGATACCCTCCAACTCCACGTGACATCAGATCTTCACGAAGAATGTGGCATATATGATGTACCGAAGCTCAGGACAAGCACAGACATGCATGGCATTGCCTTTCACTCATTTGTAAATAGGGGACTCTCCTATGATAAACCCTGGGTCCGGTGAGTCATGCCCATTGTCCGGGTGTCTCTTCCTGACCCTCCTGTTCATGCTCTGGCTCCGCTTGACAATGTCCCTCCTGCTGGAGCTGCGCGCGGAGTAGTGCCTCTCTCCTTCACCTCCTCCATTGCATTAGGACTCTGACAAAAGCAGCATTGAGCCCTGGATCCATATCTGCTTTTACCTTCTATCTGAAAGAAAACATTGAAGACGTTAATGATTCAAGGGGCAAGAAGGTTAAGCTCAGAAGATGACACATTTGGAAATGTAAGGGTCCATAGTTTTTCCTGACCTACCTACATGGTGTCTAATGCCGCCTTGTCCCTGACACACCAGCACAGACATTGAGGTGACCAAGATGGCATCGAAGGTATGTAACATCTTGAGCCCTGCGTGGAATGCTAAAGTTTCAGTGAGATGTGTGACCCAACCTAACTCTGTGCTCCAATCTCTGATGTGGCATACTAATGACCAATCAGTTGCTCATGGTCAATGAGTAGATGCCTTTTGGCCCGTTAGGAGTGTCAAATCTGATGAGCACGTGACAGGCCTTCATTGATGGAATGCTATCCTTCACCATTGCCTCCTTCACTATTGCCTGCATTCACAAATTCTATGTTCCCATGTGCTACCCTTGAGGTGCAACAACTGTGGTGTGAAGCCACTGAGTTCTGAGTAGCCCTTTAACAGTGCTAATGAAGCCTTTGGTTTTCAGTGGCTTTCATCACAAGGAGGTCTTCCTCTTTCTTTCTGAGCAGTCTCCTGTTCACTCCTGAGACAACAAGAGGTTAGAGGGCGACCCCAGAATAGCCCCCCTCATGGTTGCCCTTCCCCCTCACTGCCATTCCACAGCCTTCCCTCCCTGCTGCCCCGCTCGTGTTCATCAACCCCACCCTCGCCTCACAGCCCACCCCCCCAGTTGAAGTGTTAGATTCTGAAACTGGAGGCCTGCATGAGTACCACATCACATTGGTGTTCCTTGGGACAATGTAGACAAAGAAAAGGAGCAGTCCACCCCTACAGCGTTCAACGCAACAAGGCTACGCAGCGCTATGGCAGGTAGGCTATGTATGTTCCACTCACCTCAAAGTTACCAGTGAACTGAGGTCTGACTTGTGCACATCCCCCTTTTCAAACGGGTCTGAGGCCGATGTAATTTCCTGCTGGTGTAACGCAAGATTGGAAGGTGTGACAAGATTCCGGCGAGCAGCTGTTTAATGAGCGTTCATGACATGTTATTGTCTGCAAATGACGCTCACACCGCCAGTCGGCAGGATAACCGAACCTGCCATAAACCCACCATCAGGAGAATTGCAAGGTGTTTTTACAACAATCGGTTTGCAACTCTTTGCCTGTTGCTGGATCCTCTGCTCCCGCCTGCCACAGGTGGGATTGGAAAATTCCGTCCAATATTTCTGAACTTCTGAGGGAGAATTTTAAGCTGAAACAGTGCATTGCATTGGGTGTGGGAGGGTGAGGAGATTGTGCACATTGGAATGCCAGATGCAACCCGCCAACTTCCATATTTTACTCCAAAGTGTGAGGCTGCATGCCAGGAAACTCTAGCAGGAGAGATGGGTTGTCAATTGACATGTTAATCCTTCAAATAGAGTGATATCGACATGGAATTTCTTCCTTAATTTTGGATCCATGGGTTTCATGGGCTTCCTGGAATTCACCAGTGAAAGCAAGGTGAGAGCACATGGCAATTGAGGAGGCTGAAGCCTTGGGCTAGATTTTATGCCCCCACTACCCCACCCCCACCACCCCCACCCCCTGCCCACTGGCATATATTAAAGGCAGAGGGAGCCTGATAAAATAAAAGCAGGTGGCCTTCTCACTACCTTCCCACCCATCCCTGACCTGTCTGCCCAGGCAGGAAAGGAGTCAGGCAGCTCGACTGCCCTTAGGTCTATTGAAGCCCTTTAATGACCACTCAAGGGTCTCATTCTGCCAGTGCTGCTATTTTATGTGCAGCAGGGGAAGGTGGATGCAAGGTGGGTAGCCCAGCAGCCTTCACTGTGTCGGCTGCTGTTGGTCAGGAAGGAGGGGTACCTCCTTTTGGGGGGTCCCCTGTGCCCATCGCAGGCACGCCCCCCCCCCAAGATTGTACCTCCCCTTTAACCCCCCTCCCCTGGCCTCTCAAACCCAGCCTCCACCCCCATTCTCCACCCGTCTCCAATCCTCTCTCTAGGGTCTGCCAGCCAGGCCCATCCAAAATCCCAGACTTACCCTTAAGCCTAGACTTCAGCAGTCTTCTTCCTCATGGACAGCTCTGTAGAACCAGCAGTGGCCAATGCTCGATCCCGTCTCTGTTGGGAACACAGAGCTGAATAGGGTGGAGCTTCTTCCAAGATGGGAAAGTAAATTGCCTGCAGGGCAGCCAGTTTTGGGTGGGCAGACTGATGATTAACTTTTTGGTGGGGGTGGGGCAGGGGAGGTGCATGAGGAAAATAATGTCCCATAAAATCCAGCCACACATCAGTGAAAAATGCTAGTAAGTACTCAGTACTTACAGTTGCTTTCTTCCTGTTTGTTTGAAAGTGTTTGTTCACAATACTTGAGCTGAGACATTATTTGACACATTTTGAAGGTGTCAACTGCATTCTGGAGGTCTGATCCGCACCTTGGAGTTTTAATCTATCATATTAGCATGGGTGCCACTTACACTGGGTGGAATTTTCTATTTTGCAGACTAAGTGTGGTGGCGGGCAGGATAGACGGCAAGTTTCCCGCTAATCAGTAGGGAAGGTTCTCATGTCCGATCCTCAACTTGAAAGCTCATTAATTATGCCTCGGCGAGCTGATTGCTGAATCACGTGATGGGGCAGGCACTGATTCAACTGTCGGCTGTTACCTCATGGAACCGAAGTTCCTGTTGCCATTTTGAAGCAGTGCCCAGACACACATTCAGTCTCTGCAGGCCAGGAGAAGCAAGCCCTCAGTGCCTCAATTCAGCCATGACTCCCTGGTGAATCTCCTCCAGCCCGTCTGCAAACGGTGATGTATCCTCTTCCTGAGTGATGGAAGCAGGATGGTGACCAGCCTGACCTTGCCAGCCTGGGAGGAGATTTCCAGGGAGGTCTGTGCCCATGGCACATAGATAAGAAACACCCTGCAGTGCAGGAAGAGGATTAAAAATCTCATCTGATCTGCCAAGGTAAGTCAACCTTCCACTCACTGTAGACACACACTCTCATAAGAGCATCAGGCACTCTAATGTTTACAGCACACGGGGATCTCAAACACTATTAGCAGGAGGGGCATCAGCACTGAATACATCACACACACTTTAACATCATCACCATCTCATGTATCATCCTGCACACTGAACATCTTCAGCTGTTACTGTGGAGGGCACAGCACATACAGCAGGCATGCATGTTTCCCAATTTCTCTTCCACTCACTCTCATCACGTTTCATTCCATCTGTCTTTGTGCAGGCAAAGCTAGCCCACACCAAGAGGGAGAGATCCCAGATTGGTGGGGGAAGCCCCAGAATACAGGAGCCAACTGCATTCGAGGAGGAAGCAGCATAGTTAGAAGGGGAGGATAGGGATCGCTCCTGTGACAAAGGAGAGAACGGCTTCCCCAAGCAAAGCAGTACGGATGAATCCTCCATTAGTCAAACACATTGTGACCTTCACAGTGAGTTAAATGTAATGTTGGATACTGCCTACTCAGGAACTGGGTCTATCTCCTGTCTCTTTCAGGCACCAGCAGGAGCAGGCTGGGACAATCCACCAGCCTGCCCCTCAGCCCTAGTCCCCAGCCCATCCTGCATGATGATGCTGAGGACCTAATAGATGTGGAGCCATCATTGTGTTCATCTGCACCCTCCACCAGAGGGTGGGTCATAGATCTAGATTAGGCTCGGGCTCACTACCTGGAGAACACCTCATGGCCACATCTCCCCAGCAGTAGGAGGCAGTGACAGCCCAGGTCTCTGGCACTCAGAGGACTGCTGGAGAACATGCCCCTGCTGAGCCCGAGTCAGGTAATGAGTCTCTGCAGTCAGCCATTGCACACATGTTGGAGATGCAAAAACAGACAAGGGAGCATCAGGCAGAGCTGTCAGAGGCAGTGACCAGACTAGACAAAAGGATGGAGGAGTCTGTCATCAAGGTCTACATGGGATGGGTGGCGGCTGCCTTGGAGGTCACTGTCCAGCAGTTTCTGCCGGATTTGTGCATGGACCTGCAGTCCATCACTCTAGGAATAAATGGGATCCATCTGTGGCTCGGTGAGAGGGGGGCAGGATATCTCAACTTCACGCCAGCGGCCTCTTCTCCCCAAGGAATCATGCAGGGGCCCTCGGGAACCCAAAGGATGGAGGAGAATGTGCTGGACACCCCAGGGCCATCCACAAAGGAGACTCCAAGGATGTCCAGCCATTCTCAATCCCCTCTGCCTGTGACCCTATCAGCTCCAGCTGCTCTCCAGGCCCCAGACCTTATACAGCCGAAGTGATCTCAGGCAACAGGGCATAGCAGTCAGCAGACTGTCTCCACCTCAGCTGTGGATGTCGGTGCTGCACTCAGGCGTATAAAGTTAAGAAATTATGATTAGACACTGGTGGCACATGTGCTTATTCACTGTATATATAATGCACCTTTGTAAATACAATTTGATTTTATGACCCAACATTGCAGAATGTGAATGCCTCTTGCATCTGAATTTAGAATGTGCATCTCCAATCAACAAAGCATTGTACCTAAGAATGGTCCTACATAATCAATATGCAGTCTAAGCCAGGGTCGACCACGGATGCAGTGGAGCTGAAACGGGCAACCTCTATTGTTGCTGACAATGGAGACAGTGCTTGACAATACTTTCAATACCACTGTCAATGCCTGGCCTCAGGACATAGCTTCATGCAAGCATCTTCATCTTCGATATGCCTGGATGCGCACTGTGAAGCTCTGCCAAGAGTGGTTCTCTTCCATGTGAAGGGACGACAACTCCTGATCCCCACAACAAGATTCCATTTTGACAGCTTAACTCTGTGTTTCTGGCATGGAATGTTCGCAAATCTTCAGATACAGGTGAATTTGACCAACCTTGTAAAACAAAGTCTCTGACTTTCGACAATATTGGATGTCTGTTCATCCAATTTCTAATTTGCCTCACACACACTGGTGAAGAATGCAAGAAATTCAGTACTAGCACAATTTCTTGTGGAGCAGGAGCATGTACAATGCTATCTGATAATGGGAGATGACTGAATGCGTCCACATTTGCAATATGTAAGCCAGGACAATGCATAAAGGTATACTCATACGCAGATAATATCAGAGCCCAGCGATGTTGATGCTTTTGGAAGAATGGCCTTAACCTCACTGAATAAACCCATTGATGGTTTATGGTTCAACACATGTAGGTACTAGTGGAATTTCTTCACTCCGAATACCACCGATAAACCTTCCTTTTCCAGCTGGGAATAGCCCCTCTCGGCTGTGGAGAGGGTTCTTACGACACAGCCACTTGGCCTTTCTGATCCTTTTTCCATCCTCTGTGATAACATGAGTCCTTTACCAAAAGAGAGGTATCACATGTTAATACCAACTCTTTCGTCATAGTGTACCAATAAACAAAATGAATGCAATAGTTTCTTCACTTTCACAAAGGCTTCTTTCTGTTGTGAATTCCACGACCAATGGTGACTTTTTTTTAACAACAGGTGTAATGGTAACAACACAGTTGATAAGTTTAGCAAGAAGTGGCTATAGTAGTTGATCATACTCAGAAAGGACTTGAGTTCAGTTACATTGAATGGTGAGGGTGCATCTTTTATTGCCGAATTTTCCCTTCTCCTGGAGGCAAACCAATGGCATCCACCCTGTGATGCAGGTAAGTAACTCTAGCGCTTGAAATGTGCATTTTTCATCCTTTAACTGTACACCGAGTTCCATGAACCTTCTTAGCACCTCCTTCAGGTTGGCCAAGTGTTCGATCTTGGTTGACCCTGTGATCAGAACATCATCTGGATGTATTACCACTCGGGGAAGTCCTTGCAAAAGACTCTCCATTGCTCTCTGGAATATAGTGCGTGCAAACGATACTCCAAAGGGTAGGCGAGAGTACTTATAAAGACCCTTACGTGTGTTAATAGTCACATATTCCCTTGACGTGCTATCCAGTTCTAATTGTTGGTAGGTGTGGCTCATATCCAATTTTGTATAGGACTTGCCTCCAGCCAGCTTTGCATATAAGTTGCCTATCCTTGGAATGGGGTACTTGTCTAGTTTTACTGCCTTATTTACGGCCAATTTAAAGTCCTCACAAATATGTATGGTTTGGTCATCTTAACCACTGGAATTATGGGTGCTGCCCATTCCGAGAATTGGATGATACCCAGCTTGCTAACTGGTACAGTTCTGCATCCACCTTCTCCTTCAACACCTAAGGATCAGGTCTAGCCTTAAAGAAACATGGTGTCACCTGAGGATCCACATATATCTTGGCCTGCACACCTTTTAACTTCCGTAATTCATCTTGAAATACCATGTTTCATTTCCTCAGCAGTTCAGGAACTCCCTTTATCAAGTGAAATATTTCAGACCAGTCAAGCTTGATTTTCTGTAACCAGTCTCAGCCCAAAAGACTGGGTCCTTCTCCTTTCACTATTATCACAAGAAGCTGGGCTGTCTGTTGCCTACAAAACACTGGTACTGTGGCGATGCCCTTTACCTGAATAGATTCTCCCTGTGTATGTCTTTAATTTAGCGCTTGTCCGCTCCAGGTTAATTAGCTGTCTACTATTAAGGTATTTCAAAGTGTGTTCTCTCACCACTGTAGTTGAGGTACTCGTATCCACCTCCATTATTGGTGCCTTTTCATTGACTTGGATTGTGACAGTGATAGGTTTGGTTTTTACAGCGGTTACGCTGTAAAGGGAATAAATGTCGGCGTCAGCAGCTTCAGGTTCTGCTGTATTTTTTAATTCAATCATGCCGGCTTGCTGCTTTATGGGCTGTTTCGACTTTACCCTACATTGCCTTATTATGTAACCTTTCCTATTTCAGTATGACATTCTGCCTCCTTGAATTTACAGGTGTCCAGTCCGTGGTCACCTCGACATCTGTAACAACTTAATCTTGGAGTCACTGCTGAAGTGTTTCTACTCGGCCTGTTCATGATTCTCACAACGAACATTGCATCTCATTTTGATGCTGTGGATCTGGTTTTCACACCACGCTTGGCGGTAGCTTCCCACCCCACATGAAGAACAGCAACACGTTGTATGTGTTGCAAAGCCTGTTAGTCTCTCGCAGCACTTTCCATGGTGAGGGAGATTTCTAGGGTGCACTTAAAGATAATGTTGACCTCGGCGAGTAAACAGCACTGTATGGCATCATCCTGAACTCCACAAACTAATTGATCCCACAGTATAGTATTTGATGTGTCCCCAAAATCGCAATCTTCTGTTAACTGCTTAAGGTTCACTACATAAGTTGCAATGGATTCTACCAGGGCCCTAACTCTGAAATTAAATTTAAAGCGCTGCGTTATTGCGAATGGCTTCGAAATGCATTTTCACAAGTTCCACCAATTCATTATAGGACTTAGAATTGGGCACACTCGGGGCCATCAGATTGTGAATGAGATTGTATGTCTTACTGCCACATACACTCAAAAGGATGGCTTTCTGCTTTTCCTCCATGGTAATTTCGTTTGCTACAAAATAAAACCTGAGGCACTCTAGATACTGGCTCCAGTCTTCCATAGTCGCCTTGTAAGTGTCGATTCTGCCGAAGATTGGCATGACTGGTGAGTAGTCTTTTCTTTTTCTTAAGATTCGATGTACTCACAGTAACAAGGTGAAGTGCAGTGTTGGAGATATTTTACCCTCGTTGCCAAATGTAATGACTCGATGGAACGGACAGGTTTCAACAAGAAACAGATAAACTTTATTACAGAGAGCTTTTCAGGTGCTACATGCTTGACCAGAACTTTTGACAGGAAGCCCCAACCCCCAGATTGCCCGCACTTAGGGCTCATTGGTGGAAACCTCCCAGAATATCACAGCCACCCCTGATAGACAGTAGGCGAGGCTATACCCACAGTTACTACAGGGATCTGTAATTTTCCTTATATATTTATGCATGGCATGACCTATTATCCTGCCAGCAGACATCCTTTTGGCCTCACGCCCAATTTTGCATTACTACCCGCCACGTTTCTCGTTGCTGGCAGGAGTGGAAAATTCTGCCCACTGTGTTAGATTGGACTTCGGATGAGGACCAAAATGACCAGCAGCAACACCAGCAGGAGCAACAGCAAAATTAGGAGAAACAGTTTGTTGCTCACAGGCCTGCAGCTCCATGGAAGAGAGGGGGCCAGCAGAGAGGTAGAGCTTGCAGGATGCCATTGCTGGCACAGAGGGTCTTCAGGCCAATGATACACTTCCTTGACATAAAAGCAAAACACAGCGGATGCTGGAAATCTGAAACAAAAATAAAAATAGCTGGAAAAACTCAGCAGGTCTGACAGCATCTGTGGAGAGGAATACAGTTAATGTTTCGAGTCCGTATGACTCTTCATCAGAACAGTCTGATGAAGAGTCATACAGACCCGAAACGTTAACTGTCTTCCTCTCCACACTTCCTTGGCTTGTTGGAACACTAGTGTCTGAGGAGGCTCAAGGTGTCTTGTCAGGTGTTGGCAGGTTTTTGCAACCAGGTGCAAAGGACATGCTGCTAACTGCAACTGGTGGCCACATTTTGCCAATGGCAGTCAAAGTAACCACCGCCCCCAACTTGTTTGCCTCCAGATCCTTCCAGGGCTCTGCCAGAGTCATGCCCAGGAACTGTCAGTGGCCAACAAAAAACAAAATGGCTTGTTTTCCAAGGCTGCCCATTATGTCAACCTTGACTGCAATGACACCAGAAAGAAAGATCGGGTGCTTGTGTTTGCAGCTTTGACTGACTTTCCATATGGAGTCAGGGACCAATAACCAGGGGGCATAGATTTAAGGTAAGAGGCAGGAGGTTTAGAGGGGATGTGAGGAAGAAGTTTTTCACCCAGAGGGTGATGGGAATCTGGAACTCACTGCCTGAAAGGGTGGTAGAGGCAGAAACCCTCATAACATTTAAGAAGTATTTGGATGTGCACTTGCATGGATATTCCTGCATTCATAAAGCGACATTGCTTTCGAATCATATTTCTATTTCCATAACTACCTCATACAGAGGGTAGTGAATGTTTGGAATGATTTGCTCAAATAGGAAACATCAGTTCTGATAGGTGAATAAACACCATGCTAACCCACTGTAATACCTAACCCTAATGTTCTACAGGACAATTTTACATCCAAACAGTAAATGCATTTTTAAAATTTCAGGTGATGACAAATAATCAGGCCGTGGCAGTATTTTTTAAATTGCAACTGCTTAATTAATTGGATTGAATACTATTTCCTCAAGACTTGGGGGGCATAGATTTAGGTAAGGGGCAGGAGGTTTAGAGGGGATTTGAGGAAAATTGTTTTCACCCAGAGGATGGGGGTATCTGGAGCTCACTGCCTGAAAGGGTGGTAGAAGCAGAAACCCTCATAACATTTAATAAGTATTTGGATGTGCACTTGCGATGCCATGGCATACAAGGCAATGGGCCTTGTGCTGGAAAATGGGATTAGAATAGTTAGGTACTTGTTTGACCAGTGCAGACTCAATGGACCGAAGGGCCTTTTTCTGCACTGTAGACCTCTATGACTCTATGTCATCGACTACTCACAAATGGCAATCACGGTACACACCAGATCACACAGAAGTATTTATCAAATGTAAGGGCTTCCATTGCGTCGCTGTGCATCCATAAAAATGTCTTTATAGAGGGGTGCACAAGACTCCCTGGCAGCCGCTATGATGCTTTCATTCTGCGGCAGTCAACCCTCCCTGATCTTTTTGCATCTGGAAGCAGTATTCAGGCTATTTGGAGATAATGGATATTCACTTAAAATGTGGTTGATGACACCTCTCAACCCCAATGAATTAAGTCCAGGAATGATACAATGAATGCCATATAACCACCAGATGTGTCATTGAACAAGCTTTTAACATTCTGAAGATGAGTTTCAGGTGCTTGGACAGATCAGGAGGCACCCCTCTGTACGCCGTAGCTAACATCTCCAATATGGCTAGTCAGCACGTAGCACCAATTGAGGGAAGAGCTGGCTCCATTTAAAACGGAGAGAATTGCCAGTCAACGCGGAGCAACAGTGATGTCACTGCGCGTATGGAGGAGGAGGTCTGAGGATGATCAAATCGGATGAGTAAGTCATTTCTGAGAGAGCTCAAGGCAAAGCAGCAGGCACCTGCTCCACGCTTCAGCGACGCCTCACTGGAGGCTCTACTGTAGGCCGTGGAGGACAGGAGGGACGTCCTCTTTTCCAGGGATTGGAGGAGGAGGCCCACCTGACTCACCGCTCCTGACACCAATGGATCGGTAGTGGGGGGACTCAATGTTGAGGGTGTTGGATGGGGTGTCAGTCAAGTGGCCTGTATTGTCCTGAATGATCTCCAACTTCCTCAGTGCTGTTGGATCTATACTTATCCAGGCAAGTGGACCCTATTCCCCTGTACCTTGCACAGGTTGTACAGGCTTTGGGGACTCCCGAGGTCACTCATTAGACACAGAATTGGCAGCACGCGACCTGCTCCTGCATCAGAAGTGCTCACAAACCATTTTCTATCTTTAAGTAGGAGAAGACAGCGCACAACAGGCATGAGAGGGAGGAGACGGGAGGGGGCATGCCCAACATCCACCCCTTCACAGTATGAACAGCGGGCTGCTGAGGTGCAGGGGAGAACTGTGACTGTACCTGTGGCGATGGTGAGGTCGACCTCCCCCAGCCATCCAGTGAGGAAGCATGCTTACTCTCTGTAACTCGAAACACAAGGGTGAGGCTCTGTGCAATGTAGGATACAGCCCACGCAGTCACTCATTCTCTCCTCTTTCCAGTACAGATGCCAGCAGGAAGAGGGTGAGGCCAGCACGCATACCTGAACTCAGCCCCAACACCAGCTCGCAGAGGACCTTGGGAGAGAACAAAGGCGATAAACTCTCACCTGTACAGCCATCACAAAATTCACCTGCACCCTCCACCAGCCCAGAGGCACTCACCTCGGTGGGTCATAGATCTAGTTTAGGTTGGGCCTCACACTCTGGTGGTCACCTCATGGACACGTGTCCACAGTAGGAGGAGGCAGTGGCAGCCAATGTCTCTGGCACTCAGAGGACTGCTGGAGAAGAGGCCTCTGCTAAGTCCAAGTCTGATGATAAGCCTCTGGGGGCGGGCATGTACAAGATGCTGGAGATGCAGTAAGACGCAGGGGAACATCAGGCAGAGATGTCAGAGGCCCTCAACAGAGCGACACATGAGATGGAGGAGTCCTGCTCTTTGATGTATTGGCACTAATGTGAGCGCATGGAGGATGGCAGATGCCAGTGAGACCCTAGTTCAGCAGAATGCCCAGTTTCTGGCGAAAATGCGCTCAGACCTGCACTCCATCGCTGTAGTCATGTGTGAGATTTCACAGTGGCTACGCAAGAGAGGGGAACCTTAACCTCCTTTCAGGCGCCCCTTCTCCTCATGGAGTCAGGGAGAGGCTCTTGGGCACCCAAACAGAGGAGGAGTGTCAGGCAGGCCCCCAGGGCCATCCAACCAGGACTCCCCAATGGTGGCCAGACATTACATGTCCCCTCTGCCTGTGACCCCATCAGCTACAGCCTCTGGGGCCGCTGAGGGTGCTTGTGCACCAGAGCAGATGACCCAAAGAAGGCCATGGCCCTCCAGGCCTCAGGCCTCCAGAGGACACCCATCAAAGTCATCATCGACAGCAGGGCATAGTGGTCAGCAGGCTTCCTCCACTTCTGTTGTGCATGTCGGGGAAGCACCTAGATGTAGTGGTAGGATAAGGAAAACTAGGAAGCTCTAAGGTCACTCTGGTGGCCCAAACATTGTAAATAGTTGTTGCACCTTTGTAAATATATGATTCATTCATTTTACGGAGGTCTTGTGGGATTTTCTTGCTGCTTGCTGTGCATGTGCCCACCACCCCCCCTGCCCTTTCAAGGGGCTGAGCCAGGCTGGGTCCGTTCCCCTGAATCATGACTGTGCATGGAGGCATCGATCTTTGCCAAGGCCCTTGCGATCCATGTGTGAGAAGCCTCCCACATGCACTGTTCCCTCTGCTGCCTTTGAGTTTATAGAAAGACCTTTCCCATGTCAGGACAGCTTATCAGTGTTCCCCTTTAATTGCCCAGATGAGCTGACCTTCAGATCTGCCCACCCGATGACCCTCTGCCCAATCAGCATTTCTTGAGCTGGCTGGACATTGAGGATGTGGACTTAGTGCTTTGCCTTATGGTGCACGTGAGCTTTCAGACTGGTTCCCACACCCTCTACCCTCTTCCTGTAACTCATACGCTCTCCCCCTTCCCCACCAGCCATGATAACTGTACCCTCCCATCTGTGGCCCTTGAATCCCCCACCATCACCTTGCAGCCTATCACCCTAAATCTTCACATACCTTCCATCTCTGATGAACTCATACCTGTCATGGCCCCCATGCCCACCCTTGTCCTGCCCACCCCTAGAATCCAAGCAGACCTCCGTGTCCCTTGCAACCACCCAAACCGGCCTTTCACCCACTACAGACGGACACTCACCCTCCAACCTTATCGCATCCCACTGGCCCTCTAACAGTTACCATGTCCTCCCACTACCAGTACCCTGGGTTTGCTCCCCAAGATTCCTCCATCGACACCACGGACCCCTCCCTGTGAACTTATAATATAAAATGTATATCCCAGTAAAGGGGGAGGGATGTGGTAATTATGGTTTTATCTAATGTGTAATATACCTTTAAGAAGAATGCCGTTAAGGAAGATCACATGATTTTAGTACCCAATAGGAGAGTAGCACAGGCCACCTCTGTATTTAGTAGTTAGCCATCAGTAGTTAGCAGTTGGTAGTGTAGAGATAGAGTTTGAAGTGAAAGCACATGATTAGTTGCTGCTGAGTACCTTTGTAAATAAACTAAAGGTTTCCACCAAAGAAGTGTCTGCTGGTCAACTCTGGCAATAGTACAAACTCGGCCACCACTTACAACAAACTGGCGATGAGGGTGGGATAAGTTTAACAGAAAAAATCAAGTGAAATGAAATCAGCAGTGTACCTCGCATAGAAATTGTAAGTAGAAGTTCCATTCAAATCGATGAAATAATTCCCTCTCAGAATGCTGCAAATCCTAAGAATTGATCCTTTCGATCCAGCAACAGACGATTGGTCTCATTACGTTGAACGTCTTGTTCTTTTTCCAAGCAAACAAGATTACGGGGGAAGAGGCGGGCGATCCTCTTAAGTACATGTGGGAATAAAACCTATGGTCTGATTCAAAGTTTGATGGCACCCAGTGCCCCAGATTCAAAAAATTTTGATGAATTGGTGGACGTTGTGAAGGGTTATTATCAACCAAAGCCCTCAGTGATGATGCAAAGGTTCAAATTTAATTTGAGAAATAGAGCCCCAGGGGAGATAGTTGCATCCTATGTGGCACGATTGAAGCAGTCAACAGAACATTGTAAGTTTATTACACCTCTAAACGATATGCTCAGAGATCGTTTAGTGTGTGGTGTGAATGAGGACATGATTCAGAAGAGATTATTGTCCGAAGTGAACTTGGATTTCAAGAAGGCGCTAGAGATAGCACTGGCCATGGAAAAGGCAGTAAGAGATTCAAAAGGCATACAGGGCACACAAAATGGCGCCGTCCTCCACATCATACAGGAAGCCCCAGGGAAAAAGGGCGTGAAAAAGCAAGACTCTGCCAAGGAACGGGAAACGTCCCCGGATGAAGAGTCATACGGACTCAAAACATTAACTGTATTCCTCTGACAGATTCTGTCAGACCTGCTGAGTTTTTCCAGCTATTTTTGTTTTTGTTTCAGCTTTTAACGTTTGGCAGTTTAAAAAATAGAATGTTTTTATTGCCATAGAAACGGACACATAATGAGACAGTGCAAGGAAAGAGTCAAGCAGACTTTTAAACAAAAGAAAAAACCCAGTGACATCTACGATGTAGTAGAGACTGAAGTAACAAACTCATATATTTACTCGTTGTTTAATTTGAAGGTTGGAAAGACAGAACCAATATATGTAACAGGGAAAGTGTTAGAATGGAAGTGGACACAGGAGCTTCTACTACAGAGATTGGGGAACATGCCTTCAGATATCTTAATAATGGTGAACATCAATTAAATTTGGAAGAAACAGCGGCCCAATTAAAAACATACACGGGTGAAGACATTCAAGTCAAAAGCAAAAGGAGAGTAACTGTCCATTACAGAAGCCAATCGATGAAGTTACCAGTGTTATTATTGAAGGGCAGAGAACTAAGCTTTCTAGGGCGAAATTGGCTAAGGGAAATCAATGTTGAGTGGCCACTGAGATTCCAAAAGGAAGCAGGAAGTGGTTCTGTGTAAAGACTCAACAACCTGCAGAAATGCAGGTTGTCTTAAGCCAAAACATGGAAGAACAGCAGAAGGAACTCGAGGGGACCCTGCTTAAGGACAGAATTCGAGACAAGGTGAGCAACCTCTGAAAGGAAAAAGAAAACCTGCTGAAAGACCTTCGCACACGACAAGATTCCCTCAGGTCTAAGTTTGTACCTCTGTAAAAGTACAAAGAGAAACAGAAAGAATTCAGCTCTTCTCTGAATAAACTGAAGAATGAGTTGGCAGGTAAGACACATCAATGCTCAATTTTCAAGGAGGCAGCAAACAAGTACAAAAAAGAGATGGAACAGCTGAAGAATCAGCTACATGAAGTCAAAGAGGCTTTGGAGGCAAAAGTTACAAAATTTTCTAAGAAGCAGACAGATAATGAAATTTTGGGAGACTCAACCATTGATTTCACTCAAGTCAGACTTGCATCTGAGAATAGTCTGACCAATATTGAAGCTGAAACGAAGACAAGATTAAAATCAGCACTAGAAAGATATATTTATATGAAGAAATATAAATAAAGCTTTAATCCTGGCGGCATACAAGTATACTTTCGTACATAGGCCTGGCAATCAAATCGCGAACGCTGATGCACTTAGTCATTTGCCTTTACAAGGAAATGATGAGGATGTCCCAGTTCCACAGGAACTTGTTTTACTGTAAAATTTCTTAGATTTCTTGTCGGTATGTGCTCGACAGATCAGAGGCTGGACAAGACGGGACCTAGTCCTATCTCAAGTACGAGAACAAGTGCATCATGTTTGGTCACAAGAGCCTGTATCTGACGAAATGAAACTGTACTTCAACAGAAGACATGAAGAAACCAGCCAGGATGGCATCTTATTGTGGGGAGCACGAGTAATAGTACCTCCAAAGGTAAGACAGCCACTGTTAATTGCGCTACACAGCGCACATCCAGGAATATCCCGAAAGAAGAACATAGCTCGCAGCTACCTAGGGTGGCCTGGGATGGATGGTGAAATAGAGAGTTTAGTGAAGAATAGTGTGCAATGTCAGCAACTGCAAAAGTTACCTTCAAAAGCTCCGTTACAGCCTTGGGAGTGGCCAGGAAGACTGTGGGTGTGGTTACACATTGACTATGTAGGACCTTTCATGGGAACAATGTTTCTGTTCATTGTTGATACCCACTCAAAATGGATGGACATATATGAAGTGAAGTCACCAACGACTTCTACTACAATTGAGAAGCTACGTAAAAGTTTTGCCATTAACGGACTACCAGAAGTGGTCGATTCTGAGAACGGCACGGCATTTACGAGTGCTGAGGTCCAGCAGTTTATCAGCCTTAGCAGTATCACTCATGCAAAATCTTCACCATACCACCCTTTCTCAAATGGACTGGCCAAAAGGGCGGACCAAAAATTCAAGGCAGGCATGAAGAAGTTAACTGGAGATTCCTTAGCAACCAAGCTAGCACGCTTTCTTTTCCATTGTAGGACCACCCCTCACACAAGAACACGTGTCACACCTGCTGAGTTATTGATGAAATACCATCTCAGGATGAGATTGAGCTTAATAATGCTGAATTTAGGGGCAAAGGTGGGAAGGAATCAGGGAAGTCAGAAAACTAGGCACAACTAGCATAGTCGTGAGAGCAAATTTAGCATGGGAAAGACAGTATATGTGCAGAACTTTGGAGAAGGGCCAGGTGGTTACCGGGTGAAATAAATGCAGTGACTGGACCTCTGTCTTACCACGTGGAGGTGGAAGGCCAAGTCATATGGAGACATGTGGATCATCTAAGGAAGAGAGAAACAAATCACCAAGAAATGATTCCACCAGTGTTCACGGCCGGGTCAGCGTTTCTTGTTGAGAGAACTCAACCTAGTACAGATGTGCCTTTTTAAAAATTAATTCACGGGACGTGGGCTTCACTGGCTGGGCCAGCATTTATTGCCCATCCCTGGTTGCCCTTCAGAAGGTGGTGGTGAGCTGCCTTCTTGAGCTGCTGCAGTCCATGTGGTGTAGGTACACCCACAGTGCTGTTAGGAAGGGAGTTCCAGGATTTTGACCCAGTGACAGTGAATGAACAGTGATATATTTCCAAGTCAGGATGGTGAGTGACTTGGAGGGGAACTTCCAGATGGTGGTGTTCTCATGTATCCACTGCCCTTGTCCTTCTAGATGGTAGTGGTCGTGTGCCTTGGTGAATTCCTGTAGTGCATCTTGTAGATAGTCTACACTGCTGCCATTGTGCGTTGGCGGTAGAGTGTGAATGTTTGAGGATGTGGTGCCAATCATGCGGGCTGCTTTGTCCTGAATGACGTAAAGCTTCTTGAGTGTTGTTGGAGCTGCACTCATCTAGGCAAGTGGAGGGTATTCCATCACACTCCTGACTTGTTCCTTGTAGATGGTGGACAGGCTTTGGGGAGTAAGGGGGTGGGTTACTCGTCACATGATTCCTAGCCTCTGACCTGCTGTTGCAGCTAGAGTATTTATATGGCTAGTTCAGTTCAGTTTCTGGCCAGGATGTTGACAGTGGGGGATTCAGTGATTCACGGTATTCTAGGTGTGGTCTAACTAGTGCCTTGTATAGTTTTACCAAGACTTCCCTATTTTTATATTCCATTATGTTTTTCCCTCTTGTTGGTTCCCTCACCACCTGCCGCAGACCCAGTCTAGCAGTTATATCCTTTAGGACTCGGCCAGCTAGGTCAGTAGTGGTGCTACCAAGCCACTCTTGGTGATAGACATTGAAGTCCCCAACCTAGAGTACATTCTGCACCCATGCCACCCTCAGTGCTTCCTCCAAGTGGTGTTCAACATGGAGGAGCACTGATTCATCAGTTGAGGGAGGAGGCTTCCTTGCCCATGTTTGACCTGATGCCGTGAAACTTCATGGGGTCCGGAGCCAATGTTGAGGACTCCCGGGGCAACTACCTTCCGACTGCATACTACTGTGCCACCACCTCTGCTGGGTCTGTTCTGCCGGTGGGACAGGACATACCCAGGAATGGTGATGGTGGTGTCTGGGACATGACCTGTAAGATGTGATTCCATGAGGATGACTATGTCAGGCTGTTGCTTGACTGGTCTGTGAGGCAGTTCTCCCAATTTTGGCACTAGCCCCCAGATGTTAGTAAGGAGGACTTTGCAGGGTCGACAGGGCTGAGTTTACCGTTGTCGTTTTCAGTGCCTGTAAGAGTTAAGGATACGGATCTGCAGGTGCATACCGAAGCACCTGGTATTCAGGCAACTCCAGGAAAGGATGCTCCTGACAAAGCACCGGAAGTTGTGGAGCTGAGACTCTCCACATGCATAAGGAACCCCCCAGAAATATTGAATTTGTAAACGACTTACCTATGTAAATATTTTGCTGCGTTGGGAAAATTGTACTTGCAAATATAAAATGTATATCCCAGTAAAGGGGGAGGGATGTTGTAATTATGGTTTTATCTCATGTTGATCAGATGTGGACTGGTGCACGATTTTGCAAATCTGATATTTCTCGCTATTTCTTCTCTGCAGTCAGTCAGCTCCAGTGAAATCCGCCAAGCCTGTGATACTGTGGCTTCACTCCAACTGATATCATTGTCTGAGTCTTATCAAAACAAGATCATTCTTAGACCCTACAGTTAACAGCTCATTTTGCAAGATGTTGTGCTCAAGCTGGTTTGCATCTTAGTTTATCTTGCAACTTCAACAGTACAATCTTACTAAGTGCTTCTCCCAGAGCATATTTGATAGAATGATCAACTTTAGATGTTCAATTTAAGTTCTTTTAGCTCTGCGTCAACACTTATCAAAAGTATTCTTAAAGTCCAAATAAACCGTGATATGGAAAATTCCAATATCTATTTTATCAATATTGTCATTAAAAAAATTAAGGAGGTTTTGTTTTCTTTATTCTTTCATGGGATGTGGGCATCACTGGCAAGGCCAACATTTGTTGTCCATCCCTAACTGCCCTTGAACATAGAGGCATGCTAGGCCATTTCAGAGCAGGGTAGTTAAGAGTCAACTACATTGCTGTGGGTCTGGAGTCACATAAGGAGGCAGATTTCCTTCGTTGAAGGGGAATTAATGAACCAGGTGAGCTTTTATGATAATTGATGATAGTATCATGGTCACCATTACTGTGACTAGGTTACATTTCCAGATTTTAATTAATTAATTCAATTTAACTTCCACTAGCCATGGTGCAATTTGAATCCCTGTTTCCAGAGCATTAGCTTGGGTTTCCAGATTACTAGCCCAGTGACAGTACCACTATGCTACCAAGTTTCCAAATTAATATTGCTTCCAATGCAATATAAATGTCATAACAATGCTATTTTAAGAACCATCTCCTGAAATCAATCCTAAAGTTATCTTTTACTAGTTAGAACTGATGTTCTCTTGCCCTATTCGTACAGTTTAATTTAAACTAGTATTCTGGGATATTATCTGATAGTTTGTCATGATATTATCTCTGAGACACCTCCTTTCCAGTTGAAAAGCTAAGTTGTTTCTCTTAATTCAGACCTTAACACTGGAGATCAGCCTTGTGGTTCTTTTTGCCCTGCTTCCAGATATTCTCAGTAACCCAGACCAGACATGGCAGTCAACGTGCAGTCTGACCAGAGTACTGTACAACTTGACCATGATTGCCTCTGACTTATGTTTAGAGTTTTGGCAAAGTAATTCAACATCTATTGTGCTTTATTGATTGTTGTTTTGTATTTGTTGGATATGTTGAGCATTGCAGTCTAACAGGACTCCTAGGTTTCTTTTCAACTTCATCCATAGCTATTCCAAACTATTTATAGAATACATGTGTAAATTGTTTTTCCATCCTATGAACAATATTTCACACTATACTTAATTTGCAATCGTTCAGCTCAGCTACATGTTTTATACTTTCTGTAGTTCTTGGGCAACCTCCTTCAATTCCACTGCCCCTTTGAACTTACTTCCGACAGCAGCAGCAATTCTGAGCAAATTCAGAGTTACTATCTCTGGTGTTCCCTTTCTGACTTTACTGTTTACTAGTGTTCCCTTTGAATTTTTGATTCTTTCAGGTATTTTTTGATTTTGATTACTCCCATGGACCTTTTAATTAGCTGGTACGTAAATTTAATCTTTATTAACACATTCGTAATCCTTTTGGAAAAAAAAGCCACATTAATTGATATTGCATTTTGTTTACTTGATTGTTGAACTTACTGCCACTCTTGCCAAAACTTTAAGAAATGGTATTGTCCCATGGTGAACTGTTTCACTAATTTGCCACAAATCTCGCTTTAATTTTATTCCATTATTAGTCATCCCCAGTAGAGTATATCAGATAACCTTTGAAGAAGTTTATCACATCACTGTAAACATACATGGCGTTTTTAAAACATGAATAAGGTCATGGAGCATTAACAAGAGTTGTTATCCAACAGAATAATGCTGAGGATTATATCTGTAAAATGATGCACTATGAGGGCTATTGCACCAATTCTGATTAGTTCAAACAAGAATTGGTTATTTCAAAAGGTAACCTATTTTAATGGGTGTCTCATGTTTAAAAAACACCATGACCTGAATCTTCGGCTCGGCGAGCGGGGGTGGGACCCACTCACCGAGGCGTAAAATGACACATGGTGATGTCGGGCGTGCGTCCCTTTAATTGCCCGCCCACGTAAAATGGTGGCGCGGACCCAATCGGGTGTGCCTATTGGGTCCGTGCCCGCCCCTGCACAACCAACCCGACAGGGGGAGAATTCTCCCCCATGTCCTTTTGCAGTGATGTGATAAACTTCTTCAAAAGTTATCTGATATACTCTACTGGGAGTGACTAATAAAGGAATAAAATTAAAGCAAAATTTGTGGCAAATTAGTGGGTGCCTCACCTGTTGAAATCTAAAGAGCATTGTATATCAAATGTTACAGGCACAAGGGTGAGGCGGATTGAATTATTATTACTGTTCCCCTCTTCTGCCCGTGACAATGATAGTTTTAATTTCTAATTGAATTTGTTTCCCTTAGTATCCTTTCCCTTGTTGCAATGGGCTGTGGTGTGTTTCGATTTATGAGGTCCAATGTTAAAAATAATCCCCAGAAAATTCTTTAAGGTGAAACAAAACTAGGATTTATTAACACGTTCAAAAACCCAAGGGATGGATCGCAACACACGTTCATATTAATGGGCAAACAAGGTAGAAAGGCAGAGAAATAAAGGGAAAAAAGTTACAAATTGCGAGTTACTTAAAAAAAGCCAAAAAGGTTCACATGAGTAGAATCCAGTAAGTCAATATCCATTGAAGGTTCTTTCAGGTGGCTTTGTCTAGCAGCATCCCACGTATTTGTCCTCGGAACTTGGTTGAGGTGGTTGAAGATGCAGCAACGTAGTCTTGTGTTCTGGGAAACACAGGGTTCTTTCTGGAGATCCGACTTTGAGAGAGATGGAGGTCAGGGGCAGGCTGCTAGCCTGGAGTCCAGTTTTCTCTTCGGAGGTTAAACCACAACTGAAGACAGGATCCAAAAGTTGTACAATTAAAGCAATTCAAACAGCTCAAGTCTCAGTCATGTGACAGGGTGATTTCAGGTGAAGCCATTCAGCTAACAATGTACTTTAAGGACCTTTGTTAAAATCCATTGTATTTTGAGCAGATAACTGTGGAATCATTAGGACAGTGTTGGAAATGAGGAGTCACAAATAGCTCTGCCTTTGTCCAGAACTGCTGGGGCAGATGTCTCGCCTACTAGTCCTTTGTGTTGGCTTGACTGGAATATTTATACAATGCAAAAGCCTTCCAGGAGGATGATGAGTTAGCCTTTGTCCATTGGAATGGCTTAGAATCTTCCAGAACTACCAGCATGTGACCAACTGCCATATTATCAGCCCAGCAATTGTCCATTTAAGAAAAACAGAATTTAAACAAGAGAATATGGAAAAGGAACAAATTTCTTTTTTTTCCTTCATGTCTTCTCAGCATGAGATGAACAGGTCTGTAATATAGTAACTTTAGAACTATGGATCAAAGGCTGGGATTTCCTGGTACCAATAGCATGGGTATCGTCATGAAAGAGACAGGGAAATTTGGAGAGCGACCAAACGTCAATTGACTTTTGGTCGCTCTCCAAATTTTCCTATCCCACCTGTGACATTGCTCATTGCTGGTGGGACTGGAAAATCCCATCCATAGTCTTGGGATAAAGCATCAACCATCTAGGACTAAGATGAAAAAAGATTTCTTCACTCGGAGGGCTGTGAATCCACCCCAGAGAGCTGTAGATAATCAATGTAGAGTATATCTAGACTGATATTGATTTATGTACTGTAAAGATTACGTAGGAATACATAGGATATGCAGCACAGAAACAGGCCATTCAGCCCAATAAATCCATGCCAGCATTCTTGCTCCACTCAAGCCCCCTCTCGTCTTTCCTCGTCAAAATCTATCATCACTCTATTCCCTTCTCCCTCATGTGCTTGTCTAGCTTCCCCTTAAATACATCCATACAATTTACTGCAGCTATTACATGTGATAGCTGTCGTGTTTTTAATAATGATATAAAGGTGCCAATCACTCAGAAGGAATTGTTTAAACACATTGCAGATTCATTTGTTTAAACTAAGTACATAAGTAATATACACGGGTAGAAAGCTTGACGACATCAGAGCTGAGCTGTGTTCTGCTCACAAGCCAAAGTGACACTAAGGGCTGAATTTTCTGGTTGGCGGTGGGGGCTGAGCGGGAGTGGGAGCAGGCGGGCACGGACCCGATCGCCACCTGCGATCAGGCCCATGCTGCCATTTTATGCGGTCGGGCCAATTAAGGCCCGGCAAGTGTAATGCGTGACTCCCGAGGATAGCAGGAGTGGGCGGGCGGCAGTGAGAGTGCACTGTCTGCCGGGTCCAATAGCGACCAGGCAGCCTGCTTATATGAAGTGCTGGCAGCCTTTGCAAGGCTGCTCACGATGACAAGTGGAAGGGCTCACCAGAGGGTTTCTGGTAAACAGGCCAGTCCGGAGGGTAGGCCAGTGCAGCAGGCCAGGCTGGAGGGTAGGGCAGTGGGACAGGCCAGGCTGGAGGGTAGGGCGGAGTGCCAGTGTGCCCCTTGTTTTTTGGATGACTGCCTTGCTGCACTCTTTGAGGAGGTGGCAGCACGGCGGGAGGCGCTGGTTCCCCAGGATGGGAGGAGGAGGCCCCCCCACCTGACCAAACGTGCCTGGGAGGAGGTGGCGGAGGTGGTGAGCTCCCAGTACATGGTGCGGCGCACCTGGGTCTAGTGTCCCAAGCGCTTCAACGGCTTGTTGTGCTCTGGCAGGGTGAGTACCATCTTGGCATTGATCATGTAACCCAGCAGGTCGGCTTACCCCTCTGCTGCCCTCCCACCCCCAAGTCTGAGTGTAGTGACTGCATTGAATCATTGATGGCATTTGTCCTTTGCTGGGTGGGCCAGCAGGTATTTCCCATGCTGAGGTCAGCCTGAGAGAGTGATGAAGAGATGTGTATTGCCCCTGCAGAATGTGTTACACTGAGTCGCACATGACTGGTTTGGGGGCAGCTTGGAGGAGCTGCACCGAGGCGCTGTGTTTGAACTTCAGGCATGTCCAATTCAGGGTGATGACATGCTGGGAGGGGAGCTTCAAGGTGACGTGGCATCGAGCCATCTGCTGTGCTCTGTGCTCCACGTGCTTGCGCCTCCTTGCAATGGAAGGATATACCATGTGGTGCCTAATGTGATGTAGGCAGCATGTGTCCAAGGGGAGGGTAGGGGGATGGGGGACAGGCCTAGCATCTTTGTGTAAGTGTTCGGCAGCAGCAGGGTGAGGAGGCACTGAAGCCCTGATATGTCCCACTCTGGTTGGGGTGGGCCATGCACAAGTGAGTCCATGTGCAGTTTGCACTAATCAATGCTCGTCTCTCATTTTAAGGAGAAAGATGTTCATAACGCGGCAGAGCGGGTGAGGACTGGTGGTGGCCAGGCGCAGATTGCCATTCTTAGCTGCTTTGAGCAGGAGGCCCTGGATCTGGAGAGGCACCATGCACCCAGGTCCACTGGTGTCAGTGAAGCTGGGGTGCCACAGCCAGGTATTTATGCCCAACAGTGAGGCCAGCATTGTTCTCCCAACAGCCATAGCACTGCTGAATGTTAATTGATTAAATTTTGCAACATGGCTTGACCATTGGTCATGGAAGGTTCAGCGCATAATGATCAGGGGACAGGGATGCACTTTGTCATTGTCTCCATGTTAACTGATCCACTGTCCTTGTTCTTCCTATCAGCATCATCAGAGCAGGGCCGGGAGGAGGAGAGCAGCAGAGGCCCCCTCTCACACCTGAGAGACCTGAAGTCTCACCTGTGTCACGCCATTTCTGCAAGGCAGGCACCAGCACAGATATTAGCACCTCAGTGGGAATTCAAACATAGGCTAGTGTCCCGGGGCACAGTTATGAGGGCACTTCAGTCGCTGGAGGAGCTGGCAGAGACAGAGAGTGCCCATGGCGCTAACAGTCGGAGGACTGCAGGGGACCAGGCACATGCTCAGTCGGTGCCTGATGATGTGCCTCTGGAGTCATCCACGACGCAGCAGGAGCAGGAAATGTGGCTGGGTGTGTGGAAGCATCTGGGGGAGATATATGAGGCTATGCATGGCTTGGTCTCCGTGGTTGAGGAGTCTACGCGGACAATTGCCGAAGCAATGAGCCTCATGGCCGAGCACCATGCGTCCTCCATGGAGAGAGTGGCAACTCTCGTGGAGAGGCTACTCCAGGAGACCCGTCACGGCTTCCTGGGGATGTGCTCGGACCAGCAAGCCCTCACATCGGCGTTGACCTCAGCTGATCAGTGCCAGTGTAGGAGATGGTCTGGGCACCAGGTTTCCAAGCTCAGTGCCCATCCATGCACGGTGAGCAGGGTGGTCCAAAGCAATCTCACGTTGGCGCAGCTACTGCCTCTCGTTTCTGTGGGCACCTCTCAGGGTGCTCCAGATGAGGGTGGCAGCTCCTCCGCCTCTCTCCCAATGACCGTAGCATCTGGTGAGGCTGCGACAACTGGGGAGATGCCAGCTGTGGAACTGGCAGCTCCCTCCCAGGCAGGGCCAGCACAGGCTCCACGGGCCAGAGGACGACTGTCAAGGTCATCGAGGCCAACAGGACAGCAGAGTGAGCAGGCTGTCTCAGGTGCCACTCCGAGCGATGGGGCAGCACCAAGAGGTAGCACCCGGAAACAAAAACATAAGGTACCTTAGGCACACCATGGGCTTTTCAGTGGTGCTTTTGCGTTGGCCTGAGATGAGGCCCTTATGATTTGTTTTGATTTGTATCACTATTGCCTTTTTTTTGGAATAAGTTGGTTTGCTTGACATATTAAATTCAGATATGTCACCATGGCTGAGGGTGCCTCTTTTCTTCTGCATGTGTATGGTTTCCAAACCTGTAATGAGTACTTTGTTGGACATTCAGCTTTATTAACAAGGCCCTTAATGATTGTTCCTAACCTGGCAGATTTTGCACTTAGGTGTCAAGTATCGAACCTACAGACCAGGCTTGTCCTGGAGGTCCATCTGTGGTGTGCTAGCTGAAGGTTCATTGGATTAAACCCTCCTGGGTGTACCTGCCTCCCTGGAGTATGCCTGGGTCTACCCCCTTAGCATTTCCCTGTGCATGCTCATCCTCGAACTCACTGCTGGACTCATCGTGTACATCGTCGACACCGCGTTGACATCTTCATCGCCCTTTCCAGCGCAAGATTGTGGAGAGTGTAACATGCAACCACTATCACCAAGACACGATCTGGGGGATACTGGAGTGCGCCCCGTGAACAGTCCAGTCATCGGAAGCGCATCTTGAGAAGACCGATGGTTCTCTCCACCAGCCCTTGTGGAGGCTTGGCTCCTATTGTAGCGTTGCTCAGCTTCTATTCTTGGATGGTGGAGAGGTGCCATGAGCCACCTTCTGAGGCGATAGCCCTTGTCACCCAGCAGCCACCCATCAAGCTGGGCTGGAGCACTGAAGAGCCCCAGCACCTGGGAATGTCTGAGGATGTAGGCATCGTGGGAGCTGCCTGGGTACCTTGCACAGACTTGTAGAATCTGCATCCTGTGACCACACACTATCTGCACGTTCATGGGGTGGAAGCCCTTCCTGTTGACAAAGACACTGGGCTCACCTGCTGACGCCTTGATGGCCACATGTGTACAGTCTATAGCACCCTGGATGCGGGGGAAGCCAGCAATGGCCGCGAAGCCTCTGGCTCGCTGTGTCTGACTTGCCTGGTCCCAATGGCAGTAGATGAAGGCCAATGCATGCATGAACAGAGCGTCTGTAACCTGTTTGACACAAGTGTGGACAGCTGATTGGGAGACACCACAAAGATCACCCACCAAGCCCTGGAAGGAACCAGAGGCATAGAAGTTGAGGGCAGCTGTGACCTTCAGAGCCACTGGCATGGGGTGCCCAACCACACAGTTAGTGGAGTTCTCAGGCCCTATCATCTGACTGATATAGTTGACTGTGTCCCTTGAGAGACGGCGCCTCCTTTAGCACCTCAGGCACATTGAGATAGCTACTTTGCTGTCTGTATACCCTGGCAGCAGGATAGTGCCATCTTTTGCAGCCCCTTCCACCTTGGACTACCTCTTAGCCCTGCGCCCCTTGTGCCTGCGCCTGTCTTCCCAAAGGTAGCTCCCCTGGAGGCTGAATGTGCACTCCTGGCCTCCTCCCCTTTCTAGCCCTCCGTTCCTCCTCAAAGGGGCTGCCTCCAGTTCAGCTCCCATTCCCAGGCTAAGGGAAGGCTTCCTGAAACCTGCAGGCCCAGAAAAGATTCCTCACTGCAGAGTGCTGACCAGAAGGTTAAGATCCAGAAAAAGCAACTGGAATGCATTTTAAAGCACTGCAGATCACACAGGCAAGTTTCAAAAACTTTCAAAAATAAATACTTGACTGTGCACACATGCGACCCCAGTGAGCCCTCTTATCCCGCCCTGGATGAGGTTAATACAAATGTGTCCTACCCGTTGCGCCCGTGCGCCGACCCAAAGATTGCATGGCCGCCAAAAAATCGGTGTCGATTGGTGAGTCAAGGGCCTTAAGTGGTCTGTTAATTAATGGTGGGTGCACATGAGACATCATCGCGCACCTGCCCAGCAAAATATCGCGATGGCACGCAGTGACGTGGGGACGCTCGCCTGATGTCACTGCGCGTCATTTTACGCGTAGACATGCAGGCCCGGCCCCCACACGCGAACAGGAAAATTCTGCCCAAAGACTTGATTACATGATACACTTCCCTTCTATTTGTGGCATATTGCTATCCCTTAAAGCATATTACAACAATAGTGAGTTTCACATTCCTGCCACTCTGGGCAAAAAAAAAGTTTGTTCTAAATTCCCCATTGGATTTCTTGGCAACTGTAAAGGAAATATTTTTTCCCTAATACTACTGTGGGATACTGAAGCAGTCTTGTGTGTGTGTGTGTGTGTGTGTGTGTGTGTATGTGACTAATTTAATTAAACTAAAGATGGCCAGACTGCTAGGTTTGAATCATAAAAGGGGTTAAGTGTAAAATAGGCATTTTGAAATGGAGATGGATAAGATAAGATGAAGTCTCAGCAGATACAGTGCGATCGGAATTTGCATTGTTAGATAAGTTGAGGTTGTTTGATTTTCAAAGGGACTTCATGGGCAGGATTTTCCCCCTGTTGGAGGGGAAGTTGAAGTGTGGGCGTGCCTCCGATTGGGGGCGCGCCACCATTTTACGTGGGTGGGCCAGTTAAGGCCCGCCCAGCGTGACGTCCACACGGAAGCGCTATGCGCTCCCTGTGCGGGCCGGGGGGGGGATCCCTAAATCCGAGAGTGCGCTCTTTCGCACATACGCACGAAGGAGCGCCCTCATCACCCTGAGGCTAAGTGCTGCCTCAGGGAGTTCGGCTCTACAATAAAAAATATTAAAAATCGAAAAATAAAAATCCCTGACACGTCCCCTCATGTAACACTGTCACATGAGTTGGGACATATCCATAATTTTTACAAAAACTTTATTAAATTTTTAAAACCCTACATGAAACCTCATCCCGCCCGTGGATGAGGTTTCATGCTTTTTCTGAAGCCCGCCAGGGCTCCTGGCCTGCCCACCAACCTTAAGGTTGGATGGGCAGGTCCGCTAATTAATTCAATGACTCTGTCAATGGCCTCAATTGGCCATTGACAGGTCAGCGGGCACACAGCTGATTTTGCTGTGCCCCCGCCTATCTGAAAATTTAAATAGAGCGCGGTGACGTTGGGAATTCCGCCCAACGTCACTGCACATCATTTTGCGCATTGGTGAGCAGGCCCCGCCCCCCAGCTCACCAATGGGAAAATCCTGTCCCATAAGATGTTTTACAACTGGCAAGATAAAGAAGGCAAAATTATTAAGTTTATTTTACCCGAAAGTTCTGGCCATAAGGACAACATGAGAGATTTTTATATTCTGGGAAAATTAACTTCCAAAGCAAGTGTGAAACAATAGAATTTACAGATCAAAAGGGAGAAAATATATTTAAAGAAAAATGGAAAGCTGTATGGGAGTGGCCCTGTTAGATCTTGAGAGTTAGACTGTATGAAATAGACCTGTGAAAAAGCCTCTAGCCACCTCAGAGAAGTACTGGTTTGGTCCAGAGTTCAAGGTTTTGTTAAAAGCCTTAGAGTTCCATTGTCCCTTACAGCAACAGTGGGTGTTTGTGGTAATAATGCTGGATGTTTCATAGATTAAGAACTTATTCAGACTGTTGCCTGAAAAGGGGTGTGTAGTTGGGAGTCTAGTTAAATAGAAAACCTTTGGGAACTGTTATAAGAATAAGTTTAACTGTGTAACTATAATCTTGCGTGTGTTCATTTTTAAAATTTTCTTTTGTTAATAAATGTTTTAACTTAATCTTTAGAATCTCCAAAGTTGATGGTGGATTCTTTACTTCTGACTTCATTGTACATATCATCTTATAATAAATACAAATTGCAAAATTGCTGTGATAATTTGACCAGATTCCCCTTTGGGAATTGGTCAGCCTGGCAATTACCATCTGCCATATCATAACAAAACTTGCTGCTCTTTATGGGATTTTTAAAAATTCCTTGATAGGCTTGGAGTTGGTGAATCTTTAGACTACAAGTGTGAGAAGAACATTGAACTCAGGAGTTGGTGTTAAGGGATTTTAAAGTTGTTAGGCTGCAAATATGGTTTTAGCAATTGATAAGACTTTTCTGGGAGTAGGAGATATAACCCTGATTGGTTTACAAAAAGTAACTAAGGCTCAGTTAACAGAATTGGCGGATAAGTTGCAGTTAGGATTATGCGCAGGGACGAAGAAAGCAGACATAATTGAAGTAATAGCACAGCATTTGAAGTTGGAAGGAATATGTGAAACTAGTGAGTCACAGCTGGAGGTAGTGAGACTTTAGTCACAAATGAAAAAAACTTGAATTGGAGGCAAAAGAGAGAGAAAATGAAAAAGACAGAGCATTTCAAAGAGAAATGGGTATATGAAAACTTGATCTCCAGAGGGAGAAGTTAGCAATGGAGGAAAGAGAAAAGGAGAGAGAAAGAGAATACCAGCTTAAAAAGCTGGACCTTACAAAAGAGACCTCAGATGCTGAGGAAGCTTTTAATGGCAAAACAACCACCTTCAACCCAAAACCCAATGGGGATATGTTTAAATTTGTACAGGCTCTTCCAAAGTTTGAGGAAAGGGGTGTAGAGGCATTCTTTATTTCGTTTGAGAAGATAGCTAAATAAATGAAATGGCCACAAGAAATCTGGAAAGTCTAGGTTGGTAAATAGAGCTCATGAGGTATGCATTGCTGTCAGAAGAGATTTCTGTAGATTATGATGAGTAAAAAAAGGCTATTCTGAGTGCATATGAGTTTGTTCCTGAGGTATACAGCCAGAAATTTAGGAATGTAAGGAAACAGCCTGGGCAGACTTATATTGAGTTTGAGACACTAAAACAAAGTAATTTTGTCTATTAGATACGGGCATTAAAGGTAGAGGCAACATATGCAGCTCTTAGAGAAGTAATTCTTTTGGCAGAATTTAAAAACTCACTTCTTTTGGTAGTTAGAACTCATGTGGAAGAACAAAGAGTTAAAACGACTAGGCAAGCAGCAGAGATAGCTAATGATTATGAGCTGGTTCATAGATCTAAACCTTGTTTCCATCGTCATTTTAAATCTCAGCAGGGCAGAAAGTGGGAAGGTGAAAGGAAGGCAGGTAGTCAGGGAAGGGAAGGAGCAGCTGGGAATTCTCAGGGAATGTCTCCTCAGACCAGAAAGGAAGTGCTGAAGGTAGAAGTGACACTCAAAAACTTAAATGTTTCCATTGTAACAAGGTTGGGTACACAAAGTCAATGTGTTGGAAGTTACGGGTAAAACCTATTGCAGTAGTTGGAGCGTAGAAAAGTTCTGGAAGTCAGAGTGCTGTGGGTTCTGAGATCCAGAGGCAGGAAAAACCAATGGTTTATGTACAGATGGAGCAGGAAGAATCAGTGGTAGTTGAAGAAGTGGGAATATGTTCACAATTCAACCAAGGGAGTACTGTAGGGCAGGTTACAGAAATGTTTAAAGATTTTGTATGTGAACGGAAAGTTTTTCTGTGTGTATAGGGTGGAGCAGGGAAAGATATTACAATTTTAAGGGACAAGGGAACTAGTCAGTTGTTAATGTTATGGGATAATGCTATTTATTGTCCAGAGGACTATCGCAGGAAAGAATATTAATAAGTGGAATTCATGGAAATACTTCCATTGTGGAAGGTAAATTTAAAGACTAGGTTGGAAATTGGTGATTGTTGGGGTTGTGGAGAAATTGCCCATTGCAGGGGTTCAATATATCCTAGGTAATGATATAACTGGGTCACAAATGCTGGTGATGCCTACTGTAGTCCAGCAGCCTATGGAGATGCAATGAACAGAGATGTTGCAGAAAGAGCATCCTGGATTGTTCCCAGATTGTGCAGTGTGAGATCACAACCTCACAGGTTGAAACAGGAAGAGGAAAAATTTAAAAGGCAGGGGAAGGATGCTGACATCTAGTTAGCTGGATCTGAGTTTGAAAAGGTTGTTCAGGAATAGAAGGCTGAGGAGAGTGAGGCCGATGTGATTAGCTCAGTGAAATTGGTAGAGTTACAGCAGAAAGATCCACGAATAAATCAGTTATACCAGACAGCTTATTTGTAAACAGATGCAGAATGTATTGCAGAGTGTTATTACTTTAAAGGTAATATGTTAATGAGGAAATGAAGACTGTGTCATATTCCAGCAAATCAGAAGTGGGTGGTTGTACTTCAAATAATAATCCCATCTAGATACAGAAATGAAATATTAAGGTTCATGAAATTCCAATAGCTGGACATTTAGGAATTAGGAAAACTCAGGCAAAAATACAAAAACATTTCTATTGGCTTGAACTGCATAAAGATGTAGTCAAATTCTGTAGAACACGTCACACATGTTGGGCGACAGGAAAACCTCAAGCAGTGATTAAACCTGCACCTTCAATTCCAATGCCAGCATTTGAGGAACATTTTACCAGGGTCCTGATTGATTGTGTAGGTCTCCTCCCTAATACCAAATGTGGAAATCAAAACTTGCTGATAATCATGGGTGTATCTACAAGATTTCCAGAAGTGATACCTTTATGAAATATTACATCAATGAGGATTATAGAGGAGGTGACCAAATTATTCACAAGGTATGGGTTACCAAAAGAAAAACAGTCGGATCAGAGTTCGAATTTCATGTCACAGCTGTTTAAGGAAGTAATGAACAAATTAGAAATAAAGCAGTTTAAGTCATCAGCTTATCACCCTAAATCACAAGCTGCCTTAGAGAGATGGCATCAAACTTTGAAAACTATGATGAGATCATATAGTCAAGACTACCCAAAGGACTGGGATCGAGGGCTTCCATTCTGGTTATTTGCTATTAAGGGAGCCCCTAGCGAATCAACAGGGTTTAGTCCTTTCGAATTAGTCTATGGTAATGAAGTAAGGGAACCACTTAAGTTGATTCAGGAGAAACTTGTGGGTCAAAGTTTGGAAACTACTCTCCTGGATTATGTGACAAAATTCAGAGAAAGATTAAACAAAGCATGTGAGTTAACTAAGGAACATTTAAAGATATCACAGCAGGTGATGAAGGCATGTGCAGATAAGAGGGTAAAAGCTTATGGGTTTTTTTGCTGGAGAGAAGGTGTTAGTATTGTTGCCAGTGTCAGGCAAACCTTTAAAGGCAAGGTTTAGTGGGCCATACAGGATTGAAAAGAGACTGAGTGAAGTAAATTATTTAATAAATACTCCAGATAGGAGAAAGAAGCAGAGGGTGTGTCATGTAAATATGCTTAAAAAGCACTTTGACAGGGAAGATAATGAGAACGGGGAATTAGTAGTGGTAGATAAGGAACAGGGGGTAGAAATGAAGGATTCCGAAATTGATTTTCCTCTAATAAATTGGAGAATGAAGGAGTGCTTGAAAATTTAAATGTAATACTGGGTTACCTTCCAGACAAGTGTTAAAATGATTTGCAAAAGCTATTGCAGTCAAGCAATGCTATTTGTGGGAATAAGTTGGGGAAGACAAATTTAGCTGCATGATGTAGATGTGAGAGATTCAGATCCAATAAGGCAACATCCTTATAGATTAAATCCAGTAAAATTAGCTCAAGTGCAAAAATAAATTGAATTCATGCTTCAGAATGACAACCTAGAGTCTGGTTGCAGTAACTGGAGTTCACCAATTGTGATGATGTTGAAACTGGATGGAACACAAACACTGTGGGGATTATTGAAAAGTAATCGCAGTGACAAAAGTGGATTCATTCCTTATTTCACAGTTGGAAAATTGTGTTGAGAAAATGGGACAATCAAAGTTCATCATAAAGATTGACTTGATGCGGGGATTTTGGCAAGTATCCTTGTCGGAAAGAGCAAAAGAGATATCAGTTTTTGTAACACCACATGGACTATATCAGTTCAAATTTATGCCATTTGGTATGAAGAATGCAACACCAACATTTCAAAGACTGACAAACTAATTAATTGCAGGACTGAGCCATTGTGCATGACATTGACAACTTGGTAGTTTTCAGTCAAACATGGGAAGAGCATTTACAACATCTGAAAGAACTGTTTGATCGACTGCAAGAAGCTTATTTGGTGGTGAACTTGACTAAGACTGAATTTGTGAAAGCGCAAGTTAGATATTTAGGCCACACCATTGGACGTGGTCAGGTGGCCCCACGAGATATGAAAGTAAAAGCCATTGTGTCTACAATGAAACAGGAAGTTTTGAGATTTCTAGGCATGAATAGATTTTAATGGAAGTTTGTACCAAATTTTAGCAGTGTGGTTACTCCATTGACTGAATTATTCAAAAAGAACAAGGAATTTCAGTGGATACAGGACTGTCAGAATGCATTTGACAATTTAAAAACTGTGTTGACTACTATGCCAGTTTTAGCAGTATCTAATTATGCCAAGCAGTTTAAGTTGGCAATTAATGCAAGTGATCAGGGTATTGATGCTGTGTTGTTACAAGAAGATGAAACAGGAATTGAAAAACCAGTAGGATATTTTTCATGGAAGCTGAATATACATCAGAAAAGATACTTAACCATCGAAAGAGACTCTAGGTCTGTTGTTAGCATTGCAGCATTTTGAGGTTTATGTTGCAAGAAATTCTTAAGAAACAATTGTTTATACAAACCATAATCCTTCAAAATTTCTGGACAAATTTTGAGACCGAACTGCCAGTCCTGTAAGGCCCACTAAACCTTGTCTTTAGTGGTTTGCCTGACACTGGAACAATACTAACACCTTCTCTCCAGCAAAAAAACCACAAGCTTTTGCTCTCTTATTTGCACTTGTCTTCATCCCCTGCTGTGAAATCTTTACATGCTTCTTAGCTAACTCCATGCTCTGTCGAACCTTTCTCTGAATTTTGTCACATAATCCAGGAGAGTAGTTTCCAATCTTTGACCCACAAGTTTCTCCTGAATCAAGTTAAGTGGTCCCCTTACTTCATTACCATAGACTAATTCAATTGGACTAAACCCTACTGATCCATTAGGGGCTTCCCTAATAGCAAATAACAAGAATGGAAGTTCTCGATGCCAGTCCTGTGGGCAGTCTTGCCTATATGTCTGGCTATTGAAATTTTATGAGCCCCTCTCAATATTTCATTTCTGTATCCAAATGGGAGTGTTATTTTATGTACTACCACTGTCTTCCCAGCTGCTGGGATATGAAACGGTCTCTATGTTCTCATTAACACATTACCTTTAAGGTAATAACACTCTGAGATACATTTTGCCCATGGTTCCGAATAAAATGTCTCTTATAACTGCTTGACTCATGGATCTTTCTGCTGTAACTCTACCAATTTCACTGAGCTAAACACTTCAGCCTCACTCTCCTCAACTTTCTCTTCCTGAACAATCTTTTCAAACACAGATCCAGCTAATTGGATGTCAGCATCCTTCCCCTATCTTTTCGATTCCTCATCTTCCTGCTTCAATCTGTGAGCTAGTGATCTCATTACTACACAATCTGGACCCAATCCTGAATGTTCTTTCTGCAATGTCTCTGTTGAATGCATATCCACTTGCTTCTCGACTACAGTAGGCATCACCAACATTTGTGATCCAGCTATATCATTATCCAGGATAAATTGAACCCTGCAATGGGGAATTTTTCCACAACTCCAACAATCACCTTGCTTGTTTTCAACTTACTTTTTAAATTTACCTTCCACAATGGAATAGGTTTTGCATCATCATGAATTCCACGTATTAATATTCTTTCCTGCAATACCACCTGTGGACAATATATAGCACTATCCCATAACATTAAGGACTGAACTAGCCCCTGTGTCCCTTAAAATTTTAATATCTTTCCCTGCTCCACCCTGTACACATGGAAAGACTTCCCCTTCACATACAAAATCTTTAAACATTTTTGTAACCTGCTCTTTAGAACTCCCTTGGATAAATTGTGAACATTTTCCCACTTCTTTAACTACCGCTGATTATTCCTGCTCCACTTGTACACAATCCATTGGTTTCTCTTGCTTCTGGATCTCAGAACCCACAGTACTCTGACTTCCAGAACTTTCCTGTGTTCCAACTACTGCAATAGGTTTTCCCTGTAACCTCCAACACATTGACTTTGTACCCAACTTTATTATCATGGATAAAAGCAAAAAACTGCGGATGCTGGAAATCCAAAACAAAGAGTCATATGGACTCGAAACGTTAACTGTGTTCCTCTTCACAGATGCTGCCAGACTTGCTGAGTTTTTCAGGTATTTTTATTTTTGTTTTTTATTACAATGGAAACACTTAAGTTTTTTGAGTGTCGCTTCTACCATCAGCACCTTCCTTCCTGGTCTGAGGAGTAATTTCCTACGAATTTCCAACTGCCCCTGCTCTTCCCTGACTACCTGCCTTCCTTTTACCTTCCCAATTTCTGCCCTATTCGGATTTAAAAGGGTGATGGAAAAATAGTTCTGGTCTATGGACTAGCTCATAATCATCAGCTATCTCTGCTGCCTGCCCTTTTAACCCTCTGTTTTGACCCTCTGTTCCTCCACATGAGTCCTAATTGCCGAACAAAGTGAATCTTTAAATTCTTCCAAAAGAATTACTTCTCTAAGAGCTGCATATGTTGTCTTTGGCTTTAATGCAAGTATCCAACAGTCAAAATTACTTTCTCTCAAGCTCAATATAAGTCTGTCCAGGCTGTTTCCTTACATTCCTAACTTTCTGCCTGTAAGCCTCAGGAACCAACTCATATGCACTCAGAATAGTCTTTTTTTACTGCATCATAATCCATGGAAACTTCTTCTGACAGCAATGCATATATCTCATGAGTTCTACCTACCAATCTAGACTGGAAAAGCAATATACAGATTTCTTGTGGCCATCTCATTTGCTCAGCTGTCTTCTCAAATGAAATAAAGAACATCTCTACATCCCTTTCCTCAAACATTGGACAAATATAAACATCTCCCCACTGGGTTTTGTGCTGAAAGTGGTTGTTTCCACATCAGAACCTTCCTTTGCCTCTGAAGTTTCTTTTTTAAGGTCCAGATTTTTAAGCCAGTATTCCCTGTCTCTCTTCTCCATCCTTATGGAAAAATGAACTGTCATCATTCTAAAACATGGTTTCATTTTCTCAACCTATTTCACATTACCTACTATACTTATCTCTATGCACAAAACTATTACATTACCAGGTACATACATTAACATGACAAAATATAGAAAACCTCTGTATCAACAGAGGTCACTTCAATCCATGGTCCATGTTTCAAATGTCCAATTTCCTTTGAACTTTAAACTCTTGACAACACCTTTGCAATTAAATTTTCTCATCCAGCCAATGTAAAGGAAATATAATTTTTCTCCTAATAATACTGTGGGATACTGAAGCAGGCTTATGGGAACTGTGTGTATGTATGTTTGTGTGTGTGTCTCTAGTTTAATTAAACTGCAGGCAGTCAGACTGCAAGGTTTGAATCATCAAAAGGGATTAGGTGTAAAACAGGCATTTGAAATGGTGATGGGTAAGCTAGGATGAAGTCTCAGCAGATACAGCGTGAATAGAATTTGCATTTTTAGATAAGTTTAAAGGTAGTTTGATTTTCAAAAGGAAATGATAAGATGTTTACAACTGGCAAGATAAATAAGACAAAGTTATTAAGTTTATTTTACCCGAAATTTCTGGTCATAAGGACAACATGAAAGATTTTTATATTCTGGGAAAAGTAACTTCCAAAGCAAGGGTGAAACAATGGGATTTACAGATCAAAAGGGAGAAAATATATTGAAGAAAGATGGAAAGCAGTTTGGGGAATGGCCCTGTGAGATCTTGAGAAGTGGACTGTATGAAATAGGCCTGTGAAAAAGCAGCCTCCAGCCACCCCAGAGAAGTACTGGTTGATCCAGAATGCAAGGTTTGTTAAAACCCTTTGGAATTCCATTGTGGAGCAGGAGGGAGAAGGAAGCAGTGAAATACCTCCCTTACAGCAACAGTGGGTGTTTGTGGTAATATTGCTGGATGTTTTATACATTAAGAATCTATTTGGACTGTTGCCTGAAAAGGGGTGCGTAGTTGGGAGTCTAGTTAAGTAAAAATCTTTTGGGAATTGTTGTAAGACTAAATTTAACTGTGTAGCTGTAATCTTGAGTGTGTTTAATTATTTATTCTCCTTTGTTAATAAATGTTTTAGTTTAATCTTTAAAATCTCCAACGGTTGTAGCGGACTCTTCTGACCATTGTACACTCCTTCTCGTAATAAATAGAAATAGCAAAATTGTGGTGATAGCTTGACCAAGTTTCCCATTGGGAATTGGTCAGCCTGGCAATTATCATCTGCCATATCGTAACAGTGACCATCTTATATTGGAACATATATTAAGGCTCTCACTTAACCCCTAGACAGCATTTTCTTTAAACTTGATGAGCTTACATATATTGATATGACTCCAGCAACCTACCTGTCACTATGATGGTCAGAGTAGAAAACTGTGGTGATTATGTGAAGGAAACAGTTGTGACCTTGTTTTCTGTATGTCTGCTTTCGGTTAACACCACAGCGGACTGTGTGGTAACTGTGACAGTATGCTGCTGTCCTCGGTCCTTGAGCGAGTTTACCTTTCATACACTGTTGTAATTCTATCAGCGCCCTGTTGTCCTTAATAACTAGGAACAAAAATCAATATTTTCTGCAGTAAAAAGTGTCAACCTCACACCAGCAATTAAAGATGATCCAGATCCTCAAAAGAAAATCCAAAAAATCCAAAGCCTTCATTTCCTTTATGCCAAAATGAGGTTCTGAAGAATTTCAACCAATTTGCTAAACTATGTGATAATAATTCTTAGTTGACGATGTTGAGTGATCACTATAATTCACACAAGCGTCTTCCATTAGCACACGTATCAAAATACAATACTGGCTGCTCATAGTCTTCCTCACTGAAAACTGCTTTCACAGTAAATTACCATAGATGTCAGCATATAAGTCAACCTTTGAAACCTTGACAAATCTCTGCAAAAATGGGGGTTAACTTATACGCCGAGTATAAAAGTCAGCCACCGCCATGGGCGTGAGTGGTCGCCATTTTGAAAGTTCTTTGGCATGCGATGCAAAGAGTGGGTGTGTCTTAAACTCCCACACATATTTTCAACACAGCCAATATCCCTTGCTTGATCCCTTATGCCCGGATATAAGGTACTGGTAAGTAAAACATAAATTGTTAACGTGAAAAACTGAGGTTGGCTACTAACGCAAGTATAGTATGTTGTGGCTGAAAAGGGGGATTGAATAATGCAGGAGGTATATGCAAAAACATGATTTTTGGGGCAAGAAAATGAAGTTGTCTTATGCACCAGGTTGACTTATATGCTCCAGTTTACAGTATATGAAATATTTTTTTAAACATTCATATCCTAACTGCATTCACATTGGGTCCGTCACATCAACCAGGCAAAAGGGGATACAACGGTGGTGAATTTCCATGGAGTTTCTCTTACTTGACAATGGTAATCTCAGCAGAAAAATTACTAAAACACTGGAAAACTGCAGAAACTCTGATTGTCTCTGATTTTAAAGGTAAACTTACATTTGTTATTTCTATATATATCACAGAAGTCATTCTTCCATTTAGTGCATTCTATTTTGTTCAAAGAAGTTAAGTCTTCGGGTGGAATTTTCTGGTCCTACCAGCAGTGGATTTTGTCGTGGGCAGGAGTGGAAAATTGGGAGAGAGGCCATAAATTAGGCCATAGATTAAACGAAGTCCTGGGGTTTTCAGGCTGTACTACTGGGCTAGGGATGGCATGCACGTTATAGTCCCGCTCCAGGGAGGGGTATGGGCTGTGTGCTCAATTGGAATAAGGCACATCCTGGTGTGCAGGGTGTGGTCACGTTCTTATAGTCGATGGCCATGAGCTTGTCTGGCTTGATACTGGGCTGCAGGTGGCATAGTCATGGTTAGGGGAGGAAAATGCAGCCTGTAAATGGGGAATACAGAATAAAGAGGGAGGTATTCCAAGCTGTCCTGGGGGAGCAGGGAGGTGGGGGGCAGTAGTCTCCTCTGTATGTGACCGTGCACACAGCCTCAAGATGGGGAGGGGCGAGGTCCACATTGGGCATGGGGACACCAACAGTGATGGGTACAGGTGGGAGTGTTGGAATGTCAACCACAATTACAATGAGATCCAAGAACACTGGGGGAGGTTGGAGAATAACTAGAGAGAGCTCTACCTGCACACTGTGGGGTTCCAGGAAGATTGAAGGGACCCGATCACAGACAGGGGAAGGGTCGAAGCTGGTATCAAAGTAGAAATGCAGCACCATCATCTTGAACGTCTGAAGTTATTGCACAGTTTGAAATCAAAACTGGAAAAGAATCTGCATGGGAGGGGTCTGAGTCAGTGTGGGAGGAGACCAAGGCTGGATTCAGGAGCCCTTTCTGGGAGTAGCCTCAAACTGCTTAGAGTCTCAACATTGAAATAAAGTCAGAGCTGAGAGTAAAGAGGAAGGCCTCCTTACAATTAGAGCCATTACCTTTTGGTGCGCTCTTTCGAGAGACTGCAGGAGTCATTGGCTTCACAATAAAGTTGGTCCATTTGAGCATTAACAGAGAGGAATGTGAGAATGGAAAGTGCAGGCAACTGTTAAGGAAGCACAGTTGCTGCATATCTGCCAGATCATCAATGAAAGCCTCTAATGTGCTTTCTCCAATTGACATGGATAATGGGACAAAGGACATCCAGTCATTGCTGAAAGTTGAGCTTGATCAGCATATCAAATCAGAGGTTGCAGGAGTGCCTTTGATAAAGTGGAACATTTCATGAATGTGTTCAACCCTCTCCCAACTTCTGTGAGATTCAGATGTGGAAGTATCAGGGTTGGCATCATGGTCACCCAGCTCTGTGAGTGTGCGCCTCAGCTGCAAGGCTGTATCAGCAAAAAGCTAGTAGTGCAGACTCAGCGCTAGGGCATGACATTAGCTTTCTGTTTGCAAGTGGGGAGGTCTGCTATATTTGCCCAATGTTCATTAATCTGCTGCATTTATCAGTCCCCAGGAGAAGGAGGATTGAATAATGGAGCCTATGCTCAGTGCTGCATTCTCGATGGCAAAGGTCCGATGGAAGAGAAGGAGAAAAAACAGGCGCTGCCTCACGCAGCTTCGAGAAGAAGCCTGGCCTGAGGTCCATACTCCAGGGCAGCACAGCAAGAACCAGAGGATGAGGAGGTTAGACCCACCTCACAGAGGTGACTCACACAACCAAGGGTCTACCGAAGGGACGAGCAACTGACAATGCTGTGCACGTCTGCATTTGTCAAGAGACGTGGTAGATCAGATCTGCCACATTCTGCGGGAGGATCTAGTGCCCCATGGACTGAGAGGACATCCCCTGCCAGTGGCCCTGAAGCTCAATTTTATGCCTGCGGATCATTCCAGGGATCCACTGGGGCCCTATGCGGCATCTCACAGTCCTCAGCATGTATGCTCTCTACCTTAAGGCTTATCATTATGTGAACTTCACACAATGAAGCTAGCCAGGTTGCTAGATTTCTGGCATTTGCAGCTATTTCAGGCTTCCCTAAAGTACAAGGTGCAATCAATTGCACATATTTGACATCGAGAGCTCAATGGCGCCAACCCCTGATGTTCATTAATAGGTTCAACAGGTGTGCGATGACCAGAAGCACATCACACACAGTTGTGCCAAAGAGTTCCCATGAATCATACATTTTGAGTCACTCCCAGGTGCTTCACCCATGTGAAAGGCTTCAGCAATCACAAGAATTGCTGCTTGGGGATAAGGGATACCAACTCAAACAATGGCTCATGACACCCATGCATCATCCTCTGAGTCACTCAGAGGGGAGATATAATGTGGCGCATAAAGCAACACGATCCATCATCGAGCAGACCATGCTGAAAAATGTGGTTTTGATATTTGGACTGCTCAGGTGGGGTTCTGCATTATTCTCTACAGAGGATGTCCTGCATAATTGTGATCTGTTGCACCCTTCACAACCTGGCATTTCAAAGGGCAATACCTTGCCAGAAAGAGACATGGAGGAGGCTGAGAGCTCATTGAATAATGAAGAGCAGGAAGGGCAGGAACCTGAATTGGGAAATGAGAGTCAACTTCCATGTGAGGATGCCATAGAAGAAAAAAGGACAGAAAATATGATAGAAGGGGGGATAAAAAAAGGATAAAACTATGGATAAATGAATAAAAATAAAAATGAAAGTAAAAATAAGTGGATAAAAAATATAAAATGATTGGATAAAAAATAAAAATGAATGTAGAATAAAGGGGATTAAAAAAGGGGGTAAGGATGGAGGAGAGAGTTCATGGTCTGAAGTTGTTGAACTCAATGCTAAGTTCAGAAGACTGTAAGGTGCCTAATCGGAAGATGAGGTGCTGTTCCTCCAGTTTGCGTTGGGCTTCAAGGACGGACATGTGGGCATGAGAGCAGGGTGGTGTGTTGAAATGGCAAGCGACAGGGAGGTCTGGGTAATGCTTGCAGACAGACCGAACATGTTCCACAAAGCGGTCACCCAGTCTGCGTTTGGTCTCTCCAATGTAGAGGAGACACCTCTCTCCCCATCCCATTCCCTACAGGGCCATGTGTTATTCGTTCCATGATGTTCTTTCACACAATGCTACCCTTGTTCTGCTATCATCATATTCTGCTTTCTTACCTTTATGCCACTATCAGCACCTTTTTTAGCACTAACCACTACCATTAACACACCCTTTGTCCTTTAGTTCATGACATCTCTGTCAATCCCTCCTTTGTCCCCACCTGTCACTGGCCTTCTATCCTGCTCCACCCACCCACCCTCCCCACCTTTAACAGTATAAATTTCATAACATTTCCACTTCTCTTCATCTCTGAAGAAGGATCATACAGACTCGAAACGTTAACTCTGTTTCTCTCTCCACAGATGCTGTCAGACCTGCTGAGTTTTTCCAGCATTTTCTGTTTTTGTTTCAGATTTCCAGCATCCACGGTATTTTGCTTTTATCTTACTATCTTGTAAGGAGTTTGGTTACCAATGCATTTTGCAGACACTTCCAGTAAAGAGCTTGACCCATCTCCCTGACATAACACATGAGTCAGATGCACATCACATGAATATGAGGCTCGCAAAGGGAGGTGATCATTGAGTGGGAGCATGGTGCACCCTTGCAATGAGGGCACATATGCATATGAACGACACTTTCAAATGACGAGACCATTCTCATGAACAGCAAATGTATTTAAAAGGGCGCATGATATAAACAGTTATTGAACACCCCTGACCCAGAAGTGATGTCAAAGCTTCTTAATATTTTTAACCCCACCGCTAGGTCTTGGTGCATCCCTGACATCTGCAGCAGAAGTGGAGGCAGCCTGCTGAATGCTATACCCTGTTGTCTTTGAAGACTTCAGCAGGCGTCTTCTGGAGGACTGAGAGTTGGAGGGCCTAGGCCTGCTTTGGTTATCCTGTTGTGGGGCAAGTGCACAGCTGGAGGTGATAGGGTCACAGACAGAGGAGATTGGGATTGGCTGGACGCTCAAGGACTCACCTGGGTGAATGGCCTCATGATTTCCAATGGCTTGTCCTCCTCCCTGTCGGTGCCTGAGGGCCCCTGCCTGACTCCCTGAGAAGAGGCTCCTGGAGGGAGGTCAAGGTTTTCCATCCCTCTCACCTAGAGACTGATGGGTCTCACCAATGCCTATAGCGATGGAATGCAGGTCCAAGCAGAAATATGGCAGGATCTGCTGGACCAAGGTCTCCAAGTCGGTCGCCACCCTTCCCATGGAGACCTCGAGGTGCTCGCATGTTGGAGCCACGACATCAGAGAGAATGCTGATGGACTCCTCCATCTTTTGCTCTAGTCTGTTGACTGCCTCCCATAACTCTTCCTGATTTTCCACCACCTGTCATTGCATCTCCAGCATGTGTAACATGGCCATTTCCAAAGGCTCATCATCAGACATCAGACTTGGACTAAACAGGTGCCTGATCTCCAGCAGTCCTCCGAGTGCCACAGACCTGAGCTGTCAAAGCCTCTGACTGCTATGGAGACGTTTCTGTGAGGTGTTCCCAAGAATGTGGCCCCGAGACTACTCTGTAACCCACTGCGGTGTGTGTCTCTGAGCTGGTAGAAGGTGCAGGTGAACGCTGTGACGGGTCTTCTTAAAATGGCTCCTCAGCATCCTCCTCTGAGGTGGCCGGGGCGGGCTGAGGCTTATGTTGGCTCTGATGATCTGTCTGGACTTGCTGCTGCCTGTGAAAGAGAGCCGATAGATTTAGTTCATGAACAGGCTGAATATAACTTTGTATGTTAATCACTGAGAATGTCAGGATGTGATCAACTCATGGAGGGCTTATCCGGACTGGCTCGCTGGGAGAGGCTGATCTCGCCTCCCCACAGGAGCGATCTCTGCCCTCATCCACCAATTCTGCAGCACCTTCTTCATATTTGGACAGCTCCAGGATGTCAGCCCTCCCTCCACTAGTCTTGGATCCCTCCCTCTTGTTGTGGGCAAGATTGGCCTGCATAAAGACAAATGGATGAGTAGTGATGAGAAGAGATGGAGGAGGTTGGGAAGCATGCATGCCTGTTGTGTGTGCTGAGCCCTCCTCAGTGAGAGCTGAGGATGGAGTTTATGCAGCATGATAGATGAGAAGCTGGTGATGTTAAAGTGGCCGTGAAACAATCAGCATTGATGTGTCCCCTGCTAATATTGTGTGAGATCCCTGAGCACTATAGCCCTTTCAGTGCATGATGCCATTATGAGAGTGTGAGATTGGAGTGAGCTGAAGATTGACTTACCTTGGCAGAGCGGCAGAGATCATTCATCCTCTTCCTGCACTGGTTTGCATTTCTCAGGCAGGTGCCCGACGAGCTGACCTCTCTTGCAACCGACCCCCAGGCCGGCGAGGTGGGCTTGGTGGGCCTCCTGGAGTCATCCCTTGGGTAGAGGACATCCTGGTGCTGGCAGACTCCATGGATGAGGGCCTCTTGGGAGGCATTACTGAACCCCGGTGCAGCTTTCTTCTTGGCGCAGCCATATCAAGACATCCCCACACAGCTGGGCTGGAGAGAGTGAATATATGTGTTTGGGTGACGTTTAAGTATGGCGCACAGACCTTTGGCCCCATTAGATAATGGTGGGGCAGGCAAGTCAGTGCCCATCCCGCCATGTGATTCAGAGAGCTACTCGCCTATGCATATTTAATGAGCTTCCAAGCGTGAACTCAAGCGTGAATTCCTGCCCCGCCACCCAACGGGAAACACGCCACGGAACCTGCCCATCACCACATTTAGTTTCAAAAATGGAAAGTTCCGCCCTTCATCTCAGGCCCAGAAACTTTTATCATTAACCTGCTAATGTCCATTAGTGAACCATTGATGTGCATAATTGAGCTCAAGAAATATTGTACAATAATTAGGATCCTCAGTTAGAAACTAAGGAATACAGGGTTTATTCTACTCATAAAAATGGCCTTAATAATGTGTATCAAAATGTTTATTGACACCACCTGAGTGGCCAAAGTCAGTGGTTACATCTTGACGAAGTGATTAGATCTTGAAAAATCTTGTTTTTGTTTTTATATCAATGATTACATCTTCACATGCCATATCCTTATAGATGAACCATTGGCCTAACTCACGGCTCCATTCACCTAAAACCTTCACTCACATACCGAAAAGTACAATTCATACCCCAGATTCATAACTTTACTTCAATCTCACACGTATAGTACTGCAGCAAGCTTCACAATCATATCTCATAGATTGCAAACACTACCAGCTGTTCAACCATAACAGGTATATCACTGAAATGCATTGTACTCCACCCACTGATACACATCCCTCTCTTTCTTGCAGGATAATGTGGCCCATAATTTGAGCCAGGAGCACCTGACCAGTGGGGTCAGGTTCCTCACCACATAGAGGAGACAGGGCTGACTATAATTAGAGCAGCTACCACAGGGGCCAGGGAGATCTGCAATACCCTCCCAAACCCACCTTCTAAATACCAATGTGACTGCTGCTGATCGTTTCTACAAGTCCCCGGCCTCCTGTCACCCAAAATCCCATTCTTTTCCACAGGCTTGGTCAGGTATGAAAATCCAGGCTCAAGTCTGGAAATTCATGGTATTTGTTATACCGTGCCAAATCACTTAATCTAGGGTGACATATAGTGAGTGGAACTGAGTAGGATATCAGGATGAGGTGAATTACTCAGCTTTTTCATACCTGCAAATAAAGGAGCAATCAGGCTGTAGGAAAATGGCTTGCCATGTGTCCTAAATATTAGTTTGAACTACTAACACTATGCAAACCCTTAAGCTATGTGTCAGTTACACATATATGCAGTGCTTTAGAGGCATTCTTCCAATCTCAGATATTGCTTCATGTCTGTTCGTTTCCTGGTTAAGTTCTCCAATTTTTCTCTCACAATCAAAATTAAATAATGTGACTGCATTTGCATTATCAATTCCTAATGTTGCTTTAAATCTCTAAATCATATCAATTTTAAATCATATTTTCTCTAATGAAAAGAAGTTTATTTCTGAGTCTTCAATATAAACAATGTCATTAAAAACTTATCTATTCTATAAGCTCACAAACAAAGATAAAATTGGCTAATTAAACTTACAAAAAGCTATACCAAGGATGAGGGAATTCAGTTACTTGGAGAGGTTAGAGGAACAAGGATTTTTTTTCCTTAGAACAGAAAAGGGTGAGGGGGGGATTTAATAGAGGTGTTCAAAATTATGTATTAAAGGCTTTAATAGAGTAAATTAGGAAAAACTGTTTCCACTAGTGGGAGAGTCAGTAACCAGAGGACATCAGTTTAACATAATTGACAAAAAAAAAACCAGAGGAACAAAGAGAGGAATGTTTTTTATGCAGCAAGTTGTTATGATTTGGAATGCACTGCCTGAAAGGGTAGTGCAAGCAGGTTCAGTAACTTTAAGTAGGAATTGGATATATTTTGAAAAGGAAATATTTTCAGGGCCATGTGGAAAGAGCAGGAGAGTGGGATTAAATGGATTGCTTTTTTTCAAAGGACTAGCACAGGCACAATAACCCATATGAATTCCTATGTGCTGTATGACTCTGTTGTGGTGTCTTTGATGAACGGACCACAGGAGACTCAGGTACAGGTTACGATCGTTTATTCGAGCAATTGCAAGGAGGGGACCATCTCAATGCAGCTTGAGACAGTACTCTGCTAAACTACAAGTGTTCATTATATTTATACATTATTGGTCACGTACAAGAACAGTTCCCAGATTTTGATCTTGTCAACATATAGGTTTACATTAAACAGACAAGTCTCTGGTACAAAGGTACATGCATCATCTGGCCCCACCTACACCCAGGCAGAGACCTGCCTTCCTATCTAAGCTGGGACCATCTGTTCTTCCCCTATCTGTTGAAGAGCACACTTAATCTATGTTATTGCCATTCTCTGACTCCAGTCTAACTCCTCTATCGTATTTACATTCTTCTTCGTCCAATATAGCCTTGCTGATGCTCGCAAGCCCTGAGAATGTGCAAGGTTCAGCATTCTCTCTGTCCCAGCCTGAATTTTAATTGTTAGCTACTTATCAATTGTGGTTTTGCATGCTGGGATATTTTAAGTCAAGTCCCTTGACCATTACTGTATTCCTTTATTTCCCCCTAACAACTCTATGATTGTATCTTTTAGATTTAATTTCTTGCAATACATTTGCTTTGTCATCATGGCATGTGCAATATAATCTGCAACACTCAGCTAATTTCATATGTGTTCTCTTTCTCCCTACATCTTTCTCAACATGTCCCTGTTTTGGTACAGTACTTTTTCCACACATCAGTAACAATTAAGAGTTTCCTTCATTTCCATGTAATTCCTGTGCTGCTTCTTTACTGTATTAGGGTTGCCTTTCTTAAGTATGCAACCCTTTCCTCATTGTTCTCCAGGTCTTTGACATACCATCATGTGTTTTGTGTGCAGAGGATGCTTGGGGATCACCATATTGAAGTAAAAAGGTCTTCTGTTTCTCTATGGCAGTTGACAATGTCTTATATAGTTCAGTCATTCATAAGGCTTCTTAATTTTGCATTGACCTGTTTTAGGGAAATACTGCATCTGCCACAGCTGGACTCACAAACAATTTTTATTGCTTATACCACTTAAATGGCTACACCAGTAACTCAGTGGTAGTACTCCTGCCTTGAAGTCCAAAAGGCATGGGTGTAAGTAGCAATCTGAGACTTGAGTGCATAATCTAGGCTGACATTTCAGTACAGTACTAAGTGCAGCATGGTCAAATGTGCTGCCTTGTGGATGAAGCATTAAACCCAATCTGACCATGAGGTGAACAGAAAAGTTTTGATGACGCTGTTGAAAAAGAATATGGTCCGACTCGGTGTTCTGGAAAAATGTATCTTTCACTCAATAGTGCCAAGAATAGATTAGCCAGTTGCTTATCTCATTGTCACCTCATTTCTGGGATGTACAGACCCATGAAAGGTAAAGCAGATGACCTATTCTTCAAAGAGAATAAAGCCCTGAGTGACAAACAGTGACATATAGTGACAGAATCTAATTAATGATTTGTTTAACACATTCTGTAGAATAGACGTATCATAGCCCATCAGCAATAACAGGGAGATCCAGAAACTCTTCTATTCTTATGATCAAGAATCAAAACTTTCCCTTTCAGCATTAGTGATTCATAAGTCTTACAACCCCTGAAAAGCTTCCATAACTCATGGCCAACAGTGAAATTCTATTTATCTTTGATTGCAACTGTTGAAGAATGGTCTCCAACGCACTAACCACCAAAAATATCAATTGTAATACTATTTTCTGATATTAAAAAAAGACAGAAGATAAATTATAAAAGAAGAAAATCAGGAAAATTAAAAGAAAGATAAAGTATTGAGAAATTTGAAACAATGATTACATTAACTTCATATACAATCAGATGCATAAAATGTCAGTTTAACATGGATAAATGACATAATTTGCCAATTTAGTTTTTTGTATGCATTATCTTTGAATTGAATTTATAAATTTGGATTGAATGTGCATTTCCTGGCAGTTTTTATTTTTATGCTTGGAAAGAGGACAATGTAATGGTCAATGATGGAAGAAAGGTGAATGGGGAGGTGCAGTTGAAGTCATTAGTTACATTCATGAATTATCTCCTCATGTTGTGCCCTATCTATATTGCAGCCTCTCTTACTCTTCCTGTTCTCCCACTCCCTGTTGCACTTGCTCCATCACCACTTCCTCCTCCTCCTGCTCCTCAGCTTATCACCTAATAGAGGGTGGCAAAGGCTGTTCCCTCAAAATGTCAGGCTATACAGCATGTAGCATACTACAACAAATCTAGATACCCTATGAGAATAGAATTGTGGTTAACATAAAAGGGAACAAAAAAATCTTCTACCAGCATGTAAATAGTAAGTAGGTACTAAGAGGCAGCGTAGGGCTTATTTAGAACAAAGGGGGTGATATATGCTTAGAGGCACAGAGCAAGTTTAGAATACTTAATGACTTCTTTGTATCAATGCTTACTAAGGAAGAGGATGCTGACAAAACATCAGTACAAGTGGAGATGGTTGAAGTAACGGAGCGGGTGAAAATTGAGAGGTAGGTTGTACAGGAAAGGCTCGCTTTGCTTAGTCTGCATAAATTTCTTGATCCTGCAATCCAAGTTTCCAAAAGGTGGAGATAATGGGAGGGCTTACGCTGATCTTCCAATCTTTCCAATATATGTGGCAGCTGCCAGAGGGGAGTGGCAAATGTGACACCCTTATCCAAGAAAGGGTGTGAGGACATTTCTAGTAACTATTGGCTGGTCAGTATAGTATCAGTGGTGGGTATGGTTTTGGAAACAATAATTGCGGAAAAATTCATTTGCATTTGAAGAGGTTTGATTTAATTAAGGAGAGTCAGCATGGATCTGTAAAGTCAGGTTGCGCTTGACTAATTGAAACTTTTGATGAAATAACAGAAGGTTGATGAAGGGAATGCAATGGATGTTGGTTCTTTGGATTTTAAGAAAGCATTTGACAAAGTACCACATAAAAGACTGGTTAACAAAATTGAGACTCATAATGGGGTGTCAGTGTCAAATTGGATAAAAATTGGCTCAAGAACAGAAAACAGCGAGTTATGGTAAATGGATGTTTTTCAGAGTGCTGGACGGTAAACGATAATGTTCCCTAAGGGTCAGTTTTAGGATCACTGCTTTTTTTGATATATACAAATGATATTGGAATAAAGACTAAAATATTGAAATTTTCCAATTAAAAGTGTGGCTGAGACCAATCAACTGCAACTGAACAGAGATGGGTTAGCAGAATAGTGACAGAAGGAATCTAATACATAAATGTGAGGTGATGCATTTTAGTAGAAGGGATATGGAGATGCAATATAGACATAATAGCCCAGTCCTAAAGAGTGTGCCGGGATGGAGGGGCCTAGGGGGTTCACGCATGTAGATCTTTGAAGGTGGCAGGACATATTGAGAGAGCAGTTAGTGAAGCATGTGGGATCTTGAGCTTCTTGGGCAGAATTTTGCCCTAGGTTGGTGGGCGAGCCCCACCGGCTCGGCGGCGGGAAAGCAGCCGAACTGCACCGTCAAAGCGGGCCCCGCTGCTATTTTAAGTGGGCGGGCCAATTAAGGCCCGCCCAGCGGTCTGCCTGACGAGAAGCGCTATCCACTTCCTGTGCGTGGGTGGGGGGGGGGGGGGGGGGGGGGTGGAGGGATTCCCTAACCGTCAAAGTACGCTCTTTCGCACATGTGCGCGAAAGAGCGCACTGCTTCCTGAGACTAAGTGCTGTCTCAGGGAGATTACTGACAGTGCTTCAAAGTTTAAAAATAAAAAAATTTAAAAATTATTAACATGTCCCCCTCATGTGACAATGTCACACGAGATGGGACATATTAATAAATCTCAGATAAAGTTTATTAAAGATTTTTAAAACGGACATGAAACCTCATCCCGCCAGTGAATGAGGTTTCCTGTTTTATCAGAAGCCCACTGGGGCTCTTGGCCTGCCCACCAGCCTTAAGGTTAGATGGGCAGGGCCTTTAATTGCCTTAATTATCCTGTCAATGGCCTCAATTCCTGAATATTTAAATGGGATGGGATGACGTTGGGGGCCCCTCCTGACGTCATCCCGCGTCATTTTCCTGTCGGTGAGCGGGCCCCGCCCCCCAAATCGCCAACCGGAAAATTCTGGCCATTGAGTCCAAAAACAGAGAAGTTATGCTGAATATTTATAATGCTTGGGTTAAGCCACAATTAGAGTTTTACTTTCAGTTCTGGCCACAACACTTTAGGATGGATGTGAAGGTCCTTGAGACCCTGCGGAGGAGATTTACCAGAATGGTTCCAAGGGCGGGGGTTTTAGTTACAAGGTTAGGTTGGAGAAGCTGGGATTGTTCTTCATTAAATAAAAGACATTGAAGGGAGATTTGACAGAGGTCTACAAGATTATGACAGGGTTAGATATGATAGACAAAGAAAAGCTGTTCCCATTAGCTGATGGTACAAGGACAAAGGGACACAGATTTAAGGGTTTGGACAAAGAAATAGGGAATTTGAGGAAGAACTTCTTTATGCAGCAAATGACTATGACCTGGACCTCACTGCCTACAGGGGAAATGATCCATGATTTCAAAAGGAAATTGGATGAGCACATAGAGTACTACTGCAGGGCTACTCCAAAGCAGTCCAAACAGAAGCAGCATAGCTCAAGGATGCTAATGATGTGCTCTATAATATTCCATGTGGCAGCATGTCTCTCATTGTAGACCTGCTGTGCCCATGTGCATGGGTTGTAGACCAGAGTCATGAACCATGTCATGAGTGGATAACCCTCATCACCCAGAAACTAATTTTTGACTTGCCCTAGTTTGTCAAAGACAGGTGACATGGAGGACAGCCACAGAATGAAGGAATTGTGATTGCTGCCAGGTTAATGGGCATTCCCTGCATGATGCATTGGCTATGACCACACACCAGTTGCACATTGAGGGGGCGGAATCACTTTCAGTTCGTTAAGGTGGCCAAGTCAGATGAGGAGCACTTAAAGCAATGTGTGTGCAGTCAATGACACCCTACATCATGGGGAAGCCTGCAATTCCTGCAACATTTCATGCCCTCTTCACCTGCTTTTGCCTGGCAAGTGGAATGGAAATTAAGCTGTGTCTTTGTGTATATAGAGCCTCAGTGAACTCCCTTATGCAGCAGTGGATGAAAACTGTGAAATGTTGCTTATATCTCCAGCAGGAGCTTGGAAGGAGCCAGATGTATAATAGCTACGGTAACTTTGACAACCACAGGCAATGCTGCCCTTGCCCCATTTTGTGGGTGCAGTTATCTACAGCAGTGAACAGATTTCAGTCATGACCTTCTTAATGAACTGACGGTGCCTTAAGAGTTGGTACTCACTGAAGTTCAGGTAAGAGAATTGGCCCCTAAAAACCTTTCTGGGTCTGAAAGCCCTTCTACCCCTCACATTTCTCCTTCATTTTGAAGCTTCTTCTGCACTATATGGCATCACTTCATTCTCCCATTCATGCTCAATTCCAAGAGAAAGTCCTACCAGGCAACCCTTGGCTGGAAGCAACTTGTTTCAGCACAAGTTTTTCAATTAAAATCTACTTCAACACCAGGCAGCCCATTCTTTATACACTACTGAGATTTTAGGCAAAGATAGGAAATCTCCATAAATGCATAGATTTGCATCAGCTGCCAGATGAAATAGTTCAACAGCTAACCTGTAAGTAGTTCATGACCCCTTTAAATAATGCTGATGAGGTGTGCATTTCCTTCATGTCTTTTACCATTGTGTTCTGCTGTGTCAAGTTATGACAGAGTGCTGGAGCGTGGCATTTGAAAATAGCAGTGCTGATGTGAAATCAGCATTTCACAGTGACTGACATCATAATCTGCCTACTCTGCATGCTAACAGTGGGCATCAGATGTACACACACACACACTTCCTTTACCCAGAAAGCATTCGGCATACATCCCATCGGAAGCATGCTCAGAAGCTGGGGTGCCATTTTCCACCATTAGGAGACCACGTGGCACTTAAACAACAGGAACTATGGAACCAAATTTTTCCCTTCCTCCCCCTTCTCTTGTAGCATTTGGAAGCATTGACAGGTTAGCACAATACATTTGCTCTTCAGTTTGTACTTAATCACAACTTCCCACAATTCTCTAAACAGCTGCCTTAATCTATATCAGCCTGAACAGCTGCACAAAAGAAGCAATGTAAATTATTCTGATTATTTTTCAGTGTCTGCCCGGTAAGTGACCTCAATTTATTCTTACACTTCATCCTTTGTGGATATGTTTACAAAGTAAAGGACCATGACGGGCGCAATAAATCATCAATGTTGGCTCAAAAGATTTGGCTTCCTTTCAACAAGACAAATTTCGGGCTGCCTGCTTCTCCACTACCAGACCTTAAATGAGGCCCTGAGAGGAGAGGGGAACCATGGGAGGAGGACAAAGCACAGGCAGGTAGCAGCTCTCAGAAATGCTGTCGATTCAGAAGCAGCATTGCTACATATCCCAGTTCTACAGAAAGCTTGAAAGAAATTCATCCTTTTGTTGTTAGCAGCTACTTAGCCACAGTGACTGTGCAAAATATCTATGCGGAGGAGACCCGACTCTTGTTCCACTGAGTATCAGTCAATTGAGCAAAGAAGTCCTAATACAGGCATTAAGGTCCTCATTTATATACGTAACATGGCCGCAAGATTGCATGAAGAATTGTCCAACCCAATATGGAGACAGGTTTCCTTGGGGAACAGGGAATTGCTCTCAGGTATTGGTACTTCTGAGTGATAGATAGGCAGGACAAGCATCGTGTTCTTCTCAGGAATTGTTATTATTATAAGGAAAGAATCAGAGAATGAAATGGTTTTCATTGGTGAAAAAGTATTTAGGAGTACACAGATAATTTGAATATATGTCGCTTAATTATTATCTTTAACTATGACTACAAGAATTGAAACATGTACAAAACTGGCAAATCTCAAAAATGATTACAAGAAATACTGTTTTCCTATAAATAGATAAAACATATAAAGTAAACTCCCATTGTAGTGGCTAAATGCTTTCAAACTGCTTGCAAAATGCATTCTTGTACCCAATATGATTCAAACTGGGCGAATTACTGTTTTGAAACATGATTACGTATAGATATGAAGGATAAAAACAGAAAATGCTCAAAATACTCAGCAGGTCAGGTAGCATCTGTGGGGAGAGAAACAGAGTTAGCGTTTCAGGTCATGATCTTTCATCAAAACTGGGAAAAGTTAGTGTAACAGCTGTTAAGGAGGTGAAATGGGGGAGGATGGGAAAAAAAATCTAGAAGGAAAGCCTGTGATAGGGCAGAAGACAGGAGACATTAAATGACTAAAGAGTTGGTGGGGCAGGAACAGTTGGTGGTAATGAAGTAGAGAAACAAAGGTCCAGAGGAGGTGTGAATGGCAAAATAATGAACAGCTGCCATCTAACAATAAAAAAACGAGAAAAATAAGGTTAAGGCAAAGAAAATGAGACAACATTTGGTGGGGGGTGGGGTAGGCAGAGATTATGGTCTAAAATTGTTGAACTCAATATTGAGTCCAAAAGGCTGCACAGTGCCTAATCAAAAGCTAAAGTGCTTTTCTTTGAGCTTGAGTTGAGCTTCACTGAGACACAGCAGCAGGCCGAAGACAAAGATGTGAGTGTGAGCGCAAGTTGAGGAATTAAAAGGCAAGCCATCGGAAGTACAGGTCGCTCTTTTGTACTAAGCAAAGGTACACTGCAAAGCAGCCATCCAGTCTGCATTTTGTCTCCCCAATGCAAAGAGACCACATTGTGAGCAGCAAATACAGTATAGCAAATTGAAATGTAACATGTAAATCATGAAACATGTAAATTGCTGCTTCACCTGGGATGAGTGTTTCGGATGATGAAGACAGAGGATCGAGGTAAAAGGGCAGGTGTTACATTTCTTACATTTACGTGGAAAGGTGTGAGAGAAGGGGGCAGGATGTTGGGGGTGATGCTGGAGTGGACCAGGGTGTCACATAGGACTTGGTCCCTTCAGAATGCTGATGGGGAGGGGAAGATGTGTTTGATGGTAGCATCAAGCTGGAGATGCAGAAATGGCAGAGGATGATCCATTGAATACTGAGGTTGCTGGGGTAGAAGTTGAGGACAAGGGAAACCCTATCATGGTTCTGAGAAGGAGGGGAAGGGGTGAGAATAGAAGTGCTAGAAATAAATCAGACACCGCCAAGGGCCCTGTCAACCTCAGTGGGGTGGAGAAATACTTGATTGAGGAGAAAGGAGGACATGTCAGAGGCACTAGTATGGAAGGTTGTATCATCAGAACAGATGCAAAGCGGATAGAGAAACTGGAAGAATGGAATGGAATCCTTACAGGGTGCAAGGTGAGGAAGTGTAGTCAAGGAATGTAGTCAAGGTAGCTGTGGGAGTCAGTGGCTTATAATGAATACTTGTTGATAGTGGAGACAAAGAAAGTTGAGGAAGGGAAGGGAATAGTTAGAGATGGACCATGTGAAGATGAGAGAAGAGTGGAAATTGGAAGAAAGGTTGCTGATGTTTTCCAATTCAGAGCAAGAGTAGGAAACAACACCAATACAGTCATCAATATACCAGAAAAAGGATTGGCGGAGGGGGATGAAAGTGACCCACCATGCACCGCCACTTGAACACTCTTGACATCTCTCTTCAGCAGCACCGACTCATCCATGATTACAGGTATCTCCTGGACATTCAACATTCCTCGAACCACTGTTCTCACCGCACTCTGACTTACACACTCTGTGCAATGCGCCACCACATGAACACTCCACTGCTCTCTTCAGCAGCACTGACTCACCCATGATTATAGACATGAGGGGTTGAGCAGTTTAGTGGGTTTACATACTATCCTATTTCAGGTCCATTTTCAAAATTGGATTGTGAATAACCATAGCATGCACTGTGAATGCTGTAGTCAATTTCTTCAGGAGAAGGACCATTGGAAACTCTTACTCAAAATGTAAACTTCAATTATTTTACTTACCATATAGATATGGTAATATATATGTATTATATACATATATAAATTCTGTTTTTGAAGTATTTAGAGAGCAATATTTACAGCATACAAGAACACACATCCTGCCAAATTATAGCTCACTAAATTGGTTTTAGTGCTTTCTTTCCTTTGATATTTCTACATTTCTATTTATATGAATCTCAAATATTAGTATTACAGAATTAATGAGATATGAGTCATCTGGAATTGTGTCTAAATTTCAAAAATATTACATTAGTTGAATCATAGATGCATGAAAAGAAAACATCAGACTTTTAGATGGATTAAAACCTCATTGACCATTTCATATATTCATGATACATACATAAATCTTTATATACAGTCTTTCTGTTACCTTCTGGCACAGAGCAAGACCTTTTACTGTCCATGTAGATACATTAATAATTTAATGTGAAATATATAATTCCTACCAGACGCTGAATCCTCACCAAGCACAAGCACACCAAGAATAATTTCTTGAGATACAAACTTTCATTTTTGCGTTCCATCTCAAATTTATTTCAAAACGTAGGACTAAGCAACAAATAAGAATGCCTACTTGTAAATCAGAATAAACAACTCAATAACTTATATATTGAAAAATTTAAAGATATTGTACAACTTAGAGGGCTTTAAAATACCTATAGCGAACCACTACACATATATTTACAAGCTTACAATTTGAGCATAGGCTTCGCGATTGAAAACGTAAACCATTTTATGTAATGTGTTTTTGATATAAATATTTAAAGCACTGCATCATCTCTCATAATCCTTCAAAAATATTGAAGCAGGATTCCAAAATTGTTCTCTTAAATTCCATTTAACAAATGCAAATTTAAAATATATTTGACCAGAATTTACAGTAGCTGCCAAACTTATTTAACTTGTATGAGATTTTGCACAGCAAGTTGCTGTACGTGGGAGATTGAAATGAGGCACCTGCGATCTGTGTAAATAGAGCAAGCAACTGTATATCAGATTGAATGATTATGAATAGAGTCTGATACAAGATAGTAATACTGTGGATGCTGGAAATCCAAAATAAAAACAGAAGCATCTGTAACTACTCAGCAGGTCTGGAAGCATCCGTGAAGAGAGAAACATTAAATGTTGCAGTTGGTAATTCATTATCAGAATAGGTTAGAACAATGACTTTAATATTAAATCAGGAACAGAAAGAGAAGAAATGAAAGATTACGTTAAGAGAGGGAAAAAAAGAGACAGAAGGCAAAAGTTAAAAAAGTACTTAATTTTCTTTAAAATCTCCAACAACAATTCAAAGCTAAAGGAATGAGACTCTATACTTTTAATGCTTTACTTTTACTCATAGACTCATAGATGTTTACAGCACAGAGGGAGGCCATTAAGCCCACCGTGTCTGCGCTGGTCAACAAAGATCTGACTACACTAATCCCATTTTTCAGCACTTGGCCCATAATCCTGGAGGCTATGGCAATGCAAGTGAATATCTAAGTACTCTTAAATGTTACAAGAGTTTCTGACTCAACCACACTCTCAGGCAATGAGTTCCAGACTCCCACCACCATCTGGGTGAAAAGACTTCTCCTCAACCCCCCTCTTAGCTTTCTACCCCTTACCTTAAATCTATGCTCCCTAGTTGTTAATGGAAAAAGTGCCTTTCTTTCCACCCTATCTATGCCCTTCATAATCTTTTACACCTCTGTCAGCTCCCCTCTCAACCTTCACTACTCCAAGGAAAACAACCCCAACCTATCCAATCTTCCCTCATAGCTCAGACCTTCCAGCCCAGGCAACATCCTGGTAAATCTCCTCTGCACCCTCTCCAGTGCAATAACATCCTTCCTATAATGTGGTGACCAGAACTGTATGCAGCACTCCAGTTGTGGCCTAGCCAGTGTCAAAGAGATTGTTTGTAATAATTAAAACCTATCATACTATTAAAAAACCCTAAGTTTCTGTGTCCAATTTAGTTTTTATTGACCAGGCAAATACAGGCACATCACCTTGTTTATTGCATTAAAATGGCGAGTCAAGCAATGAGATGCTGTATTTGGCACATTTCAGACAGCACCTTCTGAATTTTCACATTCAGCCATGCATCTACACTCACCTGAAGTTGCTTGAAATTTGCACATAAATAATGGTGAGCACCATTATGGTTAGCCGGACTATTACATTGAGATGAAAATCTGGACCAGTAGAGTTTCTGAAAGACTAACCCAATGAATTATGCTTCACTAGAGAATAATCTTGAAGTAGATCAAGAGATGGCATGGTGTAGCGATTTTCTTTGACTTCTGGTACCTAGCTTGAAATCCAGGACATGTGATAGGATGAACGACCTCTCTCTGCTGCCCATAAGGTTCTACATGATTCATAGAATTTGTCATTGGATTATCAACTTAAAAGCATGTGAAATGAAAAAAATTACACTGCTACATAGGGAAGGAGTATTCTACTTGGGATGATAGTATGACTCATTGAGCAAAAATTCCTCTAAATAACTACATGGAGCAAAACCATGAATGTGTAATAGATTCAGGATTTAATTACATATGGTGCATAGAGGAACTCATTATATGAGAAGGGAGAGCCTCTTCCTATCATTCAGCGACCTACTGAATTTCGTCACTGTCTAAGGAAGAGGCATTAAAATGCAAAGTGCTGGATATTGAAACAATGGCTGCAACAGAGACACCCACCCAAAACCCCTTGGAAATACACAATGGGTGAAGTATAACAGGTCAAGCTGCAGCCACTGCAGGGAGATTGCAAAAAAGACCTCAGCAGAAGAGACAGGCTAAAAGATCTCTATCTCTTTTGGAACAAATGTACTACCCGGTTCAGAAGCCAACGGTATTTGAAATCTACCAGCAGACAGAGACCTCATAAAAACTACAATGTCTTCTACATCTGACCCATCCATGAAACCAGAATCCAAATCGACGGCAATTTTCAAAGATCTACAACTCCAGGGCAATCAAAGGACACTTAACCATAAATTCTTTTAACTTTTTCTATTGGACTCTAACATCTCCTATTTCTAATACCTGTATTTATGTGATGCCTTTTTATTATTTTTTTTCTCTCAGATTTAGTGATGAATAAATTTGCTCTTTTTTTTAAACTCAAGAAAACCTTGTTTGACTGGCTCCTTATTTCTCACAGCTTAAATAGTTAAGTACATTTGGATTCGAAAAAGGCATTTCCTCATGAAAAAGAAACTTAAACCTTTGTTGTAGCCCTTACCAAGGAGGCTGAATCGAGGGGAGCCAGTTCACTCCTTCTCACCTGGTTATAACAGCATACACCAGGCCAAAGATGCACACACTGGAGGAGCTGAATGAGTCAGGAAGAGGCAATTTCCACATGAGCATAGGAACAGAGGTAGGCCAGTTAGCCCCTTGAGTCTATTCTTCCATTCAATGACATTTTAGTTGATTTATGAATGAACTCCGTGGCCAGGATCTTTAGGTCGGCTTGCCGACATGTAAAATGACGCGGGATGATGTCGGGCGGAACTCCCGACGTCACTCCGCGTCATTTCAGTTTTCAGGTCGGCAGGGGCGCAGCCAAATCAGCTGTGCACCCGCCGACCTGTCAATGGCCTATTGAGGCCATTTAAAAAGTAATTGAGATAAGTAATGGACCTGCCCATCCAACCTTAAGGTTGGCGGACCAGCCGGGAACCCTGGCGGGTTTCAGAAAAAGCATGAAACCTCATCCATGGGCGCAATGATGTTTCAAGACTGTTTTAAAAATTTTAATAAATGTATGCTTTAAAGTGATGGACATGTCCCAACTCATGTGACAATGTCACATGAGGCGACATGTCAGGGAAATTTTATTTTTGCACCTTCACCATTTTTAAATTTGGCGCTGATCTCTCTGAGGCAGCACTTAGCCTCAGAGAGATGAGTGCGCTCTTTTGCGCGTGTGCGCAAAAGAGTGCACTCTCGGCTGAGGGATTCCCCCCCTCCCCCCCACCGCCCACACAGGGAGCGTACAGTGCTTCTTGGCAGATGTCACACTGGGCGGGCCTTAATTGGCCCACCCACGTAAAATGACAGCGTGCCCCCGATCAGGGGCGCCAATCGGAGGCATGCCCACCTGCGCCCACTCCTGCACTTCCCCCCCAACGGGGGAAAATTTTTCCCCATATACCCATCTTTGCTCCCTATCTCATTTGACTGGATGAGCGCAGCTTCAAAATGTTCAAGAAATTCAACAGCATCCAAGACAGAGAAGCCCGCCTGATTGGCACCCCATCCAACACATTCAACATTCACTCCCTCCACCACCGATGCACAGTGGGTGCAGTCTGCACCACCTACAAGATGCACTTCAGAAACTCAGCAAGCACATTTGCAACAGCACCTTCGAAATATGTGACTTCCACTGCCTAGAAGGACAAGAACAGCAGATGCATAGGAACACCACCATGTGCAAGTTCCCCTCCAAGCCACATGCCATTCTGACTTGGAACTTTATCAGTTTCTTTGTTGTCATTGGGTCAAAATCCTGGAAATCCTTCCCTAACAGCACTGTGAGTGCATCTACATCACATGAACAGTAGCAGTTCAAGAAGGCAGTTTACCACCATCTGCTCAAGGGCAATTCACCATCTGCTCAAGGGCAATTAGGGATGGCAACTTTGTTGACGCATAACTTCTTTGTATTGCTTTTTGATATTGTTTCATTCATTCATGGAATGTGGGTGTCGCTGGCTAGGCCAGCATTTATTGCCCATCCCTAATTGCCATTGGGAGCATGGTGGTGAGCTGCCTTCTTGAACCGCTGTCTTCCCTGTGGTGTAGGTGCACCCACAGTGCTGTTAGGTAGAGAGTTCCAGGACTTTGACCCAGCGACAGTGAAGGAACTGAAATATATTTCCAAGTCAAGATGGTGAGTGGCTTGGAGGGGAACTTCCAGGTGGTGGAGTTCCCATGTGTCTGCTGCCCATGTCCTTCTAGATGGTAACAGTTGTGGGTTTGGAAGGTGTTGCCTAAGGAGCCTTGGTAAGTTTCTGCAATGCATCTTGTAGATGGTTCACACTGCTGCCACTGTTTGTCAGTGATGGAGGAAGTGAATGTTTGTGGAAGGAGTGCCAATCAAATGGGTCGCTTTGTCCTGGATTGTGTCAAGCTTCTTGAGTGTTGTTGGAGATGCACTCATCCAGGAAAGTAGAGAGTGTTCCATCACACTCCTGGCCTATGCCTTGTAGATGATGGATAGGCTTTGGGGAGTCAGAAGGTGAGTTACTCGCCACAGGATTCCTAGCCTCTGACCTGCTCTTGTAGCCACAGTATTTATATGGCTAGTCCAATTCAGTTTCTGGTCAATGGTAACCCTCAGGATGTTGATAGTGAGGGATTCAATGATGGTAATGCCATTGAACATCAAGGGGCGATGGTTAGATTCTCTCTTGTTGGAGATGGTCATTGCCTGGCACTTGTGTGGTGCAAATGTTACTTGCCACTTGTCAGCCCAACCCCGGATAATGCCCAGGCCTTGCTACATTTGGACATGGATTGCTTCTATACGTGAGGAGCTGTGAATGGTGCTGAACATTGTGCAATCACCAGCAAACATCCCCACTTCTGACCTTATGATGGAAGGAAGGTCATTGATGAAGTAGTTGAAGATGGTTGGGCCGAGGACACTACGCTGAGGAACTCCAGCAGTGATGTCCTGGAACTAAGATGATTGACCTCCAACAACCACAACCATCTTCCTTTGTGCTAGGTATGACTCCAACCAGTGGAGAGTTTTCCCCCTGATTCTCATTTACTCCAGTATGCTAGGGCTCCTTGATGCCACACTTGGTGAAATGCTGCCTTGATGTCAAGAGCAGTCACTCTCACCTCACCTCTGGAGTTCAGCTCTTTTGTTCATGTTTTAACCAAGGCTGCAATGAGGCCAGAAGCTGAGTGACCCTGGTGGAACCCAAACTGAGCATTAATGAGTAGGTTATTGCCAAGCAAGTGCTGCTTGATAGCACTGTTGATGACCCCTTCCATCACTTTATTGATGATTGAAAGTAGACTGATGGGGCAGGAATTGGCAATGTTGGATTTGTCCTGCATTTTGTGTACAGGACAATTTTCTGGGCAATTTTCCACATAGACGGGTAAATGCCAGCGTCGTAGCTGTACTGGAACAGCTTTGCTAGGGGTATGGCAAGTTCTGGAGCACAAGTCTTCAGTATTATTGCTGGAATATTGTTAGGGCCCATAGCCTTCACAGTATCCAGTGCCTTCAGTCGTTTCTTGATATCACATGGACTGAATCGAATTAGCTGAAGACTGGATCTGTGATGGTGGGGATCTTTGGAGGAGGCTGAGATGTATCATCCACTCGGCACTTCTGGCTGAAGATTGTTGCAAATACTTCAGTCTTATCCTTTGCACTGATGAGCTTGGCTTCCCCCATCATTGAGAATGAGTATATTTGTGGAGCCTCCTCCTCCAGTGAGTTGTTTAATTGTCCACCACCATTCATGACTGGATGTGGTAGGACTGCGGAGATTAGATCTGATCCAATGGTTGTGGATCACTTAGCTCTGTCTATCGCATGCTGCTTATGCTGTTTGGTACACAAGTAGTCCTGTGTTATAGCTTCACCAGGTTGACACCTCATTTTTAAGTATGCCTGGTGCTGCTCCTGGCATGCCCTCCTGCACCCTTCTTTGAACCAGTGTCGATCTCCTGGTTTGGGTAGTAATAGTAGAGCGGGGGATATGCCAGGCCATGAGGTTACAAATTGTGTTCGAGTACAATTCTGCTGTTGCTAATGGCCCACAGCACCTCATGGATGCCTAGTCTTGAGTTGCTTGATCTGTTGGAAATCTATCCCATTTAGCATTGTGGTAGTGCCACACAACACAATGGAGGGTATCTTCACTGTGAAAATGGGATGTTTGTGGTAATCAGCAGGAGATTTCCTTGCCTATGTTTGACCTGATGCCACAAGACTTCATGGAGTCTGTCGTTGATGTTGAGGGCTCCCAGGGCAACTCCCTCCCGACTGTGTGCCACTGCCTCTGCTGGGTATGTCTTGCTGGTGAGACAAGACATACCCAGAGATGGTGATGGTGGTGTCTGGGACATGATCTGTAAGGTATGATGCCGTGAGTATGGCTATGTCAGGTTGTTGCTTGACTAGTCTGTGAGGCAACTTTCCCAATTTTGGCACAAGCGCCCAGATGTTAGCGAGGAGGACTTTGCAGGATCGACAGGGCTGATTTTGCCATTGTCGTTTTCAGCGCCTTGGTCAGTGACAGGTGGTCCGGCCAATTTCATTCCTTCTTATAGACTTTTTAGCATTTTGATACAACTGAGTGGCTTGCTGGGCCACTTCATAGGGCATTTAGGAACATTATTGTGGATCTGGAGTCACATGTAGGCCAGTCCGGGTGAGGACAGCAGATGTCCTTCCCTAAAGGACCTTAGTGAACCACATGGGTTTTTACGACAATCGACAATGGTTTCATGGTCATCATTAGACTTTTAATTCCAGAGTTTTAATGAATGCAAATTCCACCATTTGTCGTGGTGGGATTCAAACCTGGGGCCAGAATTTTCCCTTTGACGGGTGGGCAGGCCCGGCCGACTCGGCGGCGGGCGGGCAGCCGATTGCCACCGCCGAAACGGGCCGCGCCGCTATTTTCCACGGGCGGGACAATTAGGGCCCGCCCAGTGGGTAAGCAACTCCCGTGGAGAACGGGAAAATAGTGGCGGGGGCAGGAGGCCTCAGACCACCGGTTCTAACGGGGAACCGGCAGTCTGTATAAAGAGTGGCCAGGCAGCCTGCTTGAGGCAGTGCACCATGACCACTTGGGGAGAGAGGGAGGCAGCTATGGTTCCACAGCAGCATGAGCAGGAGGAGGGGGGCAGGCTGCAGGAGAGGCCAGCGATTGCTAAGTGCCCTCTCCATGCCTTGCTGTCCTTCTTCAAGGGGTTTCCAGCCATCGGGATGTGTTGTATCCAGATGATGGGAGGAGGGGGCCCCCCCATGTCACCAGGCAGGCATGGGAGGAGGCTGGTGACGCTGTCAGTGCCCATGATGATGTGCGGCGCACAGGCACCCAATGCTGCAAGAGATTCAATGATTTGCTGCGCTCTGGAAGGGTGAGTACTACGTCGGCCTTGGCCATTTGACACAGAAGGTAGCCTGAGCATTTGATCCCCTCCCATGTCTTGCTGTCGTTACTGCATTGGGCATTTGGTGCATGCTGGGTGGGCAAACAGATAGTGACCATGCTTACATCAGCCTTAGTGGTTGAGGAGAAGATGGGTTCTCCCCGCAGCATATGTTGGTGTTTGTCACATTTGAGTAGTCTGGGGGCAGCCTGCAGGGGATGCAGCTAGACACATACTCAGAACTCCAACTCATGTCATATTGATGGTGATGAGATGGTGAAAGGGGAGCCTCAAGGTGTTGCGGCCAAGAAACATCTGCTGGTATCGCCGCTGCACCTAGTTGCACCTCCTTGCCATGGGCGATAAGACCCGTGTGCTATTCAAAGTGATGGATGCTGAATGTGTCCAAGGTGTCCATTGGGGGAGGGGGTTGGGACCAGCCGTACTATCTTCTGGGGACTGGTCACCAGTAGTGTGGACAGGAGCCGCTGGAGGCCTCAGATGGGCCACTGTGGTTGGGGTGAAGCGTGCGCATGCAGAGTACATGAGCGATCAGCCCCGATAAATGGTGTTCCCTGTTCTGCAGGCAAAAAGTCAACACAATCAGCGGGAGTGCCAGAGGACTGGAGGTGGGCACGCCCTCCTCCAGTGCCTCACAACCTTTGAGGAGCAGGCCACGGAGCTGGGCAGGAGGCAGGAGGCCAGGGCGGCCGGTGGCGGCGAGGCTGGGGTCCAGCGGGCAGGTATTTGAGGTCCACAGTCCCATTCACTCTGTCTGCCCACCATCCAATCCACTGATGGTTGCTGCAATCATTAATGCTGCAACAATGCTCATTCACTGACTGAGACATTCTGACGTGTGGGTCATGCAGAAGGGACCGTCGTCCCCTTGAGGATTCGCGTCTCCACTACCTTCCAAAGTCACCTTATCCCATTTGTGACCACTATCACCATGGTCTAACATGCCATGGCATCGCTGCTGCACAGCCAAAGACTTATTGCATCTTAGGGGGTTTTGGACCTCCACCACGCTTTCAGCCAGTGCGCCCCACATTACTTTGTCCAAAAGGTCCTCAGCACCTCAGCTGCGAACCTCATGGTACTCAACTTAAATAAATGCCACCACTTTACTCATCCTTGCGCCAAGGGGAAATATTGCATTCTGCCCACCTGTTCTATGCCCTTCCTAATGGAATGAAGGTCAATAATGTGACCTCTCAATCTCCTGTGATCCACGGCAAATGTCGCAAGTGTTTGCAATGTTTCCTCAGCACCGCAACTATCCAGGCCAGCATGCATCCATGCAGGTACCTCTGCACTCTCCCCACTCCAATGGTACATAACATCCCAAGTGGCATTCCTGAGGCCATCTGACCAGCCTGTCTGTATGCGTGTCTAATGGTTGAGCCTCCTCTTGACTCTTTTCCACCCCACCAATGTTCGTCTCCTTAGGATCTTGAAGGGTGAGTGACTTATGAGGCTGGGGGGGGAAAGGGATGAAAGGTTAAACTGACTTTACGCTAACTGATGCAGTGTCCTTGTTAATTTCAGTGTCACCACCACATGGCCGCGCCAAAAGACACCGCAGACCCCGTCCACACTTGAGGGCCAAGACATGCAACTTGCGGCATATCATTTCAGCCAGCCAAGCACCAGCGCAGACACAAACACCTCGGTGGAGAATTTGCCATCGGCTAGTGTCCCGGGTCAAAGTGGGGAGGGCACTTCACAATCGCTGGAGGAGATGGTAGGGACAGAGAGTGCCGATGGTGCCAGCAGCCGGAGGGCTGCAGGGGACGATGTACATGCTGAGTCCAGCACTGATGACTTGCCTCTGGAGTTGTCACCAATGCAGCAGCTGCAGAACAAGCGACAGGAAGCGCATTTGCATCTGGAAGGGTTGCATGAGGGTATTCTTCAGTTGGTCTCTGTGATGGAGGAGTCCAGGCAGAGTGCACATGAAGGCATGAACCTCAGGGCAGAGCTTCTGGCTTCCTCCACTGAGAGATTGGCGGCTCTCATGGAGAGGGGGTTAGATCGGATGGAAAATCTTCTGATTGGGTTACGCTCTGACCTGCAAGCCCTCACAGTGGTACTGGCCACGGGTGGTCATTTCCAATATGGGAGATGTTGTGGGCACCAAGCATTGGCGCTCAGTGCCCGTGCAACTGTGGTGAGCAGGGAGGTCCAATGTGACCTCATGTCAGCGCAGCAGCTGCCTGTCATCACTGCGAGCTCCTCTCAGGGCGCTCCGGATGAGGGCAGCAGCTCCTCCACCCCTCTGCCAGTCAATGTTTCTTCCATTGAGGCTGCGACAACTGGGGTGGTGCCAATTCTGGAACTGGCCACTCCCTCCCAGGCGGGGCCATCACAGGCTCCACGGGCCAGAGGACGCCCACCAAGGTCATCGAAGCCAAAAGGACAGCAGAGTCAGCAGGCTGTCTCACAAGCCACTCCGAGCGATGGGGCGGCACCTAGACGTAGCACCCGAAAGCGTAAGCATAAGGCACCTTAGGCACTCCGCAGGTTTGTCACTGGTGATTTTGTGTTGGCCTTAGAATAGGGAACAAAGTTCTTATGTTTGCAATGGAGAAGTCTCTGTTATAATTTGGACATAATAAAGTCCATTTTTCTGACCATGGCTGAGGATGTTTCCTTTGTGCTGCATTTGTGTTTTTCACGGACATATCATGAGTGTTTGAGTGGACATTGATGTTTCTGTACTAAGCCCTTAGTTGCAGCTGATAAGGTGGAAGATGTAGCACCTAAGTGCCACTTGTGGAAGTGCCAAGCAATGCTGTTCCTGCTGATCTATGTGTGTGGAGCTAGCTGAAGGTTCATTGGATTAAATTGTCCCGGGTGTCCCTGCCTCCTTGGTGTAGTAGCGGGTCGGCGTGCAGCCCGTCATCATCGCCCTGTGTTTCCTCATCCTCTGAGGCACTGCTGGATTCATCATGTGCAGTCTCATCCAGGGGGTCAAGGTCATCGTCAACTGCATCCCCCCTTTCCAGCGCAAGATTGTGCAGAGTGCAGCATGCTACCAGTATCAGAGAGATGTGATCTGGGGGCTACTGGAGTGCGCCCCATGAGCGGTCCAGGCAACGGAAGCGCATCTTGAGAAGACAGATGGCTCTCTCCACCACAGCCCTTGTGGTGCGGTGGCTCCTATTTTACTGCTGCTCATCTTCTGTTCTTGGATGGCGGAGAGGCGTCATGAGCCACCTCCACAGGGGATAGCCCTTGTCACCCAGCAGCCAACTATCCAGCTGAGCCGGAGCACTGAAGAGCCCCGGCACCTGGGAGTGTCTGAGGATGTAGGCATCGTGGGAGCTGCCTGGGTACCTTGCACAAACTTGTAGAACCTACATCCTGTGATCACACACTATCTGCACGTTCATGGAGTGGAAGCCCTTCCTGTTGATGAAGGCACCGGGCTTACCTGCTGGCACCTTGATGGCCACATGTGTGCAGTCTATACCACCCTGGATGCAGGGGAAGCCAGAAATGGCTGCAAAGCCTCTGGCTCGCTGTGCCTGACTTGCCTGGTCACAGCGGAAGTGGATGAAGGTCAATACCCGTCTGAACAGAGCGTCTGTAACCTGCTTGACACAAGATTGGGAGACACCGCAAAGATCACCCACCGAGCCCTGGAAGGAGCCAAAGGCATAGAAGTGGAGGGAAACTGTGAGCTTCAGAGCCGCTGGCATGGGGTGTCCACCCACACAGTTAGGAGATATCACAGGGCCAATCATCTGACAGATATAGGTGACTGTTTTCCTTGAGAGTCGGAGCCTCCTTCGGCACTGCACCTCAGTCATATTGAGGTAGCTGCTTCTCCACCTGTATACCCTGGTAGCAGGATAGTGGCATCTTCTGTGGCCCCTTGCACCTTGGACAACCTCTTGGCCCTGTGCCCCTTGTGCCTGCGCCTGGCCTCCCAAATGTGGCTCGCCTGGAGGTTGATTGTCCAGTCCTGGCCTCCTCGGTATTCTATCCTTCCCTTCCTCCTCAGAGGAGCTGCCTCCAGTGGAGATGTCAGAACCCATACCCCAGGCTAAATGGAAGCCTCCGGAAAGCTGCAGGCCCGAGAAAGATTACTGTATGCAGACTGGTTTCAAAGTACACAAAAAGCTCTTGGAAATATATGTGAACTGCTAACAATCAAACAGGCAACTTTTAAACACTTTCTGCAATTAAAACTTCGTGGAAAACATGAACAACCCCTCTGATTCTACATATCCCGCCAGTGCATGAGCTTTAATAAAAAATCTCCTACCCGCCTGCCCGTTGGGCCCGTGCGCCAACCCAAAGTTCGCACGGGCCCCTCAAAATCCTGGACAATTGGCAAGTTAAGGGCCTTAACGAGGCCTTTAATTAATGGCGGGAGAGCGTCCCGCTGCTGTGTGCGCCCGCCGACCAAAATATTGCGATGCCCCGCGCTGACGTTGGGATGCTCCCGCAACGTCAGCACGCGACATTTTAAGCGCTGACGTGCGGGCTCCGCCACCCGCATGTCAGCCAGAAAATTCTGCCCTGGGTCTCTGGATTACCAGTCCAGTGTCAATATCACTACGCCACTGCCTCCCCCCTAAGGTTTGAGGTAATTCTGTCACTGGCAATAAACAGACTGCTTGGGATAATCATGTTGGTGATTGTTGTATGTCCATGGACCTTCTTGGTCTGCTAGTACACACACTTGTTTTCTCCTCCATCATATTCAGCAAAGTAAATTGGCTGATGTACCTATATTACTTATAAACTGAAACAATTGAGATTGCTCCATGCTGAACTCCTTTGCCATCTCACCATTTTTATAGTCATTCACACTGTGACAACCAGAGGCATTTTTGTACCCTTAGCAAGCCCTTAACAAGCAAAAAAAGTGAACACCAAAGCTGCATCTTCAACAAATTTAGTTCTAAGAGGTATCAGAAGGATAAGCAAAATTGAAACATACTTACCATACTTGTTACCTTTAATTTTTCATCCTGACATTCCTTCTCTTGAGGAACATTATAACATGAATATTTAAAACACATCAAGCTGCTTTAAATGAAGACAATTAATTGTATTTCTCCAACCTGTTACACTAAAGAAAGGAAATTGTATTATTTTGAATAAAGTTAGTAGTTTGACAAAAGTGAGTCATAAATCAAACCACATTGATTAAATTACTAATTGTCTCACCCAATTGCGATAGAATGATTGCAGGCAGAATTTGACAGCCCCCAAAACATTTGTGGAGATTGCAATGTACAATTAACCTATGCCATTCTTTCTGATGCAGGCAGCACACAACTTCATACTTCCTGTTCATTTAGATGTTTGTAGCATGCAACCAGCACAAAACGCTCTGTTGAATGGCTGAGCGGGTGCGCAAAATGGTGAAAGTCTAGCACAAGCTCAATTGAGCGATCACTAGTTAAAGAGGATATGCAAGTTGACTGGAGCAGGTGCTGGACATCATTCCAAAACTGAGTGTTACGGGCAGGATGGGGTTTAATTTAAACTTGATTTCTCCTCTCACCACCCATCCGTAACAGTAAGGTGTTTTGATTTTGATTTTGCTCTTTATAAGCAATGGCATATTTCCCAACCCCTCAGTTTTGGTGCAATCCAATTTTTATTCATAATCCCCCCTCACAGCAAACTTGAGATAGGGTAAATTCAGAGGGTTAGTTTATTCACACTTACTCAAACATGAGAGGAACATAGTCTCCTTTTCACTCTTACAATAAAAGGAAGTGGATAGAGAAAGAAAGATTTTCAGGGCAATGACCACAGAATAAAGAATTATTATTTCACATGAGTCCAGAGTCCAGAATCAAAGTCCAATAGTATATTCCTTCACAGAGGTCAACAAGCTGAAAGCTGTTGCTGGATAATTTACTTTTCCAGGATAGATGACTTTCATGATGAGATAGGCATGTAGTGATGAATTAGTCTTGCAGGTGATGGCATAGAGGTGCAGAAGTTCCAGTAGAAACACTGTTGATGGGGTCAAACATTCAATCCTAGACAGAGTCCTTTTTCTGTGCTGCTGTTTGGTAGATGGAAAGATGGAAGACTGATATGTAGTACAGTAAGACAGGATAACTAGCTCTCCCAGTTAGGGGGGTCATGTCACATGACTCCCTCCTCTCCACTTTGGCTTTGACAAAGGGTGTATATTCCTTTGTCTGGGTAGACATCAGTGGCCATGCCTGGCTTATGAAACATAGATGGCCTTTGTCTAATTCCCTTTGAATTTGGTCTCCGCAGCTCACAGGTTCGTTGGCATCTCTTCAGAGATAACAAGGAGTCAGCTTCTCTGATGCTGCCAGAAAGTTCCTTTTGTTCAGGGTTTCAGGCAGACTTAGCTTCAGCCTTTGTAAAGTCTTTGTCCAGTTTTTAAAGTTTTAGAAATCAGCCAGGATGAGACATATATAAAAATATAGTGTGAGGTCTTAGCTCTGGTCCAAAAGTTTGACCTGGGAAAGGCACAAGAATGGCACAACATGGGAAAGAGCAGCCTTCAAAGTTCTCTGCGCAATGCTGGGAGCTTTAAATAATGAGATGGACAGGAGGGGAAGAAGTGGACATGAGGGGAAGAGGTCCTCCAGATAGACAGAAGGCAGTGGGAGCTGACAGTTGTCACAGTCAATGCCAGGAGCTTAGCCCCGAGGATTTCAATACAGTGGCACCAGAAGTCCAGTGTTCAAGGTTAATGAATGCATCTTCAAATGCCATATTCTTACAATCACAACACTTCTCACACTGGTCATTTCAGCACACCTCTATCACCCATATACTAATACTTTATATGAAACATGACTCATACTTCACATTAATAGCTTCACATCACCTTCACACACTTGGCACCCACATTTCACAGTTTGCACAAACTGTCAGCTGTTCAACCATAACACTGTTAATGTTAATGGGTATTGTAACATAGTGGTTATGCTTTGGGCTAATAATCCAGAGGCCTGGGTGTGACCTGACCTGTTCACATCCCACCATAGAAATGAGCAATTTAAATTCAATTAATTACATGTATAGGAAATATAGCACAGGGAAAAAGGCATTTGGCCCAACCAGTCTATATTAGCATTTATGCTTCACTTAAGCCTCCTACGATCTTTTCTCAGCCTGTTTTAATTGTATTGGGTTTTAATGAGACCATATCTGGAATACCGTATGCAGTTTGGGTCTCTACATTTAAGAAAGGAAAAACTGGCATTGGAAGGTTCACTAAATTGATCCCTGGGGTGAGGGGTTGTCCTATGATGAGAGACTAAGTAAACTCTCCGGAGTTTAGGAGAATGAGAGGAGATCTCATTGAAACTTACAAGATTCTGAAGGGGCTTGATAGGGTCGATGCTGAGAGATGGTTTCTGCTTTTCAGAGAGTCTAAAATACTGATCATTTAGGGCTGAAATGAGAAGAAATTACTTTACTCAAAGGTTTCTGAACCTTTGGAATTCTCCACCCAAAGGGTTGTGGGTGCTCCATCTTTGAATACATTGAAGACTGGGATGGATAGATTTTTGGTCTGTCAGGGAATCAAGGGATATGGGGAGCAGACAGGAAAGTGGAGTGAAACCCAAGATCAGCCATGATTGTATTGATTGGGGGAGCAGGCTTGATGGGCCATATGGTCCACTTCTGCTCCTATTTCTTATGTTCTTGCATGTAAATCTACCATTGTATCCATCTATTACCTTCTTCATATGCTTGCCTAACTCCCCCTTAATTGCATCAATACTATTTGCTTCAACCACTCATTGTGGTGGTGAGTTCCACATTCTTACCACTCTTTGGCTGAAGAAATTTCTTCTGAATTCCCTATTGGATTTATTGATGACTATCTTATGTTGATGAATATCTTATGTTGATGACTTCTAGTTATGCTCTTCTCCACAAGTATCTCTATCTACTCTATCAAAATATTTCATAATTTTAAATACCTCTTTGAGGTCACACTCAGGCTTCTTTTTTTAAGAGAGAAGAGACCTATCCTGTCAATCCTTTCCTGAGCAGAATAGAAATGGGGCTGTAATAGGGGACTCTATAATCAGGGCCAAGAATAAGAATCCCAAAGGGTGTATTGTCTACCCTCAAAGTGATTGAAAAGGAACTTGGAAAGTGATGGGGGTTAAATCCAATTGCAATGGTCCATGTTGGAACAAGCAGTATATGTAGGAAGACATAGGAATATCAGATGTTAGGCTCTAAATGAAAAACAGGACCTCAAGGATGATCATCTTTGAATTATTGCCTGAGCGACACGCATAGAAGTAGACAGATCAGCAGAATTAACACAGGGCTAAAGGGCTGGTGTAGGAAAGAGGGATTCCTTTACATAGGACACCAGCACCAGTTCTGGGGCAGGAATGAGCTGTACTGATGGGATAGTCTCCACCTGAACCATGGTGGAATCGATGTCCAAGTAGAAAGGGTAAATAGGGAGGTGGCAAAGACTTTAAACTAGTAAGAGGTGGAGAAGGATCTTCAGGAAATGTAAACAAGCTAAATGCATCAAAACAAGGCAGAAGAACACAGGAAAGAATAAAGTAAAGGAGGACATTAATGACAAAGGAATGAGTAGAGTTATAGAATGCAAGTCTAAAATGATGGTTGAACATAAAGTGAGAAGAAATCCTATTAAAAATGAGTTGAAGTTTTCACTATAGTAATGCACACAGTGCCTGTAATAAAACAGGGGAACCGGAGACAATCGTGTGTTGGGAGGAACTAGACATAATAGGGATTGCTAAGACATGGCTACAGGAAAATCAGGATTGAGAATTAAACCTCACAGGGGAAAACATGTTTAGAAAAGATGGAGAGGGAAAGTGGGGAGGTGGAATCGGTGTATTTATTCACGATAACATAATAACAGTAGGAAAAAGGGATGCTACTATCAGCAAGACAAAAACCAGAATCCTTACAGATAGAGATAAAAGATCATGAAGAATCAATCACACTAATAGTTGTTGTCTGTACACCACGTAACGATGAAGGGCAGTGAAGGAAAGAATATGCAGACAAATTAAGGAGTTAATTAAGAAAACAGAATAATAATCATGGGATATTTCAACTACCCTGAAACTAATTGTGCAGGAGAAATGGAAAAAGGGGTAAGGGATTGGAGTTTCTGCAATGTGTACAGGACTCCTTTCCAATCCAACACGAGAAAAACCCAACAGGGAAGATTTACTATTCGAGCAAAACTGGAGTCAATGGGAACTGGTGGAAAATTCTCCACTGGTTGGAGTCATACCTAGCAGAAAGGAAGATGGTTGCGGTTGTTGGAGGTCAATCATCTCAGCTCCAGGACATCACTGCAGGAGTTCCTCAAGTTGTGTCCTTGGTCCAACCATCTTCAGCTGCTTCATCAATGACCTTCCTTTCATCATAAGGTTAGAAGTGGGGAGGTTTGCTGATGATTGCACAATGTTCAGCACCATTCGCGACTCCTCAGATACTGAAGCAATTCATGTCTAAATGGAGCAAGACCTGGAAAATATCCAGGCTTGGGTTGACAAGTGGCAGGTAACATTTGCGCCACACAAGTGCCAGGCAATGACCATATCCAACAAGACAGAATCTAACCATCGCCGCTTGACATTCAATAGCATTACCATTGCTGAATCCCCTACTATCAACATCCTGGGGGTTACCATTGACCAGAAAACAGATTACTATATAAATACTGTGGCTACAAGAGCAGGTCAGAGGCTAGGAATCCTGCAGTGAGTAACTCACCTCCTGACTCCCCAAAGCCTGTCCACCATCTACACATCACAAATCAGGAGTGTGATGGAATACTCCCCACTTGCCTGGATGAGTGCAACTCCAAAAACATTCAAGAAGCTTGACACTATCCAGAGCTAAGCAGCCCATTTGATTGGCACCCTTTCCACAAACATTCACTCCCTCCACCACTGACGCACAGTGGCAACAGTGTGCACCATCTACAAGATGCACTGCAGGAACTCACCAAGACTCCTTAGACAGCACCATCCAAACCCATGACCACTACCATCTAGAAGGACAAGGGCAGCAGATAGATGGGAACACCACCACCTGGGAATTCCCCTCCAAGCCACTCAGCATTTTGACTGGGAAATATATCGCTGTTCCTTCATTGTTGCTGGGTCAAAATCCTGGAACTCCCTCCCTAACAGCACTGTGGGTGTATCTGCAACGGTTCAAGAAGACAGCTCACCACCACCTTCTCAAGGGAAATTAGGGATGGGCAATAAATGCTGGCCTAGTCAGCAATGCCCACATCCCGTAAATTAATTTTTAAAAATCTGGATCTCTGCAAATGAGAAAAATAAAAGTGGGAGAACATCTAGGCAATAGTGACCATAATATAATATGCTTTAAGATGATGATAGGGAAGGACATAAGTATGAAAAAATCAGGTGAATACATTTGGTATCCTGGTTCATATTCCCGCCACAGTAGAAAGATGCAGCACAACAGAAAGCCATACAGCGTATTGAACCTATTTTGGCTCTTTGGTGAAGCTATCCAATTAGTTCACATTCCCTTTCATGTTCCTTGTAGCTCTATGATTTGTTTTGCTTTCAAATAATGATGCATTTATCTTTTGAAGAATATTATTATATCAACTTCCATCACTCTTTTAGGAAAAACATTCCAAATTACAATCAAAATTCATGAAAGAAAAATGGTGAGATGAAATAAGGCAGAACGAGGCTCATTTAGGGTAAGAACTACAACTCAGCAGTGGAATTTAATTCATGCTTTCCAATTATAGCTTTAGAATATGATTTAAGGGGTTATTTTCCAAAACATATATGCTCTATATTAACTCATCTTTGAAATAGCACATAGGAGGGCCAACCTTAAAATTTTTTTAACAAAGGTAAAAGCCAAATTTTATTTTTCTGTGGTGTAATATTCTGATTCTACTCATAAAAATCTCTCTGGCAGTAACAAAAAACTTTTTGTTTCAATTATTACCTTAAATTCACAAACTCAAAATCAAGAAATTAACAGTAAATAACCACAACAAAACATCTTAAAAATAATTCACAACATAACACTGAGCCCAACAAAATAGATTTTTGAGGCCCTGCAAGTTACCAAATTTCAAAATTTCAATAAAACTAAATAAAATATAGGCCACCAAAAAAGGAATAGGGGAACAAAAATGACCGAAACTTGGTGCCAAAATTAAGGGATTAATTCACAGAATCACAGAATCTTTAGAGTGCAGAAGGAGGCCATTTGGCCCACCAAGTCTGCACTGGTTTGCTGAAAGAGCATTCTACCAAATCCCACTCCCCTGCCTTATCCCCATAACCTTGCACATTCTCTCTTTTCAGAGAACAATCCAATTCCCTTTTGAATACCTCGATGGAACCTGCCTCCACCACTCTTTCAGGAAGTTCGTTTTAGACTTCAACCACCCTTTGGGTGAAAAAGTTTTTCCTCACATCACTTTTATTCCTTTTGCCTATTATTTTGAATCTGTGCCCTCTAATTCTTGAGGTACTCTTGAGCAGGAACAGTTTCTCGCTATTTACCCTACCCATACCCTCAGGATTTTGAATGCCTCTATCAAGTCTCCTCTCAGCCTTCTTCTCACCAAGGAAAACAGACCTGACTTCTCCAGTCTATCTTCATAGCTACAGTTGTTTATTCCTGGAATCATTCTTGTGAATGTCCTCTGTACTCTTTCCAATGCCTTCACACCCTTCCTCAAATATGGCTCCCAGGACTAGATGCAGTTCTCCAGATGAGGCCTAACTAGTGTCTTATACAAGGTTAACATTACCTCCTTACTCTTGTACTCAGTGCCCCTATTAATAAAACCTAGGATACCATATGTTTTATAACTGCTCTCTCAACATGCCCTGACACCTCCAATGACTATTGCACACGTACACCTTTGTTTCTGCACTTCCTTTAGAGTTTCTCCCTTTATTTTATACTGTCTCTCTACATTCTTTCTGCCAAAATGAATCACCTCACACTTCTCTGCATTGAACTTCATCTACCATTTGTCTGCCCACTCCACCAATATGTCAATATCCTTTTGAAGTTCAAGAATAACCTCATCACAGTTGACAATGCTTCCAATCTTCGTATCATCTGCACACCACAGCCTAGGTCCTTAATGTATATCAAGAAGAGCAAGCATCCCAGCACTGACCCCTGGGGAACTCCACTACAAACCTACCTACAATCTGAAAAACAACCATTTATCTGTATTCCCTGCTTCCTGTCATTCAGCCAATTTCTTGTCCAAATGCTTGCTTTCCCTGCTTCCTGTCATTCAGCCAATTTCTTGTCCAAATGCTTGCTTTCCCTCTTATTCCATGAGCAAGAATTTTGCTCAGAAGTCTATGGGGTGGAATTTTCCGAGCCTGCTGGTGGTGGGTGTGATAGGTGGCGTACGCGGAAAGTATGGTGTGGCCTGCTTCACGATGGCGTGAAGGCAGGTCACGATCATCCGCTCAGCCCACCAACAGGAAGCCGTGTTTCGCGCCATCGTTTGGCGGGGAGCTAATTGTAATACATTAGCATGTAATTAAAAGGCCATCCCGCCAGGCTCTTGGAACCCCGCCGTATCGTCCGTCCATGTCAGCGGGAAAGCACGTCGACATGTTTCACAACAACACACAGGTGCCATGCACTTGATGGCCTTCACTTTGCGGGATCTGAGGTGAGTGAGCAGCAGCGCTCTCTACAGGCCACGGGGCACCGGGGGGCAACTGATGCCTGGCCCCGGAGGCAACTGCTGAAAGTGGGGGGGGGGGGGGGGGGGGCATCCGGGGGCAAGTGCTGGTCAACTTCGGAGGCGACAGCTGTGGGAGGGGGGGGGCACAACTAAGACAGGTCAGGTGCAGCCACAGTGATATGATTGGGGTCGGGCTCCTATCTGCCTGCCCATGCAAGCAATGCCACATCTGCCACTTACTACAGGACTTAGCGCCAAGGGGACATGGAGGGCATTCACTGCCAGTGGCTGTGAAAGTGACTGCGGTGCTCAATTTCTATGCCAGTGGCTCCTTTCAGGGCTCCATGGGTGACCTCTGTGAGATTTCACAATCGGCCACCCACAAGTGCATCCATGAGGTCACGGATGATGCCATCTTCTCCATGGCACACAACTTTGTGCATTTCGCCTGGGACCGGGACAGCCAGGACGCAAGGACCATTGGATTCGCCCTGATCTCGGGATTCCCACAGGTGCAGGGTGAGATTGACTGCACTCATATGGTGCTCAGGTCTCCATCATTACACTCAGTGGACTTCATCAACCACAAGGGCTTCCACTCACTGAATGTGCAGCTGGTGTGCGACCACCAGAAACACATCCTGCAGGTATGCGCACGGTTTCCAGGGACTGTGCATAACACCTACATCCTGAGTCACTCGCAGGTCCCTGCAGTCTTTCAGGGTCCACAGAGGCTGCAGGGGACAAGGGCTACCCACAGAGGCCGTGGTTGATGACACCCGTGTGGCGGCCTCAGACTGCAGCAGAGCGACGCTACAATGAGGCTAATGCAGCAGCTCACAACTTGGTGGAGCAGACCATCAGGATGCTGAAGATACAGTTCCGGTGCCTGGGCTGGTCTGGCAGTGCCCTGCAATACAGTCCGCAGAGGGTGCCACGCATCGTCGACATCTGCTGCACTCTTTACAACCTGGTGCCGCAACGGGGAAACGGCAGGCTGAGGAGGAGATGAAGGAGCTGGAGTCTCTTCGGATGAGAAGGACACCAACGGGAATGAGGGTGAAGGGGTCCTCGGTGGTGACAATGATGGGGATGAGGCTCTCACACTGGCTAGATGAGGCAGGCGCACTCAGGAGGCCTTCATAGCTGCCAGTTTTGTGGAGGATGTTGATGGCATGCAGTGAGGTGTCCCCATAGATTCTCACATCGCAGTTATGAACGTTTGACTCCAGTCTGGCTTATCTCAGTGCCAATACCCTCTAAGAGAATGCTCTTGTCATAGAGATGCAGTGGAGGCCCTAATAGTCGCTCGATTGCAGGAGGATGATGACAAGATGCAGTGAGGACACACCATAGATTTTCACATAGCCTCTGAGAATGTCTGGCTCCTGTCTGGTCAAGGGCAGCTCCATGATTAAGGCCATCTCAGAGACACAGCCTTGAAACTTTAGACACATCTGATGCTGTGTCCGTCTTCAGCACCTCAGCCCTTCAGGAGCTGGTGCACAGCATCACTGGTCGCAGATGCTGGTGTGATGAGGGCCAGCCCCACCTTAAAAGTGCTGAGAGCAGACAGAGAGTAAGAGAGAACTCTGTGGTACCTGTCCACTACATTCTGGCAGCAATGACCAGCACTGCCGAGGTGCAGGCATCAGTAATGTTTCCAGGGAGTGTGAGGCTGGACCATCACTGTGGTCTGAAGGCTGCACAGAGCACAGGGAAGAGGCCCCGGACTGAGACACCTGCCTTTTATCTTGTGCAAAAGGTTTTCACATCTGAGTGACAAGAACACTGCTCATCAGAACAAGGAGCCACAGGCAGGGAGACATTCTTAGGGGTTTATTGACAATAGTGAACGTTATGTACAAGTGATCAACACCCATGGCCAGGCTGTGCAACTAATTCTCCTTAACATTCCTAACCCTGCCGCTACATCTTGGTGCTCCCTGGACACCCACAGCAGAGGTAGAGGCAGCCTGCTGACTGTGACGCCCTGTCTGTGATGACTTTGGCCGGCATTCTCTGGAGGGCTGAACTTGGTGGGCCCGGCCTGTTTTCAGGGTCCTGCTGTGTGCCATTGGCAACCTCTTCGGCCTATGAAGCTGGAGCTGCGGAGGTCACAGGATGAGGGGATTCGGATGGGCTGGTCACTCCCAGAACCACCTGGGTGGATGGCCCTGGAGTGTGCACCTGCTGATCCTCTTCCCTATGTGTGCCCAAGAGCTCCTGGCTGACTCAGTGAGCGGAAGGCGTAGCTGGAGTGAGATCAAGCTGCCCAGCACCCCTCTTGTGTACACACTGTTGGAGGCCAACTATGGCACCAGCGATGGAGTTAAGCCCGTGCAGCAGTGCAGGAGTGACGTACTGCCAGTGTTGACCTCGGTGCGTTGCAATGCCGGCGCTATCACCACAGCATGAAGACAGATGGACTGCTTCATCGTGCCTTGTGACCTGAGGAGTGCAGCGGACATCCCCTCCTGATGTTCCCTAGCTTGCCTTTGCAGATCCAGCAACTGTGACATGGCCGAGTCCAGAGGCTCTCATCTGACTCGGACTCAGCAACATTCTGGCCTCCAGCAGTCCTCTGAGTGCTGGGGACCTGGGAAGTCCCTGCCTCTGCCTGCTGTGGATCAGAAAGTGTGATGCGCTTACCAGATTGTGATCCTGAGGCTACCCTAAAGCTAGGTCCCACCGAGATGTGTGTCTCTGCGCTGGTGGAGGGTGTGGATGAGCACTGTGACAAGTCTTCAGGGAGGGTGGCTTCAGATTCCTCTTCAGAGGTTTCTTCGGGGCTTGATTGGAGGCCCTGGGTCATGGACTCTGTCGACTGTTTGGCAAATGTGCCTGTGGAAGCAAGGAGAGATAATTAGTGCATGGCAGTGGCCTGTGAAACGGGACGCATCACTCATGACATGTTTGTCTGATGGATGTTCCACTGCTGGATCCTCACTTGGCAGAGCAACACCGACCTCACCGTCAGCACAGGAACAGTGCCAGTCATCATTGGCCAGCTGGATGACTCTGTTTTCAAATTCTGTCAGAGCTTTGATCTCCGGCATCCCTCCACTTGTCTGTGACCTTTCTCTCCTGTTGTGAGCCAGTTTGTCCTGCATGGATAGAGATGAGGAGAGTGTATCCGAATGCCTGCCGGGCCAGATAATAAGTATGGCTGGCCTGTGTGAGTGGTGAGTGGTCCCATGGACGGGATGAGGACAATGACAGTGTCTGTGAAAGAGTGAATGGTGATGTCCCTTGCACTGGCTGTGAGTGAGGGCCCTGTGGACATGTGATGGGTTTGTGATTCTATGAGGTGGGAGTGATGAAAAGAGTGACTAACCCTGGCGGAACGGAGGAGATCATTCATGCTTTTGTGGCACTGGGTGGTTGTCCTCCTCTGCAGGGCATTTACGCTGACCACCACTGCCTCCCAAGCTGGGTTGGTGACTTTGCTGCCCAAGGTGCAGCCAGAGCAGGGGTAGAGCACATCCCGGTGGGCCTCCACGGCATGCAGCACAAGGGACCTGCCATTGAAGCAGGAGGGCTGCAGTCTTTTTTCCTTTGCTGGCCATGTCTCCTGGGCAGCAGGGGTGAGCCCTGGTGGCGATGTGGCTTTGCTGGCGGCTGCCTTTTAAAGATGGCGGCTGGCGTGATGCAACAGCGGGGTATTGGTGGGTGGACAAATGAGAGACCGCTCGCCATGGAAACAGCGTGTTTCACGGGATTGAATAAATAATAAGGCAGGCTCAGGACGATACAGCGTGAAAACCCGCCATTTTCGTCAGTTGATAGGGCTCCATTTTACCCGCCCGCTACCGTGCTTGGTGCAATTCTGGGAAAATTCCACCCATTGTGTGGCACTGTATCAAATGCCTTTTGAAAATCCATATACACCACATCAACTTTCTGTGTTACCTCCTCAAAAAATTCCAGCAAGTTAGTTAAACATGATTTTCCCTTAATGAATCCATGCTGGCTTTCCCTAATTATCCCACACCTAAGTGACGATTGATTTTGTCCCCAATTATAGTTTCCAGAAGTTTCCCTACCATTGAAGTCAAACTGACTGGTCTGTAGTTGCCGGGATTATCCTTGCACCCCTTTTTGAATAAGGGTGTAATGTTCACAGCTCTCCAGTCCTCCGGCACCACCCCTGTGTCTAAGGAAGGCTGGGAGATTATTTCCAGTGCCTCTGAAATTTCCACTCTTACCTTCCTCAGTAACCTTGGGTGCATCTCATCCAGTCCTGGTACCTTAACAATTTTGCGTAAAGATAGCCTTTCTAATACCTCCTCCTCTTCAATTATAAATTCCTCGAGTGTACCAGTTACCTCCTCTCTCACCTCGGCCTGGGTAGCATGCTCTTCCTTTGTAAAGACAGATGCAAAGTACTCATTTAATGCCTCCGCTACTTCTCCTGCCTCCACATATAAGTATTCTATTTTCTCCCTACCCTTTCTTTTACCACCCTTTTATTATTTATATGCTCATAGAAGCCCTTGGGATTCCCTTCTATGTTAGCTGCCAGTCTCTTTTCATGCCCCCTCCTTGCTTTTCTGGTTAGTTTCTTTGCTTACCCTCTGGTCCTTCTATATTCAGCCTGATTCTCCATTGCTGTGTCTGTCATATGCGTACTTCTTCCTTTTCATCTTCACCTCTATCTCTCTCGTCACCCAAGGTGTTCTAGATTTATTTGTCCTACCTTTCCCCTTCAAGGGAATATACCTTGTCATCGCTTGCAATACTATCTCTTCGAAAGTAGCCCATTGTTCAGCCACTGTCTTTTCTGCCAACATTTAATTCCAACTCACTCGACTCAGATGCATTCTCATTGCATTGAGGTTGGCTTTCCCCCAATTAATTATCCCTGCTCTGGATTGCTCCTTGTCCTTCTCCACGGCCAACCTAAACCTTATGATACAATGGTCACTGTTCCTTAAATGGTCTCCCACAGTTATCTGATCCACTTGGGCCAACTCATTCACTAGGACCAGGTCCAACAGTGCCTGCCCTCTCATTGGACAGGAAACATATTGCTCCAGAAAATTGTCTTGAATACACTGCAGGAACTCTCGTCCTTCTTGGGCCTTTGCATTATTCCTATCCCAATCTATATTTGGATAATAGAAGTCCCCCATTATAATTGCTCTGTAATTCTTAAATCTTTCTGTAATTTCTTGGCAGATTTGTTTCTCTACATCCCTTCCACTAGTTGATGGTCTATATACTACAACAACAAATGTTGTTGCACCTTTTTCATTCCTCACCTCTAGCCAGGGAGATTCCGTCCTTGATCCCGCTGGAACATCCTCTCTCTCTAGTGCTGTAATATCATCTTTAATCAACACTCCCACTCATCCCCCCAATTTCTTCCTTTCCTGGCTCTCCTAAATACCTTGTATCCAGGAATATTTAACATCCAGTCCTGCCCTTCTTTGAGCCAGGTCTCTGTTGTAAGCAATAATATCATAGTTCCATATGTCAACCTGTGCCTGTAGTTCACCAATCTTATTAACCATATTCTGTGCATTCACATACATGCACATTAATCCTGGTTTAGGCTTTTTAACTTTCCCCCTTGCTGTGACTCCATCTAATGACTTACTATAGCCCACTCTAGTTCTATCAAATTCTCCGAGTATTCTAGTTACCTTAATACTACTCTCTGATATATCCTCCTTATCAGTTAATACTTCTCTACTTCCCACTGCCAGTTTTTCTCCTCTCCAAATTTCTCCTCAGGTTCCCATCCCTCTGCCAATCTAGTTTAAACCCTCCCCAACAGCACTAGCAAACCTCCCCGCGAGAACATTGGTCCCAGTCCTGTTAAGGTGTAGCCCATCTTTCTTGTACAGGTCCCACCTGACCCAGAACTGGTCCCAATGCCTTAGAAATCTAAAGGCCTCCCTCTTACTCCATCTTTCCAGCTACGTATTGAACTTCTCAACCTTCCTATTCTTATGCTCACTAACACGTGACACTGGGAGTAATCCTGAAATTACTGCTCTTGAGGTCCAGCTTTTCAATTTCCTTCCTAACTCTCTAAAATCTGCTTTCAGGACCTCGTCTGTTTTCTTATGTCATTGGTCCCAATGTGGACCACGACTGCTGGCTGCTCGCCTTCTCCAAAAAGAATGTCCTGCAGCCGCTCTGTGACATCCTTGACCCTGGCACCAGGGAAGCAGTCACGTCTACAGCCACAGAAACGCCTGTCTGCTCCTCTAACTATGGAATCCTCTACTACTATAGCACTTCCACTCTTCCTCCTCCCCCGCTGAGCCACCCGTGGTCCCATGAACTTGGCTCTTGCTGCAGTCCTCTGAGGAACCATCTCGCTCACCAGTATCCAAAATGGAAAAGCAGTTAGAGAATGAGATAACCTCAGGGGATTCCTGCACTATGTGCCTGGTTCCCTTAGATACTCTGGCGGTCACCCATTCCCTCTCTGCCTGTGTACTTCTTACCTTCGGTGTGACCACCTCTCTAAACGTGCTATTCACGTAATCCTCAGCCTTGCAGATGCACCACAATGACTCCAGCCACTGCTCAAGTTCTACAACCCAGAGCTCAAGTTTCTGCAAATTCCTCTCCTTGCATGACTCACATTATGTGGCTCAGTAAGACGCACAAAAATAAAATGATGAAACAGATGCTCAGTTTCTTAGTTGATCCTTCCCATTGAGTCTAACATGAAAATTAGGTGACATATTATTCAGTATTGATTTAATTTAAAATCACGTAACAAGTAACAGAGTACCAGTACTCATACAAAGGCCTGAATTTTCTCCACTTTAAAAATTTTCAGGCATTGGGACCATTTGTGGGTGCTGACTCCGCTCGTGTTGGAGATGCAGCCCAGCCCACAGTGCAATCTTGCAGAAGATGGCTAATTAACAGGCTACATCCACATTTGCCAACCAATTAAGGAGGCAGGCGCGATGCATGCACGGGAGGCTCAGTGAATGGGCCCACAGGGCTGGCTGGCCAGTAGCCCCATTGAGAAAGATGGGAGGTGCTGAGGCAGGTGGAAAGTGTAAGGGTGCCTCAAAATGGAGGTGCTGTTGGAGGACTTCAGTGGGATTAATTAACAAGGCCCAGTTCTGTTCGGGCTACCAGTGTGGAGTGGGAATTGCTCCATGGGAATGCTTTTGGTCATGACTGTGCCTATTTCAGCCTTGCAGCTCCATTATAACAACATGGACAGTACCCCCAATGTCCCACTGATCCTCACCGTAAGGTCACCTCCAATACATTGCTAGGCTCCTGGCACTGCACCGGACCTGTGCAACTTTCATAATATTTCATTGTTGCACACAATTAAGGGATAATTGCCCTTTAAAAAACCTTGTTTGGCTATCCGTCATGAATGGACAAGCAGTTGCTGCCACAGGGAGCCTATCTACGGGAAAATCTCCTGGAGGTTGGAACATGCTGGGGAGCAGACTGTTGCTCCTTAGTCTGATTTTTGCATGCTCTGCTCATCTCCAAAACTGCCTTCGCTGGACGGGGAAGATTCCACCCACAGTGTGCTAATGGTTGTTTTGCATTCTTCCCTCACTTTTCTCCTTTATTGACCTATAGTTGAAAGAGATCAGGTCAAAGTACAACTCCAAATTCCATGTCACAGTAATCAACCACCCTTCCAACCTTTCAGCGGTCCACCTGAACTATCCCCTGTAAACAAAATCTTAAGTGTTATGCTCAATTTGTGTCTCTTCACATCACATTTTCGACAAGCGCTTCCTACTGGCACTAAAATCTGAAGATACTGAAGTGGCATGATGCACCCTGTGTATGACAAAGGCTTGGCCAGACACACCTGGTATATATTTAAAACCTGGCTGCAACTGGAAAACAGCCTTGCCTGAATTTACTGAGGCTTGTGCCAGAAGTCCTGATCAAAAACTGAAGTGAATCTCAGCAAGATTACTCTTGCTTTGCTGTTGAATGTATCAGGTGTGGGTGCCACTATCAACGGATGGGTTTCATTCAGTATAAAAGCAGGTTTATACTTAAAATTGAGTCCTTTCCTTCTCATTTCAATTGGAAATTACAAGTACGGGGAGAAACTGAAAGGTCGTGAACTGAAGGACACCGGTTTAAGGCGATTGACAAAAGAAGCAATGCCAGCTTGAGAAAATGCTTTTTTACACAGTGAGTGGTTGGAACCTGGAATACAGTGCCTGAGAGTGTGGTTGAGGCAAATTCAATTGTGGCTTTCAAAAGCAAATTGGATAGTTATCCGAAGAAAAGAATTGCTATGCTACCAGAAAAGGGCCAGGGAGTGGAACCGATGAGTTGCTCATACAGATGGCTTGAATTGTATCTTTCTGTGCTGTAACCATTCTATGGGTGGAATCTTCCAGTCCCGCCAGCAGCAGGAAGCTTGACGGATCGGGAACTTAATTTGGCGTGAAACCAAAAATCAGTTTCCCGTTGACAGTATGAACTTTCGCAATTCTGCTCTTGGGACCTTAAAGGCGGGTCGAGCTTCCCCATGAACAATGTCGACGAGCCCTATCATATCATGCATGCTTATTATGTTCCTATTCCAAAGTAAGTTCCCTGCCAGCGAGAAATTAGAAAGTTAGAATGTTCACTGTAATGACTGACGTAAGTGGCGTGCACCTGACAAGGTAGGCATTTTCCATGATCAACAGCGAGTTGCCACTTTATTGTCTTCTTTGGGGAGTGTCTGTAAATGCGAGCCTATGCTTGAGGCCGGATGGTGGCAGTGCAAGTTGCGTGGAGGATGACCAAGGGAGGGAGGAAGGGTTAGCGGGGAAGGGCGGAGCAGAGACCGGGCAAAGGTGGAAGAGATGGTGCAGGCTGTCCTGGTAGCCATTAAATATGGTGCCCGGACCTTCAACCCCATGAGGTAATGGCAGGAACAGCAACTTTCTGCCTGCCTCCGCTGTGAAAAATCGGTGAACTCCTCATGAATGCATATTTAATGAGCTGAACAGCCAAGATTGCATGCGGTGAGCTGTCCTGACCTCAACAGAAATCACTCCCACTTCCACACCCGCCACTGAACTTAGACTCCGGAATGAAAGATTCCAGACTATGATTCTGTGATCCTGTTTCTGAGGTCCTCTTCACAAATCCACAACAATGACCATGAAATTGAGAGTATTTCTTTTGAGTAGAATATCCCTTCAAATTTGAAATTGACACCAACACTTTATTTTTCACAAACAGCAGGTGGCTGTTAGGAGAGGATTCTAGATGAAATGTTAGCCACACATTCTCTTTAATGAGACATTTTAAGTGGCAACCAGCCATTTAACAAGCCTATGGGCAACCACTCCAAGCACTGGCTTCAGCTTCAAGTTGGCATTTTGCACTAAACGCAAACAAAACTGGAATTTCCGCTTGAGACCCCATCTTGACCACCTCATTACCTCTTTAGTGCCTGAAGTATTTGGCAAAAATCCACTCCTTCATGTCTGACATGATTACATAAAATTTCGATAATCTGTAGGTGATTTGATTATGAATGGGCATGTCCATTGAAATAATTTTATTATAATTGTTACAACTATTTCTTTACCTCTAAGAGACATATTTGTACATTGTGCAAGTTTTTATTTGGTGTGAATTGGCCATTGGATTTTTGTAACAATCAATTTTTTTAGATAATGACTGGTGTATCTATAGCCTTCAGCATAAAAGTTCAGCTAACACATCAGTGCAGTACTGAGGAAGTGCTGCACCATTGGATGTTCTATCTTTTGGATGAGATGTTAAACGAATCTGCTCTCATTGGTGGATCCCATTCGAGATGGGATGAGTTTTTCATGTTATCCTGGCCAATGTTTATTCCTCAACCAACACTAAAGGAGAGTATATGTTTATTCTGTTGTTTGTGGGACCTTGTCATGTGCAAATTGGCTGCCACATTTCCTACATTATAGAAACATAGAAATTAGGAGCAGGATTAGGCTGTTCAGCCCTTCGAGCCTGCTCCACCATTCAATATGATTATGGCTGATCCTCTATCCCAACGCCATATTTCCGCTTTTTCTCCATACTCCTTGATGCCCTTAATATCTAAAAATTTATCAATTTCTTTCTTCAATATATTCAGTGACCCGGCCTCCATGGCCTTCTGTGGTAGAGAATTCCACAGGTTTACCACCCTCTGAATGAAGAAATGTTTCCTCATCTCAGTTCTACATTACAATTGGGACTCTTCTTCATTGGCTATGAAGCACTTTGGAATGTCTTGAGGTCACAGAAGGTACTATATAAATTGAACTCTTTAATTTTATATTTAGTAGTGTAAGTTTGGGGTGCCATTTATTTAATTGATGGAAACACCCAGCAAGAAAACTTGATTTATACCCTCTGCATCCATGTCTCTTTTTTTGGAATGGAAATTCATAAATTCATTAAGGCACCTTAGACAGCACCTTCCAAATACACAGCCACTACCATCTAGAAGGACAAGGGCAGCAAATAGATGGGAACACCATCACGTGGAAGTTCCCCTCCAAGTCACTCACCATCCCGACTTGGAAATATATTGCTGTTCCTTCACTGTCACTGGGTCAAAATCCTAGAACTCCCTTCCTAACAGCACAGTGGGTGTACCTACACCACATGGGCTGCAGCAGTTCAAGAAGGTAGCTCACCACCATCTTCTCAAGGGCAACTAGGGATGGGCAATAAATGCTGGCCCAGCCAGTGAAGCCCAATCCCGTGAACGAATAAACAAAAAATTTACCTTTAAAACTACAATCAAAGGATATTCCTGCATTCATAAAGCGACTTTGCTTTCAAATCGTATTTCTATTTCTATAACTACCTCATACAGAGGGCAGTGAATGTTTGGAATAATTTGCTCAAAAAGGAAATATCAGTTCTGATAGGTGAATAAACACCATGCTAACCCACTGCAATACCTAACCCTAATGTTCTACAGGACAATTTTACATCCAAACAGTAAATGCACTTTTTAAATTTCAGGTGATGACAAATAATCAGGCCGTGGCAGTATTTTTTAAATTGCAACTGCTTAATTAACCGGATTGAATACTATTTCCTCAAGACTTGGGGGGCATAGATTTAGGTAAGGGGCAGGAGGTTTAGAGGGGATTTGAGGAACATTGTTTTCACCCAGAGGATAGGGATATCTGGAGCTCACTGCCTGAAAGGGTGGTAGAGATGGGAACCCTCACAACATTTAAGAAGTATTTAGATGAACACTTGAAATGCCATAGCATACAAGGTTACAGGTCAAGTACTGGAAAATGGGATTAGAATAGATAGGAGCTTAATGACCGACATGGACACGATGGGCCGAAGGGCCTCTTCCCGTGCTGTCAAATCCCATGACTCTATGATATTGATTTGCAATGACAAAATTGCTTACTTTTCCAGTTCCATATTAAGAAACTAATGAAATCTTGAGTTACTTTCCAGATACTACCTTTGTCATTTACTAATATATGGAGCACATTTCTCAAAGTGTTATACAGAAAATAACTGAACAAATTGGACTGATATGATAAGAAATGCTATATAACTGACAAAGGAGACCAAATAATTATGAACTTTGTTTACATTTACAACTTTATAACTCGTCAAGAAAGCTTGCTCTTACTGAAAACAAATTGCATAAGCTCTGGGGAGTTAGTTAGAAAAACTTTTTCATTATTTTTCTGATGTACTTTGTAATGGCTTTTGGGAATTTGTTCTGCATGCGATGTATGTAACAATCAAAAGACATCCACAATGCTAAATCACAAATGTTGCACTATATTTTTGTCTCTGCTGCCCTCTAGTGCATTCCTGACAGCAGGACTATCGGTTTTGAGATAAAATTTATCTGAAACATTTTCCCCACTTATCTGATGCAGTGTGTGGAATGACACATGCATTCAGAAGAAAGAGTTGTGCTGTAAATCTTTTAAGAAAATAGCTCACGATTCACAACAAAGATATATCCCAATGAAAAAGAAGGATTCTAGGAAGCGGATAAACCAATAATGGTTAACCAAGGAAGTTAGGGATAGTATCAAATTGAAAGAAAAAACATACAATGCGGCAAAGATTAGTGGTAACCCAGAGGATTGAGAATGTTTTAAAAACCAACAAAAGATGACCAAAAAGATAATAAAGAGGGAGAAAATAAATTTTGAAGGTAAACTAGCAAGTAATGTAAAAACGGACAGTAAGAGCTTCTCTAAACATATAAAAAGGAAGAAATGGCAGAGGAGTTGAATAAACACTTTGCATCAGTCATCGCGGTAGAAGACACTAATATAATTCCAAAAATACTAGATAATCAAGGGGCAAAAGGGGTGGAGGAAATAAATACAATAATTTTCACTTGAGAAAAAGCACTAGGGAAGCTAATGGGGCTAAAGGCCTATAAGTCCCCTGGTCCTGATGGGTTGCATCCTAGGATATTAAAGGAAGTAGCTGCACAAATAGTGGATGCACTGGTAGTAATCTTCCAAGAATCCTTATATTCTGGAAAAGTCCCAGAAGACTGGAAAACTGCCAATGTAACACCCTTATTCAAAAAGGGAGGGAGACAAATCATGCCTGACAAATTTACTAGAATTCTTTGAGGAGGTAGCAAGCAAGATAGGCAAAGGGGAACCAATAGATGTAATATATTTGGATTTCCAAAAGGTGTTCGATAAGGTACCGCACATAAGGTTACTTAATAAGATAAGAGCCCATGGTGTTGGGGGTAGCATGGATAGAGGATTGTGTAACTAATAGAAGACAGAGATTTGGGATAAGGGGGGTATTTTCAGGATGCCAACCTGTAACTAGTGGAGTGTCACAGGGATCGGTACTGGGGCCACAATTCTTTACATATTTATATATATATATATAAACGACTTAGATGAGGGAAGTGAATGTACTATCACCAAGTTTGCGGATGACACAAAAATAGGTGGGAAGGCAAGTGGTGAGGATGACACAAAGAGTCTACAGAGGGATAAAGGCAGGTTAAGTGAGTGGGAAAAAACTTTGCAAATGGAATATAATGTGGGAAAATGTGAGGTTATGCATTTTGGCAGGAAGAATAGAGGAGCTGAATATTATTTAAATGGAGAAAGCTGCAGCACAGAGGGATTTGGGGGTCCTTGTGCATGAATCACAAAAAACTAGCATACAGGTTCAGCGGGTAATAGGGAAGGCAAATGGAATGCTGACCTTCATTTCAAAGGGAATGGAGTATAACAATAGGGAAGTCTTGCTAAAACTATGCAAGGCACTAGTTAGACCACATCTAAAATATTGTGAACAGTTTTGGTCCCCTTATCTAAGGAAAGATATACTGGCATTGGAGGCAGTCCAGAGAAGGTTCATTATGTTGATCCTGGGTATGGAGAGATTTTCTTATGAGGAGAGGTTGAGTAGGTTGGGCCTGTATTCATTGAAGTTTAGAAGAATGAGAGGTGACCTTATTGAAACATAAGATTCTTAGGGGGCTTGACAGGGTAGATGCTGGGAGGTTGTTTCCCCTTGTGGGAGAATCTAGGACAAGAGGGCATAATCTCAGAATAAGGGGTCACCCATTTAAGACAGAGATGAGGAGGAATTTCTTCTCTCAGCAGGTAATGAATCTGTGGAATGCTTTACCGCAGAGGGCTGGTGAGGCTGGCTCGCTAAGTATATTCAAGGCTGAGGTAGACAGATTTTTAATCAGTAAGGGAATCAAGGGTAATGGGGAAAAGGCAGGAAAGTGGAATTGAGGATTATCAGATCACCCATGATCTCATTGAATGGGGGAGCAGACTCGATGGGCGGAATGGCCTACTTCTGCTCCTATGTCTTAGGGTCTTATGGTCTGACGGCTGAGAAGTACATGGTGTACATATTAGAACTTCAAAAAGAAAGCAAAGTCCAAAATGTTCTTCCTTGAGAAATAGTTATTAAATGTCACTCAATTATTTTAGTGACTCAAACTGGTGATACATCTCTGTTGCATTAAGTCAGACTTGGGAGTTACAATTGGCCAATTTTACACTTCTCAAGCAGTTAACAAGCTAAGAATAATTAACAGTCACAAATCTAATATTTACTCAGCAATGTGAGGAAAACATTGATTGTTGTAAAGTGTTGTACATCCCAGCTTATTGTCTAGCATATGTATATTTTCCTTCAGATATATACAAGTGGCATGCACTTGACCCCACTAGAAAGAGTTATACAGTCATCACATTCTTTCAAGCATCGCTCAGTTCTCCCACCGCTGCTACTAAAATGTTTGCCCTGCTGTGATAGCCCTAATTAAATCCTCCCTTCCCCCACATTAGTGTCCATACCACATTGTCCCTCTTTCTGTCAGATGTTACGCACCTACTGTCAGGCCATAGCCATGGTATTAGCCCAACACAATGCTAGGGCAGGCTTTTGGGAGGAACCCAAAAACTGGGGTCAAATGGGGGTCTCAACCCCTCCATGGTGCGGAAACAGTTAACACCAGCAATGATTTTCTCTGAATTGGCCAATTAGTGGCCAGAAGGCATGCACGCCTTTTAAAGGATAGCAAATTAAGGATGGCAAGCTGATACTTGAAGCTGGAGGGCCAATAGGAGGACCTCCAGTTCAGAAGGAGTTGCAGCTTGTTGTTTCGGGTAAGAGAGAGAGAGGGCACCTCCATCTTAAGGCATCGTCTCAGCAACTTTTAAAACTTCGAGGGAAAACCTCTCCATAGTGTTGTCTGTGGCCATAGCTGTAACCAAATAGGTGGGAAGGGTCTCAAAGCCTGCCTGGAGCGCTGACACCCCGGTCTGCCAATGGGAGGCCACCTCCTGGCAGCTGGCCTAATCCCAAAGCTACAGAGGGCCAGTAGGCCAGAGGTTGACCTCTGAAATTTGGCCTTAATTTGCCATTTACTTACCTTAACTGGCTACCTGCCACTTGCGGGCAAGTAGCCCTTCTGGTCCTGATCCCGCCTCCAGGAAAGTGGCTGGTGGGCTGAATGGTGCTGGCAAACCGGTGCACTGAGCGGCAATGTGAATTTTTGAACCCATCTGCCTGCCTTCATGCTCCCATATTGGGGCAAAAAATTCTGCCCTCACATCGGAGCAAATACTGAAATTAATAAAGTAACTTAATTCGCCATTAATGAGTCATTAGTAAACTTCTGTCATTCATAGGCTTGCGTTACAAACATGAACATATAAACCCAGCGAGGATTTTTTACCCCCAGAACCTGGAGTGTAGACAGGTGGCGGGTGGGGGGGGGGAGGTTAAAAACAAAAACTAGAATACTCAACCCCAACTCACCTCCAACATGCCCACTTTTTAATGAAGGCAGAATGGAGTGCGGGAAACTATCCTGCTCCCCGAAGGCACGTTAATCATTGAATTTTAATCAGACCTTGTCCCTAAGATTCTGGCCTGGACTTTTGTCACAATGGAGAGCACTTCCCAATTTCGTGGGTGTGGGAATGACATCAGATCGGGAGGACAGCCAAAGTAAGCCAGGGCCCCCAAGGCCTTGGCTCTCCAGAGGACCCATGTGGAAGTCATCAAAGGCAACAGGGCCAAGCATTGCACGAGCTGTCTCCATCCTTGCTGCAGATGTCAGGGCAGCACCTGTCTAAGGCTTTCAAAAGTTAAAAAATTCTGATCACAGCATTTTGTCACTTTACAATCTGTAAAATATATTCACATTCACTGAATAAGGTGTAATGGTGTCTTTCAGCTTCATTTACAGGGTTTGCAAGTCATCCCCCTGCATAGCCACACACCTCCCACCAACACCACCCCCCCCCCCCCCCCCACCCCCCCCTCCCCCCCCGCCCCACTCGCATTTCAGCTGCACGTAGCTGGATCACAAGTGATTCTGGAGGGAGAAACGTGTGTGCAGCAGGGCCTTTCAGAGCTTCATTCAAACATTTTCCCATGTACGGGGAGTCTTCCTCCATCACACTCATCTCCATGTCCTGAGCATTTTCAGTGCTGCCTGCTGGGGTTCACTTTCAGTTGTCCATCTGAGCTGACCTCCATCTCCACCCACAAACTGATTGTAAATAATGCAGTGCCTGTGCCCATCCAACACGAGGCTCCTCTCACTTTTGATTTGAGAAAAATAGTAGTTGTCACATTTCTGCTCAGCTCCCCCATCCTTTCCCCTCCACCAGTCACCCATCACTGTAGACCTCCCACCCCAGCATCACCTTCCACCTTCCAAATGTCACCTATCAACCAGAACCCTTTTCTTTCCAGGATTTCAAGGCGATCTTGCACGTTCCCTACCTCCCTGAGAATCCCACCCCCATCCACATTGACCTCCCCAAGCTCCAGTTTCTCATGCCCAGGGCCTGTGTCTGCCTCCGAGATCCCAGCAACCACCTTCACCTTCTACTGCTCCCATTGCAACCTCACCCTCCCATCCTTCCAGCTCACTCTGCCCTCTCATGCTCACCATTCCCTCCTACCATGCCCATCCTCAATTCGCCCCCAGGAGGCTTCAATGACTCCACAGAAACCTCCATTGCACATTCGCCTGGACATCACCCCACGTACTCCTTCCTCCATGCTTAGTGCCTCAACCACACCTACTCTCTCTCCCATCCAACTCCTTCCTTCCTCCAAAGCCCCTCCTCCCCTGAAAGTCCTTCTCCCCTCCAAACGCCTTCCTCCCCCTGAACTCCTTCCCGCCTCCAAAGTCCTTCCTCCCCCTGGACTCCTTCCCTTCTCCGAACTTCTTCTCCTACACCTTCATCCCCCCCCTTACACCTCCCTCCCCAGTTGCCGCATTCTCCCCCATACACCTTCCTCCCCCCCGTACTCCCTCCTCCCCACTCCCAACCTCACCCCCCCAACACATTTGTCCCTCCCTTCCAACCTCATCTCCCAATCAAAACTAGACCCTCCTCTCGCAAACCCCACCCCCCACCCCTAACCCCAGAACACCTTCCTCTCCCACTCATAGCTGGGCCTTCCTCTCTCCACTTCACCAATCATTCGTAGCAGCCCGTGGCCAAGGCTGTGATGTTACAAAGCAGATCCCAGGCATCAACGGAGACCTCTCACCTTCCGAGAGCTGCTTTGCAAAAGAGCCATGTCCATGAGAATCTACCCAGCATGCAATGCACGTGTTCCTACAGGGTCCGGTAGCTGTAGGGCTCTAGCATCTTCTGCTCCTTGGATGTCCACGATCTTAACAAGGCCCTAACAGTAAGTCCCGACTTCTGCTCGTCACACTTGTCCAGGCATGTTCTGAGCTGCTGTGTTTTCCCACCGGTGTAACAGTAAATCTGGAGAAAGGGGGTGATTCAGGCTGGGCCTTACTTTAGATCCCATTAGTGGGATGCAAAGAGAGTTCACGCCTGCCTCACGCGGGATTGGTGTTCTGCCATGGCGGACACCATCAGATGATTCCACTGTGCTTTCACACCAGCATTAAACAGATTTTAGCCTTCTCGCCTTATTGTCATCCCCCCACCAGCCCGCTATGATGCCTGATGCCAACAGGCCTGGAAAATTGAGGCCAGAATGTTGATTTCAATATAGTGCAGTCTGCAATAAACACTTGGAACAATATTTTCATCTCTGTGTCAGTCCTGAGATCTGCCCACGGTGGGTACTGGGTGAGTTGGCATGGTAGGTATAAGGGTAAAGGGTGGTGGGCGAGGGTCATGGGTTGGCATGAGTTGATACTAATTTGGCATAGGGCTGTAAAGGGCCATGGGGGTGTGTGGAGGGCATAGGTTGGGATGGAGGGTATGATGTGTCATGGGATGTTTGGGGGGTCATGAGTTGGCGTGGATGGGACATAGAGAGTGTGTGGAGGGTGAGGGGTGAGACAGGAGGGATGTGCTGTTTTATTGTTTCTTTTTAAATTTTGGACACAGTGCCAGACTCCGAGGCAGGCCTACCACCCAGCAGCCTCCTTACTAATTCTGGAGTCGCCCATCTAAACTTATAATATAACAGACACCCACATCCCCACCGACCCCTGACTGAAAATCTGATGCTTGGGCCAACATTTTCAGAAGTCGAGTTCCAGGAGCCAGGAATTCTCCCAGTTCTGCACTCCCAGCTCACGGACAAAAATCCAGGCCTCAGTCTCTGTCCCAAATGCAATACTGTTTGGTCACCAGTACAGGGAAAGGTGAAAGGCTGGACAGAAGAGGTAATTGGCTTTTCAGCAATGTTTGTGGTGCAAGAGGAGAAGGAGTGCTTTCCCCCTGCGGCCTCCCACCTCCCCCCTTTACCAGCTTCCACGCTGGCAATCAGGCTGCTCCCTTGATTGGATCCTCCAACTCTTGATGGATTTCCACCCACCCACCCCACTTGATGTCCAGTTTGCTGTTCTTCCATGTCAGACTCACTTTCTCCAAAGTCCAAATCCCCCAATCACTAACTCTCCCCAGTATCCAACTCCCCATTCCCCCATATCAGGCTCACTTCACTACAATGACCAACTCCACCAATTTCTGGCTTCACCTCACCACCGCCGATGTCCAATTCCCCTTTCCATGTTACACCCCTCTCAGATGTCTAGCCCTCTGCTGGGGCTTGGTGCAGCAGCTCTACTCACCCAGCAGCCACAATCTGGCTGGCTGTAGCCAAGAAATAGATTCAAAAAATGTAAAAGAATTTAAATGCAACAAGGTCTCTGATACACTTGTGCACCTTGGTTTTCCAGCTGCTTTACCTCCCTCAACATCTCCCTGCCGCTTATTCCTGTTGCCATGCTGTCCATATTAAGATGGACCCGTCCTTCTCTGTACCCATGTATCGTTTCCAAATTTGCTCCATTGTTCCTAAATGCACAATCATCCCTTTTGTAATTTAATCTCTCCTAACCACAACACTTTTGGTTCATTCCCTGCCCACCTTTTCCCTGACACTCTGGACTGAATTTTACGCTTGGGGCGGAGTCCCCACTCCCCGGTTTAAAAGTCAGGGACAAGCGCTCCTCCACTTGGCTGGCTCATCTGCAGCCATTTAACAGCCTTCGGGCCATCAGGGAGCAAGATTCACCCCTGAGAGCTGTCAGTCAATCAAATGGTCCTAGGAATGCCACAGGGAGTAGTGGCCACTTCTGGGACTGATGGCGGTCTCAGAGGGAAGCATGCTGCAATGGAGCCCAGGCGAAGGTAACTCTGGGGTTATGCTGGGGCTAGGCTGGCAGGCCCCAGCGAGAGAGGTGGTGGGGCCAGGGTGGACAGGGCTACGGGGGTGGGGTGGTGAAGGGAAATTGCGGGGGGACATTACCTTTGGGGGGCCTTTGATGTGCACAGGAGACCCGAAAAGGAGGCATTCCCAGTTGCCTAGTCTCCAGTCTGCCAGGTTTCAACAGGCAGGCTGGACATGGTGCTAGCCTCCCCCACCAGTAGTAAAATTGCAGCTGGGAATGGTGCACCTAGCATGGCTTGCAATTTTATGGCCCACCATGCCCTCACCCACTTCCCAAACTGCAAAATTCCAGCCTGTACTTCTTTAAAATGTTCAGCATCTTCTTCTTTTGATGAGTTAACAGAAATGTTAACCCTCTCCACGGATGCTGCCTGACCTCCTGAAAGTTTCCAGCATTTTCTGTTTCTATTATCAGTAACTTGTTTGCTTCAATGTGTGGTCTGACATCAGGACAGTGTCCAATGACAGAACTATGATCTGATGTCAGGGTGGCATGGTCTGTAATTGTGGCAGGTGATCGGGTATCAGTAGTTTACTGCTTTTCAATGACAGGTTGAACTGTGCAGTGATAACAGTGCTGACAGCTGCAACTCTACAAAGTATGCTGAAGCAGATATAAACTGATGAGAATCGCAGCTTAATCTCTGTTCGTAAATTTACACAGATCTGAGAAGATGAAAATATTAACCTAAGTGGAACCAACATGTGGAAGAAAGTATCAACTTCTTCTGAACAAAAATTTTCAGCAAACAACTTCTCAGCATTACCAGTCAACTACTCTTTAACAAGTGTTTCTTTTCTGTTCCTGATTTTGCTATTTATGTATCATTACCTTATACATGAGAGGAAATAATTTGTGAAATTAATTGCACAAATTTCCTCACCTGTTTATGAACTGCATTTTTTTCTTAAAAGGTTTAGACCAGGTTTTTGGCGAGATTGTGATTCTGTAAAAGGAGCAGTTTCCAAAATCACATTGCTAGTGGAATTTTAATGTTGGCCTTAGCTAGGGTGGAACATGACTGTTAATATAAGGGAGCAGGGATTGTTTGGCTGAAGTACTCTTTAATGAGTTGCTGCAAAGTGCTCTGTCTGCAAACTGATGTTGGTGCCCTCGCACTTCCTTGACTTTCTTTTTGTCGTCAGTGTCCTCCCCCTGCTGGAGGATTTGTCCAATAGTAGCCCCACGTGTTCTCCCCATTTCAGAGACAAGTTATGTAGCGCACAAAAAGCCAAGTTTCCTGGGCTGTATCGCAGAGAGTCAACACAACTGTTCAGGCTTCAGAATCACGTTTGAGTACTCCAACTGTCAGCTTGGTGATTATAGTGGAGTTGATTGATTTGATTGTAGCTGAGTTCCACAGCTGAGCTTATGTTCATACGAAGACACATGACCCAGCAACTCACCAAGGCTCCTTCGATAGCACCTTCCAAACCCATGACATCTATCACTTAGAAGGACAAGGGCAGCAGATGTATGGGAACATCACCGCCTGCAAGTTCCCCTCAAAGCCACTCGCCATCCTGACTTGGAACTATATCGCCATTCCTTCACTGTTGCTGGGTCAAAAACGTGGAACTCCCTTCCAAACAGCACTGTGGCTGCACCAACACCACATGAACCTGCAGCCTTTTCCCTTGCCTGAGGCCACTTCTCCCCCTTCCTCAAGCAAGCCCAGCCCCGCAGCCGTTGAAAAGTCACCACCAGCCTACAGCTGCCTTCTGCAGTGGTTCAAGAAGGCAGCTCACCACAACCTTCTCAGGGCAATTAGGGTAGGCAACAAATACCACCCTTGCGAGCAATGCCCTGATCCATAAAAGTATAATTTTTTAAAAAGTGTACAGGGGATATTTCTCATTTCCAAGCAGTCAGCCTTCAACTTATAGTGCTTGGGCAAACAGTGGGGGATAGTGGATGGCCAGAACGGTAGCTGCATGATGTTCTAAACCTAACCATTCTCACACTGGAAACAGTTTCTCCTTATTTTCTCTATCAAAACCATTCATGATTTTGAACAACATTATCAAATCTCCCCATAACCTCCTCTGCGCTTATCGAGCCTCTCCACATAATTGAAATCTCTAATCCCCAATACCATTCTGGTAAATTGCCTCTGCTCACACTCTGAGGGCAAATTTTCTGTTCCCGTTGGCAGTGGGCGTTTGGCACCATGAGCGCACAATGTGGTGAGAAGGCTAAAAATCGGTATTACGCAGTCATGAAGCCAATTTGCGATTATCCGCTCTACCCATCAATGGCAGGCCACGTTTCCCGCCGCCACACATCAGGAACCTAATTTCAATACTTGAGCATCTCATTATAAGCCCTGCTCTCCAGAATCATCCCCCCACTCTGGATCATCTGGGCACGATGGTGTGATTGCACAGCGATGTGTTTCACAACTTTACATAAGCGACGTGCACCTGGCGAGCTGCACTTCACTCGAGACTTCGAGATTTGTTTGCTTCCCTTGTTTCGGGCAGCACTCATGGTCATTGGTGTTTAATCGGTGGATATTCATTTACCGAATCAGGCAGCAGAAGACATTCTATGAATCAAAACTCTTTTTTGTTAAACTATAGTTCAGTACAAATACCAGTTTCCGCTCTTTCCTTCTGGATCCTCTCCCTGTCCAGAAGCAAAACACACCTACTGGGGAAAAACCCAGCTCTTAGGCTTCAATGAACATCACTAGCTCTCAATTCACTCTGAAGCTTGCCCTGGTTTACTCTTAAAGGGGTCTGCATTCCTAACATTGTCAATCAGCACCAGATTTCACAGGCAGCACCCATCATTTTTAGGGGGGCTTACGGGCAGGTCTCTACCTACCAGAGCAGCCGTAGGCTGGGGATGGCTTCTCAATGGCTGCAGGACAGGGTTTGCTTGGAGAAGGGGGAAGAAGTGGCCTCAGACAAGGGAAGAGGCTGCAGGGTGAGGGCTGTAGTGGAGAAGGAGGGGGTCAGCGGATATCCCAGGTATGTGTGTGGGGGCACATGTTGACCTTTGCAAGTGGCTTCAAGATTGTGAGGGCTGAGGAGGCAATGTGTAGAGGAGATGAGACCAGATGGAGATGTGAGGGTGTGTGTGACAGAGTGAGTAGTGATGTCCCTTGAGTAGGCAGTGAGCGAGATGCCAGTGAATATATGATGGGTTTGTGAGTGCGTGAGTTTAGAGTAATGAGACTGTTGCCTTACCCTGGTGGCACGGATAAGATCATTCATCCTCTTTCTGCACTGGATGGCAAACATCTTCTGTGCAGCATTGGCACTAACCACCCCTGACACCGCCTCCAAAGCTGGAGTGGTGAAATTGCTGGACCTCCTGCGGCCAGAGCGGGGGTGGAGGACATCATGGCATGCCTCCAAAAGGCTTTCCAGTGACGGGTCACAACTTTTTCGGTTTTCAGGGCCATGCCTTTACTGGAGCAGTCCTGGGCTGCAAACATTGAGAACTGTGTGTGCGGTTGCAGTTTAGATATGACACCCAGAGTGAGGAAACAGTGAGGTAATGGCATGGTGGGCGATTCAGAGGCCAGCGAGACGGTATGTTTCATGTGACTGCATAATCAATGAGGCAGGAGGCAGACGATATGATATGAAAACCCACCATTGTGGCCAGCTGGCAAAACGTCATTTCTCATGCCTGTTACTGCACTTAGTGCAATTCCGGGATGATTCGTCCCTAAGGCCTTTACATCCTCCCTAAAGTTGGTGTCCAGAACTGGCCAAAATACCCCAGCTGAAACCTAATCAGTATTTTATAAAATTTCAGAATATCTTCCTTGCTTTTCTACTCTATGCCTCTATTTATAAAATCAAGGATTCCATATGCCTTTTTAACAGCGCTGTCAACTTACCTTTTCCATCTTCAAAGATTTGTGTCAGTACACTCCAGTTCTCTCTTTTCCTGCAACCCCTTTAACATTGCACCATTTAGTTTATATTACCTCTCCTCATTCTTCCCATAAGTAGCACTCTCTGCATTAAATTTTATAGGCCATGTGTCTTCTCATTGCACTGGTCTGTTTCTGTTCTCCTGAAGTCTGTTACTATCTGAACAGTGAGCAAGATAGAAAAAGCTTAGTCAAAGAGGTAGGTTTTATGGAGCATCATAATGGGGAAAGAGAGTTGGAGAGAATTAGGCAGCTTAAGGCACAGCCATTGATGCTGGAGTTACTAAGAGCAGGGATGCACAAGTAGCCAGAATTAGAGGAGTGCAGTTACCTCAGCAAGTTGTGGGGCTGATGGAGGTATTACAACTCAGTGAGAAAGCCTAAACCAAAATAACTAAATTTACGGAATGACCCCAAATGAATTACCACCAAGATTTCACTTCATGTAACTTTTACTTTAACATGAAACATGTAAATTAATGTAAATTAAACATGAATTAACAGGTAAATGATACTTCAAATAAAAGGGTGTATTTCACTTTAAATAGTCAAAAAAACAAAGATACATCTTACATAACCACAAGCACCTACATCACCAGCTCTTTAGAGTTTCTGAGCTACTCACACAGCTTTTCAGATTTTAGACTTTTTTAGCCAGCTCACAAATTGCCTCGAAGAGTTTCTGTCTCCTTTCTGCGAAACAGAAAAATTAAACTCTTCCTGAGTGATTTGCTTCTTCTCCTCACAAGAATTCTTTGTGTGTGTGTCTGCTTTTTCTTTGCCTGTGCCTTCACTCTCCAATTACACGTAACTCTCCTCTATGTCTGCAGTTCTCCTTTGTGCCTGCCAGCCACACAGCTCCTTTCCATCTTAACTTCCTCCCTGTTGGTACTTCTTGGTAGCCAGGTAACATGGACCAGCTTATATTTCTTATTATCCAAGAAAATTACACTTGCTCCCTTTACAATTGATGTAAAATTTTAAAGGTCCTTTTCAAATATTCTTATAAACAATGATAGCTTCCCTAGACATTTTTTTAAAATTACAACTTTTCCTTACTGTACTGATTCCAGGTCAAACGTCATCACAGAGGTAACAGAGATAGGGAGGGGTGAGACATGGGAGGGATTTGAAAACAAGGATGAATATTTCAAACCTGAAGAGTTACTGAAGCAGGAGCCAAGTTCTATTAGTGAGCATATGGGGGTGATGGAACTTTGGATTAGTTAGGACATGGGCAGCAGAGTTTTAGATGACCTCAGGTTTACAACGTGTAGAAAATGGGCGGCTGGAATTCCAAGCCGAGACATAGCAAAGGCATGAATCATCTGCAGATGAGTTGAGATGGGGCAGAGTCAGGCAATGTTGCAGAAGAGGAAATAGGCAGTCTCAATGATAAGTGGATATGTGGTCAGAAGTTCACCTCAGGTTAAATATGACATCAAGGTTGTGAACAGTCCGGTTCAGCATCAGAAAGTTGCCAGGGAGAGGGATGGAGTCAATAATCAGGGAGCAGGCCATAAGGCCACAGGACGTGGGAGCAGATGTAGGCCATTCGGCCCATCGAGTCTGCTCCCCCATTCAATGAGATCATGGCTGATCTGATAATTCTCAACTCCACTTTCCTGCCTTTTCCCCATAACCCTTGATTCCTTTACTGATTAAAAATCTCTCTATCTCAGCCTTGAATATAATTAACGAGCCTCTAAAGCCCTCTGCGGTAAAGAATTCCACAGATTCACTACTCCATGAGAGAAGAAATTCTTCCTCATCTCTGCCTTAAATGGGTGACCCCTTACTCTGAGATCATGCCCTCTGGTCCTGGACTCTCCCACAAGGGGAAACAACCTTTTAGCACCTACCCTGTCAAGTCCCCTAAGAACTTTATATGTTTCAATAAGGTTGTCTCTCATTCTTCTAAATTCCAATGAGTACAGGCCTAACCTACTCAACCTCTCCTCATAAGAAAATCCCTCCATACCCGGAATCAACCTAGTGAACCTCCTCTGGACTGCCTCCAATGCCAGTATATATTTCCTTAGATAAGGGGACCAAAACTGTTCACAGTATTCTAGGTGTGATCTAACTAGTGCCTTGCATAGTTTTAGCAAGACTTTCCTATTTTTAACAAAAACAAAAATACCTGGAAAAACTCAGCAGGTCTGGCAGCATCTGCGGAGAGGAACACAGTTAACGTTTCGAGTCCAAATGACCGTTCAACAGAACTAAGTAAAAATAGAAAAGAGGTGAAATATAAGCTGGTTTAAGGGTGGCGGGGGGAGGGGGGTAGAGCTGGATAGAGGGCCAGTGATAGGTGGAGATAACCAAAAGATGTCACAGACAAAATGACAAAGAGGTGTTGAAGGTGGTGACATTTTCTGAGGATTGTCCTAATTAAGGGTAGAAAGCAGGACAAGCAAGGTACAGATAGCCCTAGTGAGGGTGGGGTGAAGGAATCGAAAAAGGCTAAAAGGTAAAGATAAAGACAATGGATGGAAATACATTTAAAAATAATGGAAGTAGGTGGGAAAAGAAAAATCTATATGAATTATTGGAAAAAAAGGGGAGGGAATCGGAAAGGGGGTGGGGATGGAAGAGAGAGTTCATGATCTAAAATTGTTGAACTCAATATTCAGTCCGGAAGGCTGTAAAGTGCCTAGTCGGAAGATGAGGTGCTGTTCCTCCAGTTTGCGTTGAGCTTCACTGGAACAATGCAGCAAGCCAAGGACGGACATGTGGGCATGAGAGCAGGGTGGAGTGTTGAAATGGCAAGCGACAGGGAGGTCTGGGTAATGCTTGTGGACAGACTGAAGGTGTTCTGCAAAGCGGTCACCCAGTCTGCGTTTGGTCTCTCCAATGTAGAGGAAACCGCATTGGGAGCAACGAGTGCAGTAGACTAAATTGAGGGAAGTGCAAGTGAAATGCTGCTTCACTTGAAAGGAGTGTTTGGGTCCTTGGACGGTGAAGAGAGGGGAAGTAAAGGGGCAGGTGTTGCACCTTCTGCGGTTGCATGGGAAGGTGCCATGGGAGGCGGTTGAGGTGTCGGGGGTGATGGAGGAGTGGACCAGGGTGTCCCGGAGGGAACGATCCCTGTGGAATGCCGCCAGGGTGGGTGAAGGGAAGATGTGTTTGGTGGTAGCATCATGCTGGAGTAGGCGGAAATGGCGGAGGATGATCCTTTGAATGCGGAGGCTGGTGGAGTGATAAGTGAGGACAAGGGGGACCCTACCACGTTTCTGGGAGGGAGAAGAAGGTGTGAGGGCGGATGCGTGGGAGATGGGCCGGACACAGTTAAGGGCCCTGTCAACCACCGTGGGTGGAAAACCTCGGTTAAGGAAGAAGGAGGACATGTCAGAGGAACTGTTTTTCAAAGTGGCATCATCAGAACAGATGCGACACAGGCGAGAGAACTGAGAGAATGGGATGGAGCCCTTACAGGAAGCGGGGTGTGAAGAGCTGTAGTCGAGGTAGCTGTGGGAGTCGGTAGGTTTGTAATGGATATTGGTGGAAAATCTATCACCAGAAATTGAGACAGAGAGGTCAAGGAAGGGAAGGGATTCCCTATATTTATACTCCACTCCCTTTGAAATGAAGGTCAACATTCCATTTGCCTTCCCTATTACCTGCTGAACTTGTATGTCAGTTTTTTGCGATTCATGCATGAAGACTAACAAATCCTTCTGTGCTGTACCTTTCTGCAGTCTTTCTCCATTTAAATAATATTCAGCTCCTCTATTCTTCCTGCCAAAATGCATACCCTCACATTTTCCCACATTATATTCCATTTGCCAAGTTTTTTCCCACTCACTTAACCTGTTTATATCCCTCTGTAGACTCTTTGTGTCATCCTCACCAGTTGCCTTCCCATCCATTTTTGTGTCATCTGCAAACTTGGCAATAGTATATTCACTTACCTCATCTAAGTCATTAATATATATATATATAAATATGTAAAGAATTGTGGCCCCAGCACTGATCCCTGTGGCACTCCACCAGTTACAGGTTGGCATCCTGAAAATACCCCCCTTATCCCAAATCTTTGTCTTCTCTTAGTTACCCAATCCTCTATCCATGCTAACATACTACCTCCAACACCATGGGGTCTTATCTTATTAAGTAGCCTTATGTGTGGTGCCTTATCGAACACATTTTGGAAATCCAAATATATTACGTCTACTGGTTTCCCTTTACCTATCCTGCTTGTTACCTCCTCAAAGAATTCTAGTAAATTTGTCAGGCATGATTTCCCCTTCATGAAGCCATGCTGACTCTGCTTGATTATATTATGCATTTCTAAATGCCCTGCTGTTACATCCTTTATAATAGACTCTAACATTTTCCGAATGACGAATGTTAAGCTAACTGGCCTATAGTTACCTTTTTTTGTCTCCCTTCCTTTTTGAATAAGGGTGTTACATTGGCAGTTTTCTCAACTTCTGGGACTTTTTCAGAATCTAAGGATTCTTGGAAGATTGCTACCAGTGCATCCATTATTTCAGTAATGACTTCCTTTAATATCCTAGGATGCAATATGTTAGGGGGAAGAAAGTAAATGAGAATTTATGGTAAGGGAGAATTCATTATAAGGGAATGAATTACTTAAATTAGAATCTATAGGCAGGCCAGCGCAAATCAGTAAATCAACAATTAAACAGTTAAACCATGAACCTTATACACTCTCAAACTTTGTACACCCTCGGGGTTTGCAATCACCAGCAAGGTCCTGGGAGTTAGACTGGAGTCAGAGGATGGCAATAACATAGATTAAGTGTGCTCTTCAACAGATAGGAGAAGGACAGATGGTCCCAGCTTAGATAGGAAGGCAGGTCTCTGCCTGGGTGAAAGTAGGGTTACCTTTGTACCAGAGACTTATCTGTTTAATGGAAACCTATATGTTGACAAGATTGGAATCTGGAGGATGTTCTTGTACGTGACCAATAATGTATAAATATGGTGAACACTTGTAGTTTAGCTGAGTACTGTCTCAAGCTGTATTGAGATGGTGCCCTCCTTGCAAATGCTCGAATAAACGATCGTAGCCTGTACCTGAGTCTCCTGTGGTCCGTTCATCAAAGGTACCATAATACAATCCATCAGGTCCAGGGGGCTTATAGTCCCTTAGCCCCATTAGCTTCCCTAGTACTTTTCCTCTAGAGATTGTTATTGTATTTATTTCCTCCACCCATTTTGCCCCTTGATTATTTAGTATTTTTGGAATGCTATTAGTGTCTTCTACCATGAAGACTGATGCAAAATATTTATTCAACTCCTTTGCCATTTCCTGGTTCCCCATTATTATGTTCCCAGCCTCATTTTCTAAGTGGCCTATGTTCACTTTGGCCTTTCTCTTCCTTTTTATATATTTAGAGAAGCTCTGACTGTTTGTTTTTATATTACTTGCTAGTTTACATTCAAAGTTTATTTTCTTCCTCTTTATTATCTTTTTGGTCATCTTTTGTTGGTTTGTAAAACTTTCTCAATCCTCTGGGTTACCAATAATCTTTGTGACATTGTATGTTTTATTTTCAATTTGATACTATCCTTAACTTCCTTGGTTAACCATATTTGGTTTATCCCCTTCCTAGAATCCTTCTTTCTCATTGGGATATATCTTTGTTGTGAGTCATGAAATATTTTCTTAAACATCTGCCATTGTTCATCAACCGTCTTTTCTGCTAAATTCCTCTCCCAGTCCACTCCATCCAACTCTACCCTCATTCCTTTGTAATTACCCTTACTTAAGTTTAGCACAGTTGTTTCTGACCCAAGCTTCTCACGCTTAAACTAAATGCTAAGTTCTGCCATGTTATGGTCACTGTTTCCTCGGGGATCTTTTACTCTGAGATCATTTATTAAACCTGCCTCATTACACATTGCTAGATCCAAAATAGCCTGATCCCTGGTTGGATCCACAACATATTGTTCTAGGAAACTGTTCCAAAAACACTCTATGAATTCTTGCTTGTGGCTACCTTTGCCAGTTTGATTTTCCCAATCTACTTGAAGATTAAAGTCATCCATGATGAATGTACTGTCTTTTTTACATGCCCTCATTATCTCCTGATTTATTCTCTGTCCTGCAGTATAGCTACTGTTAGGTGACCTATAGATTAGTCCCACCAGTGTATTCTTCCCCTTGTTATTTCTTACCTCCAAACATATGGATTCCAAATCTTCCAATCCAAGATAATTTCTTGCCACCATACTTATTCCATCTCGTACTAACAAAGCTACCCCACCACCCTTTCCTCCCTAACTGTCCTTTCCAAAAGTCACAAACCCCTGCATATTTAGTTCCCAGCTTTGATCTCCTTGTAACCACGTATCCGTAATGGTTATAAGATCATAGCCATTAACTTTTATTTGTGCCATTGATTAATTAATTTTGTTCTGTATACTATGTGCATTTAAGGGCCATTAATTTTGCTTTCTTACAATTTTTCCCCCTTTGACCCTATTTGCTGCTGTTTTTTTATGTTTGTACACTCTGTTCTTTCCTTTCACACTTTGGGTATCAGTACCTAAATAGCTGCCCTGCAATGCTGCCATATCCTTTTGCTTTGTTAGCCTACTTATCCACTCTCCAGAATCCTTGGACCCCTCTATTTTGTTTAAAGCCCTCTCTACAGCCCTAGTTATTCAATTCGCCAGGACACTGGTCCAAGCACGGTTCAAGTGAAGCCTGTCCCATCAGAACAGCTCCCTTCTACCCCAGTACTGGCGCCAGTGGCCTGTGAACTGAAACTCATTCCTCCCACACTAATCTTTAAGCCACGCATTTAACTCCTTGCCTTTATTTACCCTATGCTAGTTTGCCCGTAGCTCAGGTAGTAATCCCAAGATTATTACCTTGGAGTTTATGTTTTGTAATAAGCTCCTAACTATTCAAATTCTTTCAGCAGAACCTCCTTTCTAGTCTTTTCAATGTCATTGGAACCAATATGGATGATGACAACTGGATCCATCCCCTCCCACGCCAGGTTCCTCCCCATCCCTGAGGAGATGTCCTTAACCCTGGCACCAGGTAGGCAACACAGCCTTCGGGAGGGGCTCACACTCATGGCTGCAGAGAACAGTGTCTATCCCCTTAATTATACTGTCCCCTACCATGAACCATGTTTCTATTTCCTCCCCCCACTTGAATGGCTCCCTGTACCACGGTGCCGCAGTCAGCTCGCTCATCCTCCCTGCATTCCCCACTCTCATCTACACAGCTTACAAGAACCTCGTAGCTGTTGTACAGTTGCAGAGCTGGGGACCCTCAATGATACCCCTGGGTCCCCAAACCTGCAGTCACCCCCTCCTGTCACTGATCACAGACCAATTTTGAATTACCTAGTTTGAGGGGTGTGACTGCCTCCTGGAGCACAGTGTCCATGTAACATTCCCCCTCCCTGATGTGGCACAATGTCTGCAGCTCAGACTCCAGCTCCTCAACCAGGATCCAAAGTTACTCAAGCTGCAAACACTATGGATGTTGTGTTCACTCTGGATCACCTTGGTGACCAGCAGATCCCACATGCTGCAGCAGCAACACATCACCCGTCCTGCCATCACTATCGTATTTTATTTAATTACTTAATTAATTACTCTAGTATCCCGACTCTTTACACTTAAGTATAATTTTCTGTACGCACCAGTATCAATCTTATACTTAAGCTATTTTTAAGAAAAAAGAATAAAAGAACCAGAGGCCTAAACACAAACTAAAGACCTTACTTTTACTTTAAAGGCTAGAATAGTCACCAATCCTACTCACCAATCAGCTGCTCTCTGTGCTGTTTAATTGTCTCTCGCCTTTCTCTCTGTGCTCTTTAATAGTATCTCACTCTTCTTGCCTTCTCTCACTGGTAAAGGTCCCGCTGCTCCTCTCATTCACTCACTGTTAAAGGCCCCACTGCCCCTCCAGAGCAGAGTTTGTAACAGGGAGAAAAGACAATGGATTTAGTTTACCGAATTATTACTGATAACTTTTTTAAAAATTCAAATATAGAGTTAATAGCTGAAAGGATAACATGATTAGATTTCATGTTTTAAGAAACTTACTGTAACTAAAGACTAAAAGCACTCTTGACTAAACACTATCTTCATAGGAAATTTATCCTTTAAACCACAGAAAGGAATATGCCATTCCTATTTTTAGCACAACCAAAAAATACACTTCACAGCTATATGTTACACCGTCCTTTAAATAGACATTCAATTCTCCCAGAATCAGTCCAAAATGATTCTTTGCTCCTGAGTGTTTTGTTCTGTTCTCTTCCTTTCTCGGCCTGATAACTTCTAACTCAACAACTATCCTTCATGGTGAGAGTATTACTGGAATCCTCCCCCTAGCGCAAGCTAGGTGAATCTTCCAGCTTCGTTTTCATGGATTTGGTCTTCTCAATATGAGCACAAGCTTTAACCTGCATTCTGGTATGGGTGAACCATAATGACTTTCAGTCTCTAGCTGCTCTCTCTCTCTCCCGGAATCCAGCAGACTAACCTGTCTGTGATATTTAAAGATAATTTAGGTAAGGCTGTAACTGGATATCACAATGGCCTCCTCTGTACCCTTCCTATCTCAAAGTCCATGACCATGACAATGTGAATTACATGGGCTTTGTGTCCAGTTAGAGATGCTGGTCCTCGATACCCAAAATCTCTTTTGTCTTGGAAGTAAATGGACAGACAGTTCAAAGCACAAATGTTTACACCCAACATTTTCAATAATTTTCTGAGACTTTGGAGACTCAGTCTATCCATTGTTAACACTCAGGCTTCTGACATTGTCTCCAAGTGTAAACACCTTGCACTTTTCTCCCCAGTAAAACAATCTGCGCTCCCTTTAATCTCAAACAATCAAAGCACCCAGGTTTGCTGTCAGGCAGACCTCAGAACAGGTCACATGACCCCCTTCATTTTACCTTAAATTAATGTCATGAACAATTCTCACCTTTCTGTCAATTTCACCCACGTATCTTTGTTTCCACACACCTCTACTACATTTCTCACATTGCACTTGTGTGACTTGTGAGGGGGGCTCAGAATAGCAATGTATCCATTTCTCCTGAAATTACATTCTCCTATGTTTGTATCATACTGATGTTTTTGATTGTTTGTGTTCAACTTTAACAGTCAAATTTGGTAGAACCAAATTTAAAGGTGTCCTTAACAAAAGTGTCCTGATCAAAAGTTCAGTGTGTATACTCTGTGTGAGGTTGTTCTATCTATACTTCAGCAGAAAATTAGTCAGCCACTGTTTCATACTGAGTTTTGAACAACCACGGCAGCCATTGTTTCTTGAATGCTTCTTTAACTATCCTAACAGATCTTTCAGATGGTTCATTTGATATTGAATGGTAAGGCGAAGTGAGGGTGTTTGACACCATCTTCCTTCATGAAATTGTGGAATGGAGCAGAACAAAATTGAGGGTTGTGATCTGAGACAAACTCCTCTGGTTATTCAGGACAAGCAAAAATAGACCGTAACTCATCTATTATTCTTCAGTATTGATGTTTTGACCCATGAGCTTTACTTCAATTCACTTCAAGTGGCTGTCAATGAGTACCAAGAAAATATTATTTTACTTCTCACAGAAGTCTACACGAACTCTTTGAAATGGTTGTGATGGCCATGACCATGACTGCAAAGAGTTTTTTGGTGGCTTTTGTACATTTTAGTACATTTGTGTACCAGTGATTCTAGATCAATAAACAAAACTTCTTGCTATGGATTTCATACTGACTATTCCTCTGTGTTCATTATGGAGTTCTGCCAGAATATTATTTCTTATGAACTCTGTGATCCCACTTGATGCAGTCCCATTCGCATGATAACTCATTGTGAAGGTTGTGGAATGGTTTCAGTTCCTCATCTGTACACCAGTCAAATTCTGTCCTCCCATTCAATGTCTGTTTGTGGACTCTTTTCAATACTGACATTTTCTGATTTTCAGCTACAATTTCAGTTGCAATGATTGGAAAGGCATCATCAACTATTCTGTTGAGGGGTCATGTGGACTCGAAACGTCGACTCTTTTCTTCTCCACCGATGCTGCCAGATCTGCTGAGTTTTTCCAGTTAATTCTGTTTTTGTTTTGGATTTCCAGCATCCGCAGTAGCTTTTTGTTTTTATCAACTATTCCTATTGTGAAGATTGTACGGTCACTGCCTACATCTGAGCCCTAATGTGGCAAATGCGACTGCATCATTCTCTTTCGGACTGTGGCACTAGATACTGTGGTTACACTGATAGAGAAGTACAGCCCACTGCTGCATCCTTGACACTGCCATCGTTGGTATCACAGACTTTGGTTTATGATCTGTTACTAGCATGAAGTTTCTACTCAACAAAAACTGGTGAAACTTTTTGATTCCAAAGATGATTCCAAACATTTCCTTCTTATCGACGTATAGTTCCATTCACTCCTGGTGAGAGTATGTGATGAGAATGCTATGGGATTCTCTTGACCATCATCCATGATATGACTGATCACTGCTCCGACACTTGATTTGAAGTGTCACATGTCAGCTTCAGGTTGTATTTTGTGGTATGATGAATGCATACTGCATCACTTGTCAAGCTTCTCTTCCATGCAAAAGCATCATGTTGTGCTTTCGATCATTTCAAATTCACATCTTCCTTCAACAACTCATATAGTGGAGCCAACGTCATTGCAAGCTCAGGCAGAAATTGTGAGTGGTATTGGACTACGCCTAGAAAAGATCTAAGCTCAAACACATCTTTTGGCTTTGGAGCATTGACCATAGTCTCTATCTTCTCTTCCACTGGCTGTTGCCACTTTTCATTGATTTTAAGCCAAGGTACAACAGCTCAGATTGCATGAAGGCTCACTTGCCCTTTTTCAATTGCACATTGTGATCATTGAGCCTTTTTAACACTTCACCCAACATTCTCTTCCTCTGTTGCGGTCGCGAGCAACACATCATCCTGATTGCATAAGCAATGTGGAACTCCTTGCAAAATATTATCCATTGTAGCTTTGAAGATTTTTGGAGAAGACTTAACACCATACAGCACTTCTGGTGGGAGTATAACCCATCTTTATCATGAGGTACTGCTGACTCTCTCAATCCGCATTGGGACAAATATGGGACAAATGCGATAGACAGAGCTCAGCAACCCCATAGCCAACAGATCAGATCTAAGTTCTGTAGTCCTACCACATCCAGTCGTGAATAGTGGTGGACAATTAAACAATGAACAGGAGGAGGGGGCTCCACAAATATCCCCATCATCAATCTTAGAGGAGCCCAGTATCATAGTGCATACGCAAGACTGATGTATTTGTAAGCATCATCAGCCAGAAGTGTCGAGTGGATGATCCATCTCGGCCTCCTCATGAGGTCCCCAGCATCACAAATGCCAGTCTTCAGCCAATCTGATTCATTCTACATGATATCATGAAATGGCTGAAGGCGCTGGATACTGCAAAGACTCTGGGCCTTGACAACATTCCGGCAATAGTACTGAAGACTTATGCTCAAAACTAGTCAAGCCCCAAGCGAAGCTGTTCCAGTACAACTACAGGTATGCCGAGGTATGTCGTGTACCCAGGCAGTGACCGTCCCATCAGTTTACTCTCGATCATCAGCAAAATGATGAAAAGTATCATCGGCGGTGCAATCAAGGAGCACTTACTCAGCAAGGACCTGTTCACTGACGCTTAGTTTGGGTTCCACCAGGGCCACTCAGCTCCTGACCTCATTACAGACTTGGTCCAAAAATGGACAACAGAACTGCACTCAAGGGGTGAGGTAAGAGTGACTACCCTTAACATCAAAACCGCATTTGACTGTGTGTGGCATCATGGAGCCCTAGCAAAACTGGAGGCAATGAGAATCAAGGGGAAAACTCTCCATTTGTTGGAGTCATACCTAGCACAAAGGAAGATAGTTGTGGTTGTTGCAGGTCAATCATCTCAGTCCCAGGACATCTCTGCAGGAGTTCCTCAGGTTAGTGTCCTAGGCCCAACCATCTTCAGCTGCTCCATCAATGACGTTCCCTCCATCATGAGGTTTGAAGTCAGAAAAAGGTTGAGACTAAATTCTGTGGTAGATAAGTAGAAGACACATAGGAAGAAGATGCAGAATTATTGATGAGGTGCCGTCTTCGAACAAGACTAAGCCTGATACTTCCCAATTTGGAGGGGAAGGTGGAGAAAAGTCAAGGGAACCAAAAAACAACTCATGATTTGCATAGTCGTGAACAACAATTTACTATTGGTGAAGCAGTCTATGAAATTTTGGTGGAGGACCCAGGTAGTTGCCTGGTATAGTAAGCTCTTTGACCGGACCATTGTCGTACCACGTGGAAGTGGAGGGCTGGATCACCCGTAAGCATGTGGATCATTTAAGGAGGACGGAGATACCCCAACAAAATGATATTTCACCTGTAACCATTGCTGAACCTGTGGTTCCAGCTGAAGTTGCTCAACCAAGGATAGACATGCCCGATGTCTCTGTCGGAGTGGAAGATGCTGAACTGCATGTGCCTAATGAGGTACGTGATGTTAATGCGGTTCCAGAGAATGTGGTTCCTGCAAAAGAATCGGAAGTCATGGAGCTACAAAGTTCCACACAGATCATCAAACTACCTGAAAGACTGAACTTGTAATTTCATGACCTATGTAAATATTGTAATGTTATGAGATAAATACCCTTGTAAATACAAAATGTAAAGAAAAGTTAAAGGCAGACAAATGTAGTAATTATGGTTTTGATAAACATAGGACTGTAGCTTTAAGAATAATCCTGTGTTGTAAGATCACATGATCTGTGTAAACCAATGAGTTAGCAGCGCAGGGAACCTCTAGGAGAGAGTTCCTCTTTAGTTATAGAATTGGGTGCACACATGTAGCTGTTGATGCTGTCTCATAAATAAAGTTCAATGTTTCCACCAAGAAAAATCGCCTGGAAAATCAACGCTATAACAATTGGGAACTTGCACAGTTTGCTGAGTTTTCTGTGCTGCTGCACTTACATGAAGTGTTGCAGCAGCAGCAGCAAGTTAAAAGGAAGATTCACACTTAAAAATGAGTGGCCAACATGGAAGGGAAAAATCTTTTGGTTGCCAAACTAAACAACATGGCAAAAAGAAATGGATGGCACAGTCTCTGTATGGCAACAAAAAAAAGTGCAGCTGGGAAAAGGATTTTCTGAGATATACTGGCCTGGAAAACGAATTGGATTCAAGGAAAAAACAGATGCTCAAGGGTTCAGTATGACTTGCAACATGTGTACACTAATTTCATGCTGGGTGTGTGCTGTAGTTATCAGCACGTCCATCTAAAATTGGCTCAATAGAGTTTATTAGCCCTTTCTTTTCATCAGTGAAGCGAGAGTACCACTGCCACTGACCACGTTCAAAACTGCTGCCTTATCTTTTTACACTGGAGCCTAAGGACCTTGCCGATGCAGCTGCAGTGTGGATCCACTGCCGAGGTGAATCAGGAGGCCTAGTGTTGAGGTGCAATTGCAGTAACGCTATGCCCCTTTTTTGTCACGAACTGAAGACATGCCCCCTGATTCAGTTCAGTGAGTTTCACTGATTTTAAACCGTAGGATCAGAATCCCCTCCAACTGGGAAATTTATGGAACATAATTTCAAACCCACGGACATGTTTTGACCTCATGATTGGAGCTATAAATTTCAAAAAGATAAGCTGCAGACAGCAGTACAGGGCTGGGCAGCAAGGGGCTAATTAGGACATTTAGTGAAAACACAGTGACTCATCAAAAGGATTTGGACATCGACTCATGTGAACAAGACGTCTGATTACCCAATACAATGGCACAAAGGACATATCAGCAATACAATACACTCGAGGAATTATTCAACCACCACATATAACAGTACTGGAGTAGGGTCATTCAAACCCTCATTAACTTTGGAGTCAGGTGCTTTTATGTGCTGTTACTTTGCCACCTCAAACAGCAGGAGAATTGCTCATGCAATGAGAACTGATAATATTCGTCTGGACACATCTTCCATGGAAAACCCCATATTGTTTCAACCAGCAGGAGCTAATGACATAAAAACAAAAAACTGCGGATGCTGGAAATCCAAAACAAAAACAGAAATACCTGGAAAAACTCAGCAGGTCTGGCAGCATCGGTGGAGAAGAGCAAAGTTGACGTTTCAAGTCCTGTTCTGTTGAAGGGTCATGAGGACTCGAAACATCAACTTTGCTCTTCTCTGCCGATGCTGCCAGACCTGCTGAGTTTTTCCAGGAGCTAATGACATTTGTCTGGACTTTGTGTGAAATCAACTAAATGGACATTGGAACAACAGGAAATATGTTTTGACATGTCTGAGTTAAATTATTATAAAAGGAGAGCAGATCTGAGTATCTGGGCTGCAGTCAGAAGGAGGGTTGAGTTTGGTCACCTTGACTCAGGCCTGCAGTCAACACCGGACAGACCAGCCGTGTTGGGGATTGTACGTGTTTTCAGCCATATCGTGGAGAGCCACCCATCTCACTTTGGTGGCTTGGGGAAGAGGTTGCCAGGGAGGCCAGCACCATAGTAAACAAAAAAGGAACAACCTGCAGTGTGGTAAAAGGATGAATGATCTCATCCACTCCTCCAGGCTAAGTGAACTTTTTACTGACTCCAAACACACACACTCGTAAGAGCCTCAGGCAGTCTCAGAGTTCACAGGGATGTCACACCATTTCAGCAGATGGGACATCAGTACTGAATGTCTGACAGTCACTTTAACACCACCATTTCATGCAAGTACCTGCACAAATGGTGTCTTCAGCCCTAGCTGGGGAGGGTTCAGCACACACAGCAGGCATCCATGCTTCTGAACTCCTCTTCCATCCATTGTGATCAATGCATCTGTCTTTATGCAGGGCAAGATAGCCCACAACAGGAGGAAGATCCCAGGTGGAAGGGGGACCCCGGAGATATGCAATCTCTTCCACTTTGAGGTGGCAGGGTTCACTGGAGAGGACAGGGATTGCTCAATTGTTGAAGGCGAAATCAGCCTCCCAAAAACAAGGCAGTGAGGATGCATCCTCTATTCCTCAGCCACATGCGGAAAATCACCGCAAGTTAAATACAATGTAGGAACCTGTCTAGCCAAGCACTAATACTATCTTCTCTCTGTTCCAAGTACCAGCATGAAAAAGGCAAGACCCACCTCTAGCCAGTGCATCAACTTCAGCACACCTCAGGTGAGGAGGCCAAGGATGCATTTGATGAAGACCTGTCACTGCATTCATTCACCCGCAAGCTCCACCAGCACAGAGACACACACCTCAGTGTGTCCTAGATCTAGAGTAGGCTCAGGGGTCATTGTCTGGTGATCACCTCACCGACGCATCTTCACAGCAGGTGGAGGATGCGACAGCCAAGGTCTCTGGCACTTGGAGGGCTGCTGGAGATGAAGCCCCTGCAAAGTGCTAGTCAGATGAGCCTCTGTAATCGCCCTAGTAAAAATGTTGCAGATACAAAGAGAGGCAGGAGAACATCAGGCAAAGTTGTCAGGGGCCATGACCAGACTATAACGAAGGATGGAGGAGTCCATCTGTGTTCTGTCTGATGTCGTGGCTCCAGCATGCAAGTACATCGAGGTTACCATGGGAAGGATGGTGGCAGCCTTGGAGAGCCAGGTCTAGCAGTTTCTGCCAGATTTGCACTTGGATCTACACTCCATCGCTCTAGACATGGGTAGGATCCAGCAGTGTCTAGACGAGAGCGGTATGGGGCACCTCAACATTCCTCTAGGTGCCCCTTTCCTCAAAGAGTCAGGGTGGGGTCCTTGGGCATCCAAAGGGAGGAGGGGGCATCTACCAGGACACTCCAAGGGTACCTAGCTGCTCTAAATCACCTCTGCCTGTGACCCCATCAGCTCAAGCTGGTCAGGCCGAGAAGGGCGCTCCTGCCCTGAACAAGAGACCCACAGCAGGCCGTGGTCCTCCAGGCCTTGGGCCTCCAGAGGACACCAGCCAAAATCATCTCAGACAATAGGGCATAGATGTCAGTGATCAGTGCAAAAGATAATGCTGAAGCATTCACAACAACCTTCAGCCAGAAGTGCTGAGTGAATTATCCAACTTGGCCTCCTCCAGAGGTCCCCAGCATCACAGATGCCAGACATCAGCCAACTCAATTCACTCCATGTGATATCAAGAAATAGCTGAAAGCATTGGATGCTACAAAGGCTATGGGCCCTGACAACAGTGCTATCAAGCAACAGTTGCTCAGCAATAATCTGCTCACTGATGCTCAGTTTGGGTTCTGCCAGGGCAACTCAGCTCCTGACCACATTACAGCCTTGATTAAAACATGAACAAAAGAGCTGAACTCCAGAGATGAGGAGAGAGTGACTGCCCTGGACATCAAGGCAGCATTTGACCAAGTGTGGCATCAAGGAGCCCTAGCAAAACTGGAGTCAATGGGAATCAGGGGGAAAAAACCCTCCACTGGTTAGAGTCATACCTAGCACAAAGGAAGATGGTTGTGATTGTTGGAGGTCAGTCATCTCAGTCCACCAATTCAGGAGTTCCTCAGGGTAGTGTCCTAGGCCCAACCATCTTCAGCTGCTCCATCAATGACCTTCCTTCCATCATAAAGTCAGAAGTAGGCATGTTTGCTGATGATTACACAATGTTCAGCAGCATTCATGATGCCTCATATACTGAAGCAGTCCAAGTCAAAATGCAGCAAGACCTCGACAATATCCAGGTTTGGGCTGACAAGTGGCAAGTAACATTCACGCCACACAATTGCCAGGCAATAACCATCTCCAACAAGAGAGAATCTAACCAGCGCCCTTGACATTCAATGGCATTACCATCGCTGAATCCCCCACTATCAACAACCTGGGGGTTTCCATTGACCAGAAATTGAGCTGGGCTAGCCATATAAATACTGTGGCTATAAGAACAGGTCACAGGCTAAGAATTCTCTGGTGAGTAACTCACCCTCCTGACTCACTGAAGCCTGTCCACCACCTACAAGGCACAAATCAGGAGTGTGATGGAATACTCTCCATTTGCCTGAATGAGTGCAGCTCCAACAACACTCAAGAAGCTCCACATCGTCCAAGACAAAGAAATCCACTTGATTGGCATCACATCCACAAACATTCAATCCCTCCACCACCAACACACAGTGGCATCAATGTGTACCATCTACATGATGCACTGAAGGAACTCAACAAGCCTGCTTAGACAGCACTTTCCACAACCACTACCACTGAGAAAGACAAGGGCAGCAGACACATGGGAACACCATCACCTGGAAGTTCTCCTCGAAGCCACTCAACACCCTAGCTTGGAAATATATCGCCATTCCTTCAGTGTTGCTGGGTCAAAGTTCAGGAACTCCCTTGCTAACAGCATTGTGGTGTACCTACAACACATGGACTACAGCGATTCAAGAAGACATCTCACCACCACCTTCAAGGGCAATTAGAGATGAGCAATAAATCTTGACCTAGCCAGCGATGCCCACATCCCATGCCTCCAACTCTGCTGTGGATGTCGGGGCTGCACCTAGAAATTATGAATGCACAATGGTGGCACATGTGTTCAATCACTATATATACTTTGCGCCTTTATAAATATATTTTGCTTCTCTCAGGTACTGAATAGCTCTTTGACGTCATTCAGTGTTCTGTGTTCATTCAAAGGTCACAGATGCCCCACCTCCTCAAGTCTGTCACATCATGTCCCTCAGTTCCATGTTTTCTAACTCAATCTCATCTCAGTCAGTCATCTTTAGGTCCACATAAGCAAAGTGAACAAAGGCAATTCCTGTATGAACATGATGGTTGGACAATATGAATGTAAGGCCTGCATTTAATGACTATTAGGTTTTGGTCACAGCGTTAATCATCGTTGAGGAGCATAGCCTTTCATGGCTACCAGCAGCATTCTCTCGTTAACCCGATATGACTGAACACTACTCCTTTATTAGTTTCCACTCTCCACATGAAGCAGAGCAATGCAAGTTGGTCCCACTCGTTAACATATGAAATGTCTGCTAGACGACAGTGAGTGTGCGAGGTGCACGTGTCCAGCTTGATTATGCCAACCTATTACACATGAGAATATTAACTTGCACTTGAAGGGCTGTCTAGATTGGCTTGACGGAATCCCCGTGTCAGGTCACAGATGGACATTCAATATGGATTTCATTATCTGTGTGTTAGGGTTCCTTGGAATTATTGCACTTTGGGAGGTCAAAAATATGGAGGACAGGAATGGGATGAAAGCGATGTTCCAGCACATCTCCTGAGTGCTCTTCAGTATTAACAAGGGTACTAAGTTACCATTAAATGATGTGTCAATACTGAGTGGATTACATCTCTCCCAGATGTCAAGGCAAAGCTGAATGTCAACTTGGAAGGCTTTCAACCAACGCAATGTTATGGGTGCTGATCAATGATCAGATGATGGTCTTGTTGAAGCACTCTCTGTGCTTTCAAAGGTCACCTAACAGGTGACAGGTTTGCATCCATGCTGTAGAGAGTGTCATATCACAGCATCCTGAGGAGCGATAGCATCCTGAGGCTTAGTATCAAAATGCAGCCTCATCATTAACCACACATGAGAACTGGCACTTGGAAAGATGCTGCTGTGCGAATTAAACCCCATCTTCAGACATTCATCCGACAACCACTGACAGCGGTCTTTACTACAGCCACCTAGCTAAGTTTCTATCATACTGACATGAGTGCAATAATGTTTGAAGTTGCGCTTCTGCCCCTTGAAGGCTGCCACGGCCTGTGAAATTTTTGTGTCATGGTAGAAAAGACTGCACAATGTGTAGTTGCCTCAGGATGAGCACTGGTGGAGTGCTTATCCCACTGTACAATGGCCACATACTCCCTAGGGTGCTTAGCCTTCCAACGATGAGCCCATCGTTAGCCCTGAAGGTTGCTATTCTTTTGACGATTGCCATCATAGGCATCTTAATCAAGTTAGTCAAAGAAGGTCTTGGTGTCTTACCTGCCTCAAAGGGACAGGAGAACTGTGGTCGTATCAGCTTGTTATCAACTTACTCCTCCTGGAACCTTGTCGCTATGATGGTGTCATGGGCACATCTTCCGCATTGTGATCATGCAGTGGCCTCCTCAAGTGGTGCATCTGTATCGTTGCCCTCTTCAGATTCATCCCATTCCACGTCTTCCTCATCTGAGAAGACGTGTAACTCGTCCATGTCTCCATGTGTCCATGTCCCCCCTTTGCAGCGCTAGGTTGTGTAGAGCACCGCAAAACACAATGATGCGGGACACCCTCTTTGGAAAGTACTGGAGAGCCTCCACCTGATTGGTCCAAACATCTGAAGTGCATCTTTAGGATGCCGGTAGTTTGCTCTATTAAGGACCTTATGGCTGAATGTGCCGCATTGTATCTCTCATCCGATGTACTTTGTGTGGATGATGAATGGGTGTCATTAGCCAAATCTTTAGGGGTACCCCGTATCACCAAGGAGTCAGCCCTCTATGTGCTGAGGGCCCTCAAAGACCTGTGGCACATGAGAGTGACTCAAGATGTAAGATTCTTGCGAGCACCCAGGGTACCTGGCACAAACATGCATGATCTGCTTTCAGTGATCACAGATCAGCTGGACATTTAGAGAATGGAATCCTTTTAAGTTAATGAACCTTACTGGCTGCTTCCAGGGAGCTCTTAGGACCACATGGGTGCAGTCAATGGCACATTGCACTTGTGGGAAGCCAGAGTTTGCCTCAAATCCCACAGCTCTGGCGTTTGGCTTGCTTCATTCATGGTGAACTGGGTGTAATAGTGTGCTTTACTAAAGAGTGCATCAATAACCTCCCTTAGACATTTATGCAAGGACAATCGAGATCCCACACAGATCCCTAAGGGAACCCTGGAAAGATCTGCTGGCAAAAAAGTTGAGCATGACAGTCACCTTCAGAGCACTGGCAATGGATGGCCTCCCAGTCCATGTGGTGTCGGATCCTCACAGAGAATGTGACAAATAAGATTCATCTTATCCCTAGACTAGCAAAGGCTGCACTGTCTTTCACTCACCCCCATGTATTAGAGGTGTCTTCTGTAGACCCATGATTCCGCCAAACACCTCTGTGGATTGGTTCCTCCTCCTCAGCATCTGGGTCTTTATGGGGCCCCGCTAGCTCTTGTTCCTCATGGAGAGTCTCTTCCCCGAGCTGTGCCATACGACGGCGGGCCCTTCTCCTCACTCACATCAAAGCTATCAAGAAGGCAGCGTTGCCTACAGCCTGCATTCTGCATTCCTACTTGTTTCTGTGGACAAATAGAGACATGATTGCACCTTACCCTGGAATGCTCTCCCTCCATCGCCAAGCCAGGTGTCTACAGAAGACACCTCTAATACATGGGGGTGAGTGAAAGACAGTGCTGCCTTTGCTAGTCTAGGGATAAGATGAACCTTATTTGTCACATTCTCTGTGAGGATCCAATGCCACATGGACTGGGAGGCCATCCATTGCCAGAGTAAAGCCCTTGGGCTGCCCTCATTCCAGACATGGCATCCTCAGGCCACCCCTTGCTGCTGAAGTACATCCTGAAGGTTCACAGGTGGCTGAGTAGCCTCTCCAAATGACTCTGCATTCACAAAGACACTTTGATCAAGGTCAATACAGCCATGTGCTCTTAATCTCAGTTATGCTGCTGTCAGCCTGCCTCCGTTAGCCTAGACACTAGCCCAGCCTTACACTAATGTAATAACTGCAAGCGTGGTTCCCTGTAAGCCATGACCACCCAAACGATAATGTGAAGGCTTGTTTTGAGCATGTTGCTTATGTGCAGCAGCCGTGGCCCTTTAATTGTTTGATCCTTCTTCATATTTTACATTCCTCAGTGACAGGCACGTGGGCAATCAGACCAAATCAAATGTTGCCCCAGGCCTTAATGGGTTCTCATAAGAATGTACTTCATGAGTTAAGGTGCCAAAATCCTTATGTTGATATTTGACACATTAACAGGTCTCAGCTGAGCTTTAAACTTCAGGTCTTCGGCTGAAATTTCGTAGGATGGCCCTTCAATCAGCCCAAAAATTGCAGTCATCAACTCCTCCCACACACCCTTAGACCCCTCCCCAGGCAAATATTTTCCACTGCTATTTTTAAGCTGTGCCATTCCAACTCTTAGTCAAAATGGTGATGCTTCAATTCTTGTACAAGTCCAGCTCCCAAACTCCCCTTCTTATCCTCCAAGTCTCTCATATCCTCACCGCATCCAAATTCCCCCTCCTCCGAACACTCTTCTGCCTCTCCCTGTAACCTGGAGCCAATCATCATTGTGACTGATATTCCTGTCCTCCCTCTGAAACCTTTTCTGTTGATATCCCAATGCCATATGTCAATCTGACCTCTCCCCTTCTTGTAACACACCGTGACTGTCAGGAGGCTCCCATGACGCCATCCAATACCTCCCCCCAGGACTTACCAGCTCCCAATTTATGGGTTGCAGATGCCTCCCGACTGTGACTGTGCCACCGGCTACCCAGTATGAAGCCTCCAACCTTCAGAACCGACATCTTTAAACAACTGACCACGCCCTGCACACCATGCCATACATGATCGGCTACAAACCTAAAAAATTGCTGGTGGAGTGAAGGTCACCAGGTGCAAGCCACTTATCTAGAGTCGTGAATCAAACCATTCTAATTGTCCACTTGCAGGACAATTAATTTGGTGGGAGAACGTGGCTCCGGCAAGTTAGGTTTTTAATGAGTATTCATGATATGGAAATGCATGCAAATCTGGTTGCTGACATTGATCAATGGGAAAGTCGCCGTACCATTAACCCACTATGAACCAAATTCCAAACTAATTTCCTGCCGGCAGGAAACTGACTTTTCCCATCATGCCAAAGTTTGTGCCCCCTCCCCCGCCCCCCCCCACCCCTCAAGATTCCCGATGTGGACGGGACCGGAAAATTCTACCCACTGTGCCAAAAGTGAAAAAATAAACCCAATACAAGGAAAAACATTTAGGCCACCCAATTTGCTCCAAGTAGTTTCTGAGTTTCTTCTATGTATAAAACCCCAGAAATCTCAGAATAATAGTTTGATAAATTTACAGAGCAATCAACTTCGTGCATTGCTAAAGTATAAAATAACAAGTAGTTTCCTGGGTTATGTTGTAAGAGGGACAAAGTACAAATAAATAATAATTATATTGTTGCTGCATAAGGCATTGGTCAGACCCCATCTAGATTATGATGCGTAGTTCTGATTAGCAAGAGAATTGCTAACCATGAGAGGATACAGAACTAAAATAACGTAATTGATTCTGAACTCAGGAATTTAAGTTTTGAGGGGGCGGAATTTTACGGTCCCGCCAAAGTCAATGGACTTTTGAATGACTTTTGAATGACTCACCGTGACATCCCGGTCATGACGGGGCTGTGAAATTCTGCCCACGGAGTTTAGGATGCTGCCTTGTTTCAAGGTGCCTAAAATTAGTTTTTCAAGATTAAAAAGGAAATTGACAATTTTGGTCTAAACACAACCGTTCACATTGGCATTGAGTTGAAGACTGGGAATTTCTGGCCTCACCGTGGCGGGACCCGCCACAAGGGATGTGGTAGGCCAGCCAAAAGTCCACTGACGATCGGTAGGACCCAGAAGATCCTAGTGGCGGGTGGGGCCAGAAAATCCCAGATCAAATATCAGACAGCATCAACATGGTTTTACAAAAGGGGAATTGTGTTTCGTAAGGATGCAACTGTTAAGTTAATTGCATACTTGTTTTATCCAAAAGGCATTCAATTAGGTGCCACATAAATGATTAATACACAAGATAAGGGCTTGTGGAGTTGGGAGTAATATATTAGCATGGATGGAGGACTGATATTATGATCCCAGCTGAGATTACCCCAGGACAAGCCTGATCCCAGGGTCGAACCCAGCTTGATAGATCCTAACTTTGATTTGTTTGTTTAGATGTGGTGAGTAGCCACTGAACAAAGTCACAGGAATCAGCTGATGAACTTTTAACAAAAGAATAAGCCATTTATTCAACAAGATGAACTATATTATCATACTATTTCACCCACAATAATACCTTTACAGATTTATATATATTTGTAAAGATAACGCAAGTTACAAAAGCTATCTTATACTTTAATGGCCACAGTAAGTACACTGTCCATGTTCCAATAGACACACTGTGGTCAGACACACCAGACTCTGAAGCCAAGCGACAGATGCCGCCTCAACCAGATGCAATGGATCTCTCATCACCTCCCCCCAGACACTTGTCACACCATGAGCCAACCAGTCTCACTGAACTCCGTCTTTTGCACAAGGGTTTCCAATCTCCACTCCCCAAGACCTCGCCTTGGAATCTTCTCCCAAACCAACGCTTTCTCTCAGATGCCTTCCGCAAGGGTTCACCTCCAGAGTTTCAAACTCTCCTTCTGATGTTCCTCTCCCCTAGGTCACCACATGCATTCAAGCTGTCTTCCATGCACTCTCTCTCAAAGACTCAGCCATCAACAGTACGACTGCTTCACATGCCCAAAGCAAAGACCTTTAGCCATCTCTCTGGACCTCTTGCCTCTTGCAAGCTATTCTTGCTTTAAATCTGCTTTCTGTAGCTTTTGTCTCTTTAAATCTGAAGCTTGGAGCCTTTTTCTCTGCCCCTCACTCTTAACTTCATTAAGAGGACCTGTCCCAGGTTCCTGCCCTTCCTTTGACTAGAAAGTCTGCTTGGACATTCCCCCGTTCCACTCTCCTGGATTTTGGGGGTTTTTTCCTTACCCTCTGTCCCCTTCTAGGCTGCTTCTCTGGTAGCTGTCTTCAAAACCAGCTTAACTCCAACAGCTTCCAAAACAAACTGCTGTTTCTAGCTTTTGTGTGTGTGTCTGTGGGAGGGACCTGCTTCTCTGGACCCCTGTTCCACCTTTGTTTACCTTAGCTCCTAAAAGCCTCATTAGAAATGCAAGCATATTTTAAAAGTGAAACTAAAACTCAATTTGACCTTTTCTTAACACAGATGCAGAAATACAAATCAAACTTAAACATTAAAGCTAAAACTCATTCCTAACACAAAAACAACAACTATAACTTACTTAAACTGTTTCTACTTCCTAACACTGGTTAATGGATAGGAGGCAGAGAGGAAGGATAAATGGCACAATTTCAAGTTGGCAGGCTGTAACTAGTGGAATGCCACAAGGATCAGTGCTGGGGGCTTCAGCTATTTACAATCCATATTTGATGAAGAGACCAAGAGTAATGTATCCAAATTTGCTGATGATACAAACCTAGGTGTTAGCTAAAGGAAGGATATACTTGCTTTGGAAGCAGTATAGCAAAGCAGTACAGTAAGGCAAGTAAATCCCTCCTTAGCTTAAACTAAGCTTTGTATCATCAGTAATCTTGGATTACTTTCAGTCTCTTCGGGATGAAAGGGTTCCTGGGATGAAAGGGTTGTCCTACGATAAGGGGTTGAGTAAATTGGGCTTATACTCTCTGATATTTAGAAGAATGAGAAGTGGTCTCATTTAAAATCTTATATTGTTCTATAGGCTTGATAGGGTAGACACTGAGAGGTTGTTTCACTGACTGGGGGAGCAGCCTCACAATAAGGGGTCGATTATTTATGACTGAGATGAGGAGAACTTTCTTCACTTGGAGACTTATGAGTCTTTATAGAATTTTCCGCCTCAGAAGATTGTGGATGCTCCATTGTTAAGTATATTTAAGGTTGGGATAGATAGATTCTTGATATGGAAATTGAAATTGAGGGAGAAGATCAACCAGAATAATCTTGAATGGCAGAGAAGGGTTGAGGGGCTGTATGGTGTATTCCTGCTCCTATTTCTTCTATTCTTATCTTCTTATCATGCAACATAAGTTAAAATTGAGGGCATTAGGAGGAACAAGGCATTGGCCAGAACATTTTCATCCAAAAGATAATAGAATTGTGGAATAAATTTTGAGAGGAGGCCTTGAAGCAAACCACAATTTTCTGAATATGTGCACTTAGCACAAAAAGTCAACTAGAAAATCATCAGGAGTGTGCATGCTTGCAATTGTTAGAATAATGCTCTTATTGATCAAGCCTTTTTATTGGGAGTGTGTTTTCAGAAAAATCAATCTTTATAAATGGGATTGAAAAGATAATTACATATATTTCTGGGGAAAGAAAGGATTGACAGAAATGATGAAGAGGCAGATAGGTGAGGTTAATTTATTTTTAAATTGCCTAATGATCTCTTCCTGTTCTTAAGTTGTTTTTTGCATTCTTTTATTGAAATACAATTGTCTTTCAGTGAAATATCTCAGTTAAATTTGGCGAGTTTTTCTACCATAGAATCAGGCAAAGTGATCAGTGAAGGATGCACCCAACTTTTACTAGAGAAACAAGCTTTGGTGGCCTAAATGCAATTATCTAACTTGACATTCAGAATGTATGTTTTTTCCTTGTGCTGGATGGATGATAACAAGATTACATGAACAGCCTTCTTCATTTATATTTATCTTTTGATCTTCTGAATGGTATTTTCTCATCCTTGACATGTATGTTCTTTTCATGTGTAATGTTGCCATCTTCTGGCGATTAAGATTAGCTGTGATAGAGGAACCCAAAAAAGGTAACTCCCCTAAAAGCGAGTTATGTGCATGATGATATTTACCATATCATAGCAGATTGTGTCAGCAGAAAGTGTACATAAAGACTGAAAGTGCTTGAAATATTACAATCAACTATTCAGCTATGCTTTGTGAGTAAATTGGTGGGGTGGTAAAAAGAGAGGAGGATAGCCTTAGATTACAGGAGGATATAGACAGGCTGGTCAGATGGGCTGATCAGTGACAAATGGAATTTAATCCGGATAAGTGTAAGGTGCTGCACTTGGGCAGGACAAACAAGGCACGGGAATACACGATGAATGGTAAGACCCTGGGAAGTACCAAGGATCAGAGGGACCTTGATGTGCATGTCCACTGGTCCCTTAAAGTAGCGGGACAGGTAGATAAGGTGGCTAAGAAGTCATATGGGATACTTGCTTTTATTAGCCAAGGCATGGAATATAAGAGCAGAGATGTTATGCTGGAACTGTATAAAACGCTAGTTAGGCCACAGCTAGAGTATTGCGTGCAGTTATGGATCCGCATTCTAGGAAGGATGTGATTGCACTAGAGAGAGTGCAATGGAGATTTATCAGGATGTTGCCTGGACTGGAGAGTTTTAGTTATGAGGAGAGATTGGATAGACTGGGGTTATTTTCCCTGGAGCAGAGGAGATTGAGGGGGGTGGGGGGCATGACTGAGGTGTATAAAATTATGAGGGGCATAGATAGGGTAGACAGGAAGGAACTTTTCCCCTTGGTGGAAGGATCAATAACCAGGGGGCATAGATTTAAGGTAAGGGGCAGGAGGTTTAGAGGGAATGTGAGGAAGAATTTTTTTACCCAGATGGTGGTGGGAATCTGGAACTCACTGCCTTAAAGGATGGTAGAGGCAGAAACCCTCATAACATTTAAGAAGTATTTGGATGTGCACTTGCGGTGCCATGGCATACAAGGCTATTGGCCCAGTGCTGGAAAATGGGATTAGAATAGTTAGGTACTTGTTTGACCGGTGCAGACTCGATGGGCCAAGGGGCCTTTTTCTGTGCTGTAGACCTCTATGACTCTACGAGTAATGAGTCATAAAAACAAATTAATTGGAAAGGAGTTGAGGAAGAAGAACAACCTCAACAAATTCTGCACAGAGATGATTATAGCAATTTGCAGAAACATGTTAAAAGGGTTACCAAAGGGGAAAATAGAAATATCTCTAGCTATAGATGCAAAATGTAATGGAAAGATTTTTTTGGTACCTTAACAGCTAGAGAAGGGTTAAGAACCATAAGAAGTGCAAATGAAGCAAAACTGAGGATGAGAATGCTAGTTAATATAATAAATAATTATTTTCTCTAAGTGTTCACTTGGGAAAAAATGAGCAACCTTCCCATCCTAAATGGTGATAACTCAAGAAAAGCGAGTGACTTCAACTAATTTATGATTGGAAATCCTAACGAAGGCAAAAGCCCTCAAACCAAATAAATCATCAGACATGGACAATACTTATCCCAGTGTAGCAACCTGCAAAATACATCAAAGTTGTGATGCACTATTAGCAATAACAACTTGCATTTATACAGTGCCTTTAATGCAGGAGACAATCCTAAGTGCTTCACATGGGCGTTATCAAAGAAACAGACAGCAAACATAATAAGGGAGATATTATGTTGCATTTCATAAAAGCCGGTGTGTGTGGCGGGGGGCGGGGTGTGACATTTAAGGAGGGTCCTAATGGGGCAGCAGGAGGTGGAGGGACATAGGGGGCTTGGGAGGAAATTCCAGATTGTGGAACCTTGACAGTTGTTGGCACAATGGCCAGTAATGAACATTGAGAGGGAGAATATAGAAAAAATTGTGTCAGAGGCTCAGAGAATTTAGGGATGAAAGTTATAGGGGGGGAGGGGTTTGCAAAGACAGGAAGGGACAAGGCCATTAAGGAATGTAAACACAAGAATAATAATTTTAATTTTGAGGAGTTGAGGGTACTAGGAGCCAATGCATGCAGGTATGATGAGTCCATAGGGCTTGGTATAGCACAAGATTTGGGAAACAGAACATCAGACGAACTGAAGTTTATGGAAGGTGGAGAATGTTAGGCCCTGTAGGAAATATTGGAATAGTCAAGTTTGGAGATGCCAAAGGCATGAATGAAGGTTTTAGCAATAGATGAGCTGAGATGGGGGTAATGTTATAGAGGTAGAAGTAGCCAGAATGTAGAATGGGGATTGTAAAGGTTCAAAGTCAAAGCATTGACAGTTGTGATGGGTCAGTTAACATTGGAGAGGTTACAGGATATCAGGAAAGGTGGCTATTTTCAAAAAGGGTGAGAATCCTCTTTGAGTACCATGACATGCTATCAAATCCAAGTATAAGCAGCCTGATAATGGATGTACTATTTGCAGCAGATACAAGGCCTTTAGTAGGGTGATTACATGTTACCCCACTTAACAGACTTACATTTCAAATGAAGGGCATGAGTGCAAAGGGCACCATGCTGCCTTCTGCATAGTGGTGGTAAGCAATTCACTCACTTCAACACAGATTGCGGGAAGTTCACTTTAAGTGTCTTATGCATGGGATGGGATTTTCTGCTTTAGCAAAACCCGCCACAGTACTACTCAGCTTCCTGGGGGTTCCATTGACCAGAAACTCAACTGGACTAGCCATCTAAATATATGGCTACAAGAGCAGGTCAGAGGCTCAGAATCCTGCAGCAAGTAGCTCACCTCCTGACTCCCCAAAACCTGTCCACCATCTGAAGGTACAAGTCAGGAGTGTGATGGAATCTCCACCACTTGCCTGGATGAGTGCAGCTCCATCAACACTCAAGAAGCTTAACACCATTCAGGACAAAGCAGCCCACTTGATTGGCACCGCTTCTACAACTTTCATTCCCTCCACCACTGGCGAACAGTGGCAGCAGTGTGTACCATCTACAAGATGCACTGCAGGAACTCACCAAGGCTCCTTAGGCAACACCTTCCAAAACCATAAATGCTACCATCTAGAAGGACAAGGGCAGCAGATACATGGGAACACCACCAGCTGGAAGTTCCTCTCCAAGCCACTCACCATCCTGACTTGGAAATATATCGTCGTTTCTTCACTGTTGCTGGGTCAAAATCCTGGAACTCTCTCCCTAACAGCACTGTGGGTGTACCTACACCACATGGTCTGCAGTAGTTCAAGAAGGCAGCTCATCACCACCTTCTCAAGGGCAATTAAGGATGGGCAATAAATGCTGGCCCAGCCATCGAAGCCCACGTCCCGTAAATGAATAAAAAAGGATGTATCCCCGGCTCTGGTCAATCCAGTTTCAGGTCTTTTGCATAATTGAAGTGAGCAACTTGGCTTGACGAAAGTCAATGAATTGTTGGATTCGCTGCTGTGTTATCATTTTTAATGCCTCAGTCCACGTGATCAAAACAAGCAGGGCTAAATTGAATAGCCCTCAAAAATGCACACAAGGATCGTGTTGTGCCATTATATCCTGGTTGTTTAGGGTTGCCAACTCAGGCTGGAAATAACCTGGGAGATGTCAGCAGAAGTGGTGTCACAGAAAGCCAGTAAGCTGGTGAATTTCTTCACTGGTCATTCACCCCACCAACTCACCCCACTTCCCTTAGCCAGTCCCCTAGATTCAGTTTTTTTTTACATTTATTTCTCTTTTTGGTTTCTCTTTTCTCTCCCCTGCAGCAAACATCTTGGGGACTTTTAAATGTTTAATTCTGGCTTTCAACACAAGCTGTGTTCAACGTCCAAGGTTAGAAGAAAACAATCGTGCTGACTGAGTTAATAGTACATCAAATTTGGCAACAACTGCAACTGCTGTGATACTAAACCTTACAAAAGTCCTCGGACTGCTTTCCTAATTCAGTGATATGAATAATTTACCTAGCACCTCTAACTGGTAGACAGGTCTCAGCATGGATCCAGAAAGCTCTGTCTGTTTATCCCACCTCTGATAGATCTGAGATGTGTTTGAAATGTCGAGATTTAACTGTTTTAATCTTGCGCCCATAGTTACGTCATAGCTGCGCGCTCCACCCTAACGCCACTCGCAGAACTTGGAAGTGTTCAACACATGAACTGAGTCCCCAGCGCAGCAGCGGCTCAGAACTGTGGTTCCGCTCTGTCGGCCCGGCCTGGTCCTGTCACTAAGATAAAAGCAAAATACTGCGGATGCTGGAAATCTGAAACAAAAGCAAAAATTGCTGGAAGAACTCAGCAGGTCAGACAGCATCTGTGGAGAGAAAGACAGAGTTAACGTTTCGATTTTTGTTTCTGGTCCTGTCCCTGTTGGTGAGCTCGCTCACTCGTTACCTCGAATCTTGGTCACGTTTGCTGATCTGAAATTTTCTAAATACTGAGTGAGGTGCATTATATCGTTTTAGAACGTGTGTTTTTCCCGTAGGTAATGTGGGGAAACAATCCTATCAGCTCAGATTTATGTCTATGCCATCAATTTGTTCATTCTTCTCCCGGCGACAGGTGCAAGGAGGAGTAGAAGTGAACCCTTTGCCTTTTAAAATTTCCTGGATACCTTTTAAAAGCCACGGGAAATTGATGACGAACCTGGAAGACTCCCGGTCATTCCGACAGAGTTAACAACGCTACCATTGATTGAAATGCGGGGAGCACTTTGTGCTGCCTACTCATTATAATGATTTCTTCGTGAAGCCAGTGCTAACTGTGTTGATACACAGTCGAAGAGTCATACGGACTCGAAACGTTAACTGTATTCCTCTCCACAGATGCTGTCAGACCTGCTGAGTTTTTCCAGGTATTTTTGTTTGTTTTGGATTTCCAGCATCCGCAGTTTTTTGCTTTTATCTAACTGTGTTGATCATTGGTTGCATGCATCACCGGGTAGCCTTAAATTGTAACTTCCCAGCACCAGTTAAAGCTAGCCTGCTCTGTTTAAAACTGATCTACACCTCCTAAAGGGAGATGTATTGTGGCTGGAGTTATGCAGGAAGTGGATCTGACCTGGGAAACAGGGAGGAATGGCAAAATATGGGAGACCGTGGATTCCCAAGGTTTTTGGATGCTGAACTGGAGGACGTTTTTGGTAGCAGAAGTGGAAAGGAAATGAAATGACCTGTATCTACAGGGGGATAGGAGGCCCTACATACACATTGTCAAAGGGCACTGGAAGCAGATAGTAGTGAAGGTCTGTGGCAGGAATCAAGCTTCCAGGATTTGGGTACAGTGCCACAAGAACTTCACTTTCATCACACAAATGATTAAGCTCAGTCATTGCATCTTTAAATGCCATATTCTTACAACTGAACCACAAGCCTTACACTTCCACAGTTCACTACATCCCCATCAGTCACCTGCCAACAGTCTCTATGAAACAGGATTTCTACCCAACATTTATGTGCTTCACCTCACACTTATACATGCAGCACTGCTGCAAGCTTCTTATGCACATCTCACAGCTTGCACACACTGCCAGCTATTCAACAAAGACAGCCGAAGCAGCCAAACAGATTTCACTGCACTCACTTCCATCTCTCTTATAGAACAAGGTGGCACACAACTGGAGGCAGTAGGAGCTAACCAGATGGGGACAGTGTCGTGGAAAAACGGAGTGAACACTCAGACCCTGGAGGTTTGTCTAGGAAGTCTTTATTAAAGTCGTGATATCACGGAGAGACTAGTCGCATACAACGGTGCGAACCAGTCTCTGCTTAACACCTCTTTACACACATAGATATAGCAAAAGGTTCGTGACAGAAACTTGGGCAATTACAATAGTTTCAAATGGTTTCAAAAGAAAGCAATCAGTGTTAATGCTTTAACAATTAGACAGGACAATGTCAATGGTTTAGCAATTAGACAGGACAATGTCAATGGTTTAGCAAATAGACAGGACAATGTCAATGGTTTAGCAAATAGACAGTGCTAATTGGTTACATATCCTGGGCTACGCGCACACAATAGTTTTTTTCTCTTAGATTTTGCCACTGTATCTGACATCCGGAGCCCCTTAGTCTGGGAAGGTAACTCTGGCCCTTTGATTTGCTAATTTATGTGCTTGCTGCGTGACTGTTTGGGGACATTCTACAGTAATTTCATTATACATGTATTTTAAGTTTATTTCTCTCATAAGTATAGGTGTATTTTATTTATTTCACAATTGTACGTGTATTTTATTTCATTCACAATTGTACGTGTATTTTATTTCATTCACAATTGTACGTGTATTTTATTTCATTCACAATTATACGTATTTTATTCCTCCACAGACTGGTGCAGATGCTCATCCTCACTCCCATGGAGGAGATGGCACTGGTCATTATTGTAGCAGAGACAGAATGAAACCATTGAAGATGATGGTGAAGATGACCTAATCTTCCCCCTCACATCTCACCTCCCTTCATCCCACAATCTCTTCTGATATACAAGCCGTAGACGGTATAAGCGTGTCCTGCGTACTTACTGCTCGCCATCCCCCAACATGACCACAACGTTATCCTTGTGCCTTTTCCCTTTCAGATATCCAAGAGATGCAGCCTGGCCAATTAGTGCAGGAACACCAAGAAGGGAGAGGAGTTGAAGATACACCACCATCATTTGATTGTGCTCTTGTAGCCACCAGCTTAAATATTGACACAGTGTATACTTTAGCAAATGGATTAGAGGTGGAATCAGCATGTGATGAGACACCAGGCACAAGAGGACTGTACCCAGGGCAGTGGGCAAGGATGGTACAGGTGCTCACTTGCCAGAGGATGGAGTTGAACAAGGGATGCTTGTTCAAGAGGACTCAGAGAAGGGCTTTGATCAGGTAGCTGACAGAAGAACACTGGTAGGTATGTACAACAAAACGCATGATGGATTGGGAATCATGCCAAAGAGCCTGTGGTCAATGTCAAGGAGACCAGCACCAACTTGACACAGGGCTTTGTGCAAAGCTGGGAGCCAACCCTTTCAGTTTGGAAGTGGTGGCCAACTCGATTTGCACGCTTATGACAATGTATTGTCTGAAGGCCGATGGCTCAGCTTCCATTGCAATGTAAACAGCAGCCACCCGAAATTTGAGTGCTGCTCAGACTGCTGTCCTGCAAGGTCAGTTTGCTGCTATGCAAGCTCAGATTGCTGCCATCATTGCTGTTTCGGAGAAGAGTCAATTTGGACTCAAATTGTTAACAGCAGTGCTGCCAGGCCTGCTGAGTTTTTCCAGCACTTTGTTTTTATATCTGAGATAGTGCAGTCCACATCCAGCCCTTCTCAGCCCACAGCTGCTCGAGATCATCCTCTAAGACAAACTGCAGTCTCCTCCACTGAAAGCCAGTTGCCTGCCACTTGCTAAGCTGCAACCACTGCATAGCAGCACTGGGACAGGTAAACAAATGGAAAACAGGCACTTAGGGAATGCACAAGACTGGTTAGTTGCTTTTTGTGCAATAGGGCAAAATTTCAATTATAAATTTGGTTTGGAATCTTTATTTTGCGGAGGCTTTTATTTTTGCATTGTGACCAAGTGGACACCCATGATGAGAATTGGATAACTACCTGAAGAGAAAAAAATTGTAGGGCTATGAGGAAAAGGCAGGGAAGTGGGACTAGCTGAGTGGCTCTTGGAGAGAGCCAGCATGAACATGATGGGCCGAATGGCCTCTTCTGTGCTGTAACCATTCTGTGATTCTACAATTCTATGGTCACTGACAGAGAGAAGGTAAGGTGTGAGATCGTTGGCGAGCAGGGAATGTTAAATCCAATATTTGTATGTTGAGGAAAGAACGAATTTGAAGCCAGCCTGTACCTTAAGATAAATGTATTTCCAAGCCTGCAGAGCAAAGACACAAACTCTTCCAATTCCTCCCAACACCCATTGTGATCACCTTTTTAGATTCTTGTAAAGACGCCCTAATACTTCCCCAATTGGGAACAACAGCTCTTGATTATCAACTGAAAGCATATACTCTATTGCAGCATAATTCCAACATTAAAAGGGAATTTGGCTGTAGTAACTGGTATTATACTCAAATTAGTTCTTCATGGGCCTCCTCTTCCTCCTGCTCATCCACCTCATGTTCCTCTCCTCAGCTGCTGGTAGCAAATGCTATCCCTTCATGATGGTGAGGTGTGCAGCATGCAGCAGACCACCATGAATTTTGACACTTGCTCTGCTGAGTACAGCAGAGTTGCTCTAGAGTGGTCTAGGCAGCAGAAGCATTGCTTCAGCATGCCAATTTCTCAGAATGCCAATTGACTGCTCTATTACATTTTATGTGGCAGTATGGCTTTCATTGTATGCATGTTGCGCATGTGTGCAAGGGCTATGAACCGTAGATATGCACCATGTCGTCACTGGACAAGCCAAGTCACACACCCTTTGGTTTGCTGGGTTGGATCAAATGAAGCTCACACAGCAGATTGCTGCAGAATGAAGGCACCATGATTATTGTCAGGACACAGGGCATTAACCTGCATGATTATTTGCCAATGGTTACACACCAGCTGGATACTGACAATGTTCTGGCGTTTGGCAGTGTTGGCATACAATGTCCGCAAAGCAATGTGCATGCAACCAAAGGTACCCTACACCATGGTAACATCAGCAATCCTAGCAAAACTGCATGCACAGTCCTCCTGGTGCTCCCTGCTAAGAGAGAATGAAAAGTGGCTAGCTTTCTTTGAATTGAGAGCCTCGTTGATCTTCCTAATGCAACAGTGTACAGCAAATGGTAAATATCTCCAGCTCCAGCCTGGAAGGACCAGTTGCATAAAAGTTCATTGCCATGGTCACCTTCAAAGTCAGAAACAATGTTATTTTTGACCTGCTCTGAGATTGCAGTTGCGGCTGCAGCCAATGACAGATTTCAGTGAGGTCATGCGTATTGAAGCAGAGACATCTCACACATTGTTCCTCACTGAGGTTCAGGTAGGAAAATTCTTCCTGAACACTTTGGGTGGACATGGCCTGTCTGAGTCCCAAACCCATTCCTTCTCCTCCTTGCTCTTCTAGCAAATTGTGTTGTTCTAAGTGACATTTTCTCATTCTCCCAGTCATGTGGTATTCCAAGGGAATGCATATTAATGCACCCATGTCTGGGATCAATTGGTTTGTGTAGAAGCCTGAAGTCACCAAAAGGTCCTTTAGCACCTGCCACACCACTCCCTGTAGACATTTGCAATTTGAAACAATGTTGTTTTATATTTGTTCATGAGATGTGGGCATCACTGGCTAGGCCAACATTTCTTGCCCATCCCTAGTTGCCCTTGAGAAGGTGGTGGTGAGCTGCCTTCTTGAACTGTTGCAGTCCATGTGATGTAGGTACATCCATAGTGCTATTAGGGAGGGAGTTCCAGGATTTTGACCCAGCAACAATGAAGGAAAGGTGATATATTCTAAGTCAGGATGGTGTGTGATTTGGGGGGGAACTTCCAGCTGGTGGTGTTCCCATGAAACTGCTGCCCTTGTCTTTCTAGATGGTAGAAAATGTGGGTTTGGAAGGTGCTATCGAAGGAGCCTTGGTGAGCTTCTGCAGTGCAATTTGCAGATGATGCTTACTGCTGCCACTGTGTGTCGGTCGTGGAGGGAGTGAATGTTTGTGGGTGAGATGCCAATCAACCTGGCTCCTTTGTTCTGGATGGCATCAAGCTTCTTGAATATTGATGGAGCTGCGCTCATCCAGGCAAGTGGAGATTATTCCATTACACTCCTGACTTGCGCCTATAGATGGTGGACAGGCTTTGGAGAGTTAGGAGGTGAGTTACTCGTCGCAGAATTCCCAGCCTCTGGCCTGATCTTGTAGCCACAGTATTTATATGGCAGATCCAGTTAAGTTTCCGGTCAATGGTAACCCCCAAGGACGTTGTGGGGGATTCAGTGATGATAATGCCATTGAATGTCAAGGGGCGATGGTGAGATTCTCTCTTGTTGGAGATGGTCATTGCCTGGCGCTTGTGTGACATGAATGTTACTTGCCACTTATCAGCCCAAGGCTGAATATTGTCCAGTCTTGCTGCATATGGACATGAACTGCTTCAATATCTAAGGTCTCACGAATGGTGCTGAACATTGTACAGTCACCAGCGAACATCCCCACTTCTGACCTTATGTTGGAAGGAAGGTCATTAATGAAACAGCTGAAGATGGTTGGGCCTAAGACACTACCCTGAGGAACTGCTGAAGTGATGTGCTGGGACTGAGATGATTGATCTCCAACAACCACAACCATTTTCCTTTGTGCTCAGTATGACTCCAACTAGCGGAGATATTTTCCCCTAATTCCCATTGACTTCAGTTTTTCTAGGGCTCCTTGATGCCACACTGGATCAACTGCTGCCTTAATGTCAAGGGCAGTCACTCTCACCTCACCTCTTGAATTCAGCTCTTACGTCTATATTTGGACCAAGTTTTAATGAGGTCAGGAGCTGAGTGGCTCTGGTGGAACCCAAACTGAGTGTCAGTGAGCAGGTTATTGCTGAGTAAGTGCTGCTTGATAGCACTGTTGATGACACCTTCCATCACTTTGCTGATGATTGAGAGTTGACTGATGGGGTGGTAATTGGCCAGATTGAATTTATCCTGCTTTTTGCAGACAGGACATACCTGGGCAATTTTCTACATTGCTAGTTAGATGCCAGTGTTCAGCTGTACTGAAGAACTGAATGACAAAAAGCACCAATTAGTTGTAGAATTGTAGCAACAGTCAAAATAAATCAATTCTGTTTAAATGGCACTAGTTGGGGGGAGGTGGTGCCCTTTCTACTATTTAACATGTGTCCAGTTGTGCAAGGTTAAAAAGGGGTATCAGCTGAAATGTTGAGTCCAAAATGGCATTGCTGGCATCAAATTAGCTTTGCATGCATACTTATGGCAAATGTTGGGCAGAATTTTCTGCTCCACAGACTGAGTGCGGTAGTAGGTGGGATTAGCAGCGAATTTTCTTCTGATTGGTGGATCGGGAAATCGCGCCTGATCTTACGCATGGAAGCTCATTAATTATGCATCAGTTAGTAGCTCTCCGAATCACATGGCCAATGATTCGTCCACCCCGCTGTAACCTAATGGGGCTAAAGGTCCTGGCGCCATTTATAAACGCCAGCTGAACACACACATTACTCTCTGTAGCCCAGCTGTGTGGATGACCAAGGCTGAGATGGTTCCAAGGAAAAATAAGGCAGCGCCAAGATTCAGCAATGAATCTCTTGAGGCCCTTATTCGTGGTGTGCGCCAGCATCAGGATGTCCTCTACCTGAGGGATGGTTCCAGGAGGTCCACTAATCTCACCTCACCAGCCTAGGAGACAGTTGCGAGGGAGGCCATCTCTGCGGGCACCCTCCCAAGAAATGCCTTCCAGTGCAAGTAGAGGATGAATGATCTCATCCGTACCGCCAGGTAAGTCATCATTCAGCTACCTCCAAACACACAATTTCATAATGGTATTACGTACTCAGAGTGTCACTCAGCTCAAGGATCTCACAAAATATCAGAGGGGGAGATATCAGTATTGAAAGCCTGTTCAATAGCTTCTCATCTATCATCTTGCACGAACACCATCCTCAGCCTTTACTGCAGAGGGCTCAGCACACACAGAAGGCATGCATGATTGGCAACCTCTGCTCCATCCCTTCTCATCACATTCCATCTCTTTGCCTTCATGCAGGCCAAGCTTGCCCACAACAAGGAAGCGAGATCCCAGACCAGAGGAGGGATGGCAGATATCCAGGATCTCTTCAAGTTTGAAGAAGAAGTCACCAACTTGGCGGGTGAGGACAGAGATCGCTCCTGTGGGGAAGGCGAGATCGGCCTTTCCCAGCAAGCCAATGTGGATGAGCCCTCCATGAGTTGATCACATTCTGACGTTCTCAGTGAGTGACATGCAATATTGTATTCAGCCTGCACATGAACTAAATCTATCTTCTGTCTCTTCAAGGCAGCAGCAGGTCCAGACAGACCAAAACAGGCAACTTAAGCCCCAGCCCCCAGGCCACCTCAGAAGAGGATGCTGACAATCCATCTGAAGAAGACCCATCACAGCATTCACCCTCCACCAACTCAGAGACACACATCCTGGTGGGTCATAGTTCTAGATTAGGCTCAGGGTCCCATTCTGTGGAACAATGCACTGACACATCTCCGCAACATGCAGAGGCAGTGAAAGCCCAGATCTCTGGCACTTGGACTGCTGGAGAACAGTCACCCGTTCAGTCTGAGTCAGATGATAAGCCTCTGGAAACGGTCATTGCTAACATGTTGGAGATGCAATGACAGGCACCAGTGCATCAGGCAGAGTTGCGAGAAGCCGTCAACAGACAAGAGTGAAGGATAGAGGAGTCCATCTGTGTTCTATCTGATGTCGTGGCTCCGACATGTGAACACCTCGAAGTTTCCGTGGGAAGAGTGTGGCCGCCTTGGTCCAGCATGTTCTGCCGGATTTGCGCTCGGACTTTCACTTCATCACTATAGTCATTGGTGGGATCCATTGGTGGCCAGGCCAGAGGACAGCTAGGTACCTAGACCACCCTCTAGTTGTCCCGTCTCCTCAAGGAGTCAGGCAGAGGCCCTCAGTCACCCACAGGGAGGAGGACAAGAGGAATGACCTCGGGTACCCTTACCTACACTTTACTCCACCTGGAACCTTGTGGCTATGAGTATGTCATGGGGACGTCTTCCGTGTTTGCGACTCCGATCATATCCTCACGTGGAAACTCCCCATCATTTCCCTTCAGGTTCCTGCCCTTCAGGTCTTCATCGTCCGAGGAGTTCTCAGCCTCCTTCATATCTTCCTCTGCTAAGTGATCTCTCCTTTGAAGCACCAGGTTGTAGGGCGCAAATGACCATGATTACGTGGGACACCCTCTGTAATGCAGGGCCCCACCTGAGCGGTCCAAGCATCGGAAGCACATCTTCAGGATGCCAATGGTCTGCTCTATGATGAATCTTGTTGCACACTGCTGTATTGTATCTCTCCTCCGGGGCACTTGAGGATGACACACAGGTGTCATGAAACTTTGTTTCAGCAGGTACCCCTTATCACTAAGCAGCCAGCCCTGTAAGTGCCATGGCCGTTCAAATATCTGAGGCACCTGGGAGTCATGGGAACTCCCAGGGTACCTGGCACAAATGTGCATGATGTGCTTTTGATGATCACACACCAGCTGAGCGTTTACAGAGTGGAACCCTTTCCTCTTAATGAACAGGAGCTGGCGCCATGGAGCTCCCAAAGTGACATGTACTATCGATAGCACCCTGTACTCTAGGGAAGCCAGGGATTGCAGCAAAACACAGGAATCTAGTAGCCTGGCTCATTTCATCCAGTGTGAACTTCAGAGTTCACTGTAGAGAGCATCTGTCACCTCCTTGATACATGTGTGTGCTGCGGACTGTGAGATGCCACATAGGTCTTCTGTGGATCCCTGCGATGATCCACTGACAAAAAATTTGAGTGCAACTGTGACCTTCAGGGGCACTGGCAGGGGATGTCCTCCCAGTCCATGCAGCGTTAGCAGCCTGCAGGATGTGACAGGTATGAGCCACCACATCTCTTGACAAGCATAGTGGTATGAGACACTTTCTCTCACATACTTCCAAATAGGAAAGGTGTCTTTGGTAGACCCTTGGTCATATGAGTCACCTCCATAGGACAGGTCAGACCTCTTCATCTTCTGGGTCTTGTGGGGCTCCCCTGGACCATGGTTCTCAGGCTGGGCCTCTTCTCGAAGCTGTGTTAGGTGGCGCCAGGTCCTTCTCCTCCTCAATCAAATCACTGCCATCAAGAAGGCAGCATTGACCGCAGGCTCCATTGTTCAATCCTCCTCCTCCCTGTGGACAGATAGATCCAACATATTAATGAGCATTGGGCAACTATAGTGGCGCTCCCAATCGCTACCAAAAAGCCACTATTGTGCCCTAGAGTTGCGTCTGCGCTACTCACCTTTCCCTGATCCAGCGTTCCAGCTGACGTGCTACCTCACAGATCTAGCTGACCAAGATGTCAACCCAGCTACTTGACATCATGATCCCAGAGAGGTTGGAAGAGGTTTGAGCGCATCCAGGATATGTTCAACATTACCAAAGGCACTTCTGCTGTGTCTGAATCTGGTATACCGATTATGCGTAACCTGCACTTTTGGAATGACTGGATGCCCTTTGGCCTGTTAGCGATGACAATTGGGAAAAGCACATTAGAAACTTTCACTGATCATCTTGCAGATATCCAGCAGCTGTGCTCCCTTAATGGTTGTCTGCATCGTCCACTCTCACATGAGGTGTCAGCTGTGGCTCAGTTCATAGCACCCTCGCCTTTGAATCAGAGGGTTATGGGTTCATGTCCCGCTCCTGGAAACCAAGAACTGTGATTGTACTCAAAAGAGTTGCAATCTGTGACTGTTGATAACTCGAAAGAGTTTCCACTCTCACATTCCTCTCTGTTAATGCTCAAATTGATCAACTTCATTATGAAGCCAATAACTCCTGCAGTCTCGTGTTAAAGTGCTGCAAATGTCAGTATCTCCAATTGCACCTTCTCAATAAACTCTTCCTGAATTCTATCAGCTCAGACTCCAAGCAGTGTGAGGGTGCCCCCTGTTAGGGCCCCTGAATCCAGCCATAGGCTCCTATCACACTGCCTCAGCCCTCTCCCATGCAGATTCTTTTCCAGCTTTGATTTTAAATTGCATCATAACTTTGGGGTTTCAAGATGGTGGTACTGTATTTCTACATCGAGACCAGCTTCGGCCCGAGTTGGGATCCCCCCGATCATCCTTGAACCTCACAATATGCAGGTAAAACTCCCTCTGGTGATTCTCCAGCCTCCCCCAGTAACCTTGGATCCCATTGTCATTGTAGTGGACATTCCTGCCCTCCCTGCTGAACCCATCACGTTGATGTCCCACACCTCCCCATCTTGAGGCTGTGTACATGGTGACGTACGGAGGCAACCCCCCCCCACCAACCGCCCAGGAGGGCTTTAAGTACCACCTCCCCGCATTACGTTTTCCCCATTTACAGGCTGCAGACGCCTCCCTTGATCATGACCATCCCATTTGTAGCCCAGTACAGCCATGCACCCCTATCACCTCTGAGCGTAAGACTATGACCATGCCCTGCACACTAAGCTGTGCATGATCTCCATTATGTACACAGACCTCGCCCTTCCATGGAGCAGGAACACGATGTGCATGCCATGCATAGCCCTGTAGCATGGCCCACAGAGCCCAGGACTGCCTTTAAACTCTCACCCCAACTACAAGGTCCACAGAGCCCAAGACTGCTTTTAATCTGTCGCCCTGACTACGAGGTCTACAGAGCCTAGGACTGCCTTTAACTTTTCACCCCACAACCTCTTGGCCCCAGTCCAGGGACTATGACCGTCTTTCACTCAGCTCTCTGGCTCCTTAATGAATGACTCCAAGACCATTTCCCTCCCCCACCACCCCCCCATGAGTCTCTGTGCAACCCCTCCCATTCATGCAAATCTAATCCCATCCATTTCTTCTGTGTCTGCATTCCCCTCGCTCCAAAACCCCCTTCACCCTCTTGTCTCTGCCATCTCCCCACTGCTCAAACCCTACCAAACCCCCTTCACACTCATGTCTCTGCCATCTTCCGCTACAGTCCTCCCCACCCCCCGCCCACACCACCCCCTCAACCCCCGGTTGCCGTGCATTTTTTTATTTATTCATGGGATGTGGACGTTGATGGCTAGGCCAGCATATTGCTCATCCCTAATGTCCCTGGTGAGGGGGTAGTGAGCTGCCTTCTTGAAGCACTGCAGTCCATGAGGTGTAGGTACACCCACAGTGCTGTTAGGGAGGGAGTTTCAGGATATTGACCCAGTGACAGTGAAGGAATGGCAATATATTTCCATGTCAGGATGGTGAGTGGCTTGGCAGGGAAATTCCATGTGGTGGTGTTCCCATGTGTCTGCTGCCCTCGTCCTTCTAAATGGTATTGGTCATGGGTTTGGAAGGTCTAAGGAGACTCGGTGAGTTCCTGCGGTGCATTTGTAGATAGTACACACTGCTTCCACTGTGTGCCGGTGGTGGAGGGAGTTAATGTTTGTGAATGGGGTGCTACTCAAGTGGTTTGCTTTGTCCTGGATAGTGTCGAGCTTCTTGAGTGTTGTTTGAGCTGCACTCATCCAGGCAAGTGGAGAGTATTCCATCACACTCCTGACTTGTGTCTTGTAGATGGCGGACAGACTTTTGGGAGTCAGGAGGTGAGTTACTTACCGCAGGATTCCTAGCCACTGACCTGGCCCCTATTTCAAAGTGCAGCCCTGCCTGAGACTCACAGCGCACAATGCTGTCCTGCCAGAGTAGTGCAGCAGCCACTGTGAATAGCCCAGCTCAACACCCAATTTTGCATGCAGTGTCTATGGCCGGGATTTTCTGGTTCCATCAACAGCATAATAGCGGACAGGAAGGAAAATATCGCAGGAGCGACTTTACGATCACAGGAGATTTTCTTGCTGAGCAAACCAAACAACAGAGTGAAGTCTAAAAACAAAAAGCTAAAAGCTACTGCGGATGCTGGAAATCCAAAACAAAAACAGAATTACCTGGAAAAACTCAGCAGGTCTGGCAGCATCGGTGGAGAAGAAATCAGTTAACGTTTCGAGCCTTAATGGCCCTTCGGCAGAACTGAAGCATAGTTAGGAGAAGGGAGAAATATACACTGGTTTAAGGTTGGGGGGGGGGGGGGGGGGAGCGGGGGGTGGGGGGGGTGGGCGGGGGTGGGGGGAAGAGAGACGTTGAGGGTGTGGTGATTGTGGAGATAAGCAGTGATAGGAGCAGATAATCAAAAGATGTCACAGACAAAAGGGTCAAAGAGGTGTTGAAGATGGTGATATTTGTCTAAGAAAAGTGCTAATTAAGAATGGAAGACAGGATACTCAAAGTACAGCTCTAGTGGGAGTGGGGTGGACAGACTAACAAGGTTTTAGTTTTAGATTTAAAAATAATGGAAATAGGTGGGGAAAGAAGAATCTATATAAATTATTGAAAAAAAGGGGGGGGGGGGGTGGGGGGAGAAATGGTGTGGGGATGGGGGGAGGGGGAGTTTAAGACCTAAAGTTGTTGAATTCAATATTCAGCCCGGAAGGCTGTAAAGTGCCTAGTCGGAAGATGAGGTGCTGTTCCTCCAGTTTGCGTTGGGTTTCACTGGAACAATGCAGCAAGCCAAGGACAGACATGTGGGCAAGAGAACAGGGTGGAGTGTTAAAATGGCAAGCGACAGGGAGGTTTGGGTCTTTCTTGCGGACAGACCGCAGGTGTTCCGCAAAACGGTCGCCCAGTTTGCGTTTGGTCTCTCCAATGTAGAGGAGACCGCATTGGGAGCAACGAATGCAGTAGACTAAGTTAGGGGAAATGCAAGTGAAATGCTGCTTCACTTGAAAGGAGTGTTTGGGCCCTTGGACGGTGAGGAGAGAGGAAGTGAAGGGGCAGGTGTTGCATCTTCTGCGTGGGCATGGGGAGGTGCCATAAGTGGGGGTTGAGGAGTAGGGGGTGATGGAGGAGTGGACCAGGGTGTCCCGGAGGGAACGATCCCTACGGAATGCCGTCAGGTGGGGTGAAGGGAAGATGTGTTTGCTGGTGGCATCATGCTGGAGTTGGCGGAAATGGCGGAGGATGATCCTTTGAATGCGGAGGCTGGTGGGGTGATAAGTGAGGACAAGGGGGACCCTATCATGTTTCTGGGAAGGAGGAGAAGGCGTGAGGGAGGATGCGCGGGATATGGGCTGGACACGGTTGAGGGCCCTGTCAGAGTGAAGTCTGTCTCATTGATCATAAACTATTTTTATGACCTCAAAAGCATAGAATTCCAATTACACTTTTTAATACATCTTTTAATGTTTAAAATTCTAAAGTAAAGCATACAAGATTACACAGTTAAAAGAGTCTTACAGAACAACTTCAATAAAAACTTGCTGCGCAAAAGTACACAATTAAACTACCTCCTTGACAACAACCCCCTTATAGATTTTAACCAAATCCAGTAATATTACCTACATCAAGGAATTGTTGTCACATTAATAAAGGTACACCTCACAAATTCTCAAACACTTCCACTCTGATGTGGAATTCCAAAAGAGGTTCAGGAACAAACTGTTTCCTAAAACACAGAATTTCCTGGCTTAACAATGGGTGATTGCCTCCAAGATGGTAATGTAACAGTAGTGTCATTCAACTAGTAAAAAGCCCTGGCTAGTGATCTGGGGCAAAGGTTCAAATCCCACCATGGCCTTGCCAGCAACGCCCACATCCCATGAAACAATAAGTTTATTCAAAGCTTTCTCAGCTTTTTCAATGCCTCACACACTGAGGAGCTGGTCTTCAGGGCTTTTCCCCCACAGGTGCCACCCAGCTGAGTTAAACATCCTTCCTCAAATAAAAGCAAAATACTGCGGATGCTGGAAATCTGAAACAAAAACAAAAAATGCTGGAAAAACTCAGTAGGTCTGGCAGCATCTATGGAGAGAAAGACAGAGTTAACGTTTCGAGTCCATTTTGCTCTTCTTCAGAGTGCTCTGAAGAAGAGTCATACAGACTTGAAATGTTAACTCTGTTTACTCTCCACAGATGCTGTCAGATCTGCTGAGTTTTTCCAGCATTTTTTGTTTTTGATCCTTCCTCAAATACCATTTTCCCTCTTTCATCTCAGGTTGCATTGTCCTCAAGCACCTCTTTGAACTCAACTTCTCCAAATGTAAAAATCTTTCATGTTTGCTATTTTGTCCCTACTTTCGGGTCAATAAAATTTAATATACCTTCCCCTGTTTACTCATGAAGCCTTTGCAAGATGTAAATGTTCCTTGTTACCTCTGAAATCCCTTTTGAAATTCAACAGCTGAAAAACCAAGTTTCCCACTTGTCTCACAATTCAGATTTTAAATCCACCCTATTTACTTGTAACTCAACCTCACCATAAACTCTCATTACAAATACATCAACTTAACACCTTTAACCTTTCATCTCTTAGTCCGCACAGACAACATGTTTCTAGTAACCTCCCCCTGTTTAATTAACCCTGGGGACACACACACAGCTTTCTTTGCCTACATAGAACACCAACATAATCCCCAAAAATTAAAAAAATATATATCTCTTATCACAAAAAGCCTGTTTCCCATCGGTTTGAAAAGAGGTTGCGATCTAGCACTACAGTCTTCAATGGCAGAGCACGTTTCCTGATGCGCCATGTCGGGAACACCATTTAAATACATTTGAATATCATGAATGCTCATTATCAAGGTTGGATCAAAAGGCCACACCGGCGTCTAATTAGATAAACATGATTCATGACTGCATATAAGAGACGTGCACCTGGTGAACTGCGCTTCACTTGTGACTTCGAGGTTTGGTTGTCTACGTTGCATTGCGCTGTGATCGCGGCTCCCCCAATTCCGTGCCAGGCTGCATAGGCAACATCACATCGATTTTAGGGGGGTTTTACAAAAAAGGCAATACATGCCAGACAAGTGGTAAAGTAGAGATGGGGGGTGGATTAAAATGTAATGGAGGGCAAAGTCTTGACTCATGGTGAGGGGGTGGTGGCAGTGGCAGGAAGACAAGCCAGAGGGAAGGGGCAAAAGCTTGACTGAGTGCCGGGGAAAGACTGGGGATGAAAACACACAGACACATGACTAGGGGAAGGAGGCTCGTGGAGAGAGATGAGAAAAACCCTTGTGGCCGGAATGGCAAGAGAACCAAGTAAGGAAACACTTCAGTTTAAACAGCAACTGTATTTTTACCAGTCCAAGGAGGGAGAGGTCACGTCAACATGTCAATCCAGTGCCAGTCTTGCCCAGCATGGTGTGCGCAGAGTGTGGTCGTCACCTCAAGCATGTCATTCTGGGGCTTTTGGGCATAATGCTGGGCTGCAGATGGTACAGTCACAGTCATGGGAGGCATCTGCAGCCTATAGGTTGGGAACAGGTAGTGTAGGGGTGAGCACTCAATGGTCTCATTGGGGAGGGGCTGTGTCTCTATATGTCACAGTAGAGTAGGTCTCAAGATGGGGAGGGGAAAGGTCAACATGGGGAATTGGGACATCCTCCTGAAATGACTCAGGGGGTAACACAGGAATACCAACCACAATTACAATGGAATCAAGGGTTACAGGGAGAGGACTGAGTTATTGGAGGGAGGGAAATCTTAGCATTATGCTCCTTCAGGATTATGGGAGAGGTTTGCACAGTCACACAGGGAGGGTCGAAGCTGGTCTGGTAGCATAACCTGAGGGCCATCATCTTGTAACCTGCAAATATGTCACCCTAGAAAATGAAACTATGAAGCTGTGCTACTGGGGAGGGCTCTTAGGGCTTTTTGAAGGAGTGGACCACTGCACTGGAAAGCACCTATCTGAAATCTGTATTTCCAAATGAAGAATGCGCAGCTGAGGAATATTAGGAGCATTTCAATAACTATAGAGGCAATCTGGAGCCCTAAAGCTTAAAGAACCTTCATGCGAGATTAATCCCAATTAGCTCCAATTATCGATCTGCTTGCAATAGCCCCTTGTCCCAATCGTGCTAATCCTCCAGTGTGAAGTGGGCACCTGGACAAACCATCGATGCCTATTTGAAACAGCACCTCCGAACCTTGTAGCTGGCAGCTTCAGAGATGTGAACCCCCAGCACCCCCTTGAAGTTATCTCATCCCCTCACTGAACATTAGCCCTCACTTTTTTCAAAAGGAGGTACTCAGAGTACACTGACTGAGGAATCTAGTGCATGGAATAAATGCAGGACAGCCAAGCACCTGGCCAAAGCATCTCATAGCAGTAAGTTTAGTGAAGTGGGGGAAAGGGGGTGGCGGGGAGGTGGAAGCACATTGTGATACTGCCTGCGTTTGTTGCGCTGCCCAGGATTGTATTGGCCAATATGTGCCTCAACTCTAACCAAGCCCTTGAACCCACAGTGACGGGTAGTCAGCAACAGAAAGAAGACCTTTGGAGGCTGATGTTCACTCATATTTTTTTGCAATGATCCTACAGAAAGGAGAACTTGAAGAAGATGGAAGGGAAGGTATATTTAATGTTGCCTGCATCATTGCATGCAGGCAGGAGGAAAAGCAGGGAAGAGCGCTATGGCGGAGCTTCACCCTGATAAGCAAGGGGTATCATGGTCCCCTCCGAACTCAGAGGATGAGCCTCACTAAAACACTGCGTTAAGGAAACTCTCAAGATCAAGGGTGTACAGAAGACGCATGTCTTTTCTCCAGATGAATGAGAGACAGTGTCGCCGGCACCTCCACATAACCTGGTGGCTCACATCTATCACATTCTGCAGGGGTTGACACCATGTGGTCTAGGAGGATATCCATTGCCAGTGACTCAGTCACCGCCACTCTTAACTTCTACACGAATGGTTCATTCCAGGGCTCCACTGGGATGTCTGCAGGATCTCTCAGGCATCCTCTCACAAGTGCATACAGGAGGTGATGGTGCCTTTTTCTTTCCAAGGCGCACAATTGTGTGCACTTCACCAGAGATCAAGTTAGCCAGGCAACCAGAACACTGGGCTTTGCTGCTATTTCTGGATTCCCACAGGTTCAGGGTGCCACCGACTGCACTCATGTGGCTATAAGAGCTCCCTGGCAACAAGCAGTGCAATACATCAACAGGAAAGGGTTCCATTCGTTCAATGTACAGCTGGTCTGTGACCACAAGAAACAAATCAAGCAGGTTTGCACCAGATACCCAGGAAGCTGCCACAACTCCTACATTTTGAGTCGATCACAGATCCCGGACATCTTCGGGGGACCACACAGGATCCAGAGTTGGCTCCTCGGTGACAAAGGCTACCCACATGGCTGATGACGTCCCTGCGGTGGCCACAAACTCCATCTGAGGGAGGGTACAATGATGCTCATTCTGCCACACGAACATTGATAGAGCAAACCACTAGCATCTTGAAGCTGCGATTCCGATGCCTTGACAGATCTTACAGGGTATCCAGTACACTGCACAGAGGGTTTCACGCATCATCGTAGCTTGCTGTGCCCTACATAACCTGGCGCTGCAAAGAGGGGAAGACTTGCTAGATGCCGAGATGGAGGAACTGCACGTCTCCTCTGATGAGGAGGACATCGAAAGGGCTGAGGCTGATGAGGGCACCAAAGCTGAAGTTGCAGGAGAAGAGGCCATAGCAAGATCCAGATGAGGCAGGCATGCATGTAAGGCCCTCAGCCACCAGATTCCAGGAGGATGATGACGAGTGGAAGTGATTATCCTCTTGGACAAGTACCCTCCATGATGGGCCCACATCACCATCAGCATTGCTAGCCTTTTCATTTCAAACATTCTCTTCAAACTTAGAGTGAGTAGTTACACATTAGGCTCACCATGTCCTCATCATTTGAAGGATGATGAAGCCTTAGGAGCATGTGTCCTTGCTGAGATGAGGTCCTAACTGCAGGAGGATGTTCCAACAGCCTATGACAGATGGTACAGCCTCTTCAAGCATCTCTCCAGTATCTCAGTCGCTACAGCAGACTACAAGAGACAGGAGTTGCACTGCAGTCCTCAGTGCATTCGTGGCAGTGCGCCTTACGTCTGACAAAGCACCTCAAGGAGATCCATATCAAGATCACACTCACGGCTCCATTGACTGCAACATATGGATGTTGCAACACTGAGCTTGGCGAGTGTTTAGGTGAGGGTACGCTAAGCAGAATGTATGGACCTTTGCTGCATCTCTTTTTTTGACGATAGCCTTGTCAGCGCAATGCCTAAGTCCTAAGTTCTGGACCAAGGTCTCCATGGCGGCCACCATCCTACCAGTGTTGACCTCGGTGCTCTGGCATGTCGGCGCTATTACTTCAGACTGTGGAGGGACTCCTCCATCATACGTTGCAATCTGTGGAATGCATCTGACAACCCTGACTGATATTCCACTGACTATCATTGCAGCTCCTCTGTATTAAGACTGAACCCACAGGCTCGTCATCTGACTTCGACTCAGTAGAATCCTGGCTTCCAGCAGTCCTCCGAGTGCTGGTGACCTTGGGTGTCCCTGCCTCCACCTGCTGTGGACCAGAATCTGTTCTCTGCTTACCAGATTGTGACCCCGAGCCTGCTTGAGATCTAGGTCCCAGCGAGGTTTCTGACTCTGCGCTGGTGGAGAGTGTCAGTGAGCGCTGTGACAGATCTTCCATTGTTGTGTCCTCAGGACCCTCATTCAAGGAGTGGAGGGGGCTGGAAAGGAGGGGCTGGCTTTCAGTGTCCCTGTGTTGTTTGGCGGAGGTGCCTGTGAAAGAGATGGGAGAAAATTAGCACGTGGCAGCAAAGTACAAAACATCATATTGCACTCACTGTCTCACTGTCTGAAGGATCAGCTGGTGCAGGATCCTCACTTGAGTGTGCGTCACTGATCTCACCATCGCCACAGGAACAGTCCCGTTCCTCCCAGCCAGGTGGACTGCATGGTCCTCGTACTGGGCGAGGGCCCTGATCTCTGGCATGCCCCCTCCAGTCCAGGACTTCTCCCTTTTATTATGGCTGAACTTGGCCTGTATAAAGACAGTTGGAGAGAGTATAAGCATGAAGCATACTAAGGCAGATGATAAGGATGCCCGCCTTGTGTGTGCTGAGTGGAGCCGTGCACTGTACGAGGACATCAGCTGCACAGGATGTGAGCCCAGATGGAGGTGTCAAGGTGTGTGTTGGAGAGTGAGTGGTGATGTGCCTTGTGCTGGTAGTTTGTAAGTTCCCTGTGGAGTGTCATCCTATGAATGTCTGGGGGGGTTTGCGAGAAGGTGAGGTGAGAGTGATGAGAAGGTTGACTCACCCTGACTATGCGATTCATCCGTTTGCGGCACGTGATCCCTGTTCTACTCTGGGCGGAGCTGGCAATCACTACCACAGACACCTCCTCCCAAGCCGGGTTGGTGACTTTGGTGGGCCTCCTCCAGCCATCCCAAGGGTAGAGAAGGTCACAGTGGTCCTCAACCACATCCAGAAGGTGACCCAGCGATGCATCACTGAACTTGGGGGGCTGCATGCCTCTTTGGTTTGGGGGCCATCTCTCGCCTAGGGCAGTCCTGGGCTGCACACATTGAAAAAGGTGTGAGCGGATGCAGCTTAAATATGGCACCCAGAGCAAGATTCGACTGAGGTCACTGCGGGGTGGACAGATCAGAGACCACCCACCAGCCACATGATGTGCTGATGCATATTTAATGAAGGATAATTGGGCGCGAAAACCCATCATTGCGGTTTTCCCGCCCGCCACCTCCTTAGTCCATGGAGGGGAAAATCCCGCCCTAAGCAATTCTTTAAGCCTTAAACATACCCTCTATCATCATGTCAACATCGAATGTCAGGAATGCACAAGATTTTTTGTACCCAGCATTATTTATTCAGGTGACATGTTTCTTTATTTGTAAAACATTACAATTTGCCTGCCCATATTGAAGCTGACATGCTGTGTGTCACCGTTACTCCATGCAAAATATCTTGGAAGGAAAGTAAAGTAGGGAATCTGCAAAGCAGCTTTTGAAGACATTTTGCATCTCAGTCTGTTTGGGCCAAGGATCCAGCATAATGTGAGTGGAAAATTTATTTTGTCTGCCCTTGTGAGGTCATTGAACTTTATCTAGCTCTGATTTGCTCTCCACAGTGTGATTGTGTTCAATCTCACTGCCTTGGCTACCTCATAATAACATATGAAAATGACAGACAGGAAAAGAGCAGCTGGTCCATCAACCTGTCCCCACACTCAGGATGGTTGCAGCTTACTGACTAGATGCTTTATACCATTGCACAGCCATCCGTGGGAAATCTCCTGGGAGTGGAAAAACAACAGGGATAATCCCAAGGCCAGTAAGGGAAAAATTACTCTGGAAATATTCCTCTTAAACACCCTCAGGTCGAGGAGATCACATAGACCATGTGTTATCTGTTAAGCTACTATATGATGTGATCTCTGTCCGAGTCAAGAACAGGACCAGCTCCCTCTTGAAGGCATGCAGACAATCAGCACTCACTGCACCAGTCAGATACTCGTTTCAGAGGCTCATTAAACTTTTGGAAAAGAAGAACCACTTAATACTCAATCTATTTCTATTTTTGTGTCATTTAAGCATGTGTCCAATTGTCCTTTCCAATCTGTCAACCTGGAATAATCTATTAATAATCTGCTATGCAGATCTTTCATTATTTTTTGCCACATTTCCATGCTGCTGTCTTTTTGGGTTTATTTCTCGTATGCAAGATGTACAGTTATTATCTGCCTTACTTTGTGGGGAACCATTTCCACTTCTTTCTTGCAGAACCTTGTTCTTGTAATCTGCAGTATTGTCTTTTGTTAATCTGTTACCATTAATTAACCAATTCCAAAGTTTTTAACTAATCATGGTCTGAAAGCTCTTAATCTACAGATTTTCAAAGTCGAGGAGATTGTGAAAAAAAGGCTTGTGATGTATCCATTGAGCAAACTCAGTAGCCAAGGTTTCTGTTCCACCCTTATGCAATGCCACGATATCGGATAATGTGAATGTTTTACAGGGAGCAAGAGTTTGCTGGCAGGAGTCTTCCTTGATTCAAAACACGAATACATCCCAAAACGTAGCTGTAATAATGAATAATTTTATATGGCACTTCAATCCTAAATGGAATATGACCTATAATGGCAGCTTTTTATATCGGAACATAAAAAGGGAGAAATAATTGATTATCATACAACCTTCTTCAGAATGTGATTTTGGTGAACTGACAGAATCTCCAATAAAGGAAGAATAATTTGTGAAAAATCAAATAATGCTCCCTATTCTTAGCAGAGCAGTACACTTAAATTGGGGAGAAGAAACAATAGAAATGAATGGTCATGAAATTGGGCTCCATAGTGCCATTGAAACCAGCACTATGAAAATCCAGAAGGCATAAAATAACATGGGCTGCACTGTTGGTCACTTCCGGTGTGTCCTGCGCAGCATCCCATGCTGGGCAAAGCGCTAGCGTGGGTGTGCCATGTGTATGCTGGTAGCATGAGGAGAAGTCTGATAGTGATAAAAATCAGCCAATGTGGCTGCTTTGACACATCTTTCAAACTTAGTCCATGCAGGTCCACTAAAAGCATGTGCTAATCACCCTCAGCCAAACACGTATTCAGCTACATGAAGACCCCATCCGCTAGCACTAGACATGTACGTGTGGTTGATGAGCCCTCTCCACCACCTAACCACCATGCATGGGCAGAGGGCGGATAGCAAGTTCCATGGAGCCACAAGCAACATCGTGTAGCAGACCATTGATACACTGAAGCAACATTTCTAATGCCTGAATGTCTCCAAGTTTGACACAGTATGCTGTAAACTCCACAACGTCACCTTCATGAAGGCACAACCATTGCCACCAGGGGTCCGGAGGCCACCTCAGAAGGAGGAGGAAGAGTAGGAGGAGGAGATAGGGAGGGGACACCAGGGATGTCTTCATCCTGGATGGGCTATCCAAGAGCATCTGCTTATACTCCACCGACCATAAGACAACTTCCCTAAACCACCATGACTCTACTATTTCCCAACTCACCATCCATTTGGACACTCCATTACAGCATCCCCGTGGCCAAAGTCCTACAATAAAAGGCACCAACAATAATCTTTCCATGACATCTTTATCTAAAAGCACATCTATTTACATAAACAAAAATTAACTAATTATCCTTGTGTATTCCCTCAGTGCCTGTTTTGGGGGTGCCTTTGTCTGTCCTCGTGCTCCTACACAGTGTACCTCAGTGGCTTCTGCATGGCCGGTGGAAGATTGCTGACTTTCACCGGAGGAGATTGCAGATGGTTTTTCAGGACCACCTCGAGAAACTCTGGGCCTTGAGGACAAAGCTTTAAACTGCACCACTTCAGCATGAATGACAATAATCTGAGCTGTCTGGCTGAGAGGAAACAGCAAGGGTACAGGGAGATTGACAGGGGTGGGAGCACGAATGCCATCATCCTGAGAAAGGACAGTAGTTCATGCTTCACGGAGTCACAGCCACTTCCCCAAATGGCACCTCAGTGATTCTAATGGATCTGGACTGCCCCGATACTAAAAGCCACTTTGAACACTGAGATCCACAGCCATGATATTGCAGCAGTTTGATCTCACATGACAATCAAGCATGGAACTCATGACCTCCGTCTGAGTTTCCACTGCAACACTGAGACGTTGAGTGGCTTCTGCTTGTGCTGCAGTGGAAGCTAAGACAGCAACCATCAGACACTACATCATGGCTGTGTCTACAATTGCTGTCATGGACTTGGCCACCATTTCCATGCTGGAAAGGATAGGCTTCAAGCTTTGCATGATGCGCTCTGCCTCATTGGATTCAAACTCCTTTATGCTACTTGTCATTGAAATAGGCTGTCTAGTAAGTCTGACAATGTATCAATCATCTTAATGTGCATCGTCAGAGCATTCTCCTGTATGCCATCCATTGAAGTCTGCATCTGAGTCTCCTCTAGCAGAACTTGTCTTTAATTTTGCCCTCCAGTGAGTTGGCACACGAGCTATCCTTTCTCCCTGGCCTGGTGCAGGCGCCTTGTGCCCAGTGGCTCACTACATGTAGATCCTGACTCTATACTAGCTTCCAGAGTTTGAGCAGTGCCTGCATCAAAGCTGGCCATAATTGTAGCTACGAATATCAGGCCAAGTGATGGTTCTTCTTCATTAGTGGTGTGGCATTGCTCTCTCTCTTCCTCTTAGGGCTGCTTTTGCTGGGGAGGTGGCTATTCTATATGAAAGCATAAAATCAGAAGAGGAAGCTTGGGGTGAGGGGGGGTTGTAAAACAAGAGGTCATTGGTCACATCTCCTGCGGCTTATGCATCATGCCACACAGACAGATGAGGGTGCAGCCAGAGTGGTAAAGAATTATAGGGTGGTATCATACCATGCATGCCCTTGGTCAAGCTAGATGGGTTCTATTGTAGCCTGCCCTATGGTGCACAGTACCATCTCCTCTGTCAGGCTCAGGGAATGAAAGTGTGCTGTCCCCCATTGTTTGAACTTTGGTCCCTTCTAGTGTGGGCAACCTTGTCCTGCAAAGAGAGGGAATAATGTCAGTAATTGTATTGCAATGCATTTGGTTGGTAAGCCTGCCATTGCTGTCTAGCTAGAATTATGCAATGAGAGGTGTGTGTGAGGCTGACATAAGTGGAAATTGTTTGAGAGTGACCGAGAATATCTGGATGTTAGACATGAGCCCTGAGTGCCAAGGACTGCTGATGGGTGAATGATGCGAATGTGGTGCATTGAGAAGTGCGAGAGGTTGGTGGTGTGGTGGATATGAGATGCAACACTAACCTTGACCACCTGCCGTGAAGCCATTAAGCTCCTTCCAGCTCTACTTCCAGGTCTTCAGTGCCAGATTCTGGGAGTTCACCCCCCTGGCCACCTGCTCCCATTCCCTTCGGAGCACGTCCCTCGAGAACCTCCTGATCACCCTGCAGAAACATGGCTTCGTGCCTCCTGTAAACCTCCATGACGAAAGACTGCAGGACCGCAAACATGAACCACAAAACTTGCTGTCCTGCTGCTCCATTTTCCTTCTCTCCATTTGCAGCACTGGCAGTCAGCAGGAACCTCCTTTCATTCAGTGTATCTTCTCTTTAAGAGGGCAGATGGCTTTTAAGGGCAATTGAAACAGATGCTAGCCTTGCGCTCTGTTAGGCTCTCTGCTGAGTATGCAGCCCGCCAGCAGTGTGGATCGTACTGGGCTGTTCATTGAAATCATTCAAAAGAAGGGACAGCACAAAGTTTGCACATTGCCTGACTCGACATCATGAATCATGACCCCTTAGCCGAAAACGGGAGTGGACAAACTTTTTAGCCAAAAGAGTTCTGTACTAAAGTGGTTGTCAGGAAATGGGCTGCTAAACAAGCCAATAAAATTTCTGAAATGCTAAAGTGCAGAGAACTAAGAGAAAGTTGTGTGGACAATGGGAAATGCAACATGGACCAAACCATTGCCCACAGTGTACATAATATGTGCCAAAAATAATCAATATGCAAGTAACAAATCAGGTATAATGAGGTTGATGGAAAAGGTGGCCTGGCAGACTCACATGTGGATGTAATAGCTGGAGGTCAAAAATTAAAGTAATTGGTTAATCATTAATCATTTTTGGCCGAAGGACTGGTAAATTATGAATGTGCTTGGGCCCCAAAGGTAAAATGAGGGTTATTGAAAGGGGACATTTCAAACTTTCAACCAGTATATCATTTCCTCAGGGAAGGGCATGGATGGTAATGCCAGATCTTTTCCCTGAAAAAAATGAGCTAGTATAGCCCAAGGAATGCAGTCGTGGTGTCTGCTCCCTTGCAGCTTGATCTAGTGTTTGAATTTTGAAAGCAAACAGAATCTCTGATTACATCTCTGTAAGTCGCCTTGGGATGCTTTTCTATGCAAGCCACTACTCAAGGGCAATTTGTTGCTGTTGTTAAAGCCTCCAAGATGGCTGTGTGCCAGAGCACAGACACACATTACAGGCAGGATTTTCTGAAAAGAATTGTATGCATTGTTCACAAGGGTGCAGCGCACTGATCATGCAAACATGCGACATATTGCATTTGACATCATGGATAGTGAAATGCAATTGTTTAATTCTGTACTTCTAAGACATTAGAATTGAAAATGACTGTCAGATTTCATTTTAATGTCAAATTGTTTTAATTTCAATTCCTCAGATAGCATGTGTTCTCTTAACATTGATCTAAATTTTTAACTCCTTCGTGTTTTCATGAGAACACAATTTCCATTTGGGAAGCACTCAGCTGCAAATCTGCTCCCTGTTCTCACATGACAGGATTATGTCAATTGAATGCACATTCACAGCTAACACTTGATCATTTCTCCAAGTTTCAGTTACTTTTTTTTTACTTTCTTCAACATCTGCAGGATGTGTGAAACAATGGCCTAGAATTTTCTGGATTGGGAAATCTTGCAGTAAGCCCTGTTTATTAGATATTCTTCCTCATCTTTGAACTCAAAATATTTTGGTTGCAAATTGTTAGAAGTGCATCTAATAATGGCATGGTGAAATCAATGGGACATCTGGGATCTTGATGAATGAGAGGACCAATGATTTATCTCAACTAACTAAATTAGGGACGAAAAAGAAACTGGAATGACAGAGAATTTGAGTCAAATTAGATGCAAAAAGAGAAATAAAGAGAGGTAAAGAAAGATTGGATTTAGAAAAAGAGAAAAAAAGAACTGAAAAGTAAGGAAAAATAAAAATATTTTAAATTTTATTATCCTTTATGAACCTGCAGCAATGAGACTCCGCAGTTTTAGTTGTTCCTTTCAGGCCCCCAAAGTTGAGAGTATTTCAGGAACATAAACATGTTCATTAAAGGGGTCCTTATGTCGTTGACTACCAGCCCTAACCTCCTGTAATGAATTTAACTTGTTTTAACAGAAGAAATGCAGAAATTTCTTGAAACACATGGGAAGGTTGACAGCAAACTCCAGTTTTCACTAGGATAATTTATGATGATTCATGGCTCATGTCATATCTCTTCCTCACCAAAAATTGTTTGATTATTTAAACAACTGGTAGTCTTAAAAAAATTAAGCAGTTTGCTGCACTCAGCTGATGAGTCTCTAATGCTCGGTTGAGTTGTTTAAAGTGCTCCTTGCATCATTGAGTATAATTCAGTTGAAACTGGGCAGTAAACAACATATACTAGCTCAACAGCACTTACTGCTGCAGTGCTGCCAACTCCAGATGTGTGGGGTTTTATTGTTTATCGTTTCACAGGAAGTGGGCATTGCTTGCTAAGCCAGCGTTTGTTGCCCATCCCTAAATGCCCTTGAGATGGTGGTGGTGATGTGCCTTCTTGAACCGCTGCAATTTATTGTGATGTGCAGGAGGGAATTCCAGGATTGTGATCCAGCGACAGTGAAGGAACGGCAATATAGTTCCCAGTCAGGGTGGAGTGTGACTTGGTGGAGAACTTGCAGGTGGTGGCGTTCTCATGCATCTGCTGCCCTTGTCCTTTTAGATGGTAGAGGTCACAGGTTTGGAATGTGCTGTTGAAGGAGCCTTGATGAGTCGCAGTGCATTTTGTTAATGGTACACACTGCTTCCAATGTGCATCGGTGGTGGATGGGGTGAATATTTAAGGTGGTGTATAAGGTGCTAATTAAGTGGGCTTCTTTGTCCTGGATGGTGTCTTGTTGGAGCTGCATTTATCCAGGCAAGTGGAGAGTATTCCATCACACTCCTGACTTGTGCCTTGTAGATGGTGGACAGAGTTTGGGGAGTCAGGAGGTGACTTATTCTCCCCAGAATTCCCAGTCTCTGACTTGCTCTTGTAGCCATTGTATTTATAAGACTGCTGCAATTCAGTTTCTGGTCAATGCTAACCCCCAGGATGTTGATAGTAGGGAATTCAGTGATGATAATGCCATTGAATGTAAAGTGGAGATGAATAGATTCCCTATTGTTGGAGATCATTGCCTGGCACTTGTATGGCATTGAGATCCATATTGGGGCTAAAGTACCCTCAGGTTAGTGTCCTAGGCCTATAACCATCTTCAGCTCTTTCATCAATGGCCTTCCCTCCATCGTAAGGTCAGAAGTGGGGATATTCGGTAGTGATTGCACAATATTCAGTACCACTGGGGACTCCTCAGATACTGAAGTAGTCCATATCCATATCCAACAAGACCTGGACAACATTCAGGCTTGGGCTGAGAAGTGCCAAGTGACATTCATCATGCAGCAATCCAGTTAATCCCATTCCCTCCTTCTATCCCTGTAGCCCTGCGTGTTTATTTCGCTCAAGTGACCCATTCAATTTTTTTTTAATTATCAATTGTCTCTGCTTCCACCACTCTACTGGGCAGAGAGTTCCAGGTCAATACCACTGAATATCACTGCATAAAAAAGATTCTTCCCCACATTCCTCTTGCATCTCTTACCCAAAAGCTTACATTTGTGTCCCTCATCCTTGTACCATCAGCTCATGGGAATAATTTATCCTTGCATACTTATCCTTTCAACATCTGCTTAAAATGGTGTAAAGTCTGAGCCGTGGGATAGCATTTGTGAGAGATCCAAAGGTTTTGCAATTTCTTTGGTCTGGTTAATCTTGTCAAGAACAAAATTGGTGATCGTTGGCCATCAATATGGCTTTTGAATATTAACAGCTATGAACTGGAACCCAAGGAGAAATTCCCAATCATATCACTCCTTACCCTCTGGTTTCAGCAATTTCCACTGCTCTTCTTTGAAGCCAGTCACCGGTTTAGAGCTTTTACTTTTTAAAACAGACTCTGAACGATTCGGTTCCGGTTCTAACACCTGCTCCCCATTTTCTTCCATGTCTGCATGCTTTTTAAAGCCCAGGTTTTTGAAAAAGGTTTCATCCAATCAAACATCTGAATTGTCCTCTACAAAAACTGAATCTACCTCATCTTGTTTAAATTCAGGAGCAATTTTAACTGTAAGCTCTTTTCCCTGACCTGACCATTCAGTTTTTTTTCTAGAAACACAGATCTAATTCTGTCCCCTCTCATACAAGCAGCTCATATTTCTGCCAGATAAAGTCTTCTTTAGGTTCTTTAAAAACTTCATTAAGGTTATTTTGAAGCTCAGGTAAGAAAGCTTGATAATCCTTTTTAATTCGTTCATAAATTCTATTAGCCATTTTTTGTTTTTCTTTATCCCACTGAGGTTGGACTTTTTTCAATTTGGCGACTGTTTCTGATGTTGTAACTTGCATTCAAGAACAAGTATTTTTTTTCCCTGCAGCTCTCGAATGTTAATACTGGACCCAGCTTTCTCAATTTCTTTCAAAGCATATTTTCTTTCATTTCTTATCATTGACTTTAAGTGCTGTTGACATGTGCTTTGCCACATATTGTTCATGCTTTTACTGCATTTTTAGTTCAAGCTGCTTCAAGGCTTCTCCAACTGCTATTAATTTTTCTTCCTTAACTTGATGCTCCAATGTCATTTTTAAACCAGCAAGCTAAGTTTCTATCACTTCTGACACCTCCTTAAGAAATTTACACCTTCAATGGCAAATTAGGAACAAAACCAATGGCAAAAGGAACGGTGACTAAGTCACATTTTAAATTAACCCTGTCCAAGGGAATGGGTAAATAATTTCCATTGATGCCCTGCACTAATACCTTTGCATTCAGCAAACTATCTTGAGAGAAATTCATGTCACCTTCCAACATCAGTGACTGTGCTGCCCCTGTGTCTCAAAGGCTAATAATTGATTTGCCTGCCTCACCAGACAAAAGAGGGGACACTTTACCCTCAAACAGAAAACTGCACCCAGATTCACTCTATCAATAAACATGGGATAAATTAACTGCTTGTCACAAGCTTTACCTGCTAGTACTATATTTTCTGGATGCTATGCTACTGCACAAATGTTAGTCTCATTTTTCTACTTCTAACACTTATCCTTCACATGTCCTTTTTTGTGATATCGATCCCCTCGAACCAAGCTTATCCTTCAAACTTTCTCTGTTACTACTCTGAGGAATGACTGTGTCTTCACCTTGGCCAACTTTCCTAATAGAGCAGGGTTTCTTTTAATTATCAAACCTCTTATCTCTCCAATTTCAGTGTGAGTTTCCAAACTGGAACTTCTTACCAATATGCTTGTGAGTCAATTCATAATTACCTCTCACTACTGCGACATCCTTTATTTAGCAAACTTTATGTTTTTCCAGATGGAACCTTATTCCCAAAAGGCCACTGCCTTTGAATTCTTCCATTATAACCACTTCTCAAAAGTTCCCAAAGACTTGTTCAACCTTTATCGATCTATACCACTTATTGAACACAATTTCCTTCTCTCTAGCAAACTTCACAAAGGTCTGACCCAGTTTCCTTTTCAAATTTCTAAATTTCTGTCTGTAGGCCCTGGTACCAACTCAAAGGCATTGAGAAAAGCAGTCTTTACTCTGTCATTGTCACCTGCCTGCTTTTCTGAAAGAGATGACTACACCTCCAAAGCTTTCCCTACAAAAACATTCTGTAGAAGTAGAGTCCAATTTTCTTTAGGCCAGTTTAACTTCATGGCAATTTTCTCACATGGCGCAAGGTACAATTCTACTCCCTCTTCACTGAATTTAGGTAGCAAGTGAATACGCTTTATGGAATCAAAGCTAGGAGTTGGCTCTGGGTCACCCTCACCTTTCACCTCCAATGCACATGCACATACTTTGAGCCTTTCTTTTTCTACTTCTAATTTCTCCCTTTCTAAGTGTGCTTTTTTCTTTTTCCTTTTCTTTTTCTATTTCTCTGTCTTTTTCTTTATCAGTTTTATCTCTTTCTAACATCTCCCTTTTTATTTTTTCTCTTTCTCGTTCTCAGGAATTCAAGTTATTTTCATTTTTTTTTCTTTTTCAAATTCAAGTTCTTTTTTCTTCTAATTGAAGTCTGGCAAGTTCTACTTTATCACCAACAGAATCGTTGTTTTCTTTTTCAAGTGAGGAGCCAATTCTGCAACGATCTTTACCTTCTTAGCTCCTGATAGTAAGCTGACCCCAAATTTCTCTGCTACAGCCTTCAGATTATCTTTGGTTAACTATTCTAAGGCATTTAAGAGAAAAATCCATTCTCTCCAAAACACCTGAGCATTAAAGGTACTCAAGTTGAAGCAAAGGTGAAATCTTGTTTGTTAAAATTCTGAAAAGTTCCAGTTAACCTGTTTCACAGCCTCTGGGATCTATTCTGGATAACCCCTCAATTTTGTTATGATCCCCGTGGAAACCAATAACTTAAAAGAACCAAATTTCCTAAATGCCCCCAAACCAAAATCAACATAATTAAACATGAATTAACAAGAAAGTTGTATCCAAAAGAAACTTAAAATACTCTTTAAATAGCTGATGTAACAAAGATAGATCACATAAATTTGCTGGCAGATCCCCCAGCACATATGGGGCACCATGTGCAGTCCCAAAGCCCTTCATAACTCTGGCTTCATCAAGTAGAGTTCAACTCCTTTCCCTTATGCAGGATTTGATCATCAGGTAGCCTCCAACAACAACTTTACTCCATCCAAGTTCCACAGATACAGCTATCACCAAGACGCTGCACATCTGCAGAACCTGCTTAGCTCAGTTCACAACAGTCTTCCCGCTTCACACTTTTCAGCTGTCTCACATGTTCTTCACAGCTAGCGTGTACTATTCTCCTCCTGCTGAAAACTGAATTGTGGGAGTCTTGTGTTTGTTTTCCCAATCAGCTTCCATTTCCCTAGCAAACTAAGGTCACAAGCTGATTTTCCAGAACTGTGATGTCACAGCCAGAAATCCAGGGTTACAACTCCCCCTTTCCCAGAAACCTGACGTTTTGATTTCTCTTTCAGTTAGGGACAGTCTCAAAACATACAGGCTTTGAAACCAATATTAGGACAAACAGAAGCTCACAAATTGTAAATTTCAACACAATATCAACATTGTTGGGATTATCATTGACCAAAAACTGAACAGGACCAGCCATATAAATACTGTTGTTACAAAAGCAGGTCAGAGGTTGGGAATTTCGCAACAATTAACTCACCTCCTGTCTTTCAAAGCTTCTCCACCATCCACAAGGCAAAGATCAGGAGTGTGATGGAATACTCTCTACTTGCCTGGATAGGTGCACTCCAACAACACTGGAGAAGCGTGACAGCATCCAGGATAATTTAGGCCGCTGAGCAGCACCCCATCCATCATCTTAAACATTCATTCCCTCTACCACCAATGCAAAGTTACAGCAGTGTGCACCATTTACAAGATGCACTCCAGCAACTCGCCAAGCCTCCTACGACACCACCTTCCAAACTGTGAAGTCTACCATCAAGATGCATGGGAACACCACCACCTGCAAGTTCCCCTCCAAACCACACACCATCCGGACTTGGAACTATATCACTGTTCCTACATTGTCGCTGGATCAAAATCTTGGAAATCCCTTTTAACAGCACTGTAAGTGTAACTACGCCACATGGGCTGCAGGGGTTAGATACGTAGAACATAGAAAATAGGAGCAGGAGTAGGCCATTCGGTCCTTCGAACCTGCTCCACCATTCATCATGATCATCCAAGTCAATAGCCTGCTCCCGCTTTCTCCTCATACCCTTTGATCCCTTTTGCCCCAAGAGCTATATCTAACTCCTTCTTGAAAACAAAGTGTTTTGGCCTCAACTACTTTCTGTGGTAGCAAATTCCACTGGCTTACCATTCTCTGGGTGAAGAAATTTCTCCTCATCTCAGTCCTAAATGGTCTACCCCATATCCTCAGACTATGACCCCTGGTTCTGGACTCCCCCACCATCGGGAACATCCTTCCTGCATCTACCTTGTCTAGTCCTGTTAGAATTTTATAGGTTTCTATGAGATCCCCCCTCATTCTTCTGAACTCCGGTGAATATAATCCTAACCAACTCAATCTCTCCTCATATGTCAGTCCCGCCATCCCAGGAATCAGTCTGGTAAACCTTCGCTGCACTCCCTCTATAGCAAGAACATCCTTCCTCAGATAAGGAGACCAAAACTGCACACAATATTCCAGGTGTGGTCTCACCAAGGACCTGTATAATTGCAGCAAGACATCCCTGCTGTGGTACTCAAATCCTCTCGCTATGAAGGCCAGCATACCATTTGTCTTCTTTACTGCCTGGTGCACCTGCATGCTTACCTTCAGCCAGCTGGTTCCAGAAGGCAGCTTACCATCAACTTATCAAGAGCAATTAGGGATGGGCAATAAATGCTGTCCTAGCCAACGCTGCCAACATCCCATGAAAGAATAATTAAAAAGCCTCGAATATTGCTGAAAAGAGAGATATGTTGGTTGATAAGTTGCCAGAAGATGTTGCCAGGGAGAAAGCAATGGGAGACTATAGGTTCCGCAAGCTCAGGGGTAATTCAAAAAAGGCACAAGGCTTGAACATATTCCTTTTGTTTGCAGAGAACGGATCCCTGTGTATATCACTTCTTGCAAACGTAAATGAGCCAGCTTATGAGCTCGAGTTGAGGGTCTAAGTGTTTTTATTGCATTTCGGGGTCTTGTGTGAATAAACATTTGTTATTTCTTTGATTAAAACTTACCACCTGTTTCTATGGGTAGGATTTTCCAGCTCCGCCAGTGGCAAGCATTGTCGTGAGTGGGACAGGAAGGAGAGCGGAAATTTTCCCATCCCACACACGATGATGTCCACTGCTGGCGGGGCTGGAAAATCCTACCCTATGTGTATATCCTTGAAAGTCACAATACTGAGAAGTTTTAAAACACTGCCTCTAAAACACATCCTGTTCCGTACAATTGAGAGGTGAGGAGTAAGGGGAAAAGTTATCCATCATTTCTCTCCCCATCTGTAACAGATTGGAGAGATATAAAATATGCACAAACGTGCAAAGCAAAATTAGCAAAACAAGATTTTGCATTCATTTTTCTAATTGTTGATATTCATTTGCTCTGTAAGAAGATTCCAAGAGAAATTCATACACCCAATGCAATTGAAGATATTATATTAGCAAAACAGATCATTGTGTTTCTCACATCTGCAATAATTTTGTTGGGGTGAATTTCTGTGGAGGTTCTCCCACACGTCTGCTGTAACTTCGGTGGAAGATAGTCAAGGCCCAGAAAGAGACAGAAGGAAATTCATCCCATGTCCGTGGGGAACAGCTAATAATGAAGATCTGTTTACTATTTATAGCCAGTATAGAAATTTATAAAAATTACAATACAGAGGATGTTAAGCCCACCTAACCGGGGGAGGTGTGATATAGTGATATTGTCACTAGATTAGTATTTCAGAGATCTGGGGACCCAGATTCAAATCCCACCATGGCCGATAGTGAAATGTGAATTCAATAAAAATCTGTAATTTAAAGTCTGATGATGATGACAATGCTATTGGCAATTGTTGTAAAAATCCATCTAGTTCACTAATGTCCTTTAGAGAGGGAAACCTACCAGCCTACATGTGATTCCAAATCCACAGCAATGCGGTTGGCTCTTAAATGTCCTCTGAACAAGGGCAATTAGGGATGGGCATAATCCTATGACTGAAAAAAAAATCAATTAGATTGTGGAGCATTACTATCAGCAGGTTTAAATACTCATACTGAGCTGACATTTTTTATATCAATATCAAATAATCTGTATTCACTAGTGTTTGAATACTTATGATATGGGGGACACAGCATAAGGCAAGTACTGGGATTTATATTATTTTGCATATAGTTAATATTGCACAAAGAATTGGACTGTATCACTTTATATGCCATAATTATGAAACTCACAAATACGTAACTTGTAGACATATGGGTGAATACTGGTTTAATCTATGCAAATGTATCTGTCAATGTGTACTGAAAATGGTGATACACATGGAATGTTCGCCAGACACAATGAGGCAATGGGCTCCTCTGTTGTCAACAGGTTTGCTCCACTACACACTACTACAGGGGAAATTATCACTTTCAAAGAAAGAATTATGGATGTTGGGTAGAACACTGTCTGGTTCAGTACAACAGACAAGATAAGCGAAGAAGCACTGTGCTTTTTTGACTAATCAGCTAAAGATGAAGCAGATACCACCCCCCACCAACAGTGGAAGATGTTAAAGCACCGCTAAAAAAATGTCATTTGGTAAATTGTCTGTCGCTGATGGATTGCCAGAATTTTAGAAGCTGGGAGGCTCTAGTATTCATCATGAACTGTTCTTGCCTTTCAGCATTTGAGAAAAAGAAGTTTCCCAGGAAATGAGAGATGCCCAAATCATAACCATGTAGAAGAAGAAAGGTGACAAGTCAAATTTCAACAACCACTGTAGAATTTCACTACTGTATGTAACTGGAATGATCTTTGCTTCGATAGTACTCAGTTGCCTACAAAAATATGTCAATGATGCCTGTCCAGAAAGCAAATGTGGGTTTAGAGCTGGTTGTTCAACAATGGACATGATCTTTATCCTGAGACAACTTCAAGAAAAATGAAAAAAAAGCAGAAGCCACTAAACGTTGCCTTTTGTTATGAGGTTGATCAAGCCTGATCCCAGGGTGGAACCCAGTTTGATAGATTATAACTTTTATTTGTTTGTTAGATACATGGAGAGTGGCCACTAAACAGAGTCACAGAAGTCAGCTAATGAACTTTTAGCAAAAGAATAAAACATTTATTAAACAACAAAAGATGAACTATATTACAATACTCCTTCACTCACAACTACACCTTTACAGATACATACAGATTTGTAAGGATAACACAAATTACAAAAGCTATCTTATACTCTAATGTCCACAATAAGTACAGTCCATGTAAACCAATAGGCAACCTGTGGTCAGACACACCACACTCTGAAACCAAGTGACAGATGCCACCCCAGACAGATGCTATGGATCTCTCCTCAACTCCCCCCAAATGCTTGTTTTGCCCTGAACCAACCGGTCCCACTGCACTCTGCCTTTCATACGAGGGTTTCCAATCTCCAGTCTCCAAGAACTCGCCTTGGAATCTTCTCCCAAACTGATGCTTTCTCTCAGACGCCTTCCGCAAAGGTCCACATCCAGGGTTTCGAACTCTACTTCTGATGTTCCTCTCCCCTCAGTAACCACATGCATTCAAGCTTTCTTCCGATCGTTCTTTCTTTCAGGCACCTTTTAAAGTGAAACTAAAACTTAACTTGACCTTTTATTAACACACAAATACAGAAATACAAATCAAACTTAAACTTTAAAGCTAAAACTCATTCCTAACACACACAAATAAATATAACTTACTTAAACTGTCTCTATTTCCTAACACTTGACCTGACCAAAGTCTTCGAGAGATGGCCTGTTCTTCCTTCTTCAACAGATCGATTGCCCATGAAAACTACTCCAGATCTTGAAAGCTTTCCACTGTAAAATGAAAGGAAGATTCATCGACAATGAAATGACTTTTGGTTCTTTCCCAATACCGAATGGAGTTAGGCAGGGTTGCGTTCTTCCACCAGTTCTGTTTGGCAGCTTCTTCTCCTGCCTCTTCTTGTATGCCTTCTGGGAATAAGATTTCAGAGAAGGAATATTATAATGCATGAGATCAGATGGAAGACTGTTCAACCTGTCCAGATTGAGAGCAAAGTCCAAGTGATATGTGAACTCTTGTTTGCTGATGATGCAGCTTTTGTGGCAAATTCAGCCACAGGCCTGCACTGCTGCATAGGAACTTAGGCTCACAATGTCCTACCAAAGATAATGATAATGATTCAAGTTGGTCAATCTGAAGCAGCACTACAATTAAACAACACTAGGTTGAAAAATGTAAACAAATTCTGCTACCTAGGCTCAATGATCTCAAGTGAAATTAAGCTTGATGAGGAGATATCAGCTCATATTGATAGTGCTATTGAGGCATTTGAAAATCTTCAGGCAAGCACCTGGAAGAACCTCAAACACCCAATTGCCAAAAGACTAAGAATCTATAATGCCTGCATCCAATGTAGACTGCTGTATGGTGCAGAAATTTGGACTAAATTTCAGAAGCAGGAATGCAGTTTGAATTCATTTCATATTCATTGCTTGAGAAAGATCCTTGGGATCCAAAGGCAGCATAGAGGACCCAACACACAATTACTGCAGGTTTCTAACTCAAAAAATATCAAGGCAAATCTCAAGCAACACCTACGATGCCTAGGCCATTTTCTTAGAATGGATGATGATCGCTTACCAAAGGATGCACTGTATGGAGAGCTTGGTGGTGTCAGTAGTCGCGTTCGGTGGCCAAAACTAAGATACAAACAAGACATCATTTCATGCCAGATTGATTCAACAAAACTGGGAACAGTTTGTACATGACCAAAGCACTTAGCACCAAAGTCTCCACACTGGTGCATGGAAACTTGAAGAACTGTAACTTCAGACTGCCACAAAAAAGCACCATCACAGAAATGAGCGTGCAGCAGTAGCCCTTGCATCGGCAAATGATGACCTATGATGCTCCCGCTGCAACTAACAATGCCTTGCTGAAATTGGACTCCCACTCGAAGACTCACAACAGATGGACAGTAGATGTGAATCATCGACAAGAAGAAGAAATAGTTATTAGTTAAAAGGTATTTTTTATTTATAGCTCTCCTGAATGGTCATAGGAAAAATGCTGCTGATGTCCTGTCCTTTTACTTAGAATATTGCAAGAACTAAGGAGCTGCATTAAGTTCATAGGAAAATGGGAATTACTAGATGGTAAAAGGCCAAAATCCATCCTGGTAGTTGCATGACAAAATTATAATGGAATTGTTGACTAATCTTGCAATCAACTAATCTACAACAGATCTAGAAATGACATAAGGGAATCCGAAAGTCATCCTTCTTTCTTCCAAGCATGCTATATTTACCACATATCATGTCATGACTTACACACATGCTCTATCCCAAATTGTTGGTTTCTGAAAATTTAATGTTATGTGTATATTCATATATGCAATCAGCATCGAGTCCGACCAGCTTATTAAGTCTTAATTTTAAAATGAAAATATTGGTTGAGAATAAGTACTTGGAGAGCTGTCAAAATGTTAGGAATAACATTTATGAAGTAGTTTGCAATCCCATTTCATCCCAGGTCATATGACAAGACTACGCCGCCAATGCAGCCTCACGTGGAATGTTTGCAGTTTGCGTGCACGCTGGCAAGGGTGACATAGAGTCGTGAATATTTTTACACATTGCGTACATGTCATTTACCCCGGGAATCTGCCAATCTACCGCCGATGTTCCTGGGCGGAATCAGGACGAACCTCATGGAGTTTATAAACCATAAATCTCTATGCCTCTGACATGTATGGCTCTCATTTAAATTGCTAATTTATGCAAATATGGAGTCACACCAGATTTCATGAGTTCGTGCCTTGCCATAAAAATTGGGCGAGTATCCTTCCCTGTAAATGCTGTCAGTTGGTCCGATTTTGCAATTGTACTCACTCTCTCTGCTGATTTATTTTTTTGTGGCCTGGGTTAGCTGGGCAAAGAGGCTGTTTTGCATTGAAACGTGTGGCGTGCCGTGCCCCTTGCTGCTAGTAGCGATGTATTCCAGTAGCCATAATGCACACTCAAGTTCTTTTGGGATCGCAAGTTCGGAGCCACTATTTTACCTTCAACACATATTTCAAAGGAGGTTTATTTTAACAAACTGGGCCTCCAAGAAGTGGCACTTGTCAGGCATGTTGTTGTTGTGTAAAAACCCAGGGTTTTCTATGTTGACAAGCGCTCAAATCTCGCTTAGTTTTCATTTTGAAACGGGATCTATTCCCGATAGCTCCACCTCGCCCGGAAAGTGAGTGGCAAGTGTCGGGTTTGAAAAACCTCTCCCTCTGTTGCTCTCGGGCACGCGCAAGGTTTTTGTTTGGGGAGGGTGGGGGGGGGGGGTTGGAGAATTCCGGCGACTGAATGAATGGACGGAATACCGCACGCGCAGATACCGCGGTGACGAGCGCCGGCGCGGTGACGTCATAGACGCCTGTCGGGTGTTGACTGAAACAAAAACAGAAGAAGACGGGAGGCGAAGAGCGGGTTGGCTTTTATAGCGGGAACCGGCTCGAGAGCGGCTGAGAGCCGCTGGCCACTGCTCGTCAGGCTTGAGGTGAGTGAGGCCGGGAAGGGTAGGCGGTGAAAGGGGAGCCGAATTCGGGGCCCACTCGGCTCAAGAAACCCGGCAACCGCCGGAGAGGTGGATCCGTGGAGTCCCGGGGATTGCGGCTGTGGCTGTGAGACGAGGCCTAAGCTCACTCAACCCCGGGCCTCGATCGATCTCAGGCCCAGGGCCTGGAGCCGGCAGATGAAACAAAACGGCCGTGGACTGCGACAGATACCGTGTGAGCGGGCGGCTTATTGCCCCTCCAGCCCGGTAACATTAGGCCGGTGTGCGGCCGTCACACTCCCGGGGCCAGGTCGGACAGTGAAGCCGCTTCGGGCGTGAGGTTTGCACCTGAGATGACTCAGCCTCTGAGGCGATCACCTCCCTGCCGTTTAACAACAGTTCAACAAAGTTCTGACAGCTTTACCCCAAGCGGAATGAATACGGTGAAGTTGTACGGTCGCAGTTTGTGGGACTCGGAGTGCTTAATGAACAGAATTGTGTTTTATATGCAGTAAACACAGTCCCTGTTTCACTGGAAACACTTTTGTAATTGTCAAACATTGCTTTAAGCAAGTGCCGATTGTAACTAGAAAGAAACTAAAAACAAAGTAACATTTTAACAAGTTTTTTTTCATTTTGCATAATATTTTCTTTTAATAAAGAGCCTGTCAGTTATTTGCTCTTTTGATATGTTTAGCTTGTGTTGCTGTTTAGAGTTCGAGTGTTTATATTTATATTCTAAAAGCTGTATAAACAAGATACCAGTGCCAGCACCAGGAGTGGGTATACATGTGAAATCTAAACCAACTGATATTGCTTATATTTATGATTTCCTACTGTTGGGTAACATTACAATTAAGACAAGCAGTGTCTTTTTAATCTGGGTACATTTTCAGATTCAAAATGTTTATGGAAGAGCACAAAAGGTGTTAGTTGTGTATATAGTTGTCATCCTTTATAAATAAATTGCTTATGTTATGGGAGTGTTAGTAAATAGTTTAAGTTGTGTATTTTTGGGTGTGTTAGGAATAAGGTGTACCCTTTTAAGTTTAAGTTCAATTTATATTTTTTTCTATTTGTGGATTAAAAAGTGAAACCTGGGATCTAGTTTCGTTTAAGTGGAGACTGCAGGTCTGAAGCTCTTTGTACCTGTGTTTTTAATGAGACTTTTATGACTCTTGAAGGAGAGTTAAAACAAACAATGATAGGGAAAAAAACAGAAAATGCTGGAAAAACTCAGCAGTTTTTCCAGCATTTTGTTTTTATTTCAGATTTCCAGCATCCATAGTATTTTGCTTTTATCTAAAGGCAGCAAAAATTGTGCTGTTGCCTAGTAACAAGGGTCCAGTGAGGGAGACCCAGCCCCACACACAAACTGAAAGCAGTTGGAGTTCAGTTGCTCATTATGCTGTAAGTTGAAGGGAGCAGTTTAAGACTCTCTAGCTGACACACTAGCAGACTGCTGAGGGAAATAAGTCTAAGAATCTTAGATGAGTTGCTCTAAAGTTAAAGTAACAGTGAATGTCAGGTGAGTTCTGGATCTCAAGGGAGATACCGAGTTATCAGCAGTCAGGGAGAGGGATGTGCAGAGGGATTGGATTTCCCAAAATAACCGAAAAGCCCCAAGGCCAAGGAGTGAAAGAGAAAGGAGGGATCCCAAGAAGACCTTGGCAAAGGAAGGACAAGAGTCTGGAAAAGGTCCTGTTCTGTGGAAGTGAAAGTAAGGAACAGAAAGGAAGGCTCCAAGCTTAAAGAGAAGATAGCTGTAGGACACCGATTTAAAGCTAGGCATGCAAGAAGCCGGAAGATCTAAGGGGACAGCTGAAAGTCTGCAACCCTTTACAATGGGCATGTGAAACAGTGGCATTCTGTTGGCACGGCTGAGTCAGTGAGAAAGTGTGTAAAAGGAGGCTTGAATGCACGTGGCAATCCAGGGGAGTGGGATCACAGAAGGGGAGTTGAAACCCTGGAGGTGGACCCTTGTGGAAGGCATCTGAGAGAAAACATCGGTTTGGGAGAAGATTCCAAAGCGAGTTCGTGGAGATTGGAAACCCTCGTGTGAAAGACGGAGTTCAGTGACACCGTTTGGCTCAGAGTGTGAAAAGCAGCGGGGGCAGTTGAGAGACCCATAGCATTGGTTTGGGTGGCATCTGTCACCTAGTTTCAGAGTGTGGTGTGCCTGACCACAGGTTGCCTATTGGTTTGCATGGACTATGTACTTAACTGTGAACATTAAGAGTATAAGATAGCTTCTATAAATTGTTTTCCTTAAAAATGTGTAATATTTGTAAAGGTATAGTTGTGGGTGAAGGAGTATTATAATACAGTTCATCTTGTTTAGTAAATGTTTTATTCTTTTGTTAAAAGTTCATCAGCTGACTTCTGTGACTGGCGCCTCTCCACGAATCTGAACAAAAAATAAAATTAGGATCTATCAAGCTGGGTTCCACCCTGTGATCAGGCTTGTGCCTGTGTTGGAAATTACTTTAGCTTGTTACATCAGCTGTTTATATTTTGGTAACAGGTTTGGTTAATTTGTGATGGTGAGCTCATACATGATACAAAAGTTTATATGATTTGGGATTTTCAGCTTTTGAATGGTGTCTCAGATTTTAAGATTGAACTTGTGAAAACATGAACACATGGACAAATGAAATGACGGACAGGAAAAGACAGTTGGTCCATTGCCTGCCCCACACACGTCATGGCTTAAGCACTCTGGACGTGTGGACTCTTCCTAACCCCTTACTGCTGTAAAACCACTGGAAGAGGCAAACTCAGGTAAAATCTCTGGGGCAATCAGGGAAAATTACTCTGGTTAAGTTTTCCTCGGATCTTTATGGTAAACAAAGTCAGTCCAGATGATCGTATGGACCTTGTTATCTGTAAAGCTGCTTCTGGCTGCAGTCACTGTCTCAATCAAGGAATAGTCCAGTAGTCCAGCTCCCCCTGAAGGAATGTAGTATACTTGCTATACCAGCCAGCAATGCATTCCAGAGGCTCACTACTTTCTAGGAAAGGAACAACTGTCTAACATAAAAGCAAAAAACTGTGGATGCTGGAAATCCAAAACAAAAACAAAAATACCTGGAAAAACTCAGCATGTCTGTGGAGCGGAGCACAGTTAACGTTTCGAGTCCAAATGACCCAACTGTCTAACATCCTATTTACAATCTTGCATGGTTTAAAATTATGTCCATTAGCCATCCCCAATCTGCCAAACTAAAATAATCTATAAACAGGCATGCAGTCCAATTTCTCATTATTTCACAAACCATTATTTGGTCACCTCTTTCATAAAATTGGTTTTTAATTTTGTGAGACCAAATTTTGGCCCTCGGCACTGAAACTTGTAATTAAGATTATAAACTTTTAAGGTAGCGTTCAAGATGCAAAATGTAAGTGTCGTATTCAGTAAACACTGCACATTGCAACTTGGAAGTAGGCCATTTATCAGTTTAAAAATGCAGTCTCTACAACTCAAAACCAACCTGTAATACTGCACTCACAATAATATGACATTTAAATATTATTTATATATCCATTAAAAACTTGCTCTTGACCAAGCTGCCTGTCATTTTAATATTTTCTCAAAGGGTAGTCCCTATTCGCATTTATTTTTGTGTTCACGTCACCATAACAGGACAAAGCAGCCTGCTTGATTGGCACCCCTTCTACAATCACTCCCTCCACCACCGACGAACAATGGCAGCAGTGTGTACAATCTACAAGATGCACTGCAGAAACTCACCAAGTCTCCTTAGGCAGCACCTTCCAAACCACAACTACAACATCTAGAAGGACAAAGGCAGCATATACATGGGAACACCACCACCTGGAAATTTCCCTCCAAGCCACTCACCATCCTGACTTGGAAATATATTGCCATTCCTTCACTGTCGCTGGGTCAAAATCCTGGAATTCCCTTCCTAACAGCACTGTGGGTGTACCTATATCATAGGACCTGCAGCAGTTCAAGAAGGTAGCTCACCACCGTCTTCTCAAGGGCAATTAGGGATGTGCAATAAATGCTGGCCTAGCCAGTGACACCCACATACCGTAAATGAATTTAAAAAAATACCATTAATACGAATTGCTTTATGAAGAATTATATCCACATCATTATATCCAAGATACTTGGTAAATTATGTACCCTGCTATCTTTTCCAAGTACAAAATTTGTAGTGTCACCTGCAGCACCACTATAATTGTTCCTGCTCTTCTGTTAGATATAAATGTGCCCCTTACCCTTGTTAACCTTGAACCATGTGGATAAAATTCCAAGGAGTGTTTAATGGCGATTGGCTAGTTCTTTGTTGCTTAAAATGCTTTTCCGCTAAATGCCTAACGACTGAATACCCCCACAATATGGATATTATTGGTTATTTATCCAACATCGCTATTATTCTGGCATTATTCAATTTCCAGGTTATTTAGTAATGTTGAAATACCAGTTTAAGTTTGTATAAATCACCTGTCCTCAATAAAATATTCAAGGTAACCAAAAAAGTCTGTCATTATGGCACAGAAGGAGGCCATTTGGCCCATGTAGTCAATGATGGCTCTCTGTAGAGCAATCCCTGCTCTTTCCCATAGTCCAACAAGTTTATTTTCTCAAACGCCTATCCAGTTTTCTTTTGGAACCATTGTCTTCACTTACACCACTCTTGTAGACAGCAAGTTCCAGTTCATTACCACTTGCTGTCTAAAAATACTTCTTCCTCACATACCCCCTGTATCTCTTCCTCAGAACCTTAAATCTGTGTCCCCAGTCCTTGTACTATCAGCTAACGGGAACAACTTTTCTTTGTCTAACTTATCCAAACCTGTCATAATTTTGTAGGCATCAATCACTTCTTCCTCAACCACCTTTGCTGCCAGGAGAGTGATCCCAGCTTCTCCAACATACCCTTGTAGCTAAATTCCCTCATCCCTGGAATCATTTTGATAAATTTCTTCTGTACCCTCTCGAGGATCCTTACATTCTTTCTAAAGCATTGTGGCCAGAAGTGGAGGCACTATTCTAGTTGTGGCCTAACTGGAGCTTTATAAAGATTCAGTATAGCTTCCCTGCTTTTGTCCTCTATTTATGAAGCCCAAGATCTTGTATGCTTTGTGAACCACTCTTTCAATATGTTCTGTCACCTTTCAATCTTTAGAATTTTACCATTAAGTTTTATATTGTCTTTCCCTATATAAAATACATCACCTTACATTTATCTCTATTAAATTATACCTGCTTCTTGTCTGCCTGTTTTGCTGGCTATTTATGTCCCAAGAAAAGCAGTGGTGCTAACAATGACCCTTGGGGAACATCGCTGTCTACCATCCTCCAGTCTGGGGGGTGGGGGGATGGGAATTATTACAACTCAGTTTTCTGTCCTTAAGCCAGTTTTTTTTTAATCCAGGCTGACACCTGCCCTCCTATTCCATGAATCTCAATTTTATTAACCAGCCTTTTATGTTGCACTTTGTCAAAGGCTTTCTTAAAATTTATATAGACAACATCCACTGCTCCACTGCATTTCCTTCATCAACCTGTTACTTCGTAAAAAAGGTTCAATTAGATTTGTCAAATTTGGCCTGCCTTTTACAAATCCATGCTGGATTTCCTTAATTAATCCAAAATTCTTCAAGTGCCTTTTGGTTATTTTTCCTGATTATTGATTCTAAAACATTGCCCACTATTCATGTTAAACTTGCTGACCTGTAGCAACTAGGAATGGCCTTGCACCCTTTCTTGAATAAGTATACCACATTTTCCATTTTGCAATCCTCTGGCTCTGAGTTCTTAAAAAAAATAGCAACTTGAGGTGGATAAGTCACTGAACCTTGCTGCCATACGCTTCAGGTTCTTGAAAGGTTATAGCGAGAGTAGTAACATAATGGTTATGTTACTGCACTGGTAATTCAGGGCCTGCACTAATGCATTCAAATCCCACCATGACAGCTGGTGAATTTAATTGCAATTAATTAACAAATTTGGAAGAAAATAACTAGCATCAGTAATGTTGGTGGCAACCTTCCATCTCATGAGATGATGGTTTGCATCCTGGTCAGCTGTGTTAACCATCGCCTGATGTGGCTCAGGAACCCCATTCTGGCATGGCATTCTCTGTCGCGCTTACTGCAGAAGAAGACAGTGGGCTGAGAAGGTGCATGATTGCTGGCCTCTGTTTTCTTTGAGCCGCCTTCTCAGCCAGCTGAGCTTTTCACTTCTGTCTCTGTAATGGTGATCGTGAAACTACCAGATGGCAGAAAAGCCTATCACGTTTGCTAATACCCTTTAGAGAAGGAAATCTGCTATGTTGCCTGCCTGGCCTTGCCTGTACGTGACAGCAGAACCAGAGCAGTATTTTTGACTCTCAACTGCACTTTGAAGTGACCTAAAAGTCTGCTCTGAAAGGGCTAAGAAAAATAAAATGGGACAGTCCACCCAGTGCTGACTTAGGCACCAGACAACAAAGGCGCACCTTGCAGAGTCTTCCTCACTAGCGCCTGGGAACTGGTGCCAAAACTGGGAGACTAAACATAGCCACACTCACAAAATCATATCTTTCAGCCAATGTCCCAGATTCCCCCATCACTAGCACCCAACATGGCACATTGGTATACAGTTGGAAGGGAGCTGCCCAGGAAGTCCTCAGCATTGAGTTCGGACCCCATGAAGTTTCATGGTACCAGGTCAAACGTGAACATGGAAACCTGTGATTACCACCTGCCATTCTCCTTCAGGTGATGAATCAAGACTCTTCCATGTTGAGCATCACTTGGAAGAGACATTGCAGATAGCAAGGGCATGGAATGCACTCAGGGTGGGTACATCAGTTTCCAACAGCATGAGTGTCTTGGTAGCACCACTACTGACTGAGCTGGTCAAGTCTTGAAGGACACAGCTGCCAGACTAGGCTGGAGGTAGGTGGTGAGGGAACCAACATGAGGGGAAAATCTACTTGACCTCATCCTCACCAATCTACCTGTTGTAGATGCATCTATTGGAAACAGTAGTGCTAGAGTGACTACCACACTGTCCTTGTGAAGACTCAGTCCTGTCTTCAGATTGAGGATACCCAGCATCATGTTTGTGGCACTATTACTTGCATTAAATGAAATAAATTAAAAATAGAGCTAGAAGATCAAAATGGGATCTGAGAGATGCTGTGCTATCAGTCGCCGCAGAATTGTATTCCAACATAATCTGTGACTTGGAAAAACTCAGCAGGTCTGGCAACTCTTTTCTTCTCCACCGATGCTGCCAGACCTGCTGAGTTTTTCCAGGTAATTCTGTTTTTGTTTTGGATTTCCAGCATCCGCAGTAGTTTTTTGTTTTTATAATCTGACTTCATGGCTAGCATATGACTCTACCGTTACCATCAAGTCGGGGACCAATCTTGTTTCAATGAGCAGCACCAGATGCTAATTTGGTGAACACAGAACAACGTGTATGCCAAACAGTGGAAATAGCATAACGTAGACAGCTAAGTGATCCCAAATATATCAAATCAAAGCTTGGCAGACCTGCCACATCCAGTTGTGAATGATGGTGGACAATTAAATAACTAAGGGAAGGGTGTGGATCTATGAAAATTCCTGTCCGCAAAAGTGGCAGAGACCAACTGAGTGCTGAAGCATTTGCGACCATCTTCAGCCAGAAGTGTTGATTTGGATGATCCATCTCAGCCTCCTCCTTGGGTCCCCAACATCACAGATGCCAGTCTCATCCAGTACGATTCACTCCAATTAATATCAAGGAACAACTGAGTGCATTGGATACAGCAAAGTCTATGGATCCTGGCACTGAAGACTTCTGTTCTAGAACTAGCTGCACTCCTGGCCAAACTATTTTGAGTGTAGCTTCAACACTGTCATCTATTAAACAAAGCAGAAAATTGGCTCAGGTATGTCCTGTCCTCCAAAAAGCAGGACAAATCAAATTCACCCAGTTACTGCCAAATCAATCTGATTTAAGATGCCATTGACATTCTATCCGCTGGCACCCACTCAAATAACTTTCTGAATGATGCTTGGTTTGGGTTCTTCCAAGACCATTCAGCTCTTGACCTCACTTTAGCCTTGGTCCAAACATGGACAAAAGAGCTAAATTCCAGGGGTGAGGTGAGTGTTTGCCCTTGCATCAAGGCAACATTTGACTAAGTGAGGCATTGAGGGACCCTGGTAAAATTGAAATCAATGGAAGTTAGAGAGAAAAGTTTCCAATGACTGGAGTCACGTACTTGGCACAAAGGAGCATGGTTGTGGTTGTTGAAGGCCAGTAATTTCAGCCCAAGACATGGTTGCAGGAGTTCCTCAGGGTAGAGTGTTAGGCTGAACCATCTTCAGCTGCTTGGTAAATCACCTTCCCTCCATCGTAAGGTCAGAGGCGGAGATGTTTCCTAGTGATTGCAGAGTGTTCAGTTCCATTTGCAACTCTTCAGATAATGAAACTGAACATTCGTGCAGCAAGGCCTGGACAGCATTTACACTTGGGCTGATAATTGACGAGCAACATTTTTGCCAAGCCATGATTATATCCAGCGAGGAAATTTAACCACCTCCCTTGACATTTTATGGTATTGCCATTGCCAAATCCCCACCATCAGCATCCTGATGATCACTCTTGACTGAAAAGTTAACTGAGCAAGCCACTTAACTGTTACAAGAGCACGTCAGAGGCTAGGTGTTCTGTGGTGAGTAACTCATTTCTTGACTCCCCAGGGCCTTTCCACCATCTACAAGGCACACTTGTGGAGTGTGATCGAATACTCTCTCCACTTATCTGGCTGAGTGCAGCTCCAACAACACTGAAGAAGCTCAAAACCATTCAGGGAAAGCAAAGGGCTTGATTAGTACCCCTACCAGTGCCTCAAACATTTAGCCCCCCCACCACCAGCCCATTGTGGCTGCAGAGTGTACCATCTACAAGATGTGCTGCAGCAATTTACCAAAGCTCTGTCAGTAGCTTCCACACCAGTGGCCTGCACCACCTGGAAGGATGAGGACAGCAGGCTTATGAAACACCACTTGCAATTTCCCCTCTTAAGTTGCACACCGTCCTTGTAAATATATTGCCTATCCTTCATCATTGCTGGGTCAAAATCCCAGATTTCTTTCCAAAACAGCACTGTGGGTATACCCACAGCTGTTCAAGAAGGCGGCTCACCAATTAGGGATGGGCAATAAATGTTGACCTTCCTAGTGATACCCACACCCCATTAACAAATTAAAAGAGACTTTGACCACGATATTTCTGCTTTCCTTAGAAATGCAGATTATACTAGGGATCTGGAGGATTGTGAGTATAATGACTTTCCTTAAAGGAGAAACGGTTAAACTTGGAGACGTTAGTTTAATTCGATGTGGGGAAAGGCTGTAGCATCTGTAATTTAAGCTGAAATTTGTTGCTGTTTAGAAATGCACTGGTTAATGAAGGACTTGCAGTAAAGACTTTTTTAAAAGGAAGTTGTTTGACAAATTTGAGGGTTTTTTTAAGAAATGACGAATAGAACAAGTAAATGCAATAGATATGCATCAGTAAAATGTTTCAATGGATTTTATTACAAAAAAAAACTCAGGCATCTAATTAGAAACAAGGAAATTTAATAGTGTGTAAATAAAGTTGGTTGATGGGCAAGACGAGTGAACGTCCCTCGAATTGGACAAAGGTTGGCAATGGTGTACACCAAAAATCAAAGCTGGATTGAATACATATTAAGTTATTTGGCTTAACTGGGAGTACAATCTCAGAATTTGCTTATGAAAAAAAGGGTTTTTAAAAATAATAATGTAGATTGTGAAAAGACTTGCAAAGACACATTAGTGGAATGGGAAGCCTTTTGCAGGGTGTAAAGAATCCAAAACAAAAATAAAAACACCTGGAAAAACTCAGCAGGTCTGACAGAATCTGCGGAGAGGAATGCAGTTAACATTTTGAGTCCGTATGACTCTTCAACAGAACAGAATAAAGAATCCAAATAGGTAAAGAATCCAAAAAGGTGTAACATGTTGGATCTTATAAATAGGGGGTCACCATACGGGAGAGGCAATGAAAACATTTTATATGGCAATAAATGATTAGGCCCAATTTGGGCTCATATAGTTTTGGTTGCCCCATTATGGAAAAGGCATTTAAACTATAGAGCGCACAGAGTGGATTATGTTGGTGAATACAAAAAAAAGATGAAAAATTATGGTTAAAAGGAGAAAATTGCAAACAAAAATGCCAGCCAGGAAAAGTCTGGCCCCTCTCATGCATGATGTCTTATGCATCACAATACATATACTTTCTACCCAGCACTATATATGGACCTATATCCACTGGAGCAGAGCAAGCAGCAAGGAGATATAATAGGTTTTTAAAATTATGAAAAATTTTGCATAGGGAGAATTTTTCCTCTGATTAAGGAGTTGGTGAAAAATGCTCATCAATCAGAGGGGTTCAAAGATATTCCTTGATAGAAAGAGTTGTTGCGGTATGGAATGCTTTGCCACAGTATGTGGTTGAGATCAAGGCAGACGTGTTGCATCTTTTAAGGGGATATTGGGTGAATACATGAAGCAAATAGTATGAGGCTATGGGAAAAATGTGGAACAGTGGGGTTTGATTTGTTGGATTGCTTTAGCTAAAGAGCTTGCACAGACATAAGCCACCTCCTGCCAAATTCTGACCTTTAGAACAGCTTCCAATGGCAGCTTGCATTTTTTTCCATGGATAAATTGTGAATATTGATTAGACAAGAAGAATAATAAGTAACCTGTACTATACAAGATAGTGAGCTGAATCTTGCTGGTGGGGGGCATCTTGTGGCATGCCCTGTTAAACTTCTTAGACTTTTTTCTACACCCTTTGGTTCAAAATATTTTAATAACACTGTGGTCAAGGCACCTGGGTCCTCAGTGAAGGATGGGACCAACAGTTTGTCATCCTAACCAACTGACATTTGAGGATTGAGAAACAAACAAACCGAGGAGGCTGAATTAATCAAATCACGTGAAAAGAAAGGAAGATTGGACTATGATAGGAAAAAAAGACCAAGGGAGAGAATCAAAAATATTTTTTTGTCTTTGAAGGAGTGAGACTTTCCAGTTTAAATTGTTAATTATCTGGACCAGAGAGATCGATTAGCATTGCATTAACAACTATCACATCATAAATAGGTACTTAGACTGTTAATTACCAGACTTCAATTTCTGTAGAAGCTTAGTGGGCAACTTGTGTGCAAATTCAGGAAGTTCTTAAATAATGGTGAGGCTTGTGTCAAGCAAATGACCACGTGGCACATGTTGACCAATAAATTCTGGAGATTTGCAATTTATGGTGTATACAAATCCCTGAATTTGCTGGTTAATTTGTGCATTAATAACATCTATGGTTAACATGTTATTTTTACAAGATCTGACCCAATATCAATTTAGGTGCCAAGGCCAACTGTTTATTAAGATTGAGAGTCTTATGATGTTTTAAATTTGGCAATGTACCATATATTTAATTGAGTGTGGACTCCTATTTGTGACAGTGCAAGCAAAATTGAAACACTGAAAGTGAATAAGATGTGACATTTTTGAATATCAAAAGTCCTGTTCACCCATCATCCCTTTGGTTCGCTGAGCTAAATTGGTTCCCAATTAAACAATGTCTCTTTTAAAATTCTCTTCTCCTCTTGGTTTTCAAATATCTCGCCCCTCCCAATCTCTCTAACCTGTAGTCCCACAAGCTTCTGAGATATTTGCACTCCTCTAATTCTGGCCTCTTGAGCATTCCCTATTTTGCTTCACCAGTGGTGGCCGTGCCTTCGACTACCAAGGCCTCAAGTCCTGGAATTCCCTCCCTAAACCTTTCTGCCTCCTTCTACGATACGACTTCAAAACTACCTCTTTGACCAAAGTTTTGGCCATATGCCCATATACCTGCCTAAGTGGTTGTGTTAAATTTTGGGCCAAATCTTCTGGTCTCTGGATCAGCGGAGACCAGACATATGACTGATGGTGCGCGTCTAGAAGAAGCCCTGATGTGCGAACCTACATGGGAATTACCCTGGAAGTTTAAACTTCCGATGGGTAATTCCCCTGCTCCCTGGGACCACCACAAATGTCTCCTACTCTGAGCTGAAGTTGGAGACTTTGGACCGTTCCACATTACTTTTCTGGATTGTTAACCAGGAAATGTTAGACAGATTAAAACCTGGGTAACTCCACAACCAATCACCTGACTCCCCCCAAGATCATTAACTGCCCCCCTGACCATCACCTACCTCCCACCGACTACTTGATTACCCGCTGACCTGACTATCGCCTCACCCACCCACCTGTTCAAAGACTGAACCTTTAAACTTACCATAAGGCAGCTAGTGCCAAAAAGGGGTGAGACTTTTTTTTCCTTCAGCCTCTACTCTACTTTGATGGAGTTCCCTGAGGAAGATCCCAGAAGAAATGCGCAGAAGCGTCAGGTTGGGAGAATCTTTGTATGCAGCTTCAATCTGCTCACCTTTGCTGCCATCTGGAAGATTCAGGCCTTTGTTTTTAATGACACTCCTGTGAAGTACCTTGTGATGTTTTGCTAAAGGAGCTATATGGAAGGAGCTATATGAATACAAGTTGTTGGTATAATCCGAAAAGAATGTGGAGAGCCTACATAATGTTCTTCCATACTTTTCTTGGAAACTGGAGGACTGGAAATGCAGTAGAATTATCTGGGAACAGCAACATATCCACCTTTAGAAGCATTTCTGTAAGCTGAATCTAATAGTTGTATTGATCTGAATAGACTGGATTATGAATATTTAAGAAGTCTATGGTTATACCTAGTGATGTGTCAAGGACTGGTGTTCTATAGCAAGTTCCATTGTCAGCTGCTGAGCTTGCATCCGCATGTTTTGTTCCTTTTATATGTTTACTCTTATCAACCTTGGCTCAGTGGCAGCATTCTTGTGCTGAGTCTGCAGGTTGTGGGTTCAAGCACCGCTCCATGTACTTCAGCATGTAAGGTAGGTTGTAATGGGCATTTGCTGAACTGACGGAGGTGCTGCCTTCTGGGTCAAATGTCAAACCAAATCTGTGCTAGAGTGGATCTAAAAGATCCCATGATAATTTGGTGGAAGAGCTGGGGAATTCTCCTTGGCGCCCTGGCCAATATTTATCCCTCAACCAACATCACTAAAGCAGTTTATCTGGTCATTATCACAGTGACTACACTTCACAAGTACTCCATTGACTATTAAGTGCTACTGTGTGTCCTTGTACATGTGTATATATGTGTCCATGCGTACACGTCGTTTTTCTACCAATGGGTTGGAGTGTGAGTGAGGAAGTCTTGTTAGAATGGTACAGGGCATTGTTGAGACCACAACTGGAGTATTATGTGTAGTTTTGGTCGAGTTATTTAAAGAAGAGCATATTTGCCTTGGAGGCGGTGCAGTGAAGATTCACTGGATTAATACCTGGGATGTGAGAGTTGACCTATGAGAATGAGGATATGTCCTATGATAAGTTGTGTAGAATCAGCCTATATTCTTTGATGTTTAGAAGAATGTGAGGTAATTTAATTGTAATATAGGATTCTGGGGGGTTTGATTTGGTAGATGTTGAGAGGCTGTTTCCTTTGGTTGGAGAGCCTACCATTAAGGGGTGCAGTCTCAGGATAAGCGGTTGATCATTTAGGATTGAGATGAAGAGAAATTTCTTCACTCAGAGGTTTATGAATCTCCTAATTCCCCAAGCCTCTCCACTATCTCCAAGGCACAAGGAGTGTGATGAATGCACTCCACTTGCCTGGGTGAGTGCAGCTCCAAAAACATCAAAGAAGCTTAACAACATCCAGGACAAAGTAGCCTGCCCATTGGCATCCCATCCACCACCTTAAACATTGGTGGACCTATGCTATCCAAACCATTGTAAACAGAGTTGAGGAGGTCCCTGTCCTTGGAATGCGGGTTGGCTGCTGTCGGCTAGGGACTGAGGAGAACTGAAATTCTGTGTGTGTAAGACAGTTTGGAGGACTTAGTGACTGAGATTGATGACCTATAACACACAGTGGCAGCAGTGTGTGCCATTTACATGATGGAATGCAGTAACTCATCAGACCTCCTTCAACAGCACCTTCCAAACCCTGTACCTTGTCCACCTAGAAGGACAAGGGTGATAGGTGCATGGGAGCATCACCACTTGTAAGTTCCCCTCCAAGCCACACACCATTCTGATTTGGCACTATATCACTGCTTGTTCACTGTAGCTGGGTCAAAATCCTGCTACTCCCTTCTTAACACTGTGGTGTACCTACACTAGATAGATTGCTATGATTCAAGAAGCTGGCTCGCTACCACCTTCTAAAGGGCAGTTAGAGATGGGCAACAAACTTTGGTCTTGCCAGTGACACTCATTGCATGAAAGAAAGAAAAAAACTGACAAATCAAAAAGGGGGAGTTATTGGCCTATTTGTTTGATTTCAATCAGAGGCAAGATGCGAGAAAGAATTATAGGAGATATTCAACAAAGCTTCTGGAAAATAAGATTTTGTCTTAACAGATTTGAAGTAATTTGCTTGCCTAGATTAGTAGATGGTAGAACTTCCTTTTATATTGCACCTTACACAACCTCAGGGTGTCCCAAAGCGCTTTACAGCCAATGAAGAACACTTTGAAGTGTAGTCAGGAGATGGGTCTCATGGATAAGATGAGCTTGGTGAGGCCATGAAGGGAGGCACCAAAGAATCTAGGTACAGGATCATTGCCAGGCCTAGGGTGAATGATCAGAATGAGAGAAAATTAATGGAGACAATGCCATCAAAGGTAAAGGTTATGAAGAGGTTGAGAAGATTGACATCTGCAGATGTTGTGATGGAATCCGTGGTATCAAAACTTATGAGTTGGATCCTAATTCAAAAGAGAAACCAAGAAGAAAACGTGGAAAGGAAGCCGACCCTCCTAGTTTCTAAGGAAACCCTAAGGCTGAAACTGAGGTTGGAAACAAAAACATTTTTTTTTTAATGTTTGTTCACTGATGTGGGCGTTGCTGGCCGGGCCAGCATTTATTGCCCATCCCTAGTTACCCTTGAGAAGGTGGTGTTGACTTGCCTTCTTGAACCGCTGCTGTCTATGTGGTGTAGGCACACTCACAGTGCTGTTAGGCAGGGAATTCCAGGATTTTGACCCAGCGACAGTGAAGGAACGGCGATATATTTCCAAGTCAGGATGGTGAGTGACTTGGAGGGGAACTTCCAGGTGGTGGTGTTTCCATCTGTCTGCTGCCCTTATCCTTCTAGACGGTAGTGGTTGTGGTTTGGAAGGTTAACGTTTTACCAGGGAGTTACCGTTATATCTGAGGAGATGAAACTGGTATAACTTTTAAAATGACTGAACCATCCGAGCTCAGTAGAAGATGATGATTCCAGGGGTGCGCTATAGGCAGGCTGAAGAAGACCGTCTAGATCCAGAAGCTGCAAATAAGCGAAGGTACAGTTGCTCCAGGTGTGTTTGTTACTTGAAAGTAAGATTGGTGGACCGATGCTATCCAAACCATTGTGAACAGAGTTGAGGAGGTCCCTGTCCTTGGAACGCGGGTTGGCTGCTGTTGGCTGGGGACTGAGGAGAGCTGAAATTGTGTGTGTGTAAGACAGAGTTTGGAGGACTTAGTGACTGAGATTGATGACCTGCATGCTGAGTGGTCTGCTGAGCCAATTCGTAAGATCAGTCTTATTTGTACTTGCCATTTAATGTATAATTTATGGTTTACAACTGACCACAATTTACCAGTCAATTCATGTTTAGCTTGGGTTGATTCTGGGTTTTAGAGTATATGTTGTTACTCAATGATAATTAGTGTTTCCTTTTTTACACCTGTATAGTAAAAATTCTTTTGTTTTAAACCACGGAATCTTGGGGGTTCATTCTTTCAGTAAATAACAGGGATTTTGGATTTCTGCTTAAAGAAAACTTACTGGTTGCTACTGAGATTATAATAGTGTGCTCAATCTAGGAAGAAACTCGTTGTTGTATAAAATTATTTGATTTTGTTACATTGAACAATTATATGATTCGTAGATTTGAATCACAGCTTGAATTTGATTGCTGTAACTTGTCCATTATTTTCAAAAATGTTTATAAATTATACTCTTTGTGAATAGGTGATAAATGACTGAAGTAAAGTGAAAGCCGAAGGAAGTGGCAGTAACAACATGAAGTTGTATGTATTTCTGGTTAACACTGGGACAACTCTTACATTTGACACAGAACTTGCTGTACAGACGTAAGTGTATACTTTCAGAATTTTACCAACATCTACAGACCCCAAAGACTTTTATTGCAGAAAATAGTTCAAAGTGTTTGCTGTGATATTGATGCCCATCTGTTTTCTGACTTGTGCAGTACATCCTTTCTACTGCTACTGCATAAGTACACTTGGCATCTTTAGAAACAAAACTAGCTTTTATGCAGTCTTTCATGACTCAGGTGTTTAATAACCAAATTGAATGTATATATTAAGTAAACAGTAAAAGGAGCAAAAACTTCAGTTACAGTGTTGAACCAAAATACACCTATGAATTTGCATTCAGTGGCACTTGAGAGATAAGAGGATGAAAATTAGGAAGGGCTCAGTAGGGTAAGCTTTCCTTTTTTCTTTATCTTCCGTCTGCACATATTTTGATTTGTCTGCCATGGAAAAACCAATGGGGCAGTCTCCCTTTGAGGATTGTACCAAGTTAAACTGATTTATACCACAAAGAAGCCTTGTGTTGTGGAAAAACGGAGTGAACACTCAGACCCAGGAGGCTTGTCTAGGAAGTCTTTATTAAAGTCATGATACCACGGAGAGCCTAGTCGCATACAACGGAGCGAACCAGTCTCTGCCTAACACCTCTTTACACACATAGATATAGCAAAAGGTTCGTGACAGAAACTTGGGCAATTACAATAGTTTCAAATGGTTTCAAAAGATAGCGATCAGTGTTAATGGTTTAACGATTAGACAGGACAATGTCAATGGGTTAGCAAATAGACAGTGCTAATTGGTTACATATCCTGGGCAATGCACACACACAATAGTTTTTTTCTTAGATTTTGCCACCGTATCTGACATCCAGAGCCCCTTAGTCTGGAAAGGTAGCACTGGCCCTTTGATTTGCTAATTTATGTGCTGGCTGCGTGACTGTTTGGGGACATTCTACAGTAAATTTCATTATACATGTATTTTAAGTTTATTTCTCTCACAAATATAGGTGTATTTTATTTCTTTCACAATTGTACGTGTATTTTATTTCTTTCACAATTGTACGTGTATTTTATTTCATTCACAATTATACACGTATTTTATTTCATTCACAATTATACACGTATTTTATTCCTCCACAGTCCCTCCTTGTTAATCTTTTCTTTTAGATTAACACCAGTGAGGAATAATATCTTCTTCATCGTACGGGGGTTCATAACCATGAGGAAAAGGCCGGTCCCTGGCGGGGTAAACTTTCCCCACCAGTGGGCTTCGCTGGGGCCAGTGCACATCATTTGGGGAATGATTGGGGCACCCCCTAATCCAGTGGAGACACTATTGATAATCTGGAAGCAGCAAATCCGTAAAGTAACACATGTACAGCACCCTATGATACATGCTACGACTTATCCCAATTAAAAAGTATAGCAACCAACTTACCCAACCAGAAAACCAACCTAGTATTGTAGACCACTGAGAATCTTTTTTATAAAAATGGCTTGAACTTTCCCCAGCTTTCTTTATTTCTTGTACCTTGTCCATGACATGCTTTCCCAAGTCAGTGATATTTTCAGAGACATCGGGTACATAAGTGCAGCACTCTGAGCCTATCATAGCACAAGTGCCACCTTTTTCAGGTAGAAGGAAGTCAAGGGCCATCCTGTTTTGTAAGACGGTTAGGCGTAATGCTATCATTTCAGTGGTGCTAGCTGAGATCTGCTTCTGTGTTTTAATCAGAGCATCAGCCATTGAATTAGTGACTTTTTCAAGCGCAGCTGCCAGGTTGATAATTTCACGTGAATTACGAGCCGATCCATAAGGGGGCAAAGCAATCATCCAGCATCGTTCAGATTCCGAGATGCCACAGCGATGTAGGCGCCGATGTGGGTGCATATCTGATTTACCTATATGGCAAAGATAGGGATTTAAGTATGCTAGGTAGCAACAGTCACTCCAGGTGGGAGTGGTTTTGTTCTTTTCCGAATTTCCTACAGACATGTTAGAGAAAAAGGACAGCTGAGGCATTCCAGGCAACCAGGGGTAAGCTTTATCTCCACAAACCCAATATGTACCATTAAGAGGGTCTGGTGGATGTTCAGCACCGGCGGGCTTTCGGACAGATAGGTCAAAGATGTATGATACAGTAATATGAAGGAGCTTCGTCCCAGATCATAAGTGTTGAGTGTAAGGTTGGAACACCAACAGGTGGCGTTTACCGGCTCTAGTGGGGATTTAATTCTAATCCCATGTTCTGTATAGTTCCACCCATTGGCAGGTGGAGAGCGACGGAACCAACCCCTAAACATATTGTGCTGCGGTGTTACAATATCAAAAGTTCGAACATCAGCATACTCAGTGTCATTTAGAGGAACAGCACGCCAATTACCCGTCTCTCCCCCATGTTGTGGAGTCTGGACGCATATCCAACAGGCACCCTGTCCTACCTCTCTAGTATAGGTGCGGCATAGAGAGAAAAAGGTGTTTGGGTGAGGGTCCCTTGGGCATACTCCGCGGAATATAACAAAGAACAATATCCTATACACAATGCGAGTTAAATCACTTAGTAACAGTTGCTATACTGTCGCCAGACAATGTTTTTTACAACGGGTGATGTGGATCCAGTCTTCCTTCCCTTCAACCTTCAAAGCTGTCCGAGCTGTTAGCAACACGAGGTAGGGTCCTTTCCACCTAGGAGAAAGAGAGTATTTAGATTTTTTACATACACTTGATCACCTGACTGGAAGTCGTATATAGGAGTATCTTCTGCGGTCACCTGAGCCTGCCTTACCCTCTCATGCAATTCAGCTGCAGTTTTGCTTAGTGCTTGGGCGTAAGCCAAAGTCTGTTCATCGTTCCATACTAAGGCTAATTTTTCGGCACACACAGGGGGCTGGGCTCCGGTAATCATAGGACGTCCCATAAGAGCTTCATGGGGCGTTATTCCAGTGGCTCTATTTTTTCTATTTCACATAGCATAAAGCACTACTGGGAGTGCTTCTGGCCATGGGAGTTTATTATCCTGACAAACTTTAGACAGGGCCTTTTTTAATTCCCCATTTACCCTTTCTACCATCCCTGAGGACTGTGGCTGGTAGGGAATATGCAATCTCCACTGAAATCCCATAACCTGCACTAAGTCTTTTACTATCTTTCCGGTAAAGTGAGTCCCTCGGTCACTATTTATTCCCATAGGTATTCTGTATCTAGGTATTATTTCTTTCCACAATATTTTCACTACCGTTCGAGCATCATCTTTTCGTGTGGGGTAAGCTTCTACCCATCGGGTGAACGTGTCTACTATCACTAACATATACTTATATCCCAAGGCCGGGGGCATATGTACAAAATCAATTTGTAAATTTTCGAAGGGTATCTTGGGCATTGGGAGGTGATCATACTTGGCTGCTGGCCTTTTGTTATTCTGCTGGCAAATTGAACAAGAGCGAGTGATTTTTTTGTATGGTTGGGGTTATGCCTGGCGCAAACCATTGTTGGTTAATCGCATGTTGCATCCCTCCTTTGCCCATGTGTACCTGTGCATGCACTAGGCGACACAGGGGCAAAAACAGACTTAGGGGACATACCACCTGCCCATCTGGATGAAACCAAACTCCTTCCTTAGGACTGCATTGTGCCCGCTCCCATGTCCGCTTTTCCTGTTGAGTAGAGTTTTGTTGTGCTGTCTGTAGTTCAGAAGACTCTAAAACAGGGATGGGAGGGTGGCTGGAGACGCAGAGAGCTTGCAGGAGAGGTACTTGTGCGGCAGCTACTCCTTTGGCTGCCTGGTCAACGCGGGCATCTCCTTTGGAGACATCATCAGTTAAATTAGTGTGTGCTTCACATGTAATAATTGCCAGGCGCTTGGGCAACTGAATTGCTTCGAGGAGGTTTAATACAAGTTGGGAATGCTTGATGGACTTTCCCGCTGATGTAATAAAACCCCGATTTTTCCATATCTGTCTGAAGTCATCCACAACAACAAAGGCATAGCGGGAATCGGTGTAAATATTGGCTGCCTGATCACCAGCCAGGATGCAGGCTCGGGTGAGGGCAAAAAGTTCCGCTGCCTGCGCTGAAGTGCCAGGGGGCAATGCATAGGCTTCCACGGTGCGGGTCCACGATGGCATAACCAGCGAGGAGTAAATAGTCAATTGGTCGATGAGAAGAGCCGTCGGTGTTAAAGAAAACATCCAGATCGAGCAGGGGGTCTATCCGCAGATCCTCCCTGGGGGAGGTAGTTCGTTCGACCACAGTCATGCTCCGCATCAGTTGAGGGCTCCGGCACAAAGGTGGCAGGATTAATTGCAGGTGATCGGCAGTAGGTGTAATTGGGGTGTGATAGCAAAATTACTAGGCTCTCCGTGGTATCACGACTTTAATAAAGACTTCCTAGACAAGCCTCCTGGGTCTGAGTGTTCACTCCGTTTTTCCGCAACACCTTGTGTGGAGATCATTTCTTTACTCCTTTCCCCCGACACTTAGTTTTACAGCCTTACTGTTGTTGTCCCAGTAGGAAAAGTTCTCCAAAATACTTTCTGCCTTGAATTGCCATTTCCAATTATGAAATTGTCAATGCAGCATTTTGTTTTGCTTCTCTTCCAAGATAGGCTGAAACTTGGATTCACCTTGGATGAGTTTTTTTTTGAAGACAGAACAGTTTTGTTTAGCATATTCCAGTGAGGCTTCAGAGTTGGAACAGCTAGCAGTCTTAATTTAAAAAAAAAGCTCCATGAGCTCTGGTTCAGTCTGTTTTGCATTTTGACATTGGAAGGTTGAAGGATATTGGTGGTTTAGTTCATTCTTAGATTTCTAAATCACAAATATGGGAAGGGGGTAAGGTTGCACTGCATTTGACATTTGTGCCTCAAAGATAGTTGGGAAAAATGGCTCAAGTTTTACCATTGCCAGGATGACCCAAATCTGATGAAGATGAGCACTTCAAATATCTGTGGCGTTTTCAAACTTTCTTAGATGCATCACTGCTGTTAAAATGAACAGTTAGTTCCTTCCCTGTGTAAACCAAGCCTGTGCTATAAGCTGTTTTTGTACAAAATAATCTGATTTTTTTTAAACACAGCTTTGAATTGGGGAGCATCATTAACTACAATGTATAAAACGGCATGTTTGATTTTGGCTTTTTCCACTTGCAGTTATAGTTATAAATGTTCCAATGTATTGACTGACTCTAAAACAACTTCACCTTTTTTACTTCCATCATGACCTAAATGAATTTGGAATAATGTTGTATTTGCTATGTTGTACAGACGAACATAAGAACAAGGAGCAGGTGTAGGCCATTCAGCCCCTTGCGCCTGCTCCGCCATTTAGTAATATCATAACTGATCTGATAGCAACCAGAAATCTGCATCCCACCTACCCCTGATAACCTATTACCCCCTTGTTTACCAAGAATCTATCCACCTCTGCCTTAAAAATATTCAAGGACTGTGCTTTTCAGGAAGTGTGTTCCAAAGACTTACAACCCCCTGAGTGAAAAAAATTTCGCCACATCTCTGTTTTAAATGGGCAACCCCTTATTTTTAAACAGTGACCCCTGGTTCTAGATTTGTTCACAAGAGGAAACATCCTCTCCACATCTAGCTTGTCAAGACCCCTCAGGATCCTATGTTTCAATCAAGTTACCTTACTCTTTTAAACTCCAGTGGTTACAAGCCTAGTCTGTCCAACCATTCCTCATAAGCCAACCCACCCATTCCAGATATCAGCCTGGTAACTCTTCTCTGAACTGCTTCCGACGCATTTACATCCTTCCTTAAATATGGTGACCAATACTGTACACAGTACTCCAAATGTGGTCTCACTAGTGCCCTGTACAACTGAAGCATAACCATAACCTCCTTTTGTATTCAATTCCCCTCACAATAAATGATAACATTCTATTAGCTTTCCTAATTAATTGCTGTACTTGCATACTAGCCTTTTGTGATTCATGCACTAGGACACCCAGATCCCTCTGCACCTCAGAGATCTGCAATCTCTTGCCACTTAGATAATATGCTTATCTTTTATTCTTCCTGCCAAAGTGGACAATTTCACATTTTTCCACATTATACTCCTTCTGCCAGAGCTTTACCCACTCACTTAACCTATCCACATTGTTTTGTATCCTCGTGTCCTCTTCATAACTAACTTCCCTACTTATCTTTATCATCAGTAAATTTGGCAACCATCCCTTCAAGTCATTTACATAAATTATAAACAGTTGAGGTCCCAGCACTGATCCTTGTGGCATGCCACTCGTTACACGTTGCCAACCTGAAAAAGACCCATTTATGCCTACTCTCTGCTTCCTGTTAGCCAGCCAATCTTCTATCCATGCCAGTGTGTTACACCCTATACCATGAGCTTTTATTTTCCGCAATAACCTTTGATGTGGCACAAGGAATAGACATAATCCATAATGTAGCATGCATCATGCCATAAACTGGGTACTCTTACGCATTGTGTTCTGAATGATCTAATTATGGGACTTCCTGTCATTATTGATGCTAGTAAAAGCTCCACACTTAAATTTGTCATGAATCTAACACAAGAGACTGCTGGTCTACCTTTGCCTCTTTTCTACTCCAACTGATATTTAAGTAAGTTCTTTGCAGTTGAACTAAATTGTGTACCTGAGGGACAGAGATAAAGAGGGAACATTAAATACTCAACATTTCACATTACAGGACTATTAATATTTATTTTCTATTCCTTGTTGGCACTCTCTCGATTCAAGGATGGTATCTACTCAGGGCCACTTGTTTCTGCCATGGGTCTTCATGTAATTGAACAGGCTGATTCTCAACCCATAGATCATTGTGCACATGGGGCAGGGCATCCCACGAGGTAGTGAGATCCAGAGTGCAGGATTTGCTTCTTTTCTTTTCCTCCTTTGCTGCCGCTCTGCCTCATCATTTAAAGCGTTCGAATGATGCACCTTGACAGACAAGTTGTTGCCATTTTGAGCGATTGGTAGCAAGCTCCTCCCAGCCATTAATATCAATGATGCTGTGCTTCAGGGAGAGCTTCATAGTGTGAAGTTTTTGAAGTGTTTTCTTTGTCCTCTCCTAGAGCATTGGCCATTTGAGAGTTGAGAAACCAGGATCTGGCAGGGGAGATGCTTTTCGGCCATCTGGACACTGTCTGTTCCGTCCTAGTTGACTTTGCAGGTGTTTTGCATGAGTGCTTATAGAGCTGGCTTCAAGAAGGACACTGGCATTTGTTTGATGGTCCTCCTATTGAATCAGGAGGAAAAATCAGAGGCATTACTGATGGAATGTCGCTAACACTCATGTGTCACTGTTACGCAGTCCATGTCTCAAAGCAGTACAGGAGTGTGGTGATGACAGCTTCTCTGTACGCCAGGACTTCTGTTGACTTACAGAGGTCTTTGTTGTTAAACACTCACAGCTACAGTTTGTTGAAGGCTGAGCTGGCTCAGCTGATCCAATGTTTGATTTCCTTATCAATGGTGGCCTTTTGAGAGAGGTAGCTGGCAAGGTATGGGAAGTGCTGAACATATTCCATTAGCATGAAACCAGCTGTGCATTGGTGTTGAAGTCACTATTTGGCCACTTGGCCAAACATCCCTTGCACAGAATTCTTGTGTCTGTATTTAAAAATTATGAACATTAATACAAACCAGCTTTTTATCTGACCTTGTATTAAGTATGTTTAAAACTAATGTAGGAATTACATTTTTTAATTAATTGAATTAAAAAACATGGTTACTATTTAGATAATTCCCATTGAATAGCATAGAAATTGAGATTTTTAACTTTATTCTTTTAAATGTTTTAAATATACTTCAGTGTTGCAGATCTTAAACATGCCATCCAAACTAAATATAAGATTGCAACTCAGCATCAAGTTTTGGTCGTCAATGGAGGAGAATGCATGGTTGCCGATAGGCGTGTTTGTAGCTACAGTGCTGGGACGGTAAGTCATCATTAAATTTAAACAATTTAGTCCTTGATTTTAAGCATGTTTCATTAAGAGCCCTGATACTGCATTACTTTGGGCAAACAAAACATTGCTTTTAAATATAGATGAAGGGTAAAAAAAAATACTTTTTTTTCATAAATAACTCCTAATTAACAGTTATGTGATATTTCAATTTTTAATTTACCAATGGAGACTTTTTTTTCATGTTTCTATATACAGTAGAATAACTCAGCACTAGGATACTGCAGCATGACATCCCTAATATTTATCAGGTGGCAGATAAATGCCTCACTATTTTAAAAAGTCTTCACTATTTTAAATATAATGTCCATGCTAATTTCTTAAGAATTGCAAAGATGCACCTAATGTTTTAAACCAGAGGCAACAGATTCCAAATGAAACCTTCTCAGAGTGAGAGAAGTTTAGTTGACTGGATAGGTCACAGATTTCTTAATGCACCTGTGTTTTTGGGCAATTTTGCATTGTGATACATTCAGTGAATATTGTCTACCTGGATATTTGTAAGCCATTTAAAGATTCATGACTTGAAATTTGTAATATGCTAAAGACCATGGAATTGATGGCTTATTGGGTTGAAAACTGGGTTAGCTATGTGACTATGGAGAGTATGAGAGATTGGCTTTCAGAGAGATGTGGGACAATTAAGTAGATGGACTAAGTAGTGAGATTAAAGGCTATGAACATTGGAACAGAAAGCATGAAATATGTTATCAAATTATTTGAAATGATTATGTAGTAACAGTATCCAATTAATGTAAAATAGTTATCAGTAATATGAGTCAAGTATGTAATGCATCTTGACCTTGCATTGAGACAAGTTGTGCTAACTGTATATTGGCATTTACTGAGGTAGCATGGAATCATGTGCATTTTTATCTGGCATAACTCTTGAAGGATGTTGGTGTATTGAGAGTAAAGTGACCTGGATTGATTTCTGCCATTTAGATCTGAAAATTTGAACGGTTAGTTGCACTTATCTACCTTTTTCCAGGGAAAACAGATTGAAACAAAAATGATGTGAGGGAAGGATAATTCAGATGCCGACAAGTTAGAATTGTGTGTGCAGAATTGGAGAATATGTGCATAAAATGAATTGGCTTCCAGCAAGATTTGGAATTTGGAACATTTGTTTATTCCCTTTCTTCCACACCCTTCGTTTTCCACCCTTCTGCCCTTCCGCTGTAATGTCTCAGGAAAACAAAGTGCCATTGATAAATATGTTCTTGGGGAAACTATTAAAAGTATTGGGATTCGTGCAAGTGGAAATGACTTGTTTGTTTGAAGCAAAGCGGTTACTGCGATGACAGAAATATCATACCCTGAAAATAATTGATTCAGAATATATCATACTTCATTTAAGATTAGCACTTTTCTAAGTGACTAAATAAAAACACCAGTATTTTAATAAATTACTGTTTCAATTTACCCATAATTTAATTGGGTGTACTTTGTCTTTAATATTGTGGCCTATGGCTTGACTCTTGTCTTCTCATTTAGATTGCAACTAGTTTTCAGCATTTAGCACGGTACATATGGATTGCAATCCATGAATTAATTTGAATGCATGTGGCAGATGGAATTTGATTTCTATAGTCATTTTGTGCAATTATTAAAGGTACGATCACTTGTATAAGTTTCTATTGCTCCTATGCTTTAAAACTGACAGGGTGTTCTAATACGTTTCTGTAACCAAGTATACTACTCATTCCTGTTTTGTGGGAAGACACATTTAGCTAAATTTAATCTTAATTGATTTTTATAAATTTTTAAATCACAGGATACAAATCCCATATTTCTGTACAACAAAGAGATGATTCTGTGTGACCGTGCACCAACCATACCTAAGACGACATTTTCTGCAGAAAATGAAATGGGGCTGAAGGTAGAGGAGTCGCTTATGATGCCAGCTGTATTTCACACAGTAGCCTCTAGAACTCAGCTTGCTGTGGTAAGATTAGTAAAAATCTATATGTAATTTGTTTAAACAAAGTACCAAAAGTTATTGTTGAAATATCTTCTGTGTTAATGTTGTCATCAACTGCAAATGGTTCTCCATATCATTGCGGCACTGTTGATCAACCAGCATGTTTCTGATCTAAAGAAGTGATACCTAATACAGAAAGGTACTTAGTCTGTCCTTATTGTACTTTCCTTACAACTTTTGTTGGATTGTAGCATTCACATTAAACGTGTTAACACATGAGGATGATCCTTTTTGTTACAGGATTTTAGCTTGATATTCTAGCTTTATGTTTTAATAAAATTGTTCCCAAATAGCAAGTTTGATGGACAGCTTCTTTCCTACCCTGCTTCCTCTTTCTCCATTCCTCCTTCCTAATCCCTTGAAATTCCAGATTGCAGGTCGAAGCCTCAAATGAGCACTCCCTATGGAGGTTGGTTGATTTTTTTTGTACTATTCAAAAGTTGTAATTAAGTGAGCTTCATTAATATTTGGCTATTTATCTGTCTACTTATTGCATGAACATATTCCTTTGGGGGCCTTTTGCATTATCATGTTTTATGGATTTTTTAACTCCTATTAATGGAGACATGAGTTATTTTTCTTAAAATCTTACACTTCCTTAAAAGCTACCTTTTCGTTAAGAGCAAAATTGCCATAGACAAAAAATGTCAATATTTGAGAATAGACTGAATAGGTTGATGAAGGAAAAAAAGGCAGAGGAATATGGGAACAGGGTGCATAAATGTAATTTACAGGGTGTGGAGGCAGGATTCGAGTGAAGGGAGACTTAGAAATCCAAAGAGAGAGGTCGAGGGGCAAGCAGAGTGAACAAAAATATTCATCAGTGAATAAGATCATTACCGAGAATAGAAGCAATAAAATGAAATTGAAGATTCTTTATGAATGCACAAAGTGTCTGCAATTAGATGACTTAGTGGTACAAATAGAAGTACATAATTTAGATAATCACCATTACAGAAATGTGATTACAAGGTGATCAAGGCTGAGAAATAAATATTGTGTACCCTGGAATATTTCAGAAAGACAGAGAGAATGACAAAGGAGATGGGGTAGCCCAGTGAGAAAGGACCTGGCCTCTGATTATCATGAAGTATAATCAGTAAAGGTGGAAATTAGGAATCGCAAGAGTCAGAAAACGCTAGTAGGAGTAGTTTATAGGCCTCCTAACAGCAGTTATACCGTTGGGCAGAGCATTAAACAAGAAATTATTGGAGCTTGTAATAAAGGAACTGTAATAATTGTGGGAGACTTTAATTTTCATATAAACCGGGACAATCAAATTGGTAAGAATGGTCTAGAAGAGAAGTCTGTAGAATGTTTTCATGGCACTGTGTAGTAGAACTGACTAGGGGTAAAGCTATCTTAGATCAAGTATTGTGTAGTGGAGCAGGGTTAATTAGTAATCTCATAGTAAAAGATCCACTGGGGAATAGTGACCATAATACCATTCAATTTCATGTTAAGTTTGAAAGTGATATATTCCAATCCCAAACAACTTTTAAAAAGTCAGTTGCACATATATGAGGGGAGAACTGGCTAAGATTAATTGGGTAAATAGTCTAAAAGATATGGAGGTAAATAAGTAGTGGGAAACATTTAAAGAAACAATTCAAAATGTTCAGCAAAAGTACGTTCCACTGAAGAACAGAAACTCAGCAAGCTGGACCCATCTATGGCTCACTCAGAAAGTTAGATTAAATTAGATTTAAAGAAGAGGCTTACGATTTTGCAAGAAAAAGTAGCAAGTCTGTGGATTGGGAGTGTTTCAGAAATCAGCAAAAAGCCAGTTGATGTAAAGGGGGAAAAATAGAATGAGGGTAAACTAGCCAGAAATGTAAAACAGATTGTAGGAACTTTTTTAAGTATGTAAAAAGAAAGAGAATAGCTAAAAGTAAATATTGGTCCATTAGAAGCAGGGACAGGAGAAATTATCATGGGGAATGAGGAAATGGCAGAGGCATTAAACAAATATTTTTTGTAGTTCCATACCAGAAATGGGCGATAACCTAGGGGCTAGAAAGATTAAAGAAATCAGGGAAATTAGTATAAAGGTATTGGAGCAAATTAAGGGACTAAAATCTGACAAATCCCTGGGACCTGAGACCTACACCCTAGGGTTCTAAAAGGGATAGCTGCAGAGATGGTGGATGTACTCACTATGGCTTTCTAAAATTTCTTGGATTTGGGAGTGGTCCCACTAGATTGTAACATTTGTCAACTTCCACCGCTCCTCAAGAAAGGAGGGAGAAAGAAAACAATGAATTACAGGCCTGTTTGACAAATTTATTGGAGTTTTGAAGACGTAACTAGTAGATGTAAAACTGGATTTCCAAAAGACAGTTGATAAAGTGCCGCACAGAAGGTTAATTGATAAGATTATGGAGTTATTGGTAACTCACGGAGTTACGGGTAATATATTGGCTTGGGTAGAGGATTGGTTAAGAGAAAGCAAAGGGTGGGCATAAACATAGCTTTTTCAAGTTGGCTTTGACCTTTGCTACTGTTTTCTTCAGATGTTCCTGGAAGAACAAAGACCTATCCCTAGCCACTCCCAAGTATGTTGGGTTGGATCTTGCTTTAGCCTCTGGCCTTCAATGTAGATATGTAATTTTTTGGCACTGGTATTACGGAAATGGAATACACTAGATATGGTTTTAGAGAGGTTCAACATTAGACGCCATGTGCTGCAGTAGCCCATCAACTTTGTAACGTCTTCATTAAGGATTTGGTGCAGAATGCAGAAGCACGGAGCTTGGGGGACACAACAGATGTCAACAACATAGCTGAACTTGCAGAACTTGTTTGATCGCAGATCATTTGTATATATGTTGAGCAGGGTTGGAGCCTAGCTTTGAGATCTGTGGTAGCCCATTGGCCTGTCTCTTCCATGCACTTCTCTCTTGCTTGAGGTGGACTCTGAACCATTTGTTGTGAAGGAGTGATTCAGTAACTGCCCTGGCTCCATTTGGAAGCACTCTGAACAGCTTTAGGAGCAGGCCAGTGTGCCACATGAAAAATGGTCCCAGAATGATAGAACCAACCTTTTATTGACTTGCTTCAAATGAAGCACTTGAATTAAAATGGAAAATTGCAACAAGAAATTAGAATAATGGTACAGGACCTTGTCCATTATCATCAGAGTTGTCAAACAGTGCATGCACGGATATGCCTTCTAAATAATGCTCAGTAACCAGCGAGGGGTTGGGGTGGGAAGTGGTGGGCTGGGTTTCTGAAAACTAACAGTACAAAATTATATTATATATGGGTACATATTATAATTATATGCTTGCAGCATATTTCTAAAGATATAAAGGTGCACCTTCAAATCCTGTCTTAACCTGTTCTTTTAATTAGATCTCCCCCTTTTTCAGCATGCCTTCCTTCACTATTCCCCTCACCCCTTTAAAATAATTATTTTGTTTATTCTTTCTCATTGACAACTTCCTCACCAAAATTTCTTCCCTACTGTATTCACTTAACTTCACTGTGTCATTTTGACACTGTTTCATATGGCATTTGTTCCAACTTCTGAATCAACTGAGAAGTCTACATCTGCAGAGTTTTTATTTTTATGGTGGTGTGTGCACTTTGTTCCATATGGACACATTGTTTACTACAGGAGAGCTTAGGTGGAGGTTTGCAGTGCCAAAGTTTAGGGAATCCTTAAATGTGCACAGAGTTTAACCAACTAAAAGAACACAACTTACCAGTACAGAGGACTGTTAATCTAGCTATTTATACAGACTGTGCTACTCTGCCATCCTACCTTAACATCAAACTTACAGTCCAGAGAAAGGTCATTCTACCCAACTGATGTATGTATATCAGTTGATGATCCACACGAGCTTACTTTATCTAATTCCATTTGCAAATCCTTCTACTTCTTTGTGCCTCATGTATTTATCAGCTACTCCTTAAATGCATATTAATGTTTGATTTGCAGGGTTATCTAGAATTAAAGGTGAAGAATTCCAGTAATGGGGCTACTCCTCCAGGTTCCATTGTTGGCACTGGCTAGCCAGTTATTAGTACTCTGGAGTACTGGAGACTTCCCTGCATTGCTGAGTATACTATAAGCAGTTGACTTGGTTCTAAATATCCATTGCTAGTTACATGACCTAAGTACGTGACCCATATACGTTCGAATATCTTGACTCCAGATAATGCCTTCTAGCAGCTTAGTTTTTTTTCAATTTTATAAGTAACATCTGCTTTCACTGTTATGAAAAGGCTTACACAGGGCCCCATGTCAACCCCCTCAATATTTTACATCTAGCACCTGATACTAGGTATATTTAATTACCTTCTCCATAATTCAGATTCCTATGAGGAACATTTTGAAAGAGGCATGTGTACTATGAGGCTGACTTCCCTCTAGAGAGTTCTGAGGTAGGTCAGTATGGACTGGAGCCCTTTCCCCCTGCAACTGCATCCATTTTTGTACAAGTTTGCTTTTCACCTTGATTCAGAATAGCACACCTGTGCTGGAGGAACTCTTTCTATTGCATGCTTATGTGTTCTGAGCTATGAAGAAAAAAAAATCAACAGATGTCTTTTACATTATATAAATTTAGCCTGCATTAAGGCTATTCCGTATATGAAGAAAGTTGATAAAAGCAAAATGTGCTTTAGCCCTTTTTAATGTTTTCTTAATGAGGACCCCCATGTACTGATATGAATCAAAAATTGAGTACCCCTACATTTTAGAATTAATGGTCCAGATCTTCCGGTCAGTGGCGATGCCACGGCAAGTCGCCGCTGACTGTGATCTGGAGGACTATTGCGTATTACACACTGTTTTTCTCATCGATTTCTCTAAATTCTATTCACTTGAACTTTTCTTTCCCATTTGAAGACCGTTTGTTTCTATTTCAGCAAAATGTGTCTTAAAGAATTAGATTATTAATTTTGGTCAGTTGTGCGAGCAGGTTCTTTACATTATGTAATAAAAGTCAAGAAATCGTAATTATAGTTGGTGCTCTTCCTTAGCTTGCACTTTCAGCTTGGCTCAGTAATAGTGCACTCACCTCAAGTCATAAGATAGAGGGTTCAAGCCTTGGTACAGGACTTGGGCTGGTGCTTCAGTGCCATTGTAAGCATGTGCTATATTGCTGGAGTTGGTCTTTCAGGTGCCATGTTGGACTGAGATGCTATCTGCATGTTTAGGTGGGTATAAAATAAAGAGCAGGGTAGTCCTCTTGTTCAGCACAAATCCCTTGGACACTACCAAAAGCAGATGAACTTGCCAACTATATTGTTAGTCGTTAAATGAACTTGTGTGCAGTCTGGCAGCATCGCTTCACTATAGTTGGTATCTTTCAAATTGGCTGTAAAGTACTTTTAGACACCCTGGGCTGGAATTTAGCTATGGGGTCGGGACTTTGATGTTGGCTGCATTTCTGGGTATTCATCTGCATTGCGTTGGCATCCGATGCTTAATGTGATTTTTAATGAGCTGGTCGATTAGTAGCCAGGGATCACAGTCCAGTTAACGACAGCAGCCAGATTTGTGAGGTCCTCCAGTCTTGAGAGATTGGCGTCCCCAACATTAGAGTGGGGAGCTGCTTAAGTATGTAGGCAAGAGAGAGAGAGAGACAGGGCAACTCATGATGGAAGTGTCCTCTGGAGACTTTATTAAAAGGTGAGATTAACACTGACCATCTCACTATTGTGTCCACGTTGAGGGGTCAGAAACGGTAGATGGAGCACTGGCCCCACCCTTGTCTGACACCACAAGGCTGCCTACATCACTGGACCATGTTTCAGTCTCAGTAGGAACTGGTATGCTATCTGGAAAATTTCAGTTGTCACCAGTAGTGGTCTTAGTAGCTAGCCCCTTAATGATCCCTAATTGGCTCCATGCCACTTGCTGATTTGGGCAGGAAATGGTTACATGTTCCAAAATGGCCTGCCGGTGGGAATATGCCATCTTGTGGCAGGAAGTTGCAGGCCATCCATCTCTGCTTCTGCTTCCACGACCATTTAAAAATTCTGTCCTTGAATTCATGAAAGGCAAAGTCTTAAATCTATAATGCTTAAATCACCTTGTATAAACCATTGCAAAAAAGCAAATATTATACAACTACATATCTGGTGAGGTTCCAGGAAGCAATGGAGACTGGGTCATTGAATTTATTCAAGGCAGAGTTAGACAGATTTTTGATAGTCAAGGAAGTCAAGAGTTATGGGGGGCAGACAGGAAAGTCGAATTGAAACCACAACCAGATCAGCCATAATTTTAATGAATAGCAGAGCAGGCTCAAAGGGCTGAATGGCCTACTCTGCTCCCAAGTTCTGCGTTCCTGTAAATGCTATAATTAATTTGTTTGATTAGATTCTTGATGTTTTTCAGTTAGCCTATTCATTAGAAATCCTCACATTTTTGTTCAACTTTTTATTGTTATCAGGGATATAAAGTTGAAGAATTGACAGTATATTGGCAAAGATATTTGGAGAATGAAATATCACAATGCATTCTGATCTATATGCTTAATTGTCATAGAAATAAGCTCATCCTCTGTTTGCGCTTTTGTTCTCTTGGTTAGGAGATGTATGAAGTTGCAAAGAAGCTTTGTTCATTCTGTGAAAGATTGGTCCACGATGAGCACCTTCAGCATCAAGGTTGGGCTGCCATTATGGCCAATTTGGAGGACTGCACCCATTCTTTTCAAAAGCTGCTGGCAAAGTTTGAAAATGCATACAGCAATTATGAACGTTCTGTGGAAGATATTAAGCAAAAACTTACAAAGTAAGTGTTCATGAGTTATGAATGTTCAACAGTTCCAAATTAAATACTATTGGAGCTCATATTTTCACCTAGGAATCCATTACAATTTATTAAAATGCATGATCTATGCATGTGCCATTTTTATTCAGACACTTGGGCTATGTCTCTGTGCAGCGTTTATGAATTGCATATTTTAAAATGTCTTACATCAATCCTTTTTAATGAAAGCTACTTCACTATTGTGGCTTCACTCATTGTGACTTAATCTGGACAGAAAGTTATGGTAGAGACCAAACAACAATGGACACAGGCATTCTCTCTCTTTGAGGGTATGAATCCTTCAGTTCTCCTCCACCCCACTTCCTGCTATTCACACACATTTGCTATCACCTGCTAACAAGTGCATGAGCATGTCCCAGAATGAGACTTGCATGTATAGTTCATGTGCAAGCTGAGATTGGGAATTCGGTGTATATTGTGTTTGATTCTGCTTACCATTATTCTGTGGTGCCACATACTGGTTAGCGATGGCCTTTGGTTTAATATGGGTTTGACTATATTATTATATAGTGTGCATATTTTTACTATCACATTATACAAAATCACTCAATGTTGTTTATTGTGAGAGATAATGGGGGGAATTTTGGCTTTTGAATATAGAATTCTGCCCTTTTAATTTTTTTTCGCAACTTCTGCCTCCCTTTGGCCACCATCGCTTCCAAATGCTGCCAAAGTCAGGAAGCGAGAGCTTCAAAGTCTAGAAAATCTCTGCCAATAACAAGGCTGGGAGAGCAGGCTCAGGGGAGCTGCCACTCATCCCACTGGGAGGGCATGCTCTGCTGCTGGATGCTTGGTAGAGGCTGGGAGGGGTGGGGATGGCAGTGGAGTCTGAATTTCAGCAGGGAGCGGCTAGAGGGGCTGCTGAGTGAGTTGTGGTGGGACAGGGGGTTTGGGAGGAGGGCCTCATGAGTGGGATGCAGAGGGGTTTGAGAAGATGGGCTGCTGAGTGCTCGGGAAGGGGAGCTGCTATGAGAGTGATAGTGGATAGGGGGTTGGGAGGAGGGGTTGCTGAGTAAGTTGGAAGGGTGGATTGAGACCTGTCTCTGTGGTGCAGGAATGGTTTTGAGGAGAGAGGCTGATAGTGAGTGAATAGAGGGCAGGGGTTTGGGAAGAGGGACTGCTGAGTGAGTGGGGGAGTAGGTTGGGAAGAGGAGCTACTGAGAGTGGTTAGAGAGGGCTTTTGGGAAGAGTGGCTGCTGAGTGAGTGGAGGTAGGGGATTTGGGAAGAGGGGCTGATGAATGGGGTGAAGAGAGGGCGTAGAAGAGGGACTACTGAGTGAGTGGTGGGGAGAAGTGGATTGGGAAGTGGGTGCGCATATGCACGAGTGGAGTGGTGCAGGAGGGGATTTTGGGTAGAGGGGTTGCTGAGTGAGAGAGGCTGATGCGTGAATTAGTAGGGGCTTTGGCAAGAGGGGAAGCTGAGTGAGTGGACTGCGGTCAGGGGGTGGGAAGAGGGATGGGGGTGTGTGTGTGTGCTGCAGGAGCAGTTTGGGAAGAAAAGTTGATGAATGAGTGGGGGGAGGGGAATTGCGAAGAGGGGTTGCTGAGGGGCCTTGGGAAGAGTGTTGTGTATGTGTAGTGTTGGGGAGTGGGGCAGATTACAATGTCTGTGGCTGGGGAGAGGAGCTTCATTGAGTCTTCTGTTGCCAGAAAGTATGGAGAGCTAGGTTGAAACCTAAATGAGTAAATAAAATAACTTTTTTGGAAAGTATTTCTAGAAACACAGATGTTCATATTTACATAATGTGTTATTATGAACTTTACCCTAGATGCTAGCAAAAAGAAAAATGAAGTATAACGTATAATGTTAACTTTCAAGTTTTTATATATTTCATGGGATGTGGGCATTGCCAGCAAGGCCAGCATTTGTTGCCCATCCTAGTTGCCGTTGAGAACTTGGTGGTGAATTAAAATGGAGTCAACATTGGAAAATATTACGAAGCACTGCTGCAGCCCTTGCTTTGCTTCACATGTACATAATCTAGCAAGGTCATGATCAGTTGTTAGTCTGGCCATCATCCTGGACTAACTGCACTGAATGCTGATATGCTCAGGTCACTTTGGTGATTTGATAGAAATGTATTGGTCCACAGTCTTGACTAATAGAAGGTAACCAGAGGGAAAACTAATGTTTCAACTGACTTGAAATCTAATAATTCCACCTAGAAGCATTTGCATTTCATTACAGATCATTAAAAAGTACTGTAATTGATGCTTCATCAGAAAAAAATTTCAGACCTTTTTGTCTTCAACCACCCTTATCCCTAAGTATGTTATGTTCACAAGAAGGGAAGTTTCTTGGGAATGAGGTGGGTCAAGTGGATCAAGTGTCAGTAGAGGAAAGTATAGCTGACAGTCATCATTGTATCATAAGATTTATGTTGGCTATGGAAAAGGACAAGGAACAATCCAGAGTAAGAGTAATTAACTGGGGGAAAGCCAACTTCGCTGGGGTAAGAATGGATCTGACCCAGTTAAATTGCAATCAAAGATTGGCAGACAAAACTGTAACCTTTTTTTTTAAAGAAAAAAGTATGTTCAGGCAGACTCTAGGCACATTGCCACGAAGGGGAAAGGTAGATCAAACAATTTAGAGCTCCCTGGATGATGGGAGAGATAGAGGTTGAGGAAGCAGAAAAAGTGTGCTTATGACAGATGTCAGGTGTATAATACAACTGAGAACCTGGCTGAAGATAGCTTCAGAGGAAAATTGGAAAAGCAAATAAGAGAAGCAGAGAGAGTATGAGAATAGACTTGCAGCTAATAGAAGATTTTTTGGTTCCCTCTTTAGGCATATAAATAGTAAAAAGGCAGTAAAAAGAGGAGTGAAGTCAATTGGTTACCTAAGAAGGGATTTATACATGGGCATTGCTGAGGTACAAAATTAATTCTGGTGCACATCTTCAGCAATACAGGCTGAATTCTGTTGGGGCCCATAACCTTTGTCGTAAACAGTGTGCTCAGTTGTTTTTCGTTATCATGTGAAGTGAATTGAGTTGGCTGAAGACTGGTGCCTGTCATGTTGGGGGACTTAAGGAGGAAGCTGGGATCATCAACATGGCATTTCTGGCCGTAAATGGTTGCGAATGCTTCATTCTTGCCTTTTACACTGATGTGTTGATCCCTGCCAGAATTGAGGTTAGGAATGCTCACGGAGCTTCCTCCTCCACTAATTGTCTAGTGTGACTGGATGTGGCAGGCTGTGGAACTTTGCTCTGATCAGTTGGTGTGGAATTGCTTATCTCTGTTAATAGCGTGTTTCCTCTGCTGTTTAGTCCTATGTTACAGCTTCATCAGATTGGCACCTCATCTTAGGCTGGTGTTGCAAATGACAGGATCTTCTACAATTTTCATTGGACTAGGGTTGCCTTCTGGCTTGATGATAATGGTTGAGTGAATGATATCCTAGGGTCATGGGATTACAGATTATGCTGGAATAAAATTCTGCAGCTGATGATGACCCACAGCTTCCCCTGAATTGCCAGTTTTGAGCTGCTGGAGCTGTTCTGAGTCTATTCGCTTTGTCTCCACAAGGACTGTGCAGTGGTCACTCCTACTGTACCGTCATGGATGGAGGCATCTTTATGAGGGTGAAGTAGATTTTTCCCTTGTTGGCTTTCATACCATCTGTCACAGGCCTTGCTTGGCAGCTGTGTCCTTCAGGACTTGACAGCTCAGTCAGTAGTGGTGGTCCTGGGCAACTTTTGGTGATATGCACATTTTTGTCACCCACTCAAAATACATTCTGTGCCGCTGCTATCTTCAGTGTTTCTTCCAAGTGGTGCCTGTGGGAGAGTGTGAGCTGGTAACCAGCAGAAGGTTTCCTTGTCTATATTTGACCTTTTGTCACAGTAATTCATGGGTCATAAGTCAATGTTGAGGATTCTCAGGGCCACTCCTCCCTGACTGTATGCCAGTGTGCCACCACCTCTGGTGGGTCTCTCTTGAGGGTATGATGCTGAGGCATGGTACTGATGAGGTAAGGATGTCAATTTTCCTTCCTTGAAGGACATTTTGTGAACTGCTTCTGTTGTTTGGAATGTGTTGTAGCTCCACCAGGTTGGCACCTCATTTTTAGGTATGGCTGATGTTGCTGCTGGCATGCTCTCCTGCACTCTTTGTTGTACCAGGGTTGATCTCTGGTTTAATGGTAATGGTAGAGTGAGGGATATGCTGAACCATGAGATTACTGATTGTAGTTGAATATAATTCTGCAACTGTTGATGGCCCCCAGTGCTTCATGGATGCCCAGTTTTGAGTTGCTAAATCTGTCCCATTTAGCATGGTGGTAGTGCCACACAACACAATGGAAGTATGCTTAGTGTGAAGATGGTATTTCACCTCCACAAGAACTGTGCGATGGTAATCCTAGCAATACAGTATCACAGAATTGATGAAACACCTAAGGAGGCCATTCAGCCTGTCATGTTTGCGCCAGCTCTGCATAGGAATAATTTACCTAGTGCCACTACCCAGCCTTCTCCCTGTAACCCTTCACATTCTTTCTTTTCGGATACCAATCCAATTCCTTCTTGAGTATCTTGATTGAACCCGCCTCCACCATATGATAAAGCAGTAGGTTCCAGGTCCTAATCACTTGATGCGATAAAATGTTTTTTCCTCATGTCGCCATTACTTCTTTCGTCAATTATATTAAACCTATGCTCTCTTGTTCTTGATCCTTCCACTAATGGAAACATTTTCCCCCATCTACTCTGCCCAGACCCCCTCATGATTTTGAATACCTCTATCAAATCTCCTCTCGACCTTCTCCAATGAAAATACTTTTAACTTCTCCAGTTTTTCTGCGTAATTGAAGTTCCTCATCCCTGGGACCACTTTCTCAAATCTTTTCTGCACTCTCTCTTGAGGCTGAACTGATGTTTTACACAAAGTTTAGCATAACTTCATTGCTTTTATACTGTATTCTCCTGTTAATAAAGCCTAAGATGCTGTCTGCTTTATTAACTGTTCTCTCAACTTGTCTTGCAACCTTAAATGATTTATGCACATATACACCCAGGCCCCTCTGCCCCTGCACCCTCTTTACAATTGTACCCTTTATGTTGCCCCTCTGTGTTCTTCCTAACAAAATGAATCACTTTGTACTTACCCGCATTAAATTTCATCTGCCACTTGTCGGCCCTCCCACCAAGTTGTCTATGTCCTTTTGAAGTTCTACACTATCCTCCTCATAGTTCACAATGCTTCCAAGTTTCATAAGATCTGCAAATTTTGAAATTGTGGTTTTTGTCTGTAAACGGCTCTACTCCTCCTCTTACCACCCTTTACTGTTTATATGCCTATAGAAGACTTTGGGATTTGCTTTTTATGTTAGCTGCCAGTTTCTTCCCAAACCCCTTTTTGCTTCTCCTATTTGCCGCTTGACCTCTCCTCTGAACGTTCTATATTCAGCTTGCTTTTGTCTATTGTATTTTTTACCTGACACCTGTCATAAGTACATATTTTTTTTTAACTCTTAATTTCTATCTTCTTTGTCATCCAGGGAGCTCTGGATTTGTTTGCCCTATCTTTCCTTTTTGAGGGAATGTACCTTGACTGTGTCCAAATTATCTCCTCTCTGAACGTTGCACGTTGATCGGTTACCATTTTTCCTGCCAATCTCTCACAAAATTGTTACAGAATTGTTACAGTGCAGAAGGAGGTCATTCAGTCATCATGTCTGCACCGGTTTTCCAAATGAGCATTATGACTCGGTGCCATTCTCCTGCCTTTTCCCTGTAACCCTGCACACATTATTTCTACTTAAATAATTATCTAATGCCCTCTTGAATGTCTCGATTTAACCTGCCTCCACCACACTTCCACGCAGTGCATTCCAGACCCGAACCACTTGCTGTGTAAAAAAGTTCTCTCTCATCGCATTTGCTTCTTTTGCAAATCACTTTAAATCTGTGCCCTCTCGTTCTCGATCATTTTACGAGTGGGAACAGTTTCTCCCTATCTACTCTGTCCAGCCCCCTCATGATTTTGAACACCTCTAACTAATCTCCTCTTCGCCTTCTCTCCAAGGAAGACAGTTCCGACCTCTCCAATCTATCTTCATAACTGAAGTTTCTCATCCCTGGAGCCATTTTTGTAAATCACTTCTGCACTCTCTCCAATGCATTCACATCCTTCCTAAACTGTGGCACCCAGAACTGTACACAATACTCCAGCTGAGGTCTAACTGATGTCCTATACAAGTTCAACATTACCTCTTTGCTCGGGTACTCTGTGCCCCTGTTAATAAAGCTTAGGATACTGTATGCTTTACTAACTGCTCTCTCCTCCTGTTCTGCCACTTTAATGACTTACGCACATATACACCCAGGCCCGTCTGCTCCTGCACATCCTTTAGAGTTGTATCCCTTACTTTATATTGTCTCCCCATGTTCTTCCTATCAAAATGAATCACCCCACACCCCTCTGCATTGAACTTCAACTGCCACATATCTTCCCACTCCACCAACTTGTCTATGTCCTTTTGAAGTTCTACACTGTCCCTCTCTCAGTTTACAATCCTTCCAAGTTTTGCATCATCCGCAAACTTTTAAATTGTTCCCTGCGCATCAAGATCTAGATCATTAATATATATCAGGAAAAGCAAGGGTCCTAATACTGGCCCTTGGGGACTCCACTACAAACCTTCCTCCAGTCTGAAAAATACCCATTAACCATTACTTGCTGTTTCCTATTAGTCAGCCAATTTACATTGCTACTGCCCTTTTTATTTCATGAGCTATAACTTTCCTCAAGTCTGTTGTGCGGCACTGTATCGCATGCCTTTTGGAAGTCCATGTACACCACATCAACAGCATTACCCTCATCAACCCTCTGTCACCTCTCCAAAAAACTCCAGCAAGTTAGCTAAACATGATTTTCCCTTAAGGAATACATGTTGACTCTTCCTAATCAGCTCACATTTTTCCATGTGACCATTAATTCAATCCCAAATAATTGTTTCGAGGAGCTTCCCCATCACCAAAGTTAAACTGACTGGTCTGTAATTGCTGGGCTTATCCTTACAACCTTTTTGAACAAGGGCGTAATGTTTGCAATTCTCCGGTCCCCTGGCACCTCCCCTGAGTCTAGAGAAGACTGCAAGATTATGGCCAGTGCCCCTGCAATTTCCACTCTCACTCCCTTCAGTATCTTGGATGCATCTCATCTGGTCCTGGTGCCTTGTCAACTTTAAGTACTGATTAGTTATCCAATACATCCTCCTTATCAATTTTGAACACTTCTAGTGACAGGGTTTCCTTGGCAAAGACAGATGCAAAATATTCATTTAACACCTCAGCCATCCACCCTGCCTCCATGTGTAAATCCCCTTCGGCCCTACTCTTCCTTTTACCACCCTTTTACTATTTATGTGCTTTTAGAAGACTTTGGGATTCCCCTTTATGTTGGCTGCCAGTCTTTTCTCATAATCCCTCTTCACTTCTCTTTTTTGCTTCTTCACCTCTCCTCTGAACCTTCTGTATTCAGCTTGGTTCTCAATTGTATTTCCTACCTGACACCTGTCATAAGGACACCTTTTCTTCCTTATCTTAATTCCTATCTCCTTTTCCATCCAGGGAGCTCTGGATTTGCTTGCCCTACCTTTCCCTTTTGAGGGAATATACCTTGACTGTGCCCAAATCACTTCTTCTTTGAAGGTAGCCCATTGTTCAGCTATAGTTTTTCCTGCCAACCTTTTGCTCCCGTCTATCTGGAACAGTTCTGTTCTTGTCCCATTGAAATTGGCTCTTCCCCCAGTTAATTGTTCTTACTCTGTCCTTTCCATTGTCCTTTTCTGTGTCATGATACAATGACCACTGTCTCCTAAATGTTCCCCCACTGACACTTGATCTACTTGGTCCATCTCATTTCCAAGAACCAGGTCTAGCAGTGCCTCCTTTTTGGACTAAACACATAGTGCTATAGAAAATTCTCCTCAACACACTCTAGGAACTCTTGCCCCTCTCTGCCCTCTACACTACCATTATCCCAGTCTATATTTGGGTAATTAAAGTCCCCCATTTTAACTACCCTATAATGTATGTTCGTCCCTGTAATTTCCCTGCAGGTTTGTCCCTCTACATCCTTCCCACTAGTCGGTGGCCTATAGACTACACTGAGCAATGCAATTGTACCCTAGCTCTAGCCAAATTGATTCTATCCTTGAACCCTCTGGGACATCGTCTTTTGCCAGCACTGCAATTCTCTCCTTAATCAACACAGCCACCTCTCCTCTATTTCTTCCTGCCTTATCTTTCCTGAACACCTTGTACCCAGGAATATTTAACACCCAGTCCTGCCCTTCCTTTAGCCAGGTCTCGGTTATCGCTTCAACACCATAATTCCGCATGGCAATCTGCACCTGCAGCTCACCAGTCTTATTTACTATACTCCGTGCATTCATGTACATGCAGAATAACCCTGATTTAGACATCATTACTTTCTCCCTTACTGTGACTCTGCCCTTTGACTCCAATTTATTCAGCCCACATCTGTTCTTATCCCATTAAAATTGGCTTTCCCCAGTTAATTTTTGTCACTCTGGACTGTTCTTTTGTCCTTTTCCATAGTGTGCTTAAAAGTTATGATACAATGATCACTGTCCCCCAAATGATCCTGTATTGACCCTTGATCTACTTGGCCCACTTGATTTCCAAGAACCAGGTCTAGCAGTGCCTCATTCCTCATTGGTCTGGAAACATACTACTGACGAAAATTGTCCTGAACACACTGTAGGAACTCATGCCCCTCTCTGCCCTTTACCATACTACTATCCCAGTCTATATTTGGATAATTAAAGTCCCCCTTTATAAGCACTGTGCAATCTTTGCACCTCTTTGTGATTTCTTTGCAAATTTATTCCTCTACATCCACTACATACATACACTGTTTGGCAGTCTATAGACTACACCGAGCAATGTAATTGCACATTTTTTGTTCCTTGCTTCTAGCCAAATAGATTCTGTCTTTTACTTCTCTGGGACCTCTCTCTTTCACTGTAATGCTCTCAATTAATACCGCCACCCCTCCTTTTTTTCCTTTCCTGCCTTTCTTGAACACCTTTTAGCCAGGGAAATTTTACACCCAGTCCAACCCTTCTTTGAGTCAGGTCTCCTCTGTAATAGCCAACACATTGTATTTCTATATGGCAATCTGCGCCTGTAACTCACCAATCTTATTTACCAGACTCCGTGTATTCATATACATGCATACGTACATACATGCACAATAACCCTGATTTAGACACTATTATTTTCTCCTTTACTCTGATCCCACCTATCAACTTACTATTCTCTACTTTAGTGCTATCTGTCACTCCCAGTATTCTGTACACCTTGGTATTCCTCCCTGATATTATCTCCTGGCGCACAGACCTCTGCCGTGTTGGTTTGAACCCTCCCCCCTGTGTTCAGGTGCAACCTGTCCTTCTTGCACAAGTTTCATCTCCCCCAGGGCAGGTCCCAGTGTTTCAAGAATCTAAAGCCCTCCCTCCTGCAACATCTTTCAAGCCACGCATTCATCTGTCTTCTCCTATTTCTGCACTCACTAGTGCATGGCACTGGGAGTAATCGGAGATTACTACTTTTGATGTCCTGCTTGCTAATTTTCTACCTAGCTCCCCAAATTCATACTACAGGACCACAATCCTCTTTCTACCTATGTCATTGGTACAGATGTGGGTGACTTTTGACTGTTCATCCCCACCTTCCCCCCCCCCCCCCCCCCCCACAAACTCAGGGTGCTCTGCAGCCGCTCAGTGATATCCTTGACCCTGGCATCAAGGAGGCAACACACCATCCTGGATTCATGTCTGCGGCCAAAGAAACTCCTATCTAACTATCCCTAACTATCGAATTTAACCCCTATTAAATCACCTATCACTATTGTTCTTGCAGACTTTCTTGTACCCCCCCCCTCTAACAGCTGAGCCACCTGTGGTGCCGTGGACTTTGCTCTGGCTGCACTCCCCAGATGAACCACCACACTCATCAGTATTCAGCACTGAAAACTGATTGGAGAGTGGGATGCACTCAGGGGATTCCTGCCTGTTCCTTTTTGGCTGCCTGGTGGTCTTCTATTCCCCTTCTCCCTGCATACTCTTAAACTGCGGAGTAACCACATCTATAAACATGCTATCCATGTAGCTCTCGGCCTCACGGATACACTACAGTGACACCAACTGCTGCTCAAATTCCAAAACCCAGAGCTAAAGTTGCTACAACTGACGACACTTCCTGCACAACTGGTTATCCAGGACATGGGAAGCATCCTGGAGTTCCCACATCGCACAGGATGCGCACTCCACCAGGTTGTAGCAGCCCTGCCATTTCTCTATTTATTAAATAATTGCCTTGTTACTGCAAATACACCTTACCAATACTAGTAAAGGTTTACTAACACAAATAAAGCTTAGTACTATTAATCAACCTTACAATACTGATAAATCCTAGTAATACTTAGTACACTTTACTAGTGGTACTAAACCTTGAGGATAAAAGATAAGACTTAACAGCTACTCACTTGTTATGAGTAGTTAATATTTTTAACATTTTTAAAACTCCGTTGTTTAGACTCAGTCCCTATGTATCGATGTCATGGTTCCCTTTTTTCCCAAATCAGGGTGCTCCTGAATTCTCTGCCTTCCTCCCTCTTGGAAGGTAAGTGCTCTAGGCCTCGCTCCTTGGTCTTTATTTATCTGCTTCCGGCTGAGTATTTCCTACAGGTCCGCCTGCCTCCTAGCAGGTAACTGCACTCGGCCTTGCTCCTCAATCACTGCCTTTAAGAAAGGAGACAGTTTGAACTGTAGCAACTACAGGAGCTTAGCATTGCTGTCAACTGTTGGCAAAGTCCTAGGTAGGTTACTTCTTAATCGCCTCTCATTAATTGTAGAGGAGGTCCTTCAGAGTTCCAGTGTGGCTTCTGATATGCCAGCATGATCTTCACAGCCTGCCAACTTTAGGAAAAGTGCAGTGAGAAGAATATCCTTTTGTACATGGCAGTTTGATTTGAAGAAAGTCCCTTGGAAAGTGCTACAGGGGTACTCAGCTAAGTTCACAGACATCTTCCATCTTCATCACAGACCCCTTTACCTGTCAAAACGGGTGTGCCATTACACTAACACTATTCCCAATCTTGCTTGCTGGCAGATTCCCCCAGGTGTGTTAATAACCATCACACTGATAGTAAACTTTTCAATATCAACCACCTGATGTCAAAGTCAAGACAACCACATCTGTTATAGAAAAACAAAATACTGCTGATCCTGGAAATTTGAAGTAAAATAGATTTTTAAATTATTTTTTCATGGACTGTGGTCATCAATGGCAAGGCCAACATTTGTTGCTCATCCCTAATTTCCCTTGAAGGTCGTGATGAGGCACCTTCTTGAACTGCGGTGCAGGTATACCCACAGTTAGGAAGAGGGGGGCAGGATTTTGACCCACTGAGAGTGAAGGAACAGTGATATAGTTCCAAGCCCAAGATGTTGTGTGGCTTGAAGTAGAGCCTGCAGGTGTTTCCATGCATCTGCTGCCTTTATCCTTCTAAGGTGGTAGAGGTTGTGCGTTTGGAAGATGCTGTTGAAGGAGTCTCAATGAGTTGCTGCAGTACACCTTGTATGTGATATATACTGCTGCTGTTGTGCATTGGTAGTGGAGGAAGTGAATGTTTTGAGTGATAATTGATCAAGCAGACTGCTTTGTCCTGGTTGGTGTCAAGCTTTTGAGTGTTGCTGTTGTTGGAGTGTTGCTGGTCCAGCATTTGGAAAAGAATGTTCAAATGATACCTGCAGAAACCATGACTATATTGGTGCAGGAGTAGATTGGCTAATACTCCAATAATTATCCCTTTATTACACTCAACTAAAGAATATTATGCATCAATGTGATGGAATTTCACCTTGCAAATTACACCATGTTCATCCAGCACTGTTGTGGTTCTTGAAACTGGAGCAATGAACATCATCATCATGATGACACTTTCTGAGTATCAAACTTGGTGGCAGCAGAAGGAATGAAGTTAAATAACCATTTAAGTGGTTTATAAAATGTTCATTTATGTGTTCACAACACACAAGGAATCTTTTTTACATCCAGAATAGTTTTAAATGGATAACGCTTACATTAAGTATTTACTAGTTCTGTCTCCTTAGGTGGAATTATTATTCATTGAAATTGGTCTCCCAGATATATTCTTTCTATTTGAACCTGTTTAATTTAAAATGCGTTTTCATTAAAATTCCTAAATTTCTTTCTCTGAAGTCCACTCTCAAATTAACCGTCTCCCACAACTTGAACTCTCTTTTTTCATTAGAGGCTAGTTTGCCTGGCTCCGCCTATGCGGTTCACCATTCAACACAGGATTACTTTCCCCTGCCCTTTAGGTTTACATTCTCCTGACTGTATGCTTCTATGACAGCTGCTTTTTAGGAAGTGAAGGCCTCAAATTACCCTATGTCCATGTCACTCCACAACAAATCCACTTGTTTGCTACCACCTGTTAAGTGAAATTTTCAATATTTTCTTTGGCTTCTGTTTTTCACGTGGCCCTCTACAAACTTCCTTCACCAAAAAACACTTTTATCTTGAAATAAAGAGCTCCCTGTAAGAAAATACAATGACCTTAAATGAACAGACCATGGAGGTAGCTAGATATCCCATCACGCTCCAGACTCTAGGAAATGGCTTATGAATCTTGGGGTGAAGCACTGTCTTTATGTCAAAGACATATACACACTCAATTCAGTTGTGAATGTGCTATGAATTGTCTTGTTGGACTATAAGTCAGAGCGCTGCATGCTGAATTGCATGTTTATGGACTTTTACAGTAAACATTATCGAAGAGTGTCTCAGACTACTCCTTAAAGGAAATTTCACTCCATACAACCTGGCAGATTGTATCAAACAGCATGTCCCAGCTGCTGTTCTCAACTGGCAAAGTATAGGCAGTACCCAACCAGTCCGTGCTTGCAAAACTCAAAACACAGCGCCCAACATTAAATGTGATTCCGCGATTGGACAGCATTTGCTAAATTATCCTCGGCATGCTAAGAATTACACTGACAGCTTAATTTAAGATTGTCAGCTGGGCTCATAGTGTGGCACATTTGCGTGTACTGGAAGCTACATATATTAATACACAGGGCCCTGTTCTTTGCAGACAGAGAGAACATTTACATACATTGCGTCTGTTTCAACTCAGCAAAATTTGGCAGCCATTCACTGACTCATACCTCAGGGCAATGCCTTGACCAATCATGGTCAAGCTGCCAGGTTTAAATTTCAGACAATGCGTGGCAGTTAACTGGCAGTCACCCTCAGTGTTGCATTCTCCATGGCAATGCCTCTACCAATCAGAGCCCATTTGCCAACCGATCAGCACTCTCTCCACATACAGTATAAATTGTTGCTTTCCCCTTATATTAGTATTTTTGCAAAGTGCCCTGATGAGTGCAAAATGAAAAGCTTTGATATACCTCTCTTTTTCAGCAATACTTTTTTTTTAGCTCCACCATCTTCCCGCTCCAAAAATTTTCAATTAGATTTTAACACAATGGTGGCTATCACTTTTTAATTTAATAATAGCAAATAAACCTGTAATGCTGTAATTACTCATTGTCCCACACTCTCTTAACAGCAGAGGCATTATCATTAGCAGGAGAACAATATAATTTGTATATTTGGATAGGCAGTTTCTGTTTTATATGTGAACATAGGAAAGTATAATGGAAATATGAATAGGGAAGAATCTGCATGATAGGTTGAAATCATGTCAGTGTAGCCTGGCTCCATTATGCTTTAGCCCTTGAACCTGGCTCACCTGAAAAGCACACTTGGTTTTGATTCCTCATTTGTAGTGCTATAGGAGATTGACTAGCAATATACTTGCTTCGTCATGATTTTGTAATGCTTTCTCATGTCTAAGTGAGTGATGCCTGGTCATAAGCAATACTACCATAATCTAATGATAACTATTCATGTTTACTATAATGGTTAGATTTTAAACACTAGGTGGCACTGCTACCCCTTCCAACTTGTATCTCTAGGCTGCCTTCAATTCACACTGAGCCTCCACAATTCTTGTAGTTGAAATCTTTCTCTGTCTCTCAATGTGAGGTCCAGCCTTTTGTACCCCCCGATTGGTTTTTGGTCTCCTGACCCAGATCTCTGGTCCCCCCTTGCTGTCTTCCTCATAAGTTGCTCCTATAGGGCCTGCTGATTTTTTTATTTTGGCTTGACCTAAAGCATTTCAATTTAATGCACTGTTTGCAGCATATGCTACAATTTAAAGGTCACCTACTATTTAAGAAACCTGTGCTTAAAAGTAGTTGTTCATCAGTGTATGTAGGTTAACTTGCATGTATTATTTGCTTGTATTGTAATATAGCAACAGTTCCTAAAGAAATTAAATATTTTGTACAGAGAGTTTGATATACTTAAAGCTGAAGTGGTTTTAGAAATCAGGTTGAGATTTTTTTTAAGCAAAAAAACTGACATTAACAGGAATTTATTTTAAAGTAATTTTGCATCAGTTTTTTCAACTCTTCAAAAGAAAGGCATTTGTGCAATTGAATTACCATTGGAGCAGTTTTGCTGCTTCCATTCTTGCTCAAGAATATTCTCCCAAATGCAAAGCAGAGTTCTGGCCCAGCAGATTGTCCTGTACAGTTTTGTGGAAACTTTGCTTTTACAGTCATGGGAGGGCAGAAGAAGTGGCTCATCTCTCTATTCAGAGACTCAATGCTGAATCTTTATCACCAGGAAATGTCTCAAGCTTCTGGGTGATGGACTGTTCAATTATTTCATATTGTACTAATACATTATTTTATGTTATGAATTAAGCCTAGGCACAGCAGTCTCAGTAATGGCTAAGATACCACTGTTGGAGTGCCTGACCAGACACAGTTACCGAGAATGTCAGGAAAGACTGAAATTACCTACAGAAAAAGAAAGCACAGAGAAAGAAAGCACAGAAGAAGAAACTGAAGATGAGAGATCCAGCAGTTCGGTACTTTGTTCTGTTAAACTTGCAGTTAACAGGAAATCACCCTCTAGTTCTATATCATTTGGACATTCTGTGCAGAATAGTGTTATTCAACAGGAAGAAAAGGACAACGAGACCAGTGAAGAAAGAGCTCAGAAGACTGCAGCAGAAGATGAATTTAAAGAAGAAATGGATGACCAAGATTTCTTCAATGTCTCCTTATTGGACTGGATTAATGTACAAGATAGACCAAATGATGTGGAATCGTTGGTCAGGAAATGCTTTGATTCAATGAACCGAGTAAGTTTTCGAGAATTCAAATTCAAGATGTTTGGTCAAATATTTGGCTAATCCAGGATTTTGAAAATAAACAAAGGCACCATTTTTCATATAATAGTTACCCGAGAGTTTTTTTAATAGTTTTTGTTGTTTAAAATTTAGAAGTTTCAATTTCATAATAGAACTTTTTCATTCAACAGATTCAAACTTCTGGTTTCTAGTCCAGTGCATTTCTCAAAACTTAAACCAAACTATAAAATTACAGCATTTACTTGTGATATCCAATAGTAAATTTAGTCAATACTTTTATTGAATAGAAAAATAATTTGAGATGGTACGTGTTCTAAAGGGGGACGATTTCAGCAATTTGACAAAGCTCAACCTAAAATGGATTAATGTATGAATTTGAATATGTTAGAGTATGGGTTTGAATGGTATGTTTTTCAATACAGGTATTTGTTTTTCACAGTTATCTCACTATAGCAGATTTGTAAACCAATGAAAAGCTTTAATCTAATCAAAGACATTCATCAGTTGCTGACAAGTTAAACATACACCCTCTACTCCTCATGCAATGTAAGAGAAAATATCGTTAATCATTTCTGGACAGTAATTTATACACCCTCATACCTTTTTTTTGCTTTCAGCTTGATCCAGAAATTCTTCAGCCGTTTTTGACAGACTGTCGTGAAACAATTGCCAAACTTGATAATCAGAACATGAAGGCAATTAAGGGACTCGAGGACCGACTATATGCCCTGGATCAAATGATAGCCAGCTGTAACAGACTGGTGAATGAACAAAAAGAATTAGCTCAGGTAAATTTCCATCACAAAACGTAGGCCACTGCTGGATGACATGTGTGGTGTATTTCAAGGCTGTGAGACACTAAGGGGTTCAGATGTTGTTGTGAAGCTTGAGCTATTTATTGATGTAATTTTAACTGAAATGTATATCTGTCAGACACATCCCTAACTAGGTCTGTGTAATGTATAAGAAATATTATGACTCAGATTTTAACTTGTGGCATACTACATTCAGGAGTCTCTGATAGTACATGGGAAACATGGAAGTAAGTGCCAGATGTCTGTCAGTAGTGTTTTGATTCAGTTAACGCGCTATGATCTTGCTTCCGGGTTTCCCATCCAGTCAGTGTCATTGGACATGATGTGGACTCGTATGACACAATCTCAGCTCCAGTATTTAAAGGAGTTTGTAGTTTGAACCAAAGAGAGAATGTGCCAGAATGGAGTCCATGTGGCAAAGGCTGAGCCTTGTTTCAGTGACACCTCCCTGCATGCGCAGCTGGGGTTGTGAGGAGGCTGAGAGTGATACACTTCCCTAACGATGGGAGGAAGAAACCTATAGTGAACACCAAAAGGTGTGGTTGGAGGTAGCAGGGGAGGTCAGCAGCAGAAGTGTGGTTCCATGCTGCTGGATTCAATTCAAAGTGCTTGAAGGACCTAATCAATTTAGGAAAAATTAGTACAGTGACACTTTTAAATATATATCAGGAAAAGCAAGGGCCCAACGCTGACCCCTGGGGAATTCCACTATAAACCTTCCTCCAGGTCGAAAAGCATCCATTAACCGCTATTCTGTTTCCTGTCACTCTGCCAATTTCATATCGCTGTTGCTACTGCCCATTTATTCCACAAGCTATAACTTTATTCACAAGCATGTTGTTTGGCACTATATCAAATGCCTTTTGGAAGCCCATGTCACATCAATAACATTGCCCTCATCAACCTTCTTTGTTACCTCTTCAAAAAACTCCCAAGTTAGTTGAACACTATTTTCCTTTAAGAAAAGCCAGCCCGGATTTGTTAACCTGCATTTGTCCATGTGACTCTTTGACAATTCTCGTAGAAACAATAATTCGGGTCAAACACATTTTCTCCTTCATCAGATCATGCTTAGCCTGCCAAATCAATTTATGATTTTCTAAGTTATCCCTTCCTTAGTAAAGAGTTCTAACATTTTCCCAATGATATATCTGGCCTGTAGTTTACTGCTTTCTCTCTTCCTCCCTTACACTCAGCCATGTTGACTTGATTGCAGCAGCAAGTGAATATGACCAGTTTCATTATGATGATTTGCAGTATACTCTTCTCGTGTCTGGGCTAGCCTTTGCCTTTTATCTCTTACGTGGCATTGATGCATGTAGAAACACTAAATGGAGGCCACTGATGGCAACTCTTCAGAGGAGTTGAGTCCTTCTGAAGATGTACCTTTGTAGGAATCATTCAGACCAGCTCAGATACTCTTTTTTTTCAGTGGGACCACTGAGGCAGATAGTTGGGTTTTCTGCTGGGGTTAGCTGGTGATTTACACAGTTCAATTGAGCGATAACCGATAGGAGAGATATAGGCAGTAGTAGAGAGTCTAGGTTGGAAGACATGATCCTTGCCAAGCTTTGCTCAGCTGAACACATTTGATGTACCTTTGTCATTGAAGAGGACAGTCATTGAGTAGCAACAGTCAGAGTGCGATGCATTGATAGACCTTCACGGTGGCACTTCATGATTGCAAGAAGATTTGAGAGTCTACCTCATGCAAGAGGAGGGGGTGTGGGGATGATGTCAAAGGCTGTTCAAATGATATGCTATTTCCATGGATAGAATGGTCAGTGCTGTGAACTGTCATATTTAAATTAAATGAGTCTTCAACACGATGGTATAGATTCCGTATGCCATCTTAAATGAGCAGAACAACGAGAGAACAGGCCATCCTCGACTGGGTATTGTGTAAGGAGAAAGGAATAATTGGCAATCTAGTTGTGGGAGGCCCTTTGGGGATGAGCGACCATAATATGATAGAAGTCTTCATCAAGATGGAGAGTGACGTAGTTGATTCTGAGACTTGGGTCCTGAATCTTAATAAAGGAAACTACGATGGAATGAGGCGCGAGTTGGTTATGATGGATTGGGAAACATTACTTAAAGGGACAACGGTGGATAGGCAATGGCAAACATTCAAAGAGCGCATGGGTGAACTGCAAGAATTATTTATTCCTGTCTGGCGCAAAAGTAAAACAGGAAAGGTGGCCAAACCATGGCTCACAAGGGAAATTAGAGAGAGTATTAGATGCAAGGAAGAAGCATACAAATTAGCCAGAAAAAACAACAGACCTGAGGATTGGGAGCAGTTTAGAATTCAGCAAAGGAGGACCAAGGGATTGATTAAGAAAGGGAAAATAGAGTACAAGAGTAAGCTTGCAGGGAACATAAAAACTGACTGTAATAGTTTCTATAAGTATGTGAAGAGAAAAAGATTGGTGAAGACAAATGTAGGTCCCTTACAGTCAGAAACGAGGGAATTTATAATGGGGAATAAAGAAATGGCTGACCAACTAAATAGATACTTTGGTTCTGTTTTCACAAAGGAGGGCACAAATAACATACCAGAAATGTTGGGGAACACAGGGTTTAGTGAGAGGGAGGAACTGAAAGAAATCAGTTTTAGTAGGTAAATGGTGTTGGGGAAATTGATGGGATTGAAGGCCGATAAATCCCCGGGGCCAGTTAATCTACATCCCAGAGTACTTAAGGAAGTGGTCCTAGAACTAGTGGATGCATTGGTGGTCATCTTCCGAGATTCTATAGACTCTGGAACAGTTCCTACAGATTGGAGGGTAGCTAATGTAACCCCACTATTTAAAAAGGGTGGCAGAGAGAAAACAGGGAATTATAGACCAGTCAGCCTGACGCCGGTAGTGGGGAAAATTGCAGAGTCCATTACAGAAGATTTAATAGCTGAGCACGTGGAAAACAGTGGCAGAATCGGACAGAGTCAGCATGGATTTATGAAAGGGAAATCATGCTTGATAAATCTACTGGAATTTTTTGAGGATGTAACTAGTAGAGTTGATGAGGGAGGAGCCAGTGGATGTGGTTTATTTGGACTTTCAGAAGGCTTTCAACAAAGTCCCACTTAAGAGATTGGTGTGTAAAATTAAAGCGCATGGGATTGGGGGTAGTGAATTGCGATGGATAGAAAACTGGTTGGCAGACAGGAACTAAAGAGTGGGAATAAACAGGTCTTTTTCCGAATGGCAGGCAGTGACTAGTGGGGTAGCGCAGGGATCGGTGCTGAGACCCCAGTTATTCACAATATATATTAATGATTTAGATGAGGGAATTAAATGTAATATCTCCAAATTTGCCAATGAGACAAAGCTGGGTGGGAGGATGAGCTGTGAGGAGGATGCAGAGATGCTTCAGTGTGATTTGGACAAGCTGAGTGAGTGGGCAAATGCATGGCAGATGCAGTATAACGTGGATAAATGTAAGGTTATCCATTTTGGTAGCAAAAACAGGAAGGCAGATTATTATCTGAATGGCTATAAATTGAGAGAGGGGAATGTGCAACGAGACCTGGGTATCCTTGTACACCAGTCGCTGAAGGTAAGCATGCAGGTGCAACAGGCGGTAAAGAAGGCAAATGATATGTTGGCCTTCATAGCCAGCGGATTCGAGTACAGGAACAGGGATGTCTTGCTGCAATTATACAGGGCCTTGGTGAGACCACACCTGGAATATTGTGTGCAGTTTTAGTCTCCGTATCTGAGGAAGGATGTACTTGCTATAGAGGGTGTGCAGCGAAGGTTTAACTGACTGATTCCTGGGATGGCGGGACTGACATATGAGGAGAGATTGAGTTGATTAGGATTATATTCGCCGGAGTTCAGAAGAATGAGGGGGGATCTCATAGAAACCTATAAAATTCTAACAGGACTAGACAGGGTAGATGCAGGAAGGATGTTCCCGATGTTGGGGGAGTCCAGAACCAGGGGTCACAGTCTGAGGATATTGGGTAGACCATTTAGGACGTAGATGAGGAGAAATTTCTTCACCCAGAGAGTGGTGAGCCTGTGGAATTCGTTACCACAGAAAGTAGTTGAGACCAAAACATTGTATGTTTTCGCTCTTGGGGCGAAAGGGATCAAAGGGTATGGGGAGAAAGCGGGAGCAGGCTATTGAGTTGGATGATCAGCCATGATCATAATGATGGCAGAGCAGGCTCGAAGGGCCGAATGGCCTACTGCTCCTAGTTTCTATGGTTACACATTGTGGTATTGGAATGCAGTTCTACTGCAGTGAGCCCAATGTGCCTCACTGAAGCAGTTTTGAGATGCTAGGTCTGTTCTGAAGATATATAATTTAACATAGTGGTAGTATCGTGCAGTGTGGTAGATGGTGTCCTCAGTGTGAAGACATGACATGGTTTTTCCAAGGACTTGTGTAATGGTAACTCCTACCAATACTGGATAGGTACATCTGAAACAGGTTGTCTGGTGAGAACTAATTAAAGTTACTTTTTCCCTTGTTGGTTGTCTCACCACCTGTTGCATGCTCAGTCCGGCAGCTGTGCCCTTCAGGACTCAGCCAGCTTGGGCAAAAATGGTGCTACCGAGCCATTCCTGGTGATGGAAATTGAAGTCTCCCACCCCGATTACGTTGCGTGTCCTTTTTCGCCCCAGTGCTTCTTCCAAGTGCCCGTTATGTGAGTTAATGGGATCTAGAGTTACTGTTAAATATAAACGGCTGTCCTTGATTTCTTGTTGAACTGTGGATAGAGTTTAATCAAATAATTTCTTTGGATGACAATTTTTGTATCCTAGAGCAGATATACTGATGACTTAAAGGTGTTTTGATTTCTTCCTCTTCTAGCCATTTTAAATTGGAACCAGCAATTTTCCATGAGCCACTCATTTCCATATACAACCTGTGGACGTTTATTTTTCTGACAATTTTGTGGTGTCTGTGTGTCACAATTAACATAAACATCAGTAAATGTGTTTCTTTACAGTACATAAGCACTCCGAATCTGCCCCAAGTCGGCCAAAAACTAAGCAAAAAAATTAACCAGTTCAAGGAAATAAATATATTTTAGAATACATGCTTTGGGAACACTGCTTCATGCAGATTTTAAGTTGCTGAAATGATGTGAATCTATGATAGTGTTCAGTGGATTATCGAAACTTTTGAAGTGTTTCTGTACTGCTTAAAAAAATTTAATGGATGTGAGTTTTGCATAATCAGCATTTGTTTTATACCAACAGGGATTTTTAGCTAATCAGAAGAGAGCTGAAAACCTGAAAGACCCATCTGTTCTTCCTGATTTATGCCTGAGTCATGCAAATCAGTTAATGATTATGTTAACAAACCACAAGAAACTGCTGGATATTAAACAGAAATGTACCACTGCTAAGCAGGAACTTGCAAACAACTTGCAAGTCAGATTGAAGTAAGTTTGATCATGCTTGAGTTTTATCAGACTCTGGAAAGGAAATATCATTACCAGTCTCTCACGATAAAGAAGGAACTAATATTTATTTCAAAATTTATTTACTAGAGTGTGAGACTTTTTCTTAGTTTTGAATTCTTTTTAAGTGAAATGTCTACATTTATGGAGATAAATAATTTCAATTTCCTTGCAGATTTAGAATTCAATTTATAGGCAGAGCTGCAGATAAATTGAAACCCTCCCATGCTACAAAATGTACTATGCTAAAACATACTAAATATACTGTGCGTATACTCTCCTGAGGCACTGTGGTAGCAGGAATTGATGGTCCATCTTTTGAACTGTATAAAGAGCTTTATAAGCTGTCTCTAAATTGTTCCCCAGCACCATATTTATGCTGTTAACACCATCTTCATTATTTTTGGATCCATTCTTAAATTCTTCTTAGTTTGAAATAGGGGACATTTAATCTTCAGGCATCAGCACTGGAAATTTCAAAACAACGCTAATGCTAGTTTGTGTATCAGCACTATCTGATTGTTACGTATTTCATTTTAACATTTAAACTGCAATGTACAACAATGTTTAGATGACAATAGCAATGGTTTCAGAGAGCAAAAATAGTTAACTTTGTGTGTGTGTTTGTATGTGTGTGTATGTATAGAGAGAGAATCTAACCATCACCCCTTGGCGATCAATGGCATTACCATCGCTGAATCCCACACTATCAACATCCTGGGGGTTACCTTTGACCAGAAACGGAACTGGACTAGCCATATAAATACTGTGGCTACAAGAGCAGGTCAGAGGCTAGGAATCCTGTGGCAAGTAATTCACCTCCTAACTCCCCAAAGCCTGTCCACCACCTATCAGGAGTGTGATGGAACACTCTCACTTTCTGGATGAGTGCAGCTCCAACAACACTCAAGAAGCTTGACACCATCCAGGACAAAGCCAGCCTGCTTGATTGGCGTCATAACCACAAACATTCACTCATGCCATGCACAGTGGCAGCATTGTGTACCATGTGCAAGATGCTGCAGGAACTCACCACGCCTCCTTAGACAGCACCTTCCAAGCCCATGTTCACTACCATCTTGAAGGACGAGGGCAGCAGACATATGGGAACACCACCATCTGGAAGTTACCTTCCAAGCCACTCACCATCTTGACTTTGAACTGCATTGCTATTCCTTCACTGTTGCTGGACCTCCGTTCTTAACAGCACTGTGGGTATACCTGCACCACATGTTTCTGCAGTGGTTCAAGAAGGCAGCTCACCGCCACCTTCTCAAGGGCAGTTAGGGATGGGCAATAAATGCTGGCCTAGCCACTGACATCCACATCCCATGAATGAATAAAAAAATATATATATAAAAATATGCACTTTCCTGGCTGCCTCCCATAATCCTCAACTCCCTTATCTATCTAACTCGGCCTTGAATAAATTCAGTGACCCAGCCACCACTGCTTTCTGGGGAAAAGAATTCCACCTGCGAGTGACCCTCTATTTATATAAGTTGTGAATAGTTGAGGTCTAAGCACTGATCCCTGTGGCAGTCCATGGCCAATCCGAAAACCGATTTATCCCTACACACTGTTTCTTGTTAGCTAACCAATTCTTTCTCTGTGCTAATATGTTACCATCCCCCCTGCTCCTCAAAAACTGTGCTCTTATCATGTGTAATAATCTTTGCTGTGGTACCCTATCAAATGCCTTTTGGAAATCAAGGTACACCATGTCTGCAGGTTCCCCTTCATACACGTTGCTTGTTTCTTTCTAAAAAAACTCTAATAAATTAGTTAAACACCATTTTCATTTCACAAAACCATGCTGACTCAGCCTGATTCCATTATGATTTTCTAAGTATCTCACTATAACCTCAATGTAGATTCTAGCAATTTCCCTACACAGATGTTAGGCTGATTGGCTTGTAGTTTCCTGCTTGTTTTCTGTCTCCTTTCTTGAATAAAGGTGTTATATTCGCTAATTTCCAATCCACTAGGACCCTTCTAGAATCTAAGGAATTTTGGAAGATGATAACCAATGTCTCTACTATCTCTGCAGCTGCTTTCTTTTAAGACCCTAGGATGCAGACCATCAGGCCCTGTGAACTTGTCAGACTTTAGGTCTAATAGTTTTCCAGCATTTTTCCTGGTAACGGTGATTCTTTTAAGTTCCTCCCTCCCCTTAACCCCTTGATTTTCAAGTGTTTTTGGGAGGTTTTCTGAGTGAAGATTGACACAAAATGTCTGTTCAACGCTTTCACCATTTCTTGTTTTCCATTATGAATTCCCCAGATACACACTGTACAGGACCAATACTAGCTTTAGTTACTCTATTTTTCCTATTTAAATACTTACAGAAATTCTTACTGTCTGCCTTTATATTACTAGCTAGCTTTCTCTCATATTCTACTTTCTCCTTTTTTACTTATTCTTTGGGCAGATTTTAAGATATAGCAATCTTCTGACCTACCATGAATCTTTGCAAATTTGTGTTTCTTTCAATTTGTTATAAATCTTAACTTCCTTATTCAGCCATGGATGATGCATCCTTTTCAAAGCGTTTCTTTCTCACTAGGGGAAACCTTTAAGAGTTAATATCTCCTTAAAAGTTCTGCCACAGCATTCCTATTGTCCTCCCTTTTAACACAGTTTCCCAGTTCACTTTAACCAGCTCTGACTTCATATCTTTATGGTTACCTTTATTTAGTTTTAAAACACCAGTCTTAGACCCACACTCCACCCTCCTTCAAACTGAAAGTGGTATTCTACCATGTTATGAGCGCTGTCACTTAGAGGCTCCTTTACTATGAGGTTATTGATTAATCCTGTGTCGTTGCACATTACCTGGCCTAGTATATCCTGCTAACTTCTTGTCTCTAGAATGTACTGCTCTAAGAAATTGTCTCAAATACTCTTTAGGAACTCATTTTCCAGGCCACCTTTGCCAATCTGATTTGCCGAATCAACATGTATATTAAAGCCATCCATGATTATTGCAGTAACTTTCTTCCACATCTCGTTTCTTCCTGTATACTCTGTCCTACAGTGTAACTGCTGTTGGGGCCTATACTCCTTCCAGTGACCTTTTACCTTTCCTATTTATAACCTCTACCCAAACTGATTCTACATCTTGCCCCTTCAAGCTAAGGTCATCTGTCACTACTGTACTAATGTCATCCTTAATTAACAGAGCTACTCACCACCTATTCCTAGCTTCCTACCTTTTTGAAATGTCAAATACCCTTCAATATTCAGGTCCCAGCCTTGGTAATCCTGCAACCATGTTTTCGTGATGGCTATCAGGTAATTCATAGTTATTTCTATCTGTGTTAATAATTCATTCATTTTGTTACAAATGCTGCGCACATTCAAATACAGAGCCTTTAGCGCTTTCTTTTTACCATTTGCAATCTCTGGCCTTATCTGCTGGTGCACTGAGAGGTTTGTACACTCTGTCCTTTCCTGTAACACTCTGGTTATCATTACCCAAATTGCTACACTGCTCTCTTACCTCGTTGTTTCCATTTGATTTGCCACACTTCCTCTCACATGATCCTTTCTACCCACCTATTTAGTTTAAAGCCCTCTCTACCACCCTTGTTACAAGACTCACCAGAACACCTTTCGCAACACATTTCAAGTGAAGACCGTCCCAGTGAAACTTTCCCCAGGACTGGTGCCAGTGCCCCACGAATCGAAACTCATTTTTCCCACACCAGTCTTTGAGCCATGCTTTCAAGTCTCTAATCTTATTTACCCTATGTCAACTTGCATGTGGCTCAAGTAATAATCCAGAGGTTGTTACCTTTTGAGGTTCTGCTTTTTAATTTAGCCTCTAGCTGCTTGTGCTCCTTATGTAGAAACTCTTTCCTAGTCTTGTCTGTGTCATTGGTACCCACCTGGACCGCAACAACTGGATCCAGCCCCTCCCACTGAAAGTTTCTCTCTAGTCCTGATCAAATGTCCTGAATCATGTCACTGGGCAGATAACACAGCTTTCTGGACTCTTGCTCTCAGCTGCAGAGAATTATCTTTCCCCCTGACTATACTACCTCCTCCTACCACTACAGTCCTATTTACTCCCCTATAAATACAATAGAATGGTTACAGCACACAAAGAGGCCATTTGGCCTGATGTGCCCACATCTGCTCTCTACAGCAGCCCCTAGCTGGAGCCATATAATTTGTATGGTGAGTATTGGCACAAGAAGAAATCTTGGAAAATCCCTAGGGTACAAAGCATGCACAAAAGTCTTTGGGGATATGGAACTAAGGACCACTGATCTTTCAAAGAGCTAACAGGCCTCCTGCTGGGCACTTAAGTGTCCATGATTCCATGATTGAATGGACATGTATGTTTAGGTTTTGAGGTTTTCTCTGCAGAAGACAAAAAAGCTGTTTTGTGGTTTTAGTGTTGAATGCATTCCATTATACTTTGACACATTGCACACAGAGCAGTGGTTATCTTCAACTGTTAAAAAGTTTGCAGTGGCATGTAATATTGTGTACTTTTTAGTTGTATTGATGGGTGGAATTGTGTGTGTTAAATTATTGTAGTTTAGCAATACCTGGCTGGCATTGAATTTTGTAGATGCTGACTGGCATCCAGAGCAGGAAAGGATTCCATCAATTAAAGGAAATGAAGCAGTTGGACAGGTCTGTTGCAAGAACGTAATAGCCTTTTGTGTGAAACTTTCGTTAAAGAGTCTTTTGGAAGTCAGGGTATATCACCTCACATGGCTTGGTATAGTTCTCTTGGGTTGTCGTCACATTCTCAAAATAGTTGAAGATTAGACAGGTAGGATCTTCCCTGTCTGAATCCCTGCTCACTGCTGGTGAGTAGGCAGGTGTACAAATTGTTCTTGAGTTTATTCCTGATAATTGATTCCATTATGCGGCATGGAATGGAAATGAGACCAGTAGGTCAGTAACTGCCTGTATCTGTTTTGTCACCCTTTTTGAATGTGAGCACCATATTAGACTGGGGGTACAAGAAGATCAGAAACAGTGTTTGGTGAGCCTCTAATTATGATCGGTGCTTCACAAATCTCCTGTCTTTTTGAATGCTGAGATAATTACCATATAACTCTGGATTTGTTTGAGCACAATTATCCTGTTTAGAAATTCCTTCTATAGATAATATGCATTATGAGGCCATGAGGCTGCTAATTATAGTAGCTTTTTAAGTTGCTGCCATTTGGTTGAAAAGAATTGAAAATCGCACCAATTTGGGCTCAGTATAGAGCAAGAGAGATACTTGATTGCAGCACATTTCTTCAGTATACTTGATTCAGTGATTTTCTTTGTTAGATTCACTAGTTGTGTATAGATTATTCCTTCATGTGAAGACTATTATAGCTTCATGTGCTTAATGGCTACTGTATAAAGAATACTTTATAAAGAATACAGACTTGAATTGTAAAATAGTTTTTTAAATCTATAGCTTATTTGTAAATATATTTATTTCCTACAAATTCACTTTAAGAAGTGCTTTCAGATATTTTAGCGTGATGTTTTATTTGATAATTTGCTATCAAAATGAAGGTGAGGCTAAAAGCACTTTTTTTATTTATATGCAAGTAGTACAGGAATTGCAGGTGAGGGCAGATGTGGGATTAAATGCTGAAATCTAAAGATTGCTGTCAGAAATCAGTTTTGCTGTAGCAAGATTGTGTTTTTAAAAAGATTACCTGCCTCTCCAGTAAAAAGCATTGAATGGCTGTGAAGTTGATGTATTTGTGTGATACCTGGACTAAACTCGCCACAAAAAGTCCCAAGTCCTGTCCATTTCAGTCCATGTACCCTTTTAATGACATAAGTATTAATTATTATCAGCTAATCTCTGAAAATTAGCCATCACAAGTCTGAAACCCTATTCCTTCAGGTTTTAATTGCTGAAAATTTCTTTTAAATGTAAACATTTTCTGTTTCATCCTCCTCCTCCAATCTCTCTCCCCCCACCCCCAAATTAATATTTTTGTACTACTTTGACTTATACATCTTCCTTGGTCCTTGTGCTGTTAATTTCAGTCTTTTGGTCTGATTGGTTAAAGACATGCATAGTTGTTTCCTGTCTACCAAGGTCCCAGAAGCTCTGTTTCTCTTGATGTGACATTATCATCTCACATTTTCAGCAATTTGCCAAGGAAAGGATTTTAAAATTCAAACATGCAAGGTTCACTTCCTGGCGCAAATTATGTCCCATTATTTATGATAAAATAGTTACATTTGTCAGAATACCACTGTAGAAGCTTTCGGTAGATTTTACCGTCGTTACAAACTTTCCACCTGTTTCGAAATTGCATAGTGATTTTAGCGCTGATTGTTTTGTGTCTTTGTTAGGTGGTGCTGTTATGTGATGCTTCATGCAGATCAGAATGGTGAAAAACTCCAGGCTTTGCTACGGCTTCTGACAGAATTGCAGGAGAGAGTCCGGATTGTTGAGGCACTTAGCACTGTTCCGCAAATGTACTGCCTCGCTGTTGTTGAGGTAGTAAGGCGGAAAATGTTTACTAAACATTACAGGGAGGTATGTTAATCAATTCTGGTGTAAACCTCCATATAATATTACTATTCATGTACAAGATTTAAAAATAAACAAAATAATTCACTTTTTATTTTAAAGTGGGCCAGTGCTCTTGTAAAAGAGGGAAAGCAACTCTACGAAGCTGAGCGAGCAAAAAGGGAATCATTTGGAAAGCTGTTTAGTAAGTTATTTTCTCCATTACCCAGGTCCATTGCATGAAGACAAAATTGGAAGAATTAGTGGTCTGTACTTAACAAATTAGCAATTAGTTAATTATTATGCTTCTATTGTTTATATGAGACATCTGATTTTTCATTCATTTCATTTTCATTTTTTCACATTTTTTCTTAATTGTTACAATCGTTTATAATTTAATGAATATGATTTTATTGACATATTTCTGAATACAATTCATAAAAACTTTTTAATATGTTGCACTTGCCAAGTCGTATTTTTGGATTTTTCCAATGCGATTTGCAGATGTGTAGCAACATATCCCATGATGTTCAGAAGGAATGGATTGGACCTTTGAGTTTGTTGCTCTGCACTGGCTCCCAATTTGGCAATGTCTCAATTTGCAAAGTTCACACCCTTGTTTTTAAATACCTCCATCGCCTCACCCCTCTCTATCTTTAACCTTTTTCTAGTCTTGCAGCCTTCTAACGTCTCTATGCTCCTTCAATTCTGACCTTTTTTGCATTTCCGATTTTCATCAGACTACCACCACCACTGCTTCAGCTGTCCAAGCTCTGACTGTTTTCTTGCACATAAATTGAGCGTTTAATTATATACAAGTGGTATTAACTGAGGATTCACCTATGCTCCTATGAGCAGAACAAAACTATGGCTATTGGGTTTCAAGGTTCATTTTATAATGCTTGTCTCTGTAAATAAAACCTTATAGTGTGTAAAAGGTTAGGTTTCTATTCTATCCTTCACCACATGTCTATCTTGAATAGAACATTGACCTGTGGAATTTGCTTCCCATGCCTCTCTGCCTCTCCACTTTATGCCCACCTCATTTAAGATTCTACTTAAAGTCTATTTCTTTGACCAAAATTTTGCTTACCCTCCAATATCTTTCTATGAGTGCGCGCTCTCTCTCGCAACCCCCTCCTCGTGGTACAGTGACTAGTTCTTGCCCGACTACTCAGCAGAAACTATAATTGAAACAGAGGCTTGCCTGGTCTGGCTTGTTCATCAGTATCTTATCCCGCTTGGCTATTAGCGGATTGCTTTGCTCACTTTAATGTTTTTTGTAATTTTACGTAAATTTTCAAGTCTACCAATTGTATATTTATGAGCCTTCTCCTCCCACAGGAAGGTCATTTCTTAGAAATCGCTTGTTTAGAGGGCTTGACTCATGGCCGCCATCATCATTTTGTGTACGTATAAGTAACTTTTGTCTGAAGAATCAATGTATTAAATTTGTTTGAATATTTTAAATCATTGAGCTTCTGCAGTAAGGTTTGTTGCTTTTTTTAAGAAAATGTTTGAATCATAGGGCAGGGTTTTCCCTGTGGGGTTCTGAACCCTTTTGTGGGTCAGAAGCTCGCAGTGTGTGCTGAACAGTCACTCAGTGATCTTCCGTACAGTGGCCAATTAATGACTAGAGGGTAGGCTCACTTTCCAATTAACAATGATGGGCAGGCTCTGGAAGCTGGAGGATGAACCAGAGGCATCCAGCTTGAATGCAAGGTAAGTGAGGGAGAGGGCACTTCAAGTTGGAGGCACCCCCTCTCCCACTTCACCGATGTTGCAGATCCCTCTAGAGGGTGGCCTGTGATTGCTGCAGCAGCCTGGCAGGCAGGGAGGGCCTCTAGTCCTGCCTGGAGCACTGACCTCCCCGGTCTACTGTTGGGGAGTCTGCTTCCAAGCAGTTAAACTGGCCCCCGCTGCCTGTAAGCACCTGGAGGCCGACTGGAAAATCTGTTGGCCGCCTTTAACTGGTCCTAATAGGCCATTAACAACTTTTTTGACTACCTGCTGCATGCAGGTGGCTAATATGATCACCCACCCGTCCCTCCTCTGTGGCCTCCTCCCCCTGCCCAATCCTGCCTCTGTTTGGGATAGAACTGGGGAACTGGCACATAATCCATTGGCACTATTTTAGCACCCACCTACCACCAATCCTGGGCCTGGCAGGGTCTAAAAATCAAGTCCATCAGCCTCTGAGCATTCTTTGAGAGGTTATGGTTATTTAATGCAAAATTGCTAATGTATTTGAAAACTGATTTTTTTTCTCAGCTGCTTAAATCTTTATGAAAAGCTTTTGATTAGTAAAATGTTTCTGTTTATGGATTATTTCTGAGAATAAATGGAACTAAATATAACTCTGCTTCAGTCGTGAACCAAGGAATTGTGTATGTCCTGATCATGAGTATATGAGTTCAGTTGGTTTGCCAGTAAACATCAGTGAGACCACACTTGTATTTTAATCAGATCTGTTATAAAACAGCGGCTTTATTTCCTCTGACTTGGAGACTTTGTTCAGTCATGAAAATTCCTTCTAGCATAGTTGAGTTAGAAATCTTATTTCGGCAGCAATCGCAACAAGCAGCTATTTAATTGTCATGGGATCTATATAAATAGTTAACTGGTCATGTTTTATTGAGCGTAGTAGTTTAAATTCTCACTTCTGGTATGCTTCACAGTGTTGCCCGTCAGGACAAGACATCCCTCAGGCTGCAATTTCTTCTTAAATTACTCATATTAAATTAATACTGCTAAAATATATTATTTTATTATAGTATTGGTAATACTTAATTCTTTATAGTGTTTTTAATTCCACAAACTTTTTGCGGTATTGTGAACAAATGAGAGATTTCCCCTGTCGTTTGTGCACTATTTTCTAGCAAAGGAAAAATGAGGTTTCTGTATGTACACTTAATATGGATCATGGTCACCAGCATTTGAGCACCAATGATAGCATTAATGTAGGATAGTTAGCTCTTTATTGTAGGTAGTTGAAGGCACCAGCTAAAGCTAAAGTTTGAGATGACCTCTCCCTCTCATAAAAGTGTTGAATTGCCACCAGTTGGGTTACAATTTTTCGATTCATCTTTTGCCACAAAGTAGGAATTGTATGATGATGTAACTGCCTCCTGAAATATTATTTTCAAAGCATTAATTAAGACAATTCTAGTGAGATAGAAAATGCATACCAGCTCCTCCATCTAAACACAAATGAGAAACTATGAAATCAGCATCCATTACCTGTTAAGTATACTTTACAACAACAGCATTAAATTGTTGACTTTCATTGTTGCAGACATACAAGCCTCGAAAGTTTGACTTTGAGCTTCCTGATGTATCCTTAGCTGACCTGCAGTTTCTGCAGTCATGCTGTCCTTCAGAAGTTCAGCCTTTCCTCAGGTAACTTGCGCAGCTGAATGTTGCTTGAGTTTGTTTGTTATGGTTTTCCAAGGATATAAATTCACTTTATTAAAATTTGTTTTTAACTCAAAAAGACATTAAAAATACAGTCATTTTTTGGCGCTGGCTGAACTATGATTTTTTAATCTAGGACAAAAGAAAAACTGCAAAGCTTTCTTGGTGGCACGTGTCTGACTTATTTTTAATGTGTCCTAAAAAATAGAAATAAATAGAATTTCAAAATTACTTTTTGTTAAACTTATATTCCTAAGGCTGAAGATATATTATGTGAGAAAACCTGGTGAAGCCTTTTAAATGTCAACCTGGCTCCATTGAGAGTATTCTCCCACTGGAGCAGATGGTTGCATGCTGGAGCATCACAGCATGACTTGAGCTCATCATTTAGGCTGTTTCCAGTCAAGTACCGAGGAAGTGGCATACTAATGTTAGCGGCACCAAGCCTAGAACTGAAAAGGAATGATTCACCTGTGGAGCAATCTAGGTCTCGGGAATTACTTATTCAAAGTGCTACCTTGGTTTTTAACCACTTTGTATGGAAAAGTCAGTAGACTTTTACCCTTTTTATTAGATTTTGTCTTTTTTGGAATAATATTGAAATACATTAAATATGCTGACCTTAGGAGTAACGTGCCATGGTATAGCCAAGCTTCCTTGGCGCTATTCATGCATAACCTTTCTTTACTGAAAAAGTTAAATTTTGAATTGTTCAGTGGCCCATGTATTCCTTTTTTTAAAAGGATTCATTAACTTACTTTAAAAAGTTTCATTTTTCATCACACCTGTGGACTGATTATTTTTCATTTTGTTTAGCCTCCATATGCAAATAGAAAATTATGATATACAATGATAAATCAGCTTTCTATACTGGGCAAAATTTTGATTTTATTTCAATGCTACTGAATATGCCCTCCGTAATTCCAATCATCGGAAACCAGGACAAAGTTTTGTCTTTTAAGTCCTATGTATTGCTTTTACTTATTTTGAATAGCACCCTGATTAATTGATACTCAGCAACTCAAGGTTGTTGCAGGATGTACAAAACAGGATGCTAGGCCTTTTGTTCATGCAAAGTTTATTAGAATATGAAGTGTTTTGCTACAGCTCTCTTTAAAAATAAATAAATTAGAACAAACGGGACATGAAAATTCTTAAAGGATCCAAGGAAAGAGCAGGAAAATGGAACAAGGGTAGATCAGTCCAGTATGGAATTAGCACAGAAATATGATGGACTAAATATTATTTGAAATTTTTTTGTGTTTAAATGAACTGCCCTTTCTTTCTTGAGGAACATGTATTGCAGTCCTTTATTGAAGGCAATCGTATTACAATGAGTGACACCTCATTCCTTAATAAGTAATTTCTTATAGGGCAGAACTTAATTTCTGCCACTGGGAGCGGGCTGAAGGCTGTGGGGCCATATAACCGGGTGGGAATGTGCAGAGTGGTGAAACTGTTGCCTTCCCTACTCCCCCTAATTAAGTTGGGCGGTGAAGATTGAGGATGGCCATCATGTCTGGAGGCCATTTGAGAGCCTTAAGTGGCCAATTGAAAGTATTCTGCCAGTGGTAGGGGGAGTGGGCAGTATGCCATTTGGGGAGGCTGTTAGGTATACTCTGGCAGTCTCTCTGCAGGCTCAGGATGGGGAGGAGAAGCATTGATCAGGCATCCTGTGCCCCATGAGAGCCCATCAGGCAACAAGGGCCATCTCTGCTGAAAGTGACCCCTGCCTTCCACCACAACCCCCTAGCTGGGGCCTATCTGAGACTCTGGCGAGCCCACAACACTCGCCTGTGTTCTGTCTTCATGGCTGCTGCTCTGGGACCTGTTGAAGTCCCAAGTGTGGCTTCCACTTCTGCTGGTACTGTTGGGACTAAAAAGCTGACTGTACTTTGGCCTGATCTTCACCTTTAAAGACATGGGAACCCCAAATGTGGGCTGTTAATGCCTGATTGACATTTAATCCTGTTGAGGCTCTTGGGCATAGTTGCGGTAGGGTTGCCACTGGCTTTTTGACTGATGGACAAGGCCACCACTGCGACGATTAAATTCAGCCCATATTTTGATATTTAGTACGAGAACACACAGTGGTAACACTTTGTGTGACTAAGGCACCAATGTGGTCACAAGTGGATCATTCTGTGATGAACGAGTGCTAACATCTGTTTGTGGCAGGTATTGCTCTAATACATCCTGGCTTCAAAATTGCCCAAGTTGTCTACTTATCATAGCACTTGGGGCTACAGTAAACTATATTAATCAGCACTGTTCAAATTTCTTCATGTTAACCGGCACTTTTGATTAACTGGCATCAACCATTCCTGGAGCATGCCGGATAACAAAAATTTCACTAATTTGTTTTGTATTTAAATGTGCTTGAATAGTGTATGTTAATTGGCTTCTACATTGCCTTCGTTTTTATGCTGTGATCATCGTTGATTTTCAACATCATAAATTCCTGCCTCTGTTTCTCTGTTCAGGTGTACTTAGAACTTATCATGTACATAGAACTTACAGCACTGAAACAGGCCATTTAGCCCATCTTATCCAGACCGGTGCTTTGATGCTCCATACTAGCCTGCTTCTAATCTGATTATGTTATGACCCAGCATCTGTTAAAGCTGAGTTATTTATAAGTCCCAGAGGGAAACTTTAAACAGCTGTCATAACCTATATTTTTAAGTGGTATGTTTGAGATGCAGCCCTAAATTCAGGAATCAGATCACCAGTTCTCAAAGTTTTTATATCAAACTACATGAGACATTTATTAATTTGCACAAGTTAAGTATATACACATGGCTACAAATTACTATCATTAACTTTAACAAGTTCTCAAACTAATCTTCATTAAGGCAACAGCAACCCATAGGCTTCAAGCAGACACCAGGCAAAGCATTTTCACCTGACAAATTCAAAATTAGATTCCTTTCACTTTGGTCCCTTTGCAGACACAGTGGTAGGCTTATAGACTTTGATGTTACGTTGCCCCTGCCCTCCACACACGAAACTGCTATCTGTTATACCTAACACATCTCATTGAATGTAAATTCTCATTGTATCACTAGCCCCTCTGAACTCCCCCTCTTTGAACAATAAAACCCCTTTCATAGTACCAATTTTATTAATATAAACATTGCTTGGTCTCTGCTGGCTAGGTGCCAGATTTCACTCCCCTCTATTCAACAAAACACAAATGCACTCTACCTTACTGTTATCTCAAAACTAGAATACATCAAAGCACCCAGACTAGCTGTCTTTAATCCAGTTAAGACACACAGACACACCCATAGACCAAACCTCTATTTAAAAAAAAGAATTCCAATAACGGCACTAAGATTGGAGGAGTTGCAGATAGTGAAGAGGATTGTCAAAGGATACAACGGGATATACTGGAGACTTGGGTGAAGAAATGGCAGATGGAGTTTAATCCGGACAAATGCGAGGTAATGCATTTTGGAAGGGCTAATACAGGTAGGAATTATACAGTAAATGGCAGAACCCTTAAGTGCATCGACGGGCAGAGGGATCTGGGTGTACAGGTCCACAGGTCACTGAAAGTGGCAACACAGGTGGATAAGGTAGTCAGGAAGGCATATGGCTTGCTTGCCTTCATCGGCAGAGGTATTGAGTATAAAAGCTGGTAAGTAATGCTGCAGCTGTATAGAACCTTGGTTAGGCCACAGTTGGAATATTGCGTGCAATTCTGGTCGCCACATTACCAGAATCATATGCAGGCGTTGGCGATGGTGCAGAGGAGGTTTACCAGGATGCTGCCTGGTCTGGAGGTTATTAGCTATGAGGAGAGGTTGGAGAAACTCGGATTGTTCTCACTAGAGCGACGGAGATTGAGGGGCGACTTGATAGAAATTTACAAAATTATGAGTGGCATGGACAGAGTAGATAGTCAGAAGCTTTTTCCCAGGGTGGAAGAGTCAATTACTAAGGGATGTAGATTTAAGGTGAGAGGAGAAAACTTTAGAGGAGATGTGCGGGGCAAGTTTTTTACGCAGAGGGTAGTGAGTGTCTGGAATTCGCTGCCAGAGAAGGTGGTGGAAATAGGTACGATAGTGAGGTTTAAGAGGCAGCTTGACAAATACATGAATAGGATAGGAATAGAGGGATACGGACCCCGGAAGTGCAAAGTGTGTTAGTTTGACAGGCAATATGATCGGCGCAGGCTTGGAGGGCTGAAGGGCCTGTTCCTGTGCTGTACTTTTCTTTGTTCTAACATTATATAAATTAATAGCTTCATGACAATTAACATATCCTTCAATTCATTTCACCATTGTGTAACACAAGACACAAGCAGCAGGAGTAGAGTCCTTCAAGCCTGCTCTGCCATTCAGTACGACCATGGCTGGTCTTGGGCTTCAACTCCATTTCCCTGCCTGCTCGCTATATCCTTTACTTCCCCGAGAGACCAAAAACCTGTCTATCCCAGCCTTAAAAGTATTCAATGATACAGCATGACTAGCTAGCCTTGTTTATTTTTATTCACATCACAGCATTGCCTGTTCACCTGCTTGGAGAGGAAAGGCACATAGGGATTTTCTCCTTTAGTCCAATGTGTTTTTAGGACCTCTTAGCTGTATATCTGAAATTGAAGAACTAGTGTTGAAGCACAAATGTTGGTCTGAATGTTCTCCATTTGTGCTGTAAGCTTTGATTAGCCCAGTGACAAATAGCTGAATGCGGCACAAGTGGTTTAATGCAGTGCAGGAAGCCACAGTCAACAGTGAGATGAATTATTAGTTGTTTTTGATCTTGACTGAGGGATGATTATTGTCAAGACACTGTTAGAACCTCTCTTTGATTATACTGTGGGATCTCATGTATTAACTAAGCCACTCAAATCTAGGTTCAGTTTCTTTGTCAGTGCAGTACTTCCTCAGTATTGACTATTGTTTTGGCTTAGATTATTTGCTCAAGTCTTTTGGCATGAACACACCATTTTCTCCTATCTTCAGCATTGATTCTGGTTAGAAATGGTTTCAGCTGTGTTTTGTATCTTTTCACATTTTTGAAAGTTAACGATATTAGAGTTCTCTTTGAAACTTTTTACCTGTGAACTTGGACAAGTTATCAAGCCTTTGTAGTCTGTTGCCTGTGTCTGGTGGCCTACAATTGACTTGGCATTTGGTATCTAGTCCATGCTGATAGCTGGAGTTAATGCATTACATCAAATCCAATTAAAGCTTTGTGGTGACAGATGCTGACAGTTCTGCAGGCGAGCTTGATATGATGGTCTCATTGAAAGGGAGGCGATCTTGATGAGAAAAATATCCAACAATAATTTCTCTAGGCATTAAGGAAACACTCTTGTAACTTCAGGGTACTTGCTCTGAAGAGGTTTCCTTAAGGACTGGAATTAGCTCGTCCAGCTTCACTCGCAAAACTTGTAAAGAGAAGGTTTTATCAGGAGGTTCGATATTAATTCGTCTAAACCATGTGACTAAAACAGGCAGGTTGACTGATATTACAGAAGGGTTATCCTCACAAGTACATACTTTGGCCTTGATGAAAACAGGTTTCCACATATGTTCCATCAATGATGTTGTGCTGTTGATTACCATTATTCATCCTTTTGGATGTTTTCACATCAGTCAGCAACACACAGTACCCATTTCTGCAGAAGTAAGTTGCCCTCTGATGATTCGTTGAGGCTTATGTTGACACCACTACAGTTCTCCCCAGATGGATGGCTGATCAGTCCAAATGACAGCTATGCATTTACCAACTTTGTTTATGGGACTAGTGCCTGTACCATTAGTGCCAACTTCGGCTTTAGTGATGCCTAAGATGTCCATGTCTGAAATCTTTGCCTTCCTTTTCTGATTTAGGGATGATGTCAGATCATTAGCAGTTTTATTAAGCAGCTTTGTTGTATTCATAGTTGTATTTGAAACTAACAGTTGAGAAATCTTAAATTAATTCCTGCAGGGTCAGCTCTCCTCATACTTGTGCTGTGTAAACTCCACATACAAAATTTGTTCCTGTTTTGCCTCTAATTTCTGATCCTTTGGAATTGACCTGTTGGTGCTTGATTTGGAAAAATAGTACAACCTAAGTTGCCTTCTAATGTATGGACTTAAAAAATCTATCAGTGTGTAAATTGCTTTGCATCAAACAGTGAGGAAAACTTAAATATCAATATGTATTTTATGTATGGTTTTTTTTTCCTTGTGATATGAGCCATGTCTGTGCTGCTACAATCTCTTGAAAATGAACTCGAGCATGAATTTGAGAACAAGTTCATGGGTACATTAACTTAGGTAATTTCATGTGATTGGTATAACAACAAAGATACCATACCAAAGGTAGGTAAACTATTCTCTGTGACATGTAATAAAATAGCTTAGCAGTTCCAAATACAGTTTAGAATGATACACAGCTGTATTTTATATCTATGTTTGATGCAGTGCTATTTTTTCAATTATCCTCCACATACCATAAGTAAAATCAGCATTCTGGGAACATTAGTCCTTTTAAGACATTTTTTCAGCCAGAACCATCTAATTTTTCCTTCACTTTCTACACATACTCTATAATACTCAATTTTGACTATTGTCTATCTCAGTGTGCTATATAATGCTTACTCTGAATAGTACTGGGGTCCTGTTACCTTTGCATGTTTATTTTGGAGAGAGATCATGTTGCCTCAATGGTTTATTAAAGTATATTTTACGAGTTGAAGTACTATTGGGATGAAAAGTTGATCAATGCTGAATGTACACATTGAAATTATCTTTAATTGCAATACTAATTGTAATTGGCTTTAATGTATTTGGCCAGATGTTGTTAGATTTTCCATCTATCTATATTATTGGAAAATCTAGCCCATGTATCTTAGTAAATTGTATCACAAACTTAAAAGAAGCTGTAAAAAAGTATATTCGGCTCATCTGGCTTCCCTCACTGTTTTGTGTCCCTGTAAAACTCGTGGTGATTTTCAAATTTCTTTTAAATAGCAAAGTCCCCATCTTTTTTTTTTCATGTTGAGTTCAAATCCTTGAGGATAATCATTAGGCCTTGGATAATAAGATAATACATCTGATGCATCAGTCAGAAGCCTCTTTCTCAGGGGCATGTTGAAGTTGGGCAAACTTAGTCAAAAATCCAAGCAGTTTGAAGATTAGGGCAGGTATTATTTCACATCCCTTGTGCAAGTTACAGGATTCTCAATTTTAATAGGTTTGGAGAATCTCGACTTGGGGCCAAGGTCCACTGTAAATAAAAAATAAAGTAAAAAAATGCTTAGAATTTTCCATAAATTAGTAATCAGAATTTATAACAAGGATTTTCAAAAAATAATAGCGGTATAACTGTCTTTCACGGATGTCCTTGTATGTGCTTCTCCAAACTTCTCAGTAGGAGAACTAAAAAGTCAGTTAGAGCAAGGCCATTTATTGAATAGATAGGTGTTTTTATTTTACAGACAACAAATGAATATACAGAGCAACACTTGTACCTGAGAGTTGCCTAGCTTAACTTCACTTCCTTCTCTACACAATAACCGAATAGGCCATGTCATGTATCTTATATTAGTGGGCAAAATTGGCTTTTTGATCAACCTTCTGGTTCTGATTGCCTCTGAGTTTATGAGTGAGCTTTCTCTCTTTGCTGGACCTCCTCTTTCCTTTTTAACTGGACATTGGCATTGTGTTTGTGTACTGCTTTATTTTTTCTTGCTACTTCTGATCATGAATTTGGCCTGATTTGGTCTTCATATGGTAATTCATCAGTAGGCCTATCCAAACTAGCAACTCTTCCCCTCTGATCCCTCTACTTGAGATGTGGATCCCTAGAAATATCTCCTATCCTATTCTCTAAATTAATGGTGGCCTTTGGTGAATCTGTTCACTCTTCTTGTCTCAATTCAGAGTTATCTGTGAACAGTGATAATCTACAAACTGGTCTATCTAATTTTAACATAAATCTTAAGTGACCAGCCAATTAACAAATAAACTTTTGGTAGCTCCAGGGTATAGCTGTAAAGAAAATGATGACTTGTATGCACTCACTTAATTTAAAACATACCTCTTCAATATAGCTCAATTGCCAATCCTTTGTGAAAGGTTTGTCATAATATTCCAAAATATGACTGGGCATTCTTCTGAAATTGGGACTCGAGTATATGATTGTGAAAGTAGAAGAAGCATTCTGATCTACACTGCAGCTGAACACCAAAAGCGAGGAGCTGCTACAGGCTCCATCACTGACATAAAAACAGAAAGTGCTGGAAAAACTCAGCAGGTCTAGCAGCATCTGTGGAGAGAGAAACAGAGTTAATATTTCGAGTCCGTATGACCAAGATTTCCAGCATCCGTAGTATTTTGCTTTTATCCATTACTGACATCCTCACCTTGATGTAACAACTCAGCAAAATAAAATTTATGAAAAAAATTAGTGTCAAGTGATAATTCCCACATTTGATCTAATGCTAAACATCTAATGTATTTTAGATGCTAGTATTGATCTTTGCTGAAGATTTAAATGCAACAAAATTTGGAAAAACAGCATTTTGTTTTTTGAAGACAAAGTTGAAGTGTTTGCACTCATCTTTAGTCAGAAAGGTTGAGTGAATGAACCATCTCAGCCTACTCCTGGAGACCCCCTCATCACAGGTGATAGTCTTCAGATAGATTTCACTCCATGATATCAAGAAACAGCTGAGTGCATATGATTCATAGCCTTTGCTGTATCCAGACTGTATGACTGAAAAACTTGTCTTCCAGACTAGCTGTGCCTCTAACCAAGCTGTTCCAGTACAGATACACCACTGGTGTCTACCTGATAAAGTGAAAAATTGCCCAGATACCTTCAGTCCAGAAAAAGCATAACAAATCCAATTCAACCAATTACTAGCCCATTAATCAAGTTTCAGTCCAGGTAATTAAAGGTGTCATCAACAGTCCTGTGGACTGGCACTTAACAACAATCAGTTCAGGCTCTGCCAGAACATTTTAGACCTCATTACAGCCTTGATCCAAACTTGGAGAAATAAGCTGAATTCCAGAGATGAGGTGAAAGTGACTGCCCTTGACATCAAGGCAATATTTAACTGAGTGACATTAAGGAACCTGAGTAAAATTGAGGTCAGTGGGAATCAATGGAAACTTTCCACTGGCTAGAGTTATACCTGTGCACAAAGGGAGATGGTTGCAGTTGTTGGAGACCAATCACTTCAGCTCCAGAACATTGATGCAGGAGTTCTTCAGGACAGTGTCTTAGCCCAACATTCTTCAGCTGCTTCACCAATGACCTTCTGCTCATCATAAGGTCAGAAATGGGAATGTTCACTGATGAATGCAGAGTGCCATTCATATCTTCTCAGGTAATTTAGCAGCCTGTGTCCAGATGGAGCAAGATGTGAATAACATTCAGGTGGCAAGTGCCAGGTAATGACCATCTCTAACAAGGGAGTCTAACCACCTCCCCTTGAATGCTATTACCAGTGCTGAATTCCCCAACCATTAACGTGGGGGTGGAGGCACTATTGCCTTAACTAGATCAGTCACATGAATGAAATGAATTTGAGCAGATCAGAAGTTGGGTATTCTGTGGGTATTCTCCTCACTCCCTAAAATCATTCTACCAAAGTCTTTCTACCATCTGCATTTCAGAAGTCAGGGATTTAATAGAATACTCGTTTTCTTTGAGTGTAACTCCAACAGTGCTCAAGAACTGCAACACAATCCAGATAAATCCAGGCACCCCATCCACCACCTTGGATGTTCGCTCACTCCATCAATGGTGCACAGTGGCACAAGTATGTACCATCTAAAAGATATGGCCCAGCAACTCACCAAGGCCTCAACAGGACATTAAAACTTAAACCTCTACACCTCAGAAGGACAAGGGCAACAGATGCATGGGAACACCACCACGTGCAAGATTTCCTCCAAGCCACACCATCCTGACTTGGAACTATATTGCTATTCTTTCAAAATCCTAGAACTTCCTACCTAATAATAGTGCTGTGGGCGTGCCTAAACCAGAGGATGCATCAGTTCAAGAAGGCAGTTAACACTATTTTCTTGAGGCTAATTGGGGATGGGCAGTAAATACCGATCCTGCCATTATTGCCCAAATCCAATGAAAATTTTTAAAAAGTAAACGAGTCCAAAAGGCCAGTCCTTTATTGGTCAAATACTTGCTGCTTTTTCTTTCATTTAATAAACTTGGTGCATTATGTTCTTTGCTCATTCTACCATGAGCTCACATTAGATACTGCTTAGCCTTTGGAGACAGTCATCAACAATTTTCAATATTGTTTTGCCAAATTGCTACTGTTGTCTTTTTTTCACCTGGTACTGTAGCTGTTAAGTTTTCTTAATTCATTTATGGGACATCGGTGTCGCTGGCTAGGCCAGCATTTTTATTACCTGACCCCCAATTGCTCTTGAGAGGATGGTGGCGAACTGCTGCAGTTCATGTGTTGTTGTAGGTACACACACAGTGCCTTTAGAAAGGGAGTTCCAGGATTTTGACCAAGTGACAATAGAGGAATGGTGATACAGTTCCAAGTCAGGATGATGTGTGGCTTGGAAGTTGGTGTTCCTATGCATCTGTTGCCCTGGTCCTATTAGGTGGTAGAGGTTGTTGGTTTGGAAGTGCATTCGATTCTAGGCCTTAACTAATGATTCCTTTATGCCCCATTTATTGACTCTATTAAGTGTTTACTGAATGGCACACAGCATCAGTTTTGCTGTCCACCTCTTGAGTGAAGGTAGAGGATGGTCTGGGTTTAAAAAAATAGAGATTTGCATTCATAGAATGCTTTTCAGAACCACCGGATATCTCAAAGCACTTTACAGCCAGCGAAGTACTTGAGATGTCATCACTGTTATAATGACTCGCTGGGTGGAACATAGTGATTATATACCTGATACCAGACTCCTGAAGCAAATGTTCTACCCAGAACTCGATCAAAGCAGGATACTCCAAGGAGGACAGTGAAAACGCTTTAGGGATGTCCTTCAAGCATCCCTGAAAAGGTCAAACATCCCCGCCAGCTCATGAGAGACCCTGGCCAAAATGGAGAAGGCTCATTCAGGAAGCTACTGAAGAGAGAGACTTTGACTGGGACATGCAGAGACAAAGACAAAGTGTCAGAGGGAGTGCACAAACCTCTAAACAACCCACTTACCCAACTCTTCAAGTGTCACCTGCCCCGCATGTGGCAGAGCCTGCAGTTTAAGCGTTGAACTTATTGGCCATTTCAGAACCCATCGAACCTACGTGGAAGCAAGTCATCTTCGATCTCAAGGGACTGCCTAAGAGGAGAGATGTAGGAAACTATGAATTGATTGCGCCAAAGAGAAAACATTGAATTCATTTTTTCCCCCACTTTAGATGGTATTTTTGGTTTTCTTCCAAAACTTTTCTCCATTTGTAATGTTCTACCCATTGCTTGTGTTTGTGTCCTAGGCTTTGACCATTTTCACACTGCCTGCCTGCCTGCCTGACATCTAATGTGGAAGTTCAGGGGTTAAAAGACTACTTTCCCGCTTGCTTCTCCCCCACTTTCAAATAGAGCAATACTTGATGTATGATGCCATTTCCTGCGATAAAGGCTTGAGACTTGTGGGTGTTAACTGGTGCCTTGACATATATGGAAAATAACCCTTGCAGCATCACTGTCATATATGACCAACCATGGACACCTTATTAACATTACAGTACATTTATGTAAATGCTGACTCTCAGCTTAAATAACAGGTTGTACTCTTTTAGATTTTAGTCTCCCTGAAGTATAAGACAAATGACCAATCTTGAATATTAGAAGATTGAATCAAATATTAGCATGCTCTCTTAGTTGGACTTCAAGTGATGTCTTGCCTATAATGAAATTTCAGATCTGAAGAACTTGTGCCTTGTGGCATGAATCTCATTGAAATGAATAATTTACAATTCTGAATGACCTTTCAACTATGGCATTAAAATAGGCTGAGGACTATACCAAAAATTCTTGTCCAATGCCTTAGAATCCACCACATTTTGGTACTATTTTGCCAGCATCTATATAAATGTGAAATGAAACGCAATTTCCTTGATGTGGATGCCAGAAGTTTTCTGTTGCAATGCACATAGAATTTAAATTATTCAGATTAACCTCCCTGGTATTGATAATCTATGGGAAGAAAAACTGAAGATAGATATGGGACCAACCAATTAGCTCACCTGTTAGCTGATAGCATTTATCAACCAGCTGACACCGTAGCAGAACAAAAAGGGCCATTCACTCCACGTGTGCAGGAATCGCCAAGTAGAATATTTCAACAATTATGCCGTTGAAATCCAGCCGCGTCGAGTGATTGCTACATTCAAGAGGCATCAGCTGGATTTGCCTGCATAGATGATGTAGTGTGTCTAAGCTGTTTCAGTGACTAATGTTAAATGAGTTGTTGCTGCTAAAAGGATAGTACTTTGCAAAGCCTACATCGTGGTATGTGGAGGATAACTAAGGAAGGTAGATTTACTCATCTTGAGGTGCCGTATTTCTCATTCTTGAAATGAAATTAACCACATACCAAATTTTCAATTTTTCATTCTTTACAGTTTAGGGGTTTGTTTTTCTCTGCGCCTGTAGTTTCATTCACCCATAATTTCATACACCCAAATTTTGGGACATATTTCTAAAATGATAATTAGGCTAAACTTTCAATTAATCATTCTGAACAGTTAACATTTAATTGTTTCAAATATTGTCAAAAACTTTCTCTTAATTGGGTGGTATGGAAGAGGCAGTTTTGTTCTTTTGCCACCTCTGGATGAAAAGATAAAAAGATGGTTGTACAGGGACACAATTTATATTTTATATAAATGTCATGCAGTTCTGGCTGAAAGTCTTAGAGTTTTGTTTTTATTTTTTCATTGCCGTTTGCTGACCTTAGCCATGGTATGTTGAGGATAACTTGGTACCTGAAGTGAGGACTACTTCTTGTAAAGGTGAGTAATTTAAAAAAAAAGTTTCCAGCATTTTTTCTGTTTCATTTTAGCTCATCCATGGTTATCAATCAAGAGCTAAACAGGCTGTCAGCTTGCTCCTTTTTTGCAGCCTTTGCCATGTCAACAGTGCATAAAAAGATAGGGTGATTAATTTTCCCACATCTAATTGCCTTCCTCCCTATAGGGAAGTGAGTTGCCTCCACTTGGTGTTTCCTTGTAGCACAAGTGACTTTGGTGAGTCACTATAGAATTGTAGGTACAATGCATTTCTTATATTCTAGGCAGTTGGTTGGTATGTCATCAGATCACTCAAAGCCCGTTTTATGTCTTAAAAGAGTTTGCAATAAGTTTGAAAATGGTGTCAGAAGAGAGTCTTTTCTAAATGGTTTCCACAGATATATCTTGATTTTTTTTCTTTTTGGCAAGGGGAGGTGAATGAGCCAAGACACATTTTCTTACATTACATTATGAAAAATACTATGAAATCTGTTTTTATTTAAAATGTTTGGCTATTATAATGAACATAGTTGAGACATGAAGAAAATTCACAATGTTTGAGCTAATTTCCTGTTTATTGTTAATTTTCCTCAAAGGATTCCTACACTGTGTGACTTTGAGCCATTACACCAGCATATTCAAATTCTTCGTAATTTGGTCAAAGCTGCTCAGAGCTTGGATGAAATGTCCCAGACTATCACTGACTTACTGACTGAGCAAAAGGTAATATTTCATATTAATCAGTAGAACTTATTTAGTAGCAAACCTATTTTTAACCAATGTTTGAACACTTGAATTAATGCACTGGGAGGAAAAAAATACATTTATATCCATTAGTGGGGGGATATCAGTTTATTTTGAATTGTCTTCCCTTAATTTAATGCAAGGCTCAACCGTTTGCTGAAAAGTTCCAATGTGGTTGAGTATTCTTGCAGGTTCAGTAATTATGTAATGCTGTTACTTTTCACATAACCAGCGACCTGACATAAGTTACCAGGGCAATACTTGCTGGTTTTACGTTTATTGGCTTAGGATTTAGTTAATTGAATTTTTAAAGACTGTTCACATACATTTGTTGAGAATACTAAGTTAGCATACTCTTCTCAGCTGCACCCATCTAAAGTGATCATCAGTGCAAAGGAATTACACACTTTCTTGTTGAGGTAACCTGTGTTTGCATCAAAAGCCATAGGGTCAGCTGGATGCAAAGTAAAGCAACTTGTACAAAGCATCACAATTACAAAATAATTACACACAGGCCATTTGGTCCAGCAGGTCCATACTAGTGTTTATGCTCTTCATGAACCTCCTCCCACCCTCCTTCATTGAATTCCATCACCATATCCCTCTATTCCTTTCTTCCTCGTGGGCTCAGCTATCTTTCCCCATAAGTGCATCTATGTTATTCATCTCAACTCCTCCTTCAGTAGTGAGTTCTACATTCTAATCACTCTCTAGGTAAAGAAGTTTCACCGTTGGTTTTATTAGTGATTATCTTATATCTTAGGCTCCTAGTTCTGGTCTTGCCGGCAAGTGAATATATCTTCGCTATATCTGCTGTATCAAAACCTCTCATAATTTTATAGTACTTTTAGCAGGCCACCCATCAGTCTTTTCCCAGTCTTTTCCAATCTTTCATGATAGGTATAACATCTTGTTTGTGGTGGTCTTAAGCCACACACTCCTGCTTCCTCCACCCTTGCCTACAGCAATAAGTGAGATGAGCTTGTGGACTTTTTTGCTAAAAGGATAGAGATCAGCTGATTATTGTTTCCCTCCCCCACGCCTACTGGCTCTAACTTTTTCTCTATGGTTATGCTATTCCCCAGCCCTGATTTTGCATCTTTCCCTGAATTCTCTCCTATCTCCCCATATGATATGGCCTCTCCTAGCCCCTCTTGTCCTTAGATCCATACCCTCCTTTCTAGACCACATTCCTACTCAATTTCCCTGCCTGACTCTTATGTTAGCTGACATTTTTTCAAGCTCTGTTCCTTTCTCAAGTCTGCTGTCATCACCCCTTTCCTCAGAAGAAACCCTTGATACTTCCACAAATTGCTCTTCAACCCTTGAACATATTATTACCTCCCAAATCTGTGCCCATCTTTCTTGTAACTCTTAGTTTGAATCTTTGAAATCGTATTTTCATTGCACCAAAACAGCTCTTATCAAAGTCACAAATGATTTCTTAGTTGACTGTGCTAAAGGTAACCTACCCCTTCTCATCCTCCTTCACCTGTCTGCAGCCTTTTATAATGTCGACCACAAATTTCTGCTTCAATGCCCCTCCATTGTTGTTCGGCTGAGTGGGACTCACTTACCTGGTTTCGTTTGTGCCTATCCTGGCGTAACCAGGAAATCACTTGCAATAACTTTCCTTCTCATTTTTTGCACTGTTGCCTCTGGTGACCCTCAAGGATCATATCCTTGGTTAGCTTCTTTAGTTTATCTACATGCTGCCCCTTGGACAACATCATCCAAAACCATGGCATTAGTTTTGATATGACACTGAGCTCTACCTCTCCCCCACCTCGCTCTGCCACCCTCCTCTGCCTCTGAATTGTTTGACTACTTGATTGGCATCTAGTGTTGGCAGGGCTAAAATTCCCTCCAATTAAATATTAGAAAGATAGAAACCATTGCCTTTGTTCCCTGTCACAAACTCTCTCCTCTCACCATTGACTTCACCCTTCTCCCTGGTGATCGTCTGAGACTGAACCAGACTGTTGGCCACTGTGGTATCACTCTTGATCCTGAGATGAACTTGCTACTACACATCCACACCATCACTAAGATCATGTATGTTCACCCCTATAATGTTGCCCGACCTCAGTCTCGTCTCAGCTCATCTGCTGCTGAAACCCGTATCACTGTCTCTGTTAATTCTAGCTGTGATTATTCTTGGCCGATCTCTGACATGCTACCCTCCACAAAGTAGGTCATTCAAAACTCTTCCCATGGCGCATTGGTAAAAGAAATAGACATAAATGAAAACTGAGTGCAGATTGCAAGCAGAGTGAGCTGATAAAGAGTTTGGTGAGTGGGGAGTTCGGTGATGGAGGAGCTTTTTTCCTACTTTTTTCTTTCTTTGGTGCAGTGGAAGGAGCTAGTTGATAAGTAACTGGTAAGCCAATTAGGAATTAAGAAATGTATAACTCTTGGGTGGTACTAGTATTTAATCTTAGTAAATTGTGGTAAACATAGGAATTATTCTAATTTAATTAAGAAAGTAATTAAATTAACTAAATGGCAGGATAGGTGTGTTGCTGCTGTGGAATGCGGGTGCTCCTGGACACCAACGTAATCCAGGACCAACATGTATGCAGAAAGTGTAGGCAGCTAGAGGAATTCCGGATCAGGATTATTGATCTCGAAGCCAAACTGCGGACACTGCATCATCAGGCAGGGGGAGAAATACCCGGACACTTTGTACCAGACGATGGTCTCACCTCTTAGAACAGGGTCGTTTGTTTTGGTCAACATTGTGGTACGGGAAAGTGTGACTGAGAGTGAGGCAGATAAAGGGACCGAGTACACAGTAGTGGAGGAGTCTCACGCTTTGCAACCGTTAAACAGGTTTGAGGTGCTTGTAACCTGTATGGATGAAATTGAGGTCTGCAGAGTGGATGAGCAGACTGGGTATGGCACCATGGTACATGAAGCTGCTCAAGTGGTAGGGAACAAAAAGAAATATAGTGGTCGTAGGGGACAGTATAGTCAGGGGGACAGACACTGTTCTGTGTAGCCGAGAGCGAGAATCCGGAAGGCTGTGTTGTCTGCCTGGTGCCAGGGTTTGGAATGTCTGCTCAGGACTGGAGAGGAACTTGCAGTGGAAGGAAAGGTTCCAGTCATCATGGTATATGTAGGTAGTGATGATATATGCAGGACAAGGAAAGAGGCCTGTCTAGTCAGTATGAGGAGCTAGGCACTAAATTAAAAAAACAGCCTGAACCACATGCAAATTGGCATAGGGCAAATAAAATTAGAGATGAATGCGTGGCTCAAAGACTGGTGTGAGAGATGTGGGTCCCGATACGTGTGGCTCTGACGTCAGTACTGGGGAAAGTGGGGGCTGTGCCGTTGAGATGGTCTACACCTGAACCATGGTGGGACCAGTGTTCTAGTGAGCTGTGTCATTTGGGAAGTAGAGAAGGTTTGAAATTAAATAATGGGGGCAAGGAATCAAATTTAGGAAATATGATAAATCAAGCAGTAGGGGACAAGGCAAGAGAGAAAGGTATTAATATGGGAAAGGATAAACAGACCAGGACAGGAAGGGGAAGAGAGTACAAATCTAAGAATAAATCAAATAAGGCTAATGGTTAAAAAAATATTAAAAGAACAAAACTACAGGTTCCGTATCTGATTGCACTTAGCATCCAAAACAAAACAGATGAACTGATAGTGCAAATAGAAATAAATTAGTACAATCTGATATTCATTTCAGAGACATGGCTGCAGGCTGGCATAGAACGTGACTTGAATATTGAAGGGTATGCGACATTTGTGATGGACAGGCAGTTGAAAAAGGTGGAGGGGTGACTCTTCATTAATGATGGTATTAGCACAATAAAGAGGATGATCTAAGTTCAGGAAACCAGGATGTAGAAGTGGTTTGGGTCGAGATGAGAAATTATAAAGGCAAGAAGTCAGCTGTGGGAGTGGTGTACAGGCCACCTAACAATAACCACATGGTAGGACAGGGCATAAAGAAAGAAATAATGGGAGCTTGTCAGAAAAGTCTGACGATAATCCTGGGGGATTTTAATCTACATATAGGCTGGAAAAATCACACGGGTGAATGTAGCCTAATTGAGGAATTCAAAGAATGTTTTTGGGATAGTTTCTTAGAACATGTTCTGGCGCCAACCAGAAAGCATGTTATACTAGACCTGGTATAGTGCAATGAGACAGGATTAATCAATGACCTCATGGTGAAGGTGACCCTAGGTAGCAGCAATCATAATATGATTGGATTTTACATTTAGTTTGAGGGAGGGAAGAGTGGGTCTAAGACTAAGACTTTAAACTTATATGAGGACAATTATGAAGGCATGAAAGCAAAGCTAGCTGAAGTGAACTGGTAAATTGGGTTTAGGGATAGGTCAATAGAGGTGCAGTGGCAGACATTTAAGGGGATATTTTGGAATAAGCAATGATACATTCCAACGAGAGAGAAAAATTCTAAGGGGAGGACCCACCATTTGTGGTTAACTAAAAAAGTTAAAGATAATATCAAACTTAAAGAGAAAGTATATAATTGTGCAAGGATGTGTGGCAGGTCAGAAGATTGGACAGAATATTAAAAAGCAATTGCTGAAAGATTAATAAGGAAGGCAAAATGAGAGTATGAGAGAAAGCTAGCTAGAAATATAAAGACTGACAGTAAGGGCTTCTACAGATATTTAAAAAAGAAAAGAGTTTAAAAAGTGAGCGCTGGTCCCATAAAAAGTGAGCCTGGAGAATTAACAATGAAAAGTAAGGAGATGGCAGATGAATTGAACAAGTATTCTGCATCGGTTTTCACTATAGAGGATGCAAGTAACATCTCGGAGCTAACTATAACTTAACGAAATGGGACGCAAGAAAATTACAAGCACCAGGGAAGTGGCACTGAGCAAATTGTTAGAGCTGCTGGCTGACAAGTGCCCTGGTCCCGATGGACTTCATCCTCGGGTCTTGAAAGAATTGGCTAGTGAGGTAGTTGATGAATTCGTTTTAATTTTCCAAAATTCACTAGATTCAGGGAAGGCTCCATTAGGTTGCAAAATAGTGAATATAACTTCTTTAATCAACAGGGGAGGGAGATAGAAAGCAGGAAACTGCAGGCCTGTTAGCTTAACGTCTGTCATAAGGAAAATGTTATTATTAAAGACGTTATTGAAGGGCATTTAGATAAGTTCAAGGTAATCAGGCAGAGTCAACATGGTTTTGTGAAAGGAAAATCACGTTTAAACAATTTACTCGAGTTCTTTGAAGAGGTAACGTGCCATGGATAAAGGGGAAGCAGCCTACTGATTTCGTTTTTCAGAAGGCATTTGATAAGGTGTCACATCAAAGGTTATTGCGGAAAATAAAAGCTCCTGGCATAGGGGGTAATATATTGGCATGGATAGAAGATAGGCTAGCTAACAGAAAAAAGAGGGTAGGCATAAATGGGTCATTTTCTGGTTGGCAAGATGTAATGAGTGGAGTGCCACAGGGATCAGTGCTGAGGCTTCAACTTTTTACAATTTATATAAATGACTTGGATGAAGAGACCAAAGGTATGGTTACTAAATTTGCTGATGACACAAATATGCATAGGAAAGTAAGCTGTGAAGAGGATATCAGGAGGCTACAAAAGGATATAGATAGGTTAGATGAGTGGGTAAATATCTGGCAAATGGAGTATAATGTGGGAAGATGAGGTTGTCCAATTTGGCAGGAAGAATTAAAAAGCATATTATCTAAATGGTGAGATTGTCGAGCTATGAGATGCAGAGGGACCTGGGTGTCCTAGTGCACGAATCGCAAAAGTTTAGTATGCAGGTACAGCAAGTAATTAGGAAAGCTAATAGTGTTATCATTTATTGCAAGGGAAATTAAATACAGAAGTATAGAGATAATGCTTCCGTTATATAGGGCATTGGTGAGACCACATCTGGAGCACTGTACAGTATTGGTCTCCTTATTTAAGCAAGGATGTAAATGCGTTGCAAGCAGTTCAGAGAAGGTTACTAGACTAATAGCTGGAATGGGTAGGTTGTTGGGAAAGGTTGGACAGGCTAGGCTTATGTCCACTGGAGTTTAGAAGAGTAAGAGGCAACTTGATTGAAACATATGAGATCCTGAGGGGCCTTGACAGGGTGGATGTGAAAAGGATGTTTCCCCTTGTGGAAAAATCTAGAACAAGAGGTCACTGTTTAAAAATAAAGTAAGACAGAAATGAGAATTTTTTTTTCTCAATAGTGTCGTGATTCTTTGGAATTCTCTTCCTCAAAAGGTGGTAGGAGCAGAGTCTTTGAATATTTTTAAGGCAGAGCTAAATAGATTCTTGATGGGCAAGGGGGTGAAGGGTTATTGGAGGTAGGCAGGAATGTGGATTTGAGGTTACAATCAGATTAGCCGTGATCTTTTTGAATGCCGGAGCAGGATCAAGGAACGAGTGGCCTATTCCTGCTCCTAACTCGTATATTTGTATGTATAAATTCTTCTTTCATCTAGATTTCCTGTATAAATAAATTTCCATTGGCAAAATAACAGGGTCACTCTAGATGATCTGTCTCCACTCTAAATTGCATAGATAAAGTTGAATTTTGGATTGTACTGTTTTAGTTTAGCAGCATTTTGTTTCCCTTTATTCTCATCTTCAAAGGTTTTACACAGCTTTCCCAAAAGACACAATCAGTATGCAGACCAAAATATGGGAGATTAAAAGGAGTTTAAATCAGGCCTATGGGAGCTGTTTCTTGATTTTCTCTCTTTTTTGACACCACTGCTGTTTATAGCCATGGAAAAATTAAGTCAGGTTGACTTTTCCATCCACCAAAGGAAAACTATGCTTTTGACACTTGTTGAAATTTGATGGGGTTGCACATGGGTAGTCAAGTCTATTTTTTTTTAGCTCCAACAAAGTTAAGAGTTGAATAATTAGGTGGAAGAGGCAAATAGCGATGGAGTGAAGATGGAGTAAAGGATGGTGGAAAGTGGGTTTGGGAGATTGAGAAGGGTGTGCGTGCAGTGTAGTATGGTGTGAGTGGGGAAAGGGAGGAGGATGAAGGAAAAGCGAGAGTGGAGGGGAATTGGGATAGGGTACACAGTTATTTTACAAAATTACAGCTAATTTGCAACTGGTATGAAACTACTGTTTCACTGATGCCTTTCTTTTTTTACAGGTGTCCCTTGATCAACCCACTTTAACAACAGTAACAACACACAGGCTGGAAAGCACAATCGGAACTAAAACTACCTCTTCCAGAGCCACATCTACACTTAGCCTTCAGGGACCAATCTGTCCACCTGCTAACGTTCCTGCCTCATTAGAAGAGCTGTCTCCTGATAGTATTGATGCCCATACATTTGATTTTGAAACTATTCCTCATCCAAATTTAGAACAAGTTCTCAAACAAGGATCTATAGATATGGACTCGTTGGCAGAAAGTCCGGAGTCTGATTTTGTGTCAGCTGTAAACGAATTTATGATTGAGGAGAACTCAACCTCACCCAACTTAAACAGTGATCCACAAAGTCCTGAAATGATGCTTGAATCATTATATTCTTCAGTTATTAATGCAATTGATAATAGACGTATGCAGGATACAACTTTTGGTGCAAATGAGGACTCTAAACATGTTGCAACTCTAAAAGTGCATATAGAAAAATACAGGCTTGTCACTGAAATGTCTCAGTTGCATTTTATAAACATTAAAAAAGACCTTAACCATTTCAGAGCACTTGTTCAGAAAGAGCAGTGTGATTTTAGTAGTTCTATGAAAAATGTAAGTGAAGAATTGAGAAGTATAATAGAAACTGTAAAATGTAGGGTTGAGGCAGGAGCAAAGGAAAATTATCAACAAAGATTAGAGATTTTAAGGAAGGATTATGAAGATCAAATAGACAAATGGAATGTTGAGGCAGTAGCTGCTCATCAAAATGTAGAAAAGTTGAAAAAGGATTTGTTGGAGCTTGAAAATTGTATAAAACAGAAGGATCATGAGATTGCTACGACAAGGACTAAAAATGAAACTCTCTTGTGTTTACAAATTAGTAAAGATAAAGAAATACATGACTTGATGGAAGATAGAAAAAAACAAGAGACAGAAATCCAAGAACTCAGACAATCGAAAGCAAGTTTATTAGAAGAATTAAACAGACTTAACATCAAGGCTGATCAGAAGATGGAGTGCTTAAGAGAAGAACTTCAGAATCTTGAACAAAGTCATCTGAAGGATCTTGAAGATAACCTGAAAGCCAGGCATCAACAGGAAATGGAAAAGTTGATGGCTGATCACTGTAGTCAGCAAGAACAAATCTTGAGGGAAAATGAAACAAGGCTAGATCATGTGCAACAGTCCCTTACATTAAAGCTCCAGGAGCGAGAACAAGAACTGAATGAACTTAAATTTAAAGTATCTGAACTTTCTGACTTTAGATGTAAGCTGGAAGTTGACTTGGCTTTGAAGGAAGCCGAAACTGAGGAAATAAAGCAGCGTTTAAAAGAGAATCAAGTCCAACAAGAGGAAATCACAAAATGTCAGGTTATGAAAGAAACAGAGAAATATAGCGAAGAGATAACTGACTTGAAACACCAGCTTCAGCTAAAAATTGAGGAGTACAAGGTAGGGCTTGCAGAAGAAAGAACACTAATGACCATAGAAAAAGATCGGTGCATTTCTGAGTTGTTAAACAGGCAAGAAGAAGAGAAGTCCCTACTTAAATCAGAGCTAAGTCAATGGGATGTAATGAGACAGCAAGCACTTGATGTGGAAGCAACATTAAAGGGACAAGTTGAAGAGCTCAGCACTAAGTTGGAAGAATGTTTGAAAACAGTAGAAACCCAAAAGGAGGAAATAGTGTCTGAAAAACAAAGAATTGTCTTTGAAATGGAAGCAAAATATAAAGCTACTATTCATGGTCTTCAGGAGGAGAAGGAACAACTACTCAACAGTTTAAGCCAGGAGAGAGAGAAATTTGTTGCAAATAAAATGCATGAGGATTGTGAACAAAAAAGACAAGCTCTTGAGCAAGAGTTGCAAATAAAAAATCAACAACTTGAAAGTCAATTTGAAGAACGAAATAGAGCTGAGAGGTATGTGAAGTTCCTATGTCTTTATCAGTCTTCTCTTAAGTGAGTGATAAGTCTTGAGATATCTTAAGATTTATTTCCCCTTTTATTTTTTCATTCTTCATCCACTACTCAATATTCTTTAGATCCCACTTACTTTCCCATTAGAAAAGCAAAAACAAATTTATTTCAATTATTTTTCAGTGCAACTGCTAATACTCTTCTCTCAAGTACTAATAAGCAATTGTGGAGATACTGACATAACTTAGTGTGCCTATATGATTAGTATGTTACATATAATTGCTGCTGTCCTCTCCTCCAATCAGCAGTGCTTCCTATATAGAAGTGAGTACCTAAGGTCTGGGTTTATCAAATGTTGGACGTTTATTTCCTCCTGTGTTCCGGTTTTCTTTAACAAGAGCATGGGGGTGCCGGGGCTGATGGTTAGAACCATGTTTATTTGGCTTAGGAAAGTTTACTTCTGCGATACTGCTCTCTATTAGACCACATAAAACAAACATTTTATTTCTGGTTGTGATTTTTGCTTGTATCTTTCATAAGTGAAGGACTCTTCCACAGAGACACAGAAAAGGTACAACAGGAGTCATATTCCCACTAGGGTCACAGTAGAACCAGCTTGCTCAAAATGAGGTCCTGTTTCCTTGACCCATCTGGAGGCATCCTTCGATATGTCTCGGCAAGGGTGAACACAACGGTAGTCGTCTGCTGTATGACATAATGCTGCACAGAGGATTGGAGCTCGTGCAAGAGAAAGGTAGATAGTGCCCTGCATCCTAATATGCTGCAAGTGTCAACAGTACACCTTGTTGCCAGAAAAGCCTGTGACGGCCTCGTCCAGGCATACTATACCTGAGAAGTTTGCTTGCAGTATTGAAAGGTTCCCATCACACATCCTTATGCAGCAACCCCCACCGCCCCCCCTCTCTCTCCCCCCATGACTGAGTAAATCACATAAACCGAGGAATGAACACAAGAGGGCAATGGTTGTGATTGAGTATTTGTGCTATCACTTGGGATGGAGATTAGAGGAGGAGGCTGAAGAGAAAAGAATAAGGAATACAGCAAGGTGCCTCAGTCAGAGGAGTGCGGTGCAGGAGAATGCTAGGAAGGTGAGAGAATGGTAGCTACCAGCTGAGAGTTGTAGGACACCCATCTTGCTGGACATCATGAGGTCAGTAAACCTTTTGCAGAATGAGACCCAGATCCTGGGCACAATACTTTGGGTGCTGACAACCTCTGCAGCTTGCTGCCACATTCCTGAATGGTGAGGGAATGTGGGAACTGATGGACTTCTATGCGATCCACATTAACCACATCTGCAGTAGGTGTTTGTGTCTTTTGGAACTTCGACTCAGAGTTGATGAACTGGAGTTTCGTACACTGCAATGCATCAAAAAGGGAGAATATTACCTGGATCAGATCCCGCATGTTACAACTGCTACACATCACCTGCCCTACCGTCTTGATTGTGTTTTATTTAACAAATGTTACCTGGACGCCATGTTCCAAAAGGTAGTTACATCCAGTAGGCTAGGTACTTTGAATTTCATCCGTGGCTAGGGACAAGAGGGTGTGACTATGATTGAGGAACCTCACGCACCTGCAGTTGTCCAAGAGAATTGAGGTTCTTCCAACTTGTGTGGATGAGAGCAGGGAAGGCAGGGAGGATGAGCAAACCAACCACGGCACTGTGGTGCAAGGGACCATTCAAGTGATGGGAGTTAAAAGTGACAGTTGTAGTAGAATACAGACTCGTTAGGAAGAATAGGTATGGTTCTCTGCATCTGAGATTGAGGGTCCAGAAGGCTGCGTTATCTACCCAGTGCCTGGGTTAAGGACATCTCCTTGAGACTGGAGAAGAACTTGGAGTGGTAGGGGAAGGATCCAGTTGTTGTGATCCACGTAGATACCAACGATATTGATAGAACTAAGAAAGAGGTTTTACTAAGGGAATATGAGCAGATAGGGGCTAAATTAAAAATGGGAACCACAGAGGTGATAATTTCTGGGTTACCACCTGAGCCACAAGCAAATTGGCATTGGATAACTAAGATCAGAGTATTGAATATGTGGCTAATGATATTGGTAATGATAATCGGAGTATGATGGGACAGGGCAGAGTGTACAAACTTTGCACCAGCAAAAAAGATCAGAATTGGTAACAAGACAGAATTAAAGCTCTATATCTGAATGCTTGCAACATTCGTAACAAGATGGATGAATTGATAGCCCAAATAGAAATAAATGAGTATGATATGATAGACGTCACAAGGGAAATTAGGTTTGGGCAATAAATGCTCGCTTAGCCAGCAATCCCCACATTCCATGAATGAATACATTTTTTAAAAGGAAAAAGAGGTAGGGTAGCTCTATTAAAAGAAGGATGAGATTAGTACAATAGTGAGAAATGATCTTGGTTCAGAAAATGTAGAATCAGTTTGGATGTAGATGAGAAATAGAAAAGGGAAGAGGGAGCAGTTTATAGGATCCTCAACAGTAGCTGCACAGTAGTGTATACATGGAGAAACAATGCGGGCCTGCAATAAGACTTTTATCTTAACATTGATTGGATAGACCAAATTGGCAAACATAGCCTGGAGAATGGGTTCATAGTGTATACAGACAGATTTTCAGAATGATAAACATTCTGGAACCTAGCAGGGTATAGGCTATTTATTGGACCTGGTAACGTGTACTGAGTCAGGATTAATGAAAGATTTCATAGTAAAACATCCTCTAGCCAAGAGTGATTATAAAATTATACAATTTCACATTCAGTTTGAGATTGAGGAATGTAACTCCATAACTGGTGACAGTGAAATAGTGTTTGACAAAGTTACTAGAGTTCTTTGAGGATTTAACAAGCAGGATGGATAAAGGGGAATCAGTAGATGTGGTGCATTTGGAATTCTAAAAGGTATTCAGTAAGATGCCACAGTAAATGTTACTGCACAACCTTATTAGCTTATTATATTGGGGGTGATTTAATGCCATGGATAGGACTGTCTAGCTATCAGGAAACAGTTGGGATAGATGGGTCATTTTCACAATGGCAATCTGTAACTGAGTGCCACAAGGATCAGTGCTGGGGCCTAAATTATTTACAATCTATATTAATGACTTTGATGAAGGGACCAATTATTTTTAGGGGGAGGCAGTGGCCTAATGGTATTGTCACTGGACTAGTAATCCAGAGACTCAAAGTAGTGCTCTGGGGACCTGGGTTCAAGTCCCACCACAGCAGATGGTGGAATTTGAATTCAATAAAGATCTGGAATTAAAAGGGTAATGATGACCGTGAATTGATTGTTATAAAAACCCATCTGGTTCACTAATGTCCCTTGGGAAGGAAATCTACCATCCTTACCTGGTCTAGCCCACATCTGTCTCCAGACCCACAGCAATGCCCTCTGAAATAGTCTAGCAAGCCACTCAGTTGTATCAATCCACTTAAAAAGTCTAAAAGGAATGGAACCAGATGGCCCACCCGTCATCAGCCTAGGCACCAGGAACGACAATGGCAAACTGTCGACCCTGCGAAGTTCTCCTTAGTAACATCTGGGGGCTAATGCCAAAATTGGGAGAGTGCCTCACAAACTAGTCATACTCACGGAAACATATCTTACAGACAATGTCCCAGACACAATCATCAGTACCCTAGCAGAGGTGGCAGCACAGTGGTATATAGTCGAGAGGAAGTTGCCCTAGGAATCCTCAACACCAATTCTGGACCCCATGAAGCCTCATGGCATCAGCTCAAACATGGGCAAGGAAACCTCCTGCTGATTACCATGTACCGCCACCAAACCCTCACCCCTCCAACCAAACCCTAGCTGATGAATCAGTGCTCCTCCTGGAGGAAGCACTGAGGGTGGCAAGGGTGCAGATTGTACTCTGGGTAGGGGACTTCAATGTCCATCACCATAAGAACATAAGAAATAGGAACAGGAGTAGACCATTTGGATCCTCGAGCCTGCTCCGCCATTCGATAAGATCATGGCTGATCATCTTGTGTTTTGAATTCCACAGTCACACCTATTCCCGATAACCTTTGATTCCCTTGCCAAACATGAATCTATCTACCTGTGCCTTAAAAATATTCAGTGACCCCGCCTCCACTGCCTTCTGAGTCAGAGAGTTCCAAAGTCTCTCAATTCTCAGAAAAAAAAAATTCTCCTCATGTCTGTCCTAAAAGGGCGAGCCCTAATTTTAAAACGGTGCCCCTAGTTCTGGATTTACCCACAAGAGGAAACATCCTTTTCATGTCCACCTTGTCAAGGCCGTTCAGGATCTTGTATACTTCAATCAAATTACCCCTCACTCTTGTAAACTCCAATGGAAGCAAGCCCAGTCTGTCCAACCTTTCCTCATAAGACAAACCACTCATTCCAGGTATCAGTTTAGTAAACCTCCTCTGAACCGCCTCCAATGCATTTACATCCTTCCTTAAATAAGGAGACCAAAACTGTACGCAGTATTAGAGGTGACGTCTTACCAATGCCCTGTATAACTCAAGCATAACATCCTTACTTTTATGTTCAAACCCTCTTGTAATTCCATTAGCCGCCTTAATTACTTGCTCTGCCTGCATATTAACTTTTTGTGACTCGTACTAGAACACCTAGATCCTTCTACACCTCAGAATTATGCATCCGCTCTCAATTTAAGTAATACCCTGCTTTTTTGTTCTTCTTGCCAAAAGTGAACAACTTCACATTTTCCCACATTAAACTCCAGATCTTTGCCCACTCACTCAACCTATCTATATCTGCCTGCAACCGCCTCATGTCTTCTTCACAACATACTTTCCTACCTATCTTTGTGTCATCTACAAATTTAGCTACCATGCCTTCAGTCCCCTCATCTAGGTCATTGATGTAAATTATAAAAAGTTGAGGCCCCTGCACAGACCCCTGTGGTACTCGGCTTGTCACATCCTACCAATCTGAAAAAGACCCATTTATGCATGCTCTCTGCTTTCTGCCAGCCAGCCAATCTTCTGTCCATGCCGATACGTTACCCCTACATCATGCACTTTTATTTTCTGTAATAATCTTTGATGTGGCACCTTACCGAATGCCTTCTTGAAATCCAGGTACAACACATCTATAGGCTCCCCTTTATCCACAGTGCATGTTCCTTCAAAAAACGCCAGTAAATTGGTTAAACATGATTTTCCTTTCACAAAACCATGCTGACTCTTCCCGATTGCCTTGAACGTTTCTAAGTGCTGAGCTATAACCTTAATGATTGATCCTAACAACTTCCCCACAACAGACATCAAGCTAATTGGCCTATAGTTTCCTGTTTTCTGTCTCCCTCCCTCCTTGAATAGAGGGATTTTATTTCCTACTTTCCAGTCTGATGGAACCTTTCCACAATAAAACAAATTTTGGAAAATTAACACCAGCGCATCGACTACCTCATTAGCCACCTATTTTAAGACCCTAGGATGTAGTTCATCAGGAGCCGGCCCGCAACTCCATCAATTTGGTTAGCATTGTTTCCCTAGTGAGTTCAATTTCACCAAGTTCCTCTCTCCCTTTCTCCTGATTTGCAGCTATTACTGGAATGTTTTTTGTATCCTCTACAGTGAACACTGAAGCAAAATATTTGTTCCACCATTTCCTTATTATCTACTATAACTCCGCTGTCACTCTCTAGAGGACCAACACTCACTTTACTTCTCTTCTCCTATTTAAAAACCTGTAGAAACTCTTGCTGTTTGCTTTTACATTTCTAGCTAGCATACGCTCATACTCTAATTTCTTTTTCCTGGTTAACCTTTTAGTCATTCTTTGCCGTTCTTTATATTCTAACCAATCATTAGCCCTGCCATTCACCTTTGAAGAGTTTTATGCTTTTTCCTTAAGTTTGATGCTTTCCTTAACTTCTTAGTTAACTACGGATGATGGGTCCTCCACTTAGAATTTTTCTTTATAATAAGAATGTACTTATTCTCAATACTCTGAAATATCCCCTTAAATGTCTGCCACTGCTTCTCTATTGATCTGTCCTCTAGCCTAGTTTCCCAGTTTACACAGCTAGCTCAGCTTTCATGCCCACATAATTGCCCTTATTTAAGTTTAAGATACTAGTCTTAGACCCACTCTTCTCCCTTTCAATCATTTTGTGGTCGCTGCTACCTAGGGCTGCCTTTACTCTGAGGTCATTAATTAATCCTGTCACATTACACAATACCAAGTCTAATATAACCTGCTCTTTGGTTGGTTTCAGAACATGCTGCTCTAAGAAACTATCTCAAAAGCATTCTAAGAACTCCTCATCCAGGCTACTACTACCAATCTGATTTTTTCCAGTTTATAGGTAGATTAAAATCACCCATGATTATGGATGCCAGAAGAGTGGCTCAGTAACACCACCACATACTGAGCTGGCCGAGTCCTGAAAGAAATAGCTGCTAGACTGGTTCTGTGGCAGGTGGTGAGGGAACTAACAAGAGGGAAAAACATACTTGACCTCATCCTCTCCAGTCTGCCTGCTGCAGTGACATCTGTCCATGACAGTATCAGTAGGAGTGAGCACCGCACAGTCCTTATGGTGACATCGTCCCATCTTCACATTGAGGATACCCTCCATTGTGTTGTGTGGCACTACCACCGTGCTAAATGGGATAGATTTCGAACAGATCTATCAACTCAAGACTGAGCAACAATGAGGCTCTGTGGGGCAGCAGCAGAATTGTACTCACCCACAATCTGTAACCTCATGGCCCGGCATATCCCCCACTCTACCATTATCACCAAGCCAGGGGATCAACCCTGATTCAATGAAGAGTGCAGGAGGGCATGCCAGAAGTAGCACCAGGCATATGTAAAGTTGTATCAACCTCATGAAGGACTACTTGTATGCCAAATAGCATAAGCAGCAAGTGATAGACAGAGCTAAGCGATCCCACCACCAACAGATCAGATCTAAGCTCTGCAGTCCTGCCACATCCATTCGTAAATGGTGGTGGACAATGAAGCAACTCACTGGAGGAGGCTCCACAAATATTCCCATCCTCAATGATGGGGGAAGCCCAGCACAACAGTGCAAAAGATAAGGCTGAAACATTTGCAACAATCTTCAGCCAGAATTGCTGAGTGGATGATCCATCTCTGCTTCCTCTGGAGGTCCCCAGCATCACAAATGTAAGTCTGCAGGCAATTCGGTTCACTTCACGTGATATTAAGACGGCTGAAGGCTCTAGATACTGCAAAGGCTATGGGCCCTGACAATATTCCGGTAATAGTACTGAAGACTTGTGCTCCAGAACTTGGCGTGCCCCTAGCCAAGCTGTTCCGGTACAGCTACAACACAGGCATCTACACGACCATGTGGAAAATTGCCCAGGTATGTCCCGTTCAGAAAAAGCAGGACAACTCCAACTCGGCCATTTACTGCCCCATCAGTCTAGTCTCAATCATCAGTAGAGTGATGAAGGGATCATCAACAGTGCTATCAAGCAGCAACTGCTTAGCAATGACCTGCTCACTGACGCTCAATTTGGGTTCCGCCAGGGCCACTCAGCTCCTGACCTCATTATAGCCTTAGTTCAAACATGGACAAATGAGCTGAACTCCCGAGGTGAGGTGAGAATGATTGCCCTTGACATCAGGCAGCATTTGATTGAGTATGGCATCAAGGAGCCTTAGCAAAACTGGAGTCGATGGGAATTGGGAAAAACTCTCCACTGGTTGGAGTCATACCAAGCACAAAGGAAGATGGTTATGGTTGTTGGAGGTCAATCACCTCAGTCTCAGGACATCCCTGCAGGAGTTCCTCAGGGTAGTGCCTTCAGCCCAACCATCTTCAGCTGCTTCATCAATGACCTTCCTTCCATCATAAGGTCAGAGGTGGGGATATTGGCTGATGATTGCACAATTGTGCAGCACCATTCACTCAGATATTGAAGCAATCCATGTCCAAATGCAGCAAGACCTGGACAATTTCCAGGCTTGGGCTGACAAGTGGCAAGTAACATCCGTGCCATGCAAGTGCCAGTCAATGACCATCTCCAACCAGAAAGAATCTAACCATTGCCCCTTGACATTCAAAGGTATTACTATCGCTGATTCCCTCACTATCAACATCCTGGGGATTACCATTGAACAGAAACTGAACTGGACTAGTCATATAAATACTGTGGCTGCAAGAGCAGGTCACAGGCTAGGAATCTTGCAGCGAGTGCCCCACCACCTGACTCCCCAAAGCTTGTCCACCATCTACAAGAAACAAGTCAGGAATTTGATGGAATACTCTCCACTTGCCTGGAGTGGTGCAGTTCCAACACTCTAGAAGCTCGACTCCAGCCAGGACAAAGCAGCCCATTTGATTAGCATCCCTTCCACAGACATTCACTCCCTCCACCACAGCAGCAGCAGCGTGTACCATGTACAAGATGCACTGCAGGAATTCACCAAGGCTCCTTAGACAGGACCTTCCAAACCCCACGGCCAGTACTACCTCGAAGGACAAGGGCAGCAGACATGGGAACACCACCATCTGGAAGTTCCTCTCCAAGCCGCTCACCACCTTGACTTGGAAATATATTGCCGTTGCTGGGTCAAAGTCCTGGAACTCCCTCTCTCACAGCACTGTGGGTGCACCTACACTACATGGACTACAGCGGTTCAAGAAGACAGCTCACCACCACCTTCTCAAGGGCAATTAGGGATAGGCAACAAGCTGGCCCAGCCAGCAACACCCACATCCCATCAATGAATAATTTTAAAAAATTGCTGATGATACGTAGATAGATAGGTAAGCAAGTTGGGGAGAATATGAAGAGTCTGGAAAGGATTATGGAAAGGTTCCATGAGTGAGCAAAAAGTTGGCAGATGGACCATAATGTGGGAAAAATAGGTTGTTTACTTTGGCACAAAGAACAGGAGAACAGAATATTATTTAAATGGAGAGAGGGACTGCAGAATGCTGCAATACAGAGGGATCTGGGTGTCCTTGTACATGAATCACAAAGTCAGCTTACAGATACAGCAAGTAATGAGGAAGACAAATGGAATGTTGGCCTTCATTACAAGGGGGATGGAGTATAAAAGTAGAGAAGCCTTGCAACAACTGTACAGGGCATTGGTGAGATCACATCTAGAGCACTGTGTAGAAGGCTTAGTCTCCTTATTTAAGGAGTGACATCCTTGCACTGGAAGCAGTTCAGAGAAGGTTCGTTAGGTTGATTCCTGAGATGAGGGCTTATGAGAAAAGGTTGAGCATGTTGGGCTTACATTCATTGGAGTTCAGAAGAATGAGAGATGATCTTATTGAAACACAAGATTCTGAGAGGACTTTACAGGGTAGATGCTAAGAGGATATTTCCACTCAGGGATCTAGAACTAGGGGCACAATTTTAAAATGAATCTCCCATTTAAGATGGAAATGATGAGGAATTTCTGCTCTGAGGGTCATTAGTGTTTGGAATTCTCTTCCCCAGCAGCAGTGGAGGCTGGGTCATTGATTATATTCAAGGTTGAGTTAGATTTTTGATTGACAAGAGTTGACGGTTATGGGGACAGGCAGGAAAGTGGAATCTATGTTACAATCAGATCAGCCATGATTTTATTGAATGGCAGCGTAGTCCCCAGGGGGCCAAATAACCTACTCCTCCAATTTCTTGTACTTATTAATTGTTGCGTGTACATGGGAAGTTCCCCTTTCAGCATTCCGAAGAGACCGTTCCCTCTGTGACACCCTGGTCTGCTCCTCAATTACACCAACCATCCTGTGCCCTTCCCACCACACCTTTCCATGCAAACGCAAGACATGTAACATCTTCCCATTTACCTCTTCTTACAGTCTAAAGACCTCGAACGCTCCCTCCAGATGAAGCAGTGATATATGTGTACTTCTTTCAATTTAATATACTGTATTTGCTGCTCACATTGCGGTCTCCTTTACACTGAGGAGACCAAATGCAGATTGTGACTGCTTTGCAGAACACCTCAGTTCAGTTCACAGGCATGGCCCTGAGCCCCTGGTGGCCTGTCATTTTAATTCCCCACCTTGCTCTCACACTGACATCTCTGCCCTTGGCTTGCTGCACTGCTCCAGTGAAACTCAACGCAAGTTTGAGGAATAGCACCTCATCTTTTGATTAGACACCTTACAGCCTCCCAGACTCAACATTGTGTTCAACAATTTCAGACTGTCAACTCTGTCCCCCTACTGTGAATGTTTTAGTTTTTCTCTTATTTTTGCTTTCAGACAGTGAGACACCCTGCTCTATGTGCATCTTTTGTTTCATTGTTTTCGTGCCCCATTACCATTCCCTGTAAGACTAACTCTTCTGTCATTCAATTGCCTCTGTCTTCCACTTGATAACAGATTCCTTCGTCCTTGTCCCATCTGCCCCTTGCTCAAAACCTATTACACTTCTAACTTTTCCCAGTTCTGATGAAAGGTCATCAACCTGAAAAGTTAACTCTGTTTCCCTCTCTAGATGCAGCCTGACATGCTGAGTATTTCCAACATTTCCAGCTTTAATCTCTTATTTCCAGTATATGCAGTATTTTGCTTTTCAATTTGCATTTATATGTTGCCTTATCTCCAGAGGTACTTTCCAGAAGCTTAACTGAACATAATTTGACACCGAGCCACAAGATTAGAATAGGTGATAAGAGTTTTAAAGAGGGTCTTAAGAAGGAGAGAAAGGAAGAGAGATATAGGGAGGGAACTTCAGAGCTTTTGAATAAGGAAGTCTTGCTACAGTTGTATAGGTGAGATCACACCTCCAAATAGTGTTGCTTTGCCTCCATATTTAAGGAAGGATATAGTTGCATTATAGTTGCCAGTACGGCAAAGGTTCACTAGAACGCCTAGACAAGTTGTTCCAGTATAGCTACAATACTGGCACCTACCCGATGATATGGAAAATTGCCCAAGTATAGCCTATCCACAAGCAGCTAGACAAATCCAAACCAGCTAATTGCCACCCTATCCGCCTACTTGCCATCATCAGCAAAGTGATGGAACGGCTGATCAACAGTGCTATCAAGTGACACTTACTCAGCAATAACCTACTCACTGACGCTCAGTTTGGATTCTGCCAGGGTGGTTCAGCTTCTGACCTCATTACAGCCTTGGCCCAATCATGGACAAAAGAGCTGAACTCGAGGTGAGGTGATTGTGCCTGCACTCGATATCAAGACCACATTTGACTGTGTGGCATCAAGGCGCCCTAGCAAAACTGGAGTCAGTGAGAATCAGGGGGAAATTGCTCCAGTGTTTGGAGTCCTACCTGGCACAAAGGAAGATGGTTGTGGTTGTTGAAGGTCAATCATCTCAGTTCCAAGACATTGCTGCAAGAGTTCCTCAGGGTTGTGCCCTAGACCCAACCATCTTCAGCTGCTTTATCAATGACCTTCCCTCCATCATAAGGTCAGATGTGGAGATCTTTGTTGATGATTGCACAATGCCCAACACTATTCGTAGCTCCTCAGGTACCAAAGCAGTCAGTGTCCATTTTCAGCAAGACCTGGATAGCATTCAAACTTGGGCTGACAAGTGGCAAGTAACATTTGTACCACAAAAGTGGAAGGCAATGACCATTTCCAACAAGAGAGAATCTAACCATCTCCCCTTGACATTCAATGGCATTATCATCACTGAATCCCTCATTATCAACCTCCTGGGAGTCACCATTGACCAGAAATTGAACTGGACCAGCTGCATAAATACATTGGCTACAAGAGCAGGCCAGAGACTGGGAATTCTGTGATGAGTAACTTGCCTCCTGACTCTCCAAAGCCTGTCCACCATCTACAAGGCCCAAGTCAGGGATATAATGGAGTACTCTCCACTTGCCTGGATGAACATAGCACCAACAACACTCGAGGAACTTGACTATCCAGGACAAAGCAGCCCGCTTGTTTGGCATCCCATCCAACAACTTAAACATTTACTCCCCTCACCACCAATGCACAGTGGCAGCAGTGAGTATCATCTACAAGATGAACTGCAGCAACTCACCAAGGCTCCTTTGATAGTATCTTCCAAACCCTCAACCTCTACCGCCTAAAAGGACAAGTGCAGCAGATGCATGGGAACACCTCCACCTGCAAGTTCCCCTCCAAGCCACACAATATCTTGACTTGAACTATATCGCCATTCCTTCACTGTTGCTGGGTCAAAATCCTGGAACTCCCTAACAGTACTGTGGGTGTACCTACACCAGATGTACTGCAGTGGTTCAAAAGGTGACTCACCACCAGCTTCTCGAGGACAGTTAGGGATGGGCAATAAATGCTGGTCTAGTGAAAGGGAAAAAAAGGATTGGTCCTTGGGATGAGAGATTTGCTCTTTGATAGGCCAAGTACTTTGAGTCTGTATTCTTTGGAGTTTAGAAGAATGAAAGGTGACCTAATTGAAACATACAAAATTGTGAAGGAGCTTGACAAGATAGATGCAGAGGTTATTTCTGCTGGCTGGGGAACCTAGAACATGTGGACACAATCTCAGGATAAGGAACTGACTATATAGGACTGAGATGAGAAGAAATTTCTTCACTTAAGGGGTTGTGCACCTTTGTAATTCTCTCCCCCAGAAGTTTGTGGATGCGCCATTGTTGAATAGATTTAAGGCTGAAATAGATTTTTGATCTCTCAAGGGAATCGAGCGATACGGGCAGCAGGCAGATGTGGAGAGTGATGCTGGGATGTCTTTTTCCCTTTTCTCCTCACCTCTTGATTGCTCACAACAAGATCTGCGTTTTCGAGGGTGTGTTTTAAACCTTTTGAGCGTTGTAACTTTTATTAACACGAAGCAGGCTTTTGTATAAGTTTAACGGTTTATACACACACCCCGAAATGTAAGTGCAATTGAAAATCACTCGCTCCCAACTCATAAATGGTTTATCATTTTGAATGTCTTTTCAAGGGAGGGTATTCCACCCATGGTCATTTACATTTTAAGAACTTTCCAGAGACCCATGTTAATTCTTTGCAGAAATCACAGGTCACCTGACCCTTGGCGGCCATTTCACAGCACGTTGTCTACTATTTTTTTAAAGTCAATTTCAGAAAGTCCACATTGCAATAAGTCTACACATTGAAAGTTAGGAATATGATAGCTTGGCAAAGCATGACAAGTTGGAGATCAGCCATGATCATACTGAATGGTGGAGCTTGCTTGACAGGCTGTATGGTCTACACCTCTTATATTTATCATGCTCTTATGTTCCTAAAGACGAGGTCTCTAAATGGTTGGAGACCACACGTACCCCAGAGGACATGCTGCAGGATTTCTCAGCAGTCCCAACGCAAGGACTCCATGGGAATTGCCCTGGAAGTTTCAACTTACCCCCTGTTTTCCCAGACCCTCTGATAAAGTCTCCATTGAGTTAAGAGTTGAAAAATTCAGAGGGTTCCGAACTACGTAGCTGGATAGTAACCCAGGAAATATTAAACAGAGAAAAAAGTGTAACTCCTGGGTAACTGTACAACTGACACTGCTGACTCTCCACTGCGCCCCCCCCCCCCCCCCCCCCCCCCCCCCCTGGACGCACCACACCCTGCAACCCTCCGCCCATGGCCCTCCCACGGGCCCTCCGGCGCCCCTCCCCCCCCAGCCCACTAATAAGCTATTTAAGCTTTAATAAGCTATTTAATATATAGCTATTAAAGCTATAATAAGCGTTTCAGTGTTTTAGTGAATGAACACATGCCAAAATATGGCAGCTAGTGCTGTAAAAAAGCGGCATGGCTTGGCTTGGCTTCCCCTGACTTTCCTACATTATGAGGAAGGATTCCGAGAACAGGTATGCTCTGCCTTTCTGAAGCGGAGGCCTGTTTCGTAAGTCCAGGCCAGAGATGCAGAACTCAATTTTCGTGTTTAAAAAAAAAGTAGGTGCGGAGCAGCAATCTGACGATGATTGCTACTACTTGGAAGATTTAGCCCTAGGATCCTAAAGGTGCAGCCACCAGTAATGTAGCGATTAAAATCAATGATGTGTAAGAGCCAGGATTAGAGGAGCACAGAGATCTGAGGGTTGTAGGGCTGGAAGAGGTTGCATTGATATGAAGGGTGAGACCATGAAGCAATTTGAAAACGAGGCTGAGAATTTGGGGGAGACTGTGGCATAGTGGTAATGTCACTGGACTAGTAATCCGGAGGCCCAGGCTTATTGCTCATGGGGCATGGTTTCAAATCACACAATGAAGGCTGGTGGAATTTAAACTCCATTAATATTTCTGGAATTTTGAGCTGTCTCAGTAATGGTGACCATGAAACACTCATCGATTGTTGTGCAAACCTAACTGGTTCGCCAATGCCCTTTTAGGGAAGGAAATATGCTATCCTTACCTGGTCTGGCCTACATGTGACTCCAGATCCACAGTAATGTAGTTGACTCTTAACTGCCATCTGAAATGGCTGAGCAAATCACTCAATTTAAGTGCAATTAAGGATGGGCAACAAACGTTGGCCTTGTATGTGACACTCGCGTTCCAGTTATTTAACTAACATTAATTAATTAACATTATCAATTAACATTGGCCCCTGGATAGCAGTGCCTCGATGTACTAGGCACCAAGTACAAGCACTAGGATGATGGATGACAGGACATGGTGCATGTTGAAATGTGTCAAAATTTTATATCAGTTCTTGTTTATGGACGGTGGAAGGTGGGTGACTGTCTAAAAGAGAATTGGAACAGACAAGTCCAGAGATGAAGTTATGTTTGAGGATTCCAGCAACAGATGAGCTAAGTTATACTTAAAATAGATTTCCTTGTATCTGGCTTTTATTTTTCTGGTTTATAGATACAATTCATGACCCGATGAAAAGAAAGAAGAATATAGGGAAGCAAAGACAATGAAAGATTTGCATTTATGTAACACCTTTCACGACATCAGGATATCCCAAAATGCTTTCCAGCCAATGAATTACTTTTTGAAGTATAATGTAGCAAACGTGGCAGCCAATTTGTACACAGCAAGACCCTACAAGCAATAGTGTGATAATGACCTGATTTTTTTTTTTACTCAGAATTGGTTGAAGGAAAAATATTGACCAAGATACTGGGGCAGAATTCCTTGCTCTTCAAAGTAGTGCTATTGAAACTTTTACATGCATCTAAGAGCATAGACAAGACCTCACTTTAATGTTTCATCTGAAAGATGACACCTCTGACATTGCAGCACTCCCTCTACTGCACTAAAGTGTCAGCTTAGATTTTGTGCTAATACTGACTCTGACGAGAGTGTTATCGGTAAGCCATGACTGACACTGCTAGGGACTAATTTCGAGATCAAATATGTGGTGTACGTAAAAGACCACTCAGATTTAGATAGTTCTTGTCGCATCCTTAGAGTGTCCCAAAGCACTTATAATGAATTGCTTTTGAAATGTAGCCACTGTTGTTTTGTAAACAAACATGGCAGGTAATTTGCATGCAGCAAGGTTTGGCAAACAATAATGAGATAAAGGACCAGATAATCTGTTTGGTTCCAATTTCCACCCCTCCATCATTTTCACATGGTCCATCTCTGACACTTCCCTTCCCTTCCTTGACCTCTCTGTCTCAATTTCTGGTGGTAGACTGTCCACCAATATTCATTACATATTCAGATATTCAATATTCATTACATATTCAGATCATTACATATTCAGATCTTGTAGAATTTAGCTAAACTATGTTTTTGGGTTGAAACTTTTATAGAATTGTTTAACTTAGTGCAGCAGAACCCATGAACAGGCTGCAACTGTTCATAGTATTTTGAACAAGTAGCCTTGAGCTGAAGGGCCTCGTTCCATTCCCCCTTTGCATCACCTTAGGCACATTACATGAATGCTTTGTACTTTCCTGATTTATCTACAAGTTTCAAATGCAAACAAAGTGCAAATACTCTATATAAAAAAAATTAAAGCAAAACTCTCCAGATGCTGGAAATCTGAAATAAAAACAAAAGACTGGAAAAACCCAGCAGGTCTGGCAGCATCTGTGAAGTAAGAAATGGAGTTAACGTTTCGAGTCTGTATGACTCCTCTTCAGCTCTGCAGAAGTCATACGGACTCGAAACATTAATTCTGTTTCTCGCTCCACAGATGCTGACAGACCTGCTGAATTTTTCCAGCATTTTTTTGTTTAGTGCAACTGCTCTCCCTTTCAGGGTAAAACCCAGTTCTTCTCCAGAGGAGGATTCTAAACAGTTGAGCAAATTAACCGGACAGTCCAGGATATGGAGGCTTTGGCGCTGCTATGGTCCAAACTGTAAAAATATGTTGGCCTTTGGGAATTTACGTTTTGCACTTCTTTTGTATATTATTGTTCATAAGGTTTGTAAAAGTTGAATGTATAGGAAAAATGTTCAATTGTTTAGCTTGTATGTAATCCTTTCTCTTTGAAACTGAACCACTACACACACAGCCACCTCCTGGAGTCGTCTTTCAATATTTTAACCTGTTGTAACTTGTGGATGTTGTGGCTCTTGCTTTTCTCACAGTCTTTGTTTTTTTTCTTCCAAAGAACTAAAGACATGATTTCCTCAAACTGTTGTGTACATCACCTGATGTGTATATGATGCAAGTTTCTATGATTCATAAAGGAACAGTTTTTTTTTGTAGAATTATGATGTTGGGCTCCATTTATGGAATGAGAAGCACTATATCTAAAGTCAAGCAATGTAGGTTAACAAGAAAATAAATTACACTTTGGGAAACAGAAATGTGATAAGTCTAATAATGGTTCTCCAAACAGACTTTATGAATTTTACTTTTTGCCCCATAGTTGCTGCTTCATGTTTAAAAAATATTTTAATACAGGGAAGTTCCACTTTCATCTGCATCAATGAGTTGGAGTCCTCCACCTAGTGCTATTGCTGACCTTACAGGGAAATTTCAAGAAGAGAAGGCTAACCTACTAGACCAGCTAGAAAAAAGGAATGAAGAACTTCAAAGCCTTAAAACATCACTGATAGCTGAACAACAGGTAGATTTCCTAATGTTGTCTATTTTATAAATTCTATTTTTTGTTATATAAAATTGTTTTATTTTAAAGTCTTAGTTCTAAGTTCATAAGGTGTCAGCCATGACACAATTGATAATACTATCACCCAGAGTCAGAATGTTGTAGGTTCAAGTCCCAATTCAAGGATATAAGCCCAAAATATAGGCTGGCACTCCAATTTAGTAAAATGAAGTTGTGCTGCACTATCAGATGTACTGGGTGGAACTTGGTGTTTGCGACGCAGGTCCCGCCCACTGGTTGGAGAACCAGTGGGAAACCTGCATGGCTTCTGTGGGGGAGGCCTGACTGAATTAACTGGCCACGTCAGGGCTTTCCTGGAATTTAGAATCCCAGGGATGGAAATCCCCATGATCTGCTGACCAATCAGAGACCAACAGCTCTCCATTGCCAGCATCACCACCAGGAACACTGGCTGCTGCCGGTAATTCTCTAAGGACTTCACCAGGGATCCTGCTGGATCCCTAGACTCAGGTGAGTGAAGGTGATGTGAGGGTTGCGGGAGAGGGGTTCAGGGAGTGGAAGAGGGGTGGCTTTCATTGACCATCCCTGTTGCTGGGTCCCTTGATCGGGCACTGTGCATGTGAAAGACAGACCCCTTCTAGAAGGTCACTTGTATTTAATCCCTGAGCCACCACTAAATCCCAGTGGGCTCTGGGATGATTACGTCAATTGGTTTGATAATGAGCCAAACTGACGTCTCACTGTAAGTGGGTGAGTTTCCCACATTGGCCCGCTCCTGCCTGCAAAGTTAATTGCAGGAGGTTTCCCCGTCACCGGGAGCCTGGCGTGCAGCCTTTCCCATGACTAAGTGAGCCTGGCTGTCCTGTTTCCTGCTGCGACAGACTGGATTAAATTTTGCCTGCTGTCTTTCAGATCAGCTGTTAAACCAAGGCCACATCTGCCCTCAGATGGATATAAAAGGTCCTAGAGCACTATTTTAAAGAAGAGCATAGGAATTATCACCTGAATTCCTGCTGATATTTATCCCTGAGCAGCGTAGTAAAACAGCATTTGTGCATTGTGACATTTCTGTTTCTGGGACCTTGCTGTGCTCCAGGTTTTCCTACATTACAACAGCAAGCATACTTCAACAGTAAAGTGCTTTGGAACACCCTGAGGTAGTGAAATGTGCTACATAAATGGTATAAATCCTGGTGCTGATGGTCTGTTGTATCTCTTGAATTGCTAGCTTTGGATTACTTTCCTTAGTCTGTTGCACTTGTCGCATGGCACTACTGCCATGATATGATTTGGGAGGCGGTGGGTGGGGGCTGCGGTTGATGGCTGCCTTACTGTGAAACAGATGTTATTAATTGGAAAGTTGGTGATGGTAGGAACAAACAGTTTAGCCCCTTGTGTTGGCTCTCTTACTAACTGGCGTAGGAGCGGTCTAGCAACTGCATCTTTCAGAACTCGGCAGCTCAGTCAGTTTTTTTAATACTGAACCACTAAGTGTTGGACAGAGGAGAGGTGAAGAAGCAAAAAAGAGAAGTGAAGAGGGATTATGAGAAAAGACTGGCAGCCAACATAAAGGGGAATCCCAAAGTCTTCTATAAGCACATAAATAGTAAAAGGGTGGTAAAAGGAAGAGTAGGGCTGAAGGAGATTTACACATGGAGACGGGGCATGGCTGAGGTGCTAAATGAATATTTTGCATCTGTCTTTACCAAGGAAGCAGATGCTACCCAGGCCATGGCGACAGAGGAGGAAACCCTGTCACTAGAAGTGTTCAAAATTGATAATTTATCCAATACCTCCTCCTTATCAGTACTTAAAGTTGACAAGGCACCAGGACCGAACGAGATGCACCTAAGGATATTGAAAGAAGTGAGAGTGGAAATTACAGGGGCACTGGCCATAATCTTTCAGTCTTTAGACTCGGGAGGTGCCAGTGGACTGGAGAATTGCAAACATTGCGCCCTTGTTTAAAAAAGGTTGCAAGGAGAAGCCTAGCAATTACAGACCAGTCAGTTTAACTTTGGTGATGGGGAAGCTCCTCGAAACAATTATTTGGGATTGAATTAATGGTCACATGGAAAATGTGGGTTGATTAGGAAGAGTCAACATGGATTTCTTAAGGGAAAATCATGTTTAGCTAACTTGCTGGAGTTTTTTGAAGAGGTGACAGAGGGTTGATGAGGGTAATGCTGTTGATGTGGTGTACATGGACTTCCAAAAGGCATTTGATACAGTGCTGCACAACAGACTTGAGGAAAGTTATAGCTCATGAAATTAAAGGGACAGTAGCAATGCAGATAGAAAATTGGCTGACTAATAGGAAACAGCGAGTAATGGTTAATGGGTATTTTTCAGACTGGAGGAAGGTTTGTAGTGGAGTCCCCAAGGGCCGGTATTGGGACCCTTGCTTTTCCTGATATATATTAATGATCTAGATCTTGGTGTGCAAGGAACAATTTAAAAGTTTGCGAATGATACAAAACTTGGAAGGATTGTAAACTGTGAGGAGGACAGTGTAGAACTTCAAAAGGACATAAACAAGTTGGTGGAGTGAGAAGATAGGTGGCAGTTGAAGTCCAATGCAGAGAAGTGTGGGGTGATTCATTTTGATAGGAAGAACATGGAGAGACAATATAAAGTAAGGGATACAACTCTAAAGGGTGTGCAGGAGCAGAGGGACTTGGGTGTATATGTGCATAAGTCATTAAAGTGACAGGACAGGTGGAGAGAGCTGTTAGTAAAGCATACAGTATCCTAGGCATTATTAATAGTGGCACTAGTGGAGTATTGTGTACAGTTCTGGGTGCCACAGTTTAGGAAGGATGTGAATGCATTGGAGAGAGTGCAGAAGAGGTTTACAAAAATGGCTCCAGGGATGAGAAACTTCAGTTATGAAGATAGATTGGAGAGGTCGGAACTGTCTTCCTCGGAGAGGAGAAGACAAAGGGGTGATTAGATAAAGGTGTTCAAAATCATGAGGGGTCTGGACAGAATAGATAGGGAGAAACTGTTCCCACTCGTAAAAGGATCGAGAATGAGAGGGCACAGATTTAAAGTGATTTGCAAAAGAAGCAAATGCGATGTGAGAGAACTTTTTTCACACAGCGAGTGGTTCGGGTCTGGAATGCACTGCATGGAAGTGTGGTGGAAGCAGGTTCAATCAAGGTTCAATCAAGGTATTCGAGAGGGCATTAGATAATTATTTAAGTAGAAATAATGTGTGCAGGGTTACAGGGAAAAGGCAGGAGAATGGCACCGAGTCATAATGCTCATTCGGTGAGTTGGTGCAGACATAATGGGCTGAATGGCCTCCTTCTGCACCGTAACAATTCTGAGATTCCAGAATCCAAAGCAGTTAATGGGGAAAATGATGCAGACATTGAAGCCAACGAGAAATTTAGTTGTAGGGGACACAAAAGTGGATAACCATGGACATTATAGACAGAATGGGGAGGAGATAACATGGTGCTACAACAGGAGAACAGCTGCTAGTGTCATATTCCATAATAAGTCCCTTGTCTCCATCATCTTGGTCGTTACCGCCTACATTGTTTCTAAAATTTCATCATCTTTGTTTGCAGACCTGTCTTGACCTCCATTTTAGTTTCTGCCACTTACATTCCAATGAATGTCTTCTGCTATTCTGAGTCTTGATCCGTCTCAATATTTTTATTCAAATGTTATTTTTACCACCATTCACGAGACTTCACTAATCATGAGACTTCTGTGTAAGTCTCCATTCCTGTCGCTTGCTTTAGTGATGTTAATTACTAGAAACACCGTGTTTTCCAGATTGTGTACATCACAAGCAGCAACGAATATAACTAAGTTAGGGCTGACAGTTGCTCCCAAAAGGTCAGCACATCAGGCATCCCAAGGAAACCATTATTGAATCAGGGACAAAAACTCAACAAAATCAACATAAGCAAGGTAACATTGGAGAAATTGATGGCACTAAAGAGCGCCAAATCCCCATGACCAAATGGTTTCCAGCTCACTATTTTAAAAGAAGTAGGTGAGAACACTGCAATTGCCCTGACTATAATTTTCTAAAGTTTTCTTGATTCTAGAGCTGCTCCTTTAAATTGAAAGATTGTGCATGTCCATCTGCTAGTTAAGAAAGGTGAGGGGGAAAACCAGGGAATTATAGACCATTTAGCCTAATATCTGTTGTCAGGAAATTTCTAAAGCATATAATTAAAGAATGGGTGACTGAGCACCTTGAAAATTTTCAACTGATCAGAGACAGCCAGCATGAATTTGTAAAGGATAAGTCATCCCTCATAAATCTGATTTGAGTTTTTTGAAGAGATAAACTGAAATGTTGGATAGGGGAGCACCTATGGACTTCAAGAAGACATTTGATAAACAACAACATCATCACCCTTTCTCCTCAGAAAAGCAACCCTTGACCCCACTGTCGTTGCAAACTATTGTTCCATCTCCAAGCTTCCATTCATCTCTCAAGTCACCTTCCAAATCTGTGTCTATCTGCCACAGAACTCCATGTTTGAATCCTTCCAGTTGGGGCTTCCACCTCTGCCACAGTACCAAAACAGTTCTTATCAAAGTCACAGGTAATATCGAGTGTGAATGTGACAAAGTAAACTATCCCTCCTCATCTCTTTCAACTTGTCTCCAGCCTTTGACACAGTTGACCAGACCATCCTCCTCCAATGCCAGACCTCATTCATCCAACCGGATGGGACTGCACTTGCCTAACACCATTCTTATCAATCCAATTGTATCCAGAGTATCACTTGTGATGGCTTCTGTCCTGTACCATACCTCTTGTGTTTCCCAAGGATCTATTCTTGGTGTAGCGACATCTGAAAACAGTGATAGATTTCACATTTACACTGACACCTAACCCCCACCTCACTGTCACCTTTCTCGATTGCTCCACTGTCTAAGTTATCAGACTGCTTGTCCAACACCCAGTTCTGGATGAGCTGAAATTTCTTCCGGTTAAATATTGGGAAGATTGAAGCCATTGTTTTTGATTCCCACCACAAAGTCTGTTGTCTAACTATTAACCTCATCCCTTTTCCCTGGCAGTTGTCTGAGGCTGCAACCTCGGTTTCATTATTTGACCCCCGCGATGAGCTTTCAACCACACATCCATGCTGCCACCAAGGCCCACCTCTTTTCACTTCAGGAACATAGCCCGAATCCACCCCTCCTTAGCCCTTCTGTTGAAATCCTCGTCCATGCCTTTTGTTACCTTTAGTATTGGCTATTTTAAAGCACTCCTGGCTGGCCCTCCCATTTTATCCTCCATAACTTGAGGCCATCTTAAATTCTGCTGCCCAGATCCAAGCTCATATTTCATCACCCCTCTGCTTGCTGGCTTACTCTGACTTCTGGTTAAGCAATGCCTCAATTTTAAAATCTTCATTATTGTTTTCAAACCCTCGCATGGCTTGCCCCCTCTGTGTTTTTAATCATTTCTAGCCCTACAACCCTCTGAGATACCTGCACGCGTTTCATTCTGGCCTCTTGAGCATCCCAATTTTAATCGCACCACCACTGGTGCCTCTGCCTTCCCCATGCTCTTTCCGCATTTCTACCTCACTTTCCTCCTTTACGTTGCTCCTTAAAATCCGCCTCTTTGACCAAGTTTTTGATCATCTGCCCTGATGTTGTTATACTTTGTTTACTAATGCCTTGGGACACTTATCTAATTTAAAGGTACTATATAAATACATGTTCTCCTTATTGATCAAGCTCCTCAAGAGAGATTGTTAGCTAAAGTTAAACCTCAGAGAACTGAAGGGAAATTAATGACCTGATTAAGAAATTGACCTGGAAACGGTGTAGGGTTAATGGGGAGATACTCTAATTGATAGGAAGTGACTCATGTCCCACAAGGATCTCTGATGGTTTTACTGTGTTTATTAACAACAACGATGACTTGGATGATGGGATAGAAAGCTACTCATCCAAATTTTCCGACGACATGAAGATGGTAGGTTTTGTAAACTGTGCAGAGAAAAGTGTAAAATTACAAAGAGGCTAATCAGCTAAGTAAATGGGCAAAACTGGGTCAGATAGGATTTCAACATAAGCAAATATGAGTTTATCCACCTTGGACTGAAAAAGGATAAAACAGAGTACTTTCTAAGTGGTGAAAAACTAGAAACAATGGATGTCTGAGTAAGTCAGGAGTCAAGTGACTTGGTGACCCAAGTGCACAGATCATTAAAATGGTATGAACAGGTACAGGAAGTAATCAAAAAGGCTACTGGAACACTGGCCTTTATATCTAGACAGCTAGAATACAAGGGGGTAGAAGTCATGCTTCAGCCATATAAAGCCCGCATAACAGCATACCTGCAGCAATGTACGCAGTTATGGACACCACACCTTAGGACAGATATATTGACTTTGGAAGTAGTGCAATGTAAATTTTTACTGGAGTAATATTTGTACTCTTTGTTAAGCTGCAAGGAGAGATTAAATAAACTCTGGTTGTATTCCCTGGAATTTAGAAGCTTAAAGGGGTGATTTGATATTTTTTTCAAGATGTTAAGGGGAGTAGATAGGGAAAAATAATTTCTGCTAGTTGGGGAGTCTAGGCCTAGGACGTATTATGCAGACTTTCCAAGAGTGAAATTAGGAAGCATTTCTTCATGCAAAGGCTAGTAGAAGTTTGGAACTCTTTTCCATAAAAGGCAATTGTGCTGCCTGAATTGTTAATTTTCAAGGCTAACTTTGATGGATTTTTGTTAAGGAATATGGGCAGAAGCTGGTAAATGGACTTAGATCACAGATCATTTGACAAAGTTGAGATTGTTCTACTAACATGTTTCTGGGTGTCTCTGCTTCAGAGCACTGAACAATTCATTAAGAGAAAAATTGTTGATATGCAGCTATACTTGGGTCGTGAACAAGTTTTTCAGATGCCAAAGGGAATCAATAATCAAGGTGCAAGTAGGTTAAACTTGGACTGTGAGCAGAAACTTGGAGGATGTTAGTATAAAATTAACTTTGAAGTTGAGATTATAAGAATTATTTTTCTCTATCACCCCATTTATAACTCAAAGCAATGAAGATGTGAAATTAGACAGCTAATTTAAGGACTTTTTGCACTTAGTTTTCTACTGTTACAGCAAACAGCACTTTGTGCGTAGATGTACAGTAGGCATGGGCAAGGAGCCCAATTTTAAAAATAAGTCATAAAATTTTGTACTTGGTGATTTGAGGGCAAGTCTTCCCGTCTTCAGAGTATTGAACGTGTACCTGATCCCCAGAGGTATAATTGCCATAGTTATATCTGGGCAGCTTAATGATATTTTGCATCAATACTTGTTTCTATGATGTTCTGGCTTTCGCTTCAAACTTTGCAAAATCACATTTTTACAAGAGCAACAATCAAGTTAATTCAGCCCATCACACTATTTTTCATCTGTTGCCGTAATCCCACAATATTTTGCATTGATGAAATACTTTGTCACCTGTAGCCTGTTTATCAAGTTCAAAACAGGTACAAATATTCCAAGGAACTGTGTGCAAGCGGATAAAATGATCAGTTCCAAAATGCGGCTCAAACTTGCACACACGAAAAGTTTTTTGTTGTTTTTCTGCTTTTGGTTTCATTCTCATTTGTACCTGATATTCTGAACAGAAGACTGCGCTTGCACAACCCATCGTAGGACTTTTAATTGTATTTTGAATATAACTCCTTTACATCATCACTTAGCCTGAAGGAATTCATTATTATGGAAGCACTATTAAAACTTGCAGACTACCAGTGTGCTGATTTTACAGATCATAGATCACATTCTCAAATAATTTGTTTTTCAGACCAACTTCAACACTGTTCTAACTCGGGAAAAGGTTAAGAGAGAACAAATTATCCATGAGCTGAATGACAAACTGAAAAAGCTAACCCAGCAACAAGAAAAGGATAGAGGTGAGCTAGGATAAATTTACCACAGGATTAATTTGCGGGTTTTGTGTACTTAATGTGTCTGACTGCTTAAGGTAGAAGTGTGGTTTAAAGAAATCTTGGTCTACCCCTCCATCTGTCCCTAAACTCTTATGTCTGTAATATGGCACCTTTAAAGAGTAGTAAAAATATTTTAAAGAAGGAAACGACAAGTGGCCACTTGCTTTGCTTTTTTTTTAACCTGACATGGAGTCCAAAATTTACCTTAAATCTGAAAAATTCTATTTTCACATAGGAAATAAGCTCTGAAAGTGAGCAATGTTTGCTTACAGCTGTCTTCTTTTGGATCTCAGAGGGCGACTTAACGTAAAACTTTACTTTGCTATCATGTTATCCCAATTACAGCAACTAATGCCATAAGAAATCTATTAATAAAATAAAAGATTTTATTACTTCTTAATCAAATTTAAGAAATGACTCAAAAACAAAATGTTGTAAATACTCAACAAGCCTGGCAGCATCTGTGGAGAGAGAAACAGGGTTAACGTTTCAGGTCTATGACCTTTCATCAGAACTGTAGTAACTAAAGTTAAGAGGAAGTCCATCAATATTCAGTGGGCAGATTTTCATCCTACTAACTTTAAGCATATAGAATCACCGGCGGAAGGGATATAGAAGAAACTCGTATGGGGAGCAGCCTATGCAATTTTCCTCTGTTGATTGCTTGCAGGTACAAAGAGAAAAACCCACCCCTTATCAATAGTGTTGGGATGAATAAAGCTTGCACTCTATATTAGATCAGACCTTGTGGCTTTGGCACTCTTAAAGGGGTAATTGAAAACAGCACATTATGGGAAGGATTTTCCCGTTGGGGGGGGGGGGTGGCGGGGCCCGCTCGCCGACGCATAACATGACGCGTGGTGACATGGGGCGGAACTCCCGACGTCACTGCACCCCATTTAAATTTTCCGGTAGGCGGGGCGCAGCAAAATCAGCTGCGCGCCAGCCGACCTGTCAGTGGCCAATTGAGGCCATTGACAGAGTAATTAAACTAATTAGTGGACCTGCCCGTCCAACCTTAAGGTTGGCGGGCAGGCCGGGAGCCCAGAATTAGAAAAAGCATGAAACCTCATCCACGGGCGGGATGAGGTTTCATGTAGGTTTTTAAAAAATTTTAATAAAGTTTTGTAAAAATTATGGACATGTCCCAACTCATGTGACAGTGTTACATGAGGGGACACATTAGGGAAATTTTATTTTTCTATTTTTAGCTTTTTTACATTTAGAGCTGATCTCCCTGAGGCAGCACTTAGCCTCAAGGAGATGAGTGCGCTCTTTCGTGTGCATACGCGAAAGAGCGCACTCTCGATTTTGGGATTACCCCCCCACCTGCACAGGGAACGCATAGTGCTTCCGTGCGGACGCCACGCTGGGTGGGCCTTAATTGGCCCACCCACGTAAAATGGCGCCGCGCCCCAGATCGGGGGCGCCAATCGGAAGCACACCTGTGCGTGCCCGCCGTTCAACTTCCCCCCTGACAGGAGGAAAATCCTGCCCTATAAATTGGATGATTTTGATTTCAATAAATATATGAAATGCATAACTACTTGATTTCGCGTATAGTTCATCAAATCATATCCTAAGCTGTTGCCTACGTAGCATTTTGTTAGATTTCACCTAAGCTGAAATTGGTGGTGTAAACATGGATAGCATGCGTGCTAAAAGTTAGTAGGTTACAAGAGTCTATGCCTTTCAGCATGGTAGCAAGCTAATGCCACACTTGGTTTTAATATTTGAATACTTTTTATCATTAAAAGCAGACCTATCCTGAAGGACCTTAATGGTGACTTAGATACACTTACCTAATACCCAAGCATATGTTGCATTACTGATTCAAAGAGATTAATTCTTGTTTAGTTGAAGTCCATCTCCATAAAGCTGAGTAGTTAACTGCTATCAAACTATGCTTAGGTGATATTAAGGTTATGATGAGTAATGTAGAACTAATATTTGTTAGATAGGTGGAATCTTGTGTTAATTAGCATAATTCTAAATGTATTTATTGTGTGTTCAGTTTTGATAGAAACCCTCTCTGCGGACAGAGCTACTTTGCTACAAGAAAAGAAAAAGCTTGATGAGGAACTTAACAGACTACGAAGTAATGTGCTGGTTTGTTCTGCCTTTTCATCACCTGGAACTTCTGGAGCTGAGGCTTCTGCTGCTTCTGGGTCTGACATTCCATTTGATTCGGAAAGACTTGCACCTGTTACTGCAGCAGTCGAGGATGGCAGAATAGACTCCGCAATGGAGGCAAGCACCATGACTGTACGGTGAGTAGCCACCCAACATAAAATATTTTTTACAGTTAAAGTGAATAATCACTTAATTTCAGTAATTTTGGTTTGGAAGAAACAATGCTTTACTATGACATTCAATAAATAATTGTGTAATTATACCTTTACACAATTATACCCTTTAGCTCTCAAAATGGTGAGTTCTCTTATTTTAGATGGGCTGTAGGGGAGATGAACCAAGCAGAAGTGCCCCTTCTCAAAAAGAAGGGAAGGAAAGCTGTCACCAACTCACCCTGGACTCATTTCAATGGTTTTCGAACAACTGTTTAGAGACACCATAAACAGCAGCCTAGGAGCAATTAATGATTATCTTTTTGTTTAGACATTTGAAGACCTAATTTTGCCTTGTTCTTTAATTTTTCCATTCTGGAGGGTGCCATGAAGAAAAGGATTCCATCTCTTCATAAGTTATTTTTTGATTTGCTGCTTTTCTCCCTTTGGTGCAGAATTAAACTCGTCCTTGTATGCTTATAGACACGATTGTCCTACACTGTGCTACCAATTACTTTTTTTGGTGCCCCTGAATAGTCATAAACAGATAAAAGGTAGAAATTTAGTGATAGTGGAAATTTGGTGCAGAGGGGAAGGATTTTTTTTACATCCAGCACAACTTGTGGCTTGAGTTAGAGGTAGATATTTAATTTAATCTAACTAATTTAAACCAGATTAAATAATTAGTTAAAAGACTAAAGGCTATAAACTGGTTGATTTTATGGGGAGACGATGGCGTAGTGGTATTGTTGCTAGACTAGTAATCCAGAGACCCAGGGGACCCAAGTTCGAATCCCGCCACTGTAGATGGTGGAATTTGAATTCAGTAAAAATCTGGAATTAAAAGATGGTTTGTCGATTGTTGTAAAAACCCACTAATGTAGCACCAGACATGTGACTCCACAGCAACTCTTAAATGCCACTCAGTTGTAACAAACCGCTACAAAGTCACAAAAAGGCATTGACCCAGGCACCAGAAAAGACATCTACAATCTCAGCCCTATTGACCCTGGAAAGTCCTCTGGAAGCTAGTGCCAAAATTGGGAGAGCTATCTCACAGACTAGTCAAGCAACAGCCTGACATAGTCATCCTCGTGGAATCATACCTTACAGATAATGTCCCAGATGCTACCATCACCATCCCACAACAGAGGTGGCGGTACAGTGGTGTACAGTCGGGAGGGAGTCCCCAACATGGCATCGGGTCAAATATGGGCAAGGAAACCTCATGCTGATTACCATGTACCGCCCTCCCTCAGCTGATGAATCAGTGCTCCTCCATGTTGAACACCACTTGGAGGAAGCACTGAGGGTGACAAGGGCGCAGAATGTACTCTGGGTTGGGGACTGACCGAGCTGCCTGAGTCCTAAATTACATAGCTGCCAAACTGGGCCTGTGACAGGTGTTGAGGGAACCAACATGAGGGAAAAATATACTTGACCTCATCCTCACATGCCACAGATGCATCTTTCGAACAGATCTAGCAACTCAAGACTGGGCATCCATGAGGCCCTGTGGGCCATCAGTAGCAGCCGAATTGTACTCAAACCTCATGGCCTGGCATATCCCCCACTCTACCATTACCGTCAAGCCAGGGGATCAACCCTGGTTCATGAAGAAGGCCGTAAAACATGCTAGAAGCAGCACCAGGCATACCTAAAAATGAGGTGTCAGTCTGATGAAGCTATAACATAGGACTACCTGTGTGCCAAACAGCATAAGCAACAAGTGATAGACAGGACTAAGCGATCCCACAACCAACGGATCAGATCTAAGCTCTGCAGTCCTGCCACATCCAGTCGTGAATGGTGGTGGACAATTAAACAACTCACTGAAGGAGGAGTCTCCACAAATATCCTCATCCCCAATGATGGAGAAGCCCAGCACGTAAGTGCAAAAGATAAAAGATTTGCTACAATCTTCAGCCAGAAGTGCCGAGTGGATGATCCATCTCGGCCTCCTCCAGAGGTCCCCAGCATCACAGTCTTCAGGCAATTCAATTCACTCCACGTGGTATCAAGAAACAGCTGAAGGCACTGGATACTGCAAAGACTATGGGCCCTGGCAATACTCTGGCAATAATACTGAAGACTTGTGCTCCAGAACTTGCCGCGCCCCTAGCCAAGCTGTTTCAGTACAGTGACAGCACCGACATCTACCTGGCTGTGTGGGAAAATTGCCCAGGTATGCCCTGTACACAAAAAAAGCAGGACAGATCTAACCTGGCCAATTACTGCCGCATCAGTCCACTCTCCATCATCAGTAAAGTAATGGAAGGGGTCATTAACAGTGCCATCAAGCGGCACTTGCTAAGCAATAACCTGCTCACGGACGCCCAGTTTGGGTTCTGCCAGGGCCACTCAGCTCCTGACTTCAATACAGCCTTGGTTCAAACATGGACAAAAGAGCTGTACTCCCGAGGTGAGAGTGACTGCCCTTGACAACAAGGCAGCATTTGACCGAGTGTGGTATCAAGGAGCCTTAGCAAAACTGGAATCAATGGGAATCAGGGGGAAAACTCTCTGCTGGTTGGAGTCATACCTAGCACAAAGGAAGATGGTTGTGGTTGTAGGAGGTCAGTCATCTCAGCTCCAGAACATCACTGTAGGAGTTCCTCAGGCTAGTTTCCTCAGCCCAACTATCTTCAGCTGCTTCATCAATGACCTTCCTTTCATAAGGTCAGAAATGGAGATGTTCTTTTTTTCATTCATTCATGGGATGTAGGCTTTCCTGGCTGGGCCAGCATTTATTGCCCATCCCTAGTTGCCCTTGAGAAGGTGGTGGTGAGCTGCCTTCTTGAACTGCTGCGATTTCTCAATGACGGGGTTGAAATGCCAAGATTAATTCAGCAGTGCGTCGTGCCTCATGTCAGCCTGTGACGAGTTCATACTTATGATACATTTGCATATAGTAAATACTCATTAGTGTGAAAATTTTTATAATTACATCCTACTTTCAAAATAAAGCCAGCAGAGCATGAAAACTAGGTTCATGTTTGTTTAAAGGTGGTGTGCACCAGTCGGCTTTGTGCAGTTGTGCCTCAGGTCAACGGTTTCCTTCACTGAACTCTGCGGTACAAGGGAAGGGAATGGGAGAAAAGCAGCTTGCATAGAGACTCTGGACCAACAAGGGCGAGCCAGGTTTGAGGTTTGTGTGGAGTATGGCTGGGGGCACGAGCATTGGAAGAGGGAAGGGCCTAGTATCCCTAGTGTGGTGGGGGCAAGTATGAAGGTGACGAGGAGAGTGGAGTGTAACGCCTTTAAGCACAAACCTTACAATGAACATTTTTGCAATGTCCTCAGAAGCATGTTCAGTGCCAGGATTGGAGATCGAAGGTATTAATAAGGAAGTTATAGCAGGGCACTTGGATAAGCTCAAGGTCATCTGGCAGAGTCAACATGATTTTGTGGAAGGGAAATCATATTTACCCAACTTATTGGAGTTCTTTGAGGAAGTAACATGTGCTGTGAATAAAGGGGAACCAGTGGATATACTGTACTTAGATTTCCAGAAGTCATTTGTTAAAGTGCCACATCAAAGATTATTGCGGAAAAATAGAAGCTCATGGTATAGGGGGTGACATATTGGCATGGATAGAAGATTGGCCGGCTAACAGGAAGTAGAGTAGGCGTAAAGGATCTTTTTCCTGTTGGCAAGATGTAACAAGTGGTGTGCCACAGGGATCAATGCTGGGACCTCAACTGTTTAAAATTTATATAAATGACTTGGATGAAGGGGTGCTTGCCAAACTTGCTGATGGCACAAAGATACGTAGGAAAATAAGTTGTGAAGAGGACATAAGGAGGCTCCATAAAGATATAGACAGGTTAAGTGAGTGGGCAAAGATCTGGCAACTGGAGTGTAATGTGGAATTTCCATATTGGCAGAAAGAATAAAAGGGAAGCATATTATCTAAATGATGAGAGATTGCAGAGCTCTGAGGTGCAGAGAGATCTGAGTGTCCTGGTGCATGAATCACAAAAGGCTAGTATGCAAGTACAGCAAGTAATTAGGAAAGCTAATAGAATGTTATCACTTATTGCCAGGATAATTGAATACAAAAGTAGGGAGGTTATACTTCAGCTGTACAAGGCACTGGTGAGATCACATTTGGAGTACTGGTCTACACTGTTGGTCACCTTATTTAAGGAAGGATTTAAATGCTTTGGAAGCAGTTCAGAGAAGGTTTACTAAGCTAATACCTGGAATTTGAGGGTTGTCGTATGAGGAAAGGTTGGACAGGCTATGCTTGTACCCACTGGAGTTTAGAGAAGTAAGAGGAGACTTGATTGAAAAATAAGATCCTGAGGGGTATTGACAGGCTAGATGTGGAGATGTTTCTTCTTGTGGAAGAATGTAGAATTGGGGGTCACTGTTTAAAAGTAAGGCATCGCCCATTTAAGACCGAGATGAGGCAAATTTTTTTTTACTGAGGGTCAAGAGTCTTTGGAATTCTCTTCCTGAAAAGGTGGTGGAAGCAGAGCCTTCGAATATCTTTAAGGCAGATGTAGATAGCTTCTTGGTAAGCAAAGGGGTGATAGGTTATCGGGGGGTAGGTGGGATGCAGATTTCAGGTTACTATCAAATCAGCCATGATCATCTTAAATGGTGGAACAGGCTTAAGGAGCTGAATGGCCTACTCCTCCTTGTTCGTATGAAGTGGGAGGAGCCCACTGGTGGGTGAAGTTTTGGTTGTAGACAATGGGAGGAGTTGAAATGTTCATCAGTTCTACAGGTGACTCCATGGATACACATGTTCTCATACCACTGTCTGCCCTCTTCACACTGTTCAATTGCTGGAATACCTATGGGTCTCATATGTCCAGTATTTTCATAGACTCATGGACATTTGCAGCACAGAAGGAGGTTGTTCAGCCTATCGTGTCCATGCCAGTCAAAAAAGATCTGACTACATTAAGCTCATTTTCCAGCACTTGGCCCGTAGCCCTGGAAGCTATGGCAACTCAAGTGAATATTTAAATACTTCTTAAATGTTACGAGAGTTTCTGACTCAAACCACCCTTTCAGGCAGTTCCTCTACTAATGGAAATAGTGCCTCCCTATCCACCCTATATATGCTCCTCATAATTTTGTACACCTCTGAGGTCCCCTCTCAACCTTCATGCTCCAAGGAAATCAACCCCAGCCTATCCAATCTTTCCTCATAGCTCAGACCCTCCAGCCCAGGCAGCATCCTGGTAAATCTCCTCTGCACCCTCTCCAGTGTAGTCACATCATTCCTATAATGTGGTGACCAGAACTCCACGCAGTGCTCCAGTTGTGGCTTAACCAGCATTTTATACAGTTCCAGCATAACCTCTCTGGTCTTGCCTTTATTAGCCAAGGGATAGAATATAAGTATCCCATATGCTGCCTTAACCACCTTATTTACCTGCCCTGCTACCTTCAGGGATCTGTGGACATGCACACCAAGGTCCCTCTGATCTTCAGTACTTTCCAGGGTTCTACCATTCATAGTATTATCCCTTGCCTTGTTAGCCCACCCTGAGTGCATTACCTAACACTTTTTTCCAGGTTGAATTCCATTTGCCACTGCCCTGCCGACCTGACCAGCCCATTGATATCCTCCTGCAGTTTACAACTATCCTCTTTACTATTTATCACCCTACTAATTTTCATGTCATCTACAAACTTTTTTGATCATACCCCCTACATTTAAGTCCAAATCATTTATGTACACCACAAACAGCACGGGCCCCAGCACCGAGCCCTGCGGAGCCACACTGGAAACAGACTTCCTGTCACAGAAAAACCCCTCAGCTTCCTGCCACTCAGCCAATTTTGTGTCCAACATGCCACTTTGCCTTGAATCCCATGGGCTCTTACTTTCTTGACCAGCCTGCCACCTTATCAAAAGCCTTGCTAAAGTCCATGTAGACCTCATCAAAAGCATTACCCTCATCAACACTGCAGGTTACCTCAAAAAAATTCGATCAAATTTGTCAAACATGACCTTCCCTTAACAAACCCATGCTAACTATCCCTGATTAATCCATGTCTCTCCAAGTGCAGATATTTTATGTCCCTCAGAATCCTTTTTAGTAACTTCCCCACCACCGAGGTTAGACTGACTGGGCTGTAATTTCCTAGTCCATCCCTTCCTCTCTTTTTTAATAATGGGACAACGTTAACAGTCCTCCAGTCCTCCGGAACCTCACCTGTGGCCAGAGAGGGTTTGCCAATTACTGCCAAAGCCCCTGATATCTCTTCACTTGCCTCCCTCAACAGCCTGGGAAACAACTCATCCGGGCCTGCAGGCTTGGGAGCAGGAGGAGATGATGCGACAAGGAAGGCTGTTGCTGGTCAACAACAGAGGCATCAGCAGCAACAGGCAGCACCATAGGGAAGGCATCATAGAAGATGGGCACTGGCATTTGGCAGCAAAATTGCAGAGTTTCCCTTTTTGCCGAGGAGGCTCTTTTATAGCCCGCTAGTAGCTCCAGCACTGTCAGCTGATGGAGGATTTCACCCTCCACCAATGAAAAGCTCCCCTTCAGAATCACATGTATTCCCTGCTCACGGTGCCAGCAGGTAGATTTTTATTTAGAATCCCGTGGGGAAAATAAAAAGCAAGAGAGTGTAAGTGGCACACAGTGCTGGTTCTGCTGTTGGAAACAGCACGCCACGGTTAAAATTCTGTCCCATGTGGGACTCAAGGAGGGAAAGAGTTACCTGGACACATTAGCATGTTGCCCCTTGGCGACATCATCTGAAGGCACGGTGTTAGTTTTCACATGTGTGCCACCACCACCTCTATCGACCCCTCCACTGTTACTAAATATCAGACTGCTTATTGTTAGGAAATAGAGACAGCTTAACTAAGTTATATTTGTATTTGTGGGTGCTAGTAATGAGTTTTAGCTTTAAAGTTTGTTTGATTTGTATTTCTGTATTTGTGTGTTAAGAAAAGGCCAAATTGAGTTTTAGTTTCACTTTAAAAGGTGCCTGCATTTCTAGTGAGAGTTTTACAACTGTTGCAGCTAAGTTAAACAAGAGTAGGGAAACTGAGCTGTTGCCTAGCAACAGGGGTCCAGCAAGGCAGGTCCCTCTCATAGACACACACACAAAAAACTAAAAACAGCAGTTTGATTTGGAAGCTGTTTGAGTTCAGTTGATTTTGAAGATAGCTGCCAGGAGAGACTGGGACAAAGCGGACAGATAGCCAGTCCCAAGCTAAAGAAAAAACCCTAAAAATTTAAGTGAGTGGAACAGGAGAATGTCCCAAGAAAGACTTTCTAGTCAGAGGGAAGGACAGGAACCTGGAAAAGGTTAAGTGAAGTTGAGAGTGAGGGGCAGAGAGAAAGATTCCAAGCTTCAGATTTAAAGAGACAAAAGCTGGAGAAAGCAGATTTAAAGCAAGAACAGCTTGTAAGAGGCCAGCAGGTCCAAAGAGATGGCTGAAGGTATGTAACCCTTTGCCATGGGCCTGTGAAGCAGTGGTATGCTGACGGCTAAGTTGGTGAGAGAGAGTGCGTGGAAGACAGCTTGAATGCATGTGGCGACACAGGAAAGGAACATAAGAAGGAGAGTTCAAAACCTTGGAGGTGAGCCCTTGCGGAAGGCGTCTGAGAGAAAGTGTTGGTTTGGGAGAAGATTCCAAAGCGAGTTCATGGAGAGTGGAGATTGGAAAGCCTCGTGTGAAAGACTGAGTTCGGTGAGACTAGTTGGCTTATGGTGGAACAAGCATCTGGGGGAGTTGAGAGATCCATAGCATCTGGTTGAGGTGGCATCTGTCACTTGGTTTCAGAGTGTGGTGTGTCTGACCACAGGGTGCCTATGGGTTTACATGGGCTGGGTACTTATGTGAACATTAGAGTATAAGATAGTTTTTGTAACTTGCGTTATCCTTACAAATCTGTAATATCTGTAAAGGTGTTGTGAGTGAAGGAGTATTGTAATATAGTTCATCTCTTGTTTAATAAATGTTTCATGCTTTTGTTAAAAGTTCATTAGCTGACTCCGGTGACTCTGTTCAGTAGCCCCTCTCCACATATCTAAACAAACAGTCAAAAGTTGGGATCTATCAAGCTGGATTCCACCCTGAGATCAGGCTTATCCAGTGGTAACTTCAGCTTGGAATCGTAACATTATCAGACATCTAGTACTGGATGAGCAGAAATTTTCCCCAATTACATATCGGGAAGACTAAAGTCAATGCTTTCAGTCTCAACCCCAAACTCTGTTCCCTAACTATTGACTCCATCCCTCACCTGACAACAATCTGAGATTAAGCCAGCCTCTTTGCAAATTTGGTGTCACACTTAATCCTGAGATGAGCTTCTGACCTCATATTTGTGCCAGCTTAAGACGGCCTATTTCCACTTCCATAATATCGCTTGACTTCCCCCCTCAGCTTTACTGCTACTAAAGCCCTCAGCCATGATTTGGTTACTTCTAAATTTGATTATTCCAATGCACTCCTGGCTGGTCTCCCACTTTCTACCCTCCGTAAACTTGAGGTCATTCAAAACTCTGCCGTCCGTGTCTTAACTCACAGCAAGTCCAATACTTCTATTACCCCTGTACTCGCTGGCCTTCATTGGCTCCTGGCTAAGCAACATCTTGATTTTAAAATCCTCTTCCTTGTTTTCAGATCCCTCCAAGGCCTTGCCCTTCCCTATCTCTGTAATCTCCTCCAACCCCACAACCCTCCAAGATATCTTCGCTTCTCTACTTCCAGCTTCTTGTACATTCCCAATCATAATGGCTTCACTATTGGTGACCATGCCTTCAACTGCCTAGGGCCCAAGTTCTGAAATTCCTCCTTACACCTCCCCACCTCTTTACCTTGCTTGCTTCCATTAAGACACTTAAACTCTACTTCTTTGACCTAGCTTTTGGTCATCAGACTAATGTCTCCTTATGAGACTCAGTGTCACACATTGTTTCATAATACCTCCGTGTCCTTGGGGGACATTCCATTATGTTGAATGTGCTATATAAATACAAGTTGTTGACAGTTTGATCCAGGAGGCAGCCACACCCCTTAGGTTAAGAAGTAGTGCAGGTCTGGATAGTGGTCATGGACAGGAGAGTGCAACTGTAAGATAGATGGATGAGGAGATTCCAGGTGTCGTTCTGGAGGAGCCTTGATCTTTTCCCTTACCCAGCTGGTACAAGCTTTTTGCCTGTGTGGATGAGGGCAAAGTCTGCAGGGTGAATGAGCAAACTGACAGTAGTATCATAGTACAGGAAGCCATTGAACAGGGGGTGCAGAGTAAAAAGGAATGTGGTAGTGGTGGGGGACAGTATAGTCAGAGGAATGGATACTGTTAACTGCAGCCGCAACTAGGAGCTCGAAAGATTGTGATGCCTGCCCAGACCAAGGGTTAAGGGTATCTTTCAGCTGGAGAAGAATGTAGAGTGGGAGGGGGAGGACCCAGTTGTCATAGTCCATGTTGGACCAATGACATATGTAGAACGATAATGGAGCTAAGATCAAAATTAGTAAGCCAAATCTCTGGATTGCTATTTGAGCCGCTCGCAATTTGGCACAGAGTCAAATAGATCAACTAGTTGAATGTGCACCTCAAAGTGTCACGGGAGGCAGAGATTTTGATTAATATAGCACTGGAACCAGTATTGGGGATAGAGGGAGCTGTTTAGTTTGGGTGGTTTCCACTTAAACTGGGCTGGGGCCTGTGTCCTGGTAAATCAAGTAACTAGGCTGTAAATAGGGCTTAAAATAAGAAGGTTGGACAGAGGGTTCAAGTGAAAGACAATTTATTATGCATTTCTAAATGTTCTGCTATTTCATCCTTTATAATAGATTCCAACATTTTCCCAATGACAGATGTTAAGCTAACTGGCCCTATAGTTACCTGTTTTTTGTTTCTCTCCCTTTTTGAATAAGGATGTTACATTGGCAATTTTCCAATCCTCTGGGACTTTTTCAGAATCTAAGGATTCTAAGGATCTAACCAGTGCATCTACTATCTCTGCAGCTATTTCCTTTAATATCCTAGGATGCAACCCATCAGGTCCAAGTGATTATGGGACCAATGCTGTTTGAAAAATGACATTAATCCTTCACCTCTCTTTTATTTGAACAGATTTTTTCTTGTGATTGCTGTCTGTTTTGTTTTTCTCTATTTCTAATAAATTCCCCTCATTCAGCCCTATGCGAGATTGGTGGCAGCAAATTTGAACATGGAGTGCTTGAATCTTGAGGGTTGATTTTTTTCTTTTTTAAACAAGGAATTTCTTATGGTATGTGAAATTTTAATCTTTGACTACAAACTTGTAAGTAGCATGTTGCTGCTCATCTAGAGCAGTTATCCAAAAGACTTATCGGCCTTTAGCCCCATTTGTTTTCCTAGTACTTTTTCTCTAGTGATAGTTATTGTGTTTATTTCCTACCCCCACCCCCTTTTTGCCCCATAATTATTTAGTATTTTTGGTATGCTATTAGTGTCTAGAATTAGTATGAATTGAAATAGGAAATAGTAAGGGTCAAAAAATGCTGATAGGAATAATATTGGCCCTCTAACAGTCGCTATACTATTGCACCAGAGTATGAATCAAGAAAAAGGAATAGCTTGTAACAAGTACGATGCAATATTTGTGAGGCACTTGGTCTTAATATAGACTGGACAAATTGGAGATAATGCTATTTTAGATCCTATTTTATGTGATGAGATCATAGGATAAAATTTCACAATTGAATTTGAAAATGATGTATGTAAATCTGAAACTAGACTATTAAACTTAAAGACAATTGCATAGGGTATGAGGAACAACCCAGCTTGGGTAGATTGGGAAATTAAATAAAAAGGCATGAAGATAAATGAATAACAGCAACATCAGAGAAATATTTCTTTAAATGAAGACTCAATCCATTGAGAAGTAAGAGCTCCATGGGAATAAGAGATCCATCCTTGGCTAAATGAGGGGGTGAAGTATTAGATTAAAAGGTGTTTATTACTTTGGGAAGAGTGGTAAACCTGAGGATCGGGAGGGATTTAGGTAGCAGCAAAGGATGATCCAAAATTGAATGAGGGAGGAAAATACAATATATTAAGTAAATTAGCAAAACATAAAATAGTGTAAGAACTTTCAAGTATACAAAAAGTAAAATTTATCCCTTAGAGACTGAAACAGGAGAAATAATAATGGGGAGTAAAGAAATGGCAAAGACATTAAACAAATATGTTGCCTGCCATCACAGTAGAAGATACAAAAACCTACCAGAAATAATGGAACCAAGGGTCTAATGAGGGCGAGGAATGTAAAGGAATCATATTACTAAAGAAAAAATCCTGGAGAAATTAATTGGACTGAAAGCCAAGAAACCCCCTGGACCTGATGGCCATCATCCAAAGATTATGAAAAAGATGGCTGGAAAGATTGTGGATGCACTAGTCCTGATCTTCCTAAATTCCCTAGATTCTGGAATGATCCAAGTGGATCAGAAGTTAACAAGTGTAACACCAGTACTCAGGAAAAGGGGGAGACAGAAAACTGGGAACTACAGGCTAGTTGACCTGAAATCGGTCCTCTGGGAAATTATGAAATTCATTATCGTGGAACAGGTAGCAGGGCACTTTGAAAATCATCACAGATTTAAAATTAAACAAAGTCAGCATGGCGCTATGAAAGGCAAATCGTGTTTTGACAAATCTATTCGAGCTTTTTAACAATGCAACTAGCAGGGTAGATAAAGGAGAACCAGTGGATGCTGTAGATTTGGTTTTTCAAAAGACATTCATTAAGGTACCACACAAAAGGTTGTTGCACAAGATTACAGCTCGTGGGGCTGGGAGTAAAAATTAACATGGATAGAGGATTGTTACAGGACAGAAAACAGAGATGGAATAAGCAAGTCATTTTCAGTTTGGCCTGTTACAATTGGGGTGCTGCAGGGATCAGAGCTGGGCCTCATCTATTTGCAATCTATATTAATGACCAAGTGGAAAGGACCAAGTGGAAAGGACCAAGTGTGATATGTCCATGTTTCCTGACAATACAAAGCTTGGTGGGAAAGTAAGTTGTGAGGAGGCCACAAATAAATTTAGATATAGATTAACTATGTGGAGAAGAAGGTGCCAAGAATATAATGTGGGGAAATATAAAGTTATTAACTTAGGTAGGAAGAATAGAAAAACAATTTTTAAGACATGAAAAACTATTAAATGCTGATCTGCAGAGAAATTTGGGTGTCCTTGTACAAGAAACATTGGAAGCTAACATGTAGATCCAGCAAGCAATTAGGAAGGCAAATGGTATGTTGGCCTTTATTGCAAGAGGGATAAAGGAATAGTAGATATGGGTGATGGTGTCAGTGAGGAGAGGTGGGTGGAGGCTCTTGTGGAACATTAACATTGGCATAGGCCTTTTGAGCTAAATGGCCTGTTTCTGTGTTGCACACTTTATAACCAAACATTTAGTATGATGGATTATATCATTTAGGAGTTAAGTAGGAATCCTTGTTGATACCTGCTGCCACCAGCAACCCTAAAACCCTTTTGAATCTTCAAGTAATGAACCTGAACCCTCAGTTTCTCAGAGGAAATTGGATTTCTGGTACTCAGTGTCAGAAAAAGTGACATGATCTTGTCCATTTTGACTATCTTGGCCTATTAGGCCTATCTCGGGCATGGCTTTTATTTCCTCATCAAATTTAGACCACCTCTGACTTTTCAGAATTTGCTTTCACTTCCTCCTAGAAAGTGACAAATGTGGCCTATGTTTGGTTCATCGCTGAAGTGGATTGATTTCATAATCACCTTAGAGATCTTACATTTCCCTGTAGCTGACAATCATGTTGCCTTTTACGTGGTGGAAAGTACAGCAAAAACTTCTTCAGTGTAAGAAATTTATACTGCCAACCCACTTTAGACTCAGATAGTTTCTCAGTTAAGGAGACTGAGAGAATGTTCTGTTTTCTGTTTATAGTCAAAATTGCGCCAGCAATTATGAGAGAATCATCTTTAATATTGAAAGAGCACTACTTTTTGCTGCAACAAAGTGTGATTCACAGGAATAGTCTGTCATGATAACTTCAATCAACTCTCAGTAGTTAATTTTTTTTGGATGCCACAGAGCATGTATGTTTAGTCACAAAAGCAAGCTAGCCCTTGTAATTCTGGTTCCCAAAAACTCACTGGTTTTCTTCATACTAATATCTGTTAAACCTTCTTTGAAAAAAATGACCGATATTTTGAAATGCTGTACCTGGCACTGACTGGGTGTTTATCTCTGTGACAATCCAACAATAATTTAAGAAAATCCTGCAATTCCATGTGCAGAGATGGAGCTACCAATATAATGTACACCCTATTGTTCTCATATTGGTACTAGTCTGTACTTACTGTTTTGGCAATATACCCAAGCAAGTAAACAACCAACAATGTCTGATAATCACTTTTCACAAAATCATAGAATGCAGGCTCTCAGCAAGTGTAGCTCACCCCCCTCTTTTCCCTGTAGCCCTGCAGATATTTTCTCTTAAAATAATTCTCTAATTCTCTTTAGAAGGCCTTGATTGAAACTGCTTTCAGCGCCACTCTCAGCAGTGCATTCCAGATCCTAACAACTTGCTGTGTAAAAGGGTTGTTCCTCATGTTGCTGTTGCTTCTTTTGGCATTCACCTTAAATCGCAGTCCTCTGGTTCTCAAATCTTCCACTAGCAGAAACATTTTCTCCCTATGTTCTCTGTCCAAGACCCCCTATGATTTTGAGCACCTCTATCAAATCTCCTCTTCATCTTTTCTTCTCCAAAGGGAACAGTCCCAGTTTCTCAAATCTATCATCATCTCTGGAATCATTCTCGTGAATTTTTTCTGCACCCTCTGTAATGCCTTCACATTCTTTCTAATGTGTGGTGCCCAGAGCTGGACAAAATATTCCAATTAAGGTCGAACCAGTGTTTTATACAGGTTTATCATAACTTCCTTGCTTTCATACTCCGTGCCCCTATTTATAAAGTCCAGGATCCCATATGCTTTGTTAACCATAGAAATTTGGATAAGTTACAGTGTAGAAAGAGGCCATTTAGCCCACCATGTCCACACCGTAACAACTTTCTCTGCCACCTTTAATGATTTATGCTCACATATAGCTAGGCCCCTCTACTCCTGCACTCTCTTTAGAGTTGTACCCTTTAGTTTATATTGTCCCCCTGTGTTTCCTATCAAAATAATTCATTTCACACTTCTCTGCAATAAATTTCATCTGCCATTCCAAAAGCCTGTCTGTTCTTTTGAGGTTTAACACTATCTTCACAATTCACAATACTTCCAAATTTTGTTCCATCTGCAATTTTTGAAATTGTCTGGCACACCCAAGTCTACATCATTAATCAAGAAAAGCAGTAGCCCTAATACTGAACCCTGGGGAACCCCACTATACATACTTTGCTCCAGTCCAAAAAACCAACCCTTCAGCATAACTGTTTCCTGTCGCTTCCTTTTAACCACTAGACACATTTCCACCATCTTAAGATCTTTTTTCAGTTAAAATCTGTGGAGGAACAATTGCCTGAAAATTGCTGTCAAAATAATGGCTAGATGAGTAGTGCTTGAAGTCACATGGATGCAAATGCCACAGCAACTTCTGTGGAGGGCAGATACGTCATTAAGAGCAGAAATCCAAAAGTTGCTATCCGATAGTTGTAGCTGTGCTGTTGGCTATGTGAAAACAGCATTCCCATTAAAATATATTGTATGATGTGAAGTTCCTATACTTACACAGCAGATGAGATTTAAACTTGCAGCAGAAAGTTAGGACTTGTCGATTTCCATCTTAAGTGCCTTTTTAACAGCATGATATGTGTTAATTACTATCAGTATCAGTCAACGTTTCTGGCACTGAAACTCAACTATTGAAAGACAAGTTATTCCTTCAGGTTTTAAATGTTAGTGAATTTAAGAAAAACTATTTTTTCTTTGACTCTTCTCTTTCTCTTGATCTAGTCTTTCTTTCCATATTTCTCTTTCTGTACCTGATTTGAAATTCAATTCACCATTCTAACTTATACTTCATTGTTCAGATTACTTGCAGTTCATTTCACAATTCTTCAATCTGATTGATTAGTTAAGGAGGTACATAGTTACTTGCCCTATTTACTCAGATCCAAGATGCCCTGTTGAGAGTGCTCATCATCTTGTGCTTCTAGCAACTTGCAGGGCATTAAGTTGAGTGTTTTGGGCTACAGGAAGATATAGACGGGATTGTCAAATGGGCAGATAAGTGGCAGGTGGAATTTAACCCTGAAAAGTGTGAGGTGATACACTTTGGAAGGAATAATTTGACAAGGAAGTATTCAATGTACGGCATGACACTAGGAAGTTCTGAGGAACAAAGGGACCTTGGCGTGTGTGTCCATAGATCTCTGAAGGCAGAGGGGCATGTTAGCGGGGTGGTGAAAAAGGTATGTGGGACACTTGCCTTTATCAATCGAAGCATAGATTACAAAAGTAGGGAGGTCACGTTGGAGTTGTATAGAACCTTGGTGAGGCCACAGCTGGAGTACTCTGTGCAGTTCTGGTCGCCACATTATAGGAAGGATTGCACTGGAGGGGGTGCAGAGGAGATTCACCAGGATGTTGCCTGGGAGGAAACATTTAAGTTATGAAGAAAGGTTGGATAGACTTGGGTTGTTTTTGTTGGAGCAGAGAAGACTGAGAGATGACCTGATCGAGGTGTACAAGATTATGAGGGGCATGGACAAGATGGATAGGGAGCAGCTGTTCCCCTTAGTTGAAGGGTCAGTCACGAAGGTACACAAGTTCAAGGTGAGGGGCAAGAGGTTTAGGGGGGATGTGAGGAAAAGCTTTTTCACCCAGAGGGTTGGGACGGTCTGGAATGCGCTGCCTGGGAGGGTGGTGGAGGCGGGTTGCCTCTCATCCTTTAAAAGGTACCTGGATGAGCACTTGGCACGTCATAACATTCAAGGCTATGGGCCAAGTGCTGGTAAATGGGATTAGGTAGGTAGATAGGTCAGGTATTTCTCACGTGTCGCTGCAGACTGTGATTAAAAGGGCACTGGCAAGTCTAACAGTGAATGCCGGTCAATAGCTTGCAGTTTTTAGGCAATTGCTTAAATTATGCTGATTTCCCCATTTTACTTGTAATGGACAAAACTGCAAAATTGTCCCGAGGCTTGTTATAAGAACCTGAATTGCAGTTTTCATTTACAACTATTGTATGCTGTAACTCCTCATGTAAGAGGACAGGCACAAATTCAAAATCAGACAAAATACCTTTAGAAGCATCACTGTATTAAATATGGCGCACCCCATTCTAATCTATTCCAAAATTGGTGACAATTTCATTGGTAATTGGAAATTTCGGTTTCTTTGTCATTTCAGAAATCCATTGATCTCATTGTATGACTGCTGCATTTTTATGTTCAAAATTAAGTCTGTTTGTAAGACGAACCGACTTTTTGTCTTTTTAATCACAATCTTACATCAAGTATTTCCAAAAATGATCAAAGCAAATTTTTGTGTATACAAGGTACTTTCCCGCTTTGTAGATAGGATAATTTCAGGTAAGATTAGGCAATTCAGCTATTAAGCATAAATATACATTAGATAGCTTTTGCAATCCAAATAGTTTTCTGACTCTTGAAATAAACAAGATTGCTTAGATTGTTTTCTTTCAGGTGAAGACTATCTCTTCACCCCTGTATTTTCTTCCCCCTCCCTGCTAATCCTAAATTTAAGAAGCCTAATGGCACATCTACCTTCTTGAGAGAGAGTACATTCGGGAGTGATGGTGGGAGTGCAGAGAAGACTTGAACACTGCCTCAATGAGTGTACCTACTACAATGTAAAATCTGCTGCTCGTTGTTTATCTGGAGCTCTTTGAAATTTGTTAGCTAGAGAAAGTATTGAACTTCTTATATTTGAATTTCTTTTTCAATGCATTAATCAAATCTCTATTTACTTCATTCCAGTGAAACCATCCAAATGTCTGAGGAAAAACATAGGATTATGATCTTAGAAAGAGTAAGTAGATGTTCATGTCTAAATGGTTAAAATGCAGGGGATATTTTGATATGCAGTGAAACCTCCATAATGGAATAGATACCTCAAAATGTTGCATGTATGGCACAGAAATAATCTAGGAGCCGAATAAAGATGAATAATTCATTGTGTGACTGCTGTATTGTTATGTGTTCAAAATTAAATCTGTTTGTGAGCATAATTCAAATAACATCAATTTGAATTGTTTTTTCTTCGTGTCTGGTTGATTAGTGTGCCAGCTTAGTATGCTTGCCTCCGAGTCCAAAGATTGTGGTTTTTAATCTTGCGCCAGGATTTGGGCACACAGTCAATGTTGATGCTCCAGTGCATTACTGAGGGAATGCTAGAAGGTACCACCTTTCTGATGAGAGACTAAACCACACCTATTTGGGTTGGTATGTAAGATGCTATCCACTATTCAAAAAAGAGCAAGGAGTTCTCCCAGTGTTCTGGCCAATGTAAGTTCATTCATTTAGGAAATCTCACATATCTAATTGATGTTAGAGTAACACACAATAAGCTGACACAATTTTGCAATTGGCTGCGTTCCAATACAGTTCTGAATTAAAATTGTGTAGATTATGGAGGTTTCACTAATGCATAGAAATATATTTTACTGGAAAGAATGTAGCACTTGTCAGTTAACAATGCATTTGGTTACAAATGTAGTAGTGTTAATTGAAATGTATACGTAATGCATGCATCATCTTAACTGACTGTGAGTTCTCTGAATTGTAATACTTAACTCTCCATTTATTATCTACACATACTTACGTATTTTTTTAAATCAGTATGTTGATGGTTATTTGTTGAATGTGGTGTGTTAAGATATTCTTAAAGATTTTTGTCAGCATTATGCTTAATTATTTTATAATAGTGCGTTACTGATTTGGTTGCAGTAGTATAAAAGGTGTATTCATACCAGAAATTGGGAATCTTTATGGGGTGTGTATCATGGTATTCATGTAGTATATAACATAAGAAATAGGAGCAGGAGCAGGCCATTCGGCCCATCAGGCCTGCCCCGTCATTCAATAAGATCATGGCTGATCTGCCCCAGGCCTCAACTCCTCTTTCGTGCCAGCTCCTCATAACCCTCAACTCCCTGATATTTCAAAAATCTATCTACCTCCTCTTGAAATACTTTGTGATCTAGCCTCCACAACACTCTGGGGTAGAGAATTCCAGACATTCACTACCCTCTGAGAAGTTCCTTCACATCTCCGTTTTAAATGAGTGCCCCCTTATTCTGTAACTATGTCCCCTAATTCGAGATTCCCCCACTAGTGGAAACATTTTCTCAACATCTACCCTGTAAAGCCCCCTCAGAATCTTGTGCATTTCAATAAGATCACCCCTCATTCTTATAAACTCTAATGAATGAAGGCCTAACTTGCTTAGCCATTCTTGCTAAGTCAACCCATTCATCCCAGGAATCAGCCTAGTAAATCTCTTTTGAACTGCCTCCAAAGCCAGTATATCCTTTCTTAAATATGGGGACCAAAACTGTACACAGTACACCAGGTGCGGCCTCACCAACACCCTGCGCAGTTGTAACAAGACTTCCCTACTTTCAAACTCCAACCCCCTAGCAATACAGGCCAAAATTCCATTTGCCACCTTAATTATTTGCTGCACTTGCATGCTAACTTTTTGTGTTTCATGCACAAGAACACCCAGATCCCTCTGATCTGCATTTTTGGGAGCCCCTCTCCATTTAAATAATAGTCTGCATTTTGATTTTTCCTACTAAAGTGCATGACCTCACATTTTCCTATATTAAACTCCATCTGCCAACCCCATTCTGTCCACTCACTCAACCTATCTATATCCCCTTGCAGATTCCTTATTTCCTCATCACAACATGCCCTCCCACCTCTTTTTGTATCATCAGAAAATTTGGATAGATTACACTCTGCCCCCTCCTCCAAGTCATTAATATAGATGATAAATAATTAAGACCCTACGACTGATCCATGTGGCACTCCGCTAGTTACGTTTTTCCAACCCGAAAAGGTCCCATTAATCCTGACTCTGTTTTCTGTCTGTTAACCAATCCTCAATCCATGCTAAAATATTACCTCCAATATCGTGAGCTCCTATGTTGTGCAATAATCTTCTATGTGGCACGTTATCGAATGCCTTCTGGAAATCCAAATACACTGCATCTACTGGTTCCCCATTATCAACTCTGCTTGTTATATCCTCAAAGAACTCTAGCAAATTTGTCAAGCATGATTTCCCTTTCACAAAACCATGTTGACTCTGTTTGACTGCGTTGAGCTTTTCTAAATGTCCTATTTCTTCCTTAATTATGGACTCTAGCATTTTTGCAATGACAGATGTTAGGCTGACTGGCCTATAGTTTCCAGCTCTTTGTCTCCCTCCCTTCCTGTAGTAGTGCACGTTCTCTTCGGCAGCACTAACTAAAAATGATGCAATCTATTCAAAAGATATGAATATATATCTCTGCTTGTGTCCACTTCATGCAAAGCAACTTTTCCTCTATTGTTCGCCCTAAATTTATAATGTTTCTTCCCTTCCCCCTCCCCCCGCCCCAAACAGATGGAAGCACTTGGAGCTGAAGGAGAAGGAAAATTTGTGACACTCTTTCAATCCATCACTCAATTACTTAGTTAATCAGATTTTGCCATTTAGAAATAATATTCTCCTGTCAAAATGGAAAAAATGACAATTTGCATGTTCTTCATCTCTAAGATTTGTTTTGGCACTTGTATTTAAATCTAGCCCAAATGTAAGACAAAAATCTTTTAACCTGGCTGTAAACGCCTGGAAATATTTTACTACTTTAAAAGCACTATGTAAGTGTCTTGGTAAAATAACTTGAATAGTGTCAACTCACTTCCTGATGAGCCAAACTGCAAACTAGACTTTTCCACACTTAGCACATTTTTTGCTTTCTGTCTTGCTCAGGTAAATAGTTGATGTGCTTGGTAAATATAACAGCATTGATGGTGGGGGTGGAGGGGCATTACTCTGTACCATATATTGGGTGCCACCATGGATACCACATATATGAACATTGTGTGTATATGTATTTACTTTTGCCCCTAAATGCTACTTGAACAGCTCAGTAACTTTGATTGCAATAACATTTTTTGTTTGTTTGTTTGAACCATTTTAAAGTAGGTTTCTCATTGATTCTGGGCTTCCTTGAAAATATTGTCAATTTGTATATATTTATCCTACAAATTATTGTGAATGTATTGAGTTGTATTGAACATTGAGTTATTTTAAAATATATCGCTGCTCTGAATTTTGAATACTTTGCCTCTAACATTTACTCACTACAAGCCTCACCAGCAATGCTTTACTTCCATTGGTTGTACCCGCAATGTGGAACCTAGCTGTGCATAATTGGCTGCCATGTTTGCCTACAAAACAATGACTGCACATCAAACGTAATGAATTAATTGTGAAGAGATTTGGAAAATTCTGAGAAAGTGAAATGTTCTGTTTATGCAGATTTGTTCTTTGGATGATTTGTTCCAAAGAGCAATCAAACACAGCAGTATGTGTTATTTGAATATATGATAAGTCTCTCTCTGTGTGATCATTATGGACAATTCTCCATTTTTGGCTCTGGTTGCAATAGTTCGTTCCCCAATTACCACTGGAAGCTCCTGTTTGAGAGGTGGGAAGGCATATGAGATTGTGAAAGTGAAACCAGGTACATATTTGGGGTAAACCATGAAGTAAGGCCATGAACTTTCCTTTAGAATTCTGTGGATTGACTCTTTGGGGAAACGGTCCAAAAATGTGCAGGCAAGTACCCTGAGAAGACTGAATAGTTGCTGTTAACCTAAAAGATACTTTCATTTCAGAACCAGTAGCGCTCACGGGAGACATAATAGTGAGGTAATCTACTGGTACAATGAACCACAGTTCAACCCAATCATGGTTCCTCAAGCCTTTATTACATATCTTAATGTTGTGACTGTTTAATTGTGGGAAACCGGTTTCTGCGTTTACAAATATCTGGATGATCTGGTGTGGATAAGTAAAATTCATGGAGGAAGAGCTTTATCCTGTTGATTTGCCTAAAATCCATGATCCATAAAAAGAAATCTTAGTCATGGCCAAAGTGTCCTTCAGAGCAGCACAAACAATTACAGTCTGTCTACCATCAGTCAGATTTGCCATGATTCCAGTCAACGTGCAGATTTATCAGCACATTTTAGGTTTGGGTATTATACATCTTTGAAATGTTGTCGATGTGCTCACTCTAGCCATTCCAGCTGAATCTTCTGTACATTCCAATCTGAGGTTATCAGGGATCAAATTGTAATTGATCTTCAGTGTTTAAATACAGGGCACCTGCCTCCTGGGTACACTGCAACTAAATGAAGAATGTAATAGGAGTGGAAGGGTCGAGGGTCATTTTTTTCTTTGTACATGCGCATCCTGATTCTAATCTTTGTAATGCAAGTGCTGTTACTACTTTCTATAACCAGTGGAAATAATGTTAGGAAAACTTCTTGATTTGTTCTGGTTTATGAAGGGCACTTTTTTGTTGTTCATTCAATTTGAATTTGTGAAAACTTATTTCAGAACCTCTTAAAAACTCATGGGTTCCTGCAATTCTAAATTTCTGGTGGCAATTATTTAATTCTCTTATGTCTGCATGAAAATGAATGAGTTGTAGACCTTAGTGGTACCTCACTTTCCCTTTCTTCATACATGGATAGGAAAGTTCCCAACCCAGTTCTTTTTTTTTTGTTTTTTTTCCACCTGTCTAGGTAAGCATTGTGCTGAAGTTTTACTGATCATTTTGTCACCTCCATTGAAAGAAAAATATCGGTTGATATATACAGGAAAATATCTTATATTGTGTGTGTGTATGTGTATATATGATAAAGGACCTTTATCCCCCTTAATAATTGGTGGTTTCCTTTGAAAATAAAAATTTAGCAAAACTTAATACAAAGCAATGGTTAACAAAATACTCTCCTTGTGATGCACCCCATGAGCTGAACACACCCAGAAGCCAAGCTCTCATGTTTTGTTGAAGTGGTTAATTCTAACCAAGATGTAGGTGGCACTTCTGTCCATTATAAAGCAGCTACTTAGATCACCAAGCATTGACTTTGTAGTTCAGTTGAACTTCCGTTTTGTTACACTCCAAACAAGCCTAAACTGTAGGCTGAATACATGGAATATAATGTTACATTGTTTTGTGTATGCTCTTATTCTATGACATGTAAATATTTATGTGCAAAGCACTCTCCCATGCTGCTACTTCACTTTCTTTCCAACCAGGCATGGATTATTTCCATGCTTTAATGTGAAGAATCTTTTGTTCTAATTCTGTTTTGAGTGTGATGTAGCATAGTTATTTTCATATTTCACTATTTCTCCAGCTGAAGTATTGGAAGCCTTAGTATAATTGAGGATTATTCTCAGGTCTTTCCCAATCCTCTCAACAATCCTATAAATATATTCATGAGGCAGGTTGACTGTTTATCCTCCTACTCCCTGTGGTGAAGCACTTATTCCAAATGGTTTACTGATGTTGGAGCATAGTTTTTCAGAATTAGTGAACACTGGGTCATATTGCCCTTGTGTGCTAATTTGGGATCAATAACAACAATTGTATTTTTATATATATATATAAAAATTCTCTAATATAATGAAGCATCCCAAGGTGCTTCAAAGGCGCATTATAAAACAAAATTTGACATCAAGCCACATAAAATGGCCAAAGACTTGATCAAAGAGGTAGTTTTTAAGGGGGAAAGAGAGGCAGAAAGGTTTCGGGAGGCAATGCCAGAATTTATGGCCTAGTCAGTTAAAGGCACGGCCACCAGTTGTGGTGCATTTAAAATTGGGATGCTCTAGGCCAGAAACATCTGAGTGTTGATAACTGCAGGGGGAGGCGGTAGCATAGTTGTATTGTCACTGACTAGTAATCCAGAGACCCAGGGTAATGCTCTGGGGACCTGGGTTTGAATCCCACTATGGCAGACGGTGAAATTTGAATTCATTAAAAATCTGGAATTTGAAAGCCTGATGATGACCATGAAACCATTGCCGATTGTCGTAAAAACCCACCTGGTTCGCTAATGTCCTTTAGGGAAGGAAATCCTTCATAAACTAGAACAAATCAAGAAATCTTATCTGGTCTGGCCTGCATGTGACTCCAGACCCAGAGCAATGTGGCTGACTCTTAAATGCCTTCTGAACATTAGGGATGGGCAATAAATGCCAGCGATGCCTACATCCCATGAACAATTTTTAAAAAAGGTTGCGAGGCTGCAGAAGATTACAGGGAGGAGATGAGGTCATGGATAGGCTTGAAAATGAGGGTGAAAATGTTAAAATTGAGCACTTGCTATTCCAGATGTAAGTCAGTGAGCACAGGAGTGCTGAGTGAATGGGGACATGGTAGCTGAGATTTGGATGGCCTCAAGTTTATGGAAGATAGACGGTTGGAGACTATAACAGGGATTGAAGACAATGGATGTGTTCCTCCCAATATCTAGTTAGAGAAAACTTCTCATCCAGTACCTGATGTCGGACGAGCAGTTTGATAATTTAGTAACAGCAGATTCATCGAGAGAGGTGGTTAGATAGAGCTGGGTGTTATCAGTGTGCATGTAAAAACTAATGCAATGTTCTATAAAATATTTTCCTAGGGTACTAGTTTGGGAGGCCACCTTTGTTTGCTGCATTGACTTTTAAAGTCATAGAACCTTGTAGAAACTGATTAACTTTTTTGAAAGGAGATTTGAATTCCCAGGGACTGACTCAGAGGATCACACAACAAGATTTCATGTTTTAAAGAATTTCACTGTAACAAGCAGGTTAAAACAACATTAACTAAACATTACTTAGTTGACAACTAATACACTACCATCCTATCAACAAGGCTGAAAATCCCATAGTGCATTTGTACAGTACACCACACTCCACAGAATTGTTTTTACAGGAACCTGACCCAAGTTACTCATGACTCGATTTTCCCTGCTTAGCTGAATCATAGCATCCAATGTCCATCGAGAGCCGCTTCCCTCAGTCTTTTGAGAATACCGACTGGCTTCCAGCAACAAAGCACACTCCCGCGACCCCTTCTTCCGGTCACCCCAGGGTGAACCTTCTAGCACCCTTAAATCTCTACAGGTCCCATCTCTTCGGGGAAATGCATGTTGACCTTTATTGCAAGGGCACTGGAGTACAGGAATAAAGAAGCGTTGCTGCAAGGTTTTGATGAGACCACATCTGGAATACTGTGTGCAGTTTTGGTCTCCACATTTAAGAAAGGATATGCTTGCATTGGAAGCAGTACAGCAAAGGCTCACTAAGTTGGTCCCTGGGATTAAGGTGTTGTTTTATGATGAGAGGCTAAGTAAATTGGGCTTATATTCTCTGGAGTTTAGCAGAATGAGAGGTGATCTCATTGAAACCTACAAAATTTTGGAGGGGCATGAGAAGGTAGACACTGAGAGATCATTTCTGTCTAAAACACAGGGGCACAGCCTGAGTTTAAGGGGAGACAGTCATTTAGGACTGAGATGGAGAGAAAATACTTCACTCAAAGGGTTGTGAATCTTCGGACTTCTCTACCCCTGAGGGTTGTGGTGGATAGATTTTTGGTGTCTTGGGGAATTAAAGGATATGGGGAATGGGCAGGAAAATGGAGTTGAAGCCCAAGGTCAGCCATGATCATAATGAATGGCGGAGCAGGCTGGACAGGCCATATGGTTTACTCCTGCTCCTGTTTCTTGTGTTCAACCAGAGAAGGAGCTCCCACCAACATTTTGCCTGGTTGCTAACAGAAAACATTCCCCTGCTGTTCACAGCAGCTGCTATTTCTCTCTACCCCACCTCTCTCTGAATATGAGTCTGTAAGTCTGCCCAAGTTCCTTTCTTTCCAGGGTGTCACAGAGGGAACGATCCCTACGGAATGCCGCCAGGGGGGGTGAAGGGAAGGTGTGTTTGGTGGTGGCATCATGCTGGAGTTGGCGGAAATGGCGGAGGATGATCCTTTGAATGCGGAGGCTGGTGGGGTAATAATGCCTCCGCGAGGTAGAGGTCAGTGCGCCAGACAACAACAGCACCACCCTTGTCAGCAGGTTTGATGACAATGTTAGGGTTGGACCTGAGAGAACGGAGTGCAGTAAGTTCAGAGAGAGACAGCTCCAGCATGATGCCACCACCAAACACATCTTCCCTTTCCCTTCACCCCCCCGGCGGCATTCCGTAGGGATCGTTCCCTCCATGACACCCTGGTCCACTCCTCCATCACCCCCTACTCCTCAACCCCTACCTACGGCACCTCCCGATGCATACGCAAAATATGCAACACCTGCCCCTTCACTTCTTCTTTCCTCACCGTCCAAGGGCCCAAACACTCCTTTCAAGTGAAGCAGCATTTCACTTGCATTTCCCCCAACTTAGTCTACTGCATTCGTTGCTCCCAATGCGGTCTCCTCTACATTGGAGAGACCAAACGCAGACTGGGCGACCGCTTTGCAGAACACCTTCGGACTGTCCGCAAGAATGACCCAGACTTCCCTGTCGTTTGCTATTTTAACACTCCACCCTGCTCTCTTGCCCACATGTCTGTCCTTGGCTTGCTGCATTGTTCCAGTGAAGCTCAATGCAAACTGGAGAAACAGCACCTCATCCATCTTCCAACTAGGCACTTTACAGCCTTCCGGACTGAATATTGATTTCAACAACTTAAGATCTTGAACTCCCTCCTCCATCCCCACCCCCTTTCCGTTTCTTCCCCCTCCCTTTTGTTTTTTCCAATAATTTATATAGATTTTCCCACCTATTTCTATTATTTTTAAATCTATACCTTTTATGCCCTTTTAGTCTTATTTCACCCCACCCCCCACTCGAGCTATCTGTACCTTGTGTGTCCTGCCATCCATTCTTAATTAGCACATTCTTTTAGATAATATCACCACCGTCAACACCTCTTTGTTTTGTCTGTGACATCTTTTGATTATCTGCTCCTATCACTGCTTGCTCGTCTCTACAACCACCCCTCACCCCCCACCTTAAACCAGCTTATATTTCACCCCTCTCCTATTTTTACTTAGTTCTGTTGAAGGGTCATGAGGACTCGAAACGTCAACTTTGTTCTTCTCCGCCGATGCTGCCAGACCTGCTGAGTTTTTCCAGGTATTTCTGTTTTTGTGTACGACAGCTAGCACTGGGACTTGCCCTAGGTTCCCTGACCCGATGGCTTATTGCTGGGCAGTACTAGTAGATTACATGTTCCTCCCCACTACTCTATTTTACCTTGAATGAAAAGAAATGGTTCAAAACATAACCATCTTATGAAACCTCATACTTCACACTCATTATAAGTCACTGTCATTTACGGCACAGGACAAGGCCATTTGGCCCATCAACTCCATGCTGGCTCCCGGGGAGCAATCCAATCAGTCCCACTTCCCTGCTCAACTCCTGTAGCCCTGCAACTTGGTTCCCTCAAGTGCCCATCCAATTTCTTTTTCAAATTATTGATTGTTCCACTTCCACCACTCTCGTAGCCATTGAATTCCAGGACATTGCCACTCTTTTTTTTAAAAAAATCTCATTTTCCCCTACATCTTGCTCAAAATCTTAAACCTGTGTCCCGTAGTCCTTGTATCATCACCTAATGGGAAGAGTGTTTCCTTGTCTACCTTACTAAGCCTGTCATAAAAACAAAAAACTACTGCAGATGCTGGAAATCCAAAACAAAAACAGAATTACCTGGAAATACTCAGCAGGAATCTGTTCTGCTGAAGGGTCATGAGGTCTCGAAACGTCAACTCTTTTCTTCTCCGCCGATGCTGCCAGACCTGCTGAGTTTTTCCAGGTAATTCTGTTTTTGTTTTGTTACTAAGCCTGTCATAATCTTGAACACCTCTATTAAATCACTCCTGAGTCTCCTTTGTCCAATGAGAACAACCCCAGCCTTTCCAATCTTATCCTGGTAGCTAAGACCCCCTCTCTTCTTCTCTCCCCCCCCCACCCCAGAATCTCTGGAACTATTTGGTAAACCTCTACATCCTCTCAAGGACCTTCATATCTTTCTTATAGTGTGGTGACCAGAACTAGACATCGTACTCTAGTTAGAGCCTAACCACAGCTTTATAAAGGTTCAGGATAGCTTCCCTGCTTTTGTACTCGATGCCTCTATTTATGAAGACCAAAATCCTAGATTCTTTGCTAACCACCCTCTGAACATGTCCTGCCACCTTCAAAGGTCAATGAGCATGCACTCCCAGATCCCTCTGTTCCTCCACACTCTTTAGAATTGTGCCATTACTTCTATATTGCCTCTGCCTATCCCTTCTGCCAAAATGCATCACCTCAAACTTCTCTGTATTCCATCCGTCACTTGTCTACCCATTCTGCCAGTCTATCACTGTCCACAACCCTGCAGTCCATAAAACAGCCATCTACCACAACTTGCTGCTTTCTGCTCCTAAGCCAATTTTTTTATCCAATTGGGCACTGACCCTCCTATTCAGTAGACACCAATTTTGTTAGTCGGCCTTTTTTTATGTGGTAACTTGTCAGTTGCTTTCTTAACAACCATATAGACAACATCCACTGCATTCCCTTCATCAACCTTCTCTGTTACTTCATCAAAAAATTCAATTAATCAAACATGATCTGCCTTTTACAAATCCCTAATTACAAATCCTTAATAAACTCAAACCTCTCCAGATGCTTGAATGAATGAAAGGAAATTAAGATTCTAAAGGCTCTGCAAGAAAAATATGATACAATAATTTTATATATGAAAGTGTTGGAATTTTGTCGATAGTGGAAATTGTTTTTAATGACTGTTTCAGATGTGCACAAAATGACCAGTATTGGCCATTCTTTTATCTACCATTTCACCATGATTGAAATCTTTGTAATAATGGGCAAACTTCGCAGCACTGCATTGCTAATATAACTGATTACAGAGCATGGCTGATGGAATTCTTTGGGAATGCACCTAATCTTCATCTGTTCTGCAAAATAGTGTCACTTATTTGAGGAATGCATCACAGGGAAATTGAAAGTGGGAAGCCATTCTCTACTGCCCTATGCCATGCCATCTGTTTGTTGTGCTCCATATTGCCCACTATTATCCCAAATAACCAACACCTCCAACCTCTTCACTCAGTTTTTATACATTCTTACATACATTCTTATCTAACTTTCCTAAAATCTTCCTCCTCCTCTCTACTTTTTTGTGACTGAAACACTTCCTCTTTGCTAGTTCTTTGGTAGTCTCTTCGTAATATAATAGGTGTAATCGCTTAATGAATTGGACCTTATCAGAATATTTTAATGCATTTATACTTATATCTGGTTATTCAATGGAACGATATCGTGTGTGAAAAAGTTGAGATCCGATTGAGAAAGCTTTGATCAAAAGAAACATTGCTGTACATAGAACAGTATGTTTCCTGCCTTGTACATGAGAGTTCCAAAAGGGTGCTATGAACAAAATGTAGCTCTTGTTGAAAATAAGTAGTTGGTCCTCTTGTTGAAAGCTCTTCTGGACAACATTTATCCTTCAATCAACACCAACATAAGTACATATCTAGTGGTAATTCATCTTATTGCTGTTCATGCTGTTTCTGTCATGTTTGCCTATATAACAGGGACTACACTTCAAAATAATTAGTTACCTGAAAAGGGTGTTAGGGTATTCTTAGGGCATGAAAGGCCCAATATAAAAGCATCTCTATTTTTTACATATATATTTATCTTTTTCGTTGCTTCACATTTTATTCATTGTTACCCATTACATGAATTGGTGGTTAAAAAAATTTGGATACACTTAGGCTCTTCTCTTAGCTGGAAAATGTGTCATTGCCTACTCTAGCTATATATGAACTATTCTAATAGGACAGTCTTTCATTTTATTTCTCCCATTAACTATGGGAGAATAATTATGTTTATACTGCTACTAGCGAGAGCTTTCTGAATGTTGGGCATGATCCTTTTATTCATGCCTTTTTGTGGTTACCATCTTTCATTTTTTTTTCATACATCTATTTTTATTGTCACACAAGCTAATCACTTTGTATTTTGTTATCCTATAGCTTTTAAAATAAAATTTATCCTCAACCATTTCATTTCTCAACAACTTCTGAAGTTGCATCACATTTTTCACAACTTTTAATTGACCACTGTTAAGCTGGTATCTTTCTCTTGAAGTAAAGTTTGCGTAGTATGCAATTGGATTATGTATGAGGACCAATTATCCTGAAGTTCTAATCTGTAAATAAGATGATCTCTTATTTAAGGCACATCCAAAAGCATGTGACTCAACATTGTAAAATAAAAGTTAGAACTTTCATGGTATTTCACCTGATGCTGCTTCTTTGTGTACATATAATGAGGGGAAGAAATTGGTAAAATGTTGATGCCATATGTAATTTGATGAATATATCTTATCTAAACTTTTTGTTGTTACCTGATGGTGTCACTTTACCTTTTGACACAAGTGCTTTTAACTTGGCAACCAGTTAAATAACAAATTCTAAGTTTTTTATGTTAAATGTGCTGCCAATTTAAAAATTAAATTTATTTTGCTTGCTTGTAGACATTACAAATGAAAGAAGAGGAGAATAAACGTTTAAATCAAAGATTGGTATGTATTCTGTTTGGGCCACAAAGCAAATAAACCATTTTTTTTATTTGGTCCCACTCATTAATGTAAGAACAATAGTTTCAGAATAAACTCTACAAGTGAGCTATTTTAATTTGACTGCTCTACTAGAGGACTGGGAAGGAGTGAAGGAAGAGGTGAGAAAAGTAATATTACTTGCCAATTTGTAAATGCTCCCCAACTTTAAAGTTGTTTTTTTCTCCTCATAAAATGCTAGGTTCTGTTGAAAGTTCCATTGTAGCAATTCTAAAATAGAAAATACAAATTATTTTCTGTTTGTATTGATATTCCTGTGTTATCTTAAACACTAGGTTTCAATTTCTAAACAAGTGCCACACTCTTCATAAATTTTTATGGAGTGGTTTCAGTTGGGATTTTTTTGATGCAAATGCCGATTTTAGTTTTGAGGGAGAGAGAGAAGTTTGCATTTTTCAACTCTTTTTGGGTTATTCTGCCATTTCATCCTACTTTCAGAAGCTGTTTGCTCCTAACCCCCAGGCATGTAATTACCAAAACTTTTTTGGCCTCTTCTAAAATATCCAGAAATTGTTTGTCATTGCAAATAATTGTGCAACTTGCAGTTTTGAAGAGATGTGCACTGTTTATTGAAATAAATTAATGCAGTCCATATGAAGCTAGTACATGTTTATACAATGAAAGTAAAATTGAATTGTTACTAAATATGGTGTAACATCATTCATTTTGCTAGCCATTCTGTGTCTCCTTTTTCTAGGCTATAAACATATTGTGATTACTAGTTAATTGTAGCTAAAATATCTAGCCCTTTAACTGAAAAATTCCTAACCCTTAAAACTATTCTGAACAGTCTGTGAGGAATATTTTTTATGAACACAATTGGCAATAGTTAATGACACTAAACCTTTTCCATTAACAACAAAAGGATTGCATTTTTTATTAAGGACACTCTTCATACGGTGCTGCTGTCAGAATAGAAGCATGGAAGGCATAGCAATCTTCAGGAGCTATGTTACTTGTATAAAACTTATTTTCCTTGTGTTTTTCATATTTTTGATGAGTAAACTTGATTACTGAATGAGGGAAAAATTTTCAAAAAAGAGCTTTGGAGAATTTTCTGGGAAATACACATTTAATGTTCTAATTGCTTTTTTGATATTGACTTCAAAGTGTGTTGCATGTTTGTGATCTCTGGCATGTTTTGCAGCTTAATGTTTATAACTCCCTTGCAATGGTATGTTTGTTCTGAATTGTTAGGATATCTGATTATCTTATTTCCTATATCAGTAGTTGGCTTTTGGTCAATTGTTGGTCTTTCTATTTTTTTTAAATCAATGTGTTCTGTGCCTGAATGAAAAATCACTACTAACAATATGGTACAAAAATGTCTGGCGGTAAGTCTTTGTGACTGTTTTGTCCAAAGTGTTATAACGCTAATGTTAACCAAAAAAAATGTTTCATTGTTTTCAATGGCAAGTTTACAAAAACTGCATTGTAGCGCACACCTTGTTTTATGCAACATTCGTCACTTGGTGTTCTCCAGTAACCTTGGTGATGGTGTGTTACAGTTCACTCAGTGAATCTGAGTTGTTGTGGCAACCTGCAATTTTTACATTGTTGTTGTCTGAAGTTATGGATAATGATGGTAGAGGCTACAGCTTTCTTTCTATCACATGGCTGACCAGGAGTCCCCCCGGCTCTTACTGCCTGTCACTGGCATGTGTTGGATGGAATTGTAGGTTGATACTCAACCCATTTGGCTGCATTATAACCGTACCTTCCTTGGCCATCAAGTTCTGGGGTGGGATTTCCCTCAGCTTCTGGCTCAGAGTCAGGGTCGCTACCCACTGCACCACAAGATCTCCATCCATAACCTTACAAGCATACAAATAATCCAATTTTTCTGAAAGCTCTCTGTGCTGATAGAATGATTTTTGGACCCACAACATGAATTGTATCATCAACCATTCCTTCAGGACACTGTAACACACTTTGCTTAAGTGATGGAGACATCAAGTGCCTACCAATTTTGGATCCACGAGTTGGGAATCATTATGCTTCACCTTTCAAACAGCTTTCTTTATCTCAGATTTTATAAAGATCACCATCTCTTTAAAATACCTCCAGATTCAAACATCAGCTTGTACATGTAACATTTATCACAAAAATATTTATAATGTTGCAGACACATGAAAAAAATATGAAATGAGCTAAGCTTTAGCCATATCCGATTGTAGTCATCTGAATAGAAATGTTTTCAAAAGGATGACCAGACACGCGCTGTATTTCAAAAGGGAAATAAACACAAATCAGTTAGGAATTCACTTTCATTTCATGGCAATCTGGTCATTATGCTCTACGACATAACTGCAATGACTGTTACCATGGTTTAGCACTTGTACCTTGCCAGTTCTTTGTGACACATCCATATCTTTTTTTCAGGGTTATTGGCTACATTGTTTTCCGATTAGATTGTTTGTTTCAACTGCCTTCTAATGAATTATCTTAATTGCATTGAAGTTAATTTTTAAATGTCACAAATTGGTGTCCATCTTTGAAAGCTAGAGTGTAATTGAATCATCACAAAGGGAATATTGTTCGATGTGCACAATGTTTTCTCTGCTATACCTATCATCGAATTACTTTATCATTTGATAGAGCTTTAATAATCCTTTACACCAACAGTCATATCAGGTCAATTTTAAACTTAACCACTAAAATCTCTCCGGTATTGAAAAAAATACTGTGTTATTTGGGAAAACCTTTGTCTGTGACTAGCTTGATTAGTGTTTTCTGGGAGTTTTTTTTGTAGATGGATTTTAGCTTCAATTGGAATCCTTAAATATGGAGCATTCATTAAAATGGTGCAAAAGCTACACGTAACTCTTGTATGTGTGGTGGCAAAGATTGATTGTAAATAACAGTTTAACTTTCTATGTCACTAAAAATTGTGTAAAGATGTCACTTATATATCGGATTCAAAATATGTTTTTATGGACAGGATTCCTCAGGCATTTTTTAGGAGTTACATTTTGTTTACCAACATGGATTATCAGTAGAATGTTCATACATGTGAACTCTAATTTTCTAAATTATGTAACTTTCCCCTACTACAAATGAAGATGGCAAAAAGCTGTAGATACATTTTCAATTTTTGAGTCCCAGCACTGCCCTCAGATCCATAATTAGGAATATGTACTATTTCAGAAAATAAATCCAATAGTGTATCACTAACAGTACTGGATTCTTCTTTGATGGTTGATTTTTGATCACTCTTTTTGTAAACACTTGCAATTTGTAGTGTTAATAATGTTCACAATTCTAGTTTCTATACCACAGGATGCAAGACCTTGGTGAACACAGAAAATGATAAGATCTGAAATTGAACATAATGATCTAAAATTGATTGCTATGTGCAGTAGTTCAGTTTTAAATTCCAAAGCAATGGTTCCCAAACTTTAGCCCATTGTGACACCATTTTAACACTCAAATATTGCTATGATCCCAAGGCACGGGGGAAGAGGCGAGCACACAAGAGCTGTCAGAGCCGGGGGAGACAGCTAGAGGGTGATGGCTTTTTCAACGATTGTTTTGTAGACACTGATGAGGCTTTGGAGAAAATTCTCTTAGAATGTGCCATTTGAATCTCAGTCAAACATAAAAACCTGTGTGCGCATATCAAAGGGCCATTGAGTCAGTCCCAGAACTGTCTCTCCAGAGCCTCCACTCCACATTTGTCATTGCTGCCTCAGAGCTTGCACATGATTTTGGGATCTTCATGTGTTGTGAAAGATGATTCCAAGAACTGCTTTCCCTTCAACCACCAATCACTCCACAACGCCTCTTCAGTCTTTTATCTCCTTTTGCTACATACTGCTTTATAACCGAGGCAGAACAGAATATCTGCCAGTGCTCTTACTGAGCTGACCAATAGCAATCTTTGGGAGAATTCATGTACTCAAGTTTATTTCCCTCCCTTGGAATTGAGCTTCACCACTTAAATGCCTTCTCTGATTAGTCCTGAGGTCAAAATACGTTAAATCATCAAATATTGCACTTCCTTTTTGTGAAAGAACATTTTAATAAAATCATTTTACTTCATTTCCATGTTTTTGTACTTTGAAACTATTGGTTCTGAGATTGCCTTCATCCAATTGGTAACATTTGTCTAAATATATTATTTGTAAATCTTGGTGCAATAAGTATGAAATAGTTATATAGTTTTTGGCCAAAATATAAATTACTGTAAAATTGCAAAATTAAACACACAGTTTATCCTTTCATGTTACTAGCTCAACCCTGGTGATGCTACATGTATCTGGTCAAGATAGTTGATTATGGAAGAGACTTTGAAAGATCCTAGGATAGGAAAATTCTGGAAGATCCACTTTCTTTTCTTCCCACTTTTCTCTCTTGTTTCTAGTTGCACCACTGTTACCCACCAGATTTCCTCATCCTGTTTTGCTAACATGCCAGAAACCCAATGAGTGAAGCAGAGAGACCATTACTAAATCTGGCGGAAGAAAAAAACTGTAATGATCAGAGAAACCTGAATGCCATTGCAACAGTATTGAAAGAAAGGGACATAAGAATTTGAATTTAAAATTCACTATGGGGAAACGGATATCTGTTTCAATGTGGAGAATTTTAAATTTGATCAGGTATTTACAGAAATATTTTTGGCAGCATTCAGGCTTGCGACTAAATGGCAAGTAACATTTGTGCCACCTAAGTGCCAGGCAATGACCATCTGTGTGTGACAAGAGAGAGTCTAATTACCGCCCCATGACATTCAACAACAGTACTATCAAATCCCCCACCATCAACATGAGAAATAGGATCAGGAGTAGGCCATTCAGGCCTTTGAGCCCATGACATCATTCAATGAGATCATGGCTGATCTACTTCAGAAATCTGTTGATCTCGGTTTTGAACATACTCAACAACTAAGCCTCCACAGCTCTCTGGAGCGTGGAATTCCAAAGATTCACCACCCTCTGAGTGAAGAAATTCCTCCTCATCACAGCCCTAAACGACCAACCTCTTATTCTGAGACTGTGTCCCCCCCCCACCCAAGAGAAGCTTCCTTCCTTCATCTACGCTGTCGAACCCTGTTAGAATTTTGTTTGTTTGATTGAGATCACCTCTCATTCTTCTACACCCCAGAGAATAAAGGCCCAGTCTATTTAATCTTTCCTCATAGGACAATCCCTCCATCCAATGAATTAGTTTGGTGAGTGTTTGTGCAAAGTATATCTTTCCTTAACAAAAACAGAATTACCTGGAAAAACTCAGCAGGTCTGGCAGCATCGGTGGAGAAGAAAAGAGTCAACGTTTTGAGTCCTCACGACCCTTCAACAGAACTGTTCTGTTGAAGGGTTGTGAGGACTCGAAACGTCGACTCTTTTCTTCTCCACCGATGCTGCCAGACCTGCTGAGTTTTTCCAGGTAATTCTGTTTTTGTTTGGGATTTCCAGCATCCGCAGCAGTTTTTTGTTTTTATATCTTTCCTTAGATAGGAAACCAAAATTGCTTGCAATACTCTAGCTGTGGTCTCACCAAGGTCATCAACAACCTGAGTGTCATCATTGACCAGAAGCTTAACTTGACCAGGCACATCAGTATTGTACTACAAGAGCAGACCAGAGGTTGGGTATTCAGTGATTAATTTGACTGTCCAGAACTTATCCATTATCTATAAGGCACATGTCATGTCATGCAATGGAATACATAGAATACCCTCCAGATGGCTGCAGCTCCAACAACACAAGTTGACACCATCCAGGACAAAGCACCCCACTTGATTGACACCCCATCCACAACCTTAAATATTCACTCCCTCTACAAGTGGAGCACTGGGTCAGCATTGTGTATCATCTAGAAGACGTACTGCAGCTGCTCGCCATGGCTTCCTCGACAGCACTTGCCAAGCGCATTATCTCTACTGCCTAGAAGAAAAAGGGCAGCACGCACATGGGACCACCACCTGGTACAGGTACTCCTCCAAGTCTCACACCATTCCTGCATCATCGCTGGGTCAAAAATCCTCAAACTCCCTCCTTAACAATGTGGGTGTTGCTACACCACATGAACAGCATCAATTCAAAAAGGTGGCTTACTGCCACCTTTAAGGCAATTAAAGATGTGCAATAAATGCTGGCTTTGCCAGCAATGCCACATCCGTGCACAATTTTTTTTAAAATTGCAATATGTAATCAAGTTATATTTTCAAGAAAACAAATTTGAACTTTGAATGTGCTATTTTACTATTGGCTTGGCTCAGCAGTATTCTCTTGCCTCTGAGTAAGAAGATTTGAGAGTTTAAGTCTCACTCTGGGGTATGAACTAGGTTGTAAAACGTGAGGGTGTAGTGGAGTGTCGGAGCTGTCAGATGATCTGTTAAGCTAAAATGCCATTTGCCATTTTACTTGGATATAAAAAATCCTGTCGCATCTTTTGAAGAAGAGCAGTGAATTTTCCTGATATCCTGACTAACATTATCCTTCACAGTTACCACTAAAAGCAGGTTAACTGGTCAACTGTTTTATTGTTTTTGTTGGGTCCTTGCTATAAGCAAATTGTTTGCTGGTTTACTTAATAGTGACTATCCTTCAAAATAATACGTTTGAGAGAATTTAGAGATATCCTGAGGAGATGAACGATGGTTAAAGCATTGACAGATCCCTAACAGTTAATTAATAATGAGCATTGTTTTATTAGACAGTGTTTCTAACACCAGGTTGGTTGATGTCCTAGTGAACGCTTCAAAGTACTCATGGAACTCAGTTAATGCAGGAAGTTTCTTCAAATTTTCTACAGACGTTTTGAGATGTAGTCAATTTAGTTGTCGTTTAATTTTTTTATGTTATTTATTTTGATAGACTTGATAGATTGCATATTCACTGACTTCTTCCAGAGCCCACCTATGATTTGATGATCCCACAGCATTAATTTTATACCAAGAGAAGCATCTCCTATATTTGTGCTTTGTCATGTAAACAAAGCTTACAGAATCATAGAATGGTAACAGCAAAGAAGGAGGCTGTGACCTGCCATGCCCCTATCGGCTCTCTGTAAGATCAACTGAACTAGTCCTACTCACTTGCCCTTCACCACCACCACCCCCAGCCCGGCAAATCTTTTCTCTTTGGGTATTTATCCAATTCCCTTTTGAAAGCCATGACAAACTCCCTTCCCCACACTCTCGGGCAGTGCATCCCAGATCCTAACCACTTGCTATGTGTCAAAAAGGCTTTTTCTCATGTTGCTTTTGGTTGTTCTGCCAGTTGGTGTCCTCTTGTTCTTGACCCTTCTGCCAGTGGGAACAGTTTCTCCCTATCCACTTTGTTCAGACGCCTCATGATTATGAACACATTTGAGAGATAATTAGATAAACACTCAAAAGGAAATATTAAAGGTTATTGGAATAGTAGATTGAGATACAGTGTGAGACCAACACCAGCCCAGACAGCATACTGTTGTGCTTTGGCTGCAATGTACTTTTCTAAAATTTATGAAATTTTCTTGGGCTAATTGTTTTTCCTTCTGATTTTTCAGATGTCTCAGAGCATGTCCTCTGTATCTTCCAGACATTCTGACAAAATAGCTATTCGAGAGTAAGTATGTTCTATTTGTTAAAATGTATTGTTAGATATTCATTGATATGTTTTGTGATTGTATGTGTGGTTATTTACAATGTGTGGATTTAGCTACATAGAGAAACTAAGTCGCACAACTGATGTTGGATACTTTTAAGATTGGATTGAGCAGTTGCAGGATTGCGAAAATATTTTATTCTCCAAGTTACCTCCACCAAAGCACCCCGTTGCGTCTCTACTACCCCCCCCCACCTCAAACAACCCTTTAAAACCCTGGCTCAGATTTTGCGGTCAACAGTGAATGATTAGTTCTCCTTGCCCACAGACTTTCTATGGGATTTTTAACTGGACCTTGCATTTTTAGAAATACAAAGCAGTGCAGCACCCTCTGCAGAGCAGTTGGGAACCTATGTGAACAAGGCAGGCAATTATATATCTCAGAATCCTTACTGAGGTTGAATAAAAGCATGTGGGTTACTCGTATTTATAAATGGAGGATCAGAGTAAAGCAAAGAGGTCATGCTAAAACTATATAACTCACTAATTTTTCAGCTGGATGTTCTAAACATTGAGACACCAGATATCAGGCAAGATGTAAAAGCATTAGGAAGGATGTAGAGCAGGTTTATATTGGATCACATAGGACATATGACACAAACAGGCCATTATATGCTGACAACCAGTATATGCTGATATTTGTGGTCCACTTGCCCCTCCTCCCAAATCTACCCTTCAAATGCTTGTCTAGCATCCCCTTAAATGCATCCATACTATTCACCTTCAATCACTCCCTGTAATGGTGAGTTTCACATTCTTCCCATTCTTGGGTAAAAAACGTTTCTTCTGAATTCCCCATTGGATTTCTTGGTGACTATCTTATATTGACGGTCTCTACTTATGCTGTTCCCCACAAGAGGAAATATTCTCTCCATATCCACTCTATCACAGCCCATCATAATTTTAAAGACCTCTATTAGGTCACCCCTCAACCTTCCTTCTTTTTGCAAGGAGAATAGAGACCCAGCCTGTCAATCCTTTCCCCATATGTATACCCACGCATTTTTGGTATCATCCTTGTAAATCATCTCTGCACTTACTCCAGTGCCTTCATATCCTCTTCATAACATGGCAACCAGAACAGCATGCAATACACTAAGCATGGCCTCACCAAGGTTCGAAACGGATTTTAGTATACCTTCCTTACTTTTAATTTTATTCAAGGTTTGCAAAGATATTGCTTTGAATGAGGGGTTTCTGTTATATGTTGGTAAAGTTATGCCTGTTCTCTTTAGGAACAGAGCTAGGAGGTGACATAATAGGGGTTTTCAAGATGATGAGAGATTTTGCTATAGAGTAAATAGGGGGTATAAAAAATTACATATTAAATAACTACATATCATGGATTCAAGATCATTGGCAAAAGATCTAGAGGGGAGATGAGAAATTTTCCTCATAATTGTCAGAATCTAGAACATTGTACCTGAAAAAAGGTATTGGGAGCCAATTCCATAAATATCTTTAAAAAGTAGTTGAAGACGAACTGGGGATGAGGGACTAAGCACAACTGCCCTTTCAAAAAGGCGTGACAGGCTGAAGCCTTCTTCTCTGCTGTAAATTTCTATGATTCTTGACCAAGTCTGAACCAGGAAATATGGGATTGTTCAATGATGGAACATGTAACAAAAGGGTAATAGAGAGAGTCAAAGACAGATGGGATTAAAAGCGAGTGATAAAAGAGATAGAGAGCAAAAGTTTTAAAAATGGTCATTTTTAATTTTTTTAAAACTCCTAACAACACACATTTAAAATCTGAAGGAATGGGACACCACATTTGTAAGGGTTAATTTTCAGTGCCAGAGAAGTTGTTTGGTAGTACTTGAAACTTATCTCACAGTTAAAATTCATTCATACTTGAATTGACAAGCCCTAACCCATAATGGCATATTTAGCAGGAATGTATCATGCAAGCACCCATACTTCGTTCTGGTTCATTTCTTTCAATGGAGGGTCTCTGGGCAAAATACTGGTATTGTACAGCTTATGTAGCTGTAGGGCAACTTAAACAGCAACTTCCTGATTTCCACATTTAACCGTGTGCATGGTCACCAGAAGTTGCTGTCCAATTTACTCTTTAAGAACCGTGAACACTGGTGGTTTTACCGTTATTTCTACTACAAAATCTTTTTGGTAGGGATTGCTGGATAGCTACCTGTATTAGAAATATTGAGCAATTGAATTTTTTTCCCTTCCCAATTTTGTGTCTCAGATTACTGAACCATCATCACATCTTTGCTCTCCTTATTTTTGATTATCTGCAACTTGGATTTGTGACACTTTCTTGTTTATCTCAGCAAGACGATAGAAAACGGAATGACTTCCTCCTGACCAGATGGTTAAGAGATTTGAGTTCCAGCATCGTCTCACTTTCCTTTGCACGCCATTGAAAAAAACTAGCTTGATCAGTTCTCACTTCAGCCTCTGGATGGAGTGGTTCACTTCAATATGATAAAGGAACAGCCTGCAACCTTATCTGCTTTGGCGTGGAAAATGAGGAAAAGTTAGGGCACAAAGTACCACTTATTTGTATTAATGGAACAAGTCCATCAGGAAAACATTTTGCTTAAAGCTGAAACAAGATCAGAATTTAAAACATCAGGAGAGTACAGATAAGTTAATGCTTCAGAATTAACCTTTCATTAGAACTATTGAAGATTAAAGTTAATATTGGACAACTTAAAGCAAAAGTTTGTTATACATATGATTGTTGCAAGACTGGTCTTGATTTGCCCAGTACAATGATTTAGAAGTAAAATAAATTTTAGTGGCTGACTTAGATGTGCTATTAACCAATATTGAAAAAATCAGAATGTTTATTATTTCATGATTCAAAGCATTTTTTTCATGTTGACATTTGTTAAAAAATCAGGTCCGATAACATTCTGATCATTACACTTGCAGTGCAGTACCTGTTCTTTAACTATCTGGATGGAAAAAAGATCATCTTCTGCCTGCAAAACAAAGACTCTGAGGTTTCAATCATTAACAAGACCACCTTCCTAACTAACTTATGGTCTATCCCGGGGTAAATAAAGGCCCAGATCTTCCAATACCTGGATAGTCGGAGACCGAATGTATCCCCCCCAAAAATACTCCACAGCACTCTTCAGAAATCCCAACGCAGTGATTCTGTCAGAATTGCCCAGAACATTTGAGCTTCCAATGGGCAATTCCCCTGCTCCTCTGGACCCTCCAAAAAAGTCCAATTCTGAGTGAGAGTCGGAGTCTTCGGATAGTTCTGGTTTATTTATCTGGTTGGGTACCTAGGAAATGCTAGACAAATTAAAACTTAGTCCAACACCTGGCTAATTACAGAACTGATCTTCTAATCACTCTATCTGACCCCTACTCCCTCTGACACTATTGGATGGCCCCTAACCCTCTCCCTGACACCCCCATCTCTTTTCCCCCCACCCCCCCTGAATCGACCCGACCCCATCAGCTGACTAACCCCCGATCGTCCGACACTACCACCACCCACCGCCCCCCCCCCCGAACTGACTTGACTAACCCCTACCGCCTGACTACCCCCACCGATCTGACCCCACTCACCTTAGCCCTTCACCCATCACAACCTTCTCTCTGTAGCTTTACAAAGAAACTTCGAGACATTTAAACTCTTCCTTACTAGAATATGGGAGCTAGTGCTATAAAAAGGGGGCATTGTTTCTGTATGGATTCTCTCTGCTACTCCCTCTGAGGTTTCCTGCACTGACTGTGCTCTGCAAAATCCATTGGACGATTGCCCTGAAAAATGAGAGGAAGGTTAAGTGTGCTTTTTTTGTTGTTGTTGATCAGGATTGGAAATAGAGGTCCCAACCCTGAATGAAAGATTCTAGCCAAAACCCTAGCTCTCTCACCAAAGCAGGCTGTAATTCACAGCTCCAGATCCTCTAGCCCCCTGCCACACACTTCTGCCATTCTTGATCTGTTTTCACAAGTGTTATTTGGCACTATCTCAAAAATGCATCCTTTTTTTGTAGTATTTTCTTCTTCATTTTGGCAAAGTTTTCAACTTCTTCTAGAACCTCATTGAAACTTACAAAATCCTTACAGGGTGTGACTGGGTTGATGTGGATAGGATATTTCCTCTGACTGGTGAGTCTAGAACCAGGGAACACAGTCTTAGAATAAGAAGGAGGCCATTTAAGACAATGAGGAGAAATTTCTTCACTCAAAGGGTGGTGAATCTTTGGAATTCACCAGAGGGCTGTGGAAGCTTAATCATTGAGTATGTTCAATGCCAAAATTGATAGATTTCTGGATACTAATGGCATCGAGAGTTATGGGGATCATGGGGGAAAAATGGCGTAATACATAGCTAATAAGATAAAAGCAAAATACTGCGGATGCTGGAAATCTAGAACAAAAACAAAAATACCTCCACCGTCATAATATCACCACCGTCAACACCCCTTTGTCCTTTTGTCTATGTCTCTTCTTGGCCTCCACCTATCACTGGCCCCCTATTGAGCTCTACCTGTCCCACCCACCCCTCTCTACCAGCTTATATTTCATCACATTTCTATATGTCTTAGTTCTGATGAAGGGTCATACGGACTCGAAACGTCAGCTGTATCCCTCTCCGCAGATGCTGTCAGACCTGCTGAGTTTTTCCAGGTATTTTTGTTTTTGTATGTAGCTAATAAGCCCTGACCTGTTTGAATGGCAGAGCAGGCTGGATGTGCCAAATGGCCTACTCCTGCTCCTATTTCCTATGTTCCTAATAACTTTGTTAATCCAGCTTCCCATTTCAAGTTCAAACAGTTTCCCCACATCACGCCATTTTGCTCTATTTACCGTCTCTACAAGTTTACTTCAATTCACATGATGGTCATTCCTTCAGTGTGGACTTTCTTTTTCCAAAATGGCCCCAAAAATGTGAATCCTTCTCACCACCTCAACCCTGCAATCACATATGACTCTGTAAATTTTCTTATACCATGCAAGGGAAACAATACAGGGACGACCACCCTTGAGATGTTTTTCAATCCATTAACTGTTTTTTTAAAGACACTCTGCATTACCTCAAGATGTCCCTAACCGGACCCCCAAGTTTTTGGTAAGATCTGGTTAGGGACCAATAACATTTTGTTTAAAAGTAGAAAAAATATGAGTTTCAAGAAACTTGTTAAAAGGAAATTGGATTGCTACCATAGAAAATAAATAATGTGCAAGGTTACAGGAATAAAGCAGGGGAGTGGAGCTAGGTGAAAGGCTCTTTCAGAGAGCCAGTGCTGATTCGATGGGCCTTCTGCACTATAATGATTCTGAGAATAAAGCCACAAGAATCCACAGATTTTGAACAAACTTTGATACAAGGTCAGAAAGATAAAACAATTTATATCTATCTTATACTCCTAATATTCTGGGTTAATATGAGGTACACGTCAATTAACCGGCAAACTGTGGCTGAAAACACCACACTGTACAATCAATAGCAGGTGCGACCAAGACAGGGTCCGTGGATTTTCTCAACAACCCATCCAAACGTCAGTAAATAATGAGTCAACCAATCTCACTGAAACTCTGTCCCTCCCTCACAAAGTATTCCAGTCCTCATCTTCAAAGATCTCACTTTGAAATTCTCTCCAAAAGTCACTCCAACTCAGACAATCTCTACGATGGCTCACCTCCCAGGGTTTCAATCTCGCCTCAAGAGACTACGTTCCCCTGGATTCCCAAGTCTGCATCCAGCACCAACTCACAAGCACAACTTCTGCTCTTTGGCCATACCAAGCAAAATACTACTATTCCAGTGGCCCACAGCACAAAGTCTTCAACCTTCTGTTGCCTCCTTCGATCACCAGGGCTTCTCCTGTGTCCTTTTTGATTGCCAGGGCTGCTCCTGCGCCCTCTTTGAGCATTACTTAAGGTCTGTCAACCGTAGCCCCTTTTCTGCTTGTAGCCTCATTCTCTGCCCTTCTTTCTTCTTAACTATACCCCTCTTCCTTTGAGACCTTTCCCTGTCTCCTGTCCGGGACTCCTCCCTGGTTATAGCCCTCCGTTCCCATGTCCCATGACCACATTTTCATGCAGGCGCACTGGGCCCGTCCTTAGCCCAGAAAACTACAAAATGTTGGATTGTGCATGTCCTGCCTGCCCCCAGCCCGCGCATACACAGTACTCCTGAGGTCTGTCGTGACTTTGGAGTTCCTGGCCCTTGCTCCACAAGAAGGTAAGTCTAGGCCTCATAACAGAAAAAGAACTTTTCTCTAAATGCACCTTAATACTAAAATTAAACAGAATTAAACACTTTCCAAAGATGAACTGCTGAAGCTAAACTATACACTTTACCTGCTTTTCACATGTGACTGTCCTCTTGTAACTTGAGGCATATTGCAGTAAATAGTCATTCAAATTATCATCCAAAGGTTGCTGTTGATTTTCTACTACCCTAGGGTAATAAATATTAAGTATGCACCAGTACAATGCAGCGCTTCAGCCCAACATCAGACCCTAGGTTTTCTCGAGCACCTCTTGAAGAAGCAGCTTTTGCAGTTTTATCCATAACAGAGAAACTGGCCTGTAGGAGTTTTTGAAGGAATTATCCAATGTGGTTTGGTCCAAGCAGAAAAATAGACCATTTGGCCCAGTTGGTCAATGTCAGTGTTTATACTTCACACGAGTTTCCTCCTACTTCTCTTTACTTAACCCTATCAACATGTCCTTCTATCCGTTTCTCATGTTTATTTAGTTTCCTCTTAAATGGATTTATGCTGTTTGCTTCAGCTGCTCCATTTTGTAGCAAGTTCCACATTCTAACCATTCTCTGGATAGAAAAGTTTCTCTTGAATTGTTTACTATATCCTTCTTAGACCCAGTGTCCAGTTGTCCTTATGCTTCTGTGTACTGCCTTGGATCACTGTCCTATATTAAGAGGGGTATGATCAAAATGTTTGAGGTTTCCCAAGAGTTTTATTTCATTAACCAAGACTGGTGTAATTCATCCTTAACGAGAAGAGACTGGCAGCTAACAAAAAGAAATCCTGAAGTCTTCTATAGGAGTATAAATAGAAAAGGATGGTAAGAGGAGAAATGGGACCGATTGAGGACCAAGACAGGGATTTATGCATGGAGGCGGGGGCATGGCTGAGGTATTAAATGAATAATTTGCATCCATCTTTACCATGGAAGAAAATGCTGCCCTGGGAATGGTGAAAGAGAAGGTAAGTCAGACATTAGTAGGGCTTTTAATTGATGAGATGGTATTGGGATGATAGGCTGCCTGTACTTAGTTGATGAGGCATCAGGACCGCTGAGATGCATCCAAGGATACTGAGGGAAGTGAGAGTGGAAATTGCAGAGGCATTGACCATAGTTTTCCAATCTTCATTAGACTCCAGGTGGTTGTGGTAGAGAACTGGAGATTTGCAAATGCTTGCACCCTTGTTCAAAAAAGGGTGTGAAGCTAAGCCCAGCAACTACAGGCCAGTCAGTTGAACTTTAGTGGTGGGGAAGGTTCCGGATACAATAATTTGGGGCAAAATTAATAGTCACTTGGGAAATTGCAGGTTAATTAAGGAAAGCCGGCATGGATTTGTTAAGGGCAAATTATGTTTAACTAACTTGCTTAAGTTTTTTGATGAGGGTAACAGAGGGTTGTTAATGCTGTTGATGTGGTGTGCATGGACTTCCAAAAGGCATTTGATAAGGTGCCGCGCAACAGACCTGAACACAGTTAGAGCTCACGGAATAATAGGGACAATAGGAACATGGATACCAAATTAACTCAGTGACCGGAAGCAAAGAATTTTGGTGAAGAGTTGTTTTTTAGACTGGAGGAAGGTTTATAGTGGAGTTCCCCAGTGAACAGTGTTGGGACTCCTCTTCCTGATATATATTAGTCACCTATACCCTGGTGTAAGAGGCAGAATTTCAAAATTTGCACATGATTTGAAACTTGGTATTGTGAACTGAGAAGAATAGTGTAGAACTTCAAAAGGACATACAAGTTGGTGGAAAGAGTGGACAAGTGGCAGATGAAATTAAATACAGAGAAGTGTGAAGTGATTCATTTTGGTAGGTAAAATGCGGAGAAACAATATAAGATAAAAGGTACAATTCTAAAGTGGATGCAGGAGCAGAGAGAAACCTGAGTATAAATTTGCATGCATCATTGAAGGTGGCAGGACAGGTTGAGAGGTTAATAAAGCATCCTAGGCCTTATCAATAGGGGCATAGAGTACAAAAACAAAAGTTAAGTTCAACCCATATTAAACACTGGTCCAGCCTCAACTGGAGTATTGTATCCAGTTCTGGACGCCATACTTTAGAAAGGATGTGAAGGCATTGGAGAGTTAAATTAAGTTTTGAACTCCTGCATCCTTGTTCTTTGAACATTTTAGGTTACTGATACGTAACCAGTTTGGAATTTGAGCACGAGTTTAGTAATGTTCAAATTTACCATTGATATTTTATTGTTTTCTCTTACAGTTTCCAAGTTGGTGATTTAGTGCTTATTATCTTGGATGAACGTCATGATAACTACGTTCTATTTACTGTTGGTCCAACCCTTTACTTCCTGCATTCAGAGTCATTGGGAGCATTGGATCTTAAGCCAGGTGAGCTAGTACGGTTTTGAAGAAATGTATTTATTTATCATGCAAATTGGGGAGAAAAATAATGTGTCCTTTTAACTTACTGGCATTGTACAGATGTCATGTGTTCATTCTTTTATATATGAGCATAGAGGGCTTGTTACTTAAGTGCACTTCAGTTGTTTTCATATCACTAGCAACAGTCAACAAATGGTGTAATTGTTTACTTTTTTAAGTAACATTCAAGGTATTTACAACATGAATAGAATATGAATAATAGGAAAGACAGGTAAATAACTAAAGTGTAATTGGTACCCATATTGCAAGGTTTTCAGATTGAAGCCTTTCATTTTAACAGGTTTGCCAGCATTTCCTAATTAAGTATTCAACAGACGTTAGGTGGATGAGTATTGGGACCTTGCCCGAACTCAGGTTTTTATTGAGTAATTTTCTCTACTTGCCACTTAGCAAATGATGAATGCAGGTAAATGATTTATCTATTGATGAAAAAAGAGACATATTGTCAAAGCTTTTCATCTTGCCCTTATCAGGATAGATGCAAGAATGCCAAATTCAAAGGAGAGCAACAATTTAGACTGCATGAAAAAAGAGTGGTGATTTGTTCGCAAGACAAATCTGATTAGTCAAGGCATTGCCATGGAGAAAGCATCAATGAAACAATAGCAACACGAGTGATATTTTCCACTAACAGGATGCTGCTGTCAAGTCAAAAAAGACTTTCTACCTACTACACAAATAAATAATGCGGTATATGAATTTCAGTCCTGGTATGATGCCAGGTATGTAGGCCGTACATCCCAGTGCTTGGTGAATCATATCAAACAGCACGTCCCTTCGGCTGCTTGCAATAGGCAAAGTACTGACTGTACTCAACCAGCCTCTGCTTGCAAAACTCAGAACAAATGTCAAACATTAGATGTGATTCGGCAATAGAGTTGTTTAGTACGTCCTGTCCGAAGTATGCTAAGAATCAGGCTAACAACCAATTTAAGATTATCAATCGAGCTTGCAATATGGCTCACTCTCACTTGCTAGAAGCTACATATATTCATATGTAGGAACCTGTCCTCTGCAGGTGAAAGGCACGTGTCCAGACATTGCATCTCTTTTGAATTAAACAAAAGCTTGAGGGACAGCAGTTCCCCAGTGCATTCTCCATTACAAGGCTCGACCAGAATCGACTTGCCAACCAACCAGCACTGTTTTCTTATACAGTCTTAATTGTGGCTCTCTATGAAATGTTGGGATTTTTGCGCCTGTCCTGATGAGTGCAAGGCAAAAGGTTTCAACAGCTTGTCCCTTTTTTGTCAGTAATACTCAAGTTCCATACTACCACGTGACTAAATGCTTTATGCTTATTGTGGCTGAAGCCTCAACAATTCATTACTGGATTATTTAAATTCACCCACCCCTCCATATGTGAACACCTTTATGGGGAAGATTTTATGGGGAATAAGAGTTGGGGAGTGGGGGGGTTGGTGGGATGGGTGAGGGTTGATGGCGAACTGTCAGTGTTCACCCTCATTAACCCTCTGAAAGTGACCACAATTTCAGGATGTCAGGCATAGGCACAAGAAATAGGAGCAGGAGTATACCATACAGCCTGTTGAGCCTGCTCTATCATTCAATATGGTCATGGCTGATCTTAGCCCCAACCCCATTTCCCTGCCCGCTCTCCAAATCCCTTAATTCGCTGAAACACCAAAAATCTGTCTATCCCAGCCTTAAATATACTCAACGATGGAGTATCTACAACACACTGAAGTAGAGAATTTCAAAAATTCGCAACTTTTTGAGTGCAGTAATTTCTCCACATCTCAGCCCTAAATGATTGGCCTCTTATCCTGAGACTGTTCCCCAACCAGTGGAAACAATCTCTCAGCATTTATCCTATCAAGCGCCCTTGGAATTTTATAGGTTTCAATGAGATCTCCTCTCATTCTTATAAACTCCAGAGAATATATGCTCAATTTACTTAGCCTTTCATCACAGGATAACTGCCCTTCATTCCAGGAACCAATCTAGTGAACCTTCACTGAAATGTCTACAATGCAAATATATGCTTCCTTAAATGTGGAGACCAAAACTGCACACAGTACTCCAGCTGCAGTCTCAACAAAATCCTTACAACTGTAGCAAGACTTCTTTATTCTTGCACTCCAGTACCCTCGCAATAAAGGTGAACATGCCATATGCCTCCTTGATTGCTTGCTGTACCTATATGCCAACTTTGTATTCCTTGTGCAAGTCTCTTTGAACGTCAACACTTACAAGTTTCTCACCTTTTTAAAACATTTTCTGCTTTTCTATTCTTTCGACAGAAGTGAATAACTTCACATTTCCCAACATTATACTCCATCTGCCATCTAGTTGCCCACTCAGTTAACCTGTCTGTATCTCTTTGCAGCCTCTGTGTCTCCCCACAGCTTACCTTCTCACCAAGCTTCTTATCAGCAAACTTTAATGTGTCATTCTGTGTCTCTTCATCAAAGTCATTAGATGAGAGTGACTGCCCTTGACATCAAGGCACAGCATTTGACCTAGTATGGCATCAAGGAGCCCTAGCAAAACTGGAGTCAATGGGAATCAGGGTGGGAGGGAAACTCACCGCTGGTTGGAATCATACCTAGCACAAAAGATGGTTGTGGTTGTTGGAAGTAACTCATCTCAGACTCAGGACACCACTTCAGGAGATCCTCAGCGTAGTGACCTAGGCCCAACCATCATCAGCTGCTTCATCAATGACCTCCCTTCCATCATAAGGTCAGAAGTGGGGATGTTCACTGGTGATTATACAATGTTCAGCATCACTCACGACGACTTGGATACTGAAGCAGTCCATGTCCAAATGTAGCAAGACCTGGACAATATCCAGGCTTGGGCTGACAAGTGGCAAGTAAAGTTTATGCCACATAGGTTCCAGGCAATGGCCATCTCCAGCAAGAGAGAATCCAACCATTGCCCCTTGACATTCAATGGCATTTACATCACTGAAACACCCACTATCAACATCCTGGGGGGTTAACATTGACCAGAAAATGAACTGGACTTGGCATATAAATTCTGTGCCTATAAGAGCAGATCAAAGGTTAGGAATCCTGCGGCGGGTAGCTCACTCCCTTACTCCCCAAAGCCTGTCCACCATCTACAAGGCACAAGTTAGGAGTGTGATGGAATACTTTATACTTGCCTGGATAAGTGCAACTCCAATAACGCTCAAGAAACTCAACAACATCCAAAACAAAGCAGCCTGCTTGATTGACACTGCAACCTCAAACATTCACTCCCTAACCACCAACACACAATCGCAGCAGTGTGTACTACCTGCAGGATGCACAGCAGGAACTCACCAAGGCTCCTTGTGCAGCACCATCCAAACCCACAACTGCTATCATCTAGGACAAGTGCAGCAGATGCATGGAAACACCCACCTGCAAGCTCCCTCCAAACCACACAAAATCCTAACTTGGAAATATATTGCCATTCTTTCACTGTCACTGGGTCAAAATCCTGGAACTCCCTCACTAACTGTGTTGTGGATGTACCTACACCACATAGACTGCAGCAGTTCAAGAAGGCAGCTCACCAGCACCTTCTCAAGGGCAGTTAGGGTTGGGCAATAAATTCTGGCCTAGCCAGCAACACCCACATCCCATGAATTAATAAAAAATAGACTGTAAATAGTTGACGCCCCAGCACTGACCCTTGTGGCACTCCAATTTTCATTGCCTTCTAGCTTGAAAAGCCCTGTTTATACCCACTCTCTCCTTTCTATCTGTTAACCAGTCCCTACCCATGCTAAAATGCTACCTCAACTCCAAGGGCCCTTATCTTGTCTATTAAACCTCTGTGAGGCACCTTATCGAATGCCTTATGGAAATCGAGTTATACTAGATCTATTGGTTCCCCTTTATGTAACCTATTAGTTATAACTTCAAAAAACTCAAATTTGTCAAACAGGATTCCCTCTCAGTAAAACCATGTTGACGACTTCTAATCATACTATGCTTTTCCAAATGCATTGTTAAGACTTCCTTAATAATAGATTCCAACATTTTCCCAACAGCTGATGTTAGACTAACTGGCCTGTAGTTCACTGTTTTCTCTGTACCTCCTTTCTTGAAAACTGATGTAACATTTGCCAACCTCCAATCTAGTGGGACCACTCCTTAATCTAAGGTATTTTGAAAAGCCATAGCCAATGCATCCACTATCTCTGCAGCTATCCCTTTTAGAACCCTAGAGTGCAGGTCAGCAGGTACCAGACTTTAGTCCCTCATGTTTCACCACTACTTTTTCTCTGCTGATGTTAATTTCCTTAATTTCCTCACTCTTTTTAGCCCCTAGGTTATCATCTATTTCTGGTATGAAACTTACGTCTTCTACTGTGAAGACCAATACAAAATATTTGACGTCTGTTATTTCCTCACTCCCCATGATAACTTCTGTTGCCTCTGCTTCTAAGGGACCAACGTTTACTTTAGCTACTTTGTTCCTCTTTATGTACTGAAAAAGCTCTTGCAATCTATTTTTATGTTCCTAGCTAGGTTACTCTCATGTTCTATTTTTTCCCTTTTTATCAACCTTTTGGTGGCCCTCTGCTGATTTCTAAAACATTTCCAATTCTCAGACTTGCTACTGTTTTATGCAACATTGTAAGCCTCTTCTTTTAATCTAATACTGTCCATAACTTCTTGAGTGAGCCATGAATGGGTCGGTTGGGTTTTTGTTTTTTGTCGCTGAGTTTATGTTTCTCAATGGAGTGTATTTTTGTTGAAGATTTTGAACTATTTCTTTAAATGTTCATTTAACTCCATACCTTTACTTACCCAGTTAACCTTAGTCAATTCTCTCCTCATACCTATGTAATTGGCTTTAAATTTAACATTCTTGTTTGTGATTGGAGTACGTTACTTTCAAACTTACATGGAATTCAATGGTATTATGATCACTGTTCCCCAGACGATCTTCTACCACGACTAATTAACGCTGCTTCATTACACAATACTAAATCTAAGACAGCTTTATCCCTGGTTGGTTCCACAACATATTGCTTCAAAAAACTGTAATGAAAGTGTTGTACAAACTTATCTTCTAGACCACTCTTACCAATTTGTCCCAGTCTATATGAAAGTTAAAGTCCCCCACAATTATTACATTGTCTTTGTTACAACCTCCAATAATGCCTTATTTAATGCTCTGCCCAATGGTATAACTACTGTTAGGGGGCCTATAAACTACTTCCACCAGTGTTTTCTGACTCTTCGCATTCCTGGCTTTCCTCCATATTGATTTTGCTTCATGATCTCCTAAGGCCCAATCCTTCCTCACTAATGCCCTTATGTCGTCTTTTATTATCAGGGCTACCCCTCCTTCGCTGTTCTGTCTGTCTCCCCTAAATATTATGTCCCCTGGAATATTTATTTCCTTGATCACCTTGTAACCATGCCTGAGTAATGGCAATTAAATCTAAATCCTTTATTGCATGGGAGAAGGTGGCATAGCGGTAATGTCAATGGACTCATAATCCAGAGGCCCAGGTTTATACTCTGGGGATCTGGGCTCAAATCCATATTTTTTTTTAAAAATAAATCTGGAATATAAAGCTAGTCTCAGTAATTGTGACCATGACAACTATCATCGATTGTCATAAAAACCCACCTGATTCAGTGATGTCCTTCAGGGAAGGAAATCTCCCACCCTTACCCAGTCTGGCCTAAAGCCTGACCCACAGCAATGTGGTTGACTCTTAACTGCCCTCTGAAATGGCCCATCAAGCCACTCAGTTTCAAGGATTATTACATGATGTCTCGTCAGCAAGCAACACCCACATTCCATGAATGAATAAAAAAGAACTTGCACCACTGGTTCGTCTATCTTATTGTGAACACTGTCAAATAAAGAACCTTTAATTTAATTTTTTCAAATCCCCTTCCTAACCCACTCTGTCTGTCTTTACTATATCTGCTATACTGTCCTGATGCCTCGGCTTTTCTCATTAGATTTCTAAATCACCCGAGCCCTCCGCTGCACCCACTCGCGTTAGTTTAAACTCCTATCCTAGTTATACGATTGACCAGGATACTGGTGCCAATCTGGTTTAAGTGGAGCCCATCCCAATGGAATAGCTCACTCTTCCCAAAAACCTATTGCCAGTGCCCCACGAATCAAAACCCCTTCTGTCCGCACCACTCTTTGAGCCACACGTTCAATCTGCTTGACCCAATGCCAATTTGCCCGTGGCTCAGGTAATTATCTCTGGATTGTTATCTTTGATGTTCTGCATTTTAATTTGGTCCCTAGCTCCCCAAATTCTCTTGGGTTGAACCAGGAATGATGCTCTGCTATGTTGTTGATTCCCATATAGACCGCAACAACTGGATCCTCCCCCTCCTGCTCCAAATTCCTCTCCAGCCATGAGATGTCCTTAACCCTGGCACTGGGTAGACAACACAACCTTAGGAGCTCCTGGTCGCAACTGCAGAGAACAGTATCTATCCCCTGACTATACAGTCTCCTATCAGTACCACATTCCTCTTCGCTGCACCCACTTGAATGGCATCCTTTGCTCTGGTGCCATAGTTAGTCTGCTCATCCACCTTGCAGTCCTTCTTATCCGCACAGGTAGCAAGCACCTCATACATGTTGGACAAAGTCAGGGGCCATCATTACTTGCTGGTTCTCCGACCTGCCTGACATGCAGTCCCACCCCCCTGTCCCTGATCATTGGCCGACTCTAAAATTCTGCCTAACCTAAGGGGTATGATTGCCTCCTGGAACTAAAGATCCAGGTAACTCTCTCACTCCTTAATGCCCGCAACTCAGACTCCAGCTCAACAACTCTCAACCAAAGTTGCCTAACCCGAGGACACTTTCTGCAGATATGGTTGTCCAGGATTGCAGTGCTTCCACCGATTCCCACGTGTTGCAGTCACAGTACACCACCATCCCATGTGTATGTCCCAATCTTTAATTTGTTCTATTTTCAAAGAAAAAGTGATTGTGTTTTAATGTTTTTAATTTCCTGTTTGGGGATCTTTGAAAATCAGTCATTATGGGACAGAAAAAGTTCTTCATACCTAGAGCTATTCTGGTGAATCTCCTCTACACCCTCTCCAGGACCTTCACATCCTTCCTAAATTGTAGTGACCAAAACAGGTTGCAGCACTATAGTTGTGGCCTAACCAGAGGTTCAGCATAACTTCTCTGCTTTGGTACTCATGCCTCTGTTTATAAAGCTCAAGATCACACATGATTTGCTAACTACTCTCTCAATATGTCCAACCACCTTCAAAGATGTATGCACATGAACCCTGAGGCCGCTCCATCCCTGCAAACTCTTTAAAACTGTATCAACAAGTCTACATTGTCTCTCCCTATCCCTTTTGCCAAAATACATCACCTCATCTCCATTAAATTCCATCTGCCGCTTGTCTTCCCATTCTGCTAGCCTATGTTCTGTTGCGGTTGATTGATAGCACCCTCACCACCACAAGTCCAAGTTTTGTATCACAGACAAATTGAAATTTTAACCCGTCTTCTAATATCCAAGTTATTAATACATATTAAAAAGCAGTGGTCCTAGCTGGGTCCGTTGGGGAATACCGTCGTCTGCCATGCTGCAGTCTGAGAAACAACCATTTACCATGACCAAAAGTAAAGCAAAATACTGCGAATGCTGGAAATCTGAAATAAAAACAAAGTGCTGGAAATACTCAGCAGGTCTGGCAACAGAGAGAAACAGAATTGACGTCAAGGCGAATATGACTTCTTTAAGAACAAATGCTGTCAGACCTGCTGAGTATTTCCAGCACTTTATTTTTATTTACCATGACTGGCTGTTTTCTGTCCTTAAGCCAATTTTTTATCCAAGCTGACACCAACTCTCCTATTGAGTGTCAATTTTGTTAATACTTTGTCAAATGCTTTCTTAAAATCCACTACATTCCCTTCATCAATGTTCTCTGTTACTTCATCAAAAAATTTGATTAGATTAGTCAAACACAATACTGGCTTTCGTTAATTAACTCAAACCTCTCCAAGTGCCATTAATGTAGTTACTGTGGATGTCCTTGCACCCTTTCTTGAACATGGGTGTCAGATTGCCACTGTCCAATCCTGTGGCACCTCCCCCATGCCTAGGGGAGATTGGAAGATTATGGTAAGCCCTTCCACTCTCTCCACTCCCACTTCCCTTTAGCAACCTGGGTTGCAAGCTGTCCAGACCAGATGACTTACCCAGTCTAAGCACATCCAGCCTTTCCAGTACATCCTCCCTTTCAGTTTTCACGCCATCCATTGCCTCTACCATCTCTGCTTCTACCAATATTTTATCAGCAGCCTCTTCCTTAGTAAAGACTGATAGAAAGTACTCAAGCATTCTAGCCTTGATCTGTGCCTCTAAGCATATATCTTTGTCACCAATTGGCTTCACCTCATTTGTTACTACCCGCTCCCGAATTACATGTCAGTAGAAGATTTTTAGGTTATCTTATATATTAACAGCCATTCTGTTCTTATTCTGTGTTTACCAGTCTTATTTCCCTCTTCACTTTTCTTACTGTACTCACACTTATTGTATTTGTCCTGGTTCTCGTTGTAGAATTCATCTAGCATGCATAATACATCTTTTTTTGTTTCACCATATTCTCCATCTACCTTGTCATCCAAGGAGCCCTGGCTTTGGTCCTCTTGCTTCTCCCTCCTTGTTGGAATGTATCTAGACTGTACCCAAAACAGCTCTTCCTTATAGATGACCCATTGTTCCATTATGCTGTCTTGTCCCATTGAGAATAGCCCTCTTCCAATTTGGAAGTTTATTTTAGATTGTTCTTTGCTTTTCTTCATCACTAAACCGTATGATGATCACTCTTACTCAAGTCTTCTTCCACAGGCACTTAACCCACTTGGCCCACCTCATGGCGCAGCACCAGATCCAGCAATGCCTCCTTCCTAGTTGAACTCGGAACATACTGGTCTAGGAAATTCTCGAACACATTTCAGAAATTTATCCCCTTCTATTCCCTTTACTCTAACATTATCCCAACTGATATTTGGGCAATTAAAGTCTTCCAATATCACCTCCACTCTAGTCCTTGCACATCTGATTTCCCTGCAGATTTACTTCTCTCTTTATCACTATTTGGAGGCCAATAGAATATCCTCAGTAGCATGATCATACCCACTTTGTTTCTCAACTCTAACCAAATGGATTCTCGCCGTGCCATCTTAAGGATATCCTCTCTTTCCAACATTACAATGTCTTCCCTAATAGTACTGCCACCTCACCTGTTCCTCTCCCTATCTTTTTTGAACACTTTGTATCTGTGAAGATTAAGCACCTGGTCCTCTCCATTTTTAAGTCACTTTTCCATTATTACCGCTAAGCTATATTCCCACCTGCAAATTTACATTTGTAGCACACCAACCTTATTTACCACGCTTTGCTTGCATACCTGCATGCATTCTAAACCTCTCTTTGTATTCCTTGCAGTCCTCCTTAGTCTGCTCCTATCTAATATGGTGCTACTTCCTCCTTTAGTACCACCCAGCACTCGCTCCTTTTTGCACATTATTCCTCTTTACTTTTATATGCTGGTGCCCACCCCCTGTCAATTTAGTTTAAATCCTCCGCAACTACACTGGTAAATCTCCCTGCAGAGACACTGGTCCCAGTCCTGCTGAGGTGCATCCGTCCCTCTTCAAGAGGTGCATTCTATGCCACAACTGGTCCCAACGTCACAAGAATCTGAAGCCCTCCCTCCTGCACATTTTCAAGCCACACATTGATCCTTGCTATCTTCTCATTTCTAATCTCCCTGGCATCTGGCAGTAAAAGTAATCCAGAGATTGCATTTGAGGCCCTACTTATTAACTTCCTTTCTAGCTCCTAAACGTTTGACTGTAGAACCTCAATACCTACCCTCTCTGTCAACTCCTGACTTACTCCCTTACCCCTGAAGAACATCCTGCACGTTTTGTGATTTTCTTTACTCTGGCACCAAGGATCCAGCACACCAAGCTGAACCACAATAACAGTAACAGAAATTCCTGTCTGTCCCCGGAATCTCCGAAACAGCTGCATTTCTATACTGCCACCCTGCTCTCTTCCACCCATGTGCCATTGGTGCCTTCGCCTGGACTGCACTCCTTCAAGGTGGCATCATTCCCAATAGTTTCCAGCACTAAGTTTGAGAGTAACATACAACCAGAAGATTCCTGCACTTCCTGTCCCTTCCTACATTTCTGGAAGGCCACCCATCTACTAACTTAAACACAATCTGCCTGTGGGATGGCCACTTCCTGGAAACTCTGATACTTTGCAGTGACTCCAGCTGCTCCTCAAGCTTGGAAACGTCGAGCTCAACAGCTCGAGACGCTTCTCATGCATGTTGTCCAAGATAATGACTTGTCCTAAAGTCCCCACGTGGCACAGGAATTACAAGCAGCAGGTCTCAGCTGCCCATGTTAAAGTTAAAATTAAACGCTAAATGCAAAGAACTTAACTAAATTTTATAAAGAGATCCATCCTTAAAACGATTGAAATTCTCTCATTCATCAAATTCCCTGGCTTTAGTGCCCTGTAGAGCGAGTATTCTGTAGAACCGGACACCCTTCTAACTACTCCTTTAAGGTGTTTAGATGTGTGGACAGCTTGATGATACCACTTCAGCTCCATGCTGTGAATGCCCAGTAAAGAACACTGCAAACAGTTGCAGTACTGCTGTAACAAATCACCTGATCTGTCAGCGGGATTTAATTCATGGTCAGCGGTATGTGTCTTTTGTTTCATTGTTGACCAAAAAAGCCAGTTCATTAATTACCTGTTTTTAATTTTGGTGACTGGCAACGGTACAATATTTAAAGGAGAAAGTATCAACGATTTGAGAAATTGTAGCTGAATGGGATATCTTGTCTGAAACGAAGCAGAATAAATATTTTGCCTGAGCCAAAGTAACAGCAATACAGTTATGGGGAGGGTTAGTGTGAAATATTTAAACTAATGTGGCAGTGGTGGGGACAGCAGAATTGATTTAAAAAACCATTGACGTCGAGGCAGGAAATATCAGAAGAGAAAGAAAGTGACTTTGAGATCAAGAGATTCAAGCGCTCTTAAAAAAGCATAAGGTTGGTAGACAGAATGAATAGACATGAGGAGAAACTATTTTTACGCAGCAAGCAGTTAGGATCTGGAATGTGCTGCCTGATGTGTGGTGGAAGCAGTTTCCCCAGTCAAGGCATTCAAAAGAGAATTGGATTATTAGCCCAAAAAGAAAAATGAGCAGGGATCTGGGGAGAAGGCAGGGGAATGACACTGCTGATTCGGAGAGCCGGCACAGACATGGTGAGCCAAGTGGCCTCCATCTGCACTGTAACAATTTTGTGATTCTGGATATTGAAAAATTTAATGAGAAGAGCAGAAATAACAAAGGGCAACATTGAAAAGAAAGGCTCATACTTATATAGTGTTTCTCATGACCACTGGATGTCTCAAAGCACTTTACAGCCAATGAATTATTTTTTGAAGTGTAGTTATTGTTGTAACATAGAAAACACAGTAACTAATTTGCACACAAACTCCCACAAACAGCAATGTTATAATGACCAGATGATCTGCTTTTGTGATGTTAATTGAGGGATAAGTATTGGCCAGGACACCATGGCTAACTCCCTTGCTCTTGTTCGATATCGTGGCATGGTAATCTACACAATTACTGCACTAGCTTTGATTTTCTGCTCTAATCCTGGAGAGGAATGTGAACCTGCAACCTTCTAACGCACAAGACGAGAGTGCTACCTACTGAGCCACAGTGCAAAAAATTTGAGCTGCACCATTTTGTTGATCGAACATTTGGTCATCAGTCCTAGGAACATAAGACTTAAAAGGAATAGGCCATTCGGATTTTTGAGCCTGCTCTGTCAGTTGATAAGATCATGACTGATCTGATTGTGGTCTCAACTCCACCTCCCTACCTGCCCCCCAAAATCTTTGCCTCCCTTGCCTGTCAAAAACCTGTCTAGCCCAGCCTTGAATAATCTCAATGACCAGCCTCCATAACGACCCTCAGGAAAAAAAAAAATCACCTCCGTCTTGAAAGGGAGACCGTTTATGTTCCCTAGTTTTAGTCTCTCCCCCAAGAGGAAATATCCACCCGCTATCCACCCCGTTAAGTCCCCTCAGGATTTTACATCTTTCAATAAGATCACCTCTCATTCTTCTAAACTCCAATGGGTATAGGCCTAACCTGTTCAAAATCTTTCTCCATAAGATAAGCCCTTCATCCAAGGAATGAATTGAGTGAACCTTCTCTGAACTGCTTCCAATGCAATTAGATCAGTTTTCAAATAAGGAGACAGAAACTGTACACAATACTCCAAATCTGGTCTCACCAAGGCCCCGTGCAGCTGCAGAAAAACTCTCATACTTTTATATTCCATTCCCCTTCAATTAGCATTGACACTCCATTTGCCTTCTTAATCATTTGCTATATCTGCGTACTACCTTTTTGTGATTCATGTGCCAGGACACCCAGATTCCTCTGTACTGCTGAGCTCTGCAATCTCTCTCCATTTAAATAGTATACTACATTTCTATTGTTCCTGCCAAAGTGGACAAGTTCACATTTTCCCAAATTATACTCCATCTTCCAGATTTTTGTCCAGTCATTTAACCTATCTACATCCATTTGTAGACTCTACCTCCTCGTGGCAGCTTACTATCCTGCCTGTCTTGGTTTCATCTGCAAATTTAGCAGCCATACATTCAGTCCCTTCATTCAAAGCATTCATATAGATTGTAAATAATTGAGATGCCAAAACTATGATGCCTGTGGCACACCCACCAGTTACAGCCTGCCAACCTGAAAAATACCTATTTATCCCTACTCTCTGTTTCCTGTTAGCTAACCAATTCTTTATCTATGCTAATATGTTACCCTCTACACCATGAACTCCCTTATTTTGTGTAGGAACCTTTGATGTGGCATTTTATCAGATTCCCCTTTACCCACTTTGCCTGTTACTTCCTCAAAAACCCTTTTAATAAAAAGTTAGGGAAGGTTTTGACATAGTGGTACTGTCACTGGATGAGTAATCCAGAGACCCAGGGTAACGCTCTGGGGACATGGGAGATGGTGAAATTTGAATTCAATAAAAATCTGGAATTAAACTATTGTTGATTGTCGTAAAAACCCATCTAATTCAATAATGTCCTTTAGGGAAGGAAATCAGCTGTTTTTAGTTGGCCTGACTCCAGATCCACAGCAATGTGGTTGATTCTTAAATGCCCTTTGAAATGGCTGAGCAAACCACTCAGTCATAGCAAAAGCAGCTAGAAAAAGGAATGAAACTGGACAAACCACCAGGCATCAACCTAGGCACCTGAAATGACACCAGCAGAGTCAGCCCTGTCAGCCCTGCAAAGTTGCGCTTACTAACATTTGGGGGCTAGTGCCAATATTGGAAGAGCCCTCTCAGACTAGTCAAGCAATAGCTTGACATAGTCATACTCATGGAATCATACCAAGACACTACCATCACCATACCTGGGTATCTCCTATCCTACTGGAAGGACAGACCCACTAGAGGTGATGGCACAGTGGTTTACAGTCAGGAGGGAGTTGCCTTGGGAGACCTCAGCATCGACTCCAGATCCTATGAAATCTCATGGCATCAGGTCAAACATGGGCAAGGAAAACTCCCACTGATTACCACGTTGTGTGCCCCCCCAGCTTATGAATCAGTACTCCTTCACGTTGAACACCACTTGGAGGAAGCACTGGGTGGCAAGGCTGCAGAACGTACTCTGGGTGGGAGACTTCAATGACCATCACCAAGAGTGGCTCGGTAATAGCACTACAGACCGAGCTGGCTGAGTCTTCAAGGACATAGTTGCTAGACTGGGTCTGCAGCTGGTGGTGAGGGAACCAGCAAGAGGGAAAAACGCACTTGATCTAATCCTCCCCATCCTGCCTGCCACAGATGCATCTGTCCATGACAGTATTGGTAGGAGTGACCACAGCACAATCCTTTTGGAGACAAAGTCCCATCTTCACATTGAGGATACCCTCCATTGTGCTGTGTGACACTACCACCATGCCAAATGGGATAGATTTCGAACAGATCTAGCAACTCGAGACTAGCAACCATGAGCCACTGTGGGCCATCAGCAGCAGAATTGTACTCACCCACAATCTGTAACCTCTTGGTATGGCATATCCCCTACTCTATCATTACCACCAAGCCAGGAGATCAACCCTGGTTCAATGAAGAGTGCAGGAGGGCATGCCAGGAGCAGCACCAGGCATAGCTAAAAATGAAGTATCAACCTGGTGAAACTACAACATAGGATGACTTACGTACCAAAAGCATAAGCAACAAGTGATAGACAGGGCTAAGCGATCCCACAATCAACGGATCAGATCCAACCTCTGCAGTCCTACCACATCCAGTTGTAAATGATGGTGGATGGTTTAAACAGTTCACTGGAGGAGGAAGCACCACAAATATCCCCATCCTCAGTGATGGGGGAGCCCAGTGCAAAAGATACGGCTGAAGCATTTGCAAGAATCTTCAGTGAGAAGTGCTGAGTGGATGATCCATCTCTGCCTCTTCCGGAGATCCCTAGCATCACAGATGCCAGACTTCAGCTAATCCGATTCACTCCATGTGATATCAAGAAACAGCTGAATGCACTGGATACTGCAAAGGCCCTGACAATAGTACTGAAGACTTGTGATCCAGAACTTGCTGTGTCCCTAGCCAAGCTGCTCCAGTACAGCTACAGCACTGGCATCTACCTGGCAATGTGGAAAGTTGCCCAGGTATTTCCTGTACACAAAAAGCAGGGCATATCCAACTTGGCCAATTACCGTCCCATCAGTCTACCCCTCGATCATCAGTAAAATGATGGAAGGGGCCATTAAGCAGCATTTGCTTAGCAATAACCTGAGTTTGGGTTCCCCCAGGGCTACTCAGCTCCTGATCTCATTACAGCCTTGATTAAAACATGGATTAAAGAGTTGAACTCCCAAGGTGAGGTGAGAGTGACTGCCCTTGACAGCAAGGCAGCATTTGACCAAGTGTGGCATCAAGGAGCCCTAGCAAAACTGGGGTCAGTGGGAATCAAGGGAAAACTCTCCGTTGGTTGGAGTCATACCTGACACAAAGGAAGATAGGTGTGGTTGTTGGCAGCCAATCATCTCAGTTGCAGGACATCACTGTAGGAGTTCCTCAGGGTAGTGTCCTTGGCCTAACCATCTTCAGCTGCGTCATCAATGACCTCGCTTCCGCCATAAGGTCAGAAGTGAGGATGGTCACTGATGATTGTGCAATGCTCACCATTTGCGACTCCTCAGGTACTGAAGCAGTCCATGCCCAAATACAAGAAGACCTTGACAATATCCAGGCAAGTAACATTCGTGCCACACAAGTGCCAGGCAATGACAATCTCCAACAAGAGAGAATCTAACCATTGCCACTTGTTGTTCAGTGGTATTACCATATCTGCATCCCCCACTATTAACAACTTGGAGGTTGCCAATGACCAGAAGCTGAACTGGACTAGCCGCATAAATACTGTGACTACAAGAGGAGGTCAGAGGCTAGGAATCCTGTGTCGAGTAATTCATCTCCTGACTCCCCAAAATCTGTCCACCATCCACAAGGCATAAGTCAGGATTGTGATGGAAAACTCTCCACTTGCCTGGATGAGTGCAGCTCCCACAACACTCAAGAAGCCTGACACTATCCAGGACAAAGCAGCCCATTTGATTGAACCCCCATCCACAAACATTCACTCACTCCAACACAGATGCACAGTGGCAGCAGTATGTACCACCTATAAGATGCATCGCAGGAACTCACCAAGCCTCCTTAGACAGCACCTACCACTACCATCTAAAAGGACAAGGGCAGCAGACAGATGAGAACACCACCACCTGTAAGTTCCCCTCCAAGCCACTCACTATCCTGACTTGAAATAAATCGCCGTTCCTTCACTGTCATTGAGTCAAAATCCTAAAACTCCCTCCCTAACAGCACTGTGGATAGACCTGAGCCGCATGGACTGCAGCAGTTCAAGAAGACAGCTTACCACCACCACCTCAAAGGCAATTAGGGACGGGCAATAAATGTTGGCCTAGCCAGCAATGTCAATGCCCCATGAATGATTTTTTTTAAATCTTAAAGCAACAATTCTGCTGCCTAAATGACTCTAAAGGAACCCTGCAGTACTTGACTAAGAATATTGCAAAATTTGTCAAGGTAAGCTACATATTACACAACCGTACCATCATGGAAAAGCCCTTCCAACCAACTATCAGGCAAGAGCTGAGGAGCAGGAGACAGAAAAGGAATGGAAGCTGTAACCTAAAAATCTCCTGTCTAGCCTGTGCATGACAAACTATTTCAGTGGCGATACCATGAATCCCCATTCATCAGCAGTCCCATACTCCTTGCCTTAAATCTGTCACTGACTATCACATCATCTTTTGACTAAAAGGCAAAAATAAAAGCCAATACAAAATACACATTTGAATGCAAGTTTATAAATGAAATTATGACATGCTGCATACAAAAATAAGCTGATCACCCTTAACATATCCTCAGTGCCAGTCTTGCCCCTGTGCCTTTATTTGCCCTAGGTGAACCCGGCAACTTACCTGTTGAAAGACTGCTGATTTACAGTAGAGGACACTAGATGGTCTTCAAGAATGATCTTGAGCAGCTCTGTGTCTAGAAGACCCAGCTTCAGACTGCATGGACAGTAGCAGTCTGGGCTGACTGACAGGCACAGCAAAGGCATTGGCAAACTGACCAGAATGGGAGGACAAATGCTGTCGCCCAGAGAGAAGGCAGCAAGTTTATGCTTGATGGAGTCACCGCAACTCTCCCAGGGTGCCGCCTCAGCCAGCAATCCTCATAATCTGTTGGAGAAGAGATTGTTGAACTGCTGTGACACCCTGAAGCCTCTGAGTATTGGTATCAGGATCATAGTGCTAATGCTGCCCGAATGTTGTGGCTGCTCCTTGTGCTATAATGGAAGCTGGTCATCAGATGCTCCATGGTGGTGGTTCTACAACAAGCCATACAATTTATACGGAGAAGAGTGGGCTCTAAACTCTACGCAACGCTCTGTGCCAAGTTAGTGCTGGACTTCCTTCTCCTTGACCTTGTACGCAGACTTTCTGGCAGGCTTCCCAATGCACAAAGCATTTTAGCCTGTATGCCTGTCAGCCTTGTTCTGTAGCTGATCCATTGAAATCATCATTTGAGTTCTCTGCAGTAGGACCAATGTGCGAATATGCTGTCTTTCCCCCACCCCCTCCCTGGTTTGGCTGCATCACATTTGTGCATATTGTCTTACCATGTTCAAATTCTGCCTCTGAGTTGAGAGGGTTGTCCTATGATGAGAGGCAAAGTAAATTGTGCCATATTCTCTGGAGTTAAGAATGAGATGCAGTCTCATTGAAATGTGCAAGATTCTGAAGGGGCTTGATGGAGTGGACACTGAGAGATTGTTTCCACTGGTTGGGGAATCTAAAACACGGTGGTACCGTCTCAGGATAAGGGGCCGATCATTTAGGACTCAGATAAAGAGAACTTGCTTCACCAGGTTGTGAATCTTCAGAATTCTCTACCCCAGAGCGTTGTGGATGCTCCATCATTGAATATATTTAAGGCTGGGATGGACAGATTTTTGGTGCTTTGGGGAATCAACAGATATGGGGAGTGGGCAAGGAAGTGGGGTTAAAACCAATGATCAGCCATGATCGTATTGAATGGCGGAGCAGGCTGGATGGGTCATGTGGTTTACTCCTGCTATTTCTTGTGTTCCTGTGTTCTGCAGAGCATATTGTTATGATCCTTGGCCAGACTCCCAAGTTGTTGGCAGGATCCAGTTAGGTGATAACATTTTTATTTAAAGTACATAAAGTTTGGGATTCAAGAAACTTGCTAATATATTAAAGTCACATGATTCCATGAGTTTTGAACAAACAAAAACAAACTTTATTATACAAGGTCAGAAAGATAAAACAATTTACAATATCTACTCTAACATTCAGGGTAAGTATGAGGTATGTGTGAATTAACAAGCCAATGGTTGTCGACAAAGATACATGGATTTCGCAACAACTGCCCAAGCGTTAGTAACATTGAACCAACCAATCTCACTGAAACTCCATCTCTTTCATAAGAGTTTCCAGTCTTCACCTTCAAAAATCTCGCCTTGGAATTCTCTCCAAAAGCCACTCCAATTCAGACAGCTTCAGCGACGGCTCACCTCACAGGGCTTCAATCTCGTCTCCCAAGATTCTGTCCCCCTGGATTCCTGAGTGTACACAAACATCAACCTACAAGCACAGTTTCAGCTCTTCGGCTGTGCCAAGCAGAACACTACTACCCCAACAGCCCGCAGAAATTACCAGGGCTTCTCTTGAGCCTTCTTTACTTAAAGTCTGCTGCCTGTAGCCCTTTCTCTAATTTGGAGCCGGTTTCTCTGCTCCTCTCTTTTTCCACAACTTAATTGGGATGCATTCCTGTCCCCCGTCTTTGTCCGTTACCTGGGACTTCCTGTTGGGACCTCTCCCTGCCCCCTGTTCCTGTTCCCCTCCCTGAGTTGCTTGCCGGCTATGGCACTCTGCACGCAGTCACCTGACCTGGGTGTTTTTGGTGCCCTCTTTTTTTCTTTATACACAAGCATGTGGAGCCTGTCCTAGGCCCAGAGCGTGCACACATGCAGAACTACGCATTTGCAGCCCGCTCCCAGCCTGCAAGTGTGTGAGCAATCTGAAGACTTTTGGGATTTGGAGTTCCCAACCTCTGCGCTCCACATTAAGGTAAGTTTGTATTTCATAACAGTATTCATTGGAAAGCAGCAATTTACCTGAAGAGTTGCATCTTACCAGCAAACTGTATTACTCCCTGTGTAGAACAAATATTCTAACTGAAGAGTTATATTTTGAAGTTATAGACTCTTGTTTCAAAATGATGTCTTTATTCAAAATCAATAATTATGGTAGTTGGAATCACCCTATCAATTCAGATCTACTGCCAGAAGTAACTGTTGTTGCTTGTACTTCAAATTTGAACAAAAGAGAGTTATATGCCATAGTAATTTATATAGTTTTAATCTGTTCCAGTGCACTTTTTAGTTTAAGTATTAAATCCCTGTTTGTATTGGACTAAGGATGGATTGCCTAAACCTCTTTCAGTTCCTTTGAAATCAGATTAGTTATAGCAGATAACACAGAAAAAAAGAATCCCCTGTTATCATTTCCAGAATTTGAGAAGAAAATAGTCTGAACTAACACAGCTGCAACATAGGCGTCTACTCGGCAATGTAGAAAATTGCCTGGGCACGTCCCGTCCACAGAGAGCCAGGCAAATCCAATACAGCCAATTACCATCCCATCAATCTATGCTCATTCATCAGCAAAGTGATTAGAAAGTGTCACTAACAGTGTCACCAAGTGCACTATCAGGTGACAGTTACTCAGCAATAACCGGCTCACTGATGCTCAGTTTGGATTCCGCCAGGGGAACTCTGCTCTTGACCTCAACTTTGGATCTGGATCTTCCAAAGGCTCCTCGTCAGTTTCTCCAGTAATTGTGGATATTTGCTGAAATTCAGACTGTTGCGTCATTTCTGTGATTAGGGAAGAGGTTATTGCTGGTGCCTCAGTGACACCATACTACGGGTACCCATAACTGGCAAAGGGATCATACCCCCACTGAGAGTAATATTGTTAATAATGTTGATAGTACTGTGTATAATTGTATGTGGTAGTTGTTTGGTATTCTGGTTTGGTATTTGCACTGAAATTGAAGAGCAGAAAGTAGTCAGTTGAACCAAATTTAAAAAGTAGGGCCAAGTGTATTAAATTAGTGAAAGAACAGCTGATTTCTGACAATCCCACTCTCGCTGCGATGCTAGAGAAATGATCTATTCTAGCCATCAGTTGTGGTTCCTTGGAGATTTTAGGTTGGGCTTAAGCAAAGGAGCTTGTGAGAAAACTTGAGTGTAACTTCGCCTTGGCAAACCTGGTGCAGTGTCCAGTCCATTCTGGACACATTTTGACAATTGTTCTCCTGGCAAGAAACTCCATAGCCTCTTGAGATCAGTTGGGAAGTAATTTGATACATGAATTACTGTGCAGCTGTTAACTTGTATTGTGAAATGAGTCCCAAAATAAATTAGTTTAGTTTGGGCTTATATGATAGGTGACATATATATGCAGCTGTGACACTCAGAGATCCAATGGAAAACATTATTTGTAATTTCCGTGCTTGTTTTAATATAAATTTATCTGCAAAGCCATAGGACAAGCATTATTCTTAAAATAAAAGTAGCACCTTTTCAGACAAATATTGAGTCCCCTGTTTCATATCAAATATTATTCTCCTGTAAAAAGTCGTTGAAAACCTTTTATGGTACTTTTTTCAAAAAAAAACCTTAATCCAGTCTTTTTCCCTCTACTTTTCCAAATGAATCCAAGTTTTATTAGAAATTAAAATTGTCAGTTCATAAAAGATATGTAAGATTTGATCTCCATTGTTTTCAGTGATGCTCAATTCTTTGCAGCTCCTAAGCTACATCTTGATTTTATAATTCTTAATGGACCTTGCTCAAATGAGGCATATACAGTAGTTTAATATTTGATATTATTCACATCTCCATTAGTTTATTAAATATATTTAAAGTGCATAACTTTAAGTGCTCTGGATTTCATTGCTATTTTCTACCTCTAAAGGTCTTTCAAAGAAATAATTTATGTTAGTCAAGAAGCTGCAGTGACACTTCACAACAAATGTATGAAATACTTTTCTAAGCCAATAAATCCCCAGCATTTGGGGAATACAGAGGTATAATGAAAAGTGAAGAGTGGGTGTAGAATTGTATCTTAAAGGCTTACATAAAGAATAACCCAGAATGCTACAATAAACATTCTTGTCAAAAAAGTAGCTACTAATACTGTAACTTGAGAAGTAGTCCAGATCTAATCACCACCTGGCCAATATAGTTTGAAGGAGTGTTTTATTCCAATCATTAATGCTGATTTATCACTACTTTGTGGGAATATTTCAGATGAAGGAAACAAAATACACTTTTTAATTTAACCATGTTTTTCTTGTAAAAGTAAGTTGGCAGGTTTTACTCATTTTAGTAGAAAAGGTTGTTCTGAATCAGGTGATCTTAAGTGGTAAGGGCTGTTTGTGTGTGCATATGTATCTATACTTATTTATATAGATTTATTTATATAGATACGAAATATATATTTGTGTGCAAGACGGTGAAATATATATTTGTAAGATGTACAGTTGCACAATGTGACTAGATAGAGTTTCATGATAGATGTATGCAGAATTTGCACCACATAGCAATAGATTAGCCTATATGGTCTTTCAAGTACATTTCAGTTTTTTAAATCTTTGAAAATGTCACTCCAGAAAATATAAACACATGTTAGTGATAAACTTTATTAATTTACTAAAATCTTATTTTTGTAAATTGCGAGCCAGTAACTTGGAATTCAGATGATAATTATGTAGTCTAATTTTGTTCTTGATTTATATGATCACTAACTCCTTCACATCCGTCTTCACCCAAGAGAATGAGGATGAAGGTATGGAACTCGGGGAGAGGGACTGCGAGGTTCTTGAGCAAATTGATATAGGGAGTGACAAGGTATTGGAAATGTTGGCAGGCTTTAAAGTGGACAAATCTCCAGGTCCGGATGATTTGTGTCCCAGACTGCTGAGGGAGTCAAAGGAGGAGATTGCAGGGGCTCTGACCCAAATTTTTAATTCCTCTCTGGCCACGGGGGAGGTGCCAGAGGACTGGAGAACAGCTAATGTGGTTCCGCTATTTAAGAATGGTTGTAGAGATAAGCCAGGGAACTACAGACCAGCGAGTCTCACGTCAGTGGTAGGGAAACTATTGGAAAAATTCTGAAGGAGGGAATCTATTTAGTCAGCATGGCTTTGGCGGGGGGAGGTCATGCCTAACAAATTTGATTGAATTTTTTGAGGAGGTGACCAGGTGTGTAGATGAGGGCAGTGCAGTTGATGTAGTTTATATCGATTTCAGCAAAGCCTTTGACAAGGTCCCACATGGGACACTTATAAAGAAGGCAAATGCACTTGGGATACAGGGTAACTTGATAAGGTGGATTCAAAATTGGCTTTGTTGTAGGAGACAGGGGGTGATGACAGAGGCTGCTTTAGTAACTGGAAGCCCGTGTCCAGTGGCGTCCCACAGGGATCTGTGCCCGATCCCCTATTATTTGTCATTTATTTCAACGACACAGATGACTATGTGGGGGGTAGGATTAGTAAGTTTGAGGATGACACAAAGATTGGCCGGGTGGTTAACAGTGAGGTTGAGTGTCTTGGGCTACAGGAAGATATAGACAGAATGGCCAAATGGTCAGATAGTGGCAGATGGAATTTAACCTTGAAAAGTGTGAGGTGATACAATTTGGAAGGAATAATTTGACAAGGAAGTATTCAATGAATGGCATGACACTAGGAAGTTCTGAGGAACAAAGGGACCTTGGCATGTGTGTCCATAGATCTCTGAAGGCGGAAGGGCATGTTAGCGGGGTGATGAAAAAGGCATATGAGACACTTGCGTTTATTAATCGAGGCATAGATTACAAAAGTAGGGTGATCGTGTTGGAGTTGTATGGAACCTTGGTGAGGCCACAGCTGGAGCAGTGTGTGCAGTTCTGGTTGCCAAATTATAGGAAGGATGTGATTGCACTGGAGGGGGTGCAGAGGAGATTCACTAGGATGTTGCCTGAGATGAAACATTTAAGTTATGAAGAGAGGTTGCATAGACTTGGGTTGTTTTCGTTGGAGCAAAGAAGACTGAGGGGCGATCTGGTCGAGGTGTACAAGATTGAGAGGCATGGACAGGGTGGATAGAGAGCAACTGTTCCCCTTAGTTGAAGGGTCAGTCATGAGGGGACACAAGTTCAAGCTGAGGGTCAGGAGGTTTAGGGGGGATGTGAGGAAAAACTTTTCTACCCAGAGGGTGGGGATGGTCTGGAATGCGCTGCCTGGGAGGGTGGTGGAGGCGGGTTGGCTCACATCTTTTAAAAAGTACCTGGATGAGCACTTGGCATGTCATAACATTCAAGGCTATGGGTCAAGTGCTGGTAAATGGGATTAGGTAGGTAGGGCAGGTGTTTCTCACGTGTCGGTGCAGACTCGATGGGCTGAAGGGCCTCTTCTGCACTGTGTGATTCTGTGATTTACCTGTTAATAATTGTTTTGAACTAGTAGCAGTGTGGAAAATGTGGTGCACCTTAAGCATAAAATGAGGTAGAACAATCCACTCATCATGCTTGTGCTGGTTCTTGTGTAAAGTTATCTTATTAGAAACAATCCCTGCTCTTTCCCCTTAGCTCTCAGATTGTTTTCCTTCAAGTGTCTATCCATCTCTTTCTTGAATGTTAGCATTGAATATACTCCTACCACCGTTCAGTGCTTCCAGATCGCAACAACCTCACGTTACTTCTGGGGTTTTTTGCCAATCACCTTGAATCTGTGTTCTCTGTTTACTGAATCTTCACTGGAAGATTCTCTCTCTTGACTGTATCAAAACACTTCATGATTTTGAACGCCTCTATCAAATCTCTTAGCCTTCTCTGCTTCAAGGAAAAAAAATCCAACTTCCCCAGTCTCACCACATAACTGAACTTCCCCATTCCTGGTAGTATTCCAGTATATCTCCTCTGCACCATCACTAAGGCTTTGACATCCTTGCTAAAGTAGTGCTCAAAATCGGGCACAATACTCCAGCTGATGTCTAACCAGTGTTTAAAGGTTTAGCATAACTTCCTTGCTTTTATTTTCTATTGTTTTTTTAATAAAACTAAGGAACCCATATACTATTTTAACAGCTTTCTCAACTTGTCCTACCACCTTCAAGGATTTATGTACATATGCTCCCAGGTTACTCTCTAGCCCCCTTTAAAATTGCATGTTTAGTGTATGTTACCTATGTTCATTCTTCCTGCCAAAATGTATCACTTCACACTTCTGTATTAAATTTCAGCTGCCATGTGTCTGCCCTATCATCCATCTGTCCATGCCCTCCTGAAGTCTGTTACTATCCTCCTCGTTATTCACTATATTTTTAACTGTTGTGTCAACTGAAATCTTTTAAATTATGGCCTGTATACCCAAGTCTACATCATTGATGTATATCAAAAAGACCAATAATCCTAAGAGCAACCCCTGTATACCTTTTGCTGGCCTGAAAAATGACCATTCATCTCAACTCTCTGTTTTCTCCCACTTAACCAATTTTGCATCTATGCTGCCATTTGTCCCTTTTAATCCCATGGGTTTTAATGTTGATAAATCTAATCTGTAGTACTTCTGCAAACATCTTTTGGAAATCCACATACACAACATCAACCCTTGCCATTACTTCATCAAATAACTCAATCAAGTTACTTGAACACAATTTGCCTTTAACAAATCTATGCTGACTTTCATCTATTAACCCATACTTTCCATAGTATCTATGAATTTTGTGCTGGATTGTTGTCTTTAAAAGTTTCCCAACAACTGACATTAGGCTGACTGGCCTTTAGTTACTGGGTTTATCCCTCTCCCCTTTTTGAAAAAGAACAAGGTGTAGCATCATCCAGTTTACTCATATTCAAGGAGGATTTAAAAAATTGAGGCCAGGGCCTCTGCAATTTCCACCCTTAATTACCCTCAGCAGCCTATGAGACATCCCATCTAGAGTGGCTGACTTAATTTGAGGACTGCTTTTCAATTTATCTATTTTTATCCTGTCCAGTGTCACTACTGTTCCTTTACTGCTGCATTAGCAGCACCCTCTTCTTTCATGAAGACATTGTAAAAACTGTGTTAAGCTAGTCATGCCCCCTGCCTCCAAAAGATTTACCTCCCTTTCAGTAACAATGAGCCCCACTCTTCCTTTGGAAACCTTTTTATTTTTTGTTTTTACAACAGACTTTTGGGTTCCCTATTATGCTAGCTTGTTACAATTGAGATTTATAAGATCATTATGTTTTGGGTTATGTCCTTAATTGAATGTGAAATGAAGGGGGGCATGTGACCTGTTCTGATGCCTGCCTTATATAAAGCCTGGGTGTTTTAATTGTCAGAGATTAAAGGGGGGCCAATTTGTTTTACTGGGAAGAATATGCAAGCTGTTTACACTTGGAGACAACGGCAGCAGCCTGTAAACTAACAGTAGATAGACTCAGAGTCTCCAAAGTCCCAGAAAAGCGTAGAAAATGTGAGGTTATAAACAGCTGTGTTTTAAACTGTCCATTTAGTCTCTAGGTAAAAGAGAGTTGGGTCTCGAAGATAGCTAATCAGCATCTCTATATGGATACAGGGCTGATGTGATTCACATTGGAAAACAGATAGACTTTGAGAGGGGAAGGTTCCAAGATATTGCTGAAAACTCACTGACAAGGTTAGTATGCCAGGGTCCAGAAGAGGGAGAACAGCCATAGACAGCAAGATGCTACGGATCACCATGCAGGAATGCAGATTGGAGCTCGCACTCAGATTAAAAAGACCAATTTCATGAGGAGTTAAAAGGAGCCTGGAAGATTTTGCCTAGCTTGTGCTAGAGGAAGAATCTCTGGGGGGGATGAATCTCATCCCTGTTCTGAGATTAAGAGTTCCCAGGCTGAGAAAGAAAAAAACAGAAGTAAGCCACAGGATCTAAGAATCTCCTTGGACTGGTTCCGGAATAATTGAAAGTCTACTTAAAGGACAGCTTAAAGTGTATCCGTGAAGTGTGTTTTCAGTTGTGCTAAAAGGAAAAAGGGAAAGTTCCATTTTGTGGTTTAAAGGATAAGTTGCCTACAAAGATAGTGTTTAGTTCTTGGTTACAATAAAAGTCTTAAAATGTCAAATCTTTTTGTTTCATCCTTTCATCTATTAACTGCAAGTTCAAATTTCTTTAATTGCCTTTTGGAAGTCCATGTACACAACATCAACCCTCACTATTATTTGTTTTTCATTACGGAGAACAAGCTACTAATCTGTACCCTTTGTTCCAATTTTTAGGTCTCCTCTTTGTTTTCTATGTTCAGCTTGGCTCTATTATGGACCATATATTTGTCATAAGCTTCCTTTATGTACCTTATTTTAACCTCTATCTAACCTTTAGTCATCCAGGAACCTGTAGCTTTGGATGTTCCTCCTTTTCCCCCTAATGGAAATGTGTCTTTTATACCTGAACCACCTCCGCTTTGAAGGCCTCCCATTGTTCAATTGCTGTTTTGCCCACCATTTTATGATTCCAAACCACCTGGTCCCTATTCAAAGCATTGAAGTTATATGCCAGTGAACTAATTTTATGCTTGATTATACCTGATCCTTTTCCTTAACGGTTCTAGATCTAATGAAATTAAGATCACTGCTTCCAAATGTTCACTGAACCATGCCTCATTCCCCATTACTTCCTTCCCAGAACTAGCGCCAGCCCTGCTTCCTTCCTTGTTGAATTGGAAGCATACTGATCAAAAAACTTCACAAGAATACCAATATAGGCTTGTCAGGAGGATATTATAATTCTCATAATATTATTGGAACTTATTCTAAAATAGAGTAATAGTGGGATGTGTGTGTGTCTATATGTGTCTCTGTGTGTAAGACTTAATTGAATTATAGGCAGCTAGTCTGGGTGCTTTGATGTAGGAAGAGAAGTTAGGTTTGAAATGTTAATTAGGTAGACATGGGGAAGTTTAGAAACATAGGTGTCAAGGGAACATTTGCATTTTTAAATAAACCAGACTAGATTGTTTTCAAAGGAGAGGTGAAATGTGTCACCTAGCCAGGTGACGTTTAGAAACAGCATTTATTTTTCCCAGAGATTATTGGTAAAACATAGTGCTGTGAGAGGGTTTTATTATCAGGAAAGTAAGGTCCAAAGACATAGTGAAACGATGGATATTTGCATTCAAAGGGGAAAACACGTATCAAAGGAGCAAAGGCTGTGTGAGGGTAGGCATTTTAAGATCTTACAAGTGTGAAAAAGCCTTCAGCATCTATGCCTCAAGCTGCTGTCTTCAAAGGACTGAAGTTAAGAGAACTCACTTTGAATTCGATTTGTCCAGGGTATCTTGTTTCTTTGCCTGGGTCTTTTAAAATCTGCGTCTTACTGTTGCCTTAACGAAAGTGTAACTGGGAGTTGGATTGATTAGGGGATTTAGAAGTTAGTAGTAATTTGTAGATCTGTATGTATTTTAAAAAAACATTTCCCTTTTTAATAAATGTTTAATCTAGTTTTTACAAACCTATAAGACTTGGTGGTCTTATTGCTACTCAATGCATCTCGAAACTTATACAAATTGAAAATTAGTTGTGACAGTTGTTTCAAGTTTCCCTCTGGGATTTGAACAGCTCAGCATTTACCATCTGTGTCATAACAGACAACAATTTGTACTGTATATGAAGAGAATGCTGAGTGGTTGGAAAATGGATTCCGATTGGTAGAGGCATTGACATGGAGAATGCACCACTGGTGGTGAGTGACAGTTAACTGCCAGGCACTTTATAAAATGCATTCTCCAAACACCTCTACCAATCAGAGTCCACTTGCCAGCCAATCAGCACTCTCTTCACATTCAATATAAATTATTGCCTTCCCCCAATATTGGTATTCTTGCAAAATGTCCTGAAGAATGCAAGATGAAAATCTTTGACATATCTCTATTTTCAGTGATGTTGATATAATGGTGAAGTTAGGGGTATACTTTTCATCCTCCAAACTTTTAAAATACAATTTTCTAAAGAGATTTTTCAGGGAACAAATAGTTCTCTAACTGACTTTAGAGTTACTGATTTAGTCAGTGGAAAATGATTGATTTTACTTTTAGTTCCAGGTTCTTCTAGGAGACCTTGGGTACTTGGAAAAGTGATGGAAAAAGAATATTGTCAAGCTAAAAAGGTAAAGTTTTTCACTTTTTACCTTAAAGATCTGATCTGCTACTAGCAATAAATGGCAAGCCAAATGCATGTTCAAAGAACTCCCAATTTTGGTATTAAGTATATTGGGGCAGTTATTCAGAGTTTTGTGAAACCTAACACCCAATTGTTGCTTGGTGCAATATGTCAGACTAACCATTCAGGTTATAAAAACAAAATGCTGAAAATACTGCAGGTCAGGCAGCAACTATGGAGAGAAACAGAGTTGACATTTCAGGCCGATGACTTTTCAGCAGAGACGAGGAAAGTTAGAAATTTAATAGGTTATGAGCAAGTGAAAGGGGAAAAGGGGGGAGGAAGAACAAAAGGGAACATCTGAATAGGGTTGATGGCAGGGGGGAGATTAAATGACAAAATATTTCATGGCACAAAAGCCAAAGAGCGTGGTAATGGGTAAAGTAAGGAAATAAAAGATGTGCCTAGATGAGGTGTGAATGGCTGGATAGCAGCTGTCCAAATGCAAAGTGAAAGACTAAAGAAAGAAATGAGAAAAATTGAACCAGGAAAAGAAAAAACTCAAAATCAACAGAGGTTATAATCTAAAATTGTTGAACTAAATGCTGAGTCCAGAAGGCTGTAGAGTGCCAAGTTGAAAGACAAGGTGCTGTTCCTCAAGCTTATGTTGAGGTTCGTTGGGACACTGGAACGCCAAGGGCAGAAAGATCAGAGTTGAGAGCAAGGGGGAAGAATTGAAATGACAAACAACAGAAAGCTCAGGTACAAGCTTGTGGACTGAACAGAAGTGTTCTCTAAGTGGTTACCCAATCTGTGTTTAGTGTCTCCAATGTAGAGGAGACCACATTGTGAACAGTGAATACCTCATGGTAAATTGAAAGAAGTACAAATAAATTGCCGTTTCACTTGAAAGGATTATTTGGACTAGAACGGAGGGCAGGGGAGACAGGGTGAATATTCATTTATGACCTCTTACCTCTGGATCTTTTCATTGAGAAATGTCGGCGTGACATCGGCTGTCTCAATTTCTTTACTCACTTTAACCTTTCACCCTCTGAACTGGTAGCACTCTGTTCTCTCAGGTCCAGCCCTAACACCATCACTAAACCTGCTGACAGGGGAGGTGTTGTGATTATCTGTTGTGAAGGTCGTGATTCTGTATTGAATGGTCACCCTCCACCATTTCCACCACATCCAGCATGATGCCACCATCAAACACATCATCATCTGCCCTCCGCTTTCAGTATTCCAAAGGGACTGCTTCCACAACATTCTGGTCCTCAGCACCCCCTCTTTCCTGTGGCACTTTTCATTGCAAGTGCAGGAGATACAACATCTGCCCTTTTACCTCTTCCCTTTTCATTATCCAAGGTGGAACAACTTCATTCAGTCTGCAAACATAACCCTGAGATTCCTGTTGTTTGTAATTTCAATTCTCCACCTTGCCCCCACTCTGACCTTTCTGTCCTTGGCCTGCTATAGTGTTCCAGCGGAGCTCAACGCAAGCTCGAAGAAAAGCACCTCATCTTTCGACTTGGCACTCTACAGCATTCTGGATTCAGCATTGATTTCAGTTATTTTAGATCATAACCTCTGCCTCCATTTTGTTTAGTGTTTGATTTTTGCTGATTCAATATTTTTTTTGTTCTTTCGCTTTGCATATGGACAGCTGCTATCGAGCTATTCGTCCCTCATCTAAATACTTCTTTTGTTTCTTTACCTTATACACTGCCACTTCCTTTGGCTTTTTGTACCATGAAACCTTTTGCCATTTAATCTCTCTCGCCCTTACCTATCACAGACCTTCCGTTTTGTTCTTCCTTCTCTCTTTTACTTGCTCAAAACTTATTGCATTTCTACCTTTCCTCAGTTCCAATGTAAGGTAATTAACCTGAAACGTTACAAAGTTTCATAGGGAATAAGAGTAAGACATCCAGTTCCTTGGGCCTGTTCTGTCATTCAATAGATCATAGCCAATCAGTACCTAAACCTTATTTACTTCTTTCACTACTGACAGCAGCTAGTTTCTGAGGAGCAGAAGACAGAATGGGAAATGTGGGCAGAAGCTTTATCTTGAGAGAATGGTATTTTTAATTGACCAATACATAAAAAAATTAGAGAGATTTGCCTTATCGGCTCTAGCCAACTTCACATGTATGATGATGACGAGCTCTACTGCTACATCACTTTTCATGACCCCATTACCTTTACTGTGTTGTCAGACCGGCCATCAATCCAGCCTTGGGTGAGCTGCAATTTCCTTCAGTTAAAAAATTGGAAGACTGAAGCCTTCACCCCCAACCAGAAACTTCATACCGTTACCCCCAATTCAATCCCCTTTCTCCACCTGTTTACTAAGTGTCATCTGTGGCTCAGTTGGTAGCACTCTTGCCTTTCGAGTCAGAAGTTGTGCGTGCAAGTCCCACACCAGAGTACAAAAATTTAGGCTGACGCTCGAAGGTATTACTACTGTCAAAGGTGCCGTCTTTTGGATGAGACGTTAAATTGAAGCCCCATCTGCACACTCAGGTGGGCATAAAAGATTCTATTTCAAACAGCAGAAATGTATCCCCTATTCTGACCAATTCTTATTCCTCAATCAACATCACTGAAAACATTGCTGTTTGTGGGAACTTGTCGCATGAAAATTGACCGACACGTTTCCTAAATTACAATTACAAATTCAAAACCACTTGTTTGGCTGTAAAATACTTTGTGACTTCCTGAAGTCATGAAAGGTGCTATATGAATGCAAGTCTTGATTTTTTTTTCTTTCACCTCCATCGCATCACCTGCTTCCCCTCTTTCTTACTTTCTGTACATAGAGGTCCTCATCTATATATTTGATATCTCCAGACTCAGACTATTCCAATGTTCTCTTATCCAGTGTTCCATCCTGCACCCTCTATAAACTGACACTTCATTATTGCCCCACACCAACTCCTGCTTACCTCTGAGCTTGCTGATCTGCATTGGTCACTTACAATTTAAAATTCTCATCCCTGTGTTTAATTCACTTCATGGCCTAGTTTCTTTCTATCTCCGTAACCTCCTCTAGCCTTCCAACCCTACCATCCCCAACTATGTTCCTCCGACTCTAGCCTTTTGTCCATCTGCCCTCTCTTTCACCTTTGGTGCCTATGTCTTCAAACCTGAGTGACTGTAGGATTTCCTCTGTAAACAGTTTTACCACACCACCTCTAAGATCTTTCTTAAAACTCAAGTCTACAACAAAACTTTTAGTACTCTTTCCTAATATTTCCTTTGGCTCAGCAACAGTGTGTTTCTGATTACTCTGTCTGCGTTAGGATATTTTCCTATGTTAAAAACATTGTATATCCTAATTCAGGAAAGAGGGAGATAAGCAGGAATCTATAGGTCAGTTAGCTTAAAAACTGTAACAGCTCAAGGCGTTGTAGGTGTTATATTAATATGGATAGAGCATTGGCTAACTAACGGGAAATAGCAAGTTTTCAGGTTGGTAAACTGTACCTAGTCGGGTGCTTCAAAGATCAGTGCTGAGGCCTCAACTATTCACAATCTCAGGGATGAGAAATTTCTGCCGTTTGGTGGATCGCTGACTTTTGGCTCTTGGAATTCAGCCCTTTTAATTATTTTTCTGACCCCTGCCTGTCCTTGGGAGCTTTTGATCAGCCCCATTCTCTTTAATCCACCGCCAATTCTGACCTGGCTTTGACTCGATTGGGAGATACAAAGGTCATACCCCAAGTAGCTGCTGCTCTCTTTTGCAACCTGCAGAGGGCCTTCCTATGCGGAACCGTCATCTTGGTGCTGCGTTTGCTGTGAGAGATGCTACCACAGGCACAGGGTAACAACTTGGTCTCAACCCAAGCGCAGCCCCAGGCTCAGCTTTAGGCTCCAACCCTGGGATGAGGGAGGGAGATTTCAGTGGCTCTGATGTAAGCTACGTCCCACCCTCCGTAGCAGCCTCTACATTGACCTATTCAGGACCCTGGTGCTGAATATATGGAAATATGGAAAGTTTGACTGAAACCTACATTAGTACATAAAATAACATTTTTATGAAGTACTTTAAAAACACATTTTCATATTTATATGATGTATTATTTATGTTGATCTATAATACACAAACATGCTTCTTTCTAGCTGTTTTGTTTTTGCAGGAGTCTGGGGTCATGTTAATTTCCAAGATTTTTAATCTTCTGTTCATGGGATGTCGCTAGTTACTATTGAGACATTTAAGATTCTGAGGGGGCTTGACGGGTTAGATGCTGAGAAGATGTTTCCCCTCGTAAGGGAATCTAGAACTAGGGGGCACAGTTTCAGAATAAGGGGTCATCCATTTAAGACAAAGTTCAGGAGGACTTTCTTCTCTGAGGGTTGTGAATTTATGGAGAGTATGGGTCTTTTGAATATATTCAAAGCTGAGACAGGAAGATTTTTGAACTATAATGAAGTCAAGATTAGGAAAGTGAAGTTGAGGCCAAGGTCAGTCCGAGGCCAGATCAGTCAGAATCTTATTAAATGGTGGAGCAGGCTCTACCGTCTGTATGGCCTATGCCTGCTCCTATTGCTTATCTTTTTATGCTCTTACACAAAAGTTGTTATAAGTTCAGAAGGATCCACAATGACTCCAAATCTATTGCCTTTGGCTATTAGTCACAGCAGTCAATAATATTTAGCTATTGAGTCAAAAGGTTGTTGTGGTATTCTTTAATGTATCGTTTCCACCTAAATATAGGGGTGAATTGAAGCTGCTATTGAATTGTAGCAATTCTTTGACTTCCAAAGTACATAATCAGCTACAAAGGATAGAATCTATGCTGTTTCTGGCTTTCCCAGTTACTGAGTATGGCTGACTGAACCTCAGGAGATATGGATGTTAGTTAATCTCTTGGCATACATCAACCGTAAGGACTTGTATTCATTCAGTATGTTGATGGCGTGCTATGTTCCTGATGCTTTTGTAGCACACTCAAAAGTCAGTCAAGCACAAATAGAGCCAGTTACAAAAAGAATTGTGGCGTTTCTCCCTCTGGGTGTGTTTTGCAGAATAAAACAACCTAAGTTCTTTGTAGTATGCTGCACGTTGCATTCATTTTTGTTTAGAGGCTCACCCACATTAGTGAGGAATAGATCCAAGGCGAGGAAGAATCCAATTAGTTTGTTACAAGGTAGTGTTTACATTGAGATTTGTGATGACTACCTAATGCATTGCTTCAATGAAGACATTTCTGTTGCTAATATCAGCTGAGCTGTTACATATTTGTGCTGTCCATATATATGTGTGCTAAGTGTACTTTCACAGAGAAAATTGGAATCATTCCCCAAATACCTTTTGACTCCACATATTATGAATTATCCTCTCCTGTTACTGCCATGTCACAAAGGTTACCTCAGATATTTGATTTATAATTATCATATTGAGAAGTATAGAGTAACTGCATAATTTCACTGTTACAGAATATTAATATGGTATCTAACTAACCTGTATGAGGGGAGATGGAAAATCTTTATTTGAGAATTTAGAAATAGCTGATGCAAAAAATGAGATGCCAATTGTTTTATCACAAACATGTACATAATATGGCCCAATTATGCAAAATTATGCTGTCTTGCACATTTGTATTCAATTTAGAAATAAGATAGTGTGAAGCACTTTGTTTTTGAAGACGTGCTAATATTTTGAGAATGATTAAATAACTAGCATAGGACTTCATGTACTAACTCCCCTTGCATCCTATAAGCAGAACACATCTTTTTAATAGATGGGCTGATTGACTTTTCTTCATCATACCTGGTCTGTGAAAGCTTTGGAATATATAAAAACCGATCACATTTATTAGCTTGTAATTATTTATTAGGATTTTGTACTGCAAATTCTTTGTGACGATGTGCAAATATATTATTCTAAATTAAGTTTGTATATTTGTCACACTGAAATATTGTTTTGATTTATTTCAGGCTCAAAACAGATTTAAAGTCCCTCTGGGAACAAAATTCTACAGAGTGAAAGCAGTGTCCTGGAACAAGAAAGTATAACAGTTATGAAACCGACTGTTGTTAGCTCACTTTTCCTTTCTATCACAATTCCTTTATGGCTTGTTGTGCTACATTTGTTATGCAGCTTCTGAAGATACTTGGAAAAGAAGGTGGCACAAATGTAATTCACATCAGTAGAAACTTGCTGGAGCGATGCTTCAATTTTTGATACTCCCCATTCAACATGTATTGAATTCAGCACTGCCCAGATCATAAAATGCATCTAGTCCCATTCAATGAACTGCTTGTATTCTTCCCTGAAGACCTAGAAATGTGGACCAAATACATTCTTTTCAAAGAGCATGCCCTCTACATTGTGGCATAATAGCCATGTGATTTGCCTGTTCAAAACAAAATCACTGAATATTCAGATGCCTAAACATTTGTCATTATTACCAGCATTTGTGAAGGAATTTATCACCATCAAAGTAGTTTGAGAAAACCATCTTTACCATATGTATTTAATCATTTAAATATTTATAGGAGTGTTCCTAGCATGCAAACGTCCCATATAAAATTTTATCTTAAGTTTGCTTCCATGGATTTTCATTCTAGCTGTTAATCTACATACATACTGAAGTTACTTAGAAATATATAGAGATCTAGCCCTGTATGGTGAAGAAATGTGCAATGAATAAGACTGGAATTTGAATCAGTTGCTAGAATTGCATTTCTGAAAAAATGCACCATCAATCGTTAATTGTGTATACACATTGGAAGGGAAGAATTTGTGTTGTTTACAAATAACACAGTACTAAAGCTTCCCAGAAACCTAAAGCTGGAATAAATGTAATATATTGTTTCATTTAAGTGACCAGTGTTCCATTCAGTTTTAAAACCAATTTCTCATTGTATATTAACCATCATAAAATCTTCAAGTTACAAACATTACTGTATTGCAAAAGAAATTCAGAATTTTGAAACAATAAACATTTAAATCTGTAGTGTGTGCATCATGAAAAATATTTAATCACTGCAGAAAAGAAAAATATTAAAATTCAGTGTAAATTTACATTACTGTTGGATAAAGTTGTTAACTTTTCCTTCATGTTAAAGCTATTACTGTGTACTGCATTGCAATATTGTTTATATTTTAAATTGCTTAATTTGCTGTAAAGTGCTTCTATGCACCCTGAGGTTATGAAAGGGAGTGTATAATTGCAAGTTTGTTCTTCTTTGTACATAATTGGGATTAACTATCAATACAAGGTGTGACAAAAACACATTATCACTGTATGTTGGCATACTATGATAGATAAAAACAGTATACACTGAGTGATGGACCTTTTAGCAATGAACTATTTATGTTACCTCGACCGTGGTAAATAAGCAGTTGGATAGTAGTTTGGTACTAATTGAGCAGCAGAACAGAGAAAAAAGTTTTAATCTTTAAAGCAATGTGTAATCCTATTGCAAAGTACTGGTTCCAAGGCAACTAATAATTAGCAAAACATCAAAAACCAGAATTGAGAATTGTTCTTCAAATCTTCTTTAATAGGAATTGACCATAATCCCTAATCTTCAGCTCAGACTATGAGTTTTTCATTCCTTTCTTTGGAAAACTTGCCTGCAGCTATCTAATGCTCATTCAGACTGACTGTTACATGTGGTTTTGCATCTACTGAGATTACCTGTGGGTCAATTTGCTAGCATTGCGACTTCATGACATCCTTTCTGAATTGGCAGTGAAGTGTGTGTTTTCTCCCCCAAGATCAATTCAAATTTGCATGCACTGTCACAGCTGGATTTTGAGTGTTGTTACCTTAGCCACCCCCTGTTTCTTATCCACAAGATGCCTTGATAAGGTGTCAATTTAACATATATGCAGCTCTACTTGTCCTTCACCTTTGTCAACCAGTCCACTGTTGATGTGTTGTCAAACAGCACCAATCATGGATAAGCTGCAATTTCCTCCAGTTAAAATATGAGAAAACCAAAGCTATTTCTGCAGTCTTGCCACAAGCCCTTTATCATTGGAGTTCTGAAGAAGTCATATTGGACTCGACTTAACTCTTTCTCTCCACAGATGCTGCTAGACGTCTGAGTTTTTCCAGCACTTTGTTTCTATTTCAGATTTCCTGCAACTGCAGTATTTTGCTTTTATTACTCTGTACCATTGGCACTGAGTCAATCCCTCTCCCTAGCCATTGTCTCAGGTTGAGCCTTATTGGGTCCCAATCTGAACTACTAATTCCATATCCTTTTGTTCACAAAAATCACTTCCTGCCATCTCCACAACTCCTCCTGCCCTTGCCTCAACCCATCTGCTTCAGAAACATTAATCCATGCCTTTGTCATTTTTTGACTGGATTGTTTCAAAACTCTGCAGGCTTCCAGCCTCCGTAACTTCAGCTCCTCCAAAACATTGTGCATATCCTGACGCGTTCATCCATCATTTTCCCTTGCAGACCACATCCCTCAATGCCTCATGTTGTAATTTCTAATGGTAAATCCCTTCCTCTCTAATCTCCTCAAGCTATACAACCCTTCCAACACCTTCCTAGAATTTTCCATTCCTCCAATTCATGTTTCTTGTGTATCTCCCCTCCCCATTCCACCATTTGCAGCCTTACCTTCAGCTGCCTCAGCTCCAATCTTTAGATTTCCCTTTCTAAAATCCCTTTTGTCTTTCCCTGTCTGCTTCTTTAAGACTGTTCTTTAAAAATTGACCTCTTTTTAACAAGTTTTTGGCCACTTCTAATATCTCTTCCTTTGGCTTGGCATCTACTTTTGTCCAGTTCTACCTTTAATTGACTTTGGATATTCACTACATTTAACTTCCTTCAGTCCCTTGTAAGTCATTTGTATTCATGGCCCCACTTCAAAGTTTATAACCATTTCAAACTGTCAATCAAACTGAACTGACAGGCACCCGACTTTGCTAATGAAAGGTTGTGAAATCAGTCATGCAGCACTAATCCTGCAATAGCTTATGTCAAGAGACAGTGAACTAGCAAGCATTGAATTATTTTAGCACTGCAGACAGTTTTTTTCAAATATTTAAAGGACAGAGTGTTTAAATTTCTTGACTGCTTGGCAGTCCTCTTGACAGCTCTCTTGACGGTTCCAATAAGTTTATGCACTTTCATGTCTACTTTTAACAATCCCAAAGGGCACCTGGCTTTCCCAACGGTGCCTGGTACCTTACCCAGAAGTGAACCTTATCTCTCCAAAAGGTTACCCTACATCTCCAAAGAACTCTGGAAGGTTTAGACCTTCTACCAGGTCTAAAGTGCAGACATTGTGTCTGGGATTTTCTGTCGCAGGCAGGACTGAAAATTTGGAGAACAGCCAAAAGTCCATTGACTTTTGGGCAGGAATTTTGGGACCGGAAATTCCCACCCTGTGTTTTGGACATCCCACCAGCCAGAACCTGATTTGACTGAGGCAGCTGCACTTTAACATGTGAGGTTGCCTCTATGAGCCATGGATGTGCAATTTGGAACCTGCTCACATTCCTCCCCCACCCTGCAAAAATGGTAGGGGCCAGGTTCAGGGGCGGGGTTTCCAGGTTTGCGCTTCACCTGTCATTTTTGCTAAGACACTGAACCTCTGTGTGAAAATTCAGGCTAACGTGTCAGGGAGCTTTTCATGCAAAGTCCACACAGCAGAATGCAGTCCTGTGCATGTGCTCTTTACAGCACAAGATATTAGCTAAGGATCATGCTAGAAATTTATTTGTGCAGTTGGCTGTGCCTGGCATATGAATACTGAAGCCTACTGCAAACTTACTGTCACTCTGCATGACAGCACAGATCAAGAATGAAGTTTTATCAGCTTCGAGACTTAAGGCTGGATGGGTTGCAACTGAACAGAGCAGGGACCAATTTTCTTATGGGGTAATTTGCTAGTGCTATTGGGGAGAGTTTAAGCTAACTTGACAAGGACATGGGAACTAGGAAGTAAAATCAGAATGTAACAGTGACATGCACAGAGCCAGAGAGACAGGTAGCACTAGAATAGGAAATAGGAAGATATTAAGTGGGATCAGTACGAGGGAATATCATAAAGCTAAAATTAGGCATACTGTCCGTGTATGAACACATGAGCAGGGTAAATAATGTTGGTGAGCTGCAGGCACGGATATCCACATGGAAATATGACAATGTGGTGATAATGGAGACCTGGCTCAAAGGAGGGCAGGACTTTGGTTCTGTCTTCACAAAGGAGGACACAAATAACATACCAGAAATGTTGGGGAACACGGTTTAGTGAGAGGGAGGAACTGAAAGAAATCAGTATTAGTAGGTAAATGGCGTTGGGGAAATTGATGGGATTGGAGGCCGATAAATACCCAGGGCCTGATAATCTATATCCCAGAGTACTTAAGGAAGTGGCCCTAGAAATAGTGGATGCATTGGTGGTCATCTTCCGAGATTCTATAGGCTCTGGAACAGTTCCTACAGATTGGAGGGTAGCTAATGTAACCCCACTATTTAAAAAGGGAGGCAGAGAGAAAATGGAATTATAGACCAGTCAGCCTGACGTTGGTAGTGGGGAAAATTCTAGAGCCCATTATAAAAGATTTAATAGCTGAGCACGTGGAAAACAGTGGCAGAATCGGACAGTCAGCATGGATTTATGAAAGGGAAATCATGCTTGACAAATCTACTGGAATTTTTTGAGGATGTAACTAGTAGAGTTGATGAGGGGGAGCCAGTGGATGTGGTTTATTTGGACTTTCAGAAGGCTTTCAACAAAGTCCCACATAAGAGATTGGTGTGTAAAATTAAAGCGCATGGGATTGTGGGTAGTGTATTGAGATGGATAGAAAACTGGTTGGCAGACAGGAACCAAAGAGTAGGAATAAATGGGTCTTTTTCCGAATGGCAGGCAGTGACTAGTGGGGTAGCGCAAGGATCGGTGCTGGGACCCCAGTTATTTACAATATATATTAATGATTTAGATGAGGGAATTAAATATAATATCTCCAAATTTGCAGATGAGACAAAGCTGGGTGGGAGGATGAGCTGTGAGGAGGATGCAGAGATGCTTCAGTGTGATTTGGACAAGCTGAGTGAGTGGGCAAATGCATGGCAGATGTAGTATAATGTGGATAAATGTGAAGTTATCCATTTTGGTAGCAAAAACAGGAAGGCAGATTATTATTTGAATGGCTATAAATTGAGAGAGGGGAATGTGCAACAAGACCTGGGTGTCCTTGTACACCAGTCGCTGAAGGTAAGCATGCAGGTGCAGCAGGCAGTAAAGAAGGCAAACGGTATGTTGGCCTTCATAGCCAGAGGATTCGAGTACGGGAACAGGGATGTCTTGCTGCAATTGTACAGGGCCTTGGTGTGACCACACTTGGCATATTGTGTGCAGTTTTGGTCTCCTTATCTGAGGAAGGATGTACTTGCTATAGAGGGAGTGCAGCGAAGGTTTACTCAACTGGTTCCTGGGATGGCGGGACTGACATATGAGGAGAGATTGAGTCGATTAGGATTATGTTTGCTGGAGTTCGGAAGAATGAGGGGGGATCTCATAGAAACCTATAAAATTCTAACAGGACTAGACAGGGTAGATGCAGGAAGGATGTTCCCGATGGTGGGTGAGTCCAGAACCAGGGGTCACAGTCTGAGGATATGGGGTAGACCATTTAGGACTGAGATGAGAAATTTCTTCACCCAGAGAGTGGTGAGCCTGTGGAATTCGTTACCGCAGAAAGGAGTTGAGACCAAAACATTGTATGTTTTCAAGAAGGAGTTCGATATAGCCCTTGGGGCGAAAGGGATCAAAGGGTATGGGGAGAAAGCGGGAGCAGGCTATTGAGTTGGATGATCAGCCATGATCGTAATGAATGGCGGAGCAGGCTCGAAGGGCTGAATGGCCTACTCCTGCTATTTTCTATGACTGGGGACTGAATATTCCTGGATACAAGGTATTCAGTAAGGGAAGGAAAGAAAGGCTGATGGGTGGCAGTATTGATTAAGGAAAGCATTGCAGTGCTGGAGAGAGAGGATTTCCCATATGGGTCAAGAACAGAAGGTATATGCAACATCTAAGAAACAAATGTCTCATTATATTCCATATTCAATAAATCACAAGCTAATGGAAAAGCTGTAAAGGAGCACATTTGCAAAGAAACTACAAAGTAATGCAAGAATTATAGAATGGTTATATAGGGAGACTTCAATTATCCTAATGTTGACTGGAATAGTAATAGTGTAAAAGGCAGAGAGGGGCAAGAATTCCCAGATTGTGTTCAGGACATTTTTCTACATAAGTATGTTTCCTGTCCAATGAAAATGGAGGCATTGCTGGACCTGGTTCTTGGGAATGATATGGGCCAAGTGGATTGTTTCAGTAGGGGAACACTTAAGGCACAATGATCATTGGCTTAGGCTGTCTATGAAAAAGAATAAAGAACAACCAGAGTTAGACTGACATGTCGGAGGGCAAACTTCAATAGGGTGAGAATGGATCTGCTCAGATAACTTGGAGTGAAGGATTAGCAGACAAACTGTACAAGAATGATGGGCTACAATCAAGGTACATTTCCACAAAGGCGAAAATTAGGGCAAACAAATACAGAGCACCCTGGATGATAGTAAAATGAAGCAAAAAATGGATGCCTATGACAGGTGTCAGGTGAGTAATATAATTAAGAACCAGGCTTAATGTAGGTTCAGTGGGCAATTGGAAAAGCAAATCAGTGAAGCAAAGAGGGTATAAGAAGAGACTGGCAACTAACATAACGGGAATCCAAAGTCTTCTACAGGCACATAAGTGGTAAGGGGAGTGAGGCTGATAGTGCCTGGCTGTACTCATCCAGATCTTACCCATTTTGTGAATGCGCTGTCATGCCTGGGGCATTGGGGGAGGGGGCATGGAGGGAGTGTGGCATGGGGTGTAAGGGTGTAAGAACCTCAGCTTCCAGGGATCCTTAAGGCTGTGTTATAGCTGCAAGGGAGGATCTGGGGATGAAATACCTGGAATGAGGGCAGCCCAAGGGCTTCACAATTAGTCTTTAGCTTGGCGATGGAAGGTGATCAATGCAGGGTAGAGTCCAATCATGTCTCTGTTCAATCTTTCCACAGAGACAAGGAGGAGTGCACAATGGAGACAACAGGCAACGGTGCCTTTTTCATGATCCTTGTGGCAGGAGAATAAGGGGTCCATCGCCATCAGGCAGGGCAAAAGGAAGAGCCTCGTCCTGAGAAACAGGGGCCAACGGGTCCCATGAAGACCAAGAGGAGGAAAGACCAATTCCACAGAGGCACCTGGCGCAACCCAGGGTGTACCGAAGAGGCCTCTCGTCCTTGTAAATGAGTGAGAGACGTGCAGTCGACATCGTCGCTTGTCAAGGGATGTGGTGGCTCACGTCTGCCACATTCTTCAGGAGGATCTGACACTACACGGCCTGGGAGGCCATCCATTACCAGTGGCTCTAAAGGTGACCTTAGCACTCAACATTTTTGTAAGTGGCTTGTTGCAGGTTCCACTGGGGATCTCTGTAGAGCATCACAATCATCCACTCATAAATGCAATTGAGAGGTTACAGCCATCCTATTCAGTAAGGCACACAATTACATCTAGTTCTCCCTGGATGAAGCCAACCAGGCTGCCAGAGCAGTGGGATTTTCAGCTATCTCCAGTTTCCCACAGGTGCAGGGTACCACCGACTGCACACATGTGGCTTTGAGAGCTCCGTGGCAGCAGCTGCTACAATTCATCAATAGGTCAGGCTTCTACTCTCGCAATGTGCAGCTAATCTGTGATCACCAAAAGCAGATTATGCAGGTCTGTGTGAGATACCCTGGGAGCTTGCACGACTCTTATATCTTGAATCACTTGCAGGTGCCACAGGTCTTCGAGGGCCCTCAGTGCGTTCAGGGTTGGTTTATCGGTGACAAAGGCTACCCCCAAAAAATGTAGCTAATGACACCTGTTAGGTGGCCACAAAGTTCTTCAAAGGAGAGGTACAATGTGTCTCAGGCTAAGACATGATCCTTGATAGAGCAGACCATTGGCATGTTGAAGATGTGTTTCAAATGTCTGGACCAGCCAGGCGGTGCTCTCCATACTCTCCCCAGATGGCGTCCTGCATCATTGTGGTTTGCCGCGCTCTACGTATCCTGGTGCTCCAAAGGGGGGGGATGAGTTGCCAGACGGAGAGATGGAGGAGCTGCACATCTCCTCTGATGAGGAGGACATCATGAGGGATGAGCTCAATGTGGGTGAGGATGTTGAGGCCCCAGAGGAAGGGGCCATAACACAGGCCAGATGTGTCCATGTGACCCCACAAGGTTCCAGGTCGATGAAGATGACTAGCTCATACTAGCCTCTTTTACCTGTGCCCTCCATGCAGGCTTGACATTAACACCTTATTTGCTACCCACAGCATCTTAATGAAGGACATCAATCTTAGAATGAGCAGTCACAATTTTGCATTTTTTAAAATTTGTTCATGGGATGTGGGCATTGCCAGCTAGGCCAGCAGTTATTGCCCATCCTTAATCACCCTCCTTCAGAGGAGGGCATTTTTAAGAGTAAACCACATTGCAGTGGATCTGGAGTCACATGTAGACCAGACCAGGTAAGGATGGCAGATTTCCCTTCACGAAAGGACATTAGTGAACCAGATGGGTTTTTACAACAATCAGCAATGATTTCATGGTCATCATTAGATTTTTAATTCCAGGTCTTAATTGAATTCAAATTCTGCCATGGTGGGATTCAAACCCAGGTCCTCAGAGCATTCCTCTGGGCCTCTGAATTACTAGTCCAGCGACAATACCACTACGCCATTGCCTCCCCCAATTAAGATGGCCTCATCCTTGGAAGGCTAGGCAGCCTATGGAGCATGTGGCCATACTGTGATGGGATAAGAACTGCACCAATGCTCACTGTGAAGCAAGTAGACATGGTGCAGCCCTTTCAAACATTGTGCCAACATTTCACTGTCTATGGGAGACTTCAGCAGGCAGGAGCAGCACTGCAAACATCAGTGCACTCATGGCAGTAGACCTGGATACCTTAAGGAGGACAATCATCACTCACTAGTTCTCGCAATGACGTCTAAAGACTGGTCTGAATCCAGACTGTGGCATCCCTCCACAGGCTATCCTCATCCACATGCAAGAATAACATTCAGGCCTCATTCTTATACTGAGTCCCCAGCATGAGATTGTTTTTTAGGACCCTCTGATCTGTCACTCTCAGTCATGGGTGTGAGCCTGCAAGTCAGGTCACGCTTGTGTGCACAGAAAGAGCTTCATCAGCACCATCATCTGACCATTGACAAGCACCCATGACCCAGCTTTCATCTGGAGCTTTCCAGGTTCATGTCCAGCATTGCCTTGGCATCTCAGTGTGAGGCGGCCCAGTAAATCTCAACACAGCATTTAGGCGGGACTAAGTAACCTCATTGATAATAAAGCTGCAAGGGAGGATCTGGGGATTAAATGCCCATCAGATTAAGTGGAGCTTCGCTCTGATCCTATTTGAAGCATCCACATTTTCATTCCAGCTGTTGCAGATATTCATGAGGAAGCCTAGGACACTGATGGCATTGTCACAATTACATATCTGTGCCGATTATCCATCGGAGAGCTAGATCAGGAATTCTGTCAAACGATGCTACCCAGACCTTCAGCTCCAAAGCAGCACCCTCCCATTTAATAGTCCGGCATCATGAGCCTAAACACACACCTCTGATCTTGCATAGTCGTGGACATCTAGCAGGCATTTCAGGTCACCAAGTGCTATCTAGGTCCATAGCTCTGCAGCATGCAGATGGAGAGTGGGAACTACTATAGGGGTGATGTCCAGCTGTACACGCGGTCACGACGTCATGCTACAGGCTGCCATGAGCGGCTACGATCCCTGACTATTACTTGAAATGTAACCCAAACCCAAGCCTGACAGACATTGCATAGACCCCATTGAAAAATGCACCGAGTTAGAATGACTCCAATGTGGCTCGCTATTAAAACCTATCAGATCCATGTAGACCAGTCTTCAGTGCAGCATTATCTGGTGAATAAACCGAACACAAAACCTACACTCATGAGGCCATATGATATGATCCTCTGATACAAGTCTAAGATATGCATTGCCCAACCACTATGTTGATAGTGCAACAGGCTTTGTTCATGTTGCTGCTATGGACAGAAAGGTGACCCACTGTACTGAGATTATGAGGCACCATAGACATGAGGGTCATGACAGGAGATAAGCGAGGAGGCGGTGGAAGGGTGCGGGGTTTGCGGTGGAGGGTGCTGGATGCTTGTCACACTTGTATGACCTCAGAGCATTGCATCAGATAGAAGAGCCATTACTTGATGAGGATTTCAGTTAAGCAAAATATATTTACAGAGGTGCAATGTATATATAATGAATGAACACCCTTTACAACCTTTGTGCTACAATATTTCTTAATTTTTCTTACCCTACCACTATGCTTAGGTACTTCTCTGACATTCGCAGCAGAGGTGGAGGCAGCCTACTGACTGTTTTTTTATTCATTTAAGGGATGTGAGCATCGCTGGCTAGGCTGGCATTTATTGCCCCTTCTTAATTGCCCTTGAGAAAGTGGTGGTGAGCTGCCTTCTTGAACTACTGCAGTCCCTGTCGTAACTGCTATGTCCTGTTGTCTGTGATGACCTTGGTGAGCATACTCTGGAGGGCTGAGGCCTAGAGGGCCCCGGCCTGCTTTGGGTCTCCTGCTGTGGGGCAAGTGCACCCTGAGCAGCTGGAGTTGCTGGGGTCACAGGCAGTGGGGATTTGGAGCAGCAGGACAACCCAGGAGAGTCCTGGGTGGATTGGTTGGGGGTCTCCGCCCCACGGTCTTCATCCCTATGGGTGCCCGAGGGCCCCTCCCTGACTCCTTGAGGAGAAGGGACTCCTGGAGGAAGATTGAGGTGCCTTGTCCCCCTCTCGCATAGCCACTGATGCATCCCACTCATGGCTATATTGATGGTGTGCAGGTCTGCATGTATGTCTGGCACAAGCTGCTGGACCAAGGACTCCATGGCAATGGCTACCCTTCCAATGACCTCAATGTGCTGGCATGTCGGTGCCACTACATCTGACAGAAAGTGGATGGACTCCTCCATCTTCTGCTCTAATCTGGCCTCTGACAACCCTGCCTGCTGCGCCTTTGCCTGTCTTTGGAGCTCCAACAACTCTCTGAGGGCCGATTCCAGAGGCTCGCCATCAGCAGGGGCCTGGCCTCCAGCAGTCCTCCGAGTGTCGGTGACCTTGGCTATTACTGCCTCCACCTGCTGTGGACCTGAACCTGTGCTGTGCTCACCAGACAGTGACCCGAGCCTGCTCTAAAATTTTGTCCCACCGAGATGGGTGTCTCTGCGCTGATGGGGAGTCCAGGTGAACACAGTGGCAGCTCTACGTTTAGTGGGTCCTCAGGATCCTCACCTGAGGAGAGGCTGATGGGCTGGCTGGCAGTGTGCCTCCTCCTTTTCTTGCTGGTGGCTGTAAATAGAGAGGAGATAACTAGTGATTGTCTGGATAGTCACCTACATTAAAGAGCGCTCTCAGTTGCGGAAGGTGGGTGAAAACTAATGGATGGGGCCTCACTGACTTGCTGGGAGATGCCAATCTCACCTTTGGTACAGGAACAGTCACTGTCCTCACCAACCATCTCTGCCATCTGCTCCTGAAAGGGGATGAGCTCTGAGCTGAGCTCTGGCTTCCTCCCAGCCTGCCTGGGATCTCTCTCTCTTGTGGTGATCTTGTCCTGCATAAAGACAGAAGGTGTGATGATATGTGTATATTTTTATATTTCTGTGTTTATGTATATATTTTGTGTGTGTCCAGCATTAATCAAAGGTGAGGTTGTTGGAGTCAGATTGTCTGCAGAATCTAAGGGATGAAAGACTAAAGGTGTTATCTTCTTGCATTTTGTAATTGAGGCCATATTGTGGGTCTTAACTTACAAGGAAACAGGGTAGATCTGAAATTTGCATTTGGGGATGAGTTTGAAATTGATTTGTAGCTGCTGCATTTCAGAGGAGTCTGAAGGGTTGGTAAGAACATTTGCATTTTACAAGAGATTCGTGAGTAAACAGGGCAGGTGTTTTAAATCTTATTGACCCGAAATAGAGGTAAACTACAAACATGAAAGGTTTTGATATTTGGGAACCTGAGTTTTCAAAGGGATAGTTAAAGATAACAGAGAACCAAGATGAAAGGAGTGAAAAGAGATTTATGAAAATGGTTTTTCTGCTGTAGTGCGTTGCAGTTCGGGGAGGTCCCACTGAGAGCAGACTCCTGTGTTTTGGAGTTTGCTGAAAAGCTGTGAAAGTCTTTTAATTGAAGAAAGCAACTCAGTTTTGGGCCAGGAGAATATTTGTCCTGAGAAACAGTTTGTTTTGAATCTCCCTTGGGAAAACCACATCAGTGTGGATTTTTTCTGGGAAGTTGTGGATTGTACTTCTGTTTAAAGTGAAAGAAATTTCTCAGTTTTGATAATATTTCCTGGATCTTATGGTTACGAATCTATAAGGGCTGTTGCCAGAAACATAGTTTTATTGTGTACCTTTGATAAAGCATTTTGGGGGCTATTTTGTAAGATTTTTTTCTGTATATGTTTTATCTTGGATGTTTAAGTTTTATTTCTTTTTCTTTTAATAAACATTTTAATTCTTCAAATTACAAAAATATATGCTTTTGTGCTCAGTAGCTTTCCCTCCTCGTTTCCACAATGCAGTAAAAAATAATTACGATCAGCCGAGACAGATTTCAATATAAGATCTGGCTTGCTCAGCATTAACATCAACTGTGGTCATAACAATGGACAGACTGTGAGCAGGACGGATGCCAGAGCAGGTGGTAAGCATGCATGCCTTCTGTGTGTGCTGAGTGGACCTATGTAAGAGCTGAAAATGCAACTTCTGCATGATGTGACAAGAGATGAAGATATAAAAGTGTGTGTGAGAGAATCAGTGATGATGCCCCTTGTTTTGATATCGTGTGAGATCCCTGTGCACTGTAACCCTGTGAATGCCTGATATGAGAGTGTGAGTTGAAATTGGGGAGGAGGATGATTTATCCTGCCGGAGCAGGTGAGAGCATTCATCCTTTCTCGGCACTGGAGAGCAATCCTCTTCTGAGGGCTGCAAGTGCTGACCGCCCTGGCGATCACCTCCCAAGCCTTGGCGGTGAGGTTTTTGCACCTTTGGTTCCCATCACAGGGGTAAAGATACTCCCAACAGTCCTCGACTGCCTGAAGGAGTGCCACCAAGCACATGTTTCTGAACTTTGGTGCAGATGGGTTGTCTTTTCTCAGGGCCATTCCGCTGTTTGCCAGGACAAATCCTGGGCTTAAGAGAGTGAATGTGTATGTGGGTGCCATTTAAATAAGGCGCCTGGAAATATGACCCTAAAAGGTAATGGCGGGGTGGACAAATCCCAGCCTGCCCTGCCACGAAATACAATGTGCTGTTCATTCATCCATTCAACAGTCTTAAATTCCTAACCCTACATACGCATGTGTATACAAGCTTGGTGTCTGCAGGTACATAAATTACATTTATCTGCACCTTCCAGACTTTTCTATTTTTTTCATGTAAGAATCTGTGCTACAATCAGCTGAGGAGGGGTCGATCGGCTCTCCTCTTCCCTCTCCTCTTTTGACCACAACAGGTTTTTTTTGTTAAAATGGATATGCTTGCCAATTCAGCGAGTGTTTAACTGTTTACATGTTATGATCATAAAAACACAATCAAACTGATATTCTTGAGCTTTAAGAAAGAGGATAGCTTTTATTGTACTTAAACACAGTCTGAGCAAAATAATAAAATACACCTGGCTTTCGTACACACACACACTCTAGGTTTGTGTGCAGACAAATAGATTACAGAGCGGGAAAGGATAGATTAAACAAGTTACTGTCCAATAAAATTAAAGGGATATACAGTTTGTGAGGTTGGTGACGAGGCTGAATTCAGTCACCATGCTCCTTTAACTCAGTGGTCCTGATGCTTCTAGCGTCGAGGCAATTTAAAGATACAGATGGATGATTTATCTGTCCTTCTGGAGACAGTAGCATTGGTTGAATTTTTTTTCAAAAAGGTCTATCTGCAGCACCTGGTTTAGTCACAATCAGCAGACAGGGTTCAAAAATGTACAAGTTGGGTGGAGAGCAAGAGAGAGAGAGAGAGAGAGGAAGGAACTCGCTCTTGGTCTTATTCCTTTGGTGACTCGGCTACTTGTCCTTCTGCAGAAAAAGCACAAAGGGTTGGCTTGTCACATGACCTCACCTCTCCAAATTCACAAGGATCCAAATTGTTCATGGCCTGTTTATTCCAACTATAGCTTGATTAAATCATGTCTGGGATTCCCTTTCTCAGTCAGAGTCCCATTGGCCAAGTGATTATATCTAATTGCTTGTCTCCACCCAGTTAAGTACCCAGTGAACGTCTGAGCACTGTGCTAATTGAATAGGGGATGTGGTTCATTCAGCGGCTCAGTTCATAGCACCCTCGCCTTTGAATCAGAGGGTTGTGGGTTCATGTCCCACTCCTGGAAACCAAGAACTGTGATTGTACTCGAAAGAAGTTGCAATCTGTGACTGTTGGTAACTCTAAAAGAGTTTCCCCTGAGGCCATTGTCTTTGGTGTTTTTTCCAGACAGGTAGACTCCATCTCAATGGTGTTGGAATGTGGAAAATACAGTGATGCAAATTATGTAGCCATCTTTGGCTGTGAGCTAAAGTTACTGGAATGCAGCTTTAGTCTCTTTTTAAAAAAATGTTCAATCGGGGTTACAGCCAGTGGATTCAAAATATTTTTGATATAAAGCATGATATCATAACAGCCTGCTTTCATATCATCTGCAAATTTATAAAGAGAGCTCCCCATGTCTTCATCCAAATCATTAATATAGATACTAAAGTATAATAGAAATTAGCAAGATAAATGAAAGTTTTATATAAGCAGGTAAACTTGGTAGTACAGAACTTATATATTGCTGAAAAGAGAGGCATGCTATTGAAGCTTTTTGTCTTGCCTCATCATACTACAGGAGAACCTGTAAAATAAATTGTTGTGCTGGCTTGAAATTTATCCTGATGAGTGCAAGAAGAAAAGCTTTGGCAACATTCCCTTGATCTTTTCAGCAATTAACATGTAACATCAACGCCAGGCCACCTCATGAATGTAGCAGAAGAACCGAACATCATGGGAACTTGCAGAATCTGGTTCCGGACCACTTGAAGACCTAGATAACTTGGCTGCATCAAAAATATTGACAAAAACAAATGGAGTGGCAATCCATTCTGGGGTTCTACTTGATGGCAAATAATTACCCAGAAGTCTAGTTTAAAGATAAAACTATGATAAAAAAAAACAATTATGTGTGTGTGTTTGTGATTTAATTAAGCTGGGCAACAGATTTATAGGAGTCAAGTTGTCTGGGGCGGGGGTTTGAATCATGAAAAAGAAAGGTGTTAAGTGAGGTGCAAGTAAATAGGTTAGATCTAACATTTGCATTTTCAGATAAGCTGAGAGTTTTTGAATATTAAAGGGGAGTCGAGGTCCCAAGAAACATGTTTGCATCTTGCAGGAGTTCCATTGATAAATAGTAGTGGGGATAATATATTTTATTGACCCAAAGGCAAAGACAAGATAGAAAGATAAAAGATTTTATATTTTGGAAGGATTTGAGTGTCAAGGAGGTATGAGAATATTGGAACTGGAGATGAAAGGGAAAAGAGGTATTTAGAGTTACTGTAGAGCTGTAAGATTTAGGTGGAGATAGTTGGAGCTGTTTGAACTGTTGAACTATAGCTGGAGCTCTGGGCTGGGAGAGGATGCAGTTTGAATCAACCATCAAGCCAGAAAAGTCTTGGGCTACAATAAGCAGTTTTATTCTGATGTGGATCCCACTGCAGAGTGGATGAGGGTAGAGGTCATGTGCTATGCCTTTGTTGAAGCTACAGCAGTTTGCCTTGTGCAATATTACTGGATTTATTTTACATTTAACACCTATAAGGGAGTGTTGCCTGTAAATTGTTTACTTGTGGGTTTGACAACATATAAAACATTCCCCAAAAAAATTTCTAAGATGAACCTTAATTGTGTAACCTTAATCTTGTGTGTTTAAGTTTTCTTTTCTCCTTGTTCATAAAACTTATACAATTAATTTTAAAATCCCAGAAGTGTTACTGGACCTCTTACTGCTAAGATTGGTACATCTCCTTCTCATTTACAGAACACCAAAATAAAAGGTCATGGCCTATAAGCCAAGTTTCCCTCTGGGATTTGGTTTGTGCAGCAATTAACACCAGCTGTGGTCATAACATGTGGAATAGGGATTCTTCATTTCCCTGCTTCTTTCAAATTGCTTTTGGCACATCTGAAGTATCTGTGAGATAAAGTCATGTGCTACACCATAATCCATACTCATCAAGATTTTAGGGGGCATTGGCATGCTTGAGTTATCCATGAATATATAATGAGTGCAACATTAGGCTCAATACAACCATAGTTTCTGCACTACATCAGTCAGTGTGTAATGCTGATTTGATGCCAGTGCTGCCTTTTACAACCTTGCCGCTCCAGCTGGTGGTTTTCCTACACATACACAGCTAAACATGTGTCCAGCAGCAAAAAGAATACTCTACTATCACCATTTAAAGTGAATATTAACCACTCTCAGATTAGTTGCTGATTAATTTCTATTTGGCTGTCTGGGTTTCCAGAGTTGGTTAAATTTAGTGAAATTGATAGTGACTGGTGCTACATATGGAGAAGTGGTTACAACTTCAAGAGTTCTGGTTAGACCTTGCTCCCAGTCATTGGTGCTGCAGTTACAATCCACCTTTGCCTTCAATTGAGGGAGATTGAGCAAAGGCAACACAAAAGAGTACAAGTTGCTTGGAGAGATAGGAGGGGGATAAGGGCTCCCAAAAGGAGGTCTTATCCACCAGGATTTTCTGGGAACATTTTTCCTATCTTAACCTAAGGGAGGAATAGTGTGCACATTGTCTCTACTTTATGAAGGAGGTTCTGACAGAAATCTGACCTGCAGCTTTAAAGCAGGGTAACAGCAGCATGCCAGATGGTGACTGTGACCATTAATTTCTTCATGTTAGGTTCCTCCCTGGCTGGAGCCGATGTTACCTCTATAGCCCATCATAGCATCACAGAAATAACTGACTCTCATTATGCCTGAAATGGGGTGTATGTTGTGTTCTCTATAACTAGAGAGAAGCAGGCAGAGCATGCACGTGTGTGACCACCATAAATGCATCCTGCAGGCGTGTGCACGGTTTCCAGGGAGTGTCCACAACTCCTACATTCTCAGTCGGCCTCAGATCCCTGATGTCTTCCAGGGTCCGCAGAGGCTGCAGGGTTGACTCCTCAGGGACAAGTCTAGCCACAGAGGACGTGGCTGCTGACATCCTTCCAGCGGCCTCAGGCTGCAGCAGAGAGAAGGTACATGAATCTACATGAAGATTAAAGTTACCCATGATTAATATACTGCCTTTTTTACATGCCCTCACTATCTTCTGACTATTCTCTGTCCTGCCGTATAGCTACTGTTAGGGGGCCTATAGACTACACCCACCAGCGTCTTTTTCCCCTTGTTATTTCTTACCTCCATCCATATGGATTCTACATCTTCTGATCCAAGATTCTTTCTTGCTATTGTACTTATTCTATCTTGGACTAACAAAGCTACCCCACCACCCTTTCCTTCCTGTCTGTCCTTTCGAAAAGACATATATCTCTGAATATTTATTTCCCAGCTTTGAACTTCTAGTAAACATGCCTCCGTAATGGCTATAAGCTCATACCCATTAATCTCTATTTGTGCTATCAATTCATCTTTTTTGTTCCAAAAACTACATGCATTTAAGTAAAGTGACATTAATTTTGCCTTATTATTTTGGCCCCTTCAATCCTGTTTGCTGCTTTTTTTTAATGTTTGTACACTCTGTCCCTTCCTGTCACACTCCGAGTATCATTACCTAAATAGCTGTCCTGCAATGCTGCCATATCCTTTTGCTTTGTAAGCCTATGTATCCCCTTTCCAGAACCCTCCCCCCGCTCTATTTAGTTTAAAGCCCTCTCTACAGCCCTCGTTATTCAATTCACCAGGATAATGGTCCCAGCATGGTTCAAGTGAAGCCCACCCACCGGAACAGCTCCCTTCTACCCCAGTACTGGTGTCAATGCCCATGAACTGAAACCCATTCCTCCCACACCAATCTCTGATCCACGCATTTAACTCCTTGACTTTATTTACCCTATGCCAGTTTGCCCGTGGCTCAGGTAGTAATCCCGAGATTATTACCTTGAAGGTTCTGCTTTTTAATTTAGCTCCTAATTGTTCAAATTCTTTCAGCAGAACCTCCTTTCTAGTCCTTTCAATGTCATTGGTACCAATGTGGACGACAACAACTGGATCCCTCCCCTCTCAATCCAAGTTCCTCTCTAGCCCTGAGGAGATGTCTTTAACCCTGGCACTGGGCAGGCAAAACAGCCTTTGGGACTCATGCTCATGGCTGCAGAGAACAGTATCTATCTCCCTAATTATGTTGTCCCCTACCCTACTAAACTCCTATTTCCTCCCCCCACTTGAATGGCTCCCTGTACCACAGCCGTGGTCAGTTCGCTCATCCTCCCTGCAGCCCCTGCTCTCATCCACACAGCTTGCAAGAACCTTGTAACTGTTGGACAATTGGAGGAGCTGAGTCTCCTCGAATGCTACCCCCTGGGTCCCCACACCTGCCGTCACACCCTCCTGTCCCGGATTACACTCCAAATTTGAATTATCTAATCTGAGGGGTGTGAACGCCTCCTGGAGCAAAGTGCCCAGGTAACTTTCCCCCTCTCTGATGTGGCGCAATGTCTGCAACTCAGACTCTAGCTTCCCAACTCAGATCTGAAGTTCCTAGAGCTGCAAACACGTACTACAGATGTATTTGCTTTAGAGCACCTTGATGTCTAGCAGTTTCCACATGCTGCAGCATCAACACATCACCCATCCTGCCATCACTCAACTCAAACTAAAAAACTTTCTTTTGTTTAAAGATCATAAGATATAGGAGCAGAAATTAGGCCATTCAGCCCATCGGGTCTGCTCTGCCATTCAATCATGGCTGATAAGTTTCTCAACCCCATTTTCCTGCCTTCTCCCCGTAACCTTTGATCCCCTTACTAATCAAGAACCTATCTCAGTCTTAAATACACTCAATGACCTGGCCTCCACAGCCTTCTGTGGCAATGAATTGCATAGTTTCACCACACTCTGGCTAAAGAAGTTTCTCCTCATCTCTGTTCTAAAAGGTCTTCCCTTTACTCTGAGGCTGTGCCCTTGGGTACTAGTCTCTCCTACTAATGGAAACATCTTCCCCATGTCCAGTCTATCCAGGCCTTTCAGTATTCTGTAAGTTTCAATCAGAACCCCCCTCATCCTTCTAAACTCCGAGTATAGACCCAGAGTCCTCAAACGTTCCTCATATGTTAAACCGTTCACTCCTGGGATCGTTCTCGTGAACCTCCTCCAGACCCTCTCCAGGACCAGAACATCCTTCCTGAGATACAGGGCCCAAAATTGCTCACAATATTCTAAATGTGGTCTGACCAGAGCCTTATAAAGCCTCAGCAGCACATCCCTGCTTTTGTATTCTAGTCCTCTTGAAATAAATGCCAACATTGCATTTGCCTTCCTAACTACCGACTCAACCTGCAAGTTAACCTTAAGAGAATCCTGGGCTAGGACTCCCAAGTCCCTTTGCACTCCAGATTTCTGAATTTTCTCCCCATTTAGAAAATAGTCTATGCCTCTATTCTTCCTACCAAAGTGCAAGACCTCACACTTCCCCACGTTGTATTCAATCTGCCACTTCTTTGCCCATTCTCCTAACCTGTCCAAATCCTTCTGCAGCCTCCCCGCCTCCTCAATACTACCTGTCCCTCCACCTATCTTTGTATCATCTGCAAACTTAGCCAGGATGCCCTCAGTTCCTTCATCTAGATCATTAATGTATAAGTGAAAAGTTGTGGGCCCAACACTGACCCCTGCGGAACTCCACTAGTCACCGGCCGCCATCCTGAGAAGAACCCCCTTATCCCCACTCTCTGCCTCCTGCCAGACAGCCAATCTTCTATCCATGCTAGTGCTTTGCCTCTAACACCATGGGCTGTTATCTTACTGAGCAGCCTCCTGTGCGGCACCTTGTCAAGGGCCTTCTGGAAGTCCAAGTAGATAATATCCATTGGCTCTCCTTTGTCTAACCTACTCGTTACCTCCTCAAAGAATTCTAACAGATTTGTCAGGCATGACCTCCCCTTGATGAAACCATGCTGACATTGCCCTATTTTACCATGCACTTCCAAGTATTCTGAAATCTCATCCTTAATAATGGACTCTAAAATCTTACCAACCACCGGAGGTCAGGCTAATCAGCCTGTAATTTCCCGTCTTTTGCCTCACTCCCTTCTCAAACAGGGGAGTTACATTAGCAATTTCCCAGTCCTCTGGGACCCTCCCTGACTCCAGTGATTCCTGAAAGATCACCACTAACGCCTCCACAATCTTTTCAGCTATCTCCTTCAGAACTCTAGGGTATAATCCATCTGGTCCAGGTGATTTATCCACCTTCAGACCTTTCAGTTTTCCTAGCACCTTCTCCTTGGTAATGGCCACCATACTCACCTCTGCCCCCCGACTCTCTTGAACTTTGGGGATGTTTCCACCATGAAGACTGACGCAAAGTACCTATTCAGTTCCTCCGCCATTTCTTTGTTTCCCACTACTACTTCCCCAGCAACATTTTCCAGCAGCCCAATGTCCACTTTGCCTCTCTCTTACCCTTTATTTATCTAAAAAAACTCTTGCAATCTTCTTTTATATTACTGGCTAGTTTACCCTCATATTTAATCTTCTCCCTCCTTATTTCTTTTTTAGTTGTCCTCTGTTGGTCTTTGTAGGCTTCCCAATCCCCTGGTTTCCCACTGCTCTTCGCCGCATTGTATGCTTTCTCTTTAGCTTTTATGCTGTCCCTGACTTCCCTTGTCAGCCATGGTTGCCTCGTCCTCCCTTTAGTATGCTTCTTCTTCCTAGGGATGAATTTTTGCTGTGTCTCCCAAATTACTCCCAGAAACTCCTGACTTTGCTGTTCCACTGTCTTTCCTGCTAGGCTCATCTCCCAGTTAATTCTGGCCAGCTCCTCCCTCATGCCTCTGTAGTTGCCTTTATTCAACTATAATACCGTTACATCTGATTCCAGCTTTTTCCTCTCAAATTGCAGGGTAAATTCTATCATATTATGGTCACTTCCTCCTAAGGGCTCCTTCACCTTAAGCTCCCTTATCAAATCTGCCTCATTACACATCACTAAAGCTAGAATTGCCTGTTCCCTAGTGGGCTCCACCACAAGCTGCTCCAAAAAGCCATCTCGTAGACATTCCACAAATTCCTTTTCTTGGGATCCACTACCAACCTGATTTTCCCAGTCTACCTACATATTGAAATCCCCCATGATCACTGTAACCTTGCCTTTCTTACACATCTTTTCTATCTCCTGGTGTATCTTGTGCCCCATATCCTGACTACTGTTCAGAGGCCTGTACATAACTCCCATTATGGTTTTTTTACTTTTGCAGTTCTTCAACTCTACCCACACAGATTCTACATCATCTGACCCTACATCATTTCTTGCTATCAATCTAATTTCATTTCTTACTAACAAAGCAAACCCACCCCCTCTGCCAACCTGCCTATCTTTTTGATAGGATGTATATCCTTGGATATTTAGCTCCCAGTCCTGATCCCCCTGCAGCCATGTCTCCGTGATGCCCACCACATCATACCTGCCAATTTCAATCTGCACCACAAGCTCATTTACCTTATTTCGTATACTGCGTGCATTCAGATACAACACCTTCAGTCCTGTATTTCCCATCCCCTTTCTCATTGTCATCCCTTTATCTGATGTGCTTGAAGTTAGATTCCTAGCCCTTTCCAAACACTCTGTCCTATTTTGTGTTCTATCTAGAACACAAGACTGGAAATACTCACCGATCCTACTCGCCTATCAGCTTCTTTCCCTGCACTCGCATCCGGTTGTGGTTCATGACATCTCGCCACCACTGGCCCCACTGCAGGTAGGTCTCTCAATCTGCACCTTTTATCTTCTCCCGCTCACCTCTCACACAAAATATACTATTTTGAGCCTTAGGAATAGAATAAACCTTAATCACTTACCAGATACTCACCAATTAACCAGCTTCTTCTCCTTTAGCAGAGCAAGAATCAATTCCTGGAGGCTGAATAAGTTTAGGCAAAAGCAACCAAGCACCTTTTCCCCTTCCTCCAATTAATTCTTTTTTTTGAACGCTTCACGAATTTGCGTAAGTTGCACTAAATTGGCTACTTATATATGCTCCTAACACAAAAGGCCTATCTGAGTCACTTAATGAGGATCCAGTTTCAGTCAGTTCTTAATTAAGCCGCCCTTTCACTGGAACCCTTTAAAAAACCCTGCTTAAGGCTGGCAACTACAGAATTTAAACTGTAGATTTCATTTTAATGCCAACTACAAACTAAATTAGGTTTGTAGAAAATAAAAATTGAAACTTTCTTACCCAAAAACTGCATGCACTCAGTCTTTTCAGGGCCATGTCTTTTGTGCAGCAGTCATGGACTGGAAGCACTGAGAGGTGTGCACACGGCTGCACTTTAAACATGGCACCTGGCATGAGCGACCATTGAAATGGCGTGTTTCCTGGGATTAATGAGGTGGGATTGGGACAATACTGCATGAAAAGCCGCCATTGTGGCTGGAAGATAAAACGTTCTTTTTCCTGCCCACTACCGCACTTAGTGCAAATCTGGGACAATTCCGGCTATTTGAATGCTGTTGAAACCGCACTCATCCAGGCAAGTGGGGAATATTCAATCCATCAAACTCCTGACTTGTGCCTTGTAGGTGGTGGACAGGATTCGGAGAGTCAGGAACTGAGTTACTTGCTGCAGAATTCCCAGCCTCTGACATGCTCTTGTAGCCACAGTACTTATATAGCTGGTTGAATTAAGTTTCTGGTTAATGGTGACCACAAGATTTTGATGATGGAGAATTCATTGAATGCCAAGGAGAAGCAGTCAGATTTTCTCTTGTTGGGGATGGTCATCACCTGGCACTACCGTTGTGTGAATATTACTTGCCACTTTTTGGTCCTAGCCTGAATGTTGGCCAGGTCTGCTGCAAGTGGGCATAGACTGTTTCATTGTCTGAGGAGTTGCGAATGGAACTGACCAATGAAATCATCCATGAACATCCTGACCTGATCTCATTATGGAGGGAGGTGATTGATGAAGCAGCTGAGGATGATTGGGCCTAGGATACTAACCTGAGGAAAACCTGTAGCAATGTCCTGGAGCTGAAGTGATTGGCCTCCAATAACCACAACCATCCTCCTTTGTGCTAGGAATGACACCAGCCAGTGGAGACTGTTCCCTCAATTACCACTGATTTCAATTTTATCAGGGCTCTTTGATGCCACATTCGGTTAGAAGCTGCCTTGACGTCAAGCTCAGTCAGTCACTTATTATGAATGGGTCAGTGTCAGCCTGACGAGGGCACAGCTACTGGGAGGATTTGGGCATCACCTCTGGAATTCAGCTCTTTTGTCCAAATTGAGACCAAGACAGTAATGAGTCTGGAGTCAGATAGCCCTAACATAATTCAAACTGAACATCAGTGCATAAGTTATTGGTGAGTAAGTGGCTCTTGGTAGCAGTGTCAGTGATAACTTCCATCACTTTGCTGAGGGCTTTTCTTTTGCTTATTTGACCATGGGATGGGGGGTATCACTGGCTGGGCCAGCATTTATCACCCATCCCTAATTGCCCTTGAGAACTGAATAGCTTGCCAGGCCATTTAAAAGTCAACCACATTGCTATGAGTCTGAAGTTACATACAGGCCATACCAGGTAAGGACGGCAGATTCCCTTCCCTAAAGGACATGAGTGAACCAGGTAGATTTTTACAGCAGTCGACAATGGTTCCATGGTCATCGTTAGACTTTTATTTCCAGATCTTTTTTATTGAATTCAGATTTCACCATGTGCCATTTGAACCTGGGTCTCTGGATTACTAGTCCAGGGACAATACCACTACGCCACTGCTGATGGGGTCAGATTGGAATGGTCCTGCATTTTGTGGACAGGGCATATCTGGGCAATTTTCCACTTTGTCAGTATTATAACTGTTCTAGAACAGCTTGGCTACAGACACAGCTCATTCTGAAGCACAAGTCTTTAGTACTGGAGCTGGCATCACTTCGGGGCCCAAAGCTGTACTCAGTGCAGTCAGCGGAATGAATCGAATTGGCTGAAGACTGACATTTGCAACCTCAGGAGGGGGCTGAGATGGGTCATCCACTTGACACTTCTGGCTGAAGATTCAGCTGAAGCTAATTCTTCAAATGCTTCGGCTTTGTCTTTTTCGCTCACCTCTTGGGCTCCAACTTTCTTGAGGATGGGGTGTTACATAAGAGCATAAGAAATAGGAGCAAGAGTAGGCCCGTCGAGCCTGCTCTGCCATTCAATGAGATCATGGCTGATCTTCTACATCAACACCATTTTCCTGCACAATCCCTGTATCCTCTGATATTTTTAATATGTATAAATTTATTGATCTCAGTCTTGAACATACTCAATGACTAAGCCCTCCACAGGCCTCTAGGGCAGAGAAGTCCAAAGATTCAACACCCTCTAAGTGAAGAAATTCCTTCTCATTTCAGCCTGCCCCTTATCCTGAGACTATGGGCGGGATTTTCTGCAGCCACCCATCTTCCAGTCCCAGGTGGGTTTCTGGCTGGGGCGCCACCTCGCCAGCGGTGGGTCCTGCCCGTGACGGGGCCGGAAAACCCAGGCCCATGTCACCAGTTCTAAATCCTCCAAGCCAAGGCTCTTCCCAACATCCTTCCTGCATCTACCCTGTCGAGTCCTGTAAGAATTTTCTATGTTTGAACGAGATCACCTCTCATTCTTCTAAACTCCAGAGAATAAAGGCCCAGTCGATTCAATCTTTCCTCATAGGACAATCCCTCCATCCCAGGAATTAATTTAGTAAACTTTTGTTGCACTCCCTCTATGGCAAGTATATCTTTCCTTCGACAAGGAAATCAAAACTGCACACGATACTCCAAGTGTGGTCTCACCAAGGCTCAATATTATTGCAGTAAGGCATCTTTACTCCTTTACTCAAATCCTCTTGTAATAAAGGCCAACATACCATTTGCCTTCTTAATTGCTTGGTGTACTTGCATGTTAGGTTTCAGTAACTTATGAACAAGTACACCAAATCCCTTTGAAGTTCAATACTTCCCAGCCTCTCAGCATTTTAGAACTAGGATAACCTCATATTTTTCCACATTGTATTCCATCTGCCAAATTTTTGCTCACATGCTTAGCCTCTCCAAATCCCTTGACGCGCCTTTGCATCCTCCTCACAACTCACACTTTTACTTAGTTTCATGTCATTTGCAAAATTGGAAATGTTACTGCCATACCTTTTGACATAGTTTCCTAATCTACCATAGCCAATTTGCCGCTCATACCTTAATAGTTTCCTTTATTTAGATTTAAGACCCTAGTCTCTGATTGAACTACATCACTTTCAAACTTAATCCCCACATCCAAACCATTGATATAAATTGTGAGTAGCTGGGGCCCAAGCACTGATCCTTGCGGTACCCCACTAGTCACAGCCTGCCAACCTAAAAATAAGCCATTTATTCCTACTCTGTTGTCTGTCCATTAGCCAGTTCTCAATCCATGTTAGTTGATTAGCCCCTAATCCCATGTGGTCTAATTTTGTTTACTAACCTCTTGTGCAGGACCTTATCAAAAACTTTCTGAAAATCTAAATACATCACATCCATCAGTTCCCTCTTATCTATTCTACTAGTTACATCCTCAAAAAATTCCAACAGGTTTGCTAAACATAATTTCCCTTTCATAAACCTATGTTGACTTTACCCAATCATACCATTATTTTCTAAGTGTCCTGTTATCACATCCTTTATTATAGACTATAGCATTTTCCCTACTACTGACATCAGGCTAACAGGACTGTAGTTCCCCGTTTTCTCTCTCCCTCCTTTCTTAAACAGTGGGGTTGCATTTGCCACCTTCCAATCCACAGAAACCATTCCAGAGTCTATAGAATTTTGAAAGATGTCCGCCAATGCATCTACTATCTCTGCAGCCACCTCTTTTAACATTCTGAGATGTAGATAATCAAGTCCAAAGGACTTATCTACTTTAAGTCCCATTGATTTCTCTAGTACTATTTTTTTACTTATATTAATACCTTGCAGTTCCTCATTTGCACAAGTCCTTTGATTTTCTGTTATTTCTTGGAGGTTTTGAGTATTTTCTTCTGTGAAGACAGGCGCGAAGTATGTGTTCAGTTTCTCTGCCATTTCCTTATTCCCCATTATAAATTCCCCTGAGTCCATTTGTAATGGACCCACATTTGTTTTTGCTAATCTCTTCCTTTTTATATACTATAGCTTTTACAATCCATTTTTTATGTTTCTTGTTAGTTTACTCTCATATTCTATTTTCCCTTTCTTAAGCTGTTTTTTGGTCCTCCTTTGCAGAATTCTCAAATGCTCCTAGCTCTTAGGCTTACCATTTTTTGGCAACGTTATATGCCTCTTCCATTGATCTAATGCAATCCTAGATTTATTTCATTAGGCATGGTTGAAATACTTTCCTAGCTGGGTTTTTGTGCATTAAAGGAATGTATTTTTGTTGTAAACTATGTATTAGTTCTTTAAATGTTAGGTATAGGTAAACAATTGGCCATTTTGGTGAGAAAATTAAACATTTAAATTAATGGTATGGCCTACAGAGTAGTGGGGATTGACAATTTGTGCACTCTTTCCATCCTGGTCCTAACACATACATGCCAAGAATTCATCCTCCACAACATAGTACTAATTAGGTTATATGCGGATTGAAATGCCCCATGATTACTGTATTACCCTTGTTACATGAACCTCTACTTTTTTATGTGTACTGTGATTTATATTACCACTGCTGTTTGGTGGCATATAAACAGCTCCCACAAATGCTTTCTGCCCCTTGCTGTTTCTTAGTTCTACCCAAACTGATTATATGTCTTGATCTTTAGAACTAAATTAATCTCTCACTACAGTACTAATGCCCTGTTTAATTAACAGAGCTACCCCGCCACCTTTTCCCAGCTTCCTGTCCTTCCTGAATTTCACATTGGATATTCAGGTCTCAGCTTTGGTTTTGTTTCCTTGTAGCCAAGTCTCTGTAATCAGGCTATCAGGTCATACATATGATTTTATATTTGAACTGACAATTCACCTGTTTTATTGTGAATGCTGCAGGCATTTAGATAGAGTCCTTAATTCAGTTTTTTACTGTTTTTGTAAACTCTGGCCCTATCTGTTGGCACACTCTTAAGTTTGCAATCACTCTCCCTTCCTGCCATACTTTGATTATCATTACCTTTATTGCTACCTTGATCTATTGCTTTGTTATTTCCCTTTAATTTACTCAATCTTCCCCTACATGATCCCTTCCCCCCCGTTCATGGAACCTTTTCTGTCCATTAGTTGTTTAATTTCCTATCATCATTCATGACTGAAAGTAGCAGGATTGCAGGGATTTGATCTAGTCCTTTGGTTATGGGATTGCTTAACTCTATCTCTAGCATGCCACCTCAACTACTTGTTATGTATGTAGTCCTGTGTTGTAGCTTCAGTTGGCACCTCATTTCTAAGGACACCTGGTGCTACTTGTGTCATACTCTTTTGCACTTCTCATTGAATCGGGATTGATCCCCTGGCTTGATGGTAATTGTTGAGTGAGGGATATGTTGGGCCACATGATTACAGACTGTGATTAAATATAATTCTGTTGATGGCTTGCAGTGCCTCATAAATGCTAGGTTTTGTGCGCTAGATCTGCCTGTATCAATCCCATTTATCCCATCTATGCTGTGCAAATGAATTAATTTGTTAATTCTTGTCCAATTTTGTCTCAGATTATTGGGTGGAATCAAATGGCCTTATTTTTTGTTGCAGGGTCAGAATTATTTTTGTGTTGGGAAACCAAACATAAAATAGCAGGTCTTCCAGTTGGTTTTTTCCAGCAGGCAGCCAAATAAGAGCCTATTCCCAGGCTCCCAGATCAATTAGGAAGGACAGGCAGAATAATGCAACAATTTTGTCAGAGAAATGATTAAAGAGACCATAGCATGTTGCAGAGAAGCTTACCAGTGGTTGTTTTTTTGAGGCTGCCACAATCAGGAATGGAGAAGAGAATTTGGAAGGCTATCCCCGCACCACCACCACCGCGCCCCCCACCACCCCAATTCACCTATCCACCACCACCCCCCCTAGGTCTCTCACTCATACCTGGTGGTCAACTTGAAGGAGCTGAAGGGCTGGAGCAAGGTGAACTCTCTCAAGGACGGGAAGAAGAGGACAGCCTCTCCAACCAAGAAGGCATGGATGAAAGTGGATGAGGAAATAAGAAAAACCAGTGTATACGCTTCAACATGAAGGCAGTGCACCAAGAGGATCCAGGGCCTTAGGAGGACAGGAAAGGTGAGTGGGATAACACCTTCAGGTACCATGCCCCACACCCTGCCTTTCCCAGCATTCTCCTGCAAAAGACACCTAAAAATAATACAGGCAACTCCATTCATTACTCCTTCTGCAGGCACCTCACAGCCTGAGCAGCCAACACTCACACTCATCCTCCGCTTATTGCCTTCCTGTATCTCTGCCTCACAGCCACCCTCCACAAATAGTGTTCTTACCGGCTCTTCAGCACAAGCCATCATGATGACTCACAGCTCCCTGCTTTCTTTCCTTGCAGGGAAGGAAGCGTGTTTGGGGGAGGTGGGGTTTGGGCCTCCAGTGACAGGTTCCTTGTTGGCTATTGGCAATGTGTGCTCACCTGGTCCACTGAGAAGGCAGTCTAGCACGATGAGGATGTACATGAATGCCTGCCAAGGAACAGGCACTCACCTATGCAATGTTCCAGTGAAGCTCAACACAAACTGGAGGAACAGCACCTCATCTTCCGATTAGGCACTTTACAGCCTTCCGGACTTAACATTGAGTCCAACAGCTTCAGACCGTGAACTCACTCCTCCATCCTCACCCCCTTTTTTATCCCTTTTGTCAATAATCATTTTTATTTTTAAATTATTTTTCTTCCCACTTATTTTTATTTATTGATCACTTTTAAAATTTATTTTCATTTTTATTCATTGTTTTATCCACACCTTTTATCCCATTTTCGATCTTTTTTCCCACCACTGCCCCCTCCTCCCACCCCATCCCCACAAGGGCCATCTGTCACTTGCTCATGTTGTTCTTTCCGGAGTGCTTACCCTTGTCTGGCTATTATCACATTCTGCTTTCTATCCTTAATGTCACCATTAGCAGTTCCTTTAGCCAATACCACCACCATCAACACCCTTTTGACCTTTTGTTTATGACATCTTTGGCAATCTCTCCTTTGTCTCCACCTATCACTGGCCCTCTATCCAGCTTCACCTGCACCACCCCACTTAAACAGTATAAATTTCATAACAATTTTACTTCTCTTATCGCTGAAGAAGAGTCATACGGACTCAAAATGTTAACTCTGTCTTTCTCTCCATAGATGCTGTCAGGCCTGCTGAGCTTTTCCAGCATTTTTTGTTTTTGTTTCAGATTTCCAGCATCTGCAGTATTTTGCCATTATTTCACTCACCTATCATGTAGTGATACCACACTCTGACAGAAGCAGTGCTATGCATCGCAGTTTCTCACCGGGCCATGTTTTCAACTCCTCAGTTGCACTGAGGAAGTCCTTCCTGCTATACTCTGGTCTTTTCCAACTTGTCAAGTTGCAAACACAGCTTGGGACTGATCCTCTTAGGAAAGAGGGAATATATGCACAAAATCCCTCTTAATTTCTCTTAACAACTTTAATTGTCCTACGCCTCAGATGTGAGGTTCCCAACTTCCTACCTGCCCTCGGAAAAATGGAAGGATGGTACAGCGTATTAAGATACTGGCCCAACGGCAACCTGTCAGCACTGGCCAGTGAAAATTCCCCCTATTGTTTCTCAAAGCTTCCTAGCTACCAACATTAAACTGACTGGCCTTTAATTGCCAAGTTCTCCCTTTTCGGACAAGGATGTAATATTTGCAAACCTAAAATCCTACAGCCCTTTGGCACGACTCCTGCATCTAAGAAGGATTGGAAGATTGTGGCCAGAACCTCCACAATTTCTATCCTTACTTCCCTCAGCAACCTAGTTGGTATCCCATCTTGACTGGGTGATTCATCTACTTTAATTACGGTCAGTCTTTCTGGTACCTTTGCTTTATCTGTTTTTATTTCATGCAGTCTACTGGTAACCTCCTTATTTACCATAGCTTTAGCAAAGCCCTCTTCCTTCGTAAACAACATTGTAGAGTACTCATTCAGTACCTTAGTCATGTCTTCTGCCTCTGCCAATAGATATCCATTTTAGTCTGTAATGGGCCCTACCACTCCATTGACAACCTGAAGTATCACTATTAATATACCTATAGAAAACCTTTCGATTATCTTTTAGGTTAGCTGCCAATCTGTTCCCATACTGTCCCTTTGCCCCCTAGTATTTCCTCTTTGACTATCCTCGGGTACTTTTTACATTCAGTCTGATTCTTCTTTGCACTATTAAGCTGACACCTGTCATTTGCCCCCTTTTTCTTCTTCATCTCACTCTCTAATTCCTTCATCATTCATGAAGTTCTGGCTTTGATTTCCCTCCCTTTCTTCCTGGTTGGAACGTACCTAAATTGTACCCTAACCATCTCTTCTTCAAAGGCCACCAATTACTCCATTGCATTTCTGCCTGCCAGTCTTCAATTCAAATTTAACCAGGCCAGACCCCTCTTCAGTACAGACTTCCTTCAATTAAATATTAATATTTTTATTCAAGCTTGCTCCTTGATCTTCTCCATGATTAAACTGAACCATATGATACTACAATCATTGTTCCCAATGTGCTTCTCAACAGTGGGATTCTCTACTTGATCTGCTTCTTCCTTAGGACAGAAATGCCTCCTTATTGGTTGGGAAGGAAAAGAACGAATCAAATGAATTCTCCTAAACACATTTCAGAAATCCTTCCCTTTCTCTGTCTGCTCTTAACACAATATATGGAGAATTCACTCTTTGCCATTGTTATTCTAGCTTCTAATTACTTTATGGCAGTAGCCATTTTCTGACAAAATGCTTCCCAAGTGCTGTTAAGTACTATTGAGTACTAAAATTAAATTCAGCCATCGACCATTTATTTTGGCCTCTGCTTTCCCAACATTATTTCTTCCGCCATTCATAACTTTCAATTTCTTTAGCTTAATTTTTATTTTATAAGCTTTCACCATTTGCTTCGTTCTATTGCTAGGAAATAGAGATAGTTTAAGTAAGTTATATGTGCATTTGGTTGTGTTAGGAATAAGGTATATCTTTAAGTTTAAGTCCAATTTGTATTTTTTTCTATTTGTGGTTTAAAAGATGAAACCTGGGATCTAGTTTTACTTTTGGGTGGAGACAGCAGGGCTGAAGCTCTGTATGTATAACCGCATTTCCAATGAGTTTTATGACCCTTGAGATGGAGAGCTGTGTTTTTAATGGGGGTGGATGGTGGGGGTGTGGTAGTGGTTTAGGGAAGTTAAAACAAGGTTAGAAAAGAGCGCATTCACCTCCCTGAGGCTAAGTGCTGCCTCAGGGAGATCGGCGCCAAATTCAAAAATGGTGAAGGGGCAAAAATAAAATTTCCCTGACAAGTCCTCTCATGTGACACTGTCACATGAATTGGGACATGTCCATCACTTTAAAGCTTACATTTATTAAAATTTTAAAAACCCTCATGAAACCTCATCCCGCCCATGGATGAAGTTTCATGCTTTTCCTGAAGCCCACCAGGTCTCCCGGCCTGCCCGCCAACATTAAGGTTGGATGGGCAGGTCCATTAAGTATCTCAATTACTTTTTAAATAGCCTCAATAGGCCGCTGACAGGTCGGCGGGCGCACAGCTGATTTGGCTGCGCCCATACTGACCTGAAAATTGAAATGATGTGGGGTGACGTCGATAGACATCATTTCTGCCTGACATCATCTCGCATTATTTTACGCATCGCGAGTGGGCCTCACCCCCCTGCTCGCTGACCTAAAGATCCTGGCCTTGGTTTCAGAGTGTGGTGTGTCTGACCACAGGTCGCCTGCTGGTTTAAATGGACTGTGTAACTACTGTTAACATTAGAGTATAAGGTAGCTTTTGTAACTTGTGTTATCCTTACAAATCAGTATATATGTGTAAAGGTATAGTTGTGGGTGCAGGGGTATTGTCATATAGTTCATTTTTTCTTGTTTAATAAGTGTTTTGTTCTTTTGTAACATAGTGCATCGGCTGACTCCTGACTCTGATGAGCAACCACTCTCCACATATCTAAACAAAAAATCAAAGTTGGGATCTATTAAGCCGGGTTCCACCCTGGGACCTGGCTTGTCCAGTAGTAACATCATCTGGGATCATAGTACTGTTCATTATTATCTATTGATCTTCTGCTGTTCCAGCCACCGAGGCTGGTCATCTGCAAATCTCATTACCTTCACCAATTGACCTCCTACTTTAACACGTTTCTGTACTTCACCTATATGTTCCACATAGATGTTAAAAAGCAATGATGATATTAGACAGCCTTGTCTCACCCTTCACCTGATTACACTGATTCACCCTGTACACTGATTCACTTTCACCAAATATTGTTGCATCTATCTCATGTACAGAGCTACAATTATTCTTTAATCTCTCCAGTCATCTCCGATTACCTCCAGCACTTGCAAAAGCTTTGGCCAATTCACCAGCTGAAAACGCTTTCATAATTCACAAAGCAGGTGTATACTGCTTGCTGGTATTCAGTGCTTCTTTTGCCTAACACTCTCAACACTTCTATAGCCTCTCTAGCTCCACAACCCTTCCGCAAACCAAATTGATCACAGCTGATTTGGCTTCCAATCTTTTTTGCTCAGATCTTTAACATTAGCTTAGATGCATGTGTAATCAGAGTTATGGTGCAACGTTCTTCACATTTCGTGGTATTTGCCTTCTTCTCCAATGGGACTTAGTTAACCAAGGCTTTTTACTTCATAAAATTGTAGAGTAGGATGAAAATCATTTCGGTGTTTAGAATAATGAGGTGCTTGATTTTGTAGAGAGTCATCAACCTCTGGAATGGGTTGCCAGTAAAAATGCTGAGTGTGGATTTGCTGCAGGTCTTCAAAAGGGAGCTGTACAATTTCCTGTGAGAGCTGAATTAATTCAAACTAGTGACACCAACCACCAGAGTCTTGCTTGATTGTCTTTGAGGTGTAGAGAGGAATTTCCAAGAGTTCCTCTTCAATTGGCCTACATTTTTTGTCTTGGCTCCACAAGTGATTACATAATAAGCAGGAGGAGGTTTGGTGGTATGTAGGTTGCATCATGCCAGGTCAGGTAGACTGGCTGGACCAGTTACCCTCTTTTTGCCCTTTTTCATTACTTTTCCATATGATTGGAGTGTTGTTAATGCATTAAGATGTGTTTTTTTCACCAACACAGAGAAATAGACTCCTTCCACAAAGTACAGTTAGACAGATTTTTGATTTGCAAGAGGGTGAAGAATCAATTGGGCCTCACAGGAAAATGGGGTTAACATCACCATCATAGCAGTCATGATCTTATTGAATGGGGGAGCAGACTCAAGGGGCCAAATGGCCTACACTTGCTCCTATTTCTTATGATGTTATGATCTTATAAGGCCATAGAAATAGGAGGAGAAGCTATATGAACAGTCAAGTCTGCTCCACCATTCTGTAAAGTTGTAATTGATCTTTGCCTCAGCTCCACTTTCCCACCTGTTCCCCAAAACCCTTGACTCCCATATAGTTCAAAAATCTGTCCACCTCAGCCTTGAATATATTCAAATAACTCAACCTCCACAGCTCTCTGGGGTAGAGATTCCAAAGATTCAAAACCCTCTGAGAGAAGAAAGTCCTCCTCAATTCTGTCATAAATGGGAGATCCCTTATTCTGAAACTTGACCCTTAATTCTAGATTCCCCCACAAGAAGAAACATCCCCTCAGCATCTACCATGTCAAGCCCCCTCAGAACCCTATATGTTTCAAAAAGATCACTTCTCATTTTTCTAAACTCCAATGAGTATAGGCTTAACCTGCTCAAACTTTCCTCATAAGACAGCCCCTTATTCCCAGGATCAACCTTCATTGAGTTACCTCCAATGGAAGTATACGCCTCATTAAATAAAAAGACCAAAGGTATACACAGTACTTCAGGTGTGATCTCACCAACACCCTGTACAGTTGTAGCAAGTCTTCCCTACTTTTATTCTCCCTCCCCCTTGCAATAAAAGCCAACACTGTCTTTGCTTTCTTAATTACTTGCTGTACCTGGATGCTAATGTTTTGTGTTTCATATACGAGGACACCCAGATCTCTCTGTACGACAGCATTCTTCAGCTTCTCTCCATTTAAATAATATCTTGCTTTTCCATTCTTCTACCAAAGTGGATAACCTTCCATTTTCCCACATTATACTCCATCTGCCCATTTTTAAAACCTATTTGACCTATATATATATCTATTTGCAGACCCATTGTGTCCTCCTGACAAAGCTCTTTCCCACCTGTTTTTGTATCATCAGAATATTTGGCTACAAAACAGTCCACCTTCATCCAAGTCATTGAGATAGATCGTAAATAGTTGAGGCCTCTGCACTGATTCCTGTGGAACCCCACTAGTTGCAGTTTGACAACTAGAAAGTAACACATGTATCCCAACTCTTTTATTTTCTGTTGGTTAGCCAATCCTCTAGCCATGCTCATATATTGTCACAAATGTATCTTATTTTTGTGCAATAATCTTTTATGTGGAAACTTATGAATGCTTTTTGGAAATCCAAATGCACTATATCGACTCATTCCCCTTTCTCTACCCTGCTTGTTACATTCTCAAAGAACTCTAATACATTTGTCAAACACAATTCCCTTTCATAAAACTGTGTTGACTCTGCCTGATAGTGTTATGATTTTTTAAATGTCCTGCTACTCCTTCCTTTGTTAATGGATTCCAGCATTTTCCAAATCACATTTGTTAGGCTAACTGGCCTATAGTTTCCTTCTTGCTGCCTCCTTTATACAAAGAAATATTATTATGTAACCTTTTTATGAATCAAAATTAGTTAGATCTCTGATCAGTTGGCGGTTTAATTGTTGCATCATATTGGAATTAGCGAGAGCTGTTCTCAGTGAATTCTGTTAAGGTAAATGCCCTACCAAACCTGCTCAAAGATTGGTGTGGGAGGAATGGGTTTCAGTTCATGGGGCACTGGCATCAGTACGGTGGTAGAAGGGAGCTGTTCCAGTGGGATGGGCTTCACTTGAACCATGCTAGGACCAGTGTCCTGGTGAATCGAATAACTAGGGCTGTAGAGAGGGCTTTAAACTAAATAGCAAGGGGAGGGTTCTGGAGAGGGGATAAGTAGGCTTACAAAGCAAAAGGATATGGCAGCATTGCAGGGCAGCTACTTAGGTAATGATACCCAGAGTGCGACAGGAATGGACAGAGTGCACAAATATAGAAAAACAGCAGCAAATAGGGTCAGAAGGGGAAAAAAGTGGTAAAAAGGCAAAACTAATGGCTCTATACTATAGGCTCCCTAATAGTATCTATGCTGTAGGACAGAGAATAAATCAGGAGATAATGAGGGCATGTAAAAAACGCAGTATATTACTCATGGGTGACATTAATCTTCATGTAGATTGGGAAAATTAAATTGGCAGAGGTAGCCATGAGCAAGAATTCAAAGAGTGTATTTGGGACAGTTTCCTAGAACAATATGTTGTGGATCCAACCAGGGATTGGGCTATTTTGGACCTGGTAATGTGGAATGAGGCAAGTTTAATAAATGATCTCAGAGAAAAAGATCCCCTAGGAAATAGTGACCATAACATGGTGGAATTTAGCATTCAGTTTGAGAGTGAGAAATTTGGGTCGGAAACAACTGTGCTGAATTTAAATAAGGGTAATTACAAAGGGATGAGGACAGAGTTGGCTGGGGTGGAATGGGAAAGGAGTTTAGCAGAAAAGATGGTTGATGAACAATGGCAGACATTTAAGAAAATAGTTCATGACTCACAACAAAGATATATCCCAGTGAGGAAGAAGGATTGTAGGAAATGGATAAACCAACAATGGTTAACCAAGGAAGTTAAGGATAGGATCAAAGTGAAAGAAAAAACATACAATGTGGCAAAGATTAGTGGTAAGCCACGGGATGGGAGAGTTTTAAAAACCAACAGAAGATGACTTAAAAATAGTAAAGAGGGAGGAAATAAACTTTGAGGGTAAACTAGCAAGTAATATAAAAACAGACAGTAAGAGCTTCTTTAAATATATAAAAAGGAAGAGAGAGGCCAAAGTCAATATAGGTCCCTTAGAAAATGAGGCTGGAGAAATAATAATGGGGAACCAGGAAATGGCAGAGGAGTTAAATAAATACTTTGCATCAGTCTTCACGGTAGAAGACACTAATAGCAAACCAAAAATGCTAAACAATGGGGCAAAAGGGAGGGAGGAAATAAATACAATAACAATCACCGGAGAAAAAGTACACTGGAAATAATGGGGCTAAAAGCCAATAAGTCACCTGGACCTGATGGGTTGCATCCTAGGATATTAAAGGAAATAGCTGCAGAGATAGTGGGTGCACTGGTAGTAATCTTCCAAGAGTCCTTAGATTCTGGAAAACTGCCAATGTAAAACCCTTATTCAAAAAGGGAGGGAGACAAAAAACAGGTAACTCTCGGCCAGTTAGCTTAACATCTGTCATTGGGAAAATGTTAGAGTCTATTATAAAGGATATAATAGCAGAGCATTTAGAAATGCATAATATGATTAAGCAGAGTCAACATGGCTTCATGAAGGGGAAATCATGCCTCACAAATTTATTAGAATTCTTTGAGGAGGTAACAAGCAGGATAAATAAAGGGGAACCATTAGATGTAATATATTTGGATTTCCAAAAGGCATTCGATAAGATACCACATATAAGGCTACTTAATAAGATAAGAGCCTCTGGTGTTGGGGGTAGTATATTAGCATGGATAGAGGACTGGTTAACCAATAGAAGACAGAGAGTTGGGATATGGGGGAGCATTTTCAGGATGGCAACCTGTAACTAGTGGAGTGCCACAGGGGTCACTGCTGGGCCACAATTATTTAATGACTTGGATGAGGGAAGTGAATGTACTATTGCCAAGTTTGCAGATGGCACAAAATTAGATGGGAAGGAAAGTGGTGAGGATGACACAAAGAGTCTACAGAGGGATATAGACAGGTTAAGTGAGGGGGCAAAAACGTGGCAGATGAAATATAATGTGGGAAAATGTAAAGCTATGCACTTTGGCAAGAAGGATAGAGGAGCTGAATATTACTTAAATGGGGAAAGACTGAAGAAAGCTGCAGCACAGAGGGATTTGGGGGTCCTTGTGCATGAATCACAAAAAGCTAGCATATAAATTCAGCAGGTAATAGGTAGGGCAAATGGAATGTTGGCCTTTATTTCAAAGGAATGGAGTTTAAAAATAGGGAAGTCTTGCTAAAACTATACAATGCACTAGTTAGACCACACCTAGAATACTGTGAGCAGTTTTGGTCCTCTTATGTAAGGAAGGATATACAAGCATTAGAGGCAGTCCTGAGAAGGTTCACTTGGTTGATCCCAGAGATGGAGAGATTTTCTTATGAGGAGAGGTTGAGTAGGTTGCGCCTGTACTCACTGGAGTTTAGAAGAATGAGAGGCGACCTTATTGAAACAAATAAGATTTTTAGGGGGCTTTACAGGGTGAATGCTGAGAGGTTGTTTCCCCTTGTGGGAGAGTCTGGAGCCAGAGGGCATAATCTCAGACTATGGGGGCGCTTAAAACAGAGATGAGGAGAAATTTCTTCTTTCAGAGGGTAGTGTATCTGTGGAATTCTTTACTGCAGAGACCTGTAGAGGCTGGGTCATTACATATATTCAAGGCTGAGATAGACAGATTTTTAATCAGTAAGGGAATCAAGTGTTATGAGAAAAAGACAGGAAAGTGGAGCTGAGGATTATCAGATCAGCCACGATCTCATTGAATGGTGGAGCAGACTCAATGGGCCGAATGGCCTACTTTTGTTCCTACGTCTTATGGTCCTATGGTCTTATTCCAGTGTCTGATCGCTGCCTAATGGACTTGTTATTGCTGCACCTTGCTATTGCTGTGGCATCTTGCATTGACTTGTGCAAGCAAATGAATGTTGACACTCCAGTGTAATACTGAGAGAGTATTGCATTGTTGGAGGTGGCGTCTTTCAAGTGAAACATTTAACTGGGGCCTTGGGTGGAAATAAAATTCAATGGCACTATTTTGAAGAAGATCAAGGTGGGCTTGGGTGGTGGGTTAGGGGGAAGGTTATCCTTAGTGCCCTAGCCAATATTTATCCCTTAATCAACATTGCAAAGCACAGATTATCTGGCTATTTGCTGTTTGTGGGAGCTTGCTGTGCACAAATTGGCTGCTACATTAAAACAGTGACTACATTTAAAAAGTACTTCATTGACTATTAAGTATTTTGGTGTATCTTGTGTACATGAGATGCTATCTAAATGCAGGTCTTTCTTTTCTTAAGTTTTTATTGCCAAAGGGTGTGAGCTCTGCCTGGCTGGCATTGTATTGCCTTTATAATCTCTTCTTCTCTGAAGAAGAGTCTTACGGACTCAAAACGTTAACTGTCTTTCTCTCCACAGATGCTGTCAGACCTGTTGAGTTTTTCCAGCATTTTTTGTTTTTGATTGTATTGCCTTTGTTTGTTTGACCTTTGGAAAAATTGTCGGACACAATCAGGTCTGTCCAGCAACAATGGCTGAACATTATACATAGGCCTCTGCATTCACTGTCCTCAATTGTTTAACCCTTTTCCAAATGAAACAGTTACATTCACAAGAAGCTTGCTTTTGTCCCCAGCAAACTTGCTGACATGTGTTCCTGTGTTTTTCCCTAAAGTAGGCAATAGGTGTAAGGCTACCTTGACGTGGGTAAACTGTGACCTTGAATCATTGGCAGATCTCATGATAAAGTATTCCCTGGTAAATAACCATGTAAGCATTGACTATTAATAGAATATATAAGTGTTCTATGAAAGTGAAGTTTGATCTGCTGCTGAATTATTCTCTCATCAGTATGATGTTACGTAATAAAATAGATTTTGCTTGAACTACATGGTTTGGTAGCTTACTACTTATTTGGAATGATCAAAGGGATATGAAGAGCTGCTCTACCATTTCTCACATACACCACCAAAAATAGAAAGCTTATTTGTTCACTCTGTTGCATGCTGTTTGAAATATTTTGCATATATGGCTAAGGTTAATTGCGTATGAAATGCAGTGAGTATGCATAGAGTAGCAGGAAGTTGTCAAAGTTGTTTTTAATTTGTTCACAGAATGTGGGCGTTGCTGGCTAGACCAGCATTGATTGCCTATCCTTGCCCTTGACATGGGAACAAACTCTATGAATCTTGCAATACATCTTTCTGGCAGTATGCCATGATCCAAATTGCCATAGTGCAAACTGCATTGTCCAAACAATGTAAGTAAACTTAATCTCATTAATCAGGCCTTTCTGCTGAGAAAGAATTGCCTAAGAAGTGCAAACACAGGTAGTTAAATGCATTTTGGTTAATGATTTTTAAAATTCATTCATGGGATGTGGGCATCACTGGCTAGGTCAGCATTTATTGCCCATCCCTAATTGCCCTTGTTCAGAGGGCACTTAAGAGTCAACTACATTGCTGTGGGTCTGGAGTCACATGTAGGCCAGGCCAATTAAGGATGGTAAATTTCCTTCCCTCAAGGACATTAGTGAACCAGATGGGTTTTAACAACAATCAACAATGGTTTCATAGTCATCATAGACTTTTATTCCAGATTTTTATTAAATGCAAATTCTACCATGGCAGGATTTGAACCTGGGTCCCCAGAGCATTACCTGAATCATTAGTCCAGCAACAATACCACTACACCATCACCTCCCCTTGAGAGGTGTCAGCTGTGGCTCAGTTCATAGCACCCTCACCTTTGAATCAGAGGGTTGTGGGTTCATGTCCCACTCCTGGAAACCAAGAACTGTGATTGTACTCGAAAAGAGTTGCAATCTGTGACTGTTGATAACTCAAAAGAGTATCACTGCCCCTTGATCTGGTCCCAGTTCTGCAGAAGGAAATGCACAAGCTGTATCTGCCTATAATGCTATGAGTTGGCTTTGTGCTCCAATGTGAGGGCCATTCATTTAAATAAACATTTGGCATTTTCACCACACAGCACATGAAGCAAAGGGCACGTTCTCTGCTACCAATGGTTTTGATAGGACTGCTGGTCATCTTAAAGCTGAACTGATACTGGGAGACAGAAAGGTCTTGAAATGATGAATGGCCCCCATATCAAATTATAGGTTCTGGATTTTCTTTTGGTCCAAACCATTGTAGAAGCAGTCTCCACAAATCATTTTAAAAGACCAGGGCTGTGGGCATGACTTTCACAAATTTACAGCTCTTTGAGAATTGTAAATATCATGAGAATATATAATGTCTATTAGGTCATCAGCTGATTTTCTCTGTGATTTTCACAGGCTTAAAAAGGATTGATCTCATTTCTGTTATTGGGGGATAATGAAGAATCCTGCTTTGAACACCAAGAAGTAGGCTTTGTAATCTTGAGTATATTAGCAGCAAGTCTTTAGTAACAACTCATAACTACATACATATTTACAGGAAAGGATGAAGGTATGGAGCTGACTCCATCCTAGGTCTTTAATCATCTCCAGGCTGTTCCTGGCTCTGGGTCATGTGCCTTCTTACATCACTGTGTGGGCGGTACTGTACTCAGTCCCACATTAACCCTGTATGCACCAGACCTTACTTCTACATCTCTTTCCAAGTCTTCATCCCATAGATATAGAGTTATTTTAGTTTACTTCAAGACTTACATTACTTGGGAATTTACCTTATTGTTACAACCTTAATGCAATTCCAACATTATTGCTATTGCAGTATTAACATTAATGACAGTCTCACTCACCCATCTACCCCCTTCAAGTCCTTGAAGTTAGAGGTTCAGGTGGTCTGGAGGCCTTATAACCCTTCCACATTTCATTCACCATCCTGTCAGGTGAGTGGTAGGCTCTAGTGGTTCTGCTTCTTGTTGTTGGCTTGGAGGTTGGACTGGCATTTGGGTATGGTTTCATCCATTTCTTCCATTGCTTGATATTAAACCACGCTGGTTGGTCTGGTTGGTTTGATGGTGCATGGTTTGATCGTTGTTGTTACTCTTGATTGTTTCTTGAGGGGTGGATGAAAATGGTATTTGTCTACCTGGCCATTTCTTCTTTTTCCGTTTGGGCTGTTCGGAAGCTCTCAAAGGCCGAGGAAGGTTGTTCCTGTGGCAAGATGAAGATTGAGTAGCATGCTCACCTCTGTTTTTTGTTGTTGATGGTGTGAGACTGCTACGAGGTTCCAGCATTCCTTGTGGTTCTGGCACACTGACTGGAATTTGCCTTGTGTGCACAGTGGTTGGTGTGTCTAACTGTACCATTGTCATAGTTGGAAGGAGAGGCTCCTCAGACTGTTGATCCTTCTCTGGTACCACTTCCCACTGGAGGTGTAATGGTAATCTCGAGCACGGTAGGTTGGTCTGACTATTGGGGATTTTCCAGGACCTGGAATGAAGACAGACAAATGTGCTCCCGCAAAAACAGAAGAGAGATCGCAGGTGAGGTCAGGGTCTGAATATTCTTTAGTGTTGAGGACTCAGGACTGTGCTGTTCTGGTTGGCTAATGACAGTAGTAGTCTTTACATCCTCTGCTGTCTGGAGGAGATCCAGGGATCCGCAGGCACCCCTACTCAGAAAAGAGAAAGGTTGATTCCAGACAATGTACTTCAGCTCAAAGATCTGTTTGTTGCCATACCTCAGTGGTTCAAGCATCATGCCAACGACTGAGAGTTGGACTCCCCCTTCTCCATAAAGTGGAATGTCCATAGTTCAAATCCAAATCCAAAAGCCTTGGCGTTATGGTTCCTCGTCTGACAGAACTGTCAAGATGGCTCCTGAATCTAATTTAAAGTTTGTTAGATGACCATTTATCAGGATGTCAGCATTCCAAAATGAAGAGCCGCATTCTCTGATATCACCCGAGAAGCATGTCTGTGTGTCTTCCGGGTTTTCGGTCTCGACCTTGTGGATGACCTTTGGGACCACCGGAACCCCCGGTGCTGGGGTTTTGACTTGCACAATTCACCAAAGTGTCCCTGTCAGTTGCAGTGGAAGCATTGGGCAGTTCTCCCAGGACACAGATCTTCCCTGCGAGGATGCTTCGCACTACAGCACTGGCAAGGTCTCTTCGCTGGGCAGTTCAGGAATTGCTTATCCTGATTTGGATGGTCCCTGGATTTTTGTGACCTGAAATGGCAGACTGAGGGTTGGTTTCTGCCCCATGAAGTGTTCTGTCCCCTTAGGATGGTTCTTTGTTGTTTGCGTAGCTCAGACAGTCTAACTAGCTGGATTGCCTTGTCCAGGGTAAAGTCATGCTTTGTTTGTAGTCAGAGAGTGACTCATCCACGACACCTACCATTATCCTGTCTCGGGTGAACTCAGACTTTAAATCACCATATTCACATCCTTCAGCCAGCCTGTAAAGATCGTTTATGAAGGAATCGACAGATTCCCTGGGCAGTTGGACTCCCTTATTAAATTTGGCTCTCTCCCAATATTTTATTGGATCTCAGGTTGAAATAAACATCAAAGGATATTAAAACATCATCAAATTTGGCAGATGACTCATCGATAGCTTGTCATGCAATGATGTTGTGTGCAATTGGGCCAATCGAGTAAAGTGTATTGACTTGTCCTGCTTCTGATTTTTCATACAGCAATGCTGGATCTTAAAAATCTTTTCCTCCAAAGACTCCAATTCTGTGACTGGTCTGGGACATGAATGAATTCCAGTGGAGCTAAAAGTGTGGAATTGTGATCCATTTTGAAGATTTTCGAAAGTGTGGGTGCAACTTTAAGATATTACAGGCTTCCAAGGTGGCATTGCCATTCACTGCTGTACAATGGATGTTCCTGCACTTGCCAGTTTTTGGCAGGCTTTCCAAAATGGCAGTAGTGCACTTCTTCTTGAAGAAGGGTCTGCGGTAGCTGCGTGGGTTACCTGGCTGCCAACTTAATTTAATCAGCGGGACAGCATTGTGAGTCGGGACACGTAGAAAAGAACCACAGGCTTGCTGTTTAGGAAATCAGATGTTCGCGAGGTACCCAATTATTAATTGTTTGTTATATTCTTTGCTGAACTCAGGAGCCGTGTTTGAGACTCGGAGTCGGGGATCAGGATAATGGACAGGTTTCTTTCAAACGACGCTTCTGACTGAATGAATAAAAAGGGGTTTCTCAGGACAGGCTCACCTGGAATTCAAAAAAAATGATCTCACCCTTGCAGGCTGAGTCCTGCTTGCTGAAGCTGGACTTCCAAGGGAGATTCACTGGAGTCTTATGCTGGAGTAAAACTTCTACCTTTTTGCTTCAAGGCTCTTCTCTTTCTGGAACTTTTTCTTTCTGGTGAATTTTCTCTACATCCGTACTTTCTGGTGGGAGTCTGTTTCTGTTGAAGATGTATTTTTCTTAGTTTTTCTGCATTCTTCTGAAGATAGGGTTTTTTGATCCCACCGCTGCCACCATGAAGAATCCTGCTTCAGACACCATGAAGTAGGCTTCGTAGTCTTGAGTATATTAACAGCAAGTCTTTAACAACTCATAACCATATACATATATAGAGTAGAGGGTACAGGTAAGGAGCTGACTCCATCCTAGGACTTTACACATCTCTGTCCATCTCCAGACTGACCCTGGCTCTGGGCCATGTGCCTTCTTACATCACTGTGTGGGCAGTACTGTACTCAAGTCCCACATTAACCCTTTATTTACCAGACCCTACTACTACATATAGGTCAACCAATATTATCACTGATCCTATCCTCTTTAAAAGAGCAATTCTGCAGTGGAGAATTCCTAGCAGAGAGTGCATCTTGGAAAATTGAGGGCTTAAAGACTGTGAATTTCTGTCCAATAAAATCTAGGTTATTAGAAACAATAGACCAGGTTTTCCATTAAATGGTAAAAACAAAATATTGCAGATGCTGGAAATCTGAAACAAAAACAGAAAATGCTGGAAAAGCTCAGCAGATCTGGCAGCATATGTGGAGAGAGAAACAGAGTTAACATTTTGAGTCCGTATGACTCTGATGCTCTGAAGAAGATGAAACAGATGCTGCCAGACCTGCTGAGTTTTTCCAGCATTTTCTGTTTTTGTTTCCAATGAAAGGTACCTCATTTATGGATGGAGCAGGAAAAAGGATGGGGATCCATAACAAGATATCTGGTGATTTTAGTGCCTGTCCAATTCTCTGCTATCATTTCCAGTTGGAGTGTGGAAGTGCCCTAAAATGGGCAGACATCTCTAAATGTGGTGACAATGATGGCATGATATTTACCAGCAGCTAATTTATAATATTTCATGAAAACAGTTGCTTAATTGGCAGTACAGAATGTGAAATGTTACTGAAAAAAGAGACATGCTGTTAAAGCTTTTTGTCTTGCACTCATCAGGACAGATGCAAGAATGACAAATTTCAAAGGGAGCAACTATTTGTACTGCATGAGAAAAGCTGTTGATTGGTTAGCAAGTCAACTGTGATTGTTTGAGGTCTTGCCATGGAGAATGAACTAGGGAACTATTATCAGCCACACTTTTGTTTAGTTCAACAAAGGCGCACTGCCTGGACATGTTCCTTTTGCCTGGAAAGGACAGATCTCTGCATATGAATATAACGCAGCTTTGAGCAGGTATAAGTAAGCCACATTGCAAGCCCAACTGATGATCGTAAATAGGTTGTTAGTGTAATTCTTAGCACACTTGGGATTGTTCAGCAGGTGCTGTCCAATCATAGAATCACATTTAACTTTACACATTATGTTCTGAGTTTTGGAAGCATTTGTTGGTTGAGCACAGTCTGTGCTTTGTCTATTGCGACATAAGATTTGAAATGATCCACCAGTTATTTGGACTTATGGCCTGTATACCTGACATTGCACTGGCACTGAAATTCATATACCATATTACTCATTTGTGTGATAGACAAACATCTTTTTGGCTCAATAGTAGCATCCTGTTAGTGGAAAATATTACTTGTGTTGCTACTGCATAGTAACAGCATGAAATGACTAGCTTCATCTGCTATTCAAATTTTGTAGCAACTCAACATATCCGCTCCCCTGTAGCCCTGCAAATTTTTCCTTTTCAGATAATGATTCAATTCCCTACGAATGGGATGATTGAATCTACCTCCAGCACATTCTCAAGCAGTGTATTCCGGATCCTAAACACTTGTTGCATTAAAAAGTTTTCCCTCATGTCACCAGTGCTTCTTTTGCTAATTACTTTAAATCTGTGCCCTCTGGTTCTCAATGCTTCCACCAATGAGAACAGCTTCTGCTTATCCACTCTTTCTAGCCCCTTCGTGATTTTGAATACCTTCTATCAAATCTATTCTCAACTTTCTCTTTCCAATGAGAACAACCCCAACTACTCCAATCTATTTATGTAACTCAAGTTCTTCATCCTTGGAACTATTCTCGTGAATCTTTTCTGCACTCTCTACAATGCTTTCACAACATTCCTAAAGTGTGGTCCCCAGAACTGGATGCAATACTCAAATTGAAGCCGAACTAGTGTTTTGTACAGATTTAACATAAGTTCAAAGAAAAAACTGCGGATACTGGAAATCCAAAACAAAAACAAAAATAAAAATACCTGGAAAAACTCAGCAGGTCTGACAGCATCTGCGGAGAGGAATACAGTTAACCTTTCGAAACGTTAACTGTGTTCCTCTCCGCAGATGCTGTCAGACCTGCTGAGTTTTTCCAGGTATTTTTATTTTTGTTTTTGTTTAACATAAATTCCTTGCCTTTGTATTCTGTGCTTCTATTTATAAAGCTCAGGATCCTGTATGCTTTATTAACTGCCTTTTCAACCTACCCTGCTACCTTCAATGATATGTGCACATTATTACAACCAGGTGTGGAGGGGTCAAATGGCTCTCCTCTTTGCCCTTCCCATGTTTACTTGCAACAGTTTTTTTTATTTGAAAATAATATACTTTCCAATTCAGTGATTACTTAAGTGTATGCCAAGTTTGTCCAACCTTTTTACGTAGGGGCCACATTCCCATTTTTTTCTCACTCAAGGGACTGATGAGCAAATTTCAAAAAGTTACATGAATTTCAAAAAAAGTTGGCATGAAGAAAATAAATAACTTGCTGAGCAAAAAAAGCAACGTCAAAGCAATAAATTGATAATTTAAAAAATGAGTAATTAATAAAGATGACCATTGGAGTGCGTGTGTCCGTCCCACTCCCAGTGTTGGTTCTCTCTCTCTCTCTCACTCCCCGACGCCCTTGAAAACCTCTGTTTTTCCCCAGCATACTCACCACTGCTGGTGTTCACAGCACCTCCAATCACAGCCAGTTTCCCTCCCACATTTGCTGCTGATAGGTTCATTTTCACACACACACCCACCCACACACACACGCACACGCACATGCATGAACGTACACATATGCACACGTGAACACATGCATACACACTCCAGGTTCACGCACACAAATACAGATTACAGGGTTGCGAGGGACTGGTTGGCCAAATTAGAGCCCATAAGAAAAGGAAAAGGGCAGACAGCTTGTAGTTTGGTGACTCCGCTGCCTTCAGGCTGAATTTGCTTTTCTAGAAGTGGATGACTAAGTTGGTTGGTCTCCAGGAGATGGTAGTTTGAGTTGGATTCTTTTGAGAAATCTCTATCTGTAGCAGGGCGTCCCTGGATGATCACAGTCAGCAAACAGGGCTTGAAGCTTACCAGGTGGGTTGGAGAAAAAGGGAGGCAAGAGGGACCCCACTTGGATCTTCCTAAGGTGCTTATCCTCAGTTCTGCTGAGAAAACATATGCTTAAAATATACATAGAGTTGGCTTGCCATGTGGCCTTCCTCCTCCAACTGTCAGGGGAATTCAAGAAAGGCAATGTCCATATATTCCTAATATGAGATATTAGGCCCTCTAGCCCTCACCCCTCGCTCCCCATCACCACCCCTTCCCCAACCACTCCATATGCCCCATCCATATCCACTCATGCCCCTCACCCAACCCCCATGGCTCCTTGTACACTCCATGCACAACCGCCAAGGGGAGTAGGGTGCTGGATGGGGGTGGGGGTTGGGGTCTTAGATAGAAAAGGTAGTATTGAGAATAGTTTAAACTCCAACAAAAGGAAAGAGAGTAGAGTAACAGTCAGAAATTGTCTTTAGGATGCTACAAGTAAAAGGAAACTAAAAGATGTAAAGTGATTAAACCGAGAGATACAAGGTATGGATCAGTAAGACATTATAGTAGAAGGACAGGTGAGGGAGAGTTGGGGTGTTGCCCAAATAAATGTTCTTTACACAAACACACGGAGTATAAGGAACAGATTAAAGGAATTGCAGGTGCAAATTCAACTTGCAGGATATGGCATGATAACCGTTACTGCGACATAACTGCAAGACTGTCAGGAAGAGGAAACAAAATATACCAGATTATAAGATCTACAAGAAAGGTAGGTAAAATGGTAGGGCGGGGTGGGAATGGGTTTAGTGCTTAAGGATGAAATCTCTTCTTGATAAGAGAGGGTATAATGAGAGGTAAGCAGTCAGGGAAGACTTCATGGGTAGGATTAAGAAATAGGAAAAGATTCAAGACTGTTGTGAAAGCTGTGTATAGGCTCTCAATAGCAGCCGTGAGATTGTTTAAATATAGTGATTGGAAAAACATGTAGCAAAGGCAGAATTAATTTACTGGGGGATTTTATCTAGATTGGGATAAGCAGACTAACATGTCAGAAAAGTCATGAATTTTTTCAATCTGTGCAGCAATATTTCTAGAACCAACAAAGCAGCAGGCCATATTAATTTTAGTAATGAGCAATGAGCCATATTTAGTTAATAGCCGAATGGTGTGTGAACATTTATCTAATAGCAATCAGGACATTGAGTTCAATGTGATGCTTGAAAAGGAGGAACCCAAAACAACAACCCAGATTCTAGATTTAGGTAAGGCTAACTTCAATGGGATGAGACAGAGACTGTCCACAATAAACTGGGCCAATCACTTAATGGGGAAAATGACAGAAGATCAGTGGGAGGTGTTAAAAAAATAATTTAATATGGTACTCAATCAGTCAATACCCCTAAGGGGAAACAGCTCTGTTTGCCAGAAAAGGCAGCCATGGACAACTTAAAAAAAGTAAGAGATGCCATGTTTTTTATAATGCTATGAAGGCACCAATCACTCATAAGGGATTGGGTAAACATGTTGTAGGTTCATTTATTAAGACTAGGCACATAAGAACAGATATTTCAGCAAAGCCTTTGACAAGGTGGAGACTGATAAAGAAGGCAAATGCACATGGGATACAGGGTAATTTGATAAGGTGGATTCAAAATTGGCTTAGTTGTAGGAGACAGAGGGTGATGACAGAAGGATGCTTTAGTGACTGGAAGCCAGTGTCCAGTGGCGTGCCACAGGGATCTGTGCTGGGTCCCCTATTATTTGTCATTTATATAAACAACATAGATGATTATGTGGGGGGTAGGATTAGTAAGTTTGCGGATGACACATAGATTGGCCAGGTGGTTAACAGTGAGGTTGAGTGTCTTGGGCTACAGGAAGATATAGACGGGACGGTCAAATGGGCAAATAAGTGGCAGGTGGAATTTAACCCTGAAAAGTGTGAGGTGATACAATTTGGAAGGAGTAATTTGACAAGGAAATATTCAATGAACGGCATGACACTAGGAAGTTCTGAGGAACAAAGAGACCTTGGCGTGTGTGTCCATAGATCTCTGAAGGTGGAGGGGCATGTTAGTGGGGTGGTGAAAAAGACATATAGGACACTTGCCTTTATCAATCAAGGCATAGATTACAAAAGTAGGGAGGTCATGTTGGAGTTGTATAGAACCTTGGTGAGGCCACAGCTGGAGTACTATGTGCAGTTCTGGTCGCCACATTATAGGAAGGATGTGATTGCACTGGAGGGGGTGCAGAGGAGATTCACCAGGATGTTGCCTGGGCTGAAACATTTAAGTTATAAAGAGAGGCTGGATAGACTTGGGTTGTTTTCGTTGGAGCAGAGAACACTGAGGGGTGATCTGATCGAGGTGTACAAGATTATGAGGGGCATGGACAGGGTGGATAGGGAGCAGCTGTTCCCCTTAGTTGAAGGGTCAGTCACAAGGGGACACAAGTTCAAGCTGAGGGGAAGGAGGTTTAGGGGGGATGTTAGGAAAAACTTTTTTACCCAGAGGGTGTTGACGGTCTGGAATGCGCTGCCTGGGAGGGTGGTGGAGGTGGGTTGCCTCACATCCTTTAAAAAGTACCTGGATGAGCACTAGGCACATCATAATATTCAAGGCTATGGGCCAAGTGCTGGTAAATGAGATTAAGTAGATAGGTCAGGTGTTTCTCACATGTCGGTGCAGACTCGATGGGCCAAAGGGCCTCTTCTGCAGTGTGTGATTCTGTGATTCTGTGATATACAGAAGTGTAAAGATTGAAGACACATCAGCAGAGCTATCTATGCTATGCTTATAAGCAAAAGTAAAACGAAAATTGGATCAAATGAAACACCCCCTTTCTAGTGATGCCATGCTGCAATTCCTTAAAGGCATATCACAATATCCCCCTTTCTTTTTAAAGATACTCCCCCCACTTCCAAAAAATTATAATTTTTTACAGTACATGCTCATGTTTAGTTACCATTACATAAGTGTACAGAACTGATGAATCTATGAGTGTCTAACATGTAAAAGTAATCTACTGGAACACCCAGATCTTGTGATGGTAACCTTGTCTGGAGGTTTCTTTAATTGTTCACAGTGATCTGTGGGGTTGTCATTCTTGGATATAGTTACTGGTTGCATTTGGGACTTTGGCCCAGATGCAACAGGACTGTACAATGGTTGAGGAGCTGGAATGGATCTGATTTATCCTCGGTTATGCCTCACCGTTGCGTCTTTTTGTGTAATGACATCATAGGACCTTGGATCTGAATAAATTCTTGTCAACTCAGCTGGTTGCCACGTACTTTCTATGGGATCCTGGATATTGTCCCAACTGTAAGCTTGGTAATTCTGTATCTGCAATTTTATCATGCACATTGGTCATCTTCTCTAGCAGTTTTAAAAGTTGCTCTCTAGTTTCTGAGAGAGTAGAATGGCTAAGAGTAGGTCTGCCAAACATGAGCTCTGCCGGCAATGGAAGAGTTCCACTTAAAGGTGTAGCTTTCAGATATAATGTTGCAATGTGTAGATCTTGCTTTGTCTCTGTTCATTTGAGAAGTGGGGATTTCACCATGTGAATCATTTGTTCAGCTAGGCCATTAGATCTAGGGTAATGAGGAGAATAAGTAGTGTGATTGATATTCCGCTTCTCACGCATATCCTGAAATGGCTTACCGATCAATTGACCATTATCCGTAATAATCTCTCTAGGCACACTGAATACACTGAAAATTGCACTTAGAGTGTGTGCAACAGTTGTGCTGAACATATCGTGCAGTTAGTGAACAATGGGGTACTTAGTAAAGTAGTCAACGATGCTGATGAAGTTAGTGCTGTGAACATGAGAGGTTGGATGCAATTTTGGACCAAGGATGGGTAGGAACGTCATGTGGGATCAATGGTTCTTCGTGCTGATTTGGCATAGGCTCTTGGCATGCATCATAATTCTTGATGACGACTTCAATGTCATAGTCTATTGGTCAGGTGAACTGTCCCTCTTATGAGTCTTCTTGTCCCATCTGAAGAATGTGAAGAATATCATGCTGCAAAAAATCCCAATATTATGACCGGTTTGCCTTTCAAAATGACTCCCTGGGAGATCCTAGCTCATTCCGGTAAGGCCAAAATGGTCTCACGTGTTTGTGGACATGCTGAATTAAATGAGGCTATCTTTCTACAGTTTTTGTAGTGTGGAATCTTTCACACTTTTTTCTTGTAGCTGCTGACATTTGCGTTGCGCAAAATATACCAGATCAATTGATGGACTTGCATTCTCCTGCAAGTGTAATGTTGCAGCTCCCTTGAAACTGCCAATTTTGTTTGAAACATTCTGGATACTTTGATGTTAAATCATGAATGGAGGTGACAGGATCAGTTCCTGAGGTTGATCTGTCTTGTGATGTCCAACTAATTCCATGGATTGTCACTAGTTCAAGGTCAAAACATGCATGCCCGTAGACCTGTGATTGCTGAGCCTTTAGCCTCCTTGATGTAGAACATCCATGACACCTAGGAGGATTCATAGGACTTGCACTTCAGGAATATGAATCCTGCACATGAAATTAGTGAACCGTTGTATGATGACAGTTTTACAGTAGCAGGTTGCATTATGCCCTGGTCTGTGGATACATGTCTTTTTGAATTTGCAAGCTAGTATGTTGGCATTTGTCCCTGTGTCAATCTTGGCCTATAATGAGTAGACATTAATTATCTTAGGGCAAATAATTCAAATCATAGCAAAGATTTTGGATAGTGTGATCATAATTATGTTTTCTACAAGATTTGCGGTGTGAAATATGTGTTCACCACTCTTTGTCTCCTTGTGCACATCATTGTCATATTTTTGTTTGTCAGTCACCTCATGTATATGTTTCTGATGGAATACCAAATGGTCATTCTTATTGCTCGAAGGTGCCCATTGTATCTGGTCTGTTCGGATCAGTGCACAGCTCCTTGTAGTTCTGTCAGCCTTTGCTCTAGAGCACTGCTGCCGCCAATGGCCCTTTCTGCCACATACCTTGCAGAATTGATGAGGAGCTGGGCATTCCCTTGGTGCATGTAGAAAGCCACACCTTCCACATGCCTTGCTAAGTTTGGGGGTTTGAGTGAGTGTGTCAACAACTGGGGTGTACTTAGGACCTGTAAACTTTGTTGGCTTGCAAGAATTGCTTTGTACTTAGGTCCATCCTTGAGTAGCTCTTCAATGCTTTATGTTTTGGGCTTGTCTAACAGATCTTTCTGGAACTCTTCCATGGGAGTGAGTGCTATCATCAACTCAACAATTTTGTCTGCTAGTTCTGCATTTGAAAAATCACAGTACGTACCTTTCTCTGCATCTGCTGATGAAGTGGTCTATGGATTCTGCAGGCTTTTGTCGAAATTACATGAACCGTAGTCAATGAATACGAAAGTTTAACCTGATTCTGAACAAGTCTTTCAATGTAGTCCATATCTTTTGGGGATCCTTCAACTCTTCTGCTTTTAAACCTGACCTGTTCAGTCAGTGTAGACCTTCATTCCCAATTGCTAGGCAAATTCTTATGGCTTGCTTATCTGGTTCAGGCACACCTGAATCAAGAAATCATAGCTCTGTATGCTGTTTAAACATTTTCAATTTGGATGGTGAGTCAGCTGCATCCCAATTTAAACTGAGGAATTTGTGGACATTCTGACAATATCCTTTTGGCCTTCCTTTTCCCATAGTCTGCTGTAGCCACTTTCCCGCACTTTTCCGAAGCTCTGCCCATCTAATTGCAAACTTCTCTGACCTGATTTTTATGACTTTTTTTTTTGTTTGACTCTCCCTTGCTCGCTATTGATTCAGCTTACACACTGGTCACTCACCTTTCCTGACTGAGATGACCTAGTGTTGGTCCTCTTGACACGCTGTCCACTCATGGAACTGACAGGCTATGTGCTGCAATCTCACCACAAGGGATCCATCGGCTTACCAGCACTTTACTTGGGCATTATCTCTGCACTGTGTCTTCAAAGCTTTTCTGTACAGTCACCACGCTGAAATTTCAACACTCTCTGACGCTGTGCTTTTGTTGCAGTCTGACCAGAATGTCGAGGGTTGTCTCATGCCATGTAAAATGATCTAAGACTGTTCACCATGTCGTACCTGTACTTAATCTTTGCTGCCAGGCCATTAAGCACCATATTGTGTTGTTATATGATATAAAGGCATCAATCACTCATTAGTGATTGGGTAAACACATTGTGGATTTGTTTATTAAGACTAGGTACATGAGAACAGATGCACAAAAGTGTAAAGATTGAAGACATATCAGCAGAACTATCTGTGCTGCACTCTGTTTAAAAGTAAAAATGAAACTAAAGCTGGATTGCATAACACACCCTTTCTAGTGATGTCATGCTGCAATCCCTTAAAGGCATATTACAACATAAGATGAAAAGAAAAAGTGTACAGAGCTCAAAAAATAGCACAGATCCCAGTGAGTGGGAAAGATACAAAGAAGAACAAAGGATGACAACACAACTAGTAAGAACTACAAAAAGGGAGTATGAAAGGAAACTAGCACAGGTATCAACATCAGCATAAAACATTTTAAAAATTATAATTGAAGCACAAAATGAGTGCTTTGTAAACAGAGCACTGAAGTTGGGAATTTGGTACAAGTGATAATTTGATCCCTAAGGATGCTCCTTTTCATTCTTCTTGTTTTATCTCCAGTAGTTAGTTAGTATTTTTCTTTTGTCTCTAAGTAATGAAACTGTAACTTATTATAACTTTAATCAATTAGTCATTCATTAATCATATAAATAAAGTTAGGCAAACATAACAAAGCAGGAGGTATGCCATAATTGCAACATGTGGGAATTTGTGGAGAGCATTGTGATCCCAGACAACCATATCTTCAACAAGTGTCTGCAACTCGAGCAATCGGCTCAGAGTTGTTGAGCTGGTGTATGAGCTGCAAACAGTTTGCAGGCCATCAAAGAAGAGGGGATAGTTACCTGGATACATTGTTCCAGGAGACAGTAAGGCCAAGTAGAACTTCAGAATTTGTGAATGGTCAGGGACAGGAGTGTGTGACTGTGAGTCAGGCAGGTATGGGGATCCAGGATGTAGTGATGGAGGAGCTTCAGTCTTGAGTTTGACCAACATGTACGAGGTATTTGCTATCTGTGTGCATGGCAACAAGGATCATAGGGATGATGGGCAAAACTGACCACAGTATCTTGGTGCAGGAAGACATTCGAGTGAGGTGAGTGAAAGGGAATGTAGAAATATTAGGAGACAGTATAGTCAAGGGGATAGATACTGTTCTCTGCAGTTACAGCCAGGAGTTCCAAAGTTTGTCTTGCCTGCCTGATGTCAGGGTTAAAGATATCTCCTCAAGGCTGGGGACAAACTTGGAGCAGGAAAGGGAGGATCCAGTTGTTCTGGTCCATGTAGGAACCAATGTCAGAGGTAGAGCGAGGAACTATGTTCTGCTGAGAGAGTTTAAAGAGTTTAAAAAAACACAGAACATCAAAGCTCTGAATTGTTACTTCAGCCTCATGCCAATTCACATATGATCAAACAGGTTAGAGAATTAAATACTCAAAGAGTGGAGTGGGAAGAAGGGGTTTTTAATGCAGCATCGGTACCAGAACTGGGTAAAAAGGGAGCTAGTCCATTGGGATGGGCTCCACTCATACTGGGCTGGGATTAGTGTTATGAATCATATAACTAAGGCTATGAGTAGGGACTTAAACTAAAACGTGAGGGAGGAGTCAGGTGAAGGGCAATTTATAAATCTCGAGCAAGAATTTGAGGCAATGGACCACTGTAGCAATTTGGATAAAGACAGCAGAGTGTGACGGGTAGGGACAGAGAGCTTCATGGTTAAAGTGCATCAATGAATAAAATCTGTGCAAAGAATAATGCTTGAAAGAAGTAAAGGCTCTTAATCTTAATAATGCACAAAACATTCATAACAAAATAGATAAACCAATGGCAGAAATATAGATAAATGTGTTTGATATAATTGCCACTACAGAGACATGGGATTGCAAGGTGACCAAGGTTGGGAATTAAATATTCCAATATTCCATTGTGTAGAACATCTCCTCGAGCTAACCCTGATAATAAAGGATGGCATAAGGACAGTAGGGAGAAAGGAACTTGGGTCTGGAGATCAGGAAGTAGAATCAGTTTGGATTGAAATTAGGAATACAAAGCATCAGGAAATACTCATGGGAATAGGTTAAATGACCCCTAACAGTCGTAATAACATTAGACAGAGTAGTAAGCAAGAAATAATTGGACTTTGTAACAAAGGCAAAATAATGACCATGGGGGCTTTAATCTTCATATAGACTGGGCAAATCAAATTGGCAAAGGTAGGCTGGAAGATGATTTTGTAGAATGTTTTCATGACAGTTTCCTAGAACAATGTGTGGTGGAACCAACTAGGGATAAAACTATTTTAGATCTAATATTATGTAATGAGGCAGTGTAAATTAATAATCCCATAGTTTAAGATCCACTAGGGAAAAATTATCATAATACAATTGAATTCTATATTAAGTTAGAGAGTGACATAATAGACTCCAAAACAAGAGACTTAAAGTGAAGGTACAGTCAAATACATAGGTTTCGGAGAGAACTGGCTAAAGTTATTTGAGTAAATCGACTAAAAATCATGACAGTAAGTAAACTGACAGCAAATAAAGAAATGATTAAAAATTTTCAACAAAAATACATTCCAAAAAAAACCAAAAACTCTGTGGCTGGAATTTTCTGCTCCCACTGGCAGGGGGCGTCATGACGGGCATGAGTGAACAATATGGCGAGAAGGCCAAAAATCGATTTTTTGCCATCATGAAACCAGTTTGTGATCGTCTGCTCCAGCTGTCAATAGAGGGCCTTGTTTCCCGCCGCCACACATCAGGAACCTAATTTCAATACTGAAGCATCTCATTATAAGCCTTGCTCACTGGAGTCATCCCCCCATGCTTGATCATCCGGGAACCTGGCGAGCTGCACTTTGCTCAGGACTTTGCGGTTTGTTTGCCTACTTTGCTTCAGGCAGCACTCGTGGTCATCAGCACCAGGCTTCACAGGCAGCACCACATCACTTTTACGGGTGGCTCACGGGCAGGTCTCGACCTACCAGACCAGTTGTAAGGTGGGGGGTGACTTTTCAATGGCTGCTTGGAGGCTTACTTGGGGAAGGGGGAGAAGTGGCCTCAGGCAAGGGAAGAGGATGTAGGGCTGGTCTGTACTGGAGAAGAGGGTGTACCCAGGGTGTGCGCAGGGGCACTGTTGGTCGGTGCAAGTGGCCTCAAGATGGCGAGGGCTGAGGAGGCAGTCTCCTGAGGAGATGAGGCCAGATGGAGATGTGAGGGTGTGTGCTTTTAAAAAATTCATTTACAGGATGTGGGCTTCGCTGGCTGGGTCAGGATTTATTGCCCATCCCTAGTTGCCCTTGAGAAGGTTGTGGTGAGCTGCCTTCTTGAACTGCTGCAGTCCATGTGGTGTAGGTACATCCAAAGTGCTGTTAGGAAGGGAGTTCCAAGATTTTGACCCAGCGACAGTGAAGGAACAGCGATATATTTCCAAGCCATGACGGTGAGTGAGTGACTTGGAGGGAAACTTCCAGGTGGTGGCGTTCCCATCTATCTGTTGCCCTTGTCCTTCTAGGTGGTAGTGGTCGTGGGTTTGGGAGGTGCTGTCTAAGGAGTCTTGGCGAATTCCTGCAGTGCATCTTGTAGATGGTACACACTGCTGCTACTGTGCGTCAGTGGTGGAGAGAGTGAATGTTTGTTGGTGGGGTGCCAATCAAGTGGACTGCTTTGTCCTGCATGGTGTCCAGCTTCTTCAGTGTTGTTGGAGCTGCACTCATCCAGGCAAGTGGGGAGTATTCCATCACATTCCTGACTTGTGCTTTGTAGATGGTAGACAGGCTTTGGGCAGTCAGGAGGTTGCATGATTCCTATTCTCTGACCTGCTCTTGTAGCCACAGTATTTATATGGCTAGTCCAGTTCAGTTTCTGGTCAATGGTAGCCCCCAGAATGTTGATAGTGGGGGATTCGGTAATGCCATTGAACATCAAGGGGCGAAGGTTGGATTCTGTCTTGTTGGAGATGGTCATTGCCTGCCCCTTGTGTGGCACGAATGTTACTTGCGACTTGTCAGCCCAAGCCTGGATATTGTCCAGGTCTTGCTGCATTTGGACATGGACTGCTTCAGTATCTGAGGAGTCGTGAATGGTGCTGAACATTGTGCAATCATCAGCGAACATCTCCACTTCTGACCTTATGAAGGAAGGAAGGTCATTGATGAAGCAGCTGAAGATGGTTGGGCCTAGGACACTACCCTGAGGAACTTCTGCAGTGATGTCCTGGAGCTAAGATGGGACTGACCTCCAACAACCATAACCATCTCCCTTTGTGCTAGGTATGACTCCAACCAGTGGAGAGTTTTCCCCCTAATTCCCATTGATTCCAGTTTTGCTTGGGCTCCTTGATGCCACACTCTGTCAAATGCTGCCTTAATGTCAAAGGCAGTCACTCTCACCTCACCTCGGAAGTTCAGCTCTTTCGTCCATGTTTGAACTAAGGTTGTAACGAGGTCAGGAGCTGAGTGGCCCTGGCGGAACCCAAACTGGGTGTCAGTGAGCAGGTTATTGCTGAGCAAGCGCCGCTTGATAGCACTGTTGATGACCCCTTCCATTACTTTACTGATGATCGAGAGTAGACTGATGGGGTGATACTTGGCTGGGTTGGATTTGTCCTGCTTTTTGTGTATAGTGCATACCTGGGCAATTTTCCACATAGCCGGGTAGATGCCAGTGTTGTAGCTGTACTGGAACAGCTTGGCTAGGGGCGCAGCAAGTTCTGGAGCACAAGTCTTCAGTACTATTGCCAGAATATTGTCAGGGCCCATAGCCTTTGCAGTATCAAATGCCTTCAGCCATTTCTTGATATCACGTGGAGTGAATCGAGTTGGCTGAAGACTGGCATCTGTGATGCTGGGGTCCTCTGGAGGAGGCCGAGATGGATCCTCCACTCGGCACTTCTGGCTGAAGATTGTTGCAAGAAAGAATGAGTGGTGATGTCCCTTGAGCTGGAGTGAGTGAGATCCCAGTGAATGTGTGATGGGCTTGTGAGTGTGTGAGTTTAGAGTGATGAGATGGCTGCCATACTCTGGTGGCACAGATAAGATCATTCATCCTCTTTCTGCACTAGATTAACAACCTCTTCTGTGCAGCAGTGGCACTGACCACCATTGTCATCGACCCCCAAGTTGGAGTGGTGAGATTGCTGGACCCCCTGCGGCCAGAGCGGGGGTGGAGGACATCACGGCGGGCCTCCGAAAGGCATTACAGTGATGGGTCACACTGAACTTTTTTGGCTTTCATGGCCATGTCTTCACTGGAGCAGTCCTGGGCTGCAAGCATTGAGAAGTGTATGCATAGCTGCAGTTTAGAAATGGCACCCGGAATGAGGAAACGGTGAGGTAATGCTGTGGCGTGTGATTCAGCGGCTGCCTGCCAGCCAGAACGCATGTTTCTTGTAGCTGCATAATTAATGAGGGGGGAAGCAGACAATATGGTGCGAAAACCCGTCATTGCGACCATCGGGTAAAAGGTCTTTTTTCACACTCGCTACCACATTTGGTGCAATTCTGGGATGATTCTACCCTGTGAATTAGATCCATCTGTGGTTTATTAGGGATGTTAGGGATAGTATTGGATTAAAAAAAGAGCTTAATATTGTTGTAAAGAATAGTAATAAACATGAGGGTTGGAAGAGTCTTAGAAACCAGCAAAGGGTAACTAAAAGCTTGATAAAAGTGAAAAAAATGGAATATGAGCATGGACTCAGCAGGAATGAAAAACCAGATTGTAAGACATTTTACAAATACATGAAAGGAGAGCAACTAAAGCAACTATTGGTCCTAGAGAGGCAGAAACAGGAGAAGTTATCATAGGGAATGAGGAAATGGCGGAGACATTGAACTGTCTTCACCCAAACTACATATCAGACATAGAAGGTAACCAGGGGGCTAATAACTTAAGCCAATTAATATCAGTAAAGAGAAAAAGCATTGGAGGAACTTAAGGGATTAAAAACCAACAAATCCCCATGCTCTGAAGGTCTATTCCCTCGTGTTGTAAAATAGATAGCTGCAGAGATAGTGAATCCAGACGTTATAATTTTCCAAAATTCCCTAGATTCTAGAATGGGCCTAAGTGATAGAAAATTAGCATATGTAACGCTGCTATTCAAGAAGGGGGGGGAGAGAAAAAACAGGGAACTACAGGCCAAGTAGCCTGACATCAGCACTTGGGAAAATGCTGGAATCAATTATTATGGCAGTCTTAACAACGGACTTTGAAAATCATAGCATGACCAAACAGAATCAATATGGTTTTGTGAAAGGAAAAAGGCATTTGATAAATTTAGAATACAACAGGTAGGGTAGAAAAAGTTGGTAGATGTGACATACTTGGGTTTCCAAAAGGCATTTGACAAGGGCCCACATAAAAAGTTAACACACAAGATTTGGGATAATGGGCCAAGTGCTGGTAAATGGGATTAGGTAGGTAGGTCAGGTGTTTCTCACGTGTCGGTGCAGACTCGATGGGCCGAAGGGCCTCTTCTGCACTGTGTGATTCTGTGATTCTGTGATTTTGTGATTAGCATGGATGGAGGATTGGTTAATGGACAGGAAGCTGTAAGTCAGGATAAACATTGCATTTTCAATTTGGTAGGCTGTAACTAGTGAAGAGCTGCAAGGATCAGCCCTGGGGCCTCAGATACTTATAATCTATATTAATGACTTAGACAATGAGACTGGGCAACAAGGTAGCAGATGGAATGTAATATGGGAAAGTGTGAGGTTATTCACTTTGGTTGTAAGAATAGAAAAGCAGAATATTTTTTAAAAGGCATGAAACTTTAACATTTTGATATTCAGAGAGACTTGGATAACTCATAAAAGGAACACAAAGTTAGCTGTTGCCTTTATTGCAAGGGGACTGGAGTACAAGAAGAAGAAGAAAGTCTTGGTACAACTATATAATGCTTTGGTGAGATCACACCTGGAGCACTGTGTGCAGTTTTGGTCTCCATATCTGAGGAAGGCTATACTTGCATTAGAGGTGGTACAGCGAAGGCTCACTAGGCTGGTTCCTGGAATGGGACAGTTGCATATGATCAGAGGCTGAGTAAAATGGGCCTATACTCTCTGAATTTAGAAGAATAAGAGCTGATCAATCAATAAATCTGAAATTAGACAGTACTTGCTGAATGATTCTGAGCGTGCTAAGAATTACATGAGCAACTAATTTAAGGTTATCAGTTGGGCTTTCAGTATGGCTCACTGACACTTGTTGGGAGCTACATATATTCATACGCAGTGACCTGTCTTCAGCAAACAAAAGGAACATGCCCAAGCATTGCTCATTTTTTGAATTAAGCAAAAGCTGGGGTCACAATAGCTCCCTGGTGCATTCTCCGTGGCAACCCTTGACCAATCAGTCGACTGGCCAACCAATTAGTACCCTTTTCTCATGCAGTATAAATTGTTGCTCCTCTTGGAATTTGGCTTTCTTGCATCTATCCTGATGAGTGCAAGATGAAAAGCTTCAACAGCATGTCCCTTTTTGCAACAATACTCAAGTTCTGTACTATGAGGTGACTAGCTGTATAAAAGAGATATTAATAGATTTAGTAATTGGACAACACTGTCACCAATGGGTTTTAATATAGGCAAACGTGAGGTCATCCATTTTGGCCCTAAAAGGATAGAATAGGCTACTTTGTAAATGTGAAAAGCTGGAAACAATGGTGATGCAAAGAGACTTGGAGATCTATGTATACCAATCATTTACATAGATCACAGGTACTGAAAATAATGACAGAGGATAATGGAATGCTGACCATTATATCTAAAGGACTAGAATACAAGGGGCTCGAGGCCATGCTTCAGTTATAAGAAGCCTTGATTGGCCACACTTGGAGAACTGTGAGCATTTCTGGGCACCTTCGGAAGGGTATATTGGCCTTGGAGGGAGTGCAGCACAGAGTTTTTAAAAAATTTTGTTTGTGGGATGTGGCATTGTTGACAAGGTCAACATTTATTGCCAATTCCTATTTGCCCTTGAGAAGGTGGTGGGTGAATAGCTTTCTTGGTCTGCTGCTGTACTTGTAGTGTAAGGACACCTACAGAGCTATTAGATATGCAGTTCCAGGATTTTGCCCCAGTGGTGATGAAGGAACAGCAATGTAGCTCCAAGATTAGATGGTGTGTGATTGGAGGGAACTTTCGGATGGTGCAACTTGTACCTGCTAGCCTTGTTCCTTGTATGGTGAATCTTATAGATGGTACATATTGCAGCCAGGGTGCACTAGTGGTAGAGAAGTAAACGCATATCATGATGGCTAGGGTGCCGCTCAAAAGGCTGCTTTGTCCTGGATGGTACGTGCTTCTTGAGTGTTGTTGGATCTGCTCTCGTCTAGGCAAGTGGAGAGTATTCCGTCACACTCCTGACTTGCGCCTTGTAGATGGTGTTCAAGCTTTGGGGAATTAGGAGGGGAGTTACTTGCTGAAGAATTCCCAGCGCCTGACCTTGGGGATGTGCCAACTGTTTGTTAGTCTGCTTTCCTGCTCAGGATTAAAACTGCCCCAATTATTTCAGCAGGTTAGTGGTGTGCTCAATGAAAACTCTGGTGGAAACATGCTCCTCATTATATCTGTATTCACCTGACGACTAGAGAGATGGCACAGATTTCAGGAGTTACCCTTGATCCACGAGCCACCCTGAAACTTGATTTTCAGATACAAGCCTTGATTCATGAGAAAACCATTGTGACAGCTGGTGGGAAAGTTAACACTTATGAAATTAAATGGTACTAATGTTTGAAGATTAGCTGGACTTTGAATGAGTGAAATCCTTTATGATGCCTGTAAGTAGTGGCTATAATAGAGCACATAGGGCCACATCAGTGCAATTTATAACCCACTCCACTTTGAAGAATCCTCCCATTCTAAATGTGCTTATCCTTTTTATTCCGCTGCAAGTTGCCCACAGGGAAGGAGATGAACCTAGGCTAAAGGAAACATTGAATTTGTGATTTGCTTCACATGTCTATGCATTGTTGACATTCACAATTGCCAGTTTGGTAGCTGGAAACAATCCCAGTTTTAACAGTCAAGAATGATTAGTACAGTTTATATGTAGCCTAAGTGTACAGGTATGCACTGAATTTTCCAAACAGGATTTTTTACTACCCAGGTGTTCTGGATTTGAAAATCTACGGGGCCAGATTTTCAACTGCTGCAGGGTTGGAATTTGCTGCAGGCATGATTTAAAAATTACAGTCCCAGAAGTTATCTCTGGAACCCAACGTCTTCAGTTCTGTCTGCAATTTTCAAAATGAGAGCCGTGTTGATGGTAATGGTTGGTTAGGGAAACTCTTTCGAGTTACCAACAGTCACAGATTGCAACTTCTTTCGAGTACAATCACAGTTCTTGGTTTTCCAGGAGTGGGACATGAACCCACAACCCTCTGATTCAAAGGCCGAGGGTGCTATGAACTGAGCCATGGGGAACCTGCTTGCTTCCAATTAACAGCCTATTAAACTCCTTTAGGAGCTTGTTAACAGACCAGGCAGGTCAAGGCTGTAATCTTCAGTGGAGATTTTGACAAAGCTGAACAGTTTGGTGCCTGTTAGTGCAGAGCTGTTGGGCTCTCTGGGGTGAAGAGATTGAAGTGCTTCAGTTTTGCAAGGTTGCACTCCATCTCATGCCTCTATGCTATTGGCCCTCTAAGGAGCTACCTGCTCTATTTGGCAAGGCAGCAGCAGCCCCCATTTAAAAATAATGCCAGAATCTGACCCATAATGGCATCTACTGCATGTAATACTATGGTCTACTTTGTTTCCCCCTTTTGTTGCTGTATAAATAATCCCTTTTCCTGCACTGCCTTTAACTAATGCCTTTGGAAAAAGGAATAGAGATGCTATCAAATGTCTTCCATGGACCTACTTCTAATTTCATTGGTTATTTGTCTCTTTATGTTGCTAGATGCTAATGACTTGATAATGTTGGTGATAACATGCCCTGCGCATTGAGGCAAATAATTGGGTTTTTTTGTATTCGTTTACGGGATGTGGATGTCACTGGCTAGGCCAACATTTTGCCCTTGAGAAGGTGATGGTGAGCTGCCTTCTTGAACAGCAGTATACCCACAGTGCTGTTAGGCAGGGAGTTCCAGGATTTTGACCCAGCGACAGTGAAGGAACGGCGACATATTTCCAAGTCAGGATGTTAGGTGACTTGGAGGGAAACTTACAGGTGGTGTTGTTCCCATGTACCTGTTGCCCTTGTCCTTCTAGGTGGTAGTGGTCATGGGTTTGGATAAGGAGCCTTGGTGAGTTTCTGCAGTGTATCTTGTAGATGGTACATGCTGCTGCTACTGTGTATTGGTGGTGGAGGGAGTGAATGTTTGTGAATGTGGTGCCAATGAAGTGGGCTGCTTTGTCCTGAATGGCGTGAAGCTTCTTGAGTGTTGTGGGAGCTGCACTCATCCAGGCAAATGGCAGAGATTCCATCACACTCCTGGCTTGTGCCTGGAAGATGGAGGGCAGGCTTTGGGGAGTCAGGAGATGAGTTATTCGCCACAGGATTCTTAGCCTCTGACCTGCTCTTGTAGCCGCAGTATTTATATGGCTAGTCCAGTTCAGTTTCTGGTCAATGGTAACCCCCAGGATCTTTGTAGTGGGGGATTCAGCAATGGTAATGCCATTGAATGTCAAGGGGCGATGGTTAGATTCTCTCTTGATGGAGATGGTCATTGCCTGACACTTGTGTGGCATGAATCTTACTTGCCACTTGTCAGCACAAGCCTGGATATTATCCGGGCCTTGTCGCATTTGAACATGGACTGCTTCAGTGCTTGAGGAGCTGCAAATGGTGCTGAACATTGTGCAATCATCAGTGAACATCGACACTTCTGACCTTATGATGGAAGGAAGGTCATTGATGAAGCACCTGAAGATGGCTTGGCCCAGGACACTACACTGAGGAACTCCTGCAGTGATGTCCTGGAGCTGAGATGACTGACCTCCAACAACCACATCCATCTTCCTTTTTGCTAGGTATGACTCCAACCAGTGGAGAGTTTTGCCCCTGATTCCCATTGACTCCAGTTTTGCTAAGGCTCCTTGATGCTACACTCGGTCAAGTGCTGCCTTGATGTCAAGGGCAGTCACTCTCACCTCATCTTGGGATTCAGCTCTTTTGTCCATGCTTGAACCAAAGCTGTAATGAGGTCAGGAGCTGAGTGACCCCGGCAGAACCCAAACTGAGTGTCAGTGAGCAGGTTATTGCTAAGCATTTGCCACTTATAGTGGCAGATAGCACTGTTGATGACGCCTTCCATCACTTTACTAATGATGGAGAGTAAACTGATGGTGTGGTAATTGGCCGGGTTGGATTTGTCCTGCTTTTTGTGTACAGGACATACATGGAAATTTTCCACATAGCCTGGTAGATGCCAGTGTTGTAGCTGTACTGGAACAGATTGGCTCGGGCGTGGCAAGTTCTGGAGCACAAGCCTTCAGCACTATTGTCAGAATATTGTCGGAGCCCATAGCCTTTGCAGTATCCAGTGCCTTCAGCCGTTTCTTGATATCACGTGGAGTGAATCAAATTGGCTGAAGACTGGCATCTGTGATGCTGGGGACCTCCGGAGAAGGCTGAGATGGACCATCCATTTGGCACTTCTGACTGAAGATTGTTGTGAATCCATCAGCCTTATCTTTTGCACTGATGTGCCGTTCTCCTCCATCATTGAAGATGGGGATTCCTTGTCCAAGAAATCACCTGTTCTATATGGTACTTGAGAAGGAGTTGTTCGTTTATGTTGAACTGCAAAAGAACTTTAATTAGTGAAAAGCTGGGAGACAAAAAGGCAATCACAAGGGAGAGAGGAATAACACTGAAGTTGTGAGCCTGCTTGTTTTGAAGACAGTTTTGTTGGAGAACAAGCTGAGGAAGGAAGGCTACCTTGACTGGCTCCCTCTCTCTATCTTGCTAAAATTGTGTGTGGCTATCAACCTATAACCAAAGAAGCCTCATCTGAGTGTAACTCATCTGCATTTGGACCTGCAAAGCTGAGACCAGTGGTGAGAACTTCTAGGCATCCACCGGGACCAACGGGCCTCGGTCTTCACATGAGACAACTCCAGGCTGACAGCGCCGAGACCCTGTGGACTTTATCATTTATTTTATAATGTCCATCATCCAAAGTCTATCTCTGCAGAGAGATTCTACTTATTTGTCCTTTGTTTATGTGTGTGTGTGTCTGCATGTGTGTGCTGGGGGAGTTCTTTAGGAAGAGTTAGATAGTTATACTTCTGGATTACAATTGTGTATTAAGCAGAACTTGCAACTTGTCAAAAGAGGTTTTGTTTTAATTTAAATTAATCATTCTGAGTTTTTGAAAGAAGCCTGGTCCGAGTCTCTTTTCTTCTGGCTATTAGAGGTGTCCGTCCACAATTGGCCATTTTGGTGAGAAAATTAAACATTTAAATTATTGGTGCGGCCTGTAGAGTAGTGGGGATTGATAATTCGTGCTCTTCTCCCAGTCATAACATTGTGAAGGTTCTTCCCTTTCACATCAAGTTTACTCTGCAACGTCATAGGCATGAGGAGCTTTTGCTTAGCAACTTCCCACACTTGTTCAGCTTATGCATCTGTCCCTTCCTCATGCTACTTTTATATTTCCAAATGACTGTAGCCCTCCAGGTATCCATGTCTGAGCTAGCATATGACATTGTGATCTGACTGGTATTTCAATTTCAAGTTCAATTTTATTTCATTGCCCTAATGGAAAATCACTTTGGGTACATTGCTCATACGTTAAAACATTACACATAAATGAATGATAACAATGAAAGAAATAAAGGGCAAAGCTTTTACCTCGGTGGATGGGCGCGTGCCCGATGCGCTCAAGCGTAAAATGACGTGCGTTGACGTCAGGTGTGTGTCCCAACGTCAGTGCGCAGTTGTGTGCTATTTCAGTCAGCAGGTGCCCGCCAACAATTAAAAGGCCATTAAAGTCTCAATTAACGTACATTTTTCGCTGCCTGTCCTACCTTCCGGTTGGTGGGCAGGCGTAAAGGCCACTCAGGCGTAAAGGCCAAGCGGCCTTTGCACTTTTTAGGAAACCTCATCCACGGGCGGGATGAGATTTCCAAAAGCAAATAAAAATGAAATAAAAATTTTAAAATTTAATTAATAACATCTCCCTGCTCATGTGACAGAGTCACATGAGAGGACATGTGTTATAACAATTTTCAATTGTTTATTTTTTGTTTGAATACTCTTCACCTCCCTGAGGCAGCTCTGTGCCTCAGGAAAATTCTCAAGTGCGCACTCATGGGCATGCGCGAAGTTCACACTCGCCCCGCTCGCCCTCCTCCCCCGCCCACACAGGCAGCACTGAGCGCTGCCTCTCGTGGTTCACGCTGGGCGTACCTCAATTGGCCCGTCCGCATGAAATTGCCTGCCTGCCTCAATTGCAGGTGGCAGTCGGCTTCCCAAACACCCACCTCTCCCCCCCAGCGTAGCCCGCCTGAAAAGGGCTAAATTCTGCCTAAAATTACCTTATCACACAAATCGAACTTTAATTAAAATATGTATTAAAAATGATTCCAATACATTAAAATAATCAGTCAGTAAGTCCCACCCTGAGTGCATATCCTTGTCTATACATCAAACTCCGGTTAAAAGTTCTTATAGAGAAAGACACAAACAAGTTGAAGAACTGATTTATCCTTCATCTGAAGGAATGCAGACTTTTCTCTGAACACATCCAACAATAATACTGAGGCAAGGTGTGATTTTCATTGTTCATGACATCCTTTACTTTCATTAATATTCTTCAGGAGCAGTTTTTGTCAAGTATGATAAGTATTACTATGAAAAATAAATAATAATCCTTCTCCTGCCCCTCTCACTCCTCCTCAGCCTGGGGCACCTTTTGTGGAAATTGAAAGTGACATCATTATGGACTCTGTTGAAGGGTCATGTGGACTCGAAATGTCAACTCTTTTCTTCTCCGCCGATTCTGCCAGACCTGCTGAGTTTTTCCAGGTAATTCTGTTTTTGTTTTGGATTTCCAGCATCCGCAGTAGTTTTTTGTTTTTATCATTATGGACTCCGTTGGTCAGCCTATCACAAGGCCATGAATGCTGTTTTGTGTTGGCATAAAAACACTGCCTTAGACCTGATAGAAACAAAAGCTCTATAGTCAGCATAGTGAGTATATGCATATATCATTTTGTCTTGGGACATTGTCCTGGAACCTTTTTCTTCCATCAATATCAGCATTCACCAACCTTGAACAGATTCACAGTCAATGCCGCTTTGATGGCCTCTTCATAAGGGATAAGTGGGTTTTACCCGGAAGGCTCCAACTCCCGCCCTATGCCTGTGGTATAATTTTGAAAGCAGATTACTTATATATTGGATGACGAGGGATTTGCCAGCTGACACAACAGGCTGGATTTTATAGCCACAAATCAGTACCTTAAATATTGTGTGATGATGTCAGGTCGGCACTCTGACGTCATCCCACCAGTTTCCAGTGTTATGGAAAGGTGCTGAAATCAGAAGCCCACCTGACATTTTGAAAAAAAGAAACAATTAACAAGTTATTGAGCCTGTTAAAGAGGCAATTGATTGTTATTTTATGTTGGCCACTCCATTTTTCAGCAGTCACACAGGCAAAACATTGGGACTGATTTACGCCTGGTATGAGGAGGTGGCACCAGGGCAGATGGAAAGGGTTGCAAATGGCACCATGGCTGCATGGAGCAGCAGATTCTGTTGCTGAAGATGCCAGCAGTTGGCTGTTAGTAGACTTTATTTCTCGATTTTTTTAGGTTGAGTTTAGAAATAAGGAGAGAATGAGAGGGGAGGGCGCCTAGAGACAGGGATATCCTGCAGGGTGAGGACTCCAGCAGAGGATCCAGAACTTGCTGTCCCCATGGGGATTGTGCACTCTGGAGGAAGTTGCTCCAGTGAGGAGGAAATGAGTAAAAGGAGACAGAGGAGGCCAGCTGTCCAGGGACAGGTACATCTTGTGGTCCAAGCAGGTGAGGGATCTGCTGCTGTACAAGGGCCGGCACAAGACAGACTTTAATAGCAGCCAGTCCATTGTAGAAGGAGGTACCATCCTGCCCAGAGAGTCTTCTGGCAAAGGATGAATTCCCTTTAGCTCGTTGTGCCCCAGTGTCTTCGCAGACTGCATCTCTCCAGGGAGACAGTGACTCCTCTTTATGAATTGCTGGTTGGGGAGATCAGCTCAAATTGCATTGGTGGGCACTCTATGCCTTCACTCTCAAGATAGGAACTTAGGAGCAGGAGTAGGCCATTCAGCCCTTCAAGCCTGCTCTGCCATTCGATAAGATCATGTCTGATCTGGTTGTGGTCTCAACTCCACTTTCCTGTCTGCCACCCCCACCCCCCAACATCAGATAACCCTTGACTCCCTCATCTATCAAAAATACATTTAACTCAGTCTTGAATAAATTCAATGACCCAGCTTCCATTGCTTTTTGAAAAACAGAATCCTACAGACAAACGACACTCAGAAAAAAATTCTCCTCACCTCAACTTAAAAGGGAGACCTCATTCTTAAACAGTGTCCCCCTAGCTCTAGTCTCCCACAAGAGGGAACATTCTCCCGGTATCAAGTTCCCTCATGGTCACCTCTCATTCTTCTAAACTCCGATGGATACAGAACCAACCTGTTCACTTTTTCTTCATAAGATAAGCCCTTCATCCCAGGAATGAGTCTGCTGAACCTTCTCTGAACTGCTTCTAACACAATTATACCCTTTTTTCAAATAAGGAGACCAAATCTGTACATACTACTCCAGATGTGGTCTCACCAAGGCCCTGTACAGCTGCAGTAAAACTTCCCCACTGTTATATCCCATTCCCCTTGCAATAAATGCTAACATTTCATTTGCCTTCCTAATCACTTGCTGCACCTGCATATTAACTTTTTGTGATTCACGTAACAGGGCACCCAGATCCCTCTGTTCGCCGAGTTCTAAAATCTCTCACCAGTTAAACAGTATACTGTTTTTCTATTCTTCCTTCCAAAGTGGACAAGTTCACATTTTCTCACATTATACTCCATCTGCCAATTTTTTTGCCCACTTACTTAACCTATCTAAATACCTTTGCAGACTCTTTAACTCCTCTTGACAACTTAATTTCCCAACCATCTTGGTGTCATCAGTAAATTTAGCTACCATACATTCAGTCCCTTCATTTAAGTTATTGATACAGGTTGTAAATAGTTGAGGCCCCAGCACTGATCCCTGTGGCACTCCACTAGTTACAGCTTGCGGACCTGAAAATGACCAATTTATTCTTACTCTCTGCTTCCTGTTAGCTCTCCAATCTTTTATCAATGCTAGTATGTTACCCCATTGTTGGGGACAATGATTATAGAACTGGAGAACGTTGTGCTGTGAACTAACTGAAGTTTATGAAAGGTTGAGGCTGGCAAGGCAAGCATTAAGAGTGCTGTGGGAATATTTTACACCCCATTATAGGGAAAATATTATAGCCCTCCAGAGCACAGTACTAACAGAAGATTTAAACAGAAGCTTATTGTCGGTTAAAAAAAATTCCTACATTCTCATGTCAGAGCGTTAATGATGAGATGTCAACAATTTAAGGCTCACAAAAGGACGGAAAATACTTTACATTGCTTTGTTGGAGAACAGAAATGTTTACCACAGGGAGCATTGATAAAGAGCACTGCATCTTTTAATTGCAAAATAGATAAACTTTTCCAGCAGAGAAAGATACAAGTCTGTGGAGAAATGGTCAGGCTGTGGGATTCACTCTGACTTGGCCTAGCATCATAGACATAACATGGAAGAATATCTCTCTTTTAGACCATAAGACCATAAGACATAGGAGCAGAAATTAGGCCATTTGGCCCATCGAGTCTGCTCCGCCATTCAATCATGGCTGATAAGTTTCTCAACCCCATTCTCCTGCCTTCTCCCCGTAACCTTTGATCCCCTTACCAATCAAGAACCTATCTATCTCGGTCTTAAATACACTCAATGACCTGACCTCCACAGCCTTCTGTGGCAATGAATTCCATAGATTCACCACTCTCTGGCTAAAGAAGTTTCTCCTCATCTCTGTTCTAAAAGGTCTTCCATTTACTCTGAGGCTGTGCCCTCGGGTCCTAGTCTCTCCTACTAATGGAAACATCTTCCCCACGTCCATTCTATCCAGGCCTTTCAGTATTCTGTAAGTTTCAATCAGATCCCCCCTCATCCTTCTAAACTCCATCGAGTATAGACCCAGAGTCCTCAAACGTTCCTCATATGTTAAGCCTTTCATTCCTGAGATCATTCTCGTGAACCTCCTCTGGACCCTCTACAGGGCCAGAACAGCCTTCCTGAGATACGGGGCCCAAAATTGCTTACAATATTCTAAATGTGGTCTGACCAGAGCCTTATAAAGCCTCAGCAGCACATCCCTGCTTTTATATTCTAGTCCTCTCGAAATAAATGCCAACATTGCATTTGCCTTCCTAACTACCGACTCAACCTGCAAGTTAACCTTAAGAGAATCCTGGACTAGGACTCCCGTCCCTTTGCACTCCAGATTTCTGAATTCTCTCATAGAAAATAGTCTATGCCTCTATTCTTCCTACCAAAGTGCATGATCTCACACTTGCCCACGTTGTATTCCATCTGCCACTTCTTTGCCCATTCTCAACCGACTACCGACTCAACCTGCAAGTTAACCTTAAGAGAATCCTGGACTAGGACTCCTGTCCCTTTGCACTCCAGATTTCTGAATTCTCTCATAGAAAATAGTCTATGCCTCTATTCTTCCTACCAAAGTGCATGATCTCACACTTGCCCACGTTGTATTCCATCTGCCACTTCTTTGCCCATTCTCCTAACCTGTCCAAATCCTTCTGCAGCCTCCCCGCCTCCTCAATACTACCTGTCCCTCCACCTATCTTTGTATCATCTGCAAACTTAGCCAGGATGCCCTCAGTTTCTTCATCTAGATCATTAATTATAAAGTGAAAAGTTGTGGGCCCAACACTGACCCCTGCGGAACTCCACTAGTCACCGGCCGCCATCCTGAGAAGGACCCCCTTATCCCCACTTTCTGCCTCCTGCCAGACAGCCAATCTTCTATCCATGCTAGTACCTTGCCTCTAACACCATGGGCTCTTATCTAACTGAGCAGCCTCCTGTGCGGCACCTTGTCAAAGGCCTTCTGGAAGTCCAAGTAGATAACATCCATTGGCTCTCCTTTGTCTAACCTACTCGTTACCTCCTCAAAGAATTCTAACAGATTTGTCAGGCACGACCTCCCCTTGATGAAACCATGCTGACTTTGCCCGATTTTACCATGCACTTCCGAGTATTCTGAAATCTCATCCTTAATAATGGACTCTAAAATCTTACCAATGACCGACGTCAGACTAATCAGCCTGTAATTTCCCGTCTTTTGCCTCACTCCCTTCTTAAACAGGGGGGTTACATTAGCGATTTTCCAGTCCCCTGGGACCCTCCCTGACTCGAGTGATTCCTGAAAGATCACCACTAACGCCTCCACTGTCTCTTCAGCTAACTCCTTCAGAACTCTGGGGTGCAATCCATCTGGTCCAGGTGATTTATCCGCCTTCAGATCTTTCAGTTTTCCTAGCACCTTCTCCTTGGTAATGGCCACCATGCTGAAAAGGAACTTTGGCCAGTTATGTTCCAGAAATTAAGTTTTGAGGTTTTAATCAATGACATCCTGTAATGCTCTGACAAATAAAATGGTATTGCTTTCCTCAAATCAGAAAGCCAAATGCAAGTTTCACATCCATTTCTAAGGGTATTAAGTGATTTTTTTTTCTTTGATAGGGTTATAGTTTAAACGAGAGAGAAACTCCAAAAGAGTGCACGATAGAGCTTTGCCCTCCAGTAATCCCTTTATTTCAGTTGGACTTGCCTAATATTTCTATCACCTCATTGTTTTTTCTTCTCTACAACCTCTGTACTTAACTCTGTGGTTGAAATATGGCTACCGGCATTTCAATCATGAACTCTCCAAATGTTTCCAAACAAATAAAATGCTTGACTTTAATTTATATTTTAAAAAAATTATTCTTGTATATTTTTGTAAATAAGACTATGACATAACTGATCACACTTTCAAACAGTTTCAATAAAGCTATGTACGGTATGAATCGTTGCCTGTTACTTGTAAAATATGTGCATGCAGATATATACACATCCCAACATTTGATTCATCTTAACAATATTGCCACACTACATTATCCTTTCAATAGAAAAAGTCAAACTCACTTACAACCCAGCCTTTATCCAGCTCCAACACATCTGCTCATGTCCAAATCCCTTTCGATAGCACTGTTATCTGCAGATCTTGCTTTCCCACACTTGGGTATCATCTGCTAACAATATCCTCAGAACAGTCATTAATAACTCAGAACAGCAATCACAGTACTCTGAGATTCCACTTACCACTAATGAAATGCAACAAGTCCCATTGACTAATCACAGCCCACTATTATCTAACCAGATAGCAACCTTTTCCTTAGCATTAAGTTTGTCATGAAGGGCACTGTCAAATGTTTCTGAAAGCAAGGAGTCAACCACATTGCATTTTCTGTTTTCCTATGAAAACAAACATTTTCATGCAAGTTTTTATTCTAAAATCAAGCTTTAGAATGCCTTCCATCTGAACTGGCCCAAAAGACCTAATAAATTCAAACTACAATAACAATATTAAATCCAACTAAACTAGAAATTGTTTAATTCAATCAAACAGCTTAAATGTGTGGCATTCTATGTAGCTGTGGTTGCCAGATAAAATAGTTTTTAAACATCAGATAAATCATTTGATAAATTAAAGACTCACAAAGGACCATGATTGTATTAGCATTTTTTCAAAGGATAAATTGCGAGTCAATGAAAATATTAAAATCAATTATTTCAAACATGGAATAGAAAAACTTTCCTATTCATTTAAAATTGATCAGTTGACCTGCTGGCAAAAAAATGCCAAACACAAAGAAACTAAATCATTTTAAAGGTAAATGCAATTCTGACATATAATAAAAGGGCAGCTCTATTAAGAGTACCCAGAAAAAGCATGCATATTTTAAAGATCTCTTTACCGTATCCTCCTCATGATCTTCTAACCCCAAACATTCTTCTGGGCAGCAAAATTACTCAATTATTCCAGAATGGTCCTCTACTATTTGCTTACAGCTGCATTATCCTAAATGGTTGATTTTTTTCTCTCTGGAGGTTAAAGCACTGTTGCCACCAAATTTAGAAATTAATTGATAACCAGTCCCTAACTCCTTGAACTTTTATGTGTTGGGGTCATTCCGGGCACCAGCTGGAGATCTTTGTAGCATACCTCAAACTTCAGCCTCACCATTTTATAAAGGTAATGACAGGTGCAATGTTTAGGTGAGCAAATTACTTCATTTCATTCACCACCATTGACATTAGTCAGGCTGAGAGAGCATGTGTTGCTGGATTCCCCAGAGTTCAAGCTGAGATAGGTTGCATGCATGTGGCCATCAGAACTCCTCGGAAGAGCCAGAAGCATCTGTCAACTGAAAGGTTTCGAATCCATCAATGTGCAACTTGTGTGTGACCATCATCAAAGGATCATGCCTGCTATCCTGGGAGGAGTCATGACTCAGGAATAAAGATGTCTTGCTGCAATTGTATAGAGTCTTGGTGAGACTGCACCTATAGTTTTGTGTACAGTTTTGGTCTCCTTATCTAAGGAAGGATATACTTGTCATAGAAGGAGTGCAAGAGGTTCACCAGAGTAATTCCTGGGATGGGGGAAATTGTCTTATGAGGAGAGATTGAGGAAACTGGGCCGGTATTCTCTAGCGTTTTGAAGAATGAGAGGTGATCTCATTGAAATTTATAAAATTCTTACAGGGCGTGACAGGTAGATGTAGATAGGATGTTTCTCCTGGCTTGTGAGTCTTAGAACAAGGGGTCACAGTCTCAGAATAAGGGGCAGGCCATTCAAGACTGAGATGAGGAGGAATTTCTTCACTCAGAGGGTGGTGAATCTTTGGAATTCTCTACCCCAGAGAGCTGTGGAGGCTCAATCATTGAGCATGTTCAAAACAGAAATCAATCGATTTTTGGAGACTAATGACATAAAGGGATATGGGGATAGTGTAGGAAAGTGGCGTTGAGGTGGATGATCAACCATGATCTAATTGAATGATGGAGCAGGCCCAATGGGCTGAATGGCCTACACCTGCTCCTATGTTCCTATGACTATATCCTATATCTTTAAGCATATAAGCATATAGTTCCTATATCCTTAAGCACTCCCAGGTGCCACAGATTTTCTGTCCACCAGAACCATCGGTGGGTCGGCTTCTTGGAAACAGGGGATACCTGCTGAAGAGATGACTCATGACCCCAGTGAGAAACCCATGAACAGAGGCTGAGTTGCGGTAAAATAAGAGCCATGCATCTAACAGGGCTATCGCAGAGCAGACCATTAGTCTTCTCAAAATGAGATTTCGATGCATGGACTGTGCAGGCTTTTTTCCAGCTCATGTCTCATACACAACCTGGTGCTCCAGAGAGGGGAGGCCCTGACAGGGTGTTCTAATGGAGCGAGCCACATCTTATGATGACAACTCTCGGGATGGGTCTGAGGATGTGGAGGAGGAGCCATGTCATTCAGCAGTGGAACCCAGGGTACAGCAGTCTTTTGGATGGCAGAGAGATGTGGGAGTCTTTTAGAAGGAGATATTTTATCTAGGAATGTGGAATTTGTCAAAAGAAAACATCTTTGCCTCACTCACCTCTTTTTTGTAACTTTTATCTATCAATGCCAGGCCTGGTAGTATATATGTCAATAGTAAGGCACAATATGAGGTTCACATGAGCAAGCCTCCCTTGAAAGCAGTCAGTCAATCCAAATCCAAACCAGGACACTGCACACATGCACCACAAGTGAATCCAGAACAGCAAGTAGACCCAACACCATCCTTTAATACAGAATCTAAGCAACATATCTCCAACCAGAAAATCAAAAAATATAATCACCCTTGTGAACCCATGTGTGGCTAATGTGTTTTTTAAATTCTCTTGCAGGTGTTAAGGTATGCTGCTCCCCCCTCACCATCAGCTGCGCTGGAGACAGGCTGTTGAACCTGTTGGCCTTTGTCTGGGATGACTTTGGCAGGAGTCTTCTGGTTGCTTGAGGCCGTAAGGACCCCAGTATGGTGGGGGTCTCTTGCACAGTGGCACATGTCTTATCTGGCACCATGGTACTCTGAGGAATTGTTGATATGGCTGAGGGGCAGAGGAGAGTCTGTCCCCATCAGGAGTACCCTGAGAGGTACCCCACCCCCCAACTCCTAATGGCATCAGGACCTGTTCACCTGCCACCCTGCGGTCCATTTGGCCCTCCCTGCTTTCCTGAGAGGAACCAGGACCTGGTTGTGACTCCTGGCACCTCCTTCCCCTCTCGTCTTGGCTCCGGGCACCAGAGCTCAGTTACAAGGCGATGGAGTGCAGGTCAGAATGCATACCCAGTATCCCATCAGTGAGCTGATGGGTTTGGCCCTCCATGACAGTCAGAGTTTCTCGATGGAGGAAACCATGCATTCTGAGGAGATGGTGATCTCAGCACTCATGGTGTGGATGGACTCCTCCACTGTCTGTGCCAATGCGTGCAACCCCTCTTGAATCACGGCTACATCTCCATGTTTGTCACTCTGTATGTCCAGCATCTGCTGCTTGATGGGCAACTGCAGAAGTTCAATATCAGCCTGGGGCTCAAAATCTAGGTCGCATCCAGCACTCCTCTGAGTGTCAGAGACATGCATTATTTCAGTCTCTGACAGCTCATCCTTTGATTATGATGCTCACTCATACCCACAAAGTGTGTGTATCTATGCTGGTGCTAGTTACTGTGCAAGGATGTGATGGTGCACCCTCTGAGGTTCCCTTTCACTCTTCAGAGATTAGTGTGGGTCCCTCAAGGCAGGTGCCTGCAGTTGCTGAGGTTACACTCATGGGTGAACAAATGACGATTATTGCTTAAAAAAAAAGAGACTTGTCTAAGCTTTTTGCCTTTCATCAGGTCACCCACAAGAATACCAAAAAAGGGGTAAAACAATAATTTATACTGTATGTGATGAGAGTGCTGATTGGTAGGCAAGTGGCGTTGCCATAGAGAATACACCCCTGATGGTGACTGACAGTTAACTGCCAAGCATTGTTTTAAATTTAAACAAAGCAGCTTGACCCTGATTAGTCAATGCATTGCCCTAAGGAATGACTCAGCGATGGCTATCACTTGTTTTGTTTAGCTGAAACAGGTGCAATGTGTGTACATGTTCTTCCTGTCTGCAAAGAATTAATGTATTAATATATGTAGCTTCAAGTACACGCAAATGCACCACATTGCAAGTCCGACTGACAATCTTAAATTGGTTGTCAGCGTAATTCTTTGAGGATTATTTAGCAAACGTTGTCCAATTGTGGAATCACATCTAATGTTGGACACTGTTTTGAGTTTTGCAAGCACAGGCTGGTTGGGTACGGTCTGTACCCTGTCCATTGCGAACAGCAGAAGGGACATATTGTTTGATATGATCCGCCAATCTTTGGGATGTGCTTCCCCCTTACCTAGCTTCACACTGGCATTGAAATTCATATACCACATTACTCATAAAGCCTTAAGGCCAACCCAGACATACACATCAGTAAAACTGACAAAGGATGGGAATAGTCATCCTTAACAGGTGTGACTATATCAACAAAATGTACGCCATTCTTGATGACAGGTCCAAATTGGTATCTATTGGACCCGCTGCTCAACATAGCTGAACAGCCTTGCTCAAAAGTAAGCTAAAAAAATGCCTGCTGGACTTGTGTAAGAGCGATGAGCTACCACGTAACATATATGACAGGGTTCTTCCTCATGGTTCGTTACATCTGTGTATGTATGGGCTGCCCAACCCTCAATGTACTAAGAATTACACTGACAATCAATTTAAGATTGTCAGTCAGGCTCACAATGTGGTGCTTTTGTGTATACTGGAAGCTACATATATTAATACACAGGGCCCTGCATGTTAAGTTCCAATGGTTGTTTAGAAATGAAGACCGAAACCAAGACAGACTCCTTCAGACAGGGTTTTATTGCTTGTCATAAAACTCTTCACAGACTGCACTAGTCACAGCTGTTATCCCTTTTATACAACCAAATGGTACTTAGTTAAACAACCTAATAATTAGCAATTGAATTTCTTTAGCTGTTTCATTCCCTAACACTGCAGACAGAAAGAACATGTATATACATCACGCCTGTTTCAGCTAAGCAAAATAAGTGACAACCATTGGCTGACTTATTCCTCAGAACAATACCTTGACCAATCAGAGTCAAGCCGCCTGGTTTAAATTTCAAACAATGCTTGGCAGTTAACTGTCAGTCACCATCAGTGGTGCATTCTCCATGGCAATCAGCACTTTCTTCACATACAATGTAAATTGTTGTTTTCCCACTTATATTGATATTCTTGCAAGTGCCCTGATGAGTGCAAGACAGAAAGCTTAGATGTCTCTTTTTTCAGCAATACTCAAGTTATGAACTACCAAATAACAATTATGAAGGGCACCATCATCACTGATTTCAGAGATACATGCTTCCTACACACACACACACACAAACACTGTTACCATAGAAAATACTAACTAGGGTCTCACCGTCACTCCCCTTAAAATTGAGATGCACCTTCCTCCCCAAATGCTGCAAGCCACCATAGTCAAACCCATCAATGCTCCCTCCCTGACCCCTTCCCTAATTTACACTCTCCCCCCTCCAACCTCAGCACATTCTTTCTAGGAGAGAGCTATGGGCTCTTGGAATCTCACCGCCTGGGGCCATCCTACAGCCTCTCCACAGCCAAAGGTCCTGCACCATTGGTAACAATTCCAAAGCCACCTCCTCTGGAGGAGTTCCAGTTGCCAGGTTTGGCAATCCTTCACTGGTTTGTGACCTCTCATGGGTATTATGGTGCCCTCTTCCCCTGCAAAAAGGGAAATTGACATGATACTTCTGTGGAAGATCATGCTGTTATTTGTGTACCCAATATGCCTGGTGTCAGTGTCCAGCACTTCACAATGCTCCTCGCAACCTAACAGGTCTTGGACTTCAGAACCTCCTCAGAATCCACCGGTGTCATGTCTGCTTCATTCTGCCTTCTGCACATGACAAAGACACTAGGCAATCCCACACTCATCACAACCTCACATCCTCCCATATAGGTCAGTCTACATAAAGTTTGGATGCTCACCCTTGCCAACTCTAAAAGGTCATTTAGCCTGTTATGGCACTGGACGACTCCACAGCTGCTGACCTCTTCTACGGCCTCCATCCAGGCTTCTTTGGTCTGTCAGGGAGGTCTCCTCTTGCGACCCCTTAACATGAGGAGCTCCCGCTGATCACTCAGAGTCTGGAGGAGGACTTGCAGGGAGTCGTCATCGAACCATGGGGCTGTCCATGGTCTAAGCCCCTCCATTTGGCCTGTCAGCTGCAATAGACAGTGAGGATTCAAAGCTGACGCTGCTGCGAATGGTCAGGTTGACTTTCAGCCTCTGTGTAGAGACAGAGTTAATGGGTAGACTATGACACTTTTTCTGAACACATCAGAAGAGGAATGGGACAGGTATGCTCTGATGTTCTTTCCTCCCTGGCAAGGGTCATGAATGAGATAGCATTGACACAATAGTCACCAGAATGTAAAAACATGCTTTCACCAGCTGCTGCTCCAATGCTTCAGTGTCTGCTATGAATATTGCCTTCATCCCAGACTTCTTTCAACCAAAGTGGATCTCCACACGTGAATTTCTTTTGAAATTGCCACCAGCCTGATTCCAGCGTGCCTTTAAATTGGTGCCGTGACTGACTTCTGGTTCACAACCTAACCCCTCTCCCACCAGATGTCCCACCCTAGACACATGATTGGGCGTGGAGACCCCCCTTTCCAACGCTAATTGGCTGCCTTCCCATCGGGTGGCTGCTAATTGGCTGTCTGGCACTTGATTTGTTCTGTTGTGATGGCGGTGGTGGAAGCAAGCAGACCACCCACTTCCCGTTCCAGCTCCCTTACCCCGCCAGAAACCATAAAGCCCAGCCCAGAATCAGTGTACATATTTGGAGCCACAACAGGGTGAAATTTAGACAAACTTCCAAAAAGGAAAGTGAATAGCTTTGTTTATTCAATAATACTACTGTGTACCTGTAGTTTGTTTTGTCAATGTACGGTCTTTCTCTTTTGCTTCACCAATCCCTGATTTGTACAACAACAGTGATTTATGTTTATATAGCACCTTTAGTATAATAACATTTTCCAAGGTGCTTCACTGGACCATTATAAAAGAAAATATGACACAGTCACATAAAGTAACATTAAATTAGACAATCACAAGCTTGGTCAAAGAGGTAAGCTTTAAAGAGAAGGTGCGAGGGGCCAAATGGCCTACTCCTTCTCCTAATTTACATGCTCCTATGTCTTAATGGAGGAAAGCAAAGTAGGGAGAGGGGGCAATGTAGGAAGATTAGGGTCCAGGGAACTAAAGGTGGGGCCACCAATGGTGGAACAATTAAAATCAGGAACACTCAAAAGGCCAGAATTAGAGGAGTACAGATATCGCAAAGGATTGTGGCCTTGAAGAGATTACAGAGCTAGGGAGGGATGAGGCCATGGAGGGACTTGAAAACAAGAATAATAATTTTAAAATCAAGACTTTGCTTGACCAGAAGCCAATGTAGGTTAGCGAGCACAAGGGTAATAGGTGAACGGTACATGGTACGAGTTAAGACATGGGCAACAGATTCTTGAATGACCTCAAGTTTACTGAGGGCAGAATGTGGAAGACCAGCCTTGGAGTGCATTGGAATAGTCAAGCCTAGAGGTAACAGAGGTGTGGATGAGGGCTTCAGCAGCAGATGAGTTGAGAGAGGCGTGAAGTAAGGTGATGTTCAGAGGTGGAAATATGAGGTTGTAGTGATGGCACAAATAGGTCATCAGAAGTTCAACTTGGGATCAAATGTGACACCAAGATTAAGCTCAGACTGTTGCCAGAGAGAGGGATGGTGTTGGTAGTTAGGGGATGAAGTTTAGAGAGAGGACCAAAAGCAATGGCTTCAGCCTTATTAAACTAGAGAAGCCACTGCAAGTCATACTCTGATATATAGATAAAAATGGACTCAGGTGAGAGCAATCCCACCCAGCTGGTCAACAGTCGAGAGGTGCTGGAGGAGGATGATGTATTCAACAGTGTCAATGGCTGCAGGCAGGTCAAGATGGACAAGGAGTGATAGTTTACCTTTGTCGCCGAAGTTCAAAGAAAGATGGGAATAGATTTGGAAAGCGACAACACATTCAAGGACTTTGGAAAGGAAAAGGAGGTTGGAGATGGGATAGTGGTTTGCAAGGACGATGGGGTCAATGGTTGATTTTTTGAGGAGGGGGGTGATGACAGCAGATTTAAAGGAGAGAGGAACAGCACCTGAAGTGAGAGAACTGTTTTCCATATCAGCTAACATGGGGATCAGGAGGGGAAGTTGGGTGATCAGCAGTTTAATGGGAATCAGATCTATTGAGCAGGACGTGGGTCTCATGGACAAGGTGAACTTAGTGAGGGTATGAGGGGGAGATAGGAGAGAAACTAGAAAAAGATGTGGGTTCAGGGCTAGGGCAAGGAGGAGCATTAAATGAAGTTTGGCCAGGTAGGCTAGAGGAAGGTAGGGGCATGGTAGAGGCAGCTGATCTCAATGGTAGTAACAAAGAAGTCCATGAGCTCCTTGCACTTATTGCTTTGGAAGTTTGGGAGGATCCCAATGATCCTGGAATAGCGAACAATTTTAGCAGACAAGAGCAGGACCCATGGTGTTTTAAGTTGTCCAGGCAGGTCTGGAGGCCTTGTCCATCATACCCTTTCAAGTCTGTGTCCCTTAGACTAAAGGGAGGGGAGATGAGGGCTGTACCAGGGCAGACAGTCTGCTGTAACTTTTTTTCAAATATCTGTAGTATTTTTTCACATCCTTATTACTAATTGCATCAATAACTGGATAAGTTAAACTCATTAGGTAAGCATATCTGACACCTTAGAATTCCTTGAAAAGAGACTCCTGACAATACAAATAGCATCCAGCCGCAGCCATAAATAGAAATGGAAGATAGTTTACCTTACCATTCTGCTTTCAATCAGATATTGGTTATGCACATGTTCTAGGTGATCCGATCTGAGATGGATGAATATTTGGACGGTCTTCAGCACTGCAACTGGTTTGTTGTCCGGTCCAGACCTGTTGCTGTTCCTAATGGTTTTGACCTCTCCTTGATGCCACTCCAGCAAATTTTGCCCTTTGAATGGCAGTTAGGTGGCGTGGATGATAATCCATCTTGAGGGATATCTTAAAATGGTGAATATCTAGCTTGCAACCAACACAGCCTGCAACTGTTGGCATATTTAAATAAATTATCTCCACAGTTTATGGAAGGGTCAGTACCAAGATGTTATGGCAGCTAGAAGTATAGCTCTACCTCATTGCTGGTGCTGCAACACATTTCAGCACTATGAGCTATGTTTATGTCCCGGTGGTACATTGTGACAGTGTCTGATTTTTTCATTCTCTGTGAAAGCTTGTGTTTACATGTTCAACTTGTAATTTAGATAGGTATGTGCAGAGCTATAATAAAGCAAAAACCTTTATTGTCTATCAGGCTCTATCTAAAGCACTATGGCTGAGTTTTCGGGCTCCCTGACATTAGTAATAGAGGTAGACAGGGCCTGAAAATACTGGTGCTGGTTGGCATGTTGGTTTCAAGACACAGTCCCTGGTGCCAGCAAAGTTCAACAGGATGGGGAGAGGGCATGACGGGTGATCCTGTCAGCACCCTGATTGAGGTTAATTACTGTAGTTATCATTTCTGAAAGCTTCCCCAATGCCGAGGTTAAACTGACTGACTATTAGTTGCTGGGCTTATCTTTACAGGCTTTTTTGAACCAGTGTGTAACATTTGCAATTCTCACATCCTCTGGCACCACCCCTGATTCTAAGGAAGATTGGAAAATTATGGCTAATGCCTCTGCAATTTCCACTCTTACTTTCTTCAGTATCCTTGGATACACCTCATTCAGATCTGGCACCTTATTAACTTTAAATACAGACAACCTATCCAATACCAACTTATTGATTTTAAACCCTTCAAGTATCTGAACTACCTCCTCTTTCACCATGACCTGGGCAACATCTTATCCCATATTAATTTCTTACCTCAGCTATGCCCTCTACCTCCATGTATAAAACCCTTTTTTGGTCCCTAATTGGCTCCACTCCTCCTCTTACCATCCTCTTACTATTTATCTACCTATGGAATTTGGGATTCCCTTTTACGTTAGTTGCCAACCTTTTCTCATACTGTCCCTTTGCTTCTCTTATTTGCCTTTTCAGCTTCCCTCTGTTTAGCACGGTTCTCAACTGTATTATCCACCTGACATCTGTCATAACCCCATTGATTCACTCAGTGCTCCTCATGATATGGTGGCCTCTATGCTTTGCCACCTCTATATGGCACTGTACTTGTGGCCCTGGAGGATGTGGAGGCACCCTGCTCACTCTTTTTGGCTTACAGCTAAGATGTATATAGCAGCCATCTCACCATGGATGTGCCAATGGGAACATCTGCAGAGGCTGCTGCACCTTCATCGTTGCTTGGGCAGCTGCACTGATGGTCCCTCAATCAGAGAGGCCAAGGAGGCCGAGGCTGATAAGGATGCCTCATGGGGGCTGGCATCCTCATCCTCCTCTGTGACCCCCTCAGCCCTTGCCCAGTGGGCAGGATACCTGGCAGAGGACATCATCTGGTGCATGGTGGCACCCCTCCAAAGACCTATGGCCACCGGGGTCACTGATTGTCCACGCCATATAGCACTTGATGGGCCCCATAGACATTAGTGACACCGACTGATGCCACATTTGATTCTCCAAAAGGTTGGCCACCCTCTCATTGGAAGAATGCATGTACTCATAGCCCTGAGCCATTGCAGCACACATGAACTGGATGGATCCTTCTATCCTCTGCCGAAAACTCCTCACTGTCTTAGGTAACTCTGATGTGTGGGAGCAAATATAATGCTGTGCATGGTAGCGTCTTCTTTCCAGTGACTCCTGAGGTCTGGCACCTGTGCCCAGCTGATCAAGGCTCTGTCTGTCCTCCCTCCTCCGCAGGGAGCTGGCCACAGCTCTCTCTACCTCTGGTACCTGCTCCTGCCCACTAGTGCCGTGATCATCATCCTCTGCCACCATATCTATAAAACAAATGAGGATCCACCGAGGTGAGTGTATCTGCGCTTGTGGATGGTGAACTCGTAAGGTATGATGGTGATTCTTCATTTCCTCCTTGCTGCCCTGGACCCGGAGAGGTTGCCATGGTTTCGACATCGGCAATTTGGGAGACACAAGAAGGGATGATGAGATCTAGCCTAGGACAGTAGAAGCCACTGCAGTGTGAGGCTACCCAATGTTATTCGATGCACGACTGACTATCAGACAGGTTGGAGTTCACTGCATCCCCCTTCATGACCACTTTGCCCTTTGTAATCACCAGGTCCACTAAAAGGTCCTGTTTTGCCAGGCTCAAGTGCCTCCTCTTTCGTTACCCTGACTATTGCCATTGCTGCCTGTTTCATTGGGGTGAAGCAGTAGAAGAAAGGCAGACCTCCACCACTCTGGACTCCCTCCCCGACATTGTGTGCCTATTTCTTCTGCCAGGACCAAAAAGAGGGAGATAAGGCACTGCTGCCCTTTGTGGCCAATGACACCTGCCTCTATCCATTAGGAACTGCCTGTTTCAGTGGTGATAGTTCCAGAGCACTACTATGGCTGTGAGTCATTCTGAGTGGTCAGTCAGTGACCTGGGCACATGCCTCTCCAATATTCAGGAGAAGCATGCATCTGAGACTCTTCAGATGGTGTTTCTGCTGGAAGGTTCAAGTCCTGAGACCTGTCTGAAAGGTTGGGGGTTGCACTCACCTTGCCAGCATGTACAAGTTTGTTGAACCTTTTACTTAGGGCACTGAATCCAGGTTCTTCTAGTCTCATTCCTGCCACTGATGGCAGCAGCAACCTGAACCTAGGCCTCTTTGGTTTCAGCTGGTGGCCTCCTCCTGCCAGCCTCTGAGAAGAGGACTTCCCTTCTCTCCCTCACGGCCTCCAATATTAGACCAAGGTTGGTATTGATGAAGTGACGGACAGGCCTGCCCCTTGTCTCAGGTCTCTGTCCCTCTGTCCAGACCACCACTTTGGTGATGTGAAAGGCTTTGGTACACTCATCAGATTTTCCCCCAGCAGCCTCGGTGATGGTTGCTGTGGGGAGACAAAATCAGTAGCCCACTTCAAGTGGCCCACTTCTGTCCCTGCCCCATGGGGTTCTAATGGGACAGCCCCCATATTATTTAAGGGCCAACCCATGTGAAAATTGTGAATTTAATGTGTTTCCCACCATTGGTGTGTTCCTGACTGGAAAACCAACCTGGCTCCTGTTTCCCTCCTCCGTGGTGAAAATTCAGACCTATATCTCTCATAGACGTCAATCACCTCCATCGCAAAATATTGATCCAACTTCCTCATAAATTTGGTGACTCAATCAGCTCGATTGCCTTTATGGGTGATATAGGATTCACTTTTTCCCTTCTGAGGTTGAATCTGCATTCCTTGTTGTAGAATGTGTGACTATGTCAAATATAATAACCAGGTTCAGTTTCACTGTAGCTGCCGGGAACTTGAATACTTCAATGGGAGCTCTTTGAGCCTTCTCTTTGATCGTGAATTTGTGCCTCACATCAGTTAGCTTTGGGGACTATATAACCTCAAGCATCTCCTTGCAGAGAAGAAAATATATACATGTCCTCTGGTGACTAGTCCACATTATCACACCCTGACATTTAAAAATAAACATGAAACAGACGAGTGTATTTTTAAACACTGTCAGTATGAGTTACACATTCCAATTTAGATTTGGAAAATCCAAATCACAAGGAACTAAACCCAAAATTTAAATAAACCTTGACAACTGAGCTTTAGTAACATTGCCATCACATAAGAAAATAATCAGTTCACATCTCAAGGGAAAAGTAAGCTAGCAATAATTTTGGAAAAAAAAGTGCACTGCTACAAATGTATGAACACAGTAATATAGTGAATTGTATTTATTTCTTTGTTTCCCAGCGGAGAACAGCATATTTATTGGGAGTGAGAAGGATTCCATTCAACATGGAGAATTTAGGGCTAAATTCATGTCTTTCACAGATTCTGGATGAGAACTATGCAATATTTTAACTTCAAAATGATCTGAATCTTCCCATGTTGTATTTATTTACTTAAGTATGTATTAGTTTGTATGCATCCTCAGAATTCTCAGTAAAAAGATCATTTAAACAGTGTCTGTTATTGGCTTGAACCAGATTTTTTTGTTTTGTTTTAAATATGTTTTAACCTCATGTTCTGACCATTTATTATTGACAATACAATGAGCACATAGGTAGTGAGACAAATATAAAGTGAATTTGTTTTTTTATTCATTCATGGGATGTGGGCATTGCTGGCTGGGCCAGCATTTATTGCCCATCCCTAGTTACCCTTGAGAAGGTGGTGGTGAGCTGCCTTCTTGAACTGCTGCAGTCCATGTGGTGTAGGTACACCCACAGTGCTGTTAGGAAGGGAGTTCCAGGATTTTGACTCAGCGACAGTGAAGGAACGGCAATATATTTCCAAGTCAGGATGGTGAGTGACTTGGAGGGGAAATTCCAGGTGGTGGCGTTCCCATCTATCTGCTGCCCTTGTCCTTCTAGATGGTAGTGGTCTTTGGTTTGGAAGATGCTGTCTAAGGAGCCTTGGTGAATTCCTGCATTACATCTTGTAGATGGTACACACTGCTGCTGCTGTGTGCCGGTGGGGGAGGGAGTGAATGTTTGTGGATGTGGTGCCAATCAAGTGAGCTGCTTTGTCCTGGATGGTGTCAAGCTTCTTGAATGTTGTGGGAGCTGCACTCATCTAAGCAAGTGGAGAGTATTCCATCACACTCCTGACTTGTGCCTTGTAGATGGTGGACAGGCTCTGGGGAGTCAGGAGGTGAGTTACTCATCACAGAATTCCTAGCCTCTGACCTGCTCTTGTAGCCACAGTATTAATATGGCTAGTCCAGTTCAGTTTCTGGTCAATGGTAACCCCCAGGATGTTGATAGTGGGGTATTCAGTGATGGCAATGCCACTGAACATCATGGAGCCCTGGTCAATGGTAACCCCCAGGATCTGGTCAATGGTAATCCCCAGGATGTTGATATTGGGGGTTCAGTGATGGTAATGCCATTGAATGTTAAGGGGCGATGGTTAGTTTCTTTCTTGTTGAAGATGTTCATTGCCTGGCACGTGTGTGGCATGAATGTTATATGCCACTTGTCAGCCAAAGCCTGGATGTTGTCCAGGTCTTGCTGCATTTGGCCATGGTTGCTTCAGTGTCTGAGGAGTAACGAATGGTGCTGAACATTGTGCATTCATCAGTGAACATCCCACTTCCGACCTTATGATGGAAGGAAGGTCATTGATGAAGCAGCTGAAGACGGTTGGGCCCAGGACACTACCCTGAGGAACGCCTGCAGTGATGTTCTGGATCTGGGATGGCTGACCTCCAACAACCACAACCATCTTCCTTTGTGCTAGGTATGACTCTAACCATTGGAGAGTTTTCCCCCGATTTCCATTGACTCCAGTTTTGCTAGGGCTCCTTGATGCCACACTTGGTCAAGTGCTGCCTTGATGCCAAGGGCAGTCACTCTCACCTCACCTCGGGAGTTTAGCTCTTTTGTCCATGTTTGAATGAAGGCTATAATGAGGACAGGAGCTGAGTAGCCCTGGTGGAACCCAAACTGGGCTTCAGTGAGCAGATTATTGCTAAGCAAGTGCTGCTTGATAGCACTCCTGATGACCCCTTCCATTACTTTACTGATGATGGAGAGTAAACTGATGGGGCGGTAATTGGCTGGGTTGGATTTGTCCTGCTTTTTTTGTACAGGACATGCCTGGGCAATTTTCCACATAGCCGGGTAGATGCCAGTGTTGTAGCTGTACTGGAACAGCTTGGCTAGGGGTGCAGCAAGTTCAGGAGCACAAGCCTTCAGTATTATTGCTGGAATATTGTCAGGGCCCATGGCCTTTGCAGTATCCAGCACCTTCAGCCTTTTCTTGATATCGTGTGGAGTGAATCGAATTGGCTGAAGACTGGCATCTATGATGTTGACGACCTCCAGAGGAAGCCGAGATGTGTCATCCACTTGGCACTGATGGCTGAAGATTGCAGCAAATGCGTCAGCCTTATCATTTGCACTGATGTGCTGGGCTCCTCCATCATTGAGGATGGGGATATTTGTGGAGCCTCCTCCTCCAGTAATTGTCCACCATCATTTGTGACAGGATGTGGCAGGACTGCAGAGCCTAGATCTGATCCATTGGTTGTGGGATCACTTAGCTCTGTCTATCACTTGCTGCTATTATAGCTTCACCAGGTTGACACCTCATTTTTAGGTATGCCTGGTGCTGCTCCTGGCGTGCCCTCCTGCCCTTTACATTGATCTCTTGGCTTGATGGTAATGGTATAGTGGGGGATATGCCGGGCTATGAGGTTACAGATTGTGTTTGAGTAGAATTCTGCTACTCCTGATGGCCCACAGCACCTCATGGATTCCCAGTTATGAGTTGCTAGATCTGTTCAAAAACTATCCCATTTAGCATGGTGGTCATGCCACACAACATGATGGAGGGTAACCTCATTGTGAAGGCGGGATTTTGTCTCCACAATACTGTCATAGACAGATGCATCTGCGGCAGGCATGTTGGTGAGGATGAGGTCAAGTATGTTTTTCCCTCTTGTTGGTTCTCTCAGCACCTGCCACGGACCCAATTTAGCAGTTACATCCTTTAGGACTCGGCCAGCTCGGTCAGTACAGGAGCTGCCTAGCCACTCTTGGTGATGGACTTTGAATGTCCCCACCCTGAGTACATTCTGGGCCCTTGCCACCCTCAGTGCTTCCTCCAAGTGGTGTTCAACATGGAGGAGCACTAATTCAACAGCTGAGGGAGGTTAGACTTCATGGGGTCCAGAGTCAATGATGAGGACCCCCAGGGCAACTCTCTCCTGACTGTATACTTCTGTGCCACCATCTCTGCTGGGTATGTCCTGTCCCACCGACGGGACAGGAAAGCAGAAATGGTATTGGTGACATTATCTGTATGATATGATTCCGTGAGGATGACAATGTCAGACTGTTGCTTGACTAGTTTGTGAGGCAGCTCTCCCAATTTTGGCACTAGCCGAAGGTAAGGGCTGAGTTTGCCGTTGTTGTTTCCGGTGCCCTAGATTGATGCTGGGTGTTCTGTCCAGTTTCATTCCTTTTTTGAGACTTTGCAGTGGTTTGCTACAATTGAGTGGCTTTCGAGGCCATTTTAGAGGCAATATAAGAGTCAACCACATTGCTGTGGGTCTGGAGTCACATGTAGGTCAGACCAGCAGATTTACTTCCCTAAAGGGGCATTAATCCAACAATTGACAACAGTCGACAATGGTTTCATGATCATCATTAGACTTTTAATTCTGTCATGGCAGGATTCAATCCCAGGTCCCCAGAGCATTACCCTGGGTCTCTGGATTACTCGTCCAGCTGAAACAGACACAACATGTGTACATGTTCTTTCTGTCTGCAAAGAGCAGGGCCCTGTGTATCAATGTAAGTTGCTTCTAGTACCTGCAAATACACCACATTGTGAGCCCAACTGACGGTTTTAAATTGGTTGTCAGTGGAATTCTTAGCATGTTGAGAATTATTTAGCAAATGTTGTCCAAAACCAATATGCCATCGCCTCTGCTGGGACAAAGAAACATGTCTAATCTTTTCGTCTTACACTTATCAGGACACTTGCGAGAATACCATATAAGGGGAAAACAACAACTTATACTGTATATGAAGAGAGTGCTGATTGGTTGGCAACTGGCACTGCAATGGAGAATGCACCACGGATGGTGACTGACAGTTAGCTGCCAAGCATTGTTTGAAATTTAAACCAGGCAGCATGACCCTGATTAGTCAAGGCATTGCCCTGAGGAATGAGTCAGCGAATGGCTGTCACTTATTTTGTTTAGCTGAAACAGACACAATATCTGCACAAGTTCTTTCTGTCTGCAAAGAGCAGGGCCCTGTGTATCAATATAAGTTGCTTCTAGTACACGCAAATACACCACATTGTGAGCCCGACTGACAATTTTAAATTGGTTGTCAGTGGAATTCTTAGCACATTGAGAATTATTTAGCAATTATTGTCCAATCATGAAGTCACATCTAATGTTGGACATTGTGTTTTGAGTTTTGCAAGCACAGGCTGGTTGGTTACGGTCTGTACCCTGTCCTTTGTGAACAGTGGCTGGGACATGCTGTTTGATACGATCCACCAGTCTTTGGGATGTACAACCTACATACCTAGCATCACATTGGCACTGAAATTCATATACCACATTATTCATTTGTGTGATAGGCAGAAAGTCTTTTTGGCTTGATGCTAGTATCCCGTTAGTGGCAAAAACCACTCATGTTGCTACGGCATAGCAGCAGCGTGAAACAGCTAGCTTCACTTGTTGCTCAAATTTTTGAGATACCTTGCCCTTCCTGGGAAATCTGAGGTGGACTGGGCACTTTTCAGGGCCGAAAGTGATGGCCTTAGGCCCATTCATGAGTTAAAACATTTAAAAAAAATTTCCTTACAGGCCAGATGAAGAAAGAATGCTCCTCTGGGCCTCAGAAGAAATCCTTCGACTCTCCTTGCACCAGGCTACCCCAACTGCACCTACCCATCACCGCCACATCGCCCGCAGTTCCCCCCCACCCCTCCTTTGACCGCATCCAGCTGGCATCAACCATGATGGTATGTTGTGCTACAGACCATGTCCTTATCAATGAAAAGATGAGTAAGCACCCAGGGCAGTATGATCATTTTTGTAAGATTTCTTTAAATTCATACAGTAACACTAATTTCTTAACTAAGCATCCAAACAACCAAACATCTCCTGTGACAAGAGGTTGAGTAGAGTGGCCTATATAGTATCTGGTGTTTAGAAGAATGAGAAGTGATCTCATTGAAACATAAAGGCCAGAATTTTCTCGCTGGCGTGCAGGGGTGGGCCCCGCAAGCAGTTACATAAAATGACACACGGTGATGTTGGTCGAGCATCCCAACGTCACCGCGCACCATCGTGATATTTAGGTGGGCGGGTGCGTGAAATTCTCAGATGTGCATCTTCTATTAATTATTCATGTAGATAAGGTTCCTGAGGCTGCAACTGTTTGCAATTTTTCGGGGCCTGTGCGATCTTCAGGACGTCGCATGGGCGCAACAGGCAGGCGGGTAGGACACATTTGTATAAACCTCACCCACGGGATCAGAGGGGTGAGTGGGGTCGCGAATGTGACCTTTCAGTTATTTAAGTGTGAAAGTTACTTATACTTGCCTGTGTGAGCAGGAATACTTCAAAACTCTTACCAGCTGCTTGGACAGGAGTAACAGGCTTCAGATCAGGACTCTATAATGAAGATCCTTTTTGGGGCCTGCAAGTTTCAGGAAGCCTTCCCTTAGCCTGGGAATGGGATTTGTGCTCTCCACTGGAGGCACCTCCTCTGAGGAAGGAGGGTGGGCCAAAATGGGGAGGAGGCCAGGAGTCCACATTCAGCCTCCAGGGGAGCCACCTTGGGGAGGTCAGGCAGAGGCACAAGGGGCACAGGGCCAACAGGAAATCCAAGGCGGAAGGGGTCACAGAAGACACCACTATCCTGCTGTCAGGGTTTACAGGCGGCGAAGCAGCTACCTCAATAAGTCTGAGGTACAGTGCAGATGGAGGCTCCGTCTCTCAAGGAAGACAGTTACCTCCATCTGTCAGATGATAGGCCTGAAATCTCCGCAAACTGTGTGGGTGGACACCCCATGCCCGTGGCACTAAAGGTCACAGCTGCCCTCAACTTCTATGCCTCTGGCTCTTTCCAGGGGTCGGTGGGTGATCCTTGCGGAGTCTCCCAATCAGCTGTTCACACTTGTGTCAAGCAGGTGACAGACGCTCTGTTCAGGCGTGCATTGAATTTCATCCACTACTCCTGGGATGAGGCCAGCCAGACAGAGTGAGCCAGAGGCTTCGCGGCCATTGCTGGCTTCCCCTGTGTCCAGGGTGCAATAGACTGCACACACGTGGACATCAAGGCGCCAGCAGGTGATCCCAGTGCCTTTATCAAAAGGAAGGGCTTCCACTCCATGAACGTGCATAGTGTGTGATCACAGGATGCTGATTATACAAGTCTGTGCAAGGTAACCAGGCAGCTCCCATGACACTTACATACTCAGACATTCCCAGGTGCTGGGGCTCTTCAGTGCTCCAGCTTGGCTGTATGGTTGGCTGCTGGGTGTAAAGGGCTTTAGTTAACGTTACTCTTAAAAGGTGGCTCATGATGCCTCTCCGCTATCCAAGAACAGAAGCTGAACAGCGGTACAATAGGAGCCATGCCTCCACAAGGGCTGTGGTGGAGAGAACCATTGGTCTTCTCAAGATGTGCTTCCGATGCCTGGGCTGTTCAGGAGGCACACTTCAGTAACCCCCAGATCGTGTGTCGCTAATAGCGGTTGCATGCTGCGCTCTCCACGATCTGGCGCTGGAAAGGGGCGACGCAGAGGACGAGGAAGATGTAGACCTAGTTGCTCCGGATGCACATGATAAGCCAAGCAATGAGTCCGAGGATGAGCACGCACAGGAGAATGCTGAAGGGGTAGACGTTGACCTGGGCATACTCCAGGGATGCCCGGGAGGCTTTAATCCAAAGAACCTTCAGCTGGCCCATCACAGATGGACCTTCAACACATGCCAGGGCTGCAGGCTCCATACTCGATGCCTGAGTGCTAAATCTGCCTGGATAGGAACATTAACTAAGGCCCTTGTCAATAAAGCGCAGTGTCAAACAAGGCACTCATAACATCATGGGTTCCCGTCCACCCGCAGAAGTAAGGAATCACCCTGAGGCATGGCAACATGTCAAAATTTATTGAGATAACAAATATAACTTCATAAACCAAAAGAAAAAGTGTTGCACATCACACCAAGTCGTCAATGAATTACTATGGGCCAACATAAAAGCACCAGTGAGAAACCCATGGTGTGCCTAAGGTGCCTTAAATTTACGCTTACGGATACCACGTCTAGGTGCTGTCCCCTCGCTGGCACTGGCATCTGAGACAGCCTGCTCACTGTGCTGTCCTGTTGGCCTCGATACCTTGGCGGACGTCCTCTGGCCCATGGAGACTGTGCTGGCCCCGCCTGGGAGGGAGCTGCCAGTTCCACAGCTGGCATCTCCCCAGTCAACGCAGCCTCATCAGATGCCACGGTCACTGGCAGAGGGGCAGAGGAGTTGCTGTCCTCATCCGGAGCGCCCTGAGAGGAGCCCGCAGAGATGACAGGCAGCTGCTGCACTGACGTGAGGTCGCTTCGGACCTCCCTGCTCACTGTAGATGGATGGGCACTGAGCTGGAATACTTGGTGCCCAAACAATCTGCCACACAGGCAATGACCAGCTGAGGTCAATGCCGCTCTGAGGGCTTGCAGGTCCGAGCGCAACCCCAGGAGGCCCTGATTGTTCTCCTGGAGGAGCCTCTCCACGAGAGTCACCACTCTGTCCATGGAGGAAGCATGGTTCTCGGCCATGAGGCTCATTGCATCAGTGATGCTCCATGTGAACTCCTCTAGCATGGGCACCATGCCACGCATTGCCTCATGTATCTCTGCCAGATCCTCCCGCATACATTGCTGCACTTCCAGCATTTGCTGCCTCTAGGATGACTCCAGAGGCACATCATCAGCCACCGATTGAGCATGTGCCTGGTTGCCCAGCAGTCCTCCAACTGCCGGTGCCCTGGGCACTCTCTGTCTCTGCCTGCACTTCAAGCGAGTGTGAAGCGCCCTCACCGCCGTGCCCTGGGACACTAGCTGATGATCTAATTCCCACCGAGGTGCTAGTATCTGTGCTGGTGCCTGCCTGACAGAGATGGTGTGATGCTAGTGAGCTGAATTCCTCTGGGCCCTCAGGTGTCAGAGGCGGTCTCCTCCTCCCGGTCCTGCTCCGGTGATGCTGAAAGGAAGAACAAGGACATTTGATTAGTTAAAGTGGAGACAATGTCACCTTGCATGCCGCTCCCCTGGATCATTTTGCGCTCATCCTTCCATAATCAATGGTCAACCCATGTTGCAAGCTTCAATCACTGAGCATTCAGCAGTGCCATGGCTGCTGGGACACACATAGTGACCTGAGTGCTCGGCAAACATACCTCCCCATGGCACCCCAGCCTCACCACCACCTGGGTGCATGGTGCCTCCCCAGATCCATGGCCTGCTGCTCAAGAGGTGTCAGAATGGCCAACTGTGCTTGCCCTCCACCAGTTCGCATCCACTCTGTGGAATTGTGCGCAGTCTTCTCCTGAAAAGGAGAGGGGAGCATTGGTTAGTCCAGCCTGCACCTGAATTCCCATTGCATCCCTGCCAACCCAGCCAGAGTGGGACATTGCTGGAGTCCAGTTCTTTATCACCCGCAGCTGCCACACACTCACCCAAACAAGCCAGGGCTGACCCCCCACCCCTCCCCCCGCCATTGCCCAAATGCTGCCTCCGCCACATGCGGCACCACAAGGTGTAACTTTGCTAAGCAAGGAGGCACAAGCAGGTGGACCACAAAGACCAGCAGATGGATTGGTGCCCCGCCACCTGGAAGCTCCCCTCCCAGCATGTTAGCACCCTGACTTTGACATGCTTCCCAGTTCCAGCACTCTGCCTAGGTGCAGATCCTTGACTTTCAACCCCATTCTATACTCTGGGTGTCAGTGTCACACATGCTGCAGGTGCAGAACCCATCCTAGCTCAACCCTCTCAGGGTGAACTGGGCATGGGCAATCTCTGCTGGCACACCCAGCGAGGGATACATGCTGTGAGGGATTCAATGCCATTACAGTACTCAGAGTTGCGGGGAAGGGATGGGCTGGGGGGGAAAGGCATTAAGTGACCTCAGCTGACATGGTACTCACCCTTTCAGAGCACAGGAGGTCGTTGAATCTTTTGCGGCACTGGAGCCATGTGCCCCGCACCACATTATGGGAGCTCACACTCTCGGCCACCTCCTCCCACGCACATTTGGTCAGGTGGGGAGGCCTCCACCTCCCGTCCCTCGGAATCAGGACCTCCCACCACACTGCCACCTCCTCCAGGAGGGCAGCTAGGCACTCATTTGGAGAAACGAGGGGCACAATGCCCCGCTGCCCTACCCTCCAGCCTGGCCTGCCCCGCTGGCCTACGCTATGGACTTGCGTGATGCACTGTGCTCTTCTCCCAGCCATTGTGAGTAGCCTTGCAAAGGCTGCCAGGCCTTCATTTAAACAGGCCGCTGGGTTGCCATTGGACCCGGCAGTGTGTGCACGCCCGCCGCCGCCCGCCCACTCTTGCTATCCTCGGGAGTCAAGAAATACGCTGGGCGGGCCTTAATTGGCTTGCCTGCGTAAAATGGTGGCGTGGACCCAATCGCAGGTGGCGATCGAGTCTGCGCCCGCCCTTGCCTGCTCCCATTCAGCCCACCCAACATGGGGAAAATTCTCCCCATGAGACTCTGAGAACGCTTGACAGGGTAGATGCTGAGAGGCTGTTTCCCCTGTCTGGAGACTCTAGAATCAGGCTGTGCAAGAATTACCAACCTGCCAGCCAGGCAGTATCTAAGATGCCATTAGTGCGGAGACAGGTGAATGCCTCCTGCGCTTGAATCCTCTGGTGAAGCCAGGTGAAGAGATCACTAGCAGGTGCATTCTGGCATGTACACTTATATCTTGCACCTGCATGTTTTCTGTCCACTGTTTTTTAACTTGAAACTAAAATATTACTTCTTGGGTGGCTGAGGCCAACCTGAGTCCTGGCTGATTGAAAAGATTACTGATCCTCAATAGTCAATGGGAAGGAGAGCAAATAACTGACTTTTTGATTTTTAAAAATTCATTCAAGGAATGTTGGCTTTGTTGGCTGGGCCAGCATTTATTCCCCAACCGTAATTACCCTTGAGAAGGTGGTGGTGAGCTGCCTTCTTGAACCGTTGCAGTCCATGTGGTGTAGGTACATCCACAGTGCTCTTAGGGAGGGAGTTCCAGGATTTTGAGTCAGCGACAATGAAGGAACAGGGATATATTTCCAAGTCAGGATGGTGAGTGGCTTGGAGGGGAACTTCCAAGTGGTGGTGTTCCCATGTATCTGTTGCCTTTGTCCTTCTAGATGGTAGTGGTCTAAGGAGCCTTGGTGAGTTTCTGCAGTGCATCTTGTAGATGGTACACACCGCTGCTTCTGTGCATTGGTAGTGGAGGGAGTGAATGTTTGTGAAAGGGGTGCCAATCAAGCGGACTGCTTTGTCCTGGATGTTGTCAAGCTTCTTGAGTGTTGTTGGAGTTGCACTCACCCAGGCAAGTGGGGAGTTTTCCATCAGACTCCTGATTTGTGCCTTGTAGATCGTGGGCAAACTTTAGGGAGTCAAGATGTGAGTTACTCGCCACAGGATTCCTAGCCTCTGACCTGCTCTTGTAGCCACAGTATTTATATGGCTAGTCCAGTTCCGTTTCTGGTCTGGGTATTAGCTTTGTGGTGGCCTAATAAAAAAATTAAATATCAGTTATGGATCTGTACTGTATACAAAAAGACCACAATTCTTAGCTTTTTTTTAGCTTAGGTGATGAGCATGCCAAGAATTACAGCCTTTGTTTCTTGTGAACTGCAGTTTTCAAATTCATATTTTGATTTTTTTTAAATTCGAATTTTGATTTCTGATAATCCAAAATGCAGACCCTTCAATTTCAAACTTGCTTCAGATAATCTCTGAAACGTGTCATGGCTAAGAACCACAATTGGCCTTAAAAAGCCAATCACCTTATGGTATCTACTTATTGTGTACTTGATCTATTAGATGATGAAGAATAGACTGTCACTCTTTTACATTGATTTATTGTGTAATATGACAGACAACCATGTTGATCAACTTTCCCCAGACGATTCAAACATGTTGCATATAATTGGAAAACATTTTGCACAGGAACTAAACCAAGGTGAAAGTGAAATTCTGTTAGTGGGGATGTGCGGGACAAGTTAATGTTCCACTAACTATTACATTACTTTTGTTAATGGCAAAATTAGCTGTGCCTCCTTTTACAATGCATGTTTGGCCAGACATCTGCCTTTGAAATCTTTACACCAGTAATTTTATTAAGTTTGAATTTGGCTTTCAATTAATGTAATAAATTTGCAAAAATATTTAACATGCAACACATCAGTTCCACCTTCCTACTGTAATTTTTTCCAAGAGATTACCTCATTCATTCAGTATTTCAGTGCTGGTATGTTATATATTCTGCCCTGTGGAAACCAGAATGAAAGCTTCATTATCAAAAATAGAAAAGCATTGTATACAATTTGGATTGCAATTACTAAACCAGATCAGACAGTTATTTTCAACTCAGACATTACTAACATTAAGCACTGAACAAATAAGGAAATATTATGGAAACATTGATAGCTACTACATAAAAATCAGGAGTACCCAAAAAATATACTGGATATATTTAAATCATAACATAGGCTAATATATGAAGCAGTCTGTCTAACTTGTTTTACATTGTGTGCACAGAGGATACACTCTGTTGAAAACAATATTTTTTTGTGTGGTGATGAATTTTCTTGAGGTTTCTCCAAATGCACCACCTACTTAAAAAAGGACAACACACCAAAAAACAGCAGATGCTGGAAATCCAAAACCAAAGTAGAAAATGCTAGAAACCCAGCAGGTCATTCAGTATCACAATTATCTGAAATCATACCTCCATGTTTATATCAGGAAAAATGATCCCACACAACTTAATGCAATGCTTCTCCTCCCTGTTGACATTCTCAGAGATCATTGCCATTAAAGAAAAGTTCAAATGCTTGTGTAACATTGGTGTTGTAGAATATAATAGATGAAGAGACATCCCCAATGATAATCGAGTACAACTTTTTCAAGCATGTCTTCTCTGGCATCTTGACATTATATGATCTTGGATACATAATGAATCATCCAGGTTCAGAACGCTTTCACTTTATCATAACCTTTCTTTCATTGAAAGCTTATAGCATTCTTTTTTAGTTGAGTAACTATGGCCAGGGTTTCGTAAACAGTGTCATTCTGAATGTTGCACCTGGACTGTGCACCACTTTTGCTTTTTTGCTTTCTGCCTTTTCCCATCCAATTATAATTAAAATTCTAAGTGCCAACAGTGTACATGCAAAACACGTGAGATTTAGTGGCAAGGGAAGCTTTTCATTGGTGAAACCCGCGGTCAGCTGATAATGCTGCATGCATGTGCAGCCTATTAAAGAGCCTCCTGTTCAAACAGGGAGGCTGCGCATCACTGCCAGGATGCTCCAATGTTTTAGAGTGCCGTATTCTTTGGACAGATGAGTGACTGCTGAAGAAGAGCCCAACAGTTCAATGATGCTTCCCTGCATGTTGTTCTCCAGGCCGTCAGGGCAAGGTGGGAGATGGTCTTTCCTGAACATGGCATAAGAAGGCCCTACCACAACCAATGCGGCCTGAAGAGAGGTGGCAGAGGAGGTGAGCAACTGTGGTGTCACCCATCAAACCTGGGTCCAGGGCAGTTAATGGGTCAATGACCTGCTCCGATCTGCAAGGGTAAGTGACAGTGTCGCATCTTCAACAGGAGTCTCTTGTGTGTTCATCAACAATGTATATGTGTGAGTGGGCAGCTATGTCAAGAGAGTTAATGTGTGATCAACCTTACTGCCACACGGCAATGGAGGCCAAAGCATCTGGAAGTTGGCCTCTGTGTGTGCTTGGATGCAACATATGAATGACCAGCCAGTAGGTGTGATGGGGATTCATGCAGACAAGGGGGTTAGGTGTCACTTGCCACGTCACTTTGTCATGCAGGTTAAGTGGACCCACAATGCCAGGGAGAGGAGATGTACAGGAGGAGTTTCAGATCTGAGGCTCCTCACACCATCCAAGGAGGAGGTGACGGAGATTGCAGTCGAGGAGGGAGTGTGATTGGTGGCAGATGGCGAGGCTGGACTGGCCAGGTGTAAGGCAGACGAGGCAGCCATCCTGCAGGTGGTAAATGGGCACACAGGATGGTTGCAATGAAATGTGAAGTGCTCAAACTGTGATGATTCTGAATGTGAGTCTTTTTGTTCTCCACTACAGATCACTTCCGTCCAAGGAACAGATCACAGTCAAGAGAGGAGCCAGAAGAATCCCCCTCTGTGGATGAAACAGCCAGTGCCCCAGAGGATGCATCATCACCTACCTCATCATCAACCTCTGCCATCACAGTTACACCCACATAGTCGGTGGAAGATTCACGTGTTGATTTGGGAGTACAATCTGGTAAGAACACCACAGATATGTCCCAGCAGCTGAGGGTGTATGTGAGAACCTCTCCCTAGGCAATCGACGAACTGCTGGGGGTCAGGCCCTGCTAAGCCCCACACTGATGGTGGGCGTATGACCACAGCCACTAGAAGCTTGCTGGACATGTAGTAGAGGCTAGGGGTAAATATGACGGAGAGAGGCCAGTGATTATGCACAGCTTTGTGTGGGGTATGGAGGAGCCCATGCTAGCCATGAGTTCCGCCATGTCTCAGGCATTTGGCCACATGGCTTCATCCATGGAGAAGATGGCAATTGGCATGGAGAGCCAGGACAAACATTCAATGCTTTCTGATCTACATTCCATCACTCTAAAAATGAGGTCAGTGCTGCAGTGGCTAGGAGAGAGGGGTCGAGGCCCCTGGATTTCCCTCCAGGAGCCCCTTCCCTTCAGAGAGACATGGAGGTGCCATTGAACACCCAGATGGAGGAGAAGCACATGTTAGCTTCCTTAGGACCTTCCTTTCAGGACACTCCCAGGGTTAGCGGTGTCTCCTCATCCTCTCCACCATTGACCCCAATTGCTCCAGCAGGCGAGGCGGAGGGGGACTCCCATGTAACAGGTGCAGCAGATCCCCAGTAGGCTGGAACCCTTAAAGCCCCATGCCTCCAGAGGATGCCCGCCACAATTACCCAGGCAACGGAGCATGACACTGAGCAGACTGCCTCCACTTCAGCTGCTGATGTTGGGGCTGCATCGAGAAATGCCGACAGAGAAAGAAAATTCAAAAAAGTATGAACATTAAGGTGGCACGGGTGATTTTTTTCCTTCCATGTCTGTCTCATTTGTAAAATGTGCAGAGTATAATTTGTTTCTTGCAATCAATCACAATTATTGATATTTTTTGGGACCTGTCCGATGTTTCTCACAATTTGATAGCTAGAGAGGAGATAGGGACAAAGACATTATTCCTGAATGTGTTGCGTTTTGTGTGTCCCACTGTGTGGAACATGGCTTTAAAAGCAGGACAGCTGGCCCCCATATCTATACGATCCAGAGGATATTGGCCCACTTAACTCGCAGCTGCTGTAAATAAGACAGGTACAGTTATATTCAAAGCATTTGAATGATGGTGCCGGATCAGAATAATTGAATAATGCAGGCTAATACATGGATGTGCACATACCCCTAAGATGTCTTTGGTACCAGCACTCACTAGCGAGTGTGTGTGACAAAGATCCACTCCCTATTCTATTCTGGATGGTAAAGATTTCAGGTTTATAGTGAACTCGATAAGGGAGGTGTAGTAATTGTAGCTTTGAGGAATGTCATAACTGTAGCTTTAAGACTTATTGTGTTGCAGGAACATAGGGCAGAATTTTACACCTCGTGGTAGGGCACCCCGACATCATCCCGCACGCATCTTCAGGTCAGCAGGTGCGCGCGGGTGTTGGAGCTGTGCCCACCAACAATTAAAGGGCCACTTAAGGCCATTAAAAAGCCAATTGACTCCAACTTTACATTGCTGTGCGATTTAGCGCTCATCGCACAGGCAGATTGGGCAAGTGGGCAGCCGACTTTTTGCAAAACCTCATCCAAGGGCGGGATAAAAAGAGTCAGCATCATTACCAGTGTGAGTAGTGAGGAATTTAAGAGATAACTTGCTGCTGGTTGCTTATTTGAACTTGACAGCTTCATCTCTGTTCTGAGCTTCATTCTTAACATTTCTAGGCTTCATTTCAGGACTCATTGGTGTCTCCAAGGCCCCTGAAGAATGTTGACTATGTGGACCCTTCCAGGTATCAGGCAGCCTTATGTTACCCTGGTAATGGGGATTGTGGTCTCCGCTGGAGGCACCTCCTCTGAGGAGGAAGAGAGGGACAGAAGGGGGAGGAGGCCATGTGTCCCTGTGCAGCTTCCAGAGGAGTGACCTGTGGGAGGAGAGGTGCAGGCACAAGGGGTGCAGGGCCAGCAGGTAGTCCAAGGCATAAGGGGCAGCAGAGGACGCCACTATCCTGCTGCCAGAGTTTACAGGCAGCGATGCAGCTACCTCAATATGTCCGAGGTGCAATGCCGAAGGAGGCTCCGCCTCTCCAGGGAGACTGTGACCTCCATTTGTCAGATGATTGGGCCTGAGATCAGCTCTGACTGTGTGGGTGGAAACCCCATGCCAGTGGCCCTGAAGATTCACAGCGGCCCTCAACTTCTATGCCTCTGGCTCTTTCCAGGGGTCAGTGGGTTTTTGGAGTGTCCCAATCAGCTGTCTACAGTTGATTCAAGCTGGTGACAGAAGCTCTGATCAGGCAGGTAATGACATTTATTCATTTCCATACGGACGAGGCCAGCCAGGCTGAGCGAGCCAGAGGCTTTGCAGCGATTGATGGATTCCCCCACATCCAAGGTGCAATTGACTGCACACGTGGCCATCAAGGCACAAGCGGGTCAGCTGGATGCCTTCATCAACAGGAAGTGATTCTACTCCATGAACATCCAAATAGTGTGTGACCACAAGATGCAGATTCTGCAAGTATGTGCAAGATACCCTGGCAGCTCCCATGACGCTTACATCCTGAGACACTCCCAGGTGCCGAGGTTCTTCAGTGCTCCAGCCCGACTGGATGGATGGCTGCTGGGTGACAAGGGCTATCCGTTGAAAAGGTGGCTTATGATGCCTCTCCACCACTGAAGAACAGAGACAGAGCAGCGGTGCAACAGGAGCCCTGGCTCCACAAGGGCAGTGGTAAGAAGAACCATAGGTCTTCCGAAGATTCACTCCTGATGCCTGGACCGTTCAGGGGGTGCACTACAATACCCCCCAAAGCAGGTGTCACTGATAGTGGTTGCATGCTGCACTCTTCACAATCTGGCACTGGCAAGTGGGGACCCACTGGAGGAAGAGGATCTTGAGGCAGCTCCGCAGGCCACAGAGGATGAATCCAGTAGTGAGTTTGAAGAGGAGCACAGTGAGGAAAATACTGAGAGCATGGAGGCAGGCCTTGGTAACCTCCAGGGAGGGAGGGGCACCAGGGATGCCTTGACCCAACGCTCCTTCAGCTAGGCTGCCAAAGATATGCTTCCACCTCATGCCAGGGCTGCCGCCTCCACCCCTGATGTCTGAAATGACTCATTCATTTGAACCCAAAGTCCATTCAGTGCCTGTGCAATAAATTTTAGAGCCACTCAGGCTAGCATTTGATACTGGCCTGCTCTGCACCAAAAAAAAAGGGGAAGCATACTCAGGCCATTACAACAAAAGCAACATTTATATAATTTTCACAATCAAAACAAATGAACATTACCATCTCTGGTGTTACTGCCCACATCAGTAAACATATAAACAAAACATTATAGAACAGAAGATCACCTGTGAACAGTCACTCTTGTGCTCATGGTGCCTTAAAAGTACATTTGCAAGTGCTACGTCTTGGTGGCCCTCCCACTCTGGCACCGGCATTGGAGACAGCCTGCAGACTCTGCTGTCTTGTTGGCCTTGATGACCTTGGCGGGCGTCCTCTGATCATGGAGCCTATGCTGGCCCCACCTGGGAGGGAGTGGCCAGTGCCACAGCTGGCATCTCCTGTCATTGCAGTCTCATCAGATGCCATGGTCACTGGCAGGATGGCGATGGAGTTGTTGCCGTCATCCAGAGTGCCCTGAGAGGAGCCCACCGAGACAACAAGCAAGCCATGCACCAACGTGGGGTTGCTCTGGACCTCCCTGCTCGCCATTGACTGACGGGCACCTAGCTGGGATACTGGGTGCCTCATCCATCTCCCACATGGCACTGACCACCTGAGGTCAGTGCCTGTGTGAGGGCTTGCAGGTCCGAGCGCAACCCCAGGAGAACCTGATTCTGCCCCTGGAGCTGTCTCTCCACTAGAGTCGTCACCCTCTCAACGGAGCAGGCCGTGCGCTCGGCCATGAGGATCAATGCATTGCTTATGCTCCGCATGGACTCCTCCACAACAGAGACCATGGCACACATACCCTCATGGATCTTTACCAGATCCTCCCGCACATCTCGCTGGACATTCAGCATCTGCTGCCTAATGGACAACTCCAGAGGCTCATCATCCACCTTTGACTCAGCATCGTCCTGGTCTCCAGCCGTCCTCTGACTGTTGGCGCCCTGGGCACTTTCTGCCTCCGCCTGTTCCTCGAACGAGTGTGAAGTGCCCACACTGCTGTGCACCGACATTCTAGCTGCCAATCTAACACCCACTGAGGTGCTGGTATCTGTGCTGGTGCCTGGCTCAGAGAGTGGGTGTGATGCAAGTGCATCTAAAGCCTGGCGGTCCTCTGGCATCAGGGGTGGCTCTTCGGGGTTCTGCAAACGAGTGCCTGCTGGTGAATCTAAGGGAGAACAAGGACATGTCACTAGTTTAAGTCTTCACACTGTCACTGTGCATGCCAGGCACCCTAGTGAGACAATGGAGATCTGCATCATGGTTCAATCATCTTTCAATGATCAATGCGGGCTCCAGTTTTGAGGCTCCCATCAATGAAGAGACTACACAAGAATGTTTGCACAATCTGACACTCTCATCTCTGTGCACTGCCCTTTTACCTTTATCAGAGACCCCTGTCTCTCCAAGACTGACTGAACGAGGTGGGTGGCGGCTCTTCAGCTCCAAGACGTCCAGGTCAAACGCTGTTAATATTCGGAGGTTTGTAGGTCCTCCACCTCTCCTTGACCTCTCTAAGTTGTTATGGCTCCTTATCTGAAAGGACAGAGGAGCATTGATTAGTCCATTCTCTACCTCCAGCACCACTGCAGCCTGGCCAACGCCACCTGAGGAACACCTCGCTGGGCACATCCAAGTTGTGGCCCTTGAACTGCAAGGCACTCAGTCCAAGCAGCCAGAGCCCACCCCATTGACCAACTCCAGTATCATTGACAGTTGGCACTCAGACTCTAACACCCCTGAGGTCAATGGGAGGACAGCCAGCCCTTAACACTTCAACACATGGATCCATGCCAACATGGTACTCACTCTTGCTGACCGCAGCAGGTTGTTGAACCTTTTGCAGCACCGCACCCATGTGCGCCGCACAATGTCGTGGCTGCTGGCCTTGGCTGCCACCCCCTCCCAAGCTTTTTTAGTCTGGTAGGGTGGCCCCTTCCTGCCATCCCTGGGAACGAGGGTGTCCCACTTCACATCTACCTCCTCCATGAGGACCACAAGGCACTCATCCGAAAAACGGGGGGGTGCTGAGTGTCCATCCGACCTACCTGACCTCTTCAGCCGTTGTTGGGGGCATGGCTCCAGTCTCCAGAACGCTCAATATAATTCTCCCCTGGGAGTCTTCAGGGAGCTGCCTCTGCTGTTTTTAAACCACCTGCTGGGTCGCCATTGGACCTAGCGCCTGACAGGCCCCCCCCAGTCTGGCCCTTCCCGACCATTGGGAAGACGCGTTTCATGCTGGGCAGGCTTTAATTGGCCAGCCAGCATAAAATCGCAATCGTGGACTGATCACAGTCGGGGGCCTGTTTCCCAACTGCTCCTGGGCCTACCTATTGAATGTGCCCGTCAAGGATAAAAATCTGGCCATAGAAACATAAAGAATTGAAGCAGGAGTGGTTCATTTGGCCCTTCAAGCCTGCTCTGCCATTCAATTTGATCATGGCTGATCCTCCATCTCAACACTGTACTCCTGCTCTCTCCCCATACCCCTTGAAGCCTTTAGAGTCCAGAAATCTATCTGCCTTGTGCAACAGGGTTCAACATGAAAATCTGCTTACCTTAGTCACTAATGCACAAAATCGACTGGGTGTCATGAGATTCTCATGCACTGCTGATTTTAACTCGAGGGTAGGTCTTTATGGAAAACTGTTTGAAGTTAATGAGTATTCATAGCAGGCAAATGTATTATAAGTTTGAACCTCCTATAGGCCAACATAATTTCCGACATGCCACAAATACACTGCTGACTTTATCTCTGCATTTCAAGCCGCTGTTGGGAAATTGAAACTTCATATCCCACCTAATTAATTCATCCCATTTGCCACGTTTCCCACTTTTGTGGGCTCCATAAAACTCCCTCACATGTGTCTTGAACCCTTAGTTATATTATCAATATCTTCTCCAGTTAGCTATTTTTGGTCATGTATTTGAGTGTTTTTCTTTTCTCAATTGCAGTACAATTTTTGTGATCTCTGCAAACATGAAATATATATATTTTTATTGATAGGATCATAGAATCATACAGCTGAGAAGGTGACCATTTTGGTCTTTCCCTGTGTTGTCTCTTTAGTCCCAATCTACTCCGCTTTCTTCTCACCCTGGTGAGTATTATTTTTTAAGTATATATCCAATTGAGTTTTGGAACATTCACCGCTCAATGCCTCTCAGCCTCCCAAAGAAAATTTAAAATTTACATCAGCATTGCTCTTAATTGGCTGCTTAACAGCTTTAGTTGCCTGCCTGCTCCTGACTTGTGTGTTCCAATCCTGCTGTCCAACTATCTTTGGGAAATGTACCGAGCAGCTGGAAGATGTCGGGGATCTGCCCTGACATGCCCCCACATTTTACAAGCTCCGTTCCCCCTCCAATCCCATCACCACAGGATTCCACCTGAGACTCCAACTGAGGCCTAACTGGTGATTCATAAAGGCTTAGCCTTGCTTTTCTTCTGTTATGACCACTAGACTTTATAAGTCGGTTACGTTTTAAACTTTCTTCTTTAATTCAAGATACAATGGATTAGTTTTAGGAGTGACCTCTTAAAAATCTGCCTGTACACTAGCCCATGTGACCTCATACTAAATCTGTCTGGAGACAAGCACATGTGACTTGGTTGCCATGGGGACAGGGGACAGGTCACAATTTGTTGAAAGTAAGGTGTAAGTTTAATGCATTGACACAGAAGCTCACAAAGGACAGTTGTTTTTTTAGAAGCCCAGGAGTATCAGTCAAGCAAGGAGTACTGAAGGAGACTGGAAACGGGTGTCACCATGCTTGGCAGAGGAAAAGGACGGTTTTTGGGCTAACCACCAAGCAAAGTGCTGGTGAGGAAGGATTCCTGGTTTGAAGAAATGAGGCTTGTTAAAGACCATGGAATCAACAGAGTGCCTTGCACCAGAGAGTCCATTCAATTATGCTCTAAGCGTTGAGTGAAGGAGACTTTGTTCAAAAGGACACTGGAAGATTCACTCTGGTGGGACAGGGAGAAGAGATCCTGTTAAAGCTGGGAGGAACTTGAGACCTTAAAAACAAGACTACATTTCTGCTGAGAGTGCGGTGTAATACATAAACATGGCATGGGGTTGTCGGCTGCATGAAGAAGTTACTTGGAAATATCTTTTCTGTAGTTCAGTGAATAAGTTACCTACAAAGTAATGTTTAGCCTATGTTACACTAAATGTCTTATGATGTGAAATCTTGTCATGCAATCCTTTGAGTTGGTTTGGGAAATTCATATTCTTTTTAAAAGTCTCAATTGGGATCGTAAAAGTACTCTATGGGGGAAAGGTTTGTTCATAAGTGTTGCTATGAAAACTATGTTGATTCCCTGTGGGAAGATAGCACTGCAGGCCATTATTTGTGTAGTATGCAGATTTCTCCAATATTATCAATGGGTAAACCCATGCAAGCTGTGCAGGCAATGGCCTGCGATGCTATCGGCACCCTGGGGAATCAATTTAAGTCTGTGAGATGCCACTTTAAGCAGCGCTACATAAATGAATTTCTCCCACCCCTTTATAAAATCAAGGCTCCTGTAGGCCTTTGTGACAGCTTCATCAATTTGTCCTGCACCTTCAAAGGCTTGTGTATGTGCACCCTTTGAAATTATACTATCCAATTTTTATTGCCCCTCATTGTTCTTCCTTCTATAAGGTATTTTCTTTGTCACTACCCTAGGTAATTCTGGAAAAGTAATCATCTTAGATCTTATTATAGGATTTGAGTTCCATTCTGAGTTCAAACATCCTGGATCCACACTTAAGATGTCATTGAACTCGTCTTTGAGAAAAGGTTCCATGCATATTTGTAAAGGATATGTTTATAAGACTAGACTCATAAATTCGGATTACATTCCTATGATACACAAAAACACATGCTTAACATATCCTCGAGGATAGGTTGCTGCCTCCTGCTCTTCATCAAAAATCAATTAACACAAGTATCAGAATTTTCAAGATACTTTGGGGATGATTTTATGCCTACAATTGGAGTGAAAACTGGGCAAGTGGTGAGTTAAAATTTTCCAGGGTCAGGATTTTTCCATCGTTGGATGGGCTCAGCAGGAGCGGTTGGGAAGCTCACTGCCGTCCACGATTGGGGCCGGTCTGCGATTTCACGCTGGTGGGCCAATTAAAGCCCCCCCCCCCCCCCCCCCCCCCCAAGCGTGAAACGCGTGCTTCAGCGCTCAGTGCTGCCTGCGTGGGGGGAGTAGGGGGAGAAGGGCGAGTGTGAACTTCGCGCATGTGTGCAGGTGCATGTTGGAAAAACTCCCCAAGGCACAAAGCTGCCTGGGGGAGATGAACAGTTTTGAAAATAAAAAATAAAGAATTTTAAGGCGTTAAAAAACATGTCCCCTCATGAGACAGATTCACATGAGCAGGGACATGTTAGAAGATAGGATGAAATTAGGATGAAATTTTAAAATTTCTTTTAATGACAGATTGAAACCTCATCCCATCTGTGGATGAGGTTTTGCAAAAAATGTAAAGGCAACTTGGTCTTTTCTCTTGCCCGCCAACTGTAAGGTTGGATAGGCAGAGAAAAATTTAATTCGATTACATTGTTAATGGCTTTAATAGGCCTTTTAATTATTGGCTTGAGCGCTGCTGACTCCCGTGCGTGCCTGCTGGCCAAAATATTGTGTGACTGTGCGATGCTCGCCCGATGTCATCGCATGTGATTTTACGCTCGAGTGGGTCGGGCACGTGCCCATCCGCTCAGCGAAACATCCTGCCCTAGGTTAAAATTGCCCATCAGAAAACTGCCAGTGTTCTGCTGACTCCAATTTTAATCTGTTTTTCTGAGGAGGTGTTAAAGGTTTTTGCCCAAAGCCAGAAAAGCCTGTCTTTACATATAGGAAAAGAAGCAGGCCTTTCATCCTCTCGAGTTTGTTCGGCCATTCAATTAGATCTTGGCTCATCTGTACTTCAACTCTATTTACTCCATATTGTTGTTCCATGCCCTTTGCTTGCTTTACCCAACAAATTTTTTCAATCTCAATCTTGAAATTTTAATTCATCTTGCGCCTATGTCTTCTGGTCCAGAGAGTTTCAGATTCCCACTGTCCTTTTTGTGAATAAATAATCCTTAATTTCACGTCTAACTGGTATAGCTCTAATTTGAAGGTTATGCACTCTTGCTCTGGACTCCCACACAAGAGGAAATAGCTTTTCTATATCTACCCTATTGAATCTCTTTATCAAGTTGAGAAGCTTTGTTCCTGTTATGTTTTACAATGGGGTCTCTTTGCTTGCGAACCGGTTGCACGCTTATCTGTTGGCAGGCAAGTGGATTACAATATACGGCAGATGCAGAGACCAATATGAAATGAAGCACATACTATTTATTTACACAAACAACAGAGCACTAACATGATGTGTGCTTCCCCAACCAGACCCTACTCTAGACTAACATTAACGTGGTAGCCCGCACTATACAGCTATTGAGTCTTACAGTCACGTAGTCAATCTGCTCACACTCTCGTAAAGGTGTATTACACCTCAGATTACCACATCCCTCCCACTTTACTTGAAAGTAAATTTCACAATATATTAACTATTTACAAAAATGAACTATTTACAAATTCAGCCTCTCAAACGCGTCAACCGTTGTAGTTCTACGACTTCGGATGGTTTATCTGAGGCCTCCCTCTCAGGAGTTATCTATCCACTAGGCTCCACAGTAGGAATCTGTAAGTTTGCCTCTTCAACTCTCTCAGGGTCAACAGGTTCTACAGGTACTTCCAAAGCAAGAGGAGTTCCTTCTACCTGTGGTGTCGACTCCAACAGAAATGCTTGGCGCAGCTTTTCTTGTGGATCTGTTTCCCTTTTCCTGAGGTGATCTACATGCCTCCTGATTATCCAACCATCAACCAATATTTGGTAGGACAGGGGTCCTGTCACTGCACTGACTTCACTTGATAGCCATTTGGGCCCATCTCCACAGCTCTTTGCAAAACTGCTTCTCCTACAGTGAAGTTTCTTTCACGACTGCGGTAATCGTGTTCATTTTTCTGGGCCTTCTGACTTCTCTCTACCCTCCCTCCTAAATTTGGCCTTATGAGGCTTAACTGTGTCCTGAGACGTTGCTTCATTAATAGCTCTGCAGGGGCAATACAGGTGGTTGTATGTGGCGTGGTCCTTTAGCTGAGCAGGAAACGTGATAACTTTGTTGCTATAGAGTCCCCCTCTAGTCTTTTTCATTCCAGCCTTGAAGGTCTGGACTGCCCTCTCGGCCAACCCATTGGATGCAGGGTGGTATGGCGAGGTCTTGACATATGTTATGCAATTGAGACTTGTAAATTTTTGGAATTTCCCGCAAGTGAATGTCGTTCCATTATCGGACACTATTATCTCTGGTAAACCGTGTATCACAAAACTCTGACGCAATCTGCCTATGGTGGCTACAGATGTGGGTGATCTCACCTCATATACATTGATCCATTTGGAGTGAGCGTCAATAAGTAAAAGGAACATTGTGCCCAAAAAAGGCCCCATGTAGTCAACGTGGAGGTGGACCCATGGCCTTCCTGGCCATTCCCAAGGATGCAGTGGAGCAGAAGGAGGAAACTTCTGCACCTGTTGGCACTGCATGCAGCTCTTGACCATGTTTTCCATTTCAGTGTCCATCCCTGGCTATCATAAGTAGCTGCACGCCAACATTTTCATTCTGGATATGCCAGGGTGAGCGCCATGCAATTCTATCAATAATGGTTGTCTTCCTCTGGGAGGCACAATGACCCTTGCTCCCTACAGCAAGATGCCATCCTGGCAGGTGAGCTTGTATCTCCTGTTAGAATACGGTTTCATTTCGTCTGACTTTGGCTCATTAGACCATCCTTGAAAGTCTTGTTCCCTGACATGAGACAAAACTGGATCGCGGTCTGTCCATTCTCTGATCTGTTTGGCATTCACTGGTGATGAATCCAGAAAGTTTAATAACAAGACAAGTTCTTGAGGGATGGGGATGTTCACATTGCTGTCCTTCAGGGGTAATCAGCTCAGCGCGCCGGCATTGGCAATCTGGCTTCCCGGCCGGCGGATAAAAGCATAATTGTAAGCAGCTAGAATTAGTGCCGATCTTTGGATGCATGCAGAGGCAATTGGGGTTACTGCCTTATTTTCCCCAAACAAGCCTAGTAGTGGCTTGTGATTGGATATGATGGTGAAGTGGTGACCATGGATGTATTGGTGGAAGTTCTTAACACCAAATACAGCGGGTAAAGCTTCTTTCTCTATTTGTGAGTATCTTCATTCTGCCTCACTGAGTAATGTTGAAATGTAGCCAATGGGCTTTTCGGAGCTATCGCCATCCGGTGGGAGAGTACTATTCCTACTCCATAAGGGGATGCATTGCAGGTTAAAATCAATTCGTTCTTTGGGTCGAAATGTACCAACAGGGCCGATGAACGTAGTAACTGCTTTACTGCTGTAAAAGCCTGTTATTGTGGGGCTTGCCAAGTCCACCTGTGGTTTTTCTTGAGTAACCCATATAATGGAGCCAGCACTGTTGACAAATTTGGGAAAAAAACGACCAAAGTAGTTAACCATTCCTAAGAAGGTCCTGAGTTCTGTGGCATTTTCAGGGTTGGCATGTCATGAATATCTCTCACCTTGTCTTCTACCGGGTGAAGGGCCTGCGAGTCAACCCTATGACCCACGTAAGTCACTTCTTTTGCTTGGAAGACACATTTATCTCTTTTCAAGCGTACTCTGGTTTGTGAGAAAAGCTTCAATACCTCTTCCATGTTAGCCAGGTGTTCATCATCAGTTAGTCCTGTTACTAGGACAACATCGAGATAAACCACCACATGGGGTGGACCTTGGAGCAAATTTTCCATAGTCCGTTGGAAAATGGTACAAGCCGATGAGACTCCGAAGGGTAACCTGGTATACTGGTATAAGCCCCTATGTGTGTTGATAGTCAAAAGATCCCAAGAGGTCTTTTCTAGCTCGACTTGCTGGTAAGCGTGGCTCATGTCACGTTTCGTGTATGCGGTTCCCCCTGCCAGCTTGGAGTACAATTCATCAATCTTCGGTATAGGATGCCTGTCTAGTCTGGCTACTTTGTTAATGGTCAACTTGTAGTCCCCGCATATTTGCACACTCTGGTCAGGCTTTAGTACTGGAAATATGGGCACTGGCCATTCGGAAAATTGTACAGGTTGTAAGACTCCCACCTTTCCAGCCTGTCTAATTCAATATCCACCTTTTCTCGTAATGCATAGGGGACTGGCCTCACCTTCAAACATCTGGGGGTTGCCTCAGGATCCATGTGGATTTTAGCTTGCAGTCCCTGAATCTTCCCAAGCTCTTCCCTGAAAACAGGGGCATATTTCTGTAATAATTCTTGCAGCTCTTACATTCTGAGTTGAAAAATCTCAGCCCACTCCAATTTTATTTCCTTAAGCCAGTCCTGACCAGGTAGAGTTAGACCCTCCCCTGCTACCACCATCAGGAGTAGATTAGCAGACTGGCTTCTATATTGTACTGGAACCTTGCATATACCTTTCACTCGTATGTTTTCACCAGTATTCTTTAGCCTGGAATCTGAGTTTTCCAGCTTTAGTGAATGGCCTCCTCCATTCAGATACTTAAACGTGTGTTCCCCTATGACTGTCGTGGATGTACCTGTATCCACCTCCATTCAAATGGGTTTTCTGTTGACTTCTACAGTCAAGTAGATTGGCTCTGTTTTACCCATTATTAAGTTGTGTGGCAAGTAAATATCTGACTCTGTTTCTTCTGGTTCCTCCATTTTATAAATTTCACGACTTCTGCCTTTTTGTTTGAATTTTTTGCCCCAATCTTTCTTTACAATATCGCATAATGTGCGATGGCAGTAGGAACACTTGGTTCTGTTAAATTGTCGTTTGTTTGTTAGGCTGTCTGTTTTGCATCAGTTAAGCCATTGCTATTTGCAAGTCTGTTAATGGTGGCTGTTTCCTGCCTTTCCACAGAGCCCTGTGCTTCCGTGCCATTTCTAGCCGGTGCTCCCCTTCCAACGTGAAGAACGGTGCCATTTTGTGCTCCCTTGATTTCTTCTGAGTCCCTGACTGCGCTTTTCATTGTGAACACCAACTCCAACACCTTGCTGAAATCTAAATTTGTTTCTGACAACAGCCTTTTTGTTAATCCCACACATTAATCAGTCTCTTAACTTGCCATTAATCAACATCCCGAACTCACAGTGCCCTGTCAGTTGTTTTAAGGCTACTACATAGCAAGCGACTGTCTTTCCAGGGATGCGACACCTGGAATTGAATTTAAAACGCTGCGTTGTTACCGAGGGTTTCGGCTGAAAGTGGCTTTTCACAAGATTCACCAACTCATCAAAGCTCTTGGAATCTGGGGTTTTGGGTGCTGTTAGACTACGAATTAGGCCGTATGTTTTACTGCCACGCATCAATAAGAGGATCGCCCGCTTCTTCTCCTCCCCAGGCGCGGAGACCAATATAAAATGCAGCACATACTATTTATTTACATATACAACAGAGCACTAACATAATGTGCACTTCCCCAACCAGACCCTACTCTAGACTAACATTAACATAGTAGCCCAAGCTACACAGCTATTGGATCTTACAGTCATGTTGTCAATCTGCTCACAGTCTCGTAAAGGTGTATTACAACTCAGATTACCACAGTTCCTCTGTGTACTGCCACCAAAACAACAATCTGCCTGATGCCATGTGAGGGATTATTCACGATACAAATCTGGAGTCAGGCAGGGCTGCCCTCTCTCCCCTGTCCTGTTTGTGTGTTGCATAGGACCCTTTGCTGAGCCCATCAGGAAGGATCTGGGCATAAGAGGATTGATGATCCCAGGCAGTGGAGGCACTCAGGTCAAAGCTTCCCTGTACATGGACGATGTCGCTGTCTTCTGCTCAGATCCGCTGTTGGTGTGCAGACTGATCCACATCTGCGACCAGTTCGAACTGGCCTTGGGAGCCAAGGTAAATCATGGGAAGAGTGAGGCCATGATCTTTGGAAACTGGGCTGACTGATCCTTTGTCCCCTTCACCATCAGGGCTGATGGCCTGAAGGTGGTGGGGATATGGTTCGGAGGGACCGGGGCATGCGTTAGAAACTGGAAGGAACGAGTATCTATGGTGCAAAGAAAACTGGGCATGTGGGAACGACGCTCCCTCTCCATTGCAGGTAAGAACCTGGTCATCAGGAGTGAGGTACTCTCGCTGTTGCTGTATGTGGCGCAGATCTGGCCCATTCCAGACTCCTGCGCGATGGCGATCGCCCGAGCCATCTTTCACTTTATCTGGAGGTCGAAAATGGATCGTGTCTGCAGGGACGTGATGTACAAGCCTCTAGATAAAGGGGGAAAAAACGTGCCCAACATCACCCTCATACTGATGACCACCTTTGTGTGCGGCTGCATCAAGCTGTGCGTAGACCCTCGGTACGCAAACACCAAGTGTCACTACGTGCTGAGGTTCTACCTGTCCCCAGTGTTGCGAAGGATGGGTCTGGCCACGCTGCCGCGGAACACTCCAAGTAGTTGGACCGTGCTGTACCACCTGTCCCTCGTGGAAAAATTTTTGCAGAGAAACACCTTTGACCACAAGTCCATCAGGCAGTGGTCGGCACGTAACGTCTTAGAAGCCCTGCGGGTAAAGGAGAGGGTGGATCTTGTGGGATGGTTCCCCGAGCAGACTGTCAAAGTCATTTGGCAGAACGCCTCATCACCAGAACTTTCCAACAAGCACCAAGATGTAGCTTGGCTGGTGGTGAGAAAGGCCCTCTCTGTCAGATCCTTCCAACATGCCAGGAGTCTCACCCCCTCTGCACATTGCCCTCGAGGTGGCTGTGGTGGGGACGAGACCGTTGTTCACCTCCTTGTGGATTGTGCCTTTGCAAAGAAGGCTTGGAGAGAGATGCAGTGGTTTCTGTCGAGGTTCATCCTGAGCAGTTCTGTGACACAAGACTCTGTGCTCTACGAGCTGTTCCCAGGGACACACACCGAGAAAAACGTCAACTGCAGCTGGAGGATCATCAACTCAGTGAAAAACGCTCTTTGGTCTGCCCAAAACTTGTTGGTCTTCCAGCGCAAAGAGTGTCCCCGACCGAGTGTTGCAGACTGGCACATTCCAAGGTCCAGGACTACGTGCTGAGGGACGCACTAAAGCTTGGGGCAGCCGCCGCAAAGGAGCATTGGGGAAAGGTCGCTGTCTAAGACCTTTCTGCCACAGTGCACCAAACGGCTGGGAATTGTATAGATCCCTCGGGCTGTACGACTCACAATGAATGTATGCATTGAATACTAGTTGTATTATAATTGTATTGAAGCACCTCAGAGTGCAACATGATGTATGTCGATAACTCCAATACCATTGTCTGATTGTCTGCATTGACCATATTGAAATGATTGTAATATTCATTGATTGTATTGTGATACATGTGTAAAAGTTGAATCTGATTGTACTTATGTGATGGTGATTTTGAAATGCTTTGGAATGTTCTTCCAGATATTTTACGAATAAAGTATATTTTTCAAAAAAAAAATCAAGATACAAAACAAATTATAGACATTACTGGATTGCCATCTGTGATGATGACCATGTAGGATTTATATTTAGGTTTCCTGTCATTTGGATGGTATAGAAAGAAATGTTACTGGATCAATCATCACTCCCGATGCCATGGAAAGATACCCATTCTCCTCAGGTTCACTATGGTATACTAGAAAAGTGACTGCCCCTTCATCCATATTCAGTCTCTGTTTTTCGTTTTCATTTAGTCTACTTTAAAGATATTTATTTCAACAATTTAATTTCCATTCATTTAATAATGAAACTGTCATTGAAACACAATAAATTAAAAAGAAAAGACAAACAAAATAACTGAAAAGTATTGACAAAGCATGAAATACCTAAGTTCCAAGCATATTAATAATTTAAGTTGAATGCCAAGGTCAGAATCCAAGGTGATGCATGGTAAATCTATTCAGACTGAGTCAGAAATACACAGAGCATGACCAGTTCTGACCCTTTTAGTTGATAAAGCACAGTCATTACTCCATTGTAGATGTGTGAGTCATTTCCCCGACCATACAGACTGGATCAACAAGTCTAATGATGTTTAAAGAAAATAACTTGCTGGAAAGCACTCAGCAGGTCCAGCTCCATGTGTGGAGAGAGAAACAGAGTTAATGGGGTTGATAAATCACAGGAGGCAGTATCTGAGCTGGAGGGGGCACAATCGCAGGCAGAGGAGATTGTGGATCATGGTGCAATAGCCAATTTCACCAGGGGAAGCCTCATTCTCATTTTGCTTCCAGGTTTCAAGTCTCCAATGCACTTGACTGGGCTTGATGCTTACCCACATGGTGTGATTTGACTTTGACTATTTAAAGGGCTAATGCAACAATTGAATTTGGAGAAGTTAGGAGCATTTTAGGAGAAAAGAAAAAAATATTGGATGGAGTCAAAAAAGCCTGAGTCTATAACCAGTTCAATGAGACATCGGGTGGGATTGTCCCAGATTTGCACGAAGTGTAGTAGCAGTCGGGAAAAAGAAAGTTTTACTCGCCGGTTGCAATGGTGGCTTTTCATGCCGTATCGTCCCACTCCTGCCTCATTAATCACACATTCCTGGGAAACACAGTTTCGATGGCAGGTAGGCTCTCATTCACCTGCCGCGCTGTCACCTTGCTGCTTCCTCACACCAAGGGTCATATTTAAAGTGCAGCCATGTATATACCTCTCAGTGCTCCCAGCTCAGGACTGCTGCACAGAAGACATGGCTACGAAAGGCAAGGAGACTGCAGCCCTCAGGTTCAATGATGCGTCCCTGGAATGCCTTTTGGACACCATGGAGGCTTGCCGTGATGTCCTCTACCCCGCTCTGGCTGCAGGTTGTCCAGCAATTTCACCACTCTGGCTTTGTAGGCGATGGCAGAGGTAGCCAGTGCCAATGCTGCACAGAAGATGTTGGCCATCCAGTGCAGAAAGAGGATGAATGATCTCATCCGTGTCATCAGGGTAAGGCAACCATCTCATCACCCTAAGCTCACACACTCAAGTCCATCACACATTCATTGGCATCGCACTCACTGGCAGCTCAAGAGACTTTGCCACTCTCTCTCTCACACGCATACCCTCACACCTCCATTGGCCTCATCTCCTCTGGAGACTGCCTTCTCAACCCTCACCATCTTGAGGCCACTTGAACAGATCAACTTGTGGCCTGAGACACGCCCTTGGATATCCCCCTTCCGCAGTACAGCCCTCATCCTGAGATATCTTCCCTTGCCTGAGGCCACTTCTCCCCCTAGCCCAAACAAACCCTATCCCTGCAGCAATTGAAAAGCCACCCCTGTCTTATGGCTGGCCTGATCGGTAAAGATCTGCCTGTGTGCCCCCCTTAAAGTGATGTGGTGCTGCCTCCGAAGCCTGGCGCTGATGACCCATGCCGATGTGCTTGGGCGATCCAGCATGGGGCGATGATTCTGACAAGCTGGGTCAATAATAATATGCAGATGCATTACAACGAAGTTCCCGACATCCCACGGCAGGAAACGTGACCCGCCATTGACGGGCAGACCGGATGATTGCAAACTGGTTTCATGACATTGTGGAACTAATTTTTGGCCTTCTCGCCATATTCTCCGCTCACACCGCCGAACATGCCCACCGCCAACGGGCACGGAGAATTCCGCCCATCAACTGGTATCCTACTAGACACGGTAAGGGTGGGATATTGTTCAGCAGCAATGACAAGAAGGAACCCTCTGTTGTGACAAATAAAGTACAGATCAAAGTGGCCGAGGCGATCAGCAGCTGGACTGTAGTTCTCCATACATGGATCCAGCACAGGAAATGGCTTAATGATATAAACAGCTCAGGAAAGTTGAGCACAGCTCTAAATGCTCTTTTATCTTGCAGTTTACCAACAACTACACCCGCCAGCCCTGCTTTGTCTCATCAAGCCTATTCCATTGCACCATTCCTCAAGACCACTGAGGTTTAAACAGCACCCATTGTTCTCTTTCCATACACTTCCTCACATCTCCCCTTTCTCCATCCACCACAGCCATTAGCCCCAATCCTTACATAATGTGATCCATTTCAGTCACACATCCCCAAATGCATGTCAGTGTCACTCATGATACACCTGTCCAATAGTCACTCTCACTGGTTGCACCACAGGTGACAGGTACACACCCAATGTCTTATAGACACTCAATGGTTTGTCATATCCCCTTTCAGGAAAAGGCAGTGCAAAATACATGAGCACGGGGAAGGATCCTAGGAGGTCCACCAGAGACCATACAGTTCACCTCTGAAGAGCATGAGGCCATGGTGAAAGTGGCATAACAGCATCGCAACCATCAAAGATGGGAAGACTCAGACTTCAGTGCTGTATGAAATCAGCCAACATGACCCAATTTCTTTGAAATATAGATGGGAGAATCTCACGCTGTCACCAGATTGTGAACCTGAGCCTGCTCTAGATCTAGGTTCCACCAAGGTGTGTGTCTCTGCGCTGGTGGAGAGTGTGGGTAAGTGCTCTGGCCTCGTAAGGACATGCACCACATCATCCTTCTCTCAACGCAAACGTGAGTGCTCTCTGTCTTGCTGCCATGCACTAATAATCTCTACTTTGGTTCACAGGGAGCTCTGCCAAGTGACTGACACTCTCAGCCAGTCAGTCCCTCAGCTCCACCCATGTCCTCACCTCCAGCCAAGAGGACACCTCCTCCATTGAAGAAGTAGAAATAAGCAGCCTGGAAGACCCGACCCAGCACTTACCCACACCCTCCACCAGAGCAGAGATGCATACCTTGGTCTAGAGCAAGCTTGGGTTCACAATCTGGTGACAGCATGAGATATCTCCCATCTACATTTCAAACAAATCAAGTCATGTTGGCTCATTTCAGTACCGAATGAAATATGATTACCGAAATTGTACTGAATTTTAAAGTTTTTACATTTTCACAGCTAAATTAAATCTGTCTCCACTGTCCTCCAGGGCAATCACATGAAGAGCAGCAGCCTGTACCCCTTCTGGATAACATTTCCTCAGAGGAGCTGATTCTCTCTGAGCATATGGTATAACAGGACATCTGCTTTTCATGTACCAGTGTAGATATGAACACTTCGGACCTGTTAGAAACTCACGTGGGATCTCAGCTGGTGCAGCACACTTTGCCAGTGAGCACAAACAGAGAAGGAGCAGCTGTGGAGAGTCTCTTTCATGGGGCAAATGTGCAGTCATCTCCATTCTCTGTTCAGCTGGACAGAGATACTGAATCCTGGGGTGAAAATTGCCAGATAGTCAGCAGCAAGTGTGTCCACACACTGGGCGGAATCGTCCCGGATTTGCAATAAGTGTGGTAGCCATGGCTTTTCATGCCACATTAAATATGCATTCCGGGGAAACATGCCATTTCCATGGTGGGCTCCCATTTGCCCGCCACACCATCACCTTGCCGCTTCAGCACTTCGGGTATCATATTTTAAGTCCAGCCATGTGCACACCTCTCAGTGCTTCCAGCCCACAACTGCTGCAAAGAAGACTTGGCCCTGAAAGGCGAAAAGGCTGCAGCTCCCAGGTTCAATGACGCACCCCTCAAGCATCTTTTGGACGCAGTGGAGGCTCGTCGTGATGTCCTCTACCTCCACTCTGGCCGCAGTATGGGTAGCAACATCACCAACCTGGCTTGGCAGTCGGTGGCATCGGTGGTAAGTGCCAATGCCCTGAAAAAGAGGACAGCCACCCAGTGCCGCTACAGGATGAATGATCTCATCTGTTCCGCCAGATAACTCACTCTCCTCATGACTCTCAACTCACACTCACAAACACGTCCAAAGGGATCTCACACCTCAAGGGACAACACCACTAACTCTCACACACTCACACTCACATCTCCATCAGACTCATCTCCTCTGGAGCTCGCGTCCTCATCCTGTCCATGGCTCCGCTCACCACACAAACGTTCCATGCCATGTGTCCTGGTCACACTCTCTCCATCTGTTTTCATGCAGGAGAAGACTACTCACATCAGCAGGGAGAGGTCCCAGACCAGGGGTGGAGGAGCCCACATCAGGCCCCTCACTCACTTTGAGGAGTGTCCCATTGCACTGACTGGTGAGGATGTGGACTGTGTCTGTGGTGACAGTGAGGTTGGCGGCAAACACCCATGTGAGGATCCTGCATCACATCATCCCCCTCTCAATGCAACTGTGAGTGCTCTCTCTCCTGCTTTTGACTCTGCTGCCATGCACTAATTATCTCTACTTGGTTCACAGGGAGCTCTGCCAAGTGGCTGACACCCTCAGCCAGCCAGTCAGCCAGTCCCTCAGCTCCATCCATGTCCTAACTGCCAGCCAAGAGGACACCACCCTTGAAGAGCTGGAAATAAGCAGCCTGGAAGACCCGTCACAGCGCTTACCCACACCCTCCACCAGCGCAGAGACACACACCTTGGTGGGACCCAGATCTAGAGCAGGCTTGGGCTCACAATCTGATGGTCACCACACAGGCATGTGTCCGCAGCAGGAGGAAGCAGGTTTGGCCGAGTTCCCCGGCACTCAGAGGACTGCTAGGGATCAGGCATCTGCGAGGTCCAAGTCAGATGTTGAGCCTCTAGATTTGGCCTTCCAACTCATCCTGGAGAGTCAGCAGATGGCAGGGAACATCACGCAGAAGTCTTGGAAGCCCTCAACAGAGTGGCATGCGAGTCGGACGAGTGCGTCTGCCTGCTCTCTGATGAAGTGGTGCCTACATGTGCGCGTATGGAGGCCTCCATGGGAAGGATGGCAGATGCTATGGAGATCCTGGTCCAGCAGAATGTGGAGATTTGTGCAGACCTGGACTCCATCGCGGGAGCCATGGGTGAGTTCCTGCAGTGGCAACGTGAACGGGAAAGGGGGCACCTCGAAGTGCTCTTTCCCCTCAAGGAGTCAGGCTGGGGCCCCCAGGCACCCGGAGGGAGGAGGAGCAGCAGCTGGATACCCCTGGGTCATTCACTCAGGAATCGCTGAGGCTATCCTCTGTCTCTGAGTCCCCTTTACCTGTGACCCCCTCAACCTCATCCTTTGTCAGCACAGAGGGAGCAGCTGGCCAATGAGTGATTCTGGAGGGAGAATGTGTGTATGGCAGGGCCTTTCGGAACCTCATGCAAGCTCTCTCCCATGCAGATTCTTCACGTATCACACAACTTCAATGTCCTGAGCATTTTGAATGCTACCTGCTGGGGTTCACTTTCAGTTGTCCATCTGAGCTGACCTGCAACTCCGCCCACCCATTGATCACACTCCCATGCAGCACCTGATCTCACCCACCACGACTCTCGTTTCACTTTCGATTTGAACAGCCAGATCTAGATTCAGTTTTTTGTGCGCTCGCCCATCATTTCCCTTCCCCCAGTCATCCATTTCCTTTCCCCCATTACTGTTGCCCCCCTGGCATGATTTTCCAACTCCCCTCTGTGACCTTCAGCCACAACCCTTTCCCTTCAGGAATGTCCAGTGAACGTGCACATTCCCTTCCTTCCCGAAAATCCCACCCCATCTACATTCACCTCCCGACCACCTCCTTCCCACCTCCAGGGTCCATGTCTGCCCCCAAGTCCCCACCAACCACTCTCGCCTCCCCTTTTACCATTTCTGTTGAACCCTTACCCCCCCAACCCTACCACCTCACTCTGCCCTCGGTCATTTTCACCATTCCCTCATTTTTTTAATTATTCATTCACGGGGTTTGGGCTTCACTGGCTGGGCCAGCATTTATTGCCCTCCCTAGTTGCCCTTGAGAAGGTGGTGGTGAGCTGCCTTCTTGAACCGTTGCAGTCCATGTGGTGTAGGTACACCCACAGTGCTGTTAGGGAAGGAGTTCCAGGATTTTGACCCAGTGACTGTGAAGGAACAGCAATATATTTCCAAGTCAGGATGGTGAGTTATTGGAGGGGAACTTCCAGGTGGTGGTGTTCTCATCTATCTGTTGCCCTTGTCCTTCCGGTGGTGGTCGTGGGCATGGAAGGTGCTGTCGAAGGAACCTTGGTGGGTTTCTGCAGTGCATCTTGTAGATGGTACACACTGCTGCTACTGTATTTTGGTGGTGGAGAGAATGAACGTTTGTGGATCTGGTGCCAATCAAGCGGGCTGCTTTGTCCTGGGTGGTGTCAAGCTTCTTGAGGGTTGTGGAAGCCGCACTCATCCAGGCAAGTGGGGAGTATTCCGTCATGCTCCTGACCTGTACCTTTTAGATGGTGGACAGGTTTTGGGGAATCAGGAGGTGAATTACTCATCACATGATTCCTAGCCTCTGACTTGCTCTTGTAGCCACAGTATTTATATGGCTATTCCAGTGCAGTTTCTGGTCAATGGTAACCTCCAGGGTGATGATATTGGGGGATTCAGTGATGGTAATGCCATTGAATGTCGAGGGCCAATAGTTAGATTCTCTCTTGTTGGATATGGGCATTACCTGACACTTATGTGGCGTGAATGTTACTTGCCACTTGTCAGTCCAAGCCAGGATATTGTCCAGGTCTTGCTACTTTTGGGCTTGGACTGCTTCAGTATCTGAGGAATCGTGAATGGTGCTGAACATTGTACAATCATCAGCGAACATCCCCACTTCTGACCTTATGATGGAAGGAAGGTCATTGATGAAGCAGCTGAAGATGGTTGGGCCTACGACACTACCTTAGGAACTCATGCAGTGATATCCTGGAGCTGAGATGACTGACCTCCAACAACCACAACCATCTTCCTTTGTGCTAGGTATGACTCCAGCCACCGGAGAGTTTTCCCCCTGATTCCCATTGACTCCAGTTTTGCTAGGGCTCCTTGATGCCCCACTCGCTCAAATGTGGCCTTGATGTCAAGGGCAGTCACTCTCACCTCACTTTACCAAGTCTGTAGTGAGGCCAGGAGCTGAGTGGCCCTGGTGGAACCCAAACTGGGCGTCAGTGTGCAGGTTATTGCTAAGCAAGTGCCGCTTGATAGCACCTTTGATGACTCCTTCCATTACTTTACTGATGATCAGGAGTAGACTGATGGGGCAGTAATTAGCCGGGTTGGATTTGTCCTGCTTACCATGTACAGGACATACCTGGGCAATGTTCCACATAGCTGGGTATATGCCAGTGTTGTAGCTGTACTGGAACAGCTTGGCTAGGGGCATGGCAAATTCTGGAACACAAGACTTCAGTACTATTGCCAGAATATTGTCAGGGCCAATAGCCTTTGCAGTATTCAGTACCTTCAGCCATTTCTTGATGGAGTGAATCAAATTGGCTGAAGACTGAAGACATCTTATTTGAATAAATAAATAAATAAAACTTTTTAAGACCCATGTACATACCCTCGATGAACTATAAAGTTTTTTTCTGCTATTAGCATCTACTCTGGACTAATGATCTGTGTCTTTAATGCTATCATCCTATCATTACCACTCCCTTTGCCCTGTGTTCCACAATATTTTTGTCATTTAATCTCCCCCCTTTGTAACCTATCCCTGATTTTCTCTTTTGCTCCACCTGCTTCCTCCCCTCTTTTTCATCAAATCCATGACCACCATGCCTCTCTTCAATTCTGATGAATAGTCATATTGGACTCGAAATGTTCACTCTGTTTCTGTTTCCACAGACACTGCCAGGCTGGCTGATTATTTTAGAGATCCTTACTGGGGAGTACTGACGGACACTTGTAGACCTTCCTGGCACCTCAGAAACAACTTGAACAAGCCGATGGTTTGGTTGATGATGTATTCAGTTGCCATATAGCTTATGTTGTAACAGTTTTGATTGTTGTTAGTTGGGTTTCTCAATGGTTTCAGTGTGAACAGCAGCCACTCCTTAAAGTCGTTTCAAGGTACAAACAAGTTGGAGATGTTGGACTGCCACAGGACGAAGCATCATGGCAGCTTGTGCAAACCTGCATGATCCCTTTCTTGATGTTGCGAACCAGCTGAACATTTGATTACATGAAATTCCTTGCAGTTGACAAATGCTGTGAGTTCATTTGGTGATGCTCGGGTTGCCACGTGTGCAATTGATGGCATCCTGCTATTGTCATCACAAGTGAAGTTTACACACCTCCCAGCAAACAATCCACCCTCCTCAGCCATCCTCCATGTGCATTGACGTGCAGCTGACTGCAAGACCCATGATTTATCTCTGCTGGAGCCCTGTAAGGAACCAAAGGCAAAACAAAAATGGGTGTAGTGGTGACTTTTACAGCCACAGCTAATGGGTGGCCAACAAATTTGCAGAAGCATTATTCTGCTGAGAGGTTGAAGCTGAGCATCTGCCTATACATCCTGTCACATAGATAGTGTGTCCTGGGAACACAACTCTTCTGTTGCTCTCCTTTCTATGGCACCCCTCTGCTGTTGTTCTCTGTATTTCTCTCCTCTCCATTGATCCCCTCTCTCTCTTCTTTTGCCCTCCTTTCTATTACTCCCTCACTGTTGCTCTCCTCCCTATTACCCCCCCAGCGCTGTTGCTCTCCTTTCTGTTGCCCACACTCTGTTGCTTCCTTCTCTATTACCCCACTTTATGTTGCTCCCCAGCCATTGCTCCCAACTATTTGCTCCTAACTCCTTTTCTCCCCTCTTTTCTGCTCCCTCTCTTTTGTCCACCTGCAGTTCCCTCTACATGCCCTTACTGAGCATGTAGATCGGCTTCCTCACCCTGAGTCCAATCAAAAGTGGCCTCATGCTACCCTTTCTGAGGTACTCTGAGCCAACAGCTCCAAACTTTACAAATAAATCTTTCAGAATAAGTACTCTTACCAAAGCGAACAGAAAAAGGCAGATGTGAGCACTGAGCCTTTATTCATATTGGGACTCCTGAACTTTAACCATCACCACAAAGTACCGGACAATCTCACTTTCATTTCACTGGGAATTCTATTGTGAGTAGCTCACCTCCTGACTCCCTTGAGCTTGCCCACCATCTACAAGGCACAAGTCAGGAGTGTGATGGAATACTCTCCATTTGCCGGATCAGTGTAGCTCCAACAACACACAAGAAGCTCGACACCATCCAAGACAAAGAAACCCACTTGTTCGACTCTCCATCCATCACCTTAAACATCCTTTCCCTCCATGACTGACACACAGTGGCACCACTGAGTGCAATATACAAGATGCGCTGCAGCAACTCACCAAGGCCCCATGTGTAGCAGCTTCCATCCATGGTCTCTACCATCTAGAAGGACAAGGGCAGCAGACACATGGGAACACCATCACCTGCAATTTCCACTCCAAGCCACTCACCACCCTGACTTTGAACTATATTGCCATTTTTTCCCTGTCACTGGGTCAAAATCCTGGAAACCCCTTCCTAACAGCACAGTGGATGTAATGGCAACAAGTGGACTGCAGCAGTTCAAGAAGGCAGCTCACCACCACCTTTTCAAGGGTATTTAGGGATGAGCAACAAATGCTGACCCAGCCAGCAGCACTCACATCCCATGGAAGAATGAAAGGCAAAAATCCTGTAAAGAGATTGTGATGCAATGATTTTATCAATGAAGCCTTTGGATGATATCAGTGTGCCAAAGCTTTTTTTGTAAGTTGCAGTCTGATGTGTGCATTGCTGGAGCACAAGAGTGCATGGTAATCCATCAACTCTTTACCCCACAAAGTGTAGAAAGCTTTGGAGTGCCAGAGTAGAGCACTTCAGGGAGTTAAGCAGAGGAAGGGAAAGAGGTGTTTGGTTGCTTTTGCCTAAACTTATTCAGCCTCCAGGAATTGATTCTTGCTCTGTTACAGGAGAAGAAGCTGGTTAATTGGTGAGTATCTGGAAAATGATTAAAGTTTATTCTTTTACTAAGGCTCAAAATAGTATATTTTGAGCGAGAGCTGAGCGGGAGAGGATAAAAGACGTGGATCGAGAGGCCTACCTGCAGTGTTGGAGACACATCACGAACCACAACGTGATGCGAGTGCAGGGAAAGCAGCTGACTGGTGAGTAGAATTGGTGAGTATTTTTAGTCTTTAAAGTAAAAGTCAGGTCTTTAGTTTGGATTTAGGTCTCCAGTCCTTAAATAATTACAATAATGTGTAAAGAGTGGGGGATTCTTCAAGTGTAAAGAGCAGGGATACTAGAGTAATTAATTAATAAATTAAATAAAATATGATAGTGATGGCAGGAGCAATGATATTTTGCTGCACAACAGTCATAAAGCTTGACACCATCCAGGACAAAGCAGCCCGCTTGATTGGCACCACATCCATAAACATTCGTTCCCTCCACCACCGACGCACAGTAGCAGCAGTGTGTACCATCTACAAGATGCACTTCAGAAATTCACCAAGGCCCCTTCGACAGCACCTTCCAAACCCACAACCATTACCATCTAGAAGGAGAAGGGCAGTGGATAAATGGGAACACCACCACCTGGATGATCCCCTCCAAGTCACTCACCATCCTGACTTGGGAATATATCGCCGTTCCTTCACTGTTGCTGGGTCAAAATCCTGGAACTCCCTTCCTAACAGCACTGTGGGTGTACCTACACCACATGGACTCCAGCAGTTCAAGAAGGCAGCTCACCACCACATTCTCAAGGGCAACTAGGGATGGGCAATAAAGGCTGGCCCAGCCAGCAAAGACCACATCCCATGAATGTATTAAAAATAACATGTGGAGCTGCTGGACACCAAGGTGATCTAGACCGAACACATCTGTTGTAAGTCTTTGCAGCACGAGGAACTTTGGATCTGAGTTGAGGAGCTGGAGTCTGAGTTGCAGACATTGTACCACATCAGGGATGGTGAAAGTTACCTGGGCACTTTGCTCCAGGAGGCAGTCACACCCCTCAGATTAGGTAATTCAAATTTGGTCTGTGATCAGCAACAGGAGGGTGTGGCTGCAGATGAGGCAGGTATGGAGGCCCAGGGGGTGGCATCCTAGTTCCAGGGAGCAGAGTCGGAGGGCGGAGTTCCAGAGAGGACACTAATAGCATTCCAAAAATACTAAATAATCAAGGGGCAAAAGTGGGGGAGGAAATAAACACAATAACCACCACTACAGAAAAAGTATTAGGAAAACTAATGGGGCTAAAGGCAGATAAGTCCCCTGGACCTGATGGGTTGCATCCTAGCATATTAAAGGGAGTAGTTATAGCGATAGTGGATGCACTGGTGGTAACCTTCCAAGAATCCTTAGATTCTGGAAAAGTCCCATAGGTTCGGAAAACTGCCAATGTAATATCCTGATTCAAAAAGGGTGGGAGACAAAAACAGGTAACTATGTGCCAGTTAGCTTAACATTTGTCAGTTGGAAAATCTTAGAGTCTATTATAAAGGAGGTAATAGCTGAGCATTTAGAAATACATAATATAATCAATCAGCATGACTTCATGAAGGGGAAATTATGCCTGACAAATTTATTAAAATTCTTTGAGGAGGTAGCTAGCAGGATGGATTAAGGGGGACCAGTAGATGTAATATATTTGGATTTCCAAAAGGTGTTCGATAAGGTACCACACATAAGGCTACTTAATAAGATAAGAGCCCGTAGTGTTGGAGGTAGTATAATAGCATGGATAGAGGATTGGCTAACAAATAGAAGACAGAGAGTTGGGATTACGGGGGCATTTTCAGGATGGCAACCTATAACTGGTGGAGTGCCACAGGGATCAGCGCTGGGCCACAATTACTTACAATATATATTTATGACCTCGATGAGGGAAGTGAATGTATAGCCGCCAAGTTTGCAGATGACACAAAAATAGGTGGGAAGGCAAGTGGTGAGGATGACACACAGAATCTACAGAGGGATATAAACAGGTTAAGTGAGTGGGCAAAAACTTGGCAGGTGGAATATAATGTGGGAACATGTGAGGTTATGCACTTTGGCAGGAAGAATAGAGGAGCTGAATATTATTGAAATAAAGAAAGACTGCAGAAAACTGCAGCACGGAGGGATTTGGGGGTCTTTATGCATGAATCACAAAAAGCTAGCAAAAAGTTGAACAAACAGTTCAACAGTAATAGGGAGGGCAAATGGAATGTTGGCCTTTATTTCAAAGGGAGTGGAGTATAAAAATAAGGAAGTCTTGCTAAAACTACACAAGGCACTAGTTAGACCACACCTAGAATACTGTGAACAATTTTGGTCTCCTTATCTAAGGAAAGATAAACTGGCATGGGAGGCAGCCCAGGGAAGGCTCATTAGGTTGATCCCAGGGATGGAGGGATTTTCTTATGAGGAGAGGTTGAGTAGGTTGGGCCTGTACTCGTTGGAGTTTAAAAGAATGAGAGGCGACCTTATTGAAACATATAAGATTCTTAGAGGGCTTGACAGGGTAGATGCTGAGAGGTTGTTTCCCCTTGTGAGAGAGTCTAGGACCAGCGGGCATAATCTCAGAGTAAGGAGTCGCCCATTTAAGACAAAGATGAGGAGGAATTTCTTCTCTCAGAGGCTAGTGAATCTGTGGAATTCTTTACCGCAGACGGCTATAGAGGCTGGGTTGTTAAGTACATTCAAGGCTGAGATAGACAGAATTTTAATCAGTAAAAGAATTAAGGTTAAGGGGGAAAATAAGGAAAGTGGAGTTGGAACCATAACCAGATCAGCCATGATCTCATTAAATGGTGGAGCAGACTCGATGGGCCGAATGGCTCCTACGTCTTATGGTCTTATGGAACGCGATGCCAGCTTGTATACTGTGTATTTTGTTTCCACACACCTTCTAAAGGGAGCTGGTCTGGTTTTAAGCTGGGCCAGAGATCCACCTTATTAAAGGTAGGTGGATTAATGATTAACATATTCATGGCCTATGTGTTTTTAGGAACACAGGACTTAGGAGCAGGAGTGGGACATTTGGCCCTTTGAGCTTGCTCCACCATTCAATAAGATCATGGCTGATCTGGTTATGGTTCCAACTCCACTTTCCTGTCTGCCCCCTATAACCCTTGACATCCTTGCTATCAAAAGCCTATGTGACTCAGCCTTGAATAAATTCAGTGACCCAGCTTCCACTGCTTTCTGGGGAAGAGAATTCCATGGACTAACGACCCTCTAAGAGAAATAAAATTCCTCACCTCCGTCTTATTCTTAAACTGTCCCCTAGTTCTAGTTACCTCCACAGTAGAAACATCCTCCCGATATCCATCCTATCAAGTCCCATCAGGATCTTATATGTTTCAATAGGGTCACTGTTCATTCTTTTAAACTCCAATGAATATAGGCCCAGCCTGTTTAGACGTACTGCATAAGATAAGTGCTTCATTGAACTGCTTCTATTGCAATTATGTCCTTTTTCAAATAAGGAGACCAAAACTGTACACAATACTCCAGATATGATCTCACCAAGGCCCTGAACAGCTGCAGTAAAACCCACCTACTTTTATATTCCACTCCCCTTGCAATAAATGCCAATGTTCCATTTTACTTCCTAATCACTTGCTGTACCTGCCTTCTAACTTTTTCTGATTCATGTACCAGGACCCTCAGATCCCTCTGTACCACCGAGTTCCACAATTTCATCCATTTCAAATAATATACTGCTTTTCTATTCTTCCTGTCAAAGTGGATAAGTTCACATTTTCCAATAATATACTCCATCTGCCAAATTTTTGCCCACTCGCTTAATCTATCTATATCCTTTTGTAGACTCTTTACCTCCTCTTGACAAGTTACTTTCCTGTCTACCTTGACGTCATTGGCAAATTTAGCTACCATACATTCGGTCCCTTCATCCAGGTTATTGATGTAGCTTGTAAGTAATTGAGGGCTCAGCACTGATCTCTGTGGCACTCCATTCGTTACAGCTTGCCAACCTGAAAATTACCCATTTATCCCTACTCTCTGCTTCCTGTTAGCTAACTAATTCTTCATCTATGTTGATGTGTTACTTCTTGCACCATGTGTTATTATCTTGTGTAATAACCTTTGAAGTGACACCTTATTGAATGCATTTTGGAAATCCAAGTATACCACACGAGGGGCCAATGAACAAATTTTGGAAAGATAAGTCTTGCCACAACAATAAATTGAGTTTCAAAAAAAAAGTTGAGGTTTTCAGGAAAGAAACAATTGCTGAGCAAAAGTACAGCAATATCATAGCAATAAATTGTTAAGCTAAAAAAGAGTAATTAATAAAAATGACCAGAGTGTGAGAGGGTTAGAGTGTGTGTGTCCAGCTCACTCCCAGTCTCAGGGTGCTGATTCACACTCATCCAGTTTGAGTAGGGGCATATGTGTGTGTTGGTGTGTGATGGTGAGAGTAAGTGCGAAACTTGAGACTGGATGGAAGGCAGACTCACACTCCCCCCCACATTCTCACTCAGTCAGTCTTTGGCACTACCCCTCAAAACTCACTCAGTCTCTTGAACTTCCCCCCACACACACTCACTCAGTCTCTCGCACTGCCCCGCGCACACACTCACTCAGTCTCTCGCACTCCCCCCATACACTTACTCAGTCACTCACTCTCATTCCCACATACTTAGTCACTCAGTCTCACGCCCACACACACACACACACTCTCCCTTCTCCCTCTCTCTCACTCCCACATACTCACCACGGCACTGTCTTCTCCCCGGGCCTGCCAAAACTTTACCCTCCTCGGCCGAAAGGGACTTAGCCCCCACCGGGCCACGAAAACTGCGCCTTCCCAGGCCCGCCGTACCTGGCTCCCTTTCTTAAGCCTCGATGTTGCTTGGCACCCCAGCCTCCAACATTGATGTTGCTTGGCTCCCCGGGCTCCAACCTTGCCATTGCTTGGCTCCCCGGGTTCCAGCCTGGCCTTTGATTGGCTCTCTGGGTTCCAGCCTGGTCGTTGATTGGCTCCGTGGGCTACAGCCTGGTTGTTGATTGGCTCCCCGGGCTGCAGCCCTGCCATACCTTTGCTTCTCTCAGCCCAGCAGACCTCAGCACACTCACCAATGAGGGTGTTCACTGCTCCCCCAATCATAGACTGTTTCTCTCCCTCATTTGCTGCTGATATACTCGTGATTGGAGGAGCAGCTCCATGCAGAATATTCCATTGAAACTCACCTGTTTGCTCGGAATTTTGAAAACTGGCTGCTGGGGCTGCATAGATGGGCTTTGCCGACCACCTCCGGCCCATGGGCCGTAAGCTGGACAAGCCTGTTCTATTGCCTCCTTAATAATGGATTCCAGCAATTCCCCTATGACTGATTTTAGGTTAACAGGCCTATAATTCCTTGCTTTCTGTCTCCCCCTTTTCTTGAATAAAGGTTACATTTTCTATTTTCCAATCAGCTGCGACTCTTCCAGAATCTAAGGAATTTTGGAAGATTATTACCAATGCCTCTTCTATCTCTGCAGCCATTTCTTTTAAGACCCTAGGATGCAGGCCATCGGGTCCTGTGGACTTGTCAGCCTTTAGGTCTAATAGTTTTCTCAATGCCTTTTTCCTGGTGATGGTGATTGATTTATGTCCCTCCCTCCTATTCACCTCTTGATTTTCATGTATCTTTGGGTAGTTTTCTTTGTCTTCAACAGTGAAGACAGACTCAAAATACTTGTTCAACGCCTCTGCCATTCCCTTTTTTTCCATTATCAATTCTCCAGACTCACTCTCTAGAGGACCAACACTAGCTTTAATTAAAAGCAAAATACTGCGGATGCTGGAAATCTGAAACAAAAACAGAAAATGTTGGAAAAACTCAGCAGGTCTGTCAGCATCTGTGGAGAGAAAGACAGAGTTAACGTTTCGAGTCCGTATGACTCTTCTTCAGATCTTTAGTTAATCTTTTCCTTATTTAATACTTGTAGACACCCTGTTTTTATGTAACTAGCTAGGTTTCTCACATATTCTCCTTTCTCCCTCTATTATTTTTTAGTCATTCTTTGCTGGTTCTTAAAATCTGACCGATCTTCTGACTGAGCACTAATCTTTCCAGGTTTGTACAGTGTTTCTTTCAGTTTGATACTATCCATAGCTTTCTTATTTAGCCGCAGGCGATGGCTCCTTCTCAAAGAATCTTTCTCACTGGGATAAACCTTTGCTGAGTGTTATTAAGTATCTCCTTAAAATTCTGCCAATGCATCTCTACTGTCCTACATTTAAACCTAGTTTCTCAGTTCACTTTAGCTAGCTCTGCCTTCATATCTTTATAATTATCATTATTTAGGTGCAAAATACTACCCTTAGACCCACAATTCTCCTGTTCAAGCTGAACGGGAAATTCTATCATGTCATGACGCTGTCAACTACAGGCCCTTTTATCTTCAAGTTATTGATTAATCTTGTCTCATTACATATTATCAGTTCTAGAATAGCCTGCTCACTGGTGTCCAACTCTCCTCTCGTGTTCTTTTAAATGGTGTCCCGCTCTCCTCTTGTAATGTTTCAAATAGTGTCCTGCTCTTCTATTGCGCTGTTTTAAATGGATGCCCGTTCTCCTCTTGCACTGTTATAAATGGTGTCCCACTCTCCTCTCACACTGTTTTAAATGGTGTCTCACTCTCCTCTCACGCTGTTTTAAATGGTGTCCCACTCTCCTCTCACACTGTTTTAAATGGTGTCCTGCTCTCCTCTTGCACTGTTTTAATAGCGTCCTGCTCTCCTCTCATGCTTTTTAAATGGTGTCTGTCATGATAATGGTTGATTGTAGTAGTGGACCCCAGTATTAGACACTATATTACTAGATAGAGGGTCACCTGACCTGGGGATTGCAGTTCAGATAGCACATGTTGAAGCCTGTCCTGATCAAATTCGGTTACTGCAGAGATATGTGTTTGTCTAAGAAAAATGTGTTTTTAATGAAGTTAGCTCAGCTACAATGTCAACAGCCTGTTTCCATCATTGAAACAAAAAATAAAGGCAGAAGTAAACTAACTGCAACAATGGAGGTTCTGAAATCACCGACAGAATTCAGCTTGGAGGGCAATCTTGCTGAAAACTGATGGAGGTTCTGGCAGCAATTCGAGCTGTACCTTGCAGCGAATGGCAGTGACAAAAAAAGATCCTCAGGTGCAGTCTTCCATCTTTCTTCATGTCTGGGGAAGCAGCCCTAGAAGTCTATAACACATTCATGTTTGAAAGTGATGTGAAATGAAGTGATTTGAAAGAAATAATGGAAAAATTTGAAGCCTAAGAAAAACATCACATATGAAAGATACCAATTTTTTATGTGCATGCAATGCAGTGACAAAATTAGTCAGTACGTAACTGAGCTGAGAAAAACGAGCCAAATCATGTGAATTTGGAGAGCTTGAAGAATCACTCATCCAAGATAGAATAATTTGCTGAATCGCAAATGACACTCTGAGAGAACAACTTTTGAGAGAAGTTCATCTCATGCTGGAGAAAGCAGTAAATATCTGCAGAGTGGCAGAGACAACAAAATGCCAGATTAAATAGATGATAGAAGATGATAAGCCACACATGGTCAAGCAATTAGATGCAGTTAAACAGAAACAGCCCCAGGAAAGAACAAATGGATAGTCTGAAGGTAAAAAGAACAAAACTGCTATTAAACATTTAAATGCAGCTGAAGCAGAACAGAGCATTTACCACGTAGTTGTCCAGGCTATGGAAAGCAGTGTAAGAACTATGATAAACTAAATCACTTTGCTAAGATGTGTAAATCGAAGAACGTGCACACGATTGACACAGACACTGAACCTGAACATTTTGTTGGTGCAGCAACAACAAATTCCAAAGAAGTCTAATGGAAGGTTGATTTAAAAATTGCCAACATGATGGTGAATTTCAAGTTTGACACAGGTGCACAAGCAAATGTCATTTCCATAAGCCTGTATCGTAAGATGAGCAAAGAAAAACAGCTAACTAAAACAAAAGTGAAGCTGTCTACTTATACAGGTGAAAAAATTGCAGTAGAAGGCAAGTGCACACTTAAAGTGAATGACAAAAAACAGTCTCAACCACTTCCATTCATAATGGTGAAAACTGATGCAAAACCCATTCTTGGAATCAAAGCTTGTGAAAATGACTGCCACCACTGATGACATTCTGAGCAACCATAAAGATGTATTCCAGGGGATTGGTTGCCTAACAGGAGAACACACCATCAAGATTGATGAAACTGTGACCCCCAAAATACACCCACCCAGGAAAATACCAGTAATGCTGAGAGATCGACTGAAAGCAGAGTTGGACAGAATGGAGAAACTCCACATCGTCAAGAAAATTGAAGAATCGACAAAGTAGGTTAATCCAATTGTAATTGTAGAAAAATCAGATGGGAATTTGTGAGTCTGTCTGGATCCCAGAGACCTAAACCAGGCAGTACAAAGAGAGCATTACCAGCTGCCCATGGTAGAAGAGATCACTGTAAGCTGGCCGATGCTAAATACTGCTCAGTCTTGGATGCAAGTTCAGGCTTCTGATAGGTCAAGCTGGATGAATGCAGCTCCTATCTCTGTACCTTCAACACACCATATGGGCGATACAGGTTTTTACGCTTACCTTTTGGTATTAATTCAGCTGCAGAGGTGTTCCCCAGAATGGTGAAGCAGCTGTTTGAAGGGTTGGAGGATGTGGAAACCTATATCACTGATGTGCTGGCCTGGGGAGCCGCACGAGAAGAACACGACCACAGACTGAGGCAGGCGCTGGCCTGAGCTAGAGAAAGGAACCTCAAGTTGAAGAAGAAAAAATGCAAAATAGGTTTTCATGAAATTAAGTACTTGGGAATGTGCTAACAAGTGAGGGGTTGAAGCCAAACCTGAGTAAAATAGAAGCAGTCGTGAACATGCCACCTCCAGAATGTATGAAAGACTTGGAGAGGCTCTTGGGAATGGTGACCTATCTTGGGAAATTCATTCCAAATATGTCAAACCTGACAGCACCTCTCAGAGAACTTCTACAAAATGATGTGGAATGGCACTGGGATCAAAGTTACCAGGAAATTTTGACCAATCCAATGAGAACACTGACTCAAGCACCAGTGTTAAAGTATTACAATGTCAGTCAGCCCATCAAGATCTCAGTGGATGCTTCAAAGATTGGTCTGAGAGCCATCCTCTTGCAAAATGAGGCACCAGTGGCATACGCTTCAAAGGCAATGACTGAAACACAGCAGCGGTATGTCCAAATAGAGAAAGAAATGTTAGCAATTGTGTTTGGTCTAGAACGCTTCCGTCAGTTTGTCTATGGCAAAAATGTGGAGGTAGAGTCTGATCATAAGCCTTTGGAAGCTATACTTAAAAATCCCCTGAACTGTGCACCACCAAGAATCCAAAGATTACTAATGCACTTGCAGAAGCACCAGGTCAGAGTTAAATAGAAACCGGGCAAGGAAATGTACATCGCAGACACTCTGTCACGTGCATACCTACCCATCATGGAGGAAGAGGATAAAAAAACATAAGCACAGGTTCACATGCTGACAAAGAACTTACCTGTGGCTGTAATCAAACTGGATGAGATCAGGGAAGCGACCAAGAATGCCACCCTGAGAAAACTGCAGCAGATTGTGCAAACTGGCTGGCCCACGCATCGGAGCGGAGCCCCTCTGCTGTACAAGAGTACTGGAACTTTTGTGAGGAACTTCATGTAGCAGAAGAAATACTTTTCAAGGGAGAAAAGATCATAATTCCTGCAACACTGAGGAAAGAAATGCTGCAGCGCATACATGAAAGTCACCTTGGCATAGAAACATGCAGAAGAGCTCGAGATGTAATGTGAATGCCTGGAATGGGAGCACACATCGGGGAAATGGTGAAGCGTGTGCAGTGTGCCAAAAGTACAGTAAATCGCAACAAAAATAACCACTTCAACCACACAGTGTTCCAGAGAGGTCTTGGCAGAAAATTGGAGTGGACTTATTCACATTTGACAACAGTGAACACCTACTAGCAGTAGATTATTACTCAAAGTATTTTGAGTCTCTGCTGCTGAGAAATGATACTAAGAGCATCATTGTAAAAAACCATTTAATATCAATTTTTGCTCACCACAGCAAACCTAAAGTGCCCATCTCAGATAACGGTCCACAATTCTCAGGCCAGGATTTTCCCTTCGGCGATTTGGGGCGGGGTTCTCTCGCTGAGGGGAAAATGACACGGGATGATGTTGGGAGGAATCCCCGAGGTCATCCTGGGTCAGTTAAATCTTAAGGAAGGCGGGCGGGCAGCGAAATCAGCTGTCCGCCTGCCAACCCGTCATTGGCCAATTAAGGCCATTGACAGGCTCATTAAGATAGTTAAATGCCCTGCAAGGCCAACCTTAAGGCTGGCGGACAAGCCAGGAGCTCCAGCGGCCTGTAGATTATTAATTAAACTTCATCCACTGGCAGGATGAAGTTTCATTACCGTTTTGTAAAAATTTACTAAATTTTATGAGTTTGTTATCAACATGTCCCATCTCGTGTGACATTGTCACATGAGGGGGACGTGTTAATAATTTTAAAATGTCTCTATTTTTTGACTTTACTTACCTTTCACTAAACTCCCTGAGACAGGACTTTGCCTCAGGGAGCAGTGCGCTCTTTCATGCACATGCGCGAAAGAGCGCACTTTGACAGTTGGGGAATCGCTCCCCCCCCGACAGAAGAAGCACATAGCACTTCCTGTCGGGCAGGCCGCTGGGTGGGCCTTAATTGGCCCGCCCACTCAAAATGGCGGCGGGCCCCGTTTCGGCGATGGGGTTCGACTGCCCGCCCGCCGCCGAGCTGATGGGGCCCGCCTGCCAGCCAAGGGCTAAATTCTGCCCTCGGGCACTGAGTTTCGCAAATTTGCACAGGACTGGGAGTTTTGCCACACTGCGTCAAATCCCAAATATCCACAATCTAAAGGAATGGTGGAACATAGCATGCAGACCTTAAAACACCTGTTGAAGAAGGCAAAGGTGGATGGAAGAGACCCTTACCTGGATCTGCTGGATTTCAGGAATACACCATTAGAAGGCATTGGATCGTCTCCAGCACAGCTCCTGATGGGGAGAAGACTAAGAACTAAGCTCCCAACTGCACCCCAACTGTTATTTCCACAGCCAGTGAGCTACAGTGTGCAGGATCTGCTCAAACTGAGACAGCAAAAGCAGAAACAGTAATTTGATCGAGGCAATAGATAAGCAGACAAAGCCTGAGAGTCCTGAAAACTATCCAAGGGGTGATGGTGACACAGAGCTGGAGAAGGCCCATTTTGATCACTTCTGTCACCATTCAGAGCATCCAGTGGAAGAACTGTGTAAAAAAACCACAGAGATACAGAGGTGAGTTAAAGACAAAACAGACTGATCAAAACAGAATGAGAAAGACTTGATAAGAGACTTTGGGCAGAATTTTTAGCTCGGCGGGTGGGTGTGTGCCTGACCCGATCAGACGCGAAATCGTTTGAGATGATGTCGGGTGAGCATCCCAACGTCATCTCGCGCTCGAGTGATATTTCGGTTGGTGGGCGCGTGCAAAAGCCAGAAGTGCGCCCGCTGACAATTAAGATGCCATTGAGGTAATTAAAGGTACAATTGTTTCCAATTTTCCATGCTCCATCCAACCTTACGGTTGGCAGACGGGTGAATTGGCCAGGTGGACTTTGCATTTTTCATGAAACCTCATCCAAGGGTGGACTGAGGTTTCTGTTATTAAATGAAAGAAAAATAAAAATCTATGGACAGCATTTTTATTATGTATATGTTCAGGTGACTGATTGTCACTGCTTGCACATTTTTTTCCTGATTTGAAAAACTTTATTTAATGTTTTTCAGGTCTTCAGCTACCCGATGCAGCTCTCTGCCTCCAGGGAGCTTTCTGTCAGCGCTTGCACCCACCCACGCTGACGTCAGTGCTCGCCCTCCACCCGCCCCTACCCCAGCAGCGCTGAGCTTCTCAGTGCTCATTTCACGCTGGCTGGCTGTTAATTGTCCAGCCAGTGTGAAATTGCGGTCAGTGTCAATCGCGGTCAGTGGTCCATTCCCTAGCCGATCCCAGACCCGTCCATCACGCCTGCCCGCTGACCTAAAAATTCCGCCCTTTGTGTACTTGAGGTGTATAAAAGTTTTTTTTAAAAAAAGGGAAGTGTCATGATAATAATTGATTATGTTAGTTGACTCCAGTATTAGATACAATACGGTACTCTGTACAAGATAGGGGGTCACCTGACCTGGGGATTGAAGGTCAGATAGCACATGTTGGAGCCTGTCTTGATAAAATTCATTTACTGTAGAGATACGTGTTAATGTTAGGAAAATGTGTTACCAATAAAGTTTAGTCAACCGCAATGTCGATGGCCTGTGTGCATCAATGAAACAAAAAACAATAGTGTCCTGCGCTCCTCCCACGCTGTTTTAAATGTTGTCCTGTTCTCCTCTGACTGTTTTAAATGGTGTCCTGCTCTCTTTTGCACTGTTTTAAATGGAGTCCCACTCTCCTCTCACGCTATTTAAAATAGTTTCCCGCTCTCTCTTGTGTTGTTTTAAATGGTGTCCCATTCTCCAGGGAGTGAAATCATGGGACCTGCTGCTTCTCTTGTTTCTGCGCCACTTATCACCCTGGTTAACCTTCCACCGTAAGGTCAGTAGTGGGGATGTTCGCTGATGATTACACAATGTTCAGCACCATTTGGGACTCCTCAGAAACTGAAGCAGTCCATGTCCAAATTCAGAAAGATCTGGACAATATCCAGGCTTGGGCTGACAAGTGGCAAGTAACATTCACTTGATTGGCACCCCATCCACAAACATTCACTCCCTCCAACTCTGACGCACAGTGGCAGCAGCATGTACCATCTACAAGGTGCACTGCAGGAATTCACCAAGGCTCCTTAGACAGCACCTTCCAAACCCATGACCACTACCATCTAGGAGGACAAGGGCAGCAGACACATGGGAACACCACCACCTGGAACTTCCTCTCCACGGCATTCACCATTGTGACTTGGAAATATGTCGCCATTTCTTCACTGTCGTTGGGTTAAAACCCTGGAACTCCCTCCCTAACAGCACTGTGGGTGTACCTACACCACAGGGACTGCAGCAGTTCAAGAAGGTAACTTACCACAACCTTCTCAAGGGCAACTAGAGATGGGCAATAAATGCTGGCTCAACCAACAATGTCCACATCCCATGAATGTAGAAAAAATAATCCAAAGTTTGCAAATCAAGTTTTTGGATGGTTCCCAGCGCAGGGCAATTGTCCAACAGAATTTTGAACTTCCCGGGCAGTTGCCATGCAATCCTTATATGGTGACTACTGGGGTTGGGTTGCCCATTGCATATTTAGGGCACCCCCTAGTTACGACTCCCTTTAGCTCGGAAGTTATGGGCCATTGTGTTTTCTCCTTTGCTAATTAGAAGCCTGATCTTGGATAAAGTATTAATCAGTGGCAAAATGCGTCATTATGTGCTTGTCTAGAGAATTACAGAGATTTACAGTTTAACATTAATTATTTAAAAGATGGTCATTTTAACTCATTTAATTAGATTTAAAAACTGATCTTATCTACACATGCAATAATGTCAGACCAGTGTAGCATCAAGGAGCCCGAGCAAAACTGGAGTCAATAGGAATCAGGGGGAAATGTCCGCTGGTTGGAGTTATACCTAGCACAAAGGAAGATGGCTGTGGTTGTTGGAAGCCAGTCACCTCAGTTCCAGGACATCACTGCAGGAGTTCCTCAGGATAGTGTCCTAGGCTCAGCTGCTTCATCGATGACCTTCCTTCCATCATAAGGTCAGAAGTGGGGATGTTCACTGATGACTGCATAATGTTCAGCACCATTCACAACTCCTCAGATACTGAAGCAGTCCATGTCCAAATGCATCTAGACCTGGACAATATCCAGGCTTGAATGGACAAGCGGCAAGTAACATTCACACCACACAAGTGCCAAGCAATGAACATGTCCAACAAGAGAGAATCTAACCATTGCCCCTTGACATTCAATAGCATTACCATCGCTAAATCCCCCACTATCAACATCCTGGCGGCTACCATTGACCAGAAATTGAACTGGATTCGCCAGATAAAAATACTGTGGCTACAAGAGCAGGTCAGAGGCTAGGAATCCTGTGGTGAGTAACTCACCTCCTGACTTCCCAAAGCTTGTCCACCATCTACAAGGCACAAGTCAGGAGTGTGATGGAACACTCCCCACTTACCTGAATGAGTGCAGCTCCCACAACACTCAAGAAGCTTGACACCATCCAGGTCAAAGCAGCCTGCTTGGCTGGCACCCCATCCACAAACATTGAATCCCTCCGCTGATGCACAGTGGCAGCAGTATTTACCATCTACAAGATGCACTACAGGAACTTACCAAGGTTCCTTAGACAGCACCTTCCAAACCCATGACTGCTACTATCTAGAAGGACAAGGGCAGCAAATAGATAGGAATACCACCACCTGGAAGTGCCCCTCCAAGCCACTCCCATCCTGATTTGGGAATATATCGCCGTTCCTTCACTGTTGCTGGGTTAATATCCTGGAACTCCCTTCCTGACAGCACTGTGGGTGTACCTACACCACATGGACTGCAGCGATTCAAGAAGGCAGCTCACCACCACCTTCTCAAGGGCAATTAGGGATGGGCAATAAATGCTGGCCTAGCCAGCGAAGCCCACATCTTGTGTTGTAAAAACCTGTAAAGCTCGGGTGGTCTTATTACTACTGAATTCAAAGCCCACATCTCGAAACATACAAATTGAAAAGATAGTTGTGGCAGTTGTCTCAAGTTTCCCTTGGGATTTGAACAATTCAGTATTTACCATCAGCTGTGCCAAAACACTGGTTTGGTAGAATAGCTTGTCTTTTCTGACCTCTCTTTTTTATATATAACTGTAAGTGTTATTGCAGATTTGTCATGGGACAGGAATGCAACAACAACTTCTTCTGTGTAGTGCCTTTAACGCAATAAAATGTCCCAAGGCACTTCACAAAAAAAAACACCGACCCACATAAGGCAACATTAAACCAGATGACTGGGCACAGAATTAAGTTTTGAGGAGTGCCTTAAAGAAGGAAAGTGAGGTAGAGAAGTGGAGAGGTGCAGGGAGGGAATTCCAGAGTTTCGGGCCTTGGCAACTGAAGGTGTGGTCACCAATTGTGGAGATATTCAAATTGGGGATCCTCAAGAGGCCAGAATTAGATGAATGCAGGTATCTTGGAGGGTTGTGGGACCGGAGGAGATTAGAGGTAGGAAGGGGCAAGACCGTGGTGAGATTTGAAAACAGGGTGAGAATTTTAAAAATAAAGATGAGGCTTGACTGGAAAGCAATGTAGGTCAGTGAACATAGGGCGATAGTGGAACAGAACTTGATGTGACTTAAGCCACGGGCAGTAGCATTTTGGATGACCTCAAGTTTATTCAGGGTAGAATGTGGGAGAGCAGCCAAGAGTGCTTTGCAATAGTCGAGTTTAGAGGTAACAAGGACATGGATGAGTGTTCAGCAGCAGATGAACTGAGGCATGGACAAAGTCAATCAGTGTTAGGTGGAAATAAGCAGTCTTAGTGATGTCACAAATACATGGTCGGAAGCTCACCTTGGGTCAGATATCACACAAAGGTTTCAAAAAGTCTCGTTCTATCTCAGGTTGTTGCCAGAGAAAGGGATGGAGTTGGTATCTACCAGATCAGCATGAGTGCTGCATATAGGGGGAAGAATTTGTCCGTGTAGGGCCACTTCACGCAGTACCACACAGACTGACCTCTGCTCATTGATATAATTGAAGAAACCTGCGCAGCTAGTGTTCCATAGCACTGTCTGCCCCCATGGAATTGCCACAAGACCTACAATTCTACAAGAGAGAGGGTATGAACGGAAAGGTGCAACTCGCAGGAGGCCATACCCTCAATACAGGTCTACAGGCAGAGAATGAACTTCCTTGACATGTTGGGACACCAGTGTCTCAAGGAGGCTTAGGCTTTTATCTTAGGTCATGACTACATTTACCAACTGCTGGAACAAGACCTGCTGTCAGCTGAACCTGTTGGCCATGCATTTCCAGTTGGTATGATACACACATTAGGATGTAGTTGAATGTATCATTGTATTCATCTTACCAGCTGTCATAGAGTTGATATTCCAGGCAACTTTTCTTGTTAAAAATATTGAACTTTATTTACAAGATAGCAGCAGCAACTACATGTGTGCATCTAACTCTATAACTAAAGAAGAACTCTCTCTTAGAGATTCCCCATGCTGCTAACTCTTTGGTTTACACAGATCATGTGATCTTACAACACTGGATTGTTCTTAAAGCCATAGTCCTACATTTATCAAAACTATAATTACTACATTCCTCCCCCATTATCTTTTCTGGATATTTTGTATTTACAAGGATATTTATCTCATGGTATTACAATATTTACACAGGTCATGAAATTACAAGTTCAATCTTTCAGGTGGTTTCCTGATCCATGTGGAACGTCGTAGCTCCATGACTTCAGGTTCTCTTACAGGAACCACATTCTCTGGAACCGCATTAACATCAGGTACCTCGTTAGGCACAGGCATTTCAGTGTCTTCCACTCTGACAGAGACATCGGGCATGTCTGTCCTTGGTTGAGCAACTTCAACAGGAACCACAGGTTCAGCAATGGTTACAGGTGGAACATCATTTAGTTGTGGTATCTCCCTTCTTCTTAAATGATCCACATGCTTACGGGTGATCCGGCCCTCCACTTCCACGTGGTATGGCAATGGTCCAGCCACAGAGCTTACTATACCAGGTAACCACTTCGGTCCTCCACCAAAATTCCTTACATATACTGCTTTTCCAACAGTACGTTGTCACTCATGACTATACAAATTATGAGTTGCTCTTTGGTTCCTTTGACTTTTCTTCACCTTCCCCTCCAAATTAGGAAGTATCAGGCTCAGTCTTATTCAAAGACGGCGCCTCATCAGTAACTCTGCAGGTGTTACACCTGTCATAGTGTGGGGGATTGTTCTATAGTGAAATAGGAAACAAGCAAGTTTAGTTTCCAACTAAATTAACTTATAACTTGTTAACTTTTTCATTCCTACCACAGAAGTTTGTACTGCTCTTTCTACCAGTCAGTTAGATGACCGATGGTATGGTGCAGTCTTCATGTGGTTGATACCATTTAGGCTGAAAAATCTTTGAAATTCAGTGCTAGTAAATGCCATACCATTATCTGAGATGATTACTTCTGGTAATCAATGGATAAAATAGTTTTGGCATAGTTTTTCTATAGTAGTGCCTGACGTTGATGACTTAACCTCGTAAACGTCCAACCACTTGGAAGGAACATCTATAATCAGTAGAAACATGATTCTAAGAAAAGGACTGATGTAATCTATGCGCAATCTCACCCAGGGTCTACCAGCCCACTCCCATGGGTGTAATGAGGCTGCCACTGGTAACTTTTGCAGCTGTTGGCATCGTACAAAGTGCTTAACTACCTTCTCAATAGCACCATCCATTCCCAGCCACCAAGCTATCATCTTCATTCTTGAGATTCCCGGATGGGCACTGTGTAACTCTACTAAGAGTGGTTCCCTTCCTTGTGAAGGAACTACTACTCATGCACCCCATAATAGAATGCCATATTGGCTGCTCATCTCGTGTCATTGGTTGAAAAATGGCTTCAATTCATCAGAGGCTGGTTCCTGGGAACATCCATGTAATACTTGGTCTCTCAATCAAGACAGGACTGGTTCACGATTCGTCCAGTTTCTTCTCTCCCTGGCACAGACTGGTGAGGAATCCAGGAAATTCATCACTAATATGAGCTCTTGGTGAATTGAGACATAGTCATTGTCTCTTGTGAAGGAAGGCAACTTAGGGCATTGGCTATATGAATCCCTGGTTTATGCACAAAGGTGTATTCATACGCCGCTAAAATTAGAGCCGATCTTTAAATTCGTGCAGAAGCTATCGGAGGGATAGCCTTTTTCCTGCTAAACAGGCCCAAAATTGGTTTGTGGTCTGATACTATTGTGAAGTGTACCCATGCATGTATTGGTGGAATTTTTTTACCCCAAAAATAATCAACAGGCCTTCCTTTTCGATCTGAGAATATCCTTTTTCAGCTGTGGTAAGTGTCCTGGAAACATAGCCTAACGGCTTCTCTGTCCATCTTGTGAGATAGTACCGCTCCCACTCCATAGGGGGACGAATCACAGGTTAGCACCAATTCCTTTGTTGGGTCGTAGTGCACTAACAAATTTGAAGAGTGCAAGAGCTGTTTTACTCTCATGAAGGCTTCTTCTTGGAGTGACTTCCAAACCCAATGCTTGTTTTTCTTTAGCAGTGAATATACAGGGGTTGGAACTGTGGATAAATTTGGTAGAAATCGGCCATAATAATTTACCATCCCTAAAAATGATTTAAGTTCAGAGACATTCTTAGGCGCAGGTGCCTCCCTGATTGCTTTAACCTTCCCTTTATCCGGGTGTAATCCTTGGGCATCTACCCGGTGGCCCAAATAAATGACTTCATTTGCCTGAAAAGTGCATTTTTCCCTTTTTAGGTGCATTCCTGCTTCTAAAACTCGTTTCAGGACTTCCTCTAGATTAGCCGAGTGTTCCGTTTCCATGAATCCAGTTATTAGTACATCGTCCAGGTAGACCGCAATTTGAAGCAGTCCTTGTAGCAAGCTCTCCATCATCCTCTGAAAAATGGCACAGGCTGAAGAAACACCGAAAGGCAGGCATGTTGTGTATTGATATAACCCTTTGTTGGGTGTTTAGTGTCACAAATTCTTGGGAGGCATTTGCTGATATGCGTGACTCATGTCAAGCTTCGCATATGTAGTTCCTCCTGCTAGCTTGGCATAGAGGTCTTCAATCTTGGGAATAGTGTACCTATCCAGTTTGGCTGTTTTGTTGACCATTGGTTTATAGTTCCCACAGATCCAGATGGTCTGATCCGGTTTTAGGACAGGGAATATGGGTACGGCCCACTCCGAGAACTGAACTGCTTTTATGATACCCAGCCTCTCTAGCGTTCAAGCTCAGCGTCAGCCTTCTCTCAGGGTGTATGGCACCGGTCTTGCTTTCAAGAAGTGAGGAGTTGCTTCTGGCTCCACATAAACCTTGGCCTGTAGGCCTGTGATTTTTCCCAGTTCATCCTTGAAGACGGTGTCATATTTTTTCAGCAGCTCTGGCAGTCTTCCTTTCGCAACTGGAAGATTTTGGACCAGTTTAATTTAATCTCTTTCAACCAATCACAACCTAGGAAGCTTGGTCCTTCACCTTCTACCACCATCACTGGTAGTTGATGTCTATAATGAACAGGTACTCTGGTGATACCTCTTACCTGGATTTCTTCACCTGTGTAAGTTTTCAACTTGGCAGAGGTTTGTTCCAAATTTAATTGTTGAACACCTTTATTTAAATATCTGAAAGTGTTTTCTCCTATTACAGCGGTAGAAGCATCAATGTCTACTTCCATTTTTAAGGGTTTACCATTCACTTGCAATGTGATGGTAATTGGCTCTGTCTTCCTAACTTTCATGTTGAATAAGGAATAAATGTCAAAATTGATTGTTTCTGGCTGTATACTCCATTGGGCTTCGTTTGTTGCCTGGAAGCCTGTTTTAATCTCACTTTTCAATGTTTCAATATGTGCTCACTTTTGTGACAAAAATAACAATCCACCTTTTTAGATTGCCAATCATTAGAAGTATGATTGTTTCCATGTCGATCAAAACTTGTTTTCAAATTTGCTGCTAAGCTGTTTCCTCTAAATTTTTGGTTAGTGGGGGCTGTTTCCCACTTTGCGGCGAAGTCCCGCTTTTCACGCCACTTTCAGCTGGCCGTTTCCACCCAACTAGGAAAACGATGCCATTTTGAGCACCTTGAATCGCTTGTGCATCCCTTACAGCACTTTCCATCGCAAGCGCTATTTCTAATGCCTTCTTAAAATCAAGATCCACTTCAGCCAGCAATCTTCACTGAATAGCATCCTCTTGCACGCCACAGACCAAACAATCCCTGAGCATATCATTCAGGGTTTCACCAAAATAACAATATTCCATTAGTTGTTTTAATTTCACTACATAGGTAGCAATGGTCTCCCCCTGAGCTCTAGTTCATGAATTGAACCTGAGCCTCTGCATTGTGACTGAGGGCTTGGGTTGAAAATGCTGCTTAACAAGGTTTACTAATTCACTGAAGGTTTTGGAATCCGGGGCACTGAGGGCCATCAAGCTTCGAATTAGTCTGTAGGTTTTGCTCGCACAAATACTCAGGAGAACCACTCTCCTCTTTTCCTCCCCCGTGAATTTGTTGGCTTGAAAGAAGAATGCAAGACATTTTATATATTGAGACCAGTCGTCTGTGGCTGGTTCAAAGGGATTGATTCTGCCAAACAGTGGCATCTGGATGAGTATATCTTCCTTTCTTTTTAATTATCTTAGATACTCGCAATCGCTGAGCGAGGTACAGCACCGGATCTGATTTATTCTTGTCGTCAGTTTGTTATAGAGTTGATTTTCCAGGCAACTTTTCTTGGTGGAAACATTTAACTTTATTTACAAGATAGCAGCAGCAGCTACATGTGTGCATCTAACTCTATAACTAAAGAAAAACTCTCGGAGGCTCCCTGTGCTGCTAACTCATTGGTTTACACAGATCATGTGATCTTACAACACAGGATTATTCTTAAAGCTACAGTCATACGTTTATCAAAACTATAATTACTACACCTGCCCTATGTAAGTCATTGAACTGCTTTCAGCATTGGCTCCACAATTATGCCACTAACCCCCCTGCTGCTGATCTCATAGGCAATATCCAATCCCACCTTCTCGGTTTTACTGACATGCTTCTTCCTCCCAAAAGGGAAGAGTATCTTCCTGTGGGCCCTTACAGCCCTGGCAACATATCCAGGGAGGCATCACTAAAATGAGAAACAGCCTTTGAAAGTGCGCCCTCCATTCAATCATTTCATTCTGTTCTGCTTCTAACTCCAGCGCCCTTCAAATTTCATGTTTGCAATGTCCCTTTAAATGCTGGAGTTGAAATTATCATCATACCTCCTCAAACTAATTGTTCAGGAAACCCAGAAATGAAATGGTAATACAGTGGCTGGGTAAAAACACCACTGACTGATGTGCTGCACTTACTTCTGCTTTTTCTGCAGCCTACTGGACCACCTCTGCCTCCCAATGTACCAGCAGCTTAAAAGCCAGCCCTGAGTCTCTGCGACCCTGTTGCATCCTATTCTGATTTTAAAGACCTTGAATAAGCTTCTGAATTCAAGGGAATACAAAACATGCAAACTTTAAGCAAGTATCCTCATAACTGTACCCCTTAAGCCCTGGCATCATCCTGCATCATCTGTTACCATAGAATTATGCCATTTCAGCTCAGCGTGCACCTTCAGATTAGCACTGTAGCATATTCTTGAATGAATGTAGGGGACTGAGAAATGTAGAATGCCTCAAAAATGGAATGAAATTTAAGGATCATCTCTGAGAGCTGGAAAAACTTCTGTCGGCAGTACATCATCATTGAAAGGTGGAAGGAACTTTCCCTGGCTGGTTGATGAACAAGCTACAGGAACTGCTTGAGTGATAAACCCAAATGTAAATACAAATTCGATGCCAAATTTCCCTTTCTTTAAATCCCTGCCACAGAATAACTGTTTAATATGCTTATCTTAGTGATGCGGCGATCTTGGGGGGGTGGTGATGTGGAGGGCCTTAATTAGCAATCAATGCTTTATTTTCAGTGACTTTGTTACATTCTCAGATGCATTTATAAGGCCAGGACAATAAATCAAAATTCCTGTGAAAAAGAGATGTAAAGAAATGTTTGCTATTTATTGCTGGACTATTACCCTACTGAGCATTAGCTTTAATGCTTGTTGAGTACAATATTTCCTCTGATGTTTGTATCTTCTGATGTAACAACACTGATGCAAGTGTTCCACAATTCTCAGCTGCCTACTTTATTCAATCTGGAACATCTAAATGTGCAAAAAATGGTTGCAGTTGGTTTTCCTTGGTTCCATCAATTATAACCAGTATGGGAAACAGCTGCCAGTGAATAGGCATCTTTTTCTTGTCACAAGTTTCTGGAAGATCCAGTGCCTAATCAGTTTTGGGAGGTCACCCAGTTCCCTCTCTCCTCTCCAACTCCAACTTGGCCTCACGTGCAAGGAGGCTAATTCAAATTATTTTCTAAAAAAGAACACCTTTTCTTCAGGGGTCCCTGGTAGGGCCCATCAGTAGGCTGACATGTCTCATCTTTCACAACTGACTCAACTCCTTTACTATGCCAGGGCCCTTAAAAGTCAAAAAAGCAGGAATACCCAACATAGGAAGTCCCTGGCACTGGTTCAGCTCCCTCAGCTCTGTCCTCTTGGCAAAATTAGCTTTGTAAAGGGTGAGCTCCTTACAAGGCTGATTGGGTATTCTGCGGTTGAAGAAAACCTGAAGTAAAAACACTTCTACTATTTTTGGTGTAATATTCTGGACTGCAACTAGTTATGGTGGGAGCCAAATAGATTCCTTGGGGATATAGAACTGACTGACCAGCAGCTCCAAAACAGTAATCATTAAGTAAGTACATTCTAATGCTGGCTATTCCTCTATGCTACATATATTACAGTGGCTCACATATAAAGATACATTTTGAAATTCTAGGGTAGATTTTACAGTTTTGCCTCTGGTGTAGAGTGCATATTTTTGATATATTTTGCAAATTTGATTCTAGGCCAGTGTCTATGCTGCATTTTCCATTCCACATGGGATCTGCTGACTCTTCATCTGAACTTCCATTACACAAATCTGACAGCTAAAAACCCAAACTCAAGGACTCTTTTAAAGTCCTGAACTGCTCAATGTTTTCAGCATTTTCTGTTTATGTTTTATCATCAGTTTTATATTCTGCATCTGGAGTTTTAAAAAAATTTTACCTGAAAGAACTACTTTGTTCTTTTACTCACAATTCTCTTCCCCTTCATGCATTGTTACAGGAAAGAAATTTTGACCAGTGGCCATGGAAAGAAAAAAGCATTTTGGGAGTGACTGCCGAAAATTTGAGAGGGCCATTCTGTAACTGTTCTTTATGCAAGGCTACTGCTTTTCCTATGACTTAAATATGAGACTTCCCACTCGCCAACCTTAGCAAATGCAGCTAGTTTAGTTTCAGTTTCACCTGACTGCGCAAAATCTGCACATCAGGCACTGGGAGCTAACACCTCACTGAAGGTTGTTCTATGAGTAACAGTAAAAAAATTCAAGAGTAACTGAAAATGTAATTTTCTTCCTAATTTACCTTGAAGACATAACAAGGTTTATTCTGGTCTAGCTTTCAGCAGTATGTTTTAGTGTTTGGTCCCTTGGTTATTGCTTGGAGAAAAATTAGATAAATTATTGTTGTACATTTCTGGGGCTCTGTTGCAGAGCAGTTACTCAAATCAGCAGCCTTATTTTATGTAGAGTGATGAGATTGTTTGCAGCATAATGTAATGGACTGATAATTAACCGACATGTCATGTGGCCTGCACTTAGTAACAATGCCTTATCAGATGTATCAGTAAACTGCTTTTATTTTATCCAGCTATGCCTGACATTCCATGAAAAGAAGCCACTTGTGACAGTAATGCTTTAACTTGGTACAGATGCAATAGAAAGCCATTTCCAAAGAAATAAAAGGACCTATTTTATTAAATGTAACGACTGAAACCCAGATATTTAATGTGCTAAAAACAAACATCTACCAATTTTTAGCTAAGAAAAACAAATGAAAATGACTCTTTTTCCATATTCTAATTCGGGTTGGTGCTGGATTTAGTTAAGCTATACAACTAAACAACAAATAGCAGCAGTATTTGTAATGGGCAAGTAGTTATACTTTACAATCCATAACATGGAAGCAATATTCAACTCTACAGCTGATATCCTGACCCTACTGATTCATCCTGTTTGTAACAATATTTTTAACAGTAATTTTCCAAAGTGTGGTAAACAACTGTATCTGCACTTCAGTGGTATGTTTCACTTCCTGACACAATAATTATGTTCATATTAATTTGTTTAAACTGAACAAATTTTGAATAGTTATAACTGCCTTAACCAAGTGGAAACTGACACTGAACCCAGTAAGATGCCAGAAAAACACAGTGAAGTGAATGGCAAATCAAGAGGAACTGCTGAAAGGAAAAATTCAAGGTTCACAAAGGGTGTGGTGAGGTTGTACTTGAAGAGCTGTTGAAGAGCTGAATAATCATTTTTGGGATAACTCTTGTGCTTTTTCAATCTGGAAGTCTGAAAATCATCCTAGGGGTATTGGACCAAGTGGTTAAAAGCATTTCCAAGAAGAGGAGTAACTGACAAGACATAAGGAAATGGTTTAACAATGTCAAAAAGGTGCAAGATCACAAGATAATTACAAATGAGGCTAACTACTTCACTCATTTTAGTTCACTCATTCAAAAAGATCCTATATTGCAGATCCAATTGCTCCAAAAGATCCAATTGTTTCTTAAATTATTCCAAAGATTTTGTCTTCAGCACTTCATCCAGAAGCCTGTTCCATGTATTGATTGTGCTTTATTGAAGACAATCTTCCTGACATATGTCCTAAATTTGCCTTTTACTAGTTTGTGTTACAGACAGGAGCGGGGTTAATTTAAACAGAACTAATTTCTCCTCTTTCCACCCATCTGTAAAAGAAAAATGTTTTGAATTGTTTCCATCTTTATAAGCGGTGGCGTATTTCCCAGCCACTCAGTTTTGGTGTGATCCAATTTTCTATTAATAACCCCCACAGCAAACTCGAGATAGGATGAACTCAAAGGGTTAGTTTATTTGCACACACTCAAAACGTGAAAGAAAGGTTGCAACGTTGCCTCCACACTCAGACAGTAGAGAGAGGGATGGAGAAAAGAAGGTTTTACAGTACAGAGGCCACAGAGAAAATAAATATTGGGCCGAAACGCCTGACTAGCACCAGAACAAGTTCGGCCGATGGAATTGCAAAAAATAAATACACACTTAGCTGCAGGAGAAATTTGCCCTCGTCCTTCTGATCCGGGCATGTCCCTGGGCCTGTATCGAAGGAATCCACGCAGACCCCAGCGAAGTGTAAAATTTTCAAAGCTACGCCTTCCACTGACATAAACAGATCGCATGAGAGCAGCCCTAGGCAGTATAGGTGTTTAAAGAGCAAGTTTAAGTTCTGAAGAATCTCCACAATTTCACAGGTATTTCACAGCTTTTTTTCCCACTTTTTGCTATTTCTTTTAAACATTTAATGCTGTTGTTATTGACTAATTCTAAGTGTAATCTTTTTGTATTTCTTTTAATGATTGAATATAATTGTTAATCAATGTTTATAAGTGAACTTAGTTTCTCATATTTATTTTAAACCCGTTATGTCATTAAATGACTTTAAGTGTAGTGTGCTGAAAAGTACCAATTATAATTTCTCTGATGAGGAATTGAATATCCTCTTAAATGAGGTGGGAGACGGGCGCAGCTACATCCGAGGGCGAGGAAAGTCAAAACCACTAAGGAAGCTTCAGAGTGCTGCATGGAAAGAACTGGCAGCAGTAGTCAGTGCAAATAGCACCGTGCTTAGGATGGAGGATCAGTGTTGTAAGAAACTGCATGGGCAGAATATTACACTCGACGTGTGGGCACGTGCCCAACACGATCAAGTGTAAAATGACGTGTGATGATGTCAGGCGAGTGTCCTGATGTCGTCGCGCTGTTCCGCGATATTTTGTTCGGCGGGCATGTGCCAGAGTCGGCTGCGCACTCACCGACAATTAAAAGGCCTGTTAAGGCCATTAAGAAGCTAATTAAATTCAAATTTACACTACCCATTCAACCTAACGGTTGGCGAGCAGGTGAAAAGGCCACAGGCGGGATGAGGATTCCAAAACCAAATAAACATCAAATAAAAATTTTATTTTTGAATTAAAAACATGTCATGGGGACATGTGACAATTTTATTTCCTTTATTTTCTGTTCAACAGCGTTTCATCCCCCTGAGGCACGGAGCTGCATCAGGGAGATTGAAGCGCTCTTACACGCGCATGTGCGGAAATCGCGCTAGGCCCGCTTGCCCTCCTCCCCCTGCCTGCAGAGGCAGAGCTCAACGCTGCCGCTCGCGTTTCATGCTGGGCAGGCCTTAATTGGTCCGCCAGCATGAAATTGCGGTGCAGAGTTAATCGAAGGCGGTGGTCGGCTTCCCGACTGTCCTGCCCACCCCCGCCGAGCACCCCCACCAAAGGACCCATGATTTAATACGTTCTACCAGGATATGTATATATCTATACATAAAATAATTTCTGAAACTTAAAACCCTAGTTTGTGAGCTTAAAAATTCAGAAAGGTCACAAATGTTGCTTCGTGTACTAAGTTTCTGAGGTGTCGTAAAATGCAGTTGCCTTGGAGATGGCTCTGCCTTTGTCTTAAGTGTTATTATGGGACAAAAGGTTCCCCAGGGTACAAGCAGAAGACATAAAATGTCACCGATCAGGACAGCAAGACTTTTTTAAAAATTCCATTTCTTTCTTTAGATAAAGTTGGCCCGTAATGCCCAGGAGCACTCATTAACTGGAGGGGCGGTGCAGTATATTAAGGACCTAACTGAACAGGAGGAGCATGTGTGGAGGCTGATTGGTGTCTCCAACCCCACGATAAACAGCGCTGTATTAGATGCGGGATGAGCGAAGGTGATGTAAAAACTGCTGAGTGCTCACGCCATCAAGGTGACAGTTAATTCGTAACAAAAAATATTTGTGCTTTTTTTACTCTCACAGATGCCATGGACACATCAGATGGCAATTGAGGTGAGTTTTCTGCAGCATCTGAGATACCAGAAAGGGGTCAGGATGTAACAGAGGTGAGTACATTTCAGCAATGTGACATTGTAGATGCAGTGGAGGAGAGAGAGGCCTGTGAGGAGGGTGAGAATTCTGAATTTGGAGGTGGCGCTGATGAAAACCCAGTGGTAATGCTAAATTTAATGGTGCTTCAGAAGGGGGAGGCCTGTGATGATATGGCTGAGGTGTTAGAGTGACGGCACTCAGAACCTTCAAGAGGTGAGGAGCCTGTGGCATTGGTAGCAGAAGCTCTGCCATCTCCATAACTACAGAGGCAACTCACAGCCCATGCAGGTGATGATGAAGATGCTGAGTTGATCCTTGACCGGTCATATCAGGATCTGTCACAGGGGGCTGAAAGTTAAGAGGCCAATTTACAGTTGCATCACCAAGCCTTAATTGGAATAAAGACAGATGTTAGCCAGCATCTGCAAAGATTAACTGAGGTTCATACTCAACATTTGCAGATTTCCTGGGAGCACAGTGAGCTAATGAGACAACACACTGGCTAGGATTTTCTGGCCCCGTCCTGGCGAGACCCACAGTGGGAGATTCGGCGGCCAAGCAAAAAGCCATTAACTTTTGATGATACTGGATGATCCCGGCGGTGGTCGGGGCCGGAAAATCCTGCCCAATGAGTTTCTTTGTGAGATTCTGGCTAAATTGTAGCACCTGTAGCTGCACAGTGTTGAGAAACCTGCTGCTAGGCATTGCATCTTGGACACAAAACTAGGTCATGTTACAAAGGCCCCAGCCCCTCCCTCCAACACTGCCTCCTCAACCTCATTCACCCCCATTTTTTTAACGAGGGTTATTTTGTTTGAATTTCATTGCTTTGTGTTCCTTATCTTTTGCTGTTTTGACCACTGCCGTGACTGCACATTGTGTTTTGTTACACTTGATTTATTTTTGGTTTGTTGCTTATTAGTATGTTTATGCCTTTATTTAAAAATACACTGTTCCACTTCAGATTTGTTGTTTATTTGAGTTGTGTTATTCAGTTATAGTTACCTTACATATGCAGTGTTTTTGCTGCTGGAATAACACATTTGCAGTAGTCTGTAAAATTTTATGAAAAGCATTTATTCACAAAAATAATGGAAGAGATACAAAATCTTAAATATTGGAGAATAAAATAACCTTTAACAGCTGCACTTTGAAATATTGAATAATAACTACCTTAAGCTTTTCACATTTTTTGAATTAAAGTAAAGCAATCTTTAACATTTGAACACGACAGTTGTCTTGTCTTGGAAGGAAGGGAGGGAGGGAAGGATGGACAGGCGGAGAATTTTCAAAACTTAATGTCTAAAAACAGTAGAGACCAGGTGATCTCGAGCTGCCCTGGCAGCAGCTGGAACCTGGGCCTCCTCATGTGCTCCAGGAGGCATGTCTGCATCTGGCTCCACATTGCCCTCGTCCAGCTCCTCCATTTCTGGCGCTAAATCATCTTCAGGGTAACGTGCAAAGAAATTCAGTGCTGTCCAAAGTTTCATCTCCACTGTTAAGGCAGTGCGGCATTTTGGGTTTGGCTTCAGGTCTTCCTTCAACATTTCACAGTGACATCCGCTCACTTCCTTGCTGAAGCGTAGGCCAGGATTTTCTGGTGGTCTGGCGGGCTCGGTGGGCAGGCCCGGGAGCGGTCGGGAAGCCGACTGCCACCTGCGATCGGGCTCTGACTGTGATTTCTAACTAATGGCCTGCCAGCATGAAACGTACGCTGTAGCGCTGCCGGGGCTGGGGGCCAGAGGAGCGCGAGTGCTGAAGCCCGTGCATGCACAGAGCTGCCTTAGGAAGCTGAAGGGTTTTGAAAATAAAAAATAAAGAGGTTAAAAATGCTAATAACATGTCCCCTAATGTGACTGTCACATGAGCGGGGACATGTTAGAAATTAGTTTGAAATTTTTTAAAAAATCACTGATTGAAACCTCATCCCGTCCGTGGATGAGGTTTCGCAAAAGATCCAAAGGCTGTTTGGCCTTTTCGCCTGCCTGCCAACTGTAAGGTTGGACGGGCAGTAAAAATTTAATTTAATTAGATCTTTAATGGCCTTAATAGGCTGGTTAATTGTCGGGATGCTCGCCCAACATCATCACATGTCATTTTGCGCATATTTGATTCGGGCGTGTGCCTGCCCAACGAACGCAATATTCTGCCCATAGTCTCCTGACACACAGCCCCTCTGGCATTATTGCATTTGACATCCATTACCTGTACTCTCTGGGTGGGTAATTGATCTTCTTGCTCAGCAAGTGGACATATTGCCTGGCTCTCCTCCAATGGCTCATGCACCTACATCGAGCTCTTAACATAAATAGCACGGTTCCAATAAGCAAAGCAGAAATTATTAGGTGCCAAGGGGTGAACATGACTGCAGATCCAAGTTTGGATTCCGCACTGGATTCTGGAATACCTGTTAGAGTTTTGTTCACATCAGCTCACAGTCATATGTCATTTTAAACATTACACTTTTATAAAGCATTTGAGATAGCCAAATTACATAAATAGTCTTGGGACAGTATATGCAGAACTCTTTTTCACATATATCAAATTTACTATTTAAGAAGCTTCAAAGGATCCACACTGCATTAAAGAGACTCCTAAAACTGGAGTATGCCAGCGGCCAGGATTTTACAGCTTCTCCTGTTCTCTGGACAGGATATTATGGTTCCGGTGAACTGAATGGAAATTTAAATGGCTCGCCAGACCTGCCAGGGGGAGACAAGCCGCAGCAGGGCAGTAAAATCCTTCCCATGCTGCATTAAAACGCATTGTAAACACATATTTCACCTAATAACTTCAGCTGAAGCTTATTACAGAGACCTATAAAAGTGAAACCCACCTGCTACATATAAAAGCACTTTTTAAAGGAATAAACAGCAGAATTGCATGAAAAATTGTAAAAAGATTAAAATTTCTATCTTTCTTACACTTTCTGCACAATTACATATACTCTGAACATCTATTGGCCATAAAACAATAGTTTTCACCCACCTTAAGAATCTCTCCAAAATGACTGCGGCTGCTCTTCACTGCTGTCAGACCAAGAATGAAAAGGTGTAAAGAAAACCATGTAAATACACTCATATCTTTGGGGTACCCAGCCGAAGTTTGCACTGATATATCTCTATAAATTGAAGCCCTTTAAAATATCATTCACAGCTGGGCAATGCAAAATGCTGGCAAGGAGGTTTGAATGTAACGTGAATTTACCCCCCATGTGCATGTGTCAGGACTTCCACAGCGGCCCAACGCACAACCTCTTGGGTAAGCTACCAGATCGACTCTTCTGCATTCAGAAGTTAAGGCCTCATTGTTTCAGGTGGGTTCCAGAGTCCAGAATCAAAGCACAATTAGGTATTCCTTCACAGAAGTTGGTGGGCTGCAAACCAATGCTGGATAATTCACTTTTCTGGTAGTGTTGACTTCACACTATGAGATAGGCATGCGGAGATGAATCAGTCTTGTAGCTGATGACACAGAATTTCCAACAGAAGCAGTGTAAATGGGGGTCAAATATTCCACCCGGGCAGAACTCCTCGTCTGTGAGGCTGCTAGTTTGATGGTAAAGAACAGACTGAGCTATGCTGTTCAGCAAGGCAACATTACTTGTTCTACAAGCCAGAGGCCCATGTCACAAGACTCCCACCTCTCCACCATCTTAGACAAAGGATGTGTATCCATCGTCTGGCTTCCAAAGACTACTAAATGTCTCAGTCATTAGGAATTGAAAGGAAGGTTGTGGGGCCTTTGTCTTAGCAGACGATCCATCTCCTTCTGGCCAGCCTGGGTTATTAAATGCAGATGGCCTTTGTATAGCTCTCTTTGAAGTTGGGCTGCACAGTCCGCAGGAGGTTGTCAGTGGCTCCTCAGAGATAACAATGTGAGAGTTTTCCTGAAACTGCCAGGTGGCTTCTTTTGTTCAGGATCACAGACAGACATAAACTCAGCCATTTTAAAGGCTTTTGTTCAGTTTTAAAATTTTAGAAACAGCAATGAGCATATAGATATACTGTATCTATAAAAAGATACAGTATGAGGTCTTAGTCCCTCACATTTGGAACTGCACTCCTGTGTCCTATTCTCTATTTACTTTTTGGATCTACTTTTTCCACAAAAATTAACAATCTTGTATATTGTACTAAGATTGCCTCTCAGACACCTTTCAGTACTGAAAAGCTTACAATCTTTCTTCATAACTCAAAACCCTGACACTAGTGATCAGCCTTGTGGTTCTTCTCTGCACTGCTTCCAGTGTTTGAATGTCTCCTTCATATCTCAGAGATCAGAACTGGGCATGATACTCAGGTTGTGGTTTGACCAGAGCTCACTGACCAGAGTTTGAGCATGACATCCTTTACTATCCCAGAAGGGAAAAGCAGTAAAAACTGGGAAATACGAATACTGGCCTGAACTGGTCTTGTATAACTTAAAATGGAACATCAGTAAACACTGACCCAAACTGTTTTTCCTTCTGGGATTTTGGCTATGATGAACTATGATAAAGGTTTATACTTCATACTTGAAATACTAACTTGTCTGTTCTCTCAGTAGATACTGACTCACTTGCCATGCATTTCTATTTTGTTTCAATTTTTCAGCATCTGTAGCTATTTATTTTTTGGTTATTTCATTCAGCAGTCCATTGGCTCTGCTAATTGCTGCTTTATGTTGGTTGGACCAGTTGAGGATTGAGGTTACCGAGACTCCTAGGTCACTTCCGACTTTGTCTTTCAGATGAGATAGTAAATTGAAAGTGGACATAAAAATTCCATGAGATTAACCAATGGGGGAGCAGGGGAGTTCTCTCTGGTCCCAGTCAATATGTAGCCATCAGGCAACATCACTAAACACTAATTAGGAGGAATTTCTTTACTCGGAAGGTGGTGAATCTTTGGAATTCTCTGTCCCAGAGGGCTATGGAGGCTCAGTCGTTGAGTATATTCCAGACTGAGATCGATCGATTACTACATATTAAAAACATCAAGCGATACAGGGATAGTGCAGGAAAATGGTGTTGATGTTGAAGATTAGCCATGATCTCATTGAATGGTAGAGTGGACTCGAAGGGCTGAATGACCTTCTCCCGCTCCTATTTCTTACGTTCTTAAATAATTTGATAATTATCCTATTGCCTTTTGCTAGACATTGCTGTGCGCGATTTGGCTGCAATGTTTCCTACATTCCAACAGTGGCTATGCTTTCAAAAGTATTTGATTGGCTATAAAACACTTTGGGACACCATAAGGTCATGAAAGGCATTATATAAATAAAAGTCTATTTTTATTTGAAACTCTTTCATGAAGCATGTGTAACACCTATTCTTCCTATCTATGGGCAGTACTTTATACTATTCTGTATTGAATTTGCTCTGCTATTGTTCTGTGCAGCTACAATTTTTGGCCAGTTTAATTTGTAATTTCTGAGCTATCTCTTCTGATTCCATTGCCCTTCAAAATTGATATATTTTGCATTACTTGTTCCACCACTAGTCCCTTGGGCATCCTATTCACCCCAACATAGCAACAACTTGCAATTATGTAGCTCCTTTAATATAATAAAGCATCCCAAGTGTGTGCTGTCACTCTCTGGCCTCCAGCCTCCGAATTAGAAGGTTGTAGGTTCAAGTTCTATATGACTTGAGCACAAAAAATGAAAGCTTACACTCCAGTGCAGTGATGAAGATGCTGCACCCTCAGTAGATTCTATCTTTCAGATAAGATGTTCACAGAATCACAGAATCACACAGTGCAGAAGAGGCCCTTCGGCCCATCGAGTCTGCACCGACACGTGAGAAACACCTGACCTACCTACCTAATCCCATTTACCAGCACTTGGCCCATAGCCTTGAATGGCATGACGTGCCAAGTGCTCATCCAGGTACTTTTTAAAGGAAGTGAGGCAACCCACCTCCACCACCCTCCCAGGCAGCACATTTCAGACCATCACCACCCTCTGGGTAAAAAAGCTTTTCCTCACATCCCCCCTAAACCTCCTGCCCCTCACCTTGAACTTATGCCCCCTTGTGACTGACCCTTCAACTAAGGGGAACAGCTGCTCCCTATCCACCCTGTCCATGTCCCTCATAATCTTGTACACCTCGATCAGGTCACCTCTCAGTCTTCTCTGCTCCAAAAAAAACAACCCAAGTCTATCCAACCTCTCTTCATAACTTAAATGTTTCATCCCAGGCAACATCCTTGTGAATCTCCTCTGCACCCCCTCCAGTGCAATTACATCCTTCCTATAATGTGGCGACCAGAACTGCACACAGTACTCCAGCTGTGGCCTCACCAAGGTTCTATACAACTCCAACATGACCTCCCTACTTTTATAATCTATGCCTCGATTGATAAAGGCAAGGGTTCCATATGTCTTTTTCACCATCCCACTAACATGCCCCTCCACCTTCAGAGATCTATGGACACACATGCCAAGGTCCCTTTGTTCCTCAGAACTTCCTAATGTCATGCCATTCATTGAATACTTCCTTGTCAAATTACTCCTTCCAAAGTGTATCACCTCACACATTTCAGGGTTAAATTCCATCTGCCACTTATCTGCCCATTTGACCATCCCGTCTATATCTTCCTGTAGCCCAAGACACTCAACCTCACTGTTAACCACCCAGCCAATCTTTGTGTCATCCGCAAACTTACTAATTCTACTCCCCACATAGTCATCAATGTTGTTTATATAAATGACAAATAATAGGGGACCCAGCACAGATCCCTGTGGGACGCCACTGGATACTGGCTTCCAGTCACTAAAGCATCCTTTTGTCATCGCCCTCTGCCTCCGACAACTAAGCCAATTTTGAATCCACCTTATCAAATTACCCTGTATCCCATTTTACGTGTGCGGGCCAATTAAGGCCCACCCAGTGTGATGTCTGCACAGAAGCGCTGTGCGCTCCCTGTGCGGGCGGGAGGGGGATTCCCAAAATCGAGAGTGTGCTTTTTCGCGCATGCGCATGAAAGAGCGCACTCATCTCCCTGAGGCTAAGTGCTGCCTCAGGGAGATCGGCCCCAAATGTAAAAAAGCTAAAAATAGAAAAATAAAATTTCCCTAACATATCACATGAGTTGGGACATGTCCATAATTTTTACAAAAACTTTATTAAAATTTTTTAAAACCTACATGAAAGCTCATCCCGCCTGTGGATGAGGTTTCTTGCTTTTTTTCTAATTACTGCCGGGGCTCCTGGCCTGCCCGCCAACCTTAAAGTTGGATGGGCAGGTCCACTAATTAGTTTAATTAATCTGTCAATGGCCTCAGTTGGCCATTGACAGGTCGACGGGTGTGCAGCTGATTTTGCTGTGCCCCTGCCTACCGGAAAATTTAAATGGGGCGCGGTGATGTCGGGAGTTTCGCCCTACATCACCGTGCATCATTTTACGCATCGGCAATCGGGGGCGGGGCCCGCTCTCCGACGAGAAAATCCTGCCCCATGTATCAAATGAAGGCCTTAAATTAGCTTATCCTCATGTGAACAGCAAGATAAATAAATGCCCCTGTGGCAGATAGCTAAGATGGGCACTATTTCCTTCTGCAATAGCTGCATCTATACAGGCACTTAGAAACCAGAGAAGAGTATGACTGGGTATATATGGCCTTTCATTATGAGCAATAAGATCTATTAGCCCCTACTTTGGTAAAAATAAACAAGAATTTCACTGGTTAATTTTGAGCATTGCCTGCAATTTTTTTCTTTCTTGAGTACAAGTTTTCTGCACAATACTAAATATTAAGCCCTGATACAGGAAGGTTATGAATCAGATGGGACAGCATTCAATTCTTTATTTGGATTTGAAAGAACCACTGGCTGAGATAAACAAAGGTCCCAATTTAAAGGTAACTGACCTTTGAGCAGCGTTGTTAACAAACACTAAAAGTTTACTAGGTCAATTCCTGGCTATGAATCTTATCAATAATACAATCATTGTTTTAGAGGAATTTGGAGATGACATAACTATGAGCTAGGTATAATGTATTAACAATGAGCACTAAAGGATAGATTTTATAAATTTGTACTTTCCAGTGTGGAGTTTTGTGTCAGGAATTGTTGGATCCTGGTCACTAGTTTAGTTGGACTCTAATGGATCCGGGTTGCGCGCTTATTTCAGGATGACTGAGTTGGTACCATAGAGATAGCAGACTAGCAGACGGTTCTTCTGTAGGACACATTCTATTTATTTAAAAAGGAACTCAGCAGCTACACTTGCGTACTTACAACTAAAACCTTGTCTCTACATTACAGACTCTTACTCTAGACTACTCACTGCTGACTACAGACTCCAGGCTACTAAGGTAATCCGTGCTACTCTGTTATTGGATAATAAGATCATGTGATCTTCTATTAAAACATTCTTCTTAAAGGTATATTATACATCAGATTACCACATTCCTCCCCCTTTACTCAGAAATATATTTCACAGTTACAATTACAATCCTTATCAAAACATCAAATTATTTACACAGATAAGTAATTTACATTTTCAGTCTTTCTGGGGGCTCCCTCGTGCGTGTAGAACGTCTCAGCTCCACAGCTTCAGATGTTTTGTCAGGAACCTGCTTTTCTGGTGTTGTCCGAGCAACAGGTTCTTTGGTGGGAAAACCTGGAAATCTGTTTCCTCAACTCTTGGATCGGCAGGTACAGCCGATCCTTCAAACACATCTGTACTCAGTTGAGTTCTTTTAACAGGAGATGTTGAAGCAGTCGTGAACACTGGAGAAATCATTTCCTGATACTTTGTTTCCCTCCTCCTTATATGATCTATGGGAAGAATTTTCGGGTTGGCGAGCAGGGGCGGGACCCGCTTGCCGATGATTAAAATGACATGTGGTGACTTCCAGCAAGCGTCCTGACATCACCGCGCGTAATTTAGATTTCCAGTTCGGCGGGCGTGCTGCTATAGGCCTATGAAGGCCTGTTAAAAACTAATTGAACTAATAAAACGAGCTGCCCATCCAACTTTAAGGTTGGCGGGCAGGCGACTAGCCCAGACGGCCTTCACGTTTTTTATGGAACCTCCTCCACGGGTGGGATGAGGCTTCATGAAGTGTTTAAAAATTCAATAAAAGATTTTTTAAAAAGTAATTAACACTGTCACATGAGGGGACATGTTTTAAAAGTTTTTAATTTCTTTATTTAGGTGTTTAAACTTAAACTAATCTTCCTGAGGCACAGAGGTGCCTCAGGGAGATTTCTGTGCTCTTTCGCACGCATGCATGAAAGAGCGCAGGCCCCAACTCAGGGAATCCGCCTCCCTGCCTGCACAGGGAGTGCTCAGTGCTTCCGGGTGCACGTCACGCTGAGCAGGCCTTAATTGGCCCGCCCACGTAAAATGGTGGTGTAGGTCCGATTGGGGTCGCCATTTGGGTTCGTGCCTGCTCTTGCCCGCACCCACACAACCCCCCTGAAGGCGGGAAAATTCTGCCCCATATGTTTCCATATGATTCGGTCTTCTACTTTCACATGGTAAGAAAGAGGTCCCGATACTGCACTTATTCCACCTGATAACCACTTAGGCCCTTCACCAAAATGTTTCACATATACCGTCTTTCCTACAGTAAACTTTCTGTCATGACAATACCAATCATGTACAATTTTCTGACTTCCCTGACTCCTTTCCATCTTCCCCACTAAATTTGGCATTACTAAGCTTAATCTCATTCTGAGATGGCGATTCATCAACAATTCCACAGGCGTGACACCTGCTGACTCCTGCGTGCACCCGCCCACCGAAATATTGTGCAAGTGCGCGATGACGTCGGAACGCTCACCCAAAGTCATCATGTGTCATTTTACGCTCGAGCGGGTCGGGCGCTCGCCCGCACACTCAGCAAAAAATTCAGCTCCTGTCTCTACATTACAGACTCTTACTCTAGACTACTCACTACTGACTACAGACTGCAGGTTACTAAGGTAGCCCGTGCTACTCTGACATTGGATAATAAGATCATGTGATCTTCTATTATAACATTCTTCTCAAAGGTACATTATACACCAGATTGCCACAGGAATGCAAATTTGTAAAATTTTAGGAGTCAGCATAAGTCCAAAAGCTGCTGCATATCTGACTGTGAATATATATTATCCTCATAATAATATTCTTTTACCAGGAGTAAAACATTTGGAATTGCCACAGATTTGCACTAAGTGCAGCAGTGGGAGAGAAAAAGGATATTTCACCTACCGGCCACAATGGCAGCTTTTCACGCCATATTGTCCCACCTCGCCTCATTCATTATGCATTCCTGGGAAACAAGCTGGGTCGCTGTTGAAATGTCCTCTGATTTGCCTGCCTTGCTGTCACCTCAAGCCTTCAATAAACTGAGCGCCGTACTTAAAGGCTGCCTCGCATAGAGCTAGCACTCTTCAACGGATAGGAAGCTGCTGGGAACTGATGGCTGCCAAAGGGAGGAAAACTGCTGCCCCCAGGTTTAGCGACACCTCCCTCGACCACTTACTGGACACAGTATAGGCCTGCCATGAAGTCCTCTACCCTTGCTCTGGGCGAAGACCAACATTCAAAGTCACCAATCCAGCATGGAAGGAGGTGGTAGCGGTAGCCAGCGCCAATGCCCTACATAAGAGGACAGCCACACAGTGCCGAACGAGGATGAATGATCTCCTCCATTCTATGAGGTTAAGTCACTCTTCTCATCACTCTCAACTCACACGCTCACAATCCCATCACACATCCACAGGGATCTCACTCACTTTGCGTTCAAGGGATATCACCATCCACTCTCTCACACACACCTTCATTTGTCCTGGAGGCTGTGTTCTGATCCCATCGACTGTACCACACTGACCACCCACACATATGCCAGGCATCCTTATTATCAAGCCGAGCAGGCATCCTGCTTACACTCTCTCCATCTGTATTCATGCAGGACAAGCTGGCAGACAACAAAAGGGAGAGGTTGCAGACTATGGAGGAATACTTGAAATCAAGGTCCTCACAGAATTTGAAAATAGAGTCATTCAGCTGGCCAGCTGGACTGTTCCTGTGCTGACGGTGAGGTCAGTGGCGCTCAACCAAGTGAGGATCCAGCAGCGCAACATCCGTCAGACAATCATGCTATGAGTCAGTTCCCTTGTTCCGCAGTCCCTGCCATGCACTAATTATCTCTCCTTGCTTTCCAAGGCACATCTGGGAAGCAGCTGAGGGGGTCATGACCCAGGGCCTCGATTCAAGCCCCAAAGAAACCTCAGAAGGAGAATCTGATGACATCCACAGTGAAGACCTGTCACAGTGCTCACCCACAGCCTCCACTAGTGCAGAGACACACACCTCAGTGGGACCTAGCTCGAGAGTAGCCTTGGAGTCAAAATCTGGTGAGCGCATTGCACTGTCTTTTTATTTATTCATTCATGGGATGTGGGCTTCGCTGGCTGGGCCAGCATTTATTGCCCATCCCTAGTTGCCCTTCAGAAGGTGGTGGTGAGCTGCCTTCTTGAACACTACAGTCCATGTGGTGTAGGTACACCCACAGTGCTGTTAGGAAGGGAGTTCCAGGATTTTGACCCAGCGACAGTGAAGGAACGGCGATATATTTCCAAGTCAGGATGGTGAGTGACTTGGCATGCCCTCCTGCACTCTTCATTGAACCAGGAATGATCCCCTGGTTTGATGGTAATGTTAGAGTGGGGGATATGCCGGGCCATGAGGTTATAGATTGTGTATAATTCTGCTGCTGCTGATGGCCCACAGCGCCTCATGGACGCCAGTCTTGAGTTGCTAGATCTGTTCGAAATCTATCCCATTTAGCAACGTGGTAGTGCCACACAGCACGATGGAGTGTATCCTTAATGTGAAGTCGGGACTTCGTCTCTGCAATGACTGTGTGGTGGTCACTCCTACTGATACTGTCATGGACAGATGCATCTGCGGCAGGTAGATTGTTGAGGATGACATGTCTTTCCCTCTTGTTGATTCCCTCACCACCTGCTGCTGACCCAGCCTATGTCTTTTAGGTCTCAGCCAGCTCAGTCAGTAGTAATGCTGCCGAGCCACTCTTAGTGGTAGACATTGAAGTCCCCCACTCAGAGTACATTCTGTGCTCTTGCCACCCTCAGCGCTTCCTCTAAGTGGTGTTCAACATGGAGAAGCACTGATTCAACAGCTGAAGGAGGGAGATATGTGATAATCAGCAGAAGGTTTCCTTGCCCCTTTGTGATCTGATGCCATGAGACTTCATGGGGTCCAGAGTTGATGTTGAGGGCTCCCAGGGCAACTCCCTCCTGACTGTATACCACTGTGCCACCACCTCTGTTGGGTGTGTCCTGCTGGTGGGACAGGACACACCAAGGGATGGTGATGGTAGTGTCTGGGACATTATCTGTAAGGTATGATTCTGTGAGGATGAATATGTCAGGCTGTTGCCTGACTAGTCTGTGAGACAGCTCTCCCAATTTTGGCACTAGCACCCAGATGTTAGTAAGGAGGACTTTGCAGTGTCAACAGGGCTGTGATTGTCATTGTCATTTCTGGTGCCTAGGTTGATGCCAGGTGGTCCGTCCCGTTTTATTCTTTTTTTGTGACTTTGTAGCAGTTTGTTACAACTGAGTGGCTTGGTAGGCCATTTCAGAGAGCAATTAAGGGTCAACCACATTGCTGTGGGTCTGGAGTCACGTGTAGGCCAGACCAGGTAAGGGTGGCAGATTTCCTTCCCTAAAGGACATTAGTGAACCAAGTGGGTTTTTACAACAATCAACAATGCTTTCATGGTCATCATTAGACTTTTTATTCCATATTTTTATTGAATACAAATATCACCATCTGCCTTGGCTGGATTCAAACCCAGGACCCCAGAGCATTACGCTGGGCCTCTGGATCACTATTCCAGTGACAATACCATTACGCCATGGCCCCCCCCCCCCCCCCGCCCCATCCCTGTCTGATTTACAGCAGGCGGCGGCAGGGACTTCCCACATGTCTGGCACTTGGAGGACTGCTGGAGGCCAGAAATCTGCTGAGTCTGAGTCAGGTGATGAGCCTCTAGACTCGGTCATACCTCAGTTACTGGAGTTGCAAAGGCAAGCTTTGGAACATCAGGAAGGGATAGCCGCTGCACTCCTTACATTGCAAGGCTCGATGAAGGAGCTGGTCCACCTTTAGTCTGAGGTGATAGCGCTGCCATGCCAACGCACCAAGGTCAACACTGGTAAGGTGGCCTTTGAGGTGCGGCTGGCTCCCCCATCTCGGCAGCACCTGTGTCTGGTGAAGGATTCAGCTCACGAAGGATCAGGAGAAGTTGAAGTTTCCCTACTGCATCTCCATGATATGACCCTATTCACAGAACAAAAGTGAGGTGCCATCAGCCAGACAGGAGTCAGACATTCACATAAGCTATGTGAGGAACTATGGAATGTTGTCATCATCCTCCTGGAACGTAGACACTATGGGCATCCACTGCATCTCCATAATAGGAGTATTCTCACAGAGGGTATGTGTGCTGGAATCAGCCAGACAAGAGTCAAATGTTCACAGATGTAATGTGAGGATCTATGGAGTCTCCTCACAGCATGTTATCATCATCCTCCACAAACTAGCAGCTATGAGGGCCTCCCAAATGCACCTGCCTCGCCTGGCTAATGCGATGCCTTCATCGCTGTCATGGCTGCTTTCGAGGACCTCCTCACCCTCATCCCCATTGATGTCCTCCTCATCAGAGGAGATGTGCAGTTCCTCCATCTCCTCAGCCAGCTCCTCTCCCCGTTGCAGTGCCAGGTTGTAAAGGGTGCAGCAGGCAACGACAATACATGACACCCTTTGTGGACTGTATTGCAGGGCTCCACCAGACCGGTCCAGGCACTGGAACCACATCTTCAACATTCTGATGGTTTGCTCCACCAAAGTGCAAGTTGCAGCATAAGCCTCGTTGTAAATTCTCCGCTACAGACTGAAGCCATCGCACAGGCATCATGACCCATGTCTCCTGTGGGTAGCCCTTGTCCCCAAGGAGCTAACCCTGCATCCTCTGTGGACCCTGGAAGACGTCAGGGATCTGAGACCTACTGAGAATGTAGGAGTGGTGGTCACTCCCTGGGAATTGTGCACAGACCTGCAGGATGCGTTTGTGGGGGTCGCACACAACCAGAACATTCACCAGTTGGCAGCCCTAGTAGTAGACATAGTTGACTGCTTGTTGCCACAGAGATCTGAGCACCACGTGAGTACAGTCGATGGCACCCTGCACCTGTAGGAAACCTGAGATCTGGGCAAATCCCAGCTTTCTTGCTTCCTGGCTTTTCTGACCCCGGGTGAAATGCAAAAAGTTATGTGCCTTCGCGAATGTGGCGTCCATGACCTCCTGGATACGTTTGTGTGTGGAGGCTTGAGAGATCCCACAGGAGTCACCTGTGGAGTCCGGGAATGAGCCACTGGTGTAAAAATTGAGCACCGTGGTCACTTTCACGGCTACTCGCAGTGGATGCCCTCCATGTCCCCATGGCGCCAAATCCTGCAGAAGATGGCAGATGTGATCAAGTAGTTCCCTGGACATGCGCAGTCTTTAGCGACACTAGTTCTTGGTCATCTGTAGGAATGACAAGCGCTGTGTGTAGACCCTGGGTTTAGCTAGGCGCCGATCAGCAATGGCTCTCTGTGGCTCTTCAGCGGTGTGTGCAGGAGCCCCAGCCGTTCCTTCTTCTCGAGGGTGCTGCTCCTCCCCCTGTCCAGCCAGGTGCCTCTGTCACTCTCTTCTCCTTCATCTCGGCTCCCTGTAATCCATGAGGCATAGAGCTAGGTCACCAGGCTCCATGCTCCTAATGTACTCATCCTGCAGGATGAAAGTGAAAGACTTGTGGGTTAGCTTGGGTGTACTAAGAATATCTGTTGGTTAAGTCTGAAGGCCCCTTAATGCATGCTGGAGAGTGTCGGCCACCACTTGGATGGCCAGAGTTTAGTGCGCTGCATGGCTGCCCGAAACCCCGTCTTCCTCCACCTGACTGATTGGCGGCAGCTTTGCCCATTGGACTGCATGCTGCACCTCAGCTCATGCGCAGGCATTCTCCTAACCCACACTGCAAGGCTGCACTGTTAGCTTGAACCATGGGGAGACTGGTCCAAACCTGAATGAAGACATTGTAAGGGGCTGTGAGCATCTGACCAGTGACTGCTCCATGGCCAGCTTTCCCAAGGAGATTGTACAACGTGCCCAGTCATCCAATTGTTCTGCAGTCTACTAAAACATTCATTAGTTTGCAGTCTGTGCCCGAGGGGTGAAAAGGTCTGAAGCATTTGGCGGCACTTTCACGCCTTTGCGTTGCTTGAGTGGGCAGATAAGCTGAAGGCCCGACTCTAAGCATGTCAATGTGGCTGCGCCTGAATTGTCTCAGCTGCAGAGGAATTGTCTCTTTTTACAAGGTTTCCCTAATGCGTGGCCTCTTCCCTCCCCCCACCCCGCATGTGCTTCTGCAACACCATCAGACACTGCTGCTTTGCCCTCCCCAACTCGCTCCAGCCACAGTGCAGCTCTTGCCCCAGAATTGCACTGTCAGCCAGCCATGGAAAAGAGACTTGCCTGTGCCCTTGCCTGAAAGTGCGAATGGGCGACCCTTGCGAGCACTGTGCAAGGCTAGCATTCTTCCAAATCCCCCTCAAAGCTCAGCTTGCCAAGTGCACACCTTTTAAATGCTGTTGTGAAACACGTCGGTGTGCAATCTTACCAATGTGCCCGGATGATCCAGCGTGGGGAATGCTTCCGGCGAGCAGGGGTTATAAGTATATGCAGATGTATTAAAATGAAGTTCCCAATGTCCTGCGGCGGGAAACACGGCCCGACATTGACGGGTGGAGTGGATGATCACAAACTGGTTTCACAACATTGTGAAACTGATAACAAAAAATAAAAAATACCTGGAAAAACTCAGCAGGTCTGGCAGCATCGGTGGAGAAGAGTACAGTTGACGTTTCGAGTCCTCATGACCCTTCAACAGAACCATTGTGAAACTGATTTTTGGCCTTCCTACCGTATTGTCCGCTCACATCCGCCATGATGACTGATGCCAATGGGGACGTAAAATTCCGGCCATTATTTAATGCAATGACTGGTACTTTAAGGCAAGAGATTGTATAAGAATTTGTCTTTTGCAGTTGTGTTTTTCTGACACTATGCTTGTAGTTGCAATACATGCCTGTGAATAATGCTTGTTCTTGGTTCACACTCAAAATTGCAATATTTGTAAGGCCATCTGGATGTACTTCACCATCCTCCATGATGATGCTGTATGTGAAGCGTCAACTTGGTCCACTTTGCAGCAGTCTCAGCTCTGAATTACAAGGATGTGAGTTCTGACCTCCACTGCTTTAGGCCATAGTTCAAGGGAATGGGGCATTTTTGGTTTTCTGTCCATCCTTGCAAGGATATAGTTTGCGGGGAAAGTAGTCAAATTAGTGTTAAGTAGTTAGTTCAGTTCAATTTAGCTTTAAATCAAAAGGAACTTGCGTGTGAGTCTTGGGCTTTATCCAATATGACAAGGAGAGGTCCCATTTACCATCAATTGTCTCCAGTTTTGTGATAATATTTTCATGTTCATTTCACAAATCCTATCAAGGTAGACTATACCAAAGTGGTGCATGAAGAATGCGTATTATTAAAGAATGAGCTAGGATGATGCCAGGAAGGAGAGAATATGGTTGATAACAGAGACTTGGAAAGATCAGGCCTATATACAATTTAAAACAGAAAACAATTCTTTGACTAACATCCATTATATTGTAAATAAAACTTTCTCTTTCTCACAGGTTTGTGAATATATTTTTAATATATGCTTTATAAAGAGAGGGAGGATAACTAAGGAAAGGGTATGACCTATTAGAGACCAAAAAGATAACTTATGAGCGAAGGCGAAAGGTTCCTAATGAACACGTTGAATGTGTCTTGATAAAAGAGGAGGATAATGCAGGTATTGGGTGGGATTTTCTGCTCCATCCAGCGGCAGGTGTCATGTCAGGCGGGAGCGGAAAATATCGCGAGAGTTGAAAAAATGGTTTCCCGCTGGTATGAAAACAGGTTGCGATCATCCGCTGCAGACCTCAATGGCAGCCCATGTCTCCTGCCGCGCCATGTCGGGAATGCCATTTAAACACATTTGAATCTCATGAAGGCTCAATATCAAGGATGCTCGCTGGAATCACCCCCTGAAAGCTGGATCAAAAGACCATGCTTGAGCATAATTAGACCGGCGTGTTTCACAACCACTTATAAGCAACATGCACCCGGTGACCTGCACTTCATTCATGACTTCAAGGTTTGTTCCACCTACCTTGCATTGCACAGCGCTTGTGACACCTTGAACTCTGGACCAGGCTGCACAGGCAGCACCATACCGCTTTCGCTGGGCTTTCAGAGGCAGGGCTCTATGCACCAGAGCAGCCGTAAGGCGGGGATGGGTTGTAATGTGCTGCAGGGAAAGGGCTCAACGGGGATGAGGTGAGTGGAGGGGAAGACGAGGCGGAGGCAAAGGTAGGAGCTGCAGGACACGGGGTTGACTAGGTCGGGGGGAGACTTGGGAAGGTTGCACTCAGACACAAAAACAAAAATTGCCGGAAAAACTCAGCAGGCCTGACAGCATCTGTGGAGAGGAAGACAGAGTTAACATTTTGAGTCTGTATGACTCTTCTTCAGACCTGCTGAGTTTTTCCAGCAATTTTTGTTTTTGTTTCAGATTTCCAGCATCTGTAGTATTTGCTTTTATCTTTGCACTCAGACACATGACTGGTGGCGCTGCGCAGGGGAAGCATCCTTTGGGCCGCAATGGAGAAATAGTCCCCTGTGAAAGAACATAAGCAAGTTGGGGCCAAAATGGGAGGATTGTGGAGTGAAGAAGCATTTCAGTTTACATTGCTGTGCTTGCAAAGACTGTCCTTATCCCAGTCAAGGGAGGGGGAGGGCATGTAAGTCCAGTGTTAGTCGTGCCCAGCATGCTGTGTGCAGTGTGGGGGTCATAACATCACGTGCTTCAGTCCGGGGTGGGGGATCTCTGGTATAATACTGGGCCGCAGATGGCACACTCACAATCAGGGGAGGCAACTTCGCCTTTGGATGGGGAAAAGGTAGTGTAGGGGTGCTCAAATGTCTCATGGGTGAATCATATGTCACTGTACAATAGGCCTCAAGATGGGGAAGGGTAAAGTCCACATGGGGCATAGGCACATCCACCTCTAATGATTCAGGGGATCATGCAGAGATATCCACCACCATCACAATAGGATTAAGGGTTACAAGGGGAGGACCGAGAGTTATTGGAGAGAGGGAAAACATTATGCTCCTCCAAGATAATGGGAGGGGTTTCTACAGTCACACAGGAAGAGTCCAAGTTGATCTAGTAGTAAAACTTCAGCACCACCATCTTGAACACTGAAATAATGGCACAGTATGGAATAAAATGAGAAATACCTCTGGTAGGGAGAGCTCTGAGGGCCTTGAGGAGGATGCTGTACTGTACTGAGTGGGGGGCCAATTAAAGGCAAACCCAACTGAGCTGTATATTACCAAATGAGGAAAGATGCATAGCTGAGAAACATTAGGAGCCTTTCAATGACAATGCAGGGAATCAGGAGAGTTAAGCGATGAAGCTCATTCATGCGAGACCAATCCTGAATCCTGCCACTAATTGAGTGTTGAAATTCCCCAGAGTGATAATGAAGCCAAGAGCAGTAGGCAACTGGACAAGCTGCAAATGCCTGTTAAAAGCAAAAGGTTTAGAATGTTGGCGTTGGCAAGTTCACATATGGAAACCCTGAGCACTCCTGAAATAATCTCACTCCCTCACTAAGCATTTGCCATCATCTGTATTCCAAAGAGTGTAATCTTATAACCAGCACATCCAAGATCCTGGCCAAAGCAATCTCATTGCAGCTGGTCATGTAGAGGGGGTGGGGAGTGGGGAAGGTGGGGAAGCATAGTGAGATTTTTGAAATAGACGTTGTGCTGGCCAGGATTTCAGTGGTGAATAGGTGCCAACACTGGTACCAAGCCCTTGAATCCAAAATGACTCACTAATGATCGACATAAATAGGACCTTTGGAGCTGATGCTCATTCATATCTTCTTCGCATTGATCCTGCAGAGAGGAGACCTTCAGGAAGATGGAGACTGCATCTACTGCTGCCTGCATAATCATTTACAGGCAGGGGGGAAAGTGGAGAATATTGTGATGTCAGTACCAGGCTCGCCAAAGGGAGGAGCTTCACCCTGATGAACAAAGGGCAGCAGGGCCCCCTCCTTAAACAGAGGGTGGGGCTCTCAGGAACATTGCGCCTAGGTGTCTCCCAAGGCTGAAGTCTACAGAGCATGTAGTTGACTCTTAAATGCCTCTGAAATGGTCGAGCAAGCCACTCAGTTGTATCAAACCGCTATAAAGTCTCAAAAAAGGAATGAAACTGGACGGATCACCCAGCATTGACCTCTGCACTGGAAAAGACAATGGCAAACTGTCAACCCTGCAAAGTCCTCCTTACTAACATCTGAGGCCTAGTGCCAAAATTGGGAGAGCTGTCTCACAGACGAGTCAAGCAACAGCCTCATATAGTCATCCTCACAGAATCATACCTTAGGGATAATGTCCCTGACACCACCATCACCATCCCTGGGTATGTCCTTCCCGCTGGCAGGACAGGCCCAGTAGAGGTGGCGGCACAGTGGAATACAGTCGGGAGGGAGTTGTCCCGGGAGTCCTTAACATCGAATCCGGACTACGTGAAGCCTCATGGCACCAGGTCAAACATGGGCAAGGAAACCTCCTACTGATTACCATGTACTGCACCCCCTTCAAGCTGATGAATCAGTCCTCCTCCATGTTGAACACCACTTGGAGGAAGCACTGAGGGTGACAAGGGTGCAGAATGGACTCTGGGTGGGAGACTTAAATGTCCATCACCAAGAGTAGCTCAAAAGCACCACTGCTGACTGAGCTGGCCAAATCTTAGGCTGGTTCTGCAGCACAGAGTGAGGGAACCAACAAAAGGGAAAAAATACTTGACCTCATCCTCACCAACCTGTCTGTCGTAGATGCATCTGTCCATGACAGTATCAGTAGAAGTGACCACCACATGGTCGTTGTGCAGACGAAGTTCCACCTTCACGTTAAGGATACCCTCCGTCATGAGTGGCACTACCACCATGCCAAATGGGATAGATTTCAAACAGATCCAGCAACTCAAGACTGGGCACTCATGAGGCACTGTGGGCCATCAGCAACAGCAGAATTGTACTCGAACACAATCTGTAACCTCATGGTCCAGCATATCCCCCACTCTGCCATCACCATCAAGCCAGGGGATCAACCCTGGTTCAATGAAGAGTGCGGGAGGGCATGCCAGGAGCAGCACCAGGCATAAAAATGGGGCATCAACCTGGTGAAGCTACAACACAGGACTACTTGCGTGCCAAACAGCATAAGCAGTTAGTGATAGGCAGGGCTAAGCGCTTCCACAGCCAACGGATCAGATATAAGCTCTGCAGTTCTGCCACATCCAATCGTGAATGGTGGTGGGCAATTAAACAACTCACAGGAGGAGGAGATTCCAAAAATATACTCATCCTCAATGATGGAGAAGCCCAACACATCAGGGCAAAAGATAAGTCTGAAGCATTTGCTACAATCTTCAGCCAGAAGTGCCGAGTGGATGATCCATCTCGGCCTCCTGCAAAGGTCCCCAGCATCACAGATACCAGACTTCAGCCAATTCGATTCACTCCACGTGATATCACGAAACGGCTGAAGGCACTGGATACTGCAAAGGCTATGGGCCCTGACAACATTCCAGCAATAGTACTGAAGACTTGTGCTCCAGAACTTGCCGCGCCCTTAGCCAAGCTGTTCCAGTACATCTACAACACTGACATTTACCCGGCTATGTGGAAAATTGCCCAGGTATGCCCTGTGCACAAAAAGCAGGATAAATCCAACCCATCAGTCTACTCTCGATCGTCAGTAAAGTAATGGAAGGGGTCATCAACAGTGCTATCAAGCGCTCTTGCTCAGCAATAACCTGCTCACCGATGCCCAGTTTGGGTTCTGCCAGGGCCACTCAGCTCCTGACCTCATCACAGACCTGGTTCAAACATGGACAAAAGAGCTGAAATCCAGAGGTGAGATGAAAGGTACTGCTTTTACATCAAAGCAGCATTTGACCACGTGTGGCATCAGGGAGCCCTAGAAAAAAAACTGGAGCCAATGAGAATCAGGGGGAAAATTTTCTGCTGGCTAGATTCATACCTAACACAAAGCACGCTGATTGTGGTTGTTGGAGGTCAGTCATCTTAGCTCCAGGACATCACTGCAGGAGTTCCTCAGGGTAGTTTCCTCAGCCCAACCATCTTCAGTTGCTTCATCAATGACCTTCCTTCCATCATAAGGTCAGAAGTGGGGATAATCGCTGATGATTGCACAATGTTCAATGCCATTCGCAACTCCTCAGATATTGAAGCAGCCCAGGTTCAAATGCAGTAAGGACTTGATTGGTCTAACAAGTGGCAAGTAACATTCATGCCACACAAGTGTCAGACAATGACCATCTCCAACCAGAGTCTAAACATCATCCCTTGATGTTCAATGGCATTACCATCACAGAATCCCCCCACTATCAACATCCTGGGGGTTACCATTGATCAGAAACTGAACTGAACTAGCCATATAAGTACTGTGGCTACAAGAGCAGGTCAGAGGCTAGGAATCCTGTGACAAGTAACTCACCTCCTGAGTCTCCAAAGCCTGTCCACAATCTACAAGTCACAAATCAGGAGTGTGAGGAATACTCTCCACTTGCCTGGATGAGTGCAGCTCCCACAACACTCAAGAAGCTTGACACCATCCAGGACAAAGCAGCTTGCTTGACTGGCACACATCCACAAACATTCACTCCCTCCACCACCGACACTCATCAGCAGCAGTGTGTACCATCCACAAGATGCACTGCAGGAATTCACCAAGGTTCCTTAGACAGCATCTTCCAAACCCATGACTACTACCATCTAGAAGGACAAGGGCAGCAGATAGATGGGAGCACTACCACCTGGAAGTTCCCATCCAAGTCACTCACCATCCTGACTTGGAAATATATCGTCATTCCTTCACTCTCACTGGGTCACAATCCTGGATCTCCCTCTCAAACAGCACTGTAGGTGTACCTATACCACATGGACTGCAGCAGTTTAAGAAGGCAGTGCACCACCACCTTCTCAAGAACAACTAGGGATGGGCAATTAATGCTGGCCCAGCCAGCGAAGCCCACATGCTGTGAATAAAAAAGAGCATGACTTTTCTGCAGATGAGTGAGAGACAGTGTTGCCAATGACTCCACATGTCCAAGGATCTGGTGGCTCATACCTGCCGCATTCTCCAGGAATTGATATCACAGGGACTGGGAGGACATCCATTGCCAGTGGCTCTGAAAGTCACCACCGCTCTGAACTTCTACCTGAATGGTTCTTTCCAGGGCTCCTCTGGGGACATCTGCGGCATTTCTCAAGCTTCCACACACAAGTGCATACAGAAGGTAACGGGTGTCCTCTTTGCCAAGGCCCACAATTACATACACTTTACTAGAGATCAGGCTAGCCAGACAGCCAGAGCACTGGGCTTTGCTGCTATTTCCAGATTCCCACAGGTTCAGGATGCCAGTGACTGCACTTATGTGTCTGTAGGAGCTCCCTGACAACAGGCACTCCAATATATCAACAGGAAAGGCTTCCATTCACTCAATGTGCATCTGGTCTGTGACCACAAGAAACAGATCACACAGGTTTGTGTGAAATACCCAGGAAGCTGCCACAACCCCTACATCTTGGGTCGATCGCAGATCCTGGACATCTTCGAGGGACCACACAGGATCCAGGTTGGCTCATCAGTGACAAAGATTACCTGCAAAGGACGTGGCTGATGATGCTCCTGTGCTGGTCACAGAATCCTGCAGAGAGAAGATACAACGATGCTCATATTGCTACCTGAATATTGGTAGAGCAGAGCATCTTAAAGATGAGATTCTGATGCCTCGACAGATCTGGCGGAGCTCTCCAGTACATTCTCCAGAGGATCTCAAGGATTATTGTGGCTTGCTGCAAGCTGTGCTGCATACTGCACAACCTGGCACTGCAAAGGTGCGAGGACTTGCCAGATGCCGAAATGGAAGACCTATATGTCTCCTCCAATGAGGAGGACATCAAAAGGGATGAGGGTGATGAGGTCAAGGAAGGTGAAGCTGCGGGGAAGTGGCCATAGTACGGGCCAGATGAGGCAGGTGTGCATGTGAGACTCTCATAGCCACTGGATTCCACGAGGACGATGCCGAGTTGTACTGAGTTTCCTCTTGGACAAGAGCCCTCCACCATGGGCCAGCATGAGCAACAGCGTTGCTATCCCTCTCACTTCAACCATGCACTTCAATCTGAGAGTGAGGACTTACACATCAGGCTCACATTGTTCTGTTCCTTCGAAAGATGATGAAGCCTCGGGAGAATGTGCCCTTGCTGAGACGAGGTATTAACTGGAGGAGGGCGTACTGGCATAGACATCAGAAGATATTGCCTCTTCAAGCATATCTCTAGGACCCCAGTCACTATGGTAGCCTACAAGATGCAGGAGCTGTTCTACAATACTCAGTGGGCTTGTAGCTGCATGTCTTCAGCCTGGCAAAGCTCCTCAAGGAGATCCATCTCCAGCAACAGAACAACGCACTCTGTGTAACCTTGATGGGGATACTGATAGGTGACACTTGTGCCAAGGCAACCGAGGACCATTCCGCAGGTGTTAATCCATTTTGAGATCACTCAGTCCTCAGTGTCACCTTCATTTCCATGACATTGATATCCGGCATTCTCGGTTAGGGATGTGGGCCTGCATTTATCTGGATCTTTCAATGGAGGTGAAACACCTCAGAATAAAATAACTTGCCTGCTAGACATCAAAATGCCTCCTCTTAAACAGAAACAGTCTATTCTAATGGCCAGCCCTGGCCCTTGCGAACTCAAAAATGCAAAGGAGCCCTCAAGGTGATGCTTTGTTGACAATAAATAGCACACATCAGCTTTGTATATCCTTGCACCTAGCCCAATGCTGCCCTCAACATTGTCTCCCCATTAAGCTAACGTATATGCATTAAGAACATGCTCAAAGGCTCCATTGTCCCAAAACATTACCATTCCCAGAAGGAAAAGACAGTTCAGACCAGGACTCTTATTTCCCAGTTTTTATTGGTGTTTCATTTTGAGGTATACAAGATCAGTTCGGACCAGTATTCTAATTTCCCAGTTTATATTGTTTTTTCCTTCTGGGTTTGGATCAATCATCGCTGACAGCGGTGGGTGTTTAGGTGAGGGGACGCTAAGCAGAATGTATAGCCTAGCGTTGCACCCCTGCATTGTAACGAGAGCCATGTGGGTGCAACACAGACAAACACAAGGTGGGAAACACTCAATGTTGAAGTTTCGACCGCCAGGACAATAATGTGGCTACGATGGGCAGATCTCCGGCACATGGAGTTTGGAAGGTGCTTACACTTATTGGTGAGCTTAGGAGCTTCTTCACATTTCAAGAATGCAGACAAGTTTGATGAAAACCTCAGTCTTAGTCTCACACAGCCAAGAATGAACATGACATAATCCAGCAAAGCAAATGAAAGAGGTGCCTTCCACAAGAACACTTTACATAGAGGGTGAGGCATCACTGATGTTGGAAATAAGCTGAGAATGGACACACACTGTGATGAGACGGTAGCAGACAACATTGAACACAGGCGCATGATAGCAACATCTGTGCTAAGTGGAGGGAGGGACCATGGTGTTACATCTGATTGAATACAACTTTTCTCAGCATAAAGAGGAGGCATGCACAAGAGGAGATATGAAATGGATGCCATTCTATTTACAGTGGTGAAAAGTGTATACATATGGTAAACACCTGTGCCACCGTTGTGCTCCTCGTTTTTCCCTTCCTAACTACGGCTACATTCTTGGTGCATTCTTGACATCCAGAGTGGAGGTGGAGGCAGCCTTGTTGACTGTGATGGCTTTGGCGGGCATCCTCTGGAGGGCTGAGACCTGGAGGGCCCTGGTCTGCTTTGGGTGTCCTGCCATGGGGCAGGTGCACCCTCCTCGGCCTGTGGAGCTGGAGGTGATGGAGTCACAGGAAGAGTGGATTGGGATTGGCTGGACACTCTTGGAGTCAGCCCAGTGGATGGCCTTGAGTTGTCCAGCTGCTGGTCCTCATCCTAAGAGTGCTCGAGGGCCCCTGGCTGACTGCTTGAGGAGAAGGGGCAGCTGGAGTGAGATCGAGGTGCCCTGGCCCCCTCTCGTGTGGCCAATGCTGGGTGCCACCAAAGCCTACAGCAATGGAGTGCAACTCCTGTAGCAGCACAGGCTCTATGTCCTGGGCACAGTGACCTCCATCCTACCAGTGTTGACCTCACTGTGCTGGCCTGCCGGCACTATAACCTCAGACTGAACGCGGACACACTCCTCCATCTTACACTGCAATCTGTGGAATGCAGCTGACAATCCTTCCTGATATTCCCTGACTGTCGCTGCAGCTCCACCAACTGAGTTAGGACCGGATCTGGAGGCTCGTCATCTGACTAGGACTCAACAGGATCCTGGCCTCCAGCAGTCCTCCAAGTGCTGGTGACCTTGGATGTCGCTACCTCCGCCTGCTGTGCTCATCAGTTTGTGACCCCGAGCCAGCTCTAGAACTTGCTGCCACCGAGGTGTGTGTCTCTGCGCTGGTGGAGGGTGGAGAGCGCTGTGACAGGTCCTCTCAATTACTTTGTTCAGCATCCTCATCCAAAGTGTCCTCAGGGCTAGAGATGAGGGGCTGGCTCGTGGTGTCACTGGGGCGCTTTCCAGAGGTACCTATGAAAGAGAGCAGAGAAAATTAGTGAATGGCAGGTAACTTGAAAACAGGACAATGGACTTAGTTGCATTGTCTGAGGAACCAGCTGGTGCAGGATCCTCACATGACTGTGTGCCACTGACCTTACCGTCACCACATGTATGGTCCTGGTCCTCTCCGGTCAGCTCAAGAGCCACTCCTCAAAGGGAGTGAGGGACTTTATTTTGGTCATGCATCCACTGGTCTGGGACCTCTCCCTCCTATTGTGGGTGAGCCTGTCCTGCATAAAGACAGAGGGACAGAATATGAGCAGGACACATGCCAAGGCAGAGGATAAGGATGCCTGCCTTGTGTGGGTGGTGAGAGGGGGATGGGGGCGTAAGCTGCACAGGATATGATCCCACATGTAGATGTGAAGATGTGTGTGTGAGGGAGTGAGTGGCGATGTCCCTAGGCGGAATTGTTGAGAGCATTCATCCACTTTCTGCACTGGATGGCCTCTTCTGTGCAGCGTTGGCGCTCACCACCATGGCCTTCATCTCCCAAGCTTCAGCTGAGAGGTTTGTGGACCTCCTCCAGCCATCATGGGGGTAGGGAACCTCCTGGCGGGCTTCCATGGCATCCAGAAGGCAGCCCATCGAGGCATCACTGAACTTGGGAGCAGAATGTTTCTTGGCTTTGGGGGCCATCTCTTGCCTGGATCAGTCCTGGGATGAAGACATTGAGAAAGCTGTGCAAGGGTGTGGTTTAAATATGGCGCCCAGAGTGATGATCTGCTGAGGTCATGGCGGGGCGGGCAAATCAGAGGCCTCCTGCCCCCAATAAGATATGTTCCTGGCTGATGCATAATTTAATAATCCGGGAAGCGGAAAATCAGGTGCAAAAACCCACCATTGTAGCTGGCAGGAAAAACGCCACTTTTCCTGCTCGCCACCGCACCTAGTGACAGGAGGGAAAAATCCCGCCTATTGTTGTTAAGGAGGAGGAGTATGACTTACTGGATGGAATAAACATAGGTGAGAGGTGAAAATATTAAGGAGATTAGCATCTTTGAAAGTAGATAAATCACCAGACCTGAGTGAAATGTATCCCAGGCTGTTAGAGAAGCAAAGGTAGAAATAAAGGAGGCTGTGACCACCATTTTCCAACCCTCTCTGGCTGCAGGCATGATGGTGTTGAATTGGTGGTTTGCTAATGTTGTATCTCTGTTTAACAGAGAAGAAATGAATAGAATGAGTACTTGCTGGCCAATCAGCCAATCCTTGATGGTTGGGAATTATTGGAAAAAAGTATTAATCATCTTTTAGAAAGGCACAGATTAATCAAGGGCAGTCAGCGTGGATTTTTTTTGTGACTGATTAACTTGATTGAATTTTTTGAGGTCGATGAGGGTACCATGTTTGATGTAGCATACATAGATTTTAGCAAGGCATTTAACCAGGTAGACACATGGCAAACTTTAAGTCAAAGCCCATGGGATCCAGGGGAAAGTGGCAGGTTGAATCTATAATTGACTCAGTGGCAGGAAGCAAAGGGTAATGGCTGATGAGTGTTTTTGTGATTGGAATGTTGCTTCCAGCAGGGCTTCACAGAGCTAGTGCTCAGTGTTGGGAATGTAACTTAATGGTTAAGTTATGGACCTCATAACAAAGGAGTGCTGGGCTAATGATCTGGAGACATGAGTTCAAATCCCACCACAGCTGCAGATGAATTTAAATTCAGTTTGTTCAATAAATCTGGAATAAAAAGCTGATGTTATTAACGGTGACCTTGGAACTACTGGATTTTCATAAAAACCCACTTGCTTCACTAATATCCTTTAGGGAAGAAAATCTGCTGTCCTTACTGGGTCTGGCATATGTGTGACTCCAGGACAACAGCAATATGGTTGATTATTAACTACCCTCTGAAATGCCTGGCAAGCTTCTCAGTTGTCAATAAAGCAGCTCAGCATTATCTTCTCAGGGACAGTTAGGAATGGGCAATAAATATTACATCCATAGATTGTAAACGATTTTATAAAAAACTCCTTGCTTTTGTAATAAGATCAATAATTCATACTTAAGTATAGGTGATAAGATTAAGATGTTTGTGGCGTATACAAAAACTGGCCATGTGGTTGATAGTGAGGAGCAAAGCTGTAGACTACAGGAAGATTTCAAAAGACTGGTCAGATGGGCAGAAAATTGGCAAATGGAATTCAATCCACCGAAGCGTGTGGTAATGTGTTTAGGGAGGGCAAACAAAGCAAGGGAATTTATACTGGAACTGTACAAAACATTAATTAGACCATAGCTGGAGTACTGCACACAGTTCTGGTCATCGCATTACAGGAAGGACGTGATTGCACTGGAGAGGGTATGGAGGAGATTTATGAGGATGTTACCAGCAAATAAGAATTTTAGTTTTAAGGAAAGCTTGGATAGGCTGAGGTGGTTTTGTTTAGAACAGAGGAGGCTGAGGAGAGATTTAATTGAGGTGTGTAAAATTATGAGGGGCCTAGATAGAATGGACTGGAAGAACCTATTTCATTTAGCAGAGAAGTCAATAACCAGGAGCGCAAAGATATAAAGTAATTGATAGGAGGATTAGAAGGGAATTGAGGAGAAACCTCTTCACCCAGAGGGTGGTGGGATCTGCAACTCCATACTTGCCTAAACTTTCAATTGTCTACAGATAGCAGTCTGACTGGTGGGGCAGAATTTTACATTTCGCTGGCCTGACCCGAATGGGGGGGAAAGCACGTGAGATGACATCGGGCAAGCGTCCCGATTTATCGCGCACTCACGCAAAATTGTCGCTCGGCAGGCGTGCGCAGCAGTTGGAAGAGCGGCCACTGACAATTAAGCGGCAATTAAGTTCATTAATGGTCCAAGCGTAAGTGATTTTTCGTGGCCCGTCCAACATTATGGTTGGCGGATGGGCCAATCGGCCAGACGGCCTTCACATTTGTGATGAAACATCATCCAAGGGCGGACGAAATCTCCGTTAGGGTATAAAATGAAAATAAATATCTGGGGACAGCATTTTTATGAGGTATGCTTTCAGGTGCTTGATTGTACTGCATGGGCAATTTTTGCAGCATTTTTGTGCTTCCTTTTATTATTTGGAGGTCTGCAGCTCCCTGAGGCATCTGTCTGTCCTCAGGGAGCTCAGTGGAAGCGCTCACCAGCTCCCGTGGTAACGTTGGCCCCCACCCTCTTCCCACCCCCACCAGCAGTGCTGAGCCTTTCTCCGGGTGAGTTTTGCACTGGTTGGCTAGCCAGCGTGAAATCTCAGTCAGCAGCCGATTGAGGTTGGCGGACCATTTCCCATCCACTCCCAGGCACGGCCAATCGGCCGCGCCTGACAAGCGCAATATTCAGGCCATGGTGTACCTTTCAGGTGACTTAAAGGCTTTTGTTGTAATCAGTTGCTTTCATAAATCCTCTACCAGCAGCCACAATGCTCCCCCATTTAATATGTACAGGCTGGTACTCGTGATTCTGGGTCCCCCCATTGATGCATGCAGCCAATGTGTACTATGAGCAGTGCTAGATTCATGCAGAAACCATGATAATAAGCAGGCAGCAAGCAGTTAACGAGCAATCAACTGCACGGGTTAAGTATAAATTGCAGTCTCTGCGCCCCATTTTGGAGGTATCCAATTTTACTCCTAAGCATTTCTTCTAATTTTCCTAGTTAGTTTGACAGACTTATCTAACTTAGGAGAACAGCAAAAGTTATTTTTAATTGTCAGGGATCTGCTCACCAGTTTTTCCCTTGATGGTTGTGCAATGCTTTGAGGTTATTTGCTGGAGGCACAGTCATGAGAGGAGATGAGAGTAAAAAGATTTTATTTAACTTATATATAGAATTGGGCTTTGGCATTTGATTCTCATAATACTAAGGGCAGAATTTTTACCTCATCGGGCGGGTGCGGCAGGCGGGCCTGAGAGGGGCTGTGCAATGGAGCGCCGCCCACGATCAGGCCCCAACCATGATTTCACGTTGGGCTGGCCAATTAACGGCCAGCCAGCATGAAATGTGCACTGAAACACTCAGCGCTGCCTGGGGGGTCGGGGGGTGGCGGGGGAGGGAAGGGTGAGGGCGGAAGTCAGCGCATGCACTCAGGTGTGCTCAGTGAAAGCTCCCTGAATGCACAGAGCTGCCTCAGCGAGCTGAAGGTTTTTCACATTACAAGTGAAGACTTGAAAAATAAGGAAAACATGTCCCCTCATGTGACTCTGTCACATGAGGGGACATGTTAAAAATAAGTTTTTGTTTTTTTAATCACTGGTCAAAACCTTATCCCACCTGTGGATGAGGTTGTGCAAAAAACACAAAGGCCGCTTGGTCTATATTGAAAAATTTGATTTAATTAATTGACTAAGGGCCTTAATAGGCCTCTTAATTGTCAGCGAGCATGCTGCCTCCTCTCGCACGCACCTGCCAAGCGAAATATAGCGAGAGCGTGTGATGATGTTGGGACGCCCACCCTCGTCATCGTGCACTATTTTACTCCCGATTGGGTCAGGTGCACGCCCGCCAGACAAGGGAAAAATTCTGCCCTAAGTTTCACAATAACCAACAGATACTTGTTGCGATCAATATGGCAGTTTGCCATCCACTGTTCCAAAAGGGAGGTCACTGAGGCTCTCCAGTCAAAGAGATCTAACTATAGTTCATTCTCTCTTGATAGAGAGCAACAGGTGGACTGAGCATGTGACTTCACAAGGAATGTAGGCTTCCCCATGGTGCAGAGTGTCACTGATGTAATGCGCATCACTTTGTAAGCACCCTATGTCAATTCAGAGATGTACTGCAAAAGAAAGGTTTCACTCCCTCAACATCCAGCTGGTATGTGACTACACACATAGAATCACACAGAGCAATACGTGGACTAATCTTGCTGATGCCTTCCCTATTCAACTCATCGCTCCCAACCCTACTTCCTTCTGCGTTCACTCCTAGAAAAAACTCTCTCCCAATTCACTTACAAACTGCAGTTTCAAAACGCCAACTGTCAAGCTGTTGGCCCTCCATTCACCACTGCATTTTATTTCTACAACTCAACCATCTGTCACTTCCCACCAGCCCCATAAAAACTACTGCTTTCTCTCACTTTGACTGTTCCCCCGGTTCAGCTTTCATCTCCATCCCTTTGGGGATATGGCAGACAACTGGTTTAATCAATCACTACCAGATCTGGCTGGACCACAATAAGAAATACCAGACACAAAAGCAAAATACTGCAGATGCTGAAAATCTGACATAAAAGCACTACCGGGGCCTGTTCTCATCTGTCAAAACTGCTTACAATCCAAGGATCATCCTGGAATGCAAAGATAACCCCCGGCTACTCTTCTCCACTGCAAACAATCTTCTTAAACCCCTATCCCCATCTCCTCCACCTACTTCCAGCAACAATGCAAGGAACTTATCAACTTCTTTGACCCTAAGGCCTGGATTTTTGCGGATATGGAAAGGTTCCATGCCTTAGCCATAATGGCGCCAGAACTCTGAATCCAGAAGTCCCACCCCCAAATCTGGAGCCCACCATTTTTGCAGGGTGGGTGGAGGGGTGTGGAAGAACAGGGGCAAGATGTATTTCGCACATGCATGGTTCACGGGGGAAGTGGTACATTTAAAGGTGTAGCTGCCTTCTAACAGAAGTGATTTTCATCAGAGAGATTCCTGGAACACGACTTGTGAGACTTGCGACTTTCAGCAAATGATGTAAACCTAGAGGAGTTCTTTGGAGGGGTCAGGTACCCTTTTGGAGAGGTCAGGTACCCTTTTGGAGGGGTCAGGTATCCTTTTAGAGGGGTCAGGTACCCTTTTAGAGGGGTCAGTTATCCTTTTGGAGAAGTCAGGTATTCTTTTGGAGGGGTCACGAATCCTTTTGGAGATGTCAGGTATTCTTTTGGAGAGGTCAGGTATTCTTTTGGAGGGGTCAGGTATCCTTTCGGAGAGATCAGTTTCCCTTTTGTGGAACTTTAAAAATATTCACCAAATGCCACTGTACTTTGACAAATTCAAGCATAGTTGTGTGGCTGACACCCGAGGAATTTTGAAGGGGGGGCCTGTGACTTTGGAAGGGCAGATATTTTTGGCCCTCCTTACTTGGGCATCCAGGTGGGAGGAAGAAGAGTGTGCCAGATAAGGGGGAGGCTGCGCATTGTGGCAAAGAAGCTGCAAAATGGGGGTGGCACCTTTGCATATTCATATCACAGAGGCATGTGAGTTGGAGCAACGTATGGCCAGAGGGAGGAGACAAGTCTTGGGGTTGGAGGAAGCACAGTACACACCAGACAGGAAAAGGAGGAGGAGGACAACCAGGTTTTACCCTGGGATAAGGGTCTACCGACTGCAGAGTTCATATTTGGACATGATTGAAAACTAATGCAGTAGGTGGCCCCGATTTATTTGGTAATTGGTTACCGAGATATGTGTCATGGTGTAACAAGATCTGACACCGCAGTCTGCCAATCCACATGCCCTGCCAGTGGCACTGAAAGTCACAGTAACTGAATTTTTTGCAGCTTGCTCTTTTCAGGGTTCAGCAGGAGGTCTGTGTGGAATCACAGTCAGTTACACATGGGTGCATCAAGACAGTCTCAGATGCCCTTTTTGCTCAGATAGAGGAGCACATCCCAATGGATGTGGTGGCGGAGACACAGAGGGACAAGGGGGTTGCTGAATTACAGGCTTCCCTCAAGTGCAGGGGCAATCAACTGCACTCACATCGCCATAAGGACACCAAGTCATTGGCCTGATACCTTCATAAACAGGGAATCCTTCCACTCCCTGAATGCACAGGTGGTGTGCGACCACATCAAGGTTTTCCTGCATGTCTGTGCACAGTACCCTGGAAGCTGCCATGACTCTTTTATCCTGAGGAATTCCCAACTGCCTCAGCTTTTTCAGACACCATCACAGGTCCGTGGTTGGCTTCTGGAGGACAAGGGTGAGTTGGCTGATGACTCTCTCCAGGCAATTGCAAATGGAGCCCGAAAGAACAACTTGTGCTAACCCGCAATACAATAGAGCAGGCTATTGGCATTTTGAAAATTCACTTTAGGTGCCTTGATTGTGTTGGAGGCATCTCCTGTGATGGTCTCCAAAATAGTCATCATGTGCTGCATGCTACACAACATGGTGCAGTGGAGAGGCATATATCCAGAGGGGGCAGAAGCTGGGCCTATAGCTAAAACAACTGTGGAGAAGGAAGATGGTGAGGAGGAGGAGATCCTTTCCAGACTCATGGAGATGACACACAAGAGGAGGAAACGTGTGACAGTGGGAGACCAGTTGAGGGCAAGCCAGTGTAGACATAACAGATTCTTTACAGAAGGGAGCCATCATCAGAAGCCTGCTAATTCAGAGCAGATTCTCCTATGCTCTTGAAAGGTCACAAATCACATCAGCCAGTCCTTGGTGAGAAGCTTCCACATAATAAACCTTTAACATGGAAGCCACACTTCCTCAGGGAAATGCGCATCTCCAAAAAGAGGTAAACCAACTGCACATACTGAAAGTCAGTACCAGCAACATGGTTAAAACCATGACCATTGTAACCTTTGGGCTCAACAACGTGCACAAATGTCCTTCACAACCTGGACCATTCAACATGTATGTTAGAGGCTGTCAATGAGCAGGAGAAAATGCCACCTTGTGCCCAGTCAAACCATACCCAGTATGCCAAGTGTGCCAATAGGAAGCATGACTTTACACCCAAGACCTTCAGGTATGAAAACAAAAAACTAAAAACAAAAAATTACTGCGGATGCTGGAAATCCAAAACAAAAACAGAATTACCTGGAAAAACTCAGCAGGTCTGGCAGCATCGGCGGAGAAGAAAAGAGTTGACGTTTCGAGTCCTCATGACCCTTCAGCAGAACTGAGTAAAGTTAGGAAAGGGGTGAAATATAAGCTGGTTTAAGGTTGGAGGGCGGGGGTGGGGGGTGGGGGGGGGGAGGGGGTGGGGAGAGAAGTTGGGGGGGTGTGTAGGGACAAGCAAGCAGTGATAGGAGCAGATAATCAAAAGATGTCACAGACAAAAGGAACAAAGAGGTGTTAAAGGTGGTGATATTATCTAACAAAATGTGCTAATTAAGAATGGATGGCAGGACACTCAAGGTACAGCTCTAGTGGGGGTGGGGTGGAAAGACTGACAGGGTATTACAGTTATAGATTTAAAAATAATGGAAATAGGTGGGAAAAGAAAAATCTATATAAATTATTGGAAAAAGCAAAAGGGAGGGGGAAGAAATGGGAAGGGGGTGGGGATGGGGGAGGGAGTTTAAGATCTAAAGTTGTTGAACTCAATATTCAGCCCGGAAGGCTGTAAAGTGCCTAGTCGGAAGATGAGGTGCTGTTCCTCCAGTTTGCGTTGGGCTTCACTGGAACAATGCAGCAAGCCAAGGACAGACATGTGGGCAAGAGAGCAGGGTGGAGTGTTAAAATGGCAAGCAACAGGGAGGTTTGGGTCTTTCTTGCGGACAGACCGCAGGTGTTCTGCAAAGCGGTCGCCCAGTTTGCGTTTGGTCTCTCCAATGTAGAGGAGACCGCATTGGGAGCAACGAATGCAGTAGACTAAGTTTGGGGAAATGCAAGTGAAATGCTGCTTCACTTGAAAGGAGTGTTTGGGCCCTTGGACGGTGAGGAGAGAGGAAGTGAAGGGGCAGGTATTGCATCTTCTGCGTGGGCATGGGGAGGTGCCATAGGTGGGGGTTGAGGAGTAGGGCATGATGGAGGAGTGGACCAGGGTGTCCCGGAGGGAACGATCCCTACGGAATGCCGCCGGGGGGATGAAGGGAAGATGTGTTTGGTGGTGGCATCATGCTGGAGTTGGCGGAAATGGCGGAGGATGATCCTTTGAATGCGGAGGCTGGTGGGGTGATAAGTGAGGACAAGGGGGACCCTATCATGTTTCTGGGAGGGAGGAGAAGGCGTGAGGGCGGATGTGCGGGAGATGGGCTGGACACGGTTGAGGGCCCTGTCAACGACCGTGGATGGGAAACCTCGGTTAAGGAAGAAGGAGGACATGTCAGAGGAACTGTTTTTGAAGGTAGCATCATCAGAACAGATGCGATGGAGGCGAAGGAACTGACAGAATGGGATGGAGTCCTTACAGGAAGCTGGGTGTGAGGAGCTGTAGTCGAGGTAGCTGTGGGAGTCGGTAGGCTTGTAATGGATATTGGTGGACAGTCTATCATCAAAAATTGAGACAGAGAGGTCAAGGAAGGGAAGGGAAGTGTCAGAGATGGACCATGTGAAAATGATGGAGGCGTGGAGATTGGAAGCAAAATTAATACATTTTTCCAGGTCCCGACGAGAGCATGAAGCCGCACCGAAGTAATCATCGATGTACCTGAGAAAGAGTTGTGGGAGGGGGCCGGAGTAGGACTGGAACAAGGAATATTCCACATACCCCATAAAGAGACAGGCATAGCTGGGGCCCATGCGGGTACCCATAGCCACACCTTTTATTTGGAGGAAGTGAGAGGAGTTAAAGGAGAAATTGTTCAGTGTGAGAACAAGTTCAGCCAGACGGAGGAGAGTGGTGGTGGATGGGGATTGTTGGGGCCTCTGTTCAAGGAAGAAGCTAAGGGCCCTCAGAACATCCTGGTGGGGGATGGAGGTGTAGAGGGACGGGACGTCCATGGTGAAGAGAAAGCGGTTGGGGCCAGGGAACTGGAAATTGTTGATGTGACGTAAGGTGTCAGAGGAATCACGGATGTAGGTGGGAAGGGACTGGACAAGGGGAGAGAGAAGGGAGTCAAGATAACGAGAAATGAGTTCCATGGGGCAGGAAGAGGCTGACACGATCGGTCTGCCGGGACAGTTCTGTTTGTGGATTTTGAGTAGGAGGTAGAAGCGGGCCGTCCAAGGTTGGGCGACTATCAGGTTGGAAGCTGTGGGAGGAAGATCTCCAGAGGAGATGAGGTCAGTGACAGTCCTGGAAACAATGGCTTGATGTTCAGTGGTGGGGTCATGGTCCAGGGAGAGTAAGGAGGAAGTGCCTGCGAGTTGACGCTCAGCCTCCGCGAGGTAGAGGTCAGTGCGCCAGACAACAACAGCACCACCCTTGTCAGCGGGTTTGATGACAATGTTGGGGTTGGACCTGAGAGAACGGAGTGCAGTAAATTCAGAGAGAGACAGATTAGAATGGGTGAGAGGAGCAGAGAAATTGAGACGACTAATGTCACGCCGACAGTTCTCAATGAAAAGATCAAGAGAAAGTAAGAAGCCAGAGGGAGGGATCCAGGTGGAGGGAGAATATTGGAGGTGGGTAAAAGGATCCAGGTATGATTGTATGCACTAACAGTATTGCAGCAGTGCACCTTGTGCAGGGTGATGCCACATCTGTGTTAGAACAACTTAGACAACAACTCCTTCAACTACCTTTCACATTTTTCTACCATTGGCATCCAGTGTCAGGATTGTGTGACATCTGCCACATGCATTGCTAAATACCTCAGCTTCCTGTGAATCTACTGGGATCGGTGGCCACCATTGGGACTACAGCAGGTCCTCTGAAGAAAAGAAGCCAGGAGCACTGAACAAGCTAAGCCCAGGCTGACAGGCCATAGCAAGTGGGATGGGGGGTAGGGGTAGTAAATGCAGGGTGGAGGGGAAAAGCAGGGAGGTGCATACCTTGGATGGAGGGGTGCACAGGGGGTTCAAAAAGTAGGCATCCTCCCATTGCTTGGCCATCAGTTCACAGGTTTCACCTGGCGTGCTGCACACTTGGCACTGACCTCCCTTGCTGTGTGTAAAATGCTAGCAGCAGAAGCAGGAGGTCCTTAACTGGCCATTAATTGACCACTTAAGAGCCTCAATTGGCCTGTGGACGAGTGGGCCGCCCGACACCTTTCCCGCTGCTGGTGAAGTCACAGCATGGGCAGGAAGAGGCGGGTAAGTGGTGGCCACTGTTTCACTGCCATGCCAACCAATTTTATGACCTATGGACCATAAGACCATAAGACCATGAGACATAGGAGCAGAAATTAGGCCATTCGGTCCATCGGGTCTGCTCCGCCATTCAATCTTGGCTGATAAGTTTCTCAACCTCATTCTTCCGCCTTCTCCCCGTAACCTTTGATCCCCTTACCAATCCCCTTACCAATCAAGAACCTATCTATCTCGGTCTTAGAAGACTAAGAAAACAAAAACCTTCAATGGAATCTGAACCGAAAGAAGCTCCCAGTTCCCAACTAACCAAGATGCTACAGATGCTGAGAAAATCCACCACAGAAACCTCCAGAGAGAAGAGCATGGAAGCTAAGGGCAGAAGCTTTTCTGCAGTAGAAGACGGCATCAGCATGGAGGGTTCATTGCCTGCAAGGGTGAGCTAAATCCTTTTCATCCCCAGGTTGCAGCCAGCCCTGAGAAGCCCCTTTTACTAATTCAGTCGGAAGCGCCATTTGAATGAAACTCATTGCTAATCCCGATTCCCTGACTCTGAGCCTCAACATGGGGCTTCCAAATTGAACAGAAAAAATAAATTAACAGTGAACTTACTCTACTCTCAGGAACCGCATGACCATCCAAATCCTTAAACAGGAAGCCTGCGATTCATTCAAACATCTTGCTACTTGCAACACTAGCTCACTGATTAAATCCAGTTGACAGGCCGCGGACCCAAGCAGCCATTGTTGACAATTCTTCTTCCAAAACGTGCCACCGCCATTTTGCGAAGCTCCCCAAAACCGGCAATCGCGGGAAATCCATTGCTCTGCAGTGAATGGCGATGCCATCTTGGAAGCCTGTAACCTCTTAAAGCTTTACCGCACAATTAAAATCTTTAATATGGATCACACTTCCACACTTCTAACTCACTGGGGCTCGCCCAAGGCCCAGGTCAGTCACTAAATTTGAGGCATCGAAGGGAAATATTTTTATGGAACAGCATTGCTCCAGACTTCAGCAAAAAGCCTGCAGACCTACAAACTAGGGGATATCTTACCTTAGACAGGGCAATCCAGCTAGCTAGACAGCCTGAGCTATCTGCACAACACAGGACAATCCAAAGGGGAAAGAATACAACTTGGGACAGAAGCCAAACCTTAGTCCAGCTTTAGGTCACAAAGACGCAGCAGCAATCCAAGTCAAGGAAAGCAATTCCTGAACTGCCCAGCAGAGTGACCTTGCCAGTGCTGCAGTGCGAAGCATCCTCGCAGGAAAGATCCGTGTCCTGGGAGAACTGCCCAATGCTTCCACTGCAACTGACAGGGACACTTTGGTAAACTGTGCAAGTCAAAACCCCAGCACCGGGGGTTCCGGTGGTCCCAAAGGTCATCCACAAGGCCGAGACCAAAAACCCAGAAGATACACGGACAGGCTTCTTGGGTAACATCAGAGAATGTGGCTCTTCATTTTGGAATGGTAGGTTAGACAAAGGAGAGCCAATGGATGTTATCTACTTGGACTTCCAGAAGGCCTTTGACAAGGTGCCACACAGGAGGCTGCTCAGTAAGATAAGAGCCCATGGTGTTAGAGGCAAGGTACTAGCATGGATAGAAGATCGGCTGTCTGGCAGGAGGCAGAGAGTGGGGATAAGGGGGTCCTTCTCAGGATGACGGCAAGTGACTAGTGGAGTTCCGCAGGGGTCAGTGTTGGGACCACAACTTTTCACTTTATACATTAATGATCTAGATGAAGGAACTGAGGGCATCCTGGCTAAGTTTGCAGATGATACAAAGATAGATGGAGGGACAGGTAGTATTGAGGAGGCAGGGAGGCTGCAGAAGGATTTGGACAGGTTAGGAGAATGGGCAAAGAAGTGGCAGATGGAATACAACGTGGGTAAGTGTGAGGTCATGCACTTTGGTAGGAAGAATAGAGGCATAGGCTATTTTCTAAATGGGGAGAGAATTCAGAAATCTGGAGTACAAAGGGACTTGGGAGTCCTAGTCCAGGATTCTCTTAAGGTTAACTTGCAGGTTGAATCGGTAGTTAGGAAGGCAAATGCAATGTTGGCATTTATTTCGAGGGACTAGAATATAAAAGCAGGGATGTGCTGCTGAGGCTTTATAAGGCTCTGGTCAGACCACATTTAGAATATTGTGAACAATTTTGGGCCCCGTATCTCAGGAAGGATGTTCTGGCCCTGGAGAGGGTCCAGAGGAGGTTCACGAGAATGATCCCAGGAATGAAAGGCTTAACATATGAGGAACGTTTGAGGACTCTGGGTCTATACTCGATGGAGTTTAGAAGGATGAGGGGGGATCTGATTGAAACTTACAGAATACTGAAAGGCCTGGATAGAGTGGATGTGGGGAAGATGTTTCCATTAGTAGGAGAGACTAGGACCCAAGGACACAGCCTCAGAGTAAAGGGAAGACCTTTTAGAACAGAGATGAGGAGAAACTTCTTTAGCCAGAGAATGGTGAATCTATGGAATTCATTGCCACAGAAGGCTGTGGAGGCCAGGTCATTGAGTGTATTTAAGACCGAGATAGATAGGTTCTTGATTGGTAAGGGGATCAGAGGTTACGGGGAGAAGGCGGTAGAATGGGGTTGAGAAACTTATCAGCCATGATTGAATGGCGGAGCAGACTCGATGGGCCAAATGGCCTAATTTCTGCTCCTATGTCTTATGGTCTTATGGACTTATGGAATTCTGATATCCTGGTAAATGGTCATCTAGCAAACTTTAAATTAGATTCAGGAGCCAGTGTGACAAGCCTGTCAGACAAGGAACCATGGCTAAAAGCCTCAAACTTTAAACAACAGACACTCCACTCCATGTGACAGGAGGACTCCGCCTTTTTGTAAAGGACACCCTGCAGGCCACTCTGCAGCACAGGAACAAAGCAATCCATGCAACCCTCTTTGTGGTCCCTCTTTGTGGTCCACAATCAGGATTACTCTCTGTTAAGCCGTAACGCCTATATCAAGCTTAACCTCCTGCAATGGATTGATGAGCTCAGCTGCCATGTGCTGGCTCCAAATACAGATGAGAGTCCCTGAAGCTCTTCAAGAGAGCAGTCCTACAGACAAAAGCAAGCTTCTGCCTACAACAGACAGCACTGCACCAGACACTTGCCGCAGCTGCAATAGGGTGACAATGTCTGGATCCTGGACCTCAGGAGACAAGGAATGGTCCTCCACTGGAATGAGGACGAATCCTGGTCCTACCAGATTTGCATGAGAGGGCAGTCAGATGCAACAGGAGTAGCCTCTGGCCTTTACCTAGACAGGCTCCCTCCATTGCATCTTGGAGCACTATTGGTGAGGATACTTAAATGCCAGTTCCCCTGTCTTGTTCCCTTGCATGACTCACCCAATAAGACCTTCACCTACTAGACTATGATCCTTGACCTACCACCCTACCACATCCCACTACCCCCTCTGACTGTGACTGTTCCCTCCTATCACCAATTACCCTGAGTTCTCCCCCCAGCATCCCACTGTCAACACCACCGACCCCACCCTCTAAGACACTCTCCCCCACCACCAGTCTTCCTCAGACATTCTTGCCCACCTTCCCTAGACACTTTATCCCCCCGCTTCCCTGAGTATTCTTCCTCCTGCCCCAGACACTCTCCACACCCTTCCCCTGTGAGTCTGCCTCCCCTGTCCAGTGTTCGCTCCAACTTTTCACCCTAACCCCCCCTCCCCAGCCTTCGCCTGCCTCCCTTGTCCAACCTTGGCACAGTGTTTGCTAACGGCATGAGTGAATTTATGTGAGGTGGCCAAGAAGGAGAAAGCAACATCTACTGACCTCAAAGTCGTGCCAGAAGTGAAGCTTGCCAGGTGCACGCCACTTATATACAGATGTAAAACAGACCATTCCAAATTCTCGCTGGCAGGAATTCAATTTGGAGGATGAACTTAGTTCCGGTGAGGTGGCCTTATAATGAGCATGCATGAGATCCACATGCATGCAAATGAGTTCCCGTCGTTGTCATCAGGAAGCTCGACCCGTCTTTAAGACGTCTTGAAAGTCGGGAGAATAGAATTCCAACAGTTTATCCTGTTATTGGGAAACAGATTTTTTTGCCTCCTGCCAAATTAAGAGCCTTCGCCCGCTACGATTCCTGCTGCTGCTGGGATGGGAAAATTCCACCCAATGGTTCAATGTATGGTAGCACTGCTGCAAATTCCATTCTCTTTCGAAGTTCAGCTGTGTTGCAATTTTTCAAGGATGACAAATTTACTTCATCAATTGAAACACATTGCATGGAATTTAATTTAATTTTTAAAGTTATGAAGACAGGCATATCATGAGGAAAACAAAAAGCTAAAAGCTACTGCGGATGCTGGAAATCCAAAACAAAAACAGAATTACCTGGAAAAACTCAGCAGGTCTGGCAGCATCGGCGGAGAAGAAATCAGTTAACATTTCGAGCCTTCATGGCCCTTCAGCAGAACTGAAGCATAGTTAGAAGGGAGAAATATAAACTGGTTTAAGGTGGGTGGGGCAGGGGGGTGGGGGGGGTGGGGAGAGAGACATTGAGGGTGTGGTGATTGTGGAGATGAGCAGATAATCAAAAAATGTCACAGACAAAAGGGTCAAAGAGGTGTTGAAGGTGGTGATATTTGTCTAAGAAAAGTGCTAATTAAGAATGGAAGACAGGATACTCAAAGTACAGCTCTAGTGGGGGTGGGGTGGAAAGACTAACAAGGTTTTAGTTTTAGATTTAAAAATAATGGAAATAGGTGGGGAAAGAAGAATCTATATAAATTATTGGAAAAAAAAAGCGGGGGTTGGGGTAGGGGGGGGTGGGGAGAAACGGGGTGGGGATGGGGGGAGGGGGAGTTTAAGATCTAAAGTTGTTGAATTCAATATTCAGCCCGGAAGGCTGTAAAGTGCCTAGTCGGAAGATGAGGTGCTGTTCCTCCAGTTTGCGTTGGGCTTCACTGGAACAATGCAGCAAGCCAAGGACAGACATGTGGGCAAGAGAACAGGGTGGAGTGTTAAAATGGCAAGCGACAGGGAGGTTTGGGTCTTTCTTGCGGACAGACCGCAGGTGTTCCGCAAAACGGTCGCCCAGTTTGCGTTTGGTCTCTCCAATGTAGAGGAGACCGCATTGGGAGCAACGAATGCAGTAGACTAAGTTAGGGGAAATGCAAGTGAAATGCTGCTTCACTTGAAAGGAGTGTTTGGGCCCTTGGACGGTGAGGAGAGAGGAAGTGAAGGGGCAGGTATTGCATCTTCTGCGTGGGCATGGAGAGGTGCCATAAGTTGGGGTTGAGGAGTAGGGGGTGATGGAGGAGTGGACCAGGGTGTCCCGGAGGGAACGATCCCTACGGAATGCCGTCAGGGGGGGGTGAAGGGAAGATGCGTTTGGTGGTGGCATCATGCTGGATTTGGCGGAAATGGTGGAGGATGATCCTTTGAATGCGGAGGCTGGTGGGGTGATAAGTGAGGACAAGGGGGACCCTATCATGTTTCTGGGAAGGAGGAGAAGGCGTGAGGGAGGATGCGCGGGATATGGGCCGGACACGGTTGAGGGCCCTGTCAACGACCGTGGATGGAAAACCTCGGTTAAGGAAGAAGGAGGACATGTCAGAGGAGCTGTTTTTGAAGGTAGCGTCATCAGAACAGATGCGACGGAGGCGAAGGAACTGAGAGAATGGGATGGAGTCTTTACAAGAAGCGGGGTGTGAGGAGCTGTAGTCGAGGTAGCTGTGGGAGTCGGTAGGCTTGTAATGGATATTGGTGGACAGTCTATCATCAGAAATTGAGACAGAGAGGTCAAGGAAGGGAAGAGAAGTGTCAGAGATGGACCATGTGAAAATGATGGAGGGGTGGAGATTGGAAGCAAAATTAATAAATTTTTCCAGGTCCCGACGAGAGCATGAAGCAGCACTGAAGTAATCATCGATGTACCGGAGAAAGAGTTGTGGGAGGGGGCCGGAGTAGGACTGGAACAAGGAATGTTCCACATACCCCATAAAGAGACAGGCATAGCTGGGGCCCATGCGGGTACCCATAGCCACACCTTTTATTTGGAGGAAGTGAGAGGAGTTAAAGGAGAAATTGTTCAGTGTGAGAACAAGTTCAGCCAGACGGAGGAGAGTAGTGGTGGATGGGGATTGTTGGGGCCTCTGTTCAAGGAAGAAGCTAAGGGCCCTCAGACCATCCTGGTGGGGGATGGAGGTGTAGAGGGATTGGACATCCATGGAGGACGTCATATCATGAGGAATGATGGCTAAGGTAACATAAAATATCATTTGAAAAATTTGGGAATCTAGTCAAATGGTTTCATAAATTCAGGTAGCAGGAGACCTCCACAAGAGACCCATGGGACCCAGAAATCAAGTAAGTGGTGATGGTAATAACCAAAGGTGACCGGGGAGGAGACAGGGGTGAAGCCTATGGCAAGGGAGGCCCAAGGTTTCCTTCTGACGCATGGAGGAACACTCCTGCTTCTGGTCCTCAAGGAAACTTAAAAAATACATTTTAAACTTGCCTTGCTGGGCCTTCCAGCAGGTTTAGCTTTGGTGGGGAAGGCTAAACAAAAGCGGCTGTGGTGTTACCCTACTCAGGCTTTAGGTTGAAATCACAGGTCAGGGTCCCAATAATGTTATTGGAGACTGTTCTGGTTATCTGAAGAGGGCCCTCATGCTTTCATTAATTCACAATGTTTATTGGCCCAGATTATTTGATTTAATTTGTTGCAAATTTTTCTTCATCTCTTTGATGCTTTCTATAAACTGCAAAATGACTGTTTGTAGATAAATGACTGAAATTTGCAAAACTTGTTTTGGCAGATCAGCATAAGCTTTATGAATAGAGACCATAGTGTTATAACTCGAGGCTTTATGTGGGTCAATTTAGCTCTACACAAAAGGAAGTTTTAACTGACTTACATTCCAATGAGAAAAATCTGCAGTGCCCTTCTTACCTTCAACAATTAATATTATTATTATATAAGAGCCTATTAACTGTAACTTTTAATTCTTTGCGTGTAAGAGTCCAGGCTCTAGCCTGAACAATCACTTATAAAATTGCAGTGAAACAGCCCATGTGTGCCTTTTATTGTTGACATGTAAATAATTGTCACACTAGGCAAGAAAAAATCACTCTAATAAAATTAAGTTCTTTGTTTTAAATGGTAGATCTGTAAACAGTTAGACTATTTATCTGAAGTCAATTCAACATTCATTAGTGGAAAAATCTCTTAAATAGCCATGAAGACCCAAGTTACTGTTTACATTACAGTTAGTCTGTTACCTGATTTATACCATTTGTTAAAATTCAGATTTGAAGCTTGTTATTTAAAAAGAAAAAGTTTGGAATGGCTGGGACCAGATACTGTCAGATTTTTTCTTGATCTGGGATGGAAATGCTGCCAAGCTTATAAAGGTTTTGACAAAAAAGTACAATCCAGAAAAAGGTGCAATTTTAACTCCAGGCCAGGTAGTGACTTTTGGGCCCCAATATTTCCAGGAAGCAGTGGGAGAGTGCAGTACTGCCGGTGAAACCCAGAAATCCCGGGAATATGCTGATGCTAATGAATTTAACTGAACATCATCATTTTCTTATTCTGTTTCCCACTTGACAGTTGGCCAAGCTGAAAGCTCTCCAGCTGCAAGTTGGCAAAACCAGAGATAGGTGTCTACAGTTGGGGAGTGTCCCAATTATGGCGGGGGATCTTGGGACTCAGCAGCATGCAGAGAGGAAGGGAGGGAGGGGGTTGTAATACTATGGCATGGATTGTTAAGGGTATGCTAATTATATTATCAAGTTTAAGGATATACAGGTGAAGGGCATTGATCGATTAAGTACCATGAGCACATATAAAGAAAGACTTCCTTTGAAGATTTTTCTTTCATTACAGTGCCCCGCTGTCAATTTGTTTAATTAGGTAATTTGTTAATTAGACTATTTTATTTTATTGGTATACTCAAAAAAGTATAAAGAGAGTCAGGGGTGGAGTGTAACATCAGCCTAGGGAATGACACTTTAATTTAATTTGTTAAGTTTCCATTGAAGATTTTGTTTTTTTAGTTACAGTGCCCCTTTAAGGGGTTGATCATCAGATATTTAGTTTATTAGTTTTAACTGCTGCTTAAAAGAGTATAAAGAAAGACTTGGGGGGATGGTATAGTGGTAATGTCATTCGATTGGCAATCCCGTGGCACAGACTGATGTTCTGGGGACATGGGCTTAAATCTCTCTTTGGCAGCCACTGGAACCTATTCCTTTAAAGGGTTGTCTTTTGTTACAGCACCCCTTTGAGAGGTTATCAATTTGCTTAATTAGTTAATTTTATAATTAGACTATTTTATTTTATTTGCATACCCAAAAGAGTATAAAGAAAGACTTAAGGAGATCTTGTGGTGCAGTAGGTAGCAACCCTACCTTGGAGCCAGGACTTCTGGGTTCAGGTCCCACTCCTGGATGCAATGGCCACGTAAGGTGTGTTCATAACATGGCCCAACAGGCTGAATATCAACTTATCAATCCTTCCAATATGCCTATGACAGGTGGTAAGAGTGGGAGAGCCTCCTGGTCAGCCATCCTTGATGTGGAATGGTGCCCTTCAAGCTATAGCTTCTGGTGACTGTCGCAGGAAGAACTGGCTATGGAAACAGACATAAGCGCATACTTTGTCTGTTCCATGTGTCAATAGGTGCAGAAACCTTCTAAGTCTATCAAGAAAGACTTCTGGGACACTGGATGTTGGCTAGGGAGGAGAAGGCTAATATATAATGTTGCAGCCTTTAAAAAAGTCTAATACTAAGTTTCCTGCTTAATTACCTGGCTTCAGAATGAATTACCATTATATTGAGGGGGTGGATGGGTGGTCTCCTAGATCGGGGGGACAGAGCCAAAGATTGTGAGGCAGAGCAGATGTCAGACTATCAATCAGCATATTGTCAGGAGGGAAGCAAAGATCACAGGTTAGAAAGGATGGGAGATCAACCTAGCAATCAAGAGGGATGAAGGTAGTCATGGCAAGATCACTGAGAGGGGGTTAAATCACATTAGGTTTGGTGTGGAACCAGTGGGGAGTGTGTCTCTCCTCTTAGCTCATTAACAGTGCTATACAAAACAATTTCTTGGATGCTTCTGTCTCCATTTCAGTGTCTGGTTTACCAAGCTCTGGCCTGGCTAACATTAAATTTAAATCAGACTCCCAATTTCATGGTGTTATAAATATTCTAATGAAATGACCCATCGCTTGAGAGCAGGGCTCAGGCGTGCCATACAACCTGCCACTATATAAATGGCAGCAAGCATGTATGAGGTGTGTTGTGGTTGTGTTACATGATTTTTAATTATTAATTGCCCCCCTGGCCCTCCCTGACTTGTCCTGGTGGGGTGGTTAAAATTACAGGTAAGCCACCAGGTTATCTGAGGTCTCTCAGGAAGTTCTACCAGAGGAGGTCAGGATGAGGATAGAAATTATCTCCTCAACAAGTACCAGGAGGATCTCCAAAACGGCACTCGCAATCAAAAGAGGCTGTGAAGGATTTTCGCTTCAGGAGTAGTGCAGGAAATACTTCAGTTGTCTCACAAGAATATCTAAGGATCATACATCTCTTCATTTCAATTCTCTCCATATTATATGGCAACATTCTAGCTTTCCTCCTCTAATACTCTCAACACATTCCTCCCCTCCATTGTCACCCAGCACAAGGCCACAGTATACTGCCATTTCATCCTTATCACAGCTCTGCTGAAGGCATTGGATGAGCACTAGTTCTTCACTCTATGACTTCAACATTAACTGGAGTCATAGAGTGAGGAAACCTTCTGTTAAGAGCAACACCGTGGGTTGATCACTTGGGAGACAAAATAATTCACTACAATATTGCTTTAGGAATTAAAATCAGCACCTCTATTACACTTGCAACTTTGGCTTGTATTTTCCTTTCATTAAAGCTTCTTAGTCCACATTGTCAGAATGTCATTAACATAGAGGTTGGCTGAATGGTTTCAATCTTCTTCAATGTAGAACAAAGGGAGCAGTGAAGGACTCTTAATGTTGAGAGGATTTCCTGGCTTTTCAGGTAGGGCAGTTTAGGAGGCCACCAAAAGCTCTGCTCTACTGCTTCTTGGCCTCTCTAGTTGCAATGTGTAAGGATAGCCCTCTTCCGGTGGTTTCACCGCACCCCCCACCATCACCCTCCACCACACCATCGTCCAATTCTTCCTCGCTTGACAATATCTCTCCGTGCTGCGGTGCCTTCTCTAATTCCAGGCATTCCCAGGTTCTACAGGATTCAGAAGACTCAATCATGTGGCCCACTTTGGCTGAACCATTTTGTCGGGAGGCCATCAGAGCTTTCAGGGTATCTGAATCTTAAAGGACAGCTCCAAACTCCCACCACCACCCTTGTCACGAAACAGGTGGGGAAGAAATTAAGTTAGAGAGAAGGATCTGTAATTAGACTTGTTCCAACTGACTGCAATTTTAAAGGACAGCTCCAAACCCCCACCACCACCCTTGTCATGAAACAGGCAGAGAGGAAATTAAGTTAGAGAGAAGGATCTATAATTAAACTTGTTCCGACTGACTGCAATTTTAAATTGCATGGAGCAAGGTTGCCTAACCCGAACAGGCAGTGTTCTTTAAAAATACAGATCAGGGCTCTGATAATGTTTTTGGGTCCTGAACCTGCGATTTCGACCTGAGGCCTGAGTGGGGGGGGGGCCGTGTTTTTTGCCCCACCAAGCCTAACTTTCTGGATGCTCATCTGAGGACCAGATGAGGCCCAGCAATGTAAGTTTAAAATGCTTTTCTACATTTCCTTGTGGATCAGGAGAAACAAGCGTGTTTCTCCAGGCCACAGAAGGAAACCTTGAGGCCCCTTATCCTAGAATTCTCCTCCATTCCGTAAATGCGGTCATTTCTGACACCTTCCCATCGCCACCATCATCACCACCGTGAATACTGGGGACATTCCTGTGGGTGTCTGTTGGCAGTCTCCTGAAATTTGTCACTTCCTCTGAATGCCACCTTCAGTTCTCCACCCCCCCCCAATTTGCAAGGGTTAGGTTCCTGCAAAACCTCGCAAACAGTGAAATCACGAACGACGAATATACTTTACAATGGAAGTCAATTCGATAGGTTCCTGTCATCCAAAAATTTGACATGCATGAAGGATTAAAAGCAATAAAAGCTATATTTTCAATCAATTTAAAGAGCAATTTACTGCAGAAATTGCTTAATAAAATAGGAAAACAAGAAAAATGTAAAATTTGTCACACTTATAGCACTTTACTTGAGAGTGGAGGTGGACTATGATTCGGAATTAAATCACAGCAACAAGGCACACCCACATGCAAGAAACGGCAGACTAAGCATGTGCAAATGCACACTTCGCACTGAAGGAAGTACGTCATGGACGCCTTCCTTTTTTGACTTTATTTAGGTGGTTTTTCTTTTCTTCGGCATTTTCTAAAGATGGCTTCTATTTTTTATTTTTAAAACCGCAGAAAAGTGGACATTTGGGCCCACAAAGACTTTGCACGGATAAGCAAATTCATGAAAGAGGAAGTCGTGAACGGCGAAACTTTACTGCCCACTGATCTCACTCTGAGTTAAAATCAAGGGCATTACTTCACCAATGGTATGCTCTATGATGCCCCTGGTGATATCAATGCTCAGGCTTGGCAGGAATGTTGCAGGATGTCATTATCATTGAGGTATAGTCGGAGTATCCGTCGATAGCTAGCAGCGATAGCAGTCGATACCGTCCTGAATGGATGGAAAGTGGAGGGATGGGTGTAAACAGAATGAAGGCATTATGGCATACACTTGCATAATCTTTCTGTGATTACACACCATTTGAACATTTATGGAGTAGAAGCCTTGTTCACATAAATTATGGCTCATCTTCAAGTGTCCAGATAGCTATATGAGTGCAGTCCAATATGTTCTAGGCATGAGGTAAGCAGCTACTGTTGCCTATGTGAACTTCTCTCATTCTGGCTGCTGGTGCACATCCTATACATCACAAATTTAATGTACTGGTTTTCTCTCGCAAGAAAGGGTTTGCTGACAAGTTTGATGCAGCTATGTACTACAAACTGGGAAATGTCAGTGATGTCCACAATAGCAGCCTGGAAGGAGCCTGTGGTGAAAATGTTAGTGGTAGTGGAGACTTTGGTAGTCAATGGCAAAGCATGGCCTACTGATCCAGCAGGCAGCATTTCCTCCTCCTATAATACTCCTCAGAAATGCCCAAGGAAGTAAGTGCTAGCCTACAGACCCTGTGGGTGTGATATCATATTCTACATTCACCTGTCTCACCTGATGTCTTCTAAAAGGCTCAGCTGCCCTATTTCCTGGTTGCTGTTGCTCCTCACCTTCTAATTATTTGTCCATTCAAATGACAGAAGCAAAGACAATACCTATGACAAGCAGTGTGCACTTAATCAGCGCACATAAAGGAGAAAAGCAGCAAACTGAAAGTTCAGAACTGGCTTGTAAATGCCCTACTCATAATGTCACACATCCCAGTGACCTGAGTGCCTGCAGGCAAATGTTCCTTTAAATGCAGTTTACAATTTTGCAGCCGGTTAGTGAAGCCCAGGCTGTTAAGGCTTATTAATCAGTTCAGCTGGTGGGCAGGATTCCTATCAGTATTTTTGAAAAGAGGCATGCTATTGAAACTTTTCATCTTGTACTCATCAGGACAGATGCAGGAATGCCAAATTTCAAAGGGAACAATAGTTAATAGTGCACGAGGAAAGGGTGCTGATTGGTTGAAGTGTCGACTCTGGTTGCTCAAGGGGTTGTCATAGAGAATGCACCATGGAAGTATTATCCTCATGCTTTTGTTTAATTCAAAAAAGTCGCAAAGCCTGGGCCTGTTCATTTTTCCTATGAAGGTAAGTAGCTTCCATGAGGCACGTTGTAAGCCCGACTGATAATCATAAATTGGTTGTTAGTATAATTCTTAGCAAACTCAGGATTGTTCAGCAAGTTCTGTCCCATCATGGAATCACATCTAACGTTAGACAATATGTTCTGAGATTTGCAAGCATAGCCTGGCTGAGTATGATCAGTACACAACCTATTGCAAATAGCTGAAGGGGCATGCTGTTTGATAAGATTTGCCAGTCATTGGGACACACGGCCTACATATCTGGCATTGCACCAACACCAAAATTCATACACATTACTCATTTGTGTGGTAGGCAAAACGTTTCTTTGGCTTGATGGCAGCATCCTGTTAGTAGAAGATGTGACTCATGATGCTGTTGTATAGTAGGAATGTGAAATGGTTACTTTTACCTGTTGCTCAAATTTTTGAGATACTTTACCCTTTCAGAATAACTAGAGGTAGATTGGCACTTTTCAGGTCTGAAAGTGATGGCTGTTGGCCCATTTGCGAGTATGCGTGATACACAGCAAGCAGTGATCTGATCAGGGTAGCCATTATCCCACAGGATAGCTTTGATCCACCCTATTTCGGCATCCAGCTTGCATAGTGAGCAAATGGCTTGGGCTCTATTTCTGAGATTGCTGATAAGGCCAATCTTACAGTGCGTGGAGCTGTAGAAACCCTAACGTGCATATGAAGGTCGGCTTGCGGTAGACAGAAGTGGAGAACCCATTAGTGGATTTCTCAACCAGCACATCAAGGAACTCATTAGATTGCTCTATTTCAAAGGTGAATTTGAGTGTGGTTTGGAGCCCATTAAGGTGTGTCTGGTAATTCTTATACGCAGCTGCAGATTCAAATATAGCAAACATATCATCTGCATATAGAAATAGGCATGAGGTAAGAGGTTCGGGGTCATTCCATCGGAAGCACGTTTCTCATGGAAATCAACAAAATGTTAGTGGGAGCCAGAGAGGATCCCATGGCAACACCATCTTTTTGGGCATTAAAGCTGAACTTAACTGCATAAGTTGCTAAGTTCATATTCAATGAGTAAAGGTCCAGAAAGTGACAGCGCGCCTAAATTGCCATGATATAGTAATGTGGGACAAATATCTATGACTTCCTTGAGTGGTACCTAAGTGAATAGGCTAACAATGTCGAATGAGCACATAAACAGACATTGCTATCAATACGCAGGTCACGTATAGTCTGCATGAAGGTGAAGGAATCCTTCAGCATGTATGTTGAAAACTTACTCAAAACTGGTTGTAGCAACACAGTCAACCATTTGGCCAATTCATGTTGTGCAGCACCAGTCATAGATGAGATAGGCCATAATTAGACATCACTTTTGTGTTTCTTGGCAGCCTGTACATACGTGAATATAGGGAAACATGAGGACAAATCCTATAATATACGCCATAAGGCAGCTCTTTAACAAAGGTCTTTGTAACTTGCTTTTGAGCAGGCTTGTGTCGTCATGCTTGGCGTGGGTCTAACAAATACGAATTTGGATCCTTCATTAAGAATGGCGTGCATTTTGTCAATATAGTAATGCTCGTTAAAGATTACTATTCTAGTCCTTTTTTCAGGTTTGCAGATATGTCTGGGTTGGCCGTGAGGTCTCGCAATGCCAACAGACATTTCTGCCGGATGTGAAAATCACACTAGACATTCAGTGTCCCGCAATATGCATGGGCTAGATTGGTTAGCTCAGTTAAATTTGTGCCAGGGCTCACATAATGTCTAAGGATCCCTGTTTGAATGTATTCATAAGTACCCACATTTTCTGATCTAAGTCAGCTTAGCATAGCTGAGCAAAAATGCTGATTGGCAAGTTTCCGGAGAGTACGAGATGGTATTTTGACGATTTAATCACTTAATCATCCTGTTCCTGTGGGTGGGTTGGGTTGAATTCAGAACCAGAAGTTTTTATTGTTACCCCAGATTTCTCTTTTTATTTAAAATTTTGTGCTAATGACCAAAATTAAAAACCTGCTGACACTACTGGAGAACTAATCCCATCTTCTCTTCCATTTTCCCCTTAATCAATCAATCAATTACCAATCAATAAGAGAATTCTTTGGAAAACAGGTAACCTTGAGCCCATAGGGGAGTAATTTATTCATGTAGCACCACCACCTGACACTGCCTGACCCCAGGAAATCATGTACTCTGTGTAACTCCATTTGAAGCGGCACTATACAAGAACATTTCTTCCCCATTGTTCCCAAAGCTTTCAATGACTGGCATATTTGTCACCTCATATCTGTATCTGTTGTAGATTAATTGATAGAGATGAATTGCCATGATTAGTCAACAATTCCATTATTATTGTATTGTGTTTTTAAAAATTCATTTATAGGAAGTGGGGGTCCCTGGCTACGCCAGCGTTTATTGCCCATCCCTAATCCTCTTGAGAAGGTGTTGGTGAGCTGTCCCCTTGACTTGCTGCAGTCCCTGTGGTATGGATACACCCACAGAGCTATAAGGAAGGGGGATCCAGGATTTTGGCCCAGCGACAGTGAAGGACCGGCGGTATATTTCTAAGTCAGGATGGTGAGTGACGTGGAGGGAAATTTCCAGGTGGTGGTATTCCCATGTATCTGCTGCCCTTGTCCTTCTAGTCGGTAGTTGTCGTGAGTTTGGAAGATGCTGCCTGAGGAGCATTGGTGAGTTTCTGCAGTGCACCTTGTAGATGGTACACACTGCTGCCACTGTTCGTCAGTGGTGGACAGAGAGTGAATGTTTGTGGAAAGGGTGCCAATCAAATGGACTGCTTTGTCCTGAATGGTGCTAAGCTTCTTGAGTGTTGTTGGAGCTGCACCCATTCAGGCAAATGGAGAGTATTCCATCACACTCCTAACTTGTACTTTGTAGGTGGTGGACAGGCTTTGGGGAGATGGGAGGTAAGTTACTCGCCTGGTGCTGCTGCTGGCATGCCCTCTGCACTCTTCATTGAACCAGGGTTGATCCCCTGGCTTGGTGGTAATGGTAGAATGGGGGATACACTGGGCCATGAGGTTACAGATTGTGGTTGAGTACAATTCTGCTGCTGCTGATGGCTCACAGCCCCTCACGGATGCCCAGTCTTGAGTTGCTGATTCTGTTGGAAATCTATCCCATTTAGCATGGTGGTAGTGCCACACAACACGATGGAGGGTAACACGATGTAAAGATGGGACTTAGTCTCCACAGGGACTGTGCGGTGGTTACTCTTATCAACACTGTCATGGACAGATGCATCTGTAGCCAATAGGTTGCTGAGGATGAGGTCAAGTATGTTTTTTCCTCTTGTTGGTTCCCTCATCACCTGCCACAGATGCAGTCTAGCAGCTATGCCCTTTAGGACTCGGCCAGCAGTGGTGTTACCAAGGCACTCTTGGTGACAAACATTGAAGCCTTTGCCACCCTCACAGTGTTTCCACCAAGCGATGTTCAACATGGAGGAGAACTGATTCAGCAGCTAAGGGGGAGTGGTAGGTGGTAATCAGCTGGTGGTTTCCTTGCCCATGTTTAACCTGATACCATGAGACTTCATGGGGGCCGGAGTCAATATTGAGGACTCCCAGGGCAACTCCCTCCCTCCCGTGTACCACTGTGCTGTCACCGCTGCTGTGTCTGTCCTGCCGGTGGGACAGGACACCCCCCACGGATAGCGATGGTGCTGCCTGGGACATGATTTATAAGATATGATTCCGTGAGGATAACTATGTCAGACTGTTGCTTGACTAGTCTGTGAGACAGCTCTCCCAATTTTAGCACAAGCCCCCAGATTTAGTAAGGAGGACTTGCAGGGTCGACAGGGCTGGGTTTGCCATTGTCATTTCCAGTGCCTAGGTCGCTGCAAGGTGGTCTGTCCGGTTTCATTCCTTTTTAGCAGTTTGATAAGGCTGAGTGGCTTACTAGGCCATTTCAGAGTCAGCCACATTACTGTGGACCTGCAGTCACATGTAGACCAGGTAAGGACAGCAGATTTCCTTCCCTAAAGGGCATTAGTTAACCAGATGGGTTTTTACTACAACCGACAGTGGTTTCATCATTAGGCTTTTAATTCCAGATTTTTACTGAATTCAATGTGGTAGGATTTGAACCCAGGTTCCCACAGCATTACCTGTCCAGTGAGAATTCTACTACACCATCACATCATAATGGGAAGTCAAACTACTTGGACTTTGTCCTTATCTAACAATTCCTATGTTCTTTGGGAAAAAAAATCCTTGGAGTAGTTAGCACAGAAAAGCACTGGAAGGTAATTTGTTTAACACGTAATTCATGATGAGCAACACGAACTTTAAGAAAGGCAGTTATAGGATTTTACTAACAAGACATTCTATACAGATACAAATGTATTATATCTCAATGCAAGTGCACTTTTGGAATTTTGTAGTCATGAACAATTCCTAAATGAGTGTGAAGGAGTCAATGACATTGTTCACTTTTTGGAACATGTCGTCATGTCCAGATATATTGGGTATGCATCACAGTCTGTGAATATTATCAGCATGTTACAACAAGCAACATGCAATGTATTACTCAGTGTTTATACTTTAGTATTGTTGAACATAAGATGCCTAGCATAACTACGGGCCTCATGGAAGACTTAAAATTTAAAAGGTTGGTACTCATCAATTGGCTTTGGAACTGTATCAGTCACATTTAGATTATAATCTTTGTTCTTCACAACTAACAATTCTGGACTCTAATCTCAACATCATTTTTATCAATTCTATATTGAAAATAGGTTGGAATTAATGAAAAAGTCAGTCCTCAAAAGGTTATTTTTTTTTAAAGATTCCCATGATGTAATGGTGAATGACTTTTGAAGTTTAGAATTTTAACCTTGCAGTTGAATCTTGTATATTTACAATGTGTTGGAAATGTGAATGTGAACTCCAGCCAAAGAAGCATTTCTAGAATTCTATCATGCATACTATAAAAGGCAACATAGCTAGCAACTATCCATCAGCTATTCTTTTGTTGGCAGAAAATGGACTTGCTGTCGAAAGGATCTACATTTTTAAACTGTGGTATCAATTTATAGCAATGTCAATTAAGTAGGGGGATAAAGAAAATAATTTTCTATTTGTTTCAGATCCAAAATAGACAAACTTGTTTCCATCATACTGCAGCTTCAGGAATCTCTAATAAAATGTGTCTGCTTTTTTTCAAACTAATTCAATTCAGTAATGTAATCGTTAAGTAAGAAGCTTAGGTTTAATAGATTCTGAGGAATTACCCAAAAGTTTAATCTATTGTTTATCCTATTTTGCCCGATGTGAGACTGCTTGTACCCGTATCTTAACACAGCCAATAAAAAATTGTTCTAACTGCACTTTATGTCTCATTATATCCAGAGGATCCCTAAAATACACATTTATCTTCTTGTTACTTGTCCAATGCAACTTCACTTCATGGCTTTCCTTTGGAAAAATAATTCAGGTTTATGAAAGAGATGAGAGGAAGTTAATTCCTGTGGTAATTTTCATAGCCTTAAACAAATCTAAATGCAAGCTAAAGGCCACTCAAGCATCCAGAATATTTTAAAATTTTATGGTAATTACTTTCTAGTCCATATTGCATGAATTTTCATTCCATGCTGGTTAGGGAGATGATGAGAACTGGCTCATATATTTGGCTAGATTAAATGATAATTAGAATCTTTTAAAAAATATATCCTGCATTACTGTGTTATATAATTAAAAATCTTGCATCTGACATACCTCAAAGTATAACCTTTTAAGGTGGCATATATGCAGGGTGCATGCAATGGCTTCTGAGTGGCTCAAAAGAGTACTATTGTTAAATGACCATATGATATCATTTATCTATAGGCAAACCAAAGACAGTTGGGAAAAACCATCAACCAACCAAATTGCTCAAAAATTGTTTTTATACAGTTATATCAGACTGGATTTTCACCAAACTGGGTTGACTCAGCAGCCCATTAAAAATGGTGGCCGGGTCGCAATTCTGAGATTCCTGACCCTATTCCCGAGCTGTCTGACTTTCAGGAGTGCCTTTAAAGAGTGCAGGCTGCTTCCCATCAGGAGCCCACATCTGGCACTCCTGACTTGGCCGACTCCATTGAGGAGATAGGTATCTCCTACTCCTCCTCCGGCCAGGCTTTTAAAGAGTCATGGTTCACCGCCCCCATGTACACTTGTCTGAGAGCTCAGTCAATTATTAAATAATGAGAGCACCTGCTCCCCAGAGGAAACACTGTTTGATTGACAGCTCAGGCTCTCAGGTCTCTGCTGTCAATTTCACAAAATTTGTTAACGTAAATTAAGTGGTTCTAGGTATTAGTGGTTGTTGGTTTTTGAAAGTTCAAGAGGCCTGGATGATTGACAATTTTATTAGCTTTATCCAGACTTTTCTTTTGTAGGGGAAATTTATCAATGGATTACATTTTTTCAAAACTTATTTTTACTGATACCACACACTGTGGTGCTCATTGGTTCTCAGAAGTGTACAGTGGATAAATGGGCATGGAAATACCAGAGATTGGCAAAGGGAGCATGAGGGGCCTGAGGGCAGTGGGTCAAAGGGAAGAACTTGGCATAGGTGGCATGGGGGGACATAGTGAGTGGGCAGTAAGGAAGAGCCTGACATAGGGAACATGGGGGGTCATAGAGGGTGGGTGGAAGGGCAGACCCTGACATAGAGGGCATGAGGGACCTGAGGGCTAGGTGGAAGGGCAGAGCTTGGCAGAAGGGGCATGAGGGGACATAGAAGATGGGTGGAAGGGAAAAACCTGGAATTGGGGCATGAGAGGCCTGAAGGCTGGGTGGAAGGACAGAACTTGGCATATGGGGCATGGGGTTGCATGGATGGGGCATTGGAGGGTGAAGGGGGTGTGAGAGGTGAAGGCTGGAGGGCCTTTTTTTTCTTTCACTGGAACCATAATGGGCCTTTTAAACAGCCCTGTGGCTGCTTCTGCACTTCTTCCCCATTGGCCGGTTCGCCTCCAGCCCGCACCCGACCTCCAGCAAAATCCTCTGGTGGGCACTTCCTCCCGAGGCTAGTGAGACAAGCTGGGAATTTCCCCAACTCCTCTGACCCGCCTCGAGGATGAAAATCCAGGCTATTGTTCCTTGGCCAGAAACCAACAGATTGGAAGAAGGTATCACAGGTTCCAATGTTAGGACCAGAATGATTCTGGCATCTGAAAAAACAGGTGCAGGTTTTGCTAGAGTGGAATATCTCAAGGTATGCCCCATTATTTAGACTTTGACCTTCAAGCTTCACCTCAAAGGTTTTTGTGCTGCAATTTGCTGGGACTGTGAGCTGATAGTAATGGCAATAGGGCATCTGGCACCTCGGTGAACCTAGGGCCAACTGTCTGTCTCCTTAATCAATGGGAGTTGAGGATTGGTAATGAAAAAAAGGACAATGGAGAAAGAAAAATTAAAGTCAAATCAGGTACAGGAAGGGAAATAGAGAGGGACCAAAAGACTGGATTAAGAGAGAGAAAAAAAGACAAGATAAGTAAGAACATTAAAAAAAATTCAATTGTTAAATTTTAAAAGTTTCTAATAAAATGTAGGAAACAGAGTTCTTTGTTTCAATTCTTCTCTTTTTGTTGCAGAGAGGTTGAGTTGAATTTCAGGGACATAAACCTAATCATTTATAAGGTATTTCTGCTTTTAACTACTGGCACTTATGGGAAGCTTGTGGATGAGCTGCTGTTTTTGCGATTTATTACCTGGTATTTACTTTAACTTTTATATGACTTGGGCCGAAAAAGTTGATGATAACTGAAACTGGTACGTAGGGATGAGAGGTGTGTCTGTATACATTATTGAAGACATCATGTGAAACAGGTTAAGCCAACACTCCCTGAGCTATTAATTGGCTATTCACCTCTTTTAGAGGCCAAGAAATCATGCTTCGCAGATACTACTGAAAGGCAACCAAAGTTTGTTAAAAGAGGGGTGCACTCCAGTTGCACTCAAGTAGGAAACACTCCTGAACACAGAAATGGCTAAATGAAGTGCCAAGAGAGCAACCAGGTTTTATTATGCTGCCCTGGGAACCCTGCTTCAGGCATGTACAGCAGGGGGAGGATTTTATTTTCCCCTGAGGCAACAAGGCCTCTAGACAACATCTTCACGATCAGTGGAAAAACACTGCAGAGGAAGTTAATGCTAGGACCTTAGCTCCCAGGACATAGCTGCAACACAAGAAACAGCTTAGGGACTTCAGTAAAGTTGACAAGGTAAGAACATCAGAGATGACCTTCACATTGTAACTCAGTTGTCACAAGTGCGCAGGAGATAGGTCAGGGGAATAGCAAACCATGTATACCAACTTGCTTCAGGGTATCACACAGTTCTGCACGAAAAGCATGGAGGAGTCCAGTTCCAGCTTGTGTTGAAACCATCCTGGAATGCAACAATAATCCCAGCTTTTTTTCTGTACAGCAAACTGTTTTCTTAAACCCCTTTCCCCTGTTCCCTCTATCCTCATCTCAAAAAATAAGTGTAAGGACTTATGGACTTCTTTGTCACTAAGATCGAGACTATTCGATCAACTGCCTCTGTCACTTCCCTCCCTTCACTAGTCTACTTAGCCAAACTTACTATAATGCTGCCCCCTACCTGAGCCTTGAACTCGTATGTTTCTTCGGTTTCTCTCCTATCCTTCCTCATGCGAGTTCATCTTGTTCACCAGACCCACCTCCTGTTCTGTCAATTCCATTTGCACTAAGCTGCTGATTACCCAACTTCCCCTTCTGTTCCCCATGTTAACTGATATTGTAAACAGTCTCTCTATTCAGATATTGTTCCTCTATCCTTTAAATGTATTGTCACCACCTTTCTTCTCAAAAAGACAAACTTTGATTCCAACTTCTTTGCAAACTATCATCCTATTTGCAACCACCTTTTCCTTTTTAGAACATGTTGTCCTCTCCCAAATCCATTCCCATCTTCCCTGAAACTCCATATTTGAATCTCTCTAAACTGTTTCCATCCTTGCCACTGCACCAAAACAGCTCTTATCAAAGTCACAAATAACATCCTGCATGCCTGTGACAAAGGTAAACTTTCTCTTCTCATCTTTCTTGACCTGTCTGCAGTTTTTGACATGGCTGACCATGGCATCCTCCTCCTGATGCTCTCCCCTGTCATCCAGCTGGTTGGAACTGCTCTCACTAGGTTTCATTCTTATCTAGATTATCATATCCAGAGAATCACTTACAATGGCTTCTCTTCCTGCTTACGCACAATTATCTCTTTGTCCCCCAAGGATCCAGCCATGGCCCCCTCCAATTTCCTAACTACATGCTGTCCCTTGGTGACATCATCAAAAAATAGTGTTGATATTCACATGTACGTTGACAACATTTAGTTCTATGTAACCACCACCTCTCACGACTCTTCCACTTGCTAAATTATCAGACTGCATATCCAATATCCAGAAATTGATGAGCAAAAATTTCCTCCAATTAAATATTGAGAAGAATGAAGCCATTGTTACTAGTCGTGCTCCAAAGTCTGTTCCCTAACTACTGACTCCATCCCTTTGCCTGGCAACATCTTGAGACTAAGCTAGTCTGTTCACAGCCTTGGTGGCACATTTGACTCCGAGATGAGCTCCTGATCTCATATTTGTGCCATCACGAAGACCATCTATTTCCATCTCCGTAACATTGCCCAACTTCACCCCTGTCTCAGCTCATCTCCTGCTCAAGCCCTCATTCATGCCTTTATTTCCTCTAGACCTGACTATTCCAATGCATTCTTGGCTGGATTTCCAACTTGAGGTCATCCAAAACTCTGCTGCCGGTGTCTTAACTCACACCAAACCCCATTCCCCTATCATCCATGTGGCCGTTAACCTAGTTTGGCTCCCATCAAGGACCACCTTGATTTTAAACTCGGAATCCTTGTTTCCAAATCCTTGCAAGACCTTGCCCTTCCCTAACTCGGTAATCTCCAACCCACAACCATCCAAGATATCTGCTCTGTAGTAGGTATTACCTCCTGCATCCCTGATTTTAACTGTTCAATCATTTGTGCCATGCCTTCAGTTGCCTAAGCCTCAAGCTCTGGAATACACTTTCTGCACCTTTTTGAATCTCTACCTTGCTTTCCTCCTTTAAGATACTCCATAAAACCTACACCTTTGACAAAGTTTTGGCCATTTGACCTAATATCTTCTTATGCGACTCACTGCCATGCTTTGTTTAATAATGCAATGAAGAAACTTGGGATATTTTATTAATGTAAAGGTGCTATAGGTTGTTGTTGTTTAAGTGCCCTCCACCTGATTTGTATCAAATTGTGCTGCGGGTGGGTGGTGGGTGTAGTGATTGGGAAGAAAAAACAGTCTTATAAATCCACACATGAATTTTCTTCATGTAATTAATCTCATGTTAGAACAGTAAAGACAGATAGAACCTTTTATGAACATTGCTCTATTGTGTGTACACATTTCCAGGAGCATTACATCAGATTTATTTTCATTTGATCCCTTTGAATAAATTAAACAAACATGCTGGTAGGCAACAAGGAGGGCAATTTATATTTGAAGGAACATATGAAAATTTTGTAATGAAAATAGTCTGCACAGATAAAAATTGGCTGAGGAGAAATAAGAATAAACAGATTTAATGTTGGATAATTCCTCAGAGTATATTAATTTTGAGCTAAGTTCATATGCGTAGGCTCCATTTCTGAAACAAATTAAGTTAAATAAGAGTAAACATTCTTTATTAGAGATTTTGGAGAGCAAATTTTAATCTGGCCCATCTAGCAGGAACCATGCAGGCATTCAGTTAAGATGGCACATGGACTTGCTTACACCAATCCTGCTTTCTTCTAGTGAGGTCTAAACCTGCTCTCCTGATCAGGCAAGGGAAACTGAGAGAAACCAGTCGGATGCTTCTTCAGATATTCAGATCAGCTCCGATGATGTTATTGGGATCCAAATGCAATCTTAATTTGAAGCCTGTGTGGGGATGCTTTTGTGACTTCCCCAGCTGGCTAACCTAATGGAAAGAGGCCTAAAAAAGTAAGCAAATTTTCTTTCTTTATTTTCCTTGTGGGATAGAAGTGCTTCTCCGAGATCCACGAGGAAAGTTTAGGCCCCCTTTGCCATGGACATCCTCTGGACCCCACTGCACCTGACTCCAAAGCCTTCCTGATCTCCCTCCCCAGCTACCTAAGTACCAGTACCAGTGCTTATCCTTTGCATCTTTGTCAGCTGCCTCCTGTTGTGTGACATCCTGCTCCCATGCCAGCTTGATGGTCGGCTGTCACGTCCTGTTGGGTTTAGGTGGAGATGAAGCCCACGAGATAAAATGCCTAAGGTCTCACACTACTGAGGTCTGGACACTTTGTCAACCATCTCTGTCCCAGCCTGCATGACCTGCACCCTCGAGTCAAAATCATAGCTTTAGTCTCTACGTAGCTCGGTATCAATAGCTCTTGTTATTACTGTAAATACCATCCTATTATCCTATTTATGGGCAGCACAATTAACAAAGCAAAAATTTCTTCACTCAGACGATTGTGAATCTTTGAATTAATAGATTTTTTGACACTATGGGAATTGAAGGACATAAGAGTAGTGCAGGAAGGTGGAGTTGAGATAGCAGGTCAACCATAATCTTATTGAATGGCAAAGCAGGCAAAAAGGGTTATATGGCCTACTCCCACTCCTATTCCTAATGGTCGTGGTTTTCTGAATGGATTGTATCCACAATATCTTCAGCTATAAGGAGGTTACACTAGAATTGTGTAAAAAACTAGCTAGAACACAGCTAGAGTACTATGTGAAGTCTGGTCACTGCAATACTGGAAGGATGTGATCACATTAGAGAGGGTACAAGAGATTTATAAGGATGTTGCTAGAAATGGGAAATGTTAGCTATGAGGAAAGATTGAATAAGCTAGGGTTGTTTTCATTGGACCAGCAGAGGCTGGGGGATGAGGGGAGATTTAATTAAGGTGTATCAAATTATGAGCGGCCTCGATAGAGTGGTTGGAAGGACCTCTTTCCATAAGCAGAGAATCCAGTAATCAAGGGACATAGATTTGAAGTAATTGGTCAAAGGATTAGGGAGGAATTGAGGAGTAATTCCTTTCACTGAGAGGGTGGTGAGGACCTGGAACTCACCGTCTGAAAGGGTGATAGAGGCAGAAGTCTTTGTTGCATTTAAAAGACACTTGGATATACACTTGAGGTGTTGTAACCTACAGGTCTACTGACCAAGAGCTGGAAGGTGGAATTGGGCTGTATAACTCTTTCTCAGCCAGCATGTACACAATGGTCCAAGTGGCCTCCTTCTGTGTTTAAATGTTTTGAAAAACAGCTCATGCCCTGAGTTTCTTCTGGATGCAAGCCATCCACAGCTATCACTATCTTCTCCTCCATGAAATACTGGCAACGTTTGAACAGTTGAATGAAAGAGACCACTATTCAATGCTGTCCCATCCACCTCTATGCTTAACAAAAGCTTGCAGCCTCAAATTTGCAAACGTTCATGCTTGTTTGGATGTTAGGCCACAACTGTTTCTGATGCTTGCTGAATATGACCCAAGGTACATTGTCCTATATGTCAATGTTGTCCAGTAGATGGCACCCTTCACATTGATGGTTTTGAATTATTCCGTTAGAATTCTGACTCTTTTCTTTATCAGACTTTCTCTCCACCCTCTATGAAAAGAGATGACACCATCTGGTACTTATATTGACTCTTCAGATTTTGCATTTGAAGGCAAAGGTGCTGTCATATTACGGGGAAAGAAGAAATTCCTCATGGTCCTTAAGTGTGAAGAAACTTTCACAGGCTGCGATGGAATATTATTTATAATGATGTCTCTACAAGAAGTTCCTGCTACTGAAGTGGTAAGAATTCAAAATTGAATCATTTTATGGACAACATAATTTACTGAAGTGGTAAGAATTCAAAATTGAATCATTTTATGGACAACATAATTTACTGAAGTATTAGACCGGACCTTGTAATGAACAGGAAGGAAATTGAATTTAAAATTGGGAGGAAGTTCAAGGTTTGATTAATTGACTGAAATAGTTTGAAGGTAGTTTATTTGAGCCCTTGCTGAAATCTAGGGTTATGAAACACACTTTGAACTCACACAGTTTATGCAGCAAAACATAGCAAGCATCTGGCAAGAAAGTATTTTTCACTATTACTCCCATCTTGTCACAGTTGTAAGCTTATTCTGAAGGCAGATCTTCTTCTTGTATTATTTTCTTGAACTTTTCTCTGAAGAAACCATAATTCCCAGAGTAAGATAACTACTTGATGCTTTTTTCTTATTTCTTATGATCTATTTGACCATTGTGGGGATAAACTTTCTTCCTTTCAGTATCTAGTTCAGCTCCAGTGTTTTAGCCAGTAGGATGCTGCCAGCTAATAAACACAACCTTACTCAATGTTGTCTAAACTACAGGAAGTGTGACATTCCTGGTTTTGCTATTTGAGCAGGCATCCAGAGCTATCGTACCTTTGGCATGCTGGAACAGTTAGAGATTAAACTGAAAGCTAGATATAGTGGATCTTGGCTTACAAGATGACCCAAGGTAGCCTGATAGGGTGAAGCCTCCACCTAAAATATAGCCATCAGTAAAGCAGATGGAGGGGTTATAGTTGGGGGTGTGGTGTTCGGCAGGGTAGGGACTCTGAACATTAGTACTCCTCTGAGAGGAGTACTCTTGTTGCGATCTGGTATGTAGTTGTAAGGTCTGCACTGGATTTTCTCTCTACAAATTTTAAGATGATATCTTACAAAAGAGGCTGCAATAAGCCTTGGGAAATTTCTTCCAGGACTGACGCAGCAGTGTCACTTGCCCATGGCCGGGTAATTCTCCATTGGACTATCCAGGGCCTCAAACGTGCTAGGTGCCCAAGATGTACTACTAGTGACATAGCCATTTTCCATTAGCAGGCAAATTAGAGGATCCCTCCCTAATCCCAAAATGTTCATCAGGATCAGTGGCAGAGTTCCATAATGGCATAATATCAGCATTAGTGCTGAGATTGCTGGATTGCAAATAGTGTTTTCAACTATTCTTCCCAGTGACATGTTCCATGATGGATCTTGATGTAATGCCAAGGTGACCCAAGGTGGCCTCTCTGTGTAAAGAGGTATTTCCTGACCTAATTTTGTCCTTCATAGCCTTCAACATGTTCCTTTTACCCACTGCCCTGATGTACATGAAAGTATTATTTTGAGATTATTTTCTTTGACAATTCAAATTGAAAGGAGATGTCATATGACTATGTACTTAATTAAAATAAATAGACAGAAATTCATAGCCATGCATTTGTGATATGCACAACCAGAAGCACACAATCAGAAGATTTCCCTTTATATAATTTTGTAAGATTCCCTCTGAGATCTCCCTTTCTGAGCCTGATTAGCTCTAGTTTATCAAGCCTTAATGGCTCATCTCTTTGATACCAAGGAACTGCTTCATTGCTCTCATCTGCACTGCCATTTATGACCTGGATGCCCCCCTTATGTCACAGTGATCAAACTAGAAAACAGTAGTCGAGATACAGCCTGGTCATGCACTATACAACTTCAGCATGACCTTTGGAGATTTGAACTAAACTGATTTGGCAGTGACAACTACGGTAGTATTCACTTTGTTTATTGTTACCTCTCGTTGTTCAGCCATAGTGGGCAATGAATCAATTAACATTCTTATGTCTATTTTGATTTATTTCTTGGCAAGTTCGGTGAAGTACAAATGCTTCCTATTTTTTATACACAGTATATTGCATTTGTCTGAAATAAACTTTATTTGTTAGTAATTGCCCAGGTGCATGCTATTGTTGAGCCCTCTTTGTAACATCTTGCCAGCCTCTTCTACAACACTTTAAACACACATGACCTACTTCTCTTACTTTACCTCTTGCGTGTTACTTGGCACACTTTCCTCAAGTGTTAGCATTACCCTTATTTCCTTAATTATCTTACATGACATTTTGGCACAAGAACCCTGAAAATGGCAGGGCATCAGAGAGGATATCCCATTTTAAAACCTCTCACCCTCTTTGAGGACATAGCCAAGGAGCCTGTGGGCACTCACTTGACTCTTCTCCTTGGAGATGGTGAGATTGGCAGCATCTTGCCAGTGCCAAGTTAATGACTGAGAACCTACACTATTTTCCTAACATCTTGCTGTAGTGCCTCCCCCCTTTCTTAGTGCCCTTAATCCCAAAGCTATAGTGCTCATTCATTCTTATCATGTACTCTCCTTTCCTGCAGATATATCACAGCAAAGCTTGGGTGGGTGGTGTGGGGCATGGTGGGAAGGGGCACAGGAACTGAAGGATGATGAGGAAGAAGTAGATGGGGAGCATTTTTTCCTTGTTGCACAGAACTATGGCAATGAAAAAGAAGAGGAGTATCAGATCTGGGAAACCTTTTCCGTACAGCTGCTTCATCCTACCCCATGTTCCTCTACCGCTACCTCTGCCAACGCACCACTTACAACACTTAGATCCTCAGTCTCAGACAGTCGCATTGCATTTTTCATGTTGTTCAAACATCTCCCAGAAATTGCTATATTTTTATATCAGATTAACCCTCCTTTTTAAAGTGCCTTACAGCACTTGATGGAAAATTTGTTCTTTCAGACCCAGTTACTCGACAATTTGGAATCATAAAATCATAGAACAGTTACATCCCAGAAGGAGGTAATTTGACCTGTCGTCTTCCTGATAACCCTCTGCAAGAGCAACTCAGCTAGTCCCACTCCCCTGCCTTTTCCCTGTGGCCCTGCAATTGTTTTCTCTTCAGATAATTATCCAATTCTCTTTTGTAAGTTATGACTGAATCAGCCTCCACCACACACTCTCAGGCAGCGCAATCCAGATCTTAACTTCTCGCTGCATAAAATAGATTTTCCTCATGTTCTTTTGCCATTCACCTTAAATCAGTGTCCTCAGTTCTCTGGGACTTCATCCTGGTTATAATAAAAGCAGTTAGGGTTTCTAGCTCTCACCCTTACACCCTTCACCCCCTTACTCCTCAGCTGCTCCACTCTCTTAACCTCCATGCCAAATCCGTGCCAACTTACCCAGTATCCACCATGGGCAGTCCCCAGGAGCCATGTGGAAATGAAAGTCTAATTCAGCTCCCACTATACAGCCTTGATAGTAAAAAAAACACCTTCCATTTATAAAAGCCCATTCAAAACTTTTAAATCTCAAGTGCTTAATCTCTTATAAAAGCTTCTATCCACGCCTCACACCAAAGACAGCTAATCATTTAATAGGCCCTTTAACCTGATAATCAAACTGTGAACAAAGAGCCTGCCTGCTGAAATAATTTCAGATTTTGGAACTTCGCCAAGCATTCATAGAGAGCTCTTAAGGAAATGTCAACAAAGAACTATTGAAACTGATAGAACAGATGCTACACCACCTGGCTTGTCAATTAAAGCAGTAGGGCAGAGCATTTTTTTAACTCTCACTGACACCTACAGCCAGTTTTTATTTTACAGTCTAAAGAATGGAGGATATAAAAAACTTTCATATCATGATAGTTAAATAGAACTTATCCACCCTTCAAGAGTGTTTATATCTACTCCATAAATCCATGACTTCCACGCTGCAAGTTAAGGCCCATGCAGCAGCCAAAATGGAGTCTGCTTGAACTCAGCGCTGAGCTCCCCTACTGAGTAGGGGTTTCCCCCATGTGTGAATCACATCCCATCCCCTTTTCCCTATCGGCATAATTGGATTTGTCAGAAATGGGGACAGGGCATCCACATCTGGGTCGCGCCTGCCATTTTTGAAGGACTGCGGAGTCATCCTGACTCTTCAAAAATCCTGCTTGCCCTATGCCATTAATGTAGATCAAGAAATGCTATAATCCTAATACCGACCCATGGGAAACCCCACCATAGACATTCCTCCAGTCCAAAAAAAAGCCGTTCACCACTATTCTCAGATTCCTGTCACTCAGCCAGCTTTGTATCCATGTTGTAACTGTCCCTTTTATTCCACAAGCTTCAACCTTGCTGGCAAACCTATCATGTGGCACTTTATCAAACCTTTTTGAGGTCCAAGTACATTACATCTTCTGCATTACTCTGAACAACCGTTTCTGTTGCCTCATCAAAAAAACTCAAATTATTTAAACACGATTTTCCCTTAACAAATCCATGCTGGCTTTCCTTAATTAGTCCACGCTTGTCCTCGTGACTGTTAACTTTGTCCCAGGTTAGCATTTCTAAAAGCTTTCCCACCATCAATATTAAACTGACTGGCCTGTACGTTGCTGAACTTATCCTTACACCTTTTTTTGAACAAGAATTTAACAGTTATAATTCTCTGGCACCGCCCCTGTATCTAAGTGAAAAACGATTATATAGCTTGGGCTTCTAAATCTTCATTGAGATAATGCAGTGAATAGTAACATAGTTATTGATAGATTAACAACATATAGCTGCTGTTTGAAATTCATGTTTTAGAGTGTTTGTCTAAAAAGCCTATTTTATTCTTTTCATTTGCTTTATTTGAATTATTAGATTAATGAAAAGGATAATGTTTCTATTTGAACATTGTTATGAAATTCCTATTTGAAAAATTGTCCTTTTGAAATTTTTGTTTGATCTGGAAAGCTCATATCCAAACACTTCCCCTCGCCCCTCCAAATAAAAACAAATGCCTACACAATTGCCGCTGGGCACCAGGTAATAACTCATTATTTCTCCCAGGGAGAATTAGATAATTGTGGTGAAAATATAGCATCAGGTTATTAACAGGCAACAGAAGAACTGGAGGATTGGGGATTAATAAGCATATGCCATCTTTCCAATCTATGCCATCTAGACCAAAAAGAAAAAACACTTGCATTTACATAGAACCTTTCACAACCACTGGACATCCCAAAGTGCTTTATAGCCAATGAGGTATTTTTGAAGTGTAGTCACTGTTGTATTGTGGAAATACGGCAGCCAAATTGCACACAGGGAGTTCCCACTAACAGCGAGAACCCACAAACAGGAATGTGACAATGACCAGATAATCTGTTCTTGTGAATTTAATTGAGGGATAAATATAGCTCCCCTGCTCTTCTTCAAAATAGTAACATGGGGTAAAATTTTCAGTTCGGCGGGTGGGCACACGCCCGACCTGACCGTGTGTAAAATGATGCGTGATATTTTGGTTGGCAGCGCGCCGGCGACAATTAAAAGGCCTATTAAGGCCATTAAAAAATTAATTGAAAGAAATTTTTCACTGCCCGTCCAACTTCACGGTTGGCAGGCATCGGCCTTTGCACTTTTTTGAAAACCTCACCCATGGGCGGGATGAGGCTTCCAAAGCAAATAAAAATCAGATAACAGCTTTATTTTTCATTAATAACATGTCCCTGCTCATGTGACAGAGTCACATGAGGGGACATGTTTCATAACATTTATAAAACCTTTCATATTTATTCTGAAATTAGTTCATCTCCCTGAGGCAGCTCTCGTGTGCACGTGCAAAGGTTGCGCTCCCCCAGCTTGCACTACCCCAGCCCCCACCCAGCCCCAACCGCACAGGCAGTGCTCAGCGCTGCTGCTCACGTTTCACACTGGGCTGCCCTTAATTGGCCTGCCGGGCAATTTCAGGTCTGTCAGCAAAATGGATAAGAGGAGAAGATAAACCATGGTACAGAACACCCTCCCGATGATAGTATAGCACATTAAACAACAAAATGTGCTCCAGGGCAAAGAAGACCATATGCAATTAAAACTTAAGGTGGCAGTAAACCATGCTGGTGCTGTAGTGCCAAAAAGCCTCACAGGCACAAACAGTGTCCTGCAAGCACAGCAGAATTATACCACTGTAAAAGGCTGGATCATTATGGGAAAATGTGCCAGTCAAAAACCCCTAAATGTACAGAAGATCATCAGTGAATTTTCACACAAAAAGCCATCAACGAAATAGAGGAGCCACACCAGAACAGCAATGCTTCCTATATATATCTATATATATATATAAAAACAAAAAACTGCGGATGCTGGAAATCCAAAACAAAAAATAAAAAATACCTGGAAAAACTCAGCAGATCTGGCAGCATCGGCGGAGAAGAGTACAGTTGACGTTTCGAGTCCTTATGACCCTTCAACAGAACTAAGGTCATGAGGACTCGAAACGTCAACTGTACTCTTCTCCACCGATGCTGCCAGACCTGCTGAGTTTTTCCAGGTATTTTTTATTTTTTGTTTAGCAATGCTTCCTAGGTGAGATTAAATATCCCAGATATATCTTCTGGAATGCTGACAATGGGCGCATTACTAATTTTAAGTTAGGCACAGGACCAAGTATGACTGCCCTGTCTGATAGAGAACTGTGGCTAGCCAGCCTTGGGCTGTGGACAACAGACACACCATTATATGGCCTGAGAGGGATTAGACTACCAGTTATATGCATGCTTCTAGAACCACTCCAATATGAGGACAAGCAGGTACTGAAGATGTTATATGTGATTTGCAATCAGGAATTTTCTCTCCTGAGCCAGGACACCTGTGTTGCCAAAATCAAAAGAGTGCAAGACAGTCATTGAGATACCAAGTTGGAGACCCTCAAACCATCCAACAGCTCTGATGACCTTGACTGGGACTTCAGTGCAGAATCTTTGACACTCTTTGCTGAAGCAGATAATCCAGCCCATTCCCAAACAGATGAAGATAACCTTCTTCAGTCTGAAGAGGAAACGGGCCAGCTGGATCGTTGAGTACCTGAGTGCGACCATGACTCTTCATCACTCGGTGCACAGTCAGAGACGATCGAAGTCGAAACTCAAGTGATAGGAGTTGCTGGTACAATCTCACATTCATCTGTCAATATTGACCCCTCGGTAAGTGCATCCACACCGATCCATCCATCAGAACTAATGGCCCAGGGTGCAAATAACCAAATAGTTTCTTAACTAGAAACAAAACCGAATCAGATGAGGGCCATCTCTTTTAAGTTAGAGGATACTGACCTTCCCACTACATAGGGGTTACTGCAATCGGAGAGACACAAAGACCTTAATCAAATTCCTTCCTCCCCTCAGGAGGCCACAATTCAGGATTCCCCAAAACTTCAGGAACCAGGAGCTAAATGGAATCGTCGCTCTAAAGGCAAAGCATGGCGGACAATATGATTAAAAAGGACCAGTGTCAATTCAATGAACAAGGATAGGGAAGGCAGTCAACGTAAACAAAGGGATAAATCCACGACACCTGTGCATGAAAGAAAACCGTTGATAGGGAAAAGTACAACAGCAAGGAGAGGAAGAAAACGGTCAAAAATCAGACAAGCAAAACGCCAAATACTGCAGCCTCTACAGAGTCAGAACAAAGAAATCCAAGTTGAGACTACCAATCCTCCAAACTTCAAAAGGACACGATCAGGGAGAGTTGTGAATCCTCCAGCTGCCTTGTACCATGCTCGAAGGTGCCATGGTCTGCATCTGGCTATCTTTCCTTATACATTGCACCTGTTGGATAGGATCAGTTTCTGCAGATCATCGTTCTCTATCTTACCTGAGTTCCCCTTACTCTGTAAACTATTAGTCATATCAACCCAGTTCTGAACCCACATCTCTCTACCAAGCACGACCAACGTCTCTAGCAAACTGTCCAGATGCGGCTTCCCCTCCCTAATGTGTTGGAGTGTCTCCAACTGCACTGCAGCTCAGTGACTGTTAGCTAGAGAGATTTGAGATAAAGACATCTACTGCAGATGTGGTCACTCTGAATAGTCTCGATGTCTACAAATTCCCACATACTGCATTCCAGGTACACAGTCTGCTCTGCTATATCTTAATCTCTATTTTACTATCGGGTTCATTCCAGGGCTCAGTGGCACCCATATTATGATTTCCATGTGATAGCTACATTCAATTGCACATCATGTTGCTGTTGGGAACAGGGTCCAGCTGCAACCTTTGATTATAGAGCATAACCGAAGAACATCTGTATCACAGGGAAGCTACAATTCTTGGCCGTGGGTTTGGGGGTTGTTGGGTGAACAGGAGAGCTGGGGGCATGTTGGGAATGTTTGTCTTTCTTACTATAGTTCTGCTGCTAAACTCGATATAGGTGATTTGTAACCTACAGGAATAGTCCATTTAACCCTTTGAGCCAGTTCTTTCTTTCGATGAAAACATGGTTGATTTGTGACCTGATGCCATAAACCCAACCACAACCCATATCCCTTAAAACCTTTATTTAACAAAAATCTATCAATGTCAGATTTAATATTTGCAATTGACCTAACATCGACTGCTGTTTGCGAGAGAGAATCCCTAACTTCAACCTTTTGCATGCAGAAGTGCTTCCTAACTTCACTCCTGAAAGATCTGGTTCTAATTTTTAGGCCATCTCTTCTAGCCCTAATGTGTAATTTTGTCCCATTTAAAAAATAACCAAGGGGTGCGATCATTTCTGGATCCCAAACCCACACGTGATGCCAATGTGTCCCCGGGCACGAACTTCTGGAAGACAACCACCTAATTGACAGCCTCCAGGTCTGCTGTCCAATTAAGGGCAGTGGATGGATCCCTGAGGTTGTAGGCCCAATTAGAGGACAGTGGAAGGATGGCCGCAACACTGCCAGAGGTAGGCACTGCAATTGCAAAATAGGGGCTACAAGAATACCTCCATCTTGAGGATCCTCTGAAGGGGTTTGAATTTTAAAAAAATAAATTCTGGCCAGAGCTGCAAGGCCCCCCTTGTGCAGGGAAAACAGTAGCTGTGGTCCGATGATCAATGCCACTCCAATTGGGATTAAGATCATGAGCCTTTGCGGATGCCCCCAGCCAGCTGCGGGAAAGCTGCGCCCAGGCACCTTTCGGGCTTGGTCCTCAGGGGGACCATCCACCAATAGCGTCATCGTCAGCTGTCCCTCAATTCAATGATGATGTCTACTCAAGTTTGTGAGTTCCTGCCTTGGCTCTTCATGTGACTGAACAGGACGATTCTCAACCCGCAGATCTCTGGGGTGATGGACCAGGTCATCCCACGAGGTAGTGGGATACGGAGTGCAGAGTTTGCTTGCTTTTCCTGCTTTCTCTGCTGCTGCTCTACCTCATCATTAAGGTGCATGATGCAGCTTGATGGACAAGTTGTCACCATTTTGAATGATTTGTAGTATGCTCCTCCCAGTCATTAATGTCAATGCTGTCACACTTCAAGCAGAGCTTCAGAGTGTCTTTAAAGTGTTTTCTTTGTTTTCCACTGGAACTCTGGCCATATAACATTTCAGAAAACAGGACCTGGCAGGGGATACGTTTTTCAGCCATTTGAACACAGTGTCCAGTCCAGCAAAATAATCCAGAAGATGAAGTAATCCAGAAGGACTTTGGTGGCCCATCAAAGGTGATTTTGCAGGAGTTTTGTTTGAATACTTGAGGAGCTGACTTCAAGAAGGGCTCAAGCATTTGGTTGTCAGTCCTCCCATTGAATCCAGAGGACGCAGTTGATGGAAGTTCTCTAGCTCTGCTATATGTCACTGATACACCGTCCAGCTCTCACTGCAGTACAAGGGTATGGTGACAACAACTGCTCTGTACGCTAGGACTTTTATTGACTTGTGGAGTTCTTTGTTGACAAACAGTCGCTGCCATAGTTTGTAGGAGCTGCTACAGCTGATCTGGTGTTTGACTTCCTCATCAATGGTGACCTTTTGAGAGAGGTGACTGCCAAGGTATGGCAAGTGCTCAACATATTCAAGTTTCTCTACTCCAATATATGTGGTAGGTGGAATAGTTGGCTGATTAGGTCTGGATTGATATATGAGTTTTGTTTTTGCAACATTCAAGTTTCTTATATGCAGAATCGATGAGAGAATTGCAGAATTGAGTGGCTTGCAAATCTGTCGCAATGTCACTGCAGTCATCCAATGTGGGGACTGGTCAATGACACTGCAGTCATCCACAAACTGTACATCATGTATGTCCATGGTGGTCAGTTTAGTATAGGCAGGGAGGTGACTAAGGTTAAAGAGATTTCAACTAGGCAGTATTTAATACTGACACCAGAGGGCAGTTGATTTTTAATGAGGTGAATAGCCACTGTCTGATAGATTGTAAATAGTATGGGGGAAATCCGATAGCCTTGCTTGACACTGTCTCCCATGTAAGACAGTTACAGCCATATCATGATGAAGCAGTTGCAGGGTTGTGATGAAATTTCTTGGACATCCAAATCTTTGGAGCACAATCCGTATGGCTTCATTATTTACCGAATCAAATACTTTGGTCGGGTTGATGAATGCAATGAAGATTTCCTGGTGCTGCTCTCAACATTTTTCTTGGATTTATTTGGCAACAAGGACCGTGCCACATTGGTCTAAAGCCACACTGTGCCTCTGGGAGGATTTCCTCAGCCACAAGAAATGGCAATCCAGGAGAAAATGTGTAAGGAATTTCCCTGCTGTGCACAAGAGGGATATACCTCAATAGTTCCCACAGCATGAGACAGAGAAACAGAGATACACAGGGAGAGGGAGAGACAGAGACGTGGACAATGGCAGAATCCAGGAGGTGCCAGTGTTTTGATGTAGGATGCCACCAGGTGGTTTTGTATTTGTTCTTTGGGCGGAAAAGGGTGTTTATTATAATGAGGCCAAGCTAAGCACACTTTGGCAGCTGTGTGCACCAATTCGTGTACACGAAGGTCGCTGTCAGCCTTTCCTTTCCAGTAGAAAGTGCATTCCCTTGCTTGTTCATTAAGCTGCCCCTGTCCAGGATGGCGGGTCTCATTGAGAGTGGTGATGTTAATTTGGAGTCTTGATAGCTCATGTGAAGGTACTGAATGGGGTGTCAGTCAAGCAGGCTACTTTGCCCTAGAAGGTGTCGAGCTTCTTGAGTGTTGTTAGAGCCGCACTCATCCAAGCAAGTGGGAGTATGCCGCTCTTGACTTGTGCTTTGCAGATGGTGGACAGGCTTTGGGGAGTCCAGAGGTGAGTTACTCTCCACAGAATTCCTAGCTTCTGTTCTCATAGCCACAGTGTTTATATGGTTGGTCCAGTTCAGCTTCAGGTCAATGGTAACCCCCAGGATGTTGATAGCAATGGTAATGTCTTTTAATATCAAGGGGAGATGGTTAGATTCTCCCTTGTTAGAGATGGTCATTGACTATCACTAAAGTGGCGTGCATGTTACTTGCCACTTATCAGCCCAAGCCTAAATACTGTCCAGGTCTTGCTGCATATGGGTGCAGAATGTTTCAATACCTGAGGAGTCATGAATGGTGCAGAACATTGTGCAATCATCAGCGAACATTCCCACTTCTGACCTTATGATGGAAGGAAGGTCATTGATGAAGCAGCTGAAGATGGTTGGGTCAAGGACACTACCCTGAGGAACTCCTACAGTGCTGTCCTGGAGCTGAGATGACTGACCTCCAACAACCACAAACATCTTGTTTTGCGCTAGGCATGACTCCAACCAGCAGAGAGTTTTCCTTCTGATTCCCATTGACTCCAGTTTTGCTAGGGTTCCTTGATGCCACACTCAGTCCAATGCTGCCTTGATGTCAAGGGCAGTCACTCTCACCTCACCTCTTGAATTCAGCTCTTTTGTCCATGTTTGGAACAAGGCTGTTATGAGGTCAGGAGCTGCGTGGCCCTGTGGGAACCCAGGCTGAGTGTCAGTGAGCAGGTTATTGCTGTGTGAGTGTCACTTGATAGCCATGTCGACAACACCTTCAATCACTTTGCTGATGATTGACAACAGGCTGATGGGGTGGTAATTATTTGGGTTGATTTGTCCTGCTTTTTGTAGCCAAGACATATAGATTTCCAGGTAGGTGCCAGTGTTGTAACTGTACTGGAACAGTTTGTTAATGTTATCGAGTACCTCGCATACTCCATGGAGTTCAATGCTTATACCCTGAATGGACTGCTCCAGGCTATTGAGTTTGCCATGGACCATATGCAGGACATCATGCTGCTCTTGCATGCACCCTGTATGATGCTGCATGTGTCTCTCCATGAGACTGGCCATTCTGTCATGCATTTGGGCCATTGAGACAAGATCGAGCTCATCACCAGGATGAACTCCTCCAGTCACAGTCTGTGAGCTTGCATTGCCTCAGGGAGCTTCGCCAGATGTCCGCACATCTGCTGCTGCTGATCCAAGTACTCTTCTCTAAAAGTTCCTGAGGCCCCACCTCAATACCTACTGAAGCATCATTGTGACTGCCCTCCCTCCTCTGAGGAGGACTGCGCACAGATGTCTCTGACTCAGACACCTCCTCCTGCACTCTGGTGTAGTGCCTTTCACCATGTGCCACCCACCCTGAATGCACACATAGTGCTGATACCTGTGTTGGTTGAGTGTGGGCTGGTCAGACGTGATGGTGCATCCACAGATATCGCTTCCTCCTCCTGATGCCCGAGGGATGAGCTGACTCCGGGAGTTTGTTGGGCCGGGGGGAGGGGGTGGGGGGGTGGGGGGGATGGTTGTTGGGGAATGTGGTGATGGAATATGTGTGAAACACAGCAGGAGATCATTAGTGTAAGCCTTGGTCAGTGCGAGCACACTCCAGGTCATTGTCTAAAACCATATTAACAGGACGTTGGCCCACAACCCTTTCTTAATGCTCCACCATGTGCCAAATTTCTATTATGCTTGGCTCACCTGCCCCATGTTGAATAACCATCACTCCCATCAATGAAGCCATGCTCGAAGATGCCTATAGCACTGCCTTTGGCATCGGAAAGAGGAGATTTGCCATCTTCGATACTGGCCTCAGAGGGCAGCCTGGCAATCTCCATGCCCCTCTCCTCGACAGGACGACTCACCCTGAGGCTTACACACTCACCTAGTCCAGGCCACATCTTTGGCATTTTGACCCCTCTTCTGTTGCAGGGAAACAACACAAAGGCACATGTGGACATTGAATCTGGCATCCAAGGATGAACCTCGTCAATTTGGTGGTGTGCCACATTCGGATTACAGCTTGGACATGCAAGACTACCCTGTCCAGGCATTAGTCCTTTTTGAAGGGGAAGTAGAAGTCAAGTGTGTCCCAGCTGACGTTTCAGGCAACTGACGCACATGGAAGAAATAACTGTGTTCTTCTGTTACACAACCCACCCTGCCTGAGTGTCGGGCTGGGAAATTTCTCAACTCAAGCTATCCGCCTGGAAGATGAAAACCAGCCCAGCCCCCCGGGACCGCGATTTTCAAACCTGCCTGCACTGGGCCCCCACCTCGCCAGCAATTGAACATCTGGCCCATCACCTCTCCTTCTCCCTCCAAAGATGCTGCGTATTTCCAGCATCTTGCGTTGTGTTTATACTGCTTGAGTTGAGTTTGTGACTGAGTGGAGCTGGGAAGGCTGTGCAATTCGGCAGCAGGCAGCAATAACTGGCTTTACAAACCATTAATGAACCAATTTACACCAGCAACTTTCATAAATGTTTGCAAGATGAATTTATTGAAGGGTGGGCTTTCAGAAGAAGAACGATACCATTCATTGGACTTGAACGCATAAGATTAGAGGACCCCCTTTGTTCGGGCGACACGGTTAGGAGGATTTCTTGCCCTGAAGGTTGAAGCCTGAAGTTAATGTGGTTTAACAAGGCTCACACTAGATCGTTTTAAATTAAGTAAAGCACTAGTTTATAAACCTAGGGCTCATTATCCTTTTCAGTAAACGTACAATTCTCCCGTCATTTGCTGTTTACAGACCTCTTGTCTTTTAAATTACTGAAGGCTCTGCCGGCTCCACCAGACAATTTTGACGTCAGCAGCTTTGAGGGAATCCCAAAATTGTGAACATAATCCTTGCACAACATGGCACAGCCTCTGATGATCAGATTTGCAAGTAACTCGACAGGCATTTCCTGCTCTTGGGGAAATCTTAGTTTTCAGAAGACTTCAACCCTATCCTAATTGATGGACCTCAGTTACAGTCCACCGGGAGAAGGAGGACGTGTGCGAGCGGGAACTTCTGAAGAGAGATTACCAGGAGATGTTTTCATTGCCTGCCACCCACCTAAAGTCGATAGTATCATATTGAACTAACACTTGCTCGCTGTATAAAAGCCTGGTGTATGGATGGATGAATACAGAACATTGTGCATTTTACTTAGAACCACTGGATCTACTTAGCGCAAAAGAGAAATTTGAAAACACAGGAGCACCTTTTAAAGCCGCTTCATTCTTCCTCGGGAGAAATCTGACAGTCGCCTAAAACACATCATTTGACGTCCAGGTGAGCCTGCGAAATACTTTTATCACAATTCCCAAGTCAGTGGGAAGTGCTGGGCTGGCCGCTAATATTACAAAACTACTGTGAAATATTTTGACGGAACTTTGATCAGTTGAGCTTTTAATTTAATTTCTAAAATACTTTAAGCTACTTCATGGAATGTGTTATTTCGGAGCGAATTGTTAAAATGGCGTAACAACAGTTATAGAGAGAGAGAGAGGGACACACACTTGTTCTAGTCAACAAATGTAAATACCCAAAATTACACAGTAATTTCCCGTCTAAATTCTGCGTCGTTTGTACATTTGTTTCTAACCCCGAAAACCTCCTGCAGCTTGCTAAATGGATCGATCCAGTGATGTGTGCAAAGTAGATCTAAACTAAAGCCTGGATTGCAATGTGCTGCTTTGGCAATACCTTTCTTAATCCATGTCTATAAATGTGACCTAACGAGATATTAAATCTGGAACGAAACAAGTGTTAAGGGGGAGGGTCAGAGCGACAGCTCGCATGATGTAGAACAGGATAAAAACTCAGGAATGTGGAGATTGAGTTGTCCTTGTGACACCTCCTCATCCCGTGATGAGGAGGTTTAGATTTGATCTAAGGAACCCTATGTAAAAATAAAAGCCCGTTTACTTTGCGATAGCGCTCTGGTTGCTACCCGCTCTGGTTTAACACCCCCCATCCCCTGGGCAAGATTGAAGCACTTTTTCGGTCAGCAAGCTGTCTGGCAGGATTAGGGGAGAATTCCTGGTTGTCCTGGTACTCCAAAAGCTTCTGAAAGGAATGGTCATCTTCTCTCGATCTTTCTTTTATCTAGAGATGGGCCGGAGGAAATGGCACACTTTGCTGGGCATCGTCCTTTTGTTGGTCACTGTGGGACACTGTGAAAGCAGAGCAGAATCGAGGCAGAAAACGAGACAATCGCCTCTAGATCTCATTTTAAAAGGCGTGGGAGACAGCAATCACGGGGGCAGGCACATAGCCAAACGATACAGCACTTTAAATGCCTTGGACCCAGACTACAAACACTTCACGAAGGAAAAAGCCGCGTTTGTCCCAAGGCTGGACAAACCAATAGGTAAGAAGTGAACGGGGTATGTGCCTGAGTGGGTGTGTGTCTGTTACACGCGGTGTCCTCCTGCACTTCCCAACACTAATCTGGCGACAACAGACTTTAATCCCGAGATGTCATATGTGAGTACGTGGAGAAGTATGGATCGTTCCACCCACAATGATAGGGACAAAAATACAAGCACGCGCACTTTGTTCATTAGGAATGGCATTAAGAGCACGATAGGATGATCCTTCATTGTTTCCGTGCGATGTCTGAAAGGAACAATTGTAGTTTCAATATAAAATCCTAAGTAATATAAGGATTTGGGACAGCCCAAGCTTAAAGCGTTACTGTTCCTAGCCGCCAGGTCGTGTCTGATCTGAAATCAGATGATGTTTTTGTTTGTGGAATTCATGTGTCAATGCTTAGATTTATTCATACATTTCGCAAAAAGTCGTGAATAGCAATTTATAAACAAGCTGATTTAACAAGAAATAGACCATTTACAAAATCTTTTTTATTTTGTTGTTTTTGATTCCCTTGTTAAGCTTTGCCTTGTGCTGCATATCACGACACATTCTGGATTTTATTCCAAGTTGGGAAAAAAAATGTGTGCTCCTTTGTCAAAAATTAAAGCAAATAAAATGAAAGCTGCCCCTGTTTAACGTGTGAAGCAGTCCAGACCCATTGCAGGGTCATGTGCTCCATGTACCCACAGGACAAATTATTTCATCTGAGTGCACCTCAGTATTCTGGTTGTGATCATGGCAGGAGATGATTTGAGATGTAGATAATGAAACCTTTGAACATAATTAGAACTCTATAAATTGAAATGTGAAGATTTTTAGGTTTAATACTCCAGCTAACATATATTTAGTACAGTCTGGAAAATGGACTTGCTGAACAACATGAAGTAGCAATAAATATAAGCTAATGATAAAGAGCTGCAATTTAGAATCAAACAAGTGTTACATTATGAACTTGGAGTTACATTAATAATGCCTCAGTGTGCCTGTTGTGTTGAATGAGAATTTGGGTTAATTTAGTTTTCAAATTCAGATTTACTGAAACTTCTCATACCCAGTTTTCAAATATCCTTTTTTCAAAAGCCTCTTACAGAGGCATTTTAGTGTGTTTAGTTGAATTCCTGGGGTAGCTCAGGACTCCTCCCCCAAAATGTCTCCTTTGTTTGGGGAGGGGGGGTGTATATAATAGGTCCACCAGAGACATTTTACCTGAAAATGGCAACCTGGGAAAAGTTTTTGTGGAATAATGGCAGAACCAGGTTCTGCCCCATGTTGTGGCCCCTGATCCAGAAATCCCTGGGATTCACCTTGTCCAAACCAACCAAGGTTTTCCAACCAAGTTTACCAACTAGGGAGTAGAACTTTCTCCTGGTAGACAGAGTAATATTCACAATTGGCTGTACAACAGGGATCTTAATGAATGCTTGGCACTGTAGTTCAAGATTTCAGATTAATAGTGCAATCTAACAGCAGGCTTAGTCACAACAAAAAATAAAGGCCTTGATATTATATGAAATCCTTTAATCTGCCATTTTAATGGATACATTTGCCTATTTAATGTAATTGGCTAATTCCACCATATGGTAATAATGTTTAAAGTAGAATGCATGCATACAATAAATGTGGCATCAAAGAGTGTTTTAATCTGAAACCCTTGCACCTGAAAGAATGCTACCTGGGTGTATACTGGGTAGGGATGGAGGGTGGGATTTATGATGGGACCCAATTTTCTGAACCCTTTTCCATCACATTGAAAAGCCCTGACAAAAGGGACAATGGCCACTTTCTGTGATCTGCCCCCTTTTGATCTGGATTCAGAGAGGAGTCATGTGGGGTTGGCACCACCTGTCAGAAACCCAGTCAATTCATCTCCACTTGCACCCACATAAAGCATACTTTAGGATTTAGTTGGATATGAGGACCTGTGTCTTCATGCAGCTTTTGAACCTGGTGTAACTAAGTCTGTGGCTGTGCTGCCAGAGAGGCTATACATGTTTAAACATGAGCTTTATAAGAACTAAGGTTACTTTCTTTAGCCAACTTATCAAGTATACTCTGTACTCAATGTGATGACCATAATGATAAACAGCTTGAAAGTTATGATTCAAAATATTAATTTGCAACAATAGTGCCCTCTACTGACTCTTATTTCAGAAAAGCGAGTCAGCTCCATCCTCTGTATGGTCTGTGGAAACATAAAGCTATAAATATCAAAATCAAACAAAAATGTTGCAAAGGTGTGAAATCTTTTTAAAAGTTCATAGCCTATGTTTATAATTTCATCAGAAAATAATTAATCTCTGTTCTATTGTCTTCTGAAGTTAGCCACTAAAAACTATTGCAGTTGCTATCAATGAGGTACTTTGATAGAGTAGCATCATGATGCATTGGCTAGATGGTACATTCTGCAGAACTCTGACGAGATCAAAATCCAGATTTTTAGAGTTTTGCAATTTACCTTTGGTACTGGTCTGCTAAATGCATGTGCATCCGTTGCATATCCATGATAGCATTTTGAATCACGAGAGAAGGTTGCAGATGAACACAACTGATGCTGCATTAGTTCATGGGTTGTCACTTCAGGCAGTCTGGAATTGTAGTAATGACAGGTTAAGAAAGTGCTGCACTGTGACTGTTTCCTATAGGTATGTGACAGGATGCTACAACTATCCCACTGCTAAGAAGGAACTACTCATTATTGAGTAACTCTGCAAAATTCTTGAGGCACTTCAGCTTACTTAATTAAGTAATTTATCTCTTGCATTTCTGCCTCCTTCAATACAATGGAATGCAGAACAAGGCAAGAAAAGATGTGATTCAAATCCAGCATGTCAGGGTTAAAAATCATGATTTTCTTAGGCTGACATGTGTTTTACTCTGATACCAAGATCAATAGAGTACTGCTGATCTCGAAAAATAAACTAATGAAACATTATATCTATTTGCCAACTTTTTACCAATTCAGTTGTGAGTTCATGGACAGGAATGGCTACATAAGACACTTGCTGTTCATAGTCTTCATGCATTCTGCAGCTTATCAGAAATTCTTATTTTTCAACTGTTAGATGGAAAATGACATTAATTTGATCCTCCATTGGGATGGATGGCCTGACCAAAATAAAAGCATGTAGAAATATTAACAGCACCCTTTCCCTTGTTCATATATTCATAGTTGCAAGAAAGGTCTCGACTTGATGATGAGTTCACTTTAAAGGTAGAACTAATTTTCTGTGTAAAACACAGAAAATGCTGTAAATACACAGGTGATCCAACACCATTCAAAAAGTATGGTTAATATTATTGGTGCAAAGCCAGAACTGATGGGCTTCCTATGTAGTTTTTTTGTTTCAGATTTTCAGCATTTAAAGTTCCCTCTTTGTAACTCAACCTTAAAGAGTCCTCAATTTGACGGTGACACTTCTCTAAAATAAATAGAAAGGTGTCACATTCCTGGGACAGCAGCTTCATGTCTTTGTGAAAACCAAATCAATTTTTTCAAATTTGTACATTTGGAATTTGAGATAATGAAAATAGACACCTGCATTTGTCATCCATGTATGCCAGTGCAAAATATATTATTTTTGCCAGTCAGATAAAAAGGATAAGGGTTAGCAAAGTTATCATTGAAAATATCTAAAACATCTTCATTTCCTCCACAGAGGTTGTCCATAGATACCCCAATGTGAAAGAAAAGTTCATAAAGCATTTTGCAGGTAGGAACTGTACTGTATTCAACATACTGTGTTAAATTAATAATGATTTATTAAAATAATAATACATTTTCCTGTGATAGAAGTATTCTTGTAAACCTCTTATTAATTATCAAGCAGGACCAATCTCATTCTCATCAGAATGCAGTAAGCAATTTCAACGTCTCTACTATAACACAAGGGATTGTTCTACACCAGCCTGTAAGTACTAAACACCTTTTATTTATCCATAGTTTATTCCTTATGAAAGGATTTTCTTCTTTATTTTAATTCTTTATAATGTACCGTTATGAACTTAAATTGAATTGTTAAATGTGATTTGGTGAAAATTTATATTTGGCTGAAGAATAGCTAAATGTGAACACATAGTTCTCCATTTGATGTTTTTGGACAATAATTCTCAATGAGCGACTAACTGGCAACAGGTGTCACAGAGTACATGCTCCAAAATGGGTAAAAAGTGTTTCAAGATTACTTCATTAGGATAATATTGACTGCTGTTTTCAACTGCCATTCAAAGCTATTGGCAAATTTTAACCTCCTGCTGGTGCTACAATTTTCAACATGTTCCCCAGCATTTTAACAAACCTGAAATTAGGCTTGTGAATACCTCCAGCCCTGATGGATCAGGGACCTAATTTAAATGGTAAAGTCATGACCCAATGATGTCATCAGGCATGTGTACCATTTTGACTACAGGCTTGGCTAAGTGCTATAAGGTCTCAAACCCACTAGTAAAAGATGACAGCACTGAGGACCTTGGCTACATGAAGCCCAGAGAAATAATTATAATTTTTGAAACAATTAAAAACAGTATTTTTCCTTGTCACTAAAGGATACCTTGGGCTTCTCCTGCCCCAGGCTCTCCCTCCTTCTGATCGTGAAGATTCCTATTCATCCCCCTGGCCCCTCCATTCCTGATTTGCTGGGTGGTTTCTGTGGGTCCCCAGCATTGGCCTGCTCCCTCCATGAACTTTGATTGTGGGTGATGTCAATCCGGAAAGAGCCGGTGTGGGGAAAATCTTTCAGATGTTCCTTTCTAGGGAACCAGATAGTATGAGGATGAAGGGAACAACAAACTGAGTTAAAGTTGGGCTTCTTACATCTTTTGTCATAGAACTTAACTCAGATGCCAATTAGTTGTCAACTTTGGGCATTGGGGCACATATTTGGTCATTGGTCCAAGCCTGGAATCTAGGGAAGAATTTTAAGTTCCTCACCGGCAGGTTTGTGGGCAGGGGTGTGACTGTAAAACTCTCCAGATAGCCTTCTCACTGAGCTTTCACCTGGCCAGCCCACCTTCCTGTAATTTTACGGTCGGATGGGCAAAACCTAGGCCAGTCCCACAGCCCTTGCCCCAAAGTGGCCAATTAATGACTGCTTGGCAACTATTTCCCGCCCAGCTTCAATTTTCAGGCTGGTGGGAAGAGTTCAAGGGGAAGCCCGAAAAGTGAGCCTGCTTAGGCATCAGATGGGAAGTTGTGGGGGGGTGGGGGGCAGCCATGAAGGAAAAAACAATTCAGACCAGTACTCTTATTTCCCAGTTTTTACTGGTGCCCCATTTTAAGGTATATAAGACCAGTTCATACCAGTATTCAGATGGCAGGAAGGGAAACTCCGACATCCAAAAAATACTAGCCCTTGAGTTTACTTGTATGACTTCATCTATCATATGTTTGCATATGTACAATGTAATTATCAAATTCTGATCAAAATTGTTTGATGATAGTATATTGAGAATCACATATTCATTTCTAATATTTTGCTGAAATTATTCTCATTTATTTGTAACAGTCAAACAAACTTATTTAATTATATTGCTTCCAATTTTTAGATAGAAACAGTATTTCACCCAAGGAATGTTAAATATATAAGGATAGATTTTGTGAATTTTTGCTCCACATTACGGCCACATGCTGGGAATTTGGACACGGATCTGTGTGCTTCATGATTTTCTGTCTATTAATTTAAGTACACCAAATGTAAAAAAAAATCAGTTACTTTCTTAGGCACATAACGAAAGAGGAAGGTGACAATTAACAGATAGAATTGATGCTCAAATTGTAGACAATGGTCACAACAGATATAATAAATGTTACGACAAAGGTACTGTGCTCTGTCATAATATTTTTATTCCATTTGCACTAGTTTGGCAGTGGCTAGTTTTATGATAAATACTTATAGTCAGGATATTTCATGCAATTAATGACATCATTGGGCATTGTAATAAAATGCAAGTTGATCACCATAATCCCATTCAATGTAACCTATCATAACATAATATAGGAAAACATGATAAATGAAGAGGTTGCCCAGTTCCTCCTAGGCTGAATTCTGTACTTCTAATGAGGACAAGGCACCAAATTGCTTTGGGACACTGCTGTGTTGAGGGGTTGGGGATGGGGTGTAGGGGTGGAAGAATGCCTACAGACTGGAATAAAACTGCCACATACTTCATCAATATCTGCAATGAGGAAAAGACTTCCCTGATGTAGGTGCATATGCAAGGCCAGTTGACCTAATCAAAATCCATGTTAGTAACTGAGCATAGTTCTGATGTTTGTCAAATATGCACCCCTTTAGAAGGCCCCATGAGATTTGAGCTCACTGCCTTCTCAGTTTAAGGCAGGTATCTCTACACTCTCTGCTAAGGAATGACCACTTTCACATCCACATCTTGTTCTCCCAGCTCCTTCATGCTCAGTGAATCAGCTGATGTAATATACTTATCCCTGCTATCTAAATCCTCCCAGTGACAGTCTGAGTTGATGCAAGGGACACATCAGGTGGTCAGAAAAGAAATTAAATTAATGGGAGACAAAACTGGAACAGCAGAGGAACAAGAAATGGGATGGTCATCCTCATCCTTTTCTTCATATCATCATTGGCATCGTGGCCATTATCATGTAGCAAGGTGTAAGGACGTTTGCTTCCTCAACATCATAGAAACAGGAGTAGGCCATTCAGCCCATCAAGTTTGCTCCACCATTCAATTAAATCATGGCGGATATGTATTTCACCCTGCCTTGACTCTTGATACCCTTACCTAGCACAAATCAAACATCCCCATCGTGGTCCTCCTCATTTTCCTCTTCTTTTGCCTCTCTCCCTATGTGATGTTCCACTCGTGAAAGAAGTGAAGTAATTCTTATTATGTAGCACCCAGAGAGAGTGATGAGATAAAGGTAACCTGAAGTTCAATAAAGCACTGTAGGTTTTGCTCCATTCAAGCACCTAGAGCTGGCACCAGCCCACCAAGTTTGCTATTGTCAAGAACCAAAATTGTTGGGTCCCTAGGAATTGCATAGCTTGGACCTCTAAATCTGTCAGTTCCTTCATTTCTGGGAAGTGCCTACTGGTGGTTGGTCTCTCCAGTTTCTGGTGGAGCAATGTTAATAGCAGAAAATGAAAGTAAGCAGCTGAAGGGAATCTCTCAGGTGTCACCAGACAGGTGATGTGTCCGGAAGCAGATAGTTGGGGAAGGACCCTGTAATATGAGAGCTTGGATTTGCAAGAGGCTTTATGCAAGAAGAGATCTAAACAGGAGGAAGTGTCAGAGAGACATTGCACCATAGTGTATTGTGAACAAACATGTCATTCCATTTATGCAGTGAGTGGTTCCCATGATGTCAAAGCAAAAAAGTGAAAATCTTTCTTCTCTTGTTATCCCTACCAAGTGAGATTAGTTTGGGGATTGAAAGGTGGCACTCAAGCACCATTGCCACCTCTTTACACATGGTTATAGTGATTACATGCCCAATTGGCCATTTCTTCTTTGGCAGATTAATAGGTCAGTATCTGAAAAATCACCTCCTTCTGTAATCTTCCTTGTGACTCATCAATGTGTGAATTTGTAGCTGAAAAAGGAAAGAAAGACTTGCATTCATATAACACATTGCACGCCTCAGGACATCCCGAAGTGTTTTAGGTACTCTTTTGAACTGTTGACATAATGACATAAGGCACAGAAAGTAGAAAAATGTTCATTCCTTTATCTTCTTACCATGGTTAAAAACATTATGCGTTTAATGTAAATTCTAGCTTTTGAAAGAGACAAGATGGACTGAATGAATGACCTCCCTCTGCGCTCCATGATTCCATAATTCTTGTTGATTTTTAAGCTGCATATGCAGTGAATTAGAATGGATTGACCCAGCTATGTGCATACTCCAATGATTGGATATTCATACCTAAAATACATGTCATATAAAGCAAACATGAACAAACCTTGTGTAGCATTCTAATCTGATACCTTTTTCAACAGCTAATAAAAGATAGAGGCAGCACAGTAATGTAAGTAGGTTACAGATTTGCAATTTTATATTACATTTCTAACATAGGGCAGTATTGTCATGTGTTAGGGTTATTATCCAACAGTAAAAATACTTCAGTAATATATTCAAAGAGTCAACTCAATTCACTACATGTCTGCCATATTTCCCAAATTTTTGAAGAATTATTGAAAATAATTTCTCTGAGAAAATCTGCCTTGTTTTGAAGGCAAGTTAAGATATGTATGGTGCACAAACCATAGGAGGGTGGAATTCAGCTTTGACAGGTTGCATGAAAATAGCTGTTAGTACATTGACTACCCATTATGCTCCATCCTTTACCTTTTCAGTGCCTTCAATCCACCCTGCTTGTTAGTGCCAATGCCAAAGTTGAATTTCACCCCCGATAATGTCCCACAAATTTAAAATAGGAATTAATACAAGGGGCAATTCCATATTCTTCTATTCCCATCAGGAACCCTGCTTCCATGGAATACAAATAAGAGAGTTGCGGTATATTGTTGTAGTCCCCTCTTCAGCTGATGCTCTTTGCAGTCATAGCCCCCTATTCAGAGTGCAGAAGTACTGAATTATCATCCAGGAAAGCAGACTGAACCCACACAGGGGAAAACATATTAAAAAAAAAACATCCTGTGCAACCCCCTTGGCTCGGGGGCTGATTACAATGGTAGCAGGGTCAGATGTCCTGAGTAAAATCCCAAGGGTGAGCCGTCATAAATATTTTTGGCATATGCTACAGATAAATGCAAAGGAAAAGTGGTACATTTGTCCTCCTACCCTGTGCAAGTGAGCTGCTTTCCCACTAACCTTGCAAATTCTGATTGAGTCAGAAATGGAAGGCACTGGCAGATGTGATTCGGACATAACTGCTGGGATTACAGCCCTTCACATCCCACCAATACAAGTTGTTGCTGTATCTGGCAATTTGTGGTCCAGCAGGAGGAAAATGGCTATGAAAATTGCTAGATTATTGTACAAACTTGACTGATTTACCAATGTTATGCAGGTGCTGCGGCTCCACATATTTAATGTCTTTTGAAATTGTCAAGCACACCTCTGCGACAAGCAATTGCTGTGAAACATGTTATCATTGTGGGAGTACCATCACCAGGGCAGCCTGACATCTTCCGGATGGATAAGGATAGGCAAAAAGGAAAAGAAGGTGGCTTAGCATTGTTGGATGAGATCAGAATGTTGGTGAGAGAGGATCTTAGATCAGAAGATCAAACTGTAGAAGCAGTTTGGGTGGAGCTAAGAAACAGCAATGGGCAGCAAATATTGGTTGGAATTGTTTATAGGCTAGTAGTGGTAATACAGGGCATGGTTTAATCAGGAAATTAAAGGTGCATGTAACAAGGGTAATATAGTATATCACGGAGGACATCAAAATCCATATAATGGTAAACAGGCAATGGCTAGTATTTAAAGAATTAATACATGTTTACAACCAATATACATTAATTTGAGCTACATAAAAAACCAGCAGGGAAGGTGATCCAACCATGGCTAATAAGAGAAGTTAAAGATTGTATTAGATCAAAGGAAGAGGCTTATAAGGCTGCCAAAAAAAGTAGTAAGCCTGAAGATTGGGAACATTTTGATATTCAGTAAAGGAGGATCAGGAAACTGAAAAATAAATAGAAAACAAAATATGAAAATAAACTAGCGAGAAACATAAAAACCGACTGTAAAGCCTTCAATAGGCATGTGAAAAGGAAAAGATCATCAAATACAAATAAGGGTCCATTACAGGCAGAGACAGTAGAATTTATAATGGGGAACAAGGAAATGGCAGGAAAACTAAACAAACACTTTGGGCAGAATTTTCGGGTCGTTGGGTGGGCGCAGTGGGCAGGCCTGGGAGCAGCTGGGAAACCGTCCGCTGTGTGCAATCGGCCCCTGACTGCAATTTCATGCTGGCTGGCCAATTAACGGACAGCCAGCATGAAAGGCATGCTGAGAAGCTTAGCGCTGTCTGGGTGGGAGCGAGAGGAGTGTGAACACAAAAGTCTGCGCACGCGCGGGGGAGCACACACTGAAAGCTCCCTGAAGGTAGGGAGCTGCCTCAGGGAGCTGAAGAACATTAAAATCAAAATAAGGATTCTGAAAATGTAAAAAACATGTCCCCACATTGGGCTCACTCACATGAAGATAAACATATTAGAAATTATGTCAAAACATTTTTATTTTTTAAAATTAATGTTGGAAACCTCATCCCACCCGTGGTTGAGGTTTCCTAAAAAATCCAAAGGCCGCCTGGCCATGAGGTTGGATAGGCAGCGAAAAATAGCTTTCAATTAATTGATTAATGGCCTTAATAGGCCTCTTAATTCCCGACTCTTGCGCATGCCCGCCAACCAAAATATCGCATGCTATTTTCCGCCCGATTGGGTTGGGCATGCACCTGCCCACGGGATGTAAAATCCTTCCCTTTGTCTCTGCCTTCAGGGGGGAAGATACTAAAACCTCCCAGGAGTACTAGTGAACCAAGGGACTAGTGAGAATGAGGAACTGAATGAAATTAGTATTAGTAAAAAGTCGTACTGAAGAAATTAATGTGACTAAAAATTGATAAATCTCCTGGACCTGATGATCTACATCGCAGAGTGTTGAAAAAGTTACTTGTAGAGATAGTGGATGCCTTGGTGGCCATTTTCCAAAATTCTACAGATTTTGGAACGGTTTCTGCAGATTGAAAGGTAGCGAATGTAACCCCACTATTTAAGAAAGGAGGGAGAGAGGAAATGGGGAACTGCAGAGCTGTAAGCCTGACATCAGAGTATCACAGTATCTTTATACAATGCAGAGGAGGCAATTTGGCCTGTCGAATTTGCATTGGGACTCTGAAAGAGCATTCCACCTAGTCCCACTCCCCTGCCTTATCCCTGTAACCTTGCACATTCTCACTTTTCAGGTAGCAATCCAATTCCCTTTTGAATACCATGATCGATCCTACCTCCACTACCCTTTCAGGAAGTTTGTTTCAGACTCCGAACACCTGGATGAAAATTTTTTTCCTCACATCACACTTACTCCTTTTTCCAATTATTTTGAATCTGTGCCCTCTAGTTCTTGATGTTCTCTTGAGTGGGAACAGTTTCTCACTATTTACCCTGTCCATACCCCTCAAGATCTTGAATACTTCTATCAAGTCTCATCTCAGCCTTCTTTTCTCCAAGGAAAACAGTCCCAACCTCTCCAATCCATCTTCAAAGCTACAGTTATTTATTCCAGGAATCATTCTTGTGAATCTCCTCTGTACTCTCTCCAATGCCTTCACATTCTTCCTCAAGTATTGTGCCCAGAACTGGATGCAGTACTCCAGCTGAGGCCTAACTAGTGTCTTACACAAGTTCAACATGACTTCCTTACTCTTGTACTCAATGCCCCTATTAATAAAGCCTAGGATACTATATGCTTTATTAACTGCTCTCTCAATATGCCCTGCCATCTTCAATGACCTATGTACTTATACACCAAGGTCCCTCTGTTCCTGCACTTCCTTTAGAGGCTCTCCCTTTATTTTATACGGTCTCACCATATCTTTCATACCAAACAAATCACCTTACACTTCTATGCATTGAACTTCATCTGCCACTTGTCTTTCCAATCCACCAACATGTCTATGTCCTTTTGAAGTTCAAGACTATCCCCACCATAGTTGACAACATTTCCAATCTTCGTATCATCTGCAAATTTTAAATCATGCCCTGTACACCACAGTCCATGTCATTAATATATATCAGGAAGAGCAAGGGTCCCAACACTGACCCCTGAGGAACTCGATTACAAACTTTCCTCCAATCTGAAAAACAACCATTTGTCACTACTTTCTGTTTCCTGTCATTCAGCCAATTTCTTATCCAAGTGCCTACTTTTCCTTTTATTCCATGACCTAGAATTTTGCTCACAAGTCTGTTGACTTGTATCAAATGCGCTGTGTCAAGTGCCTTTTGAAAATCCATATACACCACATCAAAAGTGTTTCCTTTATCAATCACCTCTGTTACCTCCTCAAAAAACTTCAGCAAGTTAGTTAAACACGATTTTTCCTTGATGAGTCTATACTGGCTTTCCTTAATTATCTTGAGCTTGTCTAAGTGATTATTGTTTTAATCCCCTATTATAGTTTCCAAAGGTTTCCCTGCCACTGAGGTCAAATTGACTGGCCTGTAGCTGCCACCTTTATCCTTGCACCCCTCAGTAGTAGGAAAAATGTTAGAATCTATTATAAAGGATGTGATAGCAGGACACTTAGAAAATATCAATGGGATGGTTTTCCAGTTTCTGTAGTATGAAATCTTTTGCCACTTCTTCTTGTAGCTGCTGGCATTTGCATTGCACAAAATGTACTAGATCAATTGACAGACTTGCAATCTCCTGCAAGTGTGATTTTGCAGCTTCCTTGAAACTGTCAATTTTGTCAAAACATTCTGGATATTTCAATGAACTGAGGCGGTTGGTGTAATTTCTGAGGTTTATCTGCCATATGAAATCTGACTGATTGCATAGATGGTCACTAGTGTGAGCTCATGGCATGCTGGTAGACCTACAATCCTACAATTGCTGGGCTTTTAGTCTCCATGATGTAGAACATCAGTGACACATGGAATAAGTGAACTATTGTATATTGAAAGTTGTGCAATAGTAGGCTTCACCATGATCTTCCAAGTCTGTGGATATATAGAATCTTGCTCCTGTGTCAATCTTGGCCAATAACGAGTAGTTACTAACTTTCTTAGGGTAGCTAATTTAAATATTGGCAAACACTTAGGATAATGTGATGGTGTCTATGTTTTTCACGAGATTGGCGATGAGAAATGTGCGCATCGCTCTCCGTCTCAACGTCATTTTCCAGTTTGTCAGCCACCTCATTTATATGTTTTTGACAGCATGCTAGATGGCCATTCTTATTGCTTGAAAGTACCCATTGTGTACAGTCTGTTTGGGTCAGTGCACAGCTGTTTGTAGCTACATCAGCCTTTGCTCTAGTGCACTGCTGCTGCCAATGGCCCTTTCTGCCACATCCCCTACAGAATTGATAGAAAGCTGTGCATTTCCTTGGTGCATGCAGAAGGCCACACCTCCCACATGGATTTCTGGGTTTGGGTGTTCTAGAGAATGCGTCAACAATTGGGGTTGTAGGTAGGACCTGTAAGCTTCAACACCCTGCGAGCATCGCTTCATACTTGTGTACATCCCTCGAGTAGCTCTTCAATGCTATACATTTTGGGTTTGTCTACCACATCTTTCTGGAATGCTTCTATGGGAGTGGATGCGATCACCAACTCAACAATTCTGTCTGCTAGTTCTGCTTTTGAAAAACCACCATAAGATACCCTTTCCTCTGCATCTGCTGATGAAGTGGTCTATGGATTCTGTCGGCTTTTGTCGAAATGACATGAACTCTAGTCGATGAAAACGGAAGTTTAACCTGACACTGAACCAGCCTTCCAATATACTCCATAACTTCTGGGGACCCTTTAGCTCTTCTGCTGGTAATCCGGACATGTTAGCCTGTGCATACCTTCATTCCCAATTGCTAGGCAAATTTTTATGGATCGCTTGTCTGGTTCAGACACATCTAAATCAAGAAAACAGCTCTGTACACTGCTTAAACATTTTGAATTCAGATAGTAGGCCGGCTGCATTCAAACTGGGGAATTTTGTCAATACTTTGACAATATCCCTTTGACCTTCCTCCTTGATTTTTTAAGTTTATTGTTCAGCAACTCCCGAAGCCACCCATTATAATCGTAGCCTTCTCTGGTCTGATTTTTATGTTTGCTTTCTTTTTGTTTGACTCCCCTTTGCTCACTATTGATTCAGCCCACACCCTGGTGACTTGCCCTTTCTCGACTGAGCTAACAAGGTGCTGGGTCCCCTCATAGACTGCCCCACTCATTGAACTGACAGGCTATGTGCTGCAATCATCCATGAAGCATCCATCTGCTTACCAGTTCTTTACTTAAGCACTATCCTAGCCTATGTCTTCAAAGCTTTTCTGTGCAGTCACCATGCTATGATTTCAACACTCTCCAATGCTGTGACTCCATTGCAGTCTGAGCAGAACGTCACAGGCCATCTCATCCATGTAGCATGATCTAAAGCTGTTCACCATGTTGTACCTGGTTAATCTTGCTATCACACTGTTTGACCACCACTGAACACCAGGGTGTGCTTTTATAATGATATAAAGGCATCAATCAATCTTAAGGGATTGTGTAAACATGTTGTGGGTTCATTTATTTAAACTAGGCACTTGAGAACACATGTACATGGATAGAAAGCTTGAAGACATTAGTTCTGTGCTGTGTTCTGCTCACAGGCAAAAGTGAAACTGAGACTGGATCACGTGACACACTTCCCTTTCAGTGATGGCATGTGGCTATCCCTTAAAGACATATTACACGCTCCCCACCCCCGTCGCGTGGGGAAGTCACCAGCCTCATGGAGGCAATCTTCCAGCAGCAGCATTGGGAGTCAGAGCCAGAGGCTCCATGGCCCAAAGAGGAGGCTGTGGCCACAAATGGTAGCCTACACAGCTGCAACGATACCCTCCAAGGGGTTTCCACTCAGTTTTGTGCCTAATTGCTGATTGCCATAAATTGAAATTGCCTGGAGGTGATAAATCACAAACTTGCGGGTTTAGCACTTGGGCCAATTAGATGCAAGCTTCTTGTTCTCCTCTCATTCCTTGTCCAGTCCAGAGGGGACCCTGAGAAAGATGAAGATGACCAAGCACTTCCTTTGTCCTGGTCACTCCTGTAAGATTTCCAACAGGTACAGCATTTACTCATTTTATTCAATCTCAGATATTGGCCGGTGTAAATGTTGTTCCGGTGTTGGTGACGCCTTGATAAAGTGTTCTGGAAAGTCTCCCAATGTGTTTCATGGGTTCATTTCACAGCTCCCACGACAATGACCATGAAATGACGAATGTCCCTTTAAATACCGCTCGAAATTAACATCAATGCTCTGATGACTCCTAAACAGCTGAATGCTGAGAGGGCAAGCATTAGGGACAAAAATACCACATAGCCTCTGGAACGAGTGCTAAAAGCATTTAAATCGCAATCAGCTGTTTGACAAGCACCCAGATGGCTCTCTCTAGCAGTGGCTTCAAATCCTTTGCCAAGAGGGTGTCTTACATCACACGGAGGATAAACAGAGGTTTCAGTTTATGACCCCAATTGGTCGCCTCTAAGGATCTTTTGCATCAAAAATATTTGACCAAAGTTGCATCCAAAAATTTTTAATGGGAAAAAACTGACTCAAAAACCCAACAATGGAAAGTTAATTTGAACAAACAGAAACTGCATGCTGAAGTGATTTAAAAAAAAAAATTGTTCCATTTTCATGGGATGTGGGCATCTCTAGTTAGGTCAGCATTTTTACTGCCCATCTCTAATTGCCCTTGAGAAAGTGAGTCGCCTTCTTGAACTGCTGCAGTCCAAGTGGTGCAGGTGCACCCACAGCGACAGTGAAGGAACGGCAATATATTTCCAAGTCAGGATGCTATGTGGCTTGGAAGGGAACTTGCAAGTGGCGGTGGCCCCATGCATCTGCTGGCCTTGTCCTTCTTGGACAAGGATCATGGATTTGGAAGTTGCTGTTGAAGGAGCCTTGGTGAGTTGCTACAGTGAATCTTGTAGATGTTTAAGTAAATGGATGGGGTGCCAATCAAATGAGTTGCTTTGTCCTGGATGGTGTTGTGCCTCTTCACTGTTGTCGGAGTTGCCCTCATACGAACGTATGAACATACAAATTAGGAGCAGGATCCAGCCACTTGACCCCTCGAGCTTGCTCCGCCATTCAATAAGATCATGATTGATCTGATTATAACCTCAACTCCACATTACCACCTATCCCTGATAATCTTTCACTCCCTTGTTTATCAAGAAGCTATCTAGCTCTGCCTTAAAAATATTCAACGACTCTGCTTCCACTGCCTTTTGAGGAAGAAAGTTCCAAAGACTCACGGCCTCTGAAAGGAAAAAAATTCTCCTCATCCCTTATTTTTAAACCATGACCCTGAGTCGTATTTTCTCCCACAAGAGGAAACATCCTCTTCACATCCACTTTGTGAAGACCCCTCAGGGTCTTAAAGGATTCAATCAAGTTGCCTCTTAATCTTTTAAACCCCAATGGATACAAGCCTAACATGTTCACCCTTTCCTTATAAGACAACCTGCCCATTTCTGGTATTAGTCTAGGAAACCTTCTCTGAACTGCTTCTAATGTTTTTATATCCTTCCTTAAATAAGGAGACCAATACTGTACACAGCACTCCAGATGTAGTTTCACCAGTGCTCTGTATAACTGAAGCATAATCTCCTTACTTTTATAATCAATTCCATTCATAATAAATGATACCATTCAATTAGCTTCCCTAATTACTTGCTGTACCTACAAACTACTTTTTTGTGATTCATGCACTAGGACACCCTCTTCAGGTCCCTCTGAATCTCAGCTCTGCAACCTCTCACCATTTAGATAATATGCTCCTTTTTTATTCTTCCTGCCAAAATGGACAATTTCACATTTGTCCACATAATACTCCATTTGCCAGATCTTTGCCCGCTCACTTAAACTCATTAACTCGTCCAAGCAAGAGGAGACTATTCTATCACACTCCTGACTTGTGCCTTGTATATGGGGAGTCAGGAGGTGAGTTACTCTTCATAGAATTCCCTGCCTCTGACCTGCTCTTTTAGCCACAGTATTGCTATGACTAGCCCAGTTCAGTTTCTGGTCAATGATAATCCCTAGGATGTTGATACTGGGGGATTCAGCAATGGTAATGCCATTGAATGTTATGGGGAGATGTTTGGATTCTTCCTTGTTGAGATGGCCAATGCCCGGCACTTGTGTGCCACTGATCAGCCCAAGCCTGAATGTTGTCCAGGTCTTGCAGCATATGGACAAGGACTGCTTCAGTATCTGAGGAGTCGCGAATGGTGCTGAACACTTTGCAATAATCATCCCCACTCCTGACCTTATGATGGAAGGAAGGTCATTGATGAAGCAGCTGAAGATGGTAGGGCCTAGGACAATACCTTGAGGAACTCCTGCAATGATGTCCTGGGACTGAGATGATTGACCTCCAACAACTGCAACCATCTTTCTCTAAATTAGGTATGACTCCAACCAATGAATAGTTTTCTCCCAATTCCCATTGACTCCAGTTTTGCTAGGGCTCCTTGGTGCCACACTCGGTCAAACGCTGCCTTGATGCCAAGTGTAATCACTCTCACCTCACCTTTAAAGTTCAGCTCTTTTGTTTGAACCAAGGCTGCAATGAGGTGAGGAGCTGACTGGCCCTGGCAGAACCCAAACTGAACATCAGTGCCTAGGTTATTGCTGAGTACGTGCTGCTTGATAGCACTGCTGATGACACCTCCCATTACTTTGCTGATGATTGAGAGTAGACTGATGGAGTGGTAGTTGGCTGGGTTGGATTTGTCCTGTTTTTTGTGTACAGGACATAACTGGGCAGTTTGTCACATTGCTGGGTAGATGCCAGTGTTGTATCTGTACTAGAACAGCTTGGCTAGGGCCACAGCTAGTTCTGGAGCACAAGTCTTTAATATTATTGTTGGAGTGTTGTCAGAGCTCAATGTCTTTGCAGTATCCAGTGCCTTCAGCCGTTTCTTGATAACACATGGAGTGAATCAAATTGGCTGAAGACTGGCATCTGTGATGCTGGGGACCTGAGGAGGAGGCCGAGATGGATCATCCACTTGGCACTTCTAATTGTGCATCTATAAATTTTGAAGAAAAGTAAATCCTGTTATTTTCCTACTACATGGTTTGTAAGGACATCTTGTTAGCCCTGCAAATATGTAAAATCTCATGGAAAATCTGTTACTGTAAATTGCGGTGTATAAGTCAGTCCAATTTTTCTGCCCTCAAACTTCATGGCCAGGATTTTACGGCGCTGCTGCGGCATGTCTCCCCCCTGTGGATGCAGAAAGTCATTTAAATCTCAATTCAGTTTGGTGGGATTGTAATATCCTGCCGGGTGAGATGGGACGTAAAATCCTGGCTCATGTTTTCGTTTATTCTCGGTGTGAAAATCGAACCCATTCCCAGCCACCACATGCAATACTTACATTAATAGCCGGTCTCAATTTTTCACCTCACAAATGGTACATTATAACTGGGTGCAAGAGACCAAGCGGGTAATATGGGCTGTACTTTTAAAAAATTCATTCACAAGATGTGGGCTTCACTGGCCGGGTCAACATTCATTGCCCATCCCTAATTGCCCTTGGGAAGGTGGTGGTGAGCTGCATTCTTGAACCGCTGCAGTCCATGTGGTGTGGGTACACCCACAGTGCTGTTATATAGGGAGGATTTTGACCCAGTGACACTGAAGGAACGATGATATATTTCCAAGCATGGTGAGTGGCTTGGAGGGGAACTTGCAGGTGGTGGTATTCCCATGTATCTGCTGCCCTTACCCTTCTAGATGGTTGCGGTCATGGGTTTGGAAGGTGCTGTCTCAGGAGGCTTGGTGAGTTCTTGCAGTGCATCTTGTAGATGGTACATATTGCTGCCGCTGTGCGTCCGTGGTGAAGGGAGTGAATGTTTGTGGATGGGGTACCAATCAAGTTGGCTGCTTTGTCCTGGATGGTGTCAAGCTTCTCGAGTGTTGTTGGAGATGCAGTCATCTCCATAGGCAAGTGGTGAGCATTCCATCAGGCTCCTGACTTGTGCCTTGTAGATGGTGGACAGTCTTTGGGGAGTCAGGAGGAAAGTTACTTGTCACAGGGTTCCTAGCCTCTGACCTGTAAAGATGCATGGGAGTTTAAGACACACCCATTTTTTTGTGTTGGATGTTGGATGCATGTTGCCACGACCAAACACGTCTTCTCCTCAACCCCGCTTCAGCATTCTGTATGGACCAGTCACTCCAGTACACCCTGGTCCATCACCCCCAACACCTCATCCCCTTCCCATCGCACCTTCCCATGCAATCACAGAAGGTGCAACATCTGCCCCTTTACATCCTCCCTCCTCACCGTCCAAGGGCCCAAACACTCATTTCAGGTGAAGCAGCACTTCATTTGCCCCTCCTTCAATTTGGTCTACTCCCAATGCTCCCAATGCGGCGTCCTCTACATTGCAGAGACCAAACGCAGACTGGGTGACCACTTTACGGAACATCTTCGGTCTGTCCGCAAGCATGACTCAGACCTTCCAGTCACTTGCCATTTCAACACTCCACCCTGCTCTCATGCCCACATGTCCGTCCTTGGCCTGCTGCAATGTTCCAGTGAAGCCCAACACAAACTGGAGGAACAGCACCTCATCTTCCGAATAGGCACTTTACAGCCTCTGGACTTAACATTGAGTTCAACAACTTCAGACCATGAACTCTCTCCTCCATCCTCACCCCCTTTTTTAATCCCCTTTTTTGTACATTCATTTTTATTTTTATCCACTTATTTTTATTTGTATTCATTTATCTGTGGTTTTATCCCCTTTTTATCCCAACCACTGCCCCCTCCCCCCCATCCCATCCCTCACAGGGCCATCTGTTAGTTGTTCCACGTTGTCCTTTCACACACTGCTACCCCTGCTATAATCACATTCTGCTTTCTTACCTTTATGCCACTATTAGCACCTTCTTTTAGCACTAACCACTACCATCAACACTCCCTTTGTTCTTCAGTTCATTACATCTTTGTCAATCCCTCCTTTGCCCCCACTTATTGCTGGCCTTCTTTCCAGCCCCACCTGCCCCACCCCCCTTAAACAGTATAAATTTAATCACATTTCCACTTCTCTTCAGCTCTGAAGAAGGGTCATACAGATGCATTCTCTCTCCACAGATGCTGCTAGACCTGCTGAGTTTTTCCAGCATTTTCTGTTTATGTTTCAGATTTCCTGCATCTGCAGTTTTTTGCTTAAGTTTTTCTTAAGTTCAACCTTCTGCTGGGCAATTGTCCTGCAATGGGAACCATCCAAAACTACAATATAAATCGCAAACTTCGGAAGGTTCTGACTGTCTTACGGTGACAGTTACCCAGAAAAAGTTAGAAGAATTAAAACAACGTTGAATTTCTGGGTAATTGTAGTACTGACATGCCGAGCCTCCATCGGACTGCCCCTCAACCACCACGGGACCCCCCAAATACCCCCGCAACTGCTCTCCTCATCCCCGACTACACCACCCCTTGACTGTCCTCCCCAGCCCCGACTACATTTCCACACACCCGACTGCCCTGCCCAACCTCCGAATACGCCCCCCACACCTGACTGCAATCCCCACTCCCTGACTCCCTCCCCAACCCCCTGACTTCCTTCCCCAATTACTGACTACATTTCTACCTCCCCAACAATACCCCCGCGACCTGACCGCCCTCTCCAACACCCAACTATCTCCCACCACCCTGACAGTCATCCCCACCCCCCGAAAATCTCCACACCCCACAGACTACCCTCCCCACATCCCAACTGCCCTCCCCAACCCCTGATTACACCCTTTCACAACCCAACTGCCTTGACCCCTTCTCACTGACCACCTGGACCTTCCCTACTGACCACCCTGCCACTGACCACCATTCCCCCCACTGACCACACCCCCTCCACTGACCATCCTCCAACTGACCACCCAACCCCATCCCCCACTGACCACGTGACCATGCCCCCTCCACTGACCACCTCCACTCCCTCACTCACTACCCGACCACATCTAGCATCCTACCCACTTACCTTACAAGCTTACCTTCTCCCTGGCTTCTCAAAGTGGCTGCACCTTTAAACTCACATGCTTTATGGCAGCTTGTGCCGTAAAAAAGAGGGCGTGGCTTCCTTACCTCTGACTCAGCTGCCCTCAACACAAGGCCTCGGAACCCTCTGCACTGCACCTTTCTCACTTGGCCTGAGTTGAAAGGTCGGGCAAGAAAGGTGTGGCTTCATTTTAAGGTAAGTAACTAGGCGTGGAGGAGCTATCCGATTCTGATTGCCACTCCACGTAATTTAAGGCCTGTTATGTTCTGAGTTTTGCAAGTATGGGTTGGTTGCTTTGACAGCATACTACTTTAAATTAAGACATGGGAACGCAATGTCAAAGAAAACAGTAGAAGTGAAAACTGTGAAAACATTGAAGAAACAATCGGATGTTGCAATGAAATCTTTAGGGTCTCCCTGGATGGATGAATTTAATGGGCAAAATGATCTTCCTCATGGCAACTATTCTGTGATCATGAAACTGTTGCTAATTAGGGAAACACTATTACCTTAGACTGCACCTTGACTACTGAGGACAAACTTAAAGGTTGGCAAGGTCATCAAAGTAGATAAGTCATTCGGTATGCATCGGAGACCCCAACTGAGGGAAGTAAGGGTGGAAACCGTGGAGATGTGAGGATTGTGCCAGCGGACTGGAGGATTGCAAATATTACACCCCTATTAAAAAAGGGCAGAAGGATAAATGTGCCATCCACAGGCCTGTCAACCTAACATGATGGCGATGAAACTTTTGAAAACAATTATCTGGGACAAAATTAATTAACATTTTGGAAAGTATGAGCAAAAAAAATGAAAGTCAGCATGGATTTTTTGGAAACAAATTGTGTTTCACTATTTTGACTGAATTCTTTGATGAAGTAACAGAGAGGATAGTGTATATGGAATTTGCAAAGGCATTTGACAAAGTACTGCATAAGAGACTTGTTAGTAAAATTAAAGCTCATATGATTAAATGGTATTTACAAATTAACTGAAGGGTGGAAAGCAGAGAGTAATGGTGAATGATGAGTTTGCAGATTGGAGGAACGTATACTTTAGTGTACTGCAATACTATTTAATATATATTAATAACCTGGACTCGGGTGTACAGGATTTAATTTCAAAGTTTACAGATGACACAGAACTCAGAAATGGCATAAACAGCAAGAAGGGTAGCAACAGGACTCAGGATATAGATTGGTAAAATGGGTTGACACGTGACAGATGTAATTTAGTGAAGAGAATTGTGAAGTGATACATTTTGGAGGAAGAATAAACTATGTGATACGTTTGTAAGGACAGAGAGAGTCTATATGTACACAAATCTTTGAAGATGGCAGGACAAATTGAAAAGGCCATTAAAGTGGATCCTTAGCTTTATTAATAGAGGAATAGAATAGAAAAGCAATGAAATTGTGCTAAATCTTTATAAAACACTGATTAGGCCTCAGCTGGAATATCATGTTCACTCTAGGCACCACACATTAGGAATGATTTAAAGCCTTATAAAGGGTGAAATATTTGCTAGAATAGTATTATGGATCAGGGAGTTCAGTTGTGAAGAGATTGGAGATGCTGCTGGAGTTCTCCTTAAGAGAAAAGAAAACTTGCATTTGTATAGCACCTTTCATGATCACAGGATGTCTCGAAGCATTTTACAGCCAGTGAAATACAATCACTTTTATAATGTAGTAAATGCAGTAGCCAATTTACACCACAAGCTCCAAAAAACTCAGTTTGGTAATGCCCAATAATCTGTTCCAGTGATGTTGAATGGGGGATAAATGTTGGTCAAGACACCAGAGATAACCCTTCTCTTGAATTAATGCCATGGGGTATTTCTGTCCACCCGAGAGCGCAGATGGGGCCTTGGTTTAATATCTTATCCAAAAGACAGCATGTCCAGCAGAACTCCCTCAGTATTGCACTCATGTCAGCCTTGATTTCAGTGCTCAAGTCATAGAGTGGGACCCAAACCCACAACATTCTGACTCAATGCAAGAGTGCTGCCAACTTAGCCACAGAGATTTGATAGCATTGTTTAGAATTATGAATGGCTTTAATAGAGTAACTAAGGACACATAATTTTCAGTGGCAGATGAATCAATGACCAAAGGACAGAGATTGGAAGGAATTGGCAAAAGAACCAGAGGCGACATGAGAAAACATATTTTGCAGAGCGAGTTGTTGTGACCTGGAATGCAGCACCTGAAAGGGTGATAAAATTAGATTCAATAGCAACTTTCAGGAGGGAATTGGATAACTACTTAAAAGGAAAATATGTAGCGGGGGAGTGTATTAATTGGATAGCTCTACATTGATTTGGCATAGGCAAAGTTTACTTTGACAATATTCTATGACTCTAACACAACCACTATTCTATACATAGCAAGATTGTACTCATAGTACTGAGATAGATGGCCAGTTACCTGATTTTGATGGTGTTTGTTGAGGGAGAAATGTTTGCCAGAATACTACTCTTGTCAAGAAAAAAGGGTTAACAAATGTTGTATTTATAGGTCTCAGTGATGACCAACCAGCATAGTGAATCACTTGTGCCACATTAGTGGCTAAAGTATAGCTTTTCAATACCATTCTAAAATAAATATGAATCAATAGTGGGTAAGGCCATCAATAACCAATAATCATTTATAGGCATTAGCTTAAAAAAAACTGGCCTTGTGGCAGCAGATTGGAATGGCCCCACCCACAAGTGAGGCTTTCTATTGGTTTGGGGACATGTTTAAATGTCTGCATGTAGGAGGCAGTACAGTCTAAGATGGCTTATCCTTCTGTTATGGAGATGCTAGGACTGTTGTTACGCAGACAAACGTAGTAGCCATATCGCGCAAAGCAAATTTTCACAAGAACCCATGGGAAAAGTAGTCAATTTAGTTGGACCCTGACAATCTGTGACTACTCCAGTATACTTACAATATAACTGCAATCGGAATAAGCCAGAATGGCCAGAAACTAGGCCAGGGCCTGGTGATGTCACGTATTGATCTAACAATGGATTTTCCAGGATGGTCTGTGGGGATCAAATCTCTGTCTTTTCTGACCTGTAAACTTTGACAAGATAAATAGTGCCTTTGAATATTTAACATTCACTGAATTAGTTCAACAGGACAGGCAGGGTTTCAACTTAATGTTACATGGTATATTTTCTCTATCGTGCGCATGAGTGTCAGGCCCTTGATGGAAACTTAAACCCATAATCCTACAATTCAAAAAGCACAGAGACAGATTGACACAAGTATTTGCCAATGACATTCCCTCCAACATAAGGTCAGAAGTGGGGATGTTCACTGATGATTGGACAGTGTTCATTACCATTCTCAACTCCTCAGATGCTGAAGCAGTCCATGCTCTAATACAGCCAGACTTGGAGAACATTCAGGCTTTGGCTGATAAGTGGCACATAACTTTCAAGCTGCACAAGTACCAGGCAATGACCATCTCCAATAAGAGAGAATCTAACCATCTCCACTTGACATTTAATGGCATTACCATTGCTGAATCCCCAATTATGGGGGTTATCATTGATCAGAAACTTAAATGGCCCAGCCAGATAAATACTGTGGCTAAGCAGAAGAGCTCACCTTCTGACTCCCCTACGCCTGTCCACCATCTACATCACAAGTCAAAGTGTGATACTCTCCACTTGCCTGGATGTGCAGTTCCAAAATCACTCAAGAACAGTGACACCATCCAAGACAAATCAGACAGCTTAATCGGCATTCCATCCACCACCTTAAACATTCACTAGCCCCACCACTGACGCACAGTGGCAGCAGTGTGTACCATCTACAAGATGTGCCTCAGCAACTCACCGAGGCTGCCTTGATAGACCTTCCAAACCACCATCTATAGAAGGACAAAGGCAGGAAATGTATGGGAACACCACCACCTGCAGGTTCCCCTCTGAGCCACACACCGTCCTCACTTAGATCACTGTTCCTTCACTGCTCCTGGGTGTAAAGCCTGAGCTCCCTTACTAACAGCACTGTGGATGTATCAAAGCTATATGGACCACACCAGTTGAAGATGATAGCTCACCACCACCTTCTCAAGAGCAATTAGGGATAGGCAATAAATGATGACATTGGCAGTGACACCCACATCCTAAGGAAATATTTTTAAAGAAGTGTTCAAGCTCTGAATCTTTCTCCATGTCCTCTCCACGGCAGATTGGATGGTTGTGTCATCACACTGAGAAGCAGTAGTCTCAGTATATCTCCAACTGTCTATGGAAGTAGATCTCTGTGTAACTGTGAGGGCAGGAAAACTCTGCAAAACCTCTTTCTCTGTTCAATTTCTCATTACATAGAAATCTGGGCCACAAAATCTGTCTTAAATTAGGTCCAAATTGTTGTTTAATAAATTAGTGTTCAGATAGCGGGAGTCTTTTTTTAAATCAATGTTGCCTTCCCACTGTTGCCTATATCCCAAAAGGAAATAAAATGAAGTCTGCTTTCTGAGTTATATTTATGGCTGTGATAATGCTACCGTCCTGATTAAAGAAGTAAGGGAGCCAATTTTATGGAGCAGTCATGCTCAAATTCTAAGCTCCCGCTTCCTGGAATGTCTTTTTACCTTCCTGGCAGATGGAGCATTCCTGAACCAAAACCTAGATGGAATCGCCAATGGATAATATGTTTAAAAAAAAATCACATGAAGAATTTTGATGAGCTGCCTTTAAAGATTTCTTTTTAATATAAATTTAAGGCTGAGAAATGTAAGTACTTCCTTTTGGCCACCCAGGGTTATCATCAACCATTTACACCCCTGCTATAACAAGGAGACTAAAGGCCCCCAGCAATCTGCCTCAAAGTCAACTCAGGAAAGAATGAAATTGACAGTTCAGTGTGTAATCAGAGGCATTTGTGTCACTAGCAATTGGATTGAGACTCCCAAACTCATTCAACACAGAAATCTTAAAGCCAGCACACAGTGGGGACTTTCAGTTCGACAGTCTGAGTTCATCTGGAACTTGGGACTTAGTAATAGGTCAGTCTGTATCCTACTACATATCCAGTTGCTGTAATGTAGCTGTTTTATGCTGAAGAATTGCACTAAATGCATCCCAGCGGCTTTGTGTGAGTAGATAACCAGATTAATCTAAGCCTTAGTGCCAGCTGCATCTGTCCTTATGAATCTTGTATTATTAAATGTAGCTCACAAGGAACGTGTTCCTGTGAAAAATAAAACAAAATGCAAGGCATAAAGGAATATAATTCTTTCTAAAAATATATACCCATCATTCTAATATAACCACAAAGTTGCTAGGGAAAAATAACGTTGTGTTCCTGCCTGTTGTCTGAAAAAAATCATGTATTTTTAGACATTTAACTAGCAGCTGGTACAGACTGTGCTTATTTCTCAAGTATAAATGGGTGCAAAGCTTGAAAATTTAGCAGTGGGACAGCCGTGCCCAAACTTCACAGGCGTTGGTTCCACTGCTAAGTTCATGAGGAGTCCTTTTTTACTGGCCTTCCTAGTGTATGCCTAAAACAAGGCATTAAGCCTTCTGAGATGCTAATGAGGGGCCTAGGACAGCTGAAGGACCTTTTTCTAAATGAGTCATCAATGAATGAGACAGGTGATGGTCCTGCTGAGCTCAGGATTCCTCACTGGTTCTTGCGGCCACTCTATGATAGCTCCCCCTGACTCTACAGGCTGTCACAATTGTCTTAAAAGCCAGAGCCTGCTCGAATCCTCGTCACAGGACTTACTGCTGGCACTGGCCCTAAATAGTGTTTTTCTTGTTGTGTCAACTGGCTGTGAAGTGTCTGCAGCTCATCCCAAATTTGCAGTTAAGGCCCGAGGACAAGTTTATGTTTGTTCTTATTGTAGTAGAAGACTCTGGTACATACAGGGTTAACGTGGGACTGAATACAGTGCCATCCACACAGTGATTTAAGAAGGCACATGACCTAGACCTAGGGTCAATGTGGTGTTGGCCAGAGATGTGGTAAGACCTAGGATGGAAAAAGCTCCATGCTTGTACTATTACAGACAGGAGTCGGTTTTAATTTAAACAGCCCTGATTTCTCCTCTCACCACCCATCCATAAACAGAAAGGACTTTTTGATAACAAAAACAGAATTACCTGGAAAAACTCAGCAGGTCTGGCAGCATCGGTGGAGAAGAAAAGAGTCGACGCTTCGAGTCCTCACGACCCGAAGGGTCATGAGGATTCAAAGCGTCGACTCTTTTCTTCTCCACCGATGCTGCCAGACCTGCTGAGTTTTTCCAGGTAATTCTATTTTTGTTTTGGATTTCCAGCATCCGCAGTAGTTTTTTGTTTTTAGGACTTTTTGATGTTTGATTTCCCCCTTTTATATGTAGTGACGTATTTTCCCAACTCTTCAGTTTTGGTGTGATTCAATTCTCTGTTAATAGCCCCACAGCAAACTTGAGATAGGATGAACAAAAAGGGTTAGTTTATTTTTACACAGACTCAAAACATGGGAGGGAGTGTTGCTACGTAGACTCCAGTACATTCATACAATAATAGAGGGATAAGAGAAAGAAAAAGGTACAGGGAAAATATCACAGACAGAATAAGAATGAATGTTTCACATAAGTCTAGAGTCCAGAATCAAAAGTCCAATGGTGTATTCCTTCACAGAGGTTAGCAAGCTGAAGCTGACGCAGGATAATCCACTTTTCCAGCAGCGCTGACTTCCGCAATGGGAGAGGCACCTAGAGATGAATTACTCTTGTAGGCCCGGGTACAGAAGTTAGGAAGTTCCAACATGAAACAGTGTAGGTGGGAAGCCAGGTATTAAAAAACCTGGACAAAGCCCTTTTCTGCTGTTGCCTAGTAGATAGAAAATAGCAGTATGCCCTTTCTCGGCTCCGCAAGGCAATATTACAGGTTCTAGCAGTTTGGGGAGAGTGTCATGTGACATGACTTCCACTTCTTCACCTTGGTTTGGCCAAAAGATGTACATTCTTGGTTTGGCCAAAAGATGTACATTCCTGGTCTGGATTCTTGAAAGAGGTTTCAGGGTCCTTTGTCCTTGCAGACAGATCGCTTTAGAAATGCAAATGGTCTTTGTACAATTCCTTGATCGCTGCAGTCACAGGGGCATTAGCGCCTCTTTAGAGATAATGAGGGTGCTGCTGTTTGGAAGGCCAGAAATTCCTTATGTGATTCATAGCCAGTCGTGGCTTCAGTCAGTTTAAAGCCTTTGTCAAGTTATTAAAAAATAGTTTGATGGATTAGCCAGAGTGAGATATGTATATTATAAAAATATAGGGCAGAATCGTCTCAGATTTGCACTGTGTGGTAGTGGGCGGGTAAAATGACGTTTTACCCCCCCAGCCGCAATGGCATGTTTTCACGCCGCATCATCTCTAACCCGCCACAATATTTATGCTTTCCGAGGAAACATGCTGTTTATGTGGCGGGCGATCTCTCATTTGCCCGTCAGCCATTACCCTATCACTACATCATGCTGAGTGCCATATTTAAAGTCCAGCTGCAAGCATACATCTCAGTGCTTCCAGACCACCACTTCTGCATAGAAGACATGGCCCTGAAACTGAAGAAGACTGCAGTCCCAGGTTCAACGACCCATCCCTCGTGCGCTTTTTAGATGCCGTGGAGGCCCACTGGGATGTCCTCTAGCCCTGCTCTGGCCGCAGGACGGGCAGCAACAGCACTAACCTGGCATGGGAGGCGGTGGCAGTGGTGGTCAGTGCCAACGCCCTTCAAAAGTGTACAGCCACCCAGTGCCACCATGTTAAGTCACTTTTCTCATCACTCTCAACTCACAGACTCACAAACCCATCACACATCCACAGGCCCTCACTCACTGCTGGTTCAAGGGAAATCACTATTCACTCTCTCACACTCTCCGTCATTATCCTCATCACGTCCTTGGTACCACTTACCACCCAAACAGGCCAGGCATACTTATCATCTGGCCTGGCGTGCATCCTGCTTATAGTCTCTCCATTTCTACTTATGAGGACACGCTGGCATACAACAAGAGGGAGAAGTCACAGACCAGTGGTGGAATGCCTGAAATCAAGGTCCTCACAGACCTCGAAAACAGAGCCATCCAGCTGGCTGGCGATACCAGGACTGGTCTGTGGTGAAGGTGAGGTCGGCGGTGCTCTACCAAATGAGGGTCCAGCAGTGCAACATCCATCAGACTGCTGACAGGCCACTGCCATGCACTAATTATCTCCCCCTGCTTTCGCAGGCACATCTGCCAAACAGCCAACAGAGTCCAGGATCCTGGGCTTCTAATCAAGCCCTGAAGAAACCTCTGAAGAGGAATCTGAAGGCACCCTCCCTGAAGTCCCATAGCAGCACTCACCCACACCCTCCACCTGCGCAGAGTCACACAGCTCCGTGGGACCTAGCTTTAGAATAGCCCCGGGATCACAATCTGGTGAGCACATTGCACCGTCTGATCCACAGCAGGTGGAGGCAGGGACTTCACAGGTTTCTGGCACTCGGAGGACTGCTGGAGGCCAAAGCTTTGCTGAGTCCGAGTCAGGTGACAAGCCGGTGGACTTGGTCATGTCACAGTTGCTGGAGCTGCAAAGGCAAGCTCAGAAACATCAGGAAGGTATGTCCACAACACTCCTCCGATTGCAAGACATGATGGAGGATTCTGTTTGCCTTCAGTCTAAGGTGATAGCGCTGGCAAGCCAACGCACTGAGGTCAACACTAATAGGATGGCAGCTGCCATGGAGACCTTGGCCCAGGACTTCGCTCCTGTTCTGCTGCATGGGCTGAACTCCATTGCTCATGCCATAGTTGCATAGAAATTGATTGCCACGGTCACTTTCACGGCCATTGGCAGTGGATGCCCTCCATGCCCCGTACCACCAAACCCTGCAGTAGCTGGTAGATGTGTCCGACCTGTTCCCCAGACATGCAGAGTCTTCAGTGATACTGGTTCTCGGTCATCTGCGGAATGACAGGCATCGTCTAGAGACCCTGGTTGTCGCTAGGCGCCAACCAGTGACGGCTCGCTGTGGCTCTTTGGTCACATGTGTAGGAGCCCTAGCCATCACTCCTTAAGAGGTTGCTGCTCCTGGCTCTGCGCAGCCAGGAGCCTCAGTCGCTCTCTCCTCGGTCATCTTCACTCTCTGTAGGCCATCAGGCATACAGCTAGTTCACCAGGCTCCATGATCCTGATGTGCTCCCGCTGCAAGATGGAAGAGAGATGCGTGGTTAGCATGGGTGTTCTAAGAACCTGTCCTGGTTAAGTGTGAAGGCCCCATAATGCTCCCCAGAGAGTGCTGGCCACCACTTGGATGGCCTGAGGTTAGTGCACTGCATGGCTGCCCAAAACCCCACCACCTCTGCTGCAGTCCACCCAACTGATTGGCGGCAGCTTTGCCCATTGGACTGCATGCTGTACTCAGGCACAGGTATTCTCCTAACCCACACTGCAAGGCTGCACTGTTAGCTTGAGCCATGGGGGAGACTGGTCTAAATCAGGATGCTGATGTTGCAAGGGGCTGTGAGCGTCTCCAGCAGTGACTGCTCCATGGCCAACTTTAGCAAGGAGATTGTACAACTTGCATAGTCATCCAACTGCTCTGCGGGTGGGGTGGGTGGGTGGGGTGGGGGCATGGATGGGAGGGGTTAAAATCGTTGGAGCACTTGGTGGCACTTTGATGCCTCCGCATTGCTTGAGTGGGCAGATAAACTAGAAGCACGATCCCAATCATATCAATGTGGCTGCACCTGAACTGTCTCAGTTGCAGAGGAATGGTCACTTTATACAGGTTTCCCCAATGTGTGGCCATTTCCCTCACCCACTTTACCCCCCACCCTGAATGCTTGTGCGCTATGCCCAACGGGCCCTTGCCCCCCCCACCCCCTCCACAAGTCGCCTCAACGCCTGGACTGCTCTTGCCGGTCACCTCAATGGCAGGGCTGCACTTGCTCCCCCACCCCCACCCAAATCACCTCAACGGCTGGACTGCGTTTGCCCTGCCTCCTCACAAGTCGCCTCAGGGGCAGGGCTGCCCTTAACCCCGACCCCCCAGCCCCCCTCAAACTTGAAGCCCAACAGGTGACCCTGGCAAGCGCTGCAGAACGTTACTGTATACTCAGCTCCGAGTTCCCCTCAAAGTGCGGGTCGCCAAGTGCATGCCTTTTATGTGCTGTTGTGAAACACGGTGGTGTGCTTTCCCGCCGATGTGGATGGACGATCCAGCGAGACGGGGCGGTGGGGGGGGGGGGGGGTGCAATTCCGGCGGGCTGGCCTGATAATGATTTGCTGATGTATTACAATGAGCTTCCCAACGTCCAATGATAGGAAATGCGTCCTGCCATCGGCAGGCTGAGCGGACGATCGCAAACTGGTTGCCTGCTGTCGTAAAACCGATTGTGCCAAATTGTCCGCTCACACCACTGATCACACCTGATGCCAGCGGGCACAGACAATTCCACCCTTAGAGTGAAGTCTCAGCCCCCTAACAGTCCCCTTTACTGTATATTTGTATATTGTTACAAATAGTTCATAAATACTTGCTGTTAACATTCAGAATACTGTGAAGACTTATATAACAGACACATTCTATAACCAATACTATCCCAACACTTAGGACTCCTGGTTTGCGCATAGACTAAGCACTACCACTTGTTACATTCCATTTTGTGCTAAATGTAAGCAGGTGAGAAAACTGAGTTATTAATGAGGTTAATATTTAATTTGGATTTGGTAAGCATTCATTAATTTCCTGCGTTCAGTTGTGCACCGCAGATTTGTTGATTCAAACCCAAATCAGAACTTTCAATGAGATTGCTTGATCAGGACGTATGCTTTAACCATCTTGTCTACAATGACTAGGTGGCCAAAGTTCCTCTGCAGCCATCATGCAGAACTTTAGCTTGTCCTTAGGTGCATCTGAGACCCTGAATCTGTTCTCACAGCCCTAGAGGAACTATTATTCACAAGATTCTGTAAATAAAATGATATTTTAGAATGACACACTGAGCTCTTCTTAATGAAATATTTCAGAAGTCCTGGTGCATTGAAATCGTCTTAAATAGCTCCTCATAGAGAGTAATTCTTGATACCATTGCATTTTGCCAAAGCAAATAATAATTTGTTGTCAAAGCATTTCATTATGCAATTTAGAAATAAAGACTTAATCCTTTCTTGGTTTTTAGGTTTGACGCTGAAACATGACTGCATTCCTATGTTGAAAATGTTGAGCATCATCCAAGCGCCAAGTCACTCCACTTCTGTCACTAAACAGTACCCCAATTTTACTCTATAAGGTTGACTATTCATCACTTATAAACTCAAAAGTTATTCTTGCAAAACAAGGTCCATGTTAAGGAGAAATGGCTGGAGATTTGTTTTGGCCCATTTTGGGAAACACATCAGAAGCCAAATGCCTGAGGCTGGACCAAATTTCTGGGCCAATGAATTACTTTTGGGGCATTGTTATTGTCCTTAATTGGTAAAGGGCAACAGCCAATTTGTGCACAACCAGGTCTTTCAAGCAAAAACATTAATAACCAGATAATCTCTTTTTGATTGATGGAAAATTATGGACCAGGGCACCCCCATACTCTATCCCCTACTCGGCTGAAATTTGGCTTTGGGTCTCATTAGCATACTTCTACTTCTACTAAAGGCAAATTGTCGGTTTGAAGAGGACCAGTTTGGGCCTGATGCAAAGTTCTACGATGCAACCCTCAGGGGGAGATTTTCATCTTTTCTGCTTAGAAATGAAGTATCACCTGGGCAAAGTGCAAAGAGTAGTGAGGATGCCTCTTATAATTAAATTTCTTTCCAATTTAAAAGAAGTAAAATCAGGCAGCTTCAGTTTCTGGCATGTGATCCTCTCCATCAGGCTTGCCTTTCTAAGACAAGGTGACGTTTACTGTCCGGGTGGCAAAGACAAAAATCTACGCTTCAATTCTAAAACATAGTGAAACAAAACTGCTGAGTATTTCTCCATCCCCATATTTTTCAGTTGAACTCTAGCCCACTGCCCTACACAGATATTCCCTCTAAGCCACCCCACAGTGCCAAAGGTTCAAGAACTTCTCAGGCTCATGTTACAGATCGGCCATCGTTACAGATACCAGCTGAGTTTCATTTCCATTGATTTCAATGGAAGTGAGAATCAAACCATAATGCTTACAGACACCTGCACTTGCTTCTGACTTTTTTTTACAGGATTGGACCACTGACAGAACTATGATTGATGACATTTACTGAAAGGGCATTGTGGAACATATCACTGATACATCCCTTCTGTAGAACAAAGTTTACATTTGGTACACCATGCTTGTCACTTTCCAATAAATGGACTTTCTCTCAAATCATTGCCCATTCTATCACATGACAATGCATCAGCTCTCTCTGTCTCTAATGCTTGTGGCATTCATCATTACCTGAATTTCCTATTCTTTTATGGGATGTGGGCTTAATTGGTCTCATGAACTGAGTGGTTTTCTGAGCCATTTCAGAAGGTATTTAAGAGTCTACCACCTTGCTGTGAGTCTGTAGTTAGATCAGACTGGGTAAGGATGGCAGATTTCCTCCTTGAAGGACATTAGTGAACCCAATGGGTTTTTACAACAATCATTGTCAAGGTCACCATCACTGATGATAAGTTTTATATTTATCAATTACCAGATTTATTAATTGAATTTAAATTCCACCAGCTGCCAAGGTGGGATTTGAATCTGTGTCCCAAGATCATTAGCCTGGGCCTCTGGATTACTAGTCCAGTGGCATTACCACTACACCAACATCTCTGCCATAGTGTATTCCTGAGTGCAAACAACCAAGATACTCTTTCATAATGTACTTTCCATGGTGCCTATACATACTTCCTGTATGTGCCACCAACTGGTCTAGATTTTGGCAGGTGATTGGCTGTTCATTCTACAATAGGCTCTGAGATTGAAGTGGCCATTGCCTGAAGAATCCTACTTTCTAGGCACCTTGGCATTATCTCCTACATTCCACTTGTGTAGTGCTATGAGAGAGATTGCGGGAGGCCCGGTATGCTCTGATGCCCTGAGGAATATTGATGTTTATTATTGTCATTATCCCCTACATTCCACTGGTGTAGTGCTATGAGAGAGATTGTGGGAGGCCTGGTATGCTCTGATGCCCTGAGGTATATTGATGTTTATTATTGTCTTCAACCTTATCATCCATCAAGGGCACCTCAATCCCATGGCCTATTGTAGATTGACCAGCCAACCCACCTTCCAAAACCTTGGCAATTTAAAGGGATCATCAATGACTTAGAGGTTAGTTGCTGGCTGATTCCTTCTGGTTGTTGTTTCACTTCTACAAGCGTTTGGTATTTTCCATGAGTAATTTAAGTTCGCCAAAGCCTACAGGGAGTGCTGTGGCAGGTGCGCTAGGAGCTTTTCTGAGTTCAAGGCATGGGTGTAGTAATAATGCAGGTCAATCACTGGTATCCTGGTAGCAGTCATGGTGCCTTCAATCTATGGTAGTCCACTCTGCCAGCTGTATTTGAGCCACCACGGCTAACCAGAGGGTGGCTACAGGACGACATAGACTATCTGTTAATGGCGTGGCTTATGACTCCAGTGCACAACCTACCCACACCCGCACAGTATGCATGCAATGAAGGCCATGCTGATATTAAATGTGATAGAACAGTGTAATGACACGCTGAAACAATGGGTTGAATTTTACCTAGGCAGCAGGGATCTTGCCACTGGGGCAGAAAGTGGGGTGTGGGGACAATCCTGCTTCAGCGGGCAGAGGGAATCAGGGCCACACTTTGCTGGCAGTAGCCAATTAAGCTGGGCTGCCATCCCAATGAAGGATAGCAGCCCGCTCCCAAGAGCTGCCAACCCAATCAGCCAATGATGGGGTTGCACCTGCAGAATGAGGGTACATCAATGGCCGAGCACCCTCAAAGTCAGGAAAATTGGGTTTGGAGGCAACCTTTGCTGCTGGAGAGTCCGTGAGCCAAAGGCTGCACTAAATGGTGAGTTCCCCCCTCTGCAGCCCACTGGGAGGCCACCAGGTCTCACTGCGGGTAGGCTGGTCCATTTGTGGGGGTAGTCAGGTGGCCGGGAGGAGGTGGGTTTGGGTCAGGGAGGGATAGTCTGGTGGTCATGGGTTTGTCAGATTTGGGTTTTAATTGGTTCCGGTCGGGGGGAGGGTAGTCAGGATGGGCATGTAATTAGGTAGGGAGGTAGTTGGGTTGGGTCAGGGGTAGTCAGGTGGTTGGGGGGTAGTTGGGTCGGGTAGCGATGTGGCGAGAGCTGAAGAATCAGTTTCCCACCAGTGTAAAACACAGTGGGGACAGGTGCTCCCACCCGTCAGGGCAGGTCGTCATTCCCACCAGAGGCTGGCAGGAAGCTGTTTTGCATCCTATTAATGGGATACAGATGAAGGCCCGACTGGAATTGTCCCCTCTGTCCAATTCTCTGTACCGCCAGTGGAAACACACCGGTCCGGAACACATCCGGACCAACACGGTGTGCAGACGTCAGGCTCACCTTGAAGAAAGCCCAGGGCAGCTTGCCGAGATCGCAAGGGAAGATGGAGGCCTCCAGTGACCCTGGAACACCACATACAGCAGTGGGTGGATGGATCTTCTTGCTGCTGGACCTTCCAGGAGATGGATCTTCAAGCTGTAGTTGGAAGGCTGGATGCATGAGGTACTGTTGGGCGGCAATGGTGTGTCCTGTGGGGGAGGGGAATTAGACGGGAAGGAGAGGGATGAAGAGGTAGGGTGGGTGTGGAGGTCTGGAGGAGGGCGGGGTGGTCGGGGTGGTAGGGGAAAGAGAGAAATGCTGCAGGGGTCATGGAATGAGTGAGCTGATATGGAGTGGGAGTGTGGGAAGGGCCTTGCTGGAGTGCAAGTGGGGGATGGGTGTGCAGATGTCAATGTGTATGGCAGGGGCAGCATGTGCAGGTGTAAATGGGCATGGGGGCGGTGTTCATGGGCATCGGGAGAAGACAGAAAGGTGTTCAGAGGGAGGGATCCTTGGTGTCGAGTGATGAGTGCTGGGGGGCATACTGAGGGAATTGGTGATAGGAAGGGATGTGAGGATTAAAGGGGGCAGTTGGAGCTGGTAGGGTGGGAGGGTGAGGGTCCTGCGATGATGGGTGTGGGTGTGGGTCACGGGGGGCAAGGCTAAATGTTTTGGACTATACTTAAAATGTTACCTGCACCATGGCTTCTCACAACTATGCAGAGCCTCGTGGTGGAGATCTTGAAATGCTGCGTGGGAGTTGGATCCTGGGAGGTGGGCGGAGATGCAGGTCAGCTCAACTGGATAATTGAAGGGGAACCCCAGCGCATAGTACTTACAATGCTAGGGCATTAGATCAAATACACGTGTGAAGGGAAAAGGCTCAGTCTGCATGGGAGACTTCTTGCACGTGGTCCGCAAGAGCCCTGGCAAAAACATTTGCCTCTCCGCGTATGCATGATTCCAGGGGACATAAACCCAGCCTGGGGTGTCCCCTTGAATACTGGGGGTGGGTGAGGTGGGGTGGTGTGGGTTGCACAAAATGTAAATAAACCACATCAGATTTTATTGAAGTGCAAGTATCCTCTATTTACATAAGTGTCATAACATTAACAATCATAGTGCACCCGTGCAACCATATGTGAAATCAAAACTTCTTAATCTTTCGTTCCCTAGCCCTTGTCCTAGGTGCTCCCCCGACATCCGCAGCAGGGGTGGAGGCAGCCTGCTGGCCAGTTTGTCCTGTTGTCCTAGATGACTTTGGTGGCCATCCTTTGGAGACCTGAGGCCTGGAGGGCCCCAGCTTACTTTGGCCGACCTGCTGTGGGGTCGCTGCTCCCTCTGCGGTTACAGAGGAAAAAGCTGAAGGTGTCACAAGCTAAGGTGATTCCGAAGGGCCTCAGAGAGTCCTGAGTGGAGGTCCCAGGGGTGCCCAACAGCTGCTCCTCCTCCCCCCACCCCCGTGGACCCCAGCCTGACTCTTGGAAGGGTCACCTGGGGGGAGGTTGAAGTGCCCCTCCCCCTCTCATGCAGGCACTGCAAAAGCTCACCCATAGCTACAGCGATGGAGTGCAGGTCTGTGGGCAACTCCGGCAGAAACTGGATGTTCTGCTGGACCAGGATCTCTACAGTGTCCGCCATACTCCCCATGGAGACCTCGATGCCTCCATGTCTGCACCGCTTCATCAGAAAGCTGGCGGATGGACTCCTGCGTCTCACGTGCCACTCTGTTGAGGGCCCCCGCCACATATGCCTGATGTTCCCCCACATCTTGCAGTTTCCCCAGCGTCTCGTGCAGGCCCAATTCCAGAGGCTCATCATCGGATGTTGCAGATGCCTCTTCCCCAGTAGTCCTCCAAGTGCTGGTGAGCTTGACTGACCCTGCTTCCTCCTGCTGTGGACACATGTCTGTGCAGTGACCACCAGAATGTGAGACCCTTCCTGAACTATATATAATACCTGCCAAGGTGTGTGTCTCTGGGCTGGTGGAGTGTGCAGGTGTCTGCTGTGATGCCTCTACAGGTGCATTTCCTCCTTCCTCTCCAATGTCCTCTGTCCTGTGTGTGATGGAGGAACTGCTGGACAGAGCTTCATCTTCTTCCCTTGCCCTCTTCCTGCTGGCACCTGTAAGTGGGAGAGGAGATCGCAAGTGACAGCATGAGCTGCATCCAACATGCAGGAACACATGAACGTTAGGTTTCTATGTGACATGTGTCGATCTTTACTGGATGGAGACCACTCCCAACCTCTCCATCCCCACAGGCTCAGTCCAGTTCCTCCCTGTCAGCTGGGCTGCTCGCTCCTTGAAGTTGGTGAGGTTCCTGAGGTCAGGCCGGCCCCCTCCTATCTTCTCTCTCTCTCTCTCTCTCTCTCTTGCGCCCCAGCTTTTCCTGTGCAAAGAGAGAAGATGGGGTTGAGAGCAATTGGGTTTCAGGTATCTTTCTCACGCTTCTAATCTTACAAATAACCCAGTGAATTGTGTGCCATGTGACTGATTCACTGCAGGTTGTCCACAAGGATTCTGGGGCAGCACCCTCCAGGGTGGTGAAAACATGCAGCTATAAGGATAAGGCTCACAGAGGCATTTCATCAGCGGTGTTTTCTGGTGTCTTCAATGTCTGACCCCCTTCCACCATGCCCCCGCCCCCACCCCACACCCACTGCCACGCCCCACCCCCACTCCCAGGCAGCATCTGAGCTCGCTGTGTGGAAGGGTCAGGGACTCACAGTGGCCTCTCCACCTGCCGACTAGATGGACTGCAGTGGGCTATGAAGCATCACCTTATCATGTTGCCGTTGAGGCCCATGTCCCCTCTACCATTCAGTGAGGTGAGGGTGGTGAGCAGTTGAGGGGTCACCTACCCTGGTGGAGTGGCTGAGGTCATTCATCCATTTCCGGCACTGCAGGGCAGTCCTCCTGTGGAGCCATGGGCACTGAGCTCCCTGGAGACTTCCTCCCATGCAGGGTTGGTCACATGGCTCAGCATCCTCCTTCCATCTTCTGGGTAGAGGATGCCCCTCCTGGCCTCCAAATGCCTTGAGCAGGCCTTCCAGGGATACGCCACTGAATCTGGGGGGCCAGAGCTCCCTGTAATTAGCAGGCCATCTCCGCCTTCTATGGTGGGTAAGTTGTCCAGCTGCTTTTTAAATATGGCGCCCAGGTATGACGGTGGGGTGAGCGCCATCCAGACCATCCCATTGTGCAAAGCATCGAGAAACCACCCACTGCATAATTAATTAGGCCAGAATCGTGCAGTACGTGTGAATTCTCACTGGCCTCCACAGCAGGAAACACTCCCTGTTCCAGACCCTGTCACGGGACTTAGTCCTAGAATGGAAGATTCCTCAGTATGTGACTGCATTACTTAAGGGAGTTAGTGAGAATGAAAAAGGAGCCCCTGAAAACCAAAAAATTGGCCTCAAGAAAATTTACAAAGAGCCCTTGAAAAAATAAATTATTTTGACCCTGGGAGTGCTACCCTAGTGGCTGTAGCATGGTTGTTGATTTTCAGTGGAGGAGACTGCAGATGCCCCTGGATGGCAGTTTTGAGCAGCTTTGTGTCTAAAAGGCTCATCTGTGGATTGCAGCACTTCAGTGCGGGCAGCAGCCATTTAAACTGGTCAGCTGACAGGAATTAGGCAAGGTGCCGACAGAGTGCTAGGCATGGGGGTGGATTAATGCTACCTTCCCGAGAGAGGACAGCAGGTTTGTGCTGCATGGAGTCACTGCCACTCTCCCAAGACTAGACAGGTTGCTAGGCTGATGTGACATCCTGCAAGCTCCTTTGACTACTGGTATCCGCGGTTAAAGTGCCAGCAGTCTGACCTTGCAGCAGCCTGAGCTTCCACTGCAGCACTCAGAATCTTGGTAGCAACTGTTTGTGCTGCAATTGAATCTGCCATCAGTCACTGCATCATGGTTCATTCCACAAGTGTGTGAATATATTTGGCCATCGCTTCCATGCCTGAAAGAATGGACTTCAAGCTCTGTGCATAGCTCTGTGACAAACTGGTGCTGGACTCCTCTATGCTTTCTGGGGAGATTTCCTGTAACTCTTTCGAGTTATCAACAGTCACAGAGTGTAACTCTTTTGAGTACATTCACAGTTCTTGGTTTTCCAGGAGTGGGATATGAACCCACAACCTTCTGATTCAAAGGCGAGGGTGCTATGAACTGAGCCACAGCTGACACCTCTGGGGAGATTTCAAACTCTTTCGAGTTATCAACAGTCACAGATTGCAACTCTTTCGAGTACAATCACATTTCTTGGTTTCCGGGAGCGGGACATGAACCCACAACCCTCTGATTCAAAGGCGAGGGTGCTATGAACTGAGCCACAGCTGACACCTCCCTCTGGGGAGATTTCAAAATGCACCAAGCATTAGTCCTTATTGATAGAGATTGTTGCTGTGTGATTGACATGGGTGTGATGATTTGAACAGTGGCTGCAGCTGCTGGTGATGTTGGAAGGACATTGGTTTTGAAGATTCATTCACTGCCCTAGGCCAATTCTTGCGGCAATGCTTTCAGGTCTTCGGGGCTTGACTCCTGGCATGGTGCTCCACAGCTTTCTGCTCCCACCACCTCGGAATGTGTGTCTGGGAAGCATCCTCTCGCCTAAAGATATAGAATTTCTATCCCCTTTGCACATCCTCTTCCCGGGTCCCCAGTGCAATGTCAGCAAGCCTTGCAGCCTCCTGTCTCCCATTTTGTGCCATTCTTTTGTCTTTCCCAAGACAGATGACACCCAAAACCTGCTCCAACCACAATGCATTGCTCCCTTAAAAGAGCTTCAGACTAGTTTTAAACAGTGCAGGCCAGCTTTAGCTAGTGCTAGTCACTCATGATATTGATTGACTGCTCAGCAGTTAGTGCTGCCTAGACACAGCACACATGTAAAATAGCAGGCAGCATGGAGTTGTGCACCGTGTGCAATGCAGTCAACAGGTGGGTCAATTGTGCATCACTATCCACACACCTGGGGCTGAATTCTATGCCTCGCAGGCAGGCTTGCGCTTGCATCGGACATGAAATCATGTGAGATGACCACAGGCGAGCGTCCCGATATCATCCCACGCTCATGCGATATTTTGGTTGGCAGGCGCAAAAGTTGGAAGCGTGCCCACCAACAATTAGGGGGGCAATTAAGCCCATTAACGGTGCAATTGTCTGTCATTTTACGTAGCCTGTCCAACTTTATGGTTGGCGGACAGGTGAATAGGCCAGGCGGTCTTTTGCATTTTTCATCAAACCTCATCCACAGGCAGGATGAGATTTCCGTGATGAAATGAAATGTAAATGAATTTCTGTGGACAGTATTTTCATTAGCTAAATTTTCAGGTGACTGAATATGATGCATGGACACTCTTTTTTCAGCTTTTGAAACCTTTATTTTTGCTGTTTCAGATTTTCAGCTCCATGAGGCAGCTCTCTACCTTCAGGGAGCTTTCTGTCAGCGCTGGCCCACGCCCGTGTTGGCACCATTGCCCGCTCTCCTCCCACCCCCACCCCAGCAGTGCTGAGCTTTTCAGCGTGCGTTTCACCTGGCTGGCCGTTAATTCAGGCCCTGGTTTCAGGGGCTATCAAATATATGCAACCTTAGAACTGGCCCTCATCCAACATTCTGTTTTTATTTTTTGTTGCTCATTAGGTCAATTCTGTCTCTGCATTTTGTACTTCTGCCATATGTTATATAGGATTCACCTTGAAGAAAATGAACTTTCCTGTCACTGCTATTTCAATAAAAAGCTTTCTTTTCATCAAGGGCACCATTCCTCAGATTTTCTCCTTTACCTCCTTTTTTCCATAAAAGGTGAATAATTGTCTTGAAATGGAATTTTAAAAATTATTCATCATGGGATGTGGGCATCACTGGCTGGGCCAGCATTTGTTGCCTATCCCTAATTGCCCTTGTTCAGAGGGCATTTAAGAGTCAACCACACTGCTGTGGGTCTGGAGTCATATGTAGGCTAGACCAGGTAAGGACAGCAAATATTCTTCCCTAAAGGACATTAGTGAATGAGATGGGTTTTACAACAATCGCGAACCCGGATCCCCAGAGCATTACCCAGGGTCTCTGGATTACCAGCCCAGTGACTATCAACTATGCCACCATCTTCCCTAAGGAATCATACAACTGATTAATTGTAGGATGAAAGGCCACTGAGTATTGCCCTCTTGTGTAGCCATTTAGCAAAAAAGTGACTGATTTAAAGCTTCAACAGACATTGATCAACAGGAACGTAGAAGCAGGAATGGGCTATTCAGTCCCTTCAGCCTGTTCTGTTATATCATAGCTGATTTGTATCTTCACTTCATCTACCCACATTGTTTCTGTAACTCTTAACATCACTACCTAATAAAAACCTATCAATCAATCAACTGACTTTTTCAATTGACCCAGCCTCAGCAGCTCCACCTGTTATTTAGGGACACAACTGGACTTGCATTTCTATTTATCTTGTGTAAGCTGCTCCTTAAAGATAGAACAAGAATATGGAGAATAGGAAGTGATTGTTAGTGTAAATCCGTCAATATGAAGGAAGACTGCTATAAATAACAGTAGTTACACTAAGTTTGACTGTAGATACTATGGTCATCAACACTAGGCCTGAATGTTCTGGCCCCGCTGTGGCCACAGTGGGTCAGATATTGTGGCGGACCAGCCAAAGGTCCATTGACTTTTATGAGACTGGAAGATCCTGCTGGCTCTGGGACTAGAAGATCCTGCAGTTAATTTTACTATTTAGTTGGAGCTCTCACCTTACTTCTACCACCTGATGTGGGGATCCTCATGGTTCTTAAACAGAAAATAATCTCAGGTTCTTCTGTGTCTGCAACAGCACAAGGGGTCACTCAGCCTCTCGAGCCTGCTCCGCCATTCAATAAGATCATGGCTGATCTGAATGTAACCTTAACCCCACATTCCTGCCTAACCCCGATAACCATTCACCCCCTTGTTAATCAAGAATCTATCTAGCTTTGCCTTAAAAATATTCAAAGACTCTGGCGAAGAGAGTTTCAAAGACTCTCAATCCTGAGGGAAAAAATTCCTCTTCATCTGTCTTAACTGAGCGGCATTTTATTTTTATACAGTGACCCCTAGTTCTAGATTCTCCCACAAGAGGAAACATTCTCTCCACATCCACTCCATCAAGGCCCCTTAGGATCTTAAAGGTTTCAATTAAGTTGCCTCTTATTCTTCTAAATTCCAGTGGATACAAGCCTAACCTATCCTGCCTTTCCTTATAAGACAACCCACCCATTCCTGGTATTAGTCTAGTAAACCTTCTCTGAACTGCTTCTAATGCATTTACATCTTTCTTTAATAAGGAGACCAGTACTGCACACAATACTCCAGATGTGGTCTCACCAATGTCTTCTGCAACTGAAGCATAACCTCCCTACTTTTGTAATAAATTCCCCTCACAATAAATAGTAACATTCTATTAGTTTTCCTAATTACCTGATGTACCTGCATACTAACCTTTCGTGATTCATGCACTAGGATACCCAGGTCCCTCTGAATCTCAGAGCTCTGCAATCTCTCACCATTTAGATAAAAAGATTTTTTCTTATTCATCCTTCCAAAATGAACAATTTTATATTTGCTCACATTCTACTCATTTGCCAGATCTTTGCCCACTCATTGAACCTATCTATATCATTTTGTAGCCTCCTTATTTCCTCTTCACAATTTATGTTCCTACTTATCTTTGTGTTGTCAGCAAATTGAGCAACCATTCCTTTCATCCAAGTCATTTGTATAAATTGTAGAGAGTTGAGGCCCCAGCACTGATCCCTGTGGCACATCGCTTGTCACATCCTGTCAACCAGAAAAAGACCCATTTATGCCAACTCTGATTCCTGTTAGCTAGCCAATCTTCTATCCATGCCAATACATTAGCCCTTCACCATAAGCTTTTATTTTCTACAATAACCTTTGATGTGGCACTTTATCAAATGTCTTCTGAAAATCTAAGTACAGTACATGCACTGGTTCCCCTTTATCCACAACACATGTGAGTTCTTCAAAGAACTCCAATAAATTGGTTAAACGTTATTTCTCTTTTACAAAACCACATTGACTCTGCCTGATTGCCTTGAATTTTTCAAAGTGTCCTTCTATAAGATCTTTAATAATAACTTCTAACATTTTCCCTATGACAGATGTTAGGTTAACTGGCCTATAGTTCCCTGCTTTATGTCTCCCTCCTTTTTTGGATAAAGGAGTTATATTTGCTATTTTCCAATCTAATGGAACTTTCCCTGAACCTAGGAAATTTTGGAAAATTAAAACCAATGCATCAACTATCTCACTAGCCACTTCTTTCAAGCACTTAGGGTGAACTCCATCTGGACATGGGGAATTGTCAGACCACAGCCCCAACAATTTGCTCAATACCACTTCCCTTGTGATTGCAATTTTCCCCAAGTTCCTCCCTCCCTTCCATTTCCTGCTTTACAGCTATTTCCAGGATATTACTTGTGTCCTCTCTAGTGAAGTCTGAAACAAAATACCTGTTAATTTGTCCGCCATCTTCCTACTTTCCAATATCAATTCCCCAGGCACACTCTATATGACTAACATTCACTTTGTTAACTTTTCTTATTTAAATATCTAGAGAAACTCTTACTATCCATCTTTATATTACTAGCTAGCTTTCTCTCATACTTTAATATTTCCCTCCTTATTAATATTTGTCATTCTTTGCTGTTCTTTATATTCTTTCCAATCTTCTGACCTGCCACCTGTGTTTGTGTAATCATATGGTTTGTCATTAACTTTGATAGCGTCTTTAACTTTTTTAGTTAACCACGGATGGTGGGCCCTCCCCTTGGAATTTTTTCTCATTGGAATGTATATATTCTGTGTGTTCTGAAATATCCATTTAAATGTCTGCCACTGAACTTCTACTGACATATCCCTTAACCTCATTCAGCTCTGCTTTCATGCTTTAGGGGTAGAATAGAACTTACCAGATACTCACCAAACAGATTACATCTTTCCTTGTAGTAGAGCAAGAACCAATTTCTATGGGGTGAGAAAGATAGAAAGAGGGAATTAACAACTCCTTCCCCCTTTCAGTCAACTCCCCCTCTCACCAAACTCCAATTCTTCACTCAGTTAGTGAGCTGCACTTCATTTGCCAAGGCTGCACCAAAGAACCTTGAATTTATAGTAAACTGAACTGGGGCAGATTCAACTAGTTAGCTAATTAACTACTCAGCTCCTACAGCTGAGAGTGAGTTTACCCTGTCTAAACTGCAAGAAAGAAAGAACTTAGCCTGTTTGCACAGTACTTTCCAGTTACTGCTAATTACAGACTTAGATTTTAAGAGCAAAATTTAAGAACAAAGTTAACACTTAGAACTCCCCTCTCACCAAACTCCAAGTCTTTGCTCAGTTTGTCAGCTGTACTCCGTTTGGTGAAGCATCTCTTATAATTTTTGATTAACTGGACTGTAATGTTCAGTTTGGTATTATTTTCTTCTATTGTTCTATCTTCAGTTATTGGTGGGCTTTTTGGGGATGGCAAACATTTTTTTTTTTGGAGTTGCATAGTTTTAGATCCTATCTAGCCATTTAGACATTACCCCTTAAGGGTAGACTGCACTGCCAATATTAATAGCATACATTTAGCCAAGATATTCATCTTTGGCAGCTGCAGCTTAAGAAGATGCCCTCCAGATGGAAGAAAAGTATTTGGCCTGCCTAGATTCATAAGTGAAGTACTTTTAAAGGAATGCAATTCATTGCAGAGAGAAGAATATGGTATGAACGCATCTTTCATATGATAACATCAATGTCAATAGTTTTTAACCTTATGTATTTATATAGCATGATTTCTAAATAAGATTAATATTTGTGAAATATATATTTGACTTTTTGGATAAAAAGTAATTTCGCATACACATTAAAGTGACATGCAATATAATGGGCAGAAAAACTCAAAAATACGAAAATAAAGAATTACTGTCATGGTCTTTCACGGTCTGCTGCCGCCATAAATGTTTAGGGTCTTGATGTAGACCTTAAGGGATCTGTCTTTGTGCGATCTATGCTAAGTGAGATATTGAGACTGACGAGGGTTTGGGTTGAACACAATTACATGAAATTTATTACTAGCAACAGCTATATACAGCTCTACACAGGATCTGATCTAGTCTGGATCCTAACAGTCGTATAGGCTGATTACTTGACCACATGCCTGACTCATGACGTATAGATAGGCCTGAATTTTTTGCTTGCCGGTTGCGCGCGATCGATGGGCCCAGGAGTGGACGGGAAACGGGCCCCCGACTACGAATGGCCCCCGACCGTGATTTTACGCTGGCTGGCCAATTAACAGCCAGCCAGCATGAAATGTGCGCTGAGAAAGGCTCAGCAGTGTCAGTGGGGGTGGGAAGAAGGTGGGCGCTGATGTCATTATGGGTGCTGGTGAGCGCTTCCACTGAGCTCCCTGAAGGCAGACAGCTGCCTCAGGGAGCTGCAGACCTCCACAGAATAAACAAAACAACAAAAGTGCTGCAAGATATGTCCATGCAGCACAATCAAGCACCTGAAAGCATACCTAAAAACATTCCCCAGATATCTTTTTATTTCCCCATGGAGATTTCATCCCATCCTGTATTGAGGTTTGAGCAAAAAATGTAAAGGCCGTCTGGCCGATTGGCCCGTCCGCCAACCATAAAAGTAGACGGGCCACAAAAAATTGCTTTCGATTGCCTCCTTGATGGGCTTAATTGCCTGCTTAATTGTCGGCGGGTGCACTTCTAACTGCCACGTGCGTCCGCTGAGCGAGATATCACGCGAGTGCAGGATGACGCTATTTCGCGGCCGGATGGGTTGGGTGTGCGCCCACCCATGGGATGTAAAATTCTGGCCATAAAGTCTTACAGAATCACAGGCAGTAATTGACATCTGCAGTAGAGACCACAAGCAATAGTGAACATCTAACATGGAGGCTGTGACTTTTATCCTCCAGCCTTACACACAGTGACTTCATACTGATGGCACTGTGCAGCTTCTTAAAAGTACATGCCATTGTCTGCATCGGCAGGCATACAAAATCATAACAACTAGCCAGCAAAAACAATTATTGCATGGAGAAAAATGCAACAAAGGGAGCAAAAAATGCAAAGGCAAAACAAAACAAAGAAAATGACAACTCACTTTCCAATTTTAAGAAACCTGTTTCAGCAGACCAGGTTGTCTGTTAAGCACCACCTGGACAGAGCACAGAGAGCATCATCGGTGGGCCAGAGTGCCTGCTCGTAATGGAAGCATTCTGATTTTCCTCCTATTCAAAATAATGGAAGATAAATCAGGCAGGTTCCGACAATATTCTTGATATTATTAGGCTAATGCAAAATACTTAATGAGCTGACATATGACTCCAGACCCAAAGCAATGTGGTTGACTCTTAAATTCCCTCTGAACAAGGGCAATTAGGGATGGGCAATAAATGCTGGCCTAGCCAGCGATGCCCACATCCCATGAATGAGTAAAAAGAAATAGGAGCTTTATTGGAACACATCTTACTGCTGTGGTTTACATCTTCCATGAGGCTGTATGAGAGACCAAATCACCTGATGTAGCATCAGTTCCTATGATGATGTACATAGTATATGATTAGCATATTAAATGATTAGGATTAATCCATTAACAACCCAATATCCAACATAACACATTACACTGCAATGCCTTCACAGGCATGTGCTCCAACCTGACCTATTTTACGATAGTCACTCTGCCTAGACAATCCGCAGGCTTCATTGAATTTGAAAGTCAAGGTCTGGTGATGTCAATGAGACACCGATATAATTTTAACTTTGTGCCTGTATTGTAAGATCTGGTGCTGGTCTCACCAGAGAAGCCTAACACCATGAAGAAGCCCCAGAAGAGGATAAAGATGGTAAGTATGCTTTTTCTGGGGGGTGGATGGGGATGGTTACTGGAGGATCAGGAATGTTCCTCTCTGCACCACAGGAAACTCCCATCTCCCAGGCTTCCTTCCTGCTCCCCTCATGAGCCCAGCCGGCAGGGTCCTGTAAAATTCTGCCTAAGGGCCAGTTGTCAAAGCAATACCTGCAGTGTAACAGCAGCATTACACCTTTGCACCAAGTCAAAATGTTCATTAGATCACTAACGGAAATGGTTAATGCAATTCTGATCAATTAACACTTCACTTGCAGTCTGAATAGAACACAAGAAAAAGTCCATCATCTGATAGGCGTTTCATCTCTGACCTTTTATAGGTGAAAATATGGGACAGCGCCTTCAAACTTTCCTGTTGTTGTTTTGCCAAATCTGTCACTGTGCATGCTTTTCTTATGCATTACACCTCACAGTGTTGAAATCAAGGTTTATTGCACTACCTCCCACTCTGATTCATTCTTTCCCAATGCCTCAGATTGTGGAGTTGCTTCTCCTCCTTACTTTGTAGCACTGACATTTCACCTGTTTTGCAATAAAAAAGTTTCCCCAATAAATAAGCAAGCATTTAATAACATTGAGTAAGTTACATAGTACAGTTTTTCATCTGTTATTGTTCGTTGGTGGTTCTGTGTGAATACCTGCTCTCACGGTTCTTTAGGTTTTTTACAATTATCTGCTAGCAGCTTATGATACATACTTTAATATACAATTTTACTGCAATGTTTTGCAATTGATTTCTCTATAATCCTGAGATACCAATTTTATTAATCCTGTGTGAATGTCATTATGTGTCAAGGATATGAAGTTCATCAATACCTGCTGTCCATTTTGGTAATCTCTTCAGAGTCGGTAAACAGAATAAAATATACCATAGAAAATTTAAAATTATCAATTTTCAAAGATATCAAGGAACAATTTCAAAGTTATTATCTAATTTTCAGCATTTATCGAACAGCATTAAGCTACCGGAAACAAAAGTGTGAGGATTTAAATCACAAGGGGAGAATTTCAATCCTGTTTCTCCATTTACTTGGGCAAAAAATGAAAGATGAGGGTGTCAAATTTTGAGTTATAATCTCCCATGCTAACTCCATCCCAGAAATGCATTGGCTATCAAATTGGGTGCTGGTGACTTCTGGGGATGCTTGCCTGAATTGGGCATTTATGACCCCACAAACGAGAATGTAAGACCCAGGGTGAAGTTGATAAGCAAATGTCTCAGCTCAGATTGTACATGCTCCATCCAGATTTTCAGTGGCCTAACCAGCAACCCTTAAATGGACTATCAAAGTCACTCCAAAATTATCTGGAAAATCTTTAATATTTGCATTTTGGTGGAGCCAGGAGGAACAGGAGTCGGCCATCTGGCTTCAAAAAATACTTTGACATCTGCCAGACACCCTCACCTTTAGGATTGGCTAGGCCCCAACAGGCAAGCTGCTTCAGGACATTCGACTCGTGTCTGTAGTTCTCCAGTTAGGAGGCTCATTTTTTGATTGGATTTCAGGCTTATACCTTTGTGTGTGTCACACATTTTGTGCTGGAAATTGGTGGAAGCTGCATTTCCCCATTGTGGTATAGTTGTAATTGATGAATTAAATTGTTTGGAGGAGTGCCTTTGCTAATTTAATATTACAACGATTGCTACACTTGAAAAATACTTCAAAGAGAAGCACTTAGGGACACACTGATCGTGTGAGAATCACCACATAAATCCAAATCTTTTTTAAACCCCTTAACCCATTGGTTTTAATAAAAGTCCTGGTTTTATACTTGTGCCCCCTTATTTCAATAAAATAAGAACGTGTTCAGTTCACCTCCTATAGAATCATGGAATGGGGGCCATTTGATCAGTCTAGCCTGTGCTGACTCTGCAAGAACAGCTTAGCTAGTCCCACTCCCTGAGCCTTTCTCTTGCTCCTGCAATTTTTTTTTCCATGTGCTTATCCAGTTTCCTATTGAAAGGTACACCTGAATCTATCTCCGCCACCCTTTCAGGCGCTGCATTTTAGATTGTAACCATTCGCTGTGTAACAAAGTTTTTCCTCATGTCACCTTTGGTTCTTTTACCAATCACTTTAAATCAATGTCTGTCCTCTGGTTCTTGACCTTTCTGCCAATGGGAGCAGTTTCTCTCTATCTATTCAGCCTAGATCCCTTATGATTTTGACATCTCTATCAAATATCCTCTCAACCATTTCTCTACAGAGAACAGCCCCAGCTTCTCTAATTTATCCTCATAATTGAAGTCTCTCATCCCTGGAACCATTTTCGTAAATCTTCTCTAAACCCTTTCTAAAGCCTTCACACCCTTCCTAAAGCACAGTGGCTTTATTGAATTGGACAGGACATTCCAGTGGAGGCCGATCTGTGGAGGTTGATCACAACTCCCTTTGGAGTCTACATTCCTGGACCAGGCTCTGTTTTTATACTGAATTTTAACAACTCATTAAAAATCGTCAAAATTTCACCATATTTTGAATAAAATTTTTTGCAGAAGTAATTGTTCTCTAAATATGTAATTACAAAATTGTGTGCTTTCTGTTTCAGACTATAAAAGATGTGCAAGGTTGCTAACAAGATTAGCTGTGAGTCCATTGTGTACACAACATTAAATATTTGCCATGTAAGTATACAGTATATGCATAAAATGATCTTAACTTTAGGTGTTGAAATTCCTTGGCCCTGCTGCATGAGCAGTGAACTGGGTATCCCAATACCCAGCAGAGGTACCTCCGCTGGATTATTCTGATTTAGGACGGGATCAGTTTACTTGAATAATTCAAAAGGTGCCAACTTTACCATGGTCTTATTTTGGATGCTTACTTGATTAGCGTTCTCCAATAGGATTAGCACTAGCCACATGTGGTGAATTGGGAATCCAGATATGGCTTATTGTATTTCTGATTAATAAATTAAAAAATGAATAATAGTCATTTTGCATGTAATCTTAATAACTGTTCAAGCGGTGCATACATATGAACTTTAACCTTTTTATGCGTTTGCCGGAAATGGTGAGAAAATATGCAAGTGTTTCTTTATTCTTGTGAGTGCTCTACTTCCTTTTTTTACTATGTAGTGGTATGTGGTAACTAAAAACAATTTTGTATAATTTTCTAAATTAAAAAAAGATATAAAGCTACTATCAAGTGCATAAGCTAAATAAAGTTTGGATTGTGCTTTTAGATATTAGCATATGAAAAGTTTAAGCCTAGTTACCCACAGAGTTAAATTTGAATTAGATTAAAATGTTGTTTAAGAGATGACCTGCAAAGTGCACATATTTAGATTTCATTCTACACTCCAAGATACCAGGAAATATTGGACAGAAGAGCAGAAGAACATCAGGCAGACAAAGCACAGAAGAGGGAATCATGAGACAAAAGGCACATAATACCATGGGATATTTTGATATATTTTGATGTAGCTTTGAAGTGGTGGTGTAGAAAGGATAAGGCATTAACTGCTCTCATCCCACCAGATATAGCTTCAGGATTTTTTTCACTATAATTACTCATGTACCTTAAACTGTGTGATCCTATTTCCCTATATCAGATTCCTGGGGGTATTGGGGAGAATTTTAACTTTGAGGAACACATGGGGCAGGATTTTGAGGTCGTCAGGCGGGTGGGCCCGGGAGCAGCCAGGAAATGGTCCGCTGCCTGCGATCGGCCCCCGACCACGATTTCACACTGGTGGGCCAGTTAAGGCCCACCCAGCATAAAACGCGGCTCTGCACTGGCCGGGGAGGGGCACGCGGAGGCGGGGGCCTGTCGGACGCCAGGTCCAATGGCGACCCGGGGGTCGGTTTAAAAACAGCCCAGGCAGCCCCTGGAAGGTTGCCACAGAAGGACGTGTGTTCAGTGCCCCCAGTGGAGTCGAGTGTGGCTGAACACGGCAGGCAGGAGGGAGGGTGGGCACTCCGGCCCACAGCTTTTGACGAGTGCCTCGCTATCTTCCTGGAGGAGGTGACTGCCAGGAGGGACACCCTTGTTCTCAGAGATGGGAGGAGGAGGCCACCACAACTCACCAAGAGGGCATGGGAGGAGGTGGCAGCAATGGAGCGGCACACATGGATGCAGTGCCAGAAGTACGTCAATGAGCTGCTGCACTCAGGAAGGGTGAGTACAATGTTAGCATGGGTCAGTGTGCAGAAGTGTTAACGTGTGGCCATCCCCCCATCAACCTCAGTTTCCCAGCTAAAGTCTGAGTGCCAACTGTTAATGACAGCAGAGTTGGCCAAGGGGGTGAGCCCTGGCTGCTTGGACTGAGTGCCTTGCGACTCGAGGGCCACGGCTCAAATGTGCTCTGCGAGGTGTTCCTCAGCTGGGGTTGGCCAGGCTGCAATGGCACTGCAGGTAGAGAGTGGTCTAATCAATGCTCCTCTGTTCTTTCAGGAGAAGACAAGCCATAACCAGGCAGAGAGGGCATGTAAAGGCTGAGCGCAGCCCAACCTCCTGCTACTCAGTAGGTTCGAGTAAGATGCCCTGGAGCTCGTGAGCTGACATGCTCCACGTGCAACCGGGCTTAGAGAGGCGGGGATGCCAGACGAAGTTAAGAATGCAGTGCACAGAGGTGAGAGTTTTGGATTGTGCAACCATTCTAGCTTACTGTCTTCACTGATGTCAGCCTTGAACCTGGAGTCTCTATTGACCATTGATAGACAATGCAGATCTCCATTGTCTCACCAGCGTACCCATGCACAGTGATGGTTGATGACTTTAACTAATGACATGTCCTTGTTCTCCCTTTTAGGTTCACCTCTGCTCTGCGGACCCCAAAGGGCCACCCCTGACACTGGAGGACCACCGGGCATCACTTTCACCTGCGTCACACCCCTCTCTGAAGCAGGCACCAGCACAGATACCAGCATCTCAGTGGGCATTAGTTCCGCGGCTAGTATCTCGGTGCACATTGGTGAAGGCTCTTCACACTCACTTGAGGTGCAGGTGGAGTGAAAGAGTGCCCAGGGCACCAGCAGTTGGAGGAGCGCTGGGGAACAGGACATGCATAGCCGAAGGCTGATGATGAGCCTCTGGAGTCGTCCATTAGGCAGCAGATGCTGGATGTCCAGTGAGATGTGTGGGAGGATCTGGCAGAGATCCATGAGGGTATGTGTGCTGTGGTCTCCATAATGGAGGAGTCCATGCGGAGCATGAGCACTGCATTTACCCTCATGTTGAGAGAATGGCGACTTTCATGGAGAGGCAGCTGAAGGGACAGAATCAGCGGTTCCTGGGATTGCGCTCGGACCTGCAAGCCCTCACACAGGCACTAACCTCAGGTGGTCAGTGCCAGTGTGGGAGATGGATGAGGCACCAAGTATCCCAGCTAGGTGCCCATCCATCAATGGCGAGCAGGGAGGTCCAGAGCAACCTCACGTTTGTGCACAAGCTGCTTGTCTTCTCTGCGGGCTCCTCTCACTCTGGATGATGGCAGCAGCTCCTCCACCCCTCTGCCAGTGACCGTTGCATCTGATGAGGCTGCGATGACTGGGGTGTTGCCAGCAGTGGCACTGGCCACTCCCTCCCAGGTGGGGACAGCACAGGCTCCACTGGCCAGAGGTTGACCGCCATCGTCATCAAGGTCAACAGGACAGCAGAGTTGGCAGGCTGTCTCCAATGCCAGTGCCAGCGAGGGGGGTGGGTGGGGCGGGGGGTCAGTTGTGGGTGCACCAAGACGTAGCTTTCGCAAATGTAAGTTAAAGGAACCATGAGCACAAAAGGGACAGGTCATAGGTAATTTTATGTTTACTTTATCTATACTGGTGTGGTGATGACCAGAGAAGTTTATGTAAATAGTTTGGAATTTTCAAAATGAGATAAATTTTGTTTTTGTTGTCATGGCCTGAGTATGCTTCACCTTTTTGTTTTATTGGTGCAGGGTACGCCTGTATGTAATGCTGGATGTAAGTGGCTCTGAGCATCATTGCACAGGCACTGAGTGTTTTTTGTGTTCAAATGAAAGGGTCCAGACATCTGGGATGGAGGAGGCAGCCCTGGCATGCGGCTGAAGCTGATCTTTGGTAGCCTAGGTGGAGGAGCATTGGATCAAGGCGTCCCTGGTGTCCCTGTCTCCCTGAAGGCTACCGAGGTCTGCCTCCATGCCATCAGCGTTCTCCTCACCGTGCTCTTCTTCTGACTCACTACTGGACTCATCATCTGTGACCTCTGCAGCTGTGTCAAGATCCTCTTCCTCCAGTGGGCACCCCCTTGCCAGTGCCAGATTGTGGAGAACACAGCATGCAGCAATGATCAGTGACACCTGCTCTGGGGGTATTGTAGTGCGCCCCCTGAACAGCCTAGGCATTGGAAGCGCATCTTGAGAAGACCTATGGTCCTCCCTACTACCGCCCTTGTGGAGGCAGGACTCACATTGTGACAGAAACAAAAAATTCTGGAAAAAACTCAGCAGGTCTGACAGCATCTGTGGAGAGAAAGACAGAGTTAATGTTTCAAGTCCAGAGACTCTTCCGTATTGTAACGCTCCTCTGCCTCTGTTCTTGGGTGGCGGAGCGGCGACATGAGCCACCTCTTCAATGGATAGCCTTTGTCTCCCAGCAGCCATCCACCCAGCCGGGCTGGAGCACTGAAGAGCCTCGGCACCTGGGAGTGTCTGAGGAGGTAAGCGTCATAGGAGTTGCCAAGTACCTTGCACAGACTTGCAGAATCTGCATCCTATGGTCACACACTAGCTGCACATTCATGGAGTGGAAGCCCTTCCTGTTGATGAAGGCATCTGACTGACCCACTGGTGCCTTGATGGCCACATGTGTACAGTCGATTGTACCCTGGATGCGGGGGAACCCAGCAATCACTGCAAAGCCCCTGGCTCGCTCAGCCTGGCTGGATTCAAACGTACTGTAAAGAATAAAGTTCAGGACCCGCATGAACTGAGCTTCTGTCACCAGCTTAACGCAACTGTGATCGGACGACTCCACGCAGAACCCCCATTGACCCCTGGAAATAGCCCGAAGCATAGAAGTTGAGGGCCGCTGTAACCTTCAGGGGCACTGGCATGGGGTACCCACCCACACACACAGTCAGAGCTGATCTCAGGCCCAATCATTTAGCAAATGGAGGTCACGGTCTCCCTTGAAAGGGGGAGCCTCCTTTGGCATTGCACCTCATACATATTGAGGTAGCTGCATCACTGCCTGTAAACCCTGCCAGCAGGATAGTGGTGTCTTCTGCTGTCCCTTCTGCCTTGGGCTTCCTGCTGGCCCTGCGCCCCTTGTGCCTGCGCCTCTCCTCCCACAGGTCTGTCCCCTGGAAGCTGCATAGGGACACCTGGCCTCCTCTCACTTCTGCCCCTCTCTTCCTCCTCAGAGGAGGTGCCACCAGCGGAGACCATAATCCACATTACCAGAGTAATGGAAGGCTATCTGATACCTGGCAGGGTCCACACAGTCTGATCCTCTGGAGGCCTTGCAGATACCAAAGAGTCCTAAAATGAAGCCTGGAATGCTAAGAATTAAGCCCCGAACAAAGGTGAAGCTGCTAAGTACCAATAAGTCACCAGCATAAAACTATCTACCAAATTCCTCACTACTCACCCTGGCAATGCTGCTGACCCTTCTTATCCCGCCCTTGGAAATGTTTTTGAAAATGTTGGCTGGCCCCCTGCTCGTTTTGCCCATGCGAGATCGCATGGGCAATGAAAATTCATCATCAAATGCACTGTTAATGGCCTTAAGTGATGTTAATTAATGGCAGGCGTGGCTCTGGCACCCGCTCATGCCCACCGAGTGAAATATCGCGCCTGTGCATGATGACGTCGGGACGCTCACCTGATGTCATCGCGCGCTATTTTACATCTTATCGGGTCGGGCTCGTACCCGCCCATGGGTCGTAATATTCTGTCCATGGGTTTGGGTATGGTTGGGGGTCAAATCCAACAAAAAAGTGCAGGGAAGCAGGCTCCAATCCCCCAATTTATGTGCTATACTCAAATGTGTTAGCCTATGAACATGCAAATATATGAATTAGGAGCAGGAATAGACCATTCGGCCCCTAGAGCCTGCTCCGCCATTTGATAAGATCATGGCTGATCTGCTTGTGGCCTCAACTTCACTTTCTTCCTACCCTGATAACTTTTGATTCCCTTGTTAGTCAAGAATCTATCTACCTCTGCCTTAAAGATATTCCATGACCTTGCCCCCACTGCTCTTTGGGGGAGAGAGTTCCAAAGATTCATGACCCTCTTAAAGAAAAAAATTTTTCTTATCTCCGTCGTAAATGGGGGACCATTATTTTTAGACTGGCTCCCTAATTCTAGTCTCTCCCACAAGGGGAAACATCCTTTCAACATCCACCCTGTCAAGTCCCCTCAGGATCTATGTTTCAATAAGATCACCTCTTAATCTCCTAAACTTCAATAGATAAGTGCCCTACTATAGACTCCTTATTAATAGACTCCAGCAATTTCCCTACAACAGATGTTAAGCTAACTGGCCTGTAGTTTCCTGCTTTCTGCCTCCTTCCTTTCTTGAATGGAAGACTTACATTCACTATTTCCAATCTGAAGGGACCTTTCCAGAATCTAGGGAATTTTGGAAAATTAAAACCAATGCACCTACTATCTCAGCAGCCGCTTCTTTTAAGATCCTAGTATGAAGTCCATCAGGACCTGGGGACTTGTCAGCTTTTAGTTCTAATGATTTTCTCAATACCCTTTCTCTGGTCTTGTAATTGTTTTAAGTTCCCCCCTCGCTTTCACCTCCTGATTCCCAATTATTTCTGAGATGTTATTTGTACCCTCTACAGTGAAGACAGACACAAAATCTCTGTTCAACTCATCTGCCATTTCCTTATTTTCCATTATTAATTCCCTTTCTCACTTTCTAGAGGACCAACACTCACTTTACTTACTCTTTTCCTTTTTAAGTACCTGTAGAAATTCTTACTATCTGTTTTTATATTTTTAGCTAGCTTTCTATTGTACTTTAATTTCTCCCTCCATATTAATCTTTTAGTCATTCTTTGCTGATCTTCATATTCTTCCCAATCTTCTGACCTGCCACTCTTCTTTCCAGAATTGTATGCTTTTTCTTTCAATTTAATACTATCTCACACATTCACAGAATTGTTATGGTGTAGAAGGAGGCCATTCGGCCCTTCGTGTCTGCACCAGCTCTCTGAGCATTTTAACTTATTGCCAATCTACTGCCTTTTCCCTGTAACCCTGCACATTGTTTCTACTTAAATAAGCATCCAATGCCCTCTTGAATGCTTCTATTGAACCTGCCTCCACCACATTTCCAGGCAGTGCATTCCAAACCCTAACTACTCACATTGTGAAAAAGTTTTTTTCTCACCTCGCATCTTTAACTTCTTTATTTAGCCATGGATGGTGTGTCCCTCCCTTAGATTGTTTCTTTCTCACTGGAATGTATCTTTTCTGAGTATTTTGAAATATCTCTTTAAATGTCTGGCACTGTATCTCTACCTATCCCTTAACCTAATTCCGCAGTTCATCCAGTTTAGCCAGCTCTGTCTTCATGCCCTCAAAATTGACCTTATTTACATTTAAACCACTAGTCTTAGATCCACTTCTCTCTCCCTCAAACTGAATGTGAAATTCAATCATATTATAATCACTGCTACCTAGGGGCACCTTCACTGAGAGGTCATTAATTAATCCTGCCTGGCTGTTTACAACCCCTGAGGGAGGGTAGGATTGCCCATTAACCAATGGGCAACACAGACTTAAATTAATGTGGCATGTAGGTTTCATGAAACTCATTATTGAATGCAAGGTGAGAATGCAATGGCGATTGAGGTACTGATTCGAATGTATGGAAATACTGCACTAAATACTCAGTATTTATGACTGCTTTCTTAACTATTAGTGAGAAAAGGTTTGTTTAGCACTTTTGCTGGGGTTTTTTGTGGTTTGCTGAATGGGTGGTGCATTGGCTGCTCTAGTTTGGACCCTGGATGAGGAGCAATATGATGAACACCAGATGCAATAGCAACAGCAGCAGCTGCTCTTAAGAGGCCTGTAGCTGGACAGCAGAGCGGGGAGCAGCAGAAAGCTGCAGCTCACAGGAGGCGCTAACCCCGATATAGGGTGCATAGTCAGAGGCTACGTTCTCTTGACTTGTTGGTACATCAGTGCTTCCTGAAGCTGCAGTTGTCATATCAAGTGCTGGGGGTTACCTGCAGCCTCCTAGAAGAAGACCAGCTCCCTGCTGGACCAGGCAATACATGGCCAGCATGCATCAAAGTCATGAAAGCCAAATATTGCGAATGCTGGAAATCTGAAATAAAAACAAAAAGTGTTGGAAAAACTCAGCAGGCCCGGCAGCATCTGTGGAGAGAGAACCAGAGTTAATGTTTTGCGTCCAGCACAGACTCGAAACATTAACTCTGTTTCTCTCTCCACAGATGCTGCCAGACTTACTGAGTTTTTCCAGCAATTTTTGTTTTTATGTGTCAAAGTGACATCTTCAACATTTTAGCCTCTGGATCCTTCCAGGGCTCTACTGGAGACATACCCAGATCTCTCAATAGGCTGCCTGCAATACATAAAGGGTTGTTTTCCAGAACCAGAAATTACGTGAGCTTTGTCTGTGATGATGCCAGTTAGAATGAGTAGGTTCTCAGGTTTGTGTCTCTGGCTGGCTTTCCACAAGTGCAAGACATCATGTACAGTGAAACACATGGCAATCCAACACTCCCTGAACAATCAGGAGAATCTTTGAACTGTAAGGGTTTCAGTTTCATCAATGTACAGCTGGTGTGAACCTCAGAAAAGTTCTTTCTGCAGGTGCATGCACGGTTCTCAGGGAGCTGCCATGATGCTTTCATTCTGAGGCAGTCCAAGCCCCCCAACATCTTTGGACTGCAAGTGGATTTAGAGGCAGCTGTTAAGAAACATGGGATATCACTTCAAGCTTCGCTGATGGCACACATGAGAAACCTAACCAGTGAGGTGCAGTAGCACCAAATGTGTGCCATATAACCACCGGATATGCGATTAAACAAATAACGCATGCTTAAGATGCGTTTCAGGTGCCTCCACGCACCTGAAGTAAGTTTAGTACACAAGCCACTTGTTCCCAGATATGGGTGCAGTAGCATTCATTCTCTTTTGACCAATGCATGACAGGGTGAAAGAGCAGAAGTGACACAGAGCAGGACAAGCTGCTGGAAGAGGGAAAAGGTAAAGGGGGATGACTGTCAACAAGAGGCCAAATTTGCCCAGAGTGTTTCGAGAGCAATTCTCTATCCTGTACCTCAGTGATGAACAGTGTGTTAGACATCTCTACTGCACTAAGTATATTCTAACTAAAATACGCCACCTGTTGCAGCTGCCTGTGCAGCCGTTGAACCGGGCAAGGACAATGATGCCAGTGGCTGTGAAGGTGACCATGGCCATGAAGTTTCGTGCATCTGGTTCCTTCCAGGCTGGTGCAGATGACATTTGCAACACCTCCCAGGGTATCATTGACTGAATGCATACCGTTTTGCAAGTGCTGTATGTCAACTTTAAGATGTACCGCAACTAAAAGGTATTTCACTCCATCAAGGTCCAGCTTCTGTGCATATTGTGTAGGTTAATGCCTGCTATCATGGTCCCTTCATTCTGCTTCTGTCTGCTGTACCATATGCATTTGTGTCACCATGACAAACCAGAGGGTGGCTGCGGGACAACAAGGGCTGTCCTTTACAATATCAGTCCATTACACCAGTGTACCACCCGCACATGGAAAGCATGTGTACATGAAAATTTTGCTGCCAAATAAGTAAGAGAGAACAGACTATTGAGAGCTTAAACAACACTTCATTTCCTGCACCACTATGGAGAAGCCCTGCTGTATTAGGGAGAGTGAAAGTTGTGATTCATGATGGTTTAATGTAACCTCCTCAGCCTGGCCATCATAAAGGCACATCTGTTGACACCAGTTATACAGCAGCCAGCTGAGCAGCAGGAGGAGAAGGAGGAGGAGACAGAGCAGGCGAAAGAGAAACAGAGGAAGCAACCTGTGACCCAGCTGTCTGTGATTGACTCATTCAACTGTGATATCAGTAAATGCAACTCCAATTGCTCATTCACCAGCAGTTCCACAGCCTCTCTTCCACCTGTCAATGCCATCACAGTGTCCACTTGACCACAATGTGAAATAAAAGTCAACGCAAAAGTATTCCAAAGCAAATTTGTAAATCAAACCACACAATACTACATACAAATGCAAAATAATCACACTTGTGCATTCCCTTACTGCCTGCCCTCCATGTACCTTTGCCTCCCTTGGTGCTCCTACATAGTATGACTCCAGTGGCTGCGGTGTGGATGGTGGATGGCTGCTGACTTTCAGTGGGGAAGACTGCAGACGGCCTGGAGGATGACCTTGAGCAGCACTGACCTTAGGAGGCCTAACCCGGCCTCCCTGCACCATCTGGCATGGGCAGGAACAGTCTGGACTGGCTGAGAAACAGCAACATGGGCATTGGTGGAGTAGCAGTGATGGAAAGATGAATGTTGTTATCCTGAGAGAGGACAGTAGGTTTGTGCTCCATGGAGTCACTGCCATTCCCTGGGGTGGCACCTCAGCCATCTTAGTAATCTGTTGGAGGGCCCTTCAAGCCTCTTTCAAGTGCTGGTATCCCCACTTGTGATGACAGCTGTCTGGGTTTGTGTGGCAGCAAGCTCATCTTTCAGGTGAGCAGTTGGACCTGCTATAATAACAAGCTGAGCTTGTATGACAGAAGTCTGAGATTCCACTGCAGCATCAAAACTTTAGGTGGTTTTATGCTGCAATGGAAGCTGAGACATCGAACATCAAACTCTGTATCATGGTTGAGTGTGCTAATGGATCATCCTCTCCAAGTTGGAAAAGATGGACTCCAAGCTCTGCCAAAGCTCTGAGTAAATTTGGTGCCAGAATCCTCTGTGCTTCTTGATATTGACAGCAGACTTTCTGGTAGACCTGTCAACACACCAAACATTTAATTTTGCATACCAATCAGCCTTCTTTGGTTGGCCACCCCATCACTCACCTAAGTCTTTAGCAACAAAGCCTGTGTGGAATCTCACGCTCGAAAGCCTGATCTCTCCTTTCCCCCTGCCCTGGCTGCAGTCCATTTACATCCAGTGTCTCGTTCTGTGCAGATCCCCCCTCTACATTATCCTCCAAAGTATATGCAATGTCAGTATCTGCGCTGTTTGCTGCAAATGTCAGGGCAGTTGCCAGAGTTTTTTCTTCATCAATGTTCTTCTGTTCTTCCACCTCTTGGTCTTCTACCACAGCCTGACCAAGTGGCAGTTCTTGGGTATCTGAAAAGATAAAGACACAGGGGTCAGGTTGTGGTGAGGAAGAAGGGGGAAGCAATGGGAATGATGTTTGGACCATTTGCACCTTGTAAATCAGAAGAGATTGTGGATGAAGGGGACATAGCATCTGAGAAGGATTAGGTGAATATACCATCATTTTGGATGGATTAAACCATGTGGCCATGGCTGTCCCCCTGTGTTAGTGAGTGTGGTGTAAGTATTTGGGTGATGTGGCTATGATCATGTGCTTGACATCAAGGCAGGTTTTGAGCGAGTGTGGAATCAAGGAGCTCTAGCAAAACCGGAGTCAATGGGAAGCAGGGGGAAAATTCTCAACAGGTTGAAGTCATACTTAGCACAAAGGAGGATGGTTGTGATTGTTGGAGGTCAATTATCTCAATCCCAGTACATCACTGCAGGAGTTCTTCAGAGCAGTGTCCCCGGCCCAACCATCTTCAGCTGCTTCATCAATGAGCTTCCGTCAATCACAAGGTCAGGAGTGGGGATGTTTGCTGATGATTGCACAATGTCCAGCACTATACATGACTTCTCAGATACTAAAGCAGTCCATGTCTATATGCAGCAAGACTAGGACTGCATGTAGGATTGGGCTGATAAGTGGCAAGTAACATTCGCACCATACTAGTGCCAGACAATGATAATCTCCAACAAGAGAGTTCAGCTACCTCCCCTGGACATTCAATGGCACTATCATCTCTGAATCCCCATTACCAACATCCTGGGGGTTACCATTAACCAGAAATTGAACCGGACTAGCCTTATAAATGCAGTGGCTACAAGAGCAAGTCAGAGGCTAGGAATTCTGTGGTCAGTAACTTATCTCCTGACTCCCCAAAGCCTGTCCACCACCTATAAGGCACAAGTCAGGAGTGCGATGGAATACTCTCCACTTGTCTGGATGAGTACAGATCCATTCAGAACATTCAAGAAGCTTGACACCATCCAGAACATGGCAGCCCATTTGATTCACACCCCATCCATCTTTTACTTCCTCCACCACTGATGCACAGTGGCAGCAGTTTGTACAATGTACAAGATGGTGATTTGGTAGTACAGAACTTTAGTATTGCTTAAAAAAGAGAATTTTTTTGTTGTAGCTTTTCATCTTGCACTTACCAGGACAATTCACAAGAATTGTCAAGAATTCACACTAAATGTCAAGGAAACAACAATTTATGCTGTATGAGAAGAGATTGTTTGGCAAGTGGACTTTGATTGGTAGAGGCATTGCCATGGAAAATGCACCAGTTAATGGTGACTGACAGTTAAATGTCAAGCATTGTTTGAAATTTAAACAAGGCAGCTTGACTCTGATTGGTCAAGGCATTGTCCTGAGGAATGAACCAGTGAATAGCTGTCACTTATTTGGTTTCGCTGAAACAGATGCAATGTGTCTACATGTTCTTTCTGTCTGCAAAGAACAGGGCCCTGTGTATTAATATATGTAGCTTCCAGTACACGCAAATGCGTCACACTGTGAGCCCGACTGACAATCTTAAATTGGTTGTCAATATAATTCTTAGTACATTGAGGATTATTTAGAAAATGTTGCCCAATCGTGGAATCACATCTAATGCTAGACACTGTTTTGAGTTTTGCAAACACAAGCTGGTTGGGTATGGTCTGTACCCTGCCCATTGTGAACAATGGCTGGGGCATGCTATTTGATACGATCCACTTGTCTTTAGGATGTATGGCCTACATACCTACAGCAGGATTTTCCGCACCCACCTGCCACCGCGATCTTCCGGTCCTGCCCCAAGTCAATGGACTTCTGGGTGCTGCCTCACCCGCGATGGGTCCCGCCCATGACGGGGCCAGAAAATCCCAGCCCAAGAATCACACTGGCACTGAAATTCACATACCACATTACTTATTTGTGTGACAGGCAGAACGTGTTTTTGGCTTAATGGCAGCATCCTGTTAGTGGTGAATACTATTCGTGTTGCTTCTGCATTGTAGCAGCGTGAAACAGCTAGCTTCACCTGTTACTCAAATTTTTGAGATACCTTGCCCTTCCAGGGTAATCTGAGGTAGACTGGGCACTTTTCAGGGCCAAAAGTGATGGCCTTAGGCATGGGATGGCGGAATTGTCTTATGAGTGAGACTGGGCCGAGTAGGACTGTTTTCACTGGAGTTTAGAAGAATGAAAGAGGATCTCATTGAAACATAAAAAAACTCTGACAGGGCTGGATAGACTGGATGCAGGGATGATGTTTCCTCTGGCTGGGGGCATCTAGAACAAGGGGTCACAGTTTCAGGACATGGGGTAGGCCATTTAGGACCGAGATAAGGAGAAACTTCTTCACTCAGAGGGTGGTGAGCCTATAGAATTCTCTACCACAGAAGGCTTTGGAGGCCAAGTCACTGAATATATTCAAGAAGGAAATAGATAGATTTCTAGACTTGAAAGGTGTCAAGGGGTATAGGGAGAGAGCTGGAGTATGGCATTGAGATAGAGAATCAGCCATGATCATATTGAATGGTGGAGCAGGTTCGAAGGGCTGAGTGACCTACTCCTGCTCCAATTTTCTATGTTTCTATGTTCATGAATTTGCACAATAACCAGCGCAAAATGATCTGATCAGGTTAGCCATTATCCTGCAGGGTGACTTTGATGCATCCTAGCTCAGCATCAAACTTACATGAGGTAATGGTGAGGAAAAGGCTCGGGCCCTATTTATGGGGTTTCTGATAAGGCCAATCTTATAGCGTGTGGGAGTGTAAGAATCCCAGCGTGTATATTGACCAGTTGGTAAGCTTGAAGGTAGGCAGAAGCATTTGCTACAGTCTTCAGCCAGAAGTGCCGAGTGGATCATCCATATCAGCCTCCTCCGGAGGTCCCCAGCATCTCAGATTCACTCCACATGATATCAAGAAACGGCTGAAGGCACTGGATGCTGCAAAGGTATGGGCTCTGACAATATTCCGGCAATAGTGCTGAAGACTTGTGCCCCAGAACTTGTCGCGCCCCTCGCCAACCTTTTCGAATACAGCTACAACACTGGCATCTACCCGGCTATGTGGAAAATTGCCCAGGTATGTCCTGTACACAAAAAGCAGGACAAATCCAACCTGGCTAATTACCGCCCCATCAATCTACTCTCGATCATCAGTAAAGTAATGGAAAGGGTCATCAACAGTGCTATTAAGCAGCACTTGCTCAGCAATAACCTGCTCACTGATGCTCAGTTTAGGTTCCGCCAGGGCCACTCAGCTCCCGACCTCATTACAGCCTTGGTTCAAACATGGACAAGAAAGCTGAACTCCCGAGGTGAGGTGAGATTGACTGCCCTTAGCATCAAGGCAGCATTTGACTGAATGTGGCATCAAAGAGCCCTAGCAAAACTGGAGTCAATGGGAATCAAGGGGAAAACACTCCACTGGTTGGAGTCATACCTAGCACAAAGGAAGATGGTTGTGGATGTTGGAGGTGATTCATCTCAGCTCCAGGACATCACTGCAGGAGTTCCTCAGGGTAGTGTCCTAGGCCCAACCATCTTCAGCTGCTTCATTGATGACCTTCCTTCCATCATAACATCAGTGGGGATGTTCGCTGATGATTGCACAATGTTCAGCACCATTCACGACTCCTCAGATACTGAAGCAGCCCATGACCAAATGCAGCAAGACCCAGACAATATCCAAGCTTGGGCTGACAAGTGGCATGTAATGTTCGTGTCACACAAGTGCCAGGCAATGACCATTTCCAACAAGAGAGAATCCAGCCACCCCCCCCTTGACGTTCAATGGCATTGCCATCATTGAATCCCCCACTATCAACATCCTGGAGGGTACCATTGACCAGAAACTGAACTGGACATACCACATAAATACTGTGATTACAAGAGGAGGGCAGAGGCTAGGAATCGTGCAACAAGTAACCCACCTCCTGACTCCCCGAAGCCTGTCCACCATCTACAAGGCACAAGCCAGGAGTGTGATGGAATACTCCCCAATTGCCAGGTTGAGTGCAGATCCCACAACACTCAAGGAGCTTGACACCGTACAGGACAAAGCAGCCCGCTTGATTGGCACCACATCCACAAATATTCACTCCCTCCACCACGGATGCACAGTAGTAGCAGTGTGTACCATCTACAAGATGCACTGCAGGAATTCATCAAGGCTCCTTCAACAGCATCTTCCAAACCCATGACCATTACCATCTAGAAGGAGAAGGCCAGCAGATAGATGGGAACACTACCACTTGGAAGATCCCCTCCAAGTCACTCACCATCCTGACTTGGAAATATATCACCGTTCCTTTACTGATGCTGGGTCAAAATCCTGGAACTCTCTTCCTAACAGCACTGTGGGTGTACCTACACCACATGGACTGCAGCGGTTCAAGGAGGAAGCTCACCACCACATCCTCAAGAGCAACTAGTGATGGGCAATAAATGCTGGCCCAGCCAGTGAAGCTCACATCCCTTGAATGAATTTTAAAAAAGGCTTGTTGTAGAGAACCCCCTGGCAGATATCTCAACTCGTATGTCAAGAAAGGGGAGTTCATTTGAATGCTTCATGTCAAAGGTGAATTTGAGCATAGGATGGAGCTTATTAAGACATGTAAGGAAATTATTACCTACAGCTACAGATTTAATCATAGCAAGTGTATCATCCACATATCAGAAATATGCAAGGGGTAGGAGGTTAGGTCTCAACGCAAGTGTCTTACAGCATTGCGAGGCCTTAAGATCAGCCTGGACATAAACATCACTAAACCTGACAAAGGGATGGGAATAATCATCCTTAACAAGCGTGACTTAATCAACAAAATTCATGCCATTCTTGATGACGGGTCCAAATTTGTATCCATTGGATCTGCCACTCAACATGACTGGACAGCCTTGCTCAAAAATTAGGTGAAAGAATGCTTGCTGGACTTGTGTGCGAGCAATGAACTGCCGTGTGATACATATGATAGGGTTTGTCCTCACGGCTTGCTGTGTCTGCGTATATATGGGCCGCCCAAGACAAACAAAAATGATGTCCCTTTACACCCTATCTTATCTATGTCCAGTCCTACATAGCATGAATTGGCTAAATGGTTGGGTGAATTCTTGCAACCAGTTTTCAACAAGTTTTCCACATACACGGTGAAGGACTCTTTCATATTTGCGAAGACCACACAGGACTTGCATATCGATAGCAATGCTATGTCCATGTGCTCATTTGACATTGCTGACCTATTCACCAATGCTCCACTTAAGGAAGCCATAGATATTTGAACCACCATTGTGTGAATCAGTATTCATTGAGCGTGTGAACTCAGCAACTTGTGCAGTTGAGTTCAGCTTTATTGACACCATGTATGCCCAAACAGATGGTGTTGCCATGGAATCCCCTCTAGGCACAGCTCTTGCAAACATCTTTGTTGAGTTCCATGAGAAACGTGTCATTGATGGAATGACTCCTAACCTCCTACCCCTCATATATTTCTGACATGTGAATGATACATTTTCTATATTTAAATCATCAGCTGCACATAATAATTTCCTTACATGTTTTAATTGGCTCTATCCTGTGCTCAAATTCACCTTTGAAATGGTGCAGTCAAATTAACATCCCTTCCTTTATGTACTAGTTGAGAAATCTGCCAGGGGATTCCCTACCATGGTCTACTGCAAGCCTACCTTCACTGGTCAGTATACGCATTGGGATTCTTACAGTTCCACACACTATAAGATTCGCCTTACCAAAAATCTTGTGAATAGGTCCTGAGCCATTTGTTCACAATGCAAGCTTGATGCTGAAGTAGGGCACATCAACGGCATCCTACGGGATAATGGCTACCCTGATCAGAGCATTTCATGTTGTATATTGCACAAACTTATGAATGGGCCAAAGGCCATCACTTTCGGCCCTGAAAAGTGCCCAGTCTACCTCAGATTGCCCTGGAGGGGCAAAGTATCTGAAAAATCTGAGCAACAAGTGAAGCTAGCTCCTTCATGCTGCTATTATGCAGTAGCAACATGAGTGGTATTCGCCACTAACAGGATGCTGCTGTCGAGCCAAAAAGATGTTCTGCCTCTCACACAGATGAGTAATGTGCTATATGAATTTCAGTACCAGTGTGATGCTAGGTATGTAGGCCATATGCCCTGTACAATAGGAGTGTGGTGTGTTAAACAGTGTGTGAGGTTGGTGGTGCAGTTAGAAGGATATGGCATTTGAAGATGCATTCACTAGCCACTCTTGTGAAATAATTGAAAATATTTTGCGACTCTGCTTCTGGGTCATTTAGGCTAGATTCCCAACATTGGCCGCCATGGTTATCTAGGGCAAAGTTTGTCTGGAAGGCCTACTGACCACCTGTGGATACAGAGCACCCCCTCCACCAAGGCATCCAGTGCTGCAGAAGAGAATGTTGGAACACACTCTCTCCGCTATTTCACCACAATTCACTCATGTTTCTGCTCAACCTCTCTGGCATAAACATTTCCAGCACCTGCTCCATCCAGAATGCACTGGCCCTTTAAGAGGTGTAGGCTGGCTTTAATTAATGCGGGATAGATTTAAGTGATACTAACCTTGCACGAATATGGTCCTCTTACTAAGGTGTGCAGCCACGCAACAACATGTTTGGCACTGAGTGCATGTAATGATCATGCAAATTAGTGGGCAGCATGAATTTGGCCTGCCGTCTGCATTAGAAACAACGGCCGTGGGTAATTCCCTAGGTCACAATCCCTACGCTTGTTTTTGGGGGCTGTCAAATTCTGCCCCCATCATCTCCTTGTTATTTTAATTGGAGGCTACACATTATTGTTGGGCCATTTTAGTAGATGGGCATTTAACACATTCACATAACATCGCTGTCAGTTAGGTTAATGAAGGGCTTAGATGAAGTAAGGTGGGAGCAGTCTTGTGTGTAGCATAAATCAGCTGGGCTGAATGATCTTGTTCTTGTGCTGTGAACTCTGCAATGCTATGAAGGTATTAACCAAATATTTTCAAAAATTATTCATGGAATATTTAACAGAGAATGTCTGACCATTATTTCACACATTTTTAATGGAGCATTTGCTTTGGGTGTGTTCAGTTATTTGTCGGAAAGTAGAAAATGCACGCTGGAAAACAAGGTTTCCACTCCACCTCTGTCTCAGGCACAGTGGTAGCTGCAACAACAGCTCTAAGGAAATTTTTGGCCAGGATTTTATATAGTTAAATTTTATTTTACTGAGTTCTCACAGAAGTACAATGATGTAACCATTACTTTCCAGTTTATAAAAAAATGTAACATATTACTGTAATTACTGTAATAGAAGCAAAGGTTACCCTAAAAATGTTGCTGCCAAAAAATGCACTGTTATATTAGTAGCTATAAGTCTGCTGTGAAATGTTTACTGGCCCTGAAATGAACAGTTTTCCCATCAACAATGTTCTGATTATTGAGCAAACAAAAGTATAGCTGAATAAGAACGCAGAACTCAATTTCCATTCTAGAGGAACATTTGCAGGATTACAAACTGCTTGTCAATGATTTAAAAATTAAGGACAATTTCAAACAGATCTTTGTTACAGGCAAATTTCCTGTTTGCCCCTGGTTCCATAGGGCTTATCTATGGACTGACTCAGCATCAGAGCTAGCAGACATTGCGATGGTCATGACTGGTGACCCTGAGTGCCAACTGCAGTTCATTGGTATTATGTCGATGAGAACCTGAAGCCCAGTTTCCAGCGACCCTGATGTCTTCTCCTTTGGGCGTGCATCCTAGGCCTGCGGCCCACTCTGCACTGGCACCCAGTGCCAATCCAGTTTCCCCTCGTCAACATCTTTCTACTCTGTCCCATCCTTCATAATTTTGAAAACTTCCATTAAATCCCTCATAGTCTCCCCTATTCTCATAAAGACATAAGAATTAGGTCAATAAACTCATCGATTTAATCCAATCATGGTTGATCAGTATCTCATATCCATTTACCCACTTTAGCTCCATTGCAGAATAGTTAGGTTGGAAAACCATAAGGAAAGGAGGAAGAAGAGAATTGTCAGTACTCCAGTCACAGAAGTTTTATGGGTTGAATGACCTATAAATTTCCATAAAGCTATTGGATAATATAAAAGGTCCAAGGGGAGGTGATGGAACAACATGAAAAGAATTAAAGAACTGGCAAGTAGTGGGGGTGCTGAAAATACACAGGAGAGGCGACCTAAGAGTAAAAGCAATAAAATAGGGAGGAGCGGTGTACAAATAGATGAAATAATAAATCTGGAATTGCAGCAGGCCTGAAATAAAGAAGAAAATATTAGCAAAATATAGTGTGTACTGCAAGGTCCAATTTCATCCCCAATGGGTTTCCAACTCTGAAATTTTAAATGTAGCCTAGACCACTGGTGCAGAAATCCCACCGGCACTGTGTTCACAGATCTTGGTTAAACTGTAACATTTTGATGTTACATGCTAGAAAAAGAGTTGCAATAAATGCATGCACAGCTTACAGGTTAAAAATATATAAATGGTTAATAAATTATTTCTGCAGCTCAGAACCTGTTGCATTTTCGTTTCTAAGTGTTGATTTTCATTTTCTTGCAGACCCAAGTCATTGAAGATGGAAACGCGATTTGCCTAGGAAGTGCCTTGAGAATTTCCCCAAGATGGATCTGAATTATAGCTGATATTGTTTTGGTTTACAGCATTGTTTGTTTTAATTACTGAATGCTTTTTATTTTCATATGTGTGTGAAAACATTCCACTTTTTGCGTTAATTAAACATATCTTTGATTTATAATATTATCACATAGAATTCAAATAAACCAATTATTTATTGAAATACTTTGTATATAATGATCTGCACTGATGAACTATTGTAAACAATACAGAAAATCTCTGTTGTATGAAGCAGTAGCCTTTATAGATTCTCATTTTATTGTCCTGACTTCTAAGAAAATGCTAGCAGTGGACCAAAGCAGTGAAGTTCCAGTATCAGCAGTTCTGTAATTTAACAGTGGTGCCAAATAAATAGCAGTGTTCTAATCAACAGGGAGCAAGTTACGAATGGTACTTTTGAAGGTATAAATCGATGTTCTGTTATTTCTTGTGTAATAAAGAGACCTATGTGATTCCCAAAGCTTATGGACGTCAACTGAAATGAAGGCACAGCAGTTAGCACAGCAAATGTTCACTGGATGAAGACTTGTTCTGTTTACACTTCCCTCAGCTGGTGTCAAGGGTTTGTCCCTTTTCAGTGACATGTCTTCATGCTGCTGATTGAGAGCATTCCGCACTACAGGTAGTCAGTGTTTGATTATTGTATTTTAAATTTGAAGATTTTTCACAATTTGAAATGGGCCAATATGATGTGGTGATTATTCTACAATGATACATGTCATTGTATTGTACCTGTACAATTTTGCTTAGACTTGTTTTCATTATTTGCACTGATCTTGAATGCAATGCAATTCACCTTCCTTAGAAGCTGTAAAATGAACATTATTCCTTACTCATTATTCCAAAATATTGGTTTAATAATTTAGTTCAGATGTTCTGTTACAATGTACTGCACATTGGGAATTTAAGCTCAAAATATACCATGCTTTGAAATAGTATCTTGTAGCTATTTTGAATTACCATAGGTACTGGCACTTATGTAAAATGTTGCAAATGATGTAGGTAATGCAAAAGACTGGAATACTACAGAACAGTTTATGGAATAAATTATAGTAATAATGAATAATGCTTTCTGATATTTTGTATTTATGGCAAATCTTCTATGGAGAGCTTGAGTCTGGGCTGTGCTCTCATGGTGGCCAAAGGAAGAGCTGCAGGGACATTCTGAGTGTTTCACTTAGGGGTTTTGATATCAACTTCGAATCCTGGGAGAAGTTCGCCCAGGATCACTGCACCTAACACAGCCAAATCACAGTTGCAGAATCATAGAAATGCTAAAGCACATAAGGAGGCCATTGAGCCCATTATGTCTGCACTGGCTCCCCAATGAGCAATTTATTTAGTGCTATCCCCCTGCCTTCTCCCCATAACCCTGCACATTCTTCCTTTTCAGATAACAGTCTAACTCCCTTTTAAATGCCTCGATTGAACCGGCCTCCACCATACCCTCAGGCAGTGCATTCTAGACCTGAACTACTCACTGCGAGAAAAAGCTTTTTCTTGTGTTGCTTTTCCATTTTTTGTTAACTATTTTAAATCTGTGCCCTCTCTTTCTCGAACCTTTCACGAGTGGAAACAGTTTCTCCCTATCAACTCTGTCCTGACCACTTATAATTTTGAATACCTCTATCAAATCTCCTCTCAGCCTTCTCTTCTCCGAGGAAAACAGTCCCAACTTCACCAATCTATATTCATAACTGAAGTTCCTCATCTCTAGAACCATTCTCGTGAATCTTTTCTGCACTCCCTCACTGCCTTCACATCCTTCCTAAAGTGCAATGCCTAGAACTGAATGCAATACCCCAGCTGAGGCCAAGCTAGTGTCTTATACAAGTTCAACATAACCTCCTTGCTCTTATACTTTATGTCCCTATTAACAAAGTGTAAGATACTGTCGGTTCAGAATCCCCCTCCAACTGGGAAAATTATAGAATATGAAAATCACAAAAACCCACCAACTTAAGAACTGTAAAATAACAGCCAAACCTAAGCTCAAACACACAGAGGCAGGCTATGCAGTAAAATAAAAGATTGCAAGATGCTAAACACTGGGCAATTCAGCAGGATGGCAACAGAAGGTGTGTCCGTGAAATTTGCGATATGGATTATTATAAAGGAGGACGAAACTGGAGCAAGGTACTTCAGCCGAAAGAAGGGTCAGGATCTGTCAGCCTGACCCAGGCCTACAATCAATACTGGACGGACCAGCCGGGTTGGGATTTGTAAGTGTTTCAGCCTAATTGTAGTGGTGGTCACACTGCAGGTGAAGATTACACAGGCAGAAAGGGAATGGGTGACCATCAGGAACAGTAAAAGACTCAGGAAGGTAGTGCAGGAGGCCCCTGTGGTCATCCCCCTCTCTAACAGATATACTGCTTTGGATATTCGTTGGGGGGATGGCCTCTCAGGGGAAAGCAGCAACAGCCAAGTTCATGGCACCGTGGGTGGCTTCGCTGCTCAGAGGGGCGGGAGGAAAACAAGTGGCAGGGCTATAGTGATAGGGGATTCAATAGTTAGGGGCACCGACAGACGCTTCTGTGGCCGCAAACGTGAATCAAGGATGGTATGTTGCCTCCCTGGTGCCAGGGTCCAGGATGTCATGGAGCGGCTGCAGGACATTCTGGGAGGGAAGGTAAACAGCCAGTGGTCGTGGCACACATTGGTACCAATGACATAGGTACACTAAGGGATGAGGACCTGCAAGCTCAGTACAGGAAGTTAGGAGATAAATTAAAATGCAGGACCTCAAATGTAGTAATCTCAGGATTACCCCCAGTTCCACGTGCTAACGACAGCAGGAATAAGAGGATAGACTAAACAAACACATGGCTGGAGAGATGGCGTAGCCGGGAGGGATTCAGATTCTTGAGGCACTGGGACCAGTTCTGGGGATGGTGGGACCTGTACAAACTGGACGGGCTGCCCCCAGGCAGAGCTGGGACCAGTATTCTTGTGTGGGCTTTTGCTAGTTCTGTTGGGGAGTATTTAAACTAGTGTTTAGCAAGGGGCTAGGATCCCAGGAGTCGGATCAGATAGGTCAGATGCAGATCAGAAAAATGGAGGTAGAACATTAGCTAGGAACTTTGTGATAGTCATGGAGTTACAGGAGAAGCAAAGTTTAAAAAGTGTCCAGCAAGGGAAATTGACGGGGTTAAACTGTTTATACTTCAATGCAAGGAGTATTGCAAACAAGGTAGATGAGTTAAGGGCACAGGTAGACACATGGCAGCAGGATGTCATTGCTATAATGGAGACCTGGCTAAAGGAGGGACAAAACTGGCAACTTAATATCCCTGGTTATAGAGTTTTCAGACACGATAGAGTAGGAGATAAAAAAGGAGGGGGGGTAGCACTAATGGTTAAAGAATCAATTCCAGTTGTGAGAAGGGATGATATACTAAATGGGTCAACAAACGAGGCTTTATGGATTGAGCTCAGAAATAAAAAAAGACCCCCAAATAGTGAAAGGGAGATAGAAGAACAAATATGTAGGCAAATTTTTGCTTGAAAGAACAAGAGGGCAATAATAGTAGGAGACTTCAACTATCTTAATATCAACTGGGATTCAAACAATATAAGGGGCTCTGAGGGAGAAAATTTCATGCAGTGTGTCCAGGAAAGTTTTTTCAACCAATTAGTGACAAACCCAATGAGAGGAGTTGCAATTCTAGACCTAGTCTTGGGGAACGAAGAAGGGCAAGTGGGTGAAGTGACAGTTGGCGACCATATCAGGGACAGTGATCACAATTCAGTTAGATTTAGCATTACCATGGAAAAGGACAGAGATAAGGCAGGAGTAAAAGTCTTGAACTGGGGGGAGGAAAATTTTGCAGAAATGAGAAGGGACTTGGCTGTGGTGGATTGGACAGCACAGCTGGAGGATAAAACAGTGGAAAACCAGTGGGAAGCACTAAAAAGCGAGATCCTAATTGTACAAAGTAGACATGTCCCCTACAAAAATAAGAGTGGTACTGCCAAATCTAGACCCCCCCTGGTTGTCTAGAGGAATACAGGGGAAGATCAAACAGAAAAAGAAAGCATACGATAGGCACAAAGAACTAAGCACTGCAGGTAACCTAGACGAATATAGGAAGTGCAGGGACGAAGTAAAAAAGGAAATAAGGAAATCAAAGAGAGGGCATAAAAAAAGATTAGCAAGTAAAGTTAAAGATAACCCAAAGATGTTTTACCAATACATTAATGCTAAAAGGTTAGTTAAGGAAAAAGTGGGACCTATCAGAGATGAAGATAGAAACTTGTATGTAGATGAAGAGGCTGTGGGAAGGGTTTTGAATGAATATTTTGTCTCCATGTTTACAAAGGAAAGGGGGGATGTAGATACAGTACTCCAGGAGGAACACTGCGAGATATTAGATGGAATAGTCATAAAGAGAGAGGAAGAACTTGAGGGGTTGAAATCCTTGAAAGTTGATAAGTCACCAGGGCCAGATGGATTGTTTCCGACGCTGCTGAAGTCAGGGAGGAGATAACAGATGCCCTGAGGATGATTTTCCAATCTTCACTAGATACAGGGGAGGTACCGGAGGACTGGAGAAACACAAACGTAGTTCCATTGTTTAAAAAGGGATCAAAGGAAATGCCAAACAATTATAGGCCAGTTAGTCTTACATCGGTGGTGAGCAAATTAGTAGAATCAATCCTGAGAGATAGGATTAACTGTCATGTGGAAAGGCATGGACGAGTCAGGGATGGTCAGCATGGATTTGTTAAAGGGAGGTCTTGCCTCACAAATTTGATTGAATTCTTTGAGGAAGTGACAAGAAAGGTTGATGAAGGTAGTGCAGTGGATGTTGTGTACATGGATTTTAGCAAGGCATTTGACAAGTTCCCACAGGACAGATTGGTCAGGAAAGTAAAAGCCCATGGGATTCAGGGTAATGTGGCAAACTGGATAAAAGATTGGCTTTGTAACAGGAAACAAAGGGTAATGGTCGGTGGATGCCCTTGCGAATGGAAAGTTGTCTCAAGTGGTGTTCCACAGGGCTTGGTGTTGGGACCCTTGCTGTTTGTATTATATATTTACAATTTGGATTTGAACATGGGGGGGCATGACTGGGAAATTTGCAGATGACAAAAAGATTGGCCGAGTAGTGGATAGTGTAGAGGATAGCCATAATCTCCAAAACGATATAGATAGGTTGGTGGAGTGGGCGGTAAAGTGGCAGATGGATTTTAACATAGAGAAGTGTGAGTTCATATATTTAGGGAGGTCAAACAGTTACAGGGATTACGTAATAAATGGGAATATACTAAGAGGGGTAGATGAAGTGAGAAATCTTGGCATACAAGTACACAGGTCCCTGAAGGCAGCAGTTCAAGTAGACAAGGTTGTAAAGAAGGCATATGGAATGCTCTCATTCATTGGCAGAGGTATAGAATATAAAAGTAAGGATATAATGTTGGAATTGTATAAAACACTGGTGAGGCCACAACTGGAGTATTGTGTGCAATTCTGGTCACCACATTACAGGAAGGACGTAATAGCTCTGGAGAGAGTGCAGAGGAGGTTTACAAGAATGTTGCCAGGGTTAGAAAAGTGTAGCTACGAGGAGAGATTGGATAGGTTGGGGTTATTTTCCTTAGAACAAAGAAGGCTGAGAGGTGACTTGATTGAGGTGTACAAAATTATGAGGGGAATAGATAGAGTGGACAGGATAAAATTGTTTCCCTTGGTGGAGAATTCTAGAACCAGGGGACATAGATTCGAGATAAGTGACAGAAGGTGTAGGGGGGACATGAGGAAGAACTTTTTTACGTAGAGGGTAGTGGGTGTCTGGAATTCGTTGCCCAAGTTGGTGGTAGAGGCAGAAACTCTAAACTCTTTTAAAAAGTACCTGGATCTGCATCTTAAGTGCTGTAAGCTGCAGGGCTATGGGCCGGGTGCAGGAAGGTGGGATTAGAAAGGGCACCTGGGTGTCCTTGGGCTGGCATGGACAAGATGGGCCGAATGGCCTCCTTCTGTGCTGTAACTTTTCTATGGTTCTATGGTTGGGTCTAGGGTTTGTGTAAGGGTTTGGGACAAAGACTAAGTAGTGTTTTGCCCATAATTCTAGTGAGGTTTTTAGCAAGTTGTGGTGAATTTGCCGGGTGAACTAGGAACCGAGGTCAAATCACGGAAGGGCCAGCTGGGAACTGGGAGCGTCCACCTCTGCTAATCACAAAAGGGTTTGAACTGAGGCTAGTTAATTTTAATTTTGTGTAACATTGTGTTTGTGTTGCCCAAACTAGATTAGAGGTATCTGTCACAGGTACTTAGTGCACTTAATAAAACATTAATCTTTGGTCGAGCCAAACCCTGTGTCTGTGCAATTTGTCCTCCGTAAATCCTAAAGTTGAAGAACCATTTATAAGGGGAACGGGAACGGTAACCTCTTACAATACTGTACACTTTATTAACCACACTCTCAACCTGTATATGTACATATACACGAAGGATCTCTACCCTGCACCCTCTTTAGAGTTCTACCCGTTATTTTACATTGTCTCCCCATGTTCTTCCTACCAAAATGACTCACTTCACATTTCTCTGCATTGAACTTAATCTACCACCTGTCCGCCCATTGCACCAATTTGTCTATGTCCTTTTGAAGTTCTACACTATCCTTCTCACAGATCGCAATACTTCCAACACAAACACAAAGTTACGCAAAATTAAAATTAACTAGCCCCAGTTCAAACCTTTTTGTGATTAGCTGAGGTGGACTCCCCCGGTATCATCTGCAAATTTTGAAATTGTGCCCTGTACACCGAGACCTAGGTCATTAATATATATCAGGAAGAGTAAGGGTCCCTGGGGAACTCCAATTCAAATCTTCCTCCAGCCCAAAAAACATCTATTAATCATTACTGTCTGTTTCCTGTCACTCAGAAAAAAATAAAAAAAATAAAAACTATGCAGCTTCCTTAGAAAACAAGTACATATCAGAGCCAGAGAGGAAATGCAAGGAGAGGAAACATAAACTAGCAACTAAATCAAAACTCAATCATCTACAGTATTCCGTCCCATTTGCAGCAGAGCCTTCTGGGCGCAGATCTGCCTTAGAAGTCACGTATGCACCCACCAGAAGCCTCCCAAACACACCAGATGATGGACATGGTTAGCTTCACCTCGAAGTATAAAGAAGATTTATGGCACATTCATGGCTTGAAGACTATGGCCAGAAATTTTCCATCGTTGAGTTGGGGGCAGGGCCCACTCGCCGACAGGAAAATGACACGGGATGACGTTGGGAGGAACCCCCGACGTCATCCCGCCTCATTTAAATATTCAGGAAGGCAGGTGGACAGCGAAATCACCTGTCCGCCCGCCGACCTGTCAATGGCCAATTGAGGTCATTGACAGGGTAGTTAAACCAATTAAAGGCCCTGTCCATCCAACCTTAAGGCTGGCGGGCAGGCCAGGAGCCTCAGCAGGCTTCTGAAAAAACATGAAACCTCATCCACTGGCGGGATGAGGTTTCATGTCTGCTTTAAAAAACTTTAATAAACTTTATGTAATATTTATTAACATGTCCCATCTCATGTGACATTGTCATGAGGGAGACATGTTAATAATTTTTTTATTTTGCTATTTTTTAGGTTTATTAAATTTTCAGCACTCTCCCTGAGACAGCATCTAGCCTCAGGGAGCAGTGTGCTCTTTCGAGCACATGTGCGAAAGAGTGCAGTTTGACAGTTGGGGAATCCCTCCCCCACCTCCGCACAGGAAGTGCATTGTGCTTCCCGTTAGGCAGACAGCAGGGTGGGTCTTAACTGGCCCGCCCACTTAAAATGGCGACGGGGCCCGTTTCGGTGGCGGAGTTCGGCTGCCCGCCCGCCGCCGAGCCGGTGGGGCCCGCCCGCCCATCGAGGGCTAAATTCTGCCCTATAGAGATTTTTATCCATCATTGTACCTATAATCTAAAGACAAAGGCCTAATTTTCAACCACCTCACCCAGAAGGTAAGAATAGACTAAATTTTCTTTCGGTTTAGGTTATTCTGTTTGCACCTGATGCCATTTCCACTTCGCTGACTTTCAAGTCATCTGATAATCCCGTTACAAACAGATGGGGCTTACTTTAAATTCAAAAGTTGTGGTCCAATGATTTGTGCCAACCCACCCTTTCCACAATTGATCAGATTAAGTGCACTCTAACTACCCTGAGATAAATAATCACTAATTTCCCACTGTTACAATCCAGAATATTCACTCACCCTTATATTTTCCTATTCAAGCCCAGTCTGCTGTTTTTGAAAGAAAAATTCTCCAAACTCAGCTAGCTCCAGCAGCGTAGGATGTATTCTATCATTCCACGCTCGTTGTAAAAAGTTTCCTTTCCTTAGGAATCTTTTCCTTTCAAAATTCCTGTTGTAACTCACGTACTCAGTCCCTAAAACTTCACTCCCTGTCTATGATTCTCAGACACATCACTGCTTTCCAACTCCATGCTGAGTCTCTCTCAGAACTTTCTCTTTGAGTCCCTCAAGTCCAATTCCTGTCCTTCTCACATCACCAAGATGACTTTCAGCAATGGCTTCTCTTTGCACTGTCCACTGTCACTTCCTTAGGCTATACTCGGCTTCTTTTCCTCAACTGTATGCCCAGATTCACAAGCATAGGGTCAGCTTCCACACATAGGCCAAGCACATCCAGCTATACCTCTTCCCTAGCTTTCTTGAGCTCACAATTTTCTGATGCTGTCAGATAGTCTGTCCATCATTAAGTCCTGGAGGACCTACAACTCTCACCAAACTAAAATTGAGACGAGGAAAGCATAATTTTAATTCACCAACACAAATTCTGCTCTCTTCACGTTGATTCCATCCTCATCTCCAACAACTCCCTTAGGCCTAATGAAAGTGTAAAATTTTGAAATAATAACATAAAATGTTTGAAATACTCAGTAGGCCGGGGAGCATCTGTGGGGAGAGAGGCAGTTAGGTTAGATTTCTAGTAATTGCATTATTTTGTTTTTGTATTACTGTAAAATTTTGGCAACCTGTTGAACATTGAATTCAATTTCATACCCTACATCCTATCCATCATCAAGACTGCCTATTTTCACATATACAACATGCCCCCCTTTACCCTAGCTCCATTAAGCAAACATTAATCCATGCAATGGATGGGGTGCCAATCAAGTGGGCTGCTCTGTCCTAGTGGGTGCCCAGCTTCTTGAGTGTTGTTGGAGCTGCACTCATCCAGGCAAGTGGAGAGTACTCCATTATGCTCCTGACTTGTGTCTTGTAGGTTACGGACAGGCTTTGGAGAGTCAGGAGGTGAGTTACACAATGCAGAGTTTCCAGTCAACAGAAAATGCTAGAAAAACTCAGCAGGTCTAACAGCATTTGTGGAGGGGAAAACAGAGTTAACGCTTTGAGTCCATATGACTTAGAGTCATATGGACTCAAAATGTTAACTCTGGCCAGAATTTTCACGTCAGCGTGCAGGGGGTGGGCCCCGCACACCAACGCGTAAAATGACGCGCAGGAATGTTGGGCCAGTGTCCCGACGTCACCGCGTGCCATTGTGATATTTCAGTGGGCAGGCGCGCGATGATCTCTGACACACGCCTGCCATTAATTAACGGGCCAGTTAAGGCCCTTGAGCCAGTAATTGATACTGATTTTTTGGGGCCCGTGTGATCTTCAGGTCATTGCACGGGCACAACGGGCAGGCGGGTAGGCAACATTTTTATAAACCTCATCCATGGGTGGGACAAGAGGGGTGAGTGGGGTCGTGATTGCTATTTCTCAGGAATTCAATGCTTAAACCTACTGCTACTTGCTTCTGTGAGCAGGAATACTTCAAAACTCTTCATAGCTGCTTGGACAGGAGTAACAGGCTTCAGGTCAGGACTCTGGAGCAAACATCATTTTTGGGGCCTTGCTGGTTTCAGGAAGCCTTTCCTTAGCCTCGGAATGGGAGTTGTGCTCTCCAATGGAGGGACCTCCTCTGAGGGAGGGCCAGAAGTGGGAGGAGGCCAGGAGTCCACATTCAGCCTCCAGGGGAGCCACCTTTAGGAGGACAGGCGCAGGAACAAGGGGAGCAGGGCCAACAGGAAGTCCAAGGCAGAAGGGGCAGCAGAAGACGCCAGGGCATACAGGCAGCAAAGCAGCTACCTCAATATGTCTGAGGTCCAGTGCCAAAGGAGGCACTGTCCCTCGAGGGAGACAGTGACCTCAATTTGTCAGATGATAGGCCCTGAGATCTACGCTAACCGTGTGGGTAGGCACCCCATGCCAGTGACGTTGAAGTTCACGGTTGCCCTCAACATCTATGTCTCTGGTTCTTTCCAGGGGTCGGTGGGTAATCTTTGGGGAGTCTCCCAATCAGCTGTCCACACTTGTGTCAAGCTGGTGACAGACACTCTGTTCAGATGTGCATTGACTTTCATCCACTATCACTGGGATGAAGCCAGCCAGATAGAACGAGCCAGAGGCTTTGCGTCCATTGCTGGCTTCCCCCGCATCCAGGGTGCAATAGGCTGCACACATGTGGCCATCAAGGTGCCAGCAGGTGAGCCCGGTGCCTTCGTCAACAGGAAGGGCTTCCACTCCATGAACGTGCAGATAGTGTGTGATCACAGGATGCTGATTCTACAAGTCTGTGCAAGGTACCCAGGCAGCTCCCACAACACTCACATACTCAGACACTCCCAGGTGCCAAGGCTCTTCAGTGCTCCAGCCCGGCTGGATGGATTCTGCTGGGTGACAAGGGCTATCCCCTCAGAAGGTAGCTCATGACGCCTCTCCACCATCCAAGAACAGAAGCTGAGCAGCGGTACAATAGGAGCCACGCCTCCACAAGGGCTGTGGTAGAGAGAGCCATTGGTCTTCTCAAGATATGTTCCTGATGCGTGGACTGCTCAGGGGGTGCATTCGAATACCCCCCAGATTGTGTGTTGCTGATAGTGTTTGTATGTTGCGCTCTCCACAATCTGGCGCTGGAAAGGGGGGACGCTGTGGAGGAAGAAGTTGTACACGCAAATGCTCTGCCTGCACATGATGAATCCAGCAGTGAGTCTGAGGATGAGCACGCACAGGAAAATGCTGAGGGGGTAGATGCTGACCCGGGCATCCTCCAGGGAGGCAGGGACACCCAGGAGGCTTTAGTCCAACGGACCTTCAGCCAGCACACCACAGATGGACCTCCCACACAAGCCAGGTCTGCAGGCTCCATTCTCGATACCTGAAAGCAATACCTGCCTGGTTAGGAACATCAACTATGTGCCTTGTCAATAAAGCTCAATGACAAACAAGTCACTCATAACATCATGGGTTCCCGTCCACCTGCAGAAGTAAGGAATCACCCTGAACCATGCTCACATATAAACATTTAATGAATTTACAAAATAAAGCAGAAAAGGAACTGAATGCAAAGGTGTTCAGTGTCACACCAACTTGTCATCAACTCATAGTGGGGCAACATAAAACCACCAGTGAGAATCCCGTGGTGTGCCTAAGGTGTCTTAAGTTTACGTTTCCATGTGCTATGTCTAGGTGCTCCCCCCTCGCTGGCGCTGGCATCTGAGACAGCCTGCTCACTGTGCTGTCCTGTTGGCCTCGATGACCTTGGCGGATGTCCTCTGGCCCGCGGAGCATTTGATGGCCCCGCCTGGGAGGGAGTAGCCAGTTCAACGGTTGGCATCTCTCCAGTCACCACAGCCTCATCGGATCCCAAGGCCACTGCGGAGGGGCGGAGTAGCTGCTTCCCTCACCCTGAGAGGAGCCCGCAGAAACGATAGGCAGCTGCTGCGCATACGTGAGGTCGCTTCGGGCCTCCCTGCTCACCATTGATGGATGGGCACTGAGCTGGGTACTTTGTGCCCAATCTATCTCCCACACTGGCACTGACCAGCTGAGGTCAATGCCAATGTGAGGGCTTGCAGGGCTGAGCGCAGCCCCAGGAGGCCCTGATTGTTCTGGAGTAGCTGCTCCACGAGAGTGGCCACTCTCTCCATAGAGGAAGAATGGTGCTTGGCCATGAGGCTAATTGCATCAGTGATGCTCCGCGTGGACTCCTCCCGCATGGGCACCATGCCACGCATTCCCTCATGTATCTCCGCCAGATCCTCCCACATACTCTGCTGCACTTCCTGCATTTTCTGCCTCACGGACGACTCCAGAGGCACATCATCAGCCATCAACTGAGCATGTGCCTGGTCCCCAACAGTCCTCCGACTGTGGGTGCCATAGGCACTTTCTGTCTCCGCCTGCACCTCAAGCAAGTGTGAAGTGCCCTCACTGCTGTGCCCCGGGACACTAGCCAACGATCTAATTCCCACCGAGGTGCTAGTATCTGCGCTGGTGCCTGCCTGGCAGAGATGATGTGATGCTGGTGAGTCCATTTGTTCAGGGCCCTCCGGTGTCAGATGTGGCCCCTCTGCCTCCTCCTCCCGGCCCTGCTCCGGTGATGCTGAAAGGAAGAACAAGGGCATTTGATTAGTTACAGTGCAGACAATGTCAATGTGCATGCCTGGCCCCCCGATCAGTATGCACTCATCCTTCCATAATCAATGGTCAACCCATGTTGGAAGCTTCACTCACTGAGCATTCAACAGTGGGATGGCTGCTGGGACACACATGGTGACCTCAGTGCACGGCAATCTTACCTCCCCCTGGCACCCCAGCCTCACCGCCACCGGTCAACCTGGGCGCATGGCGCGACTCCAGCTCCATTGCCTCCCACTCGTATCTGGCGATTATGGTCAACTGGGCCTGGCCTCCGCCAGTCCGCATCCGCTTGGCGGTGTTGTGTGTGGACTTCTCCTGAAAAGGGGAGAGGAGCATTGATTAATCTACCCAGTACCTGGTTTCCCATTGCATCCTTGCCACCCCAGCCTGAGTGGGACATTGCAGGGCTCCAGTGAATTGTCACCCCGCACCTGCCACACACTCATACCAAGAAGCCAGGGCTGAACCCCTTGCCCACATGCTGCCTCCATCACATTTGCCACCACACGGTCTAGCCTTGCAAAGCAAGGACGCACAAGCACGTCGAGCGCCAAGGGCAGCAGATGGATTGGTGCCCCGCCACCTGGAAGCTCCCCTCCCAGTATGTCAGCACCCTGACTTTGACATGTTTTGCAGTTCCAACACTGCGCCTAGATGCAGCTCTTTGAGGTCACCCCCAAATCAGTTCTCTGAGTGTCAGTCTAACACATGGGTGCAGAACCCATCTCAGCACTACCCTCTCATGGTGAACTAGGCATGGGCAATATCTGCTGGTCCACCCAGCGAAGGAAACATGTCATGAATGATTCAATGCTGTAACTGCCCTCAGAGTTGGTGGGGTGGGGGGAGTGCTGAGGTGCTGGGGGGAAAGACTACCTGCTGTGTTAAGTGGCCTCTGCCAACATGGTACTCACGAGAGGTCGTTGAAACACTTGTGGCACTGGACCCATATGCAGTGCACCACATCATGGGAGCTAACTATGTCTGCCACCTCTTCCCAGGCACGTTTGGTCATGTGAAGGGGCCTCTTCCTCCCATCCCTTGGGATGAGGACCTCCCGCCGTGTTGCCACCTCCTCCAGGAGGGCAGCTCAGCACTCGTCAGAAAAGCGAGGGGCACAGTGTGCCGCTGACCTACCCTCCTGCCTGGCCTGCTCACCAGCAGCGCTCTGGGGAGCTGTTCTGTTGGCCATATTGAACAGCCTTTGCAAGGCTGCGCGCGCGCTATTTGAACAGGGCCGGGTCGCCATTGGACCCGGCAGTCATTACTCTCCTGCCACCACCTTCCCACTCCCTCTATCCTCGGGAGCCGGGTTTCATGCTGGGCGAGCCTTAATTGACCCACCCACGTAAAATAGTGGTGTGAAGCCGATTGCGGGTGGCAGGCAGCTCTGCGCCCGCCCATGCCTGCTCCCGAATGGCCTGTCCGACGGGGAGAAAATTCTCCCCTCTGTTTTTCTCACCACAGATGCTGTTCGGCCTGCTGAGTTTTTCCAGCATTTTTTGTTTTTGTTTCAGACTTCCAGCATCCTCAGTATTTTGCTTTTATTTTAGCAGAGTTTCCAGTCTCTGACCTGCCCTTGTAGCCATAGTATTTATATGGCTAATCCAGTTCAGTTTCTGGATGTCCTGTTTAACCTTCATACAATTGGTTTATGCATGGGTCATGAGGATACCTCCCAATCCCCATTATTGTTTCAGTGCTTGTGCTAGAGACATGTCCTTCGCAGAGTTAATGGCCTTTGCTGTCCTGTGCTTGTCAGCCCAGGAAGCTGCTATGGGAAAAGCTCCCATATGAGAGAGAGAGTGCTATTCCTGTAATATTTAATATGTTTCTTCGGATTTTATAAAATTATTATACGGTGATTTCTTACTGTTCTCTCATTTGAAAAGGAAATATCCTTATTTACTTCTCACAACTTATTTTAGCTAGCTTAGTTATTTCAAAACTATACCCCTTTTCCCTAGTTTCCTGACCAAACACTAGATAACATAGTAAAGCTGTATGATTTATCAGACTCATTAACAAACACCAAGAATAAATGTAAAAATCTTTCAAGTAAAATGCGATATCTATTTCATTAGATTTGCCCTCTTCAACTACAGAACATCTCACAAAGTTCTGAATTATTGGCATTATGCAAATACATGCGATTTAAACAAAAGTTCAAACCCAGAAATTAATGATCCTCCAGCTCGCTGTGCACCATGCATCCACCTTGTGGATATTTTCTAAATCCAGGCTCTACAGCCGTCTTCACTTTAATTTTACTCCCTCTGATATGTAAGTCAGTTTCTTTATGGAGTACGCAAACATGCCTTGATGATATAAAAAATGTTCTTGCACATATTTTTAATGTCACGCATTTGGCTGAGTAGCTGGGCATATCTGGGATCTGTTTCTCAGTGCAATTTCACCTTGCTACCCCACATGAAACAAATCACTTCTGCACATTCACATTGGTAATATTCCACTCATGATCCATCCAATACAAGTCTTTTTGGCTTTTAGGTAATCTTCTCAAAAGACAAAGGGGTGTCTGTCTGAAGGTCTTTGCTTACCTCTCCTTGCATGGTTCTGATACTTTTGGTGGTGGCCAAACTATCAAATACAGTTTTCTTAAAACCTTCATAGGCAAGGATACAAACACCCCAAAGACAAAGCTATCAATTTATGAGCCTAATCCAAATTTTCCTGACTTTCAATAGGGTGTACAAGAATACCAGATGCATATATTCCATTGAACTACATCCAGCGTAAGATATTGCAACTGCCCCTTGATTATGTATTTTTCCCTCTGGCCCTATTTCTTACTCTCAATCACTTCCTCATACAATTTTACACCTGCAATAATCTCATTTAGGAGCCCTAGAGAACCTTTACTGTCCAATAAAATATTCTCATAATATGCCTGAAACAAAAATCAATCATTCACACATGGTCCTGATTGTTAACACATTTTATTGGTTCTTTGTTTTAGATATTTTATTTTCTCGAAAGCAACCTGCCAAATTGTGCCTGACTTTGGGCAGGATTTTCCAATCGTCGGGTGGGGGTGGTTTGCGGACCCGGGAATGGCTGTGAGATGGTCCGCTGCCTGTGATTGGGCTTTGACTGCGATTTCAGCATGAAAAGCGCACTGAGAGCCTCAGCGCTGCTGGGGTGGGGGCAGGAGGAGTGCGAGCACTAAGTATGTGCATGCGCGAGGGAGTGTGCACTGAAAGCTCCCTGAAGGCACAGGGTGTTGCCCCAGGGTGCTGGAGAATTCTAAAATGAAAAATCAACATTTTGCAAATGATAAAAACACAACCCCACGTGTGACTCAGTCACGTGAGAAGAGGGACATGTTAAAAATGATGTTAAAATTTTTTTTAAAGTTACCTTTGGAAACCTGGCCGATTTGCCTGTCCGCCAACTGAGTGGTTGAGTGGGCAGTGAAAAATGCAAATTAATTACTCATTTAAGGGCCTTAATAGGCCTCTTAATTGTTGCCGGATGTGATGCCATGTTTCGCAAGCGCCCTCATCGAAAGATGGCGAGATTGCACAATGACATCAGGATGCTCGCCCAACGTCATCGTGTACTATTTCTCCCATTTGGGTTGGGCGTGTGCCTGCCCGCAGGATGAAAAATTTTGCCGCTTGTTTTTATGCCTTTCAAAATTATTACAAATTCAAGTAGCAGTGTTGCTGGGCTGACAGGCTTTTTAGAGTGTGTGCAGGAAAATTTTCTTGAGCTGTATGTTTCCAGCCCAATGAGGAAGGCAGCACTGCCAGATCTGGTTGTTGGAAATGGGGTGGGCCAAGTAGATCAAGTGTCAATAGGAGAACATTTAGGGGACAGTGATTATTGTATCATAAGGTTAAGGTTGACTATGGAAAAGGACAAAGGATTGCTTGGAGCAAGAAAAAAATAACTGGAGGAAAGCCAACTTCAATGAGATAAGAACAGACCTGGGCCATATAAATTGGAGTCAAAGGTTGGCAGGAAAAACAATAGCTGATGAATGGGCTACTGTCAAAGAAGAGATAATTCGGGCACAGTCATGGTATATTCACATGAAAGGGAAAGGTAGTGCAAACAAATCCAGTGTTATGACGTGACAGGTAATGTGTGCCACATGGACCAAATCCACAAGGGAAATGTAGTTGTGCTATTACAAAGGTTTTGCAATTTGTATTTATTCTGAGATGTGTGCACTGAATTCAGATGTACAAAGTCCACTAAGACCTTTAGAGATTTTTAAAAATTAAATTAAAATATTTATTAACAAAATATAAAAGATTTCAAACACATACATAAGACTACAATTACTTATGACTACAATAACTCCTAAATTTCTTAATTAACCTGACTCCCAGTTACATTCCCTATAAGGCAACGGTCAAAAATAGATTTTAGATTTAAAACAGAATCAGCAAGTTAACACAATACCCACTTGACAGTGGAATTCTAAGTGTCTTTTCCCCAACTTCAGTTTTGTTATATAGCAGACTTATGTACAAATGATGGAGGCTTCATTAAGGCTGCTTCACATACTCCTGTTAGATCTTACATGACCTTCTGACACATAGGCTGGAATTTTCTGGCCCTGTCATGCGCAGGGCTTGCTGTGGGCGAGGCAGCAGCCCAGCCAGAAGTCCATTGACTTGCGGCGGGACCAGAAGATCCCGGAGGCAGGCGGGTGCAGAAAATCCTGCTCATAGCCTTTCATATTCCTTTATATATGTTTCTCTCTTTTTAATGTGTAAATTCTACTGTTCCATATATCTTTGAAACTGGATCTTCCACATAATATTAAAACTTTCATGTTGTCAATATGTTGTCAGTAACCTTTGGGAAAAACACATTCCTTAGCCTTGCTTATCTGGCTAGTTGTAAACAGATTAAGATCCCTCTGAAATTCAAATCTCTTCATTTATCTAAAAATTCAGAGAATAGAATATGAATGCAACCTAGCAAAAATCAATAAAACAGACAAGTGTGGCTCCATTACAGGCAGAGTGAGGAGAATTCATAATGAGGAAGAGGAATGGCAGAGAAGCTAAATGATTACCCTGTGACTGTTTTCACTGAGGAAGATACAGGAAATCTCCCAGATTTAGAGATCCAAGGGACTAGGGAGAATGAGAAGTTGAAGGAAATTAGTATAAGTAAGGACACTGTTTTGGAGAAATTAATGGGACTGAAAGTTGTTAAGTCCCCGGGACCTGATATTCTGCATCCCAGAGTATTGAAAGGGGTTGCTATAGAGATAGTGGATGCAATGGTGATCATTTTCCAAAATTCTATAGATTCTGGAATAGTTCCTGAAGATTGGAGGGTAACAAATGCCACCCCACTATTTAAGAAAGGGGAGAGAGAGAAAACAGGGAACTGAAGGCCTGTTGGCCTTACATCAGTAGTAGTGAAAATGCTAGAATCTATTATAAAGGATGTGCTAAATGGATACTTGGGGCAGAATTTTTCGCTCGGTGGGTGCACGCCCGACCCTCTCGAGTGTGAACTAATGTGCATTGATGTCGACTGAGCGTGCCGACATCAATGTGCACTCTCACGATATTTCGCTCGGTGGGCGTGTGGGGGAGATGGAGCCTACTATTAATTAAGAAGCCAGTAAAGATCCTTGACACACCAATTGTCTCTGAATTTACGTAGCCCGTGCGAACTTTCGGCCGTTGCATGGGCAGGCAGGCAGGCCACAATTTGCAAAAGCCCATCCATGGGTCAGCAACATTGTCAATGTGAGTAGTGAGGAGTTTTGGAGATCATGTGTTGCTGGATGCTTATGTGAACTGGACAGCTTCATCTCGGTTCAGAGCTGCATTTTCATCATTTTTAGGATTCATTTCAGGACTCATTATTGTCTTCCAGGCCCCTGGAGGATTCTGACTGTGTGGGCCCTTCCAGATATCAGACAGCCTTCCATAACCCTGGTAATGGCAACTGTGGTCTCTGCTGGAGGCACCTCCTCTGAGGAGGAAGAGAGGGGCAGAAGGGGGAGGAGGCCAGGTGTTCCAATGCAGCTTCCAGGGGAGCGACCTGTGGGAGGAGAGGTGCAGGCACAAGGGGGCAGAGACAGCTGGCAGTCCAAGATGGAAGGGGCCGTAGAAGATGCCACTATCCTGCTGCCAGGGTTAACAGGCAGCAATGCAGCTACCTCAATATGTCTGAGGTGCAATGCTGAAGGAGGCTCCGCCTCTCAAGGGAGACAGTGATCTCCATTTGTCAGAGGATCGGCCCTGAGATCAGCTCCGACTGTGTGGGTGGAAACCCCATGCAAGTCGCTGTGAAGGTCACAGTGGCCTTCAACTTCTATGCCTCCGACTCTTTCCAGGGCTCAGCGGGGGATCTGTGTGGACCCTCTAGATCAGCAGTCCATAGTTGCATCAAACTGGTGACAGACGCTCTGTTCAGCATGCATTGGCTTTCATTCACTACCGTACGGATGAGGCCAGCCAGACAGAGTGAGCCAGAGGCTGTGCAGTGATTGCTGGGTTCCCCCGCATCCAGGGTGCAATAGACTGCACTTGTGGCCATCAAGACACCAGCGGGTGAGCCCGGGGCCCTTCGTCAACAGTAAGGGCTTCCACTCCATGAACGTGCAGTTAGTGTGTGATCACAGGATGCTGATTCTACAAGTCTGTGCCAGGTACCCAGGCAGCTCCCATGAGACTTACATCCTGAGACACTCCCAGGTGCCGGGCTCTTCAGTGCTCCAGCCCGACTGGGTGGATGGCCGCTGGGTGACAAGGGCTATCCCCTGAAAAGGTGGCTCATGATGCCTCTCCGCCACCCAAGAACAGAGGCCGAGCAGCGGTACAACAAGAGCCACGGCTCCACAAGGACAGTGATAGAAAGGATAATAGGTCTTCTCAAGATGCGCTTCCGATGCCTGGACCGTTTAGGAGGTGCACTCCAGTAGCCCCCCAGAGCGGGTGTCACTGATAGTGGTTGTATGCTGCGCTCTGCACAATCTGGCACTGGCAAGGGGGGACCCACTGGAGGAAGAGGATGTTGACACAGCTGCACAGGCAACAGGTGATGAGTCCAGTAGTGAGTCCGAGGACGAGCACGGTCAGGAGAACGCTGAGGGCACGGACGCTGACCTGGGTAACCTCCAGGTAGGCAGGGACACCCGGGAAGCTTTGATCCAACGCTTCTTCAGCTAGCCTACCAAACAAGAACCATCATCACATGACAGGGCTGCAGGCTCCATACTCGATCCCAGAGAGGAATATTTCCTTGTTCAGCAATACACACTCTGTGCCTGTGCAATAAAGTTTCAGGAGACACGTGTCTATCATTACATAATTGCCTACCCTGCACATACAGAACAAATGAAGCATACAGAGGCCAATAACACATGCATGTGATATATTGCTAAAATAAACATTAACCGGTGTTGTTTATGACACTATTAAAAAAGTTAAAGGAAAATGGGGGAACAAAATATCACCCGTGTTAAGGTTGCTTTGTGCTTAAGGTGTTTTACATTTATGCTTGCAGGTGCTACGTCTAGGTGCTCCGCCCTCGCTGGCACCGCCATTGGAGACAGCCTGCTCACTCTGCTGTCTTGATGGCCTTGACGACCTTGATGGTTGTCCTCTGGCCAGTGGAGCCTGTGAAGGCCCCGCCTGGGAAGGAGCAGCCAGTGCAATGGCTGGCATCTCCCCAGTCATCACAGTCTTATCAGATGTCACGGTCACTGGCAGAGGGGTAGAGGATCTGCTGGCATCACCCAGAGTGCCCTGAGAGGAGCCCGTAGAGATGACAGGCAGCTCGTGCGCCAATGTGAGGCTGCTTTGGGCCTTCCTGCTCACCATTGATGGACGGATACCTAGCTGGGACACTAGGTGCCCAATCCATCCCCCACACGGGCTCTGACCAGCTGAGGTCATTGCCAGTGTGTGGGCTTGCAGTTGCGAGTACATCCCCAGGAACCCCTGATTGTGTCCCTAGAGTAGCCTCTCCATGAGAGTCGCCACTCTCTCCATGGAGGAGGCATTGCATTCAGCCATGAGGGTCAAAGCAGTGGTCATGCTCTGCAGGGACTCCTCCACAATGGACACCATGGCACGCATTCCCTCATGTATCTCTGCCAGACCCTCCCACATACCCCGCTGACATCCAGCGTCTGATGCCTAATGGCTGACTCCAGAGGCCCATCACCAGTCATCGACTGAGCATCGTCCTGGTCTCCAGCAGCCCTCCAGCATTCTCTGCCTCTGCCTGCACCTCAGGTGAATGTGAAGCGCCCTCACCAATGTGCACCGAGATACTAGATGGCGATCTAATGCCCACCAAGGTGCTGGTATCTGCGCTGGTTGCCTGCTTGACAGAGAGGGTTTGACACAGGTGCATGCTGAGCATGGTGGTCCTCCAGGGTCAGGGATGGCCCTTCAGGGTCCTCATTGTGATTGCCTGCTGGTGAACCTAAAAGGGAGAAGAAGGGGATGTCATTAGTTGAAGTCATGACACTGTCACTGTTCATGCCAGGCACTCTGGTGAGACAATGGAGATCTGCATCATGGTGCCCTTGTCTTTCGATTATCAATGGGGACTCCAGTTTTGAGGCTCACATCAATATAGAGAGTACACTGGAATGGTTGCAATAACCTACATTTTCACCTCAGTGCACTGCACTCTTACCTTTGTCTGGCACCCCAACCTCACTGCAGTTGGTTGATGTGGTGCATGCCGCCTCTCGAGCTCCAGGGCCTCCTGCTCATAGCGAATGAGGATGAGGTGGTGCGGGGGTCCCCCGCCAGTCCGTGATCTCTCAATATTGCTATGGGATGTCTTCTCCGGAAAGGATAGAGGAGCATTGATTAGTCCACTCTGTGCCTGCAGCGCTATTGCAGCCTGGCCAATCCCACCTGAGGAACACCTCGCAGGGCTCAGTTGATTCGTGGCCTTTGACCCGCAAGACACTCAATCCAAGCAGCCAGGGCTCATCTTCCTGGCCAGCTCCAGTGTCATTGACAGTTGTCACTCACACTCTAACACCCCTGTGGCCCAAGGGGGATGGCCAGCCCTTAACTGTTCTGCACGCTGACCCATGCCAACTCAGTACTCACCCTCCCCGATTGCAGAAGATCATTGAAGTGCTTCTGGCACTACACCCATTTTCGCTTCACCACGTTGTGGCTGCTCACCCAGGATGCCACCTGCTCCCAGGCCCTCTTGGTGAGGTTTGGGGGCCTCCTCCCCCCGCCTCTGGGGACAAGGGTTTCCCTCCTGGCTGCCACTTCCTCCAGGAGGGCTGTGAGGCACTCATTAGAGAAACGCGGGGCCCAGTGCCCTGCCCGCCTGCCCTCCCACCTGCCGTGTCCAACCGCACTGGAATCCATCGAGAGTTCAGTGCCCTTCAGTGGCAGGCTTCCAGGGGCTGCCTGGGCTGCTTTTGAATCGGCCGCTGGGTCGCCATTGGACCCGGCGGACATCATGCCCCCGCCCCCGCCTGCCCCTTCTCGGAGCTTCCCTAGCCACATTTCACACTGGCCTTAATTGGCCCACCAGCGTGAAATCGCGGTCCATTCGCAATCGCGGGTGGCGGTCGCCTTCCTGACTGCCCCTGCCCACCCCCGCTGAGCCCACCCACCAAGGGCAAAATTCTGCCCTTGGATAATCATGATCTGATTGGGTATAGTCAGCATGGATTTGCGAATGGGAAATCTTTGATGAACTTGTTAGAGTTTTTTGAGGATGTTACTAGCAAAATTGATAAAGGAAAGTCGATGGACATAGTATACTTGGATTTTCAGAAGGCTTTTGATAAAGGAGGTTGATTAGCAAAATAAAAGCATATAGGAGGTAATATACTGGCATGGATTAAGGATTGGCTAACAGGCAGAAAACAGAGAGTAAGAATAAACAGGCCATTCACGCATTAGCAGGCTGTGACTAGTGGGGTACCGCAAGGATCAACACTTGGGCCCCAGCTGTTCACAATATAAAAATGTAATATTTCCAAGTTCATGGATGATGCAAAACTAGGCAGGAATGTGTGTTGTGAGGAAGATGTAAAGCAGCTACAGGAGGGGATTTGGACAGACTTAATGAGTGGGCAACACATGGCAGGTGGAATATAATGTGGAAAGATGTGAGGTTATCCATTTTGGTAGAAGGAACAGATGTGCAGAGTATTTCCTAAATGGTAAGAGATTAGAAAGTGTAGTTGTACAAAAGGACCTGGGTGACCTTGTCCATAAGTCACTGAAAGCTAACATGCAGGTTCAGCAGGTAATTAGGAAGGCTAATGGAATTTTAGCCTTTATCGCAAGAGGATTTGAGTACAGGAGCAGTGAAGTTTTCCTTCAATTGTATAGAAGCTTGGTTAGACCACACCAGGATTATTGTGTGCAGTTTTGGTCCCTTTACCACAGAAAAGATATTATTGCCATAGAGGGAGTGCAACAAAAGTTCACCAGACTTCTTCCAGGGATGGCAGGACTATCTTATGAAGAGAGATTGGGGAAACTGAGCCTGTGTTCTCTAGAGTTTTGAAGAATGAGAGGTGATCGCATTGAAACCTACAAAACAAATGCAGGTAAGATGCTTCCCCTGGTTGGGGAGTCTAGAACTGGGGACACAATTTCAAAATAAAGGGGAATCTACTTAGGAGCGAGAAGAAATTCCTTTACTCAGGGGGTTGCGAATCTTTGGAATTATCTACCCCAGAGGGGCGTGGAAGCTCAGTCATTGAGTATGTTTAAAGTAGAGATTGATAGATTTCTGATTAGCAATAATGTAAAGGATTATGGGGATAGTGTGGGTAAAAGGCACTGAAGTGTTCAATCAGCCATGATTGTACTGAATGGTAGAGCAGGCTTGATGGGCTGAATAGCCTTTTCCTGTTTCTATGTCCCAATTTTCTTATGGCCTGAATTTTGTCCTTGTCAGGCAGGCTCGACGGGAACGGGAGGGGGTGGTCGGGGAGACGGCCACAGCCTGCGATTGGCTCTGCACCACGATTTCATGCGTGTGAGCCAATTAAGGCCCGCCCTACATGGATCATGAGCGGCAGCACTCAGTGCTGCCTGTGCGGGTGGGGGGAGGAGGGAAAGCCGAGCCTCACATGCAGTTCGCGCACGGAGCTGCCTCAGGGAGATTGAAACGCTGTATAAAAAAACGAATAAATAGAGTAAAAATTGAATGAAACATGTCCCCTCATGGGACATGTTTTTAATGTCAAAATAAAGGTTTTATTTAATTAGTATTAGCTTTAGGAAACTTCATCCCACTCGTGGATGAGGTTTCCAAAAAAATGTAAAGTCCATTAGGCCTTTTCGCCTGCCCGTCAACTGTTAGGTTGGACGAGCAGCGTAAATTTCAAGTTAATTAGGTCTTTAATGGCCTTAATTATCAGCAGATGCGCAGCTGACTCTGGCGCACACCCGCCAAGCAAAATATCATGCGAGTGCGCGATGACGTCGGGACACATGCCCGATATCATAGCGCGTCATATTACGTTCTGGCATGTCAGGTGTGCGCCCACATGCCGAAGGTAAAATTCAGGCCTATGTTTCTATACAAATTCCGTTCACAACTTACATGCCAAGCCAGCATCCATGTTTACTCATTAGCATGTCAAGTACCTAGTCTCCTTTGATGATTTTAAACTTGCAGTCTACTTGACTCCAAATGTAATTACATCATACACAGACCCAACTATACTTACCCCCCCCATAAACCTACTTCACAATAAACCAGAAAAATATTATGAAAATTGTTATACTTTTATCACACTAGTGCTCCCTGGGTGGCAAAGGAGATAGAAATTAAGATAAAGAAGAAAAAGTGTGCTTATGGCAGGTGTCAGATAGAAACTGCATTTGAGAACCAGGCTGAATATAGAAGGTTCAGAAGGGATGTGAAGAAGCAAATAAGAGAAGCAAAGAGGGGATATGAAAAGACACTGGCGGCTAACATAAAGTGGAATCGCAAAGTTTTCTATAGGCATATAAATAGTAAAATGTGGTAAAAAGGGGAGTAGGGATGATAAGGACCAAAAAGGGAACTACACAAGGAGGCAAAGGGCATAGTTGACGTATTAAATGAATACTTTGCCTCTGTCTTTACCAAGGAAGAAGATGCTACCCAGGCCATGGTGAAAGAGGAGGTAAATCAGACACTAGACTGGTTTAAAATTGAAAGGGAGGAGGTATTGGATAGGTTTTATGTAACTAAAGTTGATAAGGCATCAGGACTGGATGAGATTCACACAAGAATACTGCAAGAAGTGAGAGTAGAAATTACGAAGGCACCGGCCATAATTTTTCAGTTTTCTTTAGACTCATGGGTAGTGTCAGAAGACTGGAGAATTGCAAACATTACACCCTTGTTCAAAAAAAGGTGTAAGGGTAACCCCAGCAACTACAGGCCAATCAGTTTAACTTTGGTGGTGGGGAAACTTCTAGAAACCATAATTCGGGAAAAAGTTAATAGTCACATGGACAAATACGGATTAATACGAAGTCTAGCATGGGTTTCCTAAGGGAAAATCATGTTCAACTAACTTGTTGGAGTTTTTTGAAGAGGTAACAGAGAGGGTTGATGAGGGCAATGCTGTTGATGTGGTGTATATGGACTTCCAAAAGGCGTTTGATACACTGCTGTACAACAGACTTGTGAGAAAAATTATGGCTCATGGAATAAAAAGGACAGTAACAACATAGATATAAAATTAGCTGAGTGGCAAGAAGCAACAAATTGTGGTTAATGGGTGTTTTTCAGGCTAGAGGAAGGTTTGTAGTGGAGTTTTCCAAGGACCAGTGTTGGGACCCTTGCTCTTACTGATTTATATTGATGACCTAGACCTTGGTGTACAGGGCATAATTTCAAAGTTTGCAGATGTTACAGAACTCAGGAACATTGTGAACTGTGAGGAGGATATTGTCAAACTTCAAAAGGATGTGGAGAAGTTGGTGGAATGGCGAACAGGTGGCAGATGAAGTTCATTGCAGAGAAAGCTGAATTGATTCATTTTGGTAGAAAGAACATGGAAAGGTAGTATAAAAGAGGGGGCACAACTCTAAAGGGGGTTCATGAGCAGAGGGACCCCTGTGTACATGTGCATAGGTCAATGAAAGTGGCAACACAGGTTGAGTGTGGTTGATAATGCATACAGTTTACTGGGATTTATTAACAGGGGCATAGAGTACAAGAGCGAGGAGGTTATGTTGAACTTGCATAAGTCACTAGTTTGGCCTCAGCTGTGAATTGCTTCCAGATCTGGGCCTCACACTTTAGGAAGGATGTGAAGGCATCAGGGAGAGTGCAGGAATGATTCATGTAAATGGTTCCTGGGGTGAGGAGCTTCAGTTAAGAAGATTGATTGGGAGAAGTTAGGATTGTTTTCCTTAGGGAAAAGAAAGCTGAGAGGAGATTTGATAGAGATATTCAAAATTATGAAGGGTCTGGACAGAGTAGATAGGGAGAAACTGTTCCCATTTGTAAAAGGATTGAGAGTGAAAGGGCACAGATTTAAATTAATTAGTAAGAGAAGCAATAGTAATATAGGAAAATCTTTTTGTCGCAGTGAGTGGTTAGGGTCTGGAATGCTCTGCCTGGGAGTGTGGTGGAGGCAGGTTCAGTTGCAGAATTCAGAAGGGAATTTGGCTGTTATTTGGGAAAAAAGAAGGTGCAGGATTACGGGGAGAAGATGGGAGAATGAAACTAGGTGAGTTGCGCATTCGGAGAGCCGGTGCATGGACCAAATGGCCACCTCCTGCACCGTAACAGTTGTGATCCTGTAATTCTGTTAGTGTTCAATTATTTTTTCCCAAAACAAACTTTTATTTTGATACCCAGAAACCACTTTGAATGTTCTTCCATTAGCTTTTATGGAAATTGTTATTTGTTTATCCCTTTAAACTTCAGGTAAATTTCCCTTTCAGTACTTGAAACAGCAACTCATATTAAGTTATTTTATCAATTCCAATTTCAGAAACAATTATGACCAGGCTTGGTGGTTTTCACAGCTGCATTTATATCAGAGACAGAAGTGTTCGCAATCTGTTTAGAGGTAAATACTTTGTCTTGAAAGATAAAAAATAGCCTGAATGATTAAGGCCAACTCTTTCAAAGGCAAAGACTTCTTTCCAAATTTCTTGCAGTGCCATCAGTATTCACAAGGAGTCTCAACCTCTGCAATCCCACTCCTGACGCCTATTTGGACGTTTAGGGTTTGGGAGTCACAGGTTACAATAAATAGGCAGTTGATAATTCGTAAGTGAACTTAAGGTAGCTTATCAAATTTATTAAGGAACAACAGTTTACACAACACTGATACATAAGCTAAATAGGCAGAAAAGACACACTGGTCCTGGAATGGACAAATAGAAGGGGAAGCAAGAGGATGCTAACCTCCATGACTGACAGTGGCATTTTCCTCAGAATGGTTTACTGGTCTCAGATCAGATAAATGGACAGATGAAGCTGATCTCCACGGCTGGAAGTGACAGCTTTTCCTGAAATGTTTATTCTGAAGCTAGGATGGATAGCTTTGAAATGATCTCCTCTGTTCAAAGTCCTCTTAAGCTAATCAAGGTGTTAGGCTTGAGACAACATTGCTCCACCTCAAGAAGCTCTTCTGTCTGAAGTGATTTTTCCCTTTCGAGAGTTAATTTATATATACCTTATTTCTGGGAGGCTTATGCCAATCATATATTCGATTGTCCATTGACAAGGGGGTGAGGGGGGGAAATAGACATTCAAGTTAATACGTCCTATTTCTGGCAGAAGGAAATAAAGCCACCTTGTGGCTCATCACTTGCTAATATGTCCCATGAAATCTTCAGACAGTTGGTTAATGTATGGGATATGAGGTCACCTCCCACTCCCCCTATGTCTTGCTCTGCAGTTGTGCTAGAGACATGCCCTTGAAAAAGATAACAACCTTTGCTGTCTTGTGTTTGTCATCCCAGGAAGCTACATCTATGGGAGCATTCTTAATGAGAGAGAGACAGCTATTGGTATAATATTCAATAAATTTCCCAGGATTTTCATGGTGATTGCTTACAATATGGAGAGAGACAACTTCAGTATTTGAGGAGTCATGAATGGTGCTGAACATTGTGCAATCTTCAGCAAACATCCCCACTTCTTATGATGAGCGAAAGACATTTGTGAAACAGTCAAATTTGTTTGGGTCTAGGACACTCCCCTGAGGAGCTCTTTCAGCGATGTCCAGGAACTGAGATGATTGACCTCCAACAACCACAGACATCTTCCTGTGTGCTAGATATGAATTCAATCAGTGGAGAGCATGCCCCCTGTTCTCCTCTGACATGCCCAGGAAGCACTGTCTGAGCCAATAAGGGACATTTATGTGATGCAAAACTTTGCACATTTATGATTTCAATGAGGGAAATTCTTGAATTTGTATCAAGTATAGAGGAGCCCCTTTAGCAATTATTGATAATTTTAAAAGATGGATGAAATGAAGTGATCTCATGTGGATTAATGTGTAGGAATGAAGATATTGGGTGGAATTAACGGTGCCTGCTGGCATCGAGCAGGTTCGGTGGTGTGGGCAGACAAGGCATGATCAGTTTCACAATGGCGTGAAACCAGTTCGTAACTGTCCACTCAGCCAGCCAAGGGCCCGCTGCATTTCCCGCCATCAGATGTTGGGAACCTCATTGTAATATATCTGCATATGATTATTAGGCCAGCCCACTGGAATCATCCCTTCCCCACTGGATCGTCCATCCATGTCGGCAGGAAAGCATGCTGACATGTTTCACAACACCACATAAAACTCATGCACTTGGTGGCCTGCACTTTGAGGGGAACTCGGATGTGAGTACACAGAAATGTTGTGCAGCACTCGCCAGGGTCGCCTGTTGGACTTCAAGCTTGGGGGGCATTGGGGGCCGGATTAAGGGCAGCCCAGCTGCCGAAGTGATTTGTGGGAGGGGTGTGGGGCAAGGGCTGCCTTGCCATGAATATAGCGCACAAGCATTCGGGGTGGGGCTAGGGTGGGCGAGGGAACTGGCTACACATTAGGGAAACCTGTGTAAAGTGACCATTCTTCTGCAGCTGAGACAGTTCAGGCGCAGCCACATTGATATGATTGAAGTCAGGCTTCTAGCTTATTTGCCCACTCAAGCAATGCAGAGGAACAAAGTGCCACCAAGTGTTCCAAAGATTTTCACACACTCCATGCCCCCACACCCTTTGGGCACAGACTGCAAAGTCAAGAGCATTTGAGTGGATGACCTAACATTTGGATGACTGCACACATTGTACAATCTCCTCGCTAAAGCTGGTCATGGAGCAGTCACTGCTGGAGGTATTCACAGCCCCTTGCAATGTTAGCATCCCAATTTGGACCAGTCTCCCCGATGGTTTAAGCTAACAGTGCGGCCTTGCAGTGTGGGTTCGGAGAATGCCTGTGCATGCAAGTCCAATGGCAAAGCTGCTGCCAATCAGCCAGGTGGAGTGGGACGGAGGTGGTGGGGTTTCAGGCAGCCATGCAGCGCACTAATCTCTTGCCATCCAATTGGTGACAAACACTCTCTGGGAAGTGTTAAGGGGCCGTCACACTTAACCAGGACAGGTTCTTAGCACACCCATGCTAACCTCGTGTCTCTCTCTTTTACCAGCAGGAGGAGTACATCAGGATCATGGAGCCTGGTGAACTAGCTGCATGCCTGATGGCCTACAGAGGGCGAAGACATTGGAGGAGAGAGCGACTGAGGCTCCTGGCTGTGCAGAGGCAGGAGCAGCAACCTCAGAAGCTTCCCGCACATGCTGCCGAAGAGCCACAGCGAGCTGTTGCTGGTCAGCGCCTTGCGACGCCCAGGGTCAATAGATGCCGTCTTTAGTTCCTGCAGATGGCCGAGAACCAGTGTCGGCAAAGACTGCGCATGTCTAGGGATCTGGCCGGTCACATCTGCCAGCTACTGTACGATTTGGTGCCACGGGGACATTTAGGGCATCCACTGCCAATGACCTTGAAAATGACCGGGGTGCTCAATTTCTACGCCAGTGGTTCTTTTCAGGGCTCCACAGGTGACCTCTGTGGGGTCTCACCAGCCTCCGCCCACAAATGCATCCAAGAGATCACAGATACCATCTTTGCGAGGGCACAAGCTTTGTGCATTTCGCCCAGCACCAGGATGCAAGAGCAATTGGATTCGCCCAGATCTCGGGTTTCCCACAGGTTCAGGGTGCGATCGACTGAACACGCATGGCGCTCAGATCTCCATTTCAACACACAGAGAGCTATATTAACTGCAAGGTGTTTCATTCGCTGAACGTACAGCTGGTGTGCGACCACCAGAAATGCATCCTGCAAGTGTGCACACGGTTCTAGGGAGTGTGCATGACTCCTACATCCTCAGTCGGTCACAGATCCCTGAAGTCTTCCAGGGTCCACAGAAACTGCAGGGCTGGATCCTCAGGGTCAAGGGCTATCTGCAGAGACCGTGGATGATGACACCCATGCGGCAACCTCGGACTGCAGCAGAGCGACGCTATAATGAGGCTTATGCTGCAACTCGCAACTTGGTGGAGCAGACCATCGGGATGCTGAAGATGAGGTCCAGTGCCTGGGCCGGTCTGGTGCAGCCCTGCAATACAGTCCACAGAGGGTGTCACGAATCGACATTACCTGCTGAGCCCTTTACAACCTGGCTGTAACAGGGAGATAAGCTGGCTGTGAAGGAGATGGAGGAGCTGGACATCTTCTCCGATGAGGAGGATGCCGATGTGGATGAAGCTGAGGAGGCCCTCGGAGGCGAAGATAATGGGGATGAGGCCTTCGCACTGGTTAGACGAGGCAGATGCACTCGGGAGGCCCTCAAAGCTGCTAGATTTGTGAAGGATGATGACGACATGCAGTGAGGTGACCTTATATATCCTCACATTGCATCTGTGACTATTTGACCCTAATGGTCACTGGATTGCAGGAGGATGTGTAGGATCGAAATCCTCTCCAACTGGGAAATTTATGGAATATAATTTCAAACCCATGGACATGTTTTGCCCTCATGATTGGAAGTAGAAATATCAAAAAGATAAGTTGCAGTCAGCAATATAGAGCTGGGCAGCAAGGGGTTAATTTGGATATTTAGTGAAAACACAGTGCCTCATCAAAAGGGTTTTGGCATGGACTAACGCGATCAAGAAGTCTGATTACTCAATACAGTGGCACAAAGGATATATCATCAATACATACACTCAAGGAATTATTCAACCACCACAGACAATAGTACTGGAATAGGGTCATTCAAACCCTCATTAACTTTGGAGCCAGATGCTGTTACTGTGCTGTTGCTGTGTCACCTCAAACAGCAGGAGAATTGCTCATGCAATGAGAACTGATAATATTTGTCTGGATACATCTCCCATGGAAAACCCTGTATTGTTTCAACCAGCAGGAGCTGATGACATTTGTCTGGACTTTGTATGGAATCAACTAAAAGGACATTGGAACAACAGAAAGTATGTTTTGACATGTCTGAGTCAAATTATTATAAAAGCAGAGCAGATCTGGGCTGCAGTCAAGAAGGAAGGTCAAGAAGGGTCAACCTATCTCGTGGAAAGGTCGATGTCTAAGACCTTTCTGCCATAGTGCACCGAGGGGCTGGGAATTGTTTAGAGCCCCTCGGGCTGTACAGCTCACAATGAATGTATGCATTGAATACTAATTGTATTATAATTGTATTGAAGCACCTCAGAGTGCAACATGATGTATGTTGATAACTCCAATACCATTATAAAAACAAAAAGCTAAAAGCTACTGCGGATGCTGGAAATCCAAAACAAAAGTTTTTCCAGGTAATTCTGACTCCAATACCATTGTCTGATTGTCTGTAATGACCATCTTGAAATGACTGTAATATTCATTGATTGTATTGAAGCACCTCGTGATTCATGTGTAAAAGTTGAATCTGACTGTACTTTTTATGATGGCGATTTAGAAATGTTTTGTAATGTTCTTCCAGATATTTTATGAATAAAGTATATTTTTCAAGAAAAAAATCTCGTGGACCTACAGTCAATACAGGCCAGCCCGTGTTGGGGATTGTAAGTGTTTTCAGCCAAATCATATTGTTATTGGTCTGAGGGTTTTGTGAAGGATTGGGGCAAAAACTTGGGTTTTTTTGCCGGTACCTTGTAACTTGTTTCTGCCAGATCTTGGTGATATTGGTCTGAGGGTTTATTTTTTCTTAAGGTTTCAGGACAGGGCGTGGTGTTTTGCCTGTGTTTTTGTAAGTTTAAACCGAGTCATGGGGACTTTGTGTCAGGAACTGGGGATAGGTTGTTTTACATTTTGGGTTTTGTACTGTGGGGTTATGGGTGATTCAATAAAGCAAATGCAAATTATTAGAAGAAACTTGTCTCGCTGGTCATTCTGTTCAAGCCTTAAACTTGTGAATCTGGTGTCATGAACTTGAGTGTGGGAAGGGAAAAGGGGAACCCCTACAGATGTTGACGACATGCAGTGAGGACACTCTATAGATCTTCACATAGCCTCTGAGAATGTCTGACTCCTGTCTGGCCAAGGGCAGCTTGCTTGCGCTCTGTGATCAGGGTCATATGATGGAGATGCAGCCATGAAACTATAGAAGCATCTGTTTCTTTGTCCACCTTCAGCGCCTGAGCCCTTCAGCAGCACAGCAACAATGGTCAGAGATGCTGAAGAGATGGGGCCAGCCCCACCTTAAAGTTGCTGAGAACACACTGAGCAATCATCAGCGAACATCCCCTCATAATGAGGGAAAGACATTTATGAAACAGTTGAATTTGTTTGGTCCTAGGACACTCCCCTGAGGAACTCTTACAGCGATGTCCTGGAACTGAGATGATTGGTCTCCAACAACCACAGCCATCTTCCTGTGAGCTAGATATGACTTCAGTCAGTGGAGAGCATGCCCCCTGTTCTCCTCTGCCGTGCTCAGGAAGCACTGTCTGAGCCAATAAGGGATATTTATGTGGTGCAAAACTTTGCACATTTATGATTTCAGTGAGGGAAATTCTTGAATTTGTGTCAAGCATAGAGGAGCCCCTTTAGCAATTATTGATATTTTTAAAATATGGATGAAATTATGCGATTTCTGGTGGATTAAAGTGTAAGAATGAAGATATAGGGAGGAATTTTCGGTGCCCGTTGGCATTGGGCGTGTTCAGTGGCATGAGAAGACAATATGGCGCGATCAGTTTCACAATGGCGTGAAACCAGTTCACGATTGTCCGCTCAGCCAGTCCATGGTGGGCCGCGTTTCCCACCATCAGGCGTCGGGAACCTCATTATAATACATCTGCATATGATTATTAGGCCACCCTGCCGGAATCGGACACTGGATCGTCTGTCCACATCGGTGGGGAAGCACATTGACGTGTTTCATAACAGCACATAAAAGTCTTGCAGTTGAGTGGAGGTGAGTACACAGTTACATTGTGCAGCGCTTGCCAGGGTCGCCTGTTGGACTTCAAGCTTGAGGGGCATTGGAGCTTGGGGTTAAGGCAGCCCAGCCATCGAGGTGACTTATTAGTGGTGGGGGGAAACAAGGGCTGCTTTGCTGTTGAATATAGCACTCAAGTATTTGGGGTGGGGTAGGGTAGGGTAGTCGAGGGAACTGGCTACACATTAGGGAAACCTGTATAAAGTAGCCATTCCTTTGCAACTGAGACAGTTCAGATGCAGCCACATTGATATGATTGGAGTCGAGCTTCTAGATTATCTGCCTACTCAAGCAATGCATAGGCATCAAAGTGCCACCAAGTGCTCCAAACCTTTTCACCCCACTCCCACCCCACCCACCCCCCCGGCACAGACGGTAAAGTCATGAGCGTATTTGGGGACTGCAGAACAGTTGGATGACTGCACACGTTGTATAGTCTCCTTGCTAAAGCTGGCCATGGAGCAATCACTGCTGGAGGTGCACACAGCCCCTTGCAATGTCAGCATCCCGATTTGGATCAGTCTCCCCGATGGTTCAAGCTAACAGTGCGGCCTTGCAGTGTGTGTTCGGAGAATGCTTGTGCCTGAGCTGAGAGCACAGCATGCAGGCCAGCAGGTGAAGCTGCCACCAATCAGTCAGGTGGAGTGGGGCGGAGGTGGGTGAGGTTTTGGGCAGCCATGCAGTGCATTAATCTCTGGCCATCCAAGTGGTGGCCAGCACTCTCTGGGAAGCATTAAGGGGGCTTCACACTTAACCAGGACAGGTTCTTAGTACACCCATGCAAACCACATGTATCTCTCTTTCATCCTACAGGAGGAGTGCATCAGGATCATGGAGCCTGATGAACTAGCTGCATGCCTGATGGCCTACAGAGAGTGAAGATGACGTACGAGAGCGCAACTGAGACTCCTGGCTACGCGGAGGCAGGAGCTGCAACCTCAGGAAGAAGGGGTGGCTGGGGTTCCCACACATGCTGCCGAAGAGCCACAGTGAGCTATTGCTGGCTGGCACCTAGCGATGTCCAGGGTCTATCGATGCCGCCTTTCATTCCTGCAGATGACCGAGAACCAGTGTCGCCGAAGACTGCGCATGTCTAGGGAACTGGCCAGTCACATCTGTCAGCTACTCCAGGATTTGATGCTACGGGGGCACGGAGGGCATCCACTGCCAGTGGCCATGAAAGTGACAGCGGTACTCAATTTCTATGCCAGTGGTTCCTTTCAGGGCTCCACAAGTGACCTCTGTGGGGTCTCACCAGCTTCCACCCACAAATGCATCCATGAGGTCATGGATACTATCTTTGCGAGGGCACAAGCTTTGTGCATTTCACCGGCACCAGGATGCACGAGCAATTGGATTCGCCCAGATCTTGGGTTTCCCACAGGTTCAGGTTGTGATCAGCTGTACACACATGGTGCTCAGATCTCCATTGCAACACACAGTGAGCTACTTTAACTGCATGGGGTTCCATTCTCTGAACGTACAGCTGGTGTGCAACCACCAGAAACGCATCCTGCAGGTGTGTGCACAGTTCCAGGGACTGTGCACGACACCTACACCTGAGTAGCTCGAAGATCCCTGAAGTCTTCCATGGTCCACAAAGCTGCAGGATTGGCTCCTTGGGAACAAGGGCTACCCACAGAGGACGTGGCTGATGACACCTGTGCGGCAGCCTCAGGCTGCAGCAGAGCGACGCTATAATGAAGCTCATGCTGCAACTTGCAGCTTGGTGGAGCAGACCATCAGGATGTTGAAGATGAGGTTCTGGTGCCTGGACCGGTCTGGTGGAGCCCTGCAATACAGTCCACAGAGGGTGTCACACATCGTCGTCGCCTGCTGCATCCTTTACAACCTGGCACTACAATGGGGAGAGGAGCTGGCTGAGGAGGAGATGGAGGAGCTGCAGGTCTCCTCTGATGAGGAAGAGACCAATGGGGATGAGGCTGAGGAGGTCCTAGGAGTTGACGATGATGAGGATGAGGCCCTCGCATTGGCTAGCTGAGGCAGGCGTGCTCAGGAGGCCCTCAAAGCTGCTAGATTTGTGGAGGGTGATGATGGCACGCAGTGAGGAGACTCCATAGATCCACACGTTGCATCTATGAATGATTGACTCCAGCCTGGCTTATGGCAGCGTGAATAACCTCTGTGATAATGTTCTTGTCACGGAGACGCAGTGGAGGCCCTAATGGTCGCTCGATTGCAGGAGGATGATGACCACATGCAGTGAGGACACTCCATAGATCTTCACATTGCCTCTGAGAATCTCTGACCCCTGCCTGACTGAGGGCAGCTCACTTGCACTCTGTGATCAGGGTCATATGATAGAAATTTTAGAAGTACCTGATCCTTTGTCCGCCTTCAGCACCTGATCCCTTCAGGTGCACAGCATCAGTTGTCATAGATGCTGAAGAGATGGGGGGGCCAGCCCCACCTCAAAGGTGCTGAGAGCACACCAAGAGAATGAGGGAAATCTGTGATACCTGCCCACAACATTCTGGCAACAATGACAAGCACCACTGAGGTTCAGGCATCAGTAATGTTTCCAGGGAGTGTGAGGCCGGACCATCACTTTAGTCTGAAGGCTGCACAGAGCACAAGGAAGAAGTCCTGGACTGAGACACCTGCCTTTACCTTGTGCCGAGGTTTCGCATCTGAGTGACAAGAACACTGCTCATCAGAATAAGGAGCAATAGGTAGAGAGACATTATTGAGAGTTTATTGACAATTGTGAACATTATGTACAAATGATTAACACCTGTGCCCAGGCTCTGCAACTAATTCTCCTTAACTGTCCTAACCCTGCCGCTAAGTCTTGGTGCCCCCTGGACACCCACAGCGGAGGTAGAGGCAGCCTGCTGACTGCAACACGCTGTCGGCGATGACTTTGGCGGGCGGCCTCTGGAGGGCCGAGACTTGGAGGGCCCAGCCTGCTTTGGGGTCCTGCTATGTGGCAGCGGAACCCTCCCCGGCCTGTGGAGCTGGAGCTGCTGAGGTCACAGGAAGAAGGGATTTGAATGGGCCGGACACTCCCGGAGTCACCTGGGTGGAATGCCCCGGTGTGTGCACCTTCGGATCCTCCTCCCTATGGGTGCCTCAGGGCACCAAGCTGACTACTTGAGGAGAAGGGGTAACTCTAGTGAGATTGAGCTGCCTGGCACCCCTCTTGATTTCAGGCATTCCTCCACCGATTTGTGACTTCTCCCTTTTGTTGTGTGCCAGCTTGTCCTGCATGAATAGAGATGGAGAGAGTGTAAGCAGGATACCTGCCAGGTGGATGATAAGAATGCCTGGCCTGTGTGGGTGGTGAGTGGTCCAATGGACAGGTTGAGGACAATGAAGGTGTATGTCAGAGAGTGAATGGTGATGTCCTTTGAACTGGCAGTGAGTGGGGGCCCTGTGGATGTGTGATGGGTTTGTGAGTGTGTGAGTTGGGGTGATGAGAAGAGTGACTTAACCTGGCAGAATGGAAGAGATCATTCATCCTCTTTCGGCACTGGGTGGCTGTCCTCTTTTCCAGGGTGTTGGCATTGACCACCGCTGCCACTGCCCCCCATGCCGGATTAACGAAGTTGCTGCCCATCCTGTGGCCAGAGCAGAGGTAGAGGACAATCCAATCGGATTCCACGGCATCCAAAAGACGTTCCAGTGATGCATCACTGAACCAGTAGGCTGTTGTCTTTTTGCCTTTCAGAGCCATGTCTTCCCTGCAGCAGTGGTGATCTGGAAGCACTGAGAGGTGTGCATGCGGCTGGTCTTTAAATATGGCACCCGGCGTGATGAAGTGGCAAGGTGTTGGCTGGTGGGGGAATGAGAGCCTGCCCGCCGTGGAAACAGCGTGTTTCCCAGGAATGCATAAGTAATGTGGCGGGTTTGGGATGATACGGCTTGAAAACCCGTTGCCGCGACTGGTGGGTAAAACATTAGTTTACGTGTCCGGTACTGCACTTAATGCAAATCTGGGAAGGTTCAACCCATTGTGTACTGTGCTGAGAAAGGACTCACCATGTGTGCTCACTGCAAGAAGCCATACTGAAAACTTTATTTATACCTCACTGCTGAAGAGGGCAGCAGGGAGGGCAGTAAAACAAAATACTCAACTCTTACAATATATTACACTCTTTCCCCACTTAAAAGATAGAATATGCATTAAAATATAAAATGGCACACAGACATAGTTTCCCAGACTACAATATGACTAAAACAACATTAATAATACCTGAAATTTAGCAGGTTGGCTTGCATATTTATTTTTACCGTAATCACAACCAAAACATATATGATTCATATTACCAGTAAAATTACATGTAAAATAATCTGTTTTCCCTTAACATCCGAATGTATTTAACAAAAATATAATAATTTGACAATAAATAATGAAAAGAACAACATCTTTCTTCTTCCTTCCTAATACTTTCAATTAACATAAAGGTTTCTTTGTCTTTCTGTTTATCTCCCTCTATTTGCATTTGCATTAGCCTGCCTCTGCTCTTTCAACATCTCTGGCTGTGTCAACCCTGAACATTAATTTTTGCTACTAAATCCATTTAATAGTTGGGATGTGGCATTGACTGATTAGTTTCACTTTGATCTACTGGTGGATTCTACGATACCAGCAAACTTTCAGTTTCTTTGTGAATTTCACATTCTGATTTTCACTTTGGATTGGAGGAGGAATGTGACTATATCATGCTCTCCTTTCATCAGATTTCCTCTTTCAAAGAAATGATCAACATGATGCTGAAGGAGTCTCTCTCTAACTTTCACTAGATCCATAAAAGCAACTAGTCTCATTACAACAACTCCAACACATACTTCTCCTTGTTACTTCAATGGTTCTTCAACATGACCTTCTGACCAACATTGATCTCTCTAAGTTTCATGCTTGGTGTGTCAGGATTCATCTTTACTTTGTCTTGCTTTCCTTTTATTTTACCATTGACTTCAGGCTTAAGCAAACAAATCATGTCCTGGGAGTGTGTTTAAGCACTAACTGGTAAGGTGAGAAACATTTTGTAGACTGTAGGGTTATTCTGCAAGAGAACGGACAATTATCTAGCCTGTGTTGAAAAGAAACATGGAAATTACTGCCCAGTCCACCACCTAGCAAATAAACTTGCAACAACCTCTTCATAATCTGTGCATTTCTTCCTGGAGCAGCATTTGATGCTGGGTCATATGCTGATACTAGAGTGTGTTTGACTCCATTCTTACTCAGAAATATTTCAAATTCTTCTGACATAAACTGTGAACCATTGACTGACACCATACCTCTTGCAAACAATAAATTGCAAGCTGACTTGTTAAAACCTCAAAAGCTTTTGTACTGTTGTTTGGGTATAAATTCAACATTTATCCACTTGCTAGAGCTGTTGAACAAAACAGGACACTCTTTCTCTTCCACTGCAAAGAAATCAATATGTACTTATTCCCATATTTTTCTTGTGTTTGACCATGGGATGAAAGGAACTTTGGGTGGATAATTTCTCATCCTGAGACACATATCTCTGTCTACCTTAAGATACAAAAATAGTTCCTTGCTACTGCTTTCATACAGATTATCCCTGTACGTTTTTGATGAAGTTCCTTCACCAATCTTTCTCTAAACCTTGGCAGAATAATAACTCTTAAACTTCATAGGAGGTAGCCTTTATCTACACTCAATTCATTTCTACATGTTAAATACTGCAACCTTTCATAATGGCACTTTTTAAAACCAGCCATTAACAACCTAATTGAGCACTTTACTGAGACCCATATCCTTGTGAGTTTCTTCACTAATTTCTCGATCAGACACTAGCATGTTATTTATGTACATTGTTACGACAGGTGAGAAGGGTTCAAGGACTCCTCCCTCCCAACTTTTTTTCCTCCTTAGTTGATTGTAACAGGGTTGCTTTAAATTTCTAAGGATGAATATGCCAACGTAGTGTATGTACGTAATTATTTGCATGCTGATTACAAAGAATGCAGTCAGACAGGCTTTCTTGAGTTTAAACACATAAAGTGTTAGTTTTTTGCTGTGCTAAAAACTCACCCAGATAAAGATATTAAAAATATTAAAACGGTAAACACACATGCGCACACACACGCAAAAATACTAGCTGCAAACTAGAGACAGCTAATTTTTGGCCAAATTAAAATTCAACGGCTAATTTTTGGCCAAATTAAAATTCAATGGTAAAAGGCAAAGATATAAAGAATTCACTGTTTATAAATCCTTTGCTCTGTTTTGTGGCTGAGGTAGTTCTTAAAGTGGTAGTCCTTGCTTTTCTTTCCCCTGGAAACATTGCTCTAGAATTTGAAGTCTTCTTCGGAATTTCTGTGTCTGGTGTCCAGAGAACGATATAAGCAAGCAAGATCCAGCTTAGTTGAAAGAGAGAGAGAGGCAAGTAGCTTTGTTGCTGCCTTCAGATGTTCTTTCTCTTGACTGCTCTTGGCAAGCAGGGTTTTGTAATAAAAGGCATTTAAAACTGGGGTTTCCGATCGCACAACCCCTTTTCCCATAATTATTTAGTATTCCGCAGAAGGTAATTAATTAACTCATGTCTGGACAGACTTTGGCTAATGTGTTATGGCCTAAGTGATTAATTTTTAATATGCAAACCATCACTTCTGATTGACTCATTCTCCCATGTAATAAGCTAGGAAGACATATCAATGCCTCCAAGGTAGCCATTATCTCTGTAGAGTGTCCATCTCCAGGCAGAATGGGATGTGGCTTCCATAGTGATGTAAATTGTGGCAGCCATTTTAAGTTTAAGTCCCTCTTTGAAATACTCCTTGACATCAGTGGATGCGAAATTCCACAAGAGGGCTTCATCACTATGCCCTAATTGTAATCCACATTGAAAACTTCTAGAAACTTGACTAACTTACAGCTGCAGACATGTCACATGACCTGTGGCAGGCATCTTAAGTCAATTTCTTTATTTTAATAGCAGAAACTGCCTTTTTTTAAAAAAAAAGTTCCACATGTGAGTCCAGCAGATGAAATTGAAATTTAATATTTGACATCAGCACTCCACAATAACAATGTAAAGCAATTCACTGTGGCGAGAAATGCATTAGTCTTCATGGGAACTCTCAAAAGAATGTCTGCATTTGTGAGTTTCCTCACGAATGTCTCTGGCAGGCATTGGTCTAGCCTTGCAATATGTTGGTTGTATGTTGGTCTTTATCTTGACTTCAGCATTGTGATGCCTAATTTTATGATTTGGTCCTCCTTTCTCAAAGACCACTTAGTTCCCTCTTAGCACTTCCTCAATGTCAGATGTATTTTTACTGGTCCCTGCTGTAAATAACTTGGCCCAATTTAACTGTATCTTCTTAAGCCAATTCCTTCCTATCTGGAAGAATTTGTTCCCTCTATTACTTCCAATGATAAGTAATAGGATGCATCATCATATTCCATCACAGCACTAACTTGACTTCATATTGGAATATTCTTATTGAAATAACCAGTTTCACACCAGCTTTGCATATGGGAATGTGACTTAGGGACTTTTTGTACTCTCTTTCTGAGATAACAAATACAGCTGCCACTATATCAACAGTGAAAATAAGTTGCGAATCTCAGACTTTCATTTCTACAGTGGGTGCTGGAATTATATCTTCAGCTCTATTACTCTCATCTCCCATGTACTGTTTTTATTGCTTTCTGCTTGAGTAGAATGATGCTCGGTAACATCAACTTTTGTTTGCGTACTGCCAATTACGTATTTAAGGACTTCTAGGCTCTTAAGCTAACTTTAGATCCACAATGGCCTTGAGCTAGAGTTTGACTGCAACCAGGAGCTTTGTTCTACTGCCTACTATTTGTTTATGATCAACTTTCCCACAAGCTTGGCACTTTGACTGGAAGTGGGGATGTATATACGGCTACCATGTTCTTGGTAACATCTAAATTTCTGACTCTGAGGCTGTGAACTTGGATGCCTTGGCCTGCATCTTACTGAAATCCTGTTATCCTTCTCTGCCAGCTCAGGAAAAGAACTCCCTTGAGTTATGACCAAGGCCGGGGTTTTCCGCGCCTGATAGAGGTGGGTATGTTCGGCAGGTGATCGGAAATTCTCATCAGAAGGCCCTAGTCATGTTTCCCAGCGATGTAAATCCAGGACGCGATTGTCCTCTCCTCCCGTCAATGGCAGGCCGCGTTTCCCACCATAGAATATTGGGAACTCAATTTTAATAAATTTGCATCTCATTATTGTGGCTACACAATGGAATCATTCCCCCACATCAAATTTAAACCCCACGTTGGTGTGATTTTAGAATGGCGTGATTTACAATTGACTTTAAAAGGCGTGAACCTGGCGACCTGAACTTTGAGGGGAACTTGAAGGTGTGTGCACACAACTTAGCACAGTGCTCATGAGGATCCCAATGCAATGCAAAGGAGCAGCTTTGCGGATTGGGGGTGGGGTCACAGGCAAGTTTCCACAGCGGCTTCTTTGTGGCTGCCATGCGGTGCTGGGGCTAGGGCAACAGTGCCAGAGAGAAGGGAAGATGGGAACCTCGGGGCTAGGGCACCAGTACAAGGAGTGGGGGGAATCATGGCAGCACAGACAGAAGGCTTTACACTCTCACATGCCAGGGTTGGCGGAGAGGGGGTGAAGAAAATGGCCAGGCAAGTGGAAAAACATATCAAAGATGAGAACCCTTCCGCAGCTTAGGCCATCTGGCTTGAGATCAATTGACATGCTTGGAATCAAGCTAGACAAGCAATTGTGCCCACACAAGCAGCACTAATTCCTGAGAATTGCTCCTCTACTTTTAACCCCTCACTTGCAGACTTCAAAATCAAATGAGTGATATGGTGCTGTAGAACCACTGGGTGATTGGCAAGCTTGAGGATCCCTTGGGAAAGGTGGCTATGGAACACTAATAGAGGGATGTGCTCTTAAACTCTTGCATTATGTTTAAGTAGACATTGAAAGGTCAACCTCATGGTCCAAGCAAACCACAAAGCTTTGGAGCCCAGGTTAGGGCAATGTCTGTGACTGAGATGAGAGTTCAGGCTGCAGTCGAGTGGCCGAAGCTGTCGCCACTTGGTCATGTGGTGTGGGACAGTGATGGGTGGGGTTTTGGTCAACCATCAAGTGCACTAAACAATGAGCATCCATGTGGTGGCCTAGACTTTCCAGTATGCATAAAGGGGCCTTGAGGGTCAGCCACAAGCGATGCCTTGACCAAGAGTGGTCCTGAGGAGACAATTGCTGACCCTTGCGTCACTCTCTTTGGCACTGCAGTGAGGAGACCATCAGGAACATGGAGTCTGGGGATCTCACTGTCTGCCTCATTGCTTATAGGCAGGAGAGAAGACGGAGAAGAATGCAACGGAGGTGCCTGGTTTGCCAAAGGGAGGAGCAGAACCTCAAGACCAAGGGGTGGCAGGGCTTCCTCCAATGCAGAGGATGAACTCCAGAGAGCTGTTGGTCGTAAGCGCCTCACTAGACCCATGGTCTAGAGACGGCATCTGCAGATGAGCGAGAACCAGTGTGGCCGATGGCTGCGCATGTCAAGAGAACTGGTCCCTCACATATGCCACCTTCTGCAGAATTTGGCACCACGGGGACTTGGAGGGCATCCAGTGCCATTGGCAGTGAAAGTTATCGCCGTGCTCAATTTCTATGGCAGTGGCTCCTCCCATGGCTCCACTGGGGGCCTGTGCAGGATCGTGCAAGCCTCCACTCACAAATCTATCCAGGAGGTCATGGACGCCATTTTTGTCAAGGCGCACAACTTTGACAACTTCGTGATAGATCAGGAAGCAAGAGTGCTGGGATTTGCTGAGTTTTCCGGATTCCCACTGGTGCCATCGGCTGCACTCATGTGGCTCTTAAATCTCCCTGGCAACAAGCAGTCCAGCATGTGAACCGCAAAGGCTTCCACTCTTTCAAGCTTCAGTCGTTCTGCAGGTTTGTGCAAAATACCATGGAAGCGTCCACGACTTATACATCCTCAGCAGGTCTCAGATAACTGACATCTTCCAGGGAACAACACAGGCTGCAAGATCAACTCCTCGGGGATAAGGGCTACATGCAAAGGACATGGCTGATGACGCCTGTGCGGCAGCCTCAGACTGCTGCCGAGGGAAGGAAAAATGAGCCTCATGCTGCAACCCAGAGTGGGGCGAACACAATCGGGATCCTGACAATGAGGTTCTAGTGCCTCAACAGATCTGGCGGAGCACTCCAGTATACTCCCCAGAGGGTGTCATGCATCATAGAGGCTTGCTGCACATTACACAACCTAGCGGCGCAAAAGGGGGAGGATTTGGATGATGAGGAGATGGAAGCACTGCATATTTCCTTCGATGAGGAGGAAGTCAGTCGAAGGCTGAGGGTGAGGATGCGGGCGATGAGGCCATTGCACTGGCCAGACAAGGCAAGCATGCTCATGTGACACTCATTGGCACAAGGTTCCAGGAGGATGATGACGAGATACAGTGAGGACACTCCTGAGATTTTCACATTGCATTTGGGAACATCTGACCTCTGTCTGGCTGAGGGCAGCGCACTATGAAGAGGCTCATATCATCGAGACACGGCTGAGAAACAGTGAGTACATGGACTTTCAGACAACTTGATCCTTTGGCAGGCTTCATCACCCTTCACAACATCTGCATCTATCAGGAATGCTGATGAGATGAGGCAGGGTGGGTGGGGGTGGTGTGCGGCAACCCAGGTTCATAGGTGCTGAGAGCACACAGAGAACATCAAGGAACCCAGTGATGCTTAGGTACGAGATTCTTGCAGCAAACTCAAGCCACATGGAGGTGCAGGCATCACTGATCTGGAGAGTGATTTTGAAGCCGGAAACTCACAATGTTCAGAAGGTTACACACTACACAGGAGAGAGGCATTGGACTGCGACACTTGCCTTTGTTTTGTGCAGGAACCAACATTTCACATCTGATTGACATGAACATTGCTCATCATAACAAAGAGCCATAGACAAGGAGACATTCTTGAGAGTGTATTTACAATGGTACAAGTGATTAACACCTTTGGCTCACATTGTGCAACCAGGTCTTCTTGACTTTTTTAACCCTGCCGCTATATCTTGGTGCATTCCCGGCATCCACAGCGGAGGTGCAGGCAGCCTGCTGACTGCTAGGCCCTGTTTTCTGTGATGACTTTGGCGGGCATCCTTTGGACGGCCAAGACGTGGAGGGTCCCAGCTTGCTTTCGGGGTCCTTCTGTGTGGCAGTGGCACTTTCCTTGGCCTGCAGTGCTGGAGCTGCAAGGCTTGTGGGAAGAGGGGCTTTTGGTGGGCCAGTCACTCCCAGAGTCATTTGGGTAATGGCCCTGTGGTGTGCACCTGCTGATCCTCCTCCCTATGGGTGCCCAAGGGCCCCTGGCTGACTCCTTGAGATGAAGGGGCAACTGGAGTGAGCTTGAGATGCCCTGCTCTCCTCTCATGTTGACACTGATGGATGCCTCCAAGAAGCTCAGCAATGGAGTGCAGCTCCTGCAGCAGCGCAGGACCGATATCCTAGTTCAAGGTCTCCATGGCGGCTGCCATCCTACCAGTGTTGTCCCCGGTGTGTTGGCATGCAGGTGCTATCACCTTCTTCAGACTGAAGAAGGACAGATTCTTCCATCACGTCTTGCAATCTGAGGAGTGCAGCAGACATCCCTTCCTGATGTTCCTGATCTTGCCTTTGCAGCTCCAGCAACTGAGGTGTGACTGAGCCGAGAGGCTCATCATTTGACTTGGACTCAGCAGACTCCAGGCCTCCAGCTGTCTTCTGAGTGCTGGCATGCTGGGAAGTCCCAGTCACCGTCTGCTTGGATCAGACAGTGCGATGTGCTCACCAGATTGTGACCCCCAGGCTGCTCTATAACTAGGTCCCACCATGATGTTTGTCTCTGGCGCTGGTGGAGGGTGTGGGTGAGCGCTGTGGCGGCTCTTCAATTAGGGTGCCATCAGATTCCTCTTCTGAGATGTTTTCAGGGCTTGAGTTGAGGGCCTGGCTTTTGGACGGCCTCGGATGCTTCCCAGATTTGCCTGTGAAAGAAAGGAGAGATAATTAGTGCAAGACAAGAGGCTGTAGAACAGGGAAGCAGGGATCCTCACTTGCTTGGGCACCACTGACCTCACCGTCAGCACAAGAACGGTCCACATCTTCGCCGGCCAGCTGGATGTCTCGATCCTAAAAGTCAGTCAGGGCCTTCAGTTGAGGTATTCCACCCTGGGTATGGGACCTCTCCCTTTTATTATGAGGTAGTTTGCTCTGCCATGAAGACAGATGGAGAGAGTGTAAGCAGGATGTCTGCCAGGCCAGATGAGAATGATACCTGGCATTTGTGGATGGTGAGTGGTGCCATGGGCAGGAGGAGCACAAGTTCCACAGAGGTGATGAAGGTGTGTGTGAGAGGTTGAGTGCTGATGTCCCTTGAGCTGGCTGTGAGTGAGATCCCTGTGGATGTGTGATGGGTTTGTGAGTGAGTGAGTTGAGAGTGATGAGAAGGGTGACTTACCCTGGCATAACGGAAGAGATCATTCATCTTGTTCCTGCACCAGGTAGTGGTCCTCTCTTGTAGGGCATTGGCGCTGATCACCCCTGCCACCACCTCCCATGCTGGATTTTTCACCTTGAATGAGGTTCTTCGCCCAGAGCGTGGGGGCAGAGGAATTTGCGGTGTTCACTGTGTCCAGTAGGTGCTTGAGAGAGGTGTCACTGAATTTGGGGGCAGCATGTTTCCTCTCTTAGGAAGCCATGACTTTCCACCAGCTTTTAATCCCTTAGAGAGAGCTAGCTCTGTGGAGGGGCATCTTTTAAATATGGTGCCCTGATTACAGAAGGCCTGAGCTCACGGTGGGGTGGGTGAATTAGAGGCCACCCTGCCAGCGATCCAACATGAAACCCATGCCCCTCAATTTTTTCAACAATGTGGCGCACGATGTAGTGGAAAAAGCCGCCATTTCCATTGGCGAGTGAAATGCCAATTTTCCCGCCCGCTTTCGCACTTTGCCGATTTCATGGAAAATCTCTGCCCAAGTTAGCAGAAGTGAACTGATTCCTCTCTTTGTCCCACTCCTGATTTGGTTAAAACAAAATTTGAATTTAAAAGGGAGGTGAAAAAGTTAATTTACTATATATTTAACTGTGTATAGCTCAGTGCAAGAAATAAGCCAGCCAGATTCCTTAAATTAACAAGCAAAGAGTTAGCCTTATTGCTAAAACTCACTCAGGTAAAGATGCAGAATTTATTACCAGGAGGTTTAAGATGTACAAATATGTCCAATTACCTACTAATTAAGAACAATACACACACAATCCTCCAAAGCTTGCACAAAAAGAAATAAAACTCTACAGAGTATCAAATCCTAAAAACTTGGCCAAGCAGCAAGTAAATTCATAAAAAAGTATTCAAAAAAAAATTACGGCTGAAGTGTTCCAGTCCAAGGTATCTGCTGATTCTTGGGGTTTCTCACTGGAGACAGTGGTGATGATTCAGAATCCTCCTTTAAGAACTCTTGGTCTGCAACAATGAAGTCTTCTGGTGGTTTTTTCAAATAACAAATAGCTCAGCTTTGATGAGAGATGTTTCAGAAGAAAGAGGGTGAAGCTATTACCATTGGGGTAGTCTCTGTCTCTGACTCTGGCTATACGCAATCCAGTACCTTCCACCCGTGAGCTGGGTCACATGACATGTCACTGAGAGCTCCACAGACTCTGCCTCCATAAAAGAAGCTTGTGTCATTCACAAATGCAAAATAGTAGCTGTTTTAAGCATGTGTCCTTTGCTTAGAAAATGTGTTCTTTTAAAGAAGTTCAATACATATGTATGTCTAGCAATGACCTTACAAAGATACATCCAGCCAATGCCATTATAAATTAATAGTTTATATAACACAACTTCAGAACACTCACAATTTGCAACAATCTCTTTCTGCCATTTCCATGGCTGTAACCTTATCGCAGGTCTCCTTCCACATCAGCCTCTTGCCTTTACTCAAAAGTTGGCCTAGATTTTGTTGTTATTTAGGCCTCCTGCAAAAGTGTCTCTAAGGTTAATTTCTAAGTTCGCTCCATACCCACAGTGGCAAGAGTTTCTTTAGCTCATGAATATAATCTGCAACAGTTTAATTTGGCAACTCTTTTCTTTGATGTAATGCAACTTTCAGTGCAATTTCATTCTTAGTCATTCCATAAAGGGAATCCAAAACCTCATTAATTTCAACATACTCCACAGTACTGTGGCCTTATGGGTAACACTGGCTCGACACTATATCAAAAGCATTTGGCCCCATCATGTGAGGAAAAAATTTACTTTATCCTCATCTCCTATTTTATTTCCTTTCAGTCAAATGTGGACCCTTCATACATAACAACACCAATCGGCTTTGTTCGGGTAGAATTCCTGGATTATCTTCAAATATGCCCTCTGGGCCATTTAAAAAAAAAATTACAGACTGTTTTAACATACAGAGCTGCACAGGAACACACATTGTGCACATGTTGAGTTACTCCAACTTCCTCAGAATTAACTTTATACATTTCAATAAATGTTTCATGGTGTTCTTAGCTCATTAATTTTGCAAATAAAATGGAAAAATAAAATCCTGGCCTCATCAGCATTTTTCTGCTCTATACTGTACTGAGGAAATGTTCACCTTGTGGATGGTCTGGAGGCAGCTTTTTAAAAAATTAATTCTTGGGTTGTGGGCATCGCTGGCTGGGCCAGCATTTATTGCCCATCCTTAATTGCCCTTGAGAAGGTGGTGGTGAGCTGCCTTCTTGAACCGCTGCAGTCCATGTGGTGTAAGTACATCCACAATGCTATTAGGGAGGGAGTTCCAGGATTTTGACCCAGCGACAGTGAAGGAACAGCGATATATTTCCAAGTCAGGATGTTGAGTGGGTTGGAGGGGAACTTCCAGGTGGTGGTATTCCCATCTATCTGCTGCCCTTGTCCTTCTAGATGGTCGTGGTCATGGGTTTGGAAGGTGCAGTCCAAGGTAGCTTGGTGAGTTCCTGCAGTGCACCTTGTAGATGCTACACTGTTTCCACAGTATGTCAGTGGTGGAGGGAGTGAATGTTTATGGATGGCGTGCCAATCAAGCTGGCTGCTTGGTCCTGGATAGCGTCAAACTTCTTGAGTGTTTGTGGAACTCCAATCATCCAGGCAGGTGGGAAGTATTCCATCATATTTCTGACTTGTGCCTTGTAGATGGTGGACAGGCTTTGGGGAGTCAGGAGGTGAGTTACCCGTCGCAGGATTCCTAATCTCTGACCTGCTCTTGTAGCCACAGTATTCATATAACTAGCCTATTTCAGTTTCTGGTCAAAGGTAACCCCCAGGAAGTTGATAGTGGGGGATTCAGTGATGGTAATGCCATTGAATGTCAAGAGGCAATGGTTAGATTCTCTCTTGTTGGAGATGGCCATTGCCTGGCACTTATGTGGCAGGAATGTTACTTGCCACTTGTCAGCCCAAACCTGCATATTGTCCAGGTCTTGTTACATTTGAGCATTGACTGTTTCAGTACGTGAACATCATACAATCATTAGCGAATATCCCTTCTTCTGACTTTATGATGGAATGAAGGTCATTGATGAAGCAGCTGAAGATGGTTGGGCCGAGGTCACTACCCTGAGGAACTGCTGCAGTGACGTCCTGGAGCTGAGATGATTGACCTCCAACAACCACAACCACCTTCCTTTGCACTGGTTTTAATCCAACCAGCGGAGAGGTTTCCCCCTAATTCCCATTTACTCTAGTTTTGCTAGGGCTCCTTGATGCCACACAAGGTCAAATGCTGCCTTGATGTCAAGGGCAGTCAATCTTACCTCATCTTTGGAGTTCAGCTCTTTTGTCCATGTATGAACCAAGGCTGTAATGAGGTCAGGAGCTGAGTGGCCCTGGCGGAACCCAAACTGGGCATCAGTGAGCAGGTTATTGCTAAGCAAGCGCCACTTAATAGCACTGATGATGGCCTATTGCATCTCTTTACTGATGATCGGGAGAAGGCTGATGGGACTGATGTCCTGATTTTTGTGCACAGGACATACCTGGGTAATTTTCCACATTGCCGAGTCAATGCCAGTGTTGTAGCTGTACTGGAACAGCTTGGCTAGGCGTGCAGCAAGTTCTGGAACACAAGTCTTCAGTACTATTGCTGGAATATTGTCAGGGCCAATAGCCTTTGCAGTATCCAGTGCCTTCAGCCGTTTCTTGATATCACATCAAGTGAATCGAATTGGCTGAAGACTGGCATCTGTGATGCTGGCAACCTCCAGAGGAGGCCAAGGTGTATCATCCACTTGGCACTTCTAGCTGAGGGTTGTTGCAAATGCTTCAGCCTTATCTTTAGCACTGATCTGCTGGGGTCCCCCATCATTAAGAATGGAGATATTTGGGATTATGATGCATTATGTCTTCTGTTGAAAGAAAGGTATTGCCAGGGAGTATTCATGGGTTGTATGAACTTGTTCCCTTACATAACGTTAAGCTCATAGTCATTTGGCAGTACAGAACTTGAGTATTGCTAAAAAAAAAGATGTTGAAGCTTTTCGCCTTGCACTGATCAGGACATTTCTCAAGAAAACCAATATAAGGGGAAATCAACAATTTATACTGTATGTGAATCGAGTGCTCATTGGTTGGCAAGTGGACTCTGATTGGTAGAGGCATTGCCATGGAGAAAGCACCAGAGATGGTGGCTGTCAGTTAAGTGCCAAGCATTATTTGAGATTTAAACCAGGCAGTTTGACCCTGATTGGTCAAGACATTACCCTGAGGAATGAGTCAGCACATTTTCAACAAAATTAAACTACAAGGTGACTTAGTACATAGAATTGTTATTGCATGAGTTGTTCCTATTTTGCATATTGAAGGGGTAGCTTAATTATTGGGAAATGATTTGGCAGATGATATATTGCTGAGATCTCCTCAAAGGCCAGGGGATGAGGAATGAACCACAGTCCGTCAAATTGTTGTTCCTTCTGGTTATCACAGGGAAATTTTAAGGACTGCACATGAGATTTCGATGGCAGGCCATTTAGGAATAAGGAAGTTTTAGGCTAAAATAACGAAACATTTTTACTGGCTGGGATTGCACAGTGATGTGGTTGAATCTTGCAAGACACATGTCAAATGGTTGCAAAACCCCAGCCATCAATGAATCCAGCTCCATTGACCCCTATTCCCGAATTCGGTGAACAATTTAGTGGGGTTCTAGTAGATTGTGTGGGACCCTTAGCTGAAACCAAAATGGGATATCAATGTCTTTTAACTCTCATGGATTTGTCTACAAAATTCCCAAAGGCCATCCCTTTAAGAAAGATTTCTACAAAGATTGTAATTGAAGGGTTAGTTCAGTTTTTCCACTAGCTATGGGTTGCCAGAGAGATTCAATCTGACCAAATGTAAAATTTTATGTCATGGGTGTTTTGGGAAGCTTTGTGCAGTTTAGGAATAAAACAACTTAAATCAATTGTATTTCACTCACAGTCACAAAGGGCATTGGAAAGATGTCATCAAACCTTAAAAACTATGATCAAAGTTAATTGCCTTGAATATCCAGAGGTTTGGGATAGAAGAATTTCATTTTTATTGCTTGCAATTAGCGATGCTCCGAATGAGTCACCAGGTTTCAGTCCCTTTGGGCATAATTTTCTGAGCCCGCTGGCAGTGGGTGTGATATTTGGCGTGCACAGAAAATATGGCGGGACCCATTTCACGACAGTGTGAAGGCAGGTTGTGATCTTCCGCTCAGCCCGCCGATGGCAGGCCGCATTTCCCACCATCAATCGGCGAGGAGCTAATTGTAATACATGAGCATATAATTGAAAGGCCATCCTGCCAGGCTCTTGGAACCCCGCCATATCGTCCCGTCCATGTCGGCGGGAAACTGAGCAGCCGTGTTCTCCACAGCTCACCCATTGTTTACAGGCCTCAGGGATGCCGTGGGCAGGGGAAACTGATGCCTGGCCCCACAGGCAACAGCCGAGGGGCAGGGGGTGTCTGGGGGCAAGTGCTGGTCAACATTGGAGGCAACTGCTGAGCAGGGGTGGGGGTCAAGTGCTGCCCTGGTGCTGCATCCTGCGCACAGGTGGGGGGCAGGGTAAGCGAGGGAAGTGGCAGCGCATTACGGACACCTGTATAAACTGACCATGTGACAGCAACTAAGACAGATCAGGCGCAGCCACAGTGATGTGATTGGGGTCAGGGTCCTAGCCTGGCCACCCATGCAATCATCACTGAGGCACCAAACAGCCACCAAGCGCTCCATACCTTACCCTTCCCGCAGCACAGGCTTTGAGTCTGCCACCGCTTTATTGGATCGCGGAGCAGTTGGGCTGCACACGTTGTATAATCTCCTCGCCAACACTGCCCATGTAACAGTCACTGCTGGAGGCGCTCACGCCCCCTTCAATCTCAGCATCCCAATTTGAACCAGTGTCCCCATGTTGCAGGTTGACAGGGCAGCCATCAGCGCACTCATCTCTGGCCATCCGAGAGGTGACCAGCACTCTCCGGGAAGCATTAAGGGGCGGTCACACAGGGCCAGGAAATGTGCTAAGTACAGCCATGGTAACAATGTCTCTCTCTCTTTCATGCTGCAGGAGGACCACATCAGGATCATGGATCTTGGTGACCTAGATGTATGCCTGGTGGCCTACAGAGACCGTAAAAGATGCAGGTGAGAGCGACTGAGGCTCCTGGCTGTGCAAAGGCAGGAGCAGTAACCTTATGAAGAAGAGGCAGCAGGGGCTCCAGCACACGCTGCCCAGGAGCGTCAGCAAGCCGTGGCTGGTGGGCCCCTAGTGACAACCAGTGCTTATAGACGCTGCCTGCCATTCCTGCAGATGACGGAGAACCAGTGTTGCTGATGAATATACATATCTAGGAACCTGGTGGCTCACATCTGCCACTTACTGCAGGACTTGGCACCAAGGGGTCATGGAGGTCATCCACTGCCAGTGGCTGTGAAAGTGACCACAGCGCTCAACGTCTATGCCATTGGCTCCTTTCAAGGCTCCACAGGAGACCTCTGTGGGATTTCACAATCTGCCACCCACAAATGCACCCATGAGGTCACGGATACCATCTTCTCCATGGCACACAACTTTGCGCATTTCGCTTGGCACCGGGACAGCCAGGATGCGAGGGCCATTGGATTCACCCTGATCTCAGGATTCCCACAGGTGCAGGGGGAGATTGACTGCACTCATGTGGTGCTCAGGTCTCCATCACTACACTCGGTGGACTTCATCAACCGCAAGGGCTTCCACTCACTGAATGTGCAGCTGGTATGTGACCACCAGAAACGCATCCTGCAGGTATGCGCACAGTTTCCAGGGAGTATGTACGACACCTACATCCTGAGTTGCTCGCAGATCCCTGCAGTCTTCCAGGGTCCACAGAGGCTGCAGGGTTGGCTCCTTGGGGACAAGGGTTACCCACAGAGGCCGTGGCTGATGAAACCCGTGCGGTGGCCTCAGACTGCAGCAGAGCGACGCAATAATGAGACTCATGCAGCAGCTCGCAACTTGGTGGAACAGACCATCGGGATGCTGAAGATGCGGTTCTGGTGTCTGGACCGGCCTGGTGGAGCACTGCAATACAGTCTGCAGAGGGTGTCACGCATCGTCGTCGTCTGCTGCACCGATTACAACTGGCGCTGCAATGGGGAGAGGAACTGGCTGAAGAGGAGATGGAAGAGCTGCATGTCTCCTCCGATGAGGAGGGCACTGATGGGGATGAGGGTGAGGGGGTCCTCGGTGGTGACAATGATGGGAATGAGACTCTTGCACTGGCTAGACAAGGCAGACGCACTTGGGAGGCCCTCATAGCTGCCAGATTTGTGGAGGATGATGACGACGTGCAGTGAGATGTCCCCGTAGATCCACACATCGCAGTTGTGAACATTTGACTGCAGTCTGGCTTATCGCAGCGCCAATACCCTCTGTGGGAATGCTCCTGTCATAGAGATGCAGTGGAGGCCCCAATAGTAGCTCGAACGCAGAAGGATGATGGCAATATACAGTGAGGGCACTCCATAGATCTTCACATAGCCTCTGAGAATGACTGGGTCCTGTCTGGCCGAGGGCAGCTCACATGCGCTCCATGATCAGGGCCATTTCAGAGACGCAGCCATGAAACCTTAGATGCATCTTATGCTGTGTCCGCCTTCAGCACCTCAGCCCTTCAGGAGCTGGTGCACAGCATCAACTGGTCGCAGATGCTGGTGTGATGGGGGCCAGCCCCACTTTAGAAGTGCTGAGAGTTCACAGAGAGTATGAGAGAACACTGTGGTGCCTGCCCACTACATTCTGGCAACAATGACCAGCACTCCCAAGGTACAGGCATCAGTAATGTTTCCAGGGAGTGTGAGGCTAGACCTTCACTGTGGCCTGAAGGCCGCACAGAGCACTGGGAAGAGGCCCTGGACTGAGACACGCGCCTTTTATCTTCTGCAGAAAGATTTCACATCTGAGTGACAAGAACACTGCTCATCAGAACAAGGAGCCATAGGCAGGGAGACATTATTGGGAGTTTATTGACAATAGTGAACATTATGTACAAGTGATTAACTCCCATGCCTAGGCTGTGCAGCTAATTCTCCTTAACTTCCCTAACCCTGCTGCTACGTCTTAGTGCTCCCCCGACATCCACAGTGGGGGTGGAGGCAGCCTGCTGACGCCCTGTCTGTGGTAACTTTGGTGGGCACCCTTTGGAGGGCCAAGGCTTGGTTTGCCTCGGCCTGCTTCAGGGTCCTGCTGTGTGGCAGTGGCACCCTCCTCGACCTGTGAAGTTGGATCTGCGGAGGTCACAGGGAGAGGGGATTTGGATGGGCCGGTCACTCCCAGAGTCACCTGAGTGGATGGCTGAGGAGCGTGCACCTGCTGATCCTCCTCCCTTTGGTTGCCCGAGGGCCCCTGGCTGACTCCGTGAGCGGAAGGGGAAGCTGGAGTGAGTTTGAGCTGCCCAGCACCCCTCTCACGTACACACTGTTGGAGGCCAACTATGTCATCAGTGATGGAGTTAAGCCCATGCAGCAGTGCAGGAGTGACGCCCTGGATCAAGGTCTCCATGGCAGCCGCCAGCCTGCCAGTGTTGACTTCAGTGCATTGCAATGCCGGCGCTATCACCTCAGCCTGAAGATGGATGGACTCCTCCATTGTGCCTTGCAATCTGAGGAGTGCAGCGGCCATCACCTCCTGATGTTCCCTAGCTTGCCTTTGCAGCTCCAGCAACTGTGAAATGACCGAGTCCAGAGCCTTGTCATCTGACTCGGACTCAGCAACGTTCTGACCTCTAGCAATCCTCCGAGTGCCGGGGACCTGGGAAATCCCTGCTTCCGCCTGCAGTGGATCAGAAAGTGAGATAGACTGAGCACTTTTCAGGGCTGAAGACCCTGTACATGAGTTTGCGTGATATACAGCACAAAGTGATCTGATCAGGGTAGACATTATCCTGCAGGAAAACTTTGATGCGCCTTATTTCAGCATCAAGCTCGCACGGTGAGCAAATGGCTCGGGTCCTATTTACAAGATTGGCAATAAGACAAGTGAGGATTATACAAATCAACTGCAACAGGATTTAGATAAAGTAGCAGAATGTGCAGACACAAAGCAGATGGAATTTCATACAGAGGACAGTGAGTTGATGCATTTTGGCAGAAAGCATAGGGAGAGGCAATATAGACCTAATGGCCCAGTTCTGTACATTGTTCAGGGACAGAGGGAACTGCAAGTGCATGTGCATAGATCTTTGAATGTGGTAGGACACACTAAGTGAGGGTAATTAGAAAAGTGTGTGGGATCTCGGGCTTCATAATAAAGGTTTTGAATACAAAAGCAGAGAAACTATGCTGAGCCTTTTAAAAGTTCTGGTTAGGACACAAACAAATTGTACCCAGTTCTGGTTGCTACACTTTAGAAAGGATGTGAGGATCCTTAAGATGCTGCAGAAGAGCTTTACCAGGATGGTTCCGGGAATGAGGGATTTTAGCTACAAGGTTAGGTTGGAGAAGCTGATATGTTCTCCTTGGAGCAAAGGAGATTGTGGAGAAATTTGTTAGAGGGTGATCCAGTTTATGACAGGTTTAGTTAAGGTAGACATGAAAAATCTGTTCCTTTTAACTAATGTGACAAGGACCAGGGGATTTAAAGTTTTAAAGATTTAAAGAGATGCAGGGGGAATGAAAGGGAAAACTTTTTTTTTACACGACCTGAAACTTGCTGCTTATAAGGGTGGTGGAAGTGGAGATGATCAATAATTTAAAAGGGTAATTAGATGGGCATTTGTAGAAAATAAACCTGCAGGGCCATGTGGATAGGGCAGGGAGTGACTGGATTTCTCTATGAAGAGCTGGCATAGATTTTATGTGCAGAATGGCCTCTTTCTATGCTGTAAGTGACTCCATGGCCGAGATTTTCTGGCCCTGCCGGCTGCCAGGATCTCCTGGTCCCACTGAAAGTCAGTGGACTTTTGTCTGGTCACCGCATCCCCCACAGTGGATCCTGCCAGGGAGGGACTGGAAAATCCCAGTTCACTGCTCTAGAAATTGAATCAGAACAGGGAATTCAATTTATCTTCTTATGTGTTTCCATATCAAATTTTGTTGGATGGCATTCCTGTGGCCCTTTGAATGGTTTATAAAACTAAATGCATTCTAAAAATGTGGAATGTTTTACTATGCTAAAGGCGTTATATAAATGCAAGTTGCTGTTCTTATATATGAATTCTTATATGTGCTTATATATCACTTTCTTGTATATGATTGCACAATGTCCTGTACCATTGTGACCCCTCAGATAGTGAAGCAGACCATGTCCATATGCAGCAAGGCCTGGACAATATTCAAGCTCAGGTTGATAAATAGCAAGTAACATTTGTGCCACACAAGTGCCAGGCAATGGCCATCTCTAACAAGAGAGAATCTAACCATCTCCCTTGACATTCAATAGCATTACCATTGCTGAATCCCAAAAATCAACATCCTGGGGATTACCATTGACCAGAAACTGAAGTGGACCAGTCACATAAATACTGTGGCTTTGTAAAAAATTTGTTCATGAGATGTGGGTGTCGCTGGTTACAACAGCAGGTCAAAGACTAGAAATTCTGTGTTGACTAACTCACCTCCTGACTCTCCAAAGGCTGTCCACAATCTACAAGGAACAAATTAGGAGTGTAATGGAATACTACCCATTTGCCTGGAAGTGCATCTGCAACAACACTATAGGAGCTCAACATTATAGTTTAAGCAAGTTGTGTTTGTATTTATGGGCGTTAGGAATCAGCAATAGCTTTAAGTTTAAGTTTAATTTATATGTTTTATTTGTGGGTTAAAAGGGTGAAATCTGGGTTTAGTTTCACTTTAAAAAATGTTACCTGCAAGCCTGCGGGTTTGTTTGTATAGCTGCATTTTTAATGAGGTTTTATGACTCTTGAAGTGGCTTAGGGAAGTTAAAACAAAGTTGAAAAACCTGGGCTGCTGCCTAGCAACAGGAGGCCCACAAAGACAGAGAGAAAACGAAAAGCAGTTTGAGTTCAGTTGGTTGGTGGATACCACAGGGTGAGGAAGTTGGACAGCAGAGGGATTTGCAGGAAGCAGGTTCCAAAGATTGAAAAAGAAAAGGCCCCAAACCAGGGAGTGGAACTGGAGAAAGGTCCCAAGAAGACCTTCAGTCAAAGGAAAAGAACAGGAATCTGGAAAAGGTCCTGTTCAATGAAATTAAAAAATAGAGGAAAAGGCTCAAAATTAAAGAGAGGAAGACGCAGGGAGCAAAATCAAGGCAAGTGGGCTTGCAAGAAGACAGAAGATCCAAGGAGGCAGCCAAAAGTTGGGGAATCCTTACTATGGGCATGTGAAGCAGTGGTGTTCAGTTGGCATGGTTGAGTATCTGAGAGAGTGCATGGAAGATGAAGCTTGAATGCACGTGGTGACCCTAGGGGAAAGGAATATCAGAAGGAGAGTTCAAAACCCTGGAGGTGGATCCTTGTTGAAGACATCTAAGTGAAAGTGCAGCTTGGGAGAAAATTCCAAGGCAGGTTCTTCAAGAGTCGAGGTTAGAAACCCTCATGTGAAAGATGGAGTTCAGTGAGACCAATTGGCTCACAGTGTGAGAGGCATCTGGGGGAGTTGATAAGAGATCTATAGGATCTGCTTGGGGTGGCATCTATCAACACAGAGATAAAAACAAAAAGCTAAAAGCTACTGCGGATGCTGGAAATCCAAAACAAAAACAGAATTACCTGGAAAAACTCAGCAGGTCTGGCAGCATCGGTGGAGAAGAAATCAGTTAAACTGATTTCTTCTCCACCGATGCTGCCAGACCTGCTGAGTTTTTCCAGGTAATTCTGTTTTTGTTGTGGCATCTATCACTTGGTTTCAGAGTGTGGTGTGTCTGACCATAGGTCACCTATTGGTTTCCATGGACTGTGTACTTACTGTGAACATTAGAGTATAAGATAGTTTTGTAACTGGTGTTATCCTTATGAATCTGTATATATCTGTGTAAAGGTATAGTTGTGGGTGAAGGGGTATTGTAATATAGTTAATCTTTTCTTGTTTAATAAATGTTTCATTCTTTTGCCAAAGGCTACTTTGTCAGCTGACTCCTGTGACTCTGTTCAGTAGCCGCCCTCGACGTTTCTAAACAAAAATTAAAAGTTAGGATCTATCAAGCCGGGTTCGACCATGAGATCTGGCTTGTCCAGTAGTAACGTCAGTTGGGATCATAACAGAATACATGGTGTCATTAAAACTGAACTCAACTGCGTGAGTTGCTGAGTTCATGAGTTCATAAGTTCAATGAATACTGATTCACACAATGGTGGTGACTCTAGATCACCATGATGTAGTTAGTGCTACACTGCAAATATTTATGGCTTCCATACAGGACTTACATATAGATAGCAATGCTGTGCTCATGTGCTATGTTATGGAAGAGGATGGTAAAAGACAAGCTGCCCAAATCTCAGAGAGAAATTTGAAGCAGCTGCCACAACTATTTGCAATTTGTACTTATTTCAAGATGCAGCCTTTGAATTCAGTTAGAAGAAGACCACCAAGTCTTATAGGTTTCTTAAAAAAAACTAAATTAAACCTTTATTAAATTAAAAAAATGATTTTAAGCACATGCATAGGTTTACAAATTACTACTATAATAACTTCTAACTCCCCTGATTAATCTAATTCCCAGTTACACCTCTATTATTAATGCAACAGTAGAAATGCATATATTTTAGAGAGCCCAGGCAGATTAACACGATACCCTGAACAGTCGAATTCAAAGTGAGTTTTCTTAACTTCAGTTCTTGCAGACAGCAGTTTGGCTACAGAGGCTGGAGCCTTTTCACACTTGTGTTAGATCTTAGAATGCCTTCTCTTACACACAGTCTTCTCTCCTTTATGCATATTTTCCCCTTTGAAAGCAAATTCCTGCTGTTTTAACATATTTTTGGACTTTACCTCTCTAATAATAAAAATCTATCATAATACCAATTTTACCAGTAATCTTTGGGGAAAATAAACACAATGTTTCTTAACTTCTGCCTGGGTAAAACATTTCACCCCCTCTTTTGAATTCAAGCTAGTCTGGTTTATTAAAAAATGCAAATGTTCCCTTTACACCTCACATTCTAAAACTTCACCCATGTTTACCTACCTAACAATTCAAACCTAGTTTATTTTCTGATACATCAAAGCTTTTAGATCAGCTGCTTTTAATTCAATTAAGTCCCCCCCAACACACACACACAAACACATACACAGACCCGTAGACATAGACCCCACTATTACTCTACAATAAATTACAACAACATTATGAAAATTATTATATCTTCTTGGCATACTCATTTGACATTGCTAGCATATTCACTGATGTTCGACTTACATTTTTAAAAAATGCTCGGCAGTTAACTGTCAGTCACCAGCTGGTGCATTCTCCACAGCAACACTTCTACCAATCAGGGTCCACTTGCCAACCAATCATCACTCTCTTCTCATAGAGTATAAATTGTTGTTTTCCCCTTATTCTTATGAAGTGTCCTGATGAGTGCAAGATGAAAAGCTTCGACATGTCTCTTTTTTCAACAATGTGCAGGTACAGTTGTTAAGGAACATCTTAAGTTTTCCCAACAGGTGTTGAAAAACAAGCAGTTAAAACAGCTGAAAAACGTATTTTTAAACCTGGGGACAAGGTACTAGTTCTGTTGCCAAGGCAGGCTAGATTTAGTGGACACTATTCAGTTAAAAAGAAATTTAACGAGGTAAGCTCTGTTGTTAGTATGCCAGATAGAAGGAGAACTCAATGAGCGTGTCACATATTGAGTGGAATGGTATTATGACAGGGAGGATAATCAACCAATTACTACTTCAGGTAGTAAAGAAGGAAGGGCCTATACTGAGTGTCTGGGTGGTGAGACAAAAACTGAAAGTTTTCAACTCAAATCCCCAATAATAAGATCAGCCAATATAGATGTGTTAAGGAATTTGGATCAAATATTACGCCATCTTCCAGCAGAGTCTCAGGGTGACCTAGTCAAATTGCTAAAACAGTATGAGTCACTGTGTAGAAATAGATCACAATGAATTTTTTTCAGCTGCGCATGATATTGATGTGGGAAATACTTCACCTATTAAACCAAACCCTTACAGACTAAAGCCTGACAAATTGGCACAAGTCAGAGAAGAAATCAGCTTCATGATGGATAATGACATAATTGAACTGAATGAAAGCGGTTGGAGTTCACCAGTTGTACTGGTACCAAAACCTGACAAACTCAAAGATTTTGAATGCCGTAGCAAAATTAATTCTTACCCTATACCACGAATTGAAGATTGCATCAATAGAGTTGGAAACTCAGGGCAGGGTTTTGATGTTCCGTCGGGTGGGCATGGCGGGCGGGCCCGGGGGTGTCCAGGAAGTGGAACACCGCCTGCAATTGGCCCCCAACCGCGATTACACGCTGGCAGGCCAATTAAACCCCCCCCCCCCGCCCAGCATGAAACATAGCTCCGCACTGGCCAGGAAGGGGCGGGCGTGGGCGAGCCTGTCAGCCACTAGGTCCAATGGTGACCGGCGGCTGGTTTAAAAATGACCCAGGCAGCCCCTGGAAATGAAAGGACATGTGCTCAGTGTTCCCAATGGAGTTGAATGAGGCTGGACACGGCAGGCGGGAGGGCAGGTCGGGTGGGCACTCAGCCCCGGCTTTTTAGATGGGTGCCTTGCTGTTCTCCTGGAGGAGGTGGCTGCCAGGAGGGACACCCTTGTCCCCAGAGATTGGAGGAGGAGGCCACAGCACTTCACCAAGAGGGCATGGGAGGAGGTGGCAGTAATCATGAGCAGACATGACATAGTGCAGCGCACATGGACACAGTGCCAGAAGCGCTTCAATGACCTGCTGTGCTCAGGAAAGGTGAGTACTGTGTTGGCATGGGGTCAGTGTGCAGAAGTGTTAAGGTGTGGCCATCACCCCGTGGACCTCAGGGGTGCTAGAGTCTGAGTGCCAAATGTCAATGACGCCAGAGCTGGCCAAGGGGGTGAGCCACGGCTGCTTGGACTGAGTGTCTTATGGCTCGAAGGTCATGACTCAACTGTTCCCTGCAATGTGTTTCTCAGGTGGGGTTGGCCAGGCTGCGATGGCGCTGCAAGTACAGAATGGACTAATCAACGCTCCTCTGTTCTTTCAGGAGAAGACAAGCCATAGCCCGGCAGAGAAGGCACGGGCAGGTGGAGAGCCACCCAACCTGCTGCTGCTCAGCAGCTTCGAGCAAGATTCCCTGGAGCTCCATGTGCAACTGAGCATGGAGAGGAGGGGGTGCCAGACAAAGTTAAGAGTGCAGTGCACAGAGGTGAGAATTTCAGGAATTGTGCAACCATTCTAGTGTAGTCTCTTCATTGATGTGAGCCTCGAACCTGAAAACCCCATTGATCATCGAAAGATGATGGCACCGTGATGCAGATCTCCATTGTCTCAACAGAGTGCCTGGGATGTGCAGTGACAGTATGAAGACTTTAACTAATGACATGTCCTTGTTCTCCCTTTTAGGATTGCCAGCAGGCGTTCGTTCTGTGGACCCCAAAGGGCCACCCCCAACATCAGAGGACCACCGAGCTTCTGTTGCACCTGCGTCACACTTGCTCTCTGAAGTAGGCACCAGCGCAGATATCAACCCCTTGGATGGACATTAGTTTGGCGGCTAGTATCACGATGCACATTGGTGAGGGTGTTTCACACTCGCTTGAGGTGCAGGCCGAGTCAGAGAGTGCCCAGGGCGCCGGCAGTTGGAGGACTGCCGGGGACCAGGATGATGCTCAGTCGAAGGCTGATGTTGAGCTTCTGGAGTTGTCCAGGAACAGAATGAGGGGCTCCTGGGGCTGCGCTCGAACCTGCAAGCCCTCACACAGGCAATGACCTCAGGTGGTCAGTGCCAGTGTGGGAGATGGATGAGGCACCCAGCATCCTAGTTAGGTGACCATCCATCAATGGTGAGCAGGGAGATCCAGAGCAACCTCACGTTGGCGGACGTGCTGCTTGTCATCTCTGCGGGCTCCTCTCATTCTGGATGAAGGCAGCAGCTCCTCCGCCCCTCTGCTAATGATGGTCACACCTGATCAGGCTACAATGATTGCGGAGATGCCAGCTGTGGCACTGGTGAGGCCAGCATAGGCTTCACTGGCCGGAGGACGACTGCAAAGGTCATCAAAACCAACAGGACGGCAGAGTCAGCAGGCTGTTTCCAACGCTCGCTCCAGTGAGGGGGGTCAGTGGTGGGGGGGCACGAAGACGTAGCACTCACAAGCATAAGTTAAAGGCACCATGAGCACAAGAGGGGCAGGTCACGGTGATTTTATGTTCATTTATGTTTACTTTATCGATACTGGTCTGGGATTGAAGACCTGAGAAGTTTATATGAATAGTTTGGAATTGTCAAAATGAGATAAATTTTGTCTTTGTAGTCATGGCCTGAGTATGCTTCACCTTCTTATTTTATTGGTGCAGGGTACGCCTGTGTGTGATGCTGGATGTTAAGTGGCTCTGAATTTTATTGCACAGGCACTGAGTGTTATTTGTGTTCAAATGAAAGGCTCCTTTCAGACGTCTGGGATGGAGGAAGCAGCCTGGCATGCGGTTGAAGCTGATCTTTGGCAGCCTAGCTGAAGGAGCATTGGATCAAGGTATCCCTGGTGTCCCTGTCTCCCTGGAGGTTACCGAGGCCTGCCTCCACGCCCTCAATATTCTCCTCACCGTGCTCCTCTTCGGACTCACAACTGGATTCATCAGCTGTGGCCTGTGCAACTACAAGGTCCTCTTCCTCCAATGAGTTCCCCCCTTGCCTGTGCCAGATTGTGGAAAGCGCAGCATGCAACCACGATCAGTGACACCCGCTCTGGGGGGTGTTGTAGTGCACTCACCTCCCCCAGCCGCCCCTGAACAAGAAGCATGTCTTGAGAGGACCTATGGCCCTATCTACCACTGTGCTTGTGCAGGCATGACTCGTATCTTCTCTGCCTCTGTTCTTGGGTGGCAGAGAGGTGTCATGAGCCACCTCTTCAATGGATAGCCCTTGTCACCCAGCAGCCATCCATCCAGTTGGGTTGGAGCACTGAAGAGCCTCGGCACCTGGGAGTGTCTCAGGATGTACACGTCATGTGAGCTGCCAAGGTAACCTGCACAGACTTGCAGAATCTGCATCCTGTGGGCACAAATAATCTGCACATTCATGGAGTGGAATCCCTTCCTGTTCACCAAGGCACCCACCTGATCCGCTGGTGCCTTGAAGGCCAGATGTGTGCAGTCGATGGCACCATAGATGTGGGGGAACCCAACAATCGCTGCAAAGCCTCTGACTCGCTCAGCCTGGCTGACCTCATCCATATGGTAAAGAATAAAGGTCAGTACCCACCTGAACAGAGCTTCTGTCACCAGCTTGACACAACTGTGGACAGCTGATTGGGAGACACCACACAATCCACCACTGATTCTTGGAAAGAGCCGGAGGCATAGAAGTTGAGGGCCGCTGTGACCTTCAAAACCACTGGCATAGAGCGACCACCCACACAACCGGAGCTGCTCTCATGCCCAAACATCTGATAGATGGAGGTCAAGGTCTCCCTTGAGAGGCGGAGCCTCCTTGGACATATTGAAGTAGCTGTATCGCCACCTGTAAATCCTGGCAGCAGGATAGTGGCATCTTCTGTGGCCCCTTCTGCCTTGGACTTACTGCTGACCCTGTGTCCCTTGTGCCTGCGCCTCTCTTCCCACAGCTCCCTCCCCTGGAAGCTGTATTGGAACATCTGGCCTCCTCTCCCTTCTGCCCCTCCCTTCCGCCTCAGAGGAGATGCCACCAGTGGAGACTACAATCCCCATTGCCAGGGTAAGGGAAGGCTGTCTGATACCTGGAAGGGTCCACATGGTCTGAATCCTCCGGGGGCCTGGCAGACAGCAATGAGTCCTGAAATGAAGCCTGGAAATGTTAAGAGTGAAGCCCCGAACAGAGGTGAAGCTGCTAAGTACCAATAAGTCAAGAGCAACAAACTATCTACCATACTCCTCATTACTCACACTGGCAATGCTGCTGATCTTTTTTATCCCACCCTTGGATGAGGTTTTTGAAAATGTCTGCTGGCCGCCTGCCCGCTTTGCCCGTGCAAATAGCACGAAATCACACGGGCAATGAAAAATCACCATCAATTGGACTGTTAATGGCCTTAAGTGGCCTGATAATTAATGGAGTGTGCAGCTCTGGCACCCGTGCATGCCTGCTAAGTGAAATATCGTGCGCATACACAATGACACCAGGATGCTTGCCTAACGTCATCGTGTGCTATTTTACACCTGATCGGGTCGGGCATGTGCCTGCCCGCGGGACATAAAGTTCTTCCCTCAGAGTTTATCAGCAAGATTGACTTATTACAAGGATATTGGCAACTGCCACTAACAGATCAAGCCAAGGAAATCACTACCTTTGCAACCCCAGATGACCTATATCAATGTAAAGTGATGCCCTTCGGAATGAAGAATGTACCAGCTGCTTTTGAAAGGCTAAAAAATCAAGTTATTAATGGACTATTGAAATGTGTTATCTATTTTGATGATTTATTGGTCTAGGGTGACACTTGGAAAAACCATGTGAAACACTTTAGTACACAATTAGAGAGTACACAAGGCTGACTTAGTGATGAATTTGGCAAAAAGTAATTTTGCTAAGGCCATTTATTGGGACATGTCATGGTACAAGGTTGAGTGTTGCTCAGAGAAGCTAAAGTTCAAGTGATTATTGTCCAAACAAGATATACTGTGGTTCCTGTGCAATGTTTGGATGTTACAAGAACTTTGTCTCGAACTTCAGCACAGTAGCCACTCCATTAACAAACGTCTTCAAGGAGAAAATCAAATATGACTGGACTGAGTGTTGTCAGACAGTTTTTGAGAGATTTAAGGTTGTCTTAATAAAGGGGCCTGTTTTGGCTGCTCCAAATTTCAACAAATCATTCAAGATAGCAATTGAAACCATTGATGTAAGAATGGGAGCCATATTGTTACAAGATGATGATGCTAACATAGAGTGTCCAGTCAGTTATTTTTTGCGAAGGTTGTAGTGTAATGGTAAATGTTACTGGACTAGTAATCCAGGGGGCCAGGCTAATGCTCTGGGGTCACAGGTTCAATTCCTACTATGGCAGCTGGGGGAATTTAAATTCAATTCATAATAATCTAGAATTAAAAGCTAGTGTTAGTAATGGTGACCATGAAACCTTTGCTGATTGTCATAAAAACCCATCTGGTTCATTAATGTCCTTTAGGGGAGGAAATCCTTCCTCTTTACCTGGTCTGGCCTACATGTGACTCCAGACCCACAGCAATGTGATTGACTCTGAAATGGCCTGGTAAGCCCTCAGTTGTATCAAATGCTACAAAGTCTAAAATGAATGAGACCGAACTGACAGCATCGACGTAGGCATTGGAAACAACAACGGCAAGCCCAGCCCTGCCGACCCTGCAAAGTGTTGCTTACAAACATCTGGGGGCTTTTACCAAAATTGGGGACTAGTCAAGCAAAAGCCTGAGATAGACACATACACCAAATCATACCTGAGAGACAATGTCCCAAATGCCACTGCTATCCCTGGTATGTCCTGTCCCACCAGCAGTACAGACCCACCACGGGTGGTGGCACAATAGTATATAGGTGGGAGGGAGTTGCCATGAGAGTCCTGTAGGGGGTGGTGGTTTGTGTCAGCTTCACCTCTGACTTCTGAGCAGTGCGAATCGCTCCCATCCCCTGGGTTCTAGACCTTGGGACTTATTTGGGGGTTGTGACAAAGTGCAGCAGACAACTAGTTTTGGTGCAAGAAAAAAACTGGGTTTATTGAAATCACAAATGAACTTATAACATTAGGATTACACTGAGATTATACAGACTTACAAAGTACACTTAGTTAAGAATGGGGAACACATGGCATAATGAGGGAAAATCACGCTACTAATCCCCTTACTCTTGTCCCACCCCCAAAACCTAACTAAATTGAACTAGGAGAGGTTGGGGATCATGCTCACCAACCAGGGTTCCTTGACAGTTTGAAATCCAGCCAGGTAAGCCAGTTGCAGTTTTGGGGTATGCTCTTTGTGGCTTGCCGTCCCCACGTGGTCCTGGTCTGTGGAATCTGTGAAGGTTCTACATTTGGGTGGAGGGCGCTGTTGTGGGTGGTCGATCTTCGTGGAGGGCTGCGGTTGTGGCCTTGTTGTCTTCGGTTGAGCCTGCCACCCCGTGCCCCTCGCTGTGATGTTGCCTGCGGGCCTGCAAACCCCCAGATTTCCTCCCTCCGCTTAGCTCAGCTCCCTGCTAAAACTCTGCTTCAACCGCCCCAAAAACTGCTCACCCTCCTGTCTCTGCTTTACCTTCGTAACTCATGGCCCAGTTATACTGTTTTTTGAATTTCTTATCTGAAACCAAATCAAGGTTAGTTCTTTGTCTGATTTGGTGGGCTTCCTTAGGTGATTGTTGTGTCATCATTTTTAATGGGCTTGCATGATGTTTATCATTGTCTTCCTGTCCCCGTAATTAGTCATGAACTGAAAGCCATTGTATGTGTGGAGTATTGATAGGTTCGCATAATTGCATTGATTGCAGCCTTCCTGCTTTAGTAGTTAGTAGTGATTACTTATGCAAGATTTTGATGGGCTTTAGTTTCATGTAAGATGAAGTCTTTCTCTGGGTTAAAAACAAAAAGCTAAAAGCTACTGCGGATGCTGGAAATCCAAAACAAAAACAGAATTACCTGGAAAAACTCAGCAGGTCTGGCAGCATCGGTGGAGAAGAAATCAGTTAACGTTTCGAGTCTTCATGACCCTTCGGCAGAACTGAGTATAGTTAGGAGAAAGGTGAAATATAAGCTGGTCTAAGGTGGGGGGGGGCGGGGGGAGAGAGAAGTTGAGGGTGCGGTGATTGTGGAGATAAGCAAGCAGTGATAGGAGCAGATAATCAAAAGATGTCACAGACAAAAGGATCAAAGAGGTGTTGAAGGTGGTGATATTGTCTAAGAAAAGTGCTAATTAAGAATGGAAGACAGGATACTCAAGGTACAGCTCTAGTGGGGGTGGGGTGGAAAGACTAACAAAGTTTTAGTTTTAGATTTAAAAATAATGGAAATAGGTGGGAAAAGAAGAATCTATATAAATTATTGAAAAAAAAGGGAGGGGGGAGAAATGGGGTGGGGATGGGGGGAGGGGGAGTTTAAGATCTAAAGCTGTTGAATTCAATATTCAGCCCGGAAGGCTGTAAAGTACCTAGTCGGAAGATGAGGTGCTGTTCCTCCAGTTTGCGTTGGGCTTCACTGGAACAATGCAGCAAGCCAAGGACAGACATGTGGGCAAGAGAACAGGGTGGAGTGTTAAAATGGCAAGTGACAGGGAGGTTTGGGTCTTTCTTGCGGACAGACCGCAGGTGTTCTGCAAAGCGGTCGCCCAGTTTGCGTTTGGTCTCTCCAATGTAGAGGAGACCGCATTGGGAGCAACAAATGCAGTAGACTAAGTTAGGGGAAATGCAAGTGAAATGCTGTTTCACTTGAAAGGAGTGTTTGGGCCCTTGGACGGTGAGGAGAGAGGAAGTGAAGGGGCAGGTGTTGCATCTTCTGCGTGGGCATGGGGAGGTGCCATAGGTGGGGGTTGAGGAGTAGGGGGTGATGGAGGAGTGGACCAGGGTGTCCCGGAGGGAACGATCCCTACGGAATGCCGTCAGGGGGGGTGAAGGGAAGATGTGTTTGGTGGTGGCATCATGCTGGAGTTGGCGGAAATGGCGGAGGATGATCCTTTGAATGCGGAGGCTGATGGGGTGATAAGTGAGGACAAGGGGGACCCTATCATGTTTCTGGGAAGGAGGAGAAGGCGTGAGGGAGGATGCGCGGGATATGGGCCGGACATGGTTGAGGGCCCTGTCAACGACCGTGGGTGGAAAACCTCGGTTAAGGAAGAAGGAGGACATGTCAGAGGAGCTGTTTTTGAAGGTAGCGTCATCAGAACAGATGCGACGGAGGCGAAGGAACTGAGAGAATGGGATGGAGTCCTTACAGTCTTTCTCTGGGTTGATTGTTTTAAAGGGAAGAATGCATATTCTGTCTCCTCTCGTTGTCTGGTTTCAGGTAATATTGCACACTGCACTCAACAAGCCCGGGCATGTCCAGTTCCAGGCCTTCATGGGCTTCCTCCTGTCTGCAGGGTTCTACACTTAAGTCAGCAGTTGGGTCCTCTGCCATAAAAGTCCAAAAGTCATATCCTCGTTGATGATATGAAAAATGTGGGAATTTTGAGAACCCTTCAGCTCTCAACATCGAATCTGGATCCCATGAAGTCTCATGCCATCAGGTCAGACATGGGCAAGAAAACCTCCTGCTGTTTATCATGTACTGCCCTCCCTCAGCTGATGAATCAGTTACTCGTTCATGTTGAACACCAATTGGCAGGAGCACTGAGGGTGGCAATTGCACAGAATGTACTTTGGGTGGGGGACTTCAATGTCCATCACCAAGAGTGGCTTGGCAGCACCACTACTGACTGAGCTGGTCAGGTCCTAAAGAACGTTGCTGTTAGACTGAGTCTGCAGCAGGTGGTGAATTAACCAAAAAGAGGGAAAAAAACCTACTTGACCTCATCCTCACCAATCCACCTGTTACAGATGCATCTGCCCATGACCGTATCGGTAGGAGGGATGACCGCATAGACCTTGAGGAGACGAAATCCCACCTTCACATTGAGGGTACTCTCTATCATTTTGTGTGGCATCACCACTGTGCTAAATGGGAAAGATTTCAAACAGATCTAGCAACTGAAAACTGAGCAGCCATGGGGCACCGTGAGCCATCAGCAGCAGCTAAATTTTGTTCAACCACAATCTGTAACCTCATAGCCTGGCATATCTCCCACCCTACTATTACCATCAAGCCATGGAACAACCATGGTTTAATGAAGACTGCAGGAGGGCATGCCAGGGGCATACCTAAAAATGAGGTGGCATCCTAGTGAAGTTACAAGACAGGACTACATACATGCCAAACATGGAAGCAGCATGCAAAGGCTAAGCGATCCCACAACCAACGGATCTGGTCTAAGCTCTGTAGTCATGCCACATCCAGTTCTGAATGGTGGTGGACAATTAAATAACTAAGAGGAGGAGGTGACTCCACAAATAGCTCCATCGTCAATGATGGGGGAGCTCAGAACATCATACAAAAGACAAGGCTGAAGCATTTGCAACCACCTTCAACGAGAAGTGCTGGGTGGGTGATCCATCTTGGCCTCCTCCTGAGGTCCCCAGCATCACAGATACCAGTCCTCAGCCGATTTGATTCACTCCATGTGACATCACAAAATGGTTGAAGGCACGTGTTGCTGCAAAAGCTATGGGCCCTGACAACATTTCGGCAATAGTGATGAAGGCTTGTGCTCCAGAACTTGCTGTGCCCCTAGCCAAGCAGCTACAAGACTGGCATCTACTTGGCAATGTGGAAAATCACCCCGCTAAGTCCTGTACACAAAAAGCAGGACAAATCCAATCCAGACAAATACTGCCCCATCAGTCTACTCTCGATCATCAGCAAAATGATAGAAGGTGTCATCGACAGTAAGTGGCACTTATTCAAAACAGACTGCTCACTGATGCTCAGCTTGGGTTCTGCCAGGGCCACTCAGCTCCAAACCTCATTACAACCTTGGTTGAAACATGGAGAATAAGCTTAACTCAAGAGGTGAGGTGAGAGTGACTGCCCTTGACATCAGGTGAGCATTTGATGGAGTGCGGCATCAAGGAGCCCTAGCAAAACTGGAGTCAATGGGAATCAGGGGGAAACTTTCCGCTGGTTGGAGTCATACCTAGCACAAAGGAGGATGGTTGTGGTTGTTGGAGGTCAGTCATCTCAGCCCTGGGACATGACTGCAGGAGTTCTTCAGGGTAGATTCCTAGGCCCAACCACCTTCAGCTGCTTCATCAATGACCTTCCTTCCATTATAAGGTCAGAAGTGGGGATGTTTGCTGATGATTGCACAATATTCAGCACCATTTGCAACTCCTCAGATAATGAAGCAGTTGAGCAAGGCCTGGACAAAATTCAATCTTGGGCTGATAAGTGGCAAGCCACATTTGCACCACACAAGTGCCATGCAATTGCTATGCCCAACAAGAGAGAATCTAACCACTTCTCCTTGATATTCAACCACATTACCATTGCTGAAATACTGCCATCGACATCCTGGGAGTTACCATTGACTAGAAACTTAACTGAACTGGCCATATAAATACAAGAGCAGGCCAGGGGCTGGGAACTCTACAGCAAGTAACTCATTTTTCTGACTCTCTAAAGCTTGTCCACTATCTACAAGGCATAAGTCAGGAGTGTGATGCAATATTCTCCACTTGCCTGGATGAGTACAGCTCTAAAAACACTCAAGAAACTCAACAGCATCCTGGCTAAGCAACCCACTTGATTGGCACCCTATCCACCAGCTTAAACATTCACTCCCTCCACCACTGACACACAGTGGCAGCAGTGTGCACCATCTACAAGATGCACAGCAGCAACTCACCAAGGCTCCTTTGACAGCACCTTCCAAACCTGTGACCTCTACCAGCTAGAAGGACAAAAGCAGCAGATGCATGGGAACACTGCCAGCAGTAATTTCCCTTCCAACAGACACATGACCCTGACTTGGAACTATATTGTCATTCCTTCATTGTGGTTGGACCAAATCCTGAACTCTCTTCCTCACAGCACTGTGGGTGTTCCTACAATACATGGCCTCCAGCGGCTCAAGGAGGCAGCTCACCACCACAATCTCAAGGACTATTAGAGATTAGGCAATAAATGCTGGCCTAGCCAGCAATGCTCACATCCCAAGAATGAGTAACAAAAAAAAAACTTAATTCTTGTCAAGGAAAGTACTCCACAGTTGAAAAGGAAGCATTAAGCCTTGTTTTGGCTCATCAACATTTTGAAATAGACTGGAGAGACTGTATTCAACACGAGCAATAATCCATTAGTGTTTTTGGAGAAATTCCAGGTCAAGAATCTTCATTTGTTTTGCTGGAGTTTGATGCTGCAACTATTTACTTTAAAACTTGTTGCAGGGAGGAACGATGAAATTACAAGCACCGCACTCAGAGTTTGACTATTCATTTACTGCATAAAGGAGGCTTATAGATTTTGTTTATATGCCAAACATTTTGGACATAATCTCTCCTCTGTTTGAATGCTATCAATTATTTGATCAATGACCTGGGATCGCAAGATGTTGGACATTTGCATTTGTATTGAATTTTGGGGTTGGGGGATTATTGTGTTTACTGCATGTAATAAGTGTTTATAATGTTAAAATGTGTAGTATTTCAAAGGGTTGTGAAGAAATCCTTATTTCAGTAAGGCTTTTCTCTTTTGAGTAGGGACGTGTGATGGCCCATGTGATTTTAGGGATAAAACCTATATTTGGTTTTGGGGTGAGGTTCCCTTTAAGAATTAGGTTTCTCTAGGAAATTATTTCTGATAAAGCACTTGGCTTCCAGTAACTGATAATGTGACCAAGATACCTGGAGAAAAATAACAAAAAAAGGATCAACAAGAAGTTAATTATAGGGTATTTCTCTGGGCTCAAGCAGGGCTTTACTTTTTTCAGTTTAGAATAAGTTGCTGAAGAAAACATCTCTTTTAAGCAGAGTTCAGTTGAAGTTTTGTGTGGTGGCTAAAAGAGCTTAAACCATTTGTTAACTGAAGGACTCCTAACAGTGAAATGAATTTCTAGGGATAGCCAAGCTTAGAAGAGAGAGAGAGCAATAGTTTTAGATGTATAACTCCAGAGTAAAAGAATATTAGAACTGGGAGAGTTCTGACATGAGGCGTCTACGCTTAAGATGCTAACGATGTCGGGCTTGAACTTGAGTCTACAACTGTGGGATGGCTGGAGCAGATTTGAGGGATAACCTTACCAGGTGTAAGTGGAAGAAATTTCAACTTTTATACGAACCTTTAAAACACTTCTCAAACCAAATGGTTAATCCTCCAATTTTTGATAAGCATCTGATTTGAGTTTCGGGGTGTGTAAGTCAAATGGGTATAGAGGATATTTGATTTAAGAAGTGAAGTGGGGTGATTGAAGTAATTCAATATTAAAACTGATATTAAGATGTGCATTAACAGCTTTAAAAAGTAGACAAATGTAGTTATGAACATTAACAGCTTTAAGTGTAGTTGTGAGAGCTCTTTTCTAGGCATGATAGGAAATATTGTCAATGCTGTGAGAACTAACTAAGAGTCACAAGCCATAATGGCCTCACAACTTGGGTGAACAAGGTGTTAAGGATATAAGAAAACATGTAGGGAGTCATTAAGCCCCAGACACGAACATATCCCTGCTGAGGCCAAATGCTAAAACTGTTGCGATAACAGGGAACATTTGCAGAACAAAGAGCTCCACTCTTGACTAGGTGATATGTGTACTAAGGCAAGGCCATGATGGGTGTTGGGGGTTGTAACAAATAGTATTTTGCTATGTGAGAACCAAGGGCTATAGAATTGTGACGCAGGCTTTGTATTGTTAGAGATCCTTGGAAAAACAACCAGGAAGATCTCTCCCAGTATATGCTCGAATAAAATCTTTGCTTACTGGAAACTCACAGACTTGAGTGGCTCATCTTTATACCACAGCAGGAGTTTAGTTTAGAGAATGAGTAGCTGTGTTCATTGTACATTTAGTATCTTTAATCTAACTGACCAGTTAAAATAGGGTGTAGTTATTGGTATCTATGTTCTTTGATTTTTGTTCAGTAAAATTCTTTGATTTAAACCATGAGCCTTATGGCCTCATTCTTTTAGTGCACACCTGGGGTTTTGGATACTAAAGAAAAATGGAAACGTTACTGGTTTCTGCTGAATCATGACAGAGCGTAATACAGTTGATGTGGTGCATATAGATTTCCAAAAGGCATTTGATAAAGTTTCACAGAATAGGTTCACCACAAAGTCAAAGTCCTGAAATGTAAGGAATAATGGCAGCATGGACATGAAGTTGGCTGAGTGACAGGAAACAGAAAGGAGTGTAGAACAGTTATATTTAGCCCTGGGGGATGGCATACAGTGGGATTCCCCAGGCGTTGTTGCTAGGACCACTGCTTGATCTATATTAATGACTTAGACTTGGGTGTGCAGGGCATAATTTCAAAATTTGCAGACGACATAAAACTTGACCATATAACGAAGAGGATAGACTTCAAGAGTATATAGTCAGACTGGTAAATGGGTGGATATGGGGTACATGCAATTTAACACAACGGGCGGAATTTTTCTATCCCGCCTGTGGTGAGTCTTGTGGCGGGCAGGAGAAGAGAATCCAGAGAGTGGCAGGCAAAAAGTCAGAAATCCACCGGCATAAAAACGGCTTGCAATTCTCCTGAAGGTGGGTTTATGGCAGATTGGTTATCCCACCAGCTAGTGGCGTGAATATCATTTGCATTCATTAACATCTCATGAATGCTCATTAAAACAGCTGCTCGCTGAAATCTTGTCAGGTCTTCCAATCTTGCGTCATGCCAGCGGGAAATTATGTCAGCCTCAAACCCATTTAAAAAGGGGTGACGTGCAAAAGCCGGACCTCGGTTCGCTGGTATCTTCGAGGTGAGTACGACCTACATAGCCTACCTGCCATAGCCTACCTGCTGGTCTTGTAGCAATGAACGCCACACTGCTGGGGTTGTACGGCTGGTCTGCTCCTGCTCTTTTCCTACATTATCCCAATGAGCACCACTGTGCTGTGGTACTCATGCAGGCCTCCACTTTCAGGAACTAGCACTTCAACCATGGCTGGGCTGTGAGGTGAGGGTGGAGTTGATGTATACAAGGGGGTCAACAGGGAGTGAAGGCTGTGAAATAGCAGTGAGGGGGAAGGATGAACATGAGGATGCCCTTTCTGGGGTCGCCCTCTAACTTATTGTTGCCACAGGAGTGAGCAGGAGCCTGCTTAGAAAGAAAGGAGGAAGACCTCCTTGCGATGAGCTACTGAAAACCAATGGCTTCATTAGCACTGTTAAAGGGCTACTCAGAATTCAGTCGCATGTCATGAAGCTATTAATGTATTTAATATTATTGAAAAATATTTTTCTTTTAAAATAGTGTTAGTCTGTGGCTGCATCTTAATTGGATTAGAGCCAGCTAGTCAGGTTGCTTTGATATGTACTGGCTTTGAGATGTAAACAGAGACGTAGAATGCATTTGCATTTTTTGAATAGAGCATTCGAGAAGTGGGGTGAAAACTGACACCTATCTAGCAGATACCAAGCAATATGTTTATATTACTAATAAAATTGGTACTATGAAAGGAGTTTTATTGTTAGAGAGGTTTAGTTCAGAGGTTGGTGATATAATGAGAATTTACATTCAATAGGTATGACAAGCTTTGGGCGTGCAGAGCAGAGGCAATGTAAATCAAAGTAGCTGTAAGCCTCCAACTGTCTCCACAGGGAGCAAAGTGAAAAGAACCTCATTTTGAATTTGTAAGGTGAAAATGCTTTGCCTGGTGTTAGGTTAAGTATATGGGTTGCTGTTGCCTTAAAGGAGATTAGTTTGAGAATTTGTTAAAAGTTATGATAGTAGTAATTTGAAGCAATGTATATATTTTAACCTGTGTAAATTAATAAAATGTTTCATTTTGTTAAATGTAAAGCCTCGAGAACTGGTTGTCTGATTCCTGAATTTAGATTCACATCTCAAACATAACACTTAAAATTATAGGTCATGACAGTTGCTCTCTGGGGTTTTTAATAACTCCGCTTTACCAACAGCATTGGCCATAAGGCTTCACATCACATCGCTGCATCTCAAGAGTAACACATAGGAATATAGAATTTGGGAATGCAGGAATAGTGAAGAAGACATAGCTGTATCACATATGGCATTCCATCAATGAAGGCCTGTCACATGTTCACCAGTTTTGACACTCCTAACGAGTCAAAGGGCATCCACTCACCGCAGACATAATCTGAACACCACCACCTGGAAGTTCCTCTCCAAGCCACTCACCATCCTGACTTGGAAATGTATCACTGATCTTTCACTGTTGCTGGGTCAAAATCCTGGAACTCCCTCCCTAACAGCATTGTCCAAGAGTCTCCTATTTACAAATGAGTGAGAGGCAAGGCCATGCATGTCTGCGCTTGTCTCGAACTCTGGTACATCACATATGCCACATTCTTTGTGAAGACCTGACGCCACGTGGAGTTAGAGGGTATCCCCTGCCAGTGGCTTTGACAGTGACCACAGCGACACATGTCTTTGCCTCTGGTTCTTTCCAAGGATTAACAGGGGGCTTGTGCGGCATCTCTCAGTCCGCAACACAGCGATGCATAAAGGAGGTCACAGATTCCCTTTACAGGAGGATCCATCCTTATGTCAGGTTTGCTCTGGATGAAGATAGCCGGGCTGCAAGATTCACCAACTTCACCGCCATCTCAGGCTTCTCAAGAGTGCAGGGCACAATAGACTGCACCCATGTGGTTATACAGGTTCCATGGCAGCAGGCCATAATGTTTATAAACCGCAAGGGCTATCGTTCCATCAATGTACAACTGGTGTGTGATCACCAGAAGCACATAACGCATGTTTGTGCATGGTGCCATGGGAGTTTCCATGACTCCTGTATCCTGAGTCACTCCCAGGTGCCTGAGATTTTCAAGGGACCATTACATCTGCAGGGATGGCTGCTTGGGATAAGGGGTACCCACTGAAACGCTGGCTGATGACATTGGTGCATTGCCCTCAGAGTCGTTCCGAAGAAAGGTACAATGCTGCTCACAGCTCCACGCGCTCCCTATAGGGCAGACCATGGGGCTTCTGAAGATGCACTTCAGATGCTTGGACCACTCAGGTGGTTCACTCCAATCCATTCCCAACAGGATTTCCCGCAGTGTGTTGCACTCTTCAAAACCTGGCAATGCAAAGAGGTAAAACTCTGCCAGTGGATGAACTTGAGGAGGATGAGAGCTCATCAGGGGATAAAAATCCAGAGGCCCAGGAGCCTCAGGAGGCTGCTGAGGGTCAGTATGTGCACAATCACGCCATGGAGGAAGGAAGACTTGGGATACGTGCCTGTGATACGTTAATTGCTGACGGGTTCCAGGAAGAGCAGGGTGAAGTGAGGGAGTATGGCCGCATCTCTGCTAGCCCTCAATGCCACTTTCTTTCATCCCAGGGGATGTCCACCAACTTGCAGCAAGAATGAGCCCCACATTCACACATGCACGTTCTGGCCTCATGAGTCACCAGGACATGATCTTTGCTTTAGTTTGTGGGGCCCTGTGAGTGAGCTCACTCTGGGAACTGAGAGTCCATTTAGGAAAAAGATAGATGCGAGAGAACACTTGAAGCCTTTGCCGCCATCTAATGATGCAAACACAGCTGTGACTGAGATGCGGGCATGCCAAGAGATCTCCTCCTCCCGTGCATGTCTTTTCTTCTGCCACTACCACTGAGGAGGCACAAATGTCGCTAGATTATCAATGCTGATGAGCTGCCCTCACTCAATGGTGTTCCTTGAGGAAGAAGGGTTAGAAATGCTTACATCACAAATTTACAATAAAGATTTAAACAACACAGAAGAGTGTGGAGACTAGTTCAACTGAGGTTGATATCACAGGAATGTGAATCTCACAGTGGGACATTATCGCTGAGTGGGAGGAAGGCTAAACCTCGAAATAAGAGGATTTCAAAGTACAAAATTGCAACGCCTTCAGTTGCCCAAAACATTCACATAACCATCAAAAGTATTAACAAAAGTGCAATTTCTTTACATGCATAGCACATTCGTGGCCCAGAAATGACATCAATTTTTCTTAACTTTCCTAAAGCCACCGCTGCATCGGGGTGCAGACCTGACATCTGCAGCAGAGGTGGAGGCAGCTGCTGACTGCTACGTTCTGATGTTAGTGATGACCTTGGCGGATGTCGGCTGGTGGCCATGGGCCTGGGGGGCTCCAGCCTGATAAGGGTCACCTGCTCAGGGGCAGAAGTGCCCTCGGTGGCCTGAGAAGCTGGAGCGGATGGGGTCACAGGCAGAGGGGGCTGTGAGTGGCTGTGTCCTGAGAGGAGGCCCCTGGGGTGTCCAGCTGATGCTCATCCTCCCTATGGATGCATGAAGGCCCCATCCTGACTCCTGCAGGAGATGGTGCACCCGGAGGGAGGTCAAGGTACCTTGTCCCCGTGTTGCCTACAATATAATGGTGCCCACTATGGTGTGTGGCCATAGGTTGCAGGGCCCAGCACAAATATGGCAAGACCTGCTGGACCAAGGCCTCCATGGTGATCCCCAGCCTTTCCATGGTGACCTTCAGGTGCTCGTGTGTCGGAGCCACAACATCAGACAGAACGTGATGGACTCTTCCATCGTTCACTCTAGTTTGCTGAGTGACTGTCAAATCTCTGCCTGATGTTCCACCGCCTGTTGTTGCATCACCAGCATTGAGTTGGCAGCCACTTCCAGGGGCTCATCATTTGGCATGGACTGAGTGGGTGGCAGAGTGCCGGAGGCCTAGGCTGTCCCTGCCTCTGATGCTGCGGGGACGTGTCAGTGCGGTATTCCTCACAAAGTGAGCCCGAGCCTAATCTATAGCTGTGCTCCATCAACATGTGTGTCTCTGAGCTGGTGGAGGGTGCGTGACAGCCATGACAGTTCTTCTGGAGCTTCCTCTTCAGACATGGTCGGGGGCTCGGATTGGTGCTGGACTGGGTTGGGGGCTTCAGTATGCTCAGAAAATAGAAAATAGAGTTTCAGTTAATAAGCATGAGCTAGATAAGCCTGCATGTGACTCACTGTGATTGTCAGGATTTGATCTGGTGAAGTGATGGAGCAGTGATTCATACTAGGTTGCTGGGAGAGGTAGGTCTCCCCTTCCCCACAAGAGCAATTCCTGTCCTCCCCAGCTCGGCTGCAGCCTCCTCAGATTTACTGAGGGCAATGATATCGGCTGTTCCTTCCCCAGGTCTGCGCTCTCTTGTGCCTGTTGCGTGCCAGCTTGGCCTGTATGAAGAAGAAAGAAAGGCATGTGATGAGAAGGGATGGAGCAGAGGTTGGGAGAGATGCATGTCCCCTGTGCGTGGTGAGCCCTCCCCAGAAGGGCTAGAGGATGGAGTGTGAGCAACATGATAGCTGGGATGGTAGTGATGTGAAAGTTTCTGTGAGAGAATGAGTGTTGATATGTGTCCCCTGCTAATGGTTGCGTGAGATCCCTGAAGAGAGTAGCTGTTTGAGTGCATGATGTCATGATGAGAGTTTGATATTGGAGGGAGTTGAAGGATGACATACCCTGGCAGAGTGGATGAGATCATTCATCCTCTCCCTGCACTGGATCACATTTCAGGCACAGTTGCCTGTCACACTGACCTGCTCTGTGACAGCCTCCCAGGCTGGAGAGGTGAGGCTGCTGCAGGAAGCAGCCATTATTGGGATACAGGACTCGCCTTTGTGCCTGCACTCCCCTGATCAAGGCCTGGAGGGCCTGGTGGGTGAAGCAGAGTGCTGTCTTGAGGCTCCCGCCCTTCTTCTTCTGGTCGCAAGACACCTCTGCATGTGTCCGGAAGGCAGGTGCGCTGGAGAGAGTGAGATTACATGTTGACCTGGCCTTTAAATATGGCGCCAAGACCTTTGACCCCACCAGCTGACGGCAGGCGGACAAATCAGCTCCCGATACACCAGGTGATTCGACCCGATATTCGCCTGTGCATAATTAATAACTCTCCAAGCAGAGAATCGGGGGTGAGTTCTCGCCATTCCAGCCAGCAAGGTGGGTGCCACCAAAACCACCCACCACCACACTTAGGCCAGGATTTTCCCATCGGTGAACGGGGGGCGGGGCCCGCTCGCCAACATGTAAAATGATGCACGGTGATGTCAGGCGGAATTCCTGATGTCACCCTGCCCCGTTTAAATTTTTAGGTAGGCGGGGGTCTCAGCAAAATCAGCTGTGCACTCGCCGACCTGTCAATGGCCAATTGAGGCCATTGACAGATCAATTAAAGGAATTAAAGGACCTGCCCGTCCAACCTTAAGGTTGGCAGGCAGGCCAGGAGCCCTGGCGGACATTAGAAAAAACATGAAGCCTCATTCACAGGCGGAATGAGGTTTCATGTAGGTTTTAAAAAATTTAAAGTTTTTAAAAAAGTTATGGACATGTCCCAACTCATGTGACAATGTCACATGAGGGGACATGTCAGGGATTTTTTTTTTCTATTTTTATTAATTTGTGCATTAGAGCCGATCTCCCTGAGGCTGCACTTAGCCTCAGGGAGATGAATGCGCTCTTTTGTGTTAGGAACTAGAGATCGTTCAAGTAAGTTGTATCTGTATTTGTGTGTGTTAGGAATGAGTTTTAGCTTCGAGTTTAAGTTTAATTTGTATTTGTGTATTTGTGTGTTAAGAAAGGGGGAACTTGAGTTTTAGTTCCACTTTAAAAGATGCCTACATTTTAATGAGGTTTTATGACTCTTGAAGGGGAGTTAAAAGAAACACAAGGTAGAAAAAACTGGGCTGTTGCCTAGCAACAGGAGGCCCACACAAAGATACAGGGAGAAACAGAAAAGCAGTATGAGTTCAGTTGGTGATTATGCTCAAAGGTGGAGGAAGCAGTTTAAGTCTCTCTCTCTAGCTGGACATATTAGCAGATTGATGGGAAAAATAAGTCTAAGAATCTTAGATGAGTTGCTCTAAAGTTAAAGTAACAATGAATGTCAAGTGAATTCTGGATCCCAAGGGAGGTAACAAGTTGTCAGCAGTCTACTGGGAGAGGGAACTGCAGGGAGCAGGTCCTAAAGGAAAATGGGAAAGGTTCCAAGAAGGAAAAACAGAAAGGAGAGATTGACAAAGATATCATAAACAAAAGAACAAAGTGGGTGTTAGCTAAAGGGGGTGCTGATAGAGGCATTAAGGTAAGAAAGCAGAATGTGCTAATAGCAGGGCAAGGGTAAGCACTCTGAAAAGAACAACACGAACAAGTGACAGATGGCCCTTGTGGGGGTTGGGTGGGGGGTGGGGGGAGGGGACGGTGTTGGGGAAAAAAGATCGAAAATAGGATAAAAGGTGGGGATAAAACAATGAATAAATGAATAAAAATGAAAATAAATAAAAATAAAAATGTGGATTAAAAAATAAAAATACAAAAATAAAAATGAATATTGAAAAAGATGGTAAAAAATGGATGAGGATAGAGGAGAGAGTTCATGGTCTGAAGTTGTTGAACTCAATGTTAAGTCCAGAGGGCTGTAAAGTGCCTATTCGGAAGATGAGGTGCTGTACCTCCAGTTTGCATTGGGCTTCACTGGAACATTGCAGCAGGCCAAGGATGGACATGTGGGCATGAGAGCAGGGTGGTGTGTTGAAATGGCAAGCGACAGAAAGGTCTGGGTCATGCTTGCAGACAGACCGAAGGTATTCTGCAAAGTGATCACCCAGTCTGCGTTTTGTCTCTCCATTGTAGCAGAGACCACATTGGGAGCAGCGAATGCAATAGACCAAATTGAAGGAGGTACAAGTGAAGTTTTGCTTCACCTGAAAGGAGTTATTGGGCCCTTGGGCAGTAAGGAGGGAGGAGGTAAAGAGGTAGGTTTTGCACCTTCTGCAAAGGTAAGGTGCGATGGGAACGGCATGAGGTGTTGGGGGTGATGGAGGACTGGACCAGGGCATCTCAGATGGAATGGCCCCTACGGAATGCTGACGGAGGTGGGGTGGAGGGAAGATGTGTTTGGTGCTGGCATCATGCTGGAATTGACGGAAATGGGGGAGGATGATCCTTTGAATGTGGACGGTGGTGGAGTGAAAAGTGAGGACATAAGTAACCCTACCATGGTTCTGGGAGGGAGAGGAAGGTGTGAGGCCAGAGGCGCGGGAGATGGGTCGGACACGGTTGAGGGCCCTGTCAACGACCATGGGATGGGAAACCTCGGTTAAGGAAGAAGGAAGACATGTCAGAAGCACTGTTTTGGAAAGTGGCATCAGTGGAACAGATGTGACGGAGGCGAAGGAACTGAGAGAATGGGATGGAGTCCTTACAGGAAGCAGGGTGTGAGGAGCTGTAGTGGAGGTAGCTGTGGGAATCAGTGGGCTTGTAATGGATATTGGTGGACAGTCTATCACCAGAAATTGAGACAGAGAGGTCAAGGAAGGGAAGGGAAGTGTTAGAGATGGACCATGTGAAAGTGATGGAGGGGAATAAATTGGAAACAAAATTGATAAATTTTTCCTGGTTCGGACGAGAGCATGAAGCGGCACCAAAACAGTCATTGATGTACTGAAAAAAGAGTTGTGGTAGGGGGCCTGAGTAGGACTGGAATAAGGAATGTCCCCCGTACCCCACAAAGAGACAGGCATAACAGGCCCCCATGTGGGTACCCATTGCCACACCTTTTATTTGGAGGAAGTGAGACAAATTTAAGCAGAAATTGTTCAGTGAGAGAACAAGTTCAGCCAGACGGGGGGAGATTGGTCATGGATGGGGATTGTCTGGGCCTCTGTTCAAGGAAGAAGCAGGGAGCCCTCAGTCCATCCTGGTGCGGGATGGAGGTGTAGAGGGATTGGATGTCCATGGTGAACACGGGGCAGTTAGGACCAGGGAACTGGAAATTGTTGATATGATGTAGGGCATCAAAGGAATTGCAGATGTAGGTGGGAAGAGACTGGACAAGAGGAGAGAGAACAGACACAAGATAGGAAGAAATGAAACAAAAACAAAAATACCTGGAAAAACTCAACAGGTCTGATAGCATCTGCGGAGAGGAATACAGTTAATGTTTCGAGTCCGAATGACTCTTCATCAGTACTAAGGAAAAATAGAAAAGAGGTAAAATATAAGCTTGTTTAAGGGGGGTGGGGGTGGCGGGGTGGGACAGGTAGAGCTGGATAGAGGGCCAGTGATAGGTAGAGATTGCGAAAAGCAAAATAGGCTTGCGAGAAGTCAGAAGGTCTGAGGAGACAATCAAGTTTGGTTACTACTTACCATGGGCATCTGAAACAGTGGTGTTCTGTTGGCACAGCCGAATATCTCAGGGACAGTGCATGGAAGCAAAGCTTGAATGCACATGGCGATCCAGGGAAGAGAAACATTGGAAGAAGAATTTGAAACCATGGAGTTGGACCCTTGTGTCATTTGGGAGTAGATTCCAAAGCAAGTTCCTCGAGAGTGGAGATTGGAAACCCTCATGTGAAAGATGGAGTTTAGTGAGACTGGGTGGTTTATGGTGTGACAAGCATCTGGGGGATGTTGATGAAGGATCCATAGCATCTGTTTGGGGTGGTATCTGTCACTTGGTTTCAGAGTGTGGTGTGCCTGACTACAGGTTGCCTATTGGTTTACATGGACCATGTACTTACTGTGGACATTAGAGTATAAGATAGTTTTAATAACTTGTGTGATACATACAAGTCTGTATATACCTGTAATGGTATAGTTGTGGGTGAAGGAGTATTATAATATAATTCATCTTTTCTTGTTTAGTAATTGTTTTATTCTTTTGTTAAACGTTCATCAGCTGACTCCTATGACTCCACTCGGTAACCGCCTTCCATGTTTCTAAACAAAAAGTAAAAGTTAGGATCAATCAAGCCAGGTTCCACCCTGAGATCTGGCTTGTCCAGTAGTAACATCATCTGGGATCATAACTAAGTGGGGACTTGACCAGGATTATTATTGCAGGGTGGGACATCTTGTGGGATTGGAAATCCTTGACTTTGGGTGCAATCTGTGAACCTTTCAAAAATGAGTACATGGAGGTACTGAGATACTAGACATAGGGCAGAATTTCTTATTTGGCGTGCGGGGGTGGGCCCGACATGCTGGAACATAAACTTACGCGCGATGATGTTGGGCATGCGTTCTGACGTCATTGCGCTGTCTCATGATATTTTGTTTGGCAGACATGCGCCGGAGTCAGCTGCATGCCCACCGGTAATTGATAGGCCTATTAAGGCCATTAAACAGGCAATTAAAATGAATGTTACGCTGCCCGTCCAACCTAACGGTTGACGGGCAGGCGAAAAGGCCAAGCGGCCTTTACATTTTTTAGGAAACCTCATCCTTAGGCGGATGAGGTTTCCTAAAGCTAATAATGATTATATAAAAACTTTCCCTGAAAAATAAAAACATGTCCCATCTCATGTGACACAGGAGACAAGTTTACGTGGACACATTTTCAGCCAGAACAGAAGACGCTGGAGCTAGAATTTTGGCAAAGGAAGAGGGAAAAGAGGGATTAATTCAAAGGGATCAAGCTGAAAGGCAGGAGAGAAAAAGGAGTGAGATAAGGCAAGAGAATGGGAGGAAAGAGAGAGAGAAAGGAAATACCAGCTTAGATAGCTGGAACTGGAAAGGCAGGAGAGAAAAAGGAGTGAGATAAGGCAAGAGAATGGGAGGAAAGAGAGAGAGAAAGGAAATACCAGCTTAGATAGCTGGAACTAAAACAAAAAACTGGTCTTGACTCCAGGGAAAATATTAATGGGGAAGAAACTACCGCTAAACCAGAGACAAGCGGGGAGATGTTTAAATTTGTATAAGCTCGTCCAAAGTTTGAGGAAAGGGATGTAGAGGCATTCTTTATCTTCTTTGAAGTGGTGGCTAAGCAAATGAGATGGCCAAAAGAAATCTGGACATTGCTCTTGCAGAGTAGGAGTTGGTGGGTAGAGCCCACGAGGTATGTTCATTACTGCCAGAAGAGGTTTCTGTGGATTATGATGCAGTAAAAAAGGCTATTCTTAGTGCATATGAGTTGGCCCCGGAGGCATACAGGCAGAAATTCCGTAGCATAAGGCAGCAGCCTGAGCAGACCTATATTGAATTTGAGAGAGTAAAGCAAAGTAATTTTGACCATTGGATACGGGCATTGAAGGTAGAGACAACGTATAAAGATATTAGGGAATTAATTCTCTTGGAAGAATTTAAAGATTTGCTTCCTCCTGTAGTTAGAATCTATGTTAAAGACCAGAGAGTTAAAACAACTAGACAGGCAGCAGAGATAGCTGACAATTATGAACTGGTCCATAAATCTAAACCCTTTTTCCGTCACCGCCACAATCCCGAGAAGGATGGAAGATGGGAAGGTGAAAGGAAGGCAAATAACCAGGGAAGAGAAGGGACAGTTGGGAATTCCCAGGAAATTCCTTCTGAGACCAGAAAGGAAGGTGCTGAGCGTAGAAGTGACATTCAAAGGCCTAAGTGTTTCCATTGTAAAAAGGTGGAACATCTTCGGGCAGGTTGCTGGAAACTAAATGGTAGACCAATTCAGTAGTAGGAACGCCTAAGGAATCCTTAGGAAAGGTTGCATCAAAAAAGGAAATGGTTGTTAAAACTGTAGCAGTGGTACAGGTGAAACATAGTACCTCAAAACCTACAGGAAAAGGGGATATGATTCAGGATAATCCAGACAATTCTTCCTTGATTACTGGTGAGGAAGTCATGCTATTAGAGGGTCCGGATGTTTTGTCACAAAAGGAGAAGTGTTCTTTTACCCTTCTAACAAAATAAGTAAACGGATCAAAATTTTGAGAGATACTGGGGCAGATCAATCATTGATGGTGGCTGATGATACAATTTGTGTTCCAGGTAGTTTTATGAAGGAAAAAGTATTAATAAGAGGTACTAATGGAACTTATGAACCTGTTTCTTTGTGTAAAGTCAACTTACAAAGCCACTTTGTAAATGGAATTGCTACGGTGGGAATTATTCCTAAATCACCCATTGAAGGGGTAGATTTTATTCTGGGAAACGAGTTTGCTAGGGGAGACAGTAATGTGGCAAAGACTGTATTACACCAGGTGGTTGATCATGCTGACCTTAACAATCTTCAGAAAATTACTGTGGTCAAAAATGAAACACTTATTGCAGACAACAAGCAATTGAAGGGAAACCTGATCAACATAGAAAACCAACTTTCATGTATGAAAGAGGAGTTTGCTAAAGAGAAATGAGAATTGGTGAGAACAATTGAGAATCAGTCACAGAAAGTAGAACAATTGAAATGTATAAATGGTGAACTTGTAGAAGCAAACTTAACAAAGATCAATCTTCAGTTAAAACTTAATGAACTTCAGGCATTAGTAGACTCTGCGAAATATCATGAAAAATGCCATGAACAGGAAAAGGAATTGTTGGTAAACCTGGTTGAATACAGAACTAAACTGAAACTAACAAACTGCTGCAACTTCATTGTGAAAAAAATCAATGAGATTCTTGAACTTCAATGCAATGTGGAGAAGATGAAAGAGAAGGTGTGTGGTATGGAGTGTCAGAGTTTGGAAGTTGTTCCTGTGAATAAAAACTCCTTGCTGAATTGTGGTCCAGTTGAGAAAAGAGCTGATCTAAGTAACATTACTGATGTATCAACTTCCGTAATGGACAATATGAAAACAATTGAAGGGTCTGCAGAATTGGAAATCACGAATTGTCAGCAAAAAGGACAGAAAGTGCAAATTGATCCTTCAAGGTGGCCAGAGACACTGATTTACAAATACTTGCCAGTGTTAATATACAAAATACAGCAGTTGGAATCCAGGCAAGTGGACAGTTTGCAAAAGACCATACAAAACTTGCAGAGGAGAAGCAAGATATAGTTTGTGGATTATGTATAAGAATTGAAGGGTTAGAATGAACTATGAAACTCCAGAGGGAGAAATTGAATATCATTGTTCAAAAAAATGAAATGGAAAAGACCTGTTTAAAATTGGATTGGGAGAAACAACAAGACCATGAAAAGTTCAAAGATCAAACCAATCATGAGTATGAATCCCTTTTGTATGAACATAAAAAGCATCTCAACAACATCCATGAAATAGCTAAAAGAGATTTTGACCAGAGAAGAAGTGAGACGTTCATTCATAAAAATGCCATTTTGACTTTGCTAAAACCAAATGAAAATGCATTGCATTTGAGTTCAGAAAATGAGTTTGAAGATGGAATTATGCCTGCAGCTAACGAAAAGGATGATGAGTTAAGGACTGGGAATAAGAGGAAAAAGAAGCATAACAGTTGAGTTATGGTAATGCTATGATGTATAAATTCTACTAACCTTGTTACATTTATTGACTTTGTTTAAGTTCATTTTTAAAATTGTACAACATGATGTGTAGTTGCGAAACAAGATGATAAGTTTATTTATAAAAACAATAAACTACTGCGGATGCTGGAAATCCAAAACAAAAACAGAATTACCTGGAAAAACTCAGCAGGTCTGGCAGCATCGGCGGAGAAGAAAAGAGTTGACGTTTTGAGTCCTCATGACCCTTCAGCAGCACTGAGTGAAGTTAGGAGAGGGGTGAAATATAAGCTGGTTTAAGGTGGGGGGGCGGGGGGAAGAGAAGTTGAGGAGGGCGGGGGTGGTTGTAGGGACAAGCAAGCAGTGATAGGAGCAGATAATCAAAAGATGTCACAGACAAAAGGATCAAAGAGGTGTTAAAGGTGGTGATATTATCTAAGAAAATGTGCTAATTAAGAATGGATGGCAGGACACTCAAGGTACAGCTCTAGTGTCTATTGTTCCAGTGAAGCCCAACGCAAACTGGAGGAACAGCATCTCACCTTCCGACTAGGCACTTTACAGCCTTCCGGGCTGAATATTGAATTCAACAACTTTAGATCTTAAACTCCCTCCCCCCATCCCCACCCCCTTCCCGGTTCTTCCCCCTCCCTTTTGTTTTTTTCCAATAATTTATATAGATTTTTCTTTTCCCACCTATTTCCATTATTTTTAAATCTATAACTGTAATACCCTGGCAGTCTTTCCACCCCACCCCCACTAGAGCTGTACCTTGAGTGTCCTGCCATCCATTCTTAATTAGCACATTTTCTTAGATAATATCACCACCTTTAACACCTCTTTGATCCTTTTGTCTGTGACATCTTTTGATTATCTGCTCCTATCACTGCTTGCTTGTCCCTACAACCACCTCCCCCCCCCCACAACTTCTCTCCCCCCCACCACCCCCTCAACCTTAAACCAGCTTATATTTCACCCCTCTCCTAACTTCACTCAGTTCTGCTGAAGGGTCATGAGGACTCGAAATGTCAACTCTTTTCTTCTCCGCCGATGCTGCCAGATCTGCCGAGTTTTTCCAGGTAATTCTGTTTTTGTTTTTGATAAGTTTATTTGTCTGACATGTAATAAGCAGTTTTGTTAGATATTTATGATGTTAAGTTTGTGTGAGATGGATGTAAGGCCATTGTAAAGAAGCCTTCACTGTCGTGAAGATTTCTTTCTTTCAAGGAACAAGCTGTTAGGAACTAGGGATAGTTTAAGTCAGTTGTATCTATATTTGTGTGTGTTAGGGATGAGTTTTAGCTTTAAGTTTAAGTTTAATTTGTATTTCTGTATTTGTGTGTTACGAAAGGGGGGCACTTGAGTTTTAGTTTACTAGAATTGCTGAAAGCTAGTATGCAGGTATAGCAGATAATAAGGAAGGCAAATGGAATTTTGGCATTTATTGCTAAAGGAATAGAATATAAAAATAGGGAAGTATTGTTTAAACTGTACAAGGCATTGGTGAGACTGCAGCTGGAGTACTGTGCACAGTTTTGGTCCCCTTACTTGAGGAAGGATGAAGTTGCATTGGAGGCGGTTCCGAGGAGGTTCACAAGATTGATTCCAGAGATGCGTGGCTCGACTTATAAGGAGAGATTGAGCAGTTTAGGCCTATACTCGCTAGAATTTAGAAGGATAGGAGGGGATCTGATTGAGGTATATAAGATGCTAAAGGGGATAGACAAAGTAGGCATGGAGCAGATGTTTCCCCTTGTGGGGTATTCTAGAATGAGAGGCCATAGTTTTAGGCTAAGGGGTGGTAGGTTTAAATCAGAGATGAGAAGGAATTGCTTTTCTCAAAGGGTCGTGAATCTGTGGAATTCACAACCTCAGAGTGCATTGGATGCCGGGACGCTGAATAAATTTAAGGAGGAGATGGACAGATTTTTAATTAGTAATGGGTTTAAAGGTTATTGGGCGAGGAAATTGGAATTGAGGCCAAAATGAAATCAGCCATGATCGTATTGAATGGCGGGGCAGGCTCGAAGGGCTTGAATTGCCTACTCCTGCTCCTAGTTCTTACGTTCTTATGTTCTTATGTTTACAAGATGCCTATATCTTAATGAGGTTTTATGACTCTTGAAGGCGAGTTAAAACAAATACAAGGTAGAAGAAACTGGGCCATTACCTAGCAACAGGAGGCCCACACAGAGAGGCAGGTAGAAACAGAAAAGCAGTTTGAGTTCAGTTGGTGATTATGCTCTAAGGTGGAGGAAGCAGTTTAAGTCTCTCTCTCTAGCTGGACATACTAGCAGATTGCTGGGGAAAATAAGTCTAAGAATCTTAGATGAATTGCTCTAAAGTTAAAGTAACAATGAATGTCAAGTGAGTTCTGTATCTCAAGGGAGATACCAAGTTGCCAGCAGCCTACTGAGAGGGGAAGCTGCATGTTGCAGTTCCTAAAGGAAAGGAGAGAAAGGTTGCAAGAAGACCTTCTAATCAAAGGAAGAGCAGGAATCTGAAAAAGATTCTGTTCAGTGTAAATGAAGGGAAGGAGCAGAGAGGAAGGCTCCAAGCTTAAAGGGATAAAGTTGCAGAACACGGAATTAAAGTAAAATAGGCTTGCGAGAAGCCAGAAATCTGAGGAGACAGTCAATATTGGTGACTCCTTACTATGGCCATGTGAATCAGTCGTGTTCTGTTGGCACAGCTGAATATCTTGGGGAGAGTGCGTGGAAGGCAAAAGAACTGGAGGTGATAAAAGGATATTTTTTTTGTACGCAGTGAGTGGTTTCAATCTGAAATGCGCTGCCTGAAAAGAGGGTGGAGGCAGATTCAATTGTAGCTTTCAGAAGGGAATTGGATAATCACTTGAAGGAAAAAAGTGCAGGACTACATGGAAAGGACCAGGGAGTGGGGCCAGATAAATTGCTCTTGCAAAGAGCCAGCAGGGAGATGCAAGGGTGAAATGAGGCTGTGCAGCCATCCAACATAAAAAATCTGAACCCACTGTGGCCCCTCCAGCAGGCAGTACAAAGCAGTCCCACAATTCATCCCTCTCATATCCATTACTTGTCTTTAACATCTGTCCTTTCATTCTTTGAAAATGAGAAGGCCATTTGAAAGGTGGTAGGCAAAAATAAGCAAAAAGGAGCTTTGAAATGAAGTTTATGATGCATAAAGATGAATCAGAAATGTGACAAGGTAACATTGTTAAATATGCATGTGAATACACAAATCCTTTCTATTCCCTTTTCTACTCTTACATGGCATTACACCCATTTTTTCAGCCGAGCTAGAAGCTGGCTGCTCATTTTCCTGCTCTGACTGCTTAGATGTTTGGGGCTGAAATCCTTTGAGTTTGGGAAGCTAGGAAGGCCCTGCCAATGACTGCCCCACCTGTACCTGTGCAACAGCAGGAAGCAACAAATGGGATACTGAAGGGGTGAGGGGTGGGGGGAGGGTGAGTTTGGAGGCCTGAAGTGAAAGTCCTTTGTGCAGAGTCCCCACTTCAATGTCCCCTTTCTCCACCTTCTCTCTCATAGCCTACCCACCCTTCCCTGCCAGCAATTAGCTGGAGAGCACTTTGTGGCACTTCAGTGAAGTTTTGAATGACTAAGGTGAGGTTTCCCTCTGTCCCTATTGAGGTAGCATTCAGAGTCGCAGACTCCTAGAGAGGACCAATTTGCACTTGGTTGCCTGCCCCATCTGATGTTCCATGCAGGTAACCACTCTTTCAATGGATGTAGACATCAGCACTAAGGCCAAAGACATCATGACACTCATACCAGAGAAGGGTTCCTCCAACCTCTCTCCTATCGTGCGCAGTGTGGCTGGGAAAAACTGACAGAACCTCACATTTTCTGCTCATCTGCAGAATAGTCTTCTTCAGCGATGATCCCTGAGGCTCGGAGTCTGAAGGGTTCCAATGCCCTCTGATGGGGACACTCCACTGCTGCACCTGGGTCTCCAACACCTGCTCCTGCTTACTTGTGATATGTGATTCATCAAGTGACAATGCAACTACCTGTTTTAGACCCAACCAAGGTGTGAGCTGGTGGAGGGTGCACATGGGCCATGTGATGATGTTTTTTTAGAGTGAGTTACCGTCTCTGAGAAGTCTTTGTTCTCCTTTCACACCATCTCCAGATGGATGTACGGAGGACCTATGACAGACGAAAGATATATATTGGAACTGTCTACATGAGAAGAATCTAAGTCATCATTGTGCAGATGATCATTTTTCAATAACTGGTGAGATCAGTTCAACATAAATGAGTTTTGTATGCCATGTAGCTGTGTGATATTTAATTCTGTCACCAGGTAGCTGTGAGGCCCCCATCTCTCTATCTACAATGACCAGGTGTGTCAGCATGCAGAGACTTGGCGTATCTCCAGTGACTCCTCCTCTGCAGCTGTCGGGTGATTGGAGGGCATTCTCTGCTTTCTTTGCCTGCAAGAATGGAAAGAAGAGATTTATGAGTGTGAGAAGTGAGAAGACCAATGGCCAACATTTGTGGAAGGTCACTGTGAGGGATGGGCTTTATATTAAAAGTTTACTGTCCCTCGAGGTGAAGCTGAAAGACTCGCAGGCAGGTCGCCATCATACCCATTCACTCTAATTAGCCAGGAAACCCAGAAGTCAAATGCAAATGCTGTGGTTGAGTTAAAAAGCTACTGACAAACCCACTTCTAAAGTACCCAGGTTCCCAATGCACTTCCAGCCTCTGCTGCTGGGATCGGATCTGAAAGTTAAATTCCAGTTCCATGTTCCTACATTGCCATCTATTGAACTAAAAACTAATTCAGCTCCCTTAGCTCCAGTTTCACAGCTATGCTATGAAATTCAGAGCTTTCATACACTCTTGAGTTTTTTTCACTGCCTCAATAACACTTTGCAAGTGTGGCAACCACATTTGAACTCAATACTTTAGGGATATTCTTGCTGATATTTAAGATGTTTCCCAGATCTGCTAGGGCCTGGATTTCCTGCCTCACATTCCATTGGCAGAAGTGCAGCAATCATGAGTTTCTGCCTGCCCAGTTTCCCACCACTGACTGCAGCAGACATTCCAAGGTCATCCAATTTTTGGGAGAGGGATTGGCTGCCCTCACGCATGGAAACTGGCATGCCTGTTCAAAATTTAATATGCTTATGCAGCTCTTATATGTTTATATGAAGCACTTCAAAGTCTTGGAGTGAATTACCATTAGTAATAGTTGTGAAGTGATCTCCAGGAAGAGGGGGGAGAACAGCATCCAGCTTACTTCTCTGATGCTGAGATAAGTACTTGTGCAGTTACAAGGAGCAAAGCAGGCAGTCTGGTGAATAGACTATCTCATGCCATGGCGTGGATGCTGTGGAGGCAGGCTGCAGAAGCAATAAGTGCCAAATCCATAACCAACAGATTAGACATTCTGCACCAAAGAAGAGATTTAGGGTTAAAAGTTTTATAGGGCTGGTTTGCGGCTACCATCTGACTTAAGTGATGCAGGCAGCATGCAAACTTCATGCTTCCTGTTCCTCACCATGATTATAGCATACAATCCAATGCCAGCCACACTGCTGACTAACTGTATGTTCTGCAGGGGGCACAGGTGCATTGCAAGGCTAGCACATGTTAAAGCTACTTCTTGAACTTCTACCTGAACTTCTTAAAGCCAGCCAGCATCTCTTAAAGGGGATGATTGCTGTGGTTGTTGGAGGTAAATCATCTCAGTTCCAGGATATGACTGCAGGAGTTCCAAAGGGTAGCGTCCTAGGCCCAACCACCTTCAGCTGCATCATTCCATGATAAGGTCAGAAGTGGGGATGTTCGCTGATGATTCAGCACAGTTCACGATTCCTCAGATAATGAGGCAGTCCATGTCCAAATGCAGCAATATTGGACAATATCCAGGCTTGGATGACAACTGGCAAGTAACATTCGTGCCATGCAAGTGCCAGGCAATGACCATCTCCAACAAGAGAGAATCTAACCATCTCCTCTTGACATTCAATGGCATTACCATCACTGAATCCCCCGCTGTCAACATCCTGGGGGTTGACCAGAAACTGAACTGGGCCTGAATTTTGCTCTCGTTGGGCCCGCATGATTGATGGGTCCAGGAGTGGATGGGAAACAGCCCCCCCACTGCGATCGGCCCCTGACCGTGATTTCACGCTGCCTAGCCAATTAACAGCCAACCAGCGTGAAACGCGCCTCAAGAAAGGCTCAGCACTGCCGGGGGGGCAGGAAAAGGGCAGGCGCCAGCCTCACCATGGGTGCTGGTGAGTACTTCCACTGCACTCCCTGAAGGCAGACAGATGCCTCAAGGAGCTGCAGACCTCCAAATAATAAAATAAAGCACAAAAATGCTGCAAAAAATGTCCATGCAGCATAATCAACACCCGAAAGCATATCTCATAAAATGCTGTCCCCAGGTATTTATTTTTATTTTATCTCCTAACGGAGATTTCATCCCGCCCTTTGATGATGTTTCATCAAAAATGTAAAGGCCGCCAGGCCAATTGGCCGAACCGCCAGCCATAATGTTGGATGGGACACGAAAAATTACTTACACTTGGGCCGTTAATGAGCTTAATTGCCGCTTGATTGTCGGTGGGCGCTCTTCCAACTGCCACGTGCGGCCACTGAGCGAAATATCGCTCGAGTGCGCAATAATGTCAGGATGCTCACCTGATGTCATCTCGCGAGATTTTATGCCCATTTGCGTCAGGTGCGCGCCTGCCCGCGGGGCATAAAATTCCGGACCTGGACTATCCGCATAAATACTGTGGCTACAAGAGCAGGCCAGAGGCTAGGAACCCTGTAGTGAGTAACTCACCTCCGGACTCCCCAAAGTCCACCTTCTACAAGGCAAAAGTAAGGAGTGTAATGGAATACTCTCCACTTGCCTGGATGAGTGCAGCTCCAACAACACTCAAGAAGCTTGACACCATCCAGGACAAAGCAGCCCACTTGATTGGCACCCCTTTCAGAAACATTCACTCCCTCCACCATCAATGCACAGTAGCAGCAGCGTGTATCATCTACAAGATGCACTGCAGAAACTCACCAAGGTTCCTTAGGCAGCATCTTCCAAACCCATGACCACTACCATCTAGAAGGACAAGGGCAGCAGATACATGGGAACACCACCCAGCTGGAACGTCCCCTCCAAGCCCCACACTATCCTGACTTGGAAATATACTTCCGTTCCTTCACTGTTGCTGGGTCAAAATACTGGAACTCCCTCCCTAACAGCACTGCAGGTGTACCTACACCACATGGACTGCACCAGTTCAAGAAGGCAGCTCACCACCACCTTCTCAAGGGCAATTAGCGATGGGCAATAAATGTTGACCTAGCCAATGCTGTCCACATCCCGTAAATGAATTTTAAAAAACCTCCTGGCTACAGGAGGTACCATAGATCGGGGCCTTTAAGTCAACCTGGCATATAAAACAACCCCATTTCTTGACCTCAAAAATCATTTGCATATGCTAGGCACATAAGTTGACCTCCTTTTCAGCCATGGCATGATATACTCACACCAGCAGTAAGCCTCAATTTTTCATCCCACAAGTGGATGTTTTATTTACTGGTAGCTTATAACTTAGGAGGTATTGTAGCACATTGGGTAGCACCCTTGCCTTTGAGCTAGAAGCTCTGGGTTCAAGTCCTACGCCAGGACTTCATGGCCAAGGAAGTTATGTTCATGTGTGGCCAACCACCATGCAGGCAGTGAGAGTGGGAGAAATTCCTGGTCAACCATTTGATGGAAAGAAAGTTGGAGCTTCTGCTACCACTATTCATAGCTCCAGACTACAAGATGCATGTAAAAGTGTATGTTACCACAACAACTCAAAATCTCTGAGTGAACTGTAATCCACCACCACCACCTTATAAGTGGGTGCAAGGGATCAAGCAGACGATACTGGCTTGGTTACAAAGATGTGTGGGAGTTTAAGACATGCTCACATTTAGTAAATGCGTCTTCAAATGTCATCTCCAACATACCATCCAGAAAAAGTTTCTGTAATACTAGGACCAGTTAGATCCAGTTCTGAATGGGGAAATTAAATTAAAAACATTTCTGAACTGGTGTCCCAGTGGAAAGTGCCAGTACTATTGATGATGGTGCCAGTAATATTGGCAGACCAGTAGGAACTGCCAGTAATACTGATGATATTACTCGTACAGGTCCAAACTGGTTCTTTTTCCAGTTTACGGTGGCCTTTATTGCTGGAACTTTTGATTTACACACAAGTGCATGATGGAAGATCTTGAAAGCAGCACTAAAAAAGAAAATCAATTAAATAGTCATTTTGTAGTACAGAACTTGAGTATTGCTGAAAAAAGAGACTTGTCTAAGTTTTTTGTCTCACACTCATCAGGACACTTGCAAGAATACCAATATAAGGGGGGAAAAAAACAACAATTTATACTGTATGTGAAGAAAGTGCTGATTGGCTGGCAAGTTGCCATGAAAATGCACCACTGATAGTGACTGACAGTTAACTGCCAAACATTGTTTGAAATTTAAACCAGGCAGCTTGACCCTGATTGGATAAGGCATTGCCTTGAGGAATGAGTCAGCGAATGGCTGTCACTTATTTTGTTTAGCTGAAACAGGCACAATGCATATATATGCTGTTTCTGTCTGCAAAGAACAAGGCCCTGTGTATTAATATATGTAGCTTCCAAAGGTGCCACATTGCGAGTCCAACTGACAATCTTAAATTGGCTGTCAGCATAATTCTTAGCACATTGAGGATTATTTAGCAAATTTTGTCCAATCATGAAATCACATCTAATGTTGGACACAGTGTTTTGAGTTTTGCAAGCACAGGCTGGCTGGGTACAGTCTGTACATTGCCTGTTGCGAACAGTGGTTGGCACCTGCTGTTTGATGTAATCCACCAGTCTTTGGGACATACAGTACACAGCACAAAATGATTGGATCAGGGTAGCCACTATCCTGCAGGATGCCTTTGATGTGCACTATTTCAGCATCACCCAAACTCATGAACAGGCCTAAGGCCATCACTTTCAGCCCTGAAAAGAGCCCAGTCCACCTCAGATTACCCTGGAAGGGCAAGGTATCTCAAAAATTTGAGCAACAGGTAAAGCTAGCTGTTTCACACTGCTGCAATGCAGTAGCAACATGAGTAGCATTCGCCACCAACAGGATACTGCTATCAAGCCAAAAAGACGTTCTGCCTATCACACAAATGAGTAACGTGGGATATGAATTCTATTAGTGTCTTCTGCTGTGAAGACTGATGCAAATAATTTATTCAACTTCTCTGCCATTTCCTGGTTCCCCATTATTATTCCCCAGCCTCATTCTCTAAGGGGCCTTTATTGATGTTGGCCTCTCTATTCCTTTTTATATATTTAAAGAAGCTCTTACAGAAGAAGCAGCTGAAGATGGTTGGGCCTAGAATACTGCCCTGAAGAACTGCTACAGTGATGTCCTGGACTGAGATGATTGGCCTCCCACAACCACAAACAGCCAGGGGGATATTCATGGAACTTTCTCTTCCCGTTAGTTGTTTAATTACTAAGTATGACTCCAACTAGTGGAGAGTTTTCCCCTGATTCCCATTGATTTCAATTTTGCTAGGGCTCCTTGATGCCACACTTGGTCAAATGCTTCCTTGATGTCAAGGGAAATCATTCATACCTCACCTCTGGAATCAGCTCTTTTGAACATATTTGGACCAAGGCTGGAAAGAGATCTGGAGCTGAGTGTCCCTGGTGGGTCCCAAACTGAGCATCAGTGAGCAAGTTATTGCTGAGTAAGGTGTTTCTTGATAGCAGTGCTGATGATGCCATTGATCACTTTGCTGATGATTGAGAATAGACTGATGGGACGGTAATTGACCAAATTGGATTTTTCCTGTTTTTTTGTGAACAGGACATACCTGGGCAATTTTCCACCTTGTTGGGTAGATGCCAATAATTGGGTAGCTCCACTGGAACAGCTTGGCTAGGTGTGCGGCTATTTCTAGAGCACAAATCTTCAGTACTGCTTTCAGCATGTTGTTGGGGCCCATAGTGCCTTCAGCTGTTTCTTGATACCACGTGGAGTGAATCGAATTAGCTGAAGACTGGCATCGGTGATGATGGAAGCCTCAGGGGGAGGCCGAAATGGATCATTCACTTGGCACTTCTGGCTGAAGATGGTTGTAAACACTTCAGTCCTTTGCATTGATGTTTTGAACTCTGCTATCATTGATCAAGGGGTATTTGTGGATCCTCCTCCTCTCATTATTTGTTTAATTGTCCACCACCATACATGACTGAATGTGACAGGACAGTAGAACTTTTATCTGATCTGTTCATTGCGGAATCACTTTTCTCTGTCTATAGCATGCTGCGTTTGTTGTAGCCCTTCGCTGTAGCTTCATCAGTTTGACACCTCAATCTTAGGTACACCTGGTGCTGCTAATAACATGCTAACCTACATTCCTCACAAAAGCAGGGTTGTTCCCCTGGCTTGATGGTAATGGTAGAGTAAGGGATATGCCAGACCATGAGGTTACAGATTGTGGTGGATATAAACCTATTCTGTTGAAGGCTCACAGCACCTCATGGATGTCCAGTTTCTGTTCCAAATCAACTCCATTTAGCATGATGGTTGTGCTACACAACACAATAGACAGTATCCTCAGTGTGAAGATGGGCCATTGTCTCCGCAAGAACTGTACAGTGGTCACTCCTACCAATACTGTCATGGACAGATGCACCTGTAACAGGTGCATTGGTCAGGACAAGGCCAAGTAAGTTTTTTCCTCATGTTGGTTCTGTCACCATCTGCTGTAGGCCCAGTCTGGCAGATATGATATTCAATACTTGGCTAACTCAAGCAGTAGTGGTGCTACTGAGCCACTCTTACTGATGGACATTGAAGTTTCCCCACCCAAAGAACATTCTGTGCCCTTGCTACCCTCAGTGCTTCCTCCAATTGGTGTTCAACATGAAGGAGCAGCTGAGGTTAGGGGGTGTGGAAGTATGTGATAATCAACAGGATGTTTCCTTGCGTGTATTTGACCCAATGTCATGTCAGCTCAAGGAGGTCAGGGTCAACAATACGGATTCCTAGAGCCCCTCACTCCTTACTGTATAGTATTGTGATGCCACAAATGGTGGATCTGTTTTGCCAGTGGTTCAGGACATACCTAGGGATGGTGATGGAGGAGTGTGGGACACTGATTGCACGCTCAGTGAGCATGACTATTTCAGGCTGTTGTTTGACCAGTCCATGGGACTGCTCTCCCAATTTTAGCACATGTCCCCAGAGGTTAGTAAAATGGACTTTGAGGGGTGACTGGGTCGAGAGTACCTTTAATCTGTTTGGTGCCTAGGTCGATGCCAGCTGGTCAGTTCAGTTTTATTCTTGTTAGACTTTTTAATTATTGTTTGATGCAACTGAGTGTCTTTCTCGGCCATTTCAGAGGGTAGTTAAAATCAATCATATTGTTGTGAATCTGGAGTCACATGTTGGCCAGACCAGGTAAGAACAGCAGATTTCCCTCCCTGAAGGACATTAGTGAATCAGTTGTGTTTTCCCCACAACCTGGGAGTTTCATGGTCGTTATTAATGAGAATAGCATTATGTTCCAATTTAATTTTATTAAATTAATTTAAATTTCACAGCTATCATGGTGGAACTTGGACTCAAGGGAGAATTTTCTGTTTGGATGTGGGAGCGGGCCCCGCACATCCGCATAACGTCGGGCGAGTGTCTGGACATCGCCGTGTGCCATCGCGATATGTCGCTAGGCGGGCATGAGATGAAGTCCGACATGCGCCCGCCATTAAATAACGGGCCACTTTAGGGCTGATTTTTCGGCACCCATGCGATCTTTTGGTCGGCACATGGGCGCAATGGGCAGGTGGGTAGGAGACATTTGTATTAACATCACCCACGGGCGGGATAAGAGGGCTCAGTGGGTCGTGAATCTGCTCTGTGAAGTATTTATTGCTGAAAGTTTTTCAAACTTGCCTGTGTGACTTGCAGCACTTCAGAATGCATCCCAGCAGCTTTTTCTGGACTCTTAATCTTCAGGTCAGCACTCTGCAGTGAGGAATCTTTTCCGGGCTTGCAGGTTTCAGGAAGCCTTCCCTTAGCCTGGGTATGGGATCTGATCTGTCCACTGGAGGCAGCTCCTCTGAGGAGGAAGGGAGGGCTAGAAAGGGGAGGAGGCCAGGAGTGATCCCAGGGGAACGACCTTTGGGAGTACAGGCGCAGGCAGAAGGGGCCTAGGGCCAAGAGGTAGTCCAAGGCGGAAGGGGCCGCAGAAGAAGCCACTATCCTGCTGCCAGGTTATACAGGTGGCGAAGCAGCTACCTCAATATGTCTCAGATGCAGTGCCAAAGGAGGCTCCGTCTCTCAAGGGAGACAGTCAACTATATCTGTCAGATGATTGGGCCTGAGATCTCCCCTAACTGTGTGAGCGGACACCCCATGCCAGTGGCTCTGAAGGTCACAGCTGCCCTCAACTTCTATGCCTCTGGCTCCTTCCAAGGCTTGGTGGGTGATCTCTGCGGTGTCTCCCAATCAGCTGTACAAACTTGTGTCAAGCAGGTCACAGACGCTCTGTCCAGGTGTGCATTGACCTTCATCCATTTCCGTTGGGACCAGGCAAGCCAGACACAGCGAGCCAGAAGCTTCACGGCCATTGCTGGCTTCCCCCACGTCCAGGGTGCTATAGACTGCACACATGTAGCCATCAAGGTGCCAGCAGTTGAGCCCAGTGCCTTTGTCAATTTGAAAGGGGGTTTTGAGGGGGTTCAAGGATTTTGACCCAGCGACAGTGAAGGAATGGCTATATTTCCAAGTCAAGCTGGTGAGTGAAGTGGAGGGGAACACCCAGGTGATGGTGTTCCCATCTATCTGCTGCCCTTGCCCTTCTAGATGGTGGTGGTCGTGGGCTTGGAAGGCGCTGTCGAAGGAGCCTTGGTGAATTCCAGCAGTGCATCTCGTAGATGGTACACACTGCTGCTACTGTACGTCGGTGGTGGAGGGAGTGAATGCGTGTGGATATGGTGCCAATCTAGCAAGCTGCTTTGTCCTGGATGGTGTCAAGCTTCTTGGGTGTTGCGGGAGCTGCATTCACCCAGGCAAGTATTCATCCCACGGGGCGTATTCCATCAAACTCCCGACTTGTGCCTTGTAGATGGTGGACAGGCTTTGGGGAGTCAGGAGATGAGTTACTCATCGCAAGATTCCTAGCCTCTGACCTGCTTTTGTAGCCACTGTATTTATATGGCTAGTCCAGTTCAGTTTCTGGTCAATGGAAACCCCCAGGATGTTGAGAGTGGGGCAAAAACAGAAAATGCTGGAAAAACTCAGCAGGTCTGACAGCACCTGTGGAGAGAAAGACAGAGTTAATGCTTCAATTTCTATGACTCTTCATACAGACTTGAAACATTAACTCTGTCTTTCTCTCCACTGATGCTGTCAGAACTATTGAGTTTTTCTAGCATTTTCTGTTTTTGTTTCAGATTTCCAGCATCCGCAGTGTTTTGTCTTTATCGTTGAAAGCGGGGGTTTGAGTGATGGTAATGCCATTGAACGTCAAGGGGCGATGGTTAGATTGTCTCTTGTTGGAGATGCTCTTTGCCTGGCACTTGTGTGGCACGAATGTTACTTGCCACTTGTCAGCCTAAGCCTGGATATTGTCCAGGTCTTGAACATGGACTGCTTCAGTATCTGAGGAGTCATGAATGGTGCTGAACATTGTGCAATCATCAGCGAACATCCCCACTTCTGACCTTATGATGGAAGGAAGGTCGTTGATGAAGCAGCTGAAGATGGCTGGGCTGAGGACACTACCCTGAGGAACTACTGAAGTGATGTCCTGGAGCTGAGATGACTGACCTCCAACAACCACAACCATCTTCCTTTGGGCTAGGTATGACTCCAACCAGTGGAGAGTTTTCCCCTTGATTCCCATTGGCTCCAGCTTTGCTAGGGCTTCTTGATACCACACTCGGTCAAATGCTGCCTTGATGTCAAGGGCAGTCACTCTTACCTCACCTTGGGAGTTCAGCTCTTTTGTCCATGTTTGAGCCAAGGCTGTAATGAGGTCAGGAGCTGAGTGGCCTTGGCGGAACCCAAACTGGGTATCAGCGAGCAGGTTATTGTTCAGCAAGTGCCGCTTGATAGCATTGTTGATGACCCCTTCCATTACTTTACTGATGATCAAGAGTAGACTGATGGGGCGGTAATTGGCCATGTTGGATTTGTCCTACTTTTTGTGTACAGGACATACCTGGGCAATTTTTCACATAGCCGGGTAGATGCTTGGTTGGCGGCTTGGCTAGGGGCGCGGCATATTCTGGAGCACAAGTCTTCAGTACTATTGCCGGAATGTTGTCGGGGTCCATAGCCTTTCTGCTATCCAGAGCCTTCAGCTGTTTCTTGATAACATGTGGAGTGAATCAAATTGGTTGAAAACTGGCATCTGTGACGCTGGGGACCTCCGGAGGTGGCTGAGATGGATTATCCACTTGGCACTTCTGGCTGAAGATTGTTGCGAATGCTCCAGCCTTATCTTTTGCACTGATATGCTGGGCTCCCCCATCATTGAGGATTGGGATATTTGTGGTGCCTCCTCCTCCAGTGAGTTGTTTAATTGTCCACCACCATTCACAACTGGATGTGGCAGGACTGCAGAGCTTAGATCTGATCCGTTGGTTGTGGGATCGCTTAGCTCTCTCTATCACTTGCTGCTTATGCTGTTTGAAACACAAGTAGTCCCGTGTTTTAGCTTCACTAGGTTGACACCTCATTTTTAGGTATGCCTGGTGCTGCTCCTGGCATGCCCCAAGAGCCGACAGAAAATCAAAGAGGCTGGCAGTTCTCCAGTGCAAGCAGTGTCACTGGGAACATGACCACGGCTGGTACTGTAATGTGGCCTGCGCAGAGGATTTGTAATGGAGTTTCAGGAATAAGGTAAGTTGTATGGGTTCGCTGGGGCCAGATAGGGAGACTCTGTTGAAGGGGGTTGGTGGATTCTGGGGATTAGTATTTAAGTTGGGCAGGGGTCTTCACCTGTGGACAGCCCTTGCCCCTAGCAGGTCTATCCATTGGGCATGGACTGCCTAGGTAGAATGGATCCCCCCAGCTACGCTGCAGACAAAGCTGCCAGTGTTTACCTGGCAGCCTGCCATATGTCAGGGCCTCCACTGACCCCTGGTCACAATAAGAGCAGAAATTTGATTAATTAAAATCCTGGAATTGTTACAAAATAGAAGGAGGACATTCAGCCCATCGTGTCTGCACTGCCCCTCGGAATGAGCAATTCACCTACTGCCATTCCCCCACCTTCTCCCTGTAACATTGCACATTCTTCCTTTTCAGATAACAGTCTAATTCCCTTTTGAAAGTCTCGATTGAACCTGCCTCCACCTCTCGGACTGTGCATTCCAGACATGAACACTCACTGTGCGAGAAAAGTTTTTCCTCATGTCACTTTTGCTTCTTTTGCCAATTACTTTAAATTTGTGCCCTCTCATTCTCCATCATTTCACGAGTGGGAACAGTTTCTCCCTATCTACTCTGTGCAGACTCCTCATAATTTTGAATACCCCCATCACATCTCCTCTCACCATTCTCTTCTCCAAGGAAAACAGTCCCAACTTCTCCAGAAGAAGCACTGTCACCTGATTTGTAAGAAAGGATACACTTGATTGGAGGCATTACAGTGAAGGTTCAGTAGATTTGTCCCCAGGATGAGAGTGTTGTCATATAATGAGAAGCTTAGGAAATTGTGCCTCTACTGTCTGGAGATTAGAAGAATGAAAGACAATCTCATTTAAACATACAAGATTCTGAAGGGAATTGACAGGGTAGACACTGAGAGACTGTTTCCCCTGGCTGGGGAATCTACAACATGGGGCACAGTCTCAGGTAAAGGGAGGTGCTGATCATTTGGGACTGAGATTTGGAGAAATTACTTCACTGAAAGGGTTGCAAACCTTTGGAATTCTCTGCCCAAGAAGATTATGGGTGTGCTATCATTGAATATGTTCAAGGCTGAGATAGACAGATTTTTGCTCTCTCAAGGAATCAAGGGATATAGAAAGTTGGCAGGAAAATGGATTTGAAGTCGAAGGTCAGCCATAGTTGTATTGAATGGCGGAGCAGGCTCGACAGTCCCTATAGTGCAATCCTGCTCTTATTTCTTATGTTCTTATGTCACACAGCCACCAGCAGTTATTGGCACAGTATGTGTTTTAGGGAGTAGTATAGATTCAAGATCAACACGTGATAAGCCATCAGGCACGATTGGGCTGCAGCCAGGCTAACTGTGCATCAGCTCGCTGAAGGGTGCGGTCAGAAATGAGTTCTGTTGTAGAGGACTCCAATGAGGATTTTGATGGGGCAGCATACAGGAGTGATGAGCATGCACACAGAGATGCTTGAAGCGTTGAAGGCCTGCCGCAGAGCCTGCTGCCGCTACCAAGGAACATGGAGTTTGGGGACCATTCTTTCCAGAGCGGAATGGTGGCAACTCAAAGATAGCTCTGGTAGACCCAGGCATGGTACAGCATCTGGTGGTCTCAGTTTTCATTGATGCACAGACAGAAGCTACCCAACGCCTGAGTGCTGCTGTGGAATCTCAGACTGAAGTCATGCAAGAGCAGCCTTCTCCCATGCACACTCAGACAGCTGCCATCATGGTTATGGATCTCAGTGTTCAAATGGGCACACTGGTTCTCACAGTAGCCCAGCAATGTGTACTCCAGCAGCTGACTGGAATTGCTGAAGCACCACCCAGGGCAAGTTAACAGTGTCTTTGTGGTAGAAGAACTTGCTTCCATCTTTCAGGATAACAGCATTCATTTTTCCAACACAGTCACTACGCTATTACCCCTGCTGATGCCTCTCAGGCAGTCAGCCCAGACTCCTGCCCTCAATGCTGAGATGGGGCAGTTTGAAGCAGGGCCCTTAGGCCCAGAGGTGCTCGAGGTCGACCTGAAAGGCTATCTGCAGACTCCTCCACTGAAAGTCAGCAGCCACTAAGCAACTACAAGGGTAGCACTGTGAAGGAGCACCCACAAGCAAGGGAAGACAGGCACTAAGAAAATGCACAAGGGTAAATAGTTAACTTTTTTCTGTATTATTGAAAGTATTGATCGATAAACTTATTATGCTAATTTTTCTTTGTGGTTTTATTTCTTTCAGAATTTTGGACAAGTGATCGCTACAATTTTTCAGAAACTTTTAAAAGTTGTCAGTTTAAATTTGATTCAGATACAGATTAAATAATGGTGCCTCGAGGTATAATTTTGCCTTGCTTCGTATTCTATGGGGGTGGTGTGCAGGTGCTGCCCATGGTAATGAATGCATATTCAAACGTGAATGTTTAAGACAGAGTGTGAACAGAACCTACAAGGTCCAAAATGGCAGATTGGGCACCAATTCAGTTAGATGGTGAGTAGGTCACTCAGCCCCTAAAGCCTGCTCAAACATACGATAAGATCGTGGCTGATCTGATGTGGCACACCACTTTCCTATCTTTCCCCTATATTCTTTGACTCCCTTGTTGAACAAAAATCTATCTAACTCAGTCTTGAATATATTCAATGACCCACTCTCCACGGCCTAGTGGTAAAGAGAATTCTACAGAATATCAACTTTCTGAGAGAAAAAAATTCTCCTCATCTCAGTCTTAAATGGGAGAACTTAATTTATAACCTGTGTCCCCCTGGTTATAGACTCCCCGACAAGGGGAAACATCCTCTCAGCATCCACTTTGTCAAGTCTCCTCGGGATCTTACACGTTTCAATAAGATTACATCTCATTCTTTTAAACTCCAATGGGTATAAGCCCAACCTGCTCAACCTTTCCTCAAACGACAATCTCTTCATCCTAGTCAGCCTAGTGAACCTTCTCTAAACTGTTTATAACGTAATTATATCCTTTCTTAAGTAAAGAGATGAAAACTGTACACAGTACTCTGGATGCAGTCTCACTAATGCCCTGTACAGCCATAGCAACAATTCTCTACTTTTATATTCTATTCCCCTTGTATAAACACCAATATTCCATTTGCTTTCCAAATCACTTGCTGTACCTGTATACTAACCTTTCATGATTCATGTACAAGGGCACCCAGATCCCTTTGTACCGTAGAGCTCTGCAATCTCTCTCCATTAAAATATATTGATTTTCTATTTTTCCTGCCAAAGTGGACACGTTCACACCTTCCCACCATTATATTCCATCTGCCAAATTTTTGCCCACTCACTTAAATTATATAAATCCTTTTGTAGACTCTTTACGTCCTCTTGACAACTTACCTTCCTATCTATCTTTGTGTCATTGGCAAATTTAACTACTGTACATTCGAGCCCTTCATCCTTGTCATTGATATAGATTGTAAATAGTTGAGGCCCCAGTTCTGATCCCTGTGGCACTCTACTGCTTATAGCTTGCCAACCCAAAAATGATCCCACAATCCTTACGCTCTGTTTCCTGTTAGCTAAACAATCCTCTATCCATGCTAATATGTTACCTCTACACCATTATGTGTAGCAACCATTGATGTGGCACCTTATCAAATACCTATTGGAAATCCAAGTACACCACATCTACAAGTCCTCCTTTATCCATGCTGCTTGTTACTTCTTCAAAGAAATCTGATGTATTGGCAAAACATGATGCTTGGCAGCTAACCCTTCCCTGGTGCATTGTCCATGACAACACCTCTACCAATCAGAGTCCACTTGCCAACCAATCGGTACCCTCTTATCGTGGAGTATAAATTGTTGTTCCCTTTAAGATTTGGTATTCTTATGAATCTGTCCTGAGTTCAAGATGAAAGCTTCAACAGCATGACTCTATTTTCAGCAATACCCAAGTTCTGTTCAACCAAACCATTATATTTTTATTCATTCTTTGCCGGTTTCTAAAATCTATCCAATCAGCTGACCTACCACTTGTTCTGAGATAGGTCCTTCTATCTTGGACTCTGGGTGTGGGACTTGGTTCTTAGACAAATTATAGACATACTCTGGTATCTGCTGAACACTTGTTTATTAATATTACAGCTAATCAGGTTACAGAGTAGGCATGTTTCCCCTAGACATGATTCAAACCTCCCTCGAAAGAGAGTCTAACACATGACTGACTGATGTCAGTTGTATATCATCATCTATGTCATACATTAACATATTCCATCTGTTAACCCTTTATACTACACCTTCCCCCGAGTATACTATCCTACTTTTTTTAACAATAACATGAAATTATGGGCAGAACCTTGCCCTTGGTAGGCAGGCTCGGCGGGGGCAGTCAGGAAGCCAACTGCTGCCCGCAATCGGGACTGTGCCATGATTTTGCGCTGGCAGGCCAATTAAGGCCCACCCAGCATGAAACGCGAGTGGCAGCGCTGAGCGCTGCCTATGCTGGGGGGGGGAGGAAGACAGCATGCCGAGCATGAACTTTGCGCATGCGCGTGAGTGAGCGCTTCATTATCTCCCTGAGGCACAGTGCTGCCTCAGGGAGATGAAGCGCTGTTAAAAAAAGAAAATGAAACAAAAAATGTAATAAAACATGTCCTCTCATGTGACTCTGTCACATCAGCTGGAACATGCTGTTAATTCAATTTTAAAACTTTTATTTTATCTGTATTTGCTTTAGGAAACCTTATCTTGCCCGTGGATGAGGTTTCCAAAAAAATGCAGGGGCCGCTTGGTGAAAAATTTAAGCTAATTGATTACTTAATGGCCTTAACAGGCCTTTTAATTGTCAGCGGGCTTGTTGCCGACTCTGGCACACACCCACCGACAGAACTATTGTGTGACTGCGCGTTGACGTTGGCATGCTCGACCGAAGTCAATGAGCGTCATTTCTGCCCAATGTCTTTAACTATTTACTTTACATTTCTGTAACTCCCTGCTTTATAAATATAGGTTGTAGCCAAATCCAGCACCTACTCTTCCCCTCCCCATGTCTTAGTCCTGGGGGATTCAATCTTCCTCAGTATTCTTGAGCCTTAGGGAAGATGTCTTAATGCATGAGGGCTTTCTTCTTCATCTGGTAGGACATCATCATCTGCAGAATAGGACAACATTTTATCAGCATTGCTCTCAGCATAGCTTGAAAGCTGAGTGTAGGTTGCAGAATGACTGAACTGTAAGGACAACAAAGACTTTTCAATGAAAGACTGATCCAAAAGAGAAGACTGAAGAGAATCAACCTTTGGACCCTCTGGGACTAGAAGAGAAGAACTCAGGACACCCAGGGGAACTTGTTACTCCCTTGAAGGACTCTGTGAAGAAGCTTCAAAAGAGGATGATCTTTAACTCCAAGGAAGACTGCCAAAGCTATATCACCGACTGCTGTAACAAAGACTGAAAATGCATTGAAGAACTGAGATTTCAATGAACTTAGATGACAAAGGAAAACAATGACCAACTTCCTGTAAGACTGTCAGGAAAAGAGGAACAGTTGATTTCCCAATTATATTGTGGGAGGACTGTCTACTTTCTACAGGCAGCGATAAGAGATCCACAGTTCTCTATGTATGAGGTTGCTCCACTATGGGCAATGGGAAGAATTGCTGAGGATATGGAGATAAGACAGCATCATCTGCTGTAATGAGACAAATTTCCTCTAGACAATCTACTCCGGGACAAGATTGCTGTATAGGATTCTGCAACTTCAGAAGTACTAAAGATTCTCACCAGCTTCGGTGCTGACCTCCAGTTCTGAAGAGAAGAAGACTTTTGGCTGGGACTGAAGTGTGGGTAACAATTGACTTTCACTCTGGGAAGGTACCAGCTTTTTAGCAGTGTGACCCTTTATGGACTCTGATCTGGACTCAGGCAAAGCATCCTCTCTGTATGATTCTTCATGGACAACAGGAGATGGACAAGGCAATACATTGGTAGCTTCAGCGGAGCTAAGGTCTGAATGCTGCTCAGCCTCTTAAAGCACAGCTGATTCTTCTAAATATACAACACAGACTTCCTAAAGTTCATCCATCAAATTGAAAGATAAATAAATCTCTAGGACCTCAACCTCCAAGAGATCACTCAGTGCTGCAATGGAGTCTTCCTCGTAATTCTCTAGGAAAAGCCAATTCAGGTCCAGCAGGTCATCATGGGGATGGACACCATCTGCTGCAGTATCATAGAATCATAGAGTCAGCCTGAAGAAGGGTCATCCGGACTCAAAATGTTAACTCTGTTTCTCTCTCCACAGATGCTGCCAGACCTGCTGAGTTTTTACAGCATTTACTGTTGCTATCCCAGCTAGGTGTCCGCCCATCAACGGTTTTCAGGGAGGTACAGAGCGACCTCATGTTGGCGCACAAGCTGCCTGTCATCTCTGCAGGCTCTTCTCAGGGTGCTCTGGATGATGGCAGCAGCTCCTCCGCACCTCCGCCAGTGACCTTGGCATCTGATGAGGCTGTGATGACTGGGGAGAAGCCAGCCGTGGCACTGGCCACTCCCTTCTAGCGGGGCCAGCACAGGCTCCACTGACCAGAGGATGACCGCCAAGGTGATCAAGGCCAACAAGACAGCAGAGTCTGCAGGCTGTCTCCAATGCCGGTGCCAGCGAGAGGGGGACACCAAGACGTAGCACTCACAAACGTAAGTTAAAGGCACCATGAGCGCAAGAGGGACAGGTGATGGGTGATTTTATGTTCATTTATGTTTAGAGTTATAGAGTCATAGAGGTCTACAGCACAGAAAAAGGCCCGATGGCCCATCGATTCTGCACCGGTCAAACAAGTATCTAACTATTCTAATCCCATTTTTCAGCACTAGGCCATAGCCTTGTATGCCATGGCATCGCAAGCGCACATCCAAATACTTCTTAAATGTTACGAGGATTTCTGCCTCTACCACCCTTTCAAGCAGTGAGTTCCAGATTTCCAGAATCCTCTGGGTGAAAAAAATCTTCCTCACATCCCTTCTAAACCTCCTGCCCCTTACCTTAATTCTATGACCCCTGGTCATTGATCCCTCTATCAAGAGGAAAAGTTCTTTCCTGTCTACCCTAGCTATGCCCCTCATAATTTTATACACCTCAATCATGTCCCTCCTCAATCTCCTCTGCTCCAGGGAAGATAACCCCAGTCTATCCAATCTCTCCTCATAACTAAAACTCTCCAGCCCAGGCAACATCCTGGTAAATCTCCTCTGCACTCTCTCTAGTGCAATCACATCCTACCCACAATGTGGATTCCAGAACTGCACGCAATGCTCTATCTGTGGCCTAACCAGCGTTTTATACAGTTCCAGCATAACCTCCCTGCTCTTATGTTCTATGCCTCAGCTAATAAAGGCAAGAATCCCATAAGCGTTCTTAACCACCTTATCTACCTGTCCCGCTACCTGAAGGGACCGGTGGACATGCACACCAAGGTCTCTCTGATCCTTGGTATTTCCCAGGGTCCTACCATTCATCGTGTATTCCCATGCCTTGTTTGTCCTGCCCAAGCGCATCACCTCACACTTATCCGGATTAAATTCCATTTGCCACTGATCAGCCCATCTGACCAGCCAGTCTATAACCTCCTGTAACCTAAGGCTATCCTCCTCACTATTTACCACCCCACCATTTTTCGTGTCAACCGTGAACTTACTGATCAGCCCTCCTACATTTAAGTCTAAATCGTTTATATATAGCACAAACAGCAAGGGACCCAACACCGATCCCTGTGGAATCCCACTAGACACAGGCGCCCAGTCACAAAAACACCCCTCGACCATGACCCTCTGCTTTCTGCCACTCAGCCAATTCTGGATCCAATTTGCCAAATTATCTTGGATCCCATGGGCTCTTACCTTCGTTAACAGTCTCCCATGCGGGGCCTTATCAAAAGCCTTGCTGAAGTCCAAGTAGACTACGGCAAATGCATTGCCCTCATCTACACACCTGGCCACCTCTTCAAAAAATTCAATCAAATTGGTCAGACATGACTTCCCCATAACAAAACCATGCTGACTGTCCTTGATTAATCCCTGCCTCTCCAAGTGTAGATTAATTCTGTCCATCAGAATTGCTTCCAATAGTTTCCTCACCATTGAGGTTAGACTGACTGGCCTGTAGTTCCCTGGTTTACCCATTCCTCCCTTCTTGAATAACGGTACCTCATTGGTTGTCCTCCAGTCCTCTGGCACTCTTCTGTGGCCAGAGAGGTATTGAAAATTTTTGCTGGTGCCCCTACTATCTCCTCCCTTGCCTCATTCATCAGCCTGGGATACATTTCATCCAGGCCTGAAGATTTACCTGATTTTAAGCCTGCCAGACCACTTAGAACCTCCTCCCTTTCTATGTTAATTTCTTTAATTATATTAATGTGCTTCTGCCTGATTTCCGTACCCATGTTGGCCCTCTCACTTGTGAACACCGACACAAAGTATTCATTTAGAACCCTACCTATGTCTTCCGGCTCCACACACAAATTACCACTATGGTCCTTAATGGGCCCTACTCTTTCCCTAGTTATCCTCTTACTCTTAATGTACTTGTAAAATAACTTTGGGTTTTCCTTTATTTTACCTGCCAATGTTTTCTCATGCCCCCTTTTTGCTCTCCTAATTTCCTTTTTAAGTTCCCGCCTACACATTCTATACTCCTCTAGGGTTTCTGCCGTTTTGAGCCCTCGGTATCTGCCATAAGCCTCCCTTTTTCTCTTTATCCTACCTTGTATATCCCTCAAAACACAGAGTTTCCTGGATTTGTTGGTCCCACCCTTTATCTTTACTGGAATATGTTGGCCCTGTACACTCCCTATTTCCCACTGCTCTGACGCAGTTTTACCTAAAAGTAGTTGCTCCTAGTCTGCTCTGGCCAAATCATATCTGACCTCATTAAAATTGGCCTTCCCCTAATTTAGAATTCTAATTTCTGGCCCATCCTTGTCCTTTTCCATAACAACCTTGAATCTAATGGAGTTATGATCTATCTGCAAAATGCTCCCCCACTGATACCTCTACCACTTGCCTGGCTTCACTCCCTAATATTACGTCCAAGACCGCCCCTCCCTCATAGGACCTTCTATGTACTGGCTTAAAAAGCTCTCCTGGTTGCAATTTAAGAATTCCGCTCCATCTAAACCTATCATACTACGATTAACCCAGTTAATGTTGGAGAAGTTGAAGTCCCCCATGAGTACTACCCTATTATTTTACACTTCTCTAAAATTTGCCTTCATATCTGCTCTTTTTTTGCTCTTTGACTGTTTCGAGGCTTTTTGTTTTTTGTTTTTAAGTTCTACCCATATGGCCAAATTTGAAGAGCCTTCTAAGATGTCATCCCTCCTTACTGCTGTCATTGATTCCTTGATCAATATTGCAATACCCCATCCTCTTATACCTCTCTCCCTGTCTCGCCTGAAGACCCTATATCCTGGAATATTGAGCTGCCAATCCTGCCCATCTCTCAACCATGGGCAGGATTGGCAGCTCTCAACCCTTAATGGGCGGGCGGGCCCTGCCGCCATTTTAAGTGGGCAGGCCAATTAAGGCCCACCCAGCAGGCTGCTCAACGGGAAGCACGATTCGCTTCCTGTGTGGGGGGTGGGGGATTCTCCAACTGTCAGAGTGTGCTCTTTCATGCATGCACGCGAAAGAGCGCACATCTCCCTGAGGCAAAGTGCTGCCTCAGGGAGATCGCTGAAAGGCTGGCAAATGTAAAAATTAGAGCAATAAAAAATTCATTACCATGTCCTCCTCATGTGAAAATGTCACACAAGATGGGACATGTTAATGAAATGAACGAAAACTTTATTAAACGTTTTTAAAGCCGCTATCAACCTCATCCTGCCACTGGATGAGGTTTGTAAAAAAATCACCTACCCACCTGCCCGTTGGGCCCGTGCGTCGAGCCGAAGTTTGCACAGGCCCTTCAAAATCGTCGACAATTGGCAAGTTAAGGGCCTTAATGAGGCCTTTAAATAATGGTGAGTGCACGTCCCGCTGCATAGCGTGCCCACCGACCGAAATATCGTGATGCCGCGTGCTGACATCGGGACGCTAGTGTGACATCAGCGCGCGGCATTTTCTGCGTTGACGTGCGGGCTCCGACACCCTCACACCAGCCAAAAAATTCTGCCCCATGTCACTGTGACAACAATGACATCATACTTCCACATTTAATTTGTGCCCTTAACCTTAACTTGTGCCTTATTTGTCAGACTCCTTACATTAAAATAAATACCATCCAACCTTGCCAAACTCCCTTGTGCCTTAGCTGACCTATAATTTCTATGCCTTCCAGACTCACTTGCTCTCTCTTCTAATTTTGGCTGTGCATCTCCCCCTGCTGAACCTCCTCTCAGGACCCCATCCCCCTGCCAAGTTAGTTTCAACCCTCCCCAACAGCACTAGCAAACCTCCCTGCAAGGATGTTGGTCCCATTCCGGTTCAGGTGCAACCCGTCCACCTTGTACAGGTCCCACTGCCCCCAGGCATGTTCCCAATGTCCCAGAAATCTAAATCCCTCCCTCCTGCACCATCTCTCAAGCCATGCATTCATCTGGTCTAACCTCCTATTTCTATACTCACTAGCACGTGGCACCGGAAGTAATCCAGAGATTACTACCTTTGAGGTCCTGTTTTTTAATCTGCTTCCTAGCTCCCTAAATTCTGCTTGCAGGACGTTATCCCCCTTTCTACGTATGTCATTGGTACCAATATGTACCACAATCTCTGCCCTCCCCCTTTAGAATGCCCTGCAGCCGTTCAGTGACATCCTTGACCCTGGCACCAGGGAGGCAACATACCATCCTGGAGTCATGTCTACAGCCGCAGAAATGCCTGTCTGTTCCCCTTACTATTGAGTCTCCTATGGCAATTGCTCTTCCCTTCTTTTTCCTCCCCCGCTGTGCAGTTGAGCCACTCACAAAGCCACGAGTGTGGCTGCACGCCCCAGCAGAACCGTCACTCTCACTGTTTTCCAACACAGAAAAACGGTTCTCAAACGAGATGCACCCTGGGGATTTCCTGACTACCTGCCTGACACCTTTCTTCTGACTGATGGTCACCCATTCCCTCTCCGTCGACACTTCTGTAAGCTGTGGGGTGACCATGTCTAAAAACGTGCTATCCACGAAACTCTCAGCCTCGCGGATGCACCTCAGTGCCTCCAGCTGCCACTCAAGCTCCAAAACCCGGAGTTCAAGCAGCTGCAGCTGGTGGCAACTCCTGCACACGTGGTCAATCAGAGCGCAAGGAGCATCCAAGGCTTCCCACATGTTGCAGGCGGCACATAACACAGGACTGAGCTGTCCTGCCATGCCTCTAGTTGACAAAAAATCCTTACTTTAAGTTAAATACAGTAAGAAAAAATGTTGAATTATTTATGTACTTTAAATGAAAACTAGAACTCTTACCTTTCCTTAGCTTCATCTATTTCAAACTGGAGAAAAAACTGGAGAAAAGCACTTACTCATGTATCACCAATCAGCTCTCACCTTTGTGCTGACATCACATTTTGAAGCATCCCCACCCTCATGCTGGTTCTGATCTCTCCGCTGCTCTCTCGCGCTGTCTTGTTATGTCACTCTTGTTATTTTCAAGAAGAACTGACTGCAGGACAATCCCCAGCCATCATATATTGGTCTGGGAATGAAGACCAGAGAGGTTTATGTAAATAGCTTGGAATTGTCAAAATGAGATAAATTTTGTTTTTGTTGTCATGGCCTGAGTATGCTTCACCTTTTTATTTTATTGGTGCAGGGTATGCCTGTATGTAATGCTGGACATAAGTGGCTCTGAAATTTATTGCATAGGCACTGAGTGTTATTTGTGTTCAAATGAAAGGCTCCTTTCAGACATCAGGGATGGAGGAGGCAGCAGTGGCATGTGGTTGAAGCTGATCTTTGATAGCCTAGGTGAAGGAGCGTTGGATTAAGGTGTCACTGTCTCCCTGGGGGTTATTGAGGTCTGGCTCCACACCGTCAGTGTTCTCCTCACCATGCTCATCTTTGGACTCACTACTGGACTCATCATCTGTGGCCTGTGCAGCTGTGTCAAGATCCTCTTCCTCCAATGGGTGCCCCCTTGCTAGTGCCAGATTGTGGAGAGTGCATGGGGTGTCCACCCCCACAGTCAGAGCTGATCTCAGGCCCAATCATCTGACAAATGGAGGTCACAGCCTCCCTTGAGAGGCAGAGTCTCCTTCGGCATGCACCTCAGACATATTGAGGTATCTGCATCGCTGCCTGTAAACCCTGGCAGCAGGATGGTGGCATCTTCTGCGCCCCATCTGCCTTGGACTACCTGCTGACCCTGCGCCCCTTGTGCCTGCGCCTCTCCTTCCACAGGACGCTCCCCTGGAAGCTGCATTAGGACACCTGGCATCCTCTCCCTACTGTCCCTCTCTTCCTCCTCAGAGGAGGTGCCTCCAGCAGAGACCACAATTCCCATTACCAGGGTAAGGGAAGGCTATCTGATACCTGGAAGGGTCCACATGGTCTGACTCCTCGGGGCCTGGCAAACAGCAATGAGTCCTGAAATTAAGCCTGGAAATGCGAAGAAAGAAGTTCTGAATAGAGATGAAGTTGCCAAGTGCCAATAAGCAACCAGCTGCAATCTTCAAAATTGCTCACCCTGGCAATGCTGCTGACTCTTTGTATCCTGCCCTTGGATGAGGTTTGTGAAAATGTCGGGTGGCCAACTGCCTGTTTTGCCTATGCAACGAGTAGAAAATCACATGGGCAACATAAAATTACAGTCAGTTAGACTGGTAAGGGCCTTAAGTGGCCTGTTAATTAATGGCGGGTGCCACTCCAGTACCCGCGCATACCCGCCGACTGAAATATCGCGCGATTGCACAATGACATCAGGATGCTCACCTGACATCACCCAGCGCTATTTTCCTCCCATTCAGGTTGGGTGCGTACCCGCCCATGGGATCAAAAGTTCTGCCCATGGTCAATTCACCCACCCTGCAGCCCACTCTTGTCCAGACATGCTGTAAGAAGCTCAAATCTGATGAACAACTGCAAGGGCTAAGGTTCCTCCACTTTTACCTTCTTGATTCCCAAACCTGCCTCCCTCGCCGCCACAACATCCTATCCCTGAGCACGGATCAAATCAGAAGATGCTGGCCTAAACAGTGTGACTACCTTCTGGAACGAGGGGTCCGAGCAACTTTTCCCATCCCTGATGCAGCACAGAGTCTGAGGCTTGGTCTGCAGCTCTTTAACTCTGAGCAGAAGTTCATCGAGCTGCAAACATAATTGCCGTGGATCATACTGGTGTCCATTGATTATGTTTATGATCTAATTAACTAAATAATTCATTACTTTCTTAACTAAATTGTGCATATATTCTTATTATTTCAATTAATGCTATACTTGCCCCAAACCTAATTCTCCAGTTTAGATAAGAGAAAAAAAGAAAATATTCTAACCAATCACTTACTGTCTTCCCTATTACATCACCCTTCAATTTTCCTTGAATGCAGACATTCCAGTCTGAACCAACAGACCAACTTTGCTCTTTAAAATCTCACCGCTGTCTCACTGCTCCCCCTCAGACTCACTCTTTGAACTCTCACCAGTGTACCACTGCTCCCTCTCAAACTCACTCTTTAAACTCTCACCGCTGTCTCACTGCTCCCTCTCAAGCTCACTCTTTAAACTCTCACCGCTGTCTCACTGCTACCTTTCAGACTTGCTCTTTAAACTCTCACCACTGTCCCACTGCTGCCTCTCAGACTCACTCTTTAAAATCTCACCAATGTCCCACTGCTGCCTCTCAGACTCACTCTTTAAACTCTCACTGCCTTCTCACTGTTCCCTCTCAGACTCATTGAAGTGGTATGTATTTTTAAGAGAATGTAGTTTGTTGACCATGTGACTGTATCGATCAATCACTACACAGCATGGACTTCTTGGGTAACTGTAGGTCTAGAGCTGGAAGTGATTAAAGAAACACACATTGTGTTAGTGCTCTGTTCTTACTTCCATAAATCACTAATGTTCTCTGCTTATATTGTTTCAAGCACCAACTAGTGTGTTAATATGAAGCGCGCAGCTCACGTTCGCTAGACAAAGCCAACCTGGTAACCAAAAACATAAAACTGGTGATGAGGATAAACCAGATCAATTGACGGCAATCAAGAAAGCCTCAGTAAGCCTGCTTCGTTACTTCATCACTACCTTGAAAGCTGTTTGAAAGCTCAATCTCCTTAGTTATCGAGTATTGTGCGGTTTGAGCATCTTGAACCTTTTAACCCCATTTCCGATGACTGGTTTCATTACATCAAACGCTTAGCGTTCTTCTTTACTGCTAACAACATCAATGGGGAGGACAAGAAGAAAGCGATTCTTTTGCCCACATGTGGAAGCAAAACGCATGGGCAGATCCGCAGCCTCATGTCACCTAACACCCCCGATACGAAGGCTTTCGATGAGTTAGTAAACATTATTAAAAACCACCTGGAGCCAAAGCCCTCAGTCACTATGCAGCGTTTTAAATTCAATTCGAGGAACAGGTTTCCAGGAGAGACAATCGCTGGCTATGTAGCTGCTTTAAAGGGATTAACAGAATATTGTGAGTTCAGAACTTCAGTTAATGACATGTTGAGAGACTGATTGATATGCGGAATCGGGGATGATGCTATTCAAAAGCGATTTCTATCTGAAACTGATCTAGACTTCAGTAAAGCATTAGTTGGCAACAGCCATGGAGAGCGCTGTTAGAGGCTCAGAGGCAATAAACAATACACAAAATGGCGCCATCCATCGTGTAGGGCGGGAAGGGCCGGTACCAAAAGGCACAAAAACGTCGGAGTCCGCAGGAAGACGGGAAACGCCCACTATGTACAGACCATTGAAGAACAACAGTACTACAGTGAAAACCCACAACATTATTGAGAGAAATACATCCAGGCTGCCTGCAGGCAATCAACAGTTCAGAAATATCGAATGCTTTTTCTGGCATTGCAATGGTCAAATAATGCGGCACTGTCAAGATAGACCGAGGCAGCGTTTTAAAAACAAAGGTAGAAATCACGAAATCTATCTCATTGAAGAACCAGAGGAAGCAGAATCTGACATCTATTCATTATACATGGGGAGGCAATAGCATAGTGGTATTATTGCTACGCTAGTAACCCCAGAGAGCCTGGATAATGTTCTGGGGACCTGGGTTCAAATCCTGACACAACAGATGGTGAAATTTGAATTCAAAACAAAAAATCTGGAATTATAAGTCTGATGATAACCACAAAAACCATTGTTGATTATTGTAAAAGTCCATCTGGTTCACTAGTGTCCTTTAGGGATGGAAATCTGCTGTCTATAACTGGCCTGGCTTACATATGACTCCATACCCACAGCAATGACTCTTAAATGAGTTCAGGATGGGCTGGCCTAGCCAGCAACTCCCACGTTCAATGAATTAAAAAAATGCAACCTTAAAGTGGGTAGAATTGAACCAAAACAGGTAGTCATTGGAGTCAATGAACAACCCATCGAGGTGGAGGTCGATACTGGGGCATCAATGTCTGTCATAAAAGAAAATGCGTTCAGACACTTGAATAAAGAAGTCCTTCTTTTAAGTTTGGAATTGGGCACTAAATTAAAAACATATATGGGCAAAGAGTTAAGAGTGAAAGGGATATGTCTAGTCCTGGTGCAGTATGGGGATCAGTCTGAAAATTTACCCCTTATAATAATAGCTGGGCTGGGCCCCAGTTTAATTGGTCGCAACTGGCTCAAAAATATTAAATTGCAATGGGCCGAGATTTTTCAAATCAGAATGAGAAACTTATAAGAATTGTTACAAAAGTACACTTCCATCTTCAGTGACGAGCTAGGAAGGATTTGTGAGTTACAAACCTAAATCCACATAGAACGCCAGACCAGTCCTTTATGCTCTATGGGACAAGGTCGAGACCAAGGTAAACAGGCTGGAAAAGTTGGGTATCTTACAACTGGTGCAATTTTCCAAGTGGGCGGCACCCATAGTACCTCAACTGAAGCCAGACCAAAGTGTTTATTAATGCGGTGACCATAAGTTAACTGTAAAGAGAGTGGCCAAACTTGATAGCCACCCGATACAGATGATTGACGGATTATATTTGAAATTGGCAGGGAGCAGCACATATTCAAAACTCGACATGAGCCACGCCTACCAGCACGTAGAGTTGGAAGAGGCTCTCAGGAATTTGTGACCATCAATACACATCAAGGATTGTATCAATATACTTGACTACCCTTTGAGGTCTCATCAGCGTGTGCTATTTTCCAGCGTACCATGGAAAATCTACTTCAGGGACTGCCCCATGTCGTTGTTTATCTGGATGATGTCTTAGTCACTGGACAAACTGACGAAGAACACTTAGCTAATTTGGAGGAGGTGCTGAAATGCTTCTCACAAGTGGGGATGCACTTGAAGCGAGAAAACTGTCTTTTCCAAACCAAAGAGATAGTTTACTTGGGCCATAAGGTCGACGTGCAGGGCCTGTATCTCGTGGAAGAAAAGGTCAAGGCTGTGCGCGAGGCACCTGCACCGAGAAACACTACAGAACTAAAGGCCTTCTTAGGCATGATAAACTATTATGGGCGATTTCTCCCAAATCTATCAACCGTACTGGCTCCATTATACACATTGCTTAAAAAAAACAATAAATGGATTTGACAAGCTCCGCACCAGGAGGCTTTTCTGAAGGTAAAGCAATTGTTAAGATCATTGGCCCTACTGGTCCACTTTTACCCAAAGAAAGAATTGATTTTAAGTTGTGACACATCCTCTTATGAAGTAGGGGCTGTACTTTCACATCAGTTGGCAGATGGCTCCGATCGGCCCATTGGTTATCCGCCTCACACGCTCAGTGCTGCAGAGCAACAATATTCCCAAATTGAGAAGGAGGATTTGCCTGTTGTGTTTGGCATTCGGAAATTCCATCAGTACCTCCATGGTGGCCATTTTCACATTATATCTGACCACAAGCCTCTGCTGGGATTATTTGGAGAGGATAAGACAATACCCTCCATAGCATCTACTCGCGTTCAGAGGTGGGCACTCATATTGGCTGCTTACGAATACACTTTTATTCACCAATCAGGAAGCCAGATCCCACATGCTGACGCGCTGAGCTGCCTCCCCTTGCCAGGTAACAATGTAAAGATTCCAATTCCCCAGGAACTTGTCTTAGTACTGAATATTTTGGATTCCTCCCCTGTCCAGGCCAAACAAATCCATGAGTGGACAAGCCGAGATCCACTTTTATCTCACGTCCAGGAGCAGGTCTTGAATGGATGGTCAGGCGAGCCAAAGTCTGATGACATGAAGCCCTATTTCAATTGCAGATATGAGCTCACCTGCCAGTATGGCATATTGCTCTGGGGAGCAAGGGTTATCGTGCCCCTGGGAGAATGCCATTACTGGCCGAATTATATAGCGCTCATCCTGCCATTAGTAGGATGAAGATGCTCGCGTGCAGCTACTTGTGGTGGTCAAGGATGGACGTGGACATTGAAATCCTAATCAAAAGTTGTCTTCAATGCCAGCAGGTACAAAAGCTACCCCTCGAACTCCATTGTACCCCTGAGAATGGCCGGGGCGGCCATGGGTGCATCTCCACGTTGACTACGTGGGGCCCTTCTTGGGCACGATGTTCCTTTTACTAATGGATAATTTACTAATATTTTTACTAATAGTGGATGGGTGTCTACAAAGTCCGGTCACCCATGTCTGCTGCCATCATAGACCATTTGCAACACAGTTTTCAGTGCACAGGTTACCAGAGGTGCCCGTATCAGACAACAGGACTGTAATTACTAGCGGGGAGTTCCACAGGTTTACAAACCCCCAACAGAATAACTCATATCAAAACTTCGCCTTACCACCCGTCTCTAATGGTTTGGCTGAGCGGGTGGTCCAAACTTTTAAGTCTGGGATGAAAAAGCTGGATGGGGATTCCATCAGCACCAGATTGTCACGGTTCCTGTTCGCATACTGGACGGTGCCACACACGACCACCAGTATTGCCCCCACTGAATTACTAATGAAGAGACTTCTTTGCACCTGTCTAACTCTTATCAGTCCAAATTTTGGGGTAGGGTGGAGAGAAGCCAAGAATATCTAGGCAGAAGGCTGGACATGATGGTCATAATCAAGAAAGAAATTTCACGGTGGGAGACACAGTTCTTGCGAAGAACTTTGGAGATGGGCCCAATTGGTTATTAGGCGAAGTGAGTGCTGTGACAGGACCTTTCTCCTATAATATGTCTGTAAATGGCCAAATAATTAGACAACATGTGGATCATCTCCGGAGGAGAGAGACAGTCCCACAAGAAGGAATGCTTTCATCATTTGCATTTCAGTCTACACCGCACGTGGAATAAATGTCACATGATTTGGAAGTACCGATGGGGCCTGTTGAACCCAAGAGAGTCGAAGACACAAACTTGCCCACTTCCACCGAAGAGCCTGGTGGACAGTTGACCCCTGAGAAGGGGGTCTTGGAGAAACCAGCCAAGGCTGTTGTGCTACGATGCTCGACACAACCAAGGAAGCCTCTGAGAGTCTTGACTTGTAAATAGTTATTCATGTAAATAAGTGGGATGTTGTGATGCTTGTCAATTGCACTTTCAAATAAAGAGGGAGGGATGTGGTAAAGTGGAGTGCTATGTACCTTTAAGAGAATGTAGTTTGTTGACCATGTGACTGTATTGACCAATCGCTACACAGCACAGACTTCTTGGGTAACTGTAAGTCTAGAGCTGGAGGTGATTGAAGGAGCATGGTGTTAGTGCTCTGTCCTTAATTCCAATAAACCACCAGTATTTGTTCAGTTAATCGGTCTTTCTGTCTATATTGTTTCAAGCACCAACTAATGTGGTAATATCAAAGGTGCAGCTAGTGTTCGCCGGAAAAAGTGAACCTGATAACCTAAAACATAAAATTCACTCTTTAAACTCTCGCTGCTGTCGCACTGCTCCCTCTCAGCATCACTCTTTAAACTCTCACCGCTGTCTCCCTGCTCCCTCTCAGACTTGCTCTTTAAGCTCTCACCGCCGTCTGAGGTTGCATGGCAATCTGCCTGTGCCATGCCAAAAGTGGCTTCCATCATGCCCCATCATGCTGATACAGCAACTTTCACTTTTGCAGCCTGAATGAGCTGATCAGAATGGGCAATATAAGCCGCCTGCCCTGTCTCCCAATCCAATGGCACGATCTTGTCTGTTGCCTACCCTCAATTTGAACATTGTGAATTCCCGATCCTCAATCAAACAGTTGTCTAATATTCAACCACTATTGAATCATCCACCAATCACGCTACCAAGTGAAACTTTCTGTGTCAGTCCTCACTGTGTAAGAGACATTGACATTCAAGTAGATATTCAACTCTGAGCCTCTTGGGCCTTAAGGACATGTCTAATCTAAAAGGACCATACACACTGGAAGCTTCATCAAAAAAAGAAATGTGATGGGAAAGTTTCTAGAAAATATATTCCTGGACTAAATAAACAGTCACTTGGATAAATGTGGATTAATTAAAGAATGCTAACATGGACTTGTTAAGGGTAAATCATGTTTAACTAATTTGAGGTAACAGAGAGGATTTATGAGGGGAATGCAATTAATGTGGGGTACATGGACTTCCAAAAGACTTTTGATAACAGGCTTGTCAGCAAAGTTGAAACCTATAGAATAAAAGGGACGCTGGCAGCATGGATGCATATTTGGCTGAGTGATAGGAAACAGAGTGCTATGTTTTAATATTTGTACGGCCAATAGCTTTTTAAAGACTAATCAATACTCATGGAGGTGTGGAGGTGATTGAACATTGCAGCTCTTGTTAACTCTACTGCAGTAACAGAACTAACAAAACAACATGGATTATGCGATCCCATAAAGCACTGCCCTGCAAAGTACAACAAGCTAAACAAGATATTCAATACATGACATATTCCTCCCCCCTTACTGGAAATGACAGTTTAACAAAGCAGTTCCTGAACTAGGGAAAGAGGGTAGACTACCTCTATTTCCACTGAACCCATCTCAAGTCTCTGACTTTATAAATTCAGATTCTCAGGAGGTCTTCTCTCCCAGTGTGGGTTACGGCAGACTTCTGATGCTTTTACATGTTCACCAGAGACTGATGGCAATTTAGGACTTGTAGCTGAATCTGATGTTGTATCTAATGCAGGTGAAGGTGAGACGACTATGTCTCCGCCAGGTGAGATCATTCGCAGTTTGGATGGTGTACGAAACAGGTCCTGTCTGAGCAATCACAGTAACATGAACCCATTTAGCTCCAGTAGCATGTCCAGAACAGAGAATTCATGGCTTTAATCTTTGTGCTCTTCTCTCCACTTGGTCATGCTGTTGATCTTGCACAACTTGTCATGTTTTTGTTGGTCTCAGCAGATCAAAGCAAGTGCGCAATTACTGTCCCATTAGTAGGAAAGCTGGAGAAGCTTCAGTTGTAGCATGTGGCATGTTTTGGTACATCAGCAGAAATGTTTCCAGATGCTTTTGAATGGAGGAATGTCCTCATGCTGAGCTTAAAGCGTGTTTCATGGTTTGAACAAATCTCTCAGCTAACCCATTGATGGATGTGTCGTATGGTGCAGAGGTGATGTGATGAATTCCGTTACTTCTTAAAAAACTCTCAAACTCCTGCAAGACAAACTGAGGTCCACTGCCAGTCACAAGTTTTTCTGGTAACCCATTCCTTCTGGGATCCACTTCCCCATATTGAGGACCTTTTTGCTGGCCTGGCTGGTGGACAGAAATTCAGCAAACAAGATCTATTCCAGAACAAAAACAGAATTACCTGGAAAAACTCAGCAGGTATGGCAGCATCAGCGGAGAAGAAAAGAGTTGACGTTTCAAGTCCTCATGACCCTTCAGCAGAACAGAGTATAGTTAGGAGAGGGGTGAAATATAGCTGGTTTAAGGTGGGGGGGGGTGGGGGGGGTGGTGGTGGTGGAGAAGTTGGGGGTGGGGTGGTTGTAGGGACAAGCAAGCAGTGATAAGAGCAGATAAACAAAAGATGTCACAGACAAAAGGAACAAAGAGGTGTTGAAGGTGGTGATATTATCTAAGAAAGGATGTGCCCTGTGGGATGTTCCTAAGGTGGGGTTGGCCAGGCTGCAATGGCGTTGCAGGTAGAGAGTGAACTAATCAATGCTTCTCTGCCCTTTCAGGAGAAGCAGAGCCATAACCAAACAGAGAGGGCTTTGACAGGGGAGGCCCGCCCAGCCTGCTGCTGCTCACAAGATTCGAGCAGGAGACCCTAGAGCTTGAGAGATGGCATGATCCCTGTGCAAACAGGTGTGGAGGGGCAGGGGCGCCAGACAAAGGTGAGAATGCAGTGCACAGAGGTGAGAGTTTCGGGTTGTGAACCCATTTCAGTATAGTCTCTTCATTGATGGGATTATCAAACCTGGAGTCCCCATTGATCATTGGAAGATGAAAGCACCATGATTCAGATCTCTGTTGTCTCACCAGGCACCAGGATGCCCAGCATGCACAGTGACAGTGCGGTGCCTTTTACTAATGACATGTCCTTGTTTTCCCTTTTCACTCTCTGGACCCCGAAGGGCCACCCCTGACATCGGAGGACCACGGGGCTTCACTTGTACCTGTATCACACCCGCTCTCTGAAGCAGACACCAGCGCAGATACCAGAACCTCAGTGGGCATTAGATTGGCGGCTAGAATGTTGGTGCACATTGGTGAGGGCACTTCACACTCGTTTGAAGTGCAGGTGGAGGCAGAAAGTGCCCAGGGCGCTGGCAGTCAGAGGACTTCTGGGGACCAGGACGATGCTCAATTGAAGGCTGATGATGAGTCTCTGGAGTCAACCATTAGGCGGCAGATACTGAATGTCCAGCGAGATGTGCGGGAGAATCTGGGGGAGATCCATGAGGGTCTGCATGCCATAGTCTCCGTTGTGGAGGAGTCCATGTGGACTGCATTGACCCTTATGGCTAAGGGCACTGCCTCCTCCATCGAGAGAATGGCGACTCTCGTGGAGAGGCAGCTCCGGGGACAGAATGAGGGTTTCCTGGGGTTGCGCTCGGACCTGCAAGCCCTCACACAGGTACTGACCTCAGGTGGTCAGTGCCAGTGTTGGAGATGGATGAGGCACCCAGTATCCCAGCTAGGTGCCCATCCATCCATGTGAGCAGGGAGTTCCAGAGCGACCGTACGTTTGCACACGACCTTGTCATCTCTGCGGGCTCCTCTCAGGGTGCTCTGGATGACGGCAGCAGCTCCTCCGTCCCTCCGCCAGCAACCATCACATCTGATGAAGCTGCAATGACTGGGGAGATACCAGCCGCGGCACTGGCCACTCCCTCCCAAGCGGGGCCAGCACAGGCTCCACTGGCCAGAGGACAAACACATCAAGGCCAACAGAACAGCTGAGTCAGCAGGCTGCCTCCGATGCCAGTGCCAGGAAGGGGGCGGGGAGGGTGGGGGGGGTGGTGGGGGGGGTGTGGTGGGTGGGGGGTGTGTGGTGTGGGGGGGAGTGCCAAGACGTAGCACTCGCAAAAGTAATTTTAAGGCACCATGAGCATGAGAGGGGCAGTTCACGGGTGGTTTTCTGTACATTTATGTTTGGTTTATATGTCGGCTGGAGTGGACATCAGTAATTGTAATGTCATAATGATTTCAATGTGATGATAACATTACATTTGCTTTGGTTATGATGGTCTCAGTATGCTTCACATTTTTTCTTTCCTGTGCAGGGTACACCAGTACGTAATGCTGAACGGCTGGATACTTTATTGCGCAAGCATTGAGTGGATTTCAGACATTTGGGATGGAGGTGGCAGCCCTGGCATGTGGTTGAAACAGATCTTTGGCAGCCGAGCTGAAGGAGCATTGGATGAAGGCAACCCTGGTGTCCCTGACTCCCTGGAGGTTACCGAGGTCTGCCTCCACGCGCCCAGCATTCTCCTCACCGTGCTCCTCTTCTGACTCACTACTGGACTCATCATCTGTTGCTTGTGCAGCTGTGTCAAGATCCTCTTCCTCCAGTGGCTCTCCCCTTGCCAGAGCCAGACTGTGGAGAGCGCAGCATGCAACCATTATCAGTGACACCCGCTCTGGGAAGTATTGTAGTGTACCCCTGATCATTCCAGGCATCAGAAGTGCACCTTGAGGAGACCTATGGTCCTCTCTACCACCGGCCTTGTAGAGGCATGACTCATATTGTAATGCTTCTCTGCCTCTGTTCTTGGGTGGCGGAGAGGCATCATGAGCCACCTTGTCAATGGATAGCCCTTGTCACCCAGCAGCCATTCATCCAGTTGGCCAGGAGCACTGAAAAGCCTTGGCACCTGGGAGTGCCTCAGGATATAAGCATCAAGGGAACTGTCTGGGTACCTTGCACAGACTTGTAGAATCTGCATCCTGTGGTCACACACTATCTGCACATTCATGGAGTGGAAGCCCTTCCTGTTAACGAAGGCACCCGGCTGACCCACTGGTGCCTTGATGGCCACATGTGTGCAGTCGATTGCATCCTGGACGCGGGTGAACTAGCAATCATTGCAAAACCTCTGGCTCGCTCAAGCTGGCTGGCCTCATCCAAACGGTAGAGAACAAAGGTCAGTACCCGCCTGAATAAAGCTTCTGTCGCCAGCTTGACACAACTATGGACAGCTGATTGGGAGACTCCATGCAGGTCACCCACTGATCCCTGGAAAGAGCCAGAGGCATAGAAGTTGAAAGCCGCTGTGACATTCAGAGCACAAAATTGCACGAGTAATGAAAAATCACCATGAATTGGCTTTTTAATGGCTCCAAATGGCTTCTTAATTAATGGCAGGTGCAGCTCTGGCACCTCCAGTTTAAAATATATTAAGTTAAGGAAAGGTAAGAGTTCTAGTTTTTATTTAAAGTACATAAATAAACTTTTTTTTACTGTATTTAACTTAAAGTAAGGGTTTTTTGTCAACTAGAGGCATGGCATGGCAGCTCAGTACTGTGTTATGCACTGCCTGCAACATGTGGGAAGTCCTAGATGCTCCTTGCGCCCTGACCGACCACATGTGCAGCAAGTGCCACCAGCTGCAGCTACTTGAGCTCCGAGTTTCAGAACTTGAGTGTCAGCTGGAGGCACTGAGGTGCATCCATGAGGCTGAGAGTTTCGTGGATGGAACGTTTTTAGATGTGGTCACCCCACAGCTTACGGAAGTTCAGACAGAGAAGGAATGGGTGACCATCAGTCAGAAGAAAGGTGTCAGGCAGGTAGTCAGGAAATCCCCAGGGTGCATCTCGCTTGAGAACCGTTTTTGTGTTGGAAAATGGTGAGAGTGATGGTTCCGCTGGTGAGTGCAGCCACGTCATGGCACTGGAGGGACTAACATCCTACTATGAAGAAAACCATCTTCGCGCAAACCCATCAAAGACGCAAGTTTGTGCATCCACCTCAGAAACCATGAAGCCAAACGCCAGCTTAAAGTAACCTGGTGTGGAGCAACACTGACGCATTGCGAGCACCCTATCTACTTAGGAGTCACCCTTGACAGATGCCTCACCTTCAGGAACCACATCGAAAAGACAAAGGCAAAAGTGAGCGCACGAAACAACATCCTGAATAAGCTCACTAACACAAAATGGGGAGCAAGCTCGAAAACATTGCGAACCAGTGCACTTGCTCTTTGCTATTCCACTGCCGAATACGCCTGCCCTGCATGGGAAAGATCTACTCATGCTCAGAAGGTGGATGCCATTCTGAATGCAAGCTGCCGACTTATCACAGGTTATCTAAAACCAACAAACACCAACAGCCTATATATCCTGGCGGGTATCACTCCCCCTGATATAAGAATAATGGTAGCCAGCAAGAAAGAGCGACTCCGTCAAACATCAGATGAGAGGCACCCTCCACATGGTCATACACCTACACCCAGCCGCCTAAAGTCAAGGAAGAACTTCAAGAACAGTATTGTTCCATTACAATCAACCCCATCTGAAGCCCACATCGCCTTGTGGAAAGACCGGCTCGCCAGTCTCGAACAACCCCCAGCGATGGAAATTCTACCAGATGAAAGCCTTCCCCCAGGAGCTAATTGCAACTGGGCAACCTGGAAGTGCCTAAACAGATATAGGACTGGTGTAGGTCGTCACTCAGCAAATGGGGATATACAACCTGCCCGACAACTTGTAAATGTGGAACTGAGCCACAGACTATGCAACATCTCCTGCAATGTCTATTGCTAGAGGAACCCTACACTGTTGCAGATCCTGCCAAATTCAACAACAAGGCGCAAAAATGTGTCCAGTTCTGGCTGGGCCATGTATAGACTGTCTGTGGACATGATAAGAAAGAAAGATGGCACTATGAGTGGCTCAGCTGCACAGTGGGGGAGGAAAAAGAGGAGAAGAGCAAAAGTTGTAGGAGACTCAATAGTAAGGGAAAGAGACAGGCATTTCTGCAGCCTGAGACGGGACTCCACGATGGTATGTTGCCTGCCTGGTAACAGGGTCAAGGATGTCACTGAATGGCTGCAGGGCATTCTAAAGGGGGAGGGCAAACAGACAGAGATCGTGGTACATATTGGTACCAATGACAGGTATAAAGAGGGATGAGGTCCTGCAAGCAGAATTTAGGGAGCTAGGAAGCAGATTAAAAAACAGGATCTCAAAGGTAGTAATCTCTAGATTACTTCCGGTGCCACGTGCTAGTGTGTATAGAAATAGAAGATCAGTCCAGATGAATGTGTGGCTGGAGAGATGGTGCAGGAGGAAGGGCTTTAGATTTCTGGGACGTTGGGACCATTTCTGTAGGTGGTGGGACCTGTACAAGGCAGACGGGTTGCACCTGCACCGAAATGGGAACAACATCCTTGCGGGGAGGTTTGCTAGTGCTGTTGGGAGGATTTAAACAAACTTGGCAGGGCAATGGGACTCTGAGAAGAGGTTCAGCGTGGGGAGATGCACAGCCAAAATTAAAAGGGAGAGCAAGTGAGTCTGGAAGGCATAGAAATTATAGGCCAGTTAAGATACAAGGGAGCTTGGCAAGGTTGAATGGTATTTATTTTAATGCAAGGAATCTGATGAATAAGGCAGATGTGTTGAGGGCACAAATTAACACATGGAAGCATGATGTCATTGCTGTCACAGAGACATGGTTGAGAGGGGGGCAGGATTAGCAGCTCAATATTCCAGGATATAGGGTCTTCAGGCGAGACAGTGAAGAAGGTAAAAGAGGAGGGGGTATCGCAGTATTGATCAAGGAATCAATTACAGCAGTAAGGAGGGATGACATCCTTGAAGGCTCTACAAATGAAGCCATATGGGTGGAACTTAAAAACAAAAAAGGAGCAATCACATTGCTGGGAGTGTACTATAGGCCCCCAAACAGTCAGTGAGAAATAGAAGAGCAGATATGTAGGCAAATTTCAGAGAAACATAAAAATAATAGGGAAGTAATAGTGGGGGATTTTAACTTCCCCAACATTAGCTGGGTTAGTCATAGCATGATAGGTTTATAGAGAGTGGAATTCTTAAAATGCATCCAGGAGATCTTTTTAAGCCAGTACTTAGAAGGCCCGACAAGAGAAAGGGTGGCCCTGGACCTAATTTTAGGGAATGAAGCTGGGCAAGCGGTAGAGGTACCAATGGGGGAGCATTTTGCAGATAGTGATCATAACTCTGTTAAATTCAAGGTTATGATGGAAAAGGACAAGGATGGGCCAGAAATCAGAGTTCCAAATTGGGGGAAAGCCGATTTTAATAAGATCAGATATGATTTGGCCAGAGTGGACTGGGAACAGTTACTTTTAGGTAAATCTGCGTCAGAGGAGTGGGACTCATTCAAGAAGGAAATAGGGAGAGTACAGGGCCAACATAGTGGAGTAAAGATAAAGGGTGGGACCAACAAATCCAGGGAACCATGGAAGTCGAGGGATATACAGGATACCATAGAGAGAAAAAGGGAGGCTTATGGCAGATACTGAGGGCTCAAAACAGTGGAAGCCCTGGAGGAGTATAGATTGTGTAGGGGGACACTTAAAAAGGAAATTAAGAGAGCAAAAAGGGGGCATGAGAAAACATTGGCAGGTAAAATAAAGGAAAATCCAATGTCATTTTAAAAGAACATTAAGAGTAAGAGGATAACTAGGGAAAGAGTAAGGCCCATTAAGGACCATAGTGGTAATTTGTGTGTGGAGCCAAAAGATGTAGGTAGGGTTCTAAATGAATATTTTGTGTTGGTGTTCACAAGTGACAGAGACGACGTGGGTATGGAAATCAGGCAGAAGGATTGTGGTATAATGAAAGAAATTAGCATAGAAAGGGAGGAGGTCCTAAGTGGCCTGGCAGACTTAAAAGTAGATAAATCTCCAGGCCCGAATGAAATATCTCCCAGGCTGTTGAGTGAGGCAAGGGAGGAGATAGCAGTGGCGCTGGCAAAAATTTTCAATACCTCTCTGGCCACAGGAGAGGTGCCAGAGGACAGGAGGACAGCCAATGTGGTACCGTTATTCAAGAAGAGAGGAAGGGATAAACCAGGGAACTACAGGCCAGTCAGTTTAACCTCAGTGGTGGGGAAACTATTGGAAGCAATTCTGAGGGGCAGAATTAATCTACACTTGGAGAGGCAAGGATTAATCAAGGACAGTCAGCACGGTTTTGTTAAGGGGAAGTCATGTCTGACCAATTTGATTAAATTTACAGGTACGTAGATGAGGCCAATGCAATTGACGTAGTCTACTTGGACTTCAGCAAGGCTTTTGGTAAAGTCCCGCATGGGAGGCTGATAACGAAGGTAAGAGCCCATGGGATCCAAGGCAATTTGGCAAATAGGATCCAGAATTGGCTGAGTGGCAGGAAGCAGAGGGTGATGGTCGAGTGGTGTTTTTGTGACTGGATGCCTGTGTCCAATGGGGTTCCACAGGGATCGGTGTTGGGTCCCTTGCTGTTTGTGCTATATATAAACAATTTAGCCTTGAATGTAGGAGGGTTGATCAGCAAGTTCGCGGATGACACGAAAATTGGTAGGGTGGTAAATAGTGAGGAGGATAGCCTTAGGTTACAGGAGGTTATAGACTGGCTGGTCAGATGGGTTGATCAGTGGCAAATGGAATTTAATCTGGATAAGTGTGAGGTTATGCACTTGAGCAGGACAACCAAGGCACAGGAATACATGATGAATGGTAGGACCCTGGGAAGTACTGCGGATCAGGGGGACCTTGGTGTGCATGTCCACTGGTCCCTTAAGGTAGCGGGACAGGCAGATAAGGTGGTTAAGGAGGCATATGGGATACTTGCCTTTATTAGCTGAGGCATAGAAAATAAGAGCAGGGAGGTTATGCTGGAATTGTATAAAACTCTGGTTAGGCCACAGCTAGAGTATTGTGTGCAGTTCTGGAGTCTGCATTATAGGAAGGATGTGATTGCACTAGAAAGAGTGCAGAGGAGATTTACCAGGATGTTGCCTGGGCTGGAGAGTTTTAGTTATGAGGAGCAATTGGGTGGACTGGGGTTATTTTCCTTGGAGCAGAGGAGATTGAGGAGGGACATGATTGAGGTGTATAAAATTATGAGGGGCCTAGCTCGGGTAGACAGGAAGGAACTTTTCCCTTTGGTGGAGGGATCAATAACCAGGGGTCATAGATTTAAGGTAAAGGGCAGGAGGTTTAGAGGGGATGTGAGGAAGAATTTTTTCACCCAGAGAGTGGTGGGAATCTGGAACCCACTACCTGAAAGGGTGGTAGAGGCAGAAACCCTCATAACATTTAAGAAGTATTTAGATGTGTACTTGCCCCACCATGGCATAAAAGGCTATAGGCCAAGTGCTGGAAAATGGGATTAGAATAATTAGGTACTTGTTTGACTGGCGCAGACTCGATGGGCTGAAGGGCCTTTTTCTGTGCTGTAGTCCTCTATGACTCTATGACTCAAAATTTAAACTTGAAAAAAGAACCCTGCCACCTTTGTGCTCTCAATAAATCTTATGCTAATGGCATTGTTGTCAGGCAGGAAGGTTGTAGCAGTGATGCAGAGCCACCCTGTTTGACCAGGAGGCTCTTTTATAACACACCTGTGTCTGCAGCATTGTCAGCTGATGCCGGTTTCTGAGAGACAAATAGCGCTAGAATATATAGTTTATGAATAGGAGGCATCAGACTGGAAGCAAATGCGCTGTAAAATGACCAGGCACATGGAAAATTACATTTGATGCAGGGGAGTGTGAAGTGCTGGATTTTGGTTAGAAGAATGAGAGGAAGAAATATGAATTAAAAGGTGCAACTTTAAAGGAAGTCCAGTAACAAGTGGAATAAGAATGTTTATATACATAAATCTTTGAAGGTAGAAGGGCAAGTTGGGAAGGCCTTTAATAAAACATATGAGACACTGGTTAGGCCTCAGCTGGAGTATCGTGTTCAATGCTAAGCGCCACACTTAATAGGAAGAGAGGTGAGGCCATGGAGAAGATGCAGAAGAGATTTATTAGAATGGTACAAGGAATGAGGAAATTCAAGTGTATGGAGGGACTGGAGAAGCTGAGGTTATTCTCCTTGGAGAAGAAAAGATTAGAAGGAAATTCAACAGAGTTATTCGAAATCATGATTTTTTTTTCATTCTTTCAAGGGAGGCTCTTTCTTGTGGTTCCCAGCAGATCAAAATAATAACACATTTAGACAAAAATGCTGGAGCTTCATTCAATCTATTTCTCAGATCACACCATGTGCTGCACACTGATACATTGGTTTGTTACACTTACTGCAGTGCAGTACATACATACGAACAAATGAAATATGAGCAGAAGTAGGCCATTCGGCCCCTTGTCTCTGCTCCGCCATTCATTAAGATCATGGCTGACCTGTTTGTGTTTCGAATTCTACATTTCCAAATACCCTCGATAAGCTTTGATTCCCTTGCCTAACAAGAATCTATCTACTTCTGCCTTAAAAATATTCAATGACCCCGCCTCCACCACCTTCTGAGGCAGAGAGCACCGAAGTCACAAAACCCTCTGAGAGAAAAACATTCTCCTCATCTCTGTCCTATAAGGGTGACCCCTAATTGTAAAACCATGTCCCCTAGTTTTGGACTGACCCACAAGAGGAAACATCCTTTCCATGTCCACCTTGTCAATACCATTTAGGATCTTATATACTTCAATCAAATCACCCCTCACTCTTGTAAAATGCGGTGGAAACAAGCCCAACCTGTCCAACCTTCCCTCATGAGACAAGCCACTCATTCCAGGTATCAATCTAGTAAACCTCCTCTAAACTGCCTCCAGGACGTTTATATCCTTCCTTAAATAAGGAAACCAAAGCTGCGCACAGTATTCAAGATGGGGTCTCACCAATGCCCTGTATAACTGAAGCATAACATCTTTCCTTTTATGTTCAATCCCATTCATAATAAAGGATAACATTCCATTAGCCTTCTTAATTACTTGCTGTACCTGCATACTAACTTTTTGTGACTCATGCACTAGAACACCTAGATCCCTCTGCAGATCAGAATCCTGCAGCCATTCTCCATTTAAGTGATACTCTGCTTTTTTATTCTTCCCACCAAATAATAGCTTCATATTTTCCCACGAGACTCCATCTGCCATATTTTTTGCCTACTCACTCAACCTATCTATACCTGTCTGCAGCCTCCTTATGTCCTCTTCACAACACACTCTCCTACCTATCTTTGTGTCATCTGCAAATTTAGCTATCATGCCTTCACTCCCCTCATCTAAGCCACTGATATGAATTGTAAAAAGTCGACACCCCAGCACAGACCCATGCGGAACTCCACTTGTCACATCCTGCCAATCATAAAAAGACCCATTTATGCACACTCCCTGTTTTTTGTCAGCCAGCCAATCTTCCATTCATGCTAATACATTACCCCTTACACAATGAGCTTTTATTTTCCGCAATAACCTTTGATGTGGCAGCTTATCAATGCCTCTATCCACAGCACATGTTACTTCTTCAAAGAACTCCAATAAATTGGTTAAACATGATTTCCCTTTCACAAAACCATGCTGAATCTTCCCCTCCTTAATGATTGATTCTAACACCTTCCCCATGACAGACATCAAGCTAATGGGCCTGTTGTTTCCTGTTTTTTGCCTCCTTCCCTTCTTGAACAGAGGGTTTATATTTGCTACTTTTCAGTCTAATGGAACATTTCCAGAATCTAGGGAATTTTGGAAAATTAACACCAATGTATCTACTACCTCATTAGCCACCAAGTAGTGAGCAATGTGGCACTTGGATGCGTATGTATACATATGCATGAATATACAGTTCCTAAATAGATTGGAATAATATAACAAATAACATGCTTTTTCTTTTGGCCCCCTATCAAGCTCTCCTGTCTCACCCCCTTCTACCAGCTAATATTTCATCTCATTTCTATATGTCCTAGTTCTGATGAAGGGTCATACAGACTCAAAACGTCAACTGTATCCCTCTCCGCAGATGCTGTCAGACCTGCTGAGTTTTTCCAGGTATTTTTGTTTTTGTTCTACCTTTTCTTTTATTCATCCATGGGATGTGGGTGTCGCTGCCCTTGAGAAGGTGGTGGTGGTGAGCTGCCTACTTGAACTGCTGCAGTCCATGTGATGTAGGAACACCCACAGTGCTGTTAGGATGGGAATTCCAGGATTTTGATCCATCAACAGTGAAGGAATGGTGATATAGTTCCAATTAAGTCAGGATAGTGTGTGGCTTGAAGGGGAGCTTGCAGGTGGTGATGTTCCCATGCATCCATTGCCCTTGTCCTTCCAGATGGTAGAGGTTTCAGGTTTGCAAGGTGCTGTTAAAGGAGTCTTGGTGAGTTCCTGCAGTGCAGCTTGTAGATGGTACACACTGCTGCCACTGTGCATCGGTGGTGGAAGGAGTGAATATTTAAGGTGGTGAATGGGTGCCAATCAACTGCTTTGTCATGGATGGTATCGAGCTTCTTGAGTGTTGAAGGAGTTGCATTCATCCAGGCAAGTGGAGTGTATTCCATCATACTCCTGACTTATGTCTTGTAGATAGTGGACAAGCTTATAATGCCTGAAAATATCAATATAACTGTTCCAGTCATTAACTTGATTTATATTATGTTGTTATTTTGGATGTATAATTTTAAGTTGAATTTATATATAAATATATATACATATATACACATATTTGTGTGTTAAGAATGGTAAACGTAGTTTCAGTTTCCTTTAGGTTTTGTTTATGAACCTTGGTGCCTCAGTGTCTGGATAGACTTGTCACTTGTCAGGTCTTTTGTTTTTTTGGTACATATAAATTTTAATGAGGTCCTACAACCCCTGAGGTGAAAAAGATGGGTCAAAAGGATTTGGAAGTTCAGTGATTTGGGAAACAAAACAAAAAAGTAGAAAAATCTTTGCTGTTGCCTAGCAAGTGACCCAGTGACACAGAGACAGAAAAAGACGAGTTGAGAGAGGGGATGTTCAGTATGTGTCAGAAGGCGGGATTTGAGCTCTCTGAGAAGTAAAACTACAAGGCTATTGGAACAGTAATTAACTGAATAATTAGCCATAGGGCTCAGTAAAATGGTCAGTTTAGCAGAGGTTCTACTGGAATACTGAGTTAAGGAAACTCATATGTTTGTCCTGCGGTTGAAGAAACAGTGAGTTCAGAGTGTAGATTTTGTGTGTGTTGGGGAGAGATACGAGTTGGGTAAGAAACAGCAAGTGAATGCTCAGGAACTCACTGGAGGGAAAGCAGTTGAAACTGTGCCAGTCCCAAAAGAGAAGCCCTTGTGTCTAGATAGAGGTCACTCTTCACTGGTTTATGTGTCTGTAAAGATACTGCTGGCTTTGAATTGTCTTCTTGGGTGGAATTTTCCCTCCTGGGGCAAAGTCTTGTGGTGGGGTCAGGGACAAGGAATGTTTCCTGCCATGGAGGCCACAGGGAATTCGTGTGGTATCGTGTGACCATGGCCTTATTAATTATGCAGTTGGGGGTTTTGCAACATTTTGCATGGCGGGACAGACCCTAATTTCTGGACATCATATTTAAAAGGCACCCAGACCGCAACTTACCCACCATGCTAATTGAGGAGATTACTAGAAGACGGCATGGAGCTCCAGCACCCAAGTTTAGTGATGCCTCTCTGGACATCCTCCTCAATCAAGTGGAGGGCAGGAGGGACATCCTCTTTCCAGCGGTTGGGAGAAAGAGGCTGAGCAGAGATAAGAACGCTGCATAAGAGCAAGTCTCCAGGGCAGACTGCGCCCAGGGCCTCCAGCAGTGGACAGCCTGCAATGCCGCAAAAGGATGAATGGCCTCTTCCAGGCTGCTAGGGTTAATGAGCCCCCAGTGAGGTGAGAGTGAGTGGCCTTGACACCAAGGTAGCATTTGACCAAGTATGGCATCAGGGATCCCTAGCAAAACTGGAGTCAATGGGATCAGGGGGAAAACTCTCCACTGGTTGGAGTCATAACTAGCATAAAGGAAGATGGTTGGTGGATATTTGAGGTTAATCATCTCAGTCCCAGAATATCAATGCAGGAGTTTCCCAGGGTTGTGTCCTTGGCCCAACCACCTTCAGCTGCTTCATCAATGACCTTCCTTCCATCATAAGGTCAGATGATTGCATAATGTTCAGTACCATTCGTGACTCCTCAGATGCTGAAGCAGTCCATGTCCAAATGCAGCAAGACCTGGATAATATCCAGGCTTTGGCTGACAAGTGGCAAGTAATATTCATGCCACACAAGTGCCAGGCAATGACCATCTCCAACAAGAGATAATCTAACCATCACCCCTTGACATTCAATGTCATTACCATCACTGAATCCCCCACTATAAAGATCCTGGGGGTTACCATTGATCAGAAACCAAACTGGACTAGCCATATAAATACTCCGGCTACAAGAGCAGGTCAGAGGCCAGGAAATTTGTGGCAAGTAACTCACCTCCCAACTCCCAAAGCCTGTCCACCATCTACAAGGCACAAGTCAGGGGTGTGATGGAATACTCTCCACTTGCCTGGATGAGTGCAGATCCAGTAACACTCAAGAAACTTGACACCATCCAGGACAAAGCAGTCTGCTTGATTAGCACTCCATTCACAAACATCCACTCCCTCCACCACCGACGCACAGTGGCAACAGTGTGCACCATCTACAAGTTCCAATGCAGGAACTCACAAAGACTCCTTAAACATCACCTTTCAAACCCACCACCACTACCATCTAGAAGGACAAGTGCAGCAGATACATGGGAACACACCACCTGGAGGTTCCCCTCCAAGCCACACACCATCCTGACTTGGAAATATATTGCCATTCCTTCACTGTCCCTGGGTCACAATGCTGGAACTCCATCCCTAATAGCACTGTGGGTGTACCTACACCACATGGACTGCAGCGGTTCAAGAAGGCAGCTCACCACCACCTTCTCAAGGGAAATTAGGGATGTGCAATAAATGCTGGCCTAGCCAGCAACACCCACATCCCATGAATGAATAATAAAAAAAGAAAGCTGCTCACACTCATCTGAATGAATGGTACAGGGGACATGGGCCTCAGTGGCACTGTGATAAGGTCATGTCTCATCACCCCACTGCAGCCAATCCACTCTGCAGGTGGAGAGGCCACTGTTCCTCCCTTACCTTTCCACGTAGAGAGCTGACATACTGTCTGGAAGGTGTAGGGGGAAGGTGGGGGGGAGATCACGGAGTGAAGTGGTTCAGGCATTGAGGGCACCAGCAAGCATCGCAAATGACATTACTCTTTGAGCCTTACCCTTATATGTGCATGGGCTCACTTCTCTGGAGGGTGCTGCCCCAGAACCCTTCTGGACAACCTGCAGTGCATCATCAGCTGCCACACAATCCAGTGGGTTATTTGGAAGACTGGCAGCATGAGAAAGATACATGAAATTGCCATATACAATTAAATGCTAAATATAATTGCTCTCAATCCTGTCTTCTCTTTGCACAGGAGAAGTTAAGCCATAATTGTAGAGAAAGGGAGAAGACTTGGGTCAGTCACAGTTGAAAGAGCCGTGTGACTTCAAGGAGCTGGCAGCCCAGCTGGCAGGGATGGAGCGGGACAGATCCGTCTGAGATGGAGAGATTGGCTTGTGGCCTCCATCGAGTAGAGATCCATGCACGTCATAGAAACCTCAGGGTCAAGAGTACCTCCATGTTGGAAGCAGCTCATGCAGTCACTCATGCTCTCCTCTCTCACTTACAGGTGCCACCAGGCAGGTCCGAAATGGAGGAAGCCCCATCCAGCTCAAATACAAGCCTGGAGAGGAGCGGGACATCACCGATGAACAAAGTGCACCTGTGGAGGTGTCATAGCAGACACTGCAACCTCCACCAGCCCAGAGACACACACTTCAGTGGCTATTAGTTCTAGTTTAGGGAGAGTCTCACAGTCTGGTCGTCACTGCAAGGACACGTGTCCACAGCAGGAGGAGACGGGGTCAGCCAAGTTCACCCCAGGTGTGCTGGGGAAGAGGTATCTGCAGTTGGACACACTTGAGACCTCCACTCAGGGCTCACGGAGGTTGACTGGCACTTCTGAATGCCCGTTGCCTATGACCCCTTCAATCTTGACCTCTGTCACTGCAGGGGGAGCAGCTGCCCCACAGCGGGATGGCCAATGTAAGCCAGGGTCCTCAAGGCCTCAGGTCTCCAGAGACTGCCTGCCAAGATTATCCAAGATCAACAGGGCCAATGGGTCAGCAGGTTGCCTCCACCCATGCTGCAGATGTTGGGGGAGCACTTAGAAGTGTTAGGGGAAGAAATGTTACAAAGTTCTGAATTCACAAGTGGTTGCATGCGTGCACTATGATTGTCAAACATATCAAACTTTTGTAAATATTGTTCACTTGCACTTTAATCATGTCTGATGTGGCTTATTCGCGATAGTCCTTAAGCTTTTGTGTGCATACCCTCCACCCATCATCTTCCTTGGGACATCCCATGTCCCCAGGAATCAGGCATCTGCAGGGAGGCAAAGATCTTTGCCAGGGCCCTTGCAAGCCATGTGCAAGAAATCTCCCATGCATGCTGAGCCCTTTCCCTTCAAGCTCTCATCTGTCCCAGGGCCCCAGCATTGTAAATACTATATACTGCGGTTCCCATTTAGTTGTCCAGTTGAGCTGACCTGCATCTCTGTCCACCTTCAATGATCCAACCCCATGCAGCATTTTGGGGTCTCACCACAAAGTTCTGCATTGTTGCGACCAGCAATGGTGGTAGTAACATTTGAGGTACAGTCTAACACCTTTCCCCCTCCCCTCTCTGTCACCCGCACCGTCTGCCCCATAACCACTGACCCTCCAGGAATCACTTTTGACCTCTCCTGTGTCATCCTTCAAACCTCCCCCATTACCTTCAGATAGATGTAGAGGTCCCCTTCCTTCCTGAAAATCCCACCCCCGTAATGAAAGACATACCCGCCCATATCCTTCCGACCCCGGAATCCGAGTCACTTTCCGCATCCACACCAACAACCCTTGACGCCCCTTCACACGACATCATTGCACCCTCACACTCCCACCCTACCTGCTCCCATTCCCCACTTTAACTGTCACCATCCCCTCCTACCATTGGTTACCCTCAATTTGCTCCTCCCCCAAAATCCTCCATTAATTTCACTGACCCCTCCTTCTGAACCCCTTACCCCTCAGTAGCACCCCCAACCCCCTTGTCCGTTCACACCCTTGGTGTAATATAGTTTGTTTTTCTTGCTTGAACAAATATTGTATGCTTTTTATTAAAAGTTCATCAGCAGGATCCTGTGAATTTGTTCAGTAACTTTCTTCCACGGTTTCTAAAATAAAAGTTAGGATTTAGTAAGCCACGTTTCACTCTGGGATCTGACATGCCCTGTATTAACAGCGGCTAGGGTTGTAACATTGTCTAAATTAAAGAAAATTAACAATTGAATTCTGTAAATAAACTGAACTCCTTAAGAGCCTTTCATAGTTTGCTTTCTTTTCTCAAAAACATTATTCACAGTATTATTTAGATGGTGAAACATTGTGACTCTCCTTTGAGTGAAAGCAGCAGGCTGCTTTTGAAGTTTTTACTTCAGGACCTCCCTCTTCGTAGCCTCCTCTGCAAACTATACAGCATACAGTTCCTCTTCCATGTGCTCCTTTCCAGCATGCCACATTATGTCCTGTTCATCCTCCATTCTTTCCAGTTCAGCAACTTTATTCTCTAGTTCTAACTTTTCATCTTGCAGTGCTGTAAGTTTCTGGAAATCTTCTTTAGCTACCTTAACTTTCCAAACTTTCCAAATTAACTCTCTTTTCTTTTCTGGCAAGAGCCCTTCGTGTTTTTCAATGTTGACCTTGAGAATTTCAATAGCCGACTGCAATCCATTCATTGGTTTTGTATATTATCTCTCACACTGATGGAAGTTACCAAACCTGTAGGCTCTGAGACTCTAGCAATCACTTCCTAGTTTCTGGTAGGAGATGCTTTTCAATGTGTGTACTACCTTTAACCTTCAGCGCTTGGCAACTGCTCAACTCCAGGATGGCAGGACCATCTGTATCCCTGACGTAGAACAAGTAGTTAACACCTTTTCCTTTGTGTGTCCCTCTGATTTGGGTCATTCTGATAATTTTTCTATGTGATTGAGGAATGTAGTAAGTGCAAATTCAAGGAAATGGATAAAATATTGGTGGATCAGGTGAGGGTGGTTTGTTTGTTTTTCACCTTCGCATTGGAAGGTGGCCTTGCATTTCTAACTGGTTTGTTCTGTCTCATTTCAAATTTCAAAATTTCCAGTCAGTTGATAGTTGAAAATCATAATTTCAAAATTAAAGGGGCATAGCCTCAGGACAAATATAACAGGAGGTGAGTATTAATTCAAGGCTGGAATTTGTTGCCATTCCTAATTGTCCTTGAGAAGGCGGTGGTGAGCTGCTTTCTTGATTTCCCGCAGTCCATATCATGTAGGTACACCCAAAGTGCTGTTAAGTTACAGGAGTTCCAGGTTTTTGACCCAGTGACAGCGGAAGAACAATGATATAGGCCAGGATTTTCCCCATGGTGATTTGGGGGCGGGGCTCTCTCGCCGAGGGGAAAATGACGCGGGATGACGTTGGGAGGAATCCTCGATGTCATCCAGGGCCATTAAATCTTAAGGACGGAGGGCAGACAGCAAAATCAGCTGTCCGCCCGCCGACCTGTCAATGGCCAATTAAGGCCATTGACAGGCTCATTAGGATAGTTAAATGCCCTGCCCGGCCAACTTTAAGGCTGGCGGGCAGGCCAGGAGCCCCAGCGGCCTGTAGATTACTAATTAAACTTCATCCACTGGCGGGATGAAGTTTCATTACCGTTTTGTAAAAATTTTAATAAATTTTATGAGTTTGTTATCAACATGTCCCATCTCGTGTGACATTGTCACATGAGGGGGACATGTTAATAATTTTAAAATGTCTCTATTTTTTGACTTTACTTACCTTTCACTAAACTCCCTGAGACAGGACTTTGCCTCAGGGAGCAGTGTGCACTTTGACAGTTGGGGATTCCCTCCTCCTTAATTGGCCCGCTCACTCAAAATGGCGGCGGGCCCCGTTTTGGCTGAGGGGGTTGGCTGTCCGCCTGCTGCTGAGCCGGTGGGACCCGCCCGCCAGCCAAGGGCTAAATTCTGCTCATCGTTCCAAATCGAAATGGTGTGTGGCTTGGAGAGGAATTTGCAGGTGGCTATGTTCCCATGTGTCTGTTGCCCATGTCCTTCTAAGTGGTAGAGGTCACAAGTTTGGATGGTTCTGTCGAAGGAAGCTTGACAAGTTGACAGAGTAAATAAGGTGAAACTGTTCCCAGTGACATAAGTGTTGGTAATCAGAGGACACAGATTTAAAATGATTGGTAGAAGAACCAGAGGGGACATGAAGAAACATTTTTTTCCATACACAGTGAGTTGTTGTGATCCAGAATATGTTTTCTGAAAGGGTGCTTTAAAAAAACTCAATAGTAACATTCAAAAGAGAATTGGGTGAATACTTGAAGTGAAAATATCTACAAGGCTATAGGGAAAGAGAAAATGAGTGGGACTAATTAGTTAGATCTACTAAAGAGTTGGTATATAATGATGGACTGAATGGTTCCCTTTGATGCTGTATTATTCTATGATTTTATGCCTCACCCACTGCTAGTCTGATCCTCACCACAAGCAAAAATAGCATTCTCACGTGAGGAATGGAAATTTAGAGCCAGAACTTTCAGAGATCTAACCTATAAATTCAGGCAATAAAAATAACAGCAGTTATAAGGTCAGCAATGATTCAGTATTGCTTATACGTATTAAGTATTAAAGTAGTAAGTGTTGAAATTTTTTTTCATTTTTTTGGAAGCATCAGAACCAATTTCTGAAAGGGAAAACTAATTAAATTTAGTCTCAAAAAATAAGGCCCCCTGGTTTAATCCTGATTCTAGTTGATTTTAACACATTTAAATCAATATCATTTTTCTTCTGTAGTTTAACTCTTATTGTGCTTCTCAACAAATACCACCTAAGTCTTGTCTCCTAGTTTTGATAGTCTCAAATCTATTAAGCTTTGACAAAGGTACTTCTGGGATTCAAATGCAAGATCTCCAGTTCCGGAGACAGATGCTTAAAATTGCTACACTAGGATGCCAAGCCTCTAATATATTCTAAATGGTTGGAGCAGCTGTGCTTCATTTATACGTGTGTGTTGGACAGAGAATTCAAAGCAATCGGCAGAAAATTTGATTAATATAGGCAGTAAACTCTGGAAGAACTGCACCCTCACCAAGATTTGGGCCTGCGATCGCTGCAGGAGTCCGCCAAGATTCGATTGGTGTGGGCAGAGCAAAGAGAGAAAATAATGGCTGCTGCAGAGCCATCTTGAAGGAAAAAAAAGTAACGAGGTATTCACCTGCAGTGAAAAACAGCCATAGGTAGTAAATTAAAACTAACAGGCCAATCTGAGATCATGTAAGGGCCAAACCAAATCCAAAATTGGGCATCTTGGAGAAGAAAATTTTTATGTTACTGGAAAACATCAGGGTTATGTAAGAAATCAGAAAAAAGTACAAATTGATGCATTTTAATGCTTTTTTGGTGTATTTGCAGATGAAGCGATCCTAAGATAAGGTTTAAATGAATCCTGAACCACATTTGGTGAGATATTAAAAGACTTTGATAGATATTTTAAATTCCTAGTTGTGGAGAATGTAGATCTTAAAAGAATGTCAAGAACATGCACAATAAAGCACTTCGGTGCATTATTTTGTCGCTACTGATAGTTTCAACACAGATTTTTCTGAAGTAGTATTCAACATCTTTTTTAACTTTTCATGTTTTTCCAGGGCCATGTATTGGTTCTTCAAAGACTCTTTCAGGGCGGTGACTTCTTTGAGTACCCTTTCTGCCTGCTGTCGCGCCTGGCTGTACTTCTGGTTGCATTCTTCCAACTCATCAAGGGGATGTGGTTGAGGGGAGTGAATTTCCTCAGCCTTGACCTTTCTGTTATCAACCAATCTGAATAGCATGACAAACTCTGCATCGCATCCTTCTTTCTCAAAGCTGAGAGGCATCTAAGATGTCTCTACAATGATGCAAGTGTCTCTTGATGGTAATTACTGAAAGCACTGATATTCCTCAGTCCTGTTTAGTGAAAGCTGAAAAGATTTTGTGCTGCAATTCTTCTGGGAGGATTAAGGCCAGGAGCCAAAACTGGATCATCGGGTGGTCCCATTTCAGCCCCTCAAAAGACTTGCACACTGGGATATATGGCCTTGTTATGGCACAGCAGATGGTAAATGCTGAACTGCTCAAATCCCAGAGGGAAACTTGAAACAGCTGCCACAACTGTTTGCAATTTGTACTTTATTTTGAGATGCATGCCTTGCATTCAGTAGTAATGAGCCCACCAAGATTTAGAGTTTTTTCACAAAACTAAATTAAACATTTATTCATAGAAGGAAAAGGTTTTTAAGCACATACATAAGTTTACAAATTACTACTATAATAACTCCTAAATCTATCTCCTAGTTACACCTCCATTGAGGCAACAGTAATAAATAAATTTCAACAGACCCAGGCAAAGGACACAATACCCTGGACAGTGATATTCACAATGAGTTTTCTTAGTTTCGATTCCTGTAGACAGCAACTTGATGCCTAGAGGCTGGAGGCTTTCACACTTGTTAAATATTAGAATGCGTTCTCATTACACATAACCTCAGCTCCTTTATACAGGTTTCTTCCTTTTTAATGTCAATTCCATTGTCCCAATATGTCTTTGCAACTTTACTTTTTCCATAATCTTTGGTTAAAATAAACACACTGTTTGGCTTAGACCCTGTTGACTAGGTGTAACACATTACCATCACTTTGAAATTCACTACTCTGATTCATCTAAAAATGCAAATGTCCTTCACACCTCACATTCTAAAACTTCAGCCATGTTTATGTATTTAGCATTTCAAACCTAGCTTCGTCTTTGAGAACTCAAAAGCTTCAGACTAGCTGTCTTCAATTCAATTAAAACCCCCCCACACACAACCTCACACAGAGAAACGAATCCAAGCCCCACTATTGACCTACTTTTACAATAAATCATAATAATATTATGAAAATTATTATATTTTCATGACAGGCATGAACTGATTGCCTGGTCTAATTTGCCATCTACTTCTCATGCCGCCTTTTCCTTTGTACTCCTTCTGGTGCCCTTTCCTCAACCTCACTAATTGCTTGCTCTGGGATAATAGTAACTGAGCTGAGGGGTGGGTGGAGGGGATGCTCGTTGCAACCTGCAAGACATCTTGGTGCCACTTTGTTCTGAGCACTGGGCTAGAATTTTTCACCCTTCGCGCCCGAACCGAACATGCGTAAAATGATGCACAATGGTGTCGGGTAAGAGTCCTGACATCATTGCTCACTCGCGCGGTATCTCGATCGCCAGGCGTACGTGGGAATCGGCAGTGTGCCTGCCAACAATTAAAAGGCCTATTAAGGCCATTGAAGTAATTAAGTTCAATTTTTCGCTGCCAGTCCAACATTACGGTCCCCAACCTCACCAAACAGAGTCACATGAGGGGACATACTTTTTAACATTTTAAAATGATTTATTTGTCATTTTTTACATCTTCATCTCCCTGAGGCAGCTCTGTGCCTCAGGGAGCTTTTTCTGTGTGCACATGTGCGAATGTGTGAAGTTTCCCGATCAACCTCCTCCCCCCCAACCCCCCACCCCCCCACACAGGCTGCGCTGAGCGCTGCAGTGCACGTGTCATGCTGGGCAGGCTTTAATTGGCCTGCCAGCATGAAATCGCTGTCGCGGTCTGATCACGGGTAGTGGTCAGCTTCCCAACCGCTCCTGCTTGTCCCCACTGAGTCCACCCGACAAGACAAAATTCTGCCCCTCATCTTGGGAATAAGCTACAAGAAAAGAACTGGACAGTCTGTCAAACTGCATCTCTGAGAAATTGTTTTCAAATTTGGGAATGAACATAAGAGATTTTGTGTGTGAGATGGCTGCTTAGCATGTTAGTTTCAGGGAAAGAACAAAACAGGGAATATGAGAGAGCTATCAAAGAAGGGCTGGGTGCTGGGCATTTTGGGAAAGCTCATTGCCGAGGCTGTGACAGAGGTTCAGAAACTGAAATTGTGCATAATTTACAAGATAGTAGGATAAAGGAGGCATCTTCATGAGGAGAGAGAGGAGGCATAAGTGCACTGCTGTCAGGGCATGAGGAAAGGGTGGCACAGTTGCCGGTTCAATGGAGGGTGAGGTTGCACAGTAGTTCTTTTGAAAAGGACTCAGATGATGACTTTGGTGGGTCAGACCATAGAAGAAGGTGGTTGTGGGCACATACCCAAACACTTGGTATAGTGGAACCCTGCCAAAAAGCTCGCATTCCATGTCATGGAGCATGGAGGAGTGTGGCACAGGGCGTTGCACAGGGTTTGGAGCGTAGATTTTCCAACATCAGCACAATTGTGGAACTCACCATGATGCAGTGACTGATGGCCAATGCCTCAGCTACATTTGCAGAACAAGCAGCAGCCACCCAAAGTCTGAGAGCTGCAGTGGAACCTCGTACTGGTATTGTGCAAACACAGCTTGTTGCCTATAAGTTCAGACTGCTGAAATCATGGGCTGGACTTTGAATCTGGGATCAGGAACCTGACGCCCAAATTATCCCCGGGTCCCAACCCCAAGTTGTGACAGTGTCAGTGGCGCGATGTGACCTTGAAATGCAAAAGGCCTAATTGGCCTGAGGGGGCGAGTTCATTGCTCAGTTAGCAGCACAGGGAGCAGCCTGGAGGGGGACCAAGGAAAAGCAGGCTCATGGAAAAGTCGAATAGCAGCTACGTCTGGATTTGCCGTTCACTAAGGCAATGGTGCATCAGGACCTTAGAGGGCCACCACTGGGATGGGGAGTCACAAAGAGATCATGGATCCAGTACAGGAGGGTGCCAGCCAGGCTGGCCATTAGTAATGGTGAAATGGGAGGCCTTGAAGAGCAAGATCAATTGATAGCTCAATCTACATGTGAAGGGCATGGAGGATACTCCTGCCCAATATGTGCTGTGGCTATACAACCACTGCCATCTATGGGGCTGGTTGTGCTGATGCACCTGCTGAGTAGCCTGCGTTCACATCACCACCTTCTTGTGTCTCCCACAGAGTCAGCTGTGGAAGAGGGGCAGAGTGTACTGCCCAGTCATCACTAGCTTCCTGGACAGGGAGAGATAGTCCAGAGCCAGCACCATCACATTGCCCCTCCGTACTTCTATCAAAGCAGACACCCTCACCTCAGTTGGTGAGGCCTCAATTTAGCTTAGAACAGTGAGCACTGGCTGAACTGCCATTACCTGTGAGCAGGAGGAGGAGGGCGAGGCAGAGTCAGCTGTAGGCAGTCCTCCTGAAAGGACAGAGGACAGACAAATCAGTGCTCTGCTGGGTGAAAATGCTGGGCCTTGGTTATTATAAAAACAGAATTTTCCTGGAACATTAGAAGCAGATGAGTTGCTGAATGTTGCAGATCCCTTAGTCATTGCAGAGCCATGGGAGACAATGGAGGAGTCCATACAGTGCATGTGCTCCATTATGACCCAGGGATTTGACAGAATGAACTCCTCCATTGAGACAGTGGCCACGCTCTTGAAAAGCCATATGTAGCAACACTCTGAGTGGATTCAGGAACAAGACATTGATATCCACAGGAATAGTGAGAGTCTTTGTAGCATGCACCACTCAGTGTCGCTGATGGTGCAGAGATGCATGGAGTGGATGTCAGCTGCGTCCCAGCCGATGGCCTCATCCATGATGCATGGGTGCCATGAAAGGGCTGAGGCAGTTCAAAAGGCTGATGAGGGGCCACCCCTCAGGGGGCACTGCTGTTGTCCCTCATTCCTCAGCCCCTCCAACTCATCAACCCTGCCATAAAGCTTAATGCCCTTGCATGACACAGGATTATCAGCCTATAGAAGATTCCCCAACAGGCACCTCCACGATGAGGAGAGAAGCCACGGGCATTTTAGCCAGATTCAGATGCAAGGGAGCAGTCTGCCTCCATCTCTTCCTCAGCCACAGGGGAAACACCCCATAGAAGTGGAAGTGAACGCAAAATGCCATGCTATTTGATGCACTTAATGGGTCACCTGAGCGATGTTTTCTCAGTTTGTATATCCATTAACTTATCCTTTAATAACTATTTCTTATGCCTGCAATCAGACTTACCTGTTATTCTTGCCTGACGTCAAAGGGACATGAGTGGCAGGTGTGTGGGAGCGGTTTGTTGGGGGGGTGGGCTGGGTTTTATATGGAGTCATATGCTATGATATGGGGTAATGGTGCTGGTGGAGAGCCCATTCCTAATGTTTTTGGACAGCAATGGGACTATTCAGAAGTGTGTTCTTACTGGATGATTTCTCCGTTTGATGGAAGGTGAGTTACAAAGTTATTACAAGTGAGTTACAAAGAGCCGCTCAAATGAAGCATTGCTGAATCGGCGTGACCCTTGTAGCTGTGCCAGCTTGCTGTTCACCATGAGGCCTTGGCAACCCTCCTCCAATACCTGGGCACTGGGCTCCTCCGGGGTACCCTTTTCATCCTCCTTTTTCTCAGCTTCTTCCTCCCCTCTGAGGAAGAATATTGTTCCAAGTCCTCCTCTTCATTCAGCTTCATGCCTCTTTGTATTGTCATGTTGTTTAGTGTGAAGCAGGTGACCATAATATGAGACATGCTTGCTGGCTCATACTGGAGGACATCATTCAGTCGGTCAAGGCAGCAGAAGCGCATCTTCGAGATGCCAATTGTCTGTTCAATGCAGCTTCATGTAAGTAGATGGCTCTGAGTGTAGCACCTCTCTGCATCTGTTACTGGTTCTGATGTTAATGTCAAGTTAATCCAGGTCTCAGATTGTAATTTAAAAAAAAAATGTAGAAATGAGAAGGGAAAGACCACGAAAGCACAGGATTCCAGTGCTAACTTTTAAAATTTGAAGAATTAAAATGTTTATTAAAAGAAAATAAAATGTAAAACTTAAGCACACACAAGATAAAAGATACACAATTAGAAAAATCTTACAAAAATAACCCCCAAAGTGCTTTATCAAAGGTACACAATAAAACTATCTTTTTGGCCACAGCCCTTATTGATTCTTAACCATAAAATCCAGGAAATATCACCTAAACCGAGAAAATGTTCCATTTTTAAACAGAAGTGCAATCCATGACTTCCCAGAACAACTCCACGCTAATGTGGTTTTTCCAAAGGGAGATTTAAAAAATTTTCACAGGATGAAGTTTCCTGGCCCAAAACTGAGTTGCTTTTTCCAGTTAAAAGACTTTCACAGCTTTCTCAGCACACTGCTTGATGGCTGCATGGATGCAGTTAATGCCCTTCCAGACCTCAGAGAATCATTGATGGCAAAAAATCCTAATGCTCTGTGACAGCACTGGCCCATTGGTCTCAGGACTCCCTCCAGAACAGGGTATCCGTGACCTGCTTGATGGCGTGATGAGTTGCCAACTGCGAGGTGCCACCCAGGTCCTCAGCTTATCCTTGGAACTACATGGAAACATAAAAATCCAGTGTCATGGTGACCTTGACGGCTGAAGGTAGGGGACTGCTATGGGGGTCACAAGGCCTCAAGTCACTGTGGACCAAAGCGCAAAAGTCTGAGACAAACTGCCTGGAGAGCTGGGTAGGCAGAGTCTCCTATGGCACTGTTGCCCTGTCATTTGCTGACTCTTGGATGGTACAGTGATGTCTTAAGTAGTGCCTTCTTCCCTTGCAGCCTTTCGCTGTGCTCCTCCTGACCCCTCTGGACCAGGACAATCCATCTGCTGAATCTCTTCCTCAGTACTCCATCCTGTATCAGAGTAGGCTTCTCCCATCTCAACTCCCAGCTGGCATTCCTTTGTTCACACAAAAATTTAAAATTGCCGCTCAAAAGCATGTTAATGAGCTCAATAACCAGCTCAACAGCCAGGGAATTGGAGATGTGCAGGTTATCAGCTCGTACTGCGTTCCTGAGGTGCCTGGATCCAGTAACAGTGTCTGAGAAATTATTTTTAAGACGTGTCTGGACCTTTGTTCGCCGGCACCAGCAATTGAGAATCCAGCCCCAAAACTGGAGGCAATACACCAGGAGTGGTCTTGCCAAGGCCGTACACAATTTCAGCAAAGCTTCTTTACTATTGTACTTCAATCTCCTTATAATAATGGCTAACATGTCATTTGCTTTCTTAATAGCTTGCTGTACCTGCATATTAACTTTCTGTGATTCATGTGCAAGAACACTCAAATCCCATTGAATACCAACTCTCTCGCCATTTAAAAATTATTCTGCTTTTCTATTTTTCCTACCAAATGGGATATTTTTGCCACATCATAATTCAGCAGTATATCTCTTTACAACCTGCAGCCACCTCACAGTTTATTTTCCTACGCAACTTGTGCTGTACATGACAGAGTTGACATGAGACACCTGCAAAGAAACATGTGCACAGTCAATTTCACCCTGCATCATTGAGAAGTCTGAAATCTTGGCAAAACCTCATGCTTGCTCTGCCTGCTTCTTTCTGGCAAGAGGGAAGGAGATGAAGTTGTCTTTCTCTGTATAGAGAATCTCAGTGAGCTCTCTTTTGCAACAATGTACTGCAAATTGAGAGATGTTGCTTCTATGTGCAGCAGAAAAGAAGGAGTCAGATGCATAGAATTTCAGAGCCACAGTCATCTCGGCAGCCATAGGCAATGCAGTCTTTCCCCTGCTGTGTGGTCGAGTTGTGATGAAGCAGGTGGCAGATTTCAGGAACAAACTTTTTAAGTTAAGAAGTTTCAAGCATTGTCATCACTGAAGTTCAGATATAAGAATTGCTCCCTGTACTTGGTGGATATTGCCTCATGCTGAGAGCAGTTCTGTCCCTCCTCCTACTCCCCCTTCTAGCAGCTTGTCCTGCTGTTTGTGGCTTGTCTTCATTCTCATGCTCAATGCCAAGTGGAAGGCCTGCAATCCACCCATATCTGGAAGAAACTGATTTGTGCAGATGCCTATAAATCACCAAAAGAGCACTTCATCACCTGCCACACTGTTCCCTGTATACTATTGAAACTTCAGCCAATGATGAACCAAAGAAATCATTGAATTGCAGCCAGAAGAAATAAACCCACAACTAATTTGTTGATGATCATTTTATATATTCCTGATGGTAATGCTTAATGTGTGCCTGCCCAGCTGTGTGAGGTTAAAAGATGGCTTAGGCTGGAGTGTGGAGCTTGAGACTGGCAACGCTGGCATTAAACCAGCATTTTATCCTGATTGACATGATCTGCCTCCTTTGCACGCTGCTGGTGGACATTAAGTATACAGGCACTAATCTCTTTACAAACATGGTATCCAGAACACTTCCCACTTGAATGTTTGCATGTATGCCACCAATGTCATTTTGGATGCTTAAAGGGCCTGTACCTCCCAAAAAGTAGGTGCTACCCAAGGTCAACATTTCTCCTATCTCATTTGGCCACTCAGTGCTTAGTTCTTCTAGGCAGAGTACCAAAATCATTCATTTGGGTGAGCAACACTTCAACAGCTTAGATATTGTTCTGTTCTGTTCTGTTCTTTCTCTTCTGTTGGAGAGGCTGTTTGATTGCTTCTCGCATGTGTCTGCCCACTTCTTTAAATGCAGCAGCTCTTTAATTTATGATATTGTAACTCCCCTCCAGGCACTTCTTGGAATCTCTACCTCCAACCTCCGTTTTCGGTGCATCTGGCCTACTACTGGGGAACCTCCAACCCTTTCCCTCCTATCATTATGGAAACTCACTGACCCTGAGATTACTGACAGGGTCAGCCTCTTAACAATTTCATTGATAGCAGTTAAATCAAATGCAACATTCTGAAAGAACCTTTAAGGAGCAGAAGTTTCGGGCACTGGCTAGGTATATTTTAACAAGGACGAAAGGTAAGGGAATCAAAGCCGGGTTCCTTGGATAATGAGCTAGATACAGAATATGACAAAACAAAAAAAGAGGGTGTATAATGCACTTTTTTATTCATTTACGGGATGTGGGCATCACTGGCTAGGCCAGCATTTATTGCCCATCCCTAATTGTTCTTGAGAAGGTAGTGGTGAGCTGCCTTCTTGAACTGCTACAGTCCATGTGCTGTAGGTACACCCACAGTTAGGGAGGAAGTTCCAGGATTTTGACACAGCTACAGTGAAGGAACAGTGATAGATTTTCAAGTCAGGATGGTGAGTGGCTTGGAGGGGAAATTGCAGGTGGTGTTGTTCCCATATGGCTGCTGCCCTTGTCCTTCTAGATGGTAGTGGTCGTGGGTTTGGAAGGTGCTACGTGAGGAGCCTTGGTGAGTTCCAGCTGTGCGTCTTGTAGATGGTACACACTGCTTCCACTGTTCGTCAGTGGTGGACTGAGTGAATGTTTGTGGATGTGGTGCCAATCAAGCGGGCTGCTTTGTCCTGGATGGTGTCAAGTTTCTTGAGTGTTGTTGGAGCTGCACTCATCCAGGCAAGTGGGGAGTATTCCATCACACTCCTGACTTGTGTCTTGTAGATGGTGGACAGGCTTTGGGGAGTCAGGAGGTGAGTTACTCACTGCAGGATTCCTAGCCTCAGGCCTGCTCTTGCAGCCACAGTATTTATATGACTAATCCAGTTCAGTTTCTGGTCAATGGTAACCCCCAGGATGTTGATAGTGGGGGATTCAGCATATCAAGTCAATTCTTCAAGTGAGAACCAGATTTTTAAAAATTGGCCTGAGTTTTCAGTGCTGCCTGGGTGGTGGTTGGGGGGTGGGTGGGGTGGGGGTTGCTGGACAGGTTCGGGGAGCTACCTCAGGGAGCTGAAGAGTTTAAATAAAAAAAAATAAAGATTTTAAAAACCGTGAAAAAATGCCCATGCATCAGAATCAGTCACCGGAACATATTGATGATGAAAATTCTGTCCAAACATCCGGCCCTTGGATGAGGTTTCCTGAAAAATGGAAAGGACGCATGGCCGATTTGCCTGCCCGTCAACCGTAACTTTGGATGGGCAGCGAAGAATCCCAGTTAATTGTGCCAGTAATGGGCTTAAAGACACAGTGCAAGGATCAAATAGTTTATGAGTACTTTGTATCAGTGTTTACTAAGAAAGTGGATGCTTAAAAAAATACCGGTAGAGATAGTAGTTATTTGGATGAAAATTGAGAGGCAGGATGTACTGGAATGGCTGGCTATGCTTGGAGTAGATAAGTCACCTGATTTGGATGACTTACAACCCAGATTGCAAAGGGAAATTGGGGTAGAGATAATGGAGAGGCTTGCCACAGTCTTCTAATCTTACCGAGATGTGGGGGAAGTAGCAGAGGATTGGAGAGTGACAAGTGTGACATCCTTATTCAAGAAAGGCCCTAGTAACTACATTTTAATATCAGTCGTGGGTAAAGTTTGGAAACAGTAATCATGATTTAAAAAAACATTAGGCATTTGGAGAGGTTTGGATTAATTAAGGGTGGCTAGTATGGATTTGTAAAGGCAGATCATGTTTGACTAATCTAATTTAATTAGCTCAAATTAGAATGGAAAGGAAAAAATATCTCAAAAATTTGAACAACATGTTAAGCAAGGCGTTTCATGCGGCTACTATGCAGTGGCTGTGCAAGTGATATTTTCCATTAATAGGAAACTGCCGCCAGGCCAAAAAGATGTCGACCACACAAGTGAGCAACGTCGTGTATGAATTTCAGTGCTGCTGTGATGCCAGGAACATAGGCCATACGTCCCAGCGATTGATCGAATCGAACAGCATGTTCCTCCAGCTGTTCATAATAAGCAGAGTAAAGACCGTACTCAACAAGCCGGCAGCTACAAAACCCAAATAAAAAAGTCTACTATTGATGTGAATCGGTGATTGGGCAGCACTTGCTGAACAATCCTGTGTGTGCTAATAGCTGCACTAACAACCAATTTAAGACAATCAGTCAATCTTGTAAAGTAATTCATTTACACTTGCCAGAAGTAATGTACATTCATGTGTAGGGATCTGTTCTCTGCAAACAAAAGGAATATATTCAAGACTTGTGCCTTTTTTTTGAATTCCCTGGGAGCTTGGGGAGGCTATAGTTCCCAGTTGTTTTCTCCACAGCAATGCCTCATCCAATCAGAGTCAACTTGCCAACTAATCACCGCTTTCTCCTATAGCATGAATTGCTGTGATTGTTTGAAATTTGGCATTCTTGTGTTGTCCTGATGAGTGGAAGATGAAAAGTTTCAGCAACATGTCTCTCTTTTCAGCAATATTCTAATTAAATATTTTGATGAAGTAACAGAGAAAGTTGATGATGGGAACAGATTTTAGGAAAGCGTTTGACAAGAACCACATAAAAAGATTAGAAACAAAATTGAGGCTCATGCAATAGGAGGGTTGGTGTCAGCACAGGTCAAAAATTTGCTTAAGAGCAGAAAACAATGGTTGTTTTTCAGACAGCAAGATTTCAGTGAGCAGAGCGGGGCTGTAAAGAGCAAGACTTCAGTGAGCAGAGCAGGGCTTAAATTTAAGGAAATAGTCTTTGAATTAAAAACAAACAAAAAATATGGCAAGGGATCTCAGTTCCATGTGTTGTACAGACTGCAGCATGTGGGAATTCTTAGGCACTCCTTGCAGTCTGGATGACCCTATGTGAAGGAGTGCTGTTGGCTTGGCCAGCTTGAGCAATAGGTTTCGGAGTATTACAATTAGCTCCCCACAGACTGAGGTGGGAAACGTGTCCCACCATCAGCGGGCTGAGTGGAAGATCGCGACCTACCTTCACACCGTCGTGAAGTGGCTCCCGCCATATTTCCTGCGCACGCCAACTATCACGCCCACTGCCAGCGGGCTCGGAAAATTCCACTGTTAGTGTGAAAGGCTTAGAGTGGGCGGAATTCTTAAACTGCATCCAGGAGAGCTTTTTGAGCCAGCACATAGAGAGTCCTACAAGGGAAGAGGCGGCACTAGGCCTAATCTTAGGGAATGAAGCCGGGCGAGTGGGGGAGCATTTCAGAAGTGTCAGTGGGGGAGCATTTCAGGGATAGTGACCATAACTCTGTAAGATTCAAGGTAGTTATGGAAAAAGACAGGATGTGGGCTTCGCTGGTTGGGCCAGCATTTATTGCCCATCCCTAATTGCCCTTGAGAAGTTGGTGGTGAGCTCGACCGTAAATAAAGGTCCTGAACTGGGGGAAGGCTGATTTCAATATGATAAGACAAGAGCTGGCCAAAGACTGGGAGCAGCTACTTGTTGGAAAGTCTACATCAGACCAGTGGGAGTCACTCAAAAAGCAAATAGTGAGAGTTCAGGGCCAACATGTTCCTGTAATGGTGAAGGGTAGGACCAACAAGTCCAGGGAACCCTGGATGTCAATGGATATAGAGGATTGGATAAGGGGAAAAAAAGAAGGCTTATGGCAGATACAAAGGGCTGAAAACAGCAGAAGCCCTAGAGGAGTATAGAAAGCATAAGGGGGTACTTAAAAAAGTAATTAGGAGAGCGAAGAGGGGGCAGGAAAAAACACTGGTGGGCAAGATAAAGGAAAATCCCAAGGCATTTTATAAATATATTAAGGGCAAGAGGATATTCAGGGAAAGAGTAGGGCCTATTGGGGACCAAAGCGGCAATCTGTGCGTGGAACCGGAGGATGTAGGTGAGGTTTTGAACTATTACTTTTCATCTGTGTTCACTATGGAGAAGGACGATGTAGACATAGAAATCAGGGAGGGGGACTGTGATATACTTGAACAAATTAGCATTGAAGGGAGGGGTATTAGCAGTTTTAGCAGGCTTTAAAGTGGATAAATCCCCAGGCTTAGCTGAGATGTATCCTAGGTTGCTATGTGAGGCAAGGGAGGAGATTGCAGGGGCTCTGACACTAATTTTCAAATTCTCTCTGGCCACAGGAGAGGTTCCAGAGGACTGGAGGACAGTAAATGTGGTACCAGTATTCAAGAAGAGTAGTAGGGATAAACCAGGCAATTACAGGCAATGAGTCTAACATCAGCGGTAGGGAAACTATTGGAAAAAAATTCTGAGGGATAGGATTATTTTCCACTTGGAGAGGCAGGGATTAATTAGGGATAGTCGACATGGCTTTGTTAGGGGGAGATCATGTCTAACAAATTTGATTGAATTTTTCGAGGAGGTGACTAGTTGTGTAGATGAAGGTAGTGCAGTTGATGTAGTCTACATGGACTTCAGTAAGGCTTCTGACAAGGTCTTACATGGGAGAATGGTCAAGAAGGTAAGAGCCCATGGGATCCAGGGCAATTTGGAAAATTGGATCCAAAATTGGACTTAGTGGCAAGAGGCAGAGGGTGATGGTTGAATGTTGTTTTTGCATTTGGAAGCCTGTGGTGACTGATGTACCACAGGGATTGGTTCTGGACCCTTGCTGTTTGTAGTGTACATTAATGATTTAGACATGAGTATAGGAGGTCTGATCATTAAGTTTGCAGATGACACGAAAATTGGTGGTGCTGTAAATAGTGGGGACGAAAGCCTTAGATTACAGAATGATATAGATGGGCTGATAAGATGGGCAGAGCAGTGGCAAATGGAATTTAATCCTGAGAAGCGTGAGATGATGCATTTTGAGAGGACTAACATGGCAAGGGAATACACAATGAATGGTAGGACCCTAGGAAGTACAGAGGATCAGAGGGGCCTTGGTGTACTTGTCCATAGATCCCTGAAGGCAGCAGCACAGGTAGATAAGGTTAAGAAGGCATATGGGATACTTGCCTTTATTAGCTGAGGTATAGAATATAAGAGCAGAGAGGTTATGTTGGAGCTGTATAAAACGCTAGTTAGGCCACAGCTGGAGTACTGTGTGCAGCTCTGGTCATCACACTATAGGAAAGATGTGATTGTACTGGAGAGGGTGCAGAGGAGATTCACCAGGATGTTGCCAGGGCTGGAGTGTTTCAGCTATGAGAGACTGGATAGGCTAGGGTTGTTTTCCTTGGAGCAGAGAAGGCTGAGGGGGAACCTGATAGAAATATACAAAATTATGAGGGGCATGGTTAGGGTAGATAGGAAGAAACTTTCTCCTTAGTGGTGGTGTCAATAACCAGGGGGCATTGATTTAAGGTAAGGGGCAGGAGGTTTAGAGGGGATTTCAGGAATTTTTTTTTTCACCCAGAGGGTGGTTGGAATCTGGAACACACTGCCTGAGGGGGTGGTAGAGGCAAGAACCCTCACAACATTTAAGAAGCATTTAGATGACCACTTGAAACACCATAGCATACAGGGCTACGGGCCAAGTGCTGGAAAATGGGATTAGAATAGATAGGAACTTGATGGCTGGTACAGATATGATGGGCTGAAGGGCCTGTTTCTGTGCTGTATAACTCTATGACTAAGAGGATAATGTCAATGGTGCTCCACATGGGTCAGTGTTAAGTCCACTGCTTTTTTATGATATATATAAATTATTTGGATATTACAAACAGAATAACATTTCAAAATTTGCCAATGATACCAAACTTGGAGGAGTGGCAAATAGTGAGCATGATAGAAATCAACTGCAACAGGATATAGAGAGGCTAACAGAATGGGCAGACACGTGGCAGATGGAATTTAATACAGAGAAGTGTGAGGTGGTGCGTTTTGGCCGAAAGGATAGGGAGAGGCAATATAGACCTAATGGCCCAGTTCTGTAGAGTGTTCAGGGACAGAGGGAACTGCAGGTGCATGTGCATAGATCTTTGAATGTGGTAGGACACACTAAGTGAGGGTAATTAGCAAAGCATATGTGATCTCGGGCTTCATAATAAAGGTTTTGAATACAAAAGCAGAGAAGTTATGCTGAGCCTTTTAAAAGTTCTGGTTAGGACACAAACAGAGTATTGTACCCAGTTCTGGTTGCCACATTTCAGAAAGGATGTGAGGATCCTTAAGATGCTGCAGAAGAGTTTAACCAGGATGGTTCCGGGAATGAGAGATTTTAGCTACAAGGTTAGGTTGGAGAAGCTGGCATATTCTCCTTGGAGCAAAGGAGATTGTGGAGAAAATTGATAGAGGATGATTCAGTTTATGACAGGTTTAGTTAAGGTAGACATGAAAAAACTGTACCTGTTAACTAATGTGACAAGGACTAGGGGATTTAAAGTTTGGGCAAGAGATGCAGGGGGAATGAGAGGGAGAACTTATTTTTACACAGTGAGTGGTAATAACCTGAAACTTGCTGCTTATAAGGGTGGTGGAAGTGGAGATGATCAATGATTTAAAAGGGAAATTAGTTGGGTACTTGTAGGAAATAAACCTGCAGGGACATGCGGATAGGGTAGGGGAATGGGACTGACTGGATTTCTCTATGAAGAGATGGCATAGATTTTATGGGCAGAATGGCCTCTTTCTGTGCCATAAATGACTCTATGGCTGAGATTTTCTGGCCTTGCCGGCTGCCGGGAACTTAAGATCCGGCTAAAAGTCAATGGACTTTTGGCTGGCCCGCCACATCCGCCACGGCAGATCCTGCCATGGTGGGGCTGGAAAATCCCAGTTTATGGCTCTACAAATGGAATCAGAACAGGGGATACAATGTAGCTCCTTATGTGTCTCAGTGTCAAATCTTGTTTGATGATATTCCTGTGTTCCTTTGAATGGTTTACTAAGCTAAACACACTCTAAAAATGTGTAATTTTTCTACTCTAAAGGTACTATATAAATGCAAGTTGTTGTTTTTATATATGATTTCTTATATATTCATATATATGATTTTCTTGTAAATGATTGTACAATGTCCAGTACCACCATGACTCCTCAGATAGTGAAGCAGACCATGTCCATGTGCAGCAAGGCCTGGACAATATTCAGGCTCAAGCTGTTAAGTAGCAAGTAACATTTGTGCCACACAAGTGCCAGGCAATGGCCATCTCCAACAAGAGAGAATCTAACCATCTCCCTTGACATTCAATAGCATTACCATTGTTGAATCCCAAAAATCAACATCCTGGGGGTTACCGTTGACCAGTCACATAAATACTGTGGCTACAAGAGCAGGTCAAAGACTGGGAATTTGCGTCAAGTAACTCATCTCCTGACTCCCTAAAACCTGTCTACAATCTACTAGGAACAAGTCAGGAGTGTGATGGAATTTTCTCCAATTGCCTGGAATTGCATCTCCAATAACACTCTAGGAGCTCAACATCATCCAGGACAAAGCAGCCCACCTGATTGGCACCCCATCCATCACTTTAAACATTCAGTCTCTCCAGCACTGGCGCACAGTAGCAGCAGTGTGTACCATCTACAAGATGCACTGCAGCAACTCCCCAAAGACTCCTTCGACAGCACCCTCCAAACCCACAACTTCTACTATCTAGACGGACAAGGGCAGCAGATGCATCGGAGCACTAGCACCTGCAAGTTTCCCTCCATACCACACACTATCCTGACTTGGAGATATATCGCTGTTCCTTCAAATCCTGGAACTCCCTTCCTAACAGCACAGTGGGTGTACCTACACCACATGGACTGCACCGGTTCAAGAAAGCAGCTCACCTCCACCTTCTCAAGGGCTATTAGGGATGGGCAATAAATGCTGGTCTAGTCAGTGATGCCCACACCCTGTGAAAGAATATGTAAGCAAATATATATATTATATATATGTACACTTGGAATGAAAACTATTTCCTGGCAATGGTGAAAAAGCAGAGAAGTGGGACTAAATAGATAGCTCTTTTAAAGAGCCAGTACAGGTCCGATGGGCTGGCTGACATTTTACTGCACTTTAAGATTCTATGACAATCGTACAATCACGCAACACGGAAGGATGCCATTCAGCTCTTCCATTTCTTCTTTTTCAAATATATATTCAACCCCCTTTTTTGAAAGTTACTTTTCTGTTTGCATTCACAAACCTTTCAGGCAATGCATTGATACCAGCTTCTTTCTGATTTTATAAACTAATTTTATGAATCTTTCGATTTCTGATTTTCTGCCAAACAGCACTTTGTAACTTGATTGGAAACATTTGCTCTGGCAAACAGTCATGTAGTGAAATGGCAACGCCTTGTTGTTTCACCCCTGTAGGCAGATGTAGTCAATGGCAGGAACATTGCTGCCTGGGGGTTAAATGTCATCTGGACAGATCACTGAAAGTAAAATTTGGCAGAGAGGATCGTTGCAGAGCTCACATGATTATTTCTTCCTTTATTTTAAATGAAAGTAACAGCAGGCAGTTTGTTTCTGATGTACAATCATCCTTATCTGATTTTCCTCTCTACTGCCCCATCCAAGCGATACTTAAAATCCCGATGGCCACTGTAGTATGTTACCCAATTGTCCTGAGACATAATTATTCACAGCCCTCATTGAAGCTTCAGCCTTATGCAGAGAACTAGCCTAATAGTGAATTGTTAACAGTAATGGAGATGAAACTTATAAGCATATCGTCAGTTAAAGAAAAGTGGATGCGAAAGAGTTTTAAAATGCTAATAGCTTTTGGAAAGGCTTTTAAGTGATTTCAATCCGTTGGCAGCCTGTGCCAAAAAATGATTTTTTTGTGATGGAGGAGGGGTTATTTATCTTGAGTAAATAATGAATAAATAAAAAAGATCCTCCGAGAATTAATTCTATAAATTCCTACTGATGAAAATTTCAGAAATTTCAAAAAAGCCTCCAACTTAAAACAACAATTAATAAAATGATACTGGAAACATTGCAACAACAAAAAGAAATACAGATCTTGGTCAGGAATTGTCTTGTGGCTTTCTTCTGCTCCACTGTCTAAATTCAGTCGAAATTGAGTATAACCAGTGCTTACAAACACAATGTTGTGGTGATGGGACAGGAGGAGATCCAAGGAAATTTACCTCCTTTGTTTACCATGGTACCAAAGACAGCCAACACGGCACATTTCCAGTCAGTAACACCTAACTTTCAAACTGAAGTAAGTATTATTAAGCACAAGTTTAATCAAAGATTTATAATACTGATCTTCTTTCCAAGTTACAGTAGAACTCTCAGGGAAATTATTCTCCAATGTTTTATTCTAGAGACCATAAGACGCAGGAGCAGAAGTAGGCCATTTGACCCATCGAGTCTGCTCCGCTATTCAATGAGATCATGGCTGATCTGATAATCCTCAACTCCACTTTCCTGCCTTTTCCCCATAGCCCTTACTGATTAAAAATCTGTCCATCTCCACCTTGAATATACTTAATGACCCAGCTTCTACAGCCCTCTGCGGTAAAGAATTCCGCAGATTACCCTCTGAGAGAAGAAATTCCTCCTCATCTCTGTTTTAAAAGGGCGCCCCCTCACTCTGGTCCTAGACTCTCCCACAAGGGGAAACAACCTCTCAGCATCTACCCTGTCAAGCCCCCTAAGAATCTTATATGTTTCAATAAGGTCATCTCTCATTCTACTAAACTACAATGAGTACAGGCCCAACCTACTCAACCTCTCCTCATAAGAAAATCCCTCCATACCTGGAATCAACCTAGTGAACCTTCTCTGGACTGCCTCCAATGCCAGTATATTTTTCCTTAGATAAGGGGACCAAAACTGTTCACAGTATGCTGGGTGAGGTCTAACTAGTGCCTTGTATAGTTTTAGCAATACTTGCCTATTTTTATACTCTATTCCCTTTGAAATAAAGGCCAACATTCCATTTACCTTCCCTATTACCTGTTGAACTTGTATGTTAGCTTTTTGGGATTCATGCGCAAGGATTCCCAAATCCCTCTGTGCTGCAGCCTTCAGCAGTCTTTCTCCATTTAAATAATATTCAACTCCTCTATTCTAATAAATTTGTCAGGTATGATTTCCCCTTCATGAAGCCATGCTGACTCTGTTTGATTAGATTATGCATTTCTAAATGTTCTGCTATTACATCCTTTATAATAGACTCAAACATTTTCCCAATGACAGATGTTTTGCTAACTGGCCTATGGTTACCTGTTTTTGTCTCCCTTTTTGAATAAGTGTGTTACATTGGCAGTTTTCCAGTCCTCTGGGACTTTTCCAGAATCTAAGGAATCTTGGAAGATTACTACCAGTGCATCCACTATCTGTGTAGCTACATCCTTTAATATCCTTGGATGCAACCCATCAGGTCCAGGGGACTTATCGGCCTTTAGCCCCACTAGTTTCTCTAGTACTTTTTCTCCAGTGATAGTTATTGTATTTATTTCCTCCCCCTCTTTTGTCCCTTGATAATTTACTATTGGAATGCTATTAGTGTCTTCGACCATGAAGACTGAAGCAAAGTATTTATTCAACTACTCTGCCATTTCCTGGATCCCCATTATTATTTCCCCAGCCTCATTCTGTAAGCGGCCTGTGTTCACTTTGGCCTCTCTCTTCCTTTTTATAGATTTAAAGAAGCTCTTACTCTCCATTTTTATATTACTTGCCAGTTTACCCTCAAAGTTTATTTTCTCCCTCTATTATTTTTTGGTCATCTTTTGTTGGTTTTTAAAACTTTCCCAATCCTCTGATTTACCACTATTCTTGTCACATTGTATGTCTTTTCTTTTGATTTAATACTTTCCTTAACTTCCGTGGTTAACCATGGTTGGTGTATCCCCTTCATTGACTCCTTCTTCCTGCGATATATCTTTGTTGTGAGTCATGAACTATTTTCTTAAATGTCTGCCGTTGTTCATCAATCATTTTCTTTTGCTAAAATCCTATCTCAGTCCATTCCAGCCAACCCTGCCCTCATTCCTTTGGAATTACCCTTATTTAAGTTTAGCACAGTTGTTTCCAACCCACACTTCTCACTCTTAAACTGAATGCTGAATTCTACTGTATTATAGTCACTGTTTCCTAGGGTAGCTTTTACTCTGCGATCATTTATTAAACCTGCCTCATTATACATTACCAGATCCAAAATAGCCCTGGTTGGATCCATAACATATTGTTCCAGGAAACTGTCCCAAATACACTCTTATGAATTCTTGCTCGTGGCTACCACTGCCAATTTTATTTTCCCAATCTACATGAAGATTAAAGTTACCTATGCTTAATGTACTGCCTTTTTTACATGCCCTCATTATCTCCTGATTTATCCTCTGTCCTACAGTATAGCTACTGTTCGGGGGCCTATAGACTACTCCCACCAGTGTCTTCTTCCCCTTGTTATTTCTTACCTCCACCCATATGGATTCTACATCTTCCCATTCAAGATCCTTTCTTGCTATTGTACTTATTCCATGTTGTGCTAACAAAGCTACCTCACCACCATTTCCTTCCTACCTGCCCTTTTGAAAAGTCACATACCCCTGAATATTTAGTTCGCAGATTTGATCTCCTTGTAACCATGTCTCCTTAATGGCTGTAAGATCATACCCATTAATCTCTATTTGTGCTATTAATTCATTTATTTGGTTCCAAATACTACGCGCATTTAAGAGCCATTAATGTTGCCTTATTACCATTTTTTCCCCCTGTGACCCTATTTGCTGCTTTTTTTTATGTTTGTACACTCTGTCCCTTCCTGTCATACTCTGGGTATCATTACCTAAATAGCTGCCGTGTTATGCTGCCATATCCTTTTGTTTTGTAAGCCTACATATCCCCTTTCTAGAACTCTCCCTCCTTCTTTTTAGCTTAAAGTCCTCTCTACAGCCCTAGTTATTCGGTTCGACAGGACACTGGTCCCAGCATGGTTCAAGTGAAGCCCGTCCCACTGGAATAGCTCCCTTCTACCCCAGTACTGGTGTCAGTGCCCATGAACTGAAACCCATTCCTCACTCACCAATCTTTGAGCCACGCATTTAACTCCTTGACTTTATTTACCCTATGCCAGTTTGCCCGTGGCTCAGGTTGTAATCCCGAGATTATTACTTTGGAGGTTCTGCTTTTTAATTTAGCTCCTAACTGTTCAAATTCTTTCAGCAGAACCTCCTTTCTAGTCCTTTCAATGTCATTGGTACCAATGTGGTTGATGACAACTGGATCTCTCCCCTCTCAATCCAAGTTCCTCTCTAGCCCTGAGGAGATGTCCTTACCCCTGGCACCAGGCAGGCAACACAGCCTTCAGGATTCATGCTCACGGCTGCAGAGAACAGCATCTATCCCCCTAATTATGCTCTCCCCTACCACAACTACATTCCTATTTCCCCCCCCACTTGAATGGCTCCCTGTACCATGCTGCCATGGTCAGATCATTCATCCCCCCTGCAGTCCCTGCTCTCGTCCCCATGGCTTGCAAGAACTTTGTAACTGTTGTACAGTTGTCAGAGCCGAGGCTCCTTGAATGCCACCCCCTGGGTCCCCATACCTGCCTCAGCTGCAGTCACACCCTCCTGTCTCTGATCACAGACCAAATTTGAATTACCTAATCTGAAGGGTGTGACTGCCTCCATGGAGCAAAGTGCCCAGGTAACTTTCACCCTCCCTCACATGGCGCCATGTCTACAGCTCGGACTCCAGCTCCTCAACTTGGATCTGAAGTTCCTTGAGCTGCAAACACCTGGTGCAGATGTGTTCGCTCTGGATCATCTTGATGTCCAGCAGCGCCCACAGCAACACATCACCTGTCCTGCCATCGCTACCATATTTTATTCAGATTATTAATTAATTACTCTAGTATCCCTGGTCTTTACACTTTATTCCAATTATTTTTTATACACACCAGAATCAATCTTATACTTAACAATCTATCTATAACAAAAAGAGAATAAAAAACTAGAGACCTAAACACAAACTACAAACCTTAGTTTTATTTTAAAGACTAGAAATACTCATCAATCCTACTCACCACTCAGCTGCTCTCCACACTCTTTTCCCTCTTGCGCTCTTTAATGACCTCTCACTCTTCTCACACTCTCTCACTATTAAAAGTCACTCTCCTCTCATACTCTCACTGTTAAAGGCCACACTCCTCTTACTCTCTCACTGTTAAAGCCCATGCTCCTCTCACTCTTTCACAGTTAAAGGCCACTCTTCTCTCGCACTCTCTCACTCTTAAAGGCCACACTCTTCTCACTTTCTCAATGCTAAAGACCACTCTCCTCTCATTCTCTCAGTTTTTTAAAAAATATACTTTATTCATAAAATACCTGAAAGAACATTACAAAACATTTCTAATCGCCATCACGAAAAGTGCAATCAGAATCAACTTTTACACATGGGTCACGAGATGCTTCAATACACTTGATGAATATTACAATCATTTCAATATGGTCACTACAGACAGTCAGACAGTGCAATGGTATTCGAGTTATCAACATACGTCATGTTGCACTCTGAGGTGCTTCAATACAATTATAATACAATTAGTATTCAATGCATACATTCATTGTGAGCCGTAAAGCCCAAGGGGTCTATACATTTCCCAGCCCCTCGGTGCACTATGGCAGAAAGGTCTTAGACTGCGACCTTTCCCCATTGGGCCTTTGCAGTGGCTGCCCCAAGCTTTACTGCGTCCCTCAGCACGTAGTCCTGGACCTTGGAACGATTCAACGTATTTACATAATCACAAATGCAAAATCTTTCATGAACCACTGCAATCAGGCAACATAATGGAATGTAATTGTTCCTCATTTTTTCCTTGATTCAAGAAATATTCATTAATGTATTTAAGACTTGAAACCTGGTGCAGTTTTATTAAAACTTCTGAAAATGTGTTTGGCACAAAAAGTAATAAAAATGAAAATAAAGGTGTGTGCTAAAGCTTTTTGTCTTGCACACATCAGGACAAACACAAGAATGCCAAATTTGAAATGATCATAAAAATTTATACAAGAGGAGAAAAGGGTGCTGATTAGTTGGCAAGTCAAAAACAAAACAAAAACAGAATTACCTGGAAAAACTCAGCAAGTCTGGCAGCATCGGCGGAGAAGAAATCAGTCAACGTTTCGAGCCTCCATGGCCCTTCGGCAGAACTGCTTTGCCGAAGGGCCATGGAGGCTCGAAACGTTGACTGATTTCTTCTCCGCCGATGCTGCCAGACTTGCTGAGTTTTTCCAGGTAATTCTGTTTTTGTTTTGTTTTGGATTTCCAGCATCCGCAGTAGCTTTTAGCTTTTTGTTTTTATCATTGGCAAGTCAACCCTGATTGGCCAAAATGTTGCCATGGAGAAAACAATGGGGAACTTTCGGCTCCCTGTGCTTCTGGGTAATTCAAATGAAGTGCTAGACTTGAATATATTCCTTTTGTTTGCAGAGAATATGTCGCTATTTATGACTGTATGTCACTCACAAATGGCCACAATGCAAGCTTGACTATAAATTAGAGGTTGGTGTAGCTATGCGTGCACTCGGGTCTGTTCCGCAAGTGCTGCCCAATTAGGGAATCAAATCTAACAGTAAACATTTTGTTTTGGTTTTGCAAGAGTGGGCTGGTTGAGTGCAGCCTGCACACTGCCTTTTTTTGAATTATCCTGAAACTTGGGGAGCCCATAGTTCCCTGTTGCTTTCTCCATGGCAACGCCTCAGCCATTTAAAGTCAACTTACCAACCAATCTAATAAGTATGTCCTGTTCACCTGAATTTAATTCACTAAAAATGACTTTTAAAAATAATATTGAACTTTGATTTCATTGGTGTCCGCTAGTCAGTTTCTCAGTAAGTATTTTTAGTATGCAAAAATATTTCTGAGCTGATCTGAGCTATAGAAGAAGTTGCTTATCACACCAAGTAACTTATTCTGTTCACAATGGAACATGATGTCTCCACTTCTAAACTGAAGAAATTATATAACATAATCACTATCAGACCCTGTTATCCTTTGTCACATAATAGGTTAGTAGGAATGTTTCTTTGACTAAACTGTGGCATCGTTCTGTCTCAGAACTTTTGCAGATGTTTTGGCCTCGGCGACATAATTTGTGTTCAAGCACACAAATTTCTACAGCCAGTATTGTCAAGATTTTCAGTCTCAAACTCACCAATGTTAATGCTAACCAGATTCTTGGAAGAGGATTCAATTGAAGTTAGAAAAAATACTTCATCCAATGTTTTCTCCATTCTGCTTTCACATGACAGTGAGACTGTGGATGCAATTGATTCTGGTTAGCCAGTACAAAATATTTTCCTATATTCAGCATGGAAAAGCAACTTTGGATCATAAGACTGCACTGAATCTGGTTGATTTGATGCTTAAAACACTTTAGAGTTTAATGCCTGTCATGCTTCTTCATGGTGCTCACTATTTTGAAACCATGTCAGCATATCAATAGATGGACAACATCAAAGGTCAGCCTGGTACGTGCCAATTAATATTCACATTACACAAGTGTCAGACAATAGCTGCCTTGAACATGAGAAAGCATAACAATCTCCCCATGACACTAAAATGCATCATCATTGACATGATTATTTTTAAATAGTCATTTGGTAGTACAGAACTTGAGTACTGCTGAAAAAAAGAGACATGTCTAAGCCTTTCATCTTGTACTCATCAGGGCACTTGCAAGAATGCCAATATAAGGGGAAAACAACAATTTATACTGTAGACGAAGAGAATGTTGATTGGTTGGCAAGTGGTGTTACCATGGAGAATGCACCATTGATGGTGACTGCAAGTTAACTGCCAAGCATTGTTTGAAATTTAAACCAGGCAGCTTGACCCTCAAGGCATTGCCCTAAGGAATGAATCAGCGAATGGCCGCGACTTATTTTGTTTAGCTGAAACAGGCGCAATGTATGTACATGTTCTTTCTGTCTGGAAAGAACAGGGCCCTATGTATTAATATATGTAGCTTCCAGTACACGCAAATGCATCACACTGCAAGCCCAAATGACAATCTTAAATTGGTTATCAATGTAATTCTTAGCACATGGAGGATTATTTAGCAAATGTTGTCCAATCGTGGAATCACATCTAATGTTGGACACAGTGTTTTGAGTTTTGCAAACACGGGCTGGTTGGTTACGGTCTGTAACCTGCCCATTGCCACCAGTGGCTGGGACATGATGTTTGATACGATCCACCAGTCTTTGGGATGTACAACCTACATACCTAGCATCATATTGGTACTGAAATTCATACACTACATTACTCATTTGTGTGATAGGCAGGACATCTTTTTGGCTTGATGGCAGCATCCTGTTAGTAGCGAATACCACGTGTGTTGCTACTGCAACCTGTTGCTCAAGTTTTTGAGATACCTTGCCCTTTCAGGGAAATTTGAAGTAGGTTGGGCACTTTTCAAGGGCAGTTGGCGGCCTTAGGCCCGTTCATGAGTTTGTGTGATATACACGATGAAAGACTCCTTCACATTTGCAAAGGCCACGCAGGACCTGCATTTCAATAGTGATTTGTGTCTATTTGCTCATTTGACATTGCTAGCATTTTCACTAATATTCCACATAAGGAAGCTATAGATATTTGTGCTGCAGCACTATATCATGGTGATCCAGACCCACTGCAAACGTGTGAATCAGTATTAATTGAACTTATGAACTCATGCAGTTGAGTTCAGTTTTAATGACACCGTGGGCAGAATTTTCCGAGCCCGCTGGTGGCGGGTATGATAGCGGACGAGCACGGCAACGTGTTTCACAACAGCATGCAGGCAACGTGTTTCACAACAGCATGCAGACAACGTGCACTTGGCGGCCTTCACTTTGGAGGAGCTGAGGTGAGTGAGCAGCAGTGTTGTCCACAGATTGCCTGTTGTTTACAAGCCTCAGGGGCGCCGGGGAGCAGAAGAAACTGATGCCTGGACCCACTGGCCACTGCTGAGGGATGGGAGGTGTCTTGGAGCAAGTGCTGGCCCGCCTCAGAGGTGACTGCTAAGGGGTGCGGGAGGTTGGTGGTGGGGGGGTGGGGGGCGGGGGTCAAGTGCTGCCTGGCGCTGCATCCCGTGCACAGGTGGGAGGCAGGGTAAGCGAGGGAAGAGCATTAGGGACACCTGTATAAACTGACCATGCATCAGCAACTAAGACAGATCAGGTGCAGCCACAGTGGTATGACTGGGGTCAGTCTCCTAGCCTGGCCACCCATGCAAACATCACGGAGACACCAAAGGGGCACCAAGCGCTCCATACCTAACACCCACCCCGGCCCCCCCACCCACCCCCCAGCACAGACTTCAAGTCCACCACCACTTTATTAGACCACAGAGCAGTTGGACTGCACACGTTCTACAATCTCCTCATCAATGCTGGCCATGTAACAGTCACTGCTGGAGGCGCTCACAGCCCCTTGCAATCTCAGCAACCCGGTTAGGAACTGTCTCCCCCATGTCGCAGGGCAGCCATGCAGCGCACTCACCTCTGGCCATACAAGGGGTGACCAGCACTCTCCGGGAAGCATTAAGGGGCGGTCACACAGGGCCAGGAAAGGTGCTAAGTACAGCCATCATAACCACGTCTATCTCTCTTTCATGCTGCAGGAGGACCACATCAGGATCATGGATCTTGGTGATCTAGCTGTATGCCTGATGGTCTACAGAGACTGTAGAAGACAGAGGAGAGAGCGACTGAAGCACCTGGTGTGCAAAGGCAAGAGCAGCAACCTCATGAAGAAGGGGCAGCAGGGGCTCCCACACACACTGCCTATGAGCGACAATGAGCCGTGCCTGGTCGGTGCCTATAGACACCACCTGCCATTACTGCAGATAACTGAGAACCAACGTCGCCAAAGACTGCGAATGTTGAGGGACCTGGTGGCTCACATCTGCCACTTACTGCAGGACTTGGCACCAAGGGGACATGGAGGGCATTCACTGCCAGTGGCTGTGAAAGTGACCGTGGCGCTCAATTCCTATGCCACTGGCTCCTTTCAAGGCTGCACAGGTGACCTCTGTGGGATATCACAATCCGTCACCCACAAATGCACCCATGAGGTTGCCATCTTCTCCATGGCACACAATATTGTGCATTTTGCTAGGGAATGGGACAGCCAGGATTCAAGGGCCACTTGAATTGCCTTGAGCTTGGGATTCCCACAGGTGCAGGGTGCAATCTGCTGCCTCATGTGGCAGTCAGGTCTCCATCACTACACTCGGTGGATTTCATCAACTGCAAGGGCTTCCACTCACTGAATGTACAGCTGGTATGCGACCACCAGAAACATTTCCTGCAGGTGTGCACACAATTTCCAGGGAGTGTGCATGACATCTACATTCTGTGTTGCTTACAGATCCCTGCAGTCTTCTAGGGTCCACAGAAGCTGCAGGGATGGTTCCTCGGGGACAAGGGTTACCCACAGAGGCCGTGGCTGATGATACCCGTGTGGCGGCCTCAGACTGCAGCAGAGCGACGGTATAATGAGGCTCAAACTGCAGCTCGCATCTTGGTGGAGTAGACCATCAGGATGCTGAAGATGAAGTTCCGGTGCCTGGACCGGTCTGGTGGAGCCCTGCAATACAGTCCACAGAGGGTGTCATGCATCATCAGCATCTGCTGCGCCCTTTACAACCTGGCACTGCAACAGGGAGAAGCGCTGGCTGAGGAGGAGATGGACGAGCTGCGTGTCTCCTCTGATGAGGACGCCGCCGACGGGGATGAGGCTGAGGGGGTTCTTGTGGTGACGATGATGGGGATGAGACTCTCACACTGGCTAGACAAGGCAGGCACACTCGGGAGGCCCTCATGGCTGCCAGGTTTGTGGAGGATGATGACGACTTGCAGTGAGATGTTCCCGTAGATCCTCACATCACAGTTATGAACGTTTGACTCCAGTCTGGCTTATCTCAGTGCCAATACCCTGTGAGAGAATGCTCCTGTCATAGAGATGCAGTTGAGGCCCTAATAGTCGCTCGATTGCAGGAAGAGGATGAGAACATGCAGCGAGGACACTCCATAGATCTTCACATAGCCTCTGTGAATGTCTGGCTCCTGTCTGGCCGAGGGCAGCTCACATGCACTCCATCATCAAGGGTATCTCAGAGACACAGACTTGAAACTTTAGATGCATCTGATGCTATGTCCACCTTCAGCACCTCAGCCCTTCAGGAGCTGGTGCACAGCATCACTGGTCGCAGATGCTGGTGTGACGGGGGCCAGCCCCATCTTAAAGGTGCTGAGAGCACACAGAGTGTATGAGAGAACTCTGTGGTGCCTGCCCACTACATTCTGGCAGCAATGACCAGCACTGCCGAGGTTCAGGCATCAGGAATGTGTCCAGGGAGTGTAAGGTTGGACCATCACTTTGGCCTGAAGGCTGCATAGAGTACATGGAAGAGGCCCTGGACTGAGACATCTGCCTTTTATCTTGTGCAGAAAGGTTTCACATCTGAGTTACAAGAAAACTGTTCATCAGAACAAGGAGCCCTAGGCAGGGAGGCATTCTTGGAAGTTTATTGACAATAGTGAACATTATGCACAAGTGATTAACACCCATGGCTAGGCTGTGAAACTAATTCTCTTTAACATTCCTAACTCTGCCAATACGTCTTGGTGCTACCAGGACATCCACAGCGGGGATGGAGGTAGCCTGCTGACTGTGATGACTTTGACCCTGGAGGGCCGAGACGTGGAGGTCCCCGGTCTGCTTTCGGGGTCCTGCTGTGTGGCAGTGGCACCCTCCACGGCCTGTGAAGTTGGATCTGCGGAGGTCACAGGAAGTGAGGAGTCAGATGGGCCAGTCACTCCCTGAGTCACCTGGGTGGTTGGTCCGGTGTGGGCACCTGCTGATCCTCCTCCCTACGGGTGCCCGAGGGCCCCTGGCTGACTCCGTGAGCGGAAGGGGTAGCTGGTGTGAGATCAAGCTGCCCAGCACCCCGCTTGTGTACACACTGTTGGAGGTCAACTATGTCATCAGTGATGGAGTTAAGCCTGCGCAACAGTGCAGGAATGAAGTCCTGGACCAAGGTCTCCATGGCGGCCTCCATCCTGCCAGTGTTGACCTCGGTGCTTTGTTGGCATTATCACCTCAGCCTGAAGACGGACGGACTCCTCCATTGTACCTTGCTATCTGAGGAGTGCAGCGGACATCCCTTCCTGATGTTCCCTAGCTTGCCTTTGCAGCTCCAGCAACTGTGACATGACTAAGTCCAAAGGCTCGTCATCTGTCTGGAAAGGGAAACCATGTTGACTTGTTCTAGTCATATTAAGCTTTTCTAATGACAAATGGCTGGGCTGGTAAAATGGCTACAGCTGATCACATGCTGTTTCTGGAAGATTCTAAGCTATTCCAAATGGACAAAGGCAACCTCATCATCCTGGAATGTGACTTGTATTGTGTAGATATCCCAGCCAAGCCAACATAAAGGATTGGTAAATGATATGCCTGCACTAGCCAGCTCTGGAAAAAGGGTTTGGGGCTCGTCATCTCCAATGTTGTGATAATGGTTCTTCAGTTATCTGCTCAAAACACAATGGGTTTTAACAAGGGTGCCTCGTTAGCTGAATAGCTTGACCCAAAACCACCCTGTCACATGACTTAGACTTGAGCCGTTTGAATTCTTTTAATTATATAGCTTTTGAATTTCATCTTTAGTTGCAGTTTAACCTCCAACGAGAACCGGACTCCGGGCTAGCAGCTTGCCTTTGACCTCCATCTCTCTCCAAGTCTGATTTCCAGAAAGAACCCTGCGTTTCACCTAGAGAGTGAACTAATACCCAGGATACAAGGATACTTTGCTGTATCTTCAACAGACTCAACCTGCAACTGAGTTCCTAGGACCAAGACCAGGAATTCTGCCAGGCAAAGCCACCTGAAAGAACCTTCCTTGAACATTGGACTCCGGACTCACGTGAAACCATAATTCTTATTTTTATTGTGGCCTGTATTTTTATCTCTGCCCTGAATCCCTTTATTTCTCTTATCCCACTTTTATTGTATGAATGGAAAAAGGGGTAGACGTTATGAAAACCTTCTCCCTTGTTTTGTGTGTATGTGTATAATAAACCAACCCTCTTATTTGACCTTATCTCGAGTTTGCTGTGGGGTTATTAATAGAGGATTGGATAACCCCAAAACCGAAGGGTTGGGGAAAGTATGCCACCACTTATAAAGGGCGAAATCAAAAATCAAAAACACCTTTCTGTTTACAGACGGATAGTGAGTGGAGAAATCAGGGCTGCTTAAATTAAATCCCCTCCTCTCCGTAACAATAGCTTCAACACTAATTGGTTCTACAATATATTGCTCCAAGAAATTGTCATGAAAAATATTCCCTCTGTGTATATGGTAGCCCTTAACTCCTCCAGTTCCCACTTCTTCCAGGGAACATCAGTTGCATTCTAACACAAATACACAGTTGCTTTAGATAAGTCACTGAAGCCCTGTTCTCCAGTAGCTGGCTTCTCCTCTGCAGGGTATCATTGACAGCACATATGTTGTCACCAGGTGACCAGAACACCAGCCAGCAACTTTCACAAATAGGCAGGAAACCACTCTATTAATGTGCAGTTTGTGGCTAAACGCACAAAAAGGATGATGCAATTTTCCACAAGGTATTCTGACAGAAGTTAGGATTCATTTAAGATGCAACAATTTACCATTCCTGCAATATTTGGCACCCAATCCCACCATCCAGGAAAATGGCAGGATGGCTGCTCAGAGGTCAAGGGACACCTCTTACAGATGTGTCCTATGACACCACTCTGTAACCCCTTCTGAGGAATGCAGATGTGATTGCAGCTGGACGTCTCATTACTGAGCACAACATACGGATGCTGAAGTAGAGGTTCAGGAGTGTCAAAAGTATGGGGCTCTCTACAATGCATTTCATAAAGAGAAGGTGAGTTACTCTTTGAAAGTCCCTAACCATGTGGTCCACAATCTAATCAAGGTGGATACTTGCCTCTCAAAACTGAAAATATTTGAGACGTTTGCAAAACTGCAAAGCATATGAATGTTGATTCCAGCATCTCTGGAGGTGATTATACCATCTAGGATATGCTACAGGATGCTGATATCCAATGAATTGATAGTACACAAGCTGAAAATGTATTCCTCCACACTCTCAGCCAGTCTAAAAATCCTTGGCAGGCTATCCAATACTTCATACAACTGCTTGAGTGTGGCCAGCAGTTTTAATTTTATAGTTGGGCACATGAAGTCTTCACTTCTGTCCTCCTCAACAGAGCTGGGAGAGGACCTCACCCATCATTAAGCTGTATCCGGAGCTGCCTTCTTCACCAGAACCTGCTGCTTCTTACTGATGCTCAACTTCTCACCATGTGCAGACCCCGTTACCTCAATATCCAGCCCATGCAGATTACCAATGTCTGAACTGATGCCTAGAAAAGATGAAGCAGCTAACATCCTAAGGAGCAAAAACAAAAATAGCTGGAAAAACTCAGCAGGTCTGACAGCATCTGCAGAGAGGAATACAATTAACGTTTCGAGTCTGTATGAAGAGTCATATCCCTGACGTCATCCTGCCCCATTTAAATTTTCAGGAAGGCGGGGGCACAGCAAAATCAGCTGCGGGCCTGCTGATCTATCAATGGCCAATTGAGGCCATTGACAGGACCATTAAAACAATTAAAGCACCTGCCCGTCCAACCTAAAGGTTGATGGGCAGGCCAGGAGCCCCGGCGGGGAATAAAAAAAACATGAAACCTCATCCACCGGCGGGATGAGGTTTCATGTAGGGATTTAAAAAGTTGAATAAAGTTTTAGTGAAATTTATTAACACGTCCCATCCCGTGTGACATTGTCACATGAGGGGGACATGTTAAGGATTTTTTCTCTCTCTATATTTCATGTTTATACAACTGTCAGCGATCTCCCTGAGGCAGCACTTAGCCTCAGGGAGATGTGTGCTCTTTCGTGAGGATGCACAAAAGAGCGCAGTCTTGTATTTAGGGAATGCCCCCCCCGCCCGCACAAGAAGCGCATAGCGCTTCCCGCCGGGCGTCATGCTGGGCAGGCCTTAATTGGCCCGCCCAATTAAAATGGCGGCAGGGCCCACTTCTCCGGCTGAGATCGGCTCCCCACCTGCCGGAGATTGGATCGGGCCCGCCCGCCCAGCAGGCAGAATATTCTGCCCTATGTCTTGCTCGAATTCAAGTAGCGACTTTAGCCATACTTTATTTCTTTCACCAGGCTAAGCAGCCGAGCTCCTGATGGTCCTAATAACCAGAATTGCCCTGGTCCTCCAGCAGCTTTCTGCCCCTTCTGCCCGATCCTCCATGAGTTGTGGCATTGTGTGGCACTGTCACAAGATAGAAGGTAAAATTATCATGCGGCACCTGCGTCTGAGTGCAACTGAATGTTGATTGAATGCACTCCTTTGTGGTTCATATATGTCATTTCATGAAGACTGACTTAAGTGTTGCCCTAACAGGCAAGTCTTCAGTTGCTTACTTGATGCAGAAAAGTATTAACACTGGGCTGATCTGACAAATGCCACCAATGAAATTAATTGATGACATAAAAGTTAACTGTAATGGTGATTTTGAATACAGAATGCTGAGGTATCCATGCATTGGATGTTGATGACAGTTTAGGCTCTCGTAAGCAGCAATGCTGATTGGCAGTCTACCGAGTAATGGATTGACATGAAGGCAAGAATCTTCACAGCTGCCAAAAAGTTATATGATTCTTAGTCACAAAAGGAAGCCCTAGGAAAGTGTAATCCAGGCCCTTTGAAAAAGGGGTTGGTCTTGGCAGTGCATGCCACCCCCTTCAATCTCTACATAGCTCATTGCCAGAATAAATTTGCTGCTTTTACTAGGACATCCAAAGTAGCCACTCTAATAAGCATATTTCCTGCTTCCAACATCTTATCCTTTGTTGTGAACACTTTCAATATTATACAATGTGTAGAAGGTACCACATAACCTTTCACTTCCTTATGCTTCTCCCGGAACCATTTATCTACTCACAGCCAAACAGGTAAGGAACATCTGGAAAACTCACGTGACATGTTGTTACTCATTTCCTGCACCTATAATTCACGTACATTAAGGAATGGTTTCTGGTAGCTGAGAGGCATTCCATATCATGGTTAGCAGAATGCATTCACTCTTTCAACAATGGTTGCAATTAAAGATAATGACACGCCACTGAGGAAGCATTAACGATTATTAGCTTGTTTGGATTGAAAAAGACACATAGTTAGAGGAGTCAACATGGTTAAAAACTAAATCAACAGGAGAGCATACAAATTGGTTTCCAGTAAAATGTTTCTATCACTGATTAGCTAGGTGCAAAAATACTTGGGAAAAGATGGTAATTACAAATTGAATCTGAGGTCCCTGGGTTCAGGGACAGGAGTCAATTTGACGTGTAGTTTGAGCATCTTACTCATATTGTACTGTATTTACTTGTATAATAGCAAAACCAGGGACATAACAGTAGTACCCGCTTCTGATCTCAATTGGAGATATGTGGTTTTTTGCACATGTCTTTTTCAGTCTCTCTGAAGGCAATTATTTGGCAAGACAAGAAATGATATGAATTGTTAAGCTGGTTTATTGCACTGAAAATGAATATACAAAGCAACAGTTGTGAGTAAGTTTACTTAATGGAATTGTGTTACAGCTGTGAAATATGCCCACAAAATTATGACAAACTTGGACATTCTACTTTGGAAAAGCAGGATATTAAGTGACAATTTACCTTGACACAAGATGGAGTCCAGGGGGTCAGATGACCTCTTTTGTTTTCTGTACAGACACAGGGACTGATTCATTTCTGGGCATGTCTCTGGGAAGTTGCTTAAACTGCAAATGACCTTGCCAGATGCTGATAACTGCCCATCTACTTTTCAACTAAAGAGACTCAAAGTACCAATAATTAATAGACTTGCAGGCCTTATGGAAGCTACTCATATCTGGAATGTTGCTGTGGATATCTTGCATTCCCTATTTTGTGATAATTGCATATCTCATTAAACCAATTATGTGGACAATGGAACACAGACACTGTAGTCACATGAGGAAACTAGCTTTTGGCAAGAAACAGCCTATTAACTGAGATACTGGCAGACCAAGGAAGTCAGAGACCACAGAGGGATGATATCCTAGCCTGGAAAAAGAAGAACACTGCCCAGAAGTTCACCACAGGCAGAGAAGTGAGGCTTTTCTCTCATCTACAGGTTATAGCTTCACTACAGGGGCTAGGCAGCAGCTTTAACTGGAGAAGAGCCAGACATTTTCTGTTGCATTGAGCAAGCCACTGTGAGTTCATCACCAGAAACTTTCAACCTCCATTGCCTTGCGTGAACAAAGCGAGATTCCTCAGGCCTGCAACGTTTCCAGCTACTGTCTCAAGAACTATTAGTAAAAGTGACTTTTTGGACTCTTTGGGAAATTTAAGTGCATGCTACATCTATTGTAATCATCTTTTCTTTCATCTGTGTGCCTTGTGTGAATGGGTCAGTGGGTGCTGTTGCAATTGTATTTCAAGCATTGAGAAAATAAATGCTTATTCTTCATCTTAATTTAAACATACAAGAAAGTCTGTTATATGTTTGTTCTTAAAACTCAGAGCACTCAAGGACTTAAAACACTTCTTCTCTGAAATATATCTTGTCAAACATGATGCGGGAAATGGGGGGAATTATTCCACATCTCTCCCCGTCCATAAAAAGTTGGAGGCTCATGCCCAGGATTAAAAACATTGGACAATGAATAAATTGGAACCGGGAGGTGAAATTGCTCACTGAATCTGAAAAAAAGACAATCAACAGGGTTTTCTAGTAGTTTCACTGTGTTAAGTACTAAAGATGACCATGTGCAATGCCAGAATCTTTATAGACCAGAGTACGGTAATTTGGAATTTAAAAGCATTAACTCTTGAGGAACTAAAAAATGTAGTCAAGCAGATAGGAGTAAATGCAAGGCCAAAAACAAAGATGCCCAATAATCCAAATTCTAGCTAATCACTTTGATATTGAATCAGAGACCCAGGAAACAGACATAGGGCTGGATCTTTGGTTCGGCAAGCAGGGACAGGGCCCGCTTGTCGAGGCGTAAAGTGATGCGGGGTGACATCGGGCATGCATCCTGGTGTCACTGCGTGTCATTTAGATTTTCAGTTCGGCGGGAGCGCAGCCAAGTCGGCTGTGCACCTGCCGAACTGTCAAAGGCCTATTAAGGCCATTAATTAATTAATTAACTCTATTGAGAAAGCTGCCCATCCAACCTTAAGGTTGGCGGGCAAGCGAAGAGCCCAGGCAGCCTTCGCATTTTTCATGGCACCAGATCCACAGGCGGGATAAGGTTTCATCAAGGGTTTATAAATTAAATAAATGTTTTCATTAAAGTACATTGACGTGTCCCAGCTCATGGGCAGGATTTCCCCCCGCTGGGGGCGAAGTTGAATGGCGGGTGCACACAGGCCCACCTCTGATCAATGCCCCCGATTGGGGGCACGGCGCCATTTTATGTGGGCGGGTCAATTAAGGCCCGCCAAACGCAACGTTCACACAGAAGCACCATGCGCTCCCTGTGCGGGCAGGGGGGGAATCCCTAAGTCGACAGTGCGCTCTTTCGCCCATGCGCACGAAAAAGTGCACTCATTTTCCTGAGGCTAAGCGCTGCCTCAGGGAGATCAGCTGTTCTGTGACAAATATTAAAAATAGAAAAAAAAAATTCCTGACATATCCCCTCATGTGACACTGTCACATGAGCTGGGACATGTCCATAATTTTTACAAAAACTTTAATAACATTTTTTAAAACCTATGTATAACCTTATCCCGCCCGTGGATGAGGTTTCATGCTTTTTCTAATTCCTGCCGGGGCTCCTGGCCTGCCCGCCAACCTTAAGGTTGGACGGGCAGGTCCATTAATTAGCTAAATGACTCTGTCAATGGCCTCAATTGGCCATTGACAGGTCGGAGGGCGCACAGCTGATTTTGCTGTGTCCCCACCTACCGGAAAATTTAAATGGGGTATGGTGACGTCGGGAGTTCCGCCCGACATCATCACGCGTCATTTTACACATTGGCGAGCGGGCCCTGCCCCCAGCACCCCACTAGCTGATGAGAAAACCCTGCCCCATGCGACACTGCCTGTGAACTCTTTCACACGCAAGCGCGAAAGAGTGCACTCCCAACTCAGGGAACCACCCCTCAGCCCGCGCAGAGAGAGCACAGTGCTTCTGGGTGCGCGTCACACTGGCCAACGTAAGATGGCGGCACAGGCGATCAGGGGCGCCGATCAGGGGCGCCAATCGGGTCCATGCCCACCCGCACCCACCCCCACACAACCTCCACAATGGGGGGGAATATTCTCCCCATAGAACCAGAACACCCGACAGAATAGTGTTAGGCAGAATCCAACTGGATAAGGAAATTTCCATGAGGAACATGGGATTAGAGTTCCAAATGCAATGGGAAAATGGGAGGGGGAGAGAAATGCAAATGCTAAAGGAAAAGAACAGAAGAGTATTGTAGTGGGACGGAGGTCAGGCAGTTCGAGTTGACAAAGGCAAAACTGAAATTGGATAATGCAGGAGTTGAGATACTGATTTGGATTCAAAGTTTTGATTTTTTGAAATACTCTACTTTATTTCATTTGAGAAAATTGCTAAGGGGCTAAATAGGCCATAAGGTCCTCCTTTTGCAGGGTGAGCTTGTTGAGAGGGCTCATGAATCTTACTCATGTTGTCAGAGGAGAAGTGAAAAAAACTGCCATTTTAAATGCATACGAGTTAGTGCCCAAGGCATACCGTCAGAAATTCCGAAATTCACGGCAAAGGCCTGCCCAGGCATTCATTGAACTTGAGAGAAAGACATGTCTTTTGCTTGCTGGGTAAGATCTCTAAGATTAAATTCCTTTCATGAAAACTTGCAGGAGGTAATTCTACTGGGAGAATTTAAGAACAGTATCCCAACTAATATTAGATCCTATAATGAGGAACAAAGAGTTACAAGTTATAGGATGCAACTATAATGGCAGAGGCCTATGAGCTTATACACAAACCAAGGAAAACCTTTTCCTAAAAATCTTCAGAGATCTAAAAAGGACAAAAAATGGGAGAGCAATAGAAAATGCGATAGTAGTAAAAGGGCAGAAGGTGAAGGTGAAATAGGCTCAATAGAGGAGGAGAACATGGTAGGAAGCACAGGCTAGTCTCCAACTTTTAAAAAAAGAGAAGTTGAGAGGGGAGAACAGAAGGGGCTTACCCAATTTGCTTCCATTGTGGGAAGCCCGGACATGTAAAGGCAGACTGTTGGCATTATAAGGGTAAACCAACTGGCAGCTGTGCAGTTAAAACAATTTCCATGGCCATGAAAGTTGTAAGTTTATGTTCCAATGTAACAGGAACAGACTAGGATAGCTATACAATCTTTTTCCTTAAAGGGAAAATGACCCATAGTTTTTCTGAGAAACCAAGAAAAGTAATCAACACTCTCTGAGATATTGGTTGCACGCAGACTTTGCTTGTGACAGGAGATGGAGATTTTCCACCCAAAAGCAGACTAGATGCCGGGGTGCTGATGAAGGGAATTACTGGGGAATATTTGGAGGTTCCCTTATTCAAGATATACCTTCAGAGTATGTTAGTTAAAGGGTTAGTAACAGTTGGAGTGATTCCAAGCTTGCCCATGCACGGTGTAGATCTATTATTGGGAAATGACCTGGCAGGAAGCATAATATTGTCCCCAGAGGCTCCAGAATAGTCTGCAGAGACTATGGATATCAAGATGGCCAATAATCAAATTTCTGCAGAGACTCAAAGAGTTGAGCAATCTTCTGCAATGATCCAACAGGTGGAGACAAAGCCACCAGAATTTGTACAGGTCAAAAGAGAGCCCCAAACAGGGAAAATGCTGAAATGAAAATAGCAGACAATGAGAAAAATGCACCCAGAGGAGTGCTTGGCAGATACTTTCATTAAAAATTTAAATAGGGACAGGCAAATTTCTCAGTCTAAGAAGTAGGAAGTGAGGATCATGCCTCATATCGTCAAAGTGCACCAGGCGAGTGCAGTAGATTCTGAACAGACATCTGGAGGTAGTTAAGTCCCAGAGGACATGGGACAGATCAGGGAACAGCCTATCTCAGAAATACAGGAAAGAAAGAAGGTAGTACAGGAAAAATTATATGACTGTTGTGAAAAAGGAAATGAAAACAAAGTCATGTGGATTTACCCACTGGAGAGTCAAGCAACCAAGCTGTTCAGGTTCCAGCTCTCAGGCCATATGAATCTAGAAAACTAAACTTAAAACTCGGCAAGAACCACGTGCAGGAGAAAGGATAGAGCTGAGGCTCAATGTAAGTTCTAAATGACAGTTTACCACCTAATGTCAACTTTAATAAAAGAATTTACTTGAAACTGAAATCTTAAACCCATAGGTTGCGGAAAAAGCAAGGCTGCAAGCAGCAATAGCATCAACAGACATTTGCAAAGTAAGTACAGGAGACAGCTCTTTTCACAAGCTGAAAGCTATTGTGCAGGCCTAGGTGCTTCACAAAGCAGCAAACTCAAAAAAAGTCATGTCTTTTTGTGTGAATGTTTAATAAGAACAACTAACATGTACTAGCTAAAATGTAATACCAATTGAAAGCAAAGAGATTTAAAGGCAGAAAAGGCACAGAAGGCACAAAGTTTTTATTTATTTTATTTTCCAGCTTTCCTAACTATAAAACACTACAACCAGGGATGATGTGTAACCCTGAAGTGACAATGACCCTGAGGAGCGCATGGGAATGACCGTGTGTAAATGTTTGGTATTGTGTTTTACTTCTTTCCTTTCTGTAATGTAATAAAGAAAATATGAAATGTTAGGAAATTTCATTCCCCCCCCCTTTTTACAGGGACACACACGCACTGTAAAGATACAAAGGATATGGACCCTATACTTTTAAAAAATAGGGTCTAAAAGAGCATTTTAACTTGACACAAGATTGAGTCTTTTAGTGGGTTCCCAGCACAGTCTTGAGAACTATCTATTCCAAATGACCGCAACAAGATATATTTAAGAGAAGAAATGTTAAACCCATGGAGTGTTGTGACTTTTAAGAACAGGCACACGGCAGGCTTTCTTGTAGATTTAAATTGAAGAAGGAAGAATAAACATCTATTTCCTCAACAGTCGAAACCTAATCACAACAGCACCCACTCGCTCATTCACACAAGAAACACACAAAAGGAAAGCTGATTACAAAAGATGCAACATGCACTTAGAAAGAGTCAAAAATCTCAATTTTACTGGTAGCTCTTAAGATGCTAGCTAGAAGCAATACAGGCTTAATGATTCTCTCTCAGCTCACTGAAGACAATGGAGGTTGAAAGTTTCTGGCAATGAACTCACAGAGGCTTACTACATGCAACAGAAGGTTTCTGGCTTTTCTCCAGTCAAAGTTTAGTTGAGTCCCTGAAATGAAGTTATAACCTGCAAGTAAACGAACAGCCCCACTTCTCTACCTGTGGTGAGATTCTAGGCAGGGCTCTTCCTCATCTGGGCTGGGATCTCCTCCTTCTGTGGCCTCTGTATCCGAGACTGACTTCCCTGGTCTGCCAAGATCTCGGTTAGTAGGGTTTTTCTTGCCATATTCTAGTTTCTGTCATGTGACCACATACCATGTTCCCATGTTCCACACAAATGGTTTAATGGGCTAAACAATTGTGACACAATGGGGAATGTTTGAAGGGATAGAAGATCAGCCATGATCTAGTTGAATGGTGGAGCAGGCCCGAGGGGCCAAATGGCTTACTCCTGCTCCTAAGTTCCTATTTTGAGGCCATTATCATCCTGTTAATAATTAAATTAGTTACTCAAAAATGACACCTTTATTGCTAACATCATAAAATTTCTGTCCATTACTTGGCTGAGGTACAACTTTCTACTTATGATTTCTCAGTGAGTTGACTGTGTTTTCAGACATATTTCCACCATTCCCTTTTCCTGCTCTCATTGATATACCTACATCCTTTTAGTTTCAAAGAGGAGGTACACATGAAACATTAACTTTCTGATCTCACCTGACAATCATTTCGAACATTGTCTGTTTTTGTTAGTTTTCCTGTGTCTGTCATACTTCATTTTTTCCAAGATTAATGGCACACTTCACATGAAAAGTGAATCATATTTTTTCTACATAGCATCAGATCTAATCAAAGCATAAGTATTATTTTGGCTCACTTATTTCCATCCTCCTCTCCTCTCCTGAGGCATTGAGTCATGATGCATGTGGATAGCTCGTGTCCTGTGATAGCTTGAACAACTGATTATTATTCATGTCAAAGCCTTAACTGTGTACAGCAAGCAATGCAGTCCTGTGAGGCATCACATTTGAGTATAATGCTTGCCCTTACCTGGACTGATATTCACATGTCACCAGCAGATAGGTAGCAACCAGGAACAGTATACATGTAATAGGTTTCCCCTCCCTAAACAGTGGACATTAAAATCTATCGGCTCATAGGTTAAATCAGCCTTGTAATCAAACAGCAAAGCAAACAACTGCTGATACAAAATGGTGAAGGCTGATGCAATGCACAGCATGAAACAGAAAATTCAGAAAATACTTCCACAAAACTAATGTCAGCAGAAAAGGATTATTTCACTACAGCAATGAAACAGAGTATCAATTAGAAATATTTATTTGGAGCAAGTGAATTCACTACAATGGAATAGGAAATGCAGCATACAGTTAAGTGAATAATGAGTTTAGTTCTAGTCAATATTTAAGCTGAGAGCTCAAAAATGTAACAGTTCATTTCAGAGAACAAAATGCTTAATTCCGCAAAATGTTTTCTTAATTTAGAATTTGGATTATTACCTGAGCCATGTGCAAATTGGCATACAGCAAATAATACCAGAGAAATGAAAGAATGGATCAAAGGCTGGTGTGGGAGAAGTGGGTTCTGGTTTGTGGAGCATTGGCACCAGTACTGGGGAAAGTGGAAGCTGTACCGTTGGGATGGTTGACACCTAAACCGTGCTGGGGCTAATGTTCTAGCGAGCTGCATAACTAGGGAAGTGGAGAGAGCTTTAAACTAAATAGTGGGGCAAGGGATCAAATTTGGGAAGCTGTGGTAAACAAAAGAGTAGAGACAAGGCAAGAGAAAAAGATACAAATATGGGAAATGATAAACAGAATGTGGCAGGAAGGGACAGAGAGTACAATTCTAAGACTAAATCAGCAGATAAGGCCTGACTTTACAAAAATAATAAAAGGACACAATTAAAGGCCCTGTATCCAAATGCACGCAGCATTCGAAACAAAACAGATGAACTGATAGCGCATATAGAAATAAATAAGTACGATCTGATAGCTGTTACAGAGACATGGCTTCAAGATGACATAGATCGAGGTATGTGACATTTTGGAAGGACAGGAAGCTAGAGAAAGGTGGAGGGGTGACTCTATCAATTAATGATGGTATTAACACATTAGAGAGGGCTGACCTAAGTTCAGGAATCCAGAATGTAGTAGCAGTTTGGGTTGAAATGAGAAATGATGAAGGCAAATGTCACTTGTGGGAGTGGTGTACAGGCCTCCTAATTGTAACTACATGGTAGGACAGAGTATAAAGGAAGAGATAATGGGAGCTTGTCAGAAAGGTACAGTGATAATCATGGGGGATTTCAATCTACTGGAAAAATCAGATGGGAAAAGGTAGCTTAGGTGAGGAGTTCATAGATAGTTTCTTGGAACAACACATTCTGGAGCTAACCATAGAGCAGGCTATACCAGACCTGGCACTGTGCAACGAGATGGGATTAACTGATAATCTCATAGGCAGCAGCAATCATTGAATTTTACATTCAGTTTGAAGGAGAGAATGGTGGAGCCAGGACTAATATTTTAAACTTAAATAAGGGCAATTATGAGGGCATGAAATTAGAGCTAGCTAAAGTGAACTGACAAATGAAGTTAAAAGATAGGTCCATAGAGATGCAGTGTCAGACTTTTAAAGGGATATTTCAGAATACACAGAATAGCTGCATTCCAATGAGAAAGTAAATTTCCAAGGGGAAAACCCACCACCCGTAGTTAACTAAAAAATGTTAAAGACAATATCAAACTTAAAGGAAAAGCATATAATTGCACAAAGATGGGTAGTAGGTCAGAAGATTGGACATAATATCAAGAACAGCAAAAGATGACAAAAAGAATAGTAAGGAGGGAACAATTAGAGTACGAGAGAAAGCTAGCAAGAAATATAAAGACAGATAGCAAGAGTTTATAAAGATATTTAAATAAGAAAAGAGTTAACAAAGTGAGCATTGGTCCAATAGAAAGTGAGTCTGTGGAATTAATAATGGAAAGTAAGGAGACAGCAGATGAGTTGAACAGGTATTGTGCATTGATTTTCACTACAGAGGATATGAGTAACATCCTAGAAATAGCTGTAAATCAGGAAATGGAAGGGGGGGGAGGAATTCAGGAAAATTACAATCATCAGGGAAGTGGTATTGAGCAAATTGTTGGAGCAGCTGGCTGCCAAATCCCCAGGTTCTAATGGACTTTATCCTAGGGACTTGAAAGAAGTGGCTAGTGAAATAATTGATGCGTTGGTTTTAATTTTCTAAATTTCCCCAGATTCAGGGAGGGTTCCATCAGAGTGAAAAATAACAAACTCCTTTATTCAAAAAGGAAGGGAGACAGAAAGCAAAAAACAAGAGGCCAGTTAGCTTAACACCTGTCATAAGGAAAATGCTAGAAGCTATTATTAAAGATGTTATAGCAATTACTTAGAAAAGTTTAGAGAAAGCAGGCAGATTAAACATGGTTTTGTGAAAAGGAAATCATGTTTAACCAATTTATTGGAGTTCTTTGAAGGAGTCACATGGGCTATGGATAAAGGGGAACTGGTGAACGTGCTGTACTTAGATTTCCAGAAGGCATTTGATAAAGAGCCACATCAATGGTTATTGCAGAAAATAAATGCTTATGGTGTAGGGAGTAATATATTGGCATAGATAGAAGATTGGCTAGCTAACAGAAAATAGAGGATAGACATAACTGGGTCTTTTTCTGGTTGGTGGGATGTAATGAGTGGTGTGCCACAGGGACCAGTGCTGGGGCCTCAACTTCTTACAGTATACATAAATGACTTGGATGAAGGGGCAGGTGACATGGTTGCTAAATTTGCTGATGACACAAAGATAAGTAGGAAAGTAAGTTGTGAAGAGAATGGAAGGAGGCTACAAAGTGACAAAGATGGGTTAAGTGAATGGGCAAAGACCTTGCAATTGGAGTACAATGTGGGCAAATGTGAAATTGTCCATTTTGACAGGAAGAATAAAAAAGAAGCATATTATCTAAATGGTGAGAGATTGCAAAGCTCTGAGATTCAGAGGGATCTGGGTGTCCTAGTGCATGAATCACAAAAGGCTAGCATGCAGGTAGAGCAAGTAATTAGGAAAAATAATAGAATTTTATCATTTATTGCGAGGGGAATTGAATACAAAAGTAGGGAGGTTATGCCTCAGTTGTACAGGGCATTGGTGAGACCATTTTGGAGTATTGTGTACTGTATTGGTCTCCTTATTTAAGGAAAGATGGAAATGCAATAAGAAACAGTTCAGAGAAGGTCTACTAAGCTAATACCAGGAATGGGCGGATTGTCTTATGAGGAAAGGTTGGACAAGTTAGAATTGTATCCACTGATGTTTAGAAGTATAAGAGGTGACTTGATCAAAGCTTTTAAGATCATGAGGGGTCTGGGCAGGGTGGATGTGGAGAGGATATTTCCTCTTGTGGGAGAATTGAGAACTAGGGGTCACAGTTTAAAAATAAGGGGTTGCTCATTTAAGACAGAGATGAGGAGAATTTTTTTCTCTCAGAGGGCTGTGAGTCTTTGGAAATCTCTTCCTCCAAAGACTTTTGAGACAGGGTGTTTGAATATTGTTAAGACAGAGCTAGATAGGTTCTTGATTAACAAGGGATGAAAGGTTGGCAGGGGTAGGAGAAGATTATATTCAGATCAGACATGATCTTATTGAATGGTGAAGCAGGCTTAAAAGGCTGAGTGGCCCGTTCCTAGCTCCTATGTTCAGATGTTCACATGTTGGAATCAACTTAGTATTAATGACCAGAGATTCAAACAGAACCACAACTACAAAAAGGAAAAAGATAGATCCAACAATTACAACTAGAAAGTTGTATCAAGATTGACATAAATTGCTACAAAAAAAGTTAATTAATAATTAATAATTAAAGGTAGCTTTTCCAATTGCTGTTAATGTTCCCACAAGGGTTAACAGAATAAAGTAGGAATAAAGAAGAGAAATACTTATGAGAGATAACCTTAGAAGAGGAGTTAGTGCTGAAAACATTAGCAGAGCTCAAAGTGAATAAGTCACCAGATTCTTATCACATATACCCAACCCAACAATGCTGAAAGAAGTCAGAGCAGAAATAAAGGCCCTGACAATAGTCTTTTAAACATGTTTAGAACCAGAAGTTGTGTTAGAGGATTGGAGTGTTGACCTCTGTTCAAAGGGAATGAATGGGATAACCCAGGACCTGAGTTTTACGGTGTCAGAGCGGACACATGGCAGCCCTGATCTCACGTAAAATTGCGTGAGAAGATGTCGGGGGTGGGGGTGGGGGTGGGGAGATGGGGAGCGTCCCTACCCCAAAGCACAGTCGCGCGATATTACAGCCAGAGGCACATCCACCGACAATTAAAAGGTCAATTAGGCCAATTAAGAAGGCAATTCACCAGGATTTTCATGGCCCATGTGATTTCACGTTAAGCACATGGGCCAGTCGGCCAGGCAGCCATCACAATTTTGATTAAAACTCAGTCCAGAGCAGGATAAAAGGATCTTGGCAAGTTAAATAAGTAGGAGTTTGGCTGTGAGTTGACTGCAGGTGGTTTTCAGACAGTTCATTGCATTTTCTCTGTGTTCTTTGATTTACCAGCATTTTCAGAAACTTACTGCCAAGAGCCCCCTTCAGTGCACTATCCTGTGCAACCTGTATTTCAGCAAATGGGGATTGTCTGCTCTGCTGGAGGGACCTCCTCAGAAGACGGGGAGAGGGCCAGAAGGGAGAGGAAGCCAGGTGCCTGCAGGCAGCATCCCAGAATGCAACCTGTGGTAAAAGAGACGCAGCCAGAGGGGGTGCAGGGCCAGCAAGAAATGCAAGGTAGAAGGGACCGCAGAAGATGCCAATATTCTGCAGCCAGAGTTTACAGGCAGCGCTCTTGTTACCTGGACATGTCTAAGCTCCAGGGCTGAAGGAGGCTCCACCTCTCTAGGGAGACTGTGACCTCCATCTTCCAGATATTGTCCCAGAGATCACCCCAAACTTTGTAGGTGGTGACCCTGTGCTAGTGGCTCTTAAGGTTACAGTGACACTGAATTTTTTCCCCTCAGTTTCTTTCCAGGACTCAGTGGGAGATCTGTGTGGTGTTTCCCAATCCACTGCCTACAGCTGTGTCAAGCTGATCACTGTTCAAATGGGGCAATAACTTCATTCATCTCCAGACCAACAAAGCCAACCAGGCCGAGTGAGCCAGAGGCTTCGTTGCAATTTTCCCCACATCCAGGCATCATAATTTGCACGTCTGTGGCCATAAAGGTGTCAGCAGGTCAGCTGGCTGCCTTCTTCAAGAGAAAGGGGTTCCACTCCCTGAACAGCCAGCCTGTTTACAACCACAAGACTCAGATATTGCAGGTCTACAGCAGGTACCCTGGCGGCTGCCATGATGCATACAGCCTGTGACACTCTCAGTTGCCAAGTCTGTATTGTCCCCAGCTCGGTTGGATGGTTGGCTCCTGGGGGACAAAAGCTACCCCGTGAAAAGGTGACTCATGATGCCAATCAGACACCGAAGGGCAGAAGCAGAGGAGAGATACAATCACAGTCATCCCTCTACAAGGGCTGTGATTGAGAGGACCATTGGTTGCTGAAGATGAGGTTCCGCTGCTTGGACCCATCAGGGGGAGCACTTCAGTATCCTCCCTACGACTTCTCACTTATTGTCACTGTGCAGAGCTCAGCAGATAATCTGGCTCTGTCAAGGGGGGACCAATTGGAGAACAAAGACAGAATCCTGCTCCACAAGCCGCAGGGAACAACTCAAGCGTTGGGTCTAAGGAGAAGTCAGAGGAGTCCCGTGAGAGGATGCGGAGGCTGATGTGAGGATCACAATGGGAGGCAGGGAGGCCAGGGAAGCCTTGATTCTGAGAACTTTCAGCTAGGCATCCAGTGTAAGGAGTCAAGGCAATGGCAAGCGTAGAGGAAGAGGAAGTTGCAGATGTGAGCTGCAGCTCGTCTGCCAACATGAGGTTGGTTTGAACCTGCCTGCTCACCATTGATGGGCAGGCAGCTAGCAGAGTTATAGGTTCCTCATGCATCTCTCACCTTAATGATCATTCCTGGTGAGATAACCCTGTCAATAAGTCAAGGTCGACCTCTGAAATAAAGTTTGCATCCCTTCCTCTGTGTCACATGCAACCCTCAGACCTATTCCCTTTCCACATCATTAAGCACAATAACGTCATTGCACATAATGTGACATTTTTATAATGAAGCCACATATACAAATGAACCAGTGCACACATGCCAAGAAAATACAAATCACCTGTGACAACTCCTTTTATGATAATGGTGACTTAAACTTCCATTTGCAAGTGCTACGTATTAGCGCACCCCACCCCCACCCCACACCCACCCCCCCCACCCCTCCTCTCGCTGGCAGCTGGATTGGAGGCAGCCTGTTGACTAATGCCTTATCAGCTTTGTTGACCTTAGTGGATGTCCTCTGGAGCCTGTGCAGTTTCCATCTGGGCAGCAGAGTTCAGTGCCATGGCTGGGCACTCCTCAATCAACGCAGTCTCATCAGATGTGACGGCCACTGGCAGAGGGCTGGAGGAGTTGCTGCAATCATCCACACCGCCCTGAGAGGAAGTTGCAGATGTGAGCTGTAGCTCGTCTGCCAAAATGAGGTTGGTTTGAACCTGCCTGCTCACCATTGATGGGCAGGCAGTTAGTAGAGTTACAGGTTCCTCATCCATTTCTCACCTGCTGAGGTCACTGCCAGTGTGTGGGGTTACAGGTCAGAACGCAACCTCTGAGTTCCTGGAGCTGCCTCTCCACAAGAGTTGCCACTCTCTGAGGAGGCTGCGCTTTGAGCTCTGGCTCAACACAGTGCTCATGTTCCACGTGGACTCCTTCAAGACAGACACCATGACACGCAGACCCTGAGGGATCTCTGCCAGATCTTCCCATGCATCCCGCCGGGCATCCAGCATCTGCCGCCTGATGGATGACTCCCAGAGGCTCATCATCTGCCTCGGACTCAGCATCATCCAGGTTTCCAGCAATCCTCTGTCTGTCAGTGCCCTCTGGACTCTCTGCCTCTGCCAGCTCCTCAGGTGAGTTTTTTTGTGCCCTCACCACTGTGCAGTACCATCTGACCTGACATGCTAATTCCCACTGATGTGCCTGCGTATGTGCTGGTGCTTGGTGCAGAGGGAGGATGTGATGCGGGTACATCTGTACTCCTCAGGGGTCAAGGGAGGGTCCTCAGAGTTTGCCTGGCATTGAGGATGGCGCATCTGAAGGAGGAAGAGAAAATGTCAGTAGCAAACATCATTACGAAGTCACAGTGCATGCACTGGTAGCTTCTCAGCTGGACAACTGCCTCACAAAGGCATTGTGAATGGGCAAGCAACTGGAGCTATTGATTTAAACATCTCATACCAGGTTCCACTGCCCAACATCTCTTATACCACCCCCACTCACCACCCCTCCCCCCACCCCTCCACCAGTTTCTTCCATGCCCCCTGGACCCTTACCTTCCTCTGAGACCCCTGCCTCTCTGTGACCTGTGGATCTGGCTCCACGCTCACAGGCCATCTCCAGGGCTTCTTCCTCCACCTGTGTCAAAATCAGGAGGTTGGGCACACTTCTACCCATTCATCCTCGGTCCTGAGCATTATGACTCCTCTTCCCCTACAAGGACAAATTGCTTTCGTGAGTACCCCTTCTACATGCAGTACATTACCAGCTGCCCCATCCCTCCCCCTGTCCCAAGAGACACAGGTACAGGTGCCCATCACACTGGTGACCTCACTCTTGCATACATCCAAGCCAACTGGGCACAATTTTTGGTCTCTCAAGGCACAGGGATATGTACCATTTGACACTCTGCATTTCACACTCGTGAATGCCAACAAGTCCTGCCACCCACTAAGAGGTCTATACACAGTTCTAAATGGACTCAGTACCCAGCGTAACAGAGCACAGAAGGTCACTGAACCTTTTCCTGCACTGGAGCCAAGTGCAGCGCACAACATCATGGCCACTCACCTGGGCACCCATCTCCATCCACGCCTTCTTGGTTTGGTGAGGCGGCCTCCTTTTATTGTCCCGCGGGATCATATATCCTGCTGGGCACTTACTGCCTCCAGAAGAACACCTAGGCATTCGTCAGTAAAACGGGGAGCAGAGTGCCCATGGGCATTGCCTTCCTACCTGGCATGGGATGCAGGTCCTGAGGTCATAATTACTGCTCTGACAGAAAATACCCTTCCAGGCACTGACAGGCTCACATATAGCTCCCTGAGGCTTTTGACCAGCTGTTAGCTGCCTTCAGGGAGCTCCCTGTCCATGTTTAAATCCTCCCCCCATCTACTGGAACCCCATTGTCTCGGCGCCCACCTTGCTCCAACCCCACCGGCAATGCTGAGCCAGTTTCAGCACGTTTCACACTGACCAGTCTTTGGTTAGCAGCCAGCGTGAAATCAGAGCCAGGAGCCGACTGTGGGCAGAAGCGGATATCACATCCGCTTCCTGGCCCACTGAATGCGCTCTCATGCCAAGCGTAAAATTCAGGCCCAGGTAATCATAGACCAGCCATCCTAACATTAACAGTGGGTAAGCTTCAAGAGGCTGTAATGCAGGATAAACTTAATAATTACCAATATTGATGAGTTAATCAAGAATGGCCAATATGAATTTGTAAATTCAAAGCACATATGATACATTTATCATAATTCATAATTAATGCACATTTCTAAGAAATAGTGAGTTTGAGGTTAGTCTTTAAGAATGTTGGCATAGTAGCATTGGGACATTAAATATTAGAAAGATATAATTGAGGAGATGAAGATTTAGCTGAGGAAATTGAACTGAACAGAAATGTTTAGAGTGAAGAAAGGTGAATCATATTTCACAACTCTATACCCAAAGAACAGAATATATACCAGCCACTAGGGAAAAAAAGTAACGGGGAAATGGCCAATGTGTGAAACAATAGAAGTGATGTGGGGAATAAAGACAACTAATAGTTATTCCAAAGGTATAAAGTTACAGATGAAATATTAACTGTATATCAACTGTGTTTCATTATATAAAGTGGAAGGCCTTAATAGAGGTTTCACTTGAACAGATATAAAGAGACACTCACTGAAACTGGGTTGTAGTCGAGTTAGGAGATGCAAGCTTGTAATGGTTCACACTAAATGTTAGACTAGGCAGAGATTGGCTCCAGTTCTATACTTCATCAGCTGGCTTTCATGAATATAACATATAGCAGAGACTCGCTGCCTAAAGGTGGAAGTTTGAAGCTAAGAAAAAAAAATCCGACAGAAGATTACAATCCTAGTGAGCAATGTGCCATTGTGCCATTGTGAGCAATGGCAAAAATAAAGTGTAAACTGTTGGGTATGGTTTTTCTCAGAGCCTGAACCTTATGGCCGGTGGAGGAGTTAAGTGGAAATGTGGATATAGGTCATGCCTCTTCAAAGAAGGAACAAGGTATGGCCTTAGCATTGTCACTTCCTCCCAGAAGTAAAATCAGAAGTATTTTGTGAGCTGGATGCCTATCAATTGATTGCTGATGAAGATCTGAATCAGCTTTTAATGTTCTTGAATGAAATTTACAAGATGATCTGTTAAATACCAATGAGGCATAGTCAGACTTGGGTAAATTTTGAAAAACAGATGTTTATTCAATGGTGGGTTATATCATGAGCTGGATTGTATCTAACATGGACTGTATAAAAGATTGAGGAAATTCAATTTAGAGATCCCTGGTTCAATGCTAGCATTTAAATTGGAATTGGAGGATTGTGCTAAGATGATGCATATGGACAGGCTCCTGCTTCTAACTTGGGTTTGGTCCTTAAAGACAAACTCCTTGTTAGAACCTGCTGTCTTCAAAAAATTCCTGGGGAAACAATAATTTCCTGCAGACATAGTAGAACAAGTGAGACATTCTGCAGCGATGCAGGAATAGAGGACTCAATGATTGCTGGATTTCTAAACGATCCAGATATTGGATGCAGGTGTCAGTACAATGGAAATGAGGATGAAAGTATCTCTAGCAAATCTGGCTATTACAGCAGGAGACAGAATTGAAACAGCAATAATGAGTTAATGAATCCCAGGGATGTCCAAGAAATAGTTAATAGGCGTTTCACCTTGAGTGAAAGTATCATTATGTAGTGAACTATCGAAAGCAGAGAGGCATGGTTCTCAGATGATGCGTAATATGAATTCTGAGGCAGACCATGAAGGTAACAATGAATCTGAATGAATTGTACTAGTCACAAGGATTTTTAGTTCTGTGATATATGTGTTAGTCATGGATTTGTTTAACTGTGCAGCATCAGATGATTCTTGCACTTCGACAGCATGCAGAACAGATTGGTTAAAATGTCACCTTGATGCACTAAGTAGTGAGAATTGATGCAAGGTTAAGGTATATAAAAGTATTACTTGTTTTAGGTTTGGCAATGACAACACCAAGTCACTAATGAGATACGTATGCTATTGAGCAAACCTTTTTTGAAAATTGACATGATAAGGCAATTATTTTTGGAAAGTCAGTGGATTTTAAGTTTACCCAGTCAGGACATTATTCTCTCCCCTTAACAAAACCTGATGTTTCTTGACTGTATTAGATGAATATTAATGGCATCAGGTGATAGGAGTCAGAGGAGAAAAAGCAAATTGTCTTAAAGTTACAATTTGCTCATCATGCTTATCAGATATTTAAAAAACCTTACAAAATGATGCAGGTGCAGTTGATGAAGAATATAAAAGCCAAAAGAAGCGATTAGTGACAAGTGTGAAATCTGCAATAGGTATCAGAGGATGCCACTGTGTCCTATTGTAAGCCTTCCATTGGCACATGACTTTAGCGAGATAGTATGGAACAAAGGCAGAAATATTTTCTTCTTGGACAACAAAATTTAACATCGCCTGCAGTGTGCAAGTTCAGCCTTTGGCCTACTGAGGAAGAGAATATTTCAGGACCAGGATCTCAAACCCGAACTAAGGTTGTGGTTTACCAGGTAGCAATGATCTCCACATTCCTGTATGCCTTGGAGACTTAGACTTGGACAACCTACAGCAGGCACCTCAAAGCAATGGAATAGTGCCACCAGCAGTGTCTTATCAAAATCATCTAAATCTGATGGTAAGAAAGGTGATTCAACAATAGTGTCCTCTCCCAAGCCAATATGCTCAGCACCAAGGTGCTCATCACTCAGAACCAGCTCTGTTGGGCAAGACATGTCATTCATGTACCTGACACCAAACTCCGGAAGCTATTGTTGTACATAGAACTTGGTTGTGGCAGGACACTCTCAGGAAGGCAACAGAAATGCTTTAGGGATGGTCTCAAAGCTTTCCTGAAGAGCTCAAGGTTCCCCACCAACTCATGGGAGTCCCTGACTTGTGACCAACAAAAATGGAGAAAATTTATTCGGAAAGGCACCGAGCATGTCAACAGAGGTGACGTTGAGGCATCAGAGAAAGCACACAAACCTCCAAACAACTCAGCTCTCTAAGTGCCACCTGTCCTGCATCAGGCAGAATCTGTAAATCATGTTTTAGACTTATCAGCCATTTCAGAACCTGTCGACTGGAATGTAAACACTTTGCTTCAGATGGTTGCAGTGTATAATCTCCATCAATTAATCTATAAGCAAAATCCCAAATTATATTCTGCCTGTTTAAAAGTACTCTTGTTCTAGATGGTACTACAATTAGTTTCACTTTTTCTGCATATTTAAATGCTTTACATGCAGGAAAATGAAAGCCCTTCAAGGTCGAGGTCTTGGAGGAAATCTGGAGAGCTCTGAGGCATTTGTGAACATTACATTTCATGGCAGTATTTAAACCAGATGGATTTTGATGGGCAGCAGAATTTAATTGGACAAATTTAGTGTATTATAAAAGAGAGGGTCATAGGGAATGGAAAGGCTCTAACAAGGTAATAATTCATGATGGTAATACAGTATTTATTAAATGCAGCAATCAAACTATTAAGGTACATTCCTCAGAGATTTTGTAATTAATCTTCACTCAGAACAGCTAATAGGGTCCTCATTTAATGTATTATGGTGAAGGTCCTGACGAACATAACAGATCAAGGGCTTGATAGAGGTATTTGAGCAATCATGACAAATAGGACAGACCTATCAATCCAAAGTTACTCTGAGTGGGTACGCAAGTGACTTATATTTCAGAGGTGGTAGGCAAGTTTAAATTTGGCTGAATGTTCAGGATGATGGCCAACAAGCAGGGTCCATGGACAGGCAGAATGGGTGGATTGTAAGAAAGCACATTGCAAATGCTGATAGCGGGTCCGCAACTCTTGCATCAGAAAATGGTCACTGCTGGAGAAAGACCTTTTGATAGAGTGAAATCTCCTTCATGTACAAATTGTCTCAGTAAATATAAGAGGGCAAGTGTAGAAGCTGTAGTTTGAATAGATTACACAATGAAATAAAAGTCACAGAACTAGAAACAGAAGCTCCCTTGACTGAAGTTTTGGTGGCTGCCTATAAACTTGAGAGAAAACTAATACAAGAGGCAAAACAAAAGGAATTAGATAAAAGCAAAATACTGCAGATCCTGGAAATCTGAAATAAAAACAGAAAATGCTAGAAAAGCTCAGCAGGTCTGGCAGCATCTGTGGAGAGAGAAACAGTTAACATTTCGAGTCCATATGAGTCTTCTTCAGAGTTGAAGAGAAGTGGAAATGTGATGGGTTTTATATTGTTTAAGAGGGGGCGGAGCAGGTGGAGCAAAATAGAAGGTCAAGGATAGGTGGAAGCTGAGGAGAGATTTGACAAAGATGCCATGGACACAGGACAATGAGGATGTTAATGGTAGTGTTAAAGGCTATAGAAGGTGCTGATAGTGGCATAAAAGTAAGATAGTAAAATGTGTGAATAGCAGAACAAAGGTCAGCACTCTATGAGAGCAAAACTTAAAAACAAGTGACATGGCCCTGTAGCAGGGGGGCAGGAAGGGGGTGTGGTGCGATGGTTGCAGTTGGGGAAAAAGGATAACAAATAAATTAATTAATTAATTAAAATCATTGGATTAAAAAAGGGGTATAGATGGAGGAGAGAGTTCATGGTTTGAAGTCCTGAAGACTGTAAAGTGCCCAAGCTGAAGATCAGGTGCTGTTCCTCCAGTTTGTGTTGGGCTTCACTGGAACATTGCAGTAGGCCAAAGATGGACATGTGGGCATGACAGCAGGACAATGTGTTGAAATGTCAAGTGACAGGAAGGCCTGGGACATGCTTGCAGGCTGAGTGGACGTGTAGCGTAAAGCCGTCGCCCAGTCTGCGTTTAGTCTCCCCAGTGTAAAGGAGACCGCATTGGGAGCAGCAAATGCAGTAGACCAAATTGAAGGAGGTGCAAGTGAAGCATTGGGAGGTGCGTGGGAAGGGAATGAGGAATTGGGTGATGGAGGAGTGGACCAGGATGTCACGGAGGGAATGGTCCCTATGGAATGCTGACAGGGGTGTGAGAGGAAGATGTGTTTGGTGGTGGCATAATGCTGGAGTTGGCGGAAATGGTGGAGGATGATCCTTTGAATGCAGAGGCTGGTGGGGTGAGAAGTGAAGACAAGGGGGACACTATCATGGTCCTGGGAGGGAGAGGAAGGTGTGAGGACAGAGATGCAGGAGATGGGTCGGACACGGCTGAGGGCCGTGTCAACCACAGTGAAGAGGAACCCCTCGGTTAAGCAAAAAGAAAGACATGTCAGAAGTGCCGTTTTGGAAGGTGCCATCGTCAGAACAGATGCAACGGACGCGGAGGAACTGAGAGAATGGGATGGAGTCCTTACAGGAAGCAGAGTGTAAGGAACAGTAGTTGAGGTAGCTTTGGGAGTTGGTGGGCTTGTAATGAATATTAGTAGGCAGCCTATCACCAGAAATGGAGACAGAGAGGTCAGGGAATGAAAGGAAAGTGTCGGAGATGGGCCATGTGAAGGTGAGAGAGGGGTGGAAATTGGAAGTAAAATCAATAATTTTTTTCCAGGTCCTGACGAGAGCATGAAGTGGCACAGATACAGCCATCGATGTACCAAGAAATGAATTGTGGGAAGGGGCCTGAGTAGGACTGGAACAAGGAATGTTCCACGTACCACACAAAAAGACAAGCATAACTGGGGCCTATGTGGGTACTCATAGCCACATCTTTTATTTGGGGGAAGTGAGACAAATTAAAGCAGAAATTGTTCAGTGAGAGAACAAATTCAGCCAGGTGGAGAAGAGTGGTGGTGGATGGGGATTGTTCGGACCTCTGTTCAAGGAAGAAGAGCATCCTAACGGGGGGTGGAGGTGTAGAGTGATTGGATGCCCATAGTGAAGAGGAGGTGGTTAGGGCCAGGAAATTGTTGACATGACATAGGGAGTCAGAGGAATCACAAATGTAGGTGGGAAGAGACTGGACAAGGGGAGAGAGAATGGAGTCAAGGTAGGAAGAAATGAGTTCCGTGGGGCAGGAACAGGCTGACACGATGGATCTACTAGGACAATCCTGTTTGTGGATTTTGGAGCAGAGGTAGAAGCGGGCTGTGGTGTTGGAAGACTATGAGGCTGGAAGCTGTGGATGGAAGATCTACAGAGGAGGTGAGGTCAGTGACAGTCCTGGAATCAATGGCTTAATTTATGGTGGTGGAGTCATGGTCCAGGGGGAGGTAGGAAGAAGTGTCTGAGAGTTGATGCTCAGCCTCTGCAAGGTAGCGATCAGTACGCCAGGCAACAACAGCACCACCCTTGATAACAAAGTCGGGGTTGGACCTGAGAGAATTAGATAGGTTAGAGCTTATTCTGAAGTACCAGATAAGGGATAACCAACCTTGTCACATTGGTGGATTTGTATTGAAAAAGTTCTGATAGATAGGACCAACAAGGCTGAAGTGAGGCTAACTAATTACTAGGGGCTTTGAAGAGTGCCTGGATGATACAGATGTTAGAATGGATTTTCCCACAGCTGGGAAATAATTTTGAGGATCCTTTTAGCTTTTTTTGGCCATGCATTTGTGGGATTGTAAATCATTTGACAGAAAAGCTTCATTTCTGCAGGGTGATATTTTTCTCTGAAATGTTTCTGAAACTGCCCAAAGAAGCAGCAGATATAGAAGGGATGCTATGGAAATTAAACAGATTTATCTGGATTTTTGCCCCCTTAATAGACTAATGAATGAGGTCAGAGAATGTGGACTCAGGGGACAAGTGGTAGAATGGGTTGCTAGCTGACTTAAATACAGAAAGCAGAGTTGGGTGGGGAAGGGTAGTTATATTAGTGGTGTTCCATAAAGATCAGTGCTGGGACCTCTGCTGTTCATGACTTACATTAACATTTTGGGCATTGGAGTTAAAACACGATTTCTAAATTTGTGGATGGCGCTAAATTGGGGATTAATACTGGGGAGGACTGAAATAAATTACAGAAAGGCATTAATAAACTTGCAGAATGGGCAAATTATTGGGAAATGAAGTTCAACAGAAATAAACATGTGGTAGTACATTTTGTTAGAATGAATAGGGAGGTAATTTATTACTTGTAAGGTGCAAGTGTTGATGGGGTAAAAGAACAAAGGGATCTCTGAGTGCAAATGCATCAATCACTAAAAATTGCCCCAAAGGTTAGCAAGACCATAAAAAAAGCAAATCAAGCACTAGATTTTATTTCTAGAGGGATAGGATTGAAAAGTAGGGAAGTTGTGCTAAACCTGTATTAGCCAAACCGCCAGAGAAGACTTTGCTACCTGCAGATGAGAGACAGACAATGCCGCACACATCTGCACTTGTCAAGAGACATGGTGGCCCGTATCTGCCACATTCCGTGGGAGGATCAAATGCCCCGTGGACTGGGAGGGCAACCCCTGCCAGTGCTCCTGAAGGTCACCACCGTGCCCAGTATTTTTTTGCTGCGGATCGTTCCAGGGATCCACAGGGGCCCTCTGTGGCATCTCACAGTCCTCAGCACATAAATGAGGTGACAGATGCCCTCTACAGTAAGACCCGTCATTATGTGAAGTGCACACTCAATGAAACCACCAGGCTGCTAGATTCCTGAAGTTTGCAGCTATCTCAGGCTTCCCTACAGTACAGGGTACAATCGATTGCACACATGTCACTTTGAGAGCTCAATGGCAGCAGCCCCTGATGTTCATTAACAGGAAAGGGTTCCACTCCCTGAATGTTCACCTGATGTGTGATTAGCAGAAGCACGTTTGAGCCAGGTACCCTGAGTCACTCCCAGGTGACTCTCATTTTCGAAGGGCCTCAGTGATTTACAGGGCTGGCTGCTGGGGGATAAGTGATACCTGCTCAAAACAGTGGCTCTTGACACCCATGCATTGTCCTCAGTGTGCCTCAGATGAGAGTGCAATGCGGCACATAGCTCGACACGATCCTCCATCAAGTAGACCATTGGCATCCTGAAGATATGCTACCGGTGTTTGGTGTGATCAGGTGGGGCTCTGCATTACTCTCCACAGAGGGTGTCCCACATAACCGTGGTCTGCTAAACTTTTCACAACCTGGTGATTCAAAAGGGCATCCCCTGCCTGAGGGAGACATGGATGAAACTGAGAGCTGCTCAGACGATGAAGAGCAGGAAGGGCAGGAACCTGAAGAGGTAGATGAGGGTCAGCTTCCATGTGAGGATGCCTTCGAAAAAGCACAATGTTGAAGATGTGCCCATGCCACACTGATAGCCACAAAATGCCAAGAGGAGTAAGGTGCACGCAACAGGACATGGCCACATTCCTTCTCTCCGTTAGTGCAATGCCAGTGCACTGAAAGGCCTTTACAACCAGAAACATCGAGATCACATTCAGCATTTGGACTTGCACCTTCAACACTCCTGATTCACCAGGGCCTAATCCTTGGAAGGGCCATCACGGATCTCTGTACCTGTGCGCTCTGGGAAATGAAAGTCAGCACACAGTGCAAACGCTGCATCAAAGGACTTGGTTCAGTCGTTGCCACCTTAATGAGAAACTTTAGCGGACACTGAGATGTGCGTATGGTTGGAGAGAGCATCATGGCTGCAGGTCTTGTGCTTTGGCACTACCAATGAAGACAGCTTTCTCATTTTGACGATCAATTACAGCTAACGCTCCAAGGCTGGTGAGCACTCAGAACTCCATGCTGTCCTGTAAGGAATAGAGGTTACCAATGTATTTTCCAAATATTTATAGTAAAGCGGAAATGCCCTCCATGTCCTTTGGCGGAGGGGTTTCCTGTATGGTGCTGCTGCACACCCTTCACTTCCTTGCCCTCACTTGCTGCCCGGACACGCCCTGGCGTGCCTTGTTGCCGTCCGGCGGTGGAAATCCCCAGTGGGGAGCCCTCTGTGGGGGTTTCCTCCCGCTTTCCATCAGGAACCTGTGGTGGAAGGTGCTGCACGCAGCAGTCCCGTATAACCGTAGGTTGTGTCGGTTCATGGACTCCCAAGGTAACCTGCATCTTTTGCGACCTTGTGGGGTCCATGGACCACGTCTATGTTAATTGTTGGAGGCTGCACCCCCTTTTCAGTTTCCTGAAAAACGTTTTACTGATGTTTTGTTTACTTTAGCCCCACGCTCCTGACCTATGGGCACCCGGCACAGGGGTGGTCAGGAGGGAGGAGGGCCTCCATGTGAACCTGCTCCTGGGCCTGGCAAAGTTGGCCATCGACAGGTCCAGGCAGCGGGCAATCGAGGGGGTCATCCGATCTGACTGCCTGCCCCTCTTCCGCGGCTGTGTTCACAGCTGGGTGTCCCTGGAAAGGGAGCATGCGGTGTCTGCCGGCACCATCAAGGCCTTCTGTGCTCAGTGGGCACTGCGGGGACTGGGGTGCTTTATAGACCCTCTTTAATCACATTTTGATTTGATGTTGGTAAGTTTCCTTTAAATTTTTGTCTTTTGTTTTTGCAGTTTCCCTTTAAGGGGCTGCGTTTACTTTGTCCCTGATTTAGTTTAAATTTAGTTAATTTAGTTTAATTAGTTGGACTCAAAAGAGTTAATTCTCCTTAACTGCCCTTACCCTGTCGTTACGTCTTGGTACTCCCCCAACATCCACAGTGGAGGTGGAGGCTGCCTGCTGACTACAGTGCCCTGTGTGTGATTACCTTGGCGGGCGTCCTCTGGAGGGCCCCGGCCTGCTTTTCGGGGTCCTGCTGTGCAGCAGTGGCACCCTCCTCGGCCTGTGGAGCTGGAGCTGCTGAGGTCACAGAAAGAGGGGCTTTGGATGGGCCGGACACTCTCGGAGTAACCTACTTTAATGGCCCCGCGGTTTGCAACTGCTGATCCTCCTCCCTATGGTTGCCCCAGGGCCCCAGGCTGAGTCCTTGAGGAGAAGGGGTAGCTGGAGTGAGATCGAGATGCCTGGCCCCACTATGTTGGAGCCCAACTATGGCATCAGCGATTTAGTTGAGCCTGCGCAGCAGTGCAAGAGTGACATCCTGGAAAAAGGTCTCCATGGTGGCCACCATCCTACCAATGTTGACCTCGGTGCATTGGCATGCTGGCGCTATCACCTCAGAATGAAGGCAGCAGACTCCTCCATCATGCCTTGCAATCTGAGGAGTGCAGCGGACATCCCTTCCTAATGTTTCCGAGCTTGCCTTTGCAGCTCCAGCAACCGTGACATGACTGAGTCCAGATGTTCGTTATCTGACTTGGACTGATCAAATTTCTGGCCTCCAGCAGTCCTCCGAGTGCCGGGGACCAGGGAAGTCCCTGCTGCTGCCTGCCGTGGATCTGACAGTGCAATGTGTTCACCAGATTGTGATCCCGAGGTTACTCTAAAGCTTGGTCCCTCTGAGGTGTGTGTCTCTGTGCTGGTGGAGGGTGGGTCCTCAAGGAGGGTGCCTCCAGATTCCTCTTCAAAGATTTCTTCGGGGCTTGATTGGAGGCCCTGGGTCGTGGACTCCATCAGCTGTTTCCCAGATGTACCTGCGAAAGCAAGGAGAGATAATTAGTGCATGGCAGTGGCCTGTGAAACAGGACACATCACTCAAAGCATTGTTGTCTGATGGATGTTTCACTGCTGGATTCTCACTTGGTAGAGCAGCGATGACCTCACCACCAACACAGGGCCGGTCCAGATCCTCACCGGCCAGTTGGATGGCTCCGTTTTCAAAGTCTGTGAGGACCTTGATTTCAGGCATTGCTCCACCAGCCTGCAACCTCTCCCTGTTGTTGTGTGCCAGCTTGTCCTGCATGAATGGAAATGGAAAGAGTGTAAGCAGGACAGCTGCCAGGCCAGATGATAAATGTGCTTGGAATGTGTGGGTCGTGAGCGATCCCATGGACGGGATGAGGACAATGTCAATGAGTGTGAGAGAGTGAATGGTGATGTCCCTTGAACTGGCAGTGAGTGAGGGCCCTGCGAATGTGTGATGGGTTTGTGAGTGTGTGAATGGAGAGTGATGAGAAGAGTGACTTACTCTGGCGGAACGGAGGAGATCATTCATCCTTTTGCCGCACTGGGTGGCTGTTCTCTTTTGAAGGGCGTTGGTGCTGACCACCGCACCCCAAGCCTGGTTGGTCACGCCGCTGCCCATTCTACACAGATCCAAAATTAAAACTTGAACTTCAAGCATCAGAAGTCTCTAGTAAGCTTTGTGCAAAATGCTGGGAACGGGAGAAGGAATTGCTGAAGAATCAGAATAGTTGCTTGAAAGCAGAATTAATCACCAAACTGAAAAACTTCTTGAACCTCGGCCCAATCCGAACAACATGAGGGATGAGATGCGCAATGTGGAAGAGCAAATCCAGACTTAAAAGCAGAAAAGGTGAATTCTGCAGAACAGATTGAAGATCTAATGAATTGAAAGAGTCTAAGGAGCAGTCAATGACTATCAAACAATGATTCTGAAAAGAACTGAATGCCCAGGTGAAGTTATTAAATTTATACAAGAACTCCACTGATAACTCTGTAACTAAATCAACTGAACTTACCAGGCTTGCTGCTGAGCTTGACGAGAAGATTCATAAGGTTGAAAACAACTCGAAAAGAAGTAATCAAAAATTTGGCTAAAATTGTGAAAAAAAAGTGGGAATGAAGGTTCCATTGTTGAAACGTGAACTTCCCTATGTGTCACAGTGAGCCGCATGATGAAAGAAGAGGAAAAATCCCTACGAGGACACTCATAGCATTCGTCCACCACAAAAAAATTGAATAAATAAACAACTACCTAACATCACTACTGCTGAATCAACAAAGAGCGGTTCAATACCAAGGAATGGAAAAAGGGGATAAAAAGATACCCAGATGCCAGAACAACCTTGTAGTAATCATGGTTTTATTTAGTGTGTAATGTACCTTTAAGAATAATATGTGTTCAGCAAGATCAGATGATCTGTAGTAACCAATAGGAGAGTGGTGTGGGCTACCTCAGCAGTCAGTGTCGGGATAGAGTTGGAGTTGAAAGCACATGTATAGTTACTGCTGAGTATATTGTAAATAAACTTAATGTTTCCACCCAAGAAGTGTCTGCTGACCAACTCTATTACTAATAGCACAATTTGGTGACCTGACAACAAACCTCCAAATCAATAGTGTTTACCTGCAACAGAGCCTACCACTCCTTCGACAGTAGTGCAAATGAGATATGGAATGGTTATAAGGCTTTGTCTGACTGCTTGAACCTATGAACTCAGAGACTTGAAGGGGGGTGAAGAGGTAGGAATAACGATGAGTGGAATTTTCCAGTTCCACCCTGGTGGGTTTAATGGCAGGCGGGGGTGGGTGGGTGGGCGCGTGGAAATGTGGCAGGGGCTGAAAAATCAGCTTCCTGCTGGTGTAAAATGTCGATGGAATCTTGCGCTCCTGCCTGTCATGGCAGGTCACCATTCCTGCCAGAGGCCGGCATGAAATCAATTTGCATCTTTGCATTCAGGGAGTTGGTGGCATAGTGACATTGTCACTGACTAGTATACCAGAGACCCAGGGTGATGCTCTGGGGACCTGGGTTTGAATCCCACCTTGGCAGATGGTGAAATCTGAATTCAATAAAAATCTGAAATTAAAAGTCTGATAATGACCATGAAACCATTGCTGATTGTTGTATAAATCCATTCAGTTCACTAATGCCCTTAGGGAAGGAAATTTGCTGTCCTTACCTGGTCTGGCTGACTTGTGAATCCAGACCCACAGCATTGTGGTTGACTCTTAAATGCCCCTGAACAATAAATACTGGCCTAGTCCGCAATGCCCACATCCCATGAATGAATAAAAAAAGTAGGATGCAGGTGAAGGCCTGACTGTAATCATCGCCTAGCCCGATTGTCCCTGCCACCAGTGGGAAATCATGCCAGTCCAGAACACGTCTGGATCAATATGGTGTGGAGATGTTGAACTTGCCTGAATAAGGCCTGGGGCAGCCTCCGGAGTTCAGGATGGAGGTCTCCAGGGACCATGGACCCTAGAACATGCAGCAGTCTGAGGGGATTATCTATCAGGTTGATCCTCCAGCTTCAGAGTCTTTCAGAAGGTCCATTTTCCAGCTTCAGAGCGCTCCTGGAGGTCCACCTTCTATCTTCAGTGGTGGGACATCTATGTCCAGGCATCTTTTACATATGGCGCCCAGATATGACAGTGGAGTGCGCACCATCCAACCAGCCCCACCGCGCAATGCGTCAGGAAACCCCAACTGCATAATTAATGAAGTCGGAGCTGCACAATACGGCATGAATTCCCAGTGGCCTCAGTGGCGGGAAACACTCCCTGTCCCTACCCCGCCACAGGACCTGAGTCCGGAATGGAAAATCCTGCCTGATGTAAATACAAGAGGTAAACTAGAATAATTTGAAATACTTTGGGGGAGGTATAGTATAAGGGTCCGGAACATACAGGGTTAATGAGTAAAGTATCGCCCACACACTGATGTAAGAGAACACATGACCTGCACCTCGGGGTCAGTCCAGTATTGGCAGAGCCATGTGCACAAGTAAGCATGGAGACAACTCCTAGCTTGAACCCTTTACTGTGTATATGTACATAGATCTTGTTAAGTAGGTTAACTGTGTGTGTTTATTAAGACTACACAAACTTCATGAAGACCTACCGAACGGTAGCCAACACCCTACAACAGGTAGATGCCAGTGTTGGCTCTACTGGAATAGCTTGGCTAGGATCGTAGCTAGTCCTGGAGCACAAGTATTCAGTACTACAGCTGGAATGTTGTCAGGGCAGATAGCCTTTGTAGTATCCAGTGCCTTCAGCCCTTTCTTGATATGTGTACAAATTGGCTGAAGACTGGTGCCTATGATGCTGGGGACCTCAGGAGGAGGCTGAGATAGATCAAGCCCTCAATATTTCTGGCTGAAGAAGGTTGCAAATGCGTCAGTGTAGACTCTTGCACTGATGTGCTGGGCTCCCCCATCATTGAGGATGATGTTTGTGGAGCAGCTTCCTCCAGTTAGTTGTTTAATTGTCCACCACCATTCACTACTGGGTGTAGCAGGGCTGCAGAGATTTGATCTGATCCATTGGTTATGGGACCACTTAGCTCTGTCTGTCGATGCTCTTTCTGCTGTCTTGCATGCATGTAGTCCTCTGCTGTAGCTTCACCAGGTTGGCATCTCCATTTTTAGGTATACCTGGTGCTGCTCCTGGCATGCTTTCCTATATAGCTCCTTGAACCAGGATTGGTCCACTGGATTGATGGTAATAGTAGAGTGAGGGACATGCTGGGCCATGAGGTTACAGACTGTGGATGAATACAATTCTAATGATGGCCCACAGTACCTCACAGATGCCGAATTTTGAACAGCCAGATCTGTTCTGAATCCATCCCATTTAGCATAATGGCAATGCCTCACTACACAATGGAGTATGTCCTCAGTGTGAAGAAGCAATTTGGTCTCCATAAGAACTGCGCAGTGATCACTACTACCAATACTGCCCTGCACATATGCATGTGTGACAGGTAGATTGGTGAGAATAAGGTCAAGCAGTTCTTCCCTTTTAACTCTTTTAAAACCTGCTGCAGGTCAAGTCTGGCAAATATCTCCTTCAGGACTCAGCTGTGAGCCACTCTTGGTGATGGACATTGAAGCCCCCAATCGGAGTGCATTCTGCACCCTTGGCATTCAACATGGAGGAGTACAAGTTCATCAATTGTGGGAGGGCAGTATGTGATAATCAGCGGGGGGATTCCTTGCCCATGTTTGACCTGATGCTATGAGACTTCATGGGGTCCGAGTCAATGTTGAGGACTCCCAGGGCCTCTCGCTCCTAAATGTGCACTGTGCCACCATGTGGCGTGATGGAGCTGTCTGGAACATTGGCTGTATATTATGATTCAGTGAGTATGACTATGTCAGGCTGTTGGTCTATGATACAGCTTTCCCAATTTTGACACAAATCCCAGATGGAGGATTGTTCCATGAGGAGGCCATGCAGGGTCACCTTGGGAGAGTGCGTCTTTGTCATTTCCATGTCTAGGCCCATGCCTGGTGGTCTATCCAGTTTTATTCTTCTTTGATTTTTCTCTAGCAATTTGACACAATTGGCTAGGCCATTTCAGAGGGAAGTTAAGAGTCAACCATGTTGCTGTGGGCCTGGAGTCACATTAAGTCCAAGCAAGATAAGGACTTAAGCAACAATCTGGTAGCTGATGCTACCTTTTTATTCAAGATTAATTAATTAATTGAACTCATATCTCCGGAACATGAGTCGGAGGCATTAGATTGTCTCAATAAGATTACCCCTATGTTGCTGTTCCCTATAGTTCTATAGATTTTAATATATAAGGGCTAATTCCTTTCACTATGAAGTGAACCAATCATGGCCATTGCATGTATTTTATGTGGTCTGTTGATGTTTTTGGACCAAAGAATGGGCCTACTTGCCTCTGCGCAAAGTTTGCATTTATGCAATTTTTTCATTCTTCCATGTTTTTGGCATAGAGGTTATTGAAAAAGTAACTATAGATTTTTTTTTAACATAACAAACAGCAGGGCCTGAATTTCATGCCTGATGTGTGCGCCAAGTCGACGGGAGCGGAAGCGGATGTGGAATCTGCTCCTGGCCGCGGTCGTGTTGCAAACGTGATTTCACGCTGGATGGCCACTTAAGGTCCATCCAGCGTGAAACGTGTCTTCTGAATGGTCGAGAAGGGCCCGGTGGAGGGCGGGGTTGGAAGCTGTCAGGCGCCCGGTCCAATGGCCACCCGGTGGGCACTTTAAAACTGGCAAATGCAGCTCCCTAAAGGCTGCCGAGGGAGAATTTTTGGAGTCAGCTCGGAGACTGGAAAAATGGCCTCATCAGCAGCTGGTAACGTCAGGTGGGATGGCAGGTCGGGTGGGCACTCGGCCCCCCATTTCTCAGACAAGTGCCTTGGGGCCCTCGTGGAGGAGGGCGGTGTCAGGTGGGACACTCATTCCCAAGGATGACAGGAACAGACTGAAAAAGCCTGGGTGGAGGCGGCAGCCAAGGTCAGTGGCCGTAATGTTGTGCGGCGCACATGGGTGCAGTGCCACAAAAGGTTCAATGACCTGCTGTGCTTGGCAAGGGTGAGTATCGTGTTGGCATGGGATCAGTGTGGAGAAGTGTTGAGGGCTGGCCGTCCCCCATGAAGCTCAGAGGTGTTAGAGTCTGAGTGCCAATTGTCACTGACAACGGAGCTGGACAAGGGGTGATCCCTGGCTGCTTGGGCTGAGTGCCTTGTGGGTCGAGGGCCGCAACTCAGATGTGCCCTGTGAGGTGTTCCTCAGCAGGGGTTGGACAGGCTGCAATGGCACTGCAGGTAGAGAATGGACTAATCAATGCTCCTCTGTCCTTTCAGGAGAGAAGGACCTATAACACCATAAAGAGGTCAAGGACAGCCAGAGGCTCCCCTAATTTTAATAAACCTCCTAATTTTAATGAGGTACAAAATGGATGCCTTGGAGCTGGAGTACCACCACCCACCTCGGTCAGCCAGTCGTGAAGAGGCAGGGGTCTCTGACGAAGGTAAGAGTGCAGTGCACAGAGGTAAGAGTGTCGGATTGTGCAAACATTCTTTTGTAGCCTCATCATTGATGGGAGCGTCAAACCTGGAATCCCCATTAATCATTGAAAGACGATGGCACCATGATGCAGATCTCCATTGTCTCACCAGGGTCCATGGCATGCACAGTGACAGTGTGAAGACTTTAACTAATGACATGTCCTTGTTCTCCCTTAGATTCGGCAGCTCTCACTCGAACACAGGACCCTGAAGAGCCACCCTTGATGCCAGTGGACAATGGGGCTTTAAATGCACCTGCATCACACCGCCTCTCTGAGCCAGGCATCAGCACAGATACCAGCACCTCAGTGAGCATTAGATTGTCGGCTAGAATGTTGGTGCACAGCAGTGAGGGCACTTCACACTCGCTTGAGGAGCAGGCGGAGGCAGAGAGTGCCCAGGGTGCCGGCAGTCATAGGACTGCTGGAGACCAAGACGATGCTGAGCCAAAGGCAGATGATGAACCTCTGGAGTCGCCCATTAGGTGGCATATGCTGGATGTCCAGCGAGATGTGCGGGAAGATCTGGTAGAGATCCAAGAGGGTATGTGTGCCATGGTCTCTATTGTGCAGCATTGCATTGATCCTCATGGTCACGCACTCTGCCTTCTCCATTGAGAGAGTGGCGACTCTCATGGAAAGGCAGTTCCAGGGACTGAATCAGGGGCTCCTGGGGTTACGCTTGGACCTGCAAGCCCTCACTCAGGCAATTACCTCAGGGGGTCAGTGCTAGTATGGGAGATGGATGAAGCACCCAATATCCCAGGTGGGTGCCCGTCCATTAAAGGCAAGTAAGGAGTTCCGGAGTGACCTCATGTTGGTGCACGAGCTGCTTGTCATCTCTGTGGGCTTCTCTCAGGGCACTCTGGATGATGGCAGCAGCTCATCCGCCCCTCTGCCAGTGACCGTGGCATCTGATAAGGCTGTGATGACAGGGGAGATGCCAGCTGTGGCACTGGCCACTCTCTCCCAGGCGGGGCCAGTACGGGCTCCACTGGTCAGAGGACGACCACCAAGGTCATCAAGGCCAACAAGACAGCAGAATCAGCAGGCTGTCTCCAATGCCGGGGCGTGGGAGGGAGCGTGGGGCAACAAGATGCAGCACTCGCAATCATAAGTTTAAGGCATCATAAGCACAAGAGGGACTGTTCACGGGTGATCTTCTGTTCTGCCATGTTTTGTTAATACGTATACTGGTGTGGCCATTAGCACCATATATTGTTATATTTATTTGATGTGAGTGTCAACATGATATAAATTTTGCTTTTGTCTTAATGGCCTGAGTGTGCTTCACTTGTTTTGTAGGTGCAGGGCATGTCAGTATCTAATGCTGGACGTGAGTGGCTCTAAACTTTATTGCACAGGCACTGAGTGGACTTTGGGTTCAAAGGAAAGGGTCATTTCAAACATCCGAGATGGAGGTGGCACTTCTAGCATGAGGTAGAAGCAGATCTTTGGCAGCCTAGCTGAAGCAGCATTCAATCAAGGCGTCCCTGGTTCCCCTGCCTCCCTAAAGGATCCAGAGGTCTTCTTCCACATCCTCAGCATTATCCTCGCTGTGCTCCTCTTCTGACTCACCACTTCATCCTCTATGGCCTGTGGATCTGCCCAAGATACCTCTTCCTCAAGTGGGCACCCCCTTGCCAGAGCCAGATTGCGGAGAGCACAGCATGCAACCACTATCACCTGCTCTGGGAGGTATTGTAGCGCTCCTCCTGAATGGTCCAGGCATCGGAAGCGCATCTTCAGAAGACCTATCGTCCTCTTTATCACTGCCCTTGTGGAGGCATGATTCGTATTATAACGCTGCTCTGCCTCTATTCTTGAGGATGTAAGCGTCATGGAAGCTGCCAGGGTACCTTGCACAGACTTGCAGAATCTGCATCCTGTGATCACACACTATCTGCAAGTTCATGGAGTGGAATCCCTTCCTGTTGACGAAGGCACCCGGCTGACCCGCTGGCGCCTTGATGGCCACATGTGTGCAGTCGATCCCCCCTAGATGGTCACATGTGTCCATCCCCCCCCTGGACACAGGAGAACCCAGCAATTGCTGCAAAGCCTCTGGCTCGCTCAGCCTGGCTGACCTCATCCGTACAGAAGAGAATAAATATCATTAGCTGCTTGAACATAGCATCAGTCACCAGCTTAACTCAACTGCGGACAGCTGATTGAGAGACACCACAAAGATCCCTCACTGACCCCTGGAAAGAGCTGGAGGCATAGAAGTTGAGGGCCACTGTGACTTTCAGAGCCACTGGCATGGGGTGTCTACCCACACAGTCAGAGCTGATCTCAGGCCCAATCATCTGACAAATGGAGGTCACTGTCTTCCTGGTGAGGTGGAGCCTCCTTCAGCATTGCACCTCAGACATATTGAGGTAGCTGCATCGCTGCCTGTAAACCCTGGCAGCAGTGTAGTGTCATCTTCTGCAGCCCCTTCCTCCTTAGACTTCCTGCTGGTCCTGTGCCCCTTGTGCCTGAGCCTCTCCTTCCACAGGTCCCTCCCCTGAAAGCTGCATAGGGACACCTGGCCTCTTCTCCCTTCTGCCCCTCTCTTCCTCCTCAGAGGAGGTGCCACCAGTGGAGACCAAAATCCCCATTACCAGAGTAACAGAAGGATGTCTGATACCTGGAAGGGTCCAAACGGTCAACATTCTCCGGGGGAATAGGAGACACCAATGAGTCCTGAAATGAAGCCTGGAAATGCTAAGAATGAAGCTCAGAACAGAGATGAAGCTGTCAAGTTCAAATAAGCAACCAGCAGTAAACTATCTCCTAAATTCCTCACTACTCACAATGGCAATGCTGCTGACCCTTTTTATCCCGCCCTTGGTTTCATTAAAAGTGGGCTGCCCGCCTGCCCATTTTACCCGTGTGACGAGCGCGAAATCATGCGGGCAGCGTAAAATCATGAACAATTGCTTTTTCAAAGGCCTTAAGTGGCCTTTTAATTGTTGGCAGGCGCGGCTCTGATACCCGCATGTGCCCGCCAACCTGAAGATTGCTCGCATGCAGGATGACAGGGGAATACTCGCCCAACGTCATCTCGAGCTACTTCACGTCCATTTGGGTCGGCCACGCACCTGCCCACGAGGTGTAAAATTCTGCCCCAGGAGATAAATTAAAAACTTGTTTCCATCCCTTCAGTCATAGCACAGTAGGATCACAGACTCTTGAGAAGTGTCAGGTCATACTGACCCAGTGTGGGAAATATAGTAAAATAAAAACAGAATTACCTGGAAAAACTCAGCAAGTCTGGCAGCATCGGCGGAGAAGAAATCAGTCAACGTTTCGAGCCCTCATGGTAATCTGTTTCAGGTACGTTAACAGGCAACTTGTTTTAGATACAAACTATTGAAAGGCGTGAAGCATCACCTTTTTAATCTGTGTTAAATACAAAATAAATATTCCAGGCTGCAGGGCAGCCAGCTTCACGTATCTCCCCAAAAACCGAAACAGGCTCTCTTGGTCTCCTGGTCCATTCCTAGCATGTGACCATGTTATTTCATAAATTGAGCTTTGCTGGTATGAGAATTAATTACAGAGACACACAAATCAGAGTCATGTCAATTCTATAACATTGAGCTGGAGCAAAAAATTGGGTCAATTACCCTTTGTTTTACAACCTGAGATTACATCAGTCTGTGGCAACTCATTTTATTTTGCTTTTAGAAACCTTTGAAGGTGCAATTTAGAAATTAAAGCCAGTTATCTGTTCACTTCCTGCTGATCTCCCACCCCAGATGATCCACAAGTGTCCAGTGTTGAGGGTAATGCATAAACTTTTATCAATTATTGCTCCTGCTACAGAATGTGATCTCTCTCTGTCACTCATGTCTCTTGAGTTGCTCCCTCTCTGCAATGATCACTGAGCCTGCTTTGGCCAGACGGAATGATCAAGAAACTTTGGTATTGATGAAGCAAAGTCAACATTCTTTTTCTAGTGCTGCGGATCCCGTAGGCAGGGCAGCTGGCCATGCTCAGTCACTCTGCGGCCAGACAATTAGATATGCAGAGGTGAGGGCCCTGCCAATCATGCAGTGGGGAGAGGCATGAGGTCACCAGTCCCACCCTTATCTCATGGGGTCGAAGGTCTGGCGCCATATTTATAGGGCAAATGGACAGGCATCCACTCCCTGCCATCCGCCAACATTAACCTGACAATTTTTGAAGAGGTTTTTTAAATAGAACTGCAGCTACCCCTCCTGCCCCCCACCCCAACTCACACCTCTGAACGGCTCCCCGGAACCCTGGGACTGTTGCTAAAACCACCTGCCCCCTCCACCTGTTAATCCCAATCACTATTAGATTACTGAAGAATGTCCGAGTGCAGTCAATGAATGGCCTCGCAGTTCAGTGATGCCTCCCTGCAGGGTTTCCTCCAGGCCATTCGGTGAGTGATGAAAGCCAGTGTCATGCTCAGCTCTCTCTGGCATTGCCTCTCTGACATTTGCAGGTAGTTACATGTCTGCAGTATATTCTATTATGTACCAATGCACGACATCACACTGGCCCCAGGTTGCCAGCATCCTGAGCTGCCTGACCCTCTACTGTTGCCCCGTGTTGCCGTTCTGGCTGTCACTGTGCCTGGCTCTGGACCACCCTCTGCCAGTTCCTCTGCAGCTGCACCAGAGCCAGCAGAAGCACCGAATGCACTTGATCCATCTTGTCTGCCTGAAGTGAACTGTGAACAAAAGTCAGGCAAAGATCTGATCAGCACAGCCTTTAAGGCCCTCCCTCCTGTCTTGAGTGCTTTTGACCAATCAGGAGACCTATTCTTAACATTGGCCACACCCTTATTTCCACTTAGCACACCGTGAACAACTCCATCCTTGAGCTTTACTCCAGAGAACTCTTTGTGTAGTCTTGCCAAGTCCATGGACACACACAATAAAGCTGGAACCAGAAGCCATCACCCTGCACCCTCCCTCAGTCACTTTTGAACTTCCCTCTATCACCCTCAATCCTCACTTCATCATCCTTGGCCTGCCTTCGGTGTCCCTCAACCCACCTCCTCCATCACCCTTGACCAACTAACATTCACCCTAGAACTTCCCCCTGATCACCATTGGTCAGCTCCTCAGCACACTGGAACTGCCCTTTGTTACCCTCGACCTACCATCTATTAACCTCGATCCTCTCTCTATCATCCTTGGCCTTCCCTCTCTTATCCTCGATCAGAATCACAGAATCTTAATGGCACAGAAGGAGGCCATTTGGCCCATCGTGTCTGCAGCAGCTTTCCAAATCAGCATTATGACCTAGTGCCATTGCCCTGCCTTTACCCCATACCCCTGCATCTTGTTTCTATTCAAATAATCATCTAATGCCCTCTTGAAGGCCTCGATTGAACCTGCCTCCACCACACTTCCAGGCAGTACTTTCCAGACCCAAACCACTTGTCACGTGAAAAAGTTCTCTCACGTCACATTTGCTTCTTTTGCAAATCACTTTAAATCTGTGCCCTCTTGTTCTTGATCCTTCTACGAGTGGGAACAGCTTCTCCCTATCCACTCTGTACAGCCCCCTCATGATTTTGAATACTTCTATCAAATCTTCTCTCAGCCTTCTCTTCTGCAAGGAAAACAGTCCCAACTTCTCCAATCTATCCTCACAGCTGAAGTTTCTCATCCCTGGAACCATTCTTGTAAACCTTCTGCACTCTCTCCAATATGTTCACATCCTTCCTTTAATATGGTGCCCAGAGCTGTACACAATACTTCAGCTGAGGTCTAACGAGGGTCTTATATAAATTCAGTATAACCTCCCTGCTCTTGTACTCTATGCCTCTATTAATAAAGCCCAGGATACTATATGCTTTATTAACTGCTCTCTCCACCTGTCCTTTCACCTTCAATGATCTATGCATATATACACCTAAGTCTTCCTGCTCCTGCACCCCCTTCAAATTTCCACCCCTTATTTTATATTGTCTGTTCATGTTCTTCCTACCACACACTTCTCCGCATTGAACTTCATCTGCCACTTATCTGCCCACTCCACCAACTTGCCTATGTCCTCTTGAAGTTCCACACCATCCTCCTCGCAGTTCACAACACTCCCAAGCTTCGTATCATCCGCAAACTTTGAAATTATCCCCTGGACACCAAGATCTAGATTATCAATATATATCAGGAAATGCAAGGGCCCCAATACCAACCCCTGAGGAACTCCATTGCAAACCTTCCACCAGCCCAACATTGATCTACCCTGTACAACCCTTGATCTCCCCAAAATCATGTTTGACCTCCTGTCTGTGGACATTGACCTTCTTTGTGTCGTCCAGCTTCCTCCCTCTGGCCCCCACAAGATTTCATAGGGCTGCCATCACTCTCCATCCCTGCATCCTTTGGTAAGCCATGCACCGTTCCCCTTTCCCAGCCAGCTCCCTCCCTCCCTCCCTGCCTCCCCTAGCTGGTCACAGCTGCCACCCGATCTCAATCATCAATCCTCTCCCCAGGTTCAACAAAGCTTCCCATAAAAGAGAAGGCAGCTTCTACTCAGTCCAAATCCTCTAGGAAGACTACCTCACCTGCTGCATGCCACCTTTAACCAGTGTTGAATGTGAAGGCACGTGTTTCTCATTTGCGCCTACTTAATTCCAAAGGTGCATTTTAACCTGCGGAAATTGTGTTTTAATAAGCAGACCTGACGTGCTAATGTGTCACTTGCCATCAGTAAGTATGATCCATTCTCAGTGCGCTGCCAACTTAATACCCAACTTTCATCCCGTCATCAGGAAGCTGACATTTTGCCTCCTGCTCAACTAAGTGCTTCCACATCCGAGCTGAGAGTGTTACCGCTGAGCCAAGATGGACATATTTGGTTATCGAACTTTGCCAGCTCTGAAATGCAAAGTATCCCATCAGTGAATGACTGTGCTATCAATGACAGCATTAATAAAAACAAAAAATGCTAGAAAAATTCAGCAGTTCTGGCAGCACCTGTGAAGAGAGAAACAGAGTCAATATTTTTAGTCTGTATACTCTCTCCACAGATACTGCCAGATCTGCTGAGTTTTCCAGCATTTTCTGTTTTTACTTCAGGTTTCCAGCAACCAAAGTATTTTGCTTTCATCTTAATGACTTTAACATGTTTTTTTAGTAAGGGTTTATAAATAGGCCCTTAAATCTTTACAATCCTTTAATGCTCTGGAAGAATTCAAACTAATAGTGCATAACAGAAGAGAAATAAGTTGCAATGACTCATAACTTGATCTTGGAAAAGTATGAACATTTGAATCCAGGGTGATTTTTTTGAACAAACAACTGGGAAATTGGAACATGGCTTTGAATGACTGGTAGTTGGGATCTTTGAAATAGTTTTAAAAGAATTTGAATGCAATTTAACAATTTAATGTTTTTAATCATCTTGGCTATGGTAGTGTTTTGTTTTCCTGGCCAAGAAAGCCAGAATGGAGATTGCAGAGGAGGTCAACAGCCATGGGGTCGCCCTCCCTCTCCTGAACCTGGGTGCACTGCCACAAAAGCGGGTCAATGACCTCCTTCACTCCACCTGGGTGAATCTCCATACTGCTCTCCTCCTTGGGGCTTGCAGGTGGCAATGCAGTATAGTGTACTTGGTAGGGGAGGGAGTGGCATGTGGTAGCAGCAGATGCCCTCTGATGTCTGGTGACAACAGCCTGCTGTCTGTCCTTGCTCAACCCATCATGTCCCTTGAGAGCAGTCTTATGAAGGAGGCATTCAGGAGTGCCCATCATAGGCCAAAGGGCTGCCACCTGCAAAAGCCTTCCCACAAACTAGCAACACACTTACCAATCTTCCTCCTTCTGCTTGGAGGAGAAACAAGCTCACAATAACAAGGAATGGGCCATGACTAGTGGAAGCATCCCAGGCATTCATGCTCTGACCCTGGCAGAGGACGAAGCCCTGGAACTGGTTGGATTTCAGAGTAGCATACTGAACAGCTCCACCAGATTAGCCTAGGCACCAGAATCTCATCTTTAGTAGCACAATACTTGCTTGGGCAGAGTCGTGGTAGGTATTGTACCTCTCCTCTGCTGCAGTGTGAGGGTTCCTCACAAGTGCACGTAACCATTTCTTCAATGGGAAGCCCTGTTCCCAAGAATCCAACACCCAGAACCTTCTCCTTGCTACTCCCTTTTGGACACATGCTACTGTCCCTTTGTGTCCCTTGAAGATCAAGCACCATTCCCCACCTCACCTACCGCCTCAACTTTGGGATTCCGTGTGAGTGCATCCCCTCCCTACTTTTTGGCCACTCACTACCTCCTACCTCACTCAAGCCAAGTAAAATTCTGGCAGCTGGTTGGAAAATCTACCAACGTTAGTGAAAATATTAAAATAAGTCACCAAAAACATTAGGTATATTTTTAAACAAATGTTATTTTAAAGTTTTTCTGTCTAACATGTATAGCAAGTACAGAAATCATTCTCCTCTACATAGTATTTTGAACTTGGACACCAGTAAAGAATAACTGGCATTCTAAACTTTGAGACTGAGCCTTATGGGGGAAGGAATTTTGATGTTTTGACATGCTACAACGAGGGATGCTGGCTGTGCTTGGGGAACCCACAAGTTCAAGAAGCAGAAATAAAAAACAAAAAGTGCTGGTAAAACTCAACAGGTCTAGCAGGATCTGTGGAGAGAGAAACAAAGTTAATGTTTTGAGTTGTTGGATCCTTGGTCGCTAGTTTAGTTGGACTAATGGATCGGGGTTGAACGCTTGTTTTGGGATGACCAAGCTGGTACCATTGAGATAGCAGACCAGCAGACGGTTTTTATGTAGAACACATTCTATTTATTTACAAAGGAACTCAGCAGCTACACTTGTGTACTTACAACTCAAACCCTGCCTCTACATTACAGACTCTTACTCTAGACTACTCACTATTGACTGCTGACTACAGACTATTAAGGTAGCCCATGCTACTCTGTTATTGGATAATAATATCATGTGGCATTCTATTATAACATTCTTCTTAAAGGTATATTACACATCAGATTACCACATTCCTCCCCCTTTACTCAGAAATATATTTTACAGTTACAATTACAATCCTTATCAAAATATCAAATTATTCACACAGATAAGTAATTTACAGATTCAGTCTTTCTGGGGGCTCCCTTATGCATGTAGAATGTCTCAGCTCTACAGCTTCAGATGTTTTGTCAGGAACCTACTTTTCTGGTGTTGTGCGAATATCAGGTTCTTCGGTGGGCACCTGCAAATCTGTTTCCTCAACTTTTGCAGGTACAGCCGATCCTACAAGCACACCTATACTCAGTTGAATTATTTCAACAGGAGATGTTGACACAGTCATGAATGCTGGAGGAATTATTTCCTGATACTTTGTTTCTCTTCTCCTTATATGATCTGTATGTCCCCATATGATTCGGTCTTTTACCTTCGTGTGGTAAGAAAGAGGTCCAGTGAGTTCTCTTATTTCTGATAACTACTTATGTCCTTCACCGAAATTTTTCACATATACCATCTCTCCTACGGTAAACTTCCTGTCACAGCGCTGCCAATCATGTACAATTTTCTGACTTCCCTGACTCCTTTCCACCTTCCCCCCTAAATTTGGCATTACTAAGCTTAATCTTGTTCTGAGACAGCGATTCATCAACAATTCCGCAGGCGTGACACCTGTTGTTGTGTGGAGGGGTGGTTCTAAAATGGAAAAGAAATGTGCGAACATGGTCGCTATAGAGTCTCCAGTTAATTTCTTCATCCCATTTTTTCATGTTTGAACTGCTCCCTTGGCCAGTCCATTCAGAGAAGGATGGTATGGTGAAGTTTTTAATGAGTAATACCGTTGAGGCTGATAAACCGTTGAAACTCAGCACTCCTAAATACTGTGCCGTTGTCTGATACAGCCACTTCTGATTGTCTGTTGATGGCAAAATTTTGCCATGGCTTGTCAATTATAGCAGAAGATGTTGGTGACTTTACCTCATATATGTCCATCCATTTTGAGTGAGCATCAACATTAAGGAGAAACATTGTTCCCAATAAAGATCTCACATAATCAATTTGCAATTGCATCCATGGACTTCCTGGCCATTCCCACGGGTGTAACGGAGCTGTTGAAGGTAACTTTTGCACTTGCTGACAGTGCATACAACTTCTCACAAAGCTCCCTATTTCTCCATCCATTCCAAGCCACCATAGATAGCTGCATGCTATGGTCTCCATTCGGGGAATACCTGGATGTGCACTATGTAAATTAGTTAACAAAGGCTTTCATCCTTTTGGTGGAACAATCACTCTAGCTCCCGACAATAAGATACCATCCTGGCTGGTTACCTCATATCTTCTGTAAAAGACGGTTTCATTTCGTCAGATTCCTGTTCTTGTGACCAATCGTGAAGAACTTGTTCTTGTACTTTGGATAAGACTGGGTCTCGATTTGCCCAATCTCTGATCTGTCTAGCACATACCAGTGATGAAACTAAGAAGTTCAATAATAAAACGAGTTCTTGAGGAGCTGGAACATCCTCATTCTTTCAAAGGTAAACGACTAAGTGCATCAGCGTTTGCAATCTGTTTTCCAGGCCTGTGATGAAAGCATACTCATACGCTGCCAGAATCAATGCCCATCTCTGTATTCTTGCTGAGGCTATGGGTGGTATGGCCTTGCCCTCGCTTAAAAGTCCTATGTCCTATAAAGGCTTATGGTCCGAAACGATAGTAAAATGACAACCATATACATACTGGTGAAATTTCTTGACACCAAAGATGATTGACAAGCCTTCTTTTTCTACCTGTGAGTATGCCTTTTCCGCTGTGTTGAGCATTCTTGATACATATCCATTGGCCGTTCTGAGCTATCGTCCTTTTGATGGGAGAGCACTGCTCCCACTCTAAGGAGATGCATCACATGTCAGAGCTAACTCTTTTCTTTGGTCAAAATGTACTAATAGAGTGGATGAATGCAACAGCTGTTTCACTTTTGTGAAAGCTTCTTTCTGTGGTGTTTGCCAAGAGCAATATTGGTTTTTCTTGAGTAGGTAATACAAGGGTACCAGTTCTGTTGACAGATTAAGCAAAAAGCATCCATAGTAATTGATCATCCCCAAGAATGATTTGAGATCAGAGGTGTTCCTTGGTGCTGGTGCCTCTCTAATGGCTCTCACTTTTTCTTCAACTGTGTGGAGGCCCTGTGCATCTACCCTGTGACCTAAATAGACTACCTCTTTCACTTGGAACATGTACTTTTCTTTTTTTAAACACACTCCCACCTGTGAAAAACACTTCAAAACTTCTTCCAAGTTTGCCAAATGCTCCTTTTCAGTGAGTCCTGTCACTAGAACGTCAGTTAAATAAACTGCTACATGAGGCAATCCCTGAAGTAAATTTTCCATGGTCCTCTGGAATACGGTGTACACAGAGGCTACACCAAAAGGCAAATGGGTATATTGGTACAACCCTTTGTGTGTATTAATTGTGATCAACTTCAAGGAGGCCTTCTCTAGCTCCAATAGTTGGTGAGCATGGCTCATATCAAGCTTCGTGTAGGCGGTTCCACCTGCCAACTTAGCATTCAGGTCTTCAATTTTTGGTATAAGGTGTCTGTTCAACTTAGCCACTTTATTGACAGTTAATTTGTAGTCTCCACAAATTCGAACACTTTGGTCAGGCTTAAGTACGGGGACTATTGGTGCTGCCCATTCCGGAACTGCACAGGTTGTATCACTCCAGTTTCTCTAATCTATCCAATTAAGCATCTACTTTTTCCCACATTACACAAGGGACTGGTCTCACCTTCATAAATCGGGGGGTAGAGTCTGGATCAACATGAATGTGTGCTTGTAGTCCCTGGATCTCCCCAAGTTCATCTTGGAAAACTGAGGCATATTTTTGTAGTAGCTCAGGCAGTCTGCTGGCTCTCAGTTGGAGGATCTCAGTCCAATCCAATTTAATTTCTTTTAGCCAGTTTCATCCAAGGAAGCTTGGCCCCTCACCTGCTACCACCATCAAGGGTAATTTCACTGATTGACTTCCATACGGTACAGTAACCCTGCTTATGCCTTTGATTTTGATGTCTTCTCCCGTGTAAGTTTTCAATTTGGCACCTGTTTCTTCCAAATTTAATTTACATTCCCCATGATTCAGGCTTTTAAAAGTATGCTCACCTATCACCGTAGAGGAAGCTCCTGCATCCAACTCCATTCAGATAGGCCTATTCTTCACCCTCACAGTTACACAGATTGGTTCTGTTCTGCCTACCTTTAAATTATACAATGAATAAATGTTGAAATCTGTTACCTCAGGCTCCTCTTTGTTATGAATCTCATGGGGTTTTTTCTTTTGATTGAAAGTCTGCCTGATTCTATCCTTGCAATGTCTCATGAGGTGTCTGTTTCGATGACAGTAAAAACATTTGACTTTTTTAAGCTTTGATTCATTACAAGGTTGTCTGCTTCCACCTCTGTTACCTTTATTCCATGTTTTTGCTGCAAAGTCATTTCTTTTTATTTGTCTGAAAGCTGTGGCTGCTTCCCCCTTCTCATCAGAGCTGTGCTATTTTTGTGCTCTTTTTTGGCTGAGGCTCCCTACCCAACATGGAAGATGGTGCCATTTTGCGCTCCCCATATGGCTTTCGAGTCCCTCACTGCGCCTTCCATAGCCAGAGCTATTTCCTGTGCCTTCTGAAAATCCAAATTTGTTTCAGACAGTAATCTCTTCTGAATTGCATCTTTATTTATACCGCACACCAAACGATCTCTATGCATTTCATTTATAGATGTACCTAACTCACAATATTCGGTTGACTGTTTTAGACTTGCCACCTAACAAGCAAATGCCTTCCCTGGGGCTCTATTTCTTGAGTTAAATTTGAACTGTTGAATTGTTATCTGGGGCTTGGGTTGATAGTGATTCTTCACAAGGTTCAGTAAATTATCAAAACTTTTCAAATCCGGGCACTGGGTGCCATTAAACTTCGGTTCAATCCATAAGTCTTACTCCCACACGTGGATAAGAGGATCATGCGCCTCTTCCCCTCCCACCACAATGTCATTAGCTTGGAAAAAGAACGCGAGGTGTTCAACATAATGAGACCAATCGTCCACTACTGGATCAAAAAGATCAACTCTTCCAAACTGCGGCATGCTTTGAGGGAGAGGCTTCGACGATTAGGACGAAAATTCCACTCACAATTACTGTGTGAGGTACGGCCTGAATTCGGTTCAATTGATTTCCTTCCTCGCTTTTCTTGCTTTTTTTCCCCTCCCCTTCCTTGCTTTTTCTTGCTTTTTTCACGTCGTTGCCAGTTTGTTGGATCCTTGGTCGCTAGCTTAGTTGGACTAATGGATCCGGGTTGCATGTTTCTTTCGGGATGATCGAGTTGGTACCATAGAGGTAGCAGGTAAGTAGATAGTTCTTAAGTAGAACACATTCTATTTATTTACAAAGGAACTCAGCAGCTACACTTGTGTACTTACAACTAAAACTCTTTCTCTACATTACTCTCGACTACTCACTACGGACTACTAAGGTAGCCTGTGATACTTTGTCATTGAATAATAAGATCATGTGATCTTCTATTATAACATTCTTCTTAAAGGTATATTACACATCAGATTACCACATGAGTCCAATGGCTCTTCTTTGGAACTTTGTTTTTAGTTCAAGGTTTTTCAGTAGCTCTTTAAATGAGGCATGACATTAGAAAGAAAGACTTGCATTTATGTAGCACGTTTCATGACCACAAGATATCCCAAAGCACTTTACAGCCAATGAAGCACTTTTGAAGTGTAGCTATTGTTGTACTGTAGGAAACAGGTAGTTTTGTGCACATTGTGAAATTGATTGAATAATCTTGCCTGTGATGTTGATTGAGGGCTAAATCTTGGCCAGGACATCAGAAATGACTCTTTTCTTCTTTGAAATAGTGCCAGAGATTTCTTGGGCAGAAAAGATAAGGCCTCGGTTTAATATCTCATCCAAACGGCACCATCTCAGAGTGCAGTTGTGTACTGGAATGTCGTTTTTTCTACTCAAGTTCTGGAATGATACTAAACAAACAACCTTCTGATTCAGGACCAAGAGTGCTATTCAGACTGAGGCACTGCTGACACAACACAGCAAGATTCTAGGTCTCCTGCCAATTATAGTAGGCGTGTGTGTGATGCTCCAGCTTCAATGTTTAAAGGACTTTGTGAAAGGAACCATTGTACAACGGTCAAGAGAGAGCCATCTTTCGAGTGATGGAATCTCAATGAGGGAAGGTTGGCCCACAATTCTTCGATGCATCCCTGAACATCATGCTGTGGGCTTCAAGGGTCTGCAGAGAGATTCTGTTCTGAACAGGTGGGAGAAAGAATCCTCCCTTGGATACTAAGCAGATGTGGCAGAAATTGGCAAAGGAAGTGAACAGCATGCGTGGTGCTTCAGTCCTGGATACAGTGTCGCAAGAGTTTCAATGACCTCATCAGGGTTGGAAAAGTAAGTGGCCTGGCACATTCAAGTGCCAGCCTCTCACTTCCCCAGCATTCTCCTGAGCAGCACACCTCAGACCAACACGCCTTGCAGCTGCACTCATTCCTCTCTTTCAAGGCATCTCCCATCTGCCAAACTGACCAGCCAATGCTCATCTTATTGCCATATCACATCCATCTCTCAAGGTGACACTCCACAAAAGTGTCTTTCTATCCTCTCAACCCATTGCATTTTTCACACTCATAACTCCCTTCTTTCCCTCCATGCACAAGGAAGAGGGACAGAGAACCCAGGATGGACTTCCAGTCATTGTAACTCTGAATGCTGCAGTAGACAACACACCGGAAAGTCTCACCATTGGCTACCTAGTGACAGAATTAGATATTACAAAGCCACATAACATATAACACTCACTCATGTTGACTTCATGTCTGCAGGCAATGAAAAATATTCTGCACAATGAAAACTCAGGACCCTCTCACTTTCTTATTCATGCCTTTCATCTTCCACATGTCACTTGGGTGAAGGTTCTAAAGGAGGAGTAACATTCCTCAGAGAAGGTCACAGGCTCTTAGGAAGCACCGTCCGTCAGCTCAGGTACAGACACCTCAGTGAGGTCTCCAAAACAGTTAGTTGGTGAAGCGCACATCCCAAGTGAGCAGGGATTGGAGAAGGGGACATGAAAAGGACTATGCTGGTGCAGAGCAGAAAATGTGTGAGGTTCTGTCAGTATTTCCAGAGGCACTGTGCGAGATTCAAGGAGTCCATCTCCATCAGGAATGTCATGATATCTCATGATAGACTTCGCAATGATGTCTACCTCCATGGAAATAGCGACTACCTGCATGCAGCATCAGACATGCCAGCCAACTGCTGGCCCTGACCAGTGGCCTGCACACTGTCTGCCAGTTTAAAGAAGGAAGAAAGTCTTATCTTGGCCATTCAGAACTGCTTTAAAGTGTTCCCTTGCTCTTGACCAGCGGAGAAGGTATGGGTCGGCCATGAGAGGGAACAGGGAGAAGCGAGATATGGAAGTGGGGATTCTGCTGAAAGCACTCTCATTTCTCACCTCAATACCCACCCTCCCCCACCATAAAACTATTCTAATCATCAGATTTCCACATGCTGACTCCTGTCCTGATGACTGAGTCTGTCCCTGCACAGGTACAAGTGGCACAGACTTTGGTCAGGTCCTCACAGAGGACTTCATCCATGAACATCTGAGAAGTTAGAGCAGGGGAACAAGCTCCAGCTTTACTGAAGACATAAGGATAGCAACACATAAGAGCAATATGGAAAAAGTAAGATAATCTGTAATTTCACTAGGTTAATTACTTGTGTTGTATTGTTACTTTTTTAAAATTTTAATGCTATGCACTATAAATTTGAGTTTAAGTTCCATTGTATGGTCATCCCTATTGTTGTCTGTCACTGGTTAAGTGACCTTCAGCCTTGGCGGAAATAGTAGAAGAAGAGTAATGTGTGCCAGTGAGACGGATGGATTGTTGATAGTGGGAATATTTTGTGCTGGGAGCTGAGGGGTTTGGGTATTGGGCACAACACAGTGGCTTCCACATTGGTGGCCTAGATGGCTGCACTGCCACAAATTAGCTGAAGTGTGCTGAATGACTCCGTCCTGGACATCTCAAGCAGCCAAATGATCTATTGTAGGTACCCATGCCATATCAAGCTCCTCCTCCTCATTCTGCCCTTTCCGTTGCTCCTTTTCTTCCTTCCCCCAACTCCTGCAGTTCCAGTCCTCTGTGCAGTACTAGGTTGTGCAGGGTGCAGCAGACCACTATTATCCTGAACACCCTGGCTGTCTGAAAGGCTTCCCAGATCTGTCCTGGTGCCTGAATTACATGTTTAACATTACAATGGCTTGCTCAATGTCCACCCTGGTGCTCATGAGGATTCTGTTGTACGTTTTCCGGGCATCGGTGTTAGGGCTCCTCACAGGTGTCACCAGCCATGTCCTAAGAGGGTGGCTCTGGTCTCCAAGGAGCTAACTGCTGACTCTGCTTGTAGGTGCAAGTATCTGTGGGAGACTTGACTGGTGCAGAATGAAGGGATGATGACAGCTTCCTGGGCATCTTGCACAGATATGCATGATGATCTTTCAGAGGTTATAAACTGGCTGAATCACCCTTTTGGTGGTTAAACGTTGTTTGTGGATCTGAGGACCCTTTGCCATAGGTATGCAATAAATGACTCCATGCCACAGCAGCAAATCTAAAGCCCCTCTCTTTTTGACTGAAGTTCTTGGGACAGAAACAGTTAGAGACAGCCAGAATTAAAATTGCACAAGCAAATAATTTGCTTCCTTTTCATTACTCTTGTTGCAGACTCCCTCTGTTGGTACAAGTGTGTGCGGTAGTTCCAAGTGAACAAAATGTACATTGCAATTTTTCAAAGCACCACATCCCTCTCCTCCTTAGTAAATGAGAGACAAAACATGGTTCAATGATTTGCCTTCAAAGTATAAATAATAAACAGAAGCATAATTTGAACATTCAATTTATTACATACTCCAGCTTTGTATTAATTAAACAATACACTTAGTCATATACAATGAGATGAAAGATTTGTTCACCAACTGAAAATATTTCACTTTGTAATATAATCACTTAATTACGTATTCTCTCACAAGCAGGATATTGTCTAATATCAGGTTTGGACTCACTTAACTCATGTTCTTCATTCGAGATGTCAATGTTGGAATGCTTACAAATGGTGTTATCAGTGCTTTGAAGAATGACGTGTTTTGTGTGATGATACATGAACCACGCTTAGCAGTGACCATTGACCCTTTTGTGTTGGTCACAACAAATGGCTGGATTGTCATAAAGGATTGTTTGCTTTCCAACATGACCATCATGTTTCACAAACATTTTATCTCCTGGCTTTAGTGGTGTAGCCCTGAATTTCATGCTTCGTTCTGCATTTACTCTCATTCGATCTTTCTGTTCTCGATTGCATTCACATACATGTTGACCATTATCTCCATGGGGTTGCTCAGGGAGATGTGTCCGCATAGGATGTGCAAAAATAAGTGTAGCTGGAGGCTTTCCAGTAGTCGAGTGAGGGGTCACTCTGTAATTGCATAAAGTGAGACAGCTCTTGCTTCCAAGACCTGCTGTACATATCATGTTTTTCAAGGTATGCACAAGTATCTTGACTTCTCCATTAGCTCTTGGCCAACAGGATGTGATATTTTTGATGAGTGGAACCTAGATAGGTTGCTAATTTATTGAACTCATCACTGCTGTATAGGGGCCCATTGCCACTTCTCTCTGTTTGAGGGATTCCAAGCAGGGCAAAAATCTTGTCAAGCTTTGGGATGACTACTTTCATTGAAGGAGACATAACTATTTCTACTGTTTTTTTACCCTCTCATTCTTGATCCTTTCATGAGTGGGAACAGTTTCTCCCTGTCTACCCTGTCCATACCCCTGATGATTTTGAACACTTCTATCAAATCTCCTCTCAGCTGCCTTTTCTCCAAGTAAAAGAGTCCCAACTTCTCCAATCTGTCTTCGGAACCAAAGTTTCTTATCCCTGGAACCATTCTCATAAACCTCTTCTGCACGCTTTCTAATGCCTTCACATCCTCCCTAAAATGCAGCATCCAGAACTGTATGCAATACTCCAGCTGAGGTCTAATTAATGTCTTATATTCTAACTATGTCTTATATCTCTATTATAACCACAGCATCATAATTCCACAAGGCAATTTGCACCTGTAGCTCACCTGTAGTTCAAGAATGTTGCTGGTTTCCATAGGAATCGCGTAAGTGATGGCAATCATGAGCAGATCATTTGCTGTGTGGAAAACTGATTAACGTGTCACAATCTCCAGATATGACATAAAATTCAGCATTCATTCTGGTGTCTTCAAATGAGATTGGCATTTCAAAAGTCCTGAGAATTTTTGGTGGTTTTGTCACTGTAGTAGGGGAAATTTTTCATATTTCCTGGTCTGCAGAGAAAGGGGCAATCCTGAAATTTGTTGAACATTTTGTCTGCTGTGACATTGACAGGTGCTCCTGTATCTATGAGAGCATTTACGTCTGAGCAGCCAATGGTCACTGTCACACATGGCTGGATGCCATGTCCAAAAGAGGGCACAAAAATATATTCAAGGTCATTTATCTCTACATTCACTACATTCTCTCTCTCTCTCTCTCTCTCTTCTGGTGTGGTTGCACCAATGGCACACTTCTGTTGGTATTGTTCTTCGTAGCTATTCTGTTGATGAATGGCAAACACAAGCAAAATGAATGTGTTTTCCATAAGCTTTGCACTATTTACCAGTAGCAGGAAGCTCTGTCCATTGTTTGGACAAGTTGCAACTGTTTATGAGACTGCTGTTGCATTGCAGGTGGTTTCCTGGCATGTGAGTGATGGATAGTGTTTACAGGAGTTGAACTTGGAGTGTGGTAGTTACTTTTGGCAACCTCAACTTAGTAGCTCTTGACTCTGAATGCGATATTGATCTTGCTAACTTCAACAACTATTGCAGCTTTCTGTCTTTCTTGAATGCTTTTTGATGTAGTTGACTAGAGAGACAACCTTTAACTATTTTTGTTTTGATTTCCTGTTCTACATGTTCAACATCACCAAAGTCATATTGGATTGTTAGTTGACTCAAACATGTGCAATATTGGTCAATTGTCTTGTCTGCTTCTTGGTTAGTGAGTTGGAAGACAATTGTTTTGTATTTTAAATTTTTCTTGGGTTTGAAATATCTTGTTAGTGCATTTTTTGCTGAGTCGTAGTCATTTTGCTCAAGCATAAATGTCTGAAAAATATCTTCCAATTCTTCACTGCCATAGTGGAGAGTAAGGCCTTTTCCTTTTGTCATCTGTGATTACAAAACCTGCCATTGCACTTTTGAAATTTCATGAACACTTTTGCCAACATGGGAAGACAGATGATGGCACCAGATCCACATAAAAATGTGGTATTCTGGTCATAGACAATGCCCTGTGCATCTGAAATGCAGTGATGAAACCTGTTTGTAAAATCTTTCCTGCTTGTTAGATTCGAGCTTATGTGCACTTATTGCAGCCTCAGTGTGTCTATAAGTCTGCAAATTAAAATACTTTCTTTTCTGCAGAAACTAGGCAAAACCCCCCAAAAAGATTAATATCTGGAAGGAATGCTTCGTGTTTTGCATCATTCTCATCATCAATGTGAAGTTCTTGGGTCAGAAACAGCCAGAAACTGCCAGAATTAAAATTGCACAAAAGCTTCCCCCTTTATTCCCCTTCTTTTTGCAGACTCCCTTAGCTGGTCCAAGTTTGTATGGTAGCTTCAAGTGAACAAAATGAACATTGTAATTTTTCAAAGCACTATAGACCTCATTGATAGCAAAGTGATGTAAGTGGTGACCCTGGAAAATATGGCATCTGTCACAAGGAAGATACATTTCTGCACAGTAGATTGTGAGATACAACAGTTGTCTCCAGCAGATACCTGGAAGGAGCCAGAGGTGAATAAATTCAGAGTGATCTTGACTGAAAGTGTCAGTACATGCCCACCTGGTCCACCTGGAATTAAATCTTCCAGAAGGCTGTAAATGACATGAAGTGAAACTCTAAGCCTCTTGAAGCATTGGTGCTTAGTCAATTCAAGAACAGAACAGAAACAAGAGCACAAACTGTATCCTCATGTCTGACATATCCCTCACTCTACCATTACCATCAGGGTAGGGGACCAATTCTGATTCAAAGTGGATGTAGAAGAGCATGTCATGAGCAACATCAGGAAAACTTAAAAATCTGATGCCAACCTGGCGAAGCTATAGTGCAGGACTGCATGCATGCTAAAAAAGCAGATGCAGTCTGCTATAGATAGAACTATGTGGCCCCACAACCAATGGATCAGATCAAAATGCTGCCATACCCAGTTTTGAATAGTGGTGGAGAATTAAACAACTAATGGGAGGAGGAGGTTCCAAAAACTTTCCCATTCCCAACAATGGTGGAACCAAACAAGGTCAATGCAAAAGATACTGTAGCATTTTGCAACCATCTTAGCCAGAAGCGCTGTGTGGATGATCAATCTCCACCTCCTCCTGATAAGTGGAAAGTAACATTTGCACCATGCAAGTGCCAGGCAATGACAATCTCCAACAACAGCGAATCTAATCATCTCCCCTTAATATTCAGCAGCGCTGCCATCAACATCCTGGGGGTTACCATGGACCAGAAACTCAACTATACTAGTCATATAAATACTATAGCCACAAAAGCAGTTCAGAGGCTGGGAATTCTGTGGCTGAGTAACCCAACTCCTGACATCCAAAGCCTGTCCACCATCTACAAGGCACAAGTCAGGAGTGTGATGGAAAACTCTCCACTTACCTGAATGAGTGCAGCTCCAAAAACACTCAAGAAGCTAAACACAATCCAAGACAAAGCTTCCCACTTGATTAGCACCCCAATCACTACCTTAAGCATTCACTCCTTCGACCATCAATGTATAATAACAGCAGTGTGTACCATCTACTAGTTGCACTGCAGCAACTCACCAAGGCTCCTTTGTTGGTACTTACAAACTGCGATCTCCACCACATAGGAAAACAAGGGCAGCAGATGCATAGAAATACTACCACTTGCAAGTTCCCCTCCAAGTCACACACCGTCCAGATTTGGAAATATATTGCTCTTCCTTCACTGTTGCTGGGTCAAACTCTTGGACTGCTTTTCTGACGGCATTATGGGTGTTCCTACATCTCATGTACTGCAGTTGTTCAAGAAGATGGCTCACCACAACCTTCTCAAGGGCAATTAAGGATAGGCAATAAATACTGGCCTTGCCAGGGACGCCCACATCAAATGAACATTTCTTTTTGAATTGATAGGACTAATGAACTGAAACAACAGTTTAGCTCTAGTTATATCTCCAATACCAATATTTCTGATTAATCTTTGGAGAAATGAAGTATAAATTCAAATCAATGAACAGTAAAAACACAAGGGGCTGAACCATACCTATGTCGGGCGGGCTGGGCAGGAGAGGGCGGGACGATTGGCTGCACGCTGACATTTTATGTGGGTGGGCCAATTAAGACTGGCCCTACGCGACGCACAGCTGGCAGAGCTCAGCGCTATCTGTGCGGGCGGGGGGGAAGAGGGAGAGTTGGGGCCTGCGCTCTTTCACGCACATGTGCGAAGGAGCACAGCAATCACCCTGAGGCACAGAGCTGTCTCAGGGAGATTAAGTTGATAGTAAAACTTTTTAATAAAGGAGGAAGAAAATTATTTAAACGTCCCATCATGTGACAGTGTCACATGAGCTGGGACATGTTTATGAATTGTGCAAAATTTAATTAATTATTTTATAAAACCTTCAGGAAACCTCATCCCACCTGTGGGTGAGATTTCCTGAAAAACGTGAAGGCCACTTGGGCTCTTCGCCTGCCCGGCAACCTTAAGGTTGGATGGACAGCATTGCTAACAAGTTTAATTGTTTTTTTAATGGCCTTTAATGGCCTCTGGCGTGAGCCCGCTGAACAAAATATCTAAATGACGCCTGATGACGTCAGGACGCACGCCCGACGTCATCGCGGGTCATTTTGCGCATTGACGTGTCGGGCCCGTCCCTGCACGCCAATGGAAATATTCTAGCCAAGGGTTTAATGAGGAAACATTCTTTGCAATTTATAACAGACTGCTGTATATTTGTTCCATTCAAAACTTATGTTGAAATTCCCATTAAGTTATCCCGCGGAGGTCGATTTGCTTATTTTCAGTCAATTTGTTAAGAGAAATACTAAGAGGAAGGAAAATTTTTATTCCAACAAAATTAGCCTCAGGTCATCCATGAGCACACTTTCCTTGCTGGCCACATGCTAACTGACAAGAGTGAAGTATTTTAACCTAGTTTGATCTGGGAGTGGTTCTGTCAGTTTTAGGTTAGCTGTAAAGAAGAATTAATTTACAATTATATAATTTTGTTTAATTTTAAGAGATTGTATAAAATTGAGGAGAAAAATTATTTTGGAAGCAGTGCTATGCAAACTGTCAATGAGAAAACCTGAACGGTAGATCAGTCTACAGTTAAAGGTAAGTGAGGGGAGGAGAGGAAACTTCTACATGATCCTCTCCCTTGTGACTTCAGGGTCTTTAGTGCCTGATGCTGCCATCACATGGTGATCCTGGAAAATAGAGGGGTGAACACAAGTACGGTAAGCTTAGACACAAATCCCACAGATTTCCTGCCTAGTGATGGTCTTGGTGTAGGCAGAGTGGAGGAGGGAAATCCATGTTGTGATGGTGATGTGGACTTCAGGCTGAGATCTGGTGTGTCGTGCCTCACTTTTGGAGAGATCTTGTAGGCAAATCTAGCCCCCCATCGTTAAGATCATCTAAAATAAAAACAGAAATTGTTATTTCCACTACAGTCAGAGGAACTACCTGGACTGCTCAGCTGGCAAAAAGATCCACTTCAGCTTACTGTTTCAGCCCAGAGATAAATAGTCGCCATTTACAGGAGGGGATAAAGAGCTGTCAGTATGTATGGAACTGTACTTCAGCAAGAAATCAATGTCTTCAGGGAAAAAACAGAACAAATCAGCAGCAAACAAGAAGCCAGCTGAGGCCATGAATTAAATATCTTGAGAGCTTGCTCTTTTCGTGTCAAACTAGAATAATTTCAGAAGGTTTCACTTGATGTGGAAAATTGCTTCCTTAAAATAATGACTCAGAAAAATGTCACTAGGGACGGTTAGCTTTTCTTGGACCTCAAACATGAATTTGAACAAACATTGGCACTTATCAGAACTCAATAGTATTAAAGAATTTTAGGGGTCAGTATTTTATTGGTATATAAATTGTGTAGTGTTTGTTAAATTATTGTAAGCAAGCCCTTATTACCAGCTACAAAGAACATGGGGAAGCAATTTATGAATTTAAAAATATGTTTTACTAAGCAACAAAAAATTACAAATTGTTGAGATAATCATGGAGGGCATGATCATCAATAAGGTTAACTTCCCTGGGTACTCCATGATGTACAACCCACTCATCAATAGCAAATGTTCACAGATCACCTCAGCTGCAATGTGTTGAGATCTCAATGAGCACTCACCAAATTTCAATCACTGTTCCTGACACACAGGCGATATAAAACACCTGCCATGGGATACCTTCATTCCCAAACTGCATTCTGAAGTCAGCGTTATTTGGAAAAATTTCAAGGCTGCAAAATTGGGCTCTGTAGCGCCACTGCTGTTGGGTGTCCAGAATGGCTCAAAATGATGGCCAATCTTCATCCGGCGGTCCTTGCGGATTGCCACGCTTGGATGGATGATTAAGATGGCATGCTGTGCCTGCTCTGGAGGCATGCAGAATGAGCAGATTGTGGCATTGCTCAGCATTTAAGACTTGAACCTGACAGGTCCTGTTAACTCCCTGCCTTAAACATTCGTAGCTAAATAAACATTTAACTGGATGGAGGACTCCCTCCACCAATACCATTTAAAGTCATCAGCATGGGACTTTCAGGTGAGGTATTTTTGATCATAAGTTGTTGGAGTCAGAAGGGAAGCAAGGAGTTCAGTGGAGTTTGAAGATCTCTGAGTAGAAAGTTTGCTACCACTCAAGAATGCTATAGTTCCTGCCTCTTTTGGGTTGCAGCACAACAGGAGCTCAGGGAGCAGAGAGGGGAAGTGGTATGCAAAGGGAGGAGCAGGAAAGCTCTCAACAGAAGGCTGCGCCCACATAGACTATTTGTAGAGCATTTTTCCTACTTCCGTCTCACCAGGAGCAGCAGCTAAGGCGGTTATGATTCACCAAAGAGATAGTCACTGATCTGTGCTAATTTCTCTAATTGGACCTGTAAATGCAGAGCAGGGCAAGGACAGTGCTGCCACTGGTCACCAAGGTCACCGGGGCCTCATTTTCTGTGCCTCAGGCTCCTTCCAGGCTGGAATCAGCAACATAATCAGCTCATGATCTTCCGTACGTCACTACATCACAGTGGACACAAAGGCCCTGTACACAAGGAGGGAAGACTCCATACTCTTCTCCCAGAACAGAGAGAAGCAAGAGGAGTGGACAGGTAGCTTTGTCAGGGTAGCAGGATTCCCAATGAAGCAGGAAACCATAGTTTACACATATGAAGATCTGTGGGTCACACACCTTAATGGAGAGAAGTACCAGAACTGCTATGGGCCCCACTCCCTTAACATGAAGATGCTGTGTGGCAATGCAGACAGCACCATATTAGTGAATGCCTGCTACACTGGCTACAGCCATAATGTTTCTTTCCTGAATCAGCCAGCTGCTTCCACCATATTTAAGCCACTATAATTAACCAGAGGTTGGCTGCTTGTTGACAATTGATAAAAACAAAAAACTTCTGCGGATGCTGAAAATCCAAAACAAAAACAGAATTACCTGGAAAAACTCAGCAGGTCTGGCAGCATCGGCGGAGAAGAAAAGAGTTGACGTTTCGAGTCCTCATGACCCTTCAGCAGAACAGAGAGAATGCTATAGTTCCTGCCTCTTTTGGGTTGCAGCACTACAGGAGCTCAGGGAGCAGAGAGGTGAAGCGGTATGCAAAGGGAGGAGCAGGAAAGCTCTCAACAGAAGGCTGCGCCCACATAGACTATTTGTAGAGCATTTTTCCTACTTCAGCAGAAGGGTCATGAGGACTCGAAACGTCAACTCTTTTCTTCTCCGCCGATGCTGCCAGATCTGTTGAGTTTTTCCATGTAATTCTGTTTTTGTGTTGACAATTGATACCTGCTCTACATGTGGCACTTTAACCAAAGGACCCCAAGACCAGGGGAATCAGTTGAATTATTTCTCACTTGCCTATATTGTCTTGCTAGCTCTTGCAGTTACTGGGCAATGAAAGATGAGCTTATCCCAACTGCATCATTGTTGGGGGTCTGGGATGAGAAGCTCTCTGGTTTTATACAGACCAAGGACGACCTCACTTTAGGTCAAGTGGTTCAATACGTGAGGCAGAGTGAGCTCAGAGAAATAAATCAGGCTATAATTCATCATGATTCCGAGGCCCTAAATGACTCCATTAACTGGGTAAGGCCATGGGCAGTGGCCCCACCCACTCAAAAGCCTGCCAAAACAGGCAAAAGGGCAGGAAATCCCACAGCATCCACCGGTGCAAAGAAACAAAACAGGAGCCAAGATTGTCCAACAGGGACAAAGAGTGCTTCCAGTGAGGGAAGACTGGACATTTCAAGCACTTCTGCAATTTTAATCGAGGAAGAAGACAAGAAAATATTTATGAGAATACCTCCATTCAAGAAATTTGAAATCAAGAACAAGTCAAAATTGCAGAGTGTCATGAGGTTATGCCCCTTTATTTTTGAAAATATGACTTGTCAATTTTTAGCTGACTGGAAATTTTACAATTTAAAATGGGACAGAACAAACTATTTAAAAATGCAATGCCATCTTCCAAGAATAAGATGAAAGAGCAAACAAGACACCCTCAGGGGATTGTGAAGAGAGGGATATTTCTATAATTCAAAGATCTATTGAAACTTGGTACTGTCTAAGAAAGGGACACTAAAATGTAAAGTGCTGGACATTTAAACAATGGCTGCCACAGACACAGCCAAAACCCTTTAGAAATACACAATGGGTGACGTATATCATTCCAGGCTGCAGTTACTGAGGAGAGATTGCAAGTGATGCAGGTAGGGTCAAGAAAGTTTTTCAGCAGAGGAAAAAGGCTGAACAGTTGCACTCTCTCCCTCTCTCTTTTGGAACAAGTGTCTTAACCATTTTGGAAGACAACTTAACTAGCGATCTATCAGCAAACTGAGGTCTCATAATAATTGGAAAATCTTCTACGCCTGACCGCACCCATGAAACCAGCTGATCCAAATCAGCTGCAGCATTTATCAATTTACACCTCATGGACAAGCATAAGACTTAACCATATACTCTTTTCACTTTTTTTTATTGGACTCTAACTTCCCTCAGTTATGATATCTGTGTGTGTGAGAGTCACGTTTTTATTACTTTTTCTCAGGATTAATGGTTAATAAATTTTCTCTTTCCCTTATTGCTCACTGCATAAACAATCAAATACATACTGAAATGGGCAAAGGCAGATTCTCGTGAAAAAAAACTTTAAACTTTGTTGCGACCAACCGGGGAGGCTAAATAGAGATGAGCCAGTTCACTGCTTCTCACCTGATCAGAACACAAGAGTTTCTAGGAGAAGTCAGTTGTCTTAATCAAAACTACTGGCCAATTGTAGTGCAAGTTAAAGGTTTGACACCAACTTTAGAATTGATTCTGGAGCTGGCATTAACTTACTAGCAGATCATCTTAACTGGCTTCAGCCAATACCTCTTTATTCATCCAATATTAAGTTGCAAGGTCCAGGCGGCACAAACCTTCCGATCAAAAGCAGGCTCATTGCTCCTCTTGATTACAAACTGCAACAGATAATTGATTCTCTCTATGTTGTTACAATGACGTACATCCTTATAGAGTGGAGATGTTTGACTGGGGATTCTGGAGAAACCAGATGATGACCAGCATTTGAACAACTTGATGCCTTTCGCTGAACAAGCTTTGAAGTTTTATGTAGAATTAATGGATTTTCAGTCGACAGCAGCTGAGAAGATTTATTCATTCAACAATGATTTCCTTTCCATCACAGAGACACCGTCCACTAGGCCCAGGGCAGATATTGAGGTTATGGATCTCTCACTTCTTTATGAAACTCTTTATGAAGAGGTGACGGATACAGAAGGCACTGTGCAAACAATGGCCATCTGCAAGCAGACCATTTGAACCTGAATTGGCTTCACGGAGAAGGTAAGAAAGAAGAGGCCATTGCAGCACTGAGTGAGCTGTTGGAGGATGAGGTCCTAGAGGTCCAAACCTTGTTCGAATCAACAGCCAAACCACATGACGTCTCTGTTGCCTTTTTTTGAGGAGTCAGCTGCGTTTCTTGTGGCCAAGCAGCGTTCAGATCTTTATTCCACTGAGCCTTGTCTGACACTAGTCTATCGCTGGTTAACCATGAAGAGTCTTCCAGGGAGAACAACATGCCTGAGTCCATAGAGGATCACACTGCCAGAGAGTTGGTAGCATCTATTTCCAGGGCTGAAAGTCAATTGATGCCCATACTTCAGCACCAGCTGAAAATCTTCTTCTCACTACAGCTGTTCTTCAGCACAAAAGCCAAGTCAGAATCTTCAGAGCTCTAACACTTCGGCATCCCATAAAAGAAATTCATCTACAGGAAATTTGTCTTCACATCATCTTAGAGATTTGTCCCATTGTAGAAAATGGTGTTGTCTTATCTTCATATCCTAAAATATTCTGCACATTGCCCATGGTGGAGCAGCTTCACACAAAGAAAAGTGTGGCAATGTTACCACTGCCTACAGAAAGTAGACATTCTTTCCAAAATGCCATCGGGAAATCATTTCTTCTTTTCCTGAAATGCCTACAGGAATTTTGTCGCTTTTCTTCTCATGGTCCAGGTTCATTGGAATCTTAGATCTTCAATACCTTTATCGTCTTCAATGTAGCAGTGAATGATATGTCTGTGAGAGTCTTCATTGAAGTTGAAGATCATTCGTCTTCCCAGGTCTTTCCCCAGTGTGCTTTGAGGGAACAGAAGATTCCCAAAAGAGTCCCAATTTCTTCTCTTTTAATTCAAGAGAGTTCAAGTGTTGATGTCCGTTAATCTTCTTTCTTGGGTCAGTCGTCCTTTGAAAAGGGTCTACAGTTGTTACATTTCAGCATTTCTGGATTCTACATTCTGGTTACCAGCAGCCCTGCGAAGATGCTGCTCCATTTTGTTCATGATAATGTCTGCCAAGCAACAGGAATGCCCACATGGCTCCAAGACATCTTCCCTAAGAGCCAAGAACACTGAGGGAGATTGAATCCCTCATAACAACAACTTGGGTACAGGGAGGAGTAGGAGTTGGGTAGAATCTGTAGCAGTAAAAAGGAACTACAGAAATTCAATGTAAATTGAAACATGGTTAATATTGATGTCAAGAAGTTGACAGATACTTGGGGGAGGTGTAATGTAATGGGTTAATAGAATAACTATGCTAATGAGTGATGTGGATGATGATGTATCAATGATATCAGCACTCATGTGCTAGACTCTCAAGGGAGAGGATGGAACACTCTGCACTCAGGAAAGACATGCTACTCTGTAACCTATCACATATAGTGTTAATAAACCAGTTTAAAGCAAGTACATAATAAGACTATCTAGGGAAGATGGGTCATGCATACCAGAAGCCAGCAACCACACTGAGAGTACACAAAGCACTATATGGACAAAATCCTGAAATAAATGAGACCAAAAAAAAGCCATTCCATTGCAATCTTCCTCAACAACATTCGAATAATATATATAAAACTGAACGATTAATGTAAATTCAGAGCCAGTGTGCTCATGGTGGAAGTCACGGGTGCTGTACATCTTTAAGTGAGTGTGGTTATGTTTTCTGCCTACATCACTAGAGGGGAAATGATGCAATTTATCATTTGAATAAGGCTTTTCTGGCCCCGTTGGCGTCGGGCATCATGGTGGGCAGGGGGCACAATATGGTGAGAAGGCCAAAAATTGGTTTTACACCATTGTGAAGCCAGTTTGCGATCGTCCACTTCACCCGTCAATGGCGGGCCGTGATTCCTGCCGCCGCATGTTGGGAACTTCATTTTAATACATTTGCATCTAATTATGAGCCCTGCTCACCAGAATCATGCCCCCATGTCAAATTTACCACCCATGTTGGTGTGACTTCAGAACAGTGTACTTCACGACTACCTTTAAAAGAGGAACTTTGAGGGGAACTTGGAGGTGAGTACACACAATCTTGCACAGTGCTCATGAACATCACCCATAGGACATTAAGGACGAGGCACCATGCAATTGCAGGGGTTATCGAAACATAGAAACATAGAAACTAGGAGCAGGAGTAGGCCATTCAGCCCTTCGAGCCTGCTCCGACATTCATTATGATCATGGCTGATCATCCAACTCAATAGCTCGCTCCCGCTTTCTCCCCATACCCTTTGATCCCTTTCACTCCAAGTGCTACAGCTAACTCCTTCTTGAAAACATACAATGTTTTGGTCTCAACTACTTTCTGTGGTAACGAATTCCACAGGCTCACCACTCTCTGAGTGAAGAAATTTCTCCTCATCTCAGTCCTAAATGGTCTACCCCATATCCTCAGACTGTGAGGACTGTGCATCCTCCTCACAGCTCACCCTCCCACCCAGCTTTGTGTCATCTGCAAATTTGAAGATATTACATTTAATTCCCTCATCTAAATCATTAATGTTGTTACAGGCAAGTCGCTTTTTCCTGGCTGGCTTTCATTGCGGTGCCAGGGCAAGAGCTCTAGTGCGGGTCAAGCCAGGGTTGGGGGGCTGGTGGTGGCACCTGGGGGGCAAGGCAGCACAGACTGAAGGAAATACTCAAGTATATGCTGGGGGGAGGAGGGTTGGGTGCGGGAGGTTGGGGGGAGGGAAGCACTTGAAAAATCTTTCCATAAGTAAGCATTGTTCAACAGCTGAGACCGTTCAGCTGCAGCTCCATTGACATGCTTGGAGTCAGGCCTCTGAAGATTTTCTGCCCACTCAAGTAACACAAAAGCATGGAAGTGCCACCAAATGCTCACAACTTTTCACCCCTCTGGCGCAGATTGCAAATTAATATGCATTTTATAGGGCAGCAGAACAATTGGCCGACTGGGCAAGTTGTACAATCCCCTTGTGAAAGGTGGCCATGGCGCAGTCACTGGTGGGGGTGCTTGCAGACCCTTGCAAATAAGGTGTGGGCCAGTGTCCATAAAAGTTCAAGCTAACAGCCAGGCCTTGCATTCCGGTTAGGGGAATGCCTGCACCTGAGCTGAGAGCACAGCATGCAGACCAATGTCAAAGCTGCCGCTAATCAGTCAAGTGGAGTGGGGTGGAGATGGGTGGGGTTTCGGACAGTTAATGAGTGCACGACACACTGACCATCCAAGTGGTGCCCAGCACTCTCCTGCATGCATGAAGGGGCATTCAGGTTTAAATGAGAGAGGTTCTTAGTACACCTATGCTACCCTATGCATCTTTCTCTTTGATCCTGCAGGAGGAGTACATCAGGAGTATGGAGCCTGGTGATTTAGTGATACGCAACATGGCTTACAGAGTGCAGAGAAGAAGAAGAAGAAGTAGAAGGAGAGAGTGGCGGAGGCATCTGGCTTGGCAAAGGGCGAAGCACCTCCCTCAAGATGAAGGGGCGACAGGGTCAGCTACGCATGCAGCTGAAGATCCACAGTGAGCCATTGCTCATTGGCACTTTGCTAGACCAAGGGTGTATGGACGGCGCCCATCATTCTTGCAGATGACCAGTGTTGCCAAAGACTGCACATCTCGAGGGGAACTGGTCAGTTACGTATACCACCTGCTGCAGGATTTGGAGGGCATCCACTGCCAGTGGCTGTGAAAGTGACCGCGGTGCTCAATTTTTACGCCAATGATTCCTTCCAGAGCTCCACAGGTGACCTGTGCGGGATCTCACAAACATCCACCCGCAAGCGTATCCAGGAGGTCAGGGACGCCATATTCGCAAAGGCGCAGAACTTTGCATTTCGCCTGGATTAGGAAAGCCAGAAAACAAGAGCGCTGGGATTTCTGCAGATCTCTGGATTTCCACAGGTGCAGGGTGCCTTTGACTGCACTCACTTGGTGTTTAGATCTCCGTGGCAACAAGCAGTCCACTATGTCAACCGCAAGGGCTTCCACTCACTGAATGTTCAGCTGGTGTGCGACACCACAAACTCATCCTACAGGACTGCATATGATTCCCAAGCAGTGTCCATGACTCCTACATCCTTAGCAGGTCTCAGATCCCTGACATCTTCCAGGGCCCAGAGAGGCAGCAGGGTTGGCTCCTCCGAGACAAGGGCTACCCTCAGAGGATATGGCTGATGACGCGTGTGCGGCAGCCTCAGACTGCAACAGAGTGACGGTATAATGAGGCTCATTCCGTGATGCAGATTTTGGTGGAGCAAATGATAGACATATTGAAAGTGATGTTCTAATGCTTCAACAGCTACGCTGGAGCACTGCAGTCCAGTCCCCAGAAGGTGTCGTACATCATCATCGCTTACAGTGTGCCCCACAACCTGGTGCTGCAACCAGGGGAGGACCTGGCTGAGGGGGAGGTGCAGGAGCTGCACATCTCCTACGATGAGGAGGATGTCGAAGGGGATGACAATGGTGAGGTCCTCAAAGGCAAGGATACTGGCAATGAGGCCATTGCACTGGCCAGACGAAACAGGCGCATTTAGGAGGTCCACATAGCCACAAGATTCCTGAGAATGATGACACGATACAGTGAGGCCAGTCCTGACTGTCAGCCTGAAGGCAGACAGACTCCTCCATCATGCCTTGCAATCTGAGGAGTGCAGCGGACATCCCTTCCTTATGTTCCCGAGCTTGCCTTTGTAGCTCCAGCAACTGAGGTATGATTGAGTCCAGAGGTTCCTCATCTGACTCGAACTCAGCAGATTTCTGGCCACCAGCAGTCTTCCGAATGGCGGGCACCTGGGAAGTCTCTGTCTCCGCCTGCTGTGGATCAGATAGTGTGATGTGCTCACCAGATTATGACCCCAAGGTTACTTTAGAACTAGATCCCATGAGGTGTGTGTCTCTGCGCTGGTGGAGGGTGTGGGTGAGTGATGTGACGGATCTTCAATTAGGCGGTCATCAGATTTTTCTTCCGAGGTGTCTTTGGGGCTTGAGTTGAGGACCTGGTTCATAGACCCCCCTCAGCTGCTTCCCAGATGTGCCTGCGAAAGCGAGGGGAGATAATTAGGGCACGGCAGGGACTGCGGAACAGGGGAACTGACTCACAGCATGGTTATCTGATAGATGTTGTATTCCTAGATCCTCACTTGATTGAGCACCACAAACTTCACCGTCAGCACAGGAATGGTCCAGATCGTCACCCACCAGCTGGATGATTCTATTTTCAAAGCGTGTGAGGACCTTGATGTTGGGCATTCCTCCACCAGCCTGTGGCCTTTCCTTATAGTTGTATGCCAGCTTGTCCTGCATGATGACAGATGGAGAGAGTGTGAGCAGGACGCCTGCCAGGCCAGATGAGAATGATGCCTGGCATGTGTGGGTGGTGAATGGTGCCATGGACAGGATGAGGGCACAATCTGCAGGGCAGATGAATGTGCATGTGAGAGAGAGAATGGCGATGTCCCTTGAACTGGCAATGAGTGAGGGCCCTGTGGATATGTGATGGGTTTGTGAGCGTGTGAGTTGAGAGTGATGAGAAGAGTGACTTACCCTGGCGGAACTGAGGAGATCATTCATCTTCATTTGGCACTGGGTGGCTGTCCTCTTTTGCAGGACATTGGTGCTGACCACTGCTGCCACTGCTTTCCATGCTGGGTGCCCTTTAAAAATGGCACCCGGATTACTGAAGGCCTGAGGTAACAGCAGGATTGTCGACTCAGAGGCCGCCCCACCAATGACCTAGCGTGTTTCCAGGGAATGCATTAATAATGAGGTGGGATGCGCCAGGAATGGGATTATACCCAAAAACCCACCTTTGCGGCCGGCAGGTATAATGTCCTTTTTCCTGCCTGCTACCACACTTTGTGCAAATCTAGGATGATATCGTGCTCAGACTCAATTTGCTATGAGGAGCCAAACAGGTCATACATGTGTACAAGTTTTCCAACTTTTGTAATACTGTTACCAATGTCTCAGCTTCTTAATAAATGAACCTACATATTTGTCTGTTAACTAATTCTTTATGTGTTGTTGGTTCTTTGAGGTTTACTTGTTCGTAAGCACAAAGAGAAGCAAAGCACAACAGGAAGCACATTTATTGCCCTATCTCTCAATTTTCCCAATAATTTGTGTGAAATGTAAAATGCATAGTGTGTAAAATCAATAGTTTACATCTTTTTATATTTTAGAAAGAAGAACATAAAGGTAAATTTAGCTCACATGCCCTTTGAGGTTCAGTTAGTTCACCTCATAATCTATTAAATTATTACTTTTTATTTTGAGCTTCTCGTAAGTATTCCCTACTCTTCAGTTTAACAAGACACAAATTGTCATAATTTTTCTTGAATTCTTTTATCACCTTTTCTTGCTATTGCTCAGCTTCATTCTCACATGTATCTTTACATAGAGGAAAATCTAACTCTTAGAATACAAACTAACTCTTAATTGAATATTTAGATTAGTGAATGTGTAATAATTTAAATACTCTAAACCTCCTAGTATTATTATTTGCAAATAATCCTGGAAATTTAGAGTTTATTCTGCTTCCATTAGTAATTGGTTGATTAACCAATACAACTCCAATTAAATGTAGGCCTGTCTTTCTTGATTTGTATTGTTTTGCAGACAGATAAAGGTCAAATTGCCTGAATAAAATCCTGAGTGTGAACATTGGAGCTCTCAGACATATCTAGAAACAACCAGGAAGCACTGCTGTAAATGACTGCTGTGAAGGATTCGATAGGGACAATTTGCGGATGAAGGGATCACAATTACCCAGTGCCTGATTGAGGTGATGTAAACAGCATGCAAGTTTCATGTTGTTAGCTCAACACCATAATTGTGGCATGCAGCCCAGCCACTCACCATCCTGACGATTGCAGCGGTTCAAGAAGGCAGCTCATCACCATATTCTCAAGGGAATTAGGGATGGGCATTAAACGCTGGCCTAGCCAGAGATGTCCACATCCCATGAATGAATTAGAAAAAAAGAATTCCCAGCCTTTGACCTGCTCTTGTAGCCACAGTATTTATATGGCTAATCCAGTTCAGTTTCTAGTCAATCGTAAGCCCCAGGATGTTGATAGTGGGGGATTCAGTGATGTTAATGCCATTGAATGTCAAGAGGAGATGGTTAGATTCTCTCTTGATGAAGATGGTCATTGCCTGGTACTTGTGTGGCATGAATGTTACTTCCTGCTTATCAGCCCAAGCCTAAATGTTGTCTGGGTCTTGCTCCACATGTACACGGACTGCTTCAATATGTGAGGAGCCAGTAATGGTGCTGAACATTGTGCAATCATAAGCGAACATCCCCACTTCTGGCCTTATGATGGAGGGAAGGTTATTAAGGAAGCAGCTGAAGATGGTTCAGCCTAAGACACTACCCTGGGGACCTGCAGTGATGTCCTGGGACGGGGATGATTGACCTCAATGACCACAACCATCTTCCTTTGTGCTACGTATGACTCCAGTGGCGTGTTTTCTCCCTGATTCTTATTGACTCCAGTTTTGCTAGGGCTCCTTGATGCCACACTCAATGAAATTTTGCCTTGATGTCAAGGGCAGTCACTTTCAATTCACTTCTTCAGTTCAGCTCTTTTGTCCCTTTTTGGACCAAGGCTGTAATGAGGTCAGAGGCTGAGTGGCCCTGGCAGAACCCAAACTGACCATCAGTGAGCAGGTTACTGCTGAGTTAGTGCCACTTGATAGTAATATCGAAGACCGCTTCCATCACAATTGTCAATTGTCATAAAACACCCACCTGGTTCACTAATGTTCTTTTGGGAAAGAAATCTGCCACCCTTATCTGCTCTGACCTAGATGTGACATAAGAACATAAGAAATAGGAGCAGGAGTGGGCCATTCGGCCCCTCAAGCCTGCCCTGCCATTCAATAAGATCATAGCTGATCTGCCCCAGGCCTCAACTCCTCTTTCGTACCAGCTCCTCATAGCCCTCAGCAACCCGATATTTCAAAAATCTATCTACCTCCTCTTTAAATACTTTCATTGATCTAGCCTCCACAACTCTCTGGGATAGAGAATTCTAGGCATTCACTACCCTCTGAGAGAAGAAATTCCTTCGCATCTCAGTTTTAAATGAGTATCCACTTATTCTGTAACTATGTCCCCTAGTTCGAGATTCCCCCACAAGTGGAAACATCTTCTCAACATTTACCCTGTCAGGCCCCCTCAGAATCTTGTATGCTTCAATAAGATCATCCCTCATTCTTCTAAACTCTAATGAATAAAGGCCTAACCTGTTTAGCAGTTCTTGATAAGTCAACCCCTTCATCCCAGGAATCAGCCTAGTGAATCTCTTTTGAACTGCCTACAGTACCAGTATATCCTTTCTTGAATACGGGGACCAAAACTGTACACAGTATTCCAGGTGCGGCCTCACCAACACCCTGTATAGTTGTAACAGACTTCCTTATTTTTAAACTCCAACCTCTTAGCAATACAGGCCAAAATTCCATTTGCCGCCTTAAATACTTGCTGCAACTGCATGCTAACTTTTTGTGTGTTTCATGCACAAGAACACCCAGATCCCTCTGTGCTGCACTTTTTTGGAGTCTCTCTACATTTAAGTAATAGACTCTAGACCCACAGCAAAAGGTTGATTCTTAAATGCCCTCTGAAATGCCCTAGCAAGCCATTCAGTTGTATCAAACCATCTCAGAAAAGTCAAAAAAGAATGAAATCAGACCGACCACCTGGCGTTGACCTGGGCAGTGGAAACAACAATGGCATGCCCAGCCCTGTTGCCCCTACCAAGTCATCTTTACTAACATCTGGGGCTTGTGCCAAAATTGGGAGAGCTGTCCTACAGACAGTCAAGCAACCGCCTGACATAATCATGCCCACAGAGCCATACCTTACAGACAATTTCCCAGACACCACCATCACCATCTCTGGGTATGTCTTGCCCCACTGGCAAGACAGGTTCTCCAGAGGTGGCGGCACAGTGGTATTCAGATGGGAGGAAGTTGCCTCAACATTGATTCCAGACCCCATGAAATCTCATGGTATCAGGTCAAACATGGGCAAGAAAACGCCCTGCTGATTACTATTTACCGCCCCCACACTCCCCGCTCCCCCGTCAGTTGATGAGTATGTACTCCTCTATGCTTTACACCAATTGGAAAAAACACTGAGGTTTGGAAGGGCACAGAATGTACTCTGAGTGGGGGACTTCAATGTCCATCACAAAGAGTGGCTCGGTAGCATCACTACTGACTGATGTGGCTGAGTCCTAAAAGACATAGCTGCTAGACTGGATCTGCAGCAGGTGGTGAGGGAACAAACAAGATGGAAAAACCTACTTGACTTTATCATCCTCACCAATCTACCTGTTGCAGATGCATCTGTCCATGACAGAATTGGTAGGAGTGACCACCACACAGCCCTTTGGGGAGACATAGCCCCAACTTCACATTGAATATACCCTCCATCATGTTGTAAGGCACTAACACCGTGCTAGATTTTGAACAGGTCTAGCAACTCAAAATGTTTCATGAAATGTTTTGGTTATATTTCATAACACACCTCACATCGGCAGAACTCCAGCTGAATTGTTTCTGAGAAGACAGCGCAAAATAATGTTTTTATTGCTGAAGTCACATTTAGCAGCATTATTAGAAGAGAAACAATCCAGACAGAAAGCAAGTCATGATAGGGATCGAGTGGGAGAAAGAAGTCTCAAATGGAACCAGAAGGTTAAGTGGAAGATTTTTATTATAAATGGTTGACGTGTCTACCAGGAAGAGTCGTGAAAATATGTGGTTCTTTTGCAGTGGGAAGGTTAGGTTTGTGTATATAGGACAGAATCGTCTGGTCCCGTTGGCAGTGGGTGTCATGGCGGGCTTGAGCAGGCAACATGATGAGAAGACCAATGATTGGTTTCACGCCGTCGTGAAACCAGTTTGTGATCATCTGCTCTGCCTGTCAACGGTGGGCAGCGTTTTCCACTGTCCAACATCAGGAACTTTATTTTAATGTATTTCAATCTCATTACTGTGCCTTCATGCCGTAATCATCCCCCAAAATCAAATTTACCACCCATGTCAGTGTGACTTCAGAACAGTGTGCTTCATGAGTGCTTTTAAAAGGCGTGCACCTGGTGACCTGAACTTTGAGGGAAACTTGGGGGTGAGTGCACATAACCTTGCGCAGTGCTCACGAGCATCACCCGTAGGACATTAAGGAAGAGGCGCCGTGCATTTGCTGGGGGTGGGGTGCAGGGAAATCACCTTTTCCCGGCTGGCTTTCACTGCAGTGCCAGGGCAGTGGCTCCAGTATTGGTGAAGCAGGAAATGGGGGTGGTAGGGCAAGGCAGCCCAGATTGAAGGAAGTACACAAGTACTTGCCGGAAGGCGGAGGGGGAGGGGGAGGTGAGGGAAGTGGCCAGGCACTTGGAAAAGCTTGTCGACAGTGAGCATTCTTCCACAGCTAAAACCATTCAGCAGCAGCTCCATCGACATGCTTGGAGTCGGGCCTCCAAAGCTTTCCTGCCCACTCAAACAATGAAAAAGCATGAAAGTGCCACCAAATGCTCCACCCTATTTCATCTCTCAGGCGTAGACTGCAAATTAAGATGCTTTTTAGGAGGCAGCAGAACAATTGGCCGACTGGGCAATCCCTTTGTAAAAGGTAGCCATGCGCAATCACTGTTGGAGGTGCTCACAGACCCCTTGAAATGTCACTATTAAGGTTTGGACCAGTATCCCTCATGGTTCAAGCTAACAGTGCAGTATTGCAATGCAGGTAGGAGAATGCGTGCACCTGAGCTGAGAGCACAGTATGCAGTCCAGTCACCGAAGCTGCCGCCAATCGATCAAGTGGAGTATGGCGGAGGTGGGCGGGGTTTTGGAGAGCCAATGAGCACACTACACATTGGCCATCCAAGTGGTGGCCAGCACTTTCCGGGATGTGTGAAGGGGCCTTCAGACTTAACCAAGAGAGGTTCTTAGGGCAACTATGCTAATCCACGCATCTCTTTCTTTGATCCTGCAGGAGGAGAACGTCAGGATCATGGAGCCTGGTGATTTAGCAGTGTGCCTCATGGCTTACAGGGAACAGAGAAGAACAAGAGTGTGGCGGAGGGCACCTGGTTCGGCAAAGGGAGGATCGCCTCCCTCAAAATGAAGGGGCAGCAGTGCCTGTTGCGCAGGCAGCTGAAGATCCACAGCGAGCCGTCACTCATAGGTGCCTCGCCAGGCCCAGGGTCTACAGATAGCGCTGGTCATCTCTGCAGATGACTGAGAACCAGTGTCGCCAAAGACTGTGTATGTCCAGAATATGGTTGGTCACATATGCCATCTGCTGGAGGATTTGGATCCACGGGGACATAAAAGGCATCCACTGCCAGTGACCGTGAAAGTGACCACAGCGCTCAATTTTAATGCCAGTGGCTCCTTCCAGGGCTCCACAAGTGACATATGTGAGATCTCACAAGCCTCCATACACAAGTGCATCCAGGAGGTCACGGACACCTCTTCATGAAGGCATGGAACTTTATGCATTTTGCCTACTATCAGGAAAGCCAGGATGCAATTGCACTGGGATTTGCGCAGATCTCTGGTTTTCCACAGGTGTAGGGTGCCATCGACTGAAATCACGTGGTGCTTAGATCTCCATGGCAACAAGCAGTCAACTACGTCAGCCACAATGGCTTCTACTCATTCAATGTTCAGCTGGTGTATAACCACCACAAACGCATCCTACAGGCCCGAGCACAATCCCCAGGGAGTGTTCTACACTCTTAGCAGGTCTCAGACCCTTGACATCTTCCAGGGTCCAGAGGTGCTGCAGGTTGGCTCCTCGAGGACAAGGGCTACTCACAGAGGACGTGGCTGATGACACCCATGAGATGGCCTCAGTCTGCAAACTGCGACGGTATAATGAGAATCATGACGCAACCTGGAGTTTGGTGGAACAAACGATAGGCATATTGAAAATGAGGCTCTGGTGTCCTGACAGGTCTGGTGGACCACTGCAATACAGTCCACCGAGGGTGTCGCTCATCGTCGTCACTTGCTGCACGCTACACAACCTGGCACTGCAACAGCGGGGGACCCTGGCTGAGGAGGAGATGGAACAGCTGCACGTCCACTCCAATGTGAAGAACGTCGAAGGGGATGACTGCGACCTCAGATGTCTCCGCCTCCCCCGCTGTGGAACAGATTGTGTGCTGTGATCACCAGATGGTGAACCTGAGGCTGCTCTAAATCAAGGCCCTGCCGAGGTGTGTGTCACTGCAACAGTATGGGTGGGAGTCATGATGGGCGTTCAACAGTGCTGCCCTCAGCGCCCTCATCCCAGCTCTTGGCGCTGGGGTCGGGGTCAAGGTTGCCGTAGGGCAACGCGTCAGATGTGCCTAGAAGAGAAAGTGGAGATTATTAGTGCTTGGTAGTTGCATTATACACAGACAGTGGACTCTGAGTAGCGTTGACAGAGGGATGATCTGGTGCAGGATCCTCACGTGGATGCTTGCTGCTGACTTCACCGTCACTACTGAAATGGTTCACACCCTCTCCAGCCAGCTCCAACGCATGACTCTCGAATGGAGTAAAGACCTTGACGTTCAACACTCCACCCCTGGCCTGGAACCTCTCCAGTTGATTGTGCATGATCTTGTCCTGCATAAAGACAGGTGGAGAGAGTTTGAGCAAGGCACATGCCAGGCCAAATGAGAAGGATGCCAGGCTTGCATGTGTGTACTGGGTGGAGCCATGGACGGGATGAGGAGGCAGCCTCCAGAGGAGATGAGGCCAGATGGAGATGTGAGGGTGTGTGGTGAGCATGAGTGGTGATGTCCCTTGAGCTGGCATTGAGTGAGATGCCAGTAAATGTGTGATGGGCTTGTCAATAGGTGAGTTGAGAGTGAGGAAATGGTTGACTTACCTAATGACACACATGAGATAATTCATCCTTTTTCTGCACTGGATGGCCGACTTCTTGTGTGCAGCATTGACACTGACCAGCGCTGCCACTTGCTCCGAAGCCGGAGTGGTGAGGCTGATGAGTCTCGTGACCAGAGCAGGGCTGGAGGACATCGGGCCCCCATGGCATCCGAAAGGCATCCCAGGAATGTGTCACTGAATCGTGGGTCTGCAACTCTTCTTGGCTTTTGGGGCCATGTCTTCACCAAAACAGACTTGGGTTGCAAGCATTGAGAAGTACACGCATGGCTGCAGTTTAACTATGGCGCCTGGAGTGAGGGACTGGAGATGGTACGGCATGGCGGGGAAATCAGAGGCTGCCCACCAGCCATCCAGTGTGTTTCCCATAGCTGCATAATTTATGAGGCGGGAAGGGGTCATCTGCTACCGCACTCAATGCAAATCTGGGACCATTCCACCCGTAGATTATGTTTTACCCTCAGAACTTAACAAAGAAGAAGGAAGTTAGGAAGAATCAAATGAGTCTGATAAATTGGATAGTTTGGATACGAGTGGTGTACCAATAATTAATCCAGCACAAGTTGTGCCTGATACCAGTTCCGATCTGAGTCAGAGTCAGGCAGACACGCCTGATGAAGTGGAAAATTCAATCGAAGGCTAAGGTCAAAATCAGTCTTTGTTGAAGAAAACTTCTTGTCAGATTCAGGCCAAGGTGGGTCAAGGCCTTTCCCAATTCTGGAAGTTTGGGTGAGGAAAGAAGCTATCCTCTGAGGAATAGGGAATCAGTGGCTAGGTTGGATTTGTAAATAAATGAAAAACAAGAAATGTATATGTTACATGGAATTTGAATATCATATAATTTTTCCATTAAGGAGGGAGGAGTATAATAGCACCCTCTTTTGGTCATTCATGTATATATGTTTATAAACCAAACAGATGAAACTAGTTTCACTTTGGTATCAGATGCCACGTTGGATACATGAGTGGTTTTGTCCTGCTAAGATACCATATCACTCTCTTCTTGTTGTTTTACCCCTGACTGGCCAGGTTGCAGCTCTTAGGCGTCTGCAAGGAAGAAAAGCACAAGGGTAAGACTGTGGTGTGGAAATGGGAGGAAGGTAAGATTGTATGCTTACATCAGAAGAGTTTGGGACAAGGGAGAAATGGGATGTGAGAAGAAGGTTTAGGTATAAGGATGCCATCATCTTCAATGGTTTCAGCCCCACTGCTGGCAGTGGCTTCAGCAATGGATGTCCTGTTAATGGTTGGCACCATCTCTTCCATGGACTTTAGGACAAGCAGGCATACCTGTCCCCTTCTGGGTAATTCCTGCTGCCTCCAGCTGTTAGCCAACATGCCCTGCAAGAGAGAGGCAACTGTGTGGGTGTCATGAAAACTGTTTGCCTGATGTGACTGTCATGGTTGAATAGCTGGCAGTGCATGCAAGCTATGAGACATAGTGGCAGCCTTCTGTCTCATAAGATGATGGTTTGTGCCATGGTGGTCAAATAATGTGCCATGGTGTTAAGCATTGCCTGTTGTTGCTCATGAGCCCCCTCTGGCATGGCAGTCTCTGTCACATTTGCTTTAGAGGAAGACAGTGGGCTGAGAAGGTGCATGATGCTTGAGTCTTCAAATTCTACCACCTGTGCTGGTAGCCTCAGCCGCTGCTTGAATCACTATACCCCCCATCATTGCATACCAACAATTTCTATTGACCAAGCCTCGTACCCAAGATTCATTTGCTTCACTTCGTCCTCACGCTCTTGTAAATCTTACACCCATGTCTTGCAAAACCTGCAGCTGTTACGCCCAAGCTCAGCTGGCCTCTATTTTCTCTGGGCCTTCCTCTTGGCCAGCTGAGTTTTTCATTTCTACTTGCCTCCTTCTATGCACTTCCAAACAATCAGCCTCCAGAGGTCATGGCTGCCAATGACTGTCTCCCAGTTGTCATTATCAATGTCCGGCATCTTCCTATTTCACTTTCAGGTGCTCTTGTAGCAGAAGAATGGACGTCTAGAAGGTTGTGACCCAATGGCAAAGTCATCATAAAGAAGGTCTTTGTGTAAATGATTGTCTACTATGTGATGAATGTGGCCAAACCAGCGCAGACTTTGTTGGCTTAGCAATGAGTGTATGCTGATCAAGTTAGCATGCTTTCTACCTTCTCCATCAAGACATCCGGTACAGCATCTAAAAATGTTGGAGACCACTGCTTTCCCTATTATGCTATCCTTCACTCTTTCTTAAGTCAGATTCTCTTCAACCACGACTCCCATCACCTGCTCTAGCCACAATGCATCTCACATTTAGTACCTAGCTTTAAGCAGTTCAGGTGAGCTTCAAGTGGTGTTTGTAGCTCAAGATATTGGCCCTCTGCATACGTAGTTCAGAGTCATTCCTGTGAATTTCCAAGGATTTTTTTTTATTACAAGATGTTATACAAAAGGCAAATTTGTTATTAGGAGATTCTCATTTTCCAGTACAGCAAAATGTTACCATGGCACGAATGAAATAATTTATAATGTTACACAGCAGTACAAGTTTTGTGACTTATAACTTATAAATTCATTTGTGGCCATATCATTCCTGTTAGTCACAGGATCTATGCTGTATTATAATGCATGTTGTATTTTGTTAATTATAGTCTCTTTTATAAGCCAAGGAATGTTGTTTGAATAAAAAGACATAAGAGCTGGCTAGACACAGTGTGGAATTGTGCCAGGTTTGCACTAAGTGTGGTAGGCGGTGTGAAAAACAACCAGTCGGCCGCAATAGCAAATTTTCGCGCTGTATTGCCTCTTTCACAGCGTGTCCTGCCTCATTAATAATGCATTCACAGGAATCACGCCAGATTTCTGGCGAGGAGCCTCCAATTTACCCGCCATGTCACTTCCTCATTCTGGGCGTGATATTTAAACTGCAGCCCCGCTTGCAGTTCTCAATGCTTGCAGCCCAGGACTGCTCCAGTGAAGACACGGCTCAGAAAACCAAGAAGAGTTCAGCCCTGTGATTCAGTGACACATCCCTGAGACATCTTTTGGATGTCATGAAGCATGCCGTGATGTCTCCACCCCCACTCTGGCCGCATGAGGACCATCAGTCTCACCACTCTGGCTTGGGATCAAGTGGCACCATTGGTCAGTGTCAATGCCTGGCATCCTTCTTATTTGGCCTGGCATGCGCCTTGCTCAAACTCCCTCCACCTGTCTTTCTGCAGGACAAGATAATGCAGAGTCACTGGGAGAGGTCCCGGATCGGGTGGTGGTAGGGGGTGGAGTGCTGAATGTCAAGGTCCTCACTCCGTTCGAGAGTCACATGTTGGAGCTGGCTGGAGAGGGCATGGGCTGTTTCAGCGGTGATGGTGAAGTCAGCAGCAAGCATCCATGTGAGGTTCCTGTACCAGATCATCCCTCTGTCAATGCTACTCAGAGTCCACTGTTCTGTGTATAATGCAACTGCCAAGCACTAATAATCTCCACTTTCTTTTATAGGCACATCTGCCATGTCAACCTTGACCCCAACACCAGAGCCAAGAGCACCTTGGATGTAGACGCTGAGGGCAGCACTGTTGAAGACCTGTCATAGCGCTCATCCACACTCTCCGCTAGCGCAGCGACACACACCTCGGCAGGACCTAGATCTAGAGCAGCCTTGGGATCACTATTTGGTAAGCACAGCATAAAACCTGGTCCACAGCAGGCAGAGGCAGGGACATCTGAGGTCACTGGCACTTGGAGGACTGCTGGAGGCAAGGAATCTGCTGAGACCGAGTCAGATGATGAACCTCTGGACTTGGTCCTCAATCAGCTGGTGGCGATGCAAAGGCAATCATGGGAACATCAGGAAGGGATGTCTGGTGCATTCCTCAGATTGCAAGAGATGGTGGAGGAGTCTATCCACCTTCAGTCTGAGGTGATAGTGCTGTCTTGCCATCACACCAAGGTGAACACTGCCAGGATGGAAGTTGCCATGGAGACCTTGGTCCAGGACATGCCCTGCACTGCTGATTGAGCTGAACTCCATTATTGACGACATAGTTGGCCTCCAACAGTGTCAAAGTGAGACGGGTGCAGGACAGCTCAATTTCACTCCAGCTTCCCCTTTTCCTCAAGAAGCCAGCCAGGGGCCATCGGGCACCCATAGGGAGGAAGATCAGCAAGCACACACTCTGGGGCCATCCACCCAGATGACTCCGGGAGTGTCTGGCTGATCCAAATCTTGTCTTCCTGCAACCCCATCATCTCCAGCTCCACAGATCAAGGAGGGTGCACCTGGGCCACAGTAGAATACCCAAAGCAGGTCAGGGCCCTCCAGGTCTCGGCCCTTCAAAGGATGCACACCAAAGCCATCACAGACAGCAGGGCATAACAGCCAGCAAGTTGCCTCCCCTCCACTGTGAATGGAACACAAAAGCATAGCGACGAGGTTAGGAAGGTTAAGAAGATGTAGCTGCACCACATGGGCACAGGTGTTAATCACTTGTGTATAATGTTCACTATTGTAAATAAACTCCCAAGAATATCTCGTTGTCTATGGCTCCTTGTTATGGTGAGCTGTGTATGCGTCACTCAGATGTGAAACATTGGTTCCTGCACAAGATAAAGGCAGGTGCCTCAGTCCAGGGTGTCTTCCCTGTGCAGTGTGTAACCTTCAGACCAAAGTGATGATCCGGCTTCACACTCACTGGACACATTACTGATGCCTGCACCTCGATGGTGATTGTCATTACTGCCAGAATGTCGTGGGCAGGCGTCACAGAGTTCCGCCATTCTCTCTGTGTGCTCTCAGCACCTTTGAGGTGGGGCTGGCCCCTCCCCCATCTCTTCACACCTGTGACCAATGATGCTGTGCTCCTGAAGGGGACAGGCGCTGAAGGTTGCCAAAGGATCAGGTGCATTTAAAGTTTCATGGTTGCATCTCCATGATATGACCCTGATCACAGAGCGCAAGCAAGCTGCCCTCAGCCACACAGGAGTCAGACATTCACAGAGGCTATGTGAAGATCTATGGAGTGTCCTCACTGCATGTTACCATCATCCTCCTGGAATCTTGCAACTATTAAGACCTCCGCTGTGTCTCCATGACATGAGGCTGAGCACTGAGGGTATGTGCGCTGCCATCAGCCACACAGGAGTCAAACGTTCACAGATGCAAGGTGAGGATGTCTGGACTGTCCTCACTGCATCTCATAACCATCCTCCACGAATCTTGCAGCTATGAGGGTCTCCCGAGCATGCCTGCCTCATCTGGCCAGTGTGGTGGCCTCATCACTGGCAACCTTGCCTTCGAGGGCCTCATCACCATCATCCCCTTTAGCATCCTCCTCATCGGGGGAGACATGCAGCTCCTCCATCTTGTCCTCAGCCTGGTCCTCCGACCATTGTAGCCCCAGGTTATGTATCGCGCAGCAAGTGATGATGATGTCCAATGCCCTCTGGGGACAGTATTGCAGTGCTCCACTGGACCTGTTGGGACACTGGAATTTAATTTTCAAGATGCCTATCATTTGCTCCACCAAAGCCTGGGTCACAGCATGAGCCTCGTTGTACCAACTTTCTGCTGCAGTCTGAGGCCGCTGCACGAGCGTCATCAGCCACGTCCTCTGTGCTTGCCCTTGTCCCCAAGGAGCCAACCCTGCAGCCTTTCTGGACACTGGAAGACGTCAGGAATCTGAAACCTGCTGAGGATGTAGGAGTCGTGGGCGCTCCCTAGGAATCGTGCGCAGACCTGTAGGATGTGTTTGTGGTGGTCGCAGACCAGCTACAATTTCATCGACTGGAAGCCCTTGCTATTGACTTAGTTGGCTGCTTGTTGTCATGAAGATATAAGCGCCATGTGAGTGCAGTCGATGGCATCCTGCGCCTGTGGAAAACCAGAGATCTGCACAAATCCGAGCACTCTTACTTCCTGGCTTTCCTGGTCTCGGGTGAAATGCACAAAGTTCTGTGCCTTCACAAAGATGGCATCCATGACCTCCTGGATACACTTGTGCGTGGAGGCTTGCAAAACACCACACAGGTCACCTGTGGACCCCTGAAAGGACCCACAGGTGTAAAAATTAAGCGTCGCGGTCACTTTCATGGCCACTGGCAGTGGATGCCCTCTACGTCCCTGTGGATCCAAATCCTGCAGCAGGTGGCCGATGTGACCGACCAGTTCCCTAGGCATGCGCAGTCACTTGTTCTCAGTCATCTGTAGGAATGACAAGTGTTGTCTATGGACCCTAGATCTAGCGAGGCACCTACAAGTGATGTCTCACTTTGGATCTTCAACTGTGTGTACAGGAGGCCCCGCATCTTGAGTGAGGTGCTCCTCCCTTTACCGGGCTAGGCGCCTCCATCGCACTCTTCTCCTTTTTCTCTGGTCTCTGTAAGCCATTACACAAACTGATAGATCACCAGGCTCCATGATCTTGATGTTCTCCTCCTGTTGATCAAAGAGAAAGACATGTGGGTTAGCATATGTGTCCTCAGAACCTCTCTTGGTTAAGCCTCTGGCTTCGGATGCGTTTCAAGGCCCCTGCATGCCAGAGAGTGCTGGCCACCACTTGGATGGCCTGTGTGTAGTGCGCTTCATGGTTGTCTGAAACCCCACCTACCTCCGCCCCACTCTACTTGACCGATTGGCGGCAGCTTCGCCCACTGGACTGCATGCTGTGCTCTCAGCTCAGGCGCAGGCATTCTCCTAACCCGCACTGCAAGGCTGCACTGTTAGCTTGAACCATGAGGGATACTGGTCCATACCTTAATAAAGACATTGCAAGGGGCTCTGGGCACCCCTACTAGTGACTGTGCCATGGTCGCCTCTTGCAAGATGATTGTACAACTTGCCCAGTTGGCCAATTGTTCTGCTGCCCCATAAAACACACATTAATTTGTAGTCTGCACGTGAGCGGTGAAAGTTCAGGAGCGTTTGGTGGCACTTTCATGCTTTTGCTTTGTTTCAGTGGGCAGAAATGCTTCAGAGGCCGGACTCCAAGCATGTCAATGGAGCTGCTGCTGAACGGTCTCAGCTGCGGAAGAATGTTCACTTTTGACAAAGTTTTCCAAGTGTGTGGCCAATTCCTTCACACTCTGGCATGTGCTCGTGTCCTTTCTTCAGTCTGTGCTGCCTTGCCCACCACCCTCCTGCCCCACCTTCACTGGTGCCCTTGCCCCATCATTGCATTGAAAGCCAGCCAAGAAAAAACGACTTGCCCGTGCCCCCTGCGAATGCACGGCACCTTTTCCTTGATGTCCTGCGGGTGACGCTCGCACACACTGCGCAAGGTTGTGTGCACTCACCCCCAGGTTTCCCTCGAACTTCAACTCACCAGTTGCACACCTTGTAAAAGCAGTCATAAATCCACTGTTCCGAAGTCGCACTGATGTGGGAGGTAAATTTAACGTGAGGGGATGATTCTGACGTGCTGCCACAATGATGAGATGGAAATGCAGTAAAGTTAAGCTCCTGACATTGGACAGCGGGAAACGTGGCCCGCATTGACTGGTGGAGTGGACGATTGCAAACTGGTTTCGCGATGGCTCAAAGCTGACTTTTGGCCTTCTCGCTGTATTGTCAGCTCATGCTGCCAAACATACCCGCCACCAACGGGAGCGGAAATTTCCAGCCACAGATCGATATGAGCTGTGTTGCCTGCATTGCAATCCGTCGGCGATGGTTACTTGCATATCATATCCCCTTGTCCTTTTCTGGGAGATCCCATTTAGCCAGAATTGCATTTGGCCTTTTTGACATAAATTTGCATAATTTGTGATCCTAGTCCTGACACAGTATTGTTTCCGTTCATAATGCTGGGATCTTCTTAGCCCACTCATGTTGATTTTCACGACAATTATGTTGCATCGATATAAGTGATGGTATATTATTCAACAAGACTATCCATTCTGCATTGCATTACATATCTATATTATATAAGGACCACTGTACAAGTTCCTCTCTTTTCATCTTTTGCAAGCATTTTTAACACCTAATTTTAAGATGGTTCTAAGAACTGTCAAGAGTAGATGTTAATTACCCATACTTACCCAGACATTCTACCAATCTTCATGGATCTCCACAAATGGGAATTTCAACTCTTGTGTGTCTTTTTCCAAATAAAATTCCATAGCCTGGTAATTGTGTAAAACAGAGACTATGATAAACAAAGTGCAACCTGCATCATGATGAATTTTTGAATTACTTTTTGAATTACCTGGGAGCTTGGGGAGTCTATGTTCCCTGTTGCTTTCTCCATGGCAATGTCTCGGCCAATCAGGATCAACTTGCCAAAGTCTCAAGTATAAAATGCTGCGTTCTTTTGAAATTTGGCATTCTTGCGTTTGTCCCAATGAGTGCAAGACAAAAATCTTTGGTAACATATCCCTCTTTTCAGCAATATTCAAGTTATATACTGCCAAGCAGCTGTTTGTATAACTGTTTTGTCTTTAATGCTAAGTTATGTTTAACAGATGATATAATGTGATTTTAATTTGTTTCTACTGTAGCTTACTTTATATAGCCTAGTATGTCTACTTTTTTTTTGTAAAAATATACTTTATTCATAAAATATCTTCAATCACATTCAAAACCATTTCAAAAACAACATTACAAGGGTACAGTCCAGGTTAAACTTTTACAAAATGTATCACCAGGTGCGTCAGTACAAACAATATTACAATCATTTACAGCCTTTCATTTTGATCTGTACAGCCCGAGGGGCTCTAAACAGTTCCCAGTCTCTCGGTGCGCTGTGGTAGAAAGGTCTTAGACAGCGACCCTTCCCCATTGCGCCTTTGCGGCAGCTGCCCCAAGCTTTAGTGCGTCCCTCAGCACGTAGTCCTGGACTTTGGATTGTGCCAGTCCGCAACAATCGGTCGGGGACAACTCTTTGTGCTGGAAGACCAACAAGTTTCGGGCAGACCAAAGCGCGTCTTTCACCGAGTTGATGATCCTCCAGCTGCAGTTGATGTTTGTCTCGGTGTGTGTCCCTGGGAACAGCCCGTAGAGCACAGAGTCCTGTGTCACAGAACTGCTCGGGATGAACCTCGACAGCAACCACTGCATCTCTCTCCAGACTTTCTTTGCAAAGGCACAGTCCACAAGGAGGTGGACGACGGTCTCTTCCCCACCACAGCCACCTCGAGGGCAACGTGCAGAGGGGGTGAGCTTCCTGGCGTGTAGGAAGGATCTGACGGGGAGGGCCTTTCTTACCACCAGCCAAGCTACGTCTTGGTGCTTGTTGGAAAGTTCTGGCGATGAGGCATTCTGCCAAATGACTTTGACAGTCTGCTCGGGGAACCATCCCACAGGGTCCACCCTCTCCTTATCCCTCAGGGCCTCTAGGACGTTACGTGCTGACCACTGCCTGATGGACTTGTGGTCAAAGGTGTTTTTCTGCATAAATTTTTCCACCAAGGACAGGTAGTATGTCTACTGTCAGTGTCAGTTTTTATGAAATTATTTACTTTTTTCGTAGCTGCTGGGTGTTTCACATTGCTACTTACTTAATGATTCCACTTTTAAAGTCAAGTTGTCCTTTAATCCATGATATAGTTAAATATTAAAATGTGAATCAAAACATTGCTTGGGTTCATTGCTCTTCCCTCCTCATTAGCTATTAAATCTTTTTTCAAGTTATTTTCCCCCCATTTGTTTTGGTGCTGCAACTTTTCAAATTGGCTCCTCTAATTTAAATCCTTTCTCTGGGCACTTTTCACTTTGGCGGATGAAAACGGTTGGATGGGAAAAACAATCTAGCAACAATTGAGTAAACTGAAGCCCATGAGTACCTCAGGTGAGCAAGCTGTGGGCTATTCCATTTTACAAGACTATATCAGGGAGGACACTGCTGAACCACCTTGCGAATATAAATGGCTCCATCCCTGCAATTTAGAACAGGATGTGAGGCCTACTACAAGAGTGAACCAGTTCAGCTCTGCTGCTCTTCTGCCGGCAGAGTTGGCTGCACAAATTTCAGGCCTCAAAATTTAGAAGTTACTTCTGGCAGCATGGAGTTATACCAAGGATAAACATCATCTGTGAAATCTGGCACATTTCGGCTTTGCAGTACACCATATTTAACAACCCATAAATTTTTGGGATTTTTAGCTGTAGAGAGGATGAGCACATGCCCCATTAAAACTGAAAAACGTATCCTAAAACATGCTGGATTTACTATGTTTCTCACCAGTAGTCCCGCTTACCCATTTGAACCAACGTAGCTGAATATGGAATTCTTGGGTCAGGGAGAGTAACTTTATTAAACAACAACAATAATGACTTATATTTTTATCATGCCATTAATGTAATAAAATGTTACAAGGTACTTAACATTATAAAGTAAAATATGAAGCCAAGCCACATAAGGAGCTATTACATCAGATGCTCAAAATCTTGGTCAAAGAGGTAGGTTTTAAGGAGTGCCTTAAAAGAGGAAAATGAGGTAGAGAGACAGAGAGATATATAGGGTCTTCCAGAACTTGGGGCCTAAGCAACTGAGACACAATCGCTAATTGTGAAGTGATTAACATGGGGGATACTAAAGAAACTAGCATTAGAGGATGCAGATATCTCAGAGATTTTTGCAGCTGAAGGAGATTACAGAGATAGAGAGAGGCAAAGCCATGAATGGATTTGAAAACAAGGATGAGAATTTAAACTAAAGGTGTTGTTTGACCAAGCGCCATGGTAGATCAGCAAGAACAGTGGTGAATGAGGGGAATGGGTCTTGGTGTGAGTTAAAACACAGGCAGCAGAGTAAGCCACATTGTGTCATAGGTACAGGATACTCCAACAAAGGTGGTTCCTGTCTTCAAGCCTTTATAGAAGCCAACCTCAATATGTGAGGTCAGTGTCAGGAGCTCCTCGGAGCAGTTGCGGCCTGTGCAAAAACCTACCTGTTGAGGGGGCATTGCTACTTCCAGGATGGGACTCAGTCTGTTTAGTAGGGTGTTTTCCAAGACCTTATATGTTATTGAGACTAGGGCGATGGGGCAGTAGCTGCATGGGTCAGCAACATTCAAGGCTATGGGCCAAGTGCTGGTAAATGGGATTCGGTAGGTAGGGCAGGTGTTTTTCACGTATCGGTGCAGACTCGATGGGCTGAAGGGACTCTTCTGCTCTGTGACTCTGTGATTCTGTGATTCTGTGAAGCATTTTCCCTGGCTTGGCAATGGTCACTATCTTGGATTGGTGCCAGATGTTTGAAATGTTGTCTGTTCTGCTTTGCATCCTATACAAGTTTTTGGTCATGCACGGAGGCCCATTCTGACAGTTGTTCTAATGCAGTGTTGTTGTTGAGGTACCCCAAATGTGATATTGGCTGTTGAGGTCACTGATGTAGATGATTGGGTCTGTTGCAGGCTGTATTATGATGTTGAGCTACAGGAATTTGGTGGCTTGTAGACATTTGTGATGCTCAGGTTATCTACTTTGATGAAGATGGAGTAGATGTCGTCTGATTTTAGGTTTTCTGTGTCTTTGATGAGGCTTTCCTTGATATGGGTGGCTAGTCTGTATGTCATGTTATCCCTGTTTGCATTGGTACCCAGGAATATGGGCCTAGCAGCTGGAGTGAGCTGTGAGGTGAGTTTCTTGCAGAGTGATCTGTACACATTCCTGACAGAGAGTTATTTTGCAAGTAGCTAAAGTTTTGCTCAGGATGGATGTTCAATGTTGAACTGGTATATTCTTTTTGCTCGTCCTGTTCCTTTGCTTTGTTGTCCCTGAGAAAATTCATTTTCCAATGGTTTTTTGTTGCTTGGACCAGAAGCCCCATGACAGGGGTCCTATTGCCTTCTTGACAGCATTACTTCAGAGGGTTTCAGGTTGGAAAATTTAGGACCACATGAAGGTTTCTGCCTCCCTAAGGCATGCTGCTGAAACTCTCTAAAATCATCTGCTATAAAAACCCTGCAACTAATCAATTCCACGATGCAACGACTGTTCCATGTGCGTCTTGGAGAACAAATCAACTGCCCATGCATTACTAACAATGGCCTCTCATAATCCTCACATCAACACTCCACGACATATATATCTGCGACCTCCTTCCCTCAAAGTCACAGCTCACCACGTATGCTGATGGCTTGGCCCTGGCTTTCCAGGCTAAAGAACATCAGGATATTGAGAAAATACACATTGAAGATCTACACTCTCTGGAAGCCTACTTCAGAAAATGGAGACTTTGACCAAACACTGCCCAGACTGTTGTTTCAGTCTTCCACCTGAACAACTCGAAGGCCAGGGATGAATTTCATGTCCAGTTCTGTGATTGACCACTCACAACCTAATGCCAAAACATCTTGGCATCAGTCTTGACCGTACACTGACCCACCGGCAACACGTCCAGAACATCAGAGCCAAGATGAAGACGAGAGTGAATCTCCTATGGAAACTGGTGGGTACCACCTGGGGCAGCAGAGTCAACACTCTATGCACTGCTTCACTCGCCCAGCTCTACCCAACAGTACAGTACTGCTGCTCAACCTGGCTCAGGAGCCACCACACAAACATGATATCCACCTCCACGAAGCTATGAGAATTCTTTTTGGGCCACTGAGACCAACACAGCTCGAGTGGCTTCCTGTGCTAGCACGCATTGAACCACCTAATATCCACAGGGAAAAAACCAACATCAGAGATTACCACTTCTTGACAGCTAACAAAGAACTCCCATTTACACAGGGTTTCAAAAAAAGTCCCAGGCACTGGCCTGATACCCCATAATGCCTATTGGAACACACTCCATACCCTACAAACTGATGATGGTCCCACCTCTCAATGGAGCACCTCCTGGTCGACTACAAACATCACCAACTGTAACCTGGTAACTGACCTGAGTGGTGAAGTCCCAGGTTTCAACCTTCCATAGAAAATCTGGACAATGCTCAACTGCTTGAGGACCGGCCAGGGAAGATGTGGCCACTTTCTCCACAAGTGGAACTTGAGGAACTGCTCAAATTGTGACTGTGGCCACCCAAGTCAGACGATTGCCCATAGACTGAACTTTGGTTCTTGCTTGCATTACAACCATTCACACTATGTCAGATGAAGCCATTGAATGGATCATTGACCTCAACATCAAAGTATAGCTGCTTCCCCAGCCAAATGAATAAAAAGAATGCAGAATAATCTACCTACCTAATCGCAATACCTGGTGCTTTTTAATGTATATAACCCCAAACCATCTTTAACTCTTATCAACTACAACAACCTGTTTGCAGCTCCTGGCTGTGCTCATCAATTATTTTTTTCATAATTTCAATCTTTCCATCAAAAGACAGTTGATGCTATCAGTGTCTAATCAATCAGGATTTGGTGCACCTAATGTGGTGGGATGTTAAGTTTTTTAATAAGAGTTTAAGATGGGATATGATGGCCGGAATCTTCCAGGGAGTGGCATTCACCATCGGATTGCCACTCTGCTCCTATTTTTCTCCATCACACTGGAGCTCCACGTTTCTGACCAGGACTTCTAATCCTGGCTTCTCCAGAAATGTGGAGCACATAGTCCCTCAAAAAGCTTGCGTAGATTGCTGCAACATCGGGGAAAGACAAGCCATGCCCCATTTTACAGCATTAGCTGTCGTATTCTGGTAAGTAAAGAATTTAAATGTCCCAAAGCTTTTTGAAAAGTTACTGAGAGAAGTAATGTGTAAGGGAGTAGGTACGTAAGGGTTAGGGTGGGTGAGATAACTGGGTAAGAGCGTAGAGTGGAACATGGGTTTGGTGGCAGGGTGGCAGCTGGGTAGGGTAGTAGTTGGGTAGGGTGGCAGTTGGCTTGGGTGGCAGGTGGGTAGGGTGGAAGGTGAGTGGGTTGGCAGGTTGATGAGGTGTGTAGGGTGGCAGGTGGGTAATGTTGGTGAGTTGGGTGGGTGGCAGATGGTGAGTGGGTGAGTAGGTTGGGGGTAGTCAGGAGGAGAGTCAGTGGCTAAGGGGGGAATCGGGGTGTTGAAGTGTAGCCAGGTGGTGAGGGCGAGTCAGGTCACATTTGAGGCTAGTCAGGTCAGGTCAGGGGCTGGTCATGAAGTCAGAGCAGGAGTCAGATAGTGGGGTTGGGTCAGATTCGGTCGGGGTAAGTCGGTTTGTGGGGGGCAGTCAGGTTGGGTCGGATTGGGGGATGTCGGTAGTCAGGGGGCTAATGTGAGTGATTAGGGGAGGGAGAATCAGTTGTATAGTTTCCTTGGAGTTAGACTAAGATTTTTCTGTCTAACTTTTCCTGGGTAACTATCCAGGTAAGTCAGAATCATCCAAAGTCTCCGACTTTAACTCAGAGGGCAACATTTCCCCCCGTCAGGAGGGATGTGTGGGAGTGGACAGGCGGGCGGGTTCCCGATCGGCGCCCCCAGTTGGGGGCGCGCCACCATTTTACGTGGGCGAGCCAATTAAGGCCTGCCCAGCGTGACGTCCGCCCGGAAGCGCTATGCAAAGTGCTGCCTCAGGGAGATCGGCTCAAATGTGAAGAGCAGTTTAAATAATGGAAAAAAATTCGCTGCCATGTCCCCTGATGTGACACTGTCACATGAGTTGGGACATGTCCATAACTTTTATTTTAAAATATTCTGAAATGTTTAAATCCCTCATGAAACCTCATCCCGCCTGTGGATGAGCTTTCATGTTTTTTCAGAAGCCCGTCAGGGCTCTTCGCCTGCCCGCCAACCTTAAGGTTGGACGGGCAAGTCCATTAATGATTTCAATTATTTTTTTAATGGCCTTATTAGGCCGTTGACAGGTCGGCGGGCGCACAGCTGAGTCAGCTGCGCACCTGCCGGCCTGAAAATGGAAATGACGCAGGGTGACTTTGGGAACCCTGCCCGACGTTACCCCGCATCATTCATTGCATCAGCGAGCAGGGACCCCCCCCCCCCCCCCCCCCCCACTCACTGACCGGAAGATGCAGCTTAGAGCTGAAGGTCCTGGGGAGGAGGGGAATTGCCCACTCGAAATTCATACTTCCCATGCAATTCTCATAGAGTCAATGCGTTGGGACTTCCACAGTGTCCTGTAGTGCATCTTTCAGAGTACACCTGGTCTCTGACTAACCAGAGACTGGGAGATCTAGGCCATGATTATTGGTTATACAAAAACATATGACCATGAAAAGCAGCGTGTATTGGTCCAGATCAGGCAAGAAGGTTGTTGTGCTTGAACAGTTTTCTTTCTTCTTCTTTCTCTTTTCCTCTCAATGCCTCACATCTTCATGACTTCTTAACCACCCAAGTGTCAGCATGGATCTACCCTGTACAGTTTCTCTCCAGCACCTACTGCACTGAGGCTTCCCAAAGCCTCTTACTTTATGCCCTTTTTTCTGGGGTGGATCTTCGTGGATTATTGACAAGGCCTCTTCACCCTATAAAGTTTAACAGTATTTTAAACCATCCTATGAAATATTGAGTTCTTTGTCTAAACCTTGGATTGAAAAGCCCACCGTTAATGTAATTCACTGCCATTAGCTTCTTAACCATTCAAACTATCTTATGTCCTTGATCAATCACTCTGTTGTATCCCATCTCGAGCTGTTCTCCCTGATCAGTTTCTTCATCCCAAGAAACATTCCAGCTCTGACCTTCAAAACGAACTTGAAGAAGTTTCATCATTTGTATCTATCTCACCACCTTTTGCTAATGCCCAAAGCTGTTAGACATTAAGGCCTGTTAAATGAATTGTATAGAATGGCTATCCTGTCTATCTGTTCTAATTCCTTATCAGACTATTGAACCATGGGATTGTTCATTCATGTGACTTCTATTCTACTTATACATTCTGATGAACTTACGTACTTCAGGAAGCATCTCAATTAGGCAAGGTCAAATGAAAAGCCTAACCTAACACACTTTTGGAAGATGGTTGTTTAAGTATCTGCCCAGTTGTGCCCCTACCATGTCTCATCTGTCCATGTGCTGTTTTTGGAGGAAGGTACAGTTGTCAACATCTAAAAACAATAATTTCACTGATTTGTTTCTAGATCTTTTTTGAACAGCTTCCAGTAAACTTAAACTTACAACTTACAGCACAAACCTATTCCTTTTACTATTTCATGCTAATGAGAAATATTAGGAATAGTTCTAATTTCTAGCAGAATGTAGGAGAGCAACCAGAATTGCATTAGAATAGTCAAGCCCAGAGGTAATGAAGGCATAAATGATGGTTTCAGCAGCAGATGAGTTGAGGCAGGGGCAAAGAAGGTTGATGTTACAGATGTGGAAAATAGGCAACCTTAAAGATAAATCTCGCTTTAATTGTTGCCTGTAATTTTTTCTTCAACTTTTTTGTTTCACTTACCTTGCATTTTCATGGATGTGTTATGTTTTGTGGCTGTTTGGGTTTCATTTTCAGCATGGCAAATTTTAAATTTCCAATTCTGCTTCTGATGCCAGCTGCTGTTTGTGCCCACAATAACTATTGCAAGTGAATTCGAAAACCTTTGAGACACAGAATGGTCCTCCCAGATTAACAGAAGGGAAAGAAGTTCTTGAGGGGAGCAAAATGCCATGTAATTGTATGTGCACCTATCCCTACCCAAGCTTTCACTTTTACTGGTCCAGGCTATTCTCCTGGACATTTCAGAAGAAGCCTGTCTTGGCTTCCTCAATTTTATAAAAGTCACATTATGATCAAATAAAATTAATGGATGGAAAATCCTGTGGGGCCAGTTGATTTCCATATCCAATTTCCAGAAATACACTGCCAGCGCTTGAAGCTTCGTGTTAGGATCATAAATTCAAAAAGATTACTTTTAGAAGTTTAGCCACATTTGAAGTCATGCTCATTGGCATACAATGCCCTGGCATAATTTCTTCCAGGTTTTGAAACACTCTACACTTCTGGCCCCAGTTGAGAGAATAGTTAAACTGATGTGAATGTTTCAAAAGCTGAACAATATAAAGCAAAATGTAAGAAAATCTGCGTTTGAAATGAAATCTGTGAATTGGAAACTAGCTATGCAAGTAACAAGCCTTGATTAAAACTTGGACACGTTGAGGGTCCTAATCCATTGAAGTTTGTGGAAAGAAAATATTGCTTATGAGGTAGAATCTGAACTATTCTTGGCAAGTTAATAATTAGAAACCATTGCCAAGGTAGAAAATCATAAAACTAAATCAAGAAGTAAATGTTCTCTAAAGAGTATTAAACCCCCCATCAAAAGCTTGGATTGAACCAAAGAAATTAAATGTGAAAGTTTTCTTTCAAGTAATGCTGCAAAGACCAATCCTCACCTTTCTTTTGTTGCTGAGATGCATATTGGGCACCCCCAGGTGGCAATATTTAATTGGATAATCTTTCTTTTTTATGATTTAGTTTTCCAATAGTTGTGCCCCACTAAAAAGGGGGAACTTTTGTTAGTTGTGTTTTCTATGATGACACTGGGGTAATTCAATGTTTGTGTTTTATAAGAAAATACAATTTCTGTTGATAGAGTGGTTAAGAGAGCTGATTGGATTCCTGCTTAGATCATCAGGTGAATTTGCAAGGGTATAGAACATGCTTGTGATTGCTGTTGCTTGAACTGTGAAGAAGTTGAACTTGGATTTGTGGAAGCTCAATGTAAGGCAGGGTGGGGCTGGGCCTGCAAAAACAGGCAGGTAATAATGTGTAGGCTGGCAATTGTCTTAAGAAAATTTATACAAACAAGTGAAAATTGAGCTGTGAAACTCCAGTAAAAGGAGAAAACAAGTGAGTGCAGGAGATTGGCTTGAATTGGAGTTTGGGAGTGAAGTGTACTTGGCTTGAAACTACTTTCAGTGATTTAAGTTTCTGAATCCTTTGAGCCCTTTCCTATGGCGATGTCAATCTACACTGGCCAGGATTTTCCCCTCGGCGATTTCGGGGAGGGGCCCGCTCGCCGAGGGGAAAATGAGACGGGATGACATCAGGAGGGATCCCCGATGTCATCCCGGGCCATTTAAATTTTTAGGAAGGCGGGCGGACAGTGAAATCAGCTGTCTGCCTCCGACCTGTCAATGGCCAATTGAGGCCATTGACAGGCTAGTTAAGATAATTAAAGACCTGCCCGTCCAACTTTAAGGCTAGCGGGCAGGCCAGGAGCCCCAGCAGGTTCCTGATTATTCATGAAACTTCATCCACTGGCGGGATGAAGTTTCATGTCCATTTTTTAAAAATGCAATAAATTTTAAGTGTTTATTAGTTACATGTCCCATCTCGTGTGACATTGTCACACGAGAGGGGCATGTTAATAATTTCAATATTTATCTATTTTTAGACTTTACTTACCTGTCACGAATCTCCCTGAGACAGGACTTTGCCTCAGGGAGCAATGCACTCTTTTCGCACTTTGACAGATGGGATTCCCTCCCCCCACAACCCCGGCACAGGAAGCGCATAGCGCTTTCTGTTGGGCAGGCCGCTGGGCGGGCCTTAATTGGCCCGCCCACTCAAAATGGTAACGGGCCCCGTTTCGGTGGTGGGGTTCGGCTGTCCGCCCACCTCCGAGCCGGTGGGGCCCGCATGCCATCCGAGAGCAAAATTCTGCCCATTGGCAAGCAAAATTCGGTGTCGTGTGGGCACCACCTGTAAATTCAAAGATGTACCTCAACCCAAAAGGGGTTCCATTCCTTTAATGTGCAGCAGGTGTGTGACTATGCACAACGCTTCATGCAGGTCAATGCCGGGTATCCTGTAAATAATCATGATGCCTTCATTCTGTGGCAGGTCCACTGCACTGGCAGCATTTCAGCCACCACAAAAACAAAAGAGTGGCAATTGGGTGACAAAGGTAATCTACTGTCCACCTGGCTCATTACTCTGCCGTGCAAACATGTGGAGGACTATCCCGATGCACAAGATTCATCAAGCAGACATTGGGGTTCTCATGCAACCCTTCTTGTAATAAACTTGGTGTACTGGCCAGGTTTCTTGTTAGAAACAGTCAGCTGTATTTACAGAGCTCCTGTTGAAGCTACATGCTTGAACCAAGACCATGACTAGATCACTCCACCCTTAAAATTACCTGCGCTTAGAACTGATTTGCTTGTACAAACACCTGATCCCAAAAACACGATGAAAAGTTTTACTTACAATCACTACACTTCTGTTATCAGACCCATGCTGGAGGAAACCTGCAGTATTTGGCTGAGTTTATATCATGATTTGTCATTGTCTAGTGCATTTTGCACAACCCCACCATCATGAAGGCATAGCTGAAGAGATGGAGGAAGAGGAGGAAAAAGGAGAAAGCAACCAACACAGCCCCAGCAACACTGGCCAAATTGTCCAGGTTTGACTTTTCTGATGTGATACCACTGAATGCAACCCCAATTCCCCATTCGCCAGAGGTCCCACAACTTACCTTCCCTTTGTTACTGACCCTCACACATCCTCCTGGCTACAATGCTAAAATGAAAGCCACTACAATTTTCTAAACCAAACTATCCAATATCGTACACAAAGTCAACTAAACTTGTGAATTCCCTTGGTGGCTGACTTTGTTTGTCCAGGTGCTCCTACATGGTGCCACCCCAATGGCTGTAGCATGGCTCAGGGATGGCTGCTGACTTTAAGTGGGGATACTGCAGGTGGCCTTGCTGGAAAATCTCAAACAGCTCTGGGCCTGGCATCAACCTGTACCACATTGGCATAGGTGGTAGAAGTCTGGGTTTTCTGTGTTATGGTCTTTATGTTATCTGAAGTAACATAGGAGACGAAGCTGGGTTCGAAGTAGTAAAAATCTCAGAAGGTTTATTAAACAAACTATGTACAGCAACATATGTCTTACAGGCACACATAGGACAGGATTTTCCCTTTGTTGGGCAGGCACAGAGGGTGGCCCTGGGAGCAGCCAAGAAACGGACCGCCGCCCGCGATTGGGCCCCGACCGCAATTTCACACTGAAAGGCTCAGCGCTGCCAGGGTGGGGGGGGGGAGGGGGGGGGGGGGGGGCGAGAGGAGGGCGAGCGCGCAAGTCACAGAGCCGCAGGTTTGGACAAAGGAAGGTAAAGATTTAATAAATTATATAAACATGTCCTCACATGTGACTCAATCACCTGAAGAGGGACATGTTTAGAATGAAGTGGAAACATTTTTTTTGCATTTTTTACTTACTGTTGGAAACCTCATCCCGCCTTTGGATGAGGCTTCGTAAAAAATGCAAAGGCAGCCCGGCCTATTCGCCCACCCGCCAACTGTAAGCTTGCATGGGCAGCAAAAAGCACAAATTAATTAATTGCTTAAGGGCCTTAATATGCCTCTTAATTGTCAGTGGGCGGGCTGTCAACTCTCTCGCGCACCCGCCAACTGAGGGATCGCAAGAGTGCGCAATGGCATTGGGCCAGTTAAGGCCCGCCCAGTGTGAAACACATGCTGCAGCGCTCAGTGCTGCCTGTGTGGGAGGGGGGAGGAGGACAAGCGGGTAGCTTGGCACATGCATGCAAGTGAGTCCAGGAAAAGCTCCCTGGGGCACAGAACTGCCTCAGGGAGCTGAAGGTATAAAAAATCAAAAATAAAGAATTTTAAAATGTTACAAAGCATGTCCTCTCACGTGACTCTGTCACAGGAGCAGGGACATGTTATCGATGAAAGGTTAAAATTTTTGTTTTATTTTTATTTGCTGTTGGAAATCTCATCCCGCCTGTGTATGAGGTTTCCTAAAAAGTGCAAAGGCCGCTTGGCCTTTTTGCCTGCCCGCCAACTGTAAGGTTGGACGGACAGTGAAAAGTTACATTTAATTGGTGCTCTAATTGCCTTAATAGGCCTGTTAATTGTCGGTGGGCACACTGCTGGCTCCCGGGCAAGCCCGCTGACGTCATCACCCGTCATTGTACAATTGTTCGGGTCGAGTGCATGCCTGCCCAACGAGTTAAAAATCCTGGCCTTAGAGAACAGATTGTTGGACTGCTGTGAGATCCTGCAAGCATCATTGCACACTGGTATCTGCAACCATGATGGCCATAGTCTGAGCTTGGATGGAAACATACTGAGCTTGCATGGCTTCATTTTGAGTTTCCATTGCAGCACTGTTATGATCCAAGTTGAGGTTATCCCTAGACAAGTCTGATCCCAGAGTGGAACCCAGCTTGATAGATCCTAACTTTTATTTTTGTTTGTTTAGATACGTGGAGAGTAGCTGCTGAACAGAGGCATAGGAGTCAGCTGATGAACTTTTAACAAAAGAATAAAACATTTATTCAACAAGAAAAGATGAACTATATTACAATACTCCTTCATCCACAACAATACCTTTACAGAAAAATACAGATTTGTAAGGATAACACAAGTTACAAAAGCTATCTTATAACCTAATGTTCACGGTAAGTACACAGTCCATGTAAACCAATAGGCAACCTGTGGTCAGATACACCACACTCTGAAACCAAGTGACAGATGCCACCTCAAACAGATGCTATGGATCTCTCTTCAACTCCCCCCAGACACTTGTCACACAGTGAGCCAATCAGCCTCACTGAATTCCGTCCTTTACATGAGGGATTCCAAACTCCATTCTCCAGGACATCGCCTTGGAATCTTCTTCTAAATTGACATTTTCGCTCAGACACCTTCCACAAGGGTTCACCTCCAGGGTTTCAAATTTTCCTTCTGATGTTCCCCTTCCCTTGGTCACCACATGCACTCAAGCTGTCCTCCATGCACCCTCTCTCACCATCTCAGCCATAACAGTACACCACTGCTTCGCATGCCCATTGCAAAGAATTACAGACCTTCAGTTGTCTCTTTGAACCTTCTTGCTTCTTGCAAGCCGTTGTCACTTTAAATCTGAAGCTTGGAGCATTTCTCTCTACCCCTCACTCTTAACTTCACTGAACAAGACCTTTTCCCATGTTCAAATCTTTCCTTTAACTAGAAGGCTTTCTTTGGACTTTCTCTTCTTTCACTCCCTTGAACTTTTTGGGCTTTCCTTAGCTTGGGACTTGCTATCTGTCCCCTTTTAAGCTGCTTCTGCTACACAGCTGCCTTCAAAACCAACTGAACTCAACCAGCTTCCAAAACAAAGCTGACTTTCTTCTTCTGTGTGTGTCTGTGGGAGGAACCTGCCTATCTGGCCCCCTTGTTGCAACAGCACTGTTCTTCCAATTCTTGTGTGTTTACTTTCACTTTATAGGGGTCGTAAATGTCTCATTAGAAATGCAAGCAGCCTTTTACAGTAAAACTAAAAACTCCATTTGACCTTTCTTAACACACAGATACAGAAATACAAATCAAACTTAAACTTTAAAGCTAAAACTCATTCCTAACACCCACAAATTCAAATATAACTTCCTGAAGCTATCTCTCCAGCTTGTGTTGTAACAAGGTAAAGGAGACAAATGGAAATCCCATTGGAGAAAAGAGCAGAACTTCTTCAAGCTTGGCATTCCTGGAAGAAAAGTGAAAGTGAAGTAAACATGAAAATAAAAGCAAAATGCTGCAGGTGCTGGAAGTTTGAAATAAAAACAGAAAATGTTCTGGAAATACTCAGCAGACCTGGCAGCATTTGTGGAGAGAGAAAAAGAGTTAACGTTTTGAGTCAAGTATGACTCTTCAGAACTGAAGGAGGGTAGAAATGGGATGGGTTATATGTGCCATAATGAGATAAAATAGACCAATAGAATTCCCATCAGAGAGAAAAGCAGAACGTCTTCAAGGTAGAAGAGTCATATTTGATTTGAAATTTTAACTCTGTGTCTCTCTGCAAAGATACTGCCAGACACATTGAATATTTCCAGCACTTTCCTTTTTTATTTCAGATTTCTGGCAATACGAAACAGATGAACTGGTCATTAATCTAAATTCAGCTAGTGAGGCCTTGCTACATTGAGTAATACATTTCCCTACATTACAACAGTAATAAGAATTCAAAAGAAAAACTTAATTGGCTATGAAGTGCTTTTGGAAAATTTAGCGGCCATGAAAGATGTTAGATGAATCCAAGCACTTGTTTTCTTGTTGTCCTTGCATTCTCAATGCCAGAGTTTGCAGGGCTGAGAGATCATGCTGAGATAAATTTGGTAACTTACCCACATTCTTACTGTAGAAACTACATACTATGAGCAATAGTGCCCTAGTGTTGGATCCTGAGTATGGTGTCAACAACAACCTCTTTTTCATCTTTTTTTCATATTCGTTCGTGGGATGTTGGCATTGCTGGCTAGACCAGAATTTATTGCCCATCCCTAATTGCCCTTGAGAGGGTGGTGGTGAGCTGCCTTCTTGAACCTCTGCAGTCCATATGGTGTAGGTACACCCACAATGCTGTTATGAAGGGAGTTCCAGGATTTTGATCCAGCGATAGAGAAGGAACGGCGATATAGTTCAAAGTCAGGATGGTGTGTGGCTTGGAGGGTAACGTGGTGTTCCCATGCATCTGCTGCCCTTGTCCTTCTAGGTGGTAGAGACTGCGGGTTTGGAAAGTGCTGTCAAAAATGCCTTGGTGAATTGCTTTCATTTATATAGCATCTTTAACATGGGAAAAGTCCCAAGCTGCTTCACTGGAGCGATATTGAGCCGCATAAAAGGAAATTGGAACAGAGATAGGTTCTCAGGAACATCTTAAAGGAGGAGAGAGGCAGATAAGTGGAAAAGTTTTGGAAGTGAATTCCAGGGCTTAGGATCTGGACAGCTGAAGGCAATTTGCCAGTGATGGAGCAATTAAAATTCGAGAACCACTGTCTGTGATTAATCATAATGCTTTTTTGACATCCTGTACTGGATGAACAGAAATTTCTTCGAACTAAATATTGGAGAAAACCAAACTATTGGCATCAGCCCTTGCCAGAAACCAGCCGCAAACTGTTCCCCAGCTATCAAGTCCTGATTTTTGCCTGGCAACTGTTTGAGGCTGAACCAGACTCTTCACAACGTTGACATCCTATTTGGCCCTAAGATGCAACCACATATCTGCTCCATCAGATATGGAGCAAGGCCAGAATTGGAGGAGTGCAGAATCTTAGATGGTTGTAGGTCTGAAAGAGGTTATTAAGAAATGGAGAGGTGAGGTCATAGATGGATTTGAAAAAAAAAGGATGAGAATTTAAAAATTGGGGTGTTGCTGGACTGGAAAGCAATTTGGTAAGCGAGCACAGGGATATAGAGTGAACAGGGCTAGGCGCAAGTTAGTATGAACTCATGTTTATCGAGGGTGAAAGATTAGAGGCAAGTCAGGAGAGCATTGAAGCAGTGAAGTCTAAAGGTAACAAAAGCATGCATGATAGCAGCAGATGCAATGAGGCAGTGTTGGAGATAAATTATTTTACAAAGGTGGAAGTAGGTAGTCTTGGTGATGGAGCAGATATGTGGTTGGATCTTAGGGCCAAATAGGATGTCAATATTGTGAACAGTCTGGTTCAGCCTCAAACAGTTGCCACGCAAAAATCTGGAATCGATAGCTGGGGAATAGTTTGTGGCAAGGGCTGATGCCAATAGTTTGGTTTTCTCCAATATTTAGTTGGAAGAAATTTCTGTTTATCCAGTACAGGATTTCAAAAAAGCATTATGATTAATCACAGACAGTGGAGAGGTCGAGAGGTGGTGGTGCGGTAGAGCTGGGTATTGTCAGAGTAGATGAGCAACCTAGAGGTGTGCTTTTTGATGATGTCTCTGAGTTGCAGCATGTAGATGAGAAATAAGAGGAGCCAAGAATAGGCCCTTGGGAGACTCCAGAGGTGGTAATATGGGAGTGGGAAGAGAAGCCATTGCAAGTGATTCTCTGGTTATGAATTTTTTTCTTTATTCTTTCATGCTGGCAAGGTCAGCATTTGTTGCCCATCCTTAATTGCCTTTGAACTGAGTGGCTTGTAAGACCATTTCAAAGGGCTGTTGGTCTGGAGTCATATGTAAGCCAGACCAGGTGAGGACAGCAGATTTCCTTCCCGAATGAACCAGATGGGTTTTTGCGACAATCGAAGATAGTTTCATGGTCACCATTACTGAGACTAGCTTTATATTCAAGATTTATTAACTGAATTCAAATTCCACCAGCCGCCATGGCATTTGAACCCATGTCCCCAGAGCATTTGCCTGGGCCCTCTGGATTACCAGTCCAGCAACATTACCACAACACCAGCATCTCCCATAGATAGACAAGAATGACACAGGGCAAAGGCAGTCCCACCCTGCTGAATGATAGGCTGGAAAGGCAGTGAAGAAGGATGTTGTGGTCAACTGTGTCAAAGGTTGCAATCAGGTTGAAAAGGATGAGGAGGGATAGTTTACTGCAGTAATGGTCAGATAGGATGTGACTTGCAACTTGGGTAAGGCCTGTTTCATTGTTGTGGCAAATGTAGAAACTTAATTGGAGAATTTCAAACATGGATTTGAGGAAAATTGGGTATTGAAGACAAAAATATATTCAACGACTTTCAGAGGGGAAAGGGAATTTGCAAAAAAATTGGAAAGTGCTGGAAAAACTCAGCAGGTCTGGCAGCAGAGGAAATTTGCAGATGGGCACTAGTTTGTAAGGAGAGAGGAGTCAACGGTGGGTTTTCTGAAAAGGGTGTGATAGTGAGAGATTTGAAGGAGAGGAGGACAAGAGCTAAAGAGAAGGAACCATTCACAATATCAGCCTGCACAGGAGAATGGAAGGGAAGTTAGGTGTTGGGTGGATGTTGTGTACCATCTACAAGATGCACTGCAGCAACTCACCAAGGCTCCTTCGACAGCACCTTCCAAACCCACAACCTCTACCACCTAGAAGGACAAGGGCAGCAGCTGCATGGGAATACCACGTTCCCCTCCAAGCCACACACCATCCTGGCTAGGAGCTATATTGTCATTCCATAACCGTTGCTGGGTCGAAATCCCGGAACTCACTCCCTAACAGCACTATGGGTTTACCTACATCATATGGACCACAGTTGTCCAAGAAGGCAGCTCACCGCCACTGTTAAATGGGAAACAAGTGCTAGCCCGGCCAGTGGTGCCCACATCCTTTGAAATATTTTTAAAAAGAGATCAAACTAACTGCTCTGTTGCAGGTGCTTTGAAGTTCCTTGAGTCTTGGAACACTCATGCAGGCACATGTCGTGTATTCAAGTACACTCCTGGTGTGAGTTTTGTTGATGGTGCAGAGGCTTTGAGGGGTCAGGAGATGAGCCACATGTCAGAGTACCAAACTTCTGTCATGCTATAGTCACATTGTCATTATGCTTCGACCGCTTAAGCTTCTGGCTAATGGTAACTTACAGTGCTAAAGGCGGGAGAGTCTGATGATAATATTAAAATTCAAGAGGAGGTGGTTGGAACCTGGTGAAGATGACCATTGCCTTCATATGTCCTGACATGAATTTTATCTGCCAATTTTTTTTTTTGCTGACTTCAGAGGTTTCTTCGGAAATAACAGTACATCTATTGGGTGGGGAAAATTCCATTCTGCTATAGCTCATGTGAAGAAATATAGTGAAGATTTGATGTTCAGAGTGGTCTGTTTATGTGCTGTAACATTCTATGATTATTGTGTGCCGTCTAAAAATTAACCCTTTGGTGGAGAAATCAAATAAGGGCACACTCATGTTACCAACACAGGCTGGGATTTTCCCTGAAATCGGCAAAGTACGATATTGGGCGGGGAAATAGCATCTGAGCCACTGATGGCAATGGCAGAATTTCACCCTTTATCATGTGGAACATTTTGAAAAAAATTAGAGACATGGGTTTTACGTTGGATCGCTGGTGGGGCAGCCTCTGATTTGCCCTCCCTGCCATGACCACAAGGCTTCAGTAATCCGGGAGCTAGATTTAAAGACCACCCCTACACAGAGCTGGTACTCTCCAAGGGATAGGAAGTTGCTGGCAAGTGATGGCTGCCAAAGCTAGCAAACAAGCTGCCCCCAATATTAGCGACGCCTCCCTCGAGCGCTTACTAGACGCAGTGGAGGCCAGCTGCGATGTCTTCTACCCATGCTCTGGGTGAAGACCAGCAAGCAAGGTCACCAATCCAGCATGGAGGCGGTGGCAGCGGTGGTCAGCACCAACACACTCCAAAAGTGGACAGCCACCCAGTGCGAAAAGAGGATGAATGATCTCCACCATTCCGTCAGGGTAAGTCACTCTTCTCATCACTCAACTCACGGACTCACAAACCCACCACACATCCACAGGGATCTCACTCACTGCTAGCTCAAGGGACATCACCACTCACTCTCTCACACATACCTTCATCTGCCCTGCACATTATGTCCTCATCCTGTCCATGGTACCGCTCACCAGCCACACATGCCAGGCATCATTCTCATCTGGCCTGGCAGGTGTCCTGCTTATGCTCTCTCACCCTGTCTTCATGCAGGACAAGCTGGCACTCAACAGAAAGGAGAGGTCGCAGACTGGTGGAAGAATACCTGACATCAATGTCCTCACAGACTTTGGAAACAGAGCCATCCAGGTGGCCAGTGACAATCTGGATCATTCTTGTGCTGACGGTGAGCTCGGTGGTGCTCAGCCGAGTGAGAGTCCAGCAGTGCAACACTTATCAGACAACAATGCTGTGAGTGATGTGTCCTCTTTCACAGGCCACTGCCATGCACTAATTATCTCTCCTTGCTTTCGCAGGCACATCTGGGAAACAGTCGAGGGGTCCACGACCCAGGTCCTCGACTCAAGACCTGAAAACACCTCGGAAGAAGAATCTGATGATGCCATAATTGAAGACCTGTCACACCGCTCACACACACTATCCACCAATGCAGAGACATACACATCGGTGGGACTAGTTCTAGAATAGCCTCAGGGTCATAATCTGGTGAGCACATCGCACTGTCTGATCCACAGCAGGAGGAGGCAGGGCCATCCTAGGGTGCTGGCACTCGGAGGACTGCTGGAGGCCAGGAATCTGCTGAGTCCAAGTCAGATGAGGAGCATCTGTACTCGGTCATACCTCAATTGCTGGAGCTGCAAAGGCAAGATTGGGAACATCAGGAAGGAATGTCCACTGCATTTCTCAGATTGCAAGGCACGATGGAGGAGTCTGTCCACCTTCAGATTGAGGCAATAATGCCGGCATGCCAATACACCAAGGTCAACACTGGTAGGGTGGTGGCCGCCATGGAGACTTGATCTAGGACATCGGTCCTGCACTGCTCCAGGAACTTCACTCCATCGCTGAGATTCTTGTAGGCATCTATCAGTATCAGCACTGTGTGCGGGGCATCTTGAGCTCACGTCAGCTGTCCCTTCATCTCAAGCAATCAGCCAGGGGCGTTCAGGCACCCTCAGGGAGGAGGATCAGCAGGAGCATACTCCAGGGCCACCCACCCAAGTGACTCTGGGAGTGACCGACCCATCTGAATCCCCTCTTCCTGTGAGCCTAGCAGCTCCAGGTCCACAGGCCGAGGAGGATGCCACTGCCACGCAGCAGGATCCCGAAATCAGGCAGGGGCCCTTCAGGTCTCAGCCCTCCAGTGGACGCCTGCCAAGGTCATTGCATGCAACAGGGTGTTGCAGTCAACAGGCCTCCTCCACCTTTGCTGTGGATGTCAGGGATGCACCAAGACATAGCGGCAGGGTTAGAAAAGTCAAGAAGATATAGTTGCACAACGTGGGCACGGGTGTCAATCATTTGTACGTAATGTTGACCATTGTAAATACACTCACAAGAAAGTCTTCTTGTCTATGGCTCCTTGTTATGATGAGCAGTGTTCGTGTCAATCAGATGTGAAACCTTGGTTTTTGCACAAAAGGAAGACAAGTGCTGCAGTCCAGGGTCTCTCCCCTGTGCAGAGTGTAACCTTGTGTGCACAGTGATTGCCCGGCTTCAAAATCACTCTCCAGATCAGTGATGCCTGCACTTTGATGTGGCTTGTGTTGGCTGCAAGAATCTCGTACCCAAGTGTCACAGGGTTCAGTGATGTTCTCTGTGTGCTCTCAGCACCTTAGAGGTGGGCCTGTCCCCCCACACCGACACCATTCCTGACAGGTGATGGTATGATGCTGAAAGGAACAGGTGATGAAGCCTCATGGATATCCACTGTCATTGAGGCCTGAAGAGCCAAACTAGGGAGGAGCATCTTCGACTTTTCATGCTACTGAGTCCGAAAGCTGGATTTTCAATCAGGGGCCTGGCATCTATTATTAAGGAAATCTTAACGATACACTTAGAAAAGCATAGTATGATTAGAACAAGTCAACATGGTTTTACTGAAGGGAAATCCTGTTTGACAAATTTATTAGATTTTTTTGAGGATGTAACAAGTAGGGTAGATAAAGGGGAACCTGTATCTGTAGATGTAGTATAACTGGATTTCCAAAAGGCATTTGATAAGGTGCCACACAAAAGGTTAACAGGCAAGATAAGGGCTCATGGATTTGGGGTAATATTTTAGTATAGAGGATTGGCTAGTGGATAGAAAGCAGAGAGTGTGTATAAATGGGGCTTTTTCAAGTTGTGAGGCAGTGAATAGGGGAGTCTCGCAAAGATCAGTGCTGGGGCCTCAGCTATTTACAATCTATATTAATGACTTAGATGTAGAAAGTAATGTATCTAAGTTTGTTGATGATACCAAGCTAGGTGGGAAAGTAAGCTGTGGGGAGGACACAGAAAGGCTGCAAAGAGAGTTAGACAGGTTGAGTGAGTGGTCAACAAGATGGCAGATCTGAGTATAATATAGGGAAGTGTGAAGTTATTCACTTTGGTCATATGAATAGAAAAGCAGAATTTTTTTTTAAACATTTGCAATTTGTAAGTTTTGATGTTCATAGAGACTTAAGTGTGCTCATAGAAAGTAAACATGCAGGTGCAACAAGCAATTAGAAAGGCAAATGGTATGTTGGCCTTTATTGCAAGAGGATTGAAATACTGGAATGAGGAAGTCTTGCTATAGTTGTACAGAGTTTTGGTGAGACCACATGTGGAATACTGTGTGCAGTTTTGGTCTCCACACTTAAGAAAAGATAACCTTGCCTTGGAGGTGGTACAGGGAAGGTTCACTAAATTCATCTCTGGGATGAGGGGGTTGTACGTTGATGAGAGGCTGAGTAAATTGGGCTTATATTCTCTGGAATTTAGAAGAATGAGAGACAATTTCATTGAAACCTACAAAATTCTGAAGGGGCTTGATGGGGTGGATACTGAGAGATTGGTTCCGCCAGTGGGGGAGTCTAAAACATGGGGGCACAGTCTCAGGACAAGGGGCCGATCATTTAGGACTGGGATGAGGAGAAATTATTTCACTCAAAGGGTTGTGAATCTTTGGAATTCTCTACCCAGAGGGTTGTGGATGCTTCATTGTTGAATACATTTAAGCATGAGGTTTTTGGTCGCTCAGGGAATTTAGGGGTATGGAGACCAAGCAGGAAGGTGGAGTTGAAACCCACGATCAGCCATGAATGGCTGATATTGAAACGCAGAGCAGGCTCGACAAGCCATGTGGTCTACTCCTGCTCCTGTACCTTGTGTTCTTGTGGGCCAGGAACACAACTCCCAGATAATTTCCAGGTTCTGAACCCGCATCGTGTCAGCATCAGTGACACAACACTATTTTGCAAAAGGCCTAATTTTTTGGGGGGTGGGTGAGGAGGTCAGCAGTAGAGGACTGACCATGAGGACATGGGTCCAGCGTTGTAAAATGTTCATTGACCTGATAAGATCTGGAAAGTTAAATGGCAAGCAACACCCGGGTGACAGGTTTCTAATTGTATCCAGCAGCATGCACACAAACTGAGCAGACTGAGTGCCTCTAGTTCTCCCTAACATTGAAAGAGCAAGTGTGCAGTGCATCGCTGAAAATTCAGCCATTCCCACATATGCGGCAATTGAGAAGGGGACATCCCTGAAGAGAACAACATCATGTAAGCGTTTGGCTGCAATAGGTGAAGGAGGCCAGGCTATTCATATACCCTGCAGGAAAATAGAGCTCACAGCAGTCATGAGATGTCTAGAATGGGTGATGTTGTGGTGGATCCACACAATCTGACCTAATGGAGGAGACAGCACTGGACAGCATGAGGATGCCAGCATGGCAGGCTGTGGCAATGGTGATACAGGAGGCCATGAAAATCAAAGTCATTTGAAAACTCAATCTTCAGATGAAGGATATGGATGATACTCCTGCCCAATGTATGCTGTGACTGTCATCTATGGAGTTGCTTTCATTGATGCATCTACTGTGTAGCCCAAGTTCTCATCACCACCTTCCTGTGTTTCCCACAGGCTCTGCAGCAGAGGCAGAGCAGAGCGGTGCCGTACAGACATCACTGGCCTCCTCACTGTGGGGAGACTTCACAGAGCCTGCATCGCCACATTGTTCCTCTGCACCTTCCAGCAGCACAAACACATCCACCTTGGTTGCGCCTCAATCAAGATTAGAACGGGGAGCTCAGGGTGAACTGCACATCACAAGTGAGCAGGAGGAGGGTGAGGTAGAGTCAATACCCCTCAGAGGACAGAGGGCAGACAAAGCCATGTTTTGTAGGGTGAAGATGCTGGTGTCCTAAACACAGGGGGCTTTTCTGGAGCATCAGAAGCAAATGAGTTCCCAAATGTCGGAGATCCATGAGGCATTGTGGAGCCATGGGGAGACAATGCACATACAGTGCATGTGCTCCATTATGACTCAGGGATTTGAGCACTTGATATCCTCCATTGAGAGAGTGGTCATCTCTTGGAGAGGCATATGCAGAAACAATCTGCATGGGTGCAGGAGCAGCACACTGAAATGCACAGGAAGAGTGAGACTCTCTGTTGAATTGGCTGCACAATGTCACTGATGCATGGTGCAGAGAGAATGGAGTGGATGTCAGCTGCATTCCAACTGGTATTCATACGAGTATATGAACTTACGATTTAGGAGCAGGAATAGGGCATTCAGTCCCTTAACCCTGCTCTGCCATTTTATGAGAATGCGGCTGACCTGGTTGTGACCACAGCTCTACATTCCTTTCTACTCCCACACACTTTGACTCCATTGTCAGTCAAGAATCTATCCAAGTCAACTTTAATAATATTCAATGACCCTGCCTCTAGTGCTCTCTGAGGAAGAGAATGCCAGAGACTAACAACCCTCTGAGAGAAAAAATTACTCCTCATCTCCATCTTAAATGGAAGACCTCGTATTTTTAAACTGTGACCCCCAGTTCTAGTCTCCCCCATAAGGGGAAACATTCAGCATCCATCCTGACAAGGCCCCCCAGGCTCTTATATGTTTCAATAAGATCACCCCTCACTCTTCTAAACTCCAATGGATACAGGCCCAGCCTGTCCAAGCTTTCTTCATAAGATAACCCCATCATCCCAGGAATCTGTTGAGTGAACCTTCTCTGAACTGCTTCTAATGAAATTACATCCTTTCTTAAGTAAGGAGTCCAAAGCTGTACACAGTACACCAGATGTGGTCTCAGCAACACCCTGTACAACTGTAACAGAACATCCCTACTTTGATATTGCATTCTCCTTGCAATAAATGACTACATTCAATTTGCCTCCCTCATCACTTGCCATACCTGCATAGTGATGTTTTGTGATTCATATACCAGGGCACCCTCTGTATCACTGAATTCTGCAATCTCTCTCCACTTAAATAACATGCTGCTTTTCTAGTCTTTCTGCCAAAGTGGACAAGTTCACATTATCCCACATTATACTCCGTTGACCAAATGTTTTGCCTGCTCACTTAACCTATCTATAGCAATATACAGAATCATATTCCCAATGTACTCTGCTGCCTATTTTTTTTATTCATTCATGGAATATGGGCATTGCTGGCTAGGCCAACATTTACTGCCCATCCCTAATCGCCCTTGAGAAGTGGATAGAGAGCTGCCTTCTTGAACTGCTGTTATTTTTGTCTCATCAGCAAATTTAGCAGTCACACCTTTGGTCCTTTCATCCAAGTCATTGACATAGACTGTAAATAGTTGAGGCTTCAGTTTTGATCACTGTGGCACTTCACTAGTTGCAACCTCCCAGCCCAAAAATGACCCATTTGCCACTACTCTCTGCTTCCTGTTAGCTGGTCAATCCTCTATCCATATTAATAGGTTAGCCCCTATTCTATGAGTTCTTATTTTGTATAGTAACCTTTGATGTGGCACCTTATCAAAAGCCTTTTGGAAACCCAAGTGCACCAGAACTACGGGTTCCCATTCATACACATTGCTTGTTTCTTCTCCAATGAACTCTAATAAATTAGTCAAAAGTGCCCTGCTAGAACCTCCTTAAGAATTGATTCTAGCATTTTCCCTATTACAGATGTTAGTCCTGTAGTTTCCTGCTTTCTATCTCCATCCTTTCTTGAATGGAAGAGTTACATACACTATTTTCCAATCCGATGGGACCTTTCTAGAATCTAAGGAATTTTGGAAAATTACAACCAATGCACCCAGCACCTCCATACCCACTTATTTTAAGAACCTAGGTTAAAGTCCAACAGGTCCTAGCAGACTTGTCAGTCTTTAGTTCTAATAGTTTTCTCAGTACCCTTTCCCTAGTGACTGTGAAGTCCCTCCCTCAATACTCAAATTTCTTCCTCCTAATTTTATTTTTAGTCATTCTTTGCTGGTTTTTAAATTCTGACTAATCTTCTGCCCTGCCACTAATCTTTTGCAGGTTTCAATTTGATACTATCTTTAATTTCCTTGGTTAGCCATGGATGGTGATTCTTCTTCTAGAGTCTTCCTATCACACTGGAATGTATCTTTGCTTAGTGTTATGAAATATCTCCTAAAACGTCTGGCCCCGCACCTCCACTGACCTACCTGCAGGACAGCAATGTGTTAACTCCTTGTCTGAGCTTCTGTTAGAGTTGCACATTTCATTAGGAGCAGGCAACCACATTGCCCAATTGAGAAGTAAGGCACAATAAACATGTGTGTCCTGCACCTACAATACGGGAAGAGATAAGGGCCTGATGACCTCAAGAACTAGAAAATGGGAGGAGATCAGCTCTAATGTGGTGTAAATACAAGAATCAGAAGCGTGCAAGACTGGCATTTTTGAGATCAACTATCAGCAGGAAATAGATGGCTTGTGTCTTTCACAGGAAACCCTTTCATTTTAAAAAAGGGAATATCAAGGATGAGATCGTAAGTTGCCAATCAGAACTCAAGGTTTGGAGTATGCCAAATTTGGGAAACAAGTTGGCCAGCCCAGCAGCAGAAATGGTATAATTGGGAACAGAAATTGTAGGACCCCACTGCTTCTGCAGGCAGTTAAGGAAGTCGATAGTGTCTAGTCAGCTCCACCGAGGGACCTACAACGCCATCGGAAGACCGACAGAGGGGTGATGTGAGTATTAAGTTAGAATATAAAGATTAAATATTAAATTAGGAACAGGATGGGAGTTTAGCTTCTAACAGGGCAGGGTTTTGGGTAACGTAATTGTAGCTATAACAATGCTTCGTGATTGCAGAGTGCAGACCTTCTCTGAGGGTAATTCAATATAGTGATTGTGAATTATCAGAAGAAACTTGTCTCGCTGGTCATTCTATTCAAGCCATACACTTGTGAATATGGGGTCACAAAGTTGGGTGTGGGGAGAGTCTCTGAGGGAGAAAGTGGATCGCCCTAATTTTTAACCTAATTTTCCAGCTGAATTTAGTCAACTCTGCATTCATACCCTTGTAATTGCCTTTAATTAAATTTAAAAAACTATTCTTAGATCACTCTTGTGTTCCACAAAATGCAAAATTCAACTGCTACCTAGAGGGTCCTTTCCTATAAGGCCATTAATTAATCCTGTCTCATTGCACATTACCAAGTTGGAATAGCCTGCACTCTGGCTGGCTATAGAACGTGCTGCTCTAAGAAATTCTCCTGAAAACGTTCTATGAACTCATCTTCCAGGCTACCTTTGTTTGTCTGATTCATCCAATCTATATGGGCAGAATTTTTCGCTTGGCGCACAGGCACGTGCCCAACATGCTCGAATGTAAACTAGCACACGATGACGTCGGGTGACCGTCCCGATGTCATCGCACACTCACACGATGTTTCGCTCGGAGGGTGCGCACGGGTCCCGGAGCCTCACCAGCCATTAATTAAGAGGCCAGTTAAGGCCATTAAAAAGTCAGTTGACGCTGATTTTTCATTGCCCATGCAATTTCGCGCTCACCGCACGAGCAAAACGGGCAGGTGGCCAGCCGACAATTTCAAAAACCTCACCTATGGGCGGGATAATAAGGGTCAGCAGCATTGCTAGTGTGAGTAATGAGGAGTTTGGTAGATATTCATGGTTAGCATTTCCACGCTTCGTTTTAGGACTTCTTGAGGTCTCCAAGGACCTGGGAGAATTCAGATCGTGTGGACACTTCCAGGTATCACACAGCCCTCTATTACCCTAGAAATAGGGATTTTGGTCTCCGCTGGTGGCACCTCCTCCTCAGAGGAAGACAGGGGCAGAGGGAGAGGTCAGGTGTCCCAATGTAGCTTCCAGAGGAGCGACCTGTGGGATGAGAGGCACATGCACAAGGGGTGCAGGGCCAGCAGGTAGCCCAAGGCATTAGGAGTCACAGAAGATGCCGATATTTTGTTGCCAAGGTTTACAGGTGGCGATGCAGCGACCTCAATATGTCTCTCAAGGGAGTCAGATGATTGGGCCTGAGATCAGCTACTACTGTGTGGGTGGACACCCCAAGCCAGTGGCTCTGAAGGTCACAGCGGCCCTCAACTTCTATGCCTCCGGCTCTTTCCAGCAGTCAGTGGGGGATCTGCATGGAGTCTCCCAATCAGCTGTCCATAGTTGCGCAAGCTGGTGACAGAAGCTCAGTTCAGGTGGGTATTGACTTTCATCCATTTTCGAATGGATGAGGCCAGCAAGATTGAGTGAGCCATAGACTTTGCAGCGATTGCTGGGTTCCCCCGCATCCAGGGTGCAATCGGCTGGACACATGTGGCCATCAAGGCACCAGCAGGTCAGCCGGGTGCCTTCATGAACAGGAAGGGCTTCCACTCCAAGAACGTGCAGATAGTGTGTGATCACAGGATGCTGATTCTACAAGTCTATGCAAGGTATCCTGGCAGCTCCCATGACACTTACATCCTGAGATGCTCCCAGGTGCCGAGGCTCTTCAGTGCTCCAGCCTGACTGGGTGGATGGCTGCTGGGTGACAAGGGCTACCCCTTGAAAAGATGGCACATGATGCCTCTCCGCCACCCAAGAACAGAGGCAGAGCAGCAGTATAACAGGAGTCATGCCTCCACAACTGTGGTGATAGAGAGGACAATAGGTCTTCTGAAGACTCGCTTCCAATGCCTGGAGCGTTCAGGGGGTGCATTACAATACTTCTGAGAGCGGGTGTCACTGATAGTAGTTGCATGTTGTGGTCTCCCAAATCTGGCACTGGCAAGAGGGGACCCAGTGGAGGAAGAGGATGTTGATACAGCTGTACAGGCCACAGAGGATGAATCCAGTAGTCAGTCCAAAAATGAGAACGGTGAGGAGAATGCTGAGAGCATGGAGGCAGACCTCTGTAACCTCCAGGGAGGCAGGGACACCAGGGACACCTTGATCCACCGCTCCTTCAGCTAGGCTGCCAAATAAGCGCTATCACCTCATGCCAAGGCTGCTGCCTCCATCCCTGTTGTCTAAAATCACCCATTCCTTTGACCCCTAAGTCCACTCAGTGCCTGTGCAATAAAGTATCGAGCCACCCATGTCCAGCATTACATATTGGTATGCCCTGCACCACATTAAATAAAAAAGGTGAAGCATACTCAGGCCATTACAACAAAAGAAAGTTTATGTTGACAGCGTGTTGACAGTCAAAATAAATTAACGGAACCTTCTCTCGTCTTCAACCACAGACTAGTTAAAGTAAACAAAACATTACACAACAGAAGATCACCTGTGACCAGTCCCTCTTGTGCTCATGATGCCTTAAACTTACATTTGCGAGTGCTACATCTTGGTGCTCCCCCCTCGCTGGCACCAGCATTGGAGACAGCCTGCTAACTCTGCTGTCTTGTTGGCCTTGGCAGTCGTCATCTGGCCAGTGAAGCCTGTGCTGGTCCCGCCTGGGAGGGAGCGACCAGTGGCACAGCTGGCATTTCCCCAGTCGCCGCAGCCTCATCAGAAGTCACAATCACTGGCAGAGGGGTGGAGGAAATGCTGCCATCACCCAGAGCACCCTGAGAGGAGCCCACAGAGATGACAGGCAGCTCATGTGCTAACGTGAGGTCCCTCTGAACCTCCCTGCTCACCATTGATGGACGGGCACTTAGCTGGGATAGTGGGTGCCTCATCCATCTCCCACACTGGCACTGACCAACTGAGGTCATTGCCTGTGTGAGGGCTTGCAGGTCTGAGTGCAACCCCAGAAACCACTGATTCTGTTCCTGGAGCTCCCTCTTCATGAGAGTTGCCACTCTCTCAATGGAGGAGGCAGCGCGCTCAGCTATGAGGGTCAACACAGTGCTCATGCTCCACATGGACTCCTCCATAACGGAGACCATGGCACACATAACTTCCTGGATCTCCGTCAGATCCTCCCTCACATCTCACTGGACATCCAGGATCTGCTGCCTAATGGATGACTCCAGAAGCTCAGCATCTGCCTTCGACTGAGCATCATCCAGGTCTCCAGCAGTCCTCCAGCAGGCTCGGTGGGCCTTAATTAGCCTGCCAGCATGAAATTGCGGTCGGGCGCCGATTGCAGGTGGCGAGCCATTTCCTGGCCATTCCCAGGCACGCCAACCATGCCTGCCCACCGACCTCAAAATTCAGGTCTATGAAATTAAAATCAGCTATGATTATTGTAATGACTTACTTACAAGCCCCCATATTTCTTTCTGTATACCCTGTCCTACAGTGTAGTTACTGTTAGGGGACCTATAAACTTGTCCCACAAGTGACTTATTACCTTTGCAACTTTTATCTCTACTGAAACTGATTCTACATCTTGATCTTTAGAACTAAGGCTATCTCTCTCTATCGGTCTAATGCCATAATTAACGGAGCTACCCCATCACCTTTTTCCTAGCTTCCTGTCATTCCAAAATGTTCTGTACCTTTGAATATTCAGGTACCAACCTTAGTCACCTTGCAGCCAAATATCTGTAATGTAATCTGTAATCTGTAAATATGTGTTTATTTCTATTTGAGCTGACAATTCATCCATTTTATTATGAATGTTATCTGCCTTCAGATGCAGTCTTTAGTTCTGTCTTTTTATTATTTTTGCAAACTCTGGCTTTATCTGCTGGGGCACTCTTAAGTTGTACACTGTCTTCCTTCTTGCCACTCTCTGATTATCAGTACCCTTATTGCTTACATGCTCCTCTGCCTTCTTCTTTCCCTTTAATTTACCACATCCTCTCTCATGTGATCTTTCAGCCCCTATTACTTAGTTTAAAGTTCTCCCTACTACCCGAGTTATATGACTTGCCAGAACACTGGTCCCAGCACCATTCAGGTGAAGACCATCCCAATGATACAGCTCCCACTTTCCCCTGCACTAATGTCAGTGCTCCATGAAGTAAAACCATGGGCATCTCAGCTGGGTGCAAAGACAAGGGAGCAGACTGCCTCTACCTCATCCTCAATCACATAGGGAGTGTCCTGTAGGAATGGGTGTGAACACAAGGTGACACACTTTTATTTACACTTTATGGATCACCAGGGTGAAGTTTTCTCAAGTTGTTTACTCAGTTTTCTTTCCTGCAACAATAATAATCACCACTTATGTTCTCAATCAGGCCTGTGAGTTATTAATCTTTGATGCCAAAAGGGAAACAGAGGTTGGCAGGGCTGGTGGCCAGGGGTGCCGGGTCTTAGTGCAGTTCCATGGTCTGTGCTGAGTGAAAATGGTGGTGGTGGAGACTCTATTCCCAAACTATTTGAGTGGTAATGAGATTATTCAGACATGCGTGCTTGCTGTATGATTTCTCTCTGATGGCAGGTGAGTTACAGGGTTATCTGACATGTGGCTGAGAGCCACTCAAATGAAGCATTACTGAATCAGCATGACCCTTGCAGCCATGCCAACCAGTGATCGCCATAAGGCCTGGAAAAACCTTGGAGCACCTGGCTCCTCTGCAGTGTCCCCTTGTTCTTCCTACCTGTTATCCTCTGAGGAAGAGTGACATTCCAGGTTCTTCTCTTCACCTATCTCCAGTGCTCTCTGTATAGCCACGCGGTGCAGGGCGTAGTGAACGATCACAGTTGATCACATACCCTGGTTGGATCATATTGGAGAGCCTCAACTCCAGCAGTCAAGTCAACTGAAGAGCAACTTCAAGATGTCAATAGTATGTTCAATGTAGGTTCATTTTATTAGATAGCTCTGGTTGTAGCATCCGTGACTGTGTCCTGGACAGACATAAAGAGCCACTTCTACAGAGGATAGCCCTTATTGCCCAGTTGCCACCCACAGAGTTTGGATATTTCCCTGAAGAGAAGGGCACCTGGGAACCTGGCGTTCTCGCAGGAAACCAAGTGCAGGCCTGCAAAATGGGCTTCCTGTTCAAGGGGTGGAAGTTTTCCCTGTTCTAGAATCTGGCTGGCTGGTCTGTTCGTGCCTTGATGGCTACATAGGTGCAGTTAACATCCCCCATGGACCAGATGGAATCCATCAATGGTGACACACCCCAATGCTCTGTGACAGCTCTGGCCCATTTGTCTCAAAATCAATGTCGTGCCCCGCCCTCTGGAATAGGGTATTTGTGACCTGCTTGGCGTGATGAGCTGCCCACTGCAGGATGCCTCCCAGGTTGACAGATGATTCCAGGAACGACCCAGAAACATAAAAATTCTGGGTGACAGTGACCTTTTCAGCTGCAGGCAGGGGACTGCCATGGAGTCTGCAAGGTGTCAGGTCATTGTAGGCTAAAGTGGAAATGTCAGAAGCCAACAGTCTCCTACAGAAGCGGCACTCTGTCATTTGCAGGTAGTTGCTCACTGTTCAGTTCCAGCAATGGTAACTTGGCACCTCTGATTGAGCAGCTGAGCATTATTCTCCGCTTAAGTATGTTGAGCAGTGCATCGATTAGTCCTCATAGTTACCATTCTGCTCACGATAGCTGCATCCTGATGTGTCCCAGACACTATTTTCCACTTGCCTCCCAATTGAAAATTTAAAACTGCTCCTCTGAGGCCTGTTAGTGAGCTCATCAACAAGCTCAACAACAAGTTAATTGGGAGGTGTCAGCTGTGGCTCAGTTCATAGCACCCTTGCCTTTGAATCAGAGGGTTGTGGGTTCATGTCCCACTCCCGGAAACCAGGAACTGTGATTGTACTCGAAAGAGTTGCAATCTGTGACTGTTGATAGCTCGCAAGAACAAGTTAATTGGAGCCCTGTGGGCTTCCAGCTCCCCTCCCTTTGAAATTTCTGCCAAGTTTTGGAGGCACTGGGATCCAGCGACGCCTCCAGGAATGCATTTTTCATTGCGTGCATGCACCCATGCTCGCTCCCACCAGCAATTGAAAATCTAGCCCCAGGAATCGGACAGGCATATCCCTGCAGTAAATATGTGGTTTCGATCATTATGTCAGCTCTCCCACCGAATGGTACATTTCATGACAGAACTATTGGGTCTATCTCAGCCACCACTCAGATACCTGCACATGTGCCAGAAATCAGGCAGAGCCTGGGAAGCAACAATGGAGATGCAATCTATAGCAAATCTCCTATCCCAGGACATGACTGACATGAGAAGAGTGCCACTTCAAACTGAAGCGATTCATTGACATAATCTGCATCCAGCCACTGGATACATTACCGGTCCTTGTTAGTGCCATGTTAGGATTAGGATCGAAGCAGCTGCTTTCTCCTCTTTGTATAGAATTATTGGAGTTCGGACTGACATCTGGCCCTCAAGTCTAATCTGAACCTATTTCCTTGGTCAGGGTCTATTTCCAACCGTTGGCAGGTTCAACGAGGAAGACTATTGAAGTCTGATCAAAATCTTGGTAGTTTTGTAATGAGGCTGCCACTACAGTGCCAGAAGCAGGTGTGTTTTTAAATGTGCAGGAGAACTCTAAAGGTTAGTGAATTAATTGGTTGCATTGTTGGCTTTGGTAGAAACTGGTAAGTTGATTAATGATAGTCATTTGGTAGTACAGAACTTGAGTATTGCAGAAAAAACACACACATTGTTGAAGCTTTTCATCTTGCACTCATCAGGGTAATTTGCAAGAATACCAAATGTAAAGGGAACATCAACTTATATTTCATGAGAAAAGAGCGCTGCTTGATAGGCAAATGGACTCTGATTGGTAGGGGTGTTGCCATGGAGAATGCACCAGTTAACTGATTACTAACAGTTAACTGCCAAGCTGTTTAAATTGACTCTGATTGGTTAAGACATTGCCCTGCAGAATGAACCAGAGAATGACTGTTGCCCATTTTGTTTAGGTTGAAACAGGCGCTATGTGTGTACATTTTCTTTCTGTCTGTAAATGATATGTTATTGTGTAGCTTCTAGAATGCATAAGTACGCCACTCTGTAAACTCGACTGATAATCCTGAATTGGTTGTAAGTGTAATTCTTAGCACACTCATGATTGTTTAGCAAATGTTGTCCAATTGTGGAATCACATCTAATGTTGGATATTATGTTTTGAGTTTTGCAAACCCGGGCTGGTTGGATACAATCTGTACCCTGCCTGTTGCAAACAGCTGCTGGGACATGCTGTTTGGTACGATCCACCAGTCTTTGGGACATACGGCCGACATACCTAGCATCACACCGGCACTGAAATTTATATATCACTTTATTCAGTTGTATGATAGCAGAATGTCTTTTTGACTTGGCAGCATCCTGTTAGTGGTGAACACCAAGCATGTTGCTACTGCAATGCAACAGCGTGAAACAGCTTCACCTGTTACTCAACTTTTTTGAGATACCTTACCCTGCCAAGGTAATCTGAGGTAGACTGGGCACTTTTCAGGGCCTTAGGCCCAGTCATGAGTTTGCACAATATATAGTGAGCAATGATCTGATCAGGGTAGCCATTATCTTGCAGGGTGGCTTTGATGCGCCCTATTTCAGCATCAAGCTTGCACGGTAAGCAAATGGCTCTGGCCCTATTCATGAGGTTGCCAATAAGGCCAATCTTATAACATGTGGAACTATAGGAATCCCAATTCGTATATTGGCCAGAGAAGGTAGGCTTATGGTAGGCAGTAGATTAGTAATAGTAGGACTGGAGGCCCCGACAAAGCTCTTTCTCTCCACTTGGTTCCTCCGGACCCCTAGCTGTACCTTCCACATGGTAATACGGATGCACAAAATGAGAATCTGGTGGAAACGGAATCTACATTCCTGTTGCCACTTGCTTCAGTAGGCCTCCAGTTTCCTGCACCAACAGGTGGCAGTTCTTGTGCCTAGAGGTGGGCACCTGGTGGCAGGCCAAGGGGCCAGTGCTCCAGGCAGACCTAGATGCAGAAACGGCCACAGATCGCTCTGTAGAGGAATTTTCCAGCAGCTCCACAATGATAGCCTGGCTGCTTATTCTATTTTTTTAAAAGTTGGATAGAGAGCCTGTAGTAATCTGACGTGTAATATACTTTTAAGACAAGTGTTGTAATGTAAGGTCACACGATCTTAATACCCAATAGCAGAGTAGCGCGGGCTTCCTCTGTGAGAGAGTCTTGAGTTAGACACTGAAGAGTGAAGATGGAATTTTGAGTTGTGAGCACACAAGTGTAGCTGCTGAGTTTAGTTTGTAAATAAACAGCATGTATTTGCTCTAATAATGATCTACTGATGTTCTCTGTCTCTGTACCAACTCGGTCACTCCGAAACAAGTGTGCAACCTGGATCCTTTAGCCCCCAACAAACCAAGGGCACTGGATCCAACAAACTGGTGATGAGAGTAAAAGCACGAAAAACCACGAAAATAAACGAGGTAAAAACTGAGGAAGAACAAAGGAAATCAGAAGAACCGAAATCGGTCCATACCTCGCACGGTAGCTGTACGTAAAAGAAAAATTCCTTCTCGATCATCCAAGATTTGGAAGAATGGATCCTTTCCATCCAACCTCAGACGACACGTCTCACCGTGTTGAATGCCTCGCGTTCTTCTTCCAGGCAACGACATTGCAGGGGAGGAGAAGAGGTATGTGATCCTTCTGCCCATGTGTGGGAGTAGGACATATGGATTGATTTGAAATCTGTTGGTGCCCAGTGCCCCAGACTCGAAAAGTTTTGATGACGTAGTGAACATCATAAAGAATCATTACCAGCCCAAGCTGTCAGTGACAATGCAACGGTTTAAATTTAACTCAAGGAACAGAGCTGCAGGGGAGACAGTTGCTTGTTATGTGGCAAGTCTGTAGCAACTAACTGAATATTGCAAGTTTAGTACATCTATCAATGATATGCTTAGTGATCGTTTGGTGTGCGGTGTAAATGAAAATGTGATTCAGAAGAGATTACTGACTGAAACAAATCTAGATTTTCAGAAGGCATTGGAAATCACTCTGGCGATGGAAGGTGCAGTGCAAGACTCAGAAGCCATAAGACGAGTGCAAAATGGCCACGTCCTCCACATTCGGCGGGGTCCTCAGCCAAAAAGAGCGCAAAAGTGCAGAGCTTTACTCAGAAGCGGGAAGCAGCCACCGCTAGCAGACAAATTAAAAGGGATAACTTAGCAGCGAAAACATGGCCTAATAGTAACAGAGGTGAAAGCAGACAACCTTGTAATGAATCACAGTTTAAAAAGATCGAATGTTTCTTCTGCCATCGATATGGACACCTCTTGAGACATTGTAAAGATAGAATCAGGCAGACTTTCAAACAAAAGCAAAAACCCATTGAGATAAACAGCATTGAAAAGCCTGAAGTAATAGATTCTGTTATCTATTTGTTATATAATTTAAAGATAGGAAGAACAAAGCCTATTTATATAACCATGAGGGTGAATGAAAAGCCTATCAGAATGGAGGTGGATAATTGGAGCAGACACTACGGTGATAGGTGAGCATACTTTTAAATACCTGAATCACAGAGAATGTAAGCTAAATTTAGAACAAACTGATGAAAAATTAAAAACTTACACAGGAGAGGACATACAAGTCAAGGACATATGTAAAGTCACAGTACACTACGGAGGTCAAACAGTGAAATTATCCTTGATAGTAGTAGCAGGCGAGGGACCCAGTCTCTTCAGGTGAAACTGGCTGAAAGAAATTAAACAGAATGGACTGAAATTTTCCAACTGAGAACTAATGGGTTTTCAGAGCTACTTCAGAAATATGCCTCAGTTTTAAAGGAAAAACTTGGAAAAATTGAGGGTCTACAAGCACAAATTCATGTAGATCCAGAGGCAACAGCAAGAGTCGTGAAGGCAAGACCAGTATCTTATGCAAAAGGTAGATGCCGAACTGGACAGATTAGAAAAACTGGGAGTGGTACAACCAGTGCAGTTTTCAGATTGGGCAGCACCAATTGTACCTGTTCTCTAGCCTGATCGAAGCATTTGAATATGTGGGGACTATAAATTAACACTCAATAAAGTGGCAAGATTGGTTAGACACCCATATCTAAAATTGAAGATTTATATGCTAAATTGACAGGTGGAACGGCTTACATGAAGTTAGATATGAGTCATGCCCACCAACAATTGAATTAGAGAAGGCATCCCGGAAGTTTGTCACTACAAATACACACAAGGGATTGTACCAATATATCCTTTTACCTTTTGGCATATCTTCTGCTTGCACCATATTCCAAAGAACTATGGAAAGTTTACTACAGGGACTGCCCTATGCTGTAGTTTATTTGGAAGACGTCCTCGTGAATGGACTCACTGATAAAGAACATTTGATGAACTTGGAAGAAGTTCTGAAACATTTTTCACAGGTGGGAGTGAGATTGAAAAAGGAAAAGTGCACATTCCAGGCAAAAGAGGTAACTTACCAAGTCACAAGGTCGATTCACAAGACCTACATCCAGTTGAAGAAAAAGTGAAAACCATTAATGAAGGCCCAGCACCAACGAATACATCCAAACTGAAATCATCCTTGTGGATGATTAATTACTATGGACGCGTCTTGCCTAATTTGTCGACAGAACTGGCACCCCTGTTTTACCTACTCAAGAAAAACCAGAGATGGTCATGGAAAACACAAGAAGAAGCTTTCACAAAAGTGAAACAGTTGTTACAATCATCTACACTTCTAATGCATTTTGACCCCAAAAAAGAGTTGATATTAACATGAGATGCATCATCCTATGGAGTGGGGGCAGTTCTTTCCTATCGAATGGATGATGGATCAGAACGACCTATAGGATATGTGTCGAGAACACTCAGTACTGTAGGGAAAAAGTACTCTCAAATTGAAAAAGAAGCCTGCCGATCATTTTCAACGTTAAGAAGTTTCATCAATATGTGCAGGGTCGTCATTTTACTATCATAACAGACCACAAGCCATTATTAGGACTATTCAGTGAAGACAAGGCTATACCCCCTATAGCCTCAGCAAGAGTACAAAGATGGGCGTTGAACTTGGCAGCGTATGAGTATACTTTTATTCAGAGACCCGGAATTCAAATTGTAAATGCAGATGCACTCAGTCATTTGCTCTTGCAAGTAAAAGATCAGGATGTCCCAATTTCTCAGGAATTCATTTTATTATTGAACTTCCTGGATTAATCACCGATGTGTGCAAAAGAAATTAAATTTTGGACAAACTGAGACCCAGTCTTACCTAAAGTGAGAAATCAAGTTCTTCATGGTTGGTCACAAAAACAAGAATTTGATTAAATGAAACCGTATTTCCAGAGAAGATATGAGATAACCAGCCAGGAAGGTATCTTATTGTGGGGACCATGAGTGATTGTTCCTCCAAAAGGACGAAAGCCATTGTTATATGAATTTCACAGTGCACATCGCAGAATTTCCAAAATGAAGGCAATAGCACGCAGATATATGTGGTGGCTGGGAATGTATGGAGATATAGAAAACTTAGTGAGAAGTTGTAGGAAGTGTCAGCATACATCTGTACAACAGCTCCGTTACACCCCTGGGAGTGGCCAGGGAGGCCATGGGCACGAGTACACACCAACTATGTGGGACCTTTTATGGGAACAATGTTTCTACTTCTCATAGAAGCTCATTCGAAATGGATGGACATATATAAAGTGATGTTGCGACATCTTCAACGACAATAGACAAGCTACGACCAAGTTTCGCAAATAATGGACTACCTGAAGTGCTAGTGTCAGACAATGGAACAGTATTCACAAGTGCTGAATTGAACCGATTTACAAGCCTCAACGGTATTGTTCATGTGAAAACATCTCCACATACCCTTCTTCAAATGGACTGGCCGAGAGAGCAGTTCAGGCGTTCAAATCTGGTATGAAGAAATTCTCTAGAGATTCTATAGTGACTAAATTAGCATGTTTTCTTTTCCATTATAGAACCACCCCTCAGACCACAACAGGCGTCACACCTGCAGAATTGTTCATGAAGCGCCGTCTCCAATCAAGACTGAGCCTAATTATGCTAAACTTGGAGGGAAGGTAGAAAAAAGGCAGGAAAGTCTGAAAATGGAACATGACTGTCACAGTCGGGACAGAACATTTAATGTGGCAGAGAAAGTATTTGTGAAAAATTTCCCTTTGGTGTGTGGGGGTGGGCCCCGCAAGTCATCGCATAAAATGACGCGCAGTGACGTCAGGCAAGCGTCCAGGCGTCACTGCGCGCCATCGCGATATTTCGTTGGGCGGGTGCGCGATGCTCTCCGATGCGCACCCGCCATTAATTAACAGGCCACTAAAGGCCCTTGACTCACCAATCGACGCCGAATTTTTGGCGTCCGTGCAATCTTCAGATTGGTTCATGGGCGCAACGGGCAGGCGGGTAGGACACATTTGTATAAACCTCATCCACGGGCAGGATAAGAGGGTCCAGTGGGGTTGTGAGTGTGCTCTGTCAATTATTTATTTTTCAAAGTTATTGAAACTTGCCTGTGTGATCTGCAGTACTTCAAAACGCATACCAGCTACTTTGTCTGGGCTCTTAACCTTCAGATCAGCACACTGCAGTGAGTAATCTTTTCTGGGCCCGCAGGTTTCGAGAAGTCTTCCCTTAGCCTGGGAATGGGAGCTGAACTCTCTACTGGAGACAGCTCCTTTGAGGAGGAAGGGAGGGCTAGAAGGGGGAGGAGGCCAGCAGTGCACATTCAGCCTCCAGGGGAGCCAGCTTTGGGAGGACAGGCACAGGCACAAGGGGTGCAGGGCCAAGAGGTGGACCAAGGCAGAAGGGGCCACAGAAGACACCATTATCCTGCTGCTAGGGTATACAGGCGGCAAAGCAGCTACCTCAATATGTCTGAGATCCAGTGCTGAAGGAGGTTTCGTCTCTCAAGCGAGGCGGACAACTATATCTGTCAAGATGATTGGGCCTGAGATCTCTGCTCTATGGGTGGGCACCCCAAGCCAGTGGCTCTGAAGGTCACAGCTGCCCTCAACTTCTATGCCTCTGGTTCCTTCCAGGGCTTGGTGGATGATTTTTGCGGTGTCTCCCAATCAGCTGTCCACACTTGTGTCAAACAGGTTACAGATGCTCTGTTCAGGCATGCATTGGCCTTCATCCACTGCCATTGGGACCAGGCAAGCCAGACACAGCGAGCCAGAGGCTTCACAGCCATTGCTGGCTTCCCCCGTGTCCAGGGTGCTATAGACTGTACACATGTGGCCATCAAGGTGCCAGCAGTTGAGCCCAGTGCCTTCGTCAACAGGAAGGGCTTCCACTCCATGAACGTGCAGATAGTGTGTGATCACAGGATACTGATTCTACAAGTCTGTGCCAGGTACCCACGACATCTACATCCTCAGACACTCCCAGGTGCTCGGGCTCTTCAGTGCTCCAGCCCGCCTGGATGGATGGGTGGCAGGGGCTATCCCCTTAGAAGGTGGCTCATGATGCCTCTCCGCCATCCAAGAACAGAAGCTGAGTAACGGTACACTAGGAGCCACACCTCCACAAGGACTGTGATGGAGAGAACCATTGGTCTTCTCAAGATGCGCTTCCGATGCCTGGACCACACTCCAGCACCCCCCAGATTGTGTGCTGGTGATAGTGGTTGCGTGCTGCGCTCTCCACAATCTTGCGCTGGAAAGGGGGGATGCAGTGGACAATGAAGACGTCGACGCAGTGGATGCGGCTGCACACGATGAATCCAGCAGTGAATCCGAGGATGTGCAAGAGCAGGGAATTGCTGAGGGGGTAGACGCTGACCCGGGCATACTCCAGGGAGGCAGGGACACCCGGGAGGCTTTAATCCAATGAACCTTCAGCTAGCACACCACAGATGGACCTCCAGGACAAGCCTGGTCTGTAGGCTCCATACTCGACACCTAGGTGCAAAATCTGCCAGGTTAAGAACAGTCACTAAGGGCCTTGTTAATAAAGCTGAATGTCCAACAAAGCACTCTTAAAATTTTTGGAAACCATACACATGCGGAAGAAAAGAGGCACCCTCAGCCATGGTGACATACCTGAATTTAATATGTTAAGCAAACAAAGTTGTGCAAAAAAATCAGAACAAATCATAAGGACCTCATCTCGGGCCAACACAAAAGCACCAGTGAAAAACTCTTGGTGTGCCTAAGGTGCCTTATGTTTTCATTTCTGGTGCAACATCTTGGTGCTGCCCCATCGCTCGGAGTGGCATCTGAGACAGCCTGCTGACTCTGCTGACCTGTTGGCCTTGATGACCTTGGCGGTCGTCCTCTGGCCTGTGGAGCCAGTGCAGGTCCCGCCTATTGTCAGCACAGTGTAATATTTTGTATGATCTAGCGGTGTTTACAAATCAGCTGAAGAGTTATTGAATGGTATTTTTTTCTCTCAGTTCTTATAATACGAGAACATTATGCTGCAGTAGCCTCGGCATTGAATTAGGTTATAGAAGAGTAACTCTGCATTATGGATATGCATTAGCCTTTTACAAAGATAAAATAGATCCTTTCAAAATATTTTTAACAATCTTTAAAACTAGAAAGTAACTTCTAAAGTTAAATGTAGCATAAATATTATTTTCAATTAAATGCAATGTTTAACAGAAAAATAAACCAGAGTCACATCTACAGAATTTTCAAGATTGTTTGTTCTCCATCTGGCATGACTCAGTTTACTTTTGGTTAACAGTGACTCCCATTGTTTATCAAACATTTCAAGTGAGTTGCATAACTACAAACATAGACAACTTGTCACGAGTAACACAAAATTACAATTGGTTCCACTGCTTTTCAGTAAATCCATACATAAGGGGGCTAAATGAAAAATGACAACCATAAAGGGATTTCACCTTGTTGTCAACTTTTAACTGGAGAAGGGACTTAGCAAAGAATAGCTTGACTAATTACGTATGGTATTTAGTTCTAGCCAGAGAATAATCTGCAATAGTGTTTCTTCTCATTCCCACACCATTACCTTTGGAGTTCCCCAAGCATGTGACCATTGTAAATTATCCTTCCTCATTGTTTTAAACTTATTTACAGCCTTTGACGCAGCTGCCCACACTATTCTCCTCCCAGAGATTTAGTTGTAATGGTTTCTCTTCCCATTCCTGGGGGAGAATTTTCTCCCTGTTGGACAGCTGGTCAGGAGCGGGCGCAGAGCCAATCGCTGCCTGCGATCAGCTGCGCGTCGCCATTTTACGTGGGCGGGCCAACTAAGGGCCACCCAGCGTGACGCGTGCCTGGTAGCGCTAAGCGTTACCTGTTCAGACAGGGGGAGGAGGGAGAGTCGGAGCCTGCGCAGAAATCTGCCTGAGGCACGGAGCTGACTCAGGGAGATTAAGTTCAGTTCCGAAGTTGGAATAAATAAAAAAATAAAATTATTCAGACATGTCTCCACATGTGACAGTGTCACATGAGCTGGGATACGTTTATGAATTTTCATAATTTTAAAAATTTAATTAATAAAACCCGCCCGTGGATGAGGTTTCATGAAAAATGCAAAGGCCACCTGGGCTCTTCGCCTGCCTGCCAACCTTAAGGTTGGGCAGGCAGCCCTGACAATGATGTTAGTTAGTTTATTACAAAAATAAAAATAGCTGGAAAAACTCAGCCGGTCTGAAAGCATCTGCGGAGAGGAATACAGTTAACATTTCGAGTCCATATGACTTCATCAAAGGAGTGTTTGGGCCCTTGGACGGTGAGGCGGGGGGAAGTAAAGGGGCAGGTGTTGCACCTTCTGTGGTTGCATGGGAAGGTGCCGTGGGAGGGGGTTGAAGTGTAGGAGGTGATGGAGGAGTGGACCAGGGTGTCCCGGAGGGAACGATCCCTGCCCAAACAACCCTTTCAAGTGAAGCAGCACTTCACTTGCACTTCCCTCAATTTAGTCTACTGCATTCGCTGCTCCCAATGCGGTCTACTCTACATTGGAGAGACCAAACGCACACTGGGTGACCGCTTTGCGGAACACCTTCGGTCTGTCCGCAAGTATGACCCAGACCTCCCTGTTGCTTGGCATTTCAACACACCACCCTGCTCTCATGCCCACATGTCCGTCCTTGGCCTGCTGCAATGTTCCAGTGAAGCTCAACGCAAACTGGAGGAACAGAACCTCATCTTCCAACTAGGGACTTTACAGCCTTCCAGACTGAATATTGAGTTCAACAACTTCAGATCATGAACTCTTTCCTCCATCCCCACCCTCTTTCCGATCCCCCCTTTTCCAATAATTTATATTTTTTCAATATATTTTTCTTTTCCCACCTATTTCCATTATTTTTAAATGTGTTTCCATCCATTGTTTCATCTCCACCTTTTAGCCTATTTCGATCCCTTCCCCCCCACCCCACCCCCACTATAGGGCTATCTGTTACTTGCTCGTCCTGCTTTCTACCCTTAATGTCACCATTAGCACATTCATTAGCTAATATCACCACCGTCAACACCTCTTTGTCCTTTTGTCTATGACATCTTTGGCAATCTCTTCTTTACCTCCACCTATCACTGGCCCTCTATCCAGCTTTACCTGTCGCACTCCCCTGAACCAGCTTATATTTTACCTTCTATATTTCCTCAGTTCTGATGAAGAGTCATACGGACTTGAAACGTTAACTGTGTTCCTCTCTGCAGATGCTGTCAGACCGGCTGAGTTTTTCCAGCTATTTTTATTTTTGTTTCAGATTTCCAGCATCCGCAGTATTTTGCTTTTAATTAGTTTATTAATGGTCTTAACAGGCTTTTGACAGTTCGGCAGGCTTGCAGCCGACTCCAGTGTGCGCCCGCTGAATGGAAGATCAGAATGACGCGCAGTGACGTCGGGACGCAAGCACAGCGTCACCGTGCATCATTTTACACTTCGGCGAGTGGGGCCCGCCCCCGCACGCCAAACAAAATATTCTGCCCCTGGAGTCCCTGAAGGATCTATAATTTCTCATCTATGTGCAGACCCTTGATAGCATCATCCGGAAGCACGACATCAGATTATAATATTTTTGGCCTAGTTGTGCTAACACAGAACATTTACAGAGTTTGCCGAGGGAAGAAAAGTGTTAACTTTATTGGAGCATCTCTTACTTCAGATATTGTTGCCATGAGGTTCGATAAGAGAGAGCTACATTGCTTCCTGTGATATATATTGTGTCTCATTAGCATATCACAGTTAGAATTAATCCTTTATATCAGTATAATTCCCCTTATCATTGGGCACGCTTGTTAAATTTAGCCTGCTCGACAATGGTGTTCTTTCACAGATTGAAATAGGTATCAAATAGGCTTTTATTACTTCATCACACGTATCTTTCTCTTTGCCAACCCCTTGCCAGATTAGGATAACATCTGCACAGCCATCCATTGCGTACAGTAGCGTACTGACCTGTTCACTGCTCTCCTTCTCCGCAAGGTTCGATGCGGTGCGATATCTGTTGGTAATTTCTTGCGAGCTGTCCTGATGAGTGCAAGATGAAAAGCTTGGATAGCATGTCTCTTTCTTTCAGCAACACACAAGTTCTGTAGTACCAAACAACTATATGGAGAAACTGAGCAGGGAGGCCTGTTTCATGTTCAGCCTTTATTAATAGTGTAATTGGTCTGTCATGCAGTTAAGGCATACATCTTTTTGTCAGTCATGTTGCTGGTAAGAATTTTGATTTCTCCGAGTTATAGGCCAGATATCCCTGGTTTCAGGAAGCTGATTTGGGTACTTCAGGGCTGAAACATGGTGGTCACTCCATAGTTTCCAGTCACAGCAATTGTCTGGGGAAGAAATAACTGAGAAATTTCAATCAACTATATTGCATGCTTGCAGGATGACACTAGCAGATTGAGGTTAGTGATCCATCCAGAGTCAGCTCCCGCTCTTCTGAACTAGCCTTTAGTGTGGTTCTATTGGGGTGTATGAAGGCATTAGATCAAGCTCTTTATGGTCATTACCATTGCATTCAACCCATTGAGCTATTTTTTGGGTTTTCTAACAGGAGTCCCATTATATTCAAGCAACAGAAAATTTAATTAACCTTCTGTACATAACCAACTATTGTTTCCCAAGTTTCAGGAAGTATATCACGATGTTACACTCTTCAGTTCAAAGGCACAATTATGGAAGGTGGCTTAATTGTAGCTACTATATATGGATTTTGTTGAATTATTATGTATGAGGCTGTAACTTGTAAAGCTGATATTCTCAGCTGACATTCTAATCTGCTGCAGGATTAGACTTGAACAATGCTGAGGTACAAAAAGCTTGAATTTTTCTCTCTATCTAAATATAGAGGAGGGTTTATCCTAAGTACTACCCAGGCTATACTTGACACTTCCTCCTACTGTTTTACTACTTGTTGAAATTTATCTTCCAGCTCAATTACTCATTCTTCCCTTTCAAGCTAATCTTTCAGATTGCTCATAATCATTCCTCATGCCTTTCTTGGTGTACGCTCCATGACTTGGTCTGACTCCCAACTATCTTTGTCAATATCAGCCTCAAGAATATTCTGCATGATGAAACATTGGCTACAAAACTCTTGGTCCTAAAATGCTGGCAGGGGACAAAGGGAATTTCTGAGTCCCTTGAACCTCTGGAAATGTTGTTCCTGGCAGGGCAAATGTTAGTCAGTAGGTGAAGCCAGAACTTCGGCAACTCTTACACCACGCCCCTCCCCCATTGTACCAAAATTCTGCAGAGGCCAGTTTCTGTGAACACAGGGCAGTTGACTACCAGAGATGTACCTGAAGTGGCACTTGTACCCATGTGTGCCATGCTAGTGAGGTTCCCTCCAACTGGTCCTGGCATTACAAGGCACTATTAGATTTGACACTGTAACCATCAATTAACTGTGATGTAAGAAGTTTTTGTGCTCCTTTGTTCTATGCAATCTTTCAATATTATCATTGATTTACTTGATTATCTAATTAAACTTTTAAATGCATCTCATTCCCATGGCAACGTTTTGTTTGCTTCTGGAATGTTGCAAGATCAAATTCCTCAGGCTATGAGTATGGTGGCCATAAACAAAGACACTGGAAATAGTAAGAGGTTCGACCTACCAATTCCAGGACTTATGGAAGACATGGAGCAGGAGGCTCTTGAGATGAGCTGGACCAGTAACACTCTCAGCATTGGCGATGGCATAATTGGTGGATTTGGAGATTTGGCTTATTTTAACTCACATACACTCGACTCACACAATCAACTTGTCCTTCCACCTACTTCGGCATATCAACATTACTCCTGAAATTAAATTTTCACCTTTTCTTCTTTCCTCCAGTGACTTCACATGAACAACATGAGCCCAGACTAGGGAGGAGGAACAATCCACAGAGGAACTTGTGCTTCCTGAGGAAGCACTGTCTCTTGATGCAGCCTGGGATATTTTGCGTTGAGGATTGAAATGTGTAACTCCAGCGGCCAACCATTAAAAAGAGAAACTTTAGGCACAGGAACAGATGTGTGAGGTGTTGGTAACCCTGCCAACTACTCTATCCATTGTAACCAGGAGGACCGAAGAGTCGCTTCCATTAGCTTTAGGTTATTTTTGCTGAGGTTTTCAATTCAGTAGTCTACCCTGCAGCGCGTGGCCACCTCCATGGACACTGCATCTGGGCCCTCAGCTCTAAATTCATTACAACCAGCCTTTGCAGTCTTGATTGAGGCTCAAAAGGCTGTTATACAGATTCTGAATTCCTATGTCTGTTCCACCTTCGAGAAACTGGTGACAGGGTAGATTGTGGCCTGCCACAGACCAACAGGAGTGATGTGCCACTGGTCTAAGAGTGGGAGACTGGCAAAGCAATATGTGCAGATGTCTCTCAGAATATCATCACATCTCATCCCCTGCCACCTGCTCAACCAATACCCTACATGTTGTCTGAATTCCAGCTGCCATAGACAGTCCGGAGAAGCCTAGCAGCAGCAGCAGTCAGAAACAGAAGACTCACAGCTTCCAGAACCCAAGAGACTTTTGGCCACAAGCAACTCAACAGCCTGGGAAAATGGACAGAAGCCTATTGCCAACTCTGACCAAGCCACTGCATTGGCAGCCCATAGAGATGGTAGATCTAGGAAGCTGTTAACTAATAAGAGCAATTAGGATTCACACTTGGTGTTTCACTATTTGATTGGTAGGTCATTAAACTGTTTCTCATTCTGTTATTTTCAGGTGCCCTCTAACTTCAAGGAAACTTCTGTATCTGCCTTTTCACAATGTCATGGATGTGAATGTCATGGGTGTGAAAGTTGGAAGCTGTCAAGCTGGAGGTTTGTAAAGCAATGGATTGCAGGCTATAGGGCTGTTAACATAGCTTGATTACAAAGGTAGGAGTAAGAGGATTGTAGGTGAAACACTGCAATAAGAACATCACCTGCTTCACAGACCGCAAGCTGATCCGCACGCCATATATGATATCCGCTTTCTTCTTTCTGAACATCCTCTTCCTCATGGGAGAGATAGTCCTGAAGGCCATCTTCTTGCTTCACTTCCTGTTTGTACATGATATGCAGGACTCAGCATGCCACCACTATCCTGGAGACTCTGGCTGGCAGGTATTATAGGGAGCTTTTTGGCCTCTCAAAGCACCTGAACCTCAGCTTGAGCACCTATCAAAGGTCTGCTTTATGTCTCAGCTTGTGGTGATGTTTCTGTTTTCATACTGGCTCTACTGTAGAGAGAAGCTCCGAAGACATGATGTGTGAGCTGTTTGCGATAGTGAGTTCCCAGCAGCAGTGTGTGCTGATTGTGATACTGTGTTCCCAGCAGCAGTATGAGTTGATTGTGGTTGTGGTTTCCCAGCAGCAGTGTGAGTTGATTGTGGTTGTGTTTTCCCAGCAGCAGTGAGAGCTGATTGTGGTAGTGGGTTCCCAGCAAAAGTGTGAGCTGATTGTGGTTGTGGTTTGCCAGCAGCAGTGTGAGCTGATTGTGGTAGTGTGTTCCCAGCAGCAGTGTGAGCTGATAGTGGTTGTAGTTTTCCAGCAGCAGTGTGAGCTGATTGTGATAGTGGGTTCCCAGCAGCAGTGTGAGCTGATTTTGGTTGTGGTGTCTCAGCAGCAGTGTGAGTTGATTGTGCTAGTGGTTTCCCAGCAGCAGTGTGAGCTGATTGTGCTAGTGGTTTCCCAGCAGCAGTGTGAGCTGATTGTGGTTGTGGTTTCCCAGCAGCAGTGTGAGCAGATTGTGCTTGTGTTTTCCCAGCAGCAGTGTGAGCTGATTGTGATAGGGTGTTCCCAGCAGCGGTGTGAGCTGATTGTGGTTGTGGTTTCCTAGCAGCAGTGTGAGCAGATTGTGGTTGCAGTTTCCCAACAGCAGTATGAGCTGATCGTGATAGTGAGTTCCAGGCAGCAGTGTGAGCTGATTGTGATTGTGGTTTCCCAGGAGCAGTGTGAGCTGATTGTGGTAGTGGAATCCGAACAGCAGTGTGAGCTGAATGTGATTGTGGTTTCCCAGCAGCAGTGTGAGCTGATTGTGGTTGTGGTTTCCAAGCAGCAGTGTGAGCTGATTGTGATAGGGTGTTCCCAGCAGCAGTGTGAGCTTATTGTGGTTGTGGTTTCCTAGCAGCAGTGTGAGCAGGTTGTGGTTATGGTTTCCCAACAGCAGTGTGAGCTGTTTGCGATAGTGAGTTCCCAGCAGCAGTGTGTGGTGATTGTGGTTGTGTTTTCCCAGCAGCAGTGTGAGCTTATTGTGGAAGTGGGTTCCTAACAAAAGTGTTTGCTGATTCTGGTTGGGGATTACCAGCAGCAGTGTGAGTTGATTGTGATACTGTGTTCCCAGCAGCAGTGTGAGCTGATAGTGGTTGTAGTTTTCCAGCAGATGTGTGAGCTGATTGTGATAGTGGGTTCCCAGCAGCAGTGTGAGCTGATTTTGGTTGTGGTGTCTCAGCAGCAGTGTGAGCTGATTGTGGTAGTGGGTTCCCAGAAGCCGTGTGAGCTGATTGAGGGAGTGGGTTCCCAGCAGCAGTGTGAGCTGATCGTACTTGTGGTTTCCCAGCAGCAGTGTGAGCTGATTATGATAGGGTGTTCCCAGCAGCAGTGTGAGCTGCATGTGGTTGTGGTTTCCTAGCAGCAGTGTGAGCAGATTGTGGTTGTGGTTTCCCAACAGCAGTGTGAACTGGTTGTGATACTGTGTTCCCAGCAGCGGTGTGAACTGATTGTGGTTGTGGGTTCCCTGCAGCATTCTGAGCTGATTGTGGTTGTGGTTTCCCAGCAGCAGTGTGAGATATTCTGATATAGTGCTCCAGCAACAGTGTGAGCTGATTGTGGTTGTGGTTTCCCAGCAGCAGTGTGAACTGTTTGTGATAGTGAGTTCCCAGCAGCAGTGTGAGCTGATTGTGATAATGGATTCAAAGTAGCAGTGTGAGCTGATTGATGTAGTGGGCTCCAGGAAATGTGAGATGATTGTTGTAGTGAGTTCCCAGCAGCAGTGTGAGCTGATTGTGATATTGTGTTTCCAGCAGCAGTGTGAGCTAATTGTGGTTGTGGTCTCGCAGCAGCAGTGTGTGCTGATTGCGGTAGTGGGTTCCGAGCAGCAGTGTGAAATGATTGTGATACTGTGTTCCCAACAGCAGTGTGATCTGATTGTGGCTGTTGCTTCCCTGCAGCAGAGTGAGATCATTGTGGTTGTGGTGTCCCAGCAGTAATGTGTGCTGATTGTGGTACTGTATTCCCAGCAGCAGTATGAGTTGATTGTGGTTGTGGTTTCCCAGCAGCAGTGTGAGTTGATTGTAGTTGTGTTTTCCCAGCAGCAATGAGAGCTGATTGTGGTAGTGGGTTCCCAGTTGCAGTGTGAGCAGATTGTGGTTGTGGTTTCCCAAGCAGCAGTTTGTGCTGATGGTGGTAGTGGCTTCCGAGCAGCACTGTGAGCTGATTGTGTTAGTGGATTCCCAGCAGCAATGTGAGCTGATTGTGGTTGTGGTTTCCCAGCAGCAGTGTGAGCTGATTGTGGTTGTGGTTTCCCAGCAGCAGTGTGAGCTTATTGTGGTAGTGGGTTCCCGACAGTGTGAGATGATTGTGGTGCTGAGTTCCCAGCAGCGGTGTGAGCTGCTTGTGGTTGTAGCTTTCCAGCAGCAGTGTGAGCTGATTGTGGTTGTGGATTCCCAGCAGCAATGTGAGCTGATTGTGGTTGTGGTTTCCCAAGCAGCAGTGTGAGCTGATTGTGGTTGTGGTTTCCCAGCAGCAGTGTGAGCTTATTCTGGTAGTGGGTTCCCGACAGTGTGAGATGATTGTGGTGCTGAGTTCCCAGCAGCAGAGTGAGCTGCTTGTGGTAGTGGGATCCCAACAGCAGTGTGAGCTGATTGTGATAGTGGGTTCCCAGCAACAGTGTGAGCTGATTATGGTTCTGGTTTCCCAGCAGCAGTGTGAGCTGATGCTGATCGCGGATTCCCAGCAGCAGTGTAAGCTTATTGTGGTAGTGGGTTCCCGACAGTGTGAGATGATTGTAGTGGTGAGTTCCCAGCAGCAGTGTGAGCTGCTTGTGGTAGTGGGATCCCAACAGCAGTGTGAGCTGATCGTGGTTGTAGTTTTACAGCAGCAGTGTGAGCGGATTGTGATAGGGGGTTCCCAGCAACAGTGTGAGCTAATTTTCGATGTGGTGTCTCAGCAGCAGTGTGAGCTGATTGTGATTGTGGTTTCCCAGGAGCAGTGTGAGCTGCTTGTGGTAGTGGGATCCCAACAGTAGTGTGAGCTGATTATGGTTGTCGGTTCCCAGAAGCAGTGTGAGCTGATTGTGGGAGTGGGTTCCCAGCAGCAGTGTGAGCTGATTGTGGTTGTGGTTTCCTAGCAGCAGTGTAAGCAGATTGTGGTTATGGTTTCCCAACAGCAGTGTGAGCTGTTTGCGATAGTGGTTTCCCAGCAGCAGTGTGTGCTGATTGTGGTACTGTGTTCCCAGCAGCAGTATGAGTTGATTGTGGTTGTGGTTTCCCAGCAGCAGTGTGAGTTGATTGTGGTTGTGTTTTCCCAGCAGCAGTGAGAGCTGATTGTGGTAGTGGGTTCCCATCAAAAGTGTAAGCTGATTGTGGTTGTGGTTTTCCAGCAGCAGTGTGAGCTGATTGTGATAGTGTGTTCCCAGCAGCAGTGTGAGCTGATTGTGATCGTGGATTCCAAGCAGCAGTGTGAGCTGATTGTGGTAGTGGGTTCCCAAAAGTGTGACATGATTGTGGTGGTGATTTCCCAGAAGCAGTGTGAGCTGCTTGTGGTAGTGGGATCCCAACAGCAGTGTGAGCTGATTGTGGTTGTAGTTTTCCAGCAGCAGTGTGAGCTGATTGTGATAGTGTGTTCCCAGCAGCAGTGTGAGCTAATAGTGATAGTGGGTTCCAAGCAGCAGTGTGAGCTGATTTTGGTTGTGGTGTCTCAGCAGCAGTGTGAGCTGATTGTGCTAGTGTGTTCCCAGAAGCAGTGTGAGCTGATTGTGGTAGTGGGTTCCCAGAAGCAGTGTGAGCTGATTGTGGTTGTGGTTTCCCAGCAGCAGTGTGAGCAGATTGTGCTTGTGGTTTCCCAGCAGCAGTGTGAGCTGATTGTGATAGGGTGTTCCCAGCAGCAGTGTGAGCTGATTGTGGTTGTGGTTTCCTAGCAGCAGTGTGAGCTGATCATGATAGGGAGTTCCAGGCAGCAGTGTGTGCTGATTGTGGCACTGTGTTCCCAGCAACAGTATGAGCTGATTGTGGTTGTGGTTTCCCAGCGGCAGTGTGAGCTTATTGTGATTGTGGTTTCCCAGCAGCAGTGTGAGCTGGTTGTGATACTGTGTTCCCAGCAGCAGTGTGAGCTGTTGTGGTTGTGGGTTCCCAGCAGCATTGTGAGCTGATTGTGGTTGTGGTTTCCCAGCAGCAGTGTGAACTGATTGTGATCGTGGATTCCCAGCAGCAGTGTGAGCTGATTGTGATCGTGGATTCCCAGCAGCAGTGTGAGCTAATTGTCGTAGTGGGTTCCCGAGAGTGTGAGATGATTGTGGTGGTGAGTTCCCAGCAGCAGTGTGAGCTGATTGTGGTAGTGGATTCCCAGAAGCCGTGTGAGCTGATTGAGGGAGTGGGTTCCCAGCAGCAGTGTGAGCTGATTGTGCTTGTGTTTTCCCAGCAGCAGTGTGTGCTGATTATGATAGGGTGTTCCCAGCAGCAGTGTGAGCTGCATGTGGTTGTTGTTTCCTAGCAGCAGTGTGAGCAGATTGTGGTTGTGGTTTCCCAACAGCAGTGTGAGCTATTTGTGATAGTGAGTTCCAGGCAGCAGTGTGTGCTGATTGTGGTTGTGGGTTCCCTGCAGCATTCTGAGCTGATTGTGGTGGTGGTTTCCCAGCAGCAGTGTGAGATATTGTGATATTGTGCTCCAGCAACAGTGTGAGCTGATTGTGGTTGTGGTTTCCCAGCAGCAGTGTGAACTGTTTGTGATAGTGAGTTCCCAGCAGCAGTGTGAGCTGATTGTGATAATGGATTCAAAGTAGCAGTGTGAACTGATTGATGTAGTGGGCTCCAGGCAGTGTGAGATGATTGTTGTAGTGAGTTCCCAGCAGCAGTGTGAGCTGATTGTGATATTGTGTTTCCAGCAGCAGTGTGAGCTAATTGTGGTTGTGGTTTCACAGCAGCATTGTGTGCTGATTGTGGTAGTGGCTTCCGAGCAGCAGTGTGAAGTGATTGTGATACTGTATTCCCAGCAGCGGTGTGATCTGATTGTGGTTGTTGTTTCGCAGCAGCAGTGTGAGCTCCTTGTGGTTGTGGTGTCCCAGCAGCGGTGTGAGCTGATTGTGGTTGTGGGTTCCCAGCAGCAGTGTGAGCTAATTGTGGTTGTGGTTTCGCGGCAGCAGTTTGTGCTGATTGTGGTAGTGGCTTCCGAGCAGCAGTGTGAGCTGATTGTGGTAGTGTGTTCCAGCTGCGGTGTGATCTGATTGTGGTTGTGGGTTCCCAGCAGCAGTGTGAGCTGACTGTGGTTTTGGTTTCCCAGCAGCAGTGTGAGCTGATTGTGATCATGGATTCCCAGCAGCAGTGTGAGCTGATTGTGATCGTGGATTCCCAGCAACTGTGTGAGTTGATTGTGGTCGTGTTTTCCCAGCAGCAGTGTGAGTTGATTGTGATTGTGGTTTCCCAGCAGCAGTGTGAGCTGATTGTGTTAGTGGATTCCCAGCAGCAATGTGAGCTGATTGTGTTTGTGGTTTCCCAGCAGCAGTGTGATCTGCTTGTGGTAGTGGGATCCCAACAGCAGTGTGAGCTGATTGTGATAGTGGTTTCCCAGCAGCAGTGTAAGCTTATTGTGGTAGTGGGTTCCCGACAGTGTGAGATGATTGTGGTGGTGAGTTCCCAGCAGCAGTGTGAGCTGCTTGTGGTAATGGGATCCCAACAGCAGTGTGAGCTGATCGTGGTTGTAGTTTTACAGCAGCAGTGTGAGCGGATTGTGATAGGGGGTTCCCAGCAACAGTGTGAGCTAATTTTCGATGTGGTGTCTCAGCAGCAGTGTGAGCTGATTGTGATTGTGGTTTCCCAGGAGCAGTGTGAGCTGCTTGTGGTAGTGGGATCCCAACAGCAGTGTGAGCTGATTGTGGTTGTCGGTTCCCAGAAGCAGTGTGAGCTGATTGTGGGAGTGGGTTCCCAGCAGCAGTGTGAGCTGATTGTGGTTGTGGTTTCCTAGCAGCAGTGTAAGCAGATTGTGGTTATGGTTTCCCAACAGCAGTGTGAGCTGTTTGCGATAGTGAGTTCCCAGCAGCAGTGTGTGCTGATTGTGGTACTGTGTTCCCAGCAGCAGTATGAGTTGATTGTGGTTGTGGTTTCCCAGCAGCAGTGTGAGTTGATTGTGGTTGTGTTTTCCCAGCAGCAGTGAGAGCTGATTGTGGTAGTGGGTTCCCATCAAAAGTGTGAGCTGATTGAGGATGTGGTTTTCCAGCAGCAGTGTGAGCTGATTGTGATAGTGGGTTCCAAGCAGCAGTGTGAGCTGATTTTGGTTGTGGTGTCTCAGCAGCACTGTGAGCTGATTGTGCCAGTGGGTTCCCAGAAGCAGTGTGAGCTGATTGTGGTTGTGGTTTCCCAGCAGCAGTGTGAGCAGATTGTGATCGTGGATTCCCAGCAGCAGTGTGAGCTTATTGTGGTAGCGGGTTCCCGACAGCGTGAGATGATTGTGGTAGTGAGTGCCCAGCAGCAGTGTGAGCTGCTTGTGGTTGTAGTTTTCCAGCAGGTGTGTGAGCTGAGTGTGATAGCTGGTTCCCAGCAACAGTGTGAACTGATTTTCGTTGTGGTGTCTCAGCAGCAGTGTGAGCTGATTGTGATTGTGATTTCCCAGCAGCGGTGTGAGCTGATTGTGATTGTGGTTTCCCAGCAGCAGTGTGAGATGATTGTGGTTCTGGTTTCTCAGCAGCAGTGTGAGCTGATTGTGGTTGTGGTTTCCCAGCAGCAGTGTGAGCTGATTGTGATCGTGGATTCCCAGCAGCAGTGTGAGCTAATTGTCGTAGTGGGTTCCCGAGAGTGTGAGATGATTGTGGTGGTGAGTTCCCAGCAGCAGTGTGAGCTGCTTGTGGTTGTAGTTTTCCAGCAGCAGTGTGAGCTCATTGTGATAGTGGGTTCCCAGCAGCAGTGTGAGCTGATTGTGGTTGTGGTTTCCCAGCAGCAGTGTGAGCTGATTGTGGTTGTGGTTTTGCAGCAGCAATGTGAACTCATTGTGATAGTGGGTTCCCATCGGCAGTGTGAGCTGATTTTGGTTGTGGTGTCTCAGCAGCAGTGTGAGCTGATTGTGGTAGTGGGTTCCCAGAAGCAGTGTGAGATAACTGTGGTAGTGGTTTCCCAGCAGTAGTGTGAGCTGATTGTGGTTGTGGTTTCCCAGCAGCAGTGTGAGCTGATTGTGATATTGTGATCCCAGCAACAGTGTGAGCTGATTATGTTTGTGGTTTCCCAGCAGCAGTGTGAGCTGATTGTGATATTGTGATCCCAGCAACATCGTGAGCTGATTGTGGTTGTGGTTTCCCAGCAGCAGTGTGAGCTGTTTGTGATAGTGAGTTCCCAGCAGCAGTGTGAGCTGATTGTGATTGTGGTTTCACAGCAGCAGTGTGAGCTGATTGTGATAGTGAGATCCAAGCAACAGTGTGAGCTAATTGTGGTTGTGGTTTCCCAGCAGCAGTGTGTGCTGATTGTGATACTGTGTTCCCAGCAGCGGTGTGATCTGATTGTGGTTGTGGGTTCCCAGCAGCAGTATGAGCTGATTGTGGTTGTGGTTTCCCAGCAGCAGTGTGAGCTGATTGTTTAGAGGGTTCCCGGCAGTGTGAGTTGAATGTGGTGGTGAGTTCACAGCAGCAGTGTGAGCTGCTTGTGGTAGTGGGTTACCAGCAGCGGTGTGAGCTGATTGTGGTTGTGGGTTCCCAGCAGCAGTGTGAGCTGATTGTGGTTGTGGTTTCCCAGCAGCAGTGTGAGCTGATTGTGGGAGTGGATTCCCAGCAGCAATGTGAGCTGCTTGTGGTAGTGGGAACCCAGCAGCTGTCTGAGCTGATTGTGGTTGTGGTTTCCCAGCAGCAGTGTGAGCTGATTGTGATCGTGGGTTCCCAGCAGCAGTGTGAGCTTATTGTGTTAGTGGGTTACCGACAGTGTGAGCTGATTGTGGTGGTGAGTTCCCAGCAGCAGTGTGAGCTGCTTGTGGTAGTGTGATCCCAACAGCAGTGTGAGCTGATTGTGGTGGTAGTTTTCCATCAGCAGTGTGAGCTGATTGTGATAGTGGTTTCCCAGCAACAGTGTGAGCTGATTGTGGATGTGGTTTCCCAGCAGCAGTGTGTGCTGATTGTGTTCGTGGATTCCCAGCAGCAGTGTGAGCTTATTGTGGTAGCGGGTTCCCGACAGCGTGAGATGATTGTGGTGGTGAGTTCCCTGCAGCAGTGTGAGCTGCTTGTGGTTGTAGTTTTCCAGCAGGTGTGTGAGCTGAGTGTGATAGCTGGTTCCCAGCAACAGTGTGAACTGATTTTCGTTGTGGTGTCTCAGCAGCAGTGTGAGCTGAGTGTGATTGTGGTTTCCCAGCAGCAGTGTGAGATGATTGTGGTTCTGGTTTCTCAGCAGCAGTGTGAGATGATTGTGGTTGTGGTTTCCCAGCAGCAGTGTGAGCTGATTGTGATTGTGGTTTCCCAGCAGCAGTGTGAGATGATTGTGGTTCTGGTTTCTCAGCAGCAGTGTGAGATGATTGTGGTTGTGGTTTCCCAGCAGCAGTGTGAGCTGATTGTGATCGTGGATTCCCAGCAGCAGTGTGAGCTGATTGTCCTAGTGGGTTCCCGACAGTGTGAGATGATTGTGGTGGTGAGTTCCCAGCAGCAGTGTGAGCTGCTTGTGGTTGTAGTTTTCCAGCAGCAGTGTGAGCTCATTGTGATAGTGGGTTCCCAGCAGCAGTGTGAGCTGATTGTGGTTGTGGTTTCCCAGCAGCAGTGTGAGGTAGTTGTGGTTGTGTTTTCCCAGCAGCAGTGTGAGCTGATATTCGTTGTGGTGTCTCAGTAGCAGTGTGAGCTGATTGTGATTGTGGTTTCCCAGGAGCAGTGTGAGCTGATTGTGGTAGTGGAATCCGAACAGCAGTGTGAGCTGAATGTGATTGTGGTTTCCCAGAAGCAGTGTGAGCTGATTGTGGGAGTGGGTTCCCTGCAGGAGTGTGAGCTGATTGTGGTAGTGGTTACCTAACAAAAGTGTTTGTTGATTCTGGTTGTGGTTTACCAGCAGCAGTGTGAGCGGATTGTGATACTGTGTTCCCAGCAGCAGTGTCAGCTGATTGTGGTTGTAGTTTTCCAGCAGATGTGTGAGCTGATTGTGATAGTGGGTTCCCAGCAGCAGTGTGAGCTGATTTTGGTTGTGGTGTCTCAGCAGCAGTGTGAGCTGATTGTGGTAGTGGGTTCCCAGAAGCCGTGTGAGCTGATTGAGGGAGTGGGTTCCCAGCAGCAGTGTGAGCTGATTGTGCTTGTGTTTTCCCAGCAGCAGTGTGAGCTGATTGTGCTTGTGTTTTCCCAGCAGCAGTGTGAGCTGATTTTGGTTGTGGTGTCTCAGCAGCAGTGTGAGCTGATTGTGGTAGTGGGTTCCCAGAAGCCGTGTGAGCTGATTGAGGGAGTGGGTTCCCAGCAGCAGTGTGAGCTGATTGTGCTTGTGTTTTCCCAGCAGCAGTGTGAGCTGATTATGATAGGGTGTTCCCAGCAGCAGTGTGAACTGCATGTGGTTGTTGTTTCCTAGGAGCAGTGTCAGCAGATTGTGGTTGTGGTTTCCCAACAGCAGCGTGAGCTATTTGTGATAGTGAGTTCCAGGCAGCAGTGTGTGCTGATTGTAGTTGTGGGTTCCCTGCAGCATTCTGAGCTAATTGTGGTGGTGGTTTCCCAGCAGCAGTGTGAGATATTGTGATATTGTGCTCCAGCAACAGTGTGAGCTGATTGTGGTTGTGGTTTCCCAGCAGCAGTGTGAACTGTTTGTGATAGTGAGTTCCCAGCAGCAGTGTGAGCTGATTGTGATAATGGATTCAAAGTAGCAGTGTGAACTGATTGATGTAGTGGGCTCCAGGCAGTGTGAGATGATTGTTGTAGTGAGTTCCCAGCAGCAGTGTGAGCTGATTGTGATATTGTGTTTCCAGCAGCAGTGTGAGCTAATTGTGGTTGTGGTTTCGCAGCAGCATTGTGTGCTGATTGTGGTAGTGGCTTCCGAGCAGCAGTGTGAAGTGATTGTGATACTGTATTCCCAGCAGCGGTGTGATCTGATTGTGGCTGTTGTTTCGCAGCAGCAGTGCGAGCTCATTGTGGTTGTGGTGTCCCAGCAGCAGTGTGAGCTGATTGTGGTTGTGGGTTCCCAGCAGCAGTGTGAGCTAATTGGGGTTGTGGTTTCGCGGCAGCAGTTTGTGCTGATTGTGGTAGTGGCTTCCGAGCAGCAGTGTGAGCTGATTGTGGTACTGGTTTCCCAGCAGCAGTGTGAACTGATTGTGGCTGTTGTTTCGCAGCAGCAGTGCGAGCTCATTGTGGTTGTGGTGTCCCAGCAGCAGTGTGAGCTGATTGTGGTTGTGGGTTCCCAGCAGCAGTGTGAGCTAATTGTGGTTGTGGTTTCGCGGCAGCAGTTTGTGCTGATTGTGGTAGTGGCTTCCGAGCAGCAGTGTGAGCTGTTTGTGGTACTGGTTTCCCAGCAGCAGTGTGAACTGATTGTGGTACGGAGTTCCCACCAGCAGTTTGAGCTGATTGTGATAGTGGGTTCCCAGCAGCAGTGTGCGCTGATTGTGGTAGTGGTTTCTCAGCAGCAGTGTGAGCTGATAGTGGTAGTGAGTTCCCAGCAGCAGTGTGAGCTGATTGTGGTTGTGGTTTCCCAGCAGCAGTGTGAGCTGATTGTGATAGGGTGTTCCCAGCAGCAGTGTGAGCTTATTGTGGTTGTGGTTTCCTAGCAGCAGTGTGAGCAGGTTGTGGTTATGGTTTCCCAACAGCAGTGTGAGCTGTTTGCGATAGTGAGTTCCCAGCAGCAGTGTGTGGTGATTGTGGTTGTGTTTTCCAGCAGCAGTGTGAGCTGATTGTGGTAGTGGTTACCTAACAAAAGTGTTTGCTGATTCTGGTTGTGGTTTACCAGCAGCAGTGTGAGCTGATTGTGATACTGTGTTCCCAGCAGCAGTGTCAGCTGATTGTGGTTGTAGTTTTCCAGCAGATGTGTGAGCTGATTGTGATAGTGGGTTCCCAGCAGCAGTGTGAGCTGATTTTGGTTGTGGTGTCTCAGCAGCAGTGTGAGCTGATTGTGGTAGTGAGTTCCCAGAAGCCGTGTGAGCTGATTGAGGGAGTGGGTTCCCAGCAGCAGTGTGAGCTGATTGTGCTTGTGTTTTCCCAGCAGCAGTGTGAGCTGATTGTGCTTGTGTTTTCCCAGCAGCAGTGTGAGCTGATTTTGGTTGTGGTGTCTCAGCAGCAGTGTGAGCTGATTGTGGTAGTGGGTTCCCAGAAGCCGTGTGAGCTGATTGAGGGAATGGGTTCCCAGCAGCAGTGTGAGCTGATTGTGCTTGTGTTTTCCCAGCAGCAGTGTGTGCTGATTATGATAGGGTGTTCCCAGCAGCAGTGTGAGCTGCATGTGGTTGTTGTTTCCTAGCAGCAGTGTGAGCAGATTGTGGTTGTGGTTTCCCAACAGCAGTGTGAGCTATTTGTGATAGTGAGTTCCAGGCAGCAGTGTGTGCTGATTGTGGTTGTGGGTTCCCTGCAGCATTCTGAGCTGATTGTGGTGGTGGTTTCCCAGCAGCAGTGTGAGATATTGTGATATTGTGCTCCAGCAACGGTGTGAGCTGATTGTGGTTGTGGTTTCCCAGCAGCAGTGTGAACTGTTTGTGATAGTGAGTTCCCAGCAGCAGTGTGAGCTGATTGTGATAATGGATTCAAAGTAGCAGTGTGAACTGATTGATGTAGTGGGCTCCAGGCAGTGTGAGATGATTGTTGTAGTGAGTTCCCAGCAGCAGTGTGAGCTGATTGTGATATTGTGTTTCCAGCAGCAGTGTGAGCTAATTGTGGTTGTGGTTTCGCAGCAGCATTGTGTGCTGATTGTGGTAGTGGCTTCCGAGCAGCAGTGTGAAGTGATTGTGATACTGTATTCCCAGCAGCGGTGTGATCTGATTGTGGTTGTTGTTTCGCAGCAGCAGTGTGAGCTCATTGTGGTTGTGGTGTCCCAGCAGCGGTGTGAGCTGATTGTGGTTGTGGGTTCCCAGCAGCAGTGTGAGCTAATTGTGGTTGTGGTTTCGCGGCAGCAATTTGTGCTGATTGTGGTAGTGGCTTCCGAGCAGCAGTGTGAGCTGATTGTGGTAGTGTGTTCCAGCTGCGGTGTGATCTGATTGTGGTTGTGGGTTCCCAGCAGCAGTGTGAGCTGACTGTGGTTTTGGTTTCCCAGCAGCAGTGTGAGCTGATTGTGATCATGGATTCCCAGCAGCAGTGTGAGCTGATTGTGATCGTGGATTCCCAGCAGCTGTGTGAGCTGATTGTGATTTGTGGTTTCCCAGCAGCAGTGTGAGCTAATTGTGGTTGTGGTTTCCCAGCAGCAGTATGAGCTACTTGTGGTAGTGGGTTCCCAGCAGCAGTGTGAGCTGATTGTGGTTTTGGTTTCAAAGTAGCAGTGTGAGCTGATTGTGGTTGCGGTTTACCAGCAGCAGTGTGAACTGATTGTGGTTGTGGTTTCCCAGCAGTGTTATGAGCTGATTGTGATAGTGAGTTCCCAGCAGCTGTGTGTGCTGATTGTGGCAGTGGGTTCCCAGCAGCAGTGTGAGCTGCTTGTGGCAGTGGGATCCCAGCAGCAGTGTGAGCTGCTTGTGGTAGTGGGATCCCAGCAGCAGCGTGAGCTGATTGTGAACTTGCCTACCCAGCAGCAGTGAGAGCTGATTGTGATAGTGAAATCCAGTAAGCAGTGTGAGCTGATCGTGATAGTGGATTCACAGTAGCAGTGTGAGCCTATTGTGGTAGTGGGTTCCCAGCTGCAGTGTGAGCTGATTGTGGTAGTGAGTTCCCAGCAGCAGTGTGAGCTGCTTGTTGTAGCGGGTTCCCAGCAGCAGCGTGAGCTGATTGTGAACTTGGCTTCCCAGCAGCAGTGAGAGCTGATTGTGATAGTGAGTTCCAGTAAGCAGTGTGAGCTGATTGTGATAGTGGATTCCGAGTAGCAGTGTGAGCTGACTGTGGTAGTGGGTTCCCAGCAGCAGTGTGAGCTGCTTGTGTCAGTGAGTTCCCAAATGCAGTGTGAGCTGATATTGGTTGTGGTGTCTCAGCAGCAGTGTTAGCTGATTGTGGTAGTGGGTTCCCAGCAGCAGTGTAGCAGATTTTGGTTGTGGTTTCTCAGCATCAGTGTGAGATGCTTCTGGCAGTGGGTTCCCAGCAGCAGTGTGAGCTGATTATAGATGTGGTTTTCCAGCAGCATTGTGAGTTGATTGTGGTACTGAGTCCCCAATGGCAGTGAGAGCTGCTTGTGAAAGTGGATTCCCAACAGCAGTATGAGCTGATTTTGACGGTGGTGTCTCAGAAGCATTGTGAGCTGATTGTGACAGTGGTTTCCCAACAGCAGTGTGAGCTGATTGTGATAGTCGGTTCCCAACAGCAGTATGAGCTGATTTTGGCTGTGGTGTCTCAGAAGCATTGTGAACTGATTGTGGCAGTTGGTTCCCAAAAGCTGTGTGAGCTGATTGTGGTAGTGCGTTCCCACCAGTAGTGTGAGCTGATTGTGGTTGTGGTTTCCCAGCAGCAGCGTGAGCTGATTGTGGTTGTGGTTTCTCGGCAGCAGTGTGAGCTGATTGTGGTAGTGAGTTTCCAGCAGCAGTGTGAGCTGATTGTGGTAGTGAATTCTCAGAAGCAGTGTGAGCTGATTGTGGTAGTTAGTTCCTGACAGCAGTGTGAGCTGATTGTGATCCTGGATTCCCAGCAACAGTGTGAGCTGATTGTGGATGTGGTTTCCCAGCAGCAGTGTGAGCTGATTGTGGTTGTGGTTTCCCAGCAGCAGTGTGAACTGATTGTGGTTGTGGTTTCCCAGCAGCAGTGTGAGCTGATTGTGGTTGTGGTTTCCCAGCAGCAGTGTGAACTGATTGTGGTTGTGGTTTCCCAGCAGCAGTGTGTCCTGATTATAATCCTGGATTCCCAGCATCAGTGTGAGCTGATTGTGGGAGTGATTTTCCAGCAGCAGTGTGTGCTGATTGTGGTAGTGAGTTCCCAATAGCAACGTCAGCTTGTTGTGGTAGTGGGTTCCCAGCAACAGAGTGAGCTGATTGTGGTTGTGGTTTCCCAGCAGCAGTGTGAGCTGATTGTGATTGTGGTTTCCCAGCTGCAGTGTGAGCTGATTGTGGTACTGAGTTCCCAACAGCAGTGTGAGCTACTTGTGATAGTGGATTCCCTGCAGCAGTGTGATCTGATGGTGGTAGTGAGTTTCCAGCAGCACTGTGAGCTGATTATGATAGTGAATTCCCAGAAGCAGTGTGAGCTGATTGTGGTAGTTAGTTCCCAGCAGCAGTGTAAGCTGATTGTGATAGTGGATTCCAAGTAACAGAGTGAGCTGATTGGGGTAGTGGTTTCCCAGCAGCAGTGTGAACTGCTTGTGGCAGTGGGTTCCCAGCAGCAGTATGAGTTGCTTGTGGTAGTGAGTTCCCAGCAGCACTGTGAGCTGATTGTGGTAGTGGGTTTCCAGCAGCAGTGTGAGCTGACTGTAGTTGTGGTTTCCCTGCAGCAGTGTGAGCTGATGGTAGTAGTGGGTTCCCAGAAGCAGTGTGAGCTGATTGTGGTAGTGAGTTCCCAGCAGCAGTGTGAGCTGGTTGTGATAGTGAGTTCCCAGCAGCAGTGTGATCTGATTGTGGTAGTGGATTCCCAGTAGCATTGTGTGCTGATTGTAGTAGTGGGTTCCCAGAAGCAGTGTGAGCTGATTGTGGTAGTGAGTTCCCAGCAGCAGTGTGAGCTGGTTGTGATAGTGAGTTCCCAGCAGCAGTGTGATCTGATTGTGGTAGTGGATTCCCAGTAGCATTGTGTGCTGATTGTAGTAGTGGTTTCCCAGCAGCAATGGGTGCTGATTGTGGTAGTGGGTTCCAAGCAGCAGTGTGAGATGATTGTGGTAGTGAGTTCCCAGTAGCAACATCAGCTTGTTGTGGTAGCAGGTTCCCAGCAGCAGTGTGAGCTGATTGTGATAGTGAGATCCAAACACCAGTCTGAACTGATTGTGGTTGTGGTTTCCCAGCATCATTATGAGCTGATTGTGATAGTGAGTTCCAAGCAGCAGTGTGAGCTGATTGTGGTAGTGGGTTCCCAGAAGCAGTGTGAGCTGATTGTGGTAGTGGGTTCCCAGAAGCAGTGTGAGCTGATTGTGGTAGTGGTTTCCCAACAGCAGTGTGAGCTGATTGTGGTTGCGGTTTCCCAGCAGCAGTGTGAACTGCTTGTGGTAGTGGGTTCCCAGCAGCAGCGTGAGCTAATTGTGAACTTGGGTTCCCAGCAGCAGTGAGAGCTGATTGTGATAGTGAGTTCCAGTACGCAGTGTGAGCTGATTGTAATAGTGGATTCCCAGTAGCAGTGTGAGCTGATTGTGGTAGTGTGTTCCCAGCAGCAGTGTGAGCTGCTTGTGTCAGTGGGTTCCCAAAAGCAGTGTGAGCTGATATTGGTTGTGGTGTCTCAGCAGCAGTGTGAGCTGATTGTGGTAGTGGGTTCCCAGAAGCAGTGTGAGATGATTATGGTAGTGGGTTCCCAGCAACAGTGTGAGCTGATTGTGGTTGTGGTTTTCCAGCAGCAGTGTGAGCTGATTGTGATTGTGGTTTCCCAGCTGCACTTTGAGCTGACTGTGGTACTGAGTTCCCAACAGCAGTGTGAGCTGCTTGTGATAGTGGATTCCCAGCAGCAGTGTGATCTGATGGTGGTAGTGAGTTTCGAGCAGCAGTGTGAGCTGATTGTGGTTGTGGTTTCCCAGCAGCAGTGTGAGCTGATTTTGGTTGTGGTTTCCCAGCAGTAGTGTGAGCTGATTGCGATGTTGGATTCCCATCAGCAGTGTGAGCTGATTGTGGTAGTGGGTTCCCAGCAGCAGTGTGAGCTGATTGTGATAGTGAGTTCCCAGCAGCAGTGTGATCTGATTGTGATAGTGGATTCCCAGTAGCAGTGTGTGCTGATTGTGGTAGTGGGTTCCCAGCAGCAGTGTGAGCTGCTTGTGATTGTGGTTTCCCAGCAGCAGAGTGAGATGTTTGTGATCTTGGATTCCCAGCAGCAGTGTGTGCTGAATGTGGTAGTGGGTTCCCGGCAGTGTGAGATGACTGTGGTAGTGAGTTCCCAGTAGCAATGTCAGCTTGTTGTGGTAGTGGGTTCCCAGCAACAGAGTGAGCTGATTGTGGTTGTGGTTTTCCAGCAGCAGTGTGATCTGATTGTGGTTGTGGTTTCCCAGCAGCAGTGTGAGCTGATTGTGATTGTGGTTTACCAGCAGAAGTGTGAGCTGATTGTGGTTGTTGTTTCCCAGCAGCAGTGTGAGCTGTTTGTGGTACTGGTTTCCCAGCAGCAGTGTGAACTGATTGTGGTACGGAGTTCCCAACAGCAGTTTGAGCTGATTGTGATTGTGGTTTCCCAGCAGCAGTGTGAGCTGATTGTGGTTGTGGTTTCCCCGCAGCCTTGTAAGCTGATTTTGGTTGTGGTTTCCCAGCAGCAGTGTGAGCTGATTGTGATAGTGGATTCCCAGAAGCAGTGTGAGCTGATTGTGGTAGTTAGTTCCAGGCAGCAGTCTGAGCTGTATGTGATCCTGGATTCCCAGCAGCAGTGTGAGCTGACTGTGATTGTGTTTTCCCAGTAGAAGTGTGAGCTGATTGTAATAGTGGGTTCCCAGTAAAAGTGTGATCTGTTTGTGGTAGTGGTTTCTCAGCAGCAGTGTGAACTGATTGTGGTACTGAGTTCCCAACAGCAGTTTGAGCGGATTGTGATAGTGGGTTCCCAGAAGCAGTGTGAGCTGATAGTGGTAGTGAGTTCCCAGCAGCAGTGTGAGCTGATTGTGATTGTGGTTTCCCCTCAGCAGTGTGAGCTGATTGTGGTAGCAGTTTCCCAGCAGCAGTGTGAGCTGATACTGGTATTGAGTTCCTGGCAACAGTGTGAGCAGATTGTGATAGTGGATTCCCAGAAGCAGTGTGAGCTGATTGTCGTAGTTAATTACGGGCAGCAGTGTGAACTGATTGTGATTCTGGATTCCCAGCAGCAGTGTGAGCTGATTGTGGTTGTGTTTTTCCAGCAGCCATGTGAGCAGATTGTGATAGTGGGTTCCCAGCAGCAGTGTGAGCTGATTGTGGTTGTTGTTTCCCAGCAGCAGTGTGTGCTGATTGTCGTTGTTTGTTCCCAGCAGCAGCGTGAGCTGATTGTGGTAGTGGGTTCCCAGCAGCATTGAGAGCTGATTGTGATAGTGATTTCCCAGCAGCAGTCTGAGCTGAGTGTGATAGTGGATTCCCAGTAGCAGTGTGAGCTGCTTGTGGCATTGGGTTCCCAGAAGCAATGTGAGCTGCTTTTGGTAGTGGGTTCCCAGCAGCAGCGTGAGCTGATTGTGGCTGTGGGTTTCCAGCAGTAGTGTGAGCTGATTGTGATAGTATGTTCCCAGCAGCAATGTAAGTTGAATGTGGTAGTTGGTTCCCAGCAGCATTGAGAGCTGATTGTGATAGTGAGTTCCCAGTAGCAGTGTGAGCTGATTGTAGCAGTCAGTTCTTAGCAGCAGTGTGAGCTGCTTGTGGTGCTGGATTCCCAGCAGCAGTGTGAGCTGGTTGTGGCTGTGATTTTCCAGCAGAAGTGGGGGCTGATTGTGATAGTGGGTTCCCAGCACCAGTTTGAGCTGATTTTGGTTGTGGTGTCTCAGCAGCAGTGTAGGCTGATTGTGGTCATGGGTTCCCAGAAGCAGTGTGAGCTGATAGTGGTAGTGAGTTCCCAGCATCAGTGTGAGCTGATTGTGGTTGTGGTTTCCCAGCAGCAGTGTGAGCTGATTGCGATTGTGGTTTCCCAGCAGCAGTGTGAGCTGATTGTTGCTGTGGTTTCCCAGCAGCAGTGTGAGCTGATTGTGATAGTGGGTTCCCAGCAGAAGTGTGAGCTGATTGTGGTTGTGGTTTCCCAGCAGCAGTGTGAGCGGTTTGTGGTAGTGGTTTCCAGCAGCAGTGTGAACTGATTGTGGTACGGAGTTCCCAATAGCAGTTTGCGCTGATTGTGATAGTGGGTTCCCAACAGCAGTGTGAGCTGATTGTGGTTGTGGTTTCCCAGCAGCAGTGTGAGCTGATTGTGGTAGTGGTTTCCCAGCAGCAGTTTGAGCTGATAGTGGTAGTGCGTTCCCAGAAGCAGTGTGAGCTGATTGTGGTTGTGGTTTCCCAGCAGCAGTGTGAGCTGATTGTGGTAGTGGTTTCTCAGCAGCAGTGTGAACTGATTGTGGTACTGAGTTCCCAACAGCAGTTTGAGCGGATTGTGATAGTGGGTTCCCAGAAGCAGTGTGAGCTGATAGTGGTATTGAGTTCCTGGCAACAGTGTGAGCAGATTGTGATAGTGGATTCCCAGAAGCAGTGTGAGCTGATTGTCGTAGTTAATTACGGGCAGCAGTGTGAACTGATTGTGATTCTGGATTCCCAGCAGCAGTGTGAGCTGATTGTGGTTGTGTTTTTCCAGCAGCCATGTGAGCAGATTGTGATAGTGGGTTCCCAGCAGCAGTGTGAGCTGATTGTGGTTGTTGTTTCCCAGCAGCAGTGTGTGCTGATTGTCGTTGTTTGTTCCCAGCAGCAGCGTGAGCTGATTGTGGTAGTGGGTTCCCAGCAGCATTGAGAGCTGATTGTGATAGTGATTTCCCAGCAGCAGTCTGAGCTGAGTGTGATAGTGGATTCCCAGTAGCAGTGTGAGCTGCTTGTGGCATTGGGTTCCCAGAAGCAATGTGAGCTGCTTTTGGTAGTGGGTTCCCAGCAGCAGCGTGAGCTGATTGTGGCTGTGGGTTTCCAGCAGTAGTGTGAGCTGATTGTGATAGTATGTTCCCAGCAGCAATGTAAGTTGAATGTGGTAGTTGGTTCCCAGCAGCATTGAGAGCTGATTGTGATAGTGAGTTCCCAGTAGCAGTGTGAGCTGATTGTAGCAGTCAGTTCTTAGCAGCAGTGTGAGCTGCTTGTGGTGCTGGATTCCCAGCAGCAGTGTGAGCTGGTTGTGGCTGTGATTTTCCAGCAGAAGTGGGGGCTGATTGTGATAGTGGGTTCCCAGCACCAGTTTGAGCTGATTTTGGTTGTGGTGTCTCAGCAGCAGTGTAGGCTGATTGTGGTCATGGGTTCCCAGAAGCAGTGTGAGCTGATAGTGGTAGTGAGTTCCCAGCATCAGTGTGAGCTGATTGTGGTTGTGGTTTCCCAGCAGCAGTGTGAGCTGATTGCGATTGTGGTTTCCCAGCAGCAGTGTGAGCTGATTGTTGCTGTGGTTTCCCAGCAGCAGTGTGAGCTGATTGTGATAGTGGGTTCCCAGCAGAAGTGTGAGCTGATTGTGGTTGTGGTTTCCCAGCAGCAGTGTGAGCGGTTTGTGGTAGTGGTTTCCAGCAGCAGTGTGAACTGATTGTGGTACGGAGTTCCCAATAGCAGTTTGCGCTGATTGTGATAGTGGGTTCCCAACAGCAGTGTGAGCTGATTGTGGTTGTGGTTTCCCAGCAGCAGTGTGAGCTGATTGTGGTAGTGGTTTCCCAGCAGCAGTTTGAGCTGATAGTGGTAGTGCGTTCCCAGAAGCAGTGTGAGCTGATTGTGGTTGTGGTTTCCCAGCAGCAGTGTGAGCTGATTGTGATTGTGGTTTCCCAGCAGCAGTGTGAGCTGATTGTGATTGTGGTTTCCCCGCAGCCTTGTGAACTGATTTTGGTTGTGGTTTCCCAGCAGCAGTGTGAGCTGATTGTGGTTGTGGTTTCCCCGCAGCCTTCTGAGCTGATTGTGGTTGTGGTTTCCCAGCAGCAGTGTGAGCTGATTGTGATAGTGGGTTCCCACCAGAAGTGTGAGCTGATTGTGGTTGTGGTTTCAAAGCAGCAGTGTGAACTGTTTGTGGTACGGAGTTCGCAACAGCAGTTTGAGCTGATTGTGATAGTGGGTTCCCAGCAGCAGCGTGAGCTGATTGTGGTTGTGGTTTCCCAGCGGCAGTGTGAGCTGATTGTGATAGTGGTTTCCCAGCAGCAGTGTGAGCTGATAGTGGTAGTGAGTTCCAAGCAGCAGTGTGAGCTGATTGTGGTTGTGGTTTCCCAGCAGCAGTGTGTGTTGATTGTGGTAGTGAGTTCCCAGCAGCAGTGTGAGCTGATTGTGGTTGTGGTTTCCCCGCAGCCTTGTGAGCTGATTTTGGTTGTGGTTTCCCAGCAGCAGTGTGAGCTGTATGTGATCCTGGATTCCCAGCAGCAGTGTGAGCTGATTGTGATTGTGTTTTCCCAGCAGCAGTGTGAGATGATTGTGGTTGTGGGTTATGAGCAACAGTGTGAGCTGATTGTGATAGTGGGTTCCCAGCAGCAGTGTGAGCTGGTTGTGATAGTGGGTTCCCAGGAGCAGTTTGAGCTGATTTTGGTTGTGGTGTCTCAGCAGCAGTGTAGGCTGATTGTGGTAGTGGGTTCCCAGAAGCAGTGTGAGCTGATAGTGGTAGTGAATTCCCAGCAGCAGTGTGAGCTGATTGTGGTTGTGGTTTCCCAGCAGCAGTGTGAGCTGATTGTGGTAGTGGTTTCCCAGCAGCAGTGTGATCTGCTTGTGGTAGTGGGATCCCAACAGCAGTGTGAGCTGATTGTGATAGTGGTTTCCCAGCAGCAGTGTAAGCTTATTGTGTTAGTGGGTTCCCGACAGTGTGAGATGATTGTGGTGGTGAGATCCCAGCAGCAGTGTGAGCTGCTTGTGGTAATGGGATCCCAACAGCAGTGTGAGCTGATCGTGGTTGTAGTTTTACAGCAGCAGTGTGAGCGGATTGTGATAGGGGGTTCCCAGCAACAGTGTGAGCTAATTTTCGATGTGGTGTCTCAGCAGCAGTGTGAGCTGATTGTGATTGTGGTTTCCCAGGAGCAGTGTGAGCTGCTTGTGGTAGTGGGATCCCAACAGCAGTGTGAGCTGATTGTGGTTGTCGGTTCCCAGAAGCAGTGTGAGCTGATTGTGGGAGTGGGTTCCCAGCAGCAGTGTGAGCTGATTGTGGTTGTGGTTTCCTAGCAGCAGTGTAAGCAGATTGTGGTTATGGTTTCCCAACAGCAGTGTGAGCTGTTTGCGATAATGAGTTCCCAGCAGCAGTGTGTGCTGATTGTGGTACTGTGTTCCCAGCAGCAGTATGAGTTGATTGTGGTTGTGGTTTCCCAGCAGCAGTGTGAGTTGATTGTGGTTGTGGTTTCCCAGCAGCAGTGTGAGCAGATTGTGCTTGTGGTTTCCCAGCAGCAGTGTGAGCTGATTGTGATAGGGTGTTCCCAGCAGCAGTGTGAGCTGATTGTGGTTGTGGTTTCCTAGCAGCAGTGTGAGCAGATTGTGGTTGTGGTTTCCCAACAGCAGTGTGAGCTGATCATGATAGTGAGTTCCAGGCAGCAGTGTGTGCTGATTGTGGCACTGTGTTCCCAGCAGCAGTATGAGCTGATTGTGGTTGTGGTTCCCCAGCAGCAGTGTGAGCTTATTGTGATTGTGGTTTCCCAGCAGCAGTGTAAACTGGTTGTGATAGGGTGTTCCCAGCAGCGGTGTGAGCTGTTATGGTTGTGGGTTCCCAGCAGCAGTGTGAGCTGATTGTGATTCTGGTTTCCCAGCAGCAGTGTGAGCTGGTTGTGATACTCTGTTCCAAGCAGCGGTGTGAGCTGATTGTGTTGGTGGGTTCCCAGCAGCAGTGTGAGCTGATTGTGGTTGTGGATTCCCAGCAGCAGTGTGAATTGATTGTGGTAATGGATTCCCAGCAGAGATGTGAGCTGATTCTTGTTGTGGTTTCCCAGCAGCAGTGTGAGCTGATTGTGGTTGTGGTTTCCCACCAGCAGTGTGAGCTGATTGTGGTAATGGATTCCTAGCAGCAATTTGAGCTGATTGTGGTTATGGTTTCCCAACAGCAGTGTGAGCTGTTTGCGATAGTGAGTTCCCAGCAGCAGTGTGTGGTGATTGTGGTTGTGTTTTCCCAGCAGCAGTGTGAGCTGCTTGTGGTTGTAGTTTTCCAGCAGCAGTGTGAGCTCATTGTGATAGTGGGTTCCCAGCAGCAGTGTGAGCTGATTGTGGTTGTGGTTTCCCAGCAGCAGTGTGAGGTAGTTGTGGTTATGTTTTCCCAGCAGCAGTGTGAGCTGATATTCGTTGTGGTGTCTCAGTAGCAGTGTGAGCTGATTGTGATTGTGGTTTCCCAGGAGCAGTGTGAGCTGATTGTGGGAGTGGGTTCCCTGCAGTAGTGTGAGCTGATTGTGGTTGTGGTTTCCCAGCAGCAGTGTGAGCTGATTGTGATAGGGTGTTCCCAGCAGCAGTGTGAGCTTATTGTGGTTGTGGTTTCCTAGCAGCAGTGTGAGCAGGTTGTGGTTATGGTTTCCCAAAAGCAGTGTGAGCTGTTTGCGATAGTGAGTTCCCAGCAGTAGTGTGTGGTGATTGTGGTTGTGTTTTCCCAGCAGCAGTGTGAGCTGATTGTGGTAGTGGTTACCTAACAAAAGTGTTTGCTGATTCTGGTTGTGGTTTCCCAGCAGCAGTGTGAGCTGATTGTGGTAGTGGGTTCCCATCAAAAGTGTGAGCTGATTGAGGTTGTGGTTTATCAGCAGCAGTGTGAGCTGATAGTGGTTGTAGTTTTCCAGCAGCAGTGTGAGCTGATTGTGATAGTGGGTTCCCAGCAGCAGTGTGAGCTGATTTTGGTTGTGGTGTCTCAGCAGCAGTGTGAGCTGATTGTGCTAGTGGGTTCCCAGAAGCAGTGTGAGCTGATTGTGGTTGTGGTTTACCAGCAGCAGTGTGAGCAGATTGTGCTTGTGGTTTCCCAGCAGCAGTGTGAGCTGATTGTGATAGGGTGTTCCCAGCAGCAGTGTGAGCTGATTGTGGTTATGGTTTCCTAGCAGCAGTGTGAGCAGATTGTGGTTGTGGTTTCCCAACAGCAGTGTGAGCTGATCATGATAGTGAGTTCCAGGCAGCAGTGTGTGCTGATTGTGGTTGTGGTTTCCCAGCAGCAGTGTGAGCTGATTGTGATAGTGAGTTCCCAGCAGAAGTGTGAGCTGTTTGTGGTACTGGTTTCTCAGCAGCAGTGTGAACTGATTGTGGTACTGAGTTCCCAACAGCAGTTTGAGCGGATTGTGATAGTGGGTTTCCAGAAGCAGTGCGAGCTGATAGTGGTAGTGAGTTCCCAGCAGCAGTATGAGCTGATTGTGGTTGTGGTTTCCCAGCAGCAGTTTGAGCTGATTGTGGTAGCGGTTTCCCAGCAGCAGTGTAGGCTGATTATGGTAGTGGGTTCCCAGAAGCAGTGTGAGCTGATAGTGGTAGTGAGTTCCCAGCAGCAGTGTGAGCTGATTGTGGTTGTGGTTTCCTAGCAGCAGTGTGAGCTGTTTGTGGTAGTGGTTTCTCAGCAGCAGTGTGAACTGATTGTGGTACTGATTTCCCAACAGCAGTTTGAGCGGATTGTGATAGTGGGTTCCCAGAAGCAGTGTGAGCTGATAGTGGTAGTGAGTTCCCAGCAGCAGTGTGAGCTGATTGTGATCCTGGATTCCCAGCAACAGTGTGAGCTGATTGTGGTTGTGGTTTCCCAGCAGCAGTGTGAGCTGATTGTGGTTGTGGTTTCCCAGCAGCAGTGTGAGCTGATTGTGGTAGTGGTTTCCCAGCAGCAGTGTGAGCTGATAGTGGTAGTGAGTTCCCAGCAGCAGTGTGAGCTGATTGTGATTGTGGTTTCCCAGCAGCAGTGTGAGCTGATTGTGGTTGTGGTTTCCCCGCAGCCTTGTGAGCTGATTTTGGTTGTGGTTTCCCAGCAGCATTGTGAGCTGATTGTGATAGTGGATTCCCAGAAGCAGTGTGAGCTGATTGTGGTAGTTAGTTCCGGTCAGCAGTTTGAGCTGTATGTGATCCTGGATTCCCAGCAGCAGTGTGAGCTGATTGTGATAGTGGGTTCCCAGCAAAAGTGTGAGCTGATTGAGGTTGTGGATTCCCAGCAGCAGTGTGAGCTGTTTGTGGTACTGAGTTCCCAACAGCAGTTTGAGCTGATTGTGGTAGTGGGTACCCAGCAACAGTGTGAGCTGATTGTGATTGTGGTTTCCCATCAGCAGTGTGAGTTAATTGTGGTCGCGGTTTCCCAGCAACAGTGTGAGCTGATACTGGTATTGAGTTCCCGGCAAAATTGTGAGCTGATTGTGATAGTGGATTCCCAGAAGCAGTGTGAGCTGATTGTCGTAGTTAATTCCGGGCAGCAGTGTGAACTGATTGTGATCCTGGATTCCCAGCAGCAGTCTGAGCTGATTGTGGTAGTGGGTTCCCAGCAGCAGTCTGGGCTGCTTGTGGCATTGGGTTCCCAGAAGCAGTTTGAGCTGCTTTAGGTAGTGGGTTCCCAGTAGCAGCGTGAGCTGATTGTGGCTGTAGGTTTCCAGCAGTAGTGTGAGCTGATTGTGATAGTGTGTTCCCAGCAGCAATGTGAGTTGAATATGGTAGTTGGTTCCCAGCAGCATTGAGAGCTGATTGTGATAGTGAGTTCCCAGTAGCAGTGTGAGCTGATGATGACAGTCGGTTCCCAGCAGCAGTGTGAGCTGCTTGTGGTACTGGATTCCCAGCAGCAGTGTGAGCTAATTGTGAACTTGGGTTCCCAGCAGCAGTGAGAGCTGATTGTGATAGTGAGTTCCAGTACGCAGTGTGAGCTGATTGTAATAGTGGATTCCCAGTAGCAGTGTGAGCTGATTGTGGTAGTGTGTTCCCAGCAGCAGTGTGAGCTGCTTGTGTCAGTGGGTTCCCAAAAGCAGTGTGAGCTGATATTGGTTGTGGTGTCTCAGCAGCAGTGTGAGCTGATTGTGGTAGTGGGTTCCCAGAAGCAGTGTGAGATGATTATGGTAGTGGGTTCCCAGCAACAGTGTGAGCTGATTGTGGTTGTGGTTTTCCAGCAGCAGTGTGAGCTGATTGTGATTGTGGTTTCCCAGCTGCACTTTGAGCTGACTGTGGTACTGAGTTCCCAACAGCAGTGTGAGCTGCTTGTGATAGTGGATTCCCAGCAGCAGTGTGATCTGATGGTGGTAGTGAGTTTCGAGCAGCAGTGTGAGCTGATTGTGGTTGTGGTTTCCCAGCAGCAGTGTGAGCTGATTTTGGTTGTGGTTTCCCAGCAGTAGTGTGAGCTGATTGCGATGTTGGATTCCCATCAGCAGTGTGAGCTGATTGTGGTAGTGGGTTCCCAGCAGCAGTGTGAGCTGATTGTGATAGTGAGTTCCCAGCAGCAGTGTGATCTGATTGTGATAGTGGATTCCCAGTAGCAGTGTGTGCTGATTGTGGTAGTGGGTTCCCAGCAGCAGTGTGAGCTGCTTGTGATTGTGGTTTCCCAGCAGCAGAGTGAGATGTTTGTGATCTTGGATTCCCAGCAGCAGTGTGTGCTGAATGTGGTAGTGGGTTCCCGGCAGTGTGAGATGACTGTGGTAGTGAGTTCCCAGTAGCAATGTCAGCTTGTTGTGGTAGTGGGTTCCCAGCAACAGAGTGAGCTGATTGTGGTTGTGGTTTTCCAGCAGCAGTGTGATCTGATTGTGGTTGTGGTTTCCCAGCAGCAGTGTGAGCTGATTGTGATTGTGGTTTACCAGCAGAAGTGTGAGCTGATTGTGGTTGTTGTTTCCCAGCAGCAGTGTGAGCTGTTTGTGGTACTGGTTTCCCAGCAGCAGTGTGAACTGATTGTGGTACGGAGTTCCCAACAGCAGTTTGAGCTGATTGTGATTGTGGTTTCCCAGCAGCAGTGTGAGCTGATTGTGGTTGTGGTTTCCCCGCAGCCTTGTAAGCTGATTTTGGTTGTGGTTTCCCAGCAGCAGTGTGAGCTGATTGTGATAGTGGATTCCCAGAAGCAGTGTGAGCTGATTGTGGTAGTTAGTTCCAGGCAGCAGTCTGAGCTGTATGTGATCCTGGATTCCCAGCAGCAGTGTGAGCTGACTGTGATTGTGTTTTCCCAGTAGAAGTGTGAGCTGATTGTAATAGTGGGTTCCCAGTAAAAGTGTGATCTGTTTGTGGTAGTGGTTTCTCAGCAGCAGTGTGAACTGATTGTGGTACTGAGTTCCCAACAGCAGTTTGAGCGGATTGTGATAGTGGGTTCCCAGAAGCAGTGTGAGCTGATAGTGGTAGTGAGTTCCCAGCAGCAGTGTGAGCTGATTGTGATTGTGGTTTCCCCTCAGCAGTGTGAGCTGATTGTGGTAGCAGTTTCCCAGCAGCAGTGTGAGCTGATACTGGTATTGAGTTCCTGGCAACAGTGTGAGCAGATTGTGATAGTGGATTCCCAGAAGCAGTGTGAGCTGATTGTCGTAGTTAATTACGGGCAGCAGTGTGAACTGATTGTGATTCTGGATTCCCAGCAGCAGTGTGAGCTGATTGTGGTTGTGTTTTTCCAGCAGCCATGTGAGCAGATTGTGATAGTGGGTTCCCAGCAGCAGTGTGAGCTGATTGTGGTTGTTGTTTCCCAGCAGCAGTGTGTGCTGATTGTCGTTGTTTGTTCCCAGCAGCAGCGTGAGCTGATTGTGGTAGTGGGTTCCCAGCAGCATTGAGAGCTGATTGTGATAGTGATTTCCCAGCAGCAGTCTGAGCTGAGTGTGATAGTGGATTCCCAGTAGCAGTGTGAGCTGCTTGTGGCATTGGGTTCCCAGAAGCAATGTGAGCTGCTTTTGGTAGTGGGTTCCCAGCAGCAGCGTGAGCTGATTGTGGCTGTGGGTTTCCAGCAGTAGTGTGAGCTGATTGTGATAGTATGTTCCCAGCAGCAATGTAAGTTGAATGTGGTAGTTGGTTCCCAGCAGCATTGAGAGCTGATTGTGATAGTGAGTTCCCAGTAGCAGTGTGAGCTGATTGTAGCAGTCAGTTCTTAGCAGCAGTGTGAGCTGCTTGTGGTGCTGGATTCCCAGCAGCAGTGTGAGCTGGTTGTGGCTGTGATTTTCCAGCAGAAGTGGGGGCTGATTGTGATAGTGGGTTCCCAGCACCAGTTTGAGCTGATTTTGGTTGTGGTGTCTCAGCAGCAGTGTAGGCTGATTGTGGTCATGGGTTCCCAGAAGCAGTGTGAGCTGATAGTGGTAGTGAGTTCCCAGCATCAGTGTGAGCTGATTGTGGTTGTGGTTTCCCAGCAGCAGTGTGAGCTGATTGCGATTGTGGTTTCCCAGCAGCAGTGTGAGCTGATTGTTGCTGTGGTTTCCCAGCAGCAGTGTGAGCTGATTGTGATAGTGGGTTCCCAGCAGAAGTGTGAGCTGATTGTGGTTGTGGTTTCCCAGCAGCAGTGTGAGCGGTTTGTGGTAGTGGTTTCCAGCAGCAGTGTGAACTGATTGTGGTACGGAGTTCCCAATAGCAGTTTGCGCTGATTGTGATAGTGGGTTCCCAACAGCAGTGTGAGCTGATTGTGGTTGTGGTTTCCCAGCAGCAGTGTGAGCTGATTGTGGTAGTGGTTTCCCAGCAGCAGTTTGAGCTGATAGTGGTAGTGCGTTCCCAGAAGCAGTGTGAGCTGATTGTGGTTGTGGTTTCCCAGCAGCAGTGTGAGCTGATTGTGGTAGTGGTTTCTCAGCAGCAGTGTGAACTGATTGTGGTACTGAGTTCCCAACAGCAGTTTGAGCGGATTGTGATAGTGGGTTCCCAGAAGCAGTGTGAGCTGATAGTGGTAGTGAGTTCCCAGCAGCAGTGTGAGCTGATTGTGATTGTGGTTTCCCCTCAGCAGTGTGAGCTGATTGTGGTAGCAGTTTCCCAGCAGCAGTGTGAGCTGATACTGGTATTGAGTTCCTGGCAACAGTGTGAGCAGATTGTGATAGTGGATTCCCAGAAGCAGTGTGAGCTGATTGTCGTAGTTAATTACGGGCAGCAGTGTGAACTGATTGTGATTCTGGATTCCCAGCAGCAGTGTGAGCTGATTGTGGTTGTGTTTTTCCAGCAGCCATGTGAGCAGATTGTGATAGTGGGTTCCCAGCAGCAGTGTGAGCTGATTGTGGTTGTTGTTTCCCAGCAGCAGTGTGTGCTGATTGTCGTTGTTTGTTCCCAGCAGCAGCGTGAGCTGATTGTGGTAGTGGGTTCCCAGCAGCATTGAGAGCTGATTGTGATAGTGATTTCCCAGCAGCAGTCTGAGCTGAGTGTGATAGTGGATTCCCAGTAGCAGTGTGAGCTGCTTGTGGCATTGGGTTCCCAGAAGCAATGTGAGCTGCTTTTGGTAGTGGGTTCCCAGCAGCAGCGTGAGCTGATTGTGGCTGTGGGTTTCCAGCAGTAGTGTGAGCTGATTGTGATAGTATGTTCCCAGCAGCAATGTAAGTTGAATGTGGTAGTTGGTTCCCAGCAGCATTGAGAGCTGATTGTGATAGTGAGTTCCCAGTAGCAGTGTGAGCTGATTGTAGCAGTCAGTTCTTAGCAGCAGTGTGAGCTGCTTGTGGTGCTGGATTCCCAGCAGCAGTGTGAGCTGGTTGTGGCTGTGATTTTCCAGCAGAAGTGGGGGCTGATTGTGATAGTGGGTTCCCAGCACCAGTTTGAGCTGATTTTGGTTGTGGTGTCTCAGCAGCAGTGTAGGCTGATTGTGGTCATGGGTTCCCAGAAGCAGTGTGAGCTGATAGTGGTAGTGAGTTCCCAGCATCAGTGTGAGCTGATTGTGGTTGTGGTTTCCCAGCAGCAGTGTGAGCTGATTGCGATTGTGGTTTCCCAGCAGCAGTGTGAGCTGATTGTTGCTGTGGTTTCCCAGCAGCAGTGTGAGCTGATTGTGATAGTGGGTTCCCAGCAGAAGTGTGAGCTGATTGTGGTTGTGGTTTCCCAGCAGCAGTGTGAGCGGTTTGTGGTAGTGGTTTCCAGCAGCAGTGTGAACTGATTGTGGTACGGAGTTCCCAATAGCAGTTTGCGCTGATTGTGATAGTGGGTTCCCAACAGCAGTGTGAGCTGATTGTGGTTGTGGTTTCCCAGCAGCAGTGTGAGCTGATTGTGGTAGTGGTTTCCCAGCAGCAGTTTGAGCTGATAGTGGTAGTGCGTTCCCAGAAGCAGTGTGAGCTGATTGTGGTTGTGGTTTCCCAGCAGCAGTGTGAGCTGATTGTGATTGTGGTTTCCCAGCAGCAGTGTGAGCTGATTGTGATTGTGGTTTCCCCGCAGCCTTGTGAACTGATTTTGGTTGTGGTTTCCCAGCAGCAGTGTGAGCTGATTGTGGTTGTGGTTTCCCCGCAGCCTTCTGAGCTGATTGTGGTTGTGGTTTCCCAGCAGCAGTGTGAGCTGATTGTGATAGTGGGTTCCCACCAGAAGTGTGAGCTGATTGTGGTTGTGGTTTCAAAGCAGCAGTGTGAACTGTTTGTGGTACGGAGTTCGCAACAGCAGTTTGAGCTGATTGTGATAGTGGGTTCCCAGCAGCAGCGTGAGCTGATTGTGGTTGTGGTTTCCCAGCGGCAGTGTGAGCTGATTGTGATAGTGGTTTCCCAGCAGCAGTGTGAGCTGATAGTGGTAGTGAGTTCCAAGCAGCAGTGTGAGCTGATTGTGGTTGTGGTTTCCCAGCAGCAGTGTGTGTTGATTGTGGTAGTGAGTTCCCAGCAGCAGTGTGAGCTGATTGTGGTTGTGGTTTCCCCGCAGCCTTGTGAGCTGATTTTGGTTGTGGTTTCCCAGCAGCAGTGTGAGCTGTATGTGATCCTGGATTCCCAGCAGCAGTGTGAGCTGATTGTGATTGTGTTTTCCCAGCAGCAGTGTGAGATGATTGTGGTTGTGGGTTATGAGCAACAGTGTGAGCTGATTGTGATAGTGGGTTCCCAGCAGCAGTGTGAGCTGGTTGTGATAGTGGGTTCCCAGGAGCAGTTTGAGCTGATTTTGGTTGTGGTGTCTCAGCAGCAGTGTAGGCTGATTGTGGTAGTGGGTTCCCAGAAGCAGTGTGAGCTGATAGTGGTAGTGAATTCCCAGCAGCAGTGTGAGCTGATTGTGGTTGTGGTTTCCCAGCAGCAGTGTGAGCTGATTGTGGTAGTGGTTTCCCAGCAGCAGTGTGATCTGCTTGTGGTAGTGGGATCCCAACAGCAGTGTGAGCTGATTGTGATAGTGGTTTCCCAGCAGCAGTGTAAGCTTATTGTGTTAGTGGGTTCCCGACAGTGTGAGATGATTGTGGTGGTGAGATCCCAGCAGCAGTGTGAGCTGCTTGTGGTAATGGGATCCCAACAGCAGTGTGAGCTGATCGTGGTTGTAGTTTTACAGCAGCAGTGTGAGCGGATTGTGATAGGGGGTTCCCAGCAACAGTGTGAGCTAATTTTCGATGTGGTGTCTCAGCAGCAGTGTGAGCTGATTGTGATTGTGGTTTCCCAGGAGCAGTGTGAGCTGCTTGTGGTAGTGGGATCCCAACAGCAGTGTGAGCTGATTGTGGTTGTCGGTTCCCAGAAGCAGTGTGAGCTGATTGTGGGAGTGGGTTCCCAGCAGCAGTGTGAGCTGATTGTGGTTGTGGTTTCCTAGCAGCAGTGTAAGCAGATTGTGGTTATGGTTTCCCAACAGCAGTGTGAGCTGTTTGCGATAATGAGTTCCCAGCAGCAGTGTGTGCTGATTGTGGTACTGTGTTCCCAGCAGCAGTATGAGTTGATTGTGGTTGTGGTTTCCCAGCAGCAGTGTGAGTTGATTGTGGTTGTGGTTTCCCAGCAGCAGTGTGAGCAGATTGTGCTTGTGGTTTCCCAGCAGCAGTGTGAGCTGATTGTGATAGGGTGTTCCCAGCAGCAGTGTGAGCTGATTGTGGTTGTGGTTTCCTAGCAGCAGTGTGAGCAGATTGTGGTTGTGGTTTCCCAACAGCAGTGTGAGCTGATCATGATAGTGAGTTCCAGGCAGCAGTGTGTGCTGATTGTGGCACTGTGTTCCCAGCAGCAGTATGAGCTGATTGTGGTTGTGGTTCCCCAGCAGCAGTGTGAGCTTATTGTGATTGTGGTTTCCCAGCAGCAGTGTAAACTGGTTGTGATAGGGTGTTCCCAGCAGCGGTGTGAGCTGTTATGGTTGTGGGTTCCCAGCAGCAGTGTGAGCTGATTGTGATTCTGGTTTCCCAGCAGCAGTGTGAGCTGGTTGTGATACTCTGTTCCAAGCAGCGGTGTGAGCTGATTGTGTTGGTGGGTTCCCAGCAGCAGTGTGAGCTGATTGTGGTTGTGGATTCCCAGCAGCAGTGTGAATTGATTGTGGTAATGGATTCCCAGCAGAGATGTGAGCTGATTCTTGTTGTGGTTTCCCAGCAGCAGTGTGAGCTGATTGTGGTTGTGGTTTCCCACCAGCAGTGTGAGCTGATTGTGGTAATGGATTCCTAGCAGCAATTTGAGCTGATTGTGGTTATGGTTTCCCAACAGCAGTGTGAGCTGTTTGCGATAGTGAGTTCCCAGCAGCAGTGTGTGGTGATTGTGGTTGTGTTTTCCCAGCAGCAGTGTGAGCTGCTTGTGGTTGTAGTTTTCCAGCAGCAGTGTGAGCTCATTGTGATAGTGGGTTCCCAGCAGCAGTGTGAGCTGATTGTGGTTGTGGTTTCCCAGCAGCAGTGTGAGGTAGTTGTGGTTATGTTTTCCCAGCAGCAGTGTGAGCTGATATTCGTTGTGGTGTCTCAGTAGCAGTGTGAGCTGATTGTGATTGTGGTTTCCCAGGAGCAGTGTGAGCTGATTGTGGGAGTGGGTTCCCTGCAGTAGTGTGAGCTGATTGTGGTTGTGGTTTCCCAGCAGCAGTGTGAGCTGATTGTGATAGGGTGTTCCCAGCAGCAGTGTGAGCTTATTGTGGTTGTGGTTTCCTAGCAGCAGTGTGAGCAGGTTGTGGTTATGGTTTCCCAAAAGCAGTGTGAGCTGTTTGCGATAGTGAGTTCCCAGCAGTAGTGTGTGGTGATTGTGGTTGTGTTTTCCCAGCAGCAGTGTGAGCTGATTGTGGTAGTGGTTACCTAACAAAAGTGTTTGCTGATTCTGGTTGTGGTTTCCCAGCAGCAGTGTGAGCTGATTGTGGTAGTGGGTTCCCATCAAAAGTGTGAGCTGATTGAGGTTGTGGTTTATCAGCAGCAGTGTGAGCTGATAGTGGTTGTAGTTTTCCAGCAGCAGTGTGAGCTGATTGTGATAGTGGGTTCCCAGCAGCAGTGTGAGCTGATTTTGGTTGTGGTGTCTCAGCAGCAGTGTGAGCTGATTGTGCTAGTGGGTTCCCAGAAGCAGTGTGAGCTGATTGTGGTTGTGGTTTACCAGCAGCAGTGTGAGCAGATTGTGCTTGTGGTTTCCCAGCAGCAGTGTGAGCTGATTGTGATAGGGTGTTCCCAGCAGCAGTGTGAGCTGATTGTGGTTATGGTTTCCTAGCAGCAGTGTGAGCAGATTGTGGTTGTGGTTTCCCAACAGCAGTGTGAGCTGATCATGATAGTGAGTTCCAGGCAGCAGTGTGTGCTGATTGTGGTTGTGGTTTCCCAGCAGCAGTGTGAGCTGATTGTGATAGTGAGTTCCCAGCAGAAGTGTGAGCTGTTTGTGGTACTGGTTTCTCAGCAGCAGTGTGAACTGATTGTGGTACTGAGTTCCCAACAGCAGTTTGAGCGGATTGTGATAGTGGGTTTCCAGAAGCAGTGCGAGCTGATAGTGGTAGTGAGTTCCCAGCAGCAGTATGAGCTGATTGTGGTTGTGGTTTCCCAGCAGCAGTTTGAGCTGATTGTGGTAGCGGTTTCCCAGCAGCAGTGTAGGCTGATTATGGTAGTGGGTTCCCAGAAGCAGTGTGAGCTGATAGTGGTAGTGAGTTCCCAGCAGCAGTGTGAGCTGATTGTGGTTGTGGTTTCCTAGCAGCAGTGTGAGCTGTTTGTGGTAGTGGTTTCTCAGCAGCAGTGTGAACTGATTGTGGTACTGATTTCCCAACAGCAGTTTGAGCGGATTGTGATAGTGGGTTCCCAGAAGCAGTGTGAGCTGATAGTGGTAGTGAGTTCCCAGCAGCAGTGTGAGCTGATTGTGATCCTGGATTCCCAGCAACAGTGTGAGCTGATTGTGGTTGTGGTTTCCCAGCAGCAGTGTGAGCTGATTGTGGTTGTGGTTTCCCAGCAGCAGTGTGAGCTGATTGTGGTAGTGGTTTCCCAGCAGCAGTGTGAGCTGATAGTGGTAGTGAGTTCCCAGCAGCAGTGTGAGCTGATTGTGATTGTGGTTTCCCAGCAGCAGTGTGAGCTGATTGTGGTTGTGGTTTCCCCGCAGCCTTGTGAGCTGATTTTGGTTGTGGTTTCCCAGCAGCATTGTGAGCTGATTGTGATAGTGGATTCCCAGAAGCAGTGTGAGCTGATTGTGGTAGTTAGTTCCGGTCAGCAGTTTGAGCTGTATGTGATCCTGGATTCCCAGCAGCAGTGTGAGCTGATTGTGATAGTGGGTTCCCAGCAAAAGTGTGAGCTGATTGAGGTTGTGGATTCCCAGCAGCAGTGTGAGCTGTTTGTGGTACTGAGTTCCCAACAGCAGTTTGAGCTGATTGTGGTAGTGGGTACCCAGCAACAGTGTGAGCTGATTGTGATTGTGGTTTCCCATCAGCAGTGTGAGTTAATTGTGGTCGCGGTTTCCCAGCAACAGTGTGAGCTGATACTGGTATTGAGTTCCCGGCAAAATTGTGAGCTGATTGTGATAGTGGATTCCCAGAAGCAGTGTGAGCTGATTGTCGTAGTTAATTCCGGGCAGCAGTGTGAACTGATTGTGATCCTGGATTCCCAGCAGCAGTCTGAGCTGATTGTGGTAGTGGGTTCCCAGCAGCATTGAGAGCTGATTGTGATAGTGATTTCCCAGCAGCAGTCTGAGCTGAGTGTGATAGTGGATTCCCAGTAGCAGTGTGAGCTGCTTGTGGCATTGGGTTCCCAGAAGCAATGTGAGCTGCTTTTGGTAGTGGGTTCCCAGCAGCAGCGTGAGCTGATTGTGGCTGTGGGTTTCCAGCAGTAGTGTGAGCTGATTGTGATAGTATGTTCCCAGCAGCAATGTAAGTTGAATGTGGTAGTTGGTTCCCAGCAGCATTGAGAGCTGATTGTGATAGTGAGTTCCCAGTAGCAGTGTGAGCTGATTGTAGCAGTCAGTTCTTAGCAGCAGTGTGAGCTGCTTGTGGTGCTGGATTCCCAGCAGCAGTGTGAGCTGGTTGTGGCTGTGATTTTCCAGCAGAAGTGGGGGCTGATTGTGATAGTGGGTTCCCAGCACCAGTTTGAGCTGATTTTGGTTGTGGTGTCTCAGCAGCAGTGTAGGCTGATTGTGGTCATGGGTTCCCAGAAGCAGTGTGAGCTGATAGTGGTAGTGAGTTCCCAGCATCAGTGTGAGCTGATTGTGGTTGTGGTTTCCCAGCAGCAGTGTGAGCTGATTGCGATTGTGGTTTCCCAGCAGCAGTGTGAGCTGATTGTTGCTGTGGTTTCCCAGCAGCAGTGTGAGCTGATTGTGATAGTGGGTTCCCAGCAGAAGTGTGAGCTGATTGTGGTTGTGGTTTCCCAGCAGCAGTGTGAGCGGTTTGTGGTAGTGGTTTCCAGCAGCAGTGTGAACTGATTGTGGTACGGAGTTCCCAATAGCAGTTTGCGCTGATTGTGATAGTGGGTTCCCAACAGCAGTGTGAGCTGATTGTGGTTGTGGTTTCCCAGCAGCAGTGTGAGCTGATTGTGGTAGTGGTTTCCCAGCAGCAGTTTGAGCTGATAGTGGTAGTGCGTTCCCAGAAGCAGTGTGAGCTGATTGTGGTTGTGGTTTCCCAGCAGCAGTGTGAGCTGATTGTGATTGTGGTTTCCCAGCAGCAGTGTGAGCTGATTGTGATTGTGGTTTCCCCGCAGCCTTGTGAACTGATTTTGGTTGTGGTTTCCCAGCAGCAGTGTGAGCTGATTGTGGTTGTGGTTTCCCCGCAGCCTTCTGAGCTGATTGTGGTTGTGGTTTCCCAGCAGCAGTGTGAGCTGATTGTGATAGTGGGTTCCCACCAGAAGTGTGAGCTGATTGTGGTTGTGGTTTCAAAGCAGCAGTGTGAACTGTTTGTGGTACGGAGTTCGCAACAGCAGTTTGAGCTGATTGTGATAGTGGGTTCCCAGCAGCAGCGTGAGCTGATTGTGGTTGTGGTTTCCCAGCGGCAGTGTGAGCTGATTGTGATAGTGGTTTCCCAGCAGCAGTGTGAGCTGATAGTGGTAGTGAGTTCCAAGCAGCAGTGTGAGCTGATTGTGGTTGTGGTTTCCCAGCAGCAGTGTGTGTTGATTGTGGTAGTGAGTTCCCAGCAGCAGTGTGAGCTGATTGTGGTTGTGGTTTCCCCGCAGCCTTGTGAGCTGATTTTGGTTGTGGTTTCCCAGCAGCAGTGTGAGCTGTATGTGATCCTGGATTCCCAGCAGCAGTGTGAGCTGATTGTGATTGTGTTTTCCCAGCAGCAGTGTGAGATGATTGTGGTTGTGGGTTATGAGCAACAGTGTGAGCTGATTGTGATAGTGGGTTCCCAGCAGCAGTGTGAGCTGGTTGTGATAGTGGGTTCCCAGGAGCAGTTTGAGCTGATTTTGGTTGTGGTGTCTCAGCAGCAGTGTAGGCTGATTGTGGTAGTGGGTTCCCAGAAGCAGTGTGAGCTGATAGTGGTAGTGAATTCCCAGCAGCAGTGTGAGCTGATTGTGGTTGTGGTTTCCCAGCAGCAGTGTGAGCTGATTGTGGTAGTGGTTTCCCAGCAGCAGTGTGATCTGCTTGTGGTAGTGGGATCCCAACAGCAGTGTGAGCTGATTGTGATAGTGGTTTCCCAGCAGCAGTGTAAGCTTATTGTGTTAGTGGGTTCCCGACAGTGTGAGATGATTGTGGTGGTGAGATCCCAGCAGCAGTGTGAGCTGCTTGTGGTAATGGGATCCCAACAGCAGTGTGAGCTGATCGTGGTTGTAGTTTTACAGCAGCAGTGTGAGCGGATTGTGATAGGGGGTTCCCAGCAACAGTGTGAGCTAATTTTCGATGTGGTGTCTCAGCAGCAGTGTGAGCTGATTGTGATTGTGGTTTCCCAGGAGCAGTGTGAGCTGCTTGTGGTAGTGGGATCCCAACAGCAGTGTGAGCTGATTGTGGTTGTCGGTTCCCAGAAGCAGTGTGAGCTGATTGTGGGAGTGGGTTCCCAGCAGCAGTGTGAGCTGATTGTGGTTGTGGTTTCCTAGCAGCAGTGTAAGCAGATTGTGGTTATGGTTTCCCAACAGCAGTGTGAGCTGTTTGCGATAATGAGTTCCCAGCAGCAGTGTGTGCTGATTGTGGTACTGTGTTCCCAGCAGCAGTATGAGTTGATTGTGGTTGTGGTTTCCCAGCAGCAGTGTGAGTTGATTGTGGTTGTGGTTTCCCAGCAGCAGTGTGAGCAGATTGTGCTTGTGGTTTCCCAGCAGCAGTGTGAGCTGATTGTGATAGGGTGTTCCCAGCAGCAGTGTGAGCTGATTGTGGTTGTGGTTTCCTAGCAGCAGTGTGAGCAGATTGTGGTTGTGGTTTCCCAACAGCAGTGTGAGCTGATCATGATAGTGAGTTCCAGGCAGCAGTGTGTGCTGATTGTGGCACTGTGTTCCCAGCAGCAGTATGAGCTGATTGTGGTTGTGGTTCCCCAGCAGCAGTGTGAGCTTATTGTGATTGTGGTTTCCCAGCAGCAGTGTAAACTGGTTGTGATAGGGTGTTCCCAGCAGCGGTGTGAGCTGTTATGGTTGTGGGTTCCCAGCAGCAGTGTGAGCTGATTGTGATTCTGGTTTCCCAGCAGCAGTGTGAGCTGGTTGTGATACTCTGTTCCAAGCAGCGGTGTGAGCTGATTGTGTTGGTGGGTTCCCAGCAGCAGTGTGAGCTGATTGTGGTTGTGGATTCCCAGCAGCAGTGTGAATTGATTGTGGTAATGGATTCCCAGCAGAGATGTGAGCTGATTCTTGTTGTGGTTTCCCAGCAGCAGTGTGAGCTGATTGTGGTTGTGGTTTCCCACCAGCAGTGTGAGCTGATTGTGGTAATGGATTCCTAGCAGCAATTTGAGCTGATTGTGGTTATGGTTTCCCAACAGCAGTGTGAGCTGTTTGCGATAGTGAGTTCCCAGCAGCAGTGTGTGGTGATTGTGGTTGTGTTTTCCCAGCAGCAGTGTGAGCTGCTTGTGGTTGTAGTTTTCCAGCAGCAGTGTGAGCTCATTGTGATAGTGGGTTCCCAGCAGCAGTGTGAGCTGATTGTGGTTGTGGTTTCCCAGCAGCAGTGTGAGGTAGTTGTGGTTATGTTTTCCCAGCAGCAGTGTGAGCTGATATTCGTTGTGGTGTCTCAGTAGCAGTGTGAGCTGATTGTGATTGTGGTTTCCCAGGAGCAGTGTGAGCTGATTGTGGGAGTGGGTTCCCTGCAGTAGTGTGAGCTGATTGTGGTTGTGGTTTCCCAGCAGCAGTGTGAGCTGATTGTGATAGGGTGTTCCCAGCAGCAGTGTGAGCTTATTGTGGTTGTGGTTTCCTAGCAGCAGTGTGAGCAGGTTGTGGTTATGGTTTCCCAAAAGCAGTGTGAGCTGTTTGCGATAGTGAGTTCCCAGCAGTAGTGTGTGGTGATTGTGGTTGTGTTTTCCCAGCAGCAGTGTGAGCTGATTGTGGTAGTGGTTACCTAACAAAAGTGTTTGCTGATTCTGGTTGTGGTTTCCCAGCAGCAGTGTGAGCTGATTGTGGTAGTGGGTTCCCATCAAAAGTGTGAGCTGATTGAGGTTGTGGTTTATCAGCAGCAGTGTGAGCTGATAGTGGTTGTAGTTTTCCAGCAGCAGTGTGAGCTGATTGTGATAGTGGGTTCCCAGCAGCAGTGTGAGCTGATTTTGGTTGTGGTGTCTCAGCAGCAGTGTGAGCTGATTGTGCTAGTGGGTTCCCAGAAGCAGTGTGAGCTGATTGTGGTTGTGGTTTACCAGCAGCAGTGTGAGCAGATTGTGCTTGTGGTTTCCCAGCAGCAGTGTGAGCTGATTGTGATAGGGTGTTCCCAGCAGCAGTGTGAGCTGATTGTGGTTATGGTTTCCTAGCAGCAGTGTGAGCAGATTGTGGTTGTGGTTTCCCAACAGCAGTGTGAGCTGATCATGATAGTGAGTTCCAGGCAGCAGTGTGTGCTGATTGTGGTTGTGGTTTCCCAGCAGCAGTGTGAGCTGATTGTGATAGTGAGTTCCCAGCAGAAGTGTGAGCTGTTTGTGGTACTGGTTTCTCAGCAGCAGTGTGAACTGATTGTGGTACTGAGTTCCCAACAGCAGTTTGAGCGGATTGTGATAGTGGGTTTCCAGAAGCAGTGCGAGCTGATAGTGGTAGTGAGTTCCCAGCAGCAGTATGAGCTGATTGTGGTTGTGGTTTCCCAGCAGCAGTTTGAGCTGATTGTGGTAGCGGTTTCCCAGCAGCAGTGTAGGCTGATTATGGTAGTGGGTTCCCAGAAGCAGTGTGAGCTGATAGTGGTAGTGAGTTCCCAGCAGCAGTGTGAGCTGATTGTGGTTGTGGTTTCCTAGCAGCAGTGTGAGCTGTTTGTGGTAGTGGTTTCTCAGCAGCAGTGTGAACTGATTGTGGTACTGATTTCCCAACAGCAGTTTGAGCGGATTGTGATAGTGGGTTCCCAGAAGCAGTGTGAGCTGATAGTGGTAGTGAGTTCCCAGCAGCAGTGTGAGCTGATTGTGATCCTGGATTCCCAGCAACAGTGTGAGCTGATTGTGGTTGTGGTTTCCCAGCAGCAGTGTGAGCTGATTGTGGTTGTGGTTTCCCAGCAGCAGTGTGAGCTGATTGTGGTAGTGGTTTCCCAGCAGCAGTGTGAGCTGATAGTGGTAGTGAGTTCCCAGCAGCAGTGTGAGCTGATTGTGATTGTGGTTTCCCAGCAGCAGTGTGAGCTGATTGTGGTTGTGGTTTCCCCGCAGCCTTGTGAGCTGATTTTGGTTGTGGTTTCCCAGCAGCATTGTGAGCTGATTGTGATAGTGGATTCCCAGAAGCAGTGTGAGCTGATTGTGGTAGTTAGTTCCGGTCAGCAGTTTGAGCTGTATGTGATCCTGGATTCCCAGCAGCAGTGTGAGCTGATTGTGATAGTGGGTTCCCAGCAAAAGTGTGAGCTGATTGAGGTTGTGGATTCCCAGCAGCAGTGTGAGCTGTTTGTGGTACTGAGTTCCCAACAGCAGTTTGAGCTGATTGTGGTAGTGGGTACCCAGCAACAGTGTGAGCTGATTGTGATTGTGGTTTCCCATCAGCAGTGTGAGTTAATTGTGGTCGCGGTTTCCCAGCAACAGTGTGAGCTGATACTGGTATTGAGTTCCCGGCAAAATTGTGAGCTGATTGTGATAGTGGATTCCCAGAAGCAGTGTGAGCTGATTGTCGTAGTTAATTCCGGGCAGCAGTGTGAACTGATTGTGATCCTGGATTCCCAGCAGCAGTCTGAGCTGATTGTGGTAGTGGGTTCCCAGCAGCAGTCTGGGCTGCTTGTGGCATTGGGTTCCCAGAAGCAGTTTGAGCTGCTTTAGGTAGTGGGTTCCCAGTAGCAGCGTGAGCTGATTGTGGCTGTAGGTTTCCAGCAGTAGTGTGAGCTGATTGTGATAGTGTGTTCCCAGCAGCAATGTGAGTTGAATATGGTAGTTGGTTCCCAGCAGCATTGAGAGCTGATTGTGATAGTGAGTTCCCAGTAGCAGTGTGAGCTGATGATGACAGTCGGTTCCCAGCAGCAGTGTGAGCTGCTTGTGGTACTGGATTCCCAGCAGCAGTGTGAGCTGGTTGTGGCTGTGATTTTCCAGCAGGAGTGTGAGCTGATTGTGATAGTGGGTTCCCAGCAGCAGTTTGAGCTGATTTTGGTTGTGGTGTCTCAGCAGCAGTGTAGGCTGATTGTGGTCGTGGGTTCCCAGAAGCAGTGTGAGCTGATAGTGGTAGTGAGTTCCCAGCAGCAGTGTGAGCTGTTTGTGGTTGTGGTTTCCCAGCAGCAGTGTGAGCTGATTGTGATTGTGGTTTCCCAGCAGCAGTGTGAGCTGATTGTGATTGTGGTTTCCCAGCAGCAGTGTGAGCTGATTGTGGTTGTGGTTTCCCATCAGCAGTGTGAGTTAATTGTGGTCGCGGTTTCCCAGCAGCAGTGTGAGCTGATACTGGTATTGAGTTCCCGGCAAAATTGTGAGCTGATTGTGATAGTGGATTCCCAGAAGCAGTGTGAGCTGATTGTCGTAGTTAATTCCGGGCAGCAGTGTGAACTGATTGTGATCCTGGATTCCCAGCAGCAGTCTGAGCTGATTGTGATAGTGGGTTCCCAGCAGCAGTTTGAGCTGATTTTGGTTGTGGTGTCTCAGCAGCAGTGTAGGCTGATTGTGGTCGTGGGTTCCCAGAAGCAGTGTGAGCTGATAGTGGTAGTGAGTTCCCAGCAGCAGTGTGAGCTGTTTGTGGTTGTGGTTTCCCAGCAGCGGTGTGAGCTGATTGTGATTGTGGTTTCCCAGCAGCAGTGTGAGCTGATTGTGATTGTGGTTTCCCAGCAGCAGTGTGAGCTGATTGTGGTTGTGGTTTCCCAGCAGCCGTTTGAGCTGATTTTGATATTGTGTTCCCAGCAGCAGTGTAAGCTCTTTGTGATTGTGGTTTCCCAGCAGCAGTGTGAGCTGATTGTGACACTGGATTCCCAGAAGCAGTGTGAGCTGATTGTGGTAGTTAGTTCCGGGCAGCAGTGTGAGCTGATTGTGGTTGTGGTTTCCCAGCAGCAGTGTGTGCTGATTGTCGTTGTTTGTTCCCAGCAGCAGCGTGAGCTGATTGTGACACTGGATTCCCAGAAGCAGTGTGAGCTGATTGTGACACTGGATTCCCAGAAGCAGTGTGAGCTGATTGTGGTAGTTAGTTCCGGGCAGCAGTGTGAGCTGCTTGTGGTTGTGGTTTCCCAGCAGCAGTGTGAGCTGATTGTGCTTGTGGTTTCCCAGCAGCAGTGTGAGCTGATTGTGGTTGTGGTTTCCCCGCAGCCTTGTGAGCTTAATTTGGTTGTGGTTTCCCTGCAGCAGTGTGAGCTGTTTGTGATAGTGGATTCCCAGAAGCAGTGTGAGCTGATTGTGGTAGTTAGTTCCGGGCAGCAGTGTGAGCTGTATGTGATCCTGGATTCCCAGCAGCAGTGTGAGCTGATTGTGATTGTGTTTTCCCAGCAGCAGTGTGAGCTGATTGTGGTTGTGGGTTCCGAGCAACAGTGTGAGCTGATTGTGATAGTGGTTTCCCAGCAGCAGTGTGAGCTGATTGTGGTTGTGGTTTCCTAGCAACAGTGTGAGCTGATTGTGGTTGTGGTTTCCCAGCAGCAGTGTGAGCTGATTGTGGTTGTGGTTTCCCAGCAGCAGTGTGAGCTGATTGTGGTAGTGGTTTCCCAGCAGCAGTGTGAGCTGATAGTGGTAGTGAGTTCCCAGCAGCAGTGTGAGCTGATTGTGATTGTGGTTTCCCAGCAGCAGTGTGAGCTGATTGTGGTTGTGGTTTCCCCGCAGCCTTGTGAGCTGATTTTGGTTGTGGTTTCCCAGCAGCATTGTGAGCTGATTGTGATAGTGGATTCCCAGAAGCAGTGTGAGCTGATTGTGGTAGTTAGTTCCGGTCAGCAGTGTGAGCTGTATGTGATCCTGGATTCCCAGCAGCAGTGTGAGCTGATTGTGATAGTGGGTTCCCAGCAAAAGTGTGAGCTGATTGAGGTTGTGGATTCCCAGCAGCAGTGTGAGCTGTTTGTGGTACTGAGTTCCCAACAGCAGTTTGAGCTGATTGTGGTAGTGGGTACCCAGCAACAGTGTGAGCTGATTGTGATTGTGGTTTCCCATCAGCAGTGTGAGTTAATTGTGGTCGCGGTTTCCCAGCAACAGTGTGAGCTGATACTGGTATTGAGTTCCCGGCAAAATTGTGAGCTGATTGTGATAGTGGATTCCCAGAAGCAGTGTGAGCTGATTGTGGTAGTTAGTTCCGGTCAGCAGTGTGAGCTGTATGTGATCCTGGATTCCCAGCAGCAGTGTGAGCTGATTGTGATAGTGGGTTCCCAGCAAAAGTGTGAGCTGATTGAGGTTGTGGATTCCCAGCAGCAGTGTGAGCTGTTTGTGGTACTGAGTTCCCAACAGCAGTTTGAGCTGATTGTGGTAGTGGGTACCCAGCAACAGTGTGAGCTGATTGTGATTGTGGTTTCCCATCAGCAGTGTGAGTTAATTGTGGTCGCGGTTTCCCAGCAACAGTGTGAGCTGATACTGGTATTGAGTTCCCGGCAAAATTGTGAGCTGATTGTGATAGTGGATTCCCAGAAGCAGTGTGAGCTGATTGTCGTAGTTAAATCCGGGCAGCAGTGTGAACTGATTGTGATCCTGGATTCCCAGCAGCAGTCTGAGCTGATTGTGGTAGTGGGTTCCCAGCAGCAGTCTGGGCTGCTTGTGGCATTGGGTTCCCAGAAGCAGTTTGAGCTGCTTTAGGTAGTGGGTTCCCAGTAGCAGCGTGAGCTGATTGTGGCTGTAGGTTTCCAGCAGTAGTGTGAGCTGATTGTGATAGTGTGTTCCCAGCAGCAATGTGAGTTGAATATGGTAGTTGGTTCCCAGCAGCATTGAGAGCTGATTGTGATAGTGAGTTCCCAGTAGCAGTGTGAGCTGATGATGACAGTCGGTTCCCAGCAGCAGTGTGAGCTGCTTGTGGTACTGGATTCCCAGCAGCAGTGTGAGCTGGTTGTGGCTGTGATTTTCCAGCAGGAGTGTGAGCTGATTGTGATAGTGGGTTCCCAGCAGCAGTTTGAGCTGATTTTGGTTGTGGTGTCTCAGCAGCAGTGTAGGCTGATTGTGGTCGCGGGTTCCCAGAAGAAGTGTGAGCTGATAGTGGTAGTGAGTTCCCAGCAGCAGTGTGAGCTGTTTGTGGTTGTGGTTTCCCAGCAGCAGTGTGAGCTGATTGTGATTGTGGTTTCCCAGCAGCAGTGTGAGCTGATTGTGGTTGTGGTTTCCCAGCAGCCGTTTGAGCTGATTTTGATATTGTGTTCCCAGCAGCAGTGTAAGCTCTTTGTAATTGTGGTTTCCCAGCAGCAGTGTGAGCTGATTGTGACACTGGATTCCCAGAAGCAGTGTGAGCTGATTGTGTTAGTTAGTTCCGGGCAGCAGTGTGAGCTGATTGTGGTTGTGGTTTCCCAGCAGCAGTGTGAGCTGATTGTGGTTGTGGTTTCCCCGCAGCCTTGTGAGCTTATTTTGGTTGTGGTTCCCCTGCAGCAGCGTGAGCTGATTGTGATTGTGTTTTCCCAGCAGCAGTGTGAGCTGATTGTGGTTGTGGGTTCCGAGCAACAGTGTGAGCTGATTGTGATAGTGGGTTCCCAGCAGCAGTGTGAGCTGATTGTGGTTGTGGTTTCCCAGCAGCAGTGTGAACTTATTGTGGTAGTGGTTTCCCAGCAGCAGGGTGAGCTGATTGTGGTTGTGGTTTCCCAGCACCAGTGTGAGCTGTTTGTGGTATTGGTTTCCCAGCAGAGGTGTGAGCTGATTGTGGTCCTGAGTTCCCGGCAGCAGTGTGAGCTAAGTGTGATAGTGGGTTCCCATCAGCAGTGTAAGCTGATTTTGGTTGTGGTGTCTCAGCAGCAGTGTGAGCTGATTGTGATAGTGGATTCCCAGAAGCAGTGTGAGCTGATTGTGATAGTGGATTCCCAGAAGCAGTGTGAGCTGATTGTGATAGTGGATTCCCAGCAGCAGTGTGAGCTGATTGTGATAGTGGATTCCCAGAAGCAGTGTGAGCTGATTGTGGTAGTGGATTCCCAGCAGCAGTGTGAGCTGATTGTGGTTGTGGTTTACCAGCAGCAGTGTGAGCAGATTGTGCTTGTGGTTTCCCAGCAGCAGTGTGAGCTGATTGTGATAGGGTGTTCCCAGCAGCAGTGTGAGCTGATTGTGGTTATGGTTTCCTAGCAGCAGTGTGAGCAGATTGTGGTTGTGGTTTCCCAACAGCAGTGTGAGCTGATCATGATAGTGAGTTCCAGGCAGCAGTGTGTGCTGATTGTGGTTGTGGTTTCCCAGCAGCAGTGTGAGCTGATTGTGATAGTGAGTTCCCAGCAGAAGTGTGAGCTGTTTGTGGTACTGGTTTCTCAGCAGCAGTGTGAACTGATTGTGGTACTGAGTTCCCAACAGCAGTTTGAGCGGATTGTGATAGTGGGTTTCCAGAAGCAGTGCGAGCTGATAGTGGTAGTGAGTTCCCAGCAGCAGTATGAGCTGATTGTGGTTGTGGTTTCCCAGCAGCAGTTTGAGCTGATTGTGGTAGCGGTTTCCCAGCAGCAGTGTAGGCTGATTATGGTAGTGGGTTCCCAGAAGCAGTGTGAGCTGATAGTGGTAGTGAGTTCCCAGCAGCAGTGTGAGCTGATTGTGGTTGTGGTTTCCTAGCAGCAGTGTGAGCTGTTTGTGGTAGTGGTTTCTCAGCAGCAGTGTGAACTGATTGTGGTACTGATTTCCCAACAGCAGTTTGAGCGGATTGTGATAGTGGGTTCCCAGAAGCAGTGTGAGCTGATAGTGGTAGTGAGTTCCCAGCAGCAGTGTGAGCTGATTGTGATCCTGGATTCCCAGCAACAGTGTGAGCTGATTGTGGTTGTGGTTTCCCAGCAGCAGTGTGAGCTGATTGTGGTTGTGGTTTCCCAGCAGCAGTGTGAGCTGATTGTGGTAGTGGTTTCCCAGCAGCAGTGTGAGCTGATAGTGGTAGTGAGTTCCCAGCAGCAGTGTGAGCTGATTGTGATTGTGGTTTCCCAGCAGCAGTGTGAGCTGATTGTGGTTGTGGTTTCCCCGCAGCCTTGTGAGCTGATTTTGGTTGTGGTTTCCCAGCAGCATTGTGAGCTGATTGTGATAGTGGATTCCCAGAAGCAGTGTGAGCTGATTGTGGTAGTTAGTTCCGGTCAGCAGTTTGAGCTGTATGTGATCCTGGATTCCCAGCAGCAGTGTGAGCTGATTGTGATAGTGGGTTCCCAGCAAAAGTGTGAGCTGATTGAGGTTGTGGATTCCCAGCAGCAGTGTGAGCTGTTTGTGGTACTGAGTTCCCAACAGCAGTTTGAGCTGATTGTGGTAGTGGGTACCCAGCAACAGTGTGAGCTGATTGTGATTGTGGTTTCCCATCAGCAGTGTGAGTTAATTGTGGTCGCGGTTTCCCAGCAACAGTGTGAGCTGATACTGGTATTGAGTTCCCGGCAAAATTGTGAGCTGATTGTGATAGTGGATTCCCAGAAGCAGTGTGAGCTGATTGTCGTAGTTAATTCCGGGCAGCAGTGTGAACTGATTGTGATCCTGGATTCCCAGCAGCAGTCTGAGCTGATTGTGGTAGTGGGTTCCCAGCAGCAGTCTGGGCTGCTTGTGGCATTGGGTTCCCAGAAGCAGTTTGAGCTGCTTTAGGTAGTGGGTTCCCAGTAGCAGCGTGAGCTGATTGTGGCTGTAGGTTTCCAGCAGTAGTGTGAGCTGATTGTGATAGTGTGTTCCCAGCAGCAATGTGAGTTGAATATGGTAGTTGGTTCCCAGCAGCATTGAGAGCTGATTGTGATAGTGAGTTCCCAGTAGCAGTGTGAGCTGATGATGACAGTCGGTTCCCAGCAGCAGTGTGAGCTGCTTGTGGTACTGGATTCCCAGCAGCAGTGTGAGCTAATTGTGAACTTGGGTTCCCAGCAGCAGTGAGAGCTGATTGTGATAGTGAGTTCCAGTACGCAGTGTGAGCTGATTGTAATAGTGGATTCCCAGTAGCAGTGTGAGCTGATTGTGGTAGTGTGTTCCCAGCAGCAGTGTGAGCTGCTTGTGTCAGTGGGTTCCCAAAAGCAGTGTGAGCTGATATTGGTTGTGGTGTCTCAGCAGCAGTGTGAGCTGATTGTGGTAGTGGGTTCCCAGAAGCAGTGTGAGATGATTATGGTAGTGGGTTCCCAGCAACAGTGTGAGCTGATTGTGGTTGTGGTTTTCCAGCAGCAGTGTGAGCTGATTGTGATTGTGGTTTCCCAGCTGCACTTTGAGCTGACTGTGGTACTGAGTTCCCAACAGCAGTGTGAGCTGCTTGTGATAGTGGATTCCCAGCAGCAGTGTGATCTGATGGTGGTAGTGAGTTTCGAGCAGCAGTGTGAGCTGATTGTGGTTGTGGTTTCCCAGCAGCAGTGTGAGCTGATTTTGGTTGTGGTTTCCCAGCAGTAGTGTGAGCTGATTGCGATGTTGGATTCCCATCAGCAGTGTGAGCTGATTGTGGTAGTGGGTTCCCAGCAGCAGTGTGAGCTGATTGTGATAGTGAGTTCCCAGCAGCAGTGTGATCTGATTGTGATAGTGGATTCCCAGTAGCAGTGTGTGCTGATTGTGGTAGTGGGTTCCCAGCAGCAGTGTGAGCTGCTTGTGATTGTGGTTTCCCAGCAGCAGAGTGAGATGTTTGTGATCTTGGATTCCCAGCAGCAGTGTGTGCTGAATGTGGTAGTGGGTTCCCGGCAGTGTGAGATGACTGTGGTAGTGAGTTCCCAGTAGCAATGTCAGCTTGTTGTGGTAGTGGGTTCCCAGCAACAGAGTGAGCTGATTGTGGTTGTGGTTTTCCAGCAGCAGTGTGATCTGATTGTGGTTGTGGTTTCCCAGCAGCAGTGTGAGCTGATTGTGATTGTGGTTTACCAGCAGAAGTGTGAGCTGATTGTGGTTGTTGTTTCCCAGCAGCAGTGTGAGCTGTTTGTGGTACTGGTTTCCCAGCAGCAGTGTGAACTGATTGTGGTACGGAGTTCCCAACAGCAGTTTGAGCTGATTGTGATTGTGGTTTCCCAGCAGCAGTGTGAGCTGATTGTGGTTGTGGTTTCCCCGCAGCCTTGTAAGCTGATTTTGGTTGTGGTTTCCCAGCAGCAGTGTGAGCTGATTGTGATAGTGGATTCCCAGAAGCAGTGTGAGCTGATTGTGGTAGTTAGTTCCAGGCAGCAGTCTGAGCTGTATGTGATCCTGGATTCCCAGCAGCAGTGTGAGCTGACTGTGATTGTGTTTTCCCAGTAGAAGTGTGAGCTGATTGTAATAGTGGGTTCCCAGTAAAAGTGTGATCTGTTTGTGGTAGTGGTTTCTCAGCAGCAGTGTGAACTGATTGTGGTACTGAGTTCCCAACAGCAGTTTGAGCGGATTGTGATAGTGGGTTCCCAGAAGCAGTGTGAGCTGATAGTGGTAGTGAGTTCCCAGCAGCAGTGTGAGCTGATTGTGATTGTGGTTTCCCCTCAGCAGTGTGAGCTGATTGTGGTAGCAGTTTCCCAGCAGCAGTGTGAGCTGATACTGGTATTGAGTTCCTGGCAACAGTGTGAGCAGATTGTGATAGTGGATTCCCAGAAGCAGTGTGAGCTGATTGTCGTAGTTAATTACGGGCAGCAGTGTGAACTGATTGTGATTCTGGATTCCCAGCAGCAGTGTGAGCTGATTGTGGTTGTGTTTTTCCAGCAGCCATGTGAGCAGATTGTGATAGTGGGTTCCCAGCAGCAGTGTGAGCTGATTGTGGTTGTTGTTTCCCAGCAGCAGTGTGTGCTGATTGTCGTTGTTTGTTCCCAGCAGCAGCGTGAGCTGATTGTGGTAGTGGGTTCCCAGCAGCATTGAGAGCTGATTGTGATAGTGATTTCCCAGCAGCAGTCTGAGCTGAGTGTGATAGTGGATTCCCAGTAGCAGTGTGAGCTGCTTGTGGCATTGGGTTCCCAGAAGCAATGTGAGCTGCTTTTGGTAGTGGGTTCCCAGCAGCAGCGTGAGCTGATTGTGGCTGTGGGTTTCCAGCAGTAGTGTGAGCTGATTGTGATAGTATGTTCCCAGCAGCAATGTAAGTTGAATGTGGTAGTTGGTTCCCAGCAGCATTGAGAGCTGATTGTGATAGTGAGTTCCCAGTAGCAGTGTGAGCTGATTGTAGCAGTCAGTTCTTAGCAGCAGTGTGAGCTGCTTGTGGTGCTGGATTCCCAGCAGCAGTGTGAGCTGGTTGTGGCTGTGATTTTCCAGCAGAAGTGGGGGCTGATTGTGATAGTGGGTTCCCAGCACCAGTTTGAGCTGATTTTGGTTGTGGTGTCTCAGCAGCAGTGTAGGCTGATTGTGGTCATGGGTTCCCAGAAGCAGTGTGAGCTGATAGTGGTAGTGAGTTCCCAGCATCAGTGTGAGCTGATTGTGGTTGTGGTTTCCCAGCAGCAGTGTGAGCTGATTGCGATTGTGGTTTCCCAGCAGCAGTGTGAGCTGATTGTTGCTGTGGTTTCCCAGCAGCAGTGTGAGCTGATTGTGATAGTGGGTTCCCAGCAGAAGTGTGAGCTGATTGTGGTTGTGGTTTCCCAGCAGCAGTGTGAGCGGTTTGTGGTAGTGGTTTCCAGCAGCAGTGTGAACTGATTGTGGTACGGAGTTCCCAATAGCAGTTTGCGCTGATTGTGATAGTGGGTTCCCAACAGCAGTGTGAGCTGATTGTGGTTGTGGTTTCCCAGCAGCAGTGTGAGCTGATTGTGGTAGTGGTTTCCCAGCAGCAGTTTGAGCTGATAGTGGTAGTGCGTTCCCAGAAGCAGTGTGAGCTGATTGTGGTTGTGGTTTCCCAGCAGCAGTGTGAGCTGATTGTGGTAGTGGTTTCTCAGCAGCAGTGTGAACTGATTGTGGTACTGAGTTCCCAACAGCAGTTTGAGCGGATTGTGATAGTGGGTTCCCAGAAGCAGTGTGAGCTGATAGTGGTAGTGAGTTCCCAGCAGCAGTGTGAGCTGATTGTGATTGTGGTTTCCCCTCAGCAGTGTGAGCTGATTGTGGTAGCAGTTTCCCAGCAGCAGTGTGAGCTGATACTGGTATTGAGTTCCTGGCAACAGTGTGAGCAGATTGTGATAGTGGATTCCCAGAAGCAGTGTGAGCTGATTGTCGTAGTTAATTACGGGCAGCAGTGTGAACTGATTGTGATTCTGGATTCCCAGCAGCAGTGTGAGCTGATTGTGGTTGTGTTTTTCCAGCAGCCATGTGAGCAGATTGTGATAGTGGGTTCCCAGCAGCAGTGTGAGCTGATTGTGGTTGTTGTTTCCCAGCAGCAGTGTGTGCTGATTGTCGTTGTTTGTTCCCAGCAGCAGCGTGAGCTGATTGTGGTAGTGGGTTCCCAGCAGCATTGAGAGCTGATTGTGATAGTGATTTCCCAGCAGCAGTCTGAGCTGAGTGTGATAGTGGATTCCCAGTAGCAGTGTGAGCTGCTTGTGGCATTGGGTTCCCAGAAGCAATGTGAGCTGCTTTTGGTAGTGGGTTCCCAGCAGCAGCGTGAGCTGATTGTGGCTGTGGGTTTCCAGCAGTAGTGTGAGCTGATTGTGATAGTATGTTCCCAGCAGCAATGTAAGTTGAATGTGGTAGTTGGTTCCCAGCAGCATTGAGAGCTGATTGTGATAGTGAGTTCCCAGTAGCAGTGTGAGCTGATTGTAGCAGTCAGTTCTTAGCAGCAGTGTGAGCTGCTTGTGGTGCTGGATTCCCAGCAGCAGTGTGAGCTGGTTGTGGCTGTGATTTTCCAGCAGAAGTGGGGGCTGATTGTGATAGTGGGTTCCCAGCACCAGTTTGAGCTGATTTTGGTTGTGGTGTCTCAGCAGCAGTGTAGGCTGATTGTGGTCATGGGTTCCCAGAAGCAGTGTGAGCTGATAGTGGTAGTGAGTTCCCAGCATCAGTGTGAGCTGATTGTGGTTGTGGTTTCCCAGCAGCAGTGTGAGCTGATTGCGATTGTGGTTTCCCAGCAGCAGTGTGAGCTGATTGTTGCTGTGGTTTCCCAGCAGCAGTGTGAGCTGATTGTGATAGTGGGTTCCCAGCAGAAGTGTGAGCTGATTGTGGTTGTGGTTTCCCAGCAGCAGTGTGAGCGGTTTGTGGTAGTGGTTTCCAGCAGCAGTGTGAACTGATTGTGGTACGGAGTTCCCAATAGCAGTTTGCGCTGATTGTGATAGTGGGTTCCCAACAGCAGTGTGAGCTGATTGTGGTTGTGGTTTCCCAGCAGCAGTGTGAGCTGATTGTGGTAGTGGTTTCCCAGCAGCAGTTTGAGCTGATAGTGGTAGTGCGTTCCCAGAAGCAGTGTGAGCTGATTGTGGTTGTGGTTTCCCAGCAGCAGTGTGAGCTGATTGTGATTGTGGTTTCCCAGCAGCAGTGTGAGCTGATTGTGATTGTGGTTTCCCCGCAGCCTTGTGAACTGATTTTGGTTGTGGTTTCCCAGCAGCAGTGTGAGCTGATTGTGGTTGTGGTTTCCCCGCAGCCTTCTGAGCTGATTGTGGTTGTGGTTTCCCAGCAGCAGTGTGAGCTGATTGTGATAGTGGGTTCCCACCAGAAGTGTGAGCTGATTGTGGTTGTGGTTTCAAAGCAGCAGTGTGAACTGTTTGTGGTACGGAGTTCGCAACAGCAGTTTGAGCTGATTGTGATAGTGGGTTCCCAGCAGCAGCGTGAGCTGATTGTGGTTGTGGTTTCCCAGCGGCAGTGTGAGCTGATTGTGATAGTGGTTTCCCAGCAGCAGTGTGAGCTGATAGTGGTAGTGAGTTCCAAGCAGCAGTGTGAGCTGATTGTGGTTGTGGTTTCCCAGCAGCAGTGTGTGTTGATTGTGGTAGTGAGTTCCCAGCAGCAGTGTGAGCTGATTGTGGTTGTGGTTTCCCCGCAGCCTTGTGAGCTGATTTTGGTTGTGGTTTCCCAGCAGCAGTGTGAGCTGTATGTGATCCTGGATTCCCAGCAGCAGTGTGAGCTGATTGTGATTGTGTTTTCCCAGCAGCAGTGTGAGATGATTGTGGTTGTGGGTTATGAGCAACAGTGTGAGCTGATTGTGATAGTGGGTTCCCAGCAGCAGTGTGAGCTGGTTGTGATAGTGGGTTCCCAGGAGCAGTTTGAGCTGATTTTGGTTGTGGTGTCTCAGCAGCAGTGTAGGCTGATTGTGGTAGTGGGTTCCCAGAAGCAGTGTGAGCTGATAGTGGTAGTGAATTCCCAGCAGCAGTGTGAGCTGATTGTGGTTGTGGTTTCCCAGCAGCAGTGTGAGCTGATTGTGGTAGTGGTTTCCCAGCAGCAGTGTGATCTGCTTGTGGTAGTGGGATCCCAACAGCAGTGTGAGCTGATTGTGATAGTGGTTTCCCAGCAGCAGTGTAAGCTTATTGTGTTAGTGGGTTCCCGACAGTGTGAGATGATTGTGGTGGTGAGATCCCAGCAGCAGTGTGAGCTGCTTGTGGTAATGGGATCCCAACAGCAGTGTGAGCTGATCGTGGTTGTAGTTTTACAGCAGCAGTGTGAGCGGATTGTGATAGGGGGTTCCCAGCAACAGTGTGAGCTAATTTTCGATGTGGTGTCTCAGCAGCAGTGTGAGCTGATTGTGATTGTGGTTTCCCAGGAGCAGTGTGAGCTGCTTGTGGTAGTGGGATCCCAACAGCAGTGTGAGCTGATTGTGGTTGTCGGTTCCCAGAAGCAGTGTGAGCTGATTGTGGGAGTGGGTTCCCAGCAGCAGTGTGAGCTGATTGTGGTTGTGGTTTCCTAGCAGCAGTGTAAGCAGATTGTGGTTATGGTTTCCCAACAGCAGTGTGAGCTGTTTGCGATAATGAGTTCCCAGCAGCAGTGTGTGCTGATTGTGGTACTGTGTTCCCAGCAGCAGTATGAGTTGATTGTGGTTGTGGTTTCCCAGCAGCAGTGTGAGTTGATTGTGGTTGTGGTTTCCCAGCAGCAGTGTGAGCAGATTGTGCTTGTGGTTTCCCAGCAGCAGTGTGAGCTGATTGTGATAGGGTGTTCCCAGCAGCAGTGTGAGCTGATTGTGGTTGTGGTTTCCTAGCAGCAGTGTGAGCAGATTGTGGTTGTGGTTTCCCAACAGCAGTGTGAGCTGATCATGATAGTGAGTTCCAGGCAGCAGTGTGTGCTGATTGTGGCACTGTGTTCCCAGCAGCAGTATGAGCTGATTGTGGTTGTGGTTCCCCAGCAGCAGTGTGAGCTTATTGTGATTGTGGTTTCCCAGCAGCAGTGTAAACTGGTTGTGATAGGGTGTTCCCAGCAGCGGTGTGAGCTGTTATGGTTGTGGGTTCCCAGCAGCAGTGTGAGCTGATTGTGATTCTGGTTTCCCAGCAGCAGTGTGAGCTGGTTGTGATACTCTGTTCCAAGCAGCGGTGTGAGCTGATTGTGTTGGTGGGTTCCCAGCAGCAGTGTGAGCTGATTGTGGTTGTGGATTCCCAGCAGCAGTGTGAATTGATTGTGGTAATGGATTCCCAGCAGAGATGTGAGCTGATTCTTGTTGTGGTTTCCCAGCAGCAGTGTGAGCTGATTGTGGTTGTGGTTTCCCACCAGCAGTGTGAGCTGATTGTGGTAATGGATTCCTAGCAGCAATTTGAGCTGATTGTGGTTATGGTTTCCCAACAGCAGTGTGAGCTGTTTGCGATAGTGAGTTCCCAGCAGCAGTGTGTGGTGATTGTGGTTGTGTTTTCCCAGCAGCAGTGTGAGCTGCTTGTGGTTGTAGTTTTCCAGCAGCAGTGTGAGCTCATTGTGATAGTGGGTTCCCAGCAGCAGTGTGAGCTGATTGTGGTTGTGGTTTCCCAGCAGCAGTGTGAGGTAGTTGTGGTTATGTTTTCCCAGCAGCAGTGTGAGCTGATATTCGTTGTGGTGTCTCAGTAGCAGTGTGAGCTGATTGTGATTGTGGTTTCCCAGGAGCAGTGTGAGCTGATTGTGGGAGTGGGTTCCCTGCAGTAGTGTGAGCTGATTGTGGTTGTGGTTTCCCAGCAGCAGTGTGAGCTGATTGTGATAGGGTGTTCCCAGCAGCAGTGTGAGCTTATTGTGGTTGTGGTTTCCTAGCAGCAGTGTGAGCAGGTTGTGGTTATGGTTTCCCAAAAGCAGTGTGAGCTGTTTGCGATAGTGAGTTCCCAGCAGTAGTGTGTGGTGATTGTGGTTGTGTTTTCCCAGCAGCAGTGTGAGCTGATTGTGGTAGTGGTTACCTAACAAAAGTGTTTGCTGATTCTGGTTGTGGTTTCCCAGCAGCAGTGTGAGCTGATTGTGGTAGTGGGTTCCCATCAAAAGTGTGAGCTGATTGAGGTTGTGGTTTATCAGCAGCAGTGTGAGCTGATAGTGGTTGTAGTTTTCCAGCAGCAGTGTGAGCTGATTGTGATAGTGGGTTCCCAGCAGCAGTGTGAGCTGATTTTGGTTGTGGTGTCTCAGCAGCAGTGTGAGCTGATTGTGCTAGTGGGTTCCCAGAAGCAGTGTGAGCTGATTGTGGTTGTGGTTTACCAGCAGCAGTGTGAGCAGATTGTGCTTGTGGTTTCCCAGCAGCAGTGTGAGCTGATTGTGATAGGGTGTTCCCAGCAGCAGTGTGAGCTGATTGTGGTTATGGTTTCCTAGCAGCAGTGTGAGCAGATTGTGGTTGTGGTTTCCCAACAGCAGTGTGAGCTGATCATGATAGTGAGTTCCAGGCAGCAGTGTGTGCTGATTGTGGTTGTGGTTTCCCAGCAGCAGTGTGAGCTGATTGTGATAGTGAGTTCCCAGCAGAAGTGTGAGCTGTTTGTGGTACTGGTTTCTCAGCAGCAGTGTGAACTGATTGTGGTACTGAGTTCCCAACAGCAGTTTGAGCGGATTGTGATAGTGGGTTTCCAGAAGCAGTGCGAGCTGATAGTGGTAGTGAGTTCCCAGCAGCAGTATGAGCTGATTGTGGTTGTGGTTTCCCAGCAGCAGTTTGAGCTGATTGTGGTAGCGGTTTCCCAGCAGCAGTGTAGGCTGATTATGGTAGTGGGTTCCCAGAAGCAGTGTGAGCTGATAGTGGTAGTGAGTTCCCAGCAGCAGTGTGAGCTGATTGTGGTTGTGGTTTCCTAGCAGCAGTGTGAGCTGTTTGTGGTAGTGGTTTCTCAGCAGCAGTGTGAACTGATTGTGGTACTGATTTCCCAACAGCAGTTTGAGCGGATTGTGATAGTGGGTTCCCAGAAGCAGTGTGAGCTGATAGTGGTAGTGAGTTCCCAGCAGCAGTGTGAGCTGATTGTGATCCTGGATTCCCAGCAACAGTGTGAGCTGATTGTGGTTGTGGTTTCCCAGCAGCAGTGTGAGCTGATTGTGGTTGTGGTTTCCCAGCAGCAGTGTGAGCTGATTGTGGTAGTGGTTTCCCAGCAGCAGTGTGAGCTGATAGTGGTAGTGAGTTCCCAGCAGCAGTGTGAGCTGATTGTGATTGTGGTTTCCCAGCAGCAGTGTGAGCTGATTGTGGTTGTGGTTTCCCCGCAGCCTTGTGAGCTGATTTTGGTTGTGGTTTCCCAGCAGCATTGTGAGCTGATTGTGATAGTGGATTCCCAGAAGCAGTGTGAGCTGATTGTGGTAGTTAGTTCCGGTCAGCAGTTTGAGCTGTATGTGATCCTGGATTCCCAGCAGCAGTGTGAGCTGATTGTGATAGTGGGTTCCCAGCAAAAGTGTGAGCTGATTGAGGTTGTGGATTCCCAGCAGCAGTGTGAGCTGTTTGTGGTACTGAGTTCCCAACAGCAGTTTGAGCTGATTGTGGTAGTGGGTACCCAGCAACAGTGTGAGCTGATTGTGATTGTGGTTTCCCATCAGCAGTGTGAGTTAATTGTGGTCGCGGTTTCCCAGCAACAGTGTGAGCTGATACTGGTATTGAGTTCCCGGCAAAATTGTGAGCTGATTGTGATAGTGGATTCCCAGAAGCAGTGTGAGCTGATTGTCGTAGTTAATTCCGGGCAGCAGTGTGAACTGATTGTGATCCTGGATTCCCAGCAGCAGTCTGAGCTGATTGTGGTAGTGGGTTCCCAGCAGCAGTCTGGGCTGCTTGTGGCATTGGGTTCCCAGAAGCAGTTTGAGCTGCTTTAGGTAGTGGGTTCCCAGTAGCAGCGTGAGCTGATTGTGGCTGTAGGTTTCCAGCAGTAGTGTGAGCTGATTGTGATAGTGTGTTCCCAGCAGCAATGTGAGTTGAATATGGTAGTTGGTTCCCAGCAGCATTGAGAGCTGATTGTGATAGTGAGTTCCCAGTAGCAGTGTGAGCTGATGATGACAGTCGGTTCCCAGCAGCAGTGTGAGCTGCTTGTGGTACTGGATTCCCAGCAGCAGTGTGAGCTGGTTGTGGCTGTGATTTTCCAGCAGGAGTGTGAGCTGATTGTGATAGTGGGTTCCCAGCAGCAGTTTGAGCTGATTTTGGTTGTGGTGTCTCAGCAGCAGTGTAGGCTGATTGTGGTCGTGGGTTCCCAGAAGCAGTGTGAGCTGATAGTGGTAGTGAGTTCCCAGCAGCAGTGTGAGCTGTTTGTGGTTGTGGTTTCCCAGCAGCAGTGTGAGCTGATTGTGATTGTGGTTTCCCAGCAGCAGTGTGAGCTGATTGTGATTGTGGTTTCCCAGCAGCAGTGTGAGCTGATTGTGGTTGTGGTTTCCCATCAGCAGTGTGAGTTAATTGTGGTCGCGGTTTCCCAGCAGCAGTGTGAGCTGATACTGGTATTGAGTTCCCGGCAAAATTGTGAGCTGATTGTGATAGTGGATTCCCAGAAGCAGTGTGAGCTGATTGTCGTAGTTAATTCCGGGCAGCAGTGTGAACTGATTGTGATCCTGGATTCCCAGCAGCAGTCTGAGCTGATTGTGATAGTGGGTTCCCAGCAGCAGTTTGAGCTGATTTTGGTTGTGGTGTCTCAGCAGCAGTGTAGGCTGATTGTGGTCGTGGGTTCCCAGAAGCAGTGTGAGCTGATAGTGGTAGTGAGTTCCCAGCAGCAGTGTGAGCTGTTTGTGGTTGTGGTTTCCCAGCAGCGGTGTGAGCTGATTGTGATTGTGGTTTCCCAGCAGCAGTGTGAGCTGATTGTGATTGTGGTTTCCCAGCAGCAGTGTGAGCTGATTGTGGTTGTGGTTTCCCAGCAGCCGTTTGAGCTGATTTTGATATTGTGTTCCCAGCAGCAGTGTAAGCTCTTTGTGATTGTGGTTTCCCAGCAGCAGTGTGAGCTGATTGTGACACTGGATTCCCAGAAGCAGTGTGAGCTGATTGTGGTAGTTAGTTCCGGGCAGCAGTGTGAGCTGATTGTGGTTGTGGTTTCCCAGCAGCAGTGTGTGCTGATTGTCGTTGTTTGTTCCCAGCAGCAGCGTGAGCTGATTGTGACACTGGATTCCCAGAAGCAGTGTGAGCTGATTGTGACACTGGATTCCCAGAAGCAGTGTGAGCTGATTGTGGTAGTTAGTTCCGGGCAGCAGTGTGAGCTGCTTGTGGTTGTGGTTTCCCAGCAGCAGTGTGAGCTGATTGTGCTTGTGGTTTCCCAGCAGCAGTGTGAGCTGATTGTGGTTGTGGTTTCCCCGCAGCCTTGTGAGCTTAATTTGGTTGTGGTTTCCCTGCAGCAGTGTGAGCTGTTTGTGATAGTGGATTCCCAGAAGCAGTGTGAGCTGATTGTGGTAGTTAGTTCCGGGCAGCAGTGTGAGCTGTATGTGATCCTGGATTCCCAGCAGCAGTGTGAGCTGATTGTGATTGTGTTTTCCCAGCAGCAGTGTGAGCTGATTGTGGTTGTGGGTTCCGAGCAACAGTGTGAGCTGATTGTGATAGTGGTTTCCCAGCAGCAGTGTGAGCTGATTGTGGTTGTGGTTTCCTAGCAACAGTGTGAGCTGATTGTGGTTGTGGTTTCCCAGCAGCAGTGTGAGCTGATTGTGGTTGTGGTTTCCCAGCAGCAGTGTGAGCTGATTGTGGTAGTGGTTTCCCAGCAGCAGTGTGAGCTGATAGTGGTAGTGAGTTCCCAGCAGCAGTGTGAGCTGATTGTGATTGTGGTTTCCCAGCAGCAGTGTGAGCTGATTGTGGTTGTGGTTTCCCCGCAGCCTTGTGAGCTGATTTTGGTTGTGGTTTCCCAGCAGCATTGTGAGCTGATTGTGATAGTGGATTCCCAGAAGCAGTGTGAGCTGATTGTGGTAGTTAGTTCCGGTCAGCAGTGTGAGCTGTATGTGATCCTGGATTCCCAGCAGCAGTGTGAGCTGATTGTGATAGTGGGTTCCCAGCAAAAGTGTGAGCTGATTGAGGTTGTGGATTCCCAGCAGCAGTGTGAGCTGTTTGTGGTACTGAGTTCCCAACAGCAGTTTGAGCTGATTGTGGTAGTGGGTACCCAGCAACAGTGTGAGCTGATTGTGATTGTGGTTTCCCATCAGCAGTGTGAGTTAATTGTGGTCGCGGTTTCCCAGCAACAGTGTGAGCTGATACTGGTATTGAGTTCCCGGCAAAATTGTGAGCTGATTGTGATAGTGGATTCCCAGAAGCAGTGTGAGCTGATTGTGGTAGTTAGTTCCGGTCAGCAGTGTGAGCTGTATGTGATCCTGGATTCCCAGCAGCAGTGTGAGCTGATTGTGATAGTGGGTTCCCAGCAAAAGTGTGAGCTGATTGAGGTTGTGGATTCCCAGCAGCAGTGTGAGCTGTTTGTGGTACTGAGTTCCCAACAGCAGTTTGAGCTGATTGTGGTAGTGGGTACCCAGCAACAGTGTGAGCTGATTGTGATTGTGGTTTCCCATCAGCAGTGTGAGTTAATTGTGGTCGCGGTTTCCCAGCAACAGTGTGAGCTGATACTGGTATTGAGTTCCCGGCAAAATTGTGAGCTGATTGTGATAGTGGATTCCCAGAAGCAGTGTGAGCTGATTGTCGTAGTTAAATCCGGGCAGCAGTGTGAACTGATTGTGATCCTGGATTCCCAGCAGCAGTCTGAGCTGATTGTGGTAGTGGGTTCCCAGCAGCAGTCTGGGCTGCTTGTGGCATTGGGTTCCCAGAAGCAGTTTGAGCTGCTTTAGGTAGTGGGTTCCCAGTAGCAGCGTGAGCTGATTGTGGCTGTAGGTTTCCAGCAGTAGTGTGAGCTGATTGTGATAGTGTGTTCCCAGCAGCAATGTGAGTTGAATATGGTAGTTGGTTCCCAGCAGCATTGAGAGCTGATTGTGATAGTGAGTTCCCAGTAGCAGTGTGAGCTGATGATGACAGTCGGTTCCCAGCAGCAGTGTGAGCTGCTTGTGGTACTGGATTCCCAGCAGCAGTGTGAGCTGGTTGTGGCTGTGATTTTCCAGCAGGAGTGTGAGCTGATTGTGATAGTGGGTTCCCAGCAGCAGTTTGAGCTGATTTTGGTTGTGGTGTCTCAGCAGCAGTGTAGGCTGATTGTGGTCGCGGGTTCCCAGAAGAAGTGTGAGCTGATAGTGGTAGTGAGTTCCCAGCAGCAGTGTGAGCTGTTTGTGGTTGTGGTTTCCCAGCAGCAGTGTGAGCTGATTGTGATTGTGGTTTCCCAGCAGCAGTGTGAGCTGATTGTGGTTGTGGTTTCCCAGCAGCCGTTTGAGCTGATTTTGATATTGTGTTCCCAGCAGCAGTGTAAGCTCTTTGTAATTGTGGTTTCCCAGCAGCAGTGTGAGCTGATTGTGACACTGGATTCCCAGAAGCAGTGTGAGCTGATTGTGTTAGTTAGTTCCGGGCAGCAGTGTGAGCTGATTGTGGTTGTGGTTTCCCAGCAGCAGTGTGAGCTGATTGTGGTTGTGGTTTCCCCGCAGCCTTGTGAGCTTATTTTGGTTGTGGTTCCCCTGCAGCAGCGTGAGCTGATTGTGATTGTGTTTTCCCAGCAGCAGTGTGAGCTGATTGTGGTTGTGGGTTCCGAGCAACAGTGTGAGCTGATTGTGATAGTGGGTTCCCAGCAGCAGTGTGAGCTGATTGTGGTTGTGGTTTCCCAGCAGCAGTGTGAACTTATTGTGGTAGTGGTTTCCCAGCAGCAGGGTGAGCTGATTGTGGTTGTGGTTTCCCAGCACCAGTGTGAGCTGTTTGTGGTATTGGTTTCCCAGCAGAGGTGTGAGCTGATTGTGGTCCTGAGTTCCCGGCAGCAGTGTGAGCTAAGTGTGATAGTGGGTTCCCATCAGCAGTGTAAGCTGATTTTGGTTGTGGTGTCTCAGCAGCAGTGTGAGCTGATTGTGATAGTGGATTCCCAGAAGCAGTGTGAGCTGATTGTGATAGTGGATTCCCAGAAGCAGTGTGAGCTGATTGTGATAGTGGATTCCCAGCAGCAGTGTGAGCTGATTGTGATAGTGGATTCCCAGAAGCAGTGTGAGCTGATTGTGGTAGTGGATTCCCAGCAGCAGTGTGAGCTGATTGTGGTTGCGGTTTCCCAGCAGCAGTGTGAGCTGATTGTGATAGTGGATTCCCAGAAGCAGTGTGAGCTGATTGTGGTAGTTAGTTCCGGTCAGCAGTGTGAGCTGTATGTGATCCTGGATTCCCAGCAGCAGTGTGAGCTGATTGTGATAGTGGGTTCCCAGCAAAAGTGTGAGCTGATTGAGGTTGTGGATTCCCAGCAGCAGTGTGAGCTGTTTGTGGTACTGAGTTCCCAACAGCAGTTTGAGCTGATTGTGGTAGTGGGTACCCAGCAACAGTGTGAGCTGATTGTGATTGTGGTTTCCCATCAGCAGTGTGAGTTAATTGTGGTCGCGGTTTCCCAGCAACAGTGTGAGCTGATACTGGTATTGAGTTCCCGGCAAAATTGTGAGCTGATTGTGATAGTGGATTCCCAGAAGCAGTGTGAGCTGATTGTCGTAGTTAATTCCGGGCAGCAGTGTGAACTGATTGTGATCCTGGATTCCCAGCAGCAGTCTGAGCTGATTGTGGTAGTGGGTTCCCAGCAGCAGTCTGGGCTGCTTGTGGCATTGGGTTCCCAGAAGCAGTTTGAGCTGCTTTAGGTAGTGGGTTCCCAGTAGCAGCGTGAGCTGATTGTGGCTGTAGGTTTCCAGCAGTAGTGTGAGCTGATTGTGATAGTGTGTTCCCAGCAGCAATGTGAGTTGAATATGGTAGTTGGTTCCCAGCAGCATTGAGAGCTGATTGTGATAGTGAGTTCCCAGTAGCAGTGTGAGCTGATGATGACAGTCGGTTCCCAGCAGCAGTGTGAGCTGCCTGTGGTACTGGATTCCCAGCAGCAGTGTGAGCTGGTTGTGGCTGTGATTTTCCAGCAGGAGTGTGAGCTGATTGTGATAGTGGGTTCCCAGCAGCAGTTTGAGCTGATTTTGGTTGTGGTGTCTCAGCAGCAGTGTAGGCTGATTGTGGTCGTGGGTTCCCAGAAGAAGTGTGAGCTGATAGTGGTAGTGAGTTCCCAGCAGCAGTGTGAGCTGTTTGTGGTTGTGGTTTCCCAGCAGCAGTGTGAGCTGATTGTGATTGTGGTTTCCCAGCAGCAGTGTGAGCTGGTTGTGGTTTCCCCGCAGCCTTGTGAGTTTATTTTGGTTGTGGTTTCCCTGCAGCAGCGTGAGCTGATTGTGATTGTGTTTTCCCAGCAGCAGTGTGAGCTGATTGTGGTTGTGGGTTCCGAGCAACAGTGTGAGCTGATTGTGATAGTGGGTTCCCAGCAGCAGTGTGAGCTGATTGTGGTTGTGGTTTCCCAGCAGCAGTGTGAACTTATTGTGGTAGTGGTTTCCCAGCAGCAGGGTGAGCTGATTGTGGTTGTGGTTTCCCAGCACCAGTGTGAGCTGTTTGTGGTATTGGTTTCCCAGCAGAGGTGTGAGCTGATTGTGGTCCTGAGTTCCCGGCAGCAGTGTGAGCTAAGTGTGATAGTGGGTTCCCATCAGCAGTGTAAGCTGATTTTGGTTGTGGTGTCTCAGCAGCAGTGTGAGCTGATTGTGATAGTGGATTCCCAGAAGCAGTGTGAGCTGATTGTGATAGTGGATTCCCAGAAGCAGTGTGAGCTGATTGTGATAGTGGATTCCCAGCAGCAGTGTGAGCTGATTGTGATAGTGGATTCCCAGAAGCAGTGTGAGCTGATTGTGGTAGTGGATTCCCAGCAGCAGTGTGAGCTGATTGTGGTTGCGGTTTCCCAGCAGCAGTGTGAGCTGATTGTGGTTGCGGTTTCCCAGCAGCAGTGTGAGCTGATTGTGGTTGCGGTTTCCCAGCAGCAGTGTGTGCTGATTGTGGTAGTGGGTTCCCAGCAGCAGTGTGAGCTCATTGTGATAGTCTGCTCCCAGCAGCGGTGTGATGTGATTGTGGTTTTGGTTTCCAATTAACAGTGTGAGCTGATTGTGGTTGTGGTTTCCCAGCAGCAGTGTGAGCTGATTGTGGTTGTGGTTTTGTAGCAGCAGTGTGAGCTAGTTGAGTTTTTGGTTTCCCAGCGAGGGTGCAGGTTGACACTGGAGATGGGAGTAACAAGGGAAAGACCCCAGGGGAGGTCCACTTCAAGGTCAATGCATGAAACGGAGAGAGCAACTATCCGGTCTTCTTGGACACCCGCGCAGGGAGGAAGTGACACAGAGGGAGGGTTGACCAGGCACCTTTGGTTCCACTGCAGCAGCAGCAGGAGCAATAAGAGGGCTAGCCTCCGGCTGAGCATGCCAGTGAAGTGCGCATCATAGATTGGCAGCAGCCAACCGTGCCAAGAAGAGCCCACCCGTGGCCAAGTTTTTATCAGACTTGCCTCAACTGCTTGCAAATATCTGAGCGACAGTGTCAATGAAAACTGTGGCTCTTAAGGCAGACTGTCCCTGACTTATGCGTCAAACTGCAGGGTGAGCAGCAAACCCTGAGCATTGCCCAATACCCGTGGCCCCGAAGATCAATATGACACTGAACCTTTATGCACCCAATTCTTTCCAGGAATCCACTGGGAAAATATATGGAGTCTCCCATGCAGCAGCCCATTCGTGCATCAAAGATCAATGCCCTGTTCAAGAGGGCTGGGGTCTCCGTACACTACCGGACTAACAGTCAGGCAGAGAGGAACATAAAGTTCAGGGCCATCGCTGGATTCCCCCAGGAGCATCATCAACTGCACCCACATGGCCATCAAAGCTTTCACGGACCAGCCAGTGGTCTTCATCAAAAGGTAGGGCTTCCATTCCACCAATGTCCAACTAGCCTCTGACCACTGAAAGCGGATCCTTCAGGTCTGTGTACCTGGTTCCCGGGAAGCAGGGAGGACATCTACGTACTTCGACAGTTCCAGGTTCCATAGGTTTTCTGACCCTTTCATGCACTTTCAGGGATGGATTCTTAGGGACCTGGGCTACCCACTGAAGACATGGCTACTCACACCTGTGAGGAACCCTTGAACTGCAGCAGAGGAGAGGTACAATGCCTTCCGCACACCCACTTGAGCAACCATCGAGCAGGCCAGTGGGCTGCTGAAGATATGATTCAGGTGTCTAAGTCAATCCAGTGAAGACCTTCAGTATGCTCCAGAGAGTCTCTCATATCACAGTGGGCTGATGTGTTCTGCACAATCTAGCACAATGGAGTGGGGAGGCTAATGCATACTGACGAGATCATCAATCGCCACTCTTTATCCATTGAAGAGGATCTGGAGGAGACTGCTGAGCAGGCAGCACAGGATGAGGAACCCCTTAGGCCAGAGGAGAGGGGAATTCAGGGATGTGCAAAGGAGGCTTGAGAGAATCTCATACATTACTGCTTCTTGTTACCCTGATGCCCTTTTGATGTCAGTGCAACAAAGACTAAACTTGATGTAGATTGGATATTGCCTCCTTCCTATCGCACTCCTAAGTCTATTGACCAGGTTCACCATGGGCACTGGCACAGCTGAGGAGCTGACCAAACACAGCCTGCCCTTACACTAGGAGACCACTGAGGAAGAAGGGTGTGAGTGACATCTGATAAGGTAACAATCAACGTATGAACAATTAACAACAGTAATTGTGACAGAGCTCTATTGGCACAACTCTTATCTGATTTTTACAAGTCTAAAGTCAAAAACCTTTGAACCTCATGTGCATCTAGGTGCTCTTCTTATTGCATGTTCACAAGTATCTATGAGGTGTGACCCTTGCACTTGCAGCTGAGGTTGAGGCTGGCTGTTGATCATTCTATGCTATGGCCTGGGATGACCTTTGGCGGCCGTCCTCTGGTTGCCTGAGGCCTGGGGGGCCCCGGCATACTGAAGGGCGCCTGCCCAGGTGCAACTCCCTTCTCTGTCATCAATGCTACTGATAGAGGGAAGCATCTGTCCACTGAAAGGATCCCCCAGATGCAGAGGCCAGCCATTTCTCCTCCCTTACAAAGGCACTCTTGTGTCTCTATGCTGACCAGAGAATTGTGAGGGCCTGTTGGACACTCCAGGTGCCTCTTCCCAACCCCCCACCTCATCCTGCAACTTCTGCAAAGAGCTCACGGACTGTGGATCTGTGCATGGCTCTCCATGAGGGTCGCCAATCACTCCATGGAGGAATGCATGCATTTTTATCCTTTCACAGGATTTGGTCATCATTGGCTATTATTGCCCATTTTTTGCACATCCCTAATTGCCCTTGAGAAGCTGATGATGATCTACCTTCTTGAATTGCTGCAGTCCATATGGTGTAGAAACACCCACAGTTAGGAAGATTTCGATGATTTTGACTCAGCGACAGTGAATAGCACTACAGTTTCAAGTCAGGTTGGTATGTGACTTGGAGGGACCCTTGTAGGTGGTGGTGTTCAACCAGAGACTAGCTTTATATTCCAGATTTATGAATTGAATTTAAATTCCACTAGCTGCTGTGGTTGAATTTAAACCGATGTCCCACTGTGATCTCAGAGCATTCACTTGAACCTCTGGATTGTTGGTCCAGTGACATTATCACTATGCCACTGCCTGCCTACATGTGCAGGCCTGAGACACGACAGCACTTATGTTCTGGATGGAGTCCTCCATCGTCCACACGTGACTATGCACAGCCTCTGGCAGCTTCTCCAGATGCTCTCCTACCTCTTGCTGCAGCTTCAGAAGGTTCCATGTTGCCAACACCCGAGACCTGTCATCATCTTGGGACTCAGCATTAGCCTGGCCTCCCACAGTCCTCTGACTGTCTGTGTCCTTGACTGTCACAGCTTTCGTCAGATGCTTGAGCATAACTCTGATGTGCTCACCAGCCTGTGACCCTGAATCCAATTGCGAGCCACCCAATTACATAAGAGTATCTATGCTGGTGGAGAGTGTGGGGAAATGATGTGACTCTGCACCCTGTTGTAATATGCCTTTAAAGCATATCAGCATGGCATCATCAGAAGTCTAAGTTTCACTTTTACTTTGAGCAGAGCACACACACACACACACAGCTTTGATGTCTTCAAGCTTTATACCTATGTGTAACTGTTCTCATGCACCTCATCTTAATAAATGTGTTGACTGAATCCCTCATCAGTGATTGGTGCCTTGTGTCTTGTACAGTAAATAAGCCCAAGGTATTATATATCATTATAATTAACGTAACAGCACGCCCTGAGGATTCCTTCTCCTCCTTGGTGGTGGACTGCAGGCCCCTAGTCTCTGTGGCTGCCCGTCCTTCCAGAGTGCCAGGACCGGAATGAGAGAACACAAACATTTAGGGGTTTAAGGGCTTCACATTTCCACTTCTCAAACATGCCTAATGTGGAGCTCCAAACGTTCATTGGTGGACTCATGGACACTATGCCTTCGCACTCTCTTGAGTTGCCATTCCTGTCTCGCCATCAGCAAATAGTTGGCCTGCCAGTTCCAGGGCCTCCTCTTCTGCTGGTATCAGGGATCTAATTTTGGGGATTCCTCCCAACAATCTTGGGCTTCTCTTCATTGTTGTTTCTCCCACAGGCATAAGGAGAGATACTATTACTTTTCACACAAATATGAGCATAACATTTATGATGATGAGCACATTTTGGCCCGTGATGTGGGCTCTTGAATTGCTCCTTCATATGCCTGCCCTCATGGGACATGGTGGGGCTGAGCAAAGATTAACAGCTGGCTGTCACTGAGATGCAAACATGCATCATAGTTCTGGCACTCTCCCTTGCCAACACTGGGTTGGTCGCACCCTCCCCATGCAGTGAACCATCTTGCATTGCCTTGTGCAAGCATCAAAGGGAGAGTGGTATGGAGGACTCACCCTGACAGCGTAGAAGAGGTCACCAACCCATTTGCAGCATTGCACCCAAGCCATGGCTGCTGACCTCTGAAAGTTCTGTCCAGGCTTGCTTGGTCAGATGGGGCGGTCTCTTCTTTCCATCCCTGGGAAGATGACCGCCCACCTTGCCCTTGCAGCCTGGAGGAAATCCTGAAGGGAGGCATTCAGTGTCTTCCCTCTGACATGTTTCCTGCACCCTCCTGATCCGCCCCTTGGTTGAGCCTCATGCTTTCCATTGGGTTCCACAGCATCAGGCTGTAGGGTGGAGGGGTCCACTCTGGAGGGAAGAACTTCTCTTGAGTGCTCCTGCGGCAATTGGAATGTTCAAGACTGTACTGAAGGCAAAGCTGGCAGGCCTTTAAAAATGGCACCAGCGCCAGCACCCGCCTCCACGTCGCGTGATGCTGAGATTGGCACCTCATGGTCCATCCTCTTGCCAGCTTCAGATGATCCCCATGCCTCCAGGCCATTAATTGGATGGCTGGCACGTAACCACAGTCAGCCAGCCACATTTTCCCCAAGCAACAACAGCACCCACTTGCATCACTGCCTCCAAGACCTATGCCATGCATATTAAATTCAGCCCAATGCACAAAGAAGACAGATGACAGATCCGCTGGAGAGATTGATTCGCTATCAAAACTTGTAATCAATATAAAAAGAAGGAATTACCCTAGCATTGATTGAGTTAGCCTTCAGGGATGTGTAAGATACTTCTGGTATTAAATGAACAGGGTTTCCCTGTTCTAATCAGAAGAGGATATCACTTAGCAATGAGATGAATAGGGAAGATTAGTCGAAGTGACAGATCACTCTAAGGATTTTTTTTACAGAGCAACTGTGAGGGAAGACGTGTGGGATGAGCTTAATGGAATAGTTGGAAACCTGTTATCCTCATTGTGAATTGAAGTACACCATGGGTAGTTGCAGGGATTTGATTATGTTGTTTCATAAGCAAGTTCAGCCATCTGTAATGTGTAAAAAGCGTGAGCGACACAACAAATAAACAGCAGCTATCATTTGCCAAGATAACATCTTCAAACAAGTGGAGGTCTCTGAGGTGTAAGAAGCCACAAGTTGACATACAAGAAAGAGAAAAACAACTACAATCACATTAAATTGAAATGCCACTTACTTGAGAAACTTTTCCGTGTATAGATGCATTTCTCCATTGACAGAAAGCGAAAGTAAACTAGCTTTGAGGACTCAAGAACAAAATCAAAAACAAAAAAATGCTGGAAAAACTCAGCAGTACTGAAAGCATAAGACCATAAGACCATAAGACATAGGAGCAGAAATTAGGCCATTTGGCCCATGGAGTCTGCTCCGCCATTCAATCATGGCTGATAAGTTTCTCAACCCCATTCTCTCGCCTTCTCTCAGTAACCTTTGATCCCCTTACCAATCAAGAACCTATCTATCTCGGTCTTAAATACACTCAATGACCTGGCCTCCACAGCCTTCTGTGGCAATGAATTCCATAGATTCACCACTCTCTGGCTAAAGAAGTTTCTCCTCATCTCTGTTCTAAAAGGTCTTCACTTTACTCTGAGGCTGTGACCTCGAGTCCTAGCCTCTCCTACTAATGGAAACATCTTCCCCATGTCCACTCTATCCAGGCCTTTCAGTATTCTGTAAGTTTCAATCAGATCCCCCCTCATCCTTCTAAACTCTATCGAGTATAGACCCAGGGTCCTCAAACGTTTCTCATATGCTAAGCCTTTCATTCCTGGGATCATTCTCGTGAACCTCCTCTAGAACCTCTCCAGGGCCAGAACATCCTTCCTGAGGTACAGGGCCCAAAATTGGTCACAATATTCTAAATGTGGTCTGACCAGAGCCTTATAAAGCCTCAGCAGACATCCCTGCTTTTATATTCTAGTCCTCTCGAAATAAATGCCAACATTGCATTTGCCTTCCTAACTACCGACTCAACCTGCAAGTTAACTTTTAGAGAATCCTGGGCTAGGACTCCCAAGTCCCTTTGCACTCCAGATTTCTGAATTCTCTCACCATTTAGAAAATAGTCTATGCCTCTATTCTTCCTACCAAAGTGCATGACCTCACATTTCCCCACTTTGTATTCCATCTGCCACTTCTTTGCCCATTCTCCTAACCTGTCCAAATCCTTCTGCAGCCTCCCCGCCTCCTCAATACTACCTGTCCCTCCACCTATCTTTGTATCATCTGCAAACTTAGCCAGAATGCCCTCAGTTCCTTCATCTAGATCATTAATGTATAAAGTGAAAAGTTGTGGTCCCAACACTGACCCCTGAGGAACTCCACTAGTCACCGGCCGCCATCCTGAGAAGGACCCCCTTATCCCCACTCTCTGCCTCCTGCCAGACAGCCAATCTTCTATCCATGCTAGAACCTTGCCTGTAACACCATGGGCTCTTATCTTACTGAGCAGCCTCCTGTGCGGCACCTTGTCAAAGGCCTTCTGGAAGTCCAAGTAGATAACATCCATTGCTCTCCTTTGTCTAACCTACTCATTACCTCCTCAAAGAATTCTAACAAATTTGTCAGACATGACCTCCCCTTGATGAAACCATGCTGACTTTACCCTATTTTACCATGCACTTCCAAGTATTCTGAAATCTCATCCTTAATAATGGACTCTAAAATCTTACCAACGACCGAGGTCAGGCTAATCGGCCTGTAATTTCCTGTCTTTTGCCTCACTCCCTTCTTAAACAGGGGGGGTTACATTAGTGATTTTCCAGTCCTCTGGGACCCTCCATGACTCCAGTGATTCCTGAAAGATCACCACTAACGCCTCCACTATCTCTTCAGCTATCTCCTTCAGAACTCTGGGGTGTAATCCATCTGGTCCAGGTGATTTATCCACCTTCAGACCTTTCAGTTTTCCTAGCACCTTCTCCTTGGTAATGGCCACCATACTCATCTCTGCCCCCCGACTCTCTTGAACTTTGGGGATGTCACTCGTGTCTTCCACCGTGAAGACTGACGCAAAGTACCTATTCAGTTCCTCCGCCATTTCTTTGTTCCCCACTACTACTTCTCCAGCGTCATTTTCCAACAGCCCAATGTCCACGTTTGCCTCTCTCTTACCCTTTATATATCTAAAAAAACTCTTGCAATCTTCTTTTATATTACTGGCTAGTTTACCCTCATATTTAATCTTCTCCCTCCTTATTTCTTTTTTAGTTGTCCTCTGTGGTCTTTGTAGGCTTCCCAATCCCCTGGTTTCCCACTGCTCTTCGCCACATTGTATGCTTTCTCTTTAGCTTTTATGCTGTCCCTGACTTCCCTTGTCAGCCATGGTTGCCTCGTCCTCCCTTAAGTATGCTTCTTCTTCCTAGGGATGATTTTTTGCTGTGTCTCCCAAATTACTCCCAGAAACTCCTGCCATTGCTGTTCCACTGTCTTTCCTGCTAGGCTCATCTCCCAGTCAATTCTAGCCAGCTCCTCCCTCATGCCTCTGTAGTTGCCTTTATTCAACTGTAATACCATTACATCTGTTTCCAGCTTTTTCCTCTCAAATTGCAGGGTGAATTCTATCATATTATGGTCACTTCCTCCTAAGGGTTCCTTCAACTTAAGCTCCCTTATCAAATCTGCCTCATTACACATCACTAAATCTAGCATCTGTGGAGAGAAAGACGGAGTTAACGTTTCGAGTCTGTATGACGCTTCTTCAGAGCTAAAGGGAAGTGTAATGTGGTGAGATATATACTGTTTAAGGGGGGTGAAATAGGTGAAGCTGGATAGAAGGCCAGCGGTAGGTGGGGGCAAAGGAGAGATTGTGAAAGATGTTATAAACCAAAGGTCAAAGGGTTGTTAATTGTAGAGGTGCTGGCTAAAGGAGGCACTAATGGTGACATTAAGAGTGGAAAGCAGAATTTGATAATGGCAGGGCCAGGGTAAGCACTCTTGAAAGTGACAGATGGCCATAGTCGGGGTGGGGTCGGGGGAGGGGATGATGGTGGGAAAAAAGATCGAAAAGGTTAAAAGCTGGGGCTAAAACAATGAATAAAATAGGAAATAAAATTTTAAAATAATGATAATGAAAATGAGGGGGGAAAACATATACATAAATAAATAAATAAAAATTAAAAATTAAAAAATAAAAATGAATATAGAGAAAAGTGGGGGGGGTGGGGGTGCAGTGGAGGAGAGAGTTCATGATCTGAAGTTGTTGAACTCAATATTCAGTCCGGAAAGCTGTAAAGTCCCCAGTCAGAAGATGAGGTGCTGTTCACCCAGTTTGCGTTGAGCTTCACTGGAACATTGCAGCAGGCCAACGACGGACATGTGGGCATGAGAGCAGGGTGGTGTGTTGAAATGGCAAGCGACAGGAAGGTCTGGGTCATGCTTGCGGACAGACTGAAGGTGTTCCGCAAAGCGGTCACCCAGTCTGCATTTGGTCTCTCCAATGCAGAGGAAACCACATTGGGAGCAGCGAATGCAGTAGACCAAATTGAGGGAAGTGCAAGTGAAATGCTGCTTCAATTGAAAGGGGTGTTTGGGCCCTTGGACGGTGAGGAGGAGGGAAGTAAAGGGGCAGGTGTTGCATCTTCTGCGATTGCATGGGAAGGTGCCATGGGAGGGGGTTGGGTGTTGGGGGTGATGGAGGAGTGGACCAGGGTGTCCTAGAGGCTGATAACCCTACCAGCCTCCGCATTCGAAGGGTCATCCTCCACCATTTCCGTCAATTCCAGCATGATGCCACCACCAAACACATCTTCCCTTCACCACCCCCCGCACCCCCCCACCCCCGTCAGCATTTCGTAGGGACCGTTTCCTCCGGGACACCCTGATCCACTCCTCCATCACCCCCAACATCTCAATCCCCTCCCACGGCACCTTCCTATGCAATTGCAGAAGGTGCAACACCTGCCCCATTACTTACTCCCTCCTCACCATCCAAGGGCTTAACATTGAGTTCAACGACTTCAGACCATGAACTCTCTCCTCCATCACCACCTCTTTTTGAACCCCACCCCCCGCCACCATTTTCTCTATCTTCATTTTTATTTGAGGGAAGTGCAAGTGAAACGCTGCTTCACTTGAATAGAGTGTTTGGTCTACTGCGTTCGCTGCTCCCAATGAGGTCTCCTCTACATTGGAGCGACCAATCGCAGACTGGGTGACTGCTTTGTGGAACACCTTCGGTCTGTCCGCAAGCATGACCCAGGCCTTCCTGTTGCTTGCCATTTCAACATCACATCCTGCTCTCATGCCCACATGTCCATCCTTGGCCTGCTGCAATGTTCCAGTGAAGCTCAATGCAAACTGAAGGAACAGCACCTCATCTTCCGATTAGGCATATTACAGCCTTCCGGACTGAATATTGAGTTCAACGACATCAGGCCATGAACTCTGTCCTCCATTCCTACCCCTTTTTGATCCCCCCATTTTCTCTGTCCTCATTTTTATTTTTTAATCTTTAATTTTTTATTTTTACTTATTCATTTATATATTTTTTCCCACTCATTTTCATTATCATTATTTTCAAAATTTATTTCCACTTTTATTCATTGTTTTATCCCCAGCTTTTAGCCTTTTCGATCTTTTTTCCCACCACCATCCTCTCCTCCGACCCCACCCCCACTAGGGCCATCTGTCACTTGCAAGAGTGCTTACCCTGGTCCTGCCATTATCACATTCTGCTTTCCACTCTTAATGTCATCGCCACTATTAACAATCCTTTGACCTTTGGTTTATGACATCTTTCACAATCTCTCCTTTGCCTCCACCTATCACTAGCCTTCTATTCAGCTTCACCTGTTCCATCTCCCTTGAACAGTATATATTTCATCATATTTCTACTTCGCTTTAGCTCTGAAGAAGAGTCATATGGACTTGAAACGTTAACTCTGTCTTTCTCTCCACAGAAGCTGTCAGAGCTGTTGAGTTTTTCCAGCATTTTTTGCTTTTGTTTCAGATTTCCAGTGTCCGCCAGTATTTTTCCTTTAGCTGTAAGGACTACCTATCCGAACAATAGCAGTTAGTTTTTTGTTTTAAATATATCTGAAGATTCTCATACTGCTGATCTCAGCTCCTTCTCCTTCAACTGTTCCTCCATCTAGAAGAGACTGCTAAGCGCAGAAAGATTTGATAGCGCAAATAGAAATAAATAAGTACGATCTGATATCCATTACAGAGGCATCGTTGCAAGATGACATAAATTGGGACATAAACATTGAAGGGTAAGTGACATTTAGGAAGGACAGGAAGCTAGGAATGGCCCTGTTAATTAATGATGGTATTAGCACATTAGAGAGGGATGTCCTAAGTTCAGGAAACCAGGATGTAGAAGCAGGATGTAGTTGAGGTGTGAAATGATAAAGGCAAGAAGTCACTTGCGGGAGTGGTGTACAGGCTCCTTAATTGTAACTATATGGTAGGACAGAGTATAAAGGAAGAGATAATGGGAGCTTGTCAGAAAGGTAGGGCAATAATCATGGGAGATTTTAATCTACATATAGACTGGGAAAATCAGATTGTCAAAGGTAGCATAGGTGAGGAGTTGTAGGATTGGAATCCCCTCAAACTGGGAAATTTATGGAATATAATTTCAAACCCATGGACATGTTTTGACCTCATGATTGGAACTAAAATTACAAATGATAAACTGCAGTCAGCTGTATAGGGCTGGGCAGCAAAGGGTTAATTCAGATACTTAGTTTTTAAAAAGCGACTCAGCAAAATGGTTTGGATATTGACTAATGCAATCAAGAAGTCTGATTACCCAAAACAGTGGCACAAAGGGCATTTTGTTTTAAATTCATTCATGGGATGGAGACTTCACTGGCTGGGCCAGCATTTATTGCCCAACCCTAATTGCCCTTGAGAAGGTGGTGGTGAGCTGCTTTCTTGAACCGCTGCAGTCCATGTGATGTAGGTACACCCACAGTGCTGTTAGGAAGGGAGTTTCAGGATTTTGACCCAGCGACAGTGAAGGAACAGTGATATATTTCCAAGTCAGGATGGTAAGTGATTTGCAGGGCAACTTCTAGCGGTGGTGTTCCCATCAATATGCTGCCCTTGTCCTTCTAGATGCTAGTGGTCGTGGGTTTGGAAGGTGCTGTCGAAGGAGCCTTGGTGAATTCCTGCCGTGCATCCTGTAGATGGTACACACTGCTGCTACTGTGCATCAGTGGTGGAGGGAATGAATGTTTGTGGATGTGGTGCCAATCAAGCGGACTGCTTTGTCCTGGACAATGTCAAGCTTCTTGAGTGTTATGGGAGCTGCACTCATCCAGGCAAGTGGGGAGTATTCCATCACATCCCTGGCTTGAGCCTTGTAGATGGTGGACAGGCTTTGGGGAGTCAGGAGACAGGTTACCTGCATGAATCCTAGCCTCTGACCTGCTCTTGCAGCCACAGTATTTATATGGCTAGTCCAGTTCAGTTTTTGCTCAATGGTAACCCCCAGGATGTTGATAGTGGGGGATTCAGTGATGATAATGCAATTGAACATCAAGGGGTGATGGTTGGATTCTCTCTTGTTGGAGATGGTCATTGCCTGGCACTTGTGTGGCATGAATGTTACTTGCCACTTGTCAGCCCAAGCCTGGATATTGTCCAGGTCTTGCTGCATTTGTACATGGACTGCTTCAGTATCTGAGGAGTTGCAAATGGTGCTGAACATTGCGCAATCATCAGCGAACATCCCCACTTCTGACCTTATGATGGAAAGAAGGTCATTGATGAAGCACCTGAAGATGGTTGGGCCTATGTCCCTACCTTGAGGAACTTCTGCAGTGATGTCCTGGAACTGAGATGACTGACCTCCAACAACCACAACCATCTTCTTTTGTGCTATGTATGACTCCAACCAGCAGAGAGTTTTCCCCCTGATTCCCATTGACACCAGTTTTGCTCGGACTCCTTGATGCCACACTTGGACAAATGCAGCCTTGATGTCAAGGGCAGTCACTCTCACCTCACCTTGGGAGTTCAGCTCTTTTGTTCATGTTTGAACCAAGGCTGTAATAAGGTCAAGAGCTGAATGGCCCTGGCAGAGCCCAAACTGGGTGTCAGTGAGCAGGTTATTGCTAAGCAAGTGCTGCTTGATGGCACTGTTGATGACCCCTTCCATTACTTTACTGATGATAAAGAGTAGACTGTTTAGCGATAATTGGCCAGGTTGGATTTGTCCTGCTTTCTGTGTACAGAACATACCTGGGCAATTTTCCACATAGCCGGGTAGATCCCAGTGTTGTAGCTGTACTGGAACAGGTTGGCTAGGGTCGCGGCAAGTTCTAGAGCACAAGTCTTCAGTACTATCGCTGGAATATTGTCAGGGCCCATAGCCTTTGCAGTATCCAGTGCCTTCAGCCGTTTCTTGATATCACATGGAGTGAATCGAATTGGCTGAAGGCTGGCATCTATGATGCTGGGGACCTCCGGGGGAGGCCGAGATGGATCATCCACTCAGCACTTCTGGCTGAAGATTGTAGCAAACGCTTCAACATTATATTTTGCACTGATGTGCTGGGCTCCTCCATTATTGAGGATGGAGATATTTGTTGAGCCTCCTCCTCCAATGAGTTGCTAATTAATCCACCACCATTCACGACTGGATGTGGCAGGCCTGCAGAACTTAGATTGGTTGTGAGATCGCTGTGCTCTGTCTATCACTCGCTGCTTATGCTGTTTGGCACACAAGTAGTCCTGTGTTATAGCTTCACCTGGTTGACACCTCATTTTTAGGTATGCCTGGTGCTGCTCCTGGCATGCCCTCCTGCATTGTTCATTGAATCAGGGTTGATCCCCTAGCTTGATGATAATGTTAGAGTGGGGGATATGCTGGGCCATGAGATTTCGTTCGACTACAATTCTGCTTCTGCTGATGGCCCACAGTGCCTTATGGATGCCCAGTCTTGAGTTGCTAGATCTGTTTGAAATCTATCCCATTTAGCATGGTGGTTGTGCCACACACCACGATGGAGGGTATCCTCAATGTGAAGGCAAGACTTCATCTCCACAATGACTCTGCGGTGGTCACTCCTACCAATACTGTCATGGACAGATGCACCTACAGCTGGCAGGTTGATAAGGATGAGGTAAAGTATGTTTTTCCCCTCACCACCTGTCGCAGGTCCAGTCTAGCAGTTATGTCTTTTAGGGCTCGGCTAGCTTGGTCAGTTGTGGTTCTACCGAGCCACCCTTGTTGATGGACAATGAAGTCCCCCACCCAGAGTACGTTCTGCACCCTTGCCACCCTTAGTGCCGCCTCCAAGTGGCGTTCAGCATGGAGGAACACTGATTCATCAGCTAAGGGAGGGTGCTACATGGTAATCAGCAGGAGGTTTCCTTGGAGCTTTGACCTGATGCCATGAGACTTCATGGGGTCCGGAGTTGATGTTGAGGACTCCCAGGGTAACTCCCTCCTGCCTGTATACCACTGCGCTGCCACCTCTGCTAGGCCTGTCCTGCTGTTGGGACAGGACATACCCAGGGATGGTGATGGTGGTGTCTGGGACATTATTTGTAAGGCATGATTCCATGAAAATGACTATGTCAGGCTGTTGCTCTAACTCAATCAACAGCTGAAAGAGAAACATTGACTAACATTGCTCATTTCCTTGCAACAATTCCCATCATTAAATGTTAGCTTTTCTTTTCCCTTTGACTGAACTGCTGTGTGTTTCCAACATATTCTGTTGTTATTTCAGATTATGAGTGTTCATGTTATTTTGACTTCAGAAATTCATAATGGTTTCATTTGGTTGGGTATCAGCTTTCTCATCCCTTTGGAATTAAATGGTCTCAGGTATAGAATTCTGGCCAGTTTTTACATATTTGCTAGAACTGCACTTTAAAAGAAAGGCTTTCATTTTTAATTATTCGGATGGAATGCAGAGTCTGAAGGGAGAGATTATTCTTAAAAGTTGGCTTGCTTACTGCCTGTAAATGATTGCATTGTTTATTGATGTTTTCATGTGATGTGAAATATGAAAACATTCTAATATGATTAGTTAATTATGAAGGCGATAATTAGTTTAGCTTGAATGATTTGTGCACTCAGGGTATCTTGTTTTTCAATGCAGCCCATTAACAGAAGCAATTGGTTTCTTGTGATTGACTAATGCCACCTACACAGTATTCTTTAGCACTTTGCAAACTGTCAACATAACAGTATGAAAGTATATGACTTGTAAAAAGTACAAAGATTGTAAAGCTGAGGATAGTTATACTTTACACCCATTTTCAGGTGCTTCAATGACACTTATTTCTTCACGGGATGTTGCTGGATTAAATTATTTTTTATGTTAGAAAAAAACCTTTCATTTATTATATATGATTACATGAACACTTAATTGTAGTATTTGATTTTGTTGGCTTTCCCATCAACTTCCCCTTCAGACTAAACTGATAATTTTGTGCTCCTTAGACTCAGGCCCGGGAGAATTGAGGCAACAATGCTTTCACAATGAAGGGTTTCTTCTAGTTTATTATTTCTGGTCATTTCATTTTTACAGTTGATTTTTTTTTTTTACTCGTTCATGGGATGTGGGCATCACTGGCTAGGCCAGCATTTATTGCCCTTCTTCAGACAGCATTGAAGAGTCAACCACGTTGCTGGCCACACATAGAACAGATTTCCTTCCCTGAAGGACATTGGTGAGCCAAATGGGTTTTACAACAATCAGCAATGGTTTTGTGGTTATCATCAGACTTTTAATTTTGAACCCGGGTCCCCAGAGCATTACCCTGGTTTCTGGAACACAGTGACAATATCACCATGCCACGACATCCATTTGTACTCTATTTAGCAATCATAAATTATTTTTCAGCTCTGTTTTATGATGCCACTTAGTACATCATGATTTGGGGACGTGTGCCCCATCTCATTTTTCTAAATTTTAGTTCACATTCATTATAGAATAATTATACAAATTCATGGTTCAAACACAGAGTTCCACCAATCAGCAGCACATGTCAAAACTGAAAGCTTGCATGCCCAGTTCTCTATTTGTTAAAATGAATGGTTCTGAAAATCATTGGCTGCAACTCAGCAGATATGTAAGTCAGGATTGTGCTCAGGGGTCGTCCCCTTCAGCACTGACCTTGCTGAAGTCAGTGGGAGGGGATGCCATTTGCCTGGCCAGGCTGCTATCCCAGAAAGGGGTCTCGGACTCCCTCCCCAGGCAACTCTCAATAACCCTTTCAGATCCCTTAGTAAAGCAGCAGAAAACATCAACTATGTTTAAAAATATCTTCATTTGGAGGGTCCAGGCTGCTTCCCTAATGTAGACTCCTCATGGGACTCACTTACACTGTGCTGTAAACTGATATCCATCATCTCACTCGTTGCACAGTCATCCAAACATAGAGCAGGTCTCAACTGAGGCTGGGGAAGTGGGAAATTCCTGATAGGGGGTTCCTTTCCCTATTTCAACTCTGTGTCACTGGCCTTGCAAAAAAAATGGGCAGAGGCTCTGACCCTAACAAGGGAAACTAGGAACTCTCGTCAAAACTGACGATGCAGCATGTCAAGGGTCCAGTGGAACAGCAAGGAAATTAGCCTTGGGCCACACTGGAATTATGGTGCGAATCTATGAGGATTACTGAGTAAATCCAACTCCATTCAAAGAAAATTATGGGGTGCCGAAATTCCTAAATTGGTGAAGCTTCGCATCAGGAGTATAGTTGTAAAATTACCCTTCTTATCCAGAGAATAGCTTTTTCTTTCTGGAGCGAATGTATGAAATAAAAAGGAGGCCATTCAATGATCCAATGGTGAGATGGAAAGAGCTCTCTGAAACAGCTACAGTATTAGGACATTTTATCCCTGCCTTCTCATACCCTTTTGGGTTTCTTTTTCTGTTAGATATTTATCATGCACAAGTTTTCTGTTTGCTTGCCTTTCTGATTATTTGTTTCTCACAGCAGAAGCAGTTGACCAATAACAAACTGAAGGGAGTGTGCAACTGTCTGATTGCTATCACAGTTATAATCCAACAAAATATGAAAAGGAAGAACGTGTTCTTGTTTATCTTCATAGTCCCTGACTGCGTCACCAGCAGAAAACCAAGGGGAGAATTTTCTCCCTGTCATACGGGCTGGGCGATAAATCTTTCGGGAACTCTAGAGATAACAATGTAGAGATGGGAAGATGAGCCATTACTGGAGATAGAACCATAGAACCACAGAAAAGTTACTGCTCCCAAAGAGGCCATTCAGCCCATCATGTCTGTGCTAGCCAAAAAAAGAGAAAAATGAAACCAGCCGCTCATTTTTAATCCCACCTTCCAGCACCTGGTCCATAGCCTTACAGGTTACAGCACTTCAGGTGCAGATCCCGATACCTTTGAAATGAGTTGAGCGTTTCATCCTCAACCACCAATTTAGGCAGTGAATTCCAGATAGCCAGGAACATAGCATAGCCTGATAATATAATAACTGTGACAAGTTTACAAATACACAAATTCATTATAAGTATGAATAAAGGAATATATAATAGGAAAAGGTTTGCAGAAAAAGTGTGACAAAAACTTACCAATAAGGAAGTTAAGTTGTATAGACAGGAAATGCAGTACATGTATGATTTTAAATGAAATAAAGGCACATTTACTTAACATGGGGCAAAACTTTTAGCTCAGCGGGCAGGCAGCGCCCAGCCCACTCAAGCGGGAAATGACATGCATCGAGATCGGCCGAGCGTGCCAACGTCAACACGCAGTCACGCAATAGTTCGGACAATTAAAAGGCCTGTTAAGGCCATTAAATAATCAATTAACTTAAAATTTTCACTGCCCATCCAACCTTATGGTTGGCAGACAGGCGAAAAGGCCAAGCGGCCTTTGCATTTTTTTGGAAACCTCACCCACGGGATGAGGTTTCCAAAAGCAAATAAAAATAAAATTAAAGTTTTAAAATTTAATTAATAACGGGTCCCTGATCATGTGACAGAGTCACATGAGAGGACATGTTTTATTACATTTTTCAAATTTTTATTTCCTTTTTAAAAACGCTTCATCTCCCTGAGGCAGCTCTGTGCCTCAGGGAGATTTTCAAGCGCTCACTTGTGCACATGCACCAAGTTCGCACTCGTCCCGCTTGCCCTCCTCCTCTCCGCACCCCCCACCCCTCCCCCCCACAACAGGCAGCGGTGCCACTCACATGTCATGCTGGACGGGCCTTAATTGGCCCGCCAGTGTGAAATTGCGGTCCAGCCCTGATCGCAGCCGGTGGTTGGCTTCCCGATCTTCCCTGCCAAGCCTGCCCGACATGGGCTAAATTCTCTCCATGAACTTTTTTGACTGCATGAAATATAATTGCAAGAAAAGGAAAGAAAAATAGATTCCTACTTCTGTCAGCACTGAGAGAATCAAACAATTGGATTTTTCTAAGTAGCAGCTTCACCACCAGAGGGGAATTTGTGTGCACAAAACCCACTGTGACCCTTCGAAAATCGATCCAAGCAACTCTTATATAACAACAATTTAAAGTTAGTGCCTTTAACATAGCAAAATGTCCCAAGGTGCTTAGCAAGAATGTTACCTATACAAGCTTTTTTTTATGAACACCAGCAGAAGAAGGTATCAGGACAGATGACCAAAGGCTTCGTCAAAGAGGAGCAAGAGGAGCTGTAAGGAGCATTTAAAAGGTGGAACCAGAGGAAGAAAGATTAAGGGAGGGAACTTCAGAGTTTAGGCAGTTGATAATCTGGGCGTCAATGTTGGATGGATTAAAATCAGGGATGTGCAAGAGGTCAGGATTGGAGGATTGCAGGGATCCTGAAATATTGTAAAGTTGGAGGAGACTGCACAATTTTTGGGCCCGTATGGGTGTGAGTATGGAGGTGGGCAGGCATGAAAATTAGCATCCCCGGCCAGCATGCAGGTTTGATGTTGCCATTCTGACCAAGTGCTTTAACTCAGGAAGCGGGGGGATGATGAGATCAGGCAACCCATCCAATTCAGATTGGCCAACTGATCTTGTTAACAGGCTTGTTGTCAGCTTGTCAAGGGCCAGTTTAGACGTGGGGATGCATATGATGGATCAAATGGGAGGAGGTGGCAACACAGTGAGGAGCCAGTCATGGCCGCTCCATGCAATTAGTTCGGCCATTAAAGGGAACATAGCTGAGAGGAACACTCATCCAATAACACCAGGTGCCAAGGCTGAGCAGAGTTAGCAAAACAAGTGGTCTGTGCACACATGGACAATGGAAGGATTCATGGCCCTCCAGGGATTTCAGGATCATAAGAAAGGGGCTGACCTGCAAACAATATGAGTGCAGCTGGCTGCAAGCAAGGCAACATGGGACTAAGGTTTTTAGAGATTGTGTCAAGGAGTGATGAGGATCAGAGGCAGAGTCCTGGATATGAGGAGGGCAGAGGAGAGGGACGAGTGGCAGCAAGTCAACAGAGGCCATACCATCAGCAATAAGTGCGCTGCTGAGAAAGAAACCACCTTGTCATGTCAGCGAATCAGTGCTGCAGGAGACTGCACCTATCTAGGCAAGTGTCCACTGAGCTTTGTACTCTGATGTGGAAAGCCTCACACCTCGCCATGTCCTGCCAGTAACTGGCAAAGTCACTGTGGCCTTGAATTTCTTTGTCTCCGTCTCCTTCCAAGGATCAGCAGTGGACTTTAGTGGCATCTCAGCATTGCATTTTGCAGGTCACTGGTACCTGCTCTCTTTGTGAGAGCTGTGCAGTACATAGGGCAGAATTTTCCCATAGGCTTGTGGGGGCAGGCTCCGCACATCTAAGCGTAAAATGTTGCGTGGTGACATTGGGCGAGCGTCCTGACGTCACCACCGCCATTGTGATATTTGGGAAGACGGGCACGCTATAAGTTCCGATGCGCGCCTGCCATCAATTAACGGGCACTTAGGCAGCAATTGATTTTGATTTTTCGCAGCCCGTGTGATCTTCATGATATCACACGGGTGCAACGGGCAGGCAGGTAGGGGATAAGAGGGGTGGGATAAGAGGGGTGAGTGGGGTCGCGAATGTGATCTTTCAGGTATTTAAGTGTGAAACTTACTTATACTTGCCTGTGTGAGCAGGAATACTTCAAAAGTCATACAAGCTGCTTGGACAGGAGTAAAAGCCTTCAGATCAGGACTCTATAGTAAAGATCATTTTTGGGGCCTGCAGCTTTCAGGAAGCCTTCCATTAGCCTGCGAATGGGAGTTGTGCTCTCCACTGGAGGCACCTCCTCTGAGCAGGAAGGGAGGGCCAGAAGGGGGAGAAGGCCAAGAGTCCCCACTCAGCCTCCAGGGGAGCCACCTTGGGGAGGAGCAACGCAGGCACAAGGGTCGCAGGGTCAACAAGAAGTGCAAGGCGGAAGGAGCCGCAGAAGATGCCACTATCCTGCTGCCAGGGTATACAGGCGGCGAAGCAGCTACCTCAATATGTCTGAGGTCCAGTGCCGAAGGAGGCTCCATCTCTCAAGGGAGACAGTCACCTCCATTTGTCAGATGATAGTGCCTGAGATCTCCGCAAACTGTGTGGGTGGACACCCCATGCCAGTGGCTCGAAAGGTCACAGCTGTCCTCAACCTCTAAGCCTCTGGCTATTTCCAGGGGTCAGTGGGTGATCTCTGCGGAGTCTCCCAATCAGCTGCCCACACTTTTGTCAAGCAGGTGACAGATACTCTATTCAGGTGTGCTTTGGCTTTCATCCACTACTGCTGGGATGATGCCAGCCAGACAGAGTGAGCCAGAGGCTTCGCGGCCATTGCTGGCTTCCCCCGCGTTCAGGGTGCAATAGGCTGTATGCATGTGGACATCAAGGTGCCAGCAGGTGAGCCCAGTGCCTTCGTCAACAGGAAGGGCTTCCACTCCATGAACTTGCAGATAGTGTGTGATCACAGGGTGCAGATTCTACAAGTCTGTGCAAGGTACCCAGGCAGCTCCCACAACGCTTACATACTCAGACACTCCCAGGTGCCGAGGGTCTTCAGTGCTCGAGCCCGGCTGGATGGATGGCTGCTGGGTGACAAGGGCTACCCCCTCAGAAGGTGGCTCATGATGCCTCTCTGCCACCAAAGAACAGAGGCTGAGCAGTGGTACAATAGGGGCCATGGCACCACAAGCTCTGTGGTGGAAAGAACCATCGGTCTTCTCAAGATGCGCTTCTGATGCCTGGGCCGCTCAGAGGGCACACTCCAGGACCCTTCAGATCGTGTCTTGGTGATAGTGGTTGCATGCTGCGCTCTCCACAATCTGGCGCTGGAAAGGGGCGACACAGTGGACGAGGAAGATGTAGACGCAGTTGCTCCGGATACACGTGATGAGTCCAGCAGTGAGTCCGAGGACGAGTACGCACGGGAGAATGCTGAGGGGGTAGATGCTGACCCGGGCATACTCCAGGGAGGCAGGGACACCTGGGAGGCTTTAATTCAAAGAATCTTCAGCTAGTCTAACACAGATGGACCTTCAACACACGCCAGGACTGCAGTCTCCATACTCGATACCTGAGTGCTAAATCTGCCTGGATAGGAACATTAACCATGGCCCTTGTCAATAAAGCTCAATGTCAAACAACTCACTTATAACATCATGGGTTCCCGTCCACTTGCAGAAGTAAGGAATCACCCTGAGGCACTGCAACATGTCAAAATTTATTGAATGAACAAATGTAACTTCATAAAGGGAGAAAAAAAAAGTGTTGGACATCTCACCAAGTCTTCCACAAAGTACTATGGGCCAACATAAAAGCACCAGTGAGAAACCCATGGTGTGCCTAAGGTGCCTTAAATTTACGCTTATGGGTGCTATGTCTAGGTGCTGTCCCCTCGCTGGCACTGGCACCTGAGACAGCCTACTCACTGTGCTGTCCTGTTGGCTTCAATAACCTTGGTGGATGTCCTCTGACCCGTGGAGCCTGTGCTGGCACTGCCTGGGTGGGAGCAGCCAGTTCCACAGCTGGTATCTCCCCAGTCGTCGCAGCCCCATCGAATTCTACGGTCACTGGCAGAGGGGCAGAGGAGTTGCTGTCCTCATCCGGAGCGCCCTGAGAGGAGCCCACAGAGATGACAGGCAGCTGTTGCGTTGACATGAGGTCGCTTCGCACCTCCCTGCTCACCGTGGATGGATGAGCACCGAGGTCAATGCTGCTATGAGGGCTTGCAGGTCCGAGCGCAACCCTAGGAGGCCCTGATTGTTCTCCTGGAGGATCCTCTCCACGAGAGTCGCCACTCTCTCCATGGAGGAAGCATGGCGTTTGGCCATGAGGCTCATTGCATCGATGATACTCCGCATGGACTCCTCCAGCACGGGCACCTTGCCACACATAGCCTCATGTATCTCCGCCAGATCGTCCTGCATACCCTGCTGCACTTCCAGCGTTCGTTGCCTCACAGATGACTCCAGAGGCACATCATCAGCCACCAGCCGAGCATGTACCTGGTCCCCAGCAGTCTTCCAACTTCTGGCGCCCTGGGCACTTTCCATCGCTGCCCGCACCTCAAGTGAGTGTGAAGTACCCTCACGGCCGTGCCCCGGGACACTAGCCGAATATCTAGTGGGGTGGGTAGGGGTTGGGGGGAAGGGGTGATGGCTGCATTAAGTGACTTGAAGCAACATGGTACTCACCCTTCCCGAGTGCAGGAGGTCGTTGAATCTTTTACGGCACTGGAGCCATGTGCGCTGCACCACATTATGGGAGCTTACACTCTCGGCCACCTCCTCCCACACACGTTTGGTCAGGTGGGGAGGCCTCCACCTCCCGTCCCTGGGAATCAGGACCTCCCGCTGCACTGCCACCTCCTCCAGGAGGGCAGCTAGGCACTCGTCGGAAAAACGAGGGGCACACTGCCCCGCTGTCCTACCCTCCGGACTTGTGTCAGGCACATTGCCCCTCTGATGTGCTCTGCTCCCAGCCATTGTGAGCAGCCTTGCAAAGGCTGTCAGGCCTTCATTTAAACAGGCTGCCGGGTCGCCATTGGACCCGGTGGTCTGAGCGCGCCCAGCGCTGCTCGCCCACTCCCGCTATCCACGGGAGTCATGAACAATGCTGGGCAGGCCTTAATTGGCCCGCCCGTGTAAAATGGCAGCGTGGACTCGATCGTGGGCGCAATCGGGTCTGCACCCGCCCGCGCCCACTCCCACATGGCCCATTGTGAAAATTCGCCCCATAGACTTTCAAACTGTTGATGCATCACAGGCACAAAGGGCAGTGGGATTCACTTCCATTGCTGGATTCCTGCAGGTGCACTGCATCATTGAATCACACCCATGTGTCTATCATGGTACTGAGTGAGCGTTCAGTGAGATTCATCAACAGGAAGGCCTTCCACTCCCTCAATGTTCAGCCTGGTCTGTAATCACGTCAAGAGTTTCATACATGTGCACTCACTATCCTGGCAAGTGTCATGATACCTTCACCCTCTGGCAGTCCAGGCTGCCACAGCTCTTCATGCCACCACCCAAACATTGTGGATGGATTCTTGGGGACGAGGATTAACCCTTGAAGAGTCGACTACTCATCCCTTTACATGGCCCTTAGGTGGAGCTACAGAAGTGTGAGGACTGAAACCATCTGCTCATAAAGAACGTCACTGAGCAAGTCACTGGCCTTCAGAAGATGCAGTTCCAGTGCCTGGACTGGTTGAGTGATGCCCTGCAGTACACTCCTGCAAGGGTGTCGAGCATTGTGCTGGCCTGCTGCACTCTCCATAATGTGGCCCTCCAGATTGAGTGGACTGAGGAGGGCAAGGTGCTAGAGTGACACAGTTCATCAAAGAATGTGGAGGAGCAGAAGGTGGGAGAGGAGGAGGAAGAGGAAGATTCAGAGTAGGGCAGTGCCCTGGCTGTGCAGGGAGGCAGCTGGGGCCAGTTCAGGAGTCAGAGCTCTCATTGGTATGGTGTGAATAATAGGGAACATCTGATCCAGGCACGTTTCACCTGAACACAGTGAAATGCTCTGGAACTCACTTTGATCTGCATGTGAGAACACTTCCATTGAAGACACAACCTTCAATAGATCCACTCTTACAACCAATGCACAATTTACATCTGCCCAGCGCTCTCACTGCCCTTCTTCAAAGGCCATTGCTTCCCTTCACCACTTCATCCCTCTTCTCGAGTTTTGCCATTAAAGAATAGAAGCTCGCACACCTGAGGTCATGTGTCAACATTTACAGTGTTATCAAAAAGTTATAAAATACACATTAACAAATTAAATTAACCCCAGTGAACTGCTCAGTGCTCTGAATGAAAAGGTGGCCCCCACTCTCAGCCATTTCTACAGAGTGGTCCCCCTGTGATCTTGGATGAGATGCAGGCAGCCTGATTAGATGTGTCTGCTTGTGGCTGCGATGCCGGTGGTGGTAATCATCATCATGGAGGTGCCAACAGGGACACCGCCAGAGGCTGCTACACCAGTTCCAATGCAGGGTCAGCCCCTATGACAAGTGCCTGCTGCATTGATGGTTCCTTGGTCACAGAGGCCAAGGAAGCTAGTAATGATGATGGCGCCTCATAGGTAGAGGCTCTCTCAGCCTCATCCTGATCCTCATTATCCTGTAGATGGTGTTCTGAATTGCTGGAGCCTAACTGGAATCCACTCACTGCATCTTTGCTTCCTCAGTGCCATTGACTGGACCATACTACAGAGTGTTGGTTGAATTCCGTGCAAGCCCGTACGCAGTTCCTGAATGCACACTAAGTGCTGCCACATATGGCTCTCATAATATTGACTACTCTCCCGCTGGAGGAGCTCATGCATTCAAAACTGTGAGCCATGGTGGTGCATGTGAGCTGAACGGACTTCTCCATTCTCAGCCCATGACCCCACACTGCTTCAGGGAACACTGACATGAGTACACATCTCATGCTGCTGGCTAAAGTAGAGCCTCCTTGCTTGTGACTCCCGAGGCACTGCATCTACACCCAGCTGAAAATGACTCTGCCTGCCCTCCATTCTCCGAGGTGGACTGCCCCACAGCTGCCTCCCTCTCTGAAGAGCAACCAATGTGAATGTGTCTGCGCTGGTGGAGGGTGCGCTTATTTGATGTGACGGTGCTGGGTCTGCTGTTTCAGATACTTGAGAGGCCCCTGTTGATGTGACTGTAATTTAGCATTCGCCTTCCATGAGTGATCCTGTGGGAGACATAAATAGGAGATCATGAGAACTTGCCTGTGACAGCCATGCAGCTGTATCTTTGGCATGCTGTCAACAGGGAGGAGTGCACTCCCCCCTCCCTTCATTAAAGATTGCATTATCTTTTCACCCTGTCCACCAAGGATATCCATCTCTCCATCACCTACTTAGCTAGTGCAGTGGAGATGGCAAGCAGGGACACTCCTTCTCCTGTCCGTGCTCTCTTCCCTGAAGCATGTGCCCCCTTCCCTGCCAATGACAACACAATGCTGGCTTTTCTGATCATTACCAGCAGCTCATTTACATAAGAAGCTGCATGTATCAGTGTTGCCAGGTGCTTAATAATGCCCAGGCTGAGGGGTCAGAAATTATCCTGGGCTGATATTTCTCCCTTTCCAAGAGCACAACTTGCCCTCAGGTTGCTCAGTTGGTGTGTCTGCTGGTGGCTGCTGGAGGCCTGTCATCAGGGCCTCGTGTTACATTCACCCTGCCAGAGTGAAGAAGTTAAGTAGCTCTCTTGCAGTACTGCACCCAGTTTCTCTACATGGCACTTCTGCTGCTCACAATTTCTGCTATCTCCAGCCAGGCCTGCTTTGTCTGGCTGGGTGGCCTTTTATTGCCACCAGGACTTCCCTCCTCTCTTTCATAGCCTCCAGAAGCACCTCAAGGGCTGCATCCATGAAGCATAGAGCAGTCCTGCCCCAGGTATCAGGTCCCTGCCTCTCCTCTTGGTGAACTGTATGTTAAATGAAAATGGCTGCCTTAATAATGCCCGCTGCCATGCCTTAAAATCAAGGATTCATTTGCAAGTTCCACTTCCATCTGTTACTAATTGGCTGCCAAATCTGTCCTTCAGCTGTCATTCAGTGAGGTCCAAGATGGCGGATGTGGCATCAAAGTTTACATGCCGACTGACTTCATTATCTACCTACTCTGCATTATTCCAACACACACTCCTATAACGCCCACGCTAACTCCCTCAGCAAAATGGCATTTGGCTCAGGCCATGCCAAAAGTGAGTACAAGAGGTGTGGATATCACTTTGGCACCAAAATGGCACTGCAGTGCCAAAACTATGGGTACTATGAAGCCAAATTTTGTGGCCTAAATGTCAACAAATATAATGTTACGGTATTTAATATCTTCCAATAAAAGCTCAGTCTCCCAAAACAACTTTCCAAGAATTTCCTTTTGCTCCTGTTGGTAAAAACATTTTACAAGATACTTTTGACATTCACAAAGCTTGAGTGAATAAAGCACTTTTTCAGTCTTTGTTCCAAAGGTCCTTGAGGAATCCTAAGATCAGCCTTTTAGCTGACAGTACAATAGTTTCCTTAAAGCTTTACAAATATCTTCTCACAAGCCACTTACGCATTTACATTATATTGTTTAGAGAAGAGTTTTGTCATTCTACATACAATAAATAAATGCATTATGATTAAATAGATATACTACATGCTTCAGAATATTTAATTTAAATTCATACTGTTGTATGAATGATGCAAAAATGTAAATGACTTACAGGCAAAATCTAGATACTTTTGAGAGAAAAAGAAGTGCTATATTCATTTGATTGATTGAATTTAGCAGGTTGCTCAAACCATAGGGTGGAATTTTCCGGCCAGGCTGCTGTCGGGATGGTCACGGTCCCACCAAAAGTCAATCCCACCCTATGGTTTGAACAGCCTGCTAAATTCAATCAATTAAATGAATATAGCACTTCTTTTTCTCTCAAAAGTATCTGGATTTCGCCTGTAAGTCATTTTCATTATTGCATAATTTATAGACTTTTGGCTAGGCCTCCAAATCTCCTGTGCCGGGTCCCACCATGGCAGGCCAGAAAATCCTGGCCACAGTTTCTGATACAATTGCATTTTGGGATGTGCATTAAACTTTATTTGTTTAGATTAACTGCTTAGGTTCCCTGTCTTAATGCTATTCAGTCAATACAATTCAAGAATCATTTTAGTTCACTATTTTGCCAACTGAAGGAATCATCTCTTTCTCTTTAAGTTTGACACTTCACCAGAAGCTCTTTAAAAGCCAATGTAGGCTAATGAACAGTTTGCATACTTGAAATATTTTTATTTCCAAAGCCTCTAAACAAACCCACAAAGAACTCCAGATCCTAGGTCACGCTGTATGATAGTATTTTCCAACATGTACAGTATAATCTACAATTCAGAAGGATGTTGTGATCGGAAGTCTGCTGATTTAACAGCAATTTTTCTCAAGTTTCAAGTTCACGTATTTCTATGTTGCATAGTAAAAATATTAGGAAATTTCACTATTCTCTTCATTATGCTCTAATCTTCCTCAATCATATATTTGGCAGTATTACATTTACTATTGGTCAAAAGATATTGCCCCAGGTTTTGCCATACTAATAACGGCAAAGCTGTCAGGCTTGCCGATATTATAGGGTAAAACTGACAGCAACTTCTGGCATCCACATCTGCGCAGTTAAATGTGAAAATCTGGAAGTTTTAGCAATAGCTTGCTCCTGTACCCGGGTGCATCTTTGCACTCTTCACTAATGGAATCAACACAAAAATAACTTTTAAGGCATGAAATTAAACTGATTATATACTATTCTCACATGAAAGACCAATGAAAAGCTTAAGTCTTTTAAATCAGGAATAACTGAGTTTTTTTAGTGACGTAGTAGATCATAATTAGCACTGAACAAGCTCTCTGGTTCAGATAAAATAATTTTACAGGTGTGCAGTTTCATTCCCTCAGAAGAAAATTAATATTGTAGACTGTTTTAAAAAGTAATTTATATCTGTATGCATTATGTATAGTTTTTGAACTTAGCTTTCTTATTTTGTACTTTAATCTCATGTGTATAACCTAAACTTTATTTTGCTTCTTATACAATGATTTGAATTTAATTTATATTACCTGCTTTTGCTTCCTATTTTGCCATCTCTGAGGATTCTTCAATCTGATTGATTGAATAGCCTTGCTGCAGTTTTCCCAGCCTGTAGATGTTATGTAGGGTTATATAGATATATGGTACAGAAACAGGCTATTCGGCCCAACAGTCCTTGCCGGTATTTCTGCTCAACTCTAGCCTCCTCTCATCTTTCCTCATGTAAATCTATCATCATAACCTTCTATTCCTTTCTTCCTCATATGGTTGTCTAGCTTCCCCTTAAATGCATCTAAACTGTTTGCTTCAATCACTCCCTCCTTAATATTGACTATTCCCCACCCCAATTTTGTGATCAACTGCAAATTTGGAAATTGTATTTTTGATTTCAAAGTCCAAATCATTAATGCAAATTGTGAATTGCAGTGTTCTCAGCACTGATCCATGTGGAACATCACTTCCCACCTTCTGCCAGTCTATCCTTTATTCACACTCTCTGCTTTCTGTCTTGAAGCCAATAAGCAACCCATTCTGTCACCTGTCCCCTGACTCCACATTCTCTGACCTAATTAATTAGCCTATTATAGAGCACCCTATTGAAAGTCTTTTGAAAACTCAGATAAATTGAATCTACTGCTTCATGATTGTCTATTCTCTCTGTTAACTCCTCAAAAATTCAATAAGTTTTGTCAAGCAACATTTACCCTTTTGAAATTGATGCTGATTATTCATTCTTATATTTTCCTTTGCTAGATGTTTTTCTATTCTCTTCTTTAGTAGGGCTTCCATCACCTTTCTACCACTGATGTTAAGTGCTGTAGACTGGTTTACAGATCCCCTGCAGAAGGTGCCAAATTCTAACAGATGGTGGATGACTGGAAATCTGTGTTCACAAGCCTCCAAATGTCCGTTGTGTAGTTGTATGTGAGGTGAATGGCAAAAGCCATTCCTTCTCCTCTCACAGCAAATTCCAGGTGAATAAACAACAACCCAGCTTTGGGCTAATTGGGTCATATGCTGAAATATCAGTTTAGCTCATGTTTAGTGCAAGACATCGGTCGGATTTTTCCGGTCCCATTAGCGTCGGGCATCATGGTGACTGTGAGCGGATAATATGTTGGGAAGGTCAACAATCGGTTTCATGCCGTTGTGAAACAAGTTTGTGATCATCTGCTGCAGCCGTCAATGGTGGGCCGCAGTTACCACTGCCGCACGACGGGAACATCATTTTAATACATCTGCATCTAATTATAAGCCCTGCTCACGAGAATCATCCCCCCCAAACTGGATTACCCATTTCACAGCAGCATTTAAAAGACGTGCACCTGGCGAGCTGAACTTCGAGGGGAAGTCGGAGATGAGTGCACTCTAATGCTGCGCAGCGCTCGCAAGGGTCGCCCATTCGACTTCAAGGAAGATGTGCCGCATATTCAGGTGAGGGCACAGGCAAGTTGCTTTTTCCCAGCTGGCTGACAGTGCGGTGCTGGAGCAAGGGCTATACTGTAGTTGGGGTGAGTTGCAGGGGCAAGGCAGCACGGTCTCATAGTGGTGCACAAGCACATGTGGGTGGGCGGGGGAGGGAAGCGGCCATGCATTAGGGAAACTTGTATAAAGTGAGCATTCTTCTGCAGCTGAGACAGTTCAGGCGCAGCTACATTGACATGCTGGGAGTCTAGCTTATCTGCCTTCTCAAGCAACACAGAGGCATGAAAGTGCCACCAAATGCTCCTGAACTTTTCACCCCTCAGGCACAGATTGTAAATTAATGAGCATTTTAGTGAACTGCAGAGCAGTTGGACGGCTGGGCACGTTGTACAATCTCCTTATGAAAGCTGGTCGCGGAGCACTCACTGGTGGAGGGGCTCACAGCCCCTTGCAATGTCACCATTGAGTTTTGGACCAGTCTCCCCCATGGATCAAGCTAACAGTGCAGCTTTGCATTGGGGGTTAGAAGAATGCCTGCACCTGAGCTGAGAGCACAGCATGCAGACCAGTGGATGAAGCTGCCACCAATCGGTGAGGTGGAGTGGAACAGAGGTGGGTGGGGTCTCGGGCAGCCATGCAGAGCATTAATCTCTGGCCATCCAAGTGGTGGCCAGCACTCTCTGCAATGCTTTAAGGGGCCGTCAGACTTAACCAAGAGAGAGTCTTAGTACACACAAGCTGACTCACAAGTCTCTCTCTTCATCCTACAGGAGGAGTACATCAGGAGCATGGAGCCTGGTGACCTAGCTGTGTGCCTCATGGCTTACAGAGAGTGGAGACGAAGGAGAAGAGAGCGCTGAAGACACCTGGCTGGGCAGAGGGAGGAGCAGCACCCTTGGAAAGAAGGAGCAGTTGGGGCTCCCACACATGCTGCTGAAAAGCCACAATGAGCTATCGCTGGTCTGTGCCTAGCTAGACCCAGGGTCTATAGATGGCGCTTGTCATTACCACAGATGACCGAGAAGCAGTGTCGCCAAAGATTGCGCATGTCCAGGGAATTGGTTGGTCACATCTGACACCTGCTGCAGGATTTGGTGCCATGGGGATGTGGACGGCATCCACTGATGACCTTGACGGGCGTCCTCTGAAAGGCCAAGATGTGGAGGGCCCCAGCCTGCTTTCGGGTTCCTTCTGTATGGCAGTGGCACTGTCCTCGGCCTGTGGAACTGGAGCTGCTGGGGTCACAGGACGAGGGAATTCAGATAGACCAGACATTCCCGGAGTCATCTGGATGGATGCTCCGGGGGTATGCACCTGCTGATCCTCTGCCCTATGGATTCCCGAGGGTCCCTGGCTGACGCCTTGAGGAGCAGGGGAAGCTGGAGTGAGGTCGAGTTGGCCTGTACCCCTCTCGCAGTGACATTGTTGGAGGCCAACTATGGCATCAGTGATGGATTTCAGCCCACACACAGTGCAGGACTGATGTCCTGGACCAAGGTCTCCATGGCGGCCGCCTTCCTACCAGTGTTGACCTCAGTAAGTTGGCATGCCAATGCTATCACCTCAGTCTGAAGGTGGACAGACTCCTCCATCGAGCTTTGCAATATGAGGAGTGCAGCGGACATCCCTTCTTGATGTTCCCAAACCTGTCTTTGCAACTCCAGCAACTGAGGTCAGACTGAGTCCAGGGACTCATCATCTGATTCGGACTCAGCAAATTCTGGCTTCCAGCAGTCCTCCGAATGCTGGAAACCTGGGAAGTCCCTGCCGCCACCTGCTGTGGATCAAACAATGCAATGTAATCACCAGACTGTGATCCCGAGGTTACTCTACTCCCACCAATGTGTGTGTCTCTGAGCTGGTGGAAGGTGTGGGTTAGCGCTGTGATGGGTCTTCATTTAGGGTGTGATCAGATTCTTCTTCTGAGGTGTCTTCAGGCTTGAGTCGAGGGCCTGGGTCATGGACCCCCTCAGCTGCTTCCCAGATATGCCTGCGAAAGCAAGGAGAGATAATTAGGGCACGGCAGGGACGGAGGAACTCACTCACAGCATGGTTATCTGATGGATGTTGCACTGCTGAATCCTTATTTGGTTGAGTTCTGCCAAACTCACCATCAGCACGGGGACGGTCCAGATCGTCACTAGCCAGCTGGATGGCTCTATTTTCAAAGTCTGTGATGACTTTGATGTAAGGCATTCTTCCACGAGTCTGCATCCTGCCCTTTTTTTTGTGTGCCAGTTTGTCATGCATGAATACGGATGGAGAGATTGTAAGCAGGACGCCCGCCAGGCCAGATGATAAGGATGCCTGATGTGTGTGGGTGGTGAGTGGTGCCATGGACAAGTTGAGCACACGATCCGCAGGGCAAATAAAGGTGTGTGTAAGAGAGAGAATGGTGATGTCCCTTGAAATTGTAGGGAGTGTGGGCCTTGTGGATGTGTGATGGGTTTGTGAGTGTGTGAGTTGAGAGGGATGAGAAGAGTGACTTACCCTGGCAGAATGGAGGAGATCATTCATCCTCTTTTGGCACTGGGTGGCTGTCCTCTTTTGGAGTGCGTTGGCACTGACCACCGCTGCCAATGCCTCCCATGCAGGATTGGCGACTTTGCTCGCTGGCCTTCGCCCACAGCGGGGATAGGTGACATCGTGGCAGGCCTCCACTGATTCCAGTAGATGCTTGAGGGAGGCGTCGTTTTAATTTGGGGGCAGCATGTTTCCTCTCTTTGACAGCCATCAGTTCCCAGCAGCTTCCTATCCCTTGAAGTGTGCTAGCTCTGTACAGGGGTGGCCTTTGAATATGGCGCCCGGTTTACTGAAGGCCTGAGGTGACAATGGGGCACGGGAATCAGAGACTGCCCCGCCAGCGACCTGGCAGATTTCCCGGGAGTGCTTAATTAATGAGGCGGACAGTGTCAGGAATGGGACTATACAGTGCGAAAAGCTGCCATTGTGGCCGGCGTTTAGAAACTCCTATTTCCCGCCCTCCACCGCACTTAGCACCAATCTGGGATGGTTTTGCCCACCATCCTGATAAAGGTGTTGAAGCTTGTACTAGGAATGGCTGCCTGGGGATCTTTAAGAGTCTGACTGCCACTTGAAATGCCTGGTAATGATCATTAAAGAGGCTTTACAGCACGTTGACACATAGTACTTGACCTAACACTCTCTTCAAGCAGCTATTTGGAGTAAACAAGTCATCGCAGAGGATTTTGACTATTATTTAAAGGTATATCTCCCTCTACTGTTCACTTGTTGCTACTTATCAGAATCACAGAATCACTGAATCGCTGCCGCTCAGCAAGAGGCTATTCAACCCGTTGTGTCTTCGTTGGCTCTCTGAAGGTGCAATTTATCTTGTGCCATTCACTTGCCTTCTCCCCATAACCGTTTGCATTCTTTCTTTTCAGTTAATAATCCAATTCCGTCTGTTAGAATATTATAGAATTAGCAGGCACTGCATCATAAACCCTTAGCAGAAGGTTGATACTTTATCTTTCTGTCTCTCTCTTAAAAAAAACTAATTCTTAGCAGCCAGGGACTGAGGTGAAACAAAGATGTACACATTCCGGAATTGATAGCAGGGAGTCTCCTGGTGCTTTGTAAACCCTTTTATCTATGCTAGTGTCTGGTAAGAGCTCACAAATGACCCTCAGCATGATGTAAGATAAAAAATCAGCTTAAACTAAGTGATGAACAAGGGGAAGGTGACCGTCCTGACATCTTAGGTACCTGTCCTGTATCCATTGGTTACAAAGGGCAGAATCATCCCAGGTTTGCACTAAATGCAGTAGCAGGCGAGCAAAAGACCCTTTTACCCATTGGCTACAATGGAGGTTTTTGCACCATATGGTCCCAATACCAGCTCATTAATCATGCATTCCCGGGAAACGCACCATTTTACTGGCAGGCGGCCCCCAAATTGCCCGCCACGCCATCACCTCACTGCTTCCTCATGCTGGGCGCCATATTTAAATTGCAGCCGTGTGCACACCTCTCAGTGCTTCCAGCCCACGACTGCTGCACAGAAGGCATGGCCCCAAAAGGCAAGAAGACTGCAGCCTCGATTCAGTGATGCATCCCTGGGATGCCTTCTGGACACTATTGGAGGCCTGCCGCGATGTTCCCTACCCTGCTCTGGCTGCAGGAGGCCCATCAGTGTCACCACTCCAGCTTGGAAGGCGGTGGCAGTGGTGATCAGTGCCAACGCTGCAGGGAAGAGGTTTGCCATTCAGTGCAAAAAGAGGATGAATGATCTCATCCGTGCCACCAGGGTAAGGCATCTACCTCATCACTATAAACTCACACACTCATAAGGCCATCACGCATTCACTGGCAACTCGCTCACTGCCAGTTCAAGGGACATCACCACTCACTCTCTCACACACACCCTCATATCTCCATCTGTCCTCATCTCCTCTGGAGACTGCCACCTTAGCCCTCACCGTCATAGAGGCCACTTGCACAGATTAATATTTGTACATACCCTGGAATACCCCCCTTTCCCATATTAATACATACCCTGGAATACCCCCCTTTCCCAGAAATGCCCTAGCCCTGCAGCCTCTCCCCTTGCCTGATGCCATTTCTCCCCCTTCCCCAAGCAAGCCCATTGAAAAGCCACCCCCGCCTTACAGCTGGTCTAGTAAGTAGAGACGTGTCCGTGAGTCCACTTACAAGTGATGTGGTACTGCCTGCGAAGCTTGGCGCTGATGACTGTGAGTGCTGCCAGAAGCAAGGTAGGCAAACAAACCTCAACGTCCCGAGCGATGTGCAGCTCGCCAGGTGCACGTCACTTATGTTCAATTGCGAAACATGCTGATGTGCATTCACACCAATGTACCCGATGATCCAGTGTGGGCGGGGGGGTGGAGGTTATTCCAGCAAGCTGGGCTTATGATGAGATGCAGATGTATTACAATTAAGCTCCAGATGTGCGGCAGTAGGAAACATAGCCTGCCATTGACAGGCAGAGCGGATGATTGCAAACTGGTTGCACAATGTCATGAAACCAATTTTTGGCCTCCCCACCATATTGTCCGCTCACGCCTGCCATGACACCTGATGCCAACGGGCACAGAAAATTTCGCCCAAAGGTTCAAACAAACGATTGACACAGGGGAGATGGTGGCGTATTGGTTATGTCACCGAACCAGTAATCCAGAGGTCCAGGCTAATGGGGTGTCATAAGTTCAAATCCCACTATTGCAGCTGCTGGAATTTAAATTCAATTAATTAAAAAAAAATCTGGAATTAAAAACTAATCTCAGTAATGATGACTATGAAGCTATCAGTGATTGTTGTAAAAACTCAACTAGTTCACTAATGCCCTTTAGGGAAAGAAATCTGCCATCCTGGCCTGGCCTACATGTGACTCCAGCCCCACAGCAACATGGTTGACTCTTGAATGCTCTCAAGGCAATTAGGCAGCCACATTCCACAGGCAAATAAATAAAAAAAAATACCAGCCTTGAGAAATAAAGTGTATTAATGAGTGCTCTCATTAATGAGGGTTCAGTCCTCATCAGGCAGCTGCCTTCTTCAGATAGAAGGTGGGCCAGGGAAGATATCTAAGACATGAAGTCTTAAGTAATTTAAGGTAATTTATTAAGTTTTCTCAGAAGGTACAGTTTAGATATGAGCTAAGTAGATAAGAAAAGCGTACGACCCATGCCAGATGAGGGCAGTTCACTGATCCCAGAGGGCAAACAGATGGTTGGCAGACAATGTGTTGATCTCAGTTGCTAGTGATGGCAGTAATGTGACATCTCTCTATAGCCGAAATGGTGTTCAGTGAGCAGGTTTTTTGCTGAGTTAAGGGCCGCTTGATAGCACTACCGACGACCCCTTCCAATATGTTGCTGATGATCATGAGTAGACTGATGGGCCAGGTTGGACTTGTCCTGCTTTTTGTGGACAGGACATACCTGGGCAATTTTTCATATTACCAAGTAGCTGCCAGTGTTGTAGCTGTACTGGAACAGCTTGACTAGGGGCACAACAAGTTCTGGAGCACAAGTCTTCAGTACTATTGCTGGAATATTGTCAGGGCCCATTGCCTTTGCAGTAACCAGTGCTTTCAGCCTTTTCTTGATATCACGTGCAGTGAATCAAATTGGCTGAAGACTGGCATTAGTGATGCTGGGAACCTGCGGAGGAGGCAGAGATGGATCATCCACTCGGCACTTCTGGCTGAAGATTGGTGCAAATGCTTCAACCTTATCTTTTGCACTGATGCGCTAGTGTCCCCTATCATTGAGGATGAGGATATTTGCTGACCTTCCTCCCCCAGTGAGTTGTTTAATTGTCCATCACTATTCATGATTGGATGTGGCAGGACTGCAGAACTTAGGTCTGATCAGTTGGGTTGTGTGATCCCTTAGCTCGGTCTTTCACATGTTGCTTCTGCTGTTTGGCACACAAGTAGTCCTGTGTTGTAGCCTCACCAGATTGACACCCCATTTTTAGGTATGCCTGGTGCTGCTCCTGGCATGGCCCCCTGCACTCCATTGAATGAGGGTTGATCCCACAGCTTAATGGTAATGGTAGAGTGGGGGATATGCTGGGCCATGAAGTTACATATTGCGGTTGTACACAATTCTGCTGATGCTGATGGCCCACAGCACCTCGTGGATGCCCAGGTTTGAATTGCTGGAACTATTCAAAATCTATCCCATTAGCACGGTGGTAGTGCCACACAACATAATGGAGGGTATCATCAATGTGAAGACAGGACTTTGTCTCCAAATGGACTGTGCGGTCATCACTCCTACTGATACTGTCATGGGCTGATGCACCCGTGACAGGTAGATAGGTGAGGACAGGGTGAAGTAGGTTTTTCCTTCTTGTTGGTTCCCTCACCACCTGCCGTGGACCCAGTCTATCAGTTATATTCTTTAGGATTTGGCCAGCACAGTCAGTAATGGTGCTGCCGAGCCACTCATTGAAGTCCTCCACCCAGAGTACGTTCAGAGTTGATGTTGAGAACTCCCAGACAACTCCCTCCTGAGTATATACCACTGTGCTGCCACCTCTGCTGGCTTTGTCCAGTGATGGAGATGGTGGTGTCTGGGACATTTTCTGTAAGGTATGATTACATGAATATGACTATGTCAGGATGTTGCTTGACTAGTCTGTGGAATAGCTCTTCACATTTTGACACAAGCCCCCAGATGTTAGTAAGAAGGACTTTGCAGGGTCGACAGGATTAGTTTTGCCATTATCATTTCTGATGCCTAGGTCGGTGCTGGATGATCCGTGCGTTTTCATTGCTCTTTGTAAAATTTATAGTGGTTTAATACAACTGAGTGGTTTGCTAGGCCATTTCAGAGGGCTTTCAAGAGTCAACACCACTGCTCCTAGTCTGGACTCACATGTAAGCCAGACTAGGGCAGGACAACAGATTTCCTTCCATAAAGGACATGAGTGAACCAAATGGGTTTTAATGACAAGCAATAATGATGTAATGGTAACAACTACCAAGACCAGCTTTTAATTCCAGATTTATTCATAGAATTAAAATTCCACCAGCTGCATTGGCAGGTTTCTAACCATGTCCCCAGAGCTTTAGCCTGGGCCCCTGGATTACTAGTCCGGTGACATTCCCACTACCCCACCATCTGCCCCAATTGCAACTGCTCGTTGACCCCATCATGCTGTAGTCCAAGGGGGATGCATCACTGCACCAATACTCTGAATTTTACCCTCAGGGTGCTCCCGAAGTCAGTCCAGCTGGAAGAGGATGTAAAACCCGCTCCTGGCCAAGTTCATGATGTAAGCGCGATCTTACTCTGGAAGGCCAATTAAGGCTCACCCAGCATGAAACACAACCACTGGATGTGTGCGCAGGGTGGGGGGGGATCATGCCAGGCAGCGGGTCCAAAGGGAACCTGGCAGGGTGTTCAACAAATGGAAGAGGCAACTCTTTGAAGGCTGCCAGGAGTTGTGGGGGACACTGAGGGAGCTGTTTGGAAGCAATCCAAGAAGTGTTCTGGCATGCAGTCATGGCCTCAGCATCTGGTGGTGATGGAAGGCGGGAGGGCAAGTTAGGTGGGCACTCAGACCCCTGTTTCTCAGATGAGTGCCTGGGAGTGCTAGTTGTGGAGGTCACTGCCAGGCAACATATCTTAATGCCCAGCGACAGCAAGAGTCCCTGGGTGCCATGTGGTACACCGCACGTGGCTTCAGTGCCACAAAAAGGTTAATGATCTGCTGCAGTCAGCAAGGGAAAGCGCAGAAATGGCATAGGACCTGAAAGGAGAACTTTAGTTGGGGGCCCGTTGCTTGGAACTTTCAGGGGACTAAAAGTGTGTCTGCCAACTGGCAGTTAAGCTTGCCCTGCCAAGGCTGGGATGTCAACACAACTGCCCTCAGTGCATTTCAGGGTGAGATATGCCACAGTGACACGGGCCGCCTAATGCCCAGGTGGGAGGGCGAGTGGGAACCAGGAAATGACCTTCAGGGAGACAGAGCAAAAACGAGGCTTTTTATTTTACCCTGTCAGGAGAAGAGCAGTCATAGCGCTGCGGAGCACCACAGAATGGGTGGAGGAGTGCCAAACCTGTGCATCCTCACGAAGCACAAAAGCAGTGCACTGGAGTTGGAATGCCACAGGCCAGCTCGCTCCTCTGGTTGAGGTGAGGTGGGGGTCTGGGGAGAAGGTAAGAGTGCAGGTGACAGATCAGTGTGCGGTGGGTACTGGAAACATAACGGGCTCCTCTCATCAGAAACTGAACCGTCGTAGCCAGAGAGCCCATTGAAGCTCCAATGCAGATAACATCATGCAGCAGGGCTCCACTGTCTCCTCAGCCCGCCTAGCATGCATAGTTATTTTGATGATTGAATATACTGATCTTTTGCCTTCCTCCTGCAGATGTACCATCCGCAGGAGCTGCCGGCGACCCTGAGAACTCCCCATTGAGTTCTGAGGAAGACATCACACCCGCATCAGTGTCATACCGTCTCTCTGAACCAGGCACCAGTGCAGATATTCACACATCGGTGGGCATTAGTTATTCGGCTCTGCGGGTAATGCACAGCGGTGAGGGCACATCACACTTGCATGAGGAGCTGGCAGAGGCAGAGAGGTCCCAGGGAGCCGACAGTGAGAACACAGCTGGAGACCAGGACCATGCTGCGTCCGAAGCAGATGACGAGTCTCTGGAGTCGTCCATCAGGCGGCAGATGCTGGATGTCAGGTGGGATGTGTGGGGAGAACTGGTGGAGATCCATGAGGGTCTGTGTGCTATGGTCTCTGTCATGGAGCTTGAGTTCTGCATTAACCCTTAACACCGAGCGCACTGCCTCCTCCATTGAGAGAGTGGCAGTTCTCATGGAGAGGCACCTTCAGGCGCAGACTCAGGGGTTCCTGGGGTTACACTCGGACTTGCAAGTCCTCACACAGGCAGTGACTTCAGGAGGGCACTGCCAGTGTGAGAGATGGATGATACCTAGTCTCCCTGCAGGGTCCTCGTCCATCAATGATGAGCAGGGAGGTGCAAACGTACCTCACGCTGACAGACCAGCTGACCGTCTCTGTGGGCTTCTATCAGGGCACTCTGTATGAGGGAAGCAGCTTCTCCAACCCTCTGCCAGTGGCTGCTCCATCTGATGATGCCGCAATGACTGAGAAGTGCCCAGCTATGGGGCTGGATGCACCTTCCCAGGCGGAACCCGCTCAGGCTCCGGCAGCCAGAGGATGACTGCCAAGGTCATCAGGGCCACCAGGACAGCACTGTCAGCAGACTGCCTCCAACGGCACTGTCAGCGAGGGAGGGGGGCACCAAGACACAGCACCCGCAGACGTAAGTTGAAGGCCACTTGAACAAAACAGGGGCATGTCACGGGTGACATTTTTTGCGTTAATTATTTTGACTCTTGTGTTAGGGATGGACTCTTTGCTTGTTCTTTGTATGTTCAGTGAAGTAACGTAAACATTTATTTGACTTAAATGGGCTGAGTTGGCTGGATGGTTTCAATAGGTGCCAGATGCAGCACAGGCTTGTAAAACTATGGCATCGTGTGGTGCTGGTGTACTGGGTTAGGTTCTCATTTATTGATTGTTAGCAAAGGAGACAGTGCCATTGGCTTGACACGGCACCGATGCCTTAGATGCCTAGCAGAAGGTTCGCTGCATCAAAGCATCTCTGGTGTCCCTGCCTCCAAAAAGATTCCTATCCTCTGCCTTGAGGTCCTCACCCTGTGCTCCCCCAGGCTCTTTCTCTGAGCCATCACTTTAGTCATCCTCCATGGCCTGTGGAGCAGCCTCGCTTTCCTCAGCCTCTAGTGGATCCTCCCTTTGCCAGAGCCAGGTTGTGCAGGGTGCAGCATGCGACGATTATGAGCGAGACACACTCTGGAGGATACTGCAATGCTCCCCCTGATTGGTCCAGGAATCTGAAGCACATCTTTAGCAGCCCGATTGTCCTTTCCACCACCGCCCCTGTGGAGACATGACCCCTGTTGTATCTCTCCTCGGCCTCAGTTCTCGGGTGACGGAGTGGGGTCATCAGCCACCTCTTCAAAGGATAGCCCTTGACGCTGAGGAGCCATCTATCCACTCGTGCAGGAGCCAGGAGCAACCTTGGTACCTGTGAGTGCCATAAGACGTAAGCATTGTGTGAGCTCCCAGAGTAATAGGCACAAACTTGGAGAATCTGTGTCCTGTGATTACAGATGATCTGAACATTCATTGAGTGGAACCCCCTTCCGTTTACGAAAGCTCTAGGCTCACCTGCTGGTGCCTTGATGGCCACATGAGTGCAATCTATTACACCCTGGACGCAAGGGAACCCAACCATCGCAGCGAAGCCTCATGTTCTCTCTGCCTGGCTCGCCTCATCTGTCTGGAAGTGGATAAATGTGCAGACGTGTCTAAGGATAGCGTCAGTCACGAGCTTGACGCAGCTGTGTGCAGCTGATTGAGAAATGCTGCACAGATCCCCCACTGAGCCCGGAAAAGAACCGGAGGATTAGAAGTTGAGAGCCACTGTGACCTTCAAAGCCACCGGCATGGGGTGTCCGCCCATGCTGTTGGAGGCGATTTCCAGACCTATCATGTGACATATTGCTGTCACTGTGTCCCTGGAGAGGCGGAGTGTCCTGCGACACTGGACCTCGAACATCTGGAGGTAGTTGGCGCGCTTCCTGAACGCTCTAGACGCTGGTTAATGGTGCCTTCGGCGTGCCCTCCCACCTTGGCCTCCCTCCTGGCCCTGCACCAACTGAGCCTGTGCCTCTCCCCTTAAAAGTCTGCCCTTGGGACGCTGCCCGTGCTCACCTGGTCTCCTCTCCCTCCTCCCCCTCTCTCCCTCTTCAGAGGAGGTTCCACCAGAGGAATACACTATCCCCATTAGATGGGATACAGAGGAGCAGTGCCTTGAAATTGAGGGAGCACTGTGTGCTGCAATACTCAGGGGAACCTTTCAGGGAAGATGAGGAGCTGAGATGCTGAAATACAGGCTTGGCAATCGAACGAGATGCCAAGAAACCCTGGGACTTCTCTGTACTCACACAGCAAAGGACTGGCAATGACAGAGAAAGTGCTGTTGCTCCAGGGGCCTTTTATCCTGCCCATGGTGAGGAAATGATAAAACCATGAATTCCACCCGCCCGTTTTGCCTCTGCAACAGGCTAAAAATCACACGGGCAACGTAAAATCGCAGTCAATAGGCTTTTTAATGACCTTAATTGGCCCTTTAATTGCTGGCAGGCGCTGCTCCGACTCCCACGCAGGCCCGCTGGCCTCAATATTGTACACGTGCGCAATGATGTTGGGATACACGCCTGACGTCTTTTCACATGAATTTATGTGCGTTTGAGTCGGGCACACACCCGGCCTTGGAACACAAGATTCAGGCCAATGTCTAGGGGCAAGTGGTTTGTGCAGAATCCTTGAAATCAGGATCCAATCAATCAGCACACACCACACCACTCCCTGTAGGCATTAGCAATTTTAAATAGCAGCTCCAACCATCAAACACGTCTACTAATGCAAGAGCAGCCAGTGGAAAGCAATCAGCAACTAAACTGAAAGTATTTGATAATCCCTTTAAATAGTGCACGTGGGGATTCCTTCCTGTTGCTTAACATGTGTTCAGTTCTGTGAGAGTGTTAGCTGGAGAATCGAGCACCAAAACAGCAGCGCTGGCGTCAAGTCAGTATTACAGGCTGATCCAGGAGAAAGCAGCCCACTTGATTGGCACCCCATCCACCACCTTCAACATTCAGTCCTCCCACTGCAAATGCATAGTGGCAGTAGTGTCTACCATATACAAGATGCACTGCAGCACCTTCCAAAGCTATCACCTCTACCGCCTAGAAGGACAAGGACAGCAGATGCATGGGAACACGACCACCTGCAAGTTCCCCTCAAACCACACACCATCCTGGCTTGCAACAGTATTGCCATTACTTTCTTGTCACTGGATCAAAATTCTGGAACTCCCTCCCTAACAGCACTGTGGGTGTATCTACACCACATGGACCGCAGCGGCTCAAGGCGGCAGCTCACCACCACCTTCTCAAGGGCAATTAGGAATGGGCAATAAAAGTTGGCATATCCAGTGATGCCCACATCCTGTGAAAAAAATAAAAGAGCATCGCGATCTGCCTATTCAACATACTTTTAGTGGGTGTTCCCTATGATTGCACTAGTGCCCTCATCAAAATGGCATCCCGTATGGCTGGCACCAGAAGTGTGTGCAGGTGCTGCAGATGCCATTTTGGAGGTAAAAAGGGACATTCCCAGCACCAAAAAGCTGGGCACTAAGGAGCTGAATTTGGTGGCCAGAATGGTTTCAATTCCAGTCAATTTCTGATCTTAGTCAAACTGCTGGGGAAAACACTAAGGAGAAAAGGATACAGGGGGCATTGGAAGGTGAAGCAGCTCTTTTCCCGCTGATCTTTAAAAGAATTGAAAGAGAATGTGAACTCTCTTGTTTTCTCTTGTGATGGAATAATAGAAGGGAACCCTGGAGCTGAGAAAGCAGGTGAAAATTAACACTTAAAATGGGTGGATATAAAATAAAAAGGTGGCTAATTAACTTTTGGTGGAATTTTACGACCCCTCCTGCCGGCATAATCTTCAGGTCCTGCCGAAATCAATGTAGTTTTGAATGGCTCGCTGCATTTTCTGCCCCCCCGCCCCCGACAGGAACGTAAAGTTCCACCTTTTATTACTTCATACTTTCCTGTGGTGGGGAAAATGGACTAAACTAGTTTTGAGATTAGAATTAATATGGACACGTCTCTAAATTTTGGAGTAGCCAGTTAGTATGGCCATATATTAAATCTAACAAAACAGAGGAAAGAAATTATATTTGCAGAGCACCTTTCGCAGCCTCAGAGCGTCGCAAAGTTTACAACCAATGGTGTACATTTGAAGTGTAGTCACTGTTGTAATAATGCAACGGCTAATTTGCAACAGCAAGCTCCCACAAATAGCAAAGTGTTAAACGACCAGAAAATCTGTTTTTAGTGATGTTGGTTGAGGAATAAACATTGACCAGAACAACAAGGAGAATTCCCCTGCTCCTTTTTGAAGTAGTGCTAGAGGATTGCTCACAGCTACCTGAGAGAACAGTCATCCAAAGGTTGAATATTAATCTGTTGCTAAGTTTGAAAGTTATGCGAAGTTTCATGCTTCAAATAAAATTTTAAATTATTGCCAGGTTTTGAGATTTTTTTAACCTGTTTGACTCAGCAAGAACCTTTGTTCTGTGTAAATTATAGAGAGGCAGGAGTGTGGCCAGCCCTTCTGGGTTGTCCTGAAGTTTTTAAAGGGCATTGAAATATTTTTTTTAACTTGTTCTTTAACACATTTTATTTATGAGTTATATAAACATTGGAGGTGGTCAGAAAGGCTGTTTGACTGAGCAGTGCAGTTAGAGGGAGGAGGTTTTGTGATGAAATCTCCAGGAATATGTCCAACAAGAGATGGGAACCATGAAGTGGGAGGCAAAAGAGAGGAGGTAGGAGAGGAGGGGAAGAAGTGCTGGATGAGAGGTGAATCAGGGGAGTGCAGGGGGGGAAGGGGAATGGAGGACTGGAGAGTAGAGGAGAATGAGCAAAGAGGGGAGGGAGAAGATGCAGAGTGAGAGGAGACAGGGGAATGTAGGTACAAGGGGGGAGGTGAAGGGGGGAAGGAGCTGAGTATTTTGTTGTCAATGTTCTCCCAATTTTACACTAGAATCAAAGGAAATAGCGCTGGAGATATTCAGCAGTTAAATGCAATACAGATGCAACACATGTTAAAATCTTGTTTTAACCGATTCCCACTGTGAATCTTGTGTGGATATATAGCTGGAGTTCTGGCATGCAGAAGCTGTACCCCAGTCATGTCTCATTGAAAACAGCCCTTGATAAAATTAATGAAGTTCAGAATACTGAACTGAAAAAGACATGAGCCCATGGTGTTAGAGGCAAGGTACTAGCGTGGATAGAGGATCGGCTGTCTGGCAGGAGGCAGAGAGTGGGGATAAGGGGGTCCTTCTCAGGATGGCGGCCGGTGACTAGTGGAGTTCCGCAGGGGTCAGTGTTGGGACCACAACTTTTCACTTTATACATTAATGATCTAGATGAAGGAACTGAGGGCATCCTGGCTAAGTTTGCAGATGATACAAAGATAGGTGGAGGGACAGGTAGTATTGAGGAGGTGGGGAGGCTGCAGAAGGATTTGGACAGGTTAGGAGAATGGGCAAAGAAGTGGCAGATGGACTATAATGTGGGGAAGTGTGAGGTCATCCACTTTGGTAGGAAGAATAGAGGCTTAGACTATTTTCTAAATGGGGAGAGAATTCAGAAATCTGAACTGCAAAGGGACTTGGGAGTCCTAGTCCAGGATTCTCTTAAGGTTAACTTGCAGGTTGAGTCGGTAGTTCGGAAGGCAAATGCAATGTTGGCATTTATTTCGAGAGGACTAGAATATAAAAGCAGGGATGTGCTGCTGAGGCTTTATAAGGCTCTGGTCAGACCACATTTAGAATATTGTGAGCAGTTTTGGGCCCTGTATCTCAGGAAGGATGTGCTGGCCCTGGAGAGGGTCCAGAGGAGGTTCACGAGAATGATCCCAGGAATCAAAGGCTTAACATATGAGGAACGTTTGAGGACTCTGGGTCTATACTCGATGGAGTTTAGAAGGATGAGGGGGGATCTGATTGAAACTTACAGAATACTGAAAGGCCTGGATAGAGTGGACGTGGGGAAGATGTTTCCATTAGTAGGAGAGACTAGGACCCGAAGGCACAGCCTCAGAGTAAAGGGAAGACCTTTTAGAACAGAAATGAGGAGAAACTTCTTTAGCCAGAGAGTGGTGAATCTATAGAATTCATTGCCACAGAAGGCTGTGGAGGCCAGGTCATTGAGTGTATTTAAGACCGAGATAGATAGGTTCTTGATTGGTAAGGGGATCAGAGGTTATGGGGCAAAGTCGGGAGAATGGGGTTGAGAAACTTATCAGCCATGATTGAACGGCGGAGCAGACTCGATGGGCCGAATGGCCTAATTTCTGCTCCAATGTCTTATGATCTTATGGTCTAATACAGTGGCCAGGCCAATTACTAGTTGTTCTCTGGACAACATCTTGTTTGTCAATTAAATTACACTTCAAACATAGAACATATCACTTCTGATTAACCTTTCCTGTCAATATTACTACAAATATGTTTTTCAAGAGGGAACATGCTTTTTTTCTGCTTAGACCAGGTTAAACCATTTCAAAGTTTGCTTGGGTGAAGTTTATGAGATCAAGCAAAATATAAATTTAGCCATTTACAAAGAGAGCATCTTTTAGAATATGTCAATAGTGAAATTTTAAAAACCCATCACAACATATAAAACAAAAATGATAAGTTAAGCCAGGATTTTCACTAGTATTTAATTGCAGGTTAAATATGAATATGTTTATCTAAAATATATGCACTAACGAATGTAAGTTTCTGCTACATGTGGCTAAATCAACAAATATTTATACTTCAACCGGTCTAATAAAAACCCTTCACTGAAGGTGCACTTTTTTATTATTGTTTTATGACATTTCCAAAAGTTAAAGAAGTTTAAAAATCTATAAACCTCTGAGGCACAACAGCAGAACTCTCCATATGTCAGAAAATATTTATTGAATGATAAATTCATTAATTTGTATATGTATTTCTGAGCTAAATGGGTCACAGCAGAATTTTTAAATGCAAAGAGCTAATGAAGCTTTTACATTGTGGTATTTTCAAATCTTGGAACAAATAACTCCAGGTCTTTGCAAAGTGTGGGTTGAACTCAAATAAAATGGCATAATTTTCACATTTAACATGAAATAATGCACTCATTGTAATTTGATGTATGTATTGGCTGAAAGTGGACCGTATATTAGCTGGATTATTGTGGTCTGTTTACTAATAATACTCGTGACTGTGACTTCACCCAGCTCTTTCCAGGCTGTTTTAGAATTAACATTTCTGTTATTATTTAATTGCACAATTGTTGCCCTCTAGCACCCCCTATAGATGTTTAAGTGATATATATAAAAACATCGGCACAACATTTCTTCAGCACTTATGACATTGTTGCTATTTCTTTAACAGTGATTACACCTCAGGGCTCATTTGCACAGTTCCACTGATCAAGGGCATCAGTTTATGCTACTCCTGCATAGCTTCATGCTCAAAAGCATTGGGCCCAAAAGCTCTCCCTAGCACCTCTGACAAACGTATTGATAAATTGGTGAGCTGAAGAAAGCTTTAATGACTACAGGTTTTCAAGAAACTTTTTTTAACCCCCCCCATCTTTCACATTTTTAATTACTGGCAACTCTATTTCACTTTACTAAGGCGCCTTCCTCCTTTTGATGAAAAAAATATTGGGTCACCTCCAAGCTTGTATCACCCCCAAACTATATTCAGTTCACCTTTGGGCAAGGAATTAATTTTCCCATGGGCACACCACTCTATGCCATAATGCAAAGGGAGCTACAACAGCAGACCAGGCTGGGGGAATCAGGCAGCATGGCTGAGGACAGCAAGCTACCAAATAGAACACCTCCGGTCTGTCCGCAAGCATGACCCAGACCTTCCTGTCGCTTGCTATTACAACACCCCATCCTGCTCTCATGCCCACATGTCCGTCCTTAGCCTGCTGCAATGTTCCAGTGAAGCTCAAGACAAACTGGAGAGACAAAACCTCATCTTCCGATTAGGCACTTTACAGCCTTCCGGACTTAACATTGAGTTCAACAACTTCAGACCATGAACTCTCTCCTCTACTTTAACTCCCTTTTTAATCCCCTTTTCTAAATTTTTTTAATCCACTATTTTCATTTTCATTCATTTATTCATTGTTTTATCCTTCTTTTTATCCCCTTTTTACCTCTTTTCTGCAACCACTGCCCCCTCCCCTCACCCCACCCCCAAAAGGGCCATCTGTTACTTGTTCCATGTTGTTCTTTCACAGAGTGCTGTCCCTTGTTCTGTTTTTAATACATTCTGCTTTCTTACCTTTATGCCACTATCAGCACCTCCTTTAGCCCTTACCACTAGCATTAACACTCCCTTTGACTTTTTGTCCATGACATCTTTGTCAATCTCTCCTTAGCCTCCACCTATCGCTGGCCTTCTATCCAGCTTCACCTGCTCCACCTGCCACCTTTCCTGCTCTAAACAGTATAAATTTTGTCACATTTCTACTTCTCTTTAGCTCTGAAGAAGGGTCATGCAGACTCGAAATGTTAACTCTGTTTCTCTCTCAATAGATGCTGTCAGACCTGCTGATTTTTTCCAGCATTTTCTGTTTTTATTTTAGAACCTTTCCCAACGTATGCACAGGCCACATTGATCGTATGAGGGCCTCTCCAAGGAGTTGTGCATCAGACTGGTGTGCCTAGCCTAGGATGGCTTTGGACATCTTTGACAACTTTATCATGAGCATTTGCAAACTTGATCCTTTCTTGTAACTGCTATGTTTGTGCCAATTAAAGTGACAGCTGTCCTCAAACTTTATGGCTCCACATCCTTGCAGGCTTCCATGGGACATCTGTGCAACATTAGGCAGGGAGCTATCTGAACCTCCAATGTGCAGCTGTTGGATACCCCCTTTCATAGAGCAGCCAAATTTCCCTGTGTGGGCATCACCCCCAGCCAGCAGAGACACAGGGTCTGGGGCTTCTATAGGATACCTGGGCTGGGATTTTACTGAGGTGGAAGGGTCGCGCTGCCAGGGCCAGAAGCAGGAGTTAGCCGGTCAGGTGGGCCCAGAGCCACATTTTACAAGCGGCAGCTAATTTAGTGGCTGCCACTGGGCCTGCTGTCCTATTAAGGATGGTGACTTGACCCCCCCCCCACTCCCAAAACTCTGGCCCAATCAGAGGCCCAGCAGCTCAGCAGCTTCAACAGCACCACTGAAGGAAAAGCACACATCAATGGACGTGCCTCCTCACAACGAGGTAAGTGGGATTCGGGGATGCTGGGACAAGCCATGCATGCCTCAGGGGATGGGGGAGAAGCCTGTGAGGGCAGGTTGTGCTGATGCTGTAGAGGTGGTCATTGCCACTGAGATGGTGGGGGAAGTGGGGGGGTGGTGGTAAGGGGTAGCCTTCATGTCCAAAGAGTGTTTGTAGAGGAGGGGTACTGAAAACTGCTGGGAAGTTGCCAAGGATCACCAAGCAGTCGCCCTGGCTGGCGGAGGGTCCCCTCACTCTTGGTAAAATGCCAGTGGAGATGGGAATAGGCCCTCAATTGGCCAATTAAATGGTTTCATTGGGCTCCAGTTGGGGAGGCCATCTGCCACCTTTCCTGCTGCTAGCAAAATGGCATGGTGGCAGGAGGGTGTGTGCATGCCACCCAAAACCTTCCCATGCCATTTTGTCAGTCTTCCCACTTTCAAACCCATCCCCAAAAGCCCCATAAATTTCAGATACCTGCACGTGGGAAAGTGGGCAGGTGAACCCACAAATTAGGGCACCGTGCCATCCACAGCATGCCCAAAACCACTCCACCAATCCTTAGCACGATTTTACAAGCACTGGGGGAGACATTGGGTAGGTCGCCCAATTGTGGCCCAATTGAGGCCTTTAAGTGGGCAATTAATGTCTAATTAAGGGCCTCATCGTCCACTTCTCTGATATAATGGACAGTGGGAGAGCCCGGTGCTCAACATGCAACCCGGTAGGTTTATCCCTGCAGGCTGCTGACTGGTTGGGGGATGGGGAGGGGTACCTCTTACCAGGCCCAGGTGCCAATCGGAGGTCCCTCCCCACAGTCTTGCCTCCCCACATCTACCCTTGCCCCCTGCCCTGTCCAACATGCCACCCAAACTCCTCACCAGGGCCTGTCAGCCAGGCCCCAGTGAGATCCCAGATGTACCTCAATGTCAGGGTCCATCTTTGGACTTTCCGCAGCAGCAGCAGTGGTGACCACCCCTGTCAGAGCTGCCAGTGTTCAGAGCCGTAGGCCTCCAATTGACCAATAGCCCTATGAGGTGGTAGTTCCTCCTGGAGAAAGATGAAGCCCCATCTCATAATAAATAAAGGGCTGTCACTCTAAAAATGAATGCAGGTTGAGCCAGGTAAGTGGAGGCGGGCTCACCCCTGACACTTAAGATGCGGTGCGGGAACCCACCCTCAGCGTATAATCCACCCCCTGGATTCTCTCGGGCTTAGGATGCCACAGCAGCACCAACGTGGCACTGAAAGCACGGACTGAGTAGGCGCTGACATGTATGAATAGGAAATAGTGCCGTTACAGGATGCCCAGCTCTATGATGCAAGTCAGATCATGGCCTTCCTCATTGTTGCACGGGGAAGATTCTGAATGACTGCAGTGGCAGCACCTCAACTTTACATTCTATGCATCTTAATGGATAACACCACAACAAACCTCTTTGATCCAATAGAAATAAATAAGTTATTTCCTTCCTGAAAACCTATCATTCCCAAAAACAGGAAACCACAAGGAAACTGAAAGGCATATTCGTTTTTTTACAAGGATACGGTATTTGCATATGTACTGTGAGATTTCCACCTGTTTCTTTGCACCATGCATTTTGCTCATGCAATTCTGCCCTCCTATCTCCTTTCATAATGTTTCATCAAAGTGCTTCCTGAGGAACTGTTGTATGAGCAGGTTGCACAATAAAGTCATGAGACTGAAGTGATCTTCAATTAATGGCATCTGGATATTGAGAAGTAGCAATCACGCACTACATTTCGGAAGAGCATTCCTGGGCACCCTGGAGACATCCACCACGGTGCTCAGACATGGTGCTTTAAGAGGGAATGCTGTAGACCTGGCATGTGCTGCTATACTGAGAGACTGCAGTGTCAGGCATAGGGGGCTTTAAGCCCTGCCATTCCTCCTGGAATTGCAGCTCTGCCGCCGTTGGCTGACCTAATAGCAGATATCAAATCTGTCCAGATCTGAGACACAGCGGTAGCCATGGACTGGGAGCTGCAATCAATGTTGCAACCTGTCCCCAGTTGTCTTCAGAGCTGCAGCTTATGCTTCACTGGAGGGTACCTCTCATCAGATTGCATTGAATTGTGATGTGGTGTACGTGTACAGTTAAGGGTGTATAGCTTAAATTTTCCATGCCCGTTGGGGTCGGGAGTGCTCAGCGGTGTGAGTGGGCAATATGGCAAAAGGCCAGAAATCGGTTTCACGATGCTGTGAAACCTGTTTGTGATCATCCTCTCAGCCCGTCGATGGTGGGCTGCGTTCCTCGCCATCGGACGTCGGGAACCTCGTTGTAATACATCTGCATATCATAAGGCTAACCCAACGGAATCGTCCCCCACCCCCACTGGATCATCCACCCATGTCAGCGTGATTGCACACCGACAAGTTTCACAACGGCATATATAAGGCATGCACTTGATGGGCTGCTCTTTGGCGGGAACTCGGAGTTGAGTGTACAGTAATGTTGAGTAAGGTTGAGGCAACTGGAGCAGTCACTGATAGAGGTGCTCACAGCCCCTTGCAATGTCAGCATCCCAGTTTGGACCAGTCTCCCTGTTGGTTCAAGCTAACAATGCAGCCTTGCAGTGCAGGTTAGGAGAATACCTGCACCTGAGCTGAGAGCACAGCATGCAGTCCAATGGGCAAAGCTGCCACCAATCGGCCGGGTGGAGTCCAGCAGAGGAAGGTGGTGTTTCAGGCAGCCATGCAGTACACTAAACTCTGGCATCAAAGTGGTGGCCAGTACTCTCCACGATGCGTTAAGGGGGCTTCAGCCTTAATCAAGACAGGTTCTTAGAAGACTCAAGCTAACCCATCTCTCTCTTTCATCCTGCAGGGGGAGAACATCAGGAGCATGGAGCCTGGTGAACTAGTGTACAGAGTGAAGATGATAGAGAAGAGAGTAACTAAAATGCCTCGCTGCATAGAGGGAGGAGCAGCACCCTCAGAAAGAAGAGACGGCTGGGGCCCCCTGCATACGCTGCTGAAGAGTCACAGCAAGCTGTCACTGGTTGGTGCCTACCTAGACTCAGGGTCTACAGATGCCGCCCTTCATTCCTGCAGATGACCGAGGACCAGTGTTGCCAAAGACTGCGCATGTCTAGGAAACGGGTTGGTCACATCTGCCAGTTACTGGTGGATTTGGCACCATAGGGACATGGAGGGCATTCACTGCCAGTGGCCATTAAAGTGACAGCGGTGCTCAATTTATACACCAGTGGTTCCTTTCAGGGCTCCACAGGTGACCTCTGTGGAATATTACAAGCCTCCATCCACAAAAGCATCTATGAGGTCACGGATGCCAGCTTTACAGGGCACAAAACTTCGCGCATTTCTCCCACTGGATCGTCCGTCCATGACGTCATGATTGCACACCAAAAAGTTTCCCAACAGGATATATAAGGCATGCACTTGGCGGGCTGCACTTTGAGGGGAACTCAGAGGTGAGTGCACAGGAACATTGCACAGCGCTCACCCGGGTCGCCTGTTGGACTTCAAGGTTGAGGTAACTGTGGGGATGGGATGGGGGTGGGCAATGGCTGCCCTACAGTTGAGGCAACCTTTGGGGGAGAAGGGGGGGCAAAGACTACTCTGTGGTTGAAGGTAGTGCACAAGCACATGTGGGGTTGGATGAGGGAAGCAGCCACGCATTAGGGAAGCCTTGTGTAAGGGGAGAAAATGGTGTCGTGGTATTGTCACTAGGCTAGTAATCCAGAGACCCAGGGTAATGCTCTGGGGACCCAAGTTTGAATCCCACCATGACAGATGGTGGAATTTGAATTCAATAAATATCTGGAACTAAAAAATGAAACCATTGTCAATTGTCGTAAAAACGCATCTGGTTCATTAATGCCCTTTAGGGAAGGAAATCTGCTGGTCTACATGTGACTCCAGAACCACAGCAATGTGGTTGACTCTTAAAAAATGCTCTCTGAACCAGGGCAGTTAGGGGTGGGCAATACATGCTGGCCTAACCAGTGACGCCCACATCCCATGAATGAATTTTTTAAAAAAGTGACCACTCCTCTGCAGCTGAAATAGTTCAGACACAGCCACATTGACATGCATGGAGTCAGGTCTCTAGCTTATCTGCCCACTCAAGCAATGCAGAGGGATGAGTGCAAGAGCCATTGGATTTGCCCAGATCTCAGGTTTCCCACATGTGCAGGGTGCGATTGACTGCACTCTTGTAGCGCTCCGATCGCCATTGCAAAAAGCGGTCAACTATGTCAAGCACAAGGGCTTCTACTTGCTGAGTGTTTACCTGGTGTGGGACCACCACAAACACATCCTGCAGGTCTGTGCACAATTCCCAGGGAGAGTCCATGACTCTCACGCTGAATGTCATCAAGCATTTACACGATATTTCAGTCAGTAGGTGCGCGCAAGAGTTGGCAGTGTGCCTGTCAACAATTAAGAGGCTTATTAAAGCCATTAATCAATTAATTTAATCCTATTTTTCTCTGCCCGTCCAACCTTACAGTTGGCTGATAGGCAAATAGGCCAGGTGGCGTTTGTATTTCTGAGGAAATCTCATCCACAGGCACGATGAGGTTTCCAACAGCTATAAAAAAAATTAAAATGTTGAATTATCATTTTTAATACGTCCCTGTTCATGTGATTGAGTCGCTAGTGGGGACATGTTTCCCTTATTTTTAATATCCTTATTTTTCATTTTAAAATTCTTCAGCTCCTTGAGGCAGCCCTGTGCCTTCAGGGAGCTCTCAGTGTGCACTCCCCCGCGCATGCACAGATTGCAGCGCTCAAGCTCCTCCCGCCTCCACCCCGGCAGCACTGAGGCTCTCAGCGTGCTTTTCACACTGGCTGGCCACTAATTGGCCAGCCGGCATGAAATCGCGGTCAGAGCCGATCGTGGGCGGCAGTCCTTTGCGCAGCCGTTCCTGTGCCCACCCGCTGTGCCCACCTGACGAAGGGAAAATCCTGCCCATTGTTTCTTAATGTCTCCTGGCTAGGTGAAACATTTCATTCCCCCTTTTGAATTCAAGCTAGTCTGGTTTATTTAAAAATGCAGATGTTCCCTTTGCACCTGTTTACCATCATAACATATCAAGCCTAGCTTATCTTCTATTACTTCAAAGCCTTCAGACCAGCTGCATTTAAGTCACACACACACACACACACACACAACATACACACACACACACACAAATACACACCCCATAAGCACAGATCCTACTATTACTATAAATTCCAAAATTTCAATAACATTATGAGAATTATTATATCTTCCTGACATCCCTCTCCTTATTAAAAAATGAACCATCGTTATTTTTAAAAACGGCTTCATTTTCTGAACCCATCTTACATTATCTCCTATACTTATTACACTACTACAGTACCAGATGCATGCATTAACATAACAATATATATATGCATAAATCCTTGGTATCAACAGAAATCATTCCAGTCTAGCACCCAGGTTTATAAATGCCCAATTTTCCCTTTAAGCTTCAAACTCTTGACAATGCATCTGCAATCAGGTTTTCTTGTCCCACTATATGTATAATTTGTACATTAAATGGTTGCAGTAATAAACTCCATCTGAATAGCCTTGCACTTCTGTCTCAAAATTTGTCCAGAAACTTTAAATGATTGTGGTCTGTATAAACAATTGTTTCTGACAAATTGTGTGTAACATAATTTCCTGAATTCTGCAATACTAACACCGGACCCAAAGTTTCCTTTCCGATTGTTGATTAAATCCTCTGTTGTACATTCAACTTCCGTGGAAAATTATCGGTGTTTCAATTCCAGTCTGATTTTCTTGTAACAGTACAGCCCAATGCCTATATCACTTGCATCGACAGCTAAACTTGCATTGCTTGGCATAATTAGGTACTGCCAAAACTGGTTTTGTAGTTAATACAGTTTCAAACTGTCAAATGCCTTCGAACACTCCTGTGTCCGTTGAAACTTCTTGTTCTTTTTTAATAGTTCAGTCAATGGAGCAACCGCACTGCTAAAATTTGGTACAAATTTCCAATAAAACCCACGCATGCCCAAAAATCTCAAAACAGGATGGGCCACCTGGCATCGACCTAGGCACCAGAAACAACCGTGATCGCAGCCCTGTTAACCATGCAAAGTTGACCTTAATAACATCTGGGTGCTAGTGCCAACATTGGGGGAGCTGTCTCACACACTAGTCAAGCAACAGCCTGACATAGTCATCCTCATGGAATCATACCTTACAGATAATGTCCCAGTCTCCACCATCACCATCCCTGGGTATGTCCTGTCCCACTAACAAGACAGACCCAGCAGAGGTGGCGGCACAGTGGTATACAGTCAGGAGGGAGTTGCCCTGGGAGTCCTCAACATCAACTCTGGACCCCATGAAGTCTCATGGCATCAGGTCAAATATGGGCAAGGGAACCTACTGCTGATTACCACGTACCGCCCTCCCTCAGCTGATGAATCAATGCTCCTCTGTGTTGAACATCACTTGGAGGAAGCACTGAGGGTGACAAGGGCGCAGAATGTACTCTGGGTGGGGGACTTCAATGTTCATCACCAAGAATGGTCGGTAGCACCACTACTGACTGACCTGGCCAAGTCCTAAAGGACATAGCTGCTAGACTGAGTCGGCGGCAGTTGGTGAGGGAACAAACAAAAGGGAAAAACATACTTGACCTCATTCTCACCAACCTGCTTGCCGCAAATGTATTTTCCCATGACAGTTTCAGTAGGAGTGACCACAGCACAGTCGTTGTGGAGACAAAGTCCTGCCATCACACTGAGGATAACCTACATCATCTTTTTTGGCACTGCCACCATGCTAAATGGGATAGATTTTGACCAGATCTAGCAACTCAAGAGTGGACATCCATGAGGCGCTGTGGGCCATCATCAACAGCAGAATTGCACTTGAACATAATCTGTAACCTCATGGCCCGGCATATCCCCCACTCTAACATGACCATCAAGCCAGGGAATCAACCCTGGTTCAATGAAGAGTGCAGGAGGGCATACCAGGAGCAGCACCAGGCATACCTAAAAATAAGGTGTCAACCTGGTGAAGCTTTAACACAGGACTACTTGCGTGCCAAACAGCATAAGCAGTAAGTGATAGAGCTAAGCGATCCCACAACCAATGGATCAGATCTAATCTCTGCAGTCCTGCCACATCCAGTTGTGAATGGTGGTGGACAATTAAACAACTCACTGGAGGAGGAGGCTCCACAAATATCCCCAACCTCAATGATGGAGGAGCCCAGCACATCAGTGCAAAAGATAAGGCTGAAACATTTGCAACAATCTTCAGCCAGAAGCGCCAAGTGGATGATCCATCTGGGCCTCCTCCGGAGGTTCCCAGCATCACAGATGCCGGTCTTCAATCAATTCGATCCACTCCATGTGATATCAAGGAACAGCTGAAGGCACTGGATACTGCAAAGGCTATGGGCCCTGACAATATTCCGGCAATAGTACTTGTGCTCCAGAACTTTCCATGTCCCTAGCCGAGCTGTTCCAGTACAGCTACAACTCTGCAATCTACCCGGCTATGTGGAAAATTGCCCAGGAATGTCCTGTACACAAAAAGCAGGACAAATCCAACCCGGCCAATTACCACCCCATCAGTCTACTCTCCATCATCAGTAAAGTAATGGAAGGGGTCATCAACAGTGCTATCAAGCGGCACTTGTTTAGCAATAACCTGCTCACTGACGCCCAGTTTGGGTTCCGCCAGGGCCACTCAGCTCCTGACCTCATTACAGCCTCGAACATGGACAAAAGAGCTGAACTCCCGAGGTGAGGTGAGAATAACTGCCCTTGACATCAAGGCCGCATTTGACCGAGTGTGGCATCAAGGAGCCCAAGCAAAACTGGAGTCAGTGGGAATCAGGAGGAAAGCTCTCCGCCAGTTGGAGTCATACCTAGCACAAAGGAAGATGGTTGTGGTTGTTCCAAGGCATCACTGCAGGAGTTCCTCAGGCCCAACCATCTTCAGCTGCTTCATCAATAACCTTCCTTCCATCATAAGGTCAGAAGTGGGGATGTTCGCTGATGATTGCGCAATGGTCAGCATAATTCGAGACTCCTCAGATACTGAAGCAGTCCAGGTCCCAATGCAGCAAGACCTGGACAATATCCAGGCTTGGGCTGACAAGTGACAAGTAACTTTCGTGCCACACAAGTGCCAGGCAATGACCATCTCCAACAAAAGGAATCCAACTATCGTTCAATGGCATTACCATCACTGAATCCCCCATTATCAACACCCTGGGGGTTACCATTGAGCAAAAACTGAACTGGACTAGCCATATAAATACTGTGGCTACAAGAGCAGGTCAGAGGGTAGGAATTGTGCGACGAGTAAGTCATCTCCTGACTCCCCAAATCCTGTCCACCATCTACAAGGCACAAGTCAGAAGTGTGATGGAATACTCCCCATTTGCCTGGATGAGTGCAGTTCCCACAGCACTCAAGAAGCTTGACACCACCAGGACAAAGCAACCCACTTGATTAGCACCACATCCACAAACATTCACTCCCTTCACCACTGATGCACTGTAGCAGCAGTGTGCACCATCTACAAGATGCACTGCAGGAATTCATCAATGCTCCTTAGACAGCACTTTCCAAACCCACGACCACTATCACCTAGAAGGATAAGGGCAGCAGATACATGGGAACACCACCACCTGGAGGTTCCCCCCAAGTAACTCACCATCCTGACATGGAAATATATCGCCGTTCCTTCACTGTCGCTGAGTCAAAATCCTGAAACTCCCTCCATAACAGCACTTTGGTGTACCTACACCAAATGGACTTCAGTGGTTCAAGAAGGCAGCTCACCACCACCTTCTCAAGGGCAACTAGGGATGGAGTATAAATGCTGGCCCAGCCAGCAAAGCCCATATCCCATGAATGAATTTAAAAAAAACTTCTCGTTTTGATGTAGGCATGGAGAAATCACGATAGCCTTGACTTTCACATCTCTTGGAGCCACTTTACCATGTTCAATGTTATGGCCTAGGTACGTAACTTGCGCTTTTGCAAATTCACTTTTAGCCAAGTTCACCACCAAATTAGCTTCTTGTAATTGAGTAAATAATTCTTCCAGATGTTGTAAATGCTCCTTCCACATCTGACTGAACACTATCAAGTTCTCAATATAAACAGCACAATTGCTCAAACCTGCAATTACTTTGTTTGTCAGCCTTTGAAATGCTGCTGGTACATTTTCATACCAAATGGCATGACTCTAAACTGATATAGTCCACCTGGCATCACAAAAGCCGATATCTCCTTTGCTCTCTCTAATAACGGCATTTGCTAATATCCTTGTAGCAAGTCAATCTTTGTGATAAATTTTGAATGTCCCACTTTCTCAATACAATCTTCCAACCATGGTATAGGATATGAATCCACGTTTGTCACTGTGTTAACCTTTCAATAGTCCGCACACAGTCTTTGTAATCCACCCGTTTTCAGTACCTGCACAATAGGCGAACTCCAGTTACTGCAACTATACTCAATGATTTCATTTTGAAGAATTAATTCAATTTCTTTCTGTACTTGTGATAATTTTTCCGGATTTGATCTAAAAGGATGTTGCCTTAGCAAAGATGAAACTTCTACGCATACATCATGTCTAGCTAAATTTGTCCTTCCCAAGTTATTTTCACAAATATCTTTCTGCAACCGCAATAGCTTCTCCAAATCACCCTGACACTTGTCTGGAAGGTAACTCAATATTACATTAAAATTTTCAAGTACCCCCTCATTATCCTGTTTGATTAGAGGAAAATCAATTTCACAATCTTGCACTTCTACTTCTTTCTCATTTTCTACCACCGCTAACACCCCTTTTTGTTCCTCTTCCCTGTCAAAGTACTTTTTAAGCATATTTACATGACACACCCTCTGCTTCTTTCTTCCATCTCAAGTATTTATTAAATAACTTACTTCACTCAATTTCTTTTCAATCCTGTAAAATCCACTAGACCTTACCTTTAATGAGTCACCCAGTACTGGTAACAGAACTAGCACATCCTCCCCAGCAACAAAACAATGAGCTGTAGCTTTCCTGTCTGCCCTCACTTTTATCACTTGCTGCGATATCAATAAATGTCCCCTCGCCAACCCATATGCTCTATCCAATCTTTCTCTGAAATTTGATACATAATCCAGGAGAGTAGTTTCTGAATTTTGACCCATCGATTTCTCATGAATCAATTTCAGTGGTCCTCTCAATTCATGAGCATAAGCTAGTTCAAAAGGACTAAAATCAGTCGACGCATTAGAAGTATCCCTAATAGCAAATAACAAGAATGGAATTCCTGTATCCCAATCCTGTGGATAATCCTAACTATATGTCCTCACCATAGTTTTTAGAGTTTGATGCCATCTTTCCAAAGCCCCTTGTGATTCAGGATGATAAGCTGTTGACTTAAATTGTTTTATCCCCAAATTGCTCATTAATTCCTTAAACAGCTGTGACATGAAATTTGAATCCTGATCTGATTGTATTTCTTTAGGTAAAGCATATCTTGTAAAAGGTTTAGTTAACTCATCCACAATTTTCTTTGTTGTAATATTTCTCAAAGGCATCGCTTCAGGAAACCTGTTAAACACATCCATTATTGCCAGTAGGTATTGATTTCCATGTTTAGTCTTAGGGAGGGTTCTTACACAATCAATCGTGACCCTAGTAAGAGGTTCTTCAAATGCTGGAATAGGAATTAAAGGTGCCTGCTTAATCACTGCTTGTGATTCCCCTATCACCTGACATGTGTGACATGTTCTATAGAATTTGACTACATCCCTATGCAATCCAGGCCAAAAAAAAACAGTTCTTGCATCTTCTCCTGTGTGTTTCTAATTCCTAAATGTCTCCCAATGGAATTCCATGAGCTAACCTCAGAATCTCATTTCTATATCCAAATAGTATTACAATCTGATGCACCTCACTCCAACTTTCATTTGCTGAAGCATGATAAGGCCTCCATTTTCTCATTAAAACATTACCCTTAAGGTAATAACCTTCTGGAATATATTTTGCCTATGTTTCTGAATAAGCTGTCTGATATAAATATTTTATTTGCAAATCCTTTTTCTATAACTCCACTAACAACTTTGAGTTAAACACTTACGCTGAATTGCCCTCTGTTCTTTTCTCCTGAACAATGTTATCAAACACAGTGCCAGCCAATTGGACTTCCACACCTTCCCCCTGCCTTTGAACTTCCTTTTCTTCTTGTTTAAACCTATGAGCCTGTGATCTCACTATCACACAAGCTGGAAACAAGGGTGCTCTATCTGCAACACTTCTGGTGAAAACACTTCTACAGACTGCTCAGCTACCATAGGCATCACCCAAATTTGTGATCCAGCTATATAATTACCCAAAATAAACTGAACCCCTGCAAATGGGCAACTTTTCCACTTCTCCAACAATCACCTCACCTGTTTTCCACCTACTCTTTAAATTTACCTTCCACAATGGAATAGGTTTAGCATCTCCATGAACGCCACTTATTATCACCTGTGCCTGCAGTACTCCATCTGAACAACAAATATCACTATCCCACAACATTAAGGATTTACTAGCCCCTGTGTCCCTTCAAATTTTACCATCTTTACTGACTCCACCCTGTACACATGGAAAGACTTCCCTTTCACACACAAAATCTTTAAACATTTCTGCAACCTGCTCCTCAGAATTTTCTTGAGTAGATTGTGACCACATTCCCACTTCTTTATCTAACACTGATTCTTCCTGTTTTAACTGTACACAGACCATTGGTTTTTCCTGTGCCTGAACCTCAGAACCCACAGTACTTTCACTTCCAGAACTTTTCTGTACCCCTATAATTCCAACAGGTTTTCCCTGCAATTTCCAACAGACAGATTTTGTATATCCGACTTTATTACAATGAAAACACCTCAATTTTTGAAAGTCACTTCTGCCCTCAGCATCTTCCTTTTTGTTCTGAGAAAAAGCTTCCTGCAAATTTCCACCTGCTCCTTCTCTTCCCAGACTACCCACCTTCCTTTCATTTTCCCACTTTTTATCCTTTTCTGATTTAAAAGGGTGACGATAAAAGGGTTCAGCTCTATGAACTAACTCATACTCGTCAGCTATCTCTGCTGCTTGTCATCCATTTAAGGCAGCAATGAAGAGAAATATTTTCTTTCAGAAGGTCGTGAGTCTTTGGAACTCTCTTTCTTAAAAGGTGAAGGAGGCAGAATCTTTGAATATTTTTAAGGCAGAGGTAGATAGATTCTTAATAAGCAAGGAGGTGAAGGTTATTGGGGGTAAGCATGTGGAGTGGAGGTTGTAATCACATCAGCCATGATCTTATTAAATAGCAGAGCAAACTCAAAGGGCCGAGTGGCCTAATCCTGCTCTTAATTTGTATGTTCATACGTTCATATGTATCTATGTTTGTATTCTTGGCTCTTAGGGAAGATGTCTTGGAGCCATGCAGGTTTTTATCTTTGTCTTAGAGGACATCATCACGAGCAGAATGGGACAACAATTTAGCAGCATTGCTGGGAATCAGAGTGTCAGGTTCAGGATGACTGAGCTGCAAGGAGAACAAAGACTTTTCAAAAAAAAGACTGATCTAAGAGAGAAGACTTAAGAACATCAACCCTTGGACTCTCTGGGACTAGGAGAGGAGAACTCAAGACAATCTGGGAAACTTGTTCCTCCCTCGAAACACACAGGTTCAGTGGATATTTCACTTGGAGGTCGCACTTCCAATTGATGCGCGTGCCCACCGGGCAATTAAGCCCATTAATGATGTAATTAACAGTGATTTTACACGGCCCATTCACATTTACGGTTGGTGGATGGGCCATTCTCCCAAGCGGCATTCACATTTTTGCTCAAACCTCGATTCAGGACGGGATGATATCTCCATGGGGAAATAAAATAAAGAGATATCTGGGTACTGGTTTTTTATGAGGTATGCTTTCTGGTGCTTGATTGTGCTGCATGGAAATATTTTGGAGCATTTTTGTTGTTTCCTTTATTCTGTGGAGGCATGCAGCTCCGTGGGGCAGCTGCCTGCCTTCAGGGAGCTCACTAGAAGCGTTCACCCGCACCCTCGGTTAGGTTGGCACCCGCCCTCTTCCCACCCCCACCAAGCCAGTGTGAATTCACGGTCGGGGGCTGATTACTGCCGGAAGTCCATTTCCCATCCTCTTCCGGGCCTGCCGATCGCATGTGCCTGACAAATGAAAAATTCAGGCCCTGGATTTTTTTAGGGTCTCCACTCAAGAAGGATGTACATTGATTGTGGACAACATAGAGGGAGTCAATGATCTGTCACCCCTTGTAACAAAGAGGAGCAATAATCCTGCCTTTAATGGGAAGATCTCTGATGCCTGGACCTTGTAATTTGATGTCTGATAGATGAAGGGGTATTGGCTGAAGCCAGTCAAGCTCATCTGCTAGTATATTAGCAGCAGCTTCAGTGTCAACTTTAAGGGTGACATCAAAGCCTTTAACTTATACTGCAACCAACCAATAGTCTGGACTATTCACTTCCCCTAGGTACTCTGTGATTTTGTCTTTACCTTGATTTCTAATTTCTTAGATGGAATGTGTTTCATGAATATTTTCTTGTTTTCTGCCTCAATTAAAGTTGTTGGATTTGCAGAAATGCTTGAAATGTTCCGTTTTGCCATAGTGGGAGCATCCTGTACTCTCTGCTGGGCAGTCCTGGGGCTGCATCTTCTGGTCGGTGAGCGGGGGGCGCGGGGTGGGGCGGGGGGGGTGGGTGTCCCGACGTCACCCCGCGTCATTTACATTTTTAGGTTGGCACGTGCGGAGCCAAGTCGGCTGCGCGCCCACCGAATGGTCAATGGCCACTTAAAGTAATTGAGATAATCAGCGGACATGCCCGTCCAACCTTAAGGTTGGCAAGCAGGCCAGGAGCCCTGGCGGGCTTCTGAAAAAACATGAAACCTCATCACAGGCGGGATGAGGTTTCATGAGGGTATTAAAATTTTTCTGAAATGTCTAAATAAAAGAAATTGACATGTCCCGGGCCATGTGACAGTGAAACATGACATGTCAGTATTTTTTGTTCTCATCTTTAATCAAGCTTTCAAACCTGAGCCAATCTTCCTGAGGCAGCACTTTGCCCCAGGGAGATCTGTGTGCTCTTTCGTGTGCCAACGCAAAAGAGCGCACTCCAGGCTCAGGGAATCCCCCCACACCGCACAGGGAGCGCATAGCACTTCCAGGCGGACATCACGCTGGGCGGTCCTTAATTGGCCCACCCACGTACAATGGCGGCGCGCTCCTGACCGAAGGCGCCAATCAGGAACTCGCCCACTCGCACCCGCTCCTGCAAAACCGCCCCCCCTCAACGGGGGGAAGATCCTGCCCCTGGTGTCTTTTCTGGTTTTTCACGTCATAATGCAAGCATCTCAGAAATGTTGCCAGTGTGGAGTTTCCCAGCCTTTCACCCAGTTTGTTGGACTTTCTTATGGGTAGGGCCACTGCCCGTGGGGCTACCCAGTAAATGGAACCTTGCAAAGCCTCAGGGTCACCCCCAGTTATAGCCCGATTAAATTCTCTAAGCTCAGTCTGCCTCGCATACTGGACCGCCTGATCTTAAGTAAGGTCAAATTTGGTCTGCAGAAAGTCGAAGAGTTTTTTGCCTTGGATGCCCACGGATTAACTCATACTTCAGCGCCCCATATCCGCAAGAACTAGCTAGGAGATATAGGTCAGTTAGAAATAATTCAATCATTTCCCCAGGTCATTGGGACCTCTGGTTAAATCTATAAGTTTCGCTCTGGGCTAAAGTAGGTGTCAAAGGCTTTGAGAACAATCTCAAAGTCAGTAGTGGACTCCTTCACTCCCTCGAGAATGTTGTCTGCTACTGGACCTACAGCATAAAGAAAGGAACTGACTTGATGCTTCCGCTCCTTAGCGTGAAGGCCCAATACTGCTCAATATTGAAGGAAATTGTATTTCCATATCTCCCACTGCTGACCTTCCTGCGGGCCCTCTAGACAGTCAAATTAGCGGCTAAGAGGCAGGGACTGCTAACCAGTTACAGTATTCATTACTTCTCCTCCATCTGTTGAGTCAAAAGTACGAGTTGCAATTGAGTTTTTCTTCACTCTGTGTTCCCTTCAATAACACCAATGTATTTTTTACATTGCTATCTCCACTATTGCCACCATATTCTGAGATTGTCCTTCTTATCTGTGGACTCTAGGTATGGTACTTAATTACTAGACAGACTGTAGTCATACTCTGGCACTTCCTTAACACTTGTTTATTAATACTACATCCGAACAGGTTACAGAATAGTCATGTTGCTCCTGAGCATGGTGCCCCAACCTCTCTCTCTCTTGACAGTCTAACACATGATTGACTGACGTCAGTGCTACATCATCATCTACATCAAACATTAGCATATCCCACCTATTAACTTTTTATACTTCATCCTATCTCTCCATAGAACTGCTGCAGCATTTGGCCTTCTCTTACCAGGTCTAAATCTTGCACTTCCCTCAATTTAATCTACTGCATTCGTTGCTCCCAATGCGGTTTCCTCTACATTGGAGAAACCAAACGCAGACTGGGTGATCGCTTTGCAGAACACCTTCGGTCTGTCCGCAAGCATTACCCAGACCTCCCTGTCGCTTGCCATTTCAACACTCCATCCTGCTCTCATACTCACATGTCCGTCCTTGGCTTGCTGCATTGTTCCAGTGAAGCTCAACGCAAACTGGAGGAACAACACCTCATCTTCCAACTAGGCACTTTACAGCTTAACTGTGCTCCTCTCCGCAGATGCTGCCAGACCTGCTGAGCTTTTGCAGGTACTTCTATTTTTGTTTTGGATTTCCAGCATCCGCGGTTTTTTGTTTTTATCTTAGTGTTTAATTGACTGCCACTTCTCTTCAAGGAATGCCTACCTTGAAGAAGTATTGTTCTTCTCTCCGTCAGGATTTTCGTATCTCTCTTTTGCCTTGTTCACCTTCATTGCTTTCCATTTCTCTCCTGGTGTTTGACAAGGTGTTTACTAAAACCCGCTTTCACAGCCATATTTCCTTCCTCAGTGACTGTCTCCATCTCTGACTTACCCCATGTGGATTTCAACTGAAGTTCCATCCCTCATGTTTCAAACCCACCCAGGATTACAGGTATCTCCGGGACATACAACACTCCTCGGACTGCTGTTCTCGTCGCATTCTGAGATCCACACTCAGTGCCATGCGCCGCCGTATGAATACACTCGACCTCTCCCTCCAGCAACACCGCCGCACCCTTTTTCAAAGCTGCGCGTGCCCCCAGTTTCATTTTATTCTTCGTCTCATCCAACGCCTCAACAAGAAACTTTGTCTCTTTCTTTTAGGTGCAAAGGAACGCAAGCTCCAACAACTCATCGAGACCAACACCCATCCAGGACCCTCCACCCCTGCCTGTCCCTCTGTCCCCATCCCGTCTTCCAATCCCAGCCCCGGCCATGTATTCACCATACCCTCTGACCTTCCCCTCTCCAACGCTGAATGTTCAGTGCTCAGCAAATGACTTAGTTTCATACCCTTACGCCCTCATCTCAATGAATTTCGGGCTCGACACGATGCTGAACTCTTCTTCCGCTGCCTTCGTCTCCATGCTCACTTCTTTGGGCAGGAGTCCTCTCCCCATTCAACGGATCCTTTTACCCACCTCCAATATTGTCCCTCCACCTGGACCCCTCCCTCTGGATTCTTACCTTCTCTTGATCTTTTCATTGAGAACTGTCGGCGTGACATTAGTCGTCTCAATTTCTCTGCTCCTCTCACCCACTCTAACCTGTCTCTCTCTGAACTTGCTGCACTCCGTTCTCTCAGGTCCAACCCTGACATTGTCATCAAACCCGCTGACAAGGGTGGTGCTGTTGTTGTCTGGTGCACTGACCTCTACCTCGCAGAGGCTGAGCGTCAACTCGCAGACACTTCCTCCTACCTCCCCCTGGACCATGACCACACCACTGAACATCAAGCCATTGTTTCCAGGACTATTACTGACCTCATCTGCTCTGGAGATCTTACTTCCACAGCTTCCAGCCTGATAGTCTCCCAACCTCGGACGGCCCGCTTCTACCTCCTACCCAAAATCCACAAACAGGACTGTCCCGGCAGACCGATCGTGTCAGCCTGTTCCTGCCCCACGGAACTCATTTCTTGCTATCTTGACTCCATTCTCTCTCCCCTTGTCCAGTCCCTTCCCACCTACATCCGTGATTCCTCTGACACCTTACGTCACATCAACAATTTCCAGGTCCCTGGCCCCAGCCGCCTCCTCTTCACCATGGACGTCCAATCCCTCTACATCTCCATCCCCCACCAGGATGGTCTGATGGCTCTCCGCTTCTTCCTCGAACAGAGGCCCGAACAATCCCATCCACCACTACTCTCCTCCGTCTGACTGAAATTGTTCTCACACTGAACAATTTCTCCTTAAACTCCTCTCACTTCCTCCAAATAAAAGGTGTGGCTATGGGTACCCGCATGGGCCCCAGCTATGCCTGTCTCTTTATGGGGTATGTGGAACATTCTTTGTTCCAGTCCTACTCCAGCCCCCTCCTACAACTCTTTCTCCGGTACATCGATGATTACTTCGGTGCTGCTTCATGCTCTCGTCGGAACCTGGAAAAATTTATTAATTTTGCTTCCAATTTCCACCCCTCCATCATTTTCACATGGTCCATCTCTGACACTTCCCTTCCCTTCCTTGATCTCTCTGTCTCAATTTCTGGTGATAGACTGTCCACCAACATCTATTACAAGCCTACCGACTCCCACAGCTACCTCGACTACAGCTCCTCACACCCCGCTTCTTGTAAGGACTCCATTCCATTCTCTCAGTTCCTTCGCTTCCGTCGCATCTGTTCTGATGATGCCACTTTCAAAAACAGTTCCTCTGACATGTCCTCCTTCTTCCTTAACCAAGGTTTTCCACCCAAGGTGGTTGACAGAGCCCTTAACCGTGTCCGGCCCATCTCAAGCACATCCGCCCTCACACCTTCTTCTCCCTCCCAGAAACATGATAGGGTCCCCCTTTTCCTCACTTATCACCCCACCAGCCTCCGCATTCAAAGGATCATCCTCCGCCATTTCCGCCTACTCCAGCATGATGCCTCCACCAAACACATCTTCCCTTCACCCCCCCCGGCGACATTCCGCAGTGATCGTTCCCTCCGGGACACCCTGGTCCACTCCTCCATCACCCCCTACACCTCAACCCTCTCCCACAGCACCTTCCCATGCAACCGCAGAAGGTGTAACACCTGCCCCTTTACTTCCCCTCTCCTCACCATCCAAGGGCCCAAACACTCCTTTCAAGTGAAGCAGCATTTCACTTGCACTTCCCTCAGTTTAGTCTACTGCATTCGTTGCTCCCAATGCGGTTTCCTCTACATTGGAGAAACCAAACGCAGACTGGGTGACCGCTTTGCAGAACACCTTCGGTCTGTCCGCAAGCATTACCCAGACCTCCCCGTCGCTTGCCATTTCAACACTCCACCCTGCTCTCATACCCACATGTCCGTCCTTGGCTTGCTGCATTGATCCAGTGAAGCTCAACGCAAACTCATCTTCTGACTAGGCACTATACAGCCTTCCGGACTGAATATTGAGTTCAACAATTTTAGATCATGAACTCTCTCCTCCATCCCCACCCCTTTTCCGATTTCCCCGCCCCCTTTTTTACCATTAATTTATATAGATTTTTCTTTTCCCACCTATTTCCATTATTTTTAAATGTATTTCCATCCATTGTTTTATCTCTACCTTTTAGCCTTTTTTGATTCCTTCACCCCACCCCACCTCCACTAGGGCTATCTGTACCTTGCTTATCCTACTTTCTACCCTTAATTAGCACATTCCTCAGATAATATTACTACCTTCAACACCTCTTTGTCCTTTTGTCTGTGACATCTTTTGGTTATCTCCACCTATCACTGGCCCTCTATCCAGCTCTACCCCCACCCCCCTTAAACCAGCTTATATTTCACCTCTTTTCTATTTTTACTTAGTTCTGTTGAAGGGTCATTCGGACTCGAAACGTTAACTGTGCTCCTCTCCGCAGATGCTGCCAGACCTGCTGAGTTTTTCCAGGTATTTTTGTTTTTGTTCTAAATCACACAAGTTGTGTTTGGACATCCCACTAATGAAAATCAGACCAGCCTGAGGCAGTTACACTTTAACATGTGCATTTGTCTCCATGAACCCACCCCATTACACCCCCACCTCCCCTTGCGAAAATGGTAGGTGCCACGTTCAGGGGCGGGACCTCCGAATTCAGGTCTCCACAACCATTTTCATAATGACAGAGAGGCTCTCCATCTTTAGGAAAATTCAGGCCTACATGAGCTAAGGAACAGGAAACTGAAATATAAATTTATTATAATCAAATTTATTTTTACGAGGAAGAATAGATAAAAAGGTACACTTAGAGCTTTGGAAACAGCAGCAGCAAGCTCAGAGGTGCAGCGCACATAATTGTATCAAAGAAACAAAATTGGATTGTGTAATGAAAAACTACAGGTTGGATGTGAAAGAGGGATTAGCCATGAGATAAAGTTTTGGCTTATATTCTCCCTCAAAATGCAAGAGTAGTGAAAGGAGACCTTCACGGAAATAGAAGTCTTTAAAAAAAATCTAGGCTTCTTGGAGACAGCTTTAATAACAGAAGAGACACAGATGTTCCACATCAGGTCAAAAGAGAATGGCAATGGATGAAAAAAGGAAGAACAATGGAACTATTAATGGTAAGAAGTAATAACCTTTAATCAGACTTGTGAGTGACATAAGGAAATTGTAGAATTAATTTGGAAGCTCTGAGCTGGAGGGACACAATTGGGGAGCATGGTCAGAGAAGGAACAGCAAACTTATAGCCACAAATTTCTACTTGCAATATTTATGAGTGTAGCTCCTGATGGATCAAGGAATTAACCCTCGTGTCTTTGAACAATTGCAATAGGTAATGCCATTAAATACAGAATGGGATCTCCTGCTCTCCTATCATAACATTGGCAGAAGACCAGCAGCAATGCAAATGAAAGGACATAACCGGCCACTTATATAATTTATGCAGAAGTTCTTTCAGTGTCTCATTGAAATTACTATGAGAGAACTGCTACTGATTTTCAACAGCAAGGTATTTATTTCCCTCACTGAAAGAGAGAGGGTAGTATAGACCCTGACACCCTTCAAGCTAATGCCTATGCATTCATGTTTCTGGAGCAATAGTCACATGAAAAAATAGGCAGAAATCTGATTCACCAAGTCTTTACCTTTGCTGCACCTCTCTCTGTCCAAAAGATACACATTATCACAGGCTTCCACAGTGAAATAGCACATCCCATTTCTGAGTAGATGGAAGGGAAATGGGACATCAGGCATGCAGAAGGGCATGCAAAAATATTGGGGGATTAGCAGGCAGACTAGTGGGCAAGGGAGCAATAACCAGGTAACATTGACACCATCCAGGACAAAGCAGTCTTGCTGGTCTGTACCTCAGCCACTGGATTCAATATTCACCCCATTCACCATCAGTCCATTGTGGCTCTAGCATGTACTATGTACAAGGTGCATTGCAACAAATTACACAATTTATTTAAACAACAGATCCAAGTGCCACAACCTTCTAGCATTCATAAACACAAGGGAAGAAAGATTATGGGAAGGCCATCATCTCCAAGTTCCCCTTCAAGACACACCCATCCTGGTAGAGTTCAGACTTAAATTCTGTCTCTGCTTACAATGTCTGGAACAATGATGCCCAAAGACTTATGGATTTCTATCCTTTTATTTGATATGTCCTCCTTTCTTTGGTTGCTAATTTATGGATGCCCTGATTTACCACTTCCTCTTCCTGTGCACTCTGCACAGCCTATAGGCTGGAGGTGATTCCCTTGTATTTAGCATCATTTCAGAACCAGCATGCTGTCTCTCATTGCAATATTGCATAGTGCATAGCAAACTACAGTAATCTTTGGGCCTGTAGTCTACTGAAATCTTATAGTTATGTGGGTCTAATTGTTTCTGTTGTCTTCCTCTCTCTGTGGATGCTCTATTTATGTCATTAACCACCACTACAAGGGATAGTCATAATCACCAATCAATAGGACTGATATGACATACTATATGGCTCTGAGCCATGAAGGCTGGTAGGGTCTGATATCATAGTGGAACATGGGAACATAGAACTTAGGAGCAGGAGTAGGCCATTCGGCCCTCCTGACTCCTCAAAGCCTGTCCACCATCTACAGTCAGGAGTGTGTCTGGATGAGTGCAGCTCCGACAACACTCAAGAAACTTGACACCATCCAGGACAAAGCAGCCTGCTTAATTGGCACCTCATCCACAAACTCCATCGACATCTCCAACACTAACACACAGTGGCAGGAGTGTATACCATCTGCAAGATGCATTGCAGAGACTCACCAAGGCTCCTCAAACAGCACCTTCCAAACCCACGACCGCTACCACCTAGAAGGACAAGGGCAGCAGATACATGGAAACACCACCGCCTGGAAGTTCCTCTCCAAACTACTCACCATCCTGACTTGGAAATATATCGCCATTCTTTCACTGACGCCAGGTCAAAATCCTGGAACTCTCTCCCTAACAGCACTGTGGATGTACTTACACCACATGGACTGCAGCAGTTCAAGAAGGCAGCTCACCACCACCTTCTCAAGGGCAATTAGGGATGGGCATTAAACACTGGCCTAGCCAGCGATGCCCACATCCCATAAATGAATAGAAAAAAGCCTATTCTGCCATTCGATAAGATCATAATTGATCTGATTGCGCTCCCAACTTTTCTGTTTGTGTCCCAATAACACTTGACACCCTTGTCTTATCAAAAATCTATCTAACTCAAAATAAATAAATAAATTCATTGACCCAGTCTGCGCTCTTTTTTGGGGAACAGAATTCCACAGGCTAATGACCCTTTGAGAGAAAATATTTTTCCTTATATCTGCCTTAAAAGGGAGTCCTCTTATTTTTAAAAAGTGTCCCTTAGTTTTAGTCTCCCCTACATGAGGAAACATCCTCCCGGTATTCACCCTATCAAGGCCTCTCAAGATCTATGGGCAGGATTTTGCCCTTGCGGGGGGGGGAGCTCGGCAGGGGTGGGTGGTCGGACAGCCAGCCGCTGCCCGCGATTGTCTCCGCTCCGCGATTTCATGCGGGCGGGCCAATTAAGGCCTGCCGTGCGTGGATCACGAGCGGCAGCACTGAGCGCTGCCTGTGCAGGCGGGGGGAGGAGGGTCAGCCGGGCCTAGCGAGCAGTTTTCCCATCCATGCAAAAGAGCACTTCAAGCTCCCTGAGGCACGGAGCTGCCTCAGGGAGATTGAAGCACTTTTTTAAAAAATTAACAAAGACAGTAAAAATTGAATAAAACATGTCCCCTCAAGTGACTCTGTCACATGAGATGGGACATGTTTTTAATTCCAAAATAAAGTTTTTATTTAATGTTTATTTGCTTTAGGAAACCTCATTCTGCTTGTGGATGAAGTTTCCTAAAAAATGTAAAGGCCACTTGGCCTTTTTGCCTGTCGTCCACCGCAATGTTGGACGGGCAGCGTAAATTTGAATTCAATTAGCTTGTTAATGGTCTTAATAGGCTTTTTAATTATCGGCGGGCGCGCAGCCAACTCCGGTGCGCGCCTGCCGAACGAAATATCGTGCGTGTGCATGATGACATCATTGTGCATCTTTTTATGCTCGGGCGCGCACCCACATACTGAACGTAAAATTCTGCCCTATGTTTCAATGAGATTAGCTCTCACTCTTCTAAACTCCAATGGGTATAGACCCAACCTGTTTACCCTTCCTTCATAAGATAAGATAGGAATGAGTCAAGTGAATCTATTCTGAACTGCTTCCAACACAATTATATCCTCTTTCAAATAAGGAGAACAAAACTGTACATGGTACTCCAGATATGATCTCACCAAGACCCTGGTAGAGTTGCAGTAAAACTTCCCTACTTATATATTCCATTCTCCTTGCAATAAACACCATCATTCCATTTGCCTTCCTAATCACTTGCTGTACCTGTATATTAATGTTTTGTGATTCATGTACCTGGACACCCAGATCCCTCTGTTACCACTGCAATCTCTCTCCATTTAAATAACATACTCATTTTCTATTTATCCTCTCAAAGTGGACAAGTTCACATTTTCACCAATTTTTTGTCCTCACACTTAACCTATCTACATCTCTTTATAGACTCTTTATCTCCTCTTGTTTTTTTCCTTTCTATCTCTCTTGTCATTGGCCAATTTAGCAATCATCTATTCAGTCCCTTCATCAAAGTAATTGATATAGATTGTAAATAGTTGAGGCCCCAGCACTGATACCTGTGGTACTTCAATAGTTACAACTTGCCAATCTGAAAAAATACCCATTTACCCCTACTTCCTGCTTTGTGTTAGCTAACTAACACTTTATCCATGCTGTTATGTTACCTCCTACACTACGGGATCTTATTTTGTGTAGCAATCTTTGATGCGGCACCTTGTCAAATGCCTTCTGCAAATCCAAGTACACCATATCTACAGGTTCCCCTTTATCTAACTTGCTTGTTCCTTCCCCAAAGAACTTTTATAAATTATTTAGACCCAATTTCCTTTTCACAAAACCATGTTAATGCTGCCTGATCCCATTTTGATTTTCTAAGTATCCTGTTATAACCTCCTTAATAATGGATTCTAGCAATTTCCCTATGACCGGCGCCTGGATACTTGGCATTCCTATTAGACGTAAGATGAGGCATCATGCACTACCTGCACATTAATTAAATAAAACCTTTCTTATTTATAAAATTGAACAAATTGTATACATTGCTTTGAAAGATACATTCTGTAATTGTCCTTTGCAATTGTTGGAACCCTGCTGGTCTGTAGGACTGTATAGTTCTCTCACTCCTTGTTTCTCCAATTCCATCAGGAAAGATAGGAAACATTATCCACCCTATTTAGATAGAGCATGCATTGGCTTCTTGATGCAGAAGTGTACTACTCCCTAAAGAATGCGATGGAGATCATCAGGATGCTGCCAGTTGCAAAAATATTCAAAGCAGTGGTAACCTTGACTAGGACAGGCAATAATTTTCACCTGTTGGAAGTGGCCTGGAGGTCTTCAGTCAGAAGTTTGCAAATCCAGTACTGGATGAGCGGAAATTTCAGCTGATTAACCTTTGGGAAAACCAAAATTCCTGTCTTCAGTACCCGCCACAAACTCCGCTTCATAGCCATCGAATTCATCCTTCTCCATGGCACTCTCTGAGGCTGAACCGGCTGTTCTCAATTTTGGTGTCACATTTGACTCTGAATTGAGCTTTAAACCACATATCCACACTTTCACTAAGATCTGCTCCAGCCTCAGTTCGTCTGCTGTTGAAACCCTCGTGGCTGACTTTGTTACATCCAGAGTTGACAACTCTAATGTACTCTTGACCTCCCACATTCTACCCTCTGTAAACCTGATGTCAGCCAAAACACTGCTGGACGTGTCCTAACTCGTACCAAATGCAGTTCACCTATCACTCCTTGGCTCGCTGACCGACACTGGCTCTCAGTAAAGCAACATCTCAACTTTAAAATTCTCATCCATGTTTTCAAATCCCTCCATGGCCTCATCCCTACCTATCTGTCCAATCTCTTCCAGCCCTAGAACTGTCTGAGATCTCTGCGCTTCTAAAATTATTGGCCCTTAAGCATGTCCAATTATAATTGCTCCACCATTAGTGACTGTGTCTTCAGTTTCCTAGGCCCCTAGCTCTGAAATTCCCTCTCTAACGGTTTCACCTCCCTACTTTGCCTTCCTCCTTTAAGACACTCTTTAAAATCTAATTCTTTGGCCAAGCCTTTGATCATCTCCCTAAATATCTCCATATGAGGTTCCAATGTTATATTTTTATAATGCTCTAGGGAAACATCTTGGTGCATTTTATTGTGTCAGAGACACTAATAACTACAAGTTGTTGTTGTTTCAGTGTGGTCGAGCTGGGTCCCTGTGGGCATTAAAAGCGACAGCTGATTTGATTACATGACAACAAGCAATAATTCACTGGAAAATCTGTATTCCAGACCTTAGGCTGCTGAAAGTGCACCTGGAGACTAGGCTGAGAGAATTAGAATCTTGGAGAATGAGCTTTGGGAAATGATATGGTCTTTTGCATTCTTGACTTTCCTTAACTTGTAATTTAGCAACCTTCAGTCTGTCTTTTCGCTTATGATTATACACCTATAAATACGTGCATGCTGCCATACAGATTATAATGGAATTTTGTTATTTCATATTAAGCTGAGAGTTTGCTGCAGGAAGAATCTATGGAACAAAGGTAATTATTTAGTAAAGTGCTGTTTAATACTTACAATAATAGGATAGTTTAGGACTGTTGATAGAGTTTAGAGATTGCTTTTAACTCTGGCTTGACTATTAAGTAAATGAACAATTAACAGATTAGCATTTGTAATGGTGAGAAGAGGGAGGGTTTCAACTATAAAACTATGCACTTAACTGAAAATTATTCCTATTATTACATACTCAACATGACAAGCTTTCAGCATAATGAACAGCAAACAATTTGCCTTTTGAGAAACCATACAAGCAAAAGGAAAATATACACTTTAACAGGTATAGTATATAATTAAGTGCAGCAGAAAGCATTAACTATTTACATGCTAGAGTTAAAATAGACACTTTTTAGTGAGATTTCTGATCTGAATTAATCTAAACCAATATAAATAATGTACTCAGGCACTCAGAATTATCAGGGTTATTGTAAATTTAAATCCTCATCTTTGTACAACAAGCACCTCACGAATTAGCAAATGTATGTTAACAGTAGGAGGAATCAATGGAACCAGGCTAATTATTTGATAAAATAAGTGCTCTTTATTACTTACAATAATAGGATAGTTTAGGACTGTTGAGTTCAGAGAATACTTTTTACTCTGGCATGTTGAAAACTTATGCTGAGCCTTCATGAAATATGGCCTTCAGTTATATATATATCTGTGTCAATGTTTTCTTTAGGAATCGTAATGTCATTAAATCCAAAGATAGTTAAAATATTTCTGCTATTCGCACTTTTTTAATTGTAAATGCCTCTGATAAGAAAAGATTAAAGGCAATCACTTGATCTTCTGCTTTGCTCCTTTCATTTAGAAGGTCAAAAGAATTGTATATAAATATATTCAAACTAAGAGATCTTCCATTGTGTTGCCCACAAAAAATCAGTTTATATGCCATTTATGATGGTTTATTTTAATGAAGAGTAGATTATAGAATAATGGTACAGTTCTTCCAGAACTGGTCATTTATCTTTAGGTGAGTTTTTAACCTTCAATGCAGAGCATTGGGTGGGAAATCATGGCAACATACACCTGAGTTTCTGATGGGAGCCCGGTACATGATTATTCAGGAACTCATTCATGTGTTATTGTGGGACAATGTATTTGCCTCCAATCCAACCATGATTACACTGCAAAAGTGATACATTTTAAAACATTTCAAGAAAAATGATTTAAAATGTTCTAAGGACATAATTACATGCTGAATAAATAAATTAAAATAACCATATCGGAATGGATTCACATAGAATTCAAAAAACAGAAAATACCCGAAACACTTAGTAAGTCAAGTTGCTGTTTCAGGTGTAGATCCTTCTTCAAAACTTCCACGCCCACAGCAATAATGTGTTTCTTCTCTTCACAGACGCTGCTTGACCTGTTGGATGTTTCCAATAATTTACCAAATTTAAAATTGCCAGCAACCATGGCCTGAATTTTTCAGGCGGCGGGCAGGCTCGGCAGGAGTGGGAGGGGGCGATCAGCTCCGCGCCGCCATTTTACGCGGGCGGGCCAATTAAGGCATGAAGCTGCCTCAGGGAGATTGAATCGAAGTTCAAAAAATTAAATTAAAGGTTTAAAAAATTATTTAACATGCCCCCCTCGTGTGACTGTGTCACATGAGATGGGACATGTTTTTATGTTTAGGAATTTTTAAAAATTTATTTCATAAAAGCTTTAGGAAACCTTATCCTGCTCATGGATGAGGTTTCCTAAAAAACGCGAAGGCCTTTTCACTTGCCCGCCAACCTTAAGGTTGGACGGGCAGTATTACTAATGACATGGACTACTTTCTTAATGGCCTTACCAGGACATTTACATATTGGTGGGTGCACAGCCGACTCCATCATGTGACCGCTGCATGAAATGTCGCAGGACTGCGTGATGACATTGGGATGCACGCCCGATGTCATTGCGCGTCATTTTATGCGTCGGCGTGTCAGGCCCACCCCCACATGCCGATTGAAAAAGCCTGCCCTATGTTTTTTTTAAATTTTTATTTGTTCAGCATGGGCTTTGCTGCAATTGATACATGATCTGGTTCTGTTGTAACTGTTGGAGAGAGAACTGCCAAGAGGCAGACGGATGAAGCACCCAGCCTACCAATCACCATTTGAAGCTGTTAAGCAGCTCAAAGACATCAGTACTGGGCTCGGGGCACTTTAAGCAGATGAACAATTAATTAATAGAAAGGCCCAATGTGCTGCTCAGCTGTGCATTTCATTTTTCCTCAATGAAATTAATAATCCCTAACTTGATTCTAAGTTTTCTTTATTCACTCTTGGGACGTGGGCTTCGCTGGCTGGGCCAGCATATATTGCCAATCCCTAACTGACCTTGAGAAGGTGGTGGTAAGTTGCATTCATGAACCACAGCAGTCCACGTGGTGTAGGTACATCCACAGTGTTGTTAGGAAGGGAGTTCAAGGACTTTGACCCAGCGACAATGAAGGAATGGTGATATATTTCCAAGTCAGGATGATGAGTGACTTGGAGGGGCGCTTCCAGGTGGTGTTCCCATCTATCTGCTGCCCTTATCCTTCTAGATGGTAGTGGTCGTGGTTTGAAAGGTGCTGCCTTAGGAGCCTTGGTGAATTTCTGCAGTGTGTCTTGTAGATGGTACACACTGCTGCCACTGTGCGTCGGTGGTGGAGGGAATGTATGTTTGTGGGTTGGGTGCCAATCAAGCAGGCTGATTTGTCCTGGATGGTGTCAAGCTTCTTGAGTGTTGTTGAAGCGGAACTCATCCAGGCAAGTGGAGAGTATTCCATCACACCTCTGACTTCTGCCTTGTGATGGTGGACGGGCTTTGGGGAGTCAGGAGGTGACTTACTCGCCGCAGGATTCTTAGCCTGTGACCTGCTTTTGTAGCCACAGTAGTTATATGGTTAATTCAGTTCAGTTTCTGGTCAATAGTAACCCCAGGATGTTGATACTGGGGGATTCAGCAATGCTAATGCCATTGAATATCAAGGGGCAATGGTTAGAATCTCGCTTGTTGGAGATGGTCATTGCCTGGCACTTATGTGGCGTGAATGTTACTTGCTACTTGTCAGTCCAAGCCTGGATATTGTCCAGGTCTTGTTGCATTTGGACATGGACACTTCAGTATCTGAGGGGTCACGATTGGTACTAAACATTGTGCAATCATCAGCGAACATCCCCACTCCTGACCTTATGATGGAAGGAAGGTCATTGATGAAGCAGCTGAAGACGGCTGGGCCTAGGACACTGCCCTGAGGAACTCCTGCAGTGATGTCCTGGGACTGAGATGACTAACCTCCAACAACGACATCCATTTTCCTTTGTGCTAGATATGACTCCAACCAGCGGAGGGCTTTCCTCCCTTGATTCCCATTGACTCCAGTTTTACTAGAGCTCCTTGATGCCACACTCTGTCAAATGCTGCCTTGATGTCAAGACAATCACTCTCACCTCACCTCGGGAGCTCAGCTCTTTTCTCCATGTTTGAACCAAGACTGTATTGAGGTCAGAAGCTGAGCGACCCTGGTGAAACCCAAACTGAGCATCAGTGAGCAGGTTATTGCTAAGCAAGTGCCGCTTGATAGCGCTGTTGTTGACCCCTTCCATCACTTTTCTGATGATCGAGAGCAGACTGATTGGGTGGGTTGGATTTGTCCTGCTTTTTGTGTACAGGACATACTTGGACAATTTTCCACATTGCTGGGAAGATGCCAGTGTTGTAACTGTGCTGGAACAGTTTGGCTAGGCACGTGAGAAGTTCTGGAGCACAAGTCTTCATTACTATTGCCAAAATATTGTCAGGGCCCACTGCCTTTGCAGCATTCATTGCCTTCAGCCGTCTTGATATCAAATTGGCTGAAGACTGGCATCTGTGATGCTGGGGACCTCCGGAGGAGGCCGAGATGGATCATCCACTCAGCACTTCTGGCTGAAGATTGTTGTGAATGCTTCAGCCTTATCTTTTGCACTGCTATGCTGTGCTCCCCAATCATTGAGGTTGGGGATATTGGTGGAGCCTCCTCCTCCAGTGAGTCGTTTAATTGTCCACCATCATTCACGACTGGATGTCCCAGGACTGCAGAGCTTAGTTCTGATCCATTGGTTGTGGAATTGCTTAGTTCTTTCTATCACTTGCCGCTTCTGCTGTTTGGCATACAAGTAATCCTGTGTCATAGCTTCACCAGGTTGACACCTCATTTTTAGGTATGCCTGGTGCTGCTCCTGGCATGCCCTCCTGCACTCTTCATTGAACCAGTGAATCGAGTAAGTCAATATAAACACAAAAATTGCTAATCAAGAGCTTCATCCACCAGCAGCACTCAGGTGTGCACTCCCCATACCTTTCCATACATGAAAATCAATGGTTGGAAAATTATAGGCAGCATACACCCATATTTCTGCTATTTTTGCAGGAATGCACAAACGTGTGATAGCGAGACCTACAGCACATCTCAGGCAAAACAAGAACTATTTAGAACAATGCAGTACTAGTTACAAATACATAACTAATTCCTCTGTACATTATTTTAAAAATAAACAAATACATATCATAAGAATACCATAACAAATTACTAACATTACCAAGTTAATTTAATTCCAGTGGACTGCACCTACTTGCGATGGTAAATAAAATCTGCTTGTTTTGTGTCATCTACAACTTTTGAAGTTATGCTAGCAACCAAAGTCTGGGTCATTATACAGATCAAGAAAAGTAGTGGCCCCAATACCGATCTCTTGGGTACTCCATTATAAACTTCCCTCCAGTCTGGAAAACAACCATTCATCACTACTCTTTGCTTCCTGTCACTCATCAACTCCGTATCCTCGTGTCACTGCTTCTTTTATTCTATGGGTTTTAATTTTGCTGACAAGCCTGTTATGTGGCACTTTATCAAATGGATTTTGAAAGTCCATATACACAACATCAACTGCATTACCCTCATCAACTCTCCCTGATACCTCATCAAAACCACAATAAAGCTAGCTAGCCACCACTTATCCTGAACAAATACATGCTGACTTTCCTTAATTAATCCACAACTGTTCACGTAACTGTTAATTTTGTCCAGAATTATCATTTCTCAAAGCTTTCCCACCACAGAGGTTAAACTGTAGTTGCTGGGCTTATCCTTTTTGGAACAATAGTGTAACATTTGCAATTCTCCAGTCTTCTGGCACCACCTTTGTATCTAAGGAGGATTGGAAGATTATAGCCTCTGCCTCCAAAATTTCAATGCTTACTTTCCTCTGTATCCTCCCATGCATCTGATTCGATCCTGGTGAATTATCAACTCTAACTACAGCTAGCATTTCTAACATCTCTTTATCAATTTTTAGCCTATCAAGTGTTTTAACTACTTCCTCTTTCACTATAACTTTCGCAGCATCTTTATCCTTGGTAAAGATAGATGCAACATACACATTTAGGATTTGTCCTGCCCCCTGCCTCCATGTATAAATCTCTGTTTTGGTACCTAATTGTCCCTACTCCTTTTACCATGCTTTCATTGTTTATAAGACTATAGAAGTCTTTTGAAATCCCATTTATGTTAGCTGTGAATCTCTCCTCATACTCTCTTTGATTCTCTGATTTCTTTTATTTATATTCCCTCTGAACTTTCTATATTCTACCTGGCTCTCACAGGTATTATCAACCTGACATCTGTAACACATTTTTGCTGCTTCATCTTACTCTCTACCTCTTTCTTCATCCTATGAGCTCTTGCTTTGTTTGTCCTATCTTTCCTCCTCGTAGGAATGTACCTCAAATGTACCTGAAACATCTCCTCTTTAAAGGCACCCCATTCTTCCACCACCATTTTGCCTGCCAATCTTATCAACCTTATTAACTACTCTCCATATAATTGCACAGTAAACCTAATTTAGACCTTGTTCCATTCTCTTTTACTCTGACCCTATCTAATACTTTATCATTTCTTAGCCGGGAATTTTGCCAGCTCCCACTGCCCTTCTTGAGGATGAAAATCCAAGCCCTTGTTTCCTCTTGTGGAAAGCGCATTGCTATTGGTCATCAATATAAGATAGTCACCAAGAAATCTAATAGGGAGAAGAGAAGCCCTGATTGTATAGAATGATGGAGCTGTATGAGGAGACGTATGCCTTACTCCTGCTCTCATTTCTTATGTTTTTATGTTCTGGCCTGCTCTACTTAAAGCCAGTCAGCACCACTTAAAAGAGGAGTTGCATTGTGGCTGGAGTATATGCTTGAGTTGGCTGGGGAAGAGTGTCTTAACTGTAAGAGAAGTGACTAAGCGCACAGGAGTGAGCATGTGCCAAGGTTCCCAGCCACTGCATTTGAAGGCATAGTGGGGAGGAGGAGAGGCCCTCTATCCACAGATGACAAGGAGGCCCTCCAGGCAGACATTGAGAAGGTAGAGGGACCAGAGAGCATTGCAGTTAATGCCAGCAGTATAGCCCTGAGGACTTGGACACATTGCTGCAAGAAGTTTAGTGAGTTTGTCCTAGTAACTAAGGCCAGTGAATATATCTTCAAATGCCTTATCCAACAAATTAAACCACTAGCCTCAGGGGCTGCTCAATTCATCACACCCATGTGTTACCTACCAACAATCTCTTTCAATCAGGACTCATACCATGTATTCATAGCTTCAGTGCACCCTCACACACTTAGCACGGCTGCAAGCTTCACACCCACATCTCTCATTTTTCACGCACTACTAGTTATTCAACCATGGCACCCACATCAACCAAACACACTGCACTAGACTTGTTGATACACTTCGCTCTCTCTTGCACGACAAGGGGGCACATAATCAGAGGCAGCAGCTCCTAACCAGTGGGGCACAGACACAGCTGCATGTCCTTGCCCACAGGGAACTGAAAGTAAATGCCATTGTTGGATCAGCCATGACTGAGGTCGTGCCCAGCAGTGGGGCTGAAACCAATGAAGTTGATGGTATGCTCGTACCTAATCCTTCTTCTCACATCCAATTTTCCCTCATCTCTATTGATCTACAAGATATACATAGTATTAGAGGTGGGAGCTGCACTTGGTGATAACACTGGGCAGCCAAGGCAGGGGCTAAGTGTAGCACAGGTGCAAGCTCATCGGTGAACTCTCATTCTTGTTCCTGGATCCACAAAGGGAATTGGCGTCATTAATAATTACATTGGATGTCGCACACTAGTTCTGCTGCAGAGGACTCAGATGAAGACTCCAATGATGCAGCCTGCAGATGAAAGCTGATAGATATACACGCTGGAATACTTTGTGCAAAGACAGGCCTGCCGGAAACCTGCTGTCAGAATCAAGGAGCATGGAGGTGCCAAGCATCAACTTGGTACAGGGATTTCCGGCCTCTTGCTCCCTTCTGGATTAATTGCATCTCTCCACCCTTGCAACTCCGTGACCAAGGCCCCCAATGCACCTTCAGAAAATCTCAGAGCCTGCTCTCTCCTATGTTGTGCCATAATTCACTCTTCTTGCTCACACCCACTTCTGCATCCAGTTCCAGCACCTGCTCCAGCCAGAGTGCATCTCACCTGTAAAAAGTGCAGGCTGGCTTTAAATAGTGCTGCTAGCTTTGATATGTGCCACTGTTGCGATTTCTGTTCGAGACTGATAAATTTTAAAAAGAAATTCAAATTTCCAGTTAATAGATGAAAAGATGACACGACAAGATTTCATGTTTTAAAATTCTTATTGTAACAAAAGAGTAAAAGCACTATTGACTAAACACAATCTTTGTAGGAAACTTATACTTTAAAACACAAAACTGAACATTCCCCTTTTTTCTTATTGCACAACTGAAAACACACTTCACAGACATACTCAACACTACTTTCAGTAGACACTCAATTTTCCCAGAACCATCTCTCAAATTCCTTCTTCATGGCAACATGAATCACATGAGCCTTGTACCCAGGTAAAAATGCTGATTAGCTGTTCTTGCAACGCCAACTTTCTTTTATCTTGGAAGTAAGTGGACAGTTTAAAAAATAGCTGTTTACAATCTGACATTCTCAACACCTTTCTGGGACTGTGGAGACACACAGTCTATCACTGTGAACACAGAGGCTGCTGCCATTGCCTCCAAGTGTGAACACCTTAAAACTTCTGCCCAACAAAACAATCTGGGCCTGCCTTTAATCTTTAACTTCTTCATCACCCAGGCCTGTTGTCAGGCAGACTTCAGAATGAAGCTAGATGGACCATCTGGCTTTGACCTAGGCACCGGAAACAACAATGGCAAACAGAGCCTTGTCGACCCTGCAAAGCCCTCCTTACTAATATCTGATGGCTTGTGCCAGAATAGGGAGAGCTATCCCACAGACTAGTCAAGTAACAGCTTGGCATAGTCACAAGCACAGAATCATACCTTATAGACAATGTCCCACCATCACCACCCCTGGGTATGTCCTGTCCTACTAGAGGTGGCGACACAGTGGTATACAGTCGGGAGGGAGTTTCCCTAAATGTTGAATCTGGACCCCATGAAGTCTCATGGAATCAGGTCAAACATGGGCAAGGAAGTTGGCAGGTTACCACCTACTATTGTCCCTCAGCTGATGAATCAGTGTTCCTCCATGTTGAACACCACTTGGAGGAAGCACCGAGGGTGGCAAGGGCACAGAATGTACTCTGGGTGGGGGACTTCAATGTCCCTGACTAAAAGTGGCTCAGTAGCACCACCACTGACCAAGCTGGTGAAGTCCTAAATGACATAGCTGCTAGACTGGGTCTCCAGCAAGTGGTGATGGAACCAACCGGGGGGAAAACCTACTTGACCTCATCCTCGCCAGTCCACCTGTTGCAGATGCATCTGTCCATGACAGTATCGATAGGAGTGACTACCACACAGTCCTTGTGGCGACAAAGAATTGTCTTCTCATTGAGGATACCCTCCATCATCTTGTGTGGCACTATCGCCATGCTAAATGGGATAGATTTCAAACAGATCTAGCAACTCAAGACTGGACAATCATGATGCACTGTGGGCCAGCAGAACTGTACTCAACCACAATCTGTAACCTCATGGCCCGGCATATCCCCAACTCTGCCATTACCATCAAGCCGGGGGATCAGCCCTGGTTCAATGAAGACTGCAGGTGGGCATGTGGGATCCAATTTATTGAGTATTCCCTTGCTTTGTTTGGTCCCCCCCAAATGCATTACCTACTTTTCAGGATTGAATTCCACATGCAAATTTTCCACCCACTCAACCAAACGATTGATATCATTTTGGAGACAATGGCTATCCTGTTCTGCCACACCCCTTATGGTAAGTAGTGCTTTGTTCACTGTCGTTCCTCTGATCTCTCCAGTTTCTCTCTAGGTTTGCAAAGAAAGTTTGCTGCTGCCCACGTGTTTATGGGATATTTCATAGCCATCAGCCAAAACAGCTGCCTCCCTTATTTTAGAAACTTTACAGTCTTCGAGGTAGGACCTGATTCCTAAAGGGATATTGTTTTTAAATTATTCCACTAACAACACCTCTCTTAGGTTTTCAAAACCTTGATCAATAGAGAGTAGGCAGGAAAGCAAGTTGAGGCCACAATCAGATGAGCCATGATCTTATCAAATGGAGGAGCAGGCCTGAGGGGCCGAATGGCCTACTCCTGACACTAATTCATATGCTTGAGTATTTTTAAGGCTGAGATAGATAGATTCTTGATTGACAAGGAAATCAAAGCTTATAGTGGGTAGGCAGGAAAGTAAAGTTGAGGCCACAATCAGATCAACCAATATTTTATCAAATAGCGGAGCAGGCTCGAGGGGCCGAATGGCTTATTTCAGCCTCTAATTCATGTGTTCGTATCACCCTATACAATTGATCAAACACCATTTCTGTTTCTCTAGCAAGTTCCACAAAAGACTGATTCTGTCTCATTCTCAAATTTCAAAACGTTTTGTCTTTAAGTTCCTGGAACTAATTCATATCCATTAAGCACTCATGTCTTAACCTATCATAATCTGCAGACTGTCCATTAGACAGAGTCGAATAAACCTCCAATGCTTTTCCTATGAAAAACGCTTTGTAACAGAATTGCCCAAATTTCTCTGGGTCGTTGTAACTTTGTAGCAATTTTCTCAAATGAGACAAAATGCATTTCAACTCATTTCTGACTGAATTTAGGCACTAGTCAAGATTGGCATGACTCCTTGCCAAATCAAAACCAAATCGGGCCTATCATCAAGTTTCCCTGCTACTCCCTGTTCATGTAATCAAAGCCTTTCTCTGTACAGTTCAAGTTTACTGATTTCTATTGTCACGACTCACTGGGGATAGTGCGCTGTAATATCAAGTCCCACTTCCCCATATTCCCCGAGCCATGACAAATGTGAAAACGTTTGATCAAACCACCAGATCACCCCAATTCTAGCTAACTGTTTAATTTAGGTTAACAGAATACAAATACCAGGTTTGTAAACTTAATAAGTAAATAACCGTTTATTGCACAAATTGTCTTTAGTGGCAAAAGAAAGAAATATGAACTGCTAATTTCTAATACTATAACTTAAACTCTATCCACTTCTTAAATCCCTATACACACACACACACACACACACACACATGCTAAGGGTGGGATAAAATAGTTCAATAGCACCAATCCGGAGTGCAGGATTCGATGGCTTGATTTTGAGCGACGTCTTCCAGATTCCTTTCAGTTCTTGTTGATGACACAAGGTGGTCTTCCAGCACTTTCAGTATTTAGTTCACTGGTTGAGAACTTGCTTTTCAATGTCTCTAACAGTGGTTTTCCCCTTATCATTTTTACAGGGGTTTCTTCAGAGAGAAAGCAAGTTATAGAAATATGAGGAAGAGAGATTTTTAGAGGTTTTCTCTTTGCAGGCCAGGAGCTTTCTGCTGTGGAACTACTGGAATCTTCCACACAGGAAAAAGAGGTTTTAGGTCTTGTTCCTTTGAGGCTAGGGGCTTTCTGCACTGCTCTCATGCAAAATCCTGGTCACCTTGTCAGAAGCCAATTAAAACGCCATTGCCATGCAGCTCCCTTGGTCCAGGACTCCTTCCCAGCACCATCCTGTCTTTCATGGCGCACTCTGTTCCAGGACTGCAACATTGTATATGTATCTCATCCTGCTCCAGTAGACATGTCCTTCAAACTGCAGCCATTGCAATTCTAATCCACAGCCCAACAGAAATTAAAAAGATATGTTCCTTACATTATTTCTTTTTGAAGTTCAAAGCTTTCTTTTTCTTTTGCTCATTGAAACACGAAACACTCTGGGCATAATTGTCCGGTCCCATTGGTGGTGGGCATCAGGGTGGGTGGAGGAGAGAATTTGGCGTGAGGGGCAGAAATCAGTTTCATGCTGGCATGAAATCACAGCGGGATCATCTGATGATGTCCGCCATGACGGATCACGAATCCCACTGGAGGCCGGTGTGAACATGATTTACACCCTGCTAATGGGATACAAAGTAAGAACTGACTGAAATTGTTCCCCCCACGCCCAATTTACGCCGATGGGAAAACATGCCTGTCCAGAACACGTCACGACAAGTGTGATGTGCAGAAGTCGGGACTTATCTTTAGGGTCTTGCTCAGATTGCGCGTATCTGAGGAGAAGAAAATGCTGGAGCCGTACAGTTACCAGACCTTGAAGGAATGCATGCTGGGTGGATCCTCATGCAAATGGCTCCAATGCAAAGCAGCTCTCGGAAGGTGGGAAGTCCCTGTTGATGCTTCGGGCCTGCTTCAGGACATCGTGGTCTTGGCTTTGGGCTCGCACCATCTTCCATGGTCTCCATTGATGCTTCAGGCCTTCTTCTGAATCTCACGGATTTCACCATGGGCTGCTATCAACGATCGGTGAAGTGGGGCGAGAGGAAGGTCTAGGTGTGAGTCGGAGTTGGGAGAGGAAGGTGGGGGTGTGGGGGAATGAGTTTTTTGGGGGGGGAACAAAGGTATCGTGGGGTGATGAGGTTGTGAGGGGGGGGAAACAAAGGTGTCGGGGGTTAGGCTGGGGGCAGGGGACAAAGGTGTTGGGGGGGTGAGGTTGGGAGGGGGGGTACAAAAGTGTCGGGGGGTGAGGTTGGGAAGGGGGATGAAGGTGTCTGGCGGTGAGGTTGGGAGGGAGGATGAAAGTGTCAGGGGAGGAGAGAATAATGGGGAAGAATGTTATAAGTGGGGAGATATGTTTAAGGAGGAAGGAAGGTGTAACGGAGGGAGTTCGGAGAGGGGAAGGTGTCCGGGGGGAGGAAGAAGTAAGGGTGAGGAGGAGGGTGTTGGAATGTCCAGGTGAACGTGCTAGGCAGGGATCTGTGGAATCAATGACTGCTTCCTGGGTGGTAAACTCAGGGTGGGCGTTGTCAAAGGGAATGGTAAATGTGAGAGGGGGCAGAGAGAGAGTCGGTAGGGTGGGAAGGTGAGGGTGAGTCGGTAATGGTAGAAGGAATGGCAAGGGTGGTTGGTGGGGACCCGGAGGCAAACACGAACCTGGGGGTGAGAAGGAGGAGGTCAGAGAGGTCAATGTGGGGGTGGGGTTCTCTGGGAGATAGGGAATGTGCACGTTCACCTGGACAACCTGGAATGACAAGGGTTTGTATTGGAAGGTGATGGTGGGGAGGTGGAAAGTGATGCCAAAGGGGCCCACAGTGATGGGAAAAAGGACATGGGTGATGGGGGAGGGGAAAGTACAGGGGTGCTAATTGAAAACTTTACCACAACCATTTTGCAGAAATCAAAAATGAGCGGAGCCTCGTGTTGGATGGCACAGGTGCTGCATGGGAATGCAATCAGCAGATTGGTGGAGATACAGGTCAACTCAGATGGACAACTGAAAGTGAACCCCAGCAGGCAACACTGAAAATGCTCAGGACAGCGAGATGATTCTGATGGATGAAGGCTCCGTGTACATGGGAGAGTGCTTGCACAAGTCTCTGAAAGGCTCTGCCACACACACAGACACACAGACACACACTGCTCGTGGGGAATGATGGAAGGGGAGGATTCGCGAAGCCTGTCAATGCAGCTGAAAGACACCTTTACACATTATTCAGTGAAAGTGAATATATTTTCAGATTAAAAAGTGATAAAATGTGTTCATCCATGTAACCACTTGTGATCAGAATTTCTTAACATTTCTAGGCCTACCACTTCCTCTAGGTGCTGCCCTGACATCTGTAGCAGGGGCGGAGAAGCCTGTAGAATGGTTGGCCCTGTTACCTCTGATGACTTTGGCATGTGTCCTCTGGACAGCCAAGGCCTTGAGGGCCCTGGCTTGCTTTGGCTGTCCTCCTGTGGGCCAGTTGCTCCCTCTGCGGTGACAGAGGACGAGGGTGAGGGGATCACAGGCAAAGGGGACTCGGAGGGAACTGACAGCCTCTGAGATTCCTAAATGGATGACTTGAGGTATCCATCTGCCGCTGCTCCTTCCTTCAGGTGCCCGAGGGCCCCAGCCTGACTCCTTGAGGGGAAGGAGCACCTGGACAGATGTCGAGGTGCCCAGTTTCCTCCTCGTGTTGCCACTGCAGGAACTCACCAACGGCTCCCGCGATGGAGTGCAGGTCTGCATGCGTCTCCGCATTCTGCTGGACCAGGGTCTCCATGGCATCTGCCATCCTTCCCATGGAGACCTCCACTTCATCAGACAGCAGGCCGATGCACTCCTCAGGCTCACACACAGCTCTGTTGATGGCTTCCAACAGCTCTGCGTGATGTTCCCCCATCTTCTGCTGGCTCTCCACAATGAGTTGGAAGGCTGAATCCAGAGGCTCGTCATCTGACTTGGAACTCACAGATGCCTCTTCCACAGCAGTCCACCGGGAGCTGGGGAGCTCGGCTGAATCAGCCTCCTCCTGCTGCAGACATATGTCGTTGTGGTGGCCATCAGACTGTGAACCCAAGATTTAGGTCCCACCGAGGTGTGTGTCTCTGAGCTGGTGGAGGGTGTGGGTAAGTTCTGTGAACAGTCTTCCAGGCTGCTTATTTCCAGCTCTCCAATGGAGGAGGTGTCCTCTTGGCTGGAGGACATGGATAGAGCTGAGGGAAAGGCTGGCTGAGGGTGTCAGACACTTGGCAGAGCTCCCGGTGAACAAAAGTAGAGACAATTAGTGCATGGCAGCAGGTTTAAAAGCAAGAGAGAGAGCACTCACAGTTGCAATGAGAAATGGATGATGTGCTGCAGGATCCTCGTGTGGATTTTCACCATCGACCTCACCTTCGCCGCAGGCAGGGTCCACGTCCTACCCAGCCAGTGTGATGGCACGCTCCTCAAAGTGAGTGAGAGGCCAAATGTGGGCCACCCCACCTCTTGTCTGGGACCTTTCCCTACTGTTGTGAGCCAGCTCCTCCTTCATGAGTGTGAGCAAGAAACATGCAACGGCAGATGATAAGGATGCAAGGAATGTTTCTGTGGTGAGTGGAGCCATTGAGCTCCAGAGAATATGAGCGTGATGGAGATGGGTGTGTGTGAGAGTTAGTAGTGTTGTCCCATGAGGTGTGAGGTCCCTGTGGATGTGTGATGGATTTGGGAGCGTGTGAGTTGACAGTGATGAGGTGGTTGAATTACCCTGGTGGATGAAAGCATTCATCCTCTCCCTGCGCTGGATGGCTGACTATCGGTGCTGACCGCTGCTGCCACCGCCTCCCAGACCAGGTTGATGACTCAGGTGGACCTCCTGCGGTCAGAGCAGGGCCCGAGCGCATCGTAGCTTGCCTCAATGGAGTCCAAAAGGTGCCCCAGTGAGTGTCACTACATTTGGGGGCTGCCATCTTCCTGGCTGTCGGGGGCCATCTGTCACCTGCAGCAATCCTGGTCTGTGAACATGGGCAGAGTTTTTAGCTCGTTGAACGGGCCTGCGCCACAAACGAGCGTAAAACAACATGTGATGACGTCAGGCGAGCGTCCTGCTCGCGTGATATTTCGGTCGGCGGCCGCGCGCGGGTGTCGGCAGCACGCCCACCAACAATTAACAGGCCTGTTCAGGTCATTAAAGTCCCAATTAAATGTAATTTTTTGCTGCCCGTCCAACCTTATATTTAGTGGGCAGGCGAAAAGGCCAAGCGACCTTTGCATTTTTTAGGAAACCTCATCCACAGGCGGGATGAGATTTCCAAAAGCAAATAAAAATAAAATAAACATTTCAACTTTTCACTTTTGACTCTGGATGGAGTCACTTGGGAGGACATGTTTTTTAACATTTTAAAATTCTTTCTTTTTTATTTTTTAAATCATCAGCTCCCTGATGCAGCTCTGTGCCTCAGGGAGCTTTTCCTGCGTGCACCCACGCGCATGCACCGAGTTCCCCACTCGCCCTCCTCCGCCCCCACACAGGTGACGCTGAGCTCTGCAGCGCACATTTCATGAAGGGCAGGCCTTAATTGGCCTGCCAGCATGAAATCATGGTTGCGGCCCTGATCATGGGCACTGGTCGGCTTCCGGACCAATCCCACCCGACGAGGGTAAAATCCTGACCATGATGTTGGCTGTGCTCTGTTGAGCTTTAAACATGGTGCCTGGAGCAAGGAATTTTTGAGGTCATGGCGTGGCAGGCAAATCCAAGCCCACCTGCCAGCGATCTGGCATGTTTCCTATTAGTGCATTATTAATGAGGTGGGACGCGTCGGGAAGTCCAAAGTCCACCATTGCGGCCGGCAGGTAAAACGTTCTGTTTTCATGCCCCCTACCATACTTAGTGCAAACCTGGGGCGATTCCATCCTCTATCTCTTTCCCTATTCCTTTCCTTTCTTTCTATTTTTTTCTTTTTGGACCTCAAGTTCAAGTTTCCACATTTCTCTTCCTTTATCTCTTTCTTTCTCCTGTCTTTTGTGTTCAAGTTTTTTTTTCATTTCTCTTTTTTTTTCCCCTCTCTTTCGAGTTCAAGTTGCTGCATCTGCTATTGAATCCCTGCCAACTCAACCTGTGTTTTATCTGGATTATCTTTTCCTTCCTCAAAGTTCAAATGTTGAGCCAATGTCTCAGGTATTTCTGTTTTTTTTAGTGTCTACTTTTAAATCGATTTCAAACTTTTCTGCTATTGCCTTCAGATTAACCTTTGTTAATGGTGCAAGGCACTCAAAAACAGATCCTTTCTTTCGAGGGAAGCTTCAGCAATTGACATAGCCATTTTAACTTTTCAATAAATACAACAAATGTCAATGCACGATCTTGTTTGTTTAAACTCTGGCAAAACCCACTGTACTCATCTAAGACTGTAGATTTAAAATCCCACAAGAGCCCCCATTTTGTTATGATCACCATAGAGACCAATAACTTGTAAATCGAAATTGAACTTCCAGTTAATAGCTGAAAGGATAACATGGCGAGATTTCATGTTTTAAGGCTTTTACTGTCATAAAAAAACTGAAAGCAGTATTGACTAAGCTATCTTTGTAGGCAACTTATACTTTAAATGACAGAACTGAACATTCCCCTTTATCTTTTAGCTCACCCAAAAACACACTTCACAGATATATTTTATACTGTCTTTTAAGAAGACATTCAACTCTCCAGGAAGGAGTCGAAGGTGATTCTTAGCTCCTAAGGGTTTACTTCTGTTCTTTCTCTTTCTCAGCCTGGAAGCTTTTAATCTGAGAACTGTCTTTTACAGAGAGGTTTTTTTCTCCCATGGAGATTCTTTCTCCAGCACAAGCTGAGTGAATCTTCCAGCCTTGTTGTAACTCCTCATGAATTTGGTCTTTGTAATTTGAGTGCAAACTCCCACCTGTGTTATTGCATGCTGAACCACAATGTCTTGCTGCCTATAGCTGCTCTCCTTTTCCCAGATCCTGGCAGACTAACCTTGTCTGTCTGGTTTCAGGGATATCTTAGAAAACCACCCCCTCTCAAAGCCCATCTGCATGGCAGCATGACTCACAGAGAGCTGTCTCAGGTAGCTGAAGACCCAGAACCCAGGAAATAAAGTTTTAAAAATCAGGGAAAAACTGCTGAAGCATCACAATCAGGCACCTGAACATTTAGATTTTAAAAATGCTGGCTACAGATTTCTATTTTTATTTTACTTAATAACGGAAACCTCATCCCGTCCTTGGATGAGGTTTGATGAAAAGTGTAAAGACCACCTGGCTGATTCGCCCATCCACCAACCATAAGGTTGGATGGGCTACATAAAATGAAAGGCAATTGTGCCATTAATGGGCTTAATTGCCCTCTTACCTGTCGGTAGGCGTTCTTCCTGCTTTTGCACACGCCCGCCGACCGAAATATCGCGCGAGCGCAGGATGACGCCAAGACACTTACTCGATGTCATCTCACACGATTTCATGCCCAATCATGTCGAGCATGCACCTGTCCAATCAGTGTAATATTCTGCCCATAATGCAGCTGATGGGTTATGCATGCTTGGCTTAGAGCACAAACTTCCATAAAGGCTTTATTTTGTTGAAACAGGTGCACAGAAGGGAAAACATTGTTTGATTTTTAGCTTTACAAGTTTTTTGTGATCTATTTTGTCACTGGCTCAATGTTTATTTACACAAGATATAGAGGTATCAAGTGCTTTTAGTTTCTGTTATTAATACTTTAAAGGTCTGGTTGATTGACACTTTTATAAGGTTGCTGCAGCAGAATTTTTTTTCAAGAAAGTTATGAATGGCTGTTTTTATAAGCATTTCCACATACCCCATTGTTACTATAGGGTACATTGGTTCAGTACAGGGTGTATACTGGGTGAATGGCCATGAAAGTGCTATTAGGTGGCATGGAGGGCATGAGGGGCGATTAAGGATCATGGGTTGGCATGAAAGGTATGAGGAGCCATTAGGAGTGGGTAGGAGGCATGGCTTGGCAAGGAGGGTATGAGGAGCCATTGGGTGAATGGGGGTCATAGGTTGCCATGAGTTGGTATGAATGGGCATTGGGATTGGGTAAGGGAGTAAGAGGTGTGAGCGGTGAGGGGTACAGGGCTTAATATTTAATAAAACAACTGGGATGAAATCTCAGTAAGCTGAGGAGAGCCTTTTAAGCAGCCCGTCTTGCCACTTGGCAGCCCTTGTGGCTGCGTCTGGACCAGTGGGTCGAACTCCATCCTGCACCGCCCTCCCGGAGCAAAAGTCGCACCATTCAGGGCACTTTTTCCTGAGGCTGGTGCGCCGAGCTGGGAAATTTCCCAACTTGAGCTACTCATCTCGCTGGTGAAAATCCAGGCCCCATGTGTTTGTATGTAAGCAAAAATATTCAAAGTGCCACATCACTCGCTACTGCACTACAGTTTGAGTGTCCAACTGACAATGTATCAGTCCGAAGCACATGGTGTGGTCTGAGAAATACACTCCTTGATGCTCCAGCATTTAAGTCTAAAAGTGTGATTATTTCAAACTTCTGGGAACCACACAACATAACAAAGGGTGAAAAAGAGGAATTCCAACATTAAGCTATCAGATAAATGATGGATAGACAGATGGTAGTTTAATGCCTGGATAAGTAGACAGTGATTTACTGTTCAATTAGGAGGAAAGAATGGAGGAGGAATGGTAGCAATAGCAAATTAGCAGCCTGTCTTACACTATGTCCAATATTCTTTCCCATTGAGTCATCAGGCAGGGTGTAAAATGAGCTGCAGATTTATTATCAATCATTTTGTGCTACTGTCAAAGATCAACAGAAAATGGATTACATTGGTATCTCATAAATGTAAATAGACTAAAATTGGTGTAACAATGTGACTTTGCAGTGGATATAAAACACATGTTTTATCTAATAATATTGGGGCAAATCAAAACCTTTTCTGAAGTTAAACTTTGTGACTGACACACCTCACTTTATACATCCAGATGAAATATTACAGCTTTTATTTCAGACATGGCACACACAAAGAAGCAGGGACAACAGAACAGAAAATGTTTGTAGATTTTCTAATAGAGTTCTGAAATGTGTAGTGTCATTAATAAATGATGTATAATTTTCCTCCACAAGATCACAAGAAGACTATCTATCGAGAAAACCTATGGGCAGAATTTTTCCGTCAGTGACGTTGGGACCCGCACGCCGACGCGTAATACGATGCGCGGTGATGTCAAGCACGTGTCCTGATGTCACCAGGCACCATCGTGATATTTCAGTGCACGCGCATGACAATGTCCATTGCGCGACTGCCATTAATTAACGGGCCACTTAAGGCCCTTGAGGCACCAATTGGCCTTGATTTTAAGGCGCCCATGCGACCTTCGCTTGTCGCACAAGCGCAGAGGTGTCAGCTGTGGCTCAGTTCATAGCACCCTCGCCTTTGAATCAGAGGGTTGTGGGTTCATGTCCCACTCCCGGAAAAACCAAGAACTGTGATGGTACTTGAAAGAAGTTGTCGCACAGGCGCAACGGGCATGCGGGTATTAGAAATTTGCAAGAAGCTCATCCACGGGCGGGAGAAGAGGGCTCAGTGGGTTCATGAATCTAGACATTGAAAAGTTAGTGCTCAGAAGTTAGTGAAACTTGCCTGTGTGAGGTGGAAAAGTTGCAAACGCATAGCAGCTGCTTGGACTGGACTCATAACCTTCAGGTCAGCGCTTTTCAGAGAGGATTTGTTTTGGGGCCTGTAAGTTTCAGGGAGCTTCCCTGAACCTGGGAATGGGAGGTGATCTCTCCACTGGAAGCACCTCATCTGAGGAGGAAGGGAGGGCCAGAAGGGGGAGGAGGCCAGGAGTGCACATTTAGCCTGCAGGGGAGCCACCTTTGGGAGGACAGACGCAGGCACCAGGGGTGCAGGGCCAAGATGTAGTCCAAGGCGCAAGGGGCCGCAGAAGATGCCACTATCCTGCTGCCAGGGTATACAGGCGGCGAAGCACCTACCTCAATATGAGTGAGGTGCAGTGCCGAAGGAGGCTCCGTCTCTCAAGGGAGATAGTCAACTATATCTGTCAGATGATTGGGCCTGAAATCTCCGCTAACTGTGTGGGTGGACACCCCTTGCCCGTGGCTCTAAAGTTCACAAATGCTCTCAACGTCTATGCCTCTGACTCCTTCCAAGGCTCGGTGGGTGATCTTTGCGGTGTCTCCCAATCAGCTGTCCACACTTGCGTCAAGCAGGTCACAGACGCTCTGTTCAGGCGTGCATTGACCTTCATCCACTATTGCTGGGACCAGGGAAGCCAGACAGAGCAAGCCAGAGGCTTCGCGGCCATTGCTGGCTTCCCCCGTGTCCAGGGTGCTATAGACTGCACACATGTGGCCATCAAGGCGCCAGCAGGTGAGCCCGGTGTCTTCGTCAACAGGAAGGGCTTCCACTCCATGAACGTGCAGATAGTTTGTGATCACAGGATGCAGATTTTACAAGTCTGTGCAAGGTACTCAGGCAGCTCCCACGACACCTACATCCTCAGACGCTCACAGACTCCAGGGCTCTTCAGTGCTCCAGCCCGGCTGGATGGATGGCTGCTGTGTGACAAGGGCTATCCCCTCAGAAGGTGGTTCATGACGCCTCTCCGCCATCCAAGAATAGAAGCTGAGCAGCAGTATAATCAGAGACATGCATCCACAAGGGCTGTGTTGGGGAGAACTTTCAGTCTTCTCAAAATGCACTTCAGATGCCTGAACTGTTCCGGGTTGCACTGCAGTACCCCCCAGATCGAGTGGTTGCATGCTGCGCTCTCCACAATCTTGCACTGCAAAGGGGGGACGCTGTGGACAATGAAGATGTAGACGCAGTGGCTGCGGCTGCACACGATGAGCCCAGCAGTGAGTCTGAGGATGAGAACGCACAGGGAATTGATGAGGGGGCACACACTGACCCGGGCATACTCCAGGGAGGCAGAGACACCCGGGACACTCTAATCCAAGGAACCTTTAGCTAGCACAGCACATATAGATCTCCAATACAAGCCTGGCCTATAGCCTCCATCCTGGAGACCTTGGTGCAAAATCTATCTGGATAGGAGCATTGACGATGGGCCCGGTCAATAAATCACTCATCAAATCTCAGGACTCCATGCACCTGCCCAAGAAAAGAGGCAGCCCCAGCCATTTTACATGACATAAATCGAATGCTGTAACAAAAGTCTCTCGACATAACGGAAATAAAATGGTGTTGCACTTCACACACAATCAGAAGGAGCTCATAGGGGGGCCAACAAAAAACCACCAGTGATGAACCTGGGGTGTGCCTAAGGTGCCTTCATTTTACGTTTGCAGGTGCTACGTCTTTGTGGTGCCCCCTCGCTGGCACTGGCATCAGAGACAGCCTGCTCACTCTGATGTCCTGTTGGCCTCGATGACCTGGGCGGACGTCCTCTGGCCCGTGGAACCTGTGCTGGCCCCGCCTGGGGGGGAGCTGCCAGATCTGCAGCTGGCATCTCCCCAGTCGTCACAGCCTCATTGGGTGCCACGGTCACTGGCAGAGGGGCGGAGGAGCTGCCGCCCTCATCCGGAGTTCCCTGAGATGACAGGCAGTTGCAGCACCGATGTGAGGTCTGTTCGGCCCTCCCTGCTCACCATAGATGAATGGGCATCGGGGTGGGATACCTGGTGGCCAAACCACTGCCCACACAGGCACTGACCAGACAAGGTCAATGTGAGGGATTGCAGGCCCGAGTGCAACCCCTGGAACCCCGAATCCTGTCCCTGGAGATGCCTCTCCATGAGAATCACCAATCTCTCCATGGAGGAAGCTTAGTGTTCAGCCATGATGCTCAATGCATCGGCGATAGTCCGCGTAGACTCCTCCACCACTGACACCAAGCCAAGCAGAGCCTCACGTATCTCCACCAGGTGGTCCCACACACCTGGCCGCATTGCATCAGTTTCCTGCATCGCCGATGACTCCAGAGGATCATCATCAGCCACGGACTGAGCATGTGCCTGGGCCTCTGCAGTCCTCCGACTGTGGGTGCCATCGGCACTCTGTCTCCGCCAGCTCCTCCAACGACTGTGAAGTGCCTTCACCGCTGTGACCCGGGACACTAGCCAAAGATATGATGCCCACCGAGGTGCCAGTATCTGCGCTGGTGCCTGCCTGGCAGAGACCGTGTGACGCTTCTGATGGTGCAACTTCATGCCCCTCAGGTGTCAGAGGGGGCTCTGCTGCTCTGGGTCCAAGCCGTGCACCGCTGATGCTGAAAGGAAGAGTAAGGACATGCGATCAGTTAGCCTGCGGGCAACGGGCAGAATTTTGCCCTCGGATGGCAGGCGGGCCCCACCGGCTCGGCGGCGGGCGGACAGCCAACCCCCACCACCGAAACGGGGCACGCCGTCATTTTGAGTGGGTGAGCCAATCGGGCTTCCTGCCCGACAGGAAGCGCTATGCTCTGGGGGGGGCGCGGTGGGGAGGGAATCTCCAACTGTCAATGTGCGAAAAGAGTGCACTGCTCCCTGAGGCAAAGTCCTGTCTCAGGGAGATTCGTGACAGGTAAGTAGAGTCTAAAAATAGAACAATATTAAAATTATTAACATGTCCTCCTTATGTGACAATGTCACACGAGATGGGACATGTTAATAATAAACACACAAAATTTATTACACTTTTAAAAAACAGACATGAAACTTCATCCCGCCAGTGGGTGAAGTTTCATGAATAATCTGGAGCCCACTGGGGCTCCTGGCCTGCCCGCCAGCCTTAAGCTTGGACGGGCAGGTATTTAATTATCTTAACTAGCCTTTCAATGGCCTCAATTGACCATTGACAGGTTGGTGGGTGGACAGCTGATTTCACTGTCCGCCCGCCTTCCTAAAAATTTAAATGGCCCAGGATGATGTCGGGGATTCCTTCCGATGTCATCCCGCATCATTTTCCCCTTGGCGAGCAGGCCCTGCCCCAAAATCGCCGAGGGGAAAATCCTGGCCAATGTCAATGTACATGCCTGTCCCCCAGATCATCATGCACTCATCATTCCACACACTATGGGCAAGCCATGTTGGTTATGTCACTCACTCAACAATCAGCACTGCCATGGATGTTGGGAGACTACTGGTGATGTGAGTGCTGGGCACACATACCTGCCTGTGGAACCCCAGCCTCTCCGGCTCCGGTGGACCTGGGCGCGCAACATCTCTCCAAGCCGAGGGTCTCCTGCTCAAAACGACTAAGCAGCAAAATCTGGCCTGGCCCACCGCCAGTCCCCAGCCGCTCGGTGTTGTTATGAAAATTCTACTCCTGGAAATGAAAAAATAGCATTGATGAGTGATACTTGTACCGTCAATCTCCTGGCAGCTGGCCCACCCCAAGCCCAGTTGGCCATTGCAGGGGTGCAGTACCTCCTTCCCCTGCTGCTGGCCAGCACTCACACAAATATGCCAGGTGTGTCCTTTCCCTCACCTCCCCCTCCCCACCGCCCAACCCACCGCCCACATGCTGCCTTCATCACAGTTGGGAGAAACACAGTTGTACCAGCTGTTGCAAGGAGGCACAATGATGCCGAACTCAGAGGGCAGCAGATCCATCTGTGCCACGCCACCTTGAATATCCCCTCCCACCATGTCATCACCCTGACTTCCACATGTCCTGGAGTTTGAGCACTGCGCCTGGGTGCAAATCCTCCAGGTTTCCCCCACCACAGTCACGTGGGTGTCAGTCCACCACATGCTGCGGGTGCAGAACCCATCTCATCACTACCCTCTCAGGCTGATGAACGCATAGAGAATATCTGCTGGCTCGCCCAGCTAAGGACACATGCCGTCAATGATTCATTGCACTCAGGCCACTCAGACATGGGTGGGGCGCCAGCGGGGGAGAAGCTTACATGGGTGAACTGAACGATGCCAACATGCTACTCACCCTTCCCGTGCCACCTCCTCAAGGAGGGCAGCAAGGCACTTGTCTGAAAACCTGGGCGCACAGTGACCACCCGCCCTACCCTCCTGCATGGCTAGCTTCGATGTGCCTTGGCCCCGACCTCTGGCCATGTACAGCAGCCTTGGTGCGGCTGCAGCTCAGCCTCTAAACAGGCCGCCGGGTCGCCATTTGACCTGGCGGCGATTGCCGATCCGCCTCCGCCCGCCCACTCCCGCCATCCCCGGGAGTCGCCAAGCAAGCTGGGTGGGCCTTAATTGGCCTGCCTGCGTAAAATGGCGGCGCGGTCTTGATCGTCAGCAGTGATTGGGTCCGCAACCGCCCTCTCCGGCCCTGCCCGACATGGGGAAAATTCTCCCCTATGACTCTTCAATGTCTCCAAAGCGTTTGCTTCATCTACATTATTCCGAACAATTCCCTGATATTGATTCTGAATTTCTATCAGTATTTATATGAAAATTATCCAGTAAATTCAAAAAATTAATAGTGTGTGATGAAATAGGCTTTCTGGACAAAATAGAATAAGATATTTTTGTTTGAGAGGTTTGTTCAGATCTCATCTACTCATATTTGATCTATTTGAAAAATTTATGATGGCGTATACTTATACCGTAGCAGCTTAAAATCCATTCAGATGCGATTGCCTTTATTTCCAGCAGCACTTCTCAAAATAATTATGCTTAAAGCTATTAATATTTACAAAATCCATTTGGACTCCACATGCACAAGTTCTTAGCTCAGATTGAGTTGTTTTCAGTTAAAGTTTAACTTTTACCATGGCAAATATCATTCCCAGATGAATTTGCTTCCACCATATATTGTATTACTGAGTAATTAAACACTCCTGCAAATAATGCAGCAGATTCTACAAGCACTATAAGCAAGCCTTTTTAGGGTAGGTGTGATTTGTTTCCTGTAACTATTTGCCACTATTAAACAATGAGCATCACAATTTTCTGGTTATCATGATTTGCAAATGTTTTATTTATTCATTAATGGGATGTGGCTTTGCTGGCTGGGCCAGCATTTATTGCCCATCCCTGGTTGCCCTTGAGAAGGTGGTGGTGAGCTGCCTTCTTGAACCGCTGCAGTACCTATGGCGTAAATACACCCACAGTCTTGTTAGGAAGGGAGTTCCAGGATTTTGACCCAGCGACAGTGAAGGAATGGCGATATATTTCCAAGTCAGGATGGTGAGTGACTTGGAGGGGAACTTCCAGGTGGTGGTGTTCCCATGTATTTGCTGCCCTTGTCCTTCTAGATAGTAGTGGTCGTGGGTTTGAAAGGTGCTGTTGAAGGAGCCTTGCTGAATTCCTGCAATGCATCTTGTAGATGGTACACACTGCTGCTACTGTATGTCGCTGGTGATGGAGGGAGTGAATGTTTGTGGATGTGATGTATTTGGGAATACATGTAATACTTTTCCCTCAACATGTTGCCTTCCTTTATTTACCCTCTGTAAAATTGTATAATGTTTTACAATGTATTGCTCTGCTCACCATTTTTCTCACAGGAATCACACAGACCACCTTTTTGTTCTTCTTTCGTCTCAAACAGTCACAAACATTCAAGCAATCATGAGCTAATAAGCAGCAATACTGAAAATTACATTTACACATCAATATTCTGTCAGTTATATTTTCTCTGTTGACTCTCTTTGATTGTGTACTGAACTTTACATTTCTAACTGTGCAACCCTCAGTACCAGGGGGAACCAATTTATTGACCAATAGGTGTGGATGCTTACTCAACATCACACCAAAATCTTTCTGTGTAGGTCAGTTCTACTCTGCAACGTATTTACTCACTGAACCAGGGGTGCCAAGGAGGAAGAAGCTGGCGTCCTGTATTCCAATGTGTATAGGCAAGAGTCTGGTGATCTGATGAAGCACATTCCAATTGCCTACTATGAGTGGCACCTAATTCCTGGACACATGTAATTAAAACCTAACTAATGCTTAGAAGTCTAATAAAGATATGAAGGTGCCGTTGAGGCTTTAACCTCTATGGCTGATGTTTCAGTTGTTCAGTGGAGGGTGATGTTTGTCACTTTATAATGGATGTGTGTTCACTGGTTCCTGATCCTCAGTTGCTCCTACGTGCTTTGGCAGAAGCAGAGGAGGCAGGCATGAATTTATTTTCCTTTGTGGCGTTGTTGCAGTGCAAATCATATGGCTTGCAATTTCTGACTAATATTTCTTGATCACCTGGGACAGCAAATGTCACTTTTTTTTCTTTTGCTCCACAATGCATTCCAGGACTATGAATATAAATGGGTTCAAAATCTGTGGCTACCATATGTCTTTTTAGGGACTGGGCAAAGGAAGCACACAGAAATCCTGGAAGCATAAGCTACTTATGTTTCAAAACCTTAGAGAAGTGAGCAGATGGAGAGAAAGTGAACACATATGGAGAGCAAAGCTATCCTCAGCCAGAGGACAGAGAACAGAATGTCAATGGCACATATAGAGACATCTAGACCCAATAGGTGACCAGGAACAGGAAGAAGAAAAACGCATCTTCATAACTGGGATGGTGAAAGTGGCAGTCTCTCCTGGTGACATTCAATAATTGAGACTAGGCCCCAAGCTATGGGCCTGAATTTTCAGCTCGGGGGGGGCGGGTACGAGCGACGGGCCCGAGAGCGGTCGGGAAACAGGCCATGGATCGCGATTGGCCCCCGACTGTGATTTCACACTGGCTGGCCAATTAACGGACAGCCAGCATGAAGCGTGCGCTGAAAAGCTCAGCGCTGCTGGGGTGGGGGAGGGTGGGCAATGACGTTAACGCGGATGTGGGGGTGCACTGACAGAAAGCCCCTGAAGGCAGACAGCTTCAGGAGATGAACCCAGGAAATAAAGTTTTTAAAATCAGGAAAAAAAATGTCCAAGCATCACAATCAGGCACCCGAACATATAGATTATAAAAATGCTGTCCACAGGTTTCTATTTTTATTTTATTTAATGACGGAAACCTCATCCGGCCCTTTGATGAGGTTTAATGAAAAATGTAAAGGCGGCCTGGCCAATTTGACCGTCCACCAACCATAAGGTTGGATGTGCCACACAAAATGACAGACTGTTAATGTTAATGGGCTTAATTGCCCTCTTAATTGTCAGCAGGTGTGTTTCTGACTTTTGCACATGCCCGTGAGTGTGGGATGACGTCGGGACATTCGCCTGACGCCATCTCGTGTGATTTCACACCCGATTGGGTCGGGCGCATTCCTGCCCAATCAGCATAAAATTCAGCCCCATGGATTCAAATAGACACTGAGGCAGGAAACTTAGCCAGAGGGTACTATTAGTGTATTCATGTTTACTGATGTTAATAGTCCAATATGGTCCAAAATTTATAATTATATATAATTAAAATGAATCACCCAAGCTTACACTGGCTTTTAAGATTATTCTCACATTAATCTTTATTTTGTGATTGGATAAATTAATTATTTAATAATAATTCATGTTGACTTGGATTTATTGCCCATAAAAAGTCCCAATATTTTCCCCATTCAAAATAAAATGCAAGTTGTTTATTTAATAGTCAAGTACCTAAATAGGAAAGTAAATTAAATAACTGTGTTGACAGTTTTAATTCATCAGCTTTAACCCATTAAAGAAGTTGAGTGTAGAAAAATTCTTTCTGCTGCAGAGAATCAGGGAACCTGAACACAAGTTAACAACAGTTAAGTGTAATTAGAAAACTAATGTTTTGTACTCAATCATGCTGTTTTATTGATGGGCTGTCACACACTACACAAAATGCTGACATTTGAATTTTTCAAAATGAAAATTGGCAAATTCTTGACTCAGGAAGAAGTAATGGGATGTGAATTTGATGTCAAGAGAGTAAGGAAATTAAAACAACCTGAGTTCAAAAAAATGGGAGCCTAAATGATAAGTGCTGATGAGGCCAAATAGCTTTTTCTTATTCTTAGTTTCTTGCTTGATTTGCTGTAGTCATGCTAACTATTTAGGACTACATCAGGATCATTGAGTAGAGTGACACAAGGGAATTTGATGATCACCCAGTATAAGATGACAGGGGAATGGGTGTGCATCACTGGTTGCATGTAATATTACTGACAAATGTAAATGGAAGCTACTCAAAGCTTAAGTGCTGAATGTTTTATATTGTAAAACAAATGTTTCACCTTGTTGTATTTTTTAATAAGGGCTGCTATAAGTGTAGAGAGTGCATTCACACGCCCCACAATTGTATTTAGTGTGTTTTTCGGCTCTCTTTAGAGATTCATGACTACCATATTGGAAAATCAACCAGCTGGAAATCGCAATTACAGTTCCTAAAACCATTAGCTTTCAATACTTCACAGGAGTTACTTTGCTATTATAAATTTGACAGAAATAATGAAGTACATTTTTATATTGTGATCTTACTGCTGAATGTAGGGTTGAATTTCTTATTTCATTTTCAACAGCCTTTCCTGACATTCCTGTTCTGATATGACGGTATGCACCTTTATGGAAGTGTATCTTAAATTGCTGTCAATGATTACATACCTCAACATGATATGATGTATTAATGCCGTCAGTTGGTAAGCAGCAGTGGCTGTGGTCAGACATGTGCCTCACAGTCTCCCAGTGAACATTATCTATAAATAGTCTTATCTTCATTATTGTTTCACTAATCCTTGTGTATTGTAGGTAAATTTATGTCGAAGGGGAAGAAGAATGTAGCAATCCCTAAAGGTAATCTTGCACACCACCTTATCACCTTGAAATAAATCAGATGACTTTGATATTTACAACTACAATGAGCCATGTAAATGAAATTCATGGTAAATTTAAATATAGAAGCAAGATTTCCTTTGAATGCTATTTATAGTAAAATTATAAACATGAGCCGCATAGTCCAACGAGATTCAAGGTTTAACCCCTTCTCTGTGTGAAGTTATCTGACCTCAGCTGGAGTAGTGGATTAACAGTTGTTTAGGGAATGGAAATCACAGTGGGTCCCCAAATCTGGCCAGCATCTCAGCAACCTAACATCCTTTACTGGAATGCCCAAGTATGGGTATCAGGTGAGCAAGGATTGAACTCAAATGCAAGGCTCTCATGATGTGATAACATGACAACACAAACTAACAACATGATTGACCAAAGGTAAACAAACTTTACTGTATATCAAAAGAATAAACAAAGCAAGCACTACTAACACAACAAAACAGCTTGTTAAGATAGAATATAAATCCAGTTTCCCTTTACTTCCTACTTCCACCCAAGACTTCCTATATACATTACAAATCCTGGAGTGTGCATTCACTCCTCTTTTATAGAACCAATCCAAGTATGTCACAGCTCTCCAGAATTCACTTTGATTTTGCCTCAGTGTTCCAGCTATTCTCCAAAGAATGAGATTTCACGGCGATCCTTCCATTTGCTTTTGGCTAAGCAACCTTACAAATTTTTGTCAAAACCTCACAATAGTGGACTTTTTAGCTCAAGCCTCAGCCTCACTGCATTCATGCTTAGTGATTTAAAAATCAGGTTTCTCATGGCCTCTACGCTCCTTATCATGGCTTTGGACAGACACAGACTGTGTTTTCTCACTCTGCTCCTACAGCCTCTGAACAGCTCTTGGCCCCACAGCTGCTTTACAGTTCCTGGCAGACTCTGGCCAAGACTTTTGCTCCTGGGTTGGATGCACAGAGATGGGAGAATTCCTGGCTCCGTGAAGCTTACCTTTAGAAATGGCTGCTTGGGCATTGCATTTTTGGTCCAGGGCTGGGGGTTGTGCATTGTGGGGGGTGGGTGCTTTGGCTGGATTAGAAGACGGGTGGGGAAACCCTCGAAGAATGGTGGAGGATGTCAGGTGCAGAGGTGGGCTGGGCAGAAGGCCTGCCAGGGCTCCAGTGCTGCATCAAAATATATATATATAAATAAAAGAATAAAACATGGAACATCCCTCCAGCGCTCACCCCCCCAGCCATGCCAACACATGCTGCCTCATTCCCCCTGCCCACTCCCATGGCCTCTCATTCCCCATTCTAAGCTATGCCCCCACATACCCCTTATGGTCCCTCATGCCCCTCAAGCCAAGTTATACCTCCACCTGCCCCATAGTTCTTTATAGCCCTTATGCCAACCTAAGCAGCTCTAGCCTCCCACCACCCCCCCCACCCAAACATGGTCTTTTAGAGCCCTTAGGCCAACTTAGTGCCAAATCATGCCAATCTATGCTTCCCCAACATCACCCTTTGCCCTTCCACCTACCATGTCAACTTACCTAGTATCCATTACGGGCAGGCTCCAGGACCCAGGCAGAGATGTGATAAAATAAAATTTTATGAAGTTCTAAGCATTTATTACAGACTTCACTATATTGAAAAAAAAACTCTCATCCATAAAATTCCATTTACTACATTTACATTCCTTTAACTAAAGAAAGCCTTAGAATAACAAACATTTCATTCAAGTGCAGAATCCCTTATAACAACAAGCATTGGAATTCATAGTCCCACTTCAAAGAGTCTATAACCACTCATAGCTGTCAGTCAAACTGTGAAATGGCAGGCATCCTACTGTGATAATCGATGGTTGTGAAATCAGTCATACAGCACTAATCCAATAATGAAAATTCTCAGGCTTATGTCAACAGAGTGAAATAGCAAACCATCCTTTTTCAAACATTCCAGACATTTGTTTTCAAGGATTTAAAAGGCAGGACTTTAAATGTTTTAACAGCTTAACAGCTCCCTATGACAAGTGTTTTTGACATGTCCTCTTGACACTTGTGATAGGTACTCTTCACAGCTCCCTTTGACATTTCCTCTTGACACATTTGATAGACCCCTTTGGCAGGTCCTCTTGACAGGTTTTTCTGCCAGTTTTGACAGTTGATCTTGACAGGTCTGCTGACAGTTCCAATGAGCTTGACAGTAATGAGTTTATGCACTTTTCATGTACACTTATGCCTAACTTTTACAATTCCAAATGGCACATTGTGTCCCCCCAAGGGCAGCTAACCTACCGCAAAAGGTAACTGACCCCCAGAAAAGGGCACCTTACCTCCATAAAAGATGTCACAGGACTGGGCTCAAAGAGGTACCCTGGCTATCACAAAACAAATCCACAAAGTTTAGAACTGCTCTTACCAGGTCTATTCTGCACACGTTAGGTTTCACATTCTAAGACTACCAAAATCCCATTCACTGGAGGCAGCTGATGATCTAAATGACTACTGCCTCCATAAAACATGCATGCATGCATGAAATACACTCCACCCCCATTCCCACCTCTGCAAAAGTGGGAAGTGCCACGTTGGGGGGTAGGATTTGTGATTTTCGGGCAGTTCCAGTATTTTCACCAGGATGGAGAGCCTCTCCATTGTGACGAAAATCTGGGCCTCTATCTCCCTCTGCCTCCATGCTCCAACCAAGCTGATTGCTGCCTGCCTGTTTCGGTGAGAAAAAAAAACACAGCTAAATTAAAACAAAGGAACCCTTTCTAACCCCCAGAGCCTATCTCCATGGCAGTGGCATAGTTTGAGATGCGCCAAGCAAAAATGCAAACTAATTATTTTTACCTTCAAAACAACCTATTGATTCTGTGACCCACATGGATAATTTATATCTCCAGTGGAATTAATAGCCCTCTTTCCAGGCTTGCTTGTGCCACAAAGAAGCCTCCTTGTTTACAAAGGTGCTTTTAACTTCTTTGATCTGGGAACTACATGAATAATTTAAATCCCTTATTGAAATTATTGTAGACCTCCTGTCCCAACCAAAAGCTCAGAGATGGGTCATCCATTGTTTAAGTTTTTTTCACTTATAGCTCTGACTGTATTAAATAAACCCTTTTAAACTTTAATTACCCCAGGTCTGTTTACCAGTTTCTCAACCAAATGTTTCCATTTATCCACATTTAAACTCAATTCCTAAACTAAAAGTTATTTTCCAAAACATATGAGTTATGAAATCAGATATTCTCAACAGTAGCAGAACAACAAACCAATGCCTGCAGGAGGTGAAGAAAATTGGTGGGAAAAATGTCACTGATCATTTGAAATAAAAATGGAACACTGAAAAACTACAAATTAGGGGACACAAAAATATTTCTGCATATTAGGAGTATGAATTAGCAGATTAAGGCAAATGTGCTTAGAGTTTGAATGTCCAAAAAATAATCTGGCAGACGCCAAATCATTTACAGGATTTTAAATTGAATCTTATCTGCTACATTTAGTGAGATTTGATGTTGGCTGTTTAAGATTTTATACCTTCGCAAGTTTTGCTGTTCCATTTTGAAATAATTGTTGTAAAATGCAGTGGACTTTTATTCAGTGTTAGAAAACTCACTTGTAGAAAGAGGCATTTTATCAATTCATAGGTAATATAGGCTCTTGTGTTTTGAAGTGTGATTCTGAGTGGTGGGGGGTTCCAGTTGGCTCATTTTAATCCTGCTCTCAAATGCAGTGATGGCAGATTGGAAGTTTTTTTGTTAGCCCAGGATGACTGAACTTGCTTCTCCCAAACCCACAAAAATAACAACCAAAAATTTCATGGGCTTTTTGTTCAGCAGCCTTCAGTAGTTACTTTAAGGATCATTGGTTAGGCTGCTCAAGATCTCATACATTTAAGAAGAGTATCCTTCTCCCAGTTATTCTTTAAGTTTGATTTGGGGGTTCGATGTAGCACCCCAATTTGCAGATGTGATGATTCTAACTCCTATTCGAAGCAAGCATAGGGATGACTAAAAGTTGTCTTACTATGGTGCTTGCTGCACCTCTGGCACAATTCGGGTGCAGCAAAACTTAAAATTCAAAATGCTACCTCAGATTTTATGCCTGAAAAATGACTGGCCATTAGTTGTTTATTTCCCCAATCAATTTGATTGAAAAAAATAATGACAGTTATAGATATATTTTTTGTGCTTGGTGAAAAGTAATTATTTTCTCACATGTGATATACAACCGTACAAGTTTTTTAAGTATGTTTGCTTGCTCTATTCCAATTGTTTGTTGAAGGCTTGGGTATTTTAAACAAAAAATGAATTTTGGGGCATTTTAACAATTATTACATGCAACGGTTTCTAAACCCTAATAATTATGAAGAACTTCATGGGCAGAATATTACGCTCGGCGTGTGGGCGTGCACCCGACACGCCCGAGCGTAAAATGACGCATGATGATGTCAGGCGTGCCATCCCAAGATCATTGCGCAGTCTCGCGGTATTTCGTTCGGCAGGCATGCACCAGAGTCAGCTGTGCACCCGCCGATAATTTAAAAACTATTAAGGCCATTAACAAGCTAATTAAATTCAAATTTATGTTGCCCATCCAACCTTACAGTTGGCGGGCAGGTGAAAAGGCCAGGTGGCCTTTACATTTTTTAGGAAACCTCATCCACGAGTGGGATGAGGTTTCCTAAAGCAAATAAACATTAAATAAAAACCATATTTTTGAATTTAAAACATGCCACAGCTCATGTGACAGAGTCACATGAGGGGACATGTTTTATGAAGTTTTTATTCTCATTTTTTTTAAACAGCACTTCATCTCCCTGAGGCAGCTCCGTACCTCAGGGAGATTGAAGCGCTCTTTCTCGTGCACACGTGAACTGTGTGCCAGGCCCAGCCCTCCCTCCTCCCCGCGCCTGTACAGGTAGCACTCAGCACTGCTGCTCACGATCCACACAGGGTGGGCCTTAATTGGCCCGCCCACATGAAATCGCAGTGCGGAGCTGATCACGGGTGGCGGTCGGCTTCCCGATTGCCCCCACTCGCCCCCGCTGAGCAGCCGCACCAAGGGAAAAATCCTGCCCCATGGAAATAGGTTAAGCTTTTAAACATAGACTACATGCTGTTTAAAACAAGAAGCTCTCCATTATCTGATAAGGAGATTCAAAAGAACCTGGTTTTATGCTTCTCAGGTCTAATCAAGATCAAAATTTCCCTGAAAGAACTTCAGTAAGAACACACAACATTGTCATGCATCTGTATGTTAGACCAGCAGTTTCTTGCTAAGCTATTTTATGTCATGTGTATTTACACACAGCAGCAGCTGCCCATGGTATTAGCATGCTTAATCTGCATGCAGGGCGGATCTACATCCTGTTGAAGAGAGGTCATTGAATAGGAAATCTAACAGGGTGAGAGTGATTGTGTCAGTAGATTTTTTCTATGCCGTGCTCCAGCATATGCATCAGTTTAAATACCTGACACAAGACAAACAGGACCTCAGAGGCTGCACCACTTGCCCAAAGTTTTAAATATGTGTGGAGAGTTTCTCAGACGAGGAGATGAGTTATTCTGTGGAGCAGGGTCAGTTCCACCCCGGGGCAGAATTTCTAGCCCAGCGTGCGGGCGCACATCTGTCCTGCTCAAGCATAAAATAGCACGTGATGATGTCGGGTGAGTGTCCCAACGTCATCCTGCGCTCGTGCAATATTTCAGTCGGTGGGTGCGTGCAAAAGTCAGAAGCGCACTCGCCGACAATTAAAAGGGCAATTAAACCCATTAAAGTTCCAATTGTCCCCGATTTTTCGGTTGGCGGACGTGTGAATCTGCATGGCGGACTTTGCACTTTTGATGAAACCTCATCCAAGGGCGGGATGAGGTTCCCGTCGTTAAATAAAAATATGCGGTCAGAATTTTCATCATGTATAAGTTCAAGAGACTGATTCTGATGCGTGGACATTTTTTTCTGGATTTTAAAATCTTTCTTTATTGCTTTTAAATTCTTCAGCTCCCTGAGGCAGATCTCTGCTTTCAGGCAGCTTTCATTCCGCGCTCCCTCGCCCCTGCGCTTACGTCAGCACTCACCCTCCTCCTGCCCCCATTCCGGCAGTGCTGATCATTTCAGTGCACGTTTCACGCTGGCTGCCCGTTAATTGGCCAGCCAGTGTGAAATCATGATCGGGGGCCGATCGCGGGTGATGGTCTGTTCCCCGGCTGCTCCCGGGCACGCTGACCGCGCCCGCCTAAAATTCCTGCCCCTGATGTAATTTTATACTGTGGTGCGAAAAATAAGATTTCACAAATATTTCAATTTGGCAGTGACCTTCTAAAAAGCTAGATGAAATGATGCATGAATAGCTTATTTGCATCTTATTATCACCAGTTTAAATTTAGTACTTCAAGTGTCCTGCTGCCTAGTCTTTTAATGTCACCATGCGCAGCAAAGCTTAGGCCAATTTGTACACCCAATTTATCCCAGATTACCTATTTCTATTGAAATTTAATCTTTGAAAAATGTTCCTTCAGATGCTGCCTATCAACAACTATGCTCATGTGCTGTGCTAAAATCTGCACATGCATGCTGGGATTTGTAGTATAATTACAGCCTTGGGCTTGAAAGCATCCGGCTGGATAGCTGTTCCCACATGCAGTTCAGGCCTCTGCTAAGAGGAAAACAGAGGGAAAGCTTAGCTCATAATAGCCATTTCTGGCAAAGGCTTCAAAAACACAGTACAAAATTTATGAATAAGTAGTATTATGATTCCAATGGAGACTGATAATGCGAAAGAACCAAACCTTCCAAACGACCCCAAAGGTAAAATCCGATGGACAAAATTTCACTTTTTAAAGCTTTAACTGTAACAGTCAAATTTAAATCAACATCAATTAAATATGGGCCAGAAATTTCCCCCCCGTTGGGGGGTGTTGTGTGGGGGTGGGTGGAGGTGGGCGCAAACTCAATCGGCGCCCCCAAACGGGGCCATGCCACCATTTTAAATGGGGGGGGGGTGCAATTAAGGCCCGCCCATCATGACGCTCGCCCGGAAGCGCTGAGCGCTCCCTGTGCATGTGGGGGGTGGATTCCCTGAGCATGAGCGCGAAAGAGCACAGAGATCTCCCTCAGGCACAGAGGTGCCTCAGGGAGATTTGTTTCAGTCTTAAACTTTTAAATAAAGGATTTTTAAACTTTTAAAACATGTCCCCTCATGTGACACTATCACATGAGCTGGGACATGTCAAAGAATAAATGTACAAATTTTTATTAGATTTTAAAACAGTTCATGAAACCTCATCCCGCCCGTGGATGAGGTTTCATGAAAAATGCGAAGGCCGCTTGGGCACTTGCCTGCCCGCCAACATTAAGGTTGGATGGGCAGCTCATTAAATTGAGTTAATTAGTTTTTAACAGGCCTTGATAGGCCTTTGACAGTTCGGCAGGTGACCCGCCGAATTGACAATCTAAATGACCCGCAGTGACGTCGGGACACCCGCCCCCCACTCACAGATGGGAAAAGGCTGCTCATGATTTAACAGGAAAATAGCATTCCATAGAAAGTATAAAATTAAATAGCCTATACAACAAAGGCAGGCCCCACAAATTTCTTCAATGGCCCCTCCATTATATACGGCATTGATCTCAGCTGAAAAGTCCCACAAAACTCCATTGTTCCCAGGTAGAGTTTTACTTCCTTTATTCATGCAGGTTTGGTCTGGAGTCCCACCTGACAACAGCTTTATAGCACATCCCCCTCCTCCATCCCCCAAGTTCCATGGGTACAATGCCCACTATTGGCCAGAATTTTCCGGCTGACGTGCGGATGGTGTAAAATGACGCGCGCTGACGCGATATTTCAGTGAGCGGGAGCGATCAGTTTGTCCGCCATTAATTGAAGGGCTCGTTAAGACCCTTAACTTGCCAACTGTGTACGATTTTAAGGGGCCCGTGAGAACTTCGGGTCGGTGCACGGGTCCAACGGGAAGGCGGGTAGGAGATTATTTAAGAAAACCTTTGCAATGTCGGGATATGTGGACTCAGAGGGATTGTTCATGTTTTTCACGAAGTTATAATTGATGAAAGTGTTTAAAACATACCTGTGTGATTGTTAGCAGTTCTCATCAATGTCCAAGAGGCTTTTGTGTAAAGTGAAAGCATTCTGCAGACAGCATTCTTTTTCAGCCTTGCAGCTTTCCGGAGGCCTCCATTTAGCCTGGGGCTATGGGTTCTGACCTCTCCAGTGGAGGCAGCTCCCCTGAGGAGGAAGGGAGGGATAGAACCAGGAGCAGGCCAGGACTGGACAATCAACCTCCAAGGAAGGCACCTTTGGGTGTCCAGGCACAGGCACAAGGGGCACAAGGCCAAGAGGTTGTCCAAGGTGCAAGGGGCCGCAGATGACGCCATTATCCTGCTGCCAGGTTATACAGACGGTGAAGCAGCTACCTCAATATGACTAAGGTGCAGTGCCGAAGGAGGCTCCGACTCTCAAAGAAAACAGTCAACTATATCTGTCAGGTGATTGGCCCTGAGATCTCTCCTAACTGTGTAGGTGGACACCCCATGCCAGCGGCTCTGAAGCTCATATTGCCCTCCACTTCTATGCCTCTGGCTTCTTCCAGGGCTCGGTGGGTGATCTTTGCAGTGTCTCCCAATCAGCTGTCCACACTTGTGTCAAGCAGGTTACAGACGCTCTGTTCAGACGGGTATCCACCTTCATCCACTTCCGCAGCGACCAGGCAAGTCAGGCACAGTGAACCAGAGGCTTCGCAGCCATTGCTGGCTTCCCCCATGTCCAGGGTGCTATAGACTGCACACATGTGGCCATCAAGGCACCAGCAGGTGAGCCCGGTGCCTTCATCAACAGGAAGGGCTTCCACTCCATGAATGTGCAGATAGTGTGTGATCACAGGATGCAGATTCTACAAGTCTGTGCGAGGTACCCAGGCAGCTCTCATGACACCTACATCCTCAGACACTCCCAGGTGCTGGGGCTCTTCAGTGCTCCGGCTCGGCTGGATGGTTGGCTGCTGTGTGACAAGGGCTATCCCCTGCGAAGGTGGCTCATGATGCCAGTTCGCCGTCCAAGAACAGAAGCTGAGCAGCGGTACAATAGGAGTCAGGGCACCACAAGGGCTGTGGTGGAGAGAGCCATCGGTCTTCTCAAGATGCACTTCTGTTGCCTGGACTGCTCAGGGGCGCACTCCAGTACCCCCCAGATCGCGACTCTCTGATAGTGGTAGTCTGCTGCGCTCTGCACAATCTTGCGCTGGAAAGGGGGGATGTGGTTGACGATGAAGACCTTGACGCCCTGCATGAAGCTGCACATGATGAATCCAGCAGTGCCTCAGAGGATGAGGAAGCACAGGGCGATGATGAGGGCCACGACGACCCGCGTTTACACCAAGGAGGCAGGGAAATCCGGGACAATTTAATCCAAAGAACCTTTAGCTAGTTCCACACACATGGATTAGCAGGAACAGCATTGTCTGGAACTTCCACACGTGGCTCTTAGGTGCCACATCTTCCACCTGATCAGCTGCAAATAAAGCCTTAGTACAGAAACATCAATCTCTACTCTAACACTCATAATAATTATGTGAAAATGAAAAAAGCACCACAACGAAAAGACGCTCAGCCATGGTAACAAAGGTGGACTCTATTCTGTCCACAATTAAAGCCCATTTGATTATTCGACAATGTTACAAAAAGGGGTCCCTATTCTCAGGCCAACACAAAATCACCAGTAACATACCTGGGGAGTGCCTAAGGTGCCTTATGCTTACATTTGCAGGTGCTACGTCTAGGTGCCGCCCCATCGCTCGGAGTGGCTTGTGAGACAGCCTGCTGACTCCGCTGTCCTATTGGCGTGGATGACCTTGGCGGGCGTCCTCTGGCCCGTGGAGCCTGTTCCAGCCCCGCCTGGGAGGGAGTGGCCAGCTCCTGAACTGGCATCTCCCCAGTTGTCGCAACCTCAATGGAAGAAACATTGACTGGCAGAGGGGCGGAGGAGCTGCTGCCCTCATCCGGAGCACCATGAGATGCTGCGCCAACATGAGGTCCAAATCTACCTCCCTGCTCACCGCAGATGCGTGGGCACTGAGTGCTGGCGCTTGGTGCCCACAACATCTCCCACAATGGAAAGCACCACCTGTGGCCAGAACCGCTGTGAGGGCTTGCAGGTCAGAGCGTAACCTAATCATATTTTGATCCATTTGGTGGAAGCCCCTCTCTATGAGAGTCGCCAATCTCTCATTGAAGGAATCCTGATGCTCTGCCCTGAGGGTCAAACCTTCACGTGCACTCTGTCTGGACTCCTCTGTCGCAGAGAGCAACTGAACCATTCCCTCATGCAACCCTGCCAGATGCAAACGCACTTCCTGCCACCTGTCCTGCAGCTGCTGCAATGGGGACAACTCCAGAGGCACGTCATCAGTGCCGGACTCAGCATGTGCCTCGTCCCCTGCAGACCTCCGGCTGCTGGAGCCATCGGCACTGTCTGCCCCTACCATCTCCTCCAGTGATCGTGATGTGCCCTCTCCACTGTGACCCGGGACACTAGCCAACGGTAAAGTCCCCACCGAGGTGTATGTGTCTGCGCTGGTGCCTGACTGGCTGAAATGATGTGCCGCAAGTTGCACATGTTGCCCCTCAGGTGTGGAGGGGGGGGCTGCGGTGCGGACGTGCAGGTCGCTCTGGTGGTGATGCTGAAATTAACAACAAGGACAGTGCATCAGTTAGCGTTTATTCAGTTCAAACTTTCATCCCTTTCCCCCCCAGCCTCATAAGTCGCTCACCCTTAAAGACCCTTAAAAGAAGAACATTGGTGAGGTCCAAATGAGTCAAGACGGGCCCCAAGCATTAAACACACAAGCAAACAGGCTGGTTAGATGGCCTCATGAATGGCACATGGCTTGTAAAGAACCATAGGAGTGGGGAGAGTGCAGAGGTACCTGATGTGGATACATTGTTCCCTGGATAGCTGCACGGCTGAGGAAACATTTCAAACAGTTGTCATTTTCCGCCGAACACAGGAGATTGAGAGGTCATATTATTGCCCTTCATTCCGTAAGGAGGGGCATAGACTAGGTGGCCAGAAGGCAACATTTCCCCTTGGCGCAAGGATGAGTAACGTGGTGGCATTCATCTAAGTTGAGTGCCATGAGGTACACAGCTGAGGTGCTGAGGACCTTTTGGACAAAGTAATGTGGGGCGCATTGACTGAAAGGGTGCAGGAGGTCCCAAGCCCCCTAGAATGGATTAAGTCTTTGGGTGTGCAGCAGCGATCCAATGGCATGTGAGACCATGGTGATAGTGGTCAAAAATGGGATAAGGTGACTTTGGAAGGTGGTGGAGACGCTGTTCCTCAAGGAGACGAGGGCCCTTGCTGTATGACCCAAACGTCAGAATGTCTCAGTCTGTGAATGAGCATTGTTGCAGTATTAACGATTGCAGCAACCATTAGTGGATTGGATAGTGGGCACACAGAGTAGATGGAACTGTGGACCTCAAATACCTGCCTGCTGGACCCCAGCCTTGCCGCCCTGGCCTCCTGCCCAGCTCCATGGCCTGCTCCTTGAAGGGTGTGAGGCGCTGGAGGAGAGCGCACCCGCCTCCAGTCCTCAGGCCCTCCCGGGCATTGTGGTTACTTTTTGCCTGCAAAACACATAAGAGGATTTATTGGGGCAGGTCGCTCATGTACTCTGCACGCGCACGCCGCACCCCAACCACAGTGGGCCATCTGAGGCCTCCAGCGGCTCCTGTCCACACTACTAGTGATGAGTCCCCAGAAGATAGTACGGCTGGTCCCAAACCCCTCCCCCAACGGTCCTCTTGGACACATTCGGCGTCCATCACTTTGAATAGCACACGGGTCCTAGTGCCCATGGCAAGGAGGAGCAAATAGGTACGGCGCCGATACCAGCAGATGGGACTTGCCCAAAAGACTTTGAGGCACCCCTTGGACCATGTCATTACCATCAATATGATATGTGTTGGAGTTCTGAGTATGTGTCTACCGGCCTCCCCTGCAGCTTGCCCCCAAACTACTCAAATACCACAGAAACCAACATATGCTGCGCAGAAAGCCCTTCTTCTCCTCAACCACTGACCACTAAGCATTGTCAGTACCCATTTGCCCACCCAGCGTGCGACAGATGCCCTATGCAGTAACGGCAGCCATACATGGTGGGGGGAGTCGGGGAGGGGGGGCAAAGGCTAAGGCTGCCTTCTGCCTCAAATAGCCCAGACAGACATGGTACTCACCTGTCCGGAGTGCAGCAAATCATTGAAGCGTTTTCAGCACTGTCGCACCCACCTCCTCCCATGCCTGGCTGGTAACATGGGGGGCCCTCCTCCTCCCATCCTCAGGATACAGAACATCACGTCGCTGGCCCACCTCTTCCAGGAGGACAGCAAAGCATGCGTCCGAGAATCTGGGTGCATAGTGGCCCCCCCGCTGTCCTCTCCTGCAGCCTACCCTTCTCCTCCTCCACCTCCTCCTCCTCTGCCCTCCTTGGAGCATTTCTATCTCTCTGAGTGGCCATGGTGCACTGCCTCAAGCAGGCTGCCTGGTCACTCTTTAAACAGGCTGCTGGCTCCCTATTAGAACCAGCAGTCTGAGGCCGCCCGCCCCCGTGACTATTTTCCGTTTTCCCCCGCCCGTGGAAAATGGAGGCGTGGCCCGTTTCGGCGGCAGCAATCAGCCACCCACCCACCGCCGAGTCGGTCGGGCCCACCCAACCGACGACCGTAAAATTCTGCCCAAAGGCACACCTTTCCAGATCCCCACGGTGCTGCCTCCAGAATCAGTCTTTTTGGTGTTCATCTCCTGCTGTGCCACAACATCCCACCTTAGCTGCCTTACACTCACAGCATCATAGCCAGTGTCCTATTCTCCTTTAGTTGGAAAACCCACGGTCTCGCTCACAGCTTCATTGTACGTGCCATGAAAACGTAATAATTTTCATAATTTTATTGTGATTTATTGTAAACATAGGTTAATAGTGGAGTTTGGATTAGTTTCTCTGTGTGAGGTTGTGTGTGTTGGGGGTTTTAATTGAATTGCAGACAGCTAGTCTCGAGCTTTTGAGTTATCAAAAGAGAAACATAGAAACAGAAAATAGGAGCAGGAGTAGGCTATTCGGCCCTTCGAGCCTGCTCCGCTATCCATCATGATCATGGCTAATCATCCAACTCAATAGCCTGCTCCCGCTTTCTCCCCATATCCTTTGATCCTTTTGCCCCAAGAGCTATATCTAACTCCTTCTTGAAAACATACAATATTTTGGCTTCAACTACTTTCTGTGGTAGCAAATTCCACAGGCTCACCACTCTCTGGGTGAAGAAATTTTCCCTCATCTCAGTCCTAAATGGTCCACCCTGTATCCTCAGACTGTGACCCCTGGTTCTGGACGCCCCCACCATTGGGAACATCCTTCCTGCATCTACCCTGTCTAGTCCTGTTAGAATTTTATAGGTTTCTATGAGATCCCCTCTCATTCTTCTGAATTCCAGCGAGTATAATCCTAACCAACTTAATCTCTCCTTATATGTCAGTCCCGCCATCCCAGAGAAGCTAGGTTTGAAATGCTAAATACGTAAACATGGCGGAAGTTTTAGAATGTGAGCTGTGAAAAACATTTGCATTTTTAGACAAACCAGAGTCGTGAATTTCAAAGAAGCTAAGCCAAACAGTGTGTTTATTTTTCTCAAAGATTACTGATAATATGAGTATTATGGAAGATTTATATTATGGAAAAAAAGAAAGTTGCAAAGATATATCGGGACAATGGAATTTACATTAAAAAAGGAGAAACCTTATAAAGAAGATGAGGTTATGTGAAAAGGGGAAGGAATTCTAAGACTAACAAGTGTGAAAAGCCTCCAGCCTCTCGGTATCAAGTTGCTGTCCACAGGAATCGAAGCTAAGAAATCTCACTGTGAATATCACTGCTCAGGGTATTGTGCGCTTTGCCTGAGGCTGGTGAAATTTATTTGTTTTTACTGTTGTCTTAACAGGGGTGTGACAGGGTGTTAGATTAATTAGGGGAGCTAGGAGTTATCATTGTAGTAATTTGTATTCCTATGTATGTGCTTAAAATCATTTATTTTATTAATAAATGTTTAATTTAGTTTTGTAAAATATCTCTCCGATTCGGTGGACTTATTACTACTGAATTCAAGGCACACATCTCAAAATAAAAGTACAAATTGCAAGAACGGTTGTGGCAGCTGTTTCAAGTTTCCCTCTGGGATTTGAGCAGATCAGCGTTTACCATCTGCTGCGCCATAGCATACAGCATGTCCGAATTGCTCTCTTTTCTGCTGAGCAGCAATGGAACTTTCTACTCTCCCTGTATCTGTCCATAGGCTGAAATTTAATGTCCCAATTAGTTTCCGTTTCCATATCAACTGAAGGCACAGATACATTTCTCAGAAGCCTGAAGCTGATTTCCCATAAATTATGTTACAGCCAGGGATCCAGAGGAGAATTTTCCCCATCTTGGGCGGGTCATGTGGGAGTAGGCACGGATGGGCGTGGACCCAATCGCCGCCGTGATCAGGTCCGAGCCGCCATTTTACGCGGACGGACCAATTAAGGCCTGCCCAGTATAGTTCACGACTCCCTATCATAGTGGGAGTGGGCAGGAGACTCACACCGCCCGGTCTAATGGTGACTGGCAGCCTGTTTAAATGAAGGCCTGGTAGCCTTGGAAAGGCTGCTCACAATGGCTGGGAGAAGAGCACATCAGGTGGGCAATGTGCCTGACGCAAGTCCTGAGGGTAGGCCATCGGGAGAGGCCAGGCTGGAGGGTAGACCAGCGGGGCAGTGTGCCCCTTGTTTTTCCGATGAGTGCCTAGCTGCCCTCCTGGAGGAGGTGGCAGTGTGGTGGGAGGTCCTGATTCCCAGGGACGGGAGGCAGAGGCCTTCCCACCTGACCAAACGTGCGTGGGAGGAGGTGGCCGAGAGTGTGAGCCCCCATGATGTGGTGTGGCGCACATGGCTCCAGTGCCGCAAAAGATTCAATCAATCTCCTGCACTCGGGAAGGGTGAGTACCATGTTGCCTCAAGGCACTTAATGCAGCCGTCACCCTTTCCCCACAACACCCACCCGTAACTCTGAGTACTGTAATGGCATTGAATCCCTCACTGCATTTATCCCTCACTGGGTGTGACAACAGATATCACCCATGCCCAGTTCACCGTGAGAGGGTCGAGCTAGCATGTGTTCTGCACCTGCAGCATGTGCGACACTGACACCCAGAGTATAGAATGGGGTTGAAAGTCAAGGATCTGCATCTAGGCAGAGTGCTGGAACTGCGAAGCATGTCAAAGTCAGGGTGCTAACATGCTGGGAGGGGAACTTCCAGTTGGCGGGGCACCAATCCATCTTCTGGTGTTTGCGCTCCACATGCTTGTGCCTCCTTGCTTAGCAAATTGACAGCTTGTGGTGCCACATGTGGCGGAAGCAGCATTTGGGCAATGGGGAGGGGCGGGTGGTCAGCACTGGCTTGTTTGGGTGAGTGTGCAGCAGCTGCGGGGTGATGAAGAACTGGATCCCTGCAATTTCCCACTCTGGCTGGGTTGGCAGGGATACGATGGGAATTCAGGTACAGGCTGGACTAATCAATGCTCTTCCCTCCTTTTCAGGAAAAGACAGCGCACAATGCCTCTGAACGAATGGCCCAGTTGGCCATCCTGACAGCTTTCGAGCAGCAGGCCATTGATCTGGAGAGGCGCCATGCCCCCAGATCCACTGGTGCGATGAGGCTGGGGTGCCACGGGGTGGCATGTTTCGCGAGCACGCAGGTTACCATGTGTGTCACAGAAGCCATAGAACTGCTGAATGCTGCAATTGAAGTTAGCAACATGGGTTGACCATTGATTACGGAAGGATGAATGCATAATGATCCGGGGGAGTGGCATGCAAGTTGACATCGTCTGCACTGTAATTAATCAAATGTCCTTTTTCTTCCTTTCAGCATCACCAGACCAGGGCCGGGAGGAAGAGGCAGAGGGCCCACCTCTCATCGTTGAAGCCCTCAAGCAAATGTACTCACCAGCGTCACACCAACTCAGCCAGGCAGGCACCAGCACAGATACTAGCACTTCGGTGATAATTAGATATTCGGCTAGTGTCCTGGGGCACGGCGGTGAGGGCACTTCACACTCATTTGAGGTGCGGGCAGAGACAGAGAGTGCCCAGTGTGCCAGCAGTTGGAGGACTGCTGGGGAACCAGGCACATGCTCGGTCGGTGCGTCTACGTCTTCCTCATCCACTGCGTTTCCCCTTTCCAGTGCCAGATTGTGGAGAGCACAGCAAGCAACCATTATCAGCAGCACATGATCTTGGGGGGATTGGAGTGCACCCCCTAAGCGGTCCAGGCATCGGAAGCGCATCTTGAGAAGACCGATTGTTCTCTCCACCACAGCCCTTCTGGAGGTGTGGCTCCTATTGTACCGCTGCTCAGCTTCTGTTCTTGGATGGTGGAGAGGCGTCATGAGCCACCTTCTGAGGGGATAGCCCTTGTCACCCAACAGCCATCCATCCAGCCGGGCTGGAACACTGAAGAGCCTCGGCAGCTGGGAGTGTCTGAGGATGTAGACGTCATGGGAGCTGCCTGGGTACCTGGCACAGACTTGTAGAATCAGCATCCTGTGATCACACACTATCTGCATGTTCATGGAGTGGAAGCCCTTCCTGTTGACGAAGGCACCGGGCTCACCTGCTGGCACCTTGATGGCCACATGTGTACAGTCTATAGCACCCTGGACGCGGGGTAAGCCAGCAATGGCTGCAAAGCCTCTGGCTCGTTCTGTCTGGCTGGCCTCGTTCCAGTGATAGTGGATGAAGGTCAATGCACGTCTGAACAGAGGGTCTGTAACCTGCTTGACACAAGTGTGGACAGCTGATTGGGAGACTCCGCAGAGATCACCCACCGAGCCCTGTAAAAAGCTGAAGGCATAGAAGTTGAGGGCAGCTGTGGCCTTTAGCACCACTGGCATGGGGTGTCCACCCACACAGTTAGCGGAGATCTCAGGCCCAATCATCTGACAAATGGGGTCACTGTCTCCCTTGAGAGATGGAGCTTCCTTTGGCACTGCACCTCAAACATATTGAGGTAGCTGCTTCGCCGCCTGTATACCCTGGCAACGGGATATTGGCATCTTCTGCTGCCCCTTCCGCCTTGCACTTCCTGTTGGCCCTGCCCCCCTTGTGCCTGTGCCTCTCCTCCCAAAGTGGCTCCCCTGGAGGCTGAATGTGGACTCCCGGCCTCCTCCCCCTTCTGGGCCTCTCTTCCTCCTCAGAGGAGGTGCCTCCAGTGGAGAGCACAACTCCCATTCCCAGGCTAAGGGAAGGCTTCCTGAAAGCTGCAGGCCCCTTAAATGATCTTTACTGTAGAGTCCTGACCTGAAGGCTGTTACTCTTGTCCAACCATCTGGTAAGAGTTTTGAAGTCTTCCCGCTCACACAGGCAAGAATCAGTAACTTTCACACTTAAACACCTGGGGCAGGATATTGAGGTCGGCATGCTGGGGGGCAGGGCCCACTTGCCGAGGCGTAAAATGATGCGGGATGATGTCAGGCAGAACTCGCGACATCTCCCCAGTCATTTAAATTTTCAGGTTGGCAGGGGCGCAGCCGAATCAGCTGTGCGCCCGCCGACCTGTCAACGGCCTATTGAGGCCATTTAAAAACTAATTGAAGCAGTTAAAGGACCTGCCTGTCCACCCTTAAGGTTGGCGGACAGGCCGGGAGCCCTGGCGGACTTCAGAAAAAGCATGAAACCTCATCCACGGGAGGGATGAGGTTTCATGTAGGTTTTTAAATAGTTAATAAAAGTTTAATTAAAAGTGATGGACATGTCCCAACTCATGTGATAGTGTCACATGAGGGGACATGTGGGGGAAATTTTATTTTTCTATATTTCACGGTTTTGGCAGCACTTAGCCTCAGGGAGATGAGTGCTCATGCACGTGAAAGAGCACACTCTCGGCTTAGGGAATCCCCCCACCCCCCGCCCGTACAGGGAGCGTATAGCACTTCCTGGCGGACGTCACGATGGGCGAGCCTTAATTGGCCCGCCCACGTAAAATGGTCTGCACGTGCCTGCTTCTGAACCTCCCCCCCCGATGGGGGGAAAATTTTTCCCCTGACAGATCACGTTCGCAATCCCACTCACCCCTCTTATCCCTCCCGTGGATGAGGTTTATACAAATGTCCCCTACCTGCCTGCCCGTTATGCTCATGTGACATCCTGAAGATCGCACGGGCTGTGAAAAATCAAGATCAATTGCTACCTCAAGGGCCTTGACTGGCCCGTTAATTGATGGCAGGCGCGCATCCGAACTTATAGCGCGCCCGCCTTCCCAAATATCACGATGGCGGGTGGTGACATCAGGACGCTCACCTGACGTCACCGTGCGTCATTTTACACGTGGGCATGGGGGGCCTGCCCCCACACGCCAACAGGAAAATTCTGCCCCCAGGGTTAAACAGGGTCACGTGCTGTGAATTTCATCGCAGTCAAAAGAAATCATGGGATCACCCTGCCCTGGAATCCACCTCCCTTTTCTTAATATGAAACCCCTGGGCTGCAGAGGCAACACCAGAACACAACTTCAAAACGGCTTTGTGTCAATGGAAGGCCTGTAAACCACACAATTATCCATTCATTCCCACTGACTTTCCAGCATTTCCAGACAAGAAGTTGGCCAGCTGGATTTAAATGAGACCAGCGAGTGAATATAGCCTGGAATTGATATCTGTGGCAACAGGTAATAATACATCATGCCATTCACCAGGAATTAAAATTGCAATCAGAAATTGCAGAATTGCTCCTCACTTTGAAAATACTTAGATGGTAATTAGGTAGGGAGACTGAGGGAGACTGATGGGATCAGGTCAGCTGCCCTTTTACCATCCTGACTGATTTTACTTTTTGCTGAAGACATTGAATTCCCACTGTGTAAGTCAGATTAAATTTACCACCTTGTTTTTTCAAGCAAACAAACAATCTGTAGTAGTGCCAGATACCAGAATGTACTCACCTTAATCCTTGTCAAAGTGAAACAACTATTTGCAGGTCGGCAACCTGTTAAACTCTTCAGCAGGCTTTACTGAGGCTCTTTAACTGACCACGGCATTATTTTTCCACTTCTGGGTTCCCTGACCAATCAGTGAAGGCAGGTGGGATGGCACGAAACTGTCAAAAGCTTTCTAATTAAAGGGACCTTAGAATAGGTCAACTGGACCTAGACGTTTGAGGGTGGAGAAACCACAAGAATGAAGAGCAGACCTGGTAAGGTTGTTCCCTGCACCTCTCACACTTACCTGAAGTTCCTGCTGTAGGAGTCTGAGGGGCTGCAGTGACAGAGCTCTCCCATGGAGCAGAGTCAATTTAACTTCAGTGGTAGGCAGGATGCTAGAAACAATTATTTGGGATAGAATTCATAGTCACATGGAAAAATATGTGTTGATAAGGAAGAGCCAGCATGGATTTCTAAAGGGGAAATCGTGTTTAACTAACCTTGCTGGGGTCTTTTGAGGAGGTAACGGAAAAGGTCGATGAGGGTAATGCTATTGATGTGGTGTACATGGACTTTCAAAAGGCATTTGAAACGGTGCCACACAACAGCCTTATGAGAAAAGTTATTGCTCATGGAATAAAAGGGACAGTAGTAACATGGACACAAAATTGGCTGAAAAATAGGAAGCAGAGAGTAATGGTCAATGGATATTTTTCAGGCTGTAAGGTTTGTAGTGGAGTTCCCCAAGGGAAGGTATTGGGACCCTTGCTTTTCCTGGTATATATTAATGATCTAGATCTTAGTGTGCTGGGGACAATTTCAAAGTTTTAGATGATACAAAGCTTGGGAGTGTTGGGAGAAGATACAAAACTGCGAGAAGGACAGTGTACAACTTCAGAAGAACATACACAAGTTGGTGGAGTGGGCAGATAGGTGGCAGGTGAAGTTCAATGTGGAGAAGTGTGAGGTGATGTATTTCGGTAGGAAGAACATGGGCAGGCAATATAAAATAAGCGGTGAGATTTTGTAGGGGGTGGAGGAGCAGAAAGACTGGGTGTATATGTGCATAGGTCATTGAAGGTGGCAGGACAGGTAGAGGGAGCAGTTAATAAAGCATATAGTATCCTGGGCTTTATTAATAAGGGCATATAGTAAAAGAGCAAGGAGGTTATGCTGAATTTATATAAGACCTCAGCTGGAGTATCGTGTACAGTTCTGGTTGCCGCATTATAGGAAGGATGTGAACACATTGGAGAGAGTGCCGAAGAGGTTTACTAGAATGGTTTCAGGGATGAGAAACTTAAGTTACGAAGATAGATTGGAGAGGTTGGGACTGTTCTCCTTGGAGAGAAAAAAGCTAAGAGGAGATTTGATAGAGATGTTCAAAATCATAGAGGGGGCGTGGTTGGACAGAGTAGATAGGGAGAAGCTGTTCCTGCTTGTAAAAGGATCAAGAACGAGAGGGCACAGATTCAAAGTGATTTGCAAGTGGAGCAAATGTAACGTGAGAGAAAACTTTTTCACACAATGAGTGGTTCAGGTCTGGAATGCACTGCCTGGAAGTGTGGTGGAGACAGGTTCAATTGAGGCATTCAAGAGGTCATTAGATGATTATTTGAATAGAAACAATGTGCAGGGTTATGGGGTAAAGGCAGGGAAATGGCACTAGATCATAATGCTGATGTGGAGAGCTGGTGCAGACACGATGGGCCGAAAGGTCTCCTTCTGTGGCATTAAAATTCTGCATTTCTATGATTCTGCGACAACCTCTTCAACCAAGCAGGGGTGGAGAGTACTGTCTGAGAAAGTCAGCAGCAGGAGTATGGTCCCTCCAACCTTGAGACAATGAGCCAAGAGGATCCAAGACTACAGGAGGGTTGGAAATGTGAGTAGCATAGCACTTTCAGATGCCAAGTCCCACACTCTGGTTTTCCCAGCATTCCCCTGCACAGCACTTCTCAGGTCAGCACACCTTGCAGCTCCACTCATTCTTCTCCCTCCAAGCACCTCACATTCCCATCTGAACAGCCAACACCCATACATCTTTAACCTATTTCTCTCCCACACTAATGCCTCACAGCCACCCTCCTGAAATGATGTCCTTTCCTCCTTTCCACACAAGCCATTATGAACACTTACACCTTTCTCTCTTGCTGACAAGGAGTGCAACAACTTGGCGAGAGGCAGAGACCCAGTGGGAGATGCCCTTCAGTGACTGGCACTTTGTCAGCCACTGCCAATGTGTATCCACCCATTCCACTGATACAGAAGTCTTGTTCCAGGAGGCTGCAGATGCCAACAGCGACCTGCCCGAGAGCCTGAGCTTCCTGAGATACTGGTGCTCAGACATATGGAGAGAGCTGATCCTCTGCCCATAGACACTGTGTTGGGGATCGCGCCTCCTTCGAACTGGACCTCTACGTCCATCCCCTCAGCCAGGTGGAGTGGCTGAGGAGAAGGCGGCTCCTGCAGCTGCTGGTGTGGCTCCCGCTGATCCTGGTGCTGGTGCTGTTGGTGTTGATGTTGATGCTCCTCTTGTTTCTCGTCAGAGGTGCAAAAGCTGCTCCGTTGCAGTGGTGAAGGCTGGCAGCAGGAAAGTGCAGATCAAAGCGAGTGAAATGCAAGACAGGTGAAGTGGCTTCCAAGAAGTTGGCAATCACCCGTCAGCAATGAGAAGTGCTGTCAACACCAGCCATGACTGGGGCTCTTCATTTTCACAGATCATAGGATTTCCAGCCTGTCACTTCCACTGAAGCAGCACTTCCTGCTGTGAACTTACCTCAGTGACCCTGGCGAGTCTCATACAGCTCTGGAAATAATCCAGAATCCTTGATTAAAACTATACCTAATTGCTTATTATAATATTTAAATGCCTTTCAATAGCTGCATGAGGACTCCCCACTAGTCTTCAAACAGTGAAAGCTGGAAGAGAATGGGATTATATTGGGAGCCTGTCCCAATGTCACATTCAGGGAATTTATCTCCCCACACGTACCCAAGCCTACTTCTATTTATCTGGCAAACCTCCCCCCAGTAAGATGAACCAGGCCTACTGTTCACCTGAGCTTGGAGCGGTGCCAGGAGAGCAGATGGAAAGCCTTATGTCTCCCAATAAACATGTAAAAGGTTTTCCCTTCTATAATCTGAGGCAGGATCTTGCCCTTGCTGGGTGGGCTTGGCAGGGTGGGAGTGGTGGGGCAGTTGGGAAGCTGACCGCCGCCCGCGATTGAGACCGGAACGCAATTTCACGCTGGTGGGTCAATTAAGGCCTGCCCAGCGTGAAACACGAGCGGCAGCGCTCAACGCTGCCTGTGTGGGCATGGGGAGGAGGGCAAGTGGGGTGAGCACGAACTTGGCGCATGCGCACGATTGCACATTTGCTAATCCCCCTGAGGCACAGAGCTGCCTCAGGAAGATGAAGCGTCTTTAAAAATAATAATGAAGATATGAAATATGTAATAAAACATGCCCCCTCATGTGACTCTGGCACATGAACAGGGACATGGTAGTACTTAAATTTTAAATTTTTTATTTAACTTTTATTTGCTTCAGGAAACCTCATCCCATCCATAGATGAGGTTCCCTAAAAGGTATAAAGGCCGCTTGGCTTTTTCGCCTGCCCGCCAACAGTAAGGTTGGATGAACAAAACTTTTTTGTCCAATTGTCTTATTAATGGCCTTAACAGGCCTTTTAATTGTTGGCGGGCGTACTGCCGATTCCGGAGCGTGCCCGCCGAATGAAATATTGCACAACTGTGCGTTGACGTTGGGACGCTCGCCCGATGCCAAAGCATGTCACTTTATGCTCGAGTGGGTTGGGCACGCACCCGCCAGCCCAGCTAAAAATTTTGCCCCTGATCTCAGCACCAGATAAGCCTTTCAACATCCATATAAACGCAGCTTTGCTCCGAGACCCCTTCAATCGTTTTTAGGGTTCACTCTGGGATGAACATCTGACACATATCAACATCATCTCTAAGACTTCTTCTGTTACATTAGCCAACTCATGTACTGCTGAAATCATTATCCATGTTTTTGCTACATCTAGACTTGACTTTTCCAATGCACTCCTGGGCCCTGGGTGGCCTCCCATATTCTACCCTCTATTAGCTTGAGGTCATCCAAAGCTCTGCCGGCTACATCCTCATTCGCACCAAGTCTTGTCCATCACCCCTGTACCTATTGACCTACTCTAGTGGCCTACTCTGATTAAGCAACACCTCAATTCTGATGTTCTCATCCTGGTTTTCAAATCCCTCCATGGCCTTGTCCCTTTCAGGCAGGATTAATTACGTTCATAAAAAATCTAATTGCATCCCTTGGAGGATTTAACAACTACCTTTGCCTCATGTCCTTCTCTTGCACCATCTGAGGACCTCTATTCTGCCCTTGGAGCAGCAGGGTGCCAGTTCAACATTCCTGGCTGTTGTCAAAGCAGGCACAGGTTCGAGCCATTGCCCGATTAAGTTAATGATTCTACTCTTGAAATGTGGTTCATGATCTGTATCCATCTCCACAGCTAGCAGTTCCACCCTGATGCACTTCCTTTAACTCAGTGAGACAGCCAGAATTTCCACATCTCTTATAGCTAGGAGAGCAGACATTGAACTTGGATTAAAATACAGATAATGGGATTCAGATTGCCCCTTTTAAGCATGTAACATTAAAGTTGTTACCTTAAAGTTGAGGTTCAATTGTTAAAGCACAGTGCTGACATGCTTGTTGGGTTGCCAGGCAGTGTGCACTGCCATATGCTGCTGTTGATCCATTGTACTATACTCCCTTGCTGGGAAGGTAAACAATCACTGTGTTGTAAATATAACCACCTGTATTATTGCTCCTTATAGAAGCATAGAGCAAAGAAAGGGGCTGACTAATTGTGTTTCCCAGGGTTTGGGAAACCTCACGGCTAAATGGAGATGGGGCAGAATTTTCCCTCCGATCGGGGGGGGAAGTCCAGGAGCGGGTGTGTGCGGGCGCGCCTCTGATCGGCACCCCCAATCGGGGGTGTGCTGCCATTTTACGTGGGCGGGCCAGTTAAGGTCCACCCAGCGTGACATCCACCAGGAAGCGCTATGCGTTCCCTGTGCAGGCAGTGGGGGATTCCCTAAGCCAAGAGTGCGCTCTTTTGCACACGCTCGCGAAAGAGCGCACTCATCTCCCTGAGGCTAAGTGTTACCTCAGGGAACTCAGCGCCAAATTCAAAAATGTTAAAAATAGAAAAATAAAACTTCCATGACGTATCCCCTCATGTGACACTGTCACATGAGTTGGGACATGTCCATCATTTTTAATTAAATTTTTATTGAATTTTTAAAAACCTACATGAAACCTCATCCCGTCCGTGGATGAGGTTTCATGCTTTTTCTGAAGCCCACCAGGGCTCCTGGCCTGCCCGCCAACCTTAAGGCTGGACGAGCAGGTCCTTTAACTAGTGCAACTACTTTTTGACTGGCCTCAATTGGCCGCTGACAGGTTGGCAGGCGCACAGTTGATTCAGATGCACCCCCGCCGACCTGAAAATTGAAATGACGCGGGGTGATATCGGGAGTTCCACCCGACGTCATCCCGCGTCATTTTACGCGTCGGCATGTGGGTCCCGCCCCCGCACGCCGACCGGAAAATCCTGCCCATGGAAACAGCTGGATTGAACATACAACTACTTTATATAGCTGTTGGATCTTGTGGATCCTAGTTACATGCTTGTTGAGGGGTGGTCGAATTGCTGCTATAGATAGAGTTGATCAGCAGACACTTCTTAGGCGGAACACATTCTGTTTATTTACAAAGGTACTCAGCAGCTACACTTATGTACTTTCACATCAAACCCTATCCCCATCCACTGACTACTAACTACAGACTACAGAGGTAGCCCACATTATTCCACTATTGGTTAATAAGGATCATGTGATCTTCCTTTATAATATCCTTCTTAAAGGCAAGCTTCACATTACATAAAACCATAATTACCACAATAGCATTGTTTGTGAGCCAGGAGGGACAGAAGTTTTCCCCCAGCCCCTCAAACAAACCTTCTGCTGCGACCAACCACTCTCACCTTCAACCCACAATCCCAAACCTACACATTGCGCTCCTTGCTGACACTGACACCCCTCCCCCCAAAACCCCCATGTATGCCCCTTCAGATAACATTTCTGGTTCAATCCTTCATCAAAGCTACTGGAATTGTTGCTAACAACCAGCCCCATCCCTCCCCCTGGAATACAAAAATGAACCACAGGCTGAAGACATCATGCTGATATTTGCCAGGATTCAAATTAACTCCATTATGTTACGTTGCGACATGGAAATGTGATTGAAATGGTGTGCTTTCATGGTTGACCCATAACACTCAACATCCTGCTTAAAGGTATACTACACAATACATAAACCATAAAACCATAATTACCACAATAGCATTGCTTGTGAGCCAGAAGGAACAGGAGTATTCCCCCAGCCCCTCAAACAAACCTTCAAACACAGGAGAATAACCACAAGTCTCCTGCACTCAGCTATAATGATTATATTTTTCTTTCTCACGACTTTGAAAACAAAACAGTAGGCACACAGTCCACCAGTTTTTCCTGCTCCCTAACTAGTCCACACCCTGAAGGTAAAGGTCACAGGCATAAAACAGAAAAACAAAATGAAAAATGAAAAGGATAATTTAATGACTTGACATACCAGACAGGTTTCAACAAAAAACATATAAACTTTATTATAGAGAGCTTCTCAGATGCTACATGCTTGAACAAGATCCTCAACAGGAGGCCCCACAGAAGAGACAATACCTTCAGTTACTACAATTCCTCCCCCTTTAGTTTTTCATAGTTTCTATTTACAAGAAATATTTGAATATCCAACAACATATACATATATACAACTCAAGTGATTAAAGTCTCTGAAGTGCTTTCCTTAGTCATTTAGAGCGGCATAGCTCTATCACTTGAGGTTCCTTCACAGGATCGACATGGTCAGGAACTGTATCATCAGACACATCATTAGAAAGTGGCAGTTCAGGGTTAGGCAACTGTACAGAGACATCAGGCATGTCTATCCTAGGTCGATCTGTCATTTCAGGGATTGACAGTTTGCCGTTAATCACAGGCAGAATAGTAGGTTGTTGGAATGTCTCTCTACCACCAATGTGGTCCTCGTGTTTTTGAACAATTTTGTCTTCCACTTGGAAGAATAAGGGATCAGTTTCTGAGACAATGGTTCCAGGAACCCAACAAGGTCCACTTCCAAAGTTCCACACAAAAACTGTCTCCTACAGTGAATCTGTGAGCTTTGCTATGAATATCTTGATTCAATTTTTGATTCCTCTGATTCCTCTCTGCCTTCCCCTCTAAGTTTGGAAACACCAGACTTAACTTTGAATGTAGGTGGCGTTAAATCAATAATTCATATGGTGTTAAATCCATAGTCAAATGAGGCGTCGTACAATAACTGAGAAGAAAGCAGGAAAGTCCAGTTTCCAGAATATCTTCTGATAACCTCTTCATTCCAGATTTGAAAGTTTGCACAGTTCTTTCAGCTAAACTTTTTGATGAGGGATGGTATGGGTTGTTTTAATATAGCTGATTCCATTTAGATTCATGAATTTCCAAAACTCTGTACTGGTAAAGACTGTACTGTTATCAAAAATGATGATTTCCGGTAGGCCATGCATGCTAAAACAATGACGTAGCTTTTCGATAGCTGTGCTCAATGTTGGTGAACTGACTTCATATACATCCATCCATTTAGAATGTGCACCTATGATCAATAAAAAGATGGTGCATAAGAACGGTCCTACATTATCAATATGTAGTCTAACCCAGGGTCGATCAGGCCACTCCCACGGATGCAGGGGAGCTAAAACAGACAACCTTTGTTGTTGTTGACACTGGGGACAGTGCTTGACCATGCGTTCAATATCACTGTCAATGCCTGGCCACAACACATAGCCTTGAACAAGCATTTTCGTCTTTGATATGCCTGGATGTACACTGTGAAGCTCTGTCAAGAGTGGTTCTCTTCCTTACGAAGGGATGGTCTCAACAAAATTCCATCTTGACAACTTAACTCAGTTTTTTGGACATGGAATGGTCTCATCTCTTCAGATACAGGTGACTTTGACCACCCTTGCAATACAAGGTCTCTGACTTTCGACAAAATTGGATCTCTGTTCATCCAATTTCTAATATGCTTCACACACAGGCGAAGAGTCCAAGAAATTCAGTACAAGCATAATCCTTGTGGCACTGGAGCACGTAAAATGCAGCCTGGTAACAGGAGATGACTGAATGCATCTGCATTTGCAATATGTAAGTCAGGATGCTGATAAAGGCATACTCATACACAGGTGATATCAAAGCCCAAAATTGTATTCTTGCAGATGCTATTGGCGGAATGGCTTCATCCTCACTGAATAAACCCATTATTGGTTTATAGTCCAACACCATGGTGAAATGTCATCCATGCAAATACTGGTGGTATTTCTTCACTCATGTGGAACGGCATGGAGTCAGGGATGGTCAGCACGGATTTGTTAAAGGAAGGTCTTGCCTCACAAATTTGATTGAATTCTTTGAGGAAGTGACAAGAAGGGTTGATGAAGGTAGCGCAGTGGATGTTGTGTACATGGATTTTAGCAAGGCATTTGACAAGGTCTCACATGGCAGATTGGTCAGGAAAGTAAAAGCCCATGGGATTCAGGGTAATGTGGCAAACTGGATAAAAGGTTGGCTTTGTAACAGGAAACAAAGGGTAACGGTCGATGGATGCCCTTGCAAATGTAAAGTTGTCTCAAGTGGTGTTCCACAGGGCTCGGTGTTGGGACCCTTGCTGTTTGTGTTATATATTAACGATTTGGACGTGAACCTGGGGGGCACAATTGGGAAATTTGCAGATGACACAAAGATTGGCCGAGTAGTGGATAGTGTAGAGGATAGCCATACTCTACAAAACGATATAGATGGGTTGGTGGAGTGGGCGGTAAAGTGGCAGATGGATTTTAACATAGAGAAGTGTGAGGTCATACATTTAGGGAGGTCAAACAGTTACAGGGATTGCACAATAAATGGCAATATACTAAGAGGGGTACATGAAGTGAGATATCTTGGCGTACAAGTACACAGGACCCTGAAGGCAGCAGTTCAAATAGACAAGGTTGTAAAGAAGGCATATGGAATGCTCTCCTTCATTGGCAGAGGTATAGAATATAAAAGTAAGGATATAATCTTGGAATTGTATAAAACACTGGTGAGGCCACAACTGGAGTATTGTGTGCAGTTATGGTCACCACATTACAGGAAGGACGTAATAGCTCTGGAGAGAGTGCAGAGGAGGTTTACAAGAATGTTGCCAGGGTTAGAAAAGTGTAGCTACGAGGAGAGATTGGATGGGTTGGGGTTATTTTCCTTAGAACAAAGAAGGCTGAGAGGCGACTTGATTGAGGTGTACTAAATTATGAGGGGAATAGATAGAGTGGACAGGATAAAATTGTTTCCCTTGGTGGAGAATTCTAGAACCAGGGGACATAGATTCAAGATAAATGGCAGAAGGTGTCGGGGGGACATGAGAAAGAACTTTTTTACCCAGAGGGTAGTGGGTGTCTGGAATTCGCTGCCCAAGTTGGTGGTAGAGGCAGAAACTCTAAACTCTTTTAAAAATACCTGGATCTGCACCTTAAGTGCTGTAAGCTGCAGAGCTATGGGTCGGGTGCAGGGTGGTGGGATTAGAAAGGGCACCTGGGTGTCCTCGGTCTGGCATGGACAAGATGGGCCGAATGGCCTCTTTCTGTGCTGTAGCTTTTCTATGGTTCTATGAATACCACCGATAAACCTTCCTTTTCTAGCTGGGAATAACCCTTCTCGGCTGTGGAGTAGGTTCTCGATATGTAGCCAATTGGCTTTTCTGATCCATCTTCCATTGTATGTGATAACACGGCTCCTACACCATAAGGAGAGGCATCACATGTAAATACTAATTCATTCGATGGGTCGTAGCGTACCAATAAACATGAAGAATGTAATAGTTTCTTTACTTTCACAAGGGCTTCTTCCTGTTGTGAATTCCATGACCAACGTTGATTCTTTTTTAGCAACAAGTGTAATGGTGCTAACACTGTTGACAAGTTTGGCAAGAAGCAGCTTTAATAGTTGATCATACCCAGGAAAGACTTTAGTTCAGTTACACTTGATTTCCCTAACTTTCTCTTCTACTGGATGCAAACCTATGGCATCCGCCTTGTTACACAGATAAGTAACCTCTGGCACTTGGAATGTACATTTCTCTTTCTTTAATCATACACTGGCTTCCAAGAATCTTCTTAGCACCTCTTCCAGGTTGGCCAAGTGTTTGATCTCAGTTGATCCTGTGATCAAAATATCATTTAGGTGTACTACCACTTGGGAAGTCCTTGCAAGAGAAGCTCCATTGTCCTTTGGAAGATTGTACCTGCAGGCGATACTCCAAAGGGTAGGCGAATGTATTGATAAAGACCCTTGTGCATGTTGATAGTCACCTATCATCCAGACATGCTATCCAGCTCTAATTGTTGGTAAGCATGGCTTATATCCAATTTTATATAGGATTTGCCTCCAGCTAGCTTTGCATATAAGTTGTCTACCCTCGGGATAGGATATTTATCAAGTTTGGAGGCCTTGTTCACAGTCAATTTATAGTCCCCACAAATGCATATAGTTTGGTCAGGCTTCACCACTGGAGCTATGGGTGCGGCCCATTCTGAGGATTGGGCAGGTTGGATGATGCCCAGCTTTTCTAACGGGCACAGTTCTACATCCACCTTCTCCTTTAAGGCATAAGACACAGGTCTGGCCTTAGAGAAACAGAGTGTGGCCTGAGAATCCAAATATATTTTTGCTTGCAAGCCTTTTAACTTCCCTAAATTCATTCCGAAATACACTGTGGTATTTCCTTAGCAGTGCAGGAACTCCTCCTGTTCTCAACTGAAATATTTCAGACCAGTCAAGCTTGATTTATTTGTAACCAGTCCCAGTCCAGAAGATTAGGTCCTTTACCTGTCACTATTATCACTGGAAGCTGAGCTTTCTGTTGCCTATAAGAAACTGGTTCTGTCACAGTGCCCTTTACCTATATAGATTTTCCAGTGTATGTCTTTAATTTTTGTCCACTCCAGATTCAATGGCTGGGAACCTTCATTTTAGGTATTTAAATGTGTGCTCTCCAACTACTGTGGTTGATGCTTCCATATCTACCTCCAATATAAGTGGCTTCCCATTAACTTGGATTGTGTCAGTGATAGCTTCGGTTTATACAGTAGTTACGTCATACAGGGAATAGGTGTCGGTATCGGCAGCTTCAGGTTCTGCTGTATTATTTAATTCAGTCATGCCGGTTTGCTGCTTTATGGGCTGTTTTGACATTACACTGCATTGCCTTACTATGTGGCCTTTCTTATGGCAGTAATGGCACTCTGCCTCCTTGAATCTGCAGGTGTCTGGTACGTGGTCACCCCCACATCTATAACAAATTAACCTTGGAGTTGCTGCTGAAGTGTTTCAACTAGGCCCTTTCGTGCTTCTAACAGCAGACATTGCCTCTCGCTCCGCTGTTGTGTCCCTGGTTTTCATGCCATACCCAGCAGTACGTTCCCACCCCACCTGAAGAACAGCGCCATGTTGTAAAATCTGCGGGTCTCTTGCAGCATTTTCGATGGCTAGTGCTATTTACAGCATGCGCTTCAAATCGATGTTGACCTCTGCGAGTAAATGGCGCTGAGCGACGTCACCATGACCTCCACAAACTAATCAGTCCAACAGCATCTCATTGAGTGTGTCCCTAAAGTTGCAGTGTTCTGTCAACTGCTTCAATTTCTATATATAGGTTGTGATGGACTCTCCCGGGGCCCTAACTCTGGAATTCAACTTGAACTTCTGCATTATTAATCTTGGCTTCAGCTGGAAATGTGTTTTCACAAGGTCCACTAATTCATTATAGGACTTAGAATTGGGCATGTTCGGGGCCGTCAGGGCTGCAGATGAGATTGTATGTCTTGCTACCACATACACAAAAGGATTGCTTTCTGCTTTTCCTCCATGGTAATTTCATTCGCTACGAAATAAAAACCAAGGCGCTCTACATACTGGCTGCAGTCTTCCATAGTCGCATCCTAAGGATCGATTCTGCTGAAGAGTAGCATGACTGGCGAGTAGTCTTTTCTTTTTTCTTAAGATTCAATGTATTCACATTAACAAGGCAAAGTGCAGCATTGAAGCTTTCAGGGTCCTGCTGCGTGGCAGAGGGACCCCATTCGACTTGTGGAGCTGGAGCTGATGGGGTCACAGGAAGAGGTGATTCGGATGGGCCAAATACTCACGGAGTCACCTGGATAGCCCCAGGGTGTGCACCTGCTGATCCTCCTCCCTGTGGGTGCCCCAGGGTCCCAGGCTAACTTCTTGAGGAGAAAGGGAAGTTGGAGTGAGATCGAGCTGCCCCTCACCCCTCTCACATTGACACTGTTGGAGGCCAACTATGGCATCAGTGATGGAATTCAGCCAGCGCAACAGTGCAAGACCAGTATCCTGGACCAAGGTCCCCATGGAGGCTGCCATCCTACCAGTGTTGACCTCGGTGCTTTGGCATGCTGGCGCTATCATCCCAGACTGAAGCCTGATGGACTCCTCCATCATGCCTTGCAATCTGAGGAGTGCAGCAGACATCCCTTCCTGATGTTCCCGAGCTCTCCTCTGCAGCTTCAGCAACTGAGGTGTGACCGAGTCCAGAGGCTCGTCATTTGACTTGGACTCAGCAGATTTCTGGCCTCCAGCAGTCTGCCAAGTGCCATAAACCTGGGAAGTCCCTGCCACCACCTGCTGTGGATCAGACAGTGCGATGTTCTCACCAGATTGTGACCCCAAGGTTACTCGAGAACTATGTCCCACCGAGGCATGTGTCTGTGCACTGGTGCAGGGTGTGGGTGGGCACTGTGATCAGGTCTTCAATTAGGGTGTTGTCGAATTCTTCTTCTGAGGTGTCTTCGAGGCTTGAGCTGAGGATCTGGGTCATGGGCCCCCTCAACTGCCTCCCAGATGTGACTGCAAAAGCAAGGAGAGGTAATTAGTGCATGGCAGGGGACTGTGGAACAGGGGAACTGACTCACAGCATGATTGTCTGATGGATGTTGCACTGCTGGATCCTCATTTGGTTGAGCACCTCCAACCTCACTGTCAGCACAGGACCAGTCTAGCTCGTCACCGGCCAGCTGGATGACTCTATTTCCAAGGTCTGCGAGGACCTGTTGTGACACAGCAGCTTTTAAAGGTCGAGCTATTTAAAACCCCAGAGGGAAACTTTAAACAACTATCGTAACCTATTTTCAATTGCTATGTTTTGAGTTGCAGCTCTAAATTCAGGAATAAGACCATCAGTTCTCGAGAGGATTTTATATCAATCTAAATGACATTTATTATTTACAACAAGGTATTAAACACATGCACATGTCTACAAATTACTACTATCATAACTGTTTAACAAATTCACAAATTAATCTCCACTAAGGCAACAACAACCCATAGATTTTAAACAGACACCAGGCAAAGCATTTTCACTGTACAAATTCAAAATGAGCTTTCTTTCAATTTGGTTCCCTCGCAGATAGTTAGAGACTTACAGATTTTGATCTTACATGCCTCTGCTTTCACACACAAACTCCTCTCAGGTTATACCCAGCCTGCCCTTTGAATGTAAATTCCCATTGTATCACCAGGCTCTTTGAACTCCACCCCTTCTAACAACAAAACCCCTTTCATTGTACCAATTTTATTAGTAATATAAACATTGCTTGGAGTCTCCTAGCTAGGTGCAAGATTTCACTCCCCTTCTTGAATGCTCTGTCCAACAAAATGCAAAAGTACTCTTTATCTCTCCATTTACATCTCAAAACTACTATACATCAAAACACCCAGGCTAACTGGTTTTAATCCTATTAACACACACAGACTAAACTTCTCTTTAAAAAAAATAATTTCCAATAACATTATATACATTAATAGCTTCATGACAGGACCGTAATGTTGGGCATTCCTCCACCAGTCTGCGACTTTTCCCTTTTGTTGTGTGCCAGCTTGCCTGGCATGAAGACAGATGGAGAGAGTGTAAGCAGGATGCTTGCCAGGCCAGATGATAAGGATGCCTGGCATGTGTGGGTGGTGAGTGGTGCCATGGACAAGATGAGGACAAGATCCACAGGGAAGATGAAGGTGTGTGTGAGAGAGTGAATGGTGATGCCCCTGAATTGGCAGTGAATGAGATCCCTGTGGATGTGTGATGGGTTTGAAAGTGTGAGTTGAGTGATGAGTAGAATGACTTACTCTGGCAGAACAAAGAATTCATCCTCTTTTGGCATTGGGTGGCTGTTCTCTTTTGCAGGGCCTTGGTGCTGACCACTGCTGCCACTACCTATCATGCTGGATTGATGACATTGGTTGCTGGTCTTCACACAGAGCGGGGATAGAAGACTTCACGGTGGGCCTCCACTGCATCCAGTAGGCGCCGCAGGGAGGTGTCACTAAATTTGGGGGCAGCATGTTTCTTCACTTTGGCAACATCGACTTTGCAGCATCTTCCGATCCCTTAAAGAGAGAGCTAGCTCTGTGCAGGGGTGCCCTTTAAATATGGTGCCTGGATTACTGAAGGCCTTAGGTGACCACGGGGCGGGTGAATCGGAGGCCGCCCTGCCAGCAATCTGATGTGTTTCCTGGGATTGCATTATTAATGGGTGGGATGCACTGGGAATGGGATGATATGGTGCCAAAACCTGCCATTGTGGCCAGCCGGTAAAACATTCACTTTCCCATCTGCAAACTTGGGACTATTCCACTCATCCTCTTCAGTTCTCTGTCTAAAGGCAGGTCTGATCCACAGCACCATGACCATCACAGGTAGGGCACCCTAGCCAGAACAGGGATTGAACCCCATGCTTTTGGCACCAATCTGGTCCGCACCAGCCATCCACTTGAGCCAACCGGTCCCCAAGGAGTTTGAGTTGCTATGGCAACATGCACTTTCACATATGTGTTGCAGCCCCAAGCTATAGATAGTGATGATAGAGGCTCCAATTTTCTTTCCATCAGAAATCTCCCTCACTCTTGCCACCTGCCATTGGCATATGTTGGAAGGATTTGCAAGTTAATGCTCAACCTGTTTGGCTGCATTATGAATATGCTTCCTTGGTCATCAAGTCCTGGAGTGGGACATGAGCCTGGAGCTTCTGTTAGAAGCAGAGACGCTACGCATTTTGCCACAAGACATCCAATTCTGTTCACGATATTGGACTAGTAATCCAGAGACACAGATGAATGATTGGGTGACGAGTTTAAATTCCACCACAGCAGCTCCAGAATTTAAATTGGGATAATTAAATAATTCTGGAATAAAGCAGGTATTCTCAGTAATGGTGACCAGGAAATTATGGTCGTTAGAAACACATCTGGTTCATTAGTGTCCTACTGGGAAGGAAATCTGTCATCCTTACCTTACCTGGCCTACATGTGACTCCAGACCCACAATAATATGGTTATACTTACTATCCTCTGAAATGGTACTCAGCTGTATTAAACCACTACAGTAAAGTTAAATAAGAACAAAACTGCACAGACCCCTGACATTGACCTAGGCACTTATCAAGACAAAAGCATACCCAGCCCAGTCAACCTTACAAAGTCCTTCTCACTGATATCTGGGGATTTTTGGCAAAATTGAGACACCTGTCCCACAAACTAGTCAAGCAGCAACTTGCCAGTTAAAACCAACAAGAGAGAAAAAACAACTTGAACTCATCCTCACCAATCTGCCTATTGCCTTTTGTGACCACCACACAGTTCTTGAGGAGATGAAGCCATCTCTTCATACTGAGGACACCCTTCATCTTCTTCTGTGGCACTACCAATGTGCTACATAGGATAGATTTAGAATAGATCTAGCAGCTTAAACGTTCATGAGGTGCTGTGGGCTATGAGCAGATGGAGAAATACGGTCCAGCATAATCTGTAGCCTCATGGCTTGCATATCCCTAATTCTACCATTATCACTGCTTAGGGGATCAACCCTGATTCAATAAGGAGCTTGAGAGAACATGCCAGGAACAGCAACTGGCATATTTAAAAATTAGGTGCTCAACTAATGAAGCTGCAACACAGGACTACATACATGGCAAACAGTGGAACAGCATACGATGGGCAGAGCTAAGAAATCCCACAACCAACTGACAAGATCAAGGTTCTGCTGCCCTGCCACATCTAGTTGTGAATGTTGGTGGAAATTTAAACAACTAATAGGAGGAGAGATTTCCACAAACCTGCCCATCCCCAATGATGGCAGAACCCATGTGAGTGAAAAAGTCAAGGTTGAAGCATTTGCAACCATCTTCAGCCAGAAATGCCAGGAGGATGGTCTATATTAACCTCTTCCTGAAGTTCAAACCATCACAGAAACCAGTGTTTAGCCAATTTGATTTACTCCATGTGATATTAGGAAATGGTCAAAAGCATTGAACACAGCAAAGTTTATTAGCTCAATAACATCCCTATTGTAATGATTACAAGCTACACTCCAGAACCATCTGCCCCTCTAACCAAACTGTTCTAGTGTAATACAGGCATCTGCCCAAAAATGCGAAAAATGGCTCAGGTATGCCCTGTCCACAAAAAGCAAGACTAATCCCATTTGACCAATCACCACTCCATCAACGTAGTCTCAATCATCAGCCAGATGATAGAAGGTGTTGTTGACAATACTATCAAGCCACACTTATTCAGCATAACCTGATCACTGATGCTCAGTTTGGATTCCACCAGGTAACCTGGCTCCAGACCTCATTACAGCCTTGGTCCAAACATGGACAAAAGAGGAATTACAGAGATGAGGTGGAGATTCATAGTCCTTGATATCAGGGCAACATTTGACTGAGTGTGGCATCAAGAAGCCCTAGCAAAATTCAAGTTAATGGGAATTAGTGAAAAGCTTTCCACTGGTTGGAGTAAACCCAGCACAAAGGAAGATGGGTGTGGTTGTTGGAGGCCAGTCATCTCAACCCCACAAGATTGCTGCATCAGTTCCTCAGGGTGGTGTCCTAGGTCCAACTATCTTCAGTTGCTTCATCAATGACATTCCCTCCATCGTAAGGTCAGATATGGAGATGTTTGCTGACGATTGTATAATGTTCAGTATCATACACAACTCAGTCTGTGCCCACATCAGCCCAACCTGAACATTCAAGTTTGAGCTAATAAATGTCAAGTAATATTTGTGCCATCCATGAGCAGATTGGCATAGGGTAAAAAAGATTAGGGAAACAAACGTGTGGCTCAAAGGCTGATAGGGGGAAATTGGGTTTCGATTTATGGGGCAGTGGCACTACTGCTAGGGAAAGTGGGGGCTGTACCATTGGAATGGTCTTTACTTGAACTGTGCTGGGACCAGTGTCCTGGTGAGTTATATAACTAGGGTGGTAGAGAGGCTTTAAACTAAATAGTGGGGCTCAGGGGAGGTATCATGCGAGATGAGATGTGGTAAACCAAAGGGCAACAATGAGGTAATAGGGCAGGGTGATGATTTTGGGTAATGATAACCAGAGTTTTACAAGAAGGGACTTAAGAGTGCACCAGCAGATAAGGCCAGTGATTGCAAAAATGGTAAAAACAGAATCTTAAAGGCTCTGTATCTGAATGCATGCAGCATTCATTACATAATGGATGAGTGTTAGCGCAGATAGAAATAAATATGTATGACATGATAGCCATTAAAGAGACATGGTTAAAGGTGACGAAGGCGGGGACCTGAATATTGAAGGGTATTTGACATTCTAAAACGACAGGAAGCTACGAAGAGGTGGTGGGATAGCTCTTATTAATTAAGGATCTCATTGGTATAGTAATGAGAGATAACCATACCTGAAAAGAGCAAAATATAGAATCAGTTTGGGTAGAGATTGGAAAAAGGTAAGGTAAGAAGTCATTTGTGGAAGCAGTTTATAGGCCCCCTAGCAGTAGTTGCACTGTAGGACAGAATATATAAGAGGCAGTACATGTAAGAAAGGTACCACTATAATCATGGGTGACTTTAACCTACATGTAGATTGGGCGAATTGTGAGTGGTTCAGTTTAAAAATGACCTAGCAGCAACATTTTAGTCTTAAACCAGAAAAGGTTAGTTTATTACAAAACACTGCTGCAAGTAACTTCAGTAAAAGTAATAAAGTTACTAAGATACATACATACAATGAGTAAATGTAGATAAGGATACAAGATACTTGCAAAGATGAAATTCAGTTCAGTTCTTTAAGATATCGTTGTAGGCCCATAGCTTGCAGTAGAAGTTTTGGCTGTTTGGAGTGAAAGGTTGAAATTGAAGACCTGCAATAGCTTCTGTAGTTGAATAGTCAGAGTTTGCCTTTGTAGGTGGACTCAATAGGTAGAGTAGCTTTGGGGAGCAAGTATTCTGTGATGAATACCATCCCCTGGCAATTGTAAAGTGTTAAGTGATGCAGTCCTATTTTTTTGCCCTTTTGAAGGTAACTTTGCAACATTTAACCCAAGTTTGTAACCATCAGGTGCTGAGGCCACCTTCCTTGAGCCAATCAGCTTAGTGCCCCTTCCAGCTGCTAACTACAACTTGTATATATACAGGGTGCCCTGGAACACCTGGTGCTGTGACCCCTTCCTGACCATGACTTCAATTTTTTCTTAAAGCTACATTACTGTATCTGGCACTTCAAGAGACACACAATTTAAGACTTTTCATCACTAAGATTATGTAAAGTACAATTTGATAAGTTAAGCCTTTTTACTAATATGAATATGTTAACGAGGGAAGTCTAACAGAGGGCTGGGTCATTGAATTTATTCAAGGCTGAGTTAGATAGGTTTTTGATAGACAAGAGAGTCAAATGTTATGGGGGGAAGACAGGAAAGTGGATTTGAGACCACAATCAGATCAGCCATGATCTTATCAAATGATGGAGCAGGCACACGTGCTGAATGGCCTAATCCTGCTCCTAGTCCTAGGTCCAATGGTCCAATGTGTCAGGCATCAGGCAATAACCATCTCCAATAAGACAGAGTCTAACCACCTCCCACCATTGCTGAATCTCCACCATCAACATTCTGGGGGTCATCATCGACCATAAACTTAACTGGGTCAGCCATATTAACACTGAGTACATGAGCAAGTCAGATGTTGGGTATTCTTCAGAGAGTAACTTAACTCCTGGTTCCCCAAATGTATGCCAGCATATAAAAGGCACAAGTCAGGCATGTGATGGAATACACCCCATTTGCCTGGATGAATACAGCTCCAACAACACTCAAGAAGTTCAGCACTATCCAGGATAAAGTAGCCCATTTGATTGGCATCCTATTCACCACCTTAAACATTCACTCTTTCCACCACTGTAGCACAGTGGCAGCAATATGTACTGTCTGTGGGATGTATTGCAGCAATTTGTCAAAGCTTCTTCAACAGTACATTCCAAGCCATGACCTCTACAGTTTAGAAGGACAAGGCAGCAGGTACTTGGATACAACATTACCTGCAAGTTCCCATTCAAGCTATAAACCATCATGACTTGGAACTATTATTGCTGTTCCCTCACCCTAACTAGGTCAAAAGCCTGCAACCCCTCATCTAACAGCATCGTGGGTATATCTACACCGCACAGACTGCAACAGTTCAAGAATATGGCTCACAGAATCAAAGAATCACAGAATGGTTACAGCATAGAAGAAGGCCATTTGGCCTATTGTGTCCATGCTTGCTCTCTGCAAGAGCAACTCACCAAGTCCTATTCCACTTTCACCACAACTTACTCAAGGCCAATTAGAGATAGGCAATAAATTCTGGCATGCCAGTGACACCCACATCCTATGAATGAATAAACAAAAAGGGGAAACCTGGGAGAGTCTTCACTGAGATTAAGAAATAAGAAATAATCAAGTATAGTTAAAATCCATCAGAGTATAAATTGGTATGCATCGCACCTGATTAACAGGCTTAAATTGATGCAAAACACAGCAATCTATGATGGAGCCTGTGTCCAGTCAGCATTGATGTGGTCCCATTATGAAATTCAATGGTTTGTTTTCTGGTGTCTTGGGCGTGTCTTTATTTTGTAGTATAAGGCAAAGATAAATTGTACCTGATTTAGTTCGGTAAATCTCATCATACGACTGTTAGCATATTCATTTTCTGTAAAATATAACAGCTTCAAATTTGTATCATCTTTCTGAGTTTTCTCAATCTACCTCTGGAAAGATTGGAAAGTGGTGTGAGGGTGTATGCCAATAACATGAATATTTAGCTTAAACAACGAGGGGGCATTTGTTACATCCACCAGTTACACTATTGTACAAGTCGTTATAGGATAGTGTGAGTCAATTCTCATGAAGGCACTTATCACACCCACTTTGGATTGCTAGATATTGTGTAGAGATAAGAGCTTTCACAAACTATAGCAACTGATGCATTTATTTACAATTAGCATAAAACACTGAGAAAAATATCCAACATAAACCCAACGAATAAAGTGTGGAATGGATTAATGCTCCTAAATAAAAACTACTTCTAAATTACAAATATAGCTTTTAGGCTTCTAACCAATATTCTGGTTACTTGCAAAAATAAAATCATGACCCTCAGCTTTTTGCATCATGTTTGGCACTGGTCAAACATAAATTGAAACATCCACCTCAAGTAGGCAGTTAAATGGGAGGCTTTTAGTTTATTCAGACAACAGAACCTATCAAAACTGTGCTGCTTTTCAATGTTCTGTTTTCAAGCACTCAGTTCTTTAAAAGTTAGGTTTCCAGGCAACCTAACCATAATTAACAAAGCAAATGTACATAAATGAAATTGGAATACTGGATGTAATTCAGTTTAGCTGATATTGTTAATGGTTTTGTCTCTTCAGGTACTGTCCCAATCCCCTTTCTATCTGCCTTCATCACCCAATCTTGAGAAAAAGTTGGCTTTGAGACTTGCAAGTTACTGTCCCATTTCTAGTCTCCCTTTCTTCTCCAAAGTTCTTGAGCATGTTGTCTCATCCAAATTAGTGGGGATGGTTGGCGGGGCAGAGGGGCGGTGGCAGTGATGGCAGTGGCGTAGTGGTAATGTCACTGGATTGGTAATCCAGAGGCCCAGGCTAATGCCATGGGAACACAGGTTCAAATCCCACAATAGCAGCTGGTGGATTTTAAATTCAGTTAATAAGCCTGGAATTAAAAGCTTGTCTTAGTAATAGTGACCATTGTTGAATGTTGCAAAAACTCATCTGGTTCACTAACGCCCTTTAGGGAGGGAAATCTATTGTCCTTACCTGGTCTGGCCAAATGTGATCCCAGACCCACAGCAATGTGATTGACTCTTGCAATGCCAATCAGTTGTATCAAAGCCTACAAAAAGGACTGAAATGGGATGGATCACCTGGCATCGACCTAGGCACTGGAAACTACAAGGGCAATGGTTAGGTTGGAGGTTGATCATCTCAGTTCCAGGACATCACTGCAGGGGTTCCTCAGCTTAACTATCTTCAGCTGCTTCACCAATGACCTCCCCTCCATCATAAGGTTAGAAGTGAGAATGTTAACTGATCATTACAATGTCTAGCACCATTCGCAACTCCTCAGATACTGATGCAGCCCTTTCCCATATGCAGCAAGACCTTCAGACTTGGGATGATAAGTGGTAAGTAACATTTGCGCCACAGAAGTGCCAGACAATATATTATTTGCATTTCTCATTTAATAGATATATATATTTTTTGTTAAACATTTATCAGCAGACTCCTGTGAATTTGTTCAATAATTTTCCTCCACAGTTTATAAAAAAATATTAGGCTCTATGAAGCCCGGCTTCACTCTGGGGTCTGACTTGTCCAGTATTAACATCAGCTGCGATTGTAATAACTGTCTCTACTCTGCTTGTGCAGAAATGACTAATGCTGGCAGCACTCATACAAGCAGGCCTGGTGAGGTTGGAGAAACAATTTCCATCATTTCTCAGGTCTTTTGGATCACAGTCATGTTGGTCATGCAAGATTGATGCTGGGCCTGAACACTAGCCTGCAAATTCTTGGGATTCTTTATTTTTTATTCCTTCACCGGTGATTAGGCCAGCATTTATTGCCCATCCCTAATTGCCCTTAAGGATGTGGTGGTGCTCTGCCTTCTTGAACCGCTGCAATCCATGTGGTGTAGGTACACCCACAGTGCTGTTAGGAAGAGAGTTCCAGGATTTTGACCCAGTGGCAGTGAAGGAATGGTAATATATTTCCAAGGGCAGAATTTTTAGCTTGGCGGGCAGGTGTGTGTCTGACTCGATCGGGTGCAAAAACACGCGAGATGTCGTTGGCCAAGCATCTTGACGTCATCCCACGCTCATGTGATATTTCGGTTGGCGGGTGTGCACAAAAGTTGGAAGCGTGCCCGCCGACAATTAAGAGGCCAATTAAGGTAATTAAAGGTGTAATTGCCTCTGATCGTGGTCCATCCAACCTTACAGTTGGCGGATGGGCAAATCGGCCAGGCGGACTTTGCATTTTTCATGAAACCTCATCCAAGGGTGGGATGAGGTTTCTGTTATTAAATGAAAAGAAAAATCTATGGACAACATTTTTATCATGTATGTGTTCAGGTGACTGATTGTGATGCTTGCACATTTTTTTCCTGATTTTAAAAACTTTATTTAATGCTTTTCAGGTCTTCAGCCCCCCTGAGCTCCTCAGCATGCATTTCATACTAACTGGCCGTTAATTGGCCAGCCAGCATGAAATCACGGTTGGGGGCCAATCGTGGTCGGTGACCCGTTCTCCGGCCAATCCGGAAACCGCCGATCGCTCCCGCCTGCTGACCTAAAACTTCTGCCCCAAGTTAGGATATTGTGCAGCTTAGAATGGAACTTGCAAGTGGTGGTGTTCACATGTATCTGCTGCCCTTGTCCATCTGGATGGTAGAGGTCACGGGTTTGGAAGGTGCATCAAAGGAACCATAGTGAGTTTCAAGGACTGTTATAAATATATAAATATATATTTATTACCATCACTTGGGAAAACAATCATAAGATTAAAAATTGAAATTATGTTTCGAACAAACCATATATTCTAAATGTTCTCAATGAGTGCAGTGACAGAAAATGACACCGTTCACCAGCAGGGGTAGTCATTGAACATCAGCTTCTTCCTTTCCTTATGAAGCAGTGTAAAATGATGCATAAGTGTATAAATGCATTCTGAAAGCACAATGAGCAGTTTTGACCTGAGAAATGCAGGAAACCCTTGGCCATAATGCCAAGTGGTGTAAATGAAGTAGGAGGAAACATTATTATTATTTATATAGTGTTAAAATATTCCTGCTTATTTCAGGCAGGAGTTTCTCACTTGCCACCTGTTTCTACAAAATGTGTGCCTGGTACAAATGTGGCAAAAGGCTGATGATGTGGGTCTCTGCTGCAATTTCCTGTCTCTAATGCCCTAGTGGGTGAGTAGGTGATGTAGGTCAGTGGATGAGGTGGGTGAGAGGTGAGTGGACAGTCTGTAGGGGGGCGGGGTAGTCAGGTGGGAGGTAGTCAGGTTGGGCTGGGGGGTTGTCAGTTCAGGTCAGGTGGGCAGTCAGGCAGTGAGGAAGATGTACATGGCACAAGTGGAAAAGAAAATTGCGGCAAGTGCACTCACACAGCAGTGACCCCATAAATATATGTATATAATAACTTTCATTTTCAAATGATAACCTATTTTTCAACATTGAGGTAAGATAGCTATGAAAATTAACTATTTAAAATGAATCACAATTTTCTTTTAACTAATCCTTTAATTAAAGCATGATATTCATGCTCTCTGAAATGTGATTTATCCCTGAGCTGATTTTTGAAAGCCAAATTATTTCTGTTACCACAAGTACCAAATTGGTTAGTTATTCACTGAGGTCAAATAGAACATTTCTAGTTTCAAAGCTATTTAGTTTTAACTATTAGATCTCATATTCCATTTGATACATTAACTTAGCGTCAGCAGTAAATTTGCAGTGGATAAATTGTGCACTATCAGTTAGATCGTTAATGTATGTGATTACCTTGTTTCCACTGTGCAAGCAGCCATGTCATCTGCAGAAAGTGTAATATTCTCATGAATTTTTAATATGGCTGCAAGAATATACCTTCAATATGAAAGATAATTTAAAATGCATCATTATAAAAATGGCAAAATAAATCACAGTATCTTTGACATACGAGGCTGGATTTTCTTCTGCCAGTTGGGTGCGCAGAGTGGAGGGAATTCCAGCCTCTGTGAACTCGACTTCTAAAGATGGTTGCTCGAACTTCCGATTTTCAGTCCATGGGGTGGGATAGATTAGGATTCGGGGTGGGCAGCCTCAGAGTTTGTGAGTGGTGGGAGACTGGGCAACTCATGCGCCGACAAAAGTGGGTCCTCAGGCCCATCTGAGAGGTTGGTCATCTGTGGTGAAGTCCCTGTGCCTCGGAGGAGGCATCATTGACTTTTCAGGTGAGTGGGGACTCTGTAAATATTGTCCAACTATTAGCTGACGCTGAAATGGATGGCCCATCATGGGCTTTCCAAAAGGCAGAATTGTCTTTGTTGCCTATTCATAGTATACTATACTGAAACACTGAAAGCATGGAGTGGATTCACAAGACACAGCCATGGAGATGGCATCACCTTGCTACCACTACCTGGTACTGATATTCTGCAGTCACGTAGTTAGACTCAGGATGGAAGCATGATGAACAGTGCCATGCTCATTAACCCATCCACTTGCCCTCTTGCCCATCTATCACACCCACACTGTTGAGCCTTGACCAGGTCCCACACAGCTTCACACTGTCACAGTATAACAGTAGTTGCAGAGCACAGCATGTGACCTTGGAATCACAGCTGCAACCCAGATGACACTAAGCATTTGTGCAGCGCCATTTTATCCACCAAAGCTTACCAGTAATCATTAATGATATGGTGAAAATGGTTAGTGCATGTAAACACACAAAAGTGAATGAGAGCATTGTAATCTGAATGGTTTACAGCACTTTTTGCCTCACATTTTTATTGATAGAATATCACACAGAGGAGATATGGGGGAAGGGATAGGCCCAGTGGCCCCATGCTTTTCTGATCAGGACCTTCACATCTTGGTGGCAGAGGTCCAGAAGAGAAGAGCAGTCCTATACCCTGTGGGCCGGAGTAATCCACCAGCATCAACCAAGAAGGTGTCGATTCAAAAAGCGGCTGCGGTGAGCACGGCAGGAGACCATCAGCACTCATGGTTTCAGTGCTGGAAAAGGTTCAACGACCTGCTGCGTTCCAGCAAGGCGAGTAGCTTGGCTCATCCACACAGAACTCCAAGGGAAGGGACCAAAGGAAGTCATCTTGGCACATGGTGGTAATGATGAAGGTCATGCTGTCACTTCGCCGAGCACAAGTGGACATTAACATGAGAGGGAGTGAAATGATGGAGCTGCATCATATGGGCAGTGCGAGCATGGTTAAACTCAATAAGGTGCATCAGAGTGTGCCTTCACTATGAGAAGGGCTACACCCAAATCTCACACTGGTCCCGGCTCTGCTTCCTCACCACCCTGGGCCAGATCATCCCTCATGCATCAAAAGGAGGAAGAGATGTCTGAGGAGGCAGCGTCATATCTGCCTAGCCCAAACTCCGCCAAATCAGAGGGATGTAGCGCACATGTAGAGTCAGTAGCACAGGGTGAAAGTCACCACACCAGAGTGCAGGAGGAGGTGTTAGAGATATCTGCACAGCCCCCCTAGGGGGAGGGAGTGAGGAATGATGCTCCAGTGCACAGGATCGTGGGGCTTCAGAAGTCACCTTCTGGGGCACAGCATTTGGAAAATCAGCAGATGTGTGGACATCTGGCAGAGTTCCCTGAGGCAGTGGGAGCTCTTCGACTGTGAATGGAGGAGTCAAGAGCGCACGTTGTCTTGGGGGCTCGTACCATGCGAGATTGGCCAATCTCACTGAGAGACACATGTAACAGCAATCGGAGTGGATACAAGAGCAGCATCTCAGCCAGGAAAGGGTGCAAGGCTCCCTCAGTAGCCTAAAACAGTCTGCTATGAGCTCTGACATCCACGGAATACATGAGGAGCGGCGTAGCCTTAGCAGATAGCACAGCAGCTGCTGGAATGGACAATTTCTGAGCTCCATCAGCCTGTCCCATCAACCCACCTGAAGGCCAACCCAGGGATGTGGAGGTATCCGAGGAGGGTGAAGATTGTCGTAATATGCCTTTAAGGGATTTCATCATGACAGCACTAGAAGGGAAATATGTCAGGTGATCCAGTCTTAGTTTCATTTTTGCTTTGAGCAGAGCATGCACACAGCTCTGATGTTTTTAAGCTTTATACCTGTGTATAACTGTTCTCATGTGCCTAGCCTTAATAAATGAACCACAACGTGTTTACCCAATCCCTTATGAAAAGTTGGTGCCTTGTGTCTTGTACAGTAAATAAACCCAAGGTATTATATCATAATAATAACACAACATAGGTAAAGGGAGGCTCTCAGCCCCCTCATCTTCCTCCACCTCCCCAGCTTCCCATCCAGGGCCTTTGTCTGCTCCACATGTGCCACTGACCACGGCTGCCAGCAGAGATGCAGAGGCCGCAGTCTGAAGGAGGTCCCCAGTGGGTCCCTGCACGACGAGGCAGGCTACCACGCTCCTCATTGCTGTATAGACCGAGAAGTGTGCACCCTTCACCCTTCACCCCCTCCAAGGCAACATGGGGGCACTCCGTAGGAGTATGCAAGAGTGAAGGGCCCCGTCTCACCTACGGCTGTAATGGGTTCACCGTGGTTTCACTTTTCACATTGTATATATCACCTTTAAGCACTTATTGAACATATTTACTTACACTCGTACATAACTCGGTGTGTTTGTACACTAGAGATCTCAAAAGGAATGTTAAAATTATGAAGGGAGTTCTTACCAATAATAATGAGGGCAGCATGCTGAAATCGATCGCAACGTGCTGTCAATAAGAGCAAGGCTGTCACCTAATTTGTAATGCTTTGAAGGCTTCCTCCTTCTCTGCATGTGTGAAATGCAACCCATCCCGATTCCCGCCCTTGTGAAAATGGGAATAGCAGTGTTCGTGGGGGCAGGATTTATGGGGCAGAATTTTGCCCCTGGCGTGTGGGATTGGCAGGGGCGGTCGGGAAGCTGACCGCCACCTGCAATTGGCAGCACTCCGTGATTTTGTGCGGGCGAGCCAATTAAGGCCCACCCAGCATGATACATGAGTGGCAGCACTGAGCACTGCCTGCGTGGGTGTGAGGAGGAGGGCAAGCAGGCCTAGTGTGAACTTCACGCCTGCGCACGAGAGAGTGCAGAATAATCTCCCTGAGGCACGGAGCTGCCCTGGGGGCGATGAAGAGATACTTAAAAAGATAATAAAGAGCAGAAAAATGTAATGAAACATGTCCCCTCATGTGACTTTGAGCAGGGACATGTTTTTTATTAAAAAATAAAGTTTTTATTTTATTTATATTTGCTTTTGGAAACCTCATCCCACCCATGGATGAGTTTTCCAAAAAAAATGCAAAGGCCACTTGGCCTTTTCGCCTGCCCGCCAACCATTAGGTTGAACGGGCAGTGAAAAATTAAAGTCAATTGATAACTTAATGGCCTTAATAGGCCTTTTAAATGCTGACGGGCGTGTTCCAGAGCCGGCAGCGCACCTACCAACCAAACTATCGCGCAACTATGCGTTCTGTTGGCACGCTCAGCTGACGTCATTGCGTGTCATTTCACGCTCAGTCAGGTCAGATGCGCGCCCACCCGCTGAGCTAAAAATTTTGTCTATGATTTTCAGCCACTTCCGCCATTTTTACCATGATAGAGAGGCCCTCTGTCGTGGCGAAAATCTGGGCCACGATCTTCGTCAACACGTGGCCAATCTGACTGGTGACATCTCTGACAGCAAAATACATAATTCAGGCATCCTAGGATTAGGATGTCCTGTTGAAGAGTCATACGAACTCAAAACGTTAACTGTATTCCTCTCTGCAGATGCTGTCAGACCTACTGAGTTTTTCCAGGTATTTTTTTTTTTGTTTCGGATTTCCAGCATCCGCAATCTTTTGCTTTTATCCAAGGATTATGTTACTGGCACACTACAACGGCCAGAGGAGACTGCCTCTGTGAATTACGTGCAACAAAATCACAAGGCCATCACTTATATGATTTACTACACATATAGTAAAGAGGAAATCACCACCAATATCCCATTTTAACTGAAATAAACTGAATCTCAATTCTAAGTGGATATCTAAACTTTAACAGGTTTAGCAGAAGTATGGACTTTTTAAACAAGATTATTTCATGCATCCAAAGGGATTTTCTGCTCAATTATGCAGCAAAATGCACTTTTATTTGAAATGCATAGCTAAATTTTGTGGACATTATTAATGATTTTGTATACTGTATCTTAACCAATCCTTGGCTCAGTGGTAGAACTTGTGCTTCTAAGTTTAGAAAGCTGAGGGTTCATGCCCCATTCTAGAGACTATTTATCGAATCCAAGCCAGATGTTTCAATGTCATATTGAAGAAAGGGTTCACTATTAGGAGTGTTTTTTTTAAGGTATGTTAAACTGAAGCACCGTCTGTCCTCTCAAGTGGAAATAAAATAAACGACAGCAGTATTTTAAGATAAACAGAGATCCTCCAAGTATCATCAGTAAATGTGACTAAAATATTATTTGGTCATTAATCTGATTGTGGACATTATTAATGATTTTGTGTACCGTATCTTAACCAATCCTTGGCTCAGTGATTGGTGCAGACTCGATGGGCCGAAGGGCCTCTTCTGCACTGTGTGATTCTATGATTGCTGTCCCTGGAACCTTGTAGTGTGCAAATTGGTCATTGCCTTTGCCTATGCACCAACAGTTACTATGCACTAAAAATACTTAACTGGCCGTCGATACAGTGCCACACAACAGACTTGTGAGCAAAATTCTAGGTCACGGGATAAAAGGGAAAGTAGGCACTTGGATGAGAAATTGGCTGAGTGACAGGAAACAGAGAGTAGTGATAAAGGGCTGTTTTTCAGATTGGAGGAAAGTTTGTAGTGGAGTTCCCCAGGGGTCAGTGCTGGGACGCTTGCTCTACTTGATATATATTAATGAACTAGACTGTGGTGTGCAGTGCATGATTTTAAAATTTGCAAATGATATGAAGACTGGAAATGTTGTCAAATGTGATGGGGATAGTCTTGAAATTCAAAAGGATGTAGACATATTGGTGGATTGGGCAGACAAGTGGAAGATGAAGCTCAATGCAGTGAAGTGTGAAATGATCTGTTTGGCAGGAAAAATATGGTGAGTATAAAATAAAGGGAGAGCTTCTAAAGAAGGAGCAGGAACAGAAGGACCTCATGTATATGTACAGAGGTCATTGAAGATGGCAGGGCATGTTGAGAGAGCAGTTAATAAAGTATTTAGTACTTAAGCTTTATTAACGGGGCATTGAGTAATGTGGGCATTTTTTCAAGAGTAAGGAAGTCATGTTGAACTTGTATAAGACACTAGTTAGGCCTAATCTGGAGTACTGCATCCAGTTCTGGGTGCCGTACTTGAGGAAGGATGTGAAGGCATTGAGGATACAGAGGAGATTCACAAGAATGATTCCCGGGATGTAGAACTGTAGCTATGAGGGTAGATTGGAGAGAGACTGTTTTCCCTGGAGAAAAGAAGGCTAAGAGGAGACTTGATAGAGGCATTCAAGATCCTGAGAGGTATGGACAGGGTAAATATTGAGAAACTGTTCCCACTCAAGAGAACATCAAGAACTAGAGGGCTCAGATTCAAAATCATTGACAAAATGAGTAATTGTGATGTGAGGAAAAGTTTTTTCACCGAGGGGGTGGTTGGAGTCTGCAACAAGCTTCCTGAAAGGGTGAAGGAGGCAGGTTTGATCAAGGTATTCAAAAGGGAATTGGATTGCTACCTGAAAAGAGAGAACGTGCAAGGTTACGGTGATAAGGCAGGGGAGTGGGACTAGGTAGAATGCTTTTTCAGAGACCCAGTGCAGATTCGATGGACCAAATGGCCTCCTTCTGCACTGTAAAGACACTGTGATTCTGTGATACTGTGAAGTGCTATGAGACATCCTGGCATCCTGAGGATATGAAAGACACTGTATGAATGCAAGTTCCTCCTTTCTAATACATACTTAGCCACAGCAGAACCTTCACACTTTCCCTAACATTGTCAATTCCGTTCTTTCCTCAAGTATTTTTCTACTTCTAGGACACAGGAATTTGGAGCATTTGGCCCTTAGAGCCTGCTCTGCTATTCAATAAGACTATGGTTGATCTGGTTGTGATTTCAATTCCAATTTCCTGCCTGTCCCCATAAGCCTTGAGTCTCTTGTCTAACAAAAATCTGTCTAACTCTACCTTGAATAAACTCTCTGGGGAAGTGAATTTCACATATCAACGATCTCTGAGAGAAAACAATTCTCCTTGTCCCTGTCTCAAAATGGAGACCTCTTATTTTTATTCTGTGTCTCCTAGTTCTAGTCTCCCACAAAAGTGGGAACATCCTCCCAGTATCTACTCTATAATGTCCCCTCAGGATTGTTTCAATAAGATCACCACCCATTCTTCTAAACGCCATTAGGTATAGGACAAACCTGTTCAATCTTTTTTAATAAGATAAGACTCTCATCCTAGGAATAAGTTGAGTGAAGCTTCTCTGAACTGTTTCTAATGCGATTATATCTCATTTCAATGAAAGATGGCAAAACTGTACACGGTATTTATTTAATTCATTGACGGGATGTGGGCATTGCTGGCTAGGCCAGCATACATTGCCCACCCCTAATTGCCCTTGAGAAGATGGTTGTGAGCTGCCTTCTTGAACAAGTGCAGGCCATGTGATGTAGCTACACCCAATTTCCCTCATTCACCAAATTCTCAAGTTCACATCTATGACAAGCTGTACTCAGTAATGAGCTGTTGTCTTTGTGCTTTCCAAAACCAGCTCCTCGCTCCTCAAAAATCTGATGTTAGACTGGTTTGTTTGCACACTTCTGCTTCACCTTCAAATTTCCATTCCATAGCAAGCACTAAAATGTATTGTTACACCTTTCAGACCAATGCCCATCTCTGATGCACCACTCTGTTTTAATCCCTCAGAATAGATCCCCACCCTTATCATAGTACTGAAGCATCCCTAAGCAAAGTCAAAAATTACATTTTCTGTGACTGACTCTTTGTCCACATTGATCACTCTGTAACCTTTGGCATAGTTAACATCGCCTGTCTCCTCCCAAGCCTCCACTCAGTTGTCCATCTCTTCTTTCTTTACACTCTTATCAACCTTGTCACAAGGCTATGTCCCTTTGTTTTTGAAAATATGGCTTTTCAACAGGCTGGAAGTTTTGCAATTTGAAATGAGACAGAAAAAAACTACTTAAAAATGCAAGGCCACCTTCCAAGGTGAAGGTGAAAAAGCGAACAAGACACCCCCAGGGGAGTGTGAAGAGAGGAACTTTTCCTATCATTCAAAGACCCATCAAAGCTTGTTACTGTCTAATGAAAAGACATGAAGATGCAAAGTGCTGAATATTGAAACAATGGCTACCACAGACAGACCCACCCAATACCCCTGGAAATTCAAAATGGGTGAAGAATAACAGGAGGCCAGACTGCCAGCCACTGCAGAGAAATTGCAAGGGACACAGTGGGTGGAATTTTTTGTACCCACTGGCGTTGGGAGTGTTCAGTGACATGAGTGGACACTATGGCAAGAAGGCCAAAAATTGACTTCAGAATGTCGTAAGCAATCATCCACTCAGCCTGCCAATGACGGGCCATGTTTCCCACCATTAGACATCAGGAACCTCACTGTAATACATCTGCCTAACATTATAAGACCAGCCCGCCGGAATCATACCCCCATGCTGCATCATCTGCCCACATCAGTGAGAAAACACACCGGTGCAGAACGCATCCTGACAAGTGTTACATGCAGAAGTCAGGACCTACCGCCAGGGCCTTGTTCACATCGCAGATATCCGAGGAGTAGAAGATGCTGGAGCCTGACAGCAACGGGACCCTGGAGGAGTGTCCATGGCATGCTGGGTGGATTCTCATGGACATGGCTTTGCCGCGTAGCAGCTCACAGAAAGTGGAAAGTCACCCTTGAGAATCTGCTCACAAAGGATGATGATCGAGGAGATGGAGAGAAAGGTGCAGCTCTGCTTGTGAGAGGAAGATGTACCAGGGGTGGGAGCGGAAAGTCTAGGATCGACTGGAAGAGGAAGAGGTGCAGTGGGGGAGCGGGGTGGGGGGGGAAGGTGTCGGAGTGGGGGGTGAGTTTGGGAAGGGGGGAAGGGGGAACTAAGGTGTTGGGGGAGAACCAAGTTATCGGGGGGAGGAACAAAGCTTTTTTGGGGGCAGCGGGGGGGAGGTTGAGAGGGGGGATGGACTACAGGGGAGAAGGGATAACGGGAAGACGACGAGAACTGGGGAGGTAGGTGTAAGGGGATTGGAAGGTGTAAGGGAGGAGTTTGGAGGGGGAAGGAGTGCAGAGAAGGGAAGGAGTCCAGGGGGAGGCAGAAGTCTAGATGAGGAAGGAGTGGGGAGAGGGGAGGGAGTAAGGGTGGAGGAAGAAGTGAGGGTGTCTGAGGGAGTCAGTAAAGGAGAAGGAGTATGGCTGGAGGAAGAAGTAAAGGTGGAGGAAGGAGTCGGGAAGGGAGAAGGGCTAAGGTGGCGGGGGGAAGAGTCCGAGTGGAGGAAGGAATTCCAAGGGTGAAAGGAGTTCCGGGGAGGAAGGAGTTCCAAGGTGAGAAGGAGCCCTGAGGTGGGGAAGGTGTCCAGAGGAGGGAAGGGGTTTGGAGGGGGGCGCAGATGTGCAGGTGAACATGCATGGGACGGGTCGGATAGGTCCATGTCTGCCTCTTGGGGAGTGAACTGAGAGTCGGCATGGTATGAGGGAATGTTCAGAATGACCAAGGACATAGTGGGGCGGTAGGGGGGGAGGGTGAGGGCTCGATGGTGTCAGTAGATGGGACAGCGAGGGTGGTTGGTGGGGACGCTGAGGCAGACATTGATCGTGGGGGCGGGAAAGAGGAGGTCGGGGAGGTTAATGTGGACGGGGTGGGATTTTCAGGAAGGAAAGGAACATGCACGTTCACCTGGACATCCCTGAAGGAAAAGAGTTGTGGCTGGTAGGTCACGGAGGGGAATTGGAAGGTGATGCCGGGGGGTCGACAGTGATGAGGGAAAGGAAATGTGTGACTTGTGGAGGGGAAAGGATGGGAGAGTGAAAGAAAAACTGCATTACCACTATGCTGGTTAAATCGAAAGTGAAATGAGAGTCGTGGTGGGTGAGATCAGGTGCTGCATGGGAGTGAGATCATTGGGTGGGCGGAGATACAAGTCAGCTCAGATGGACAACTGCAGGCAGCATTGAAAATGCTCAGGATATTGAGATGAGTGTCATATGGGAAGGGTCAGTGTGCATAGCAGAGTGCTTGCATGAGGCTCTGAAAGGCCCTGCCACACACACATACACTTCTCCCTCCAAAATCACCCATGGTCTCACTGCGTGCAGCCGGACTGCTGGTGGGGGTGGGGATGCGGAGCGAGGACTCATGAAGCCTGTCATTGAAGCTGAAAGACACCATTACGCATTATTCAGTGAAAGTGAATATATTTCCAGATTGTAAAGTGACAAAATTGTTCGCCTGTGCAATCAGCTGTGATCAGAATTTCTTAACTTTTGAACGCCTTAGATTTCTGTAGCAGGGGTGGCGACAGCCTTTGCAATAGTTGACCCTGCTGCCTCTGATGCCTTCGGCATGGGTCCTCTGGAGAGTGAGGCCTTGGGGGCCCCGGCTTCCTTTGGCTGTCCTCCTGTGGGTCAGCTGCTTCCTCTGCAGTGACAGAGGACAAGGTTGAGGGGGTCATGGGCAAAGTATTCTCAGAGGAAGAGGACAGCCTCTGAGATTCCTGAGTGGATGGCCCAGGGTGTCCAGCTGCCTCTCCTCCTCCCTCCCTCCTGCCCAGGGGCCTCGGCCTGACTCCTTGAGGGGGAAGGAGCGCCTGAGGGGATGTCGAGGTGCCCCGTTTCCCTCTCACGTTGCCACCGCAGCAACTCACTCAGGGCTCCCATGATGGAATGCAGGTCTGCAAAGAACTCCAGATTCTGCTGGATCAGGATCTCCATTGCGTCCGCCATCCTCCCCATGGAGACCTCCACCATATGCGCACATGTGGGCACCACTTCAACAGAGAGCAGGCAGACGCACTCCTCCGACTCATGTGCTACTCTGTTGAGGGCTTCCAACAGCTGTGTGTGATATTCCCCCACTTTCTTCTGACTCTCCAGAATGAGTTAGAAGGCTGAATACAGAGGCTTGTCACCTGACTCGGACCTCACAGATGTCTGTTCCCCAGCAGTCCTACAACTGCCTTGGAGCTCGGCTGAACCTGCCTCCTCCTGCTGCGGACACGTGTCCATGCGGTGACCACCAGATTACGAACCCAAGCCTGTTCTACACCTTGGTCAGACTGAGGTGTGTCTCTGCGTTGGTGCAGGGTGTGGGTAAGTGCTGTGACGGGTCCTCCAGGCTGCTTATTTCCAGCTCTTCCATGGAGGAGCTGTCCTCTTGGCTGGAGGTGAGGACGGGATGGAGCTGGCAGACTGGCTGGCTGAGGGTGTCGGTCATTTGACATTGAGAGAGGGATGACATGGTGCAGGATTCTCACCAAGGTGTTTTCCGTCGACCTCGCCGCCACAGACATGGTCCACATCCTCACCAGCCAGAGTGATGGCACGCTCCTCAAAGTGAGTGAGGGGCCTAATGTGGGTCACTCCACCCCCAGGTCTGGGATCTCTCCCTGCTGTATTGAGCAGGCTTCTCCTGCATGAAAACAGATGGAGAGAGTGTGAACAGGACTCATGGCACTGCATGGACTGTGTTTTTTTATTCATTCATGGGATGTGGGCATCATTGGCTAGGCCAGCATTTATTGCCCATCCCTAATTGCCCATGTTCAGAGAGTAATTATTAAGAGTCAACTGCATTGCTGTGGGTCTGGAGTCACATGTAGGCCAGACGAGGTAAGGACAGCAGATTTCCTTCCCTAAATGGACATCAGTAAACCAGACGGGTTTTAAAAACAATTAGCAATGGGTTTCAGATTTTTATTGAATTCAAATTTCATTATCTGCCATGGGGGGGGATTTGAATTTAGATCCCCAGAAAATTACTCTGGGTCTCTGGAATACTAGCCCAGGGACAACACCACTGTACCACCATCTCCCCACATGTGGTGAGTGGAGACATGGACGGGATCAGGCCACTAACTCCAGAGTATATGTGCCTGATGGGAATGTGAGGGTGTGTGTGAGAGTTAGTGGTGTTGCCCCTTAAGGTGTGAGTTCCCTGTGGATGTGTGATGGACTTGAGTGTGCGAGTTGAGAGTGATGAGAAGAGTGACTTTATTTGGCGGAACGGATGAGACCATTCATCCTGTAGCGGCACTGGGAGGCTGTCCTCTTTTGCAGGGCACTGGCAATGACCACCGCCTCCCATGCTGGATTGGTGATGCTGATGCCCATCCTGGAGCCAGAATGGGACTAGAGGACATCATGGCGGGCCCTCCATGGTGTCCAAAACGTGCTTGAGGGACGGGTCATTAAAGTGGTGGGAGGGGGAGGGGGCTGCAGCCTTTTTGCCTTTTGGGGTCATGTCCTCTTTGCAGCAGCTGTGGGCTGGAAGCACTGAGAGGTGTACGCACGGCTGCACTTTAGATGTGGCGCCTGGCATGTTAAGGGACAAGATGACAGCATGGCGGGCGAAAAAGAACCCGCCCACCATCAAAACAGCATGTTTCCTGGGAATGCATAATTAATGTGGCGGAATTGGGATGATACGGCGTGAGAAGCTGCCATTGCAGCTGGCAGGTAAAACATCATTTTTACGCACTTAGTGCAAATCTGGGACGATTCCACCCAGTGAGCGTCAAGGAAGTTTTCAGCAGAGGAAACAGGCTGAAAAGCTGCTTTCTCCCTCTCTCTTTTGGAAAAAGCGGGTGTCGCCAGGTTCAAGGAGTCAACTATTGGAAACTTGCCAGCAAACCGAGATCTCATAATAACTGCAACACCTTCTACATCTGACCACACGCACAAAACCAGCTAATCCAAATCAGCCACAACATTTAAAAACCTATGCCTTCAGGAGCATCAAAGGCCACTTAACCATGTATTCTTTTACCTTTTTGTTATTGGACTCTAGCTCCCTTTATTTCTGATACCCTCAGGTTTAGTGATTAATAAATTTACTCTTCCTTTAACTCAAGAAAACCTTGTTTGGTTGGCCCCTTACTGCTCACAGCTTAAATAGTTAGATATATTCTGATTTGCAAAAAGCACATCCTCGTGAAAAAGAAACTTAAAATCTTTGTTGTGACCAACCAAGGAGGTTGAATAGAGGGGAACCAGTTCACCCCTTCTTACCTTGTCATAACAATCTGATCATGGGGAAGCTTTAGCATTGGCTTCCGTTCCCACCTTCATACCATTGTTTCTGAAAGCCCCTCCTTTTTCTCATTATCTGCAGGCATGTGGCCAGTTGCTACTGTATGCAATGACATGCAGCTCTACCTCTCCATCACCTCCCTCAACCTCTTTACTCCCTTCGGGTTGTCAGCCTGTTTCTCTGACTTTTAGTTTTGGATTAATCAAAATATATTTTCAGCTGAACATTGGGAAATCTTCATCCCCACCACAAACTCTATACTCTATTGCTTTTCCAGTGCTAAGTAGTAAACTTTGGTGTGGTATTTGGCCCTGACCTCGTATCATCTTTGTAATAAAGACCACATCCATCTTCAGGACATGATCAGCCTTCATCAAGTCTCAGCCCATCAGTAGTTGAAACCCTGCTCTATGAGTCTTTAACCTCCAGCTGTTGCTACTACCATAATTTCCTGACAGACCACCCATTCTTCACCTTGTGTTAATTTAAGCTTATCCATAATTCTGATGCCTGTCTCCTTTGCCAAACTAACTCTGCTGCACCCAAAAACTTTTGTTGATCCACATTAGTTTTATTTTATCTTGTCCCGGTGCGCAGACGTTGCTGGCTAGGCCGGCATTTATTGCCCATCCCTAGTTGCCTTTGAGAAGATGGTGGTGAGCTGCCTTCTTGAACCGCTGCAATCTATGTGGTGCAGGTACACCCACAGTACTATTAGGGAGGGAGTTCCAAGGTTTTGACCCAGCGACAATGAAGGAACAGTGATACATTTCCAAGTCAGAATGGTGTGCAGCTTGGAGGGGAACTTCCAGGTGGAGGTGTTTCCATGTATCTGCTGCTCTTATCCTTCTTGGTGGTGGAGGTTGCAGGTTTGGAAGGTACTGTCGAAGGATCCTTGATGAGTTGCTACAGTGCATCTTGTATATTGTACACACTGCTGCCATTGTGCATTGATGGTGGAGGGAGTGAATGTTGAAGGTGGTAGTTAGGGCGCCAATCAAGCAGGTTGCTTTGTCCTGGACAGTGTCAGGCTTCTTGAGTGTTGTTGAAGCTGCACTCATCCAGGCAAGTGGGGAGTATTCCGTCACACTCCTGACTTGTGCCTTGTAGATGGTAGACCAGCTTTGGGGAGTCAGGAGGTGAGTTAACCACTGCGGAACTCCCAGCCTCTGACCTGCTCTTGTAACCACAGTAACTCCATGGCTGGTCCAGTTCAGTTTCTGGTCAATGGTAATCTCCAGGGTGCTGATAGAGGGGGATTCAGCGATGGTAGTGCCTTTGAATGTCAAAAGGAGATGGTTAGATTCTCTCTTTTGGAGATGGCCATTGCCTCGCGTTGTGGTGCATGATTGTTACTTGCCATTTATCAGGCCAAGCCTGAATGTTGTCCAGGTCTTGCTGAATATAGGCACAGACTGCTTCAGTTTCTGAGGAGTCATGAATGGTGCTGAACATTGAACAATCATCAGTGAACACTTGCACTTCTGACCTTATGACGGATTGAAGCTCATTGATGAAACAACTGAAAATGGTTGGCCTAGGACACTTCCCTGAGGAACTCCTGCAATGATATCCCAGTATTGAGATGATTGACCTGCAGAAGATTGACCTCCAAACCTTCAGATTTGCTAGATTCCTTGATGCCGTACTTGATCAAATGCTGCCTTGATGTCAAGGGTATGAAGTTCCTCATTCTCTAATGCCTATGATGTAAAATTATCTTCTGCATAGGTCCTCACCCAGCCCTTTCGCTATAAAATTTTCCATCCTTACAACCAAGCCTTAACAAGCCCCAATAAACTCTCTGGTCAATTATGCTTCTCTCTTTCCTTCCTACCACAAAAGGTAGTGTAGGAATTATGGTTTTATTTAGTGTGAAATGTATCTTTAAGATTAATACTTGTTAGGCAAGATCACATCTGTATTAACCAATAGGAGAGTAGTGCAGGCTACCTCAGCAGTCAGTTTAGAATTAGAGTGGGAATTGAAAATGTGTAGTTGCTGCTGAGCAGATTGTAAATAAACTTAACGTTTCCACCCAAGAAATGTCTGCAGATCAACTCTATCATTAATTGTACAACTCGACCACCCTACAACAGGTAGCCAATTCATCGGTTGCCTTGGGCCCACATTCTGAAGTGTCCCCCCTGCCTATCCATCTAGCTCCCCTTTTCTCACCCCCTTAAAACCGACCTCTTTGACCAAGTTTTTGGTCACTTTTTTACTCCTACTAATATCTCCTTTTGTTTTTATTGTGCCCCTCTGAAATATCTTGGAACTTTTCACTACATTAAACTTGCTTTATAAATGCAAGATATTGTTGTTTAAGAAGAACTCTATGCGTAATAGATGCTTAGCATGGTAAAACCTTTTTCAATCTAGGTGGTGAAGTGTTATTATCTGCTTCAAAGCTGTTTTGGGGGCGTGTAGGAGTGATATGAAAATGTGCAATGAATTTATTTCTCATAGGTCTGTCAGGAATATATTAAGTGAGTAGCTTAGAGTAATTAATGTACCTAACACAGTTAGGATAATTGTTGAATTTGATCAGTTGAATGTAATAATGATCACAAACATAGAATAGCTCAATTCATGTAGTCTGTGTTTTGATCTACATCAGTGCATAAACATTGTGATTATCAACCAGAAAACCAAGATCTTGAGATTTGACAGGTTTAATGCTATGAAAGTGATTAGATGAGGGAGATGAACTGCACAGGTCCCCAAATTAGTTTTCATGCTATTTCTGCATTAGTTTAAGATACATTTCACATTGTTAAAAGTCATTAGAGAAACAAGTTCCTCCCAACCGCATAGGAATATTATAGGTTGCTGTTGGTCACCATTCATTCATTCCATTGAGAAATAAAGACTCTACAAGAAGAATTAAGCATCTGTGACTAACTAAGGAAGGTAAAGTGGGAGGCAGTGGCATAGTCACTGACTAGTATTCCAGGGACCTGGGGTAATCCTCTGGGTACCTGGGTTTAAATCCCACCATAGCAATTTGAATCCATTTTTTAAAAAAAAAATTTGGAATAAAAAAAGTCTGATGATGACCATGAAACCATTGCTAATTGTCATAAAAAGCCCTCTGGTTGACTAATGTAAATCTGCAGTCCTTACCTGGTCTGGCCTACATGTGACTCTGGCCCCACAGTAATGTGGTTGACTCTTAAATGCCCTCTGAACAAGGTCAAATAGGGATAGGCAATGAATGCTGGCCTAGCTGGTGACACATGAACAAGTTTTAAAAAAGGATGGTATCAAATTGAAAGGAAAAGGTGTACCATGCTGTAAAGATTTGTGGTAAGGCAGAAGATTGGGGAAAATTTTAGTAATCAGCAAAGGATCATTAAAAAATCCTAAAGGAGGAAGAAATTAGAAAATAAGCATATTGTAAATATACTTAATGTAATAGCCATGCAGACTAGTAACACCATGAATTTTGCTTCCTCATGTCCTGTGGTTTTCACTAGCATTGTTTTTGAACCTTTCCACGGTTTTGTTGCTGGGCCTATTGAAGTCCACGTTGCTGACATGGGAAATGGGTGCATATGGTTTTGCTGCTGTTTGATGATAAATTGCTGGAAACTGGTAATTTTGGCATCAAGGCCTTTTGTTGGTCTCTGAGTAATCTTGGTCTCCTGTCACAACATAAGATGTTTTTGTTCCATAAAGTGGCTGCAACAACTGGGTGTTGCTCTAAAATCTGCGCTTGACTCGATTTGACCTATTTAAGTCCACATATATGCATTGCATTTCTGACAACAATGAAGTCATTCTGACAATTTTCAAAGACCCATTCTGATACATGCTTCTCAGGATCAGGCCTGAGGCTGGTCCCTGTTCCGATGGCACATTTGGTCTTGGGCATCTCCTTCAGGAGAGATTCCTTCTTCCATTCTCACATCAGTTTTCACTAACACAAAATTCCCTTGCTGAAGCTCAGTTTTTTGTAGAGTTAGCAAGTGTTAGCTTGAAACCAGCTTCTTAGTTCATTCATTTAATTGAAAAACTCATTTCTCTTCATTGTTCATCACAATTCTGTCTTAAGTAACATGCCTTAAACTCCCGTACATCTTCACAACACAGCCTGCATTGCTTGCTCAATCCTGGTGCCCAGTTGTAAGGTAAGTAATACATGCATTTGTGGGGTGAAAAATTGAGGCTGACTACCAAAGCAGGTATAACATGCTGTGGCTGGAAAAGGAGGATGACTTATATGCTGAGTATGTACAAAAACATGATTTTTGGGACTGGAAACATGGGTTCACCTTATATGCCAAGTCAACCATGGTATATATCATACCATGATATATGGTAGTAGTAAATAAAAGGGCAAACTTAAAATGCTCAGTATCATTGGAGAAAAGGTACTAGGAAAATTAATGGAACTAAAGGCGGACAAGACCCCTGGGTCTGTTGGCCTGCATCCTTAGGTCTTAAAAGAAGTGGCTGCAAAGATTAAGGCACATTCAGAAAAGGCCCCAGCAGTTTGGAAAACCACAAATACAACATCTCTATTCAAGGAGGGAGAAAGAAAGCAGGAAACAAAAGGCAAGTTAGCCTAACATCTGTCATTTGGAAAATGATGGGATTCATTATTAAAGGATGCTGTAGCTGGTCATTTAGAAAATCATAATACAATCAGGCTGAATCAACATGGTTTTATGAAAGGAAAATGGTGTTTAATAAATTTCTTAAAGCAGAATTTTCCGTGCAGAATTTTCCCTGTTGGGCGTGATGGCGGGTATAGGCTAACAATATGGTGGGAAGGCCAAAAATTGGTTTTGAAACATGTTTGCAACCATCCACTCTGCCTGTCAATGGTGGCCCGTGTTTCCTGCCACTGGATGTCAGGAACTTCATTGTTAAATGTCTGCATATCATTATAAGCCCAGTCCGCTGACATGTTTCACAACAGCATTTATTAGGCATGCAGCTGGCGAGCTGCACTTCAAGGGGAACTCAGGGGTGAGTGCAAGTAATGCTGTGCAGCACTCGTGAGGGTAGCTTGTTGGACCTCAGGGTTGAGGCGCCACACAGTCATGAAGGCACAGGCAAGTCACTTTTTCCCAGCTGGCTGACAGTGCGGTGCTGGAGCAAGGGCTGCCCTGAGGTTGAGGCAAGCAGGGGTGGGGGAGTGGGGGTGCAAGGGCTGCCCTACAGTTTATGGTAGCGCACAAGCGGGTTGAGGGGAAGGGAAGTGGCCACGCATCAGGGGAACCTTGTATAATGTGACCATTCCTCTGCAGCTGAGAGTTCAGGCGCAGCCATATTGACATGCTTGGAGACAGGCCTCCAGCTTATCTGCCCACTCAAGCAACGCAGAGGCATGAAAGTGCCACCAAATGCTTAAGTTCTTCACCCCTCAGGCACAGACTGCAAACTAATGATTGCTTTAGTGAACTGTAGAACAATTGCATGACTGGCCATGGAGCAGTCACTGGTGGAGGTGCTCACAGCCCCTTGCAATGTCTTCATTCAGGTTTGGTCCAGTCTCCCTCATGGTTCAAGCTAATAGTGCAGCCTTGCAGTGCGAGTTAGGAGAATGCCTGCGCCTGAGCTGAAAGCACAGCATGCAGTCCAATGGGCAAAGCTGCTGCCAGTTGGTCAGGTAGAGTAGGGGGGAGGTGGGTGAGGTTTCAGCAGGCAATACAGTGCACTAAACTCTGGCCATCCAAGTGGTTGCCAGCACTCTCTAGGACACAATAAGGGGGCTTTAGGCTTAACCAAGAGAGGCTCTTAGTATACCCAAGCTAACTCACGCATCTCTTTTATCCTGCAGGAGGAGTACATCAGAAGCATGGAGCCTGGTGACCTGGTGCCTCATGGCTTACAGGGAGTGGAGGCGAAAGAGAAGAGTGACAGAGGCACCTGGCTGGGCAGAGGGAGGAGCAGCACCCTCTGGAAGAGGGTGGGCTCCTGTTCATGCTGCTGCAGATCCACAGCGAGCTGTCACTGGTCAGTGCATAGCTAGACCCAGGGTCTATAGACACTTCCTTTCATTCCTGCAGATGACCGAGGACCAGTGTCGTTAAAGGCTGTACATGTCCAGGGAACTGGTCGGCCACAGCTGCTACTTGAAGGATTTGGCACCATGGGGACATTGAGGGCATCCACTGCCAGTGGCCATCAAAGTGACTGCAGTGCTCAATTTTTACACCAGTGGCTTTTTTCAGGGCTCCACAGGTGACCTCTGATTTATCACATGCCTCCACACACAATTACATCCATGAGGTCACGGGTGCCATCTTCGAGGGCACACGACTTTGTGCATTTCACCTGGGACCAGGAAAGTCAGGATGCAAGAGTGCTGGCAGTTGCTCAGATTTCCCACAGGTGAAGGGTGCCATCGACTGCACTCATGTGGTGCTCAGATCTCCGTGGCAACAGCAGTCAACTATGTCAACTGCTAGGGCTTCCACTCGCTGAATATTCAGCTGGTATGTGACCACTGCAAACGCATCCTGCAGGTCTGTGCACGGTTCCCAGGGATTGTCCACGATTCCTACATCCTTAGCGGGTCTCAGACCCCTCACATCTTCCAGCGTCCAAAGAGGCTGCAGGGTTGGCTCCTCGGGGACAAGGGCTATCCACAGATGGCTGATGGTGCCTGCGGGGCCATCTCAGAGTGCAACTGAGGGGAGGCTCATGCTGCAACTCACCTTGGTGGAGCAAACGATCAGGATGTTGAAAATGAGGTTCTGGTGCCTGAACCAGTCTAGTGGAGCCCTGCAATATAGTCCAGAGGGTGTCATGCATTGCTGTTGCCTGTTGTGCCCATACAACCTGGCGCTGTAACTGGGAGGGGAACTGGCTGAGGAGGAGATGAAGGGGCTGCACGTCTCCTCCGACGAGGAGGACGCAACAGGGATGAGGGTGAAGAGGTCTTTGAAGGCGAGGATGCCGGCGAAGAGGCCATTGCACTGGTCAGACAAGGTAGGCGCACTCAGGAGGCCCTCATAGCTGCTAGATTCATGGAAGATGATGGCAACATGCAGTGAGGACATATGAACATACGTACAAACATCTGCTTCCACCACCTTTTGAGAGGAGAGTTCCAAAGACTCACAACCGAGAGAAAAAATTTCTCCCCATCTTTGTCTTAAATAAGTAACCCCTTATTTTTAAGCAGTGATTCTAGTTCTAGATTCTCCCACAAGAGGAAACATCCTCCCCACATCCACCCTGTCAAGACACCTCAGGGTCTTAAAAGTTTCAATTTAGTCACCTCTTACTCATCTAAATTCGTGGATACAAGCCTAACCTATCCAGATTTCCTCATAAGACAACCTGCCCATTCCTGGCATGAGCCTAGTAAACTTCTTTGAACTGCTTCTTATACATTTACATCTTTCTTTAAATAAAGAGGCTAGTACTGCACACACTACTTCACATGTGGACTCACCAATGCCCAGCATAACTGAAGCATAACCTCCCTGCTTTTGTAATCAATTCTCCCCACAATAAGTGATAACATTCTGTTAGCTTTCTTAATTACCTGCATACGAACCTTTTGTGATTCATGACTAGAACACCCAGCTCCCTCTGAATCTTAGAGTTCTGCAATCTCTCACCATTTAGATAATAAGGTTCATTTTTATTCTCCCTGCCAAAAATGAATGATTTCACATTTTTCCACATTATATTCAATTTGCCAGATCCTAGCTCACTCACTTAAACTATGTATATCACTTTGTAGCCTCCTTACATCCTCTTCACAATTTACTTTCCTACCTATCTTTGTGTCATCAGTAAATTTAGCCTTCATTTCTGCAGTTCTTTCATCCAAGTTATTTACATAAATTGTATAAAGTTGAGGTCCCAACACTGATCCCTGTGGCACACCACCTGTTACATCATGCCAACCTGAAAAAGACACATTTATGCCAACTTTCTGCTTCCTGTAAGCTAGCCAATCTTCTATCCATGCTAATATGCTACACCCTACACCATCAGCTTTAATTTTCCACAATAACCTTTGATGTGGCACTTTATCAAATGCCTTGTGGAAATCCAAGTACATTACATCACTAGTTCCCCTTTATCCACAGCACACATGACTCCTTCAAAGAACTCCAATAAATTTGTTAAACATGACCTCCTTTTACAAAACCACGTGGACTCTGCCTGATTGCCTTGAATTTTTCTAAGTGCCCTGCTTTTAACATCTTCAATAATAGCTTCTAACATTTTCCCTAAGACAGATGTTAGGCTAACTGGTCTGCAGTTCCCTGCTTTCTGTCTCCCTCCCTTTTTGAATAAAGAAGTTACATTTGTTATTTTCCAATCTAATAGAACCTTCCCCGAATCTAGGGAATTTAGAAAATTAAAGCCAATGCATCAACTCTCTCACTAGCCACTTCTTTCAAGACCTTAGGATGGAGTCCATTCAGACTTGGGGGGGTTTGTCAGCCCGCAGCCCCAACAATTTGCTCAATACCACTTCCCTAGTGATTATAATTTTCCCCGAGCTCATCCCTCTTTGCCATTTCCTGATTTACAGCTATTTCCGGATGTTACTTGTGTCCTCTTATAGTGAAGACTGAAGCAAAATACCTGTTTAATTCATCCGCCATCTCCCTATTTCACATTATCAATTCCCCAGATGCACTTTCCATAGGACTAACGCTTACTTTAACTCTTTATTTCAATATCTATAGAAACTCTTACTATCCGTCTTTATATTACTAGCTAGCTTTCTCTCATGCTCTAATTTTTTCCTCAATATTTTTGTTATTCTTTATATTGTTTCCAATCTTCTGACCTGCCACTCATCTTTGCTTAATTATATGCTTTTTCCTTTAAGTTTGATATTGTCTTTAACTTTTTTTAGTTAACCATGGATGGTGGGCCCTCCCCATGGAATTTTTCTCTCTCTTTGGAATGTATATATTCTGTGTATTCTGAAACATCCTTTTAAATGTCTGCCACTGAACTTCTATTGGCATATATCCCTTAACCTCATTTGCCAGTTCACTTTAGTTAACTCTGCTTTCATGCCCTCCTAATTACCCTTGCTTAAGTTTAAAATAGTAGTCTTGGACGCGCTCATTTCTCCCTCAAAATGAACGTAACATTCAATCATACTATGATCGCTGCTACCTAGGTGTGCCTTCACTATGAGGTTATCAATTAATTCTGTCTTGTTGCTCAATGTCAGATCAATGCCTGCTCTCTGGTTGGCTCCAGAGCATGCTGTTCTAAGAAAATATCCTGGAAACATTCTATGAACTCCTCATCTACATTTCCTTTGCCCATTTGATTTTTCCAGTCTATGTAGATTAAAATCCTCCATGATTATTCAAGGAATCACACAGTGCAGAAGAGACCATTCGGCCCATCGAGTCTGTACCAACATGTGAGAAACACTGACCTACCTACCTAATCCCGTTCTGGTGAATCTCCTCTGCATCCCCTCCAGTGCAATCACATCCTTCCTATAATGTGGCAACCAGAACTGCACACAGTACTCCAGCTGTGGCCTCACCAAGGTTCTATACAACTCCAACATGACCTCCTTACTTTTGTAATCTATGCCTCGATTGATAAATATCATATGTCCCATATGCCTTTTTCACCACCCTACTAACATGCCCCTCCGCCTTCAGAAATCTATAGACACACATGCCAAGGTCCCTTTGTTCCTCAGAACTTCGTAGTGTCATGCCGTTCATTGAATACTTCCTTGTCAAATTACTCCTTCCAAAGTTTATCACCTCGCACTTTTCAGAGTTAAATTCCATCTGCCACTTATCTGCCCATTTGTCCATCCCGTCTATATCTTCCTGTAGCCCAAGACACTCAACCTCACTGTTAACCACCCAGCCAATCTTTGTGGCATCCGCAAACTTACCAATCCTACCCTCCACATAGTCATCTATGTCATTTAGAAAAATGACAAATAATAGGGGACCCAGCATAGACCCCTGTGGTACACCATTGAACACTGGCTTCCAGTCAGTGAAGCATCCTGTCATCATCCTCTGCCTCCTACAACTAAACCAATTTTGAATCCGCCTTATCAAAATTACCCTGTATCCCATGTGCATTTGCCTTCTTTATAACCTTGTCAAAGGCTTTGCTGAAATCCATATAACTACATCAATTGCACTACCCTCATCTACACACCTAGTCACCTCCTCAAAAAATTCAATCAAATTTGTTAGGCATGACCTCCCTCTGACAAAGCCATGCTAACTATCCCTGATCAAACCTTGCCTCTCCAAGTGGAGATTGATTCTCTCCTTCAGAATTTTCTCCAATAGTTTCCCTACCACTGACATGAGACTCACTAGCCTGTAGTTCCCTGGCTTACCTCTACAACCCTTCTTAAATAGCAGAACCACATTAGCTGTTCTCCAGTCCTCTGGCACCTCCCCCATGGCCAAAGAGGAATTAAAAATTTGGGTCAGAGCCCCTGCAATCTCCTCCCTTGCCTCCCTCAGCAGTCTGGGACATAAATCATCCAGACCTGGAGATTTGTCCACTTTTAAGCCTGCCAACACCTTCAATACTTTGTCACTCACTATATCAATTTGCTTAAGAACCTCGCAGTTTCTCTCCTAGAGTTCGATACCTTTATCCTCATTCTCTTGGGTGAAGATGGATGTGAAGTATTCATTCAACACTCTAGCAATGTCCTCTGGCTTCACCCATAGATTGCCCCCTTGGTCCCTCATGGGCCCTACTCTTTCTCTGGTTATCCTCTTCCCATTGATATACTTACAGAATATCTTGGGATTTTCCCTACTTTTACCAGCCAGAGCTTTCTCTTATCCCCTCTTTGCTCTCCTAATTGCTTTCTTAAGCTCCACCCTGCACTTTCTGTACTCCACTCATGCCTCCGCTGATTTGCTTCCTTTGTACCTGCTAAAAGCCTCTCTTTTCCTTCTCATCGTAACCTGAATATCTTTGGTCATCCATGGCTCTCTGGGCTTGTTACTCTTTCCTATCACCCTAGGGGGGACATGTTGAGCCTGTACCCTCCCCATTTCCTTTTTGAACACCCCCCACTGCTCCTCTGTAGATTTCCCCACAAGTAGCTGTTCCCAGCCTACCTTGGCCAGATCTTGCCTTATTTTACTAAAATCCACTCTCCCCCAATTCCAAAATATTTTCTTGCAACTTGTCTATTTCTTTGTGCATAACAAACTTAAACTGTACCATGTTGTGGTCGCTATCACTTAAATGCTCGCCACCACCACCTCAGCCACCTGTCCAGCTTCATTCCCCAAAATTAGGTCCAGCAATGCACCGTCCCTTGTTGGACCCTTTACATATTGACCTAAAAAGTTCTCCTGTACACATTTCAAGAAATCCACTCCATTCAAGCCCTTAACACTATGTCTATCCCAGTTAATATTGGGAAATTGAAATCACCTAATATAATTACCCTATTGTTATTACACACCTCCACAAATTCTGCACATATTTGCTCCTCAATTTCCCACTGACTATCTGGGGGTCTATAATAAACACAACAATGTGGCTGCCTCTTTTTTCTTCCTAAGCTCTGCCCACAAAGCTTCATTCGATGCCCCCTCCAAGATATCATCTCTCCTTACTGCAGTAACTGACTCCTTAGCTAATAATGCAATGCCTCCTCCTCTTTTACACCCTTCCCTGTCTTGCCTGAAGATTCTATATCTCAGAATGTTGAGCTGCCAATCCTGCCCCTCCCTCAACCACGTCTCAGTGATGGCTACTATATCCCAATTCCATATGTCAATCCTCACCCTTAACTCATCAGTTTTACCTGTAATACTCCTGGCATTAAAGTAGAGGCCATCCAGCCTTGCCTTACTCCCTTGAAACTTAATGCAGCTGTACTCCCTCTGACTTGATTGTTTTACTGTATTATGATGTGTCCCTATTCTGCTAACATTCTGTGTCCCCTCCCCCTGCCGAATTAGTTTAAACTCCTCCCAACAGCACTAGCAAACCCATCCACAAGGACGTTAGTCCCACTCTGGTTCAGATGTAGACCGTCCCGCTTGTACAGGTCCCACCTTCTCCAGAAGGAGTCCCAGTGATCCAGGAATCTCAAACCCTCCCTCCTGCACCAACTCTTAAACCATATATTCATCTGCTCTATTCTCCTATTTCTGAGCTCGCTAGCATGCGGCACTGGGAGTAATCCAGAGATTACAACCCGAGGTGTCTTGCTTTTTAGCCCACTGCCTAACTCCCTGAATTCTTGATGCAAGACCTAATCACTCTTCCCACCTATGTCATTGGTACCAACATGTACCATGGCCTCTGCCTTATCACCCTCCCCCTTCAGGATGTCCTGCAGCCGTTCAGTGACATCCCAGACCCTGGCACCAGGGAGGCAACATACCATCCTGGAGTCACGTTGACAGCCACAGTAGCACCTATCTGTTTCCCTGACTATAGAATCCCCTATTACTGTTGCTCTTCCTCCCCTCCTGTACAGACAGGCTGCTTGTGGTGCCAGAAGCTCGGCTTTGTCCGCAATCCCTGGAGGAACCAGCACCCGCATCAACCTCCAAAATGGAATACCGATTTGCGAGTGGGACCCCAGGCGACTCCTGAGCTACCTGCCTGTTTCTCTTGAACTGCCTGGTGGTCACCCATTCCCTTCCTTCATGTCCCTTCATCTGTGACCACCTCTCTAAACATGCTATCCATGATGCTCTCAGACTCGCAGATGCTCCACAGTGTCCCCAGCCGCTGTTCCAGCTCTGAAACCCGAGCTTCCAGGAGCTGCAGCTGTAACTTTCTGATAATGGGAGCTTCTCTTTTCCTTTATATTCTGTCCTATTGTGTAGTTACAATTAGGGGGCCTATACATCACTCCCTGAAGTGACTTCTTGCCTTTTATCATTCCTCATCTCAACCCAAATCACTTCCACATCCTGACTTTCTGAACTTAGGTCATCCCTCTCTAATGTGCTAATACTGTAATTAATTAACAGAGCCACCCCTCCACCTTTTCTGAACTTGCTGTCCTTCCTAAATGTACTCTTCAATATTCATGTCCCAATCCATGTCATTCTATAGCCACGTCTCTGTAATAGCTATCAGATCGTCCTTATTTATTTCTATTTGTGCTATTAGTTCATCTATTTTGTTTTGAATGCTACATGTATTTAGATGCAGAGCCTTTAGTTTTGTCCTTTTATTATTTTTCTAACATCTAGCCTTATCTGCTGATTTGGTTCTTAGAATTGTACTTTCTATCCCTTCCTGCCATACTGTTTATCATTTCCCATATTAAATACCTTTCTCTCTTGCCTTGTCTCTACTCTTTGGTTTACCACATCTTCCCAAGTTTTATCCCTTGCTCCCACTATTCAGTTTAAAACCCTCTCTACTTCCCTAGGTATGCAGCTTATGAGAACACCAGCCCCAGCACGGTTCAGGTTTAGACCATCCGAACGGTACAGATCCCATTTGCTCCAATACTGACGCTAGTGCCCCTCAAACAACTTCTCCCACACCAGTCTTTGAGCCACACATTCATTCTTTAATCTTATTTGTCCTATGCCAATTTGCACATGGCTCAGCTAATAATCCAGGAAATATTACCTTTGACATTCTGCTTCTTAATTTGATGATAGCTCCTCATACAGACTATGGCAGAGCCTCCTTCCTCATCTTGCTTATGTCATTGGTACCTACATGGGCCACAACCACTGAATGGTCACCCTCCCACCGCAAGTTCCTCTCCAGCCCTGAGCAGATGTCCAGAACCCTGGCACCAGGCAAGCAACAAGGCCGCCTGGACTCTCGCTCCTTGCTACAGAGAACAATGTCAACCCCCCTCACTATACTGCCCTCTACAACCACTACATTCCTTTTTGCTCACCCCGCTTGGATGGCTTCCTGTACCACAGTGCCATGGTCAGTTTGCTCATCCACCCTGCAGCCTCTGCTCTGATCCAAACAAACTGAGAGAACCTCAAACCTTTTGGACAATCGCAGAGGCTCGCACTCCTGCCCTCTGGGTCTCCTTACCTGCCTCACTTGCAGTCATTGACCTCCTATCCCTGGTCACTGAACAAATTAGAAGACCCTATCCTAAGTGGTGTGGCTGCCGCCTGGTAACTTTTCCCCTCCCTGATGCATCAGACTCTGTAACTCAGCCTCCAGCTCAATGACTCTGAGCCAAAGTTCCTCAAGTCACAACCACTTTCCACATGCGTTTGTCCTGGATCACAATGTTAATTAGGAGCTCCCACTTGTTGCAGCCTTGGCACATCACCTGTCCCACCACTCAATGTGTTTCAATTAACTTAATTATATTAATCACTTATTTATGCCGCTTTCTTATATATTTTATTAACTTTACCACCAATTTGTGTACTATTTTAAACCTTAGTGATATAATAGAACTTAACCACTTCCAGATACTCACCAAACAGCTGGCCCCATTACCTGGAGTAGAGCAAGAACCTGTTTCTTTAGGGTGAGAAAGATAGAAAAAGGGAACAAATACATCCTTTCCCCCCACTTCACTGAACTCCTCTCTCACCAAACTCCAAGTCTTCACTCAGTTAGACAGCTGCACTCCATTTGCCAAGGCTGCACTAAAGAACCTTGAATTCATAGTAAACTGAACGGGGCTGCAGTAACCAGATTTTACCAGTTAGCTAATTAATTACTCAGCTCCTACAGCTGAGAGTGAGTTTAGCCTGTCTAAACTGCAAGAAAGAAAGAACTTAGCCTGCTTATACAGTACTTTCCAGTTATTGCTAATTACAGACTAGGTTAGATTTTAAGAACAAAGTTTAAGAAACTTCATAGATCCTCACTTGCATCTGTGAACATTTGGCTCTAGCCTGGCTGATGGCAGGGCACATACCCTCTGTGATAAGGCTCCTGTCATGGAGACGCAGTGGAGGATTCAATAGTTGCTAGATTCCAGGAGGATGATGATGACATGCAGTGAGGACATTCCATAGATCTTCACATAGCCTCTGTGAATGTCTGACTCCTGTCTGGCTGAGGGCAGCTCACATGCGCTCTGTGAGCAGGGTCATATCATGCAGATACAGCCGTGAAACTTTAAATGCACTTGAACCTTTGACAAGTACCATCGAGGTGCAGGCATTAGAAATGTATCCAGCGAGTGTGAAGCCGGACCATCACTTCGGTCTGAAGGTTACACACTGCACAGGGAAGAGGCCCTGGACTGAGACACCTGCCTTTATCTTGTGCAGGAATCAAGGTTTCACATTTGACTGACATGAACACTGCTCATCATAACAAGGAGCCAAAGGCAAGATGACATGCTTGGGAGTTTATTTACAATAGTGGACATTATGTACACGTGATTAACACCCGTGCCCAGGCTGTGGCTCAGTTCATAGCACCCTCACCTTTGAGTCAGAAGGTTGTGGGTTCATGTCCCACTCCAGGATTTGAACAAAAAAAAAGTCAAGAACTGTGAATGTACTCGAAAGAGTTACATCTTTCTAACCTTCTTAACCCTGCCACTACGTCTTGGTGGCCCCCCGACATCCACAGCAGAGGTGGAGGCAGCCTGCTGACTGCTACACCCTATCTGTGATGACCTTGATAGCCGTCCTCTGGAGGGCCGAAACCTGGAGGGCCTCAGCTTGCTCTCGGGGTTCTGCTGTGTGGCAGTGGCACCCTCCTCGGCCTGTGGAGCTGGAGCTGCTCAAATCACAGGAAGAGGGGATTTGGATGGGCCAGACACTCCCGGAGTCACCTAGGTGGATGGCTCAGGGGTGTGCTCCGGCTGACCCTCCTCTTTAAGGGTGCCCGGAGGCCCCAGCTGACTCCTTGAGGAGAAGGGGAAACTAGATTGAGATCAAGTTGCCTCTCACCCCTCTCATGTTAAACTCCATTTCACTGTTGGAGGCCAACTATGGTGTCAATGATAGAGTACAGCCTGTGCAGCAGTGCAGGAGTGATGTCCTGGACCAAGGTCTCTATGGTGGCTGCATCCTACCAGTGTTGACCTTGGTGCATTGGCATGCCGGCGCTATCATCCCAGACTGAAGGTGGACAGACTCCTCCACCATGCCTTGCAATCTGAGGATTGCAGCGCACATCCCTTCCGAGCTTGTCTTTGCACCTCCAGCTACTGAGGTATGACTGAATCCAGAGGCTCGTCATCTGACTCGGACTCAGCAGATTCCTGGCCTCCAACAGTCCTCTGAGTGCCAGAAACCTGGGAAGTCCCTTCCGCCACCTGCTGTGGATCAGACAGTGCGATGTTCTCACCAGATTGTGACTCCAAGGCTACTCTTGAACTAGGTCCCACCGAGTTGTGTGTCTCTGCAATGGTGGAGGGTGTGGGTGAGCGCTGTGGCAGGTCTTTTTGGGTTTCAGCAGATTCCTCTTCTGAGGTGTCTTTAGGGCTTGATTCGAGGACCTGGGTCATGGACTCCATCAGCTGTTTTCCAGATTTGCCTGCAAAAGCAAGGAGAGATAATTAGTGCATAGCAGTGGTGTGTGAAACAGGACACATCACTCACAGCATGGTTGTCTGATGGATGTTGCACTGCTGGGTCCTCAATTGGTAGAGCACTGTCGACCTCACCGTCAGCACAGGAAAGGTGCAGATCTTCGCCAGCCAGCTATATGACTCTATATTCAAAATCCATGAGGACCTTGATTTCAGGCATTCTTTCCTGTGACCTCTCCCTTTTGTTGTGTGCCAGCTTTTCCTGCATGAAGACAGTTGAAGAGAGTGTAAGCAGGTCGCCTGCCAGGCCAGATTATAAGTATGCCTGGCATGTGTGGGTGCTTAGTGGTGCCATGGATGGGATAAGTACAATTAAGGTGTGTGTGAGAAAGTTAATAGTGCTGTCCCTTCAACTGGCAGTGAGTGCGATCCCTGTGGATGTGTGATGGGTTTGTGAGTGTGTGAGCTGAAATTGATGAGAAGACCTACCTTGGTGGAATGGAGGAGATCATTTATCCTCTTTCGGCACTGGGTGGCTGTCCTCTTTTGCAGGGTACTGGCACTGGTCATTGCTGCCACTGTCTCCCTAGCCAGATTGGCGATGTTGCTGCCTCTCCTGCAGCCAGAGTGGGAGTAGAGGATATCACAGCGAGCCTCCATGACGTCCAAAATGTGTTCCAGGGACACGTCACTGAATCAGGAGGCTTCAGTCTTCTTGCCTTTCAGGGACATATCTTCTGCACAGCAGTTGTGGGCTGGAAGCACTGAGAGGTGTGCGTGCGGCTGCATTTTCAATATGGCACCCAGCGTGAGGAAACAACGAGGTGATGGCGTAGTGGGTGAATGAGATCCTGTCTGCCATTGAAACGGCGTTTCCAGGGAATGTATGATTAATGAGATGGGTTTTGGACAATATGGCATGAAAAGCCGACATTACAACGAGCAGGCAAAACGTTCCTTTTTCCCGTCCGCTAATGCACTTAGTGGGACAATTCCACCCTTACAGTTCTTTGAGGAAGTAACAAGCAGGGTGGATAGGGGAACAAGCAGGGTGGATAGGGGAACAAGCAGGATGGATAGGGGAACAAGCAGGGTGGATAGGGGAACAAGCAGGGTGGATAGGGTAACAAGCAGGGTGGATAGGGGAACAAGCAGGGTGGATAGGGTAACAAGCAGGGTGGATAGGGGAACAAGCAGGGTGGATAGGGGAACAAGCAGGGTGGATAGGGAAACATGTAAATGAAGTGTAATAAAAACAGAAATTGCTGGAAATACAAGGTCTGGCAGCATCTGTGAAGAGAGAAACAGAGTTAACATTTCAATTTGAATATAAATTTTTTCAGATCATGCATTTAATATGTTAACTTCTGAGTGACCATCATGATTCTGCTATGGTCATCACACAAAAATGTGAACAATATTTCAGTAGATTGCTTCCTCATTATGTGGTATGTTTTTTTTAATCATAATTTTGACAAAGAACATTGCACACTATAGGGGTTATGACCTTTTAACATTGAGTGTAAGCTAGTTGAAGAATGTTTAGGTACACGTGGAAATTTGTTTGAACCCAAAAGTTTCTTTTCTGCCTGCCCCCAATAACCCTTGACACACTCATAGATCAAAAATCTGTTCAACTCAGTCTTGAATGTATTCAATGACGCAGCCTCCACTGTTTGCTGGGGTAGAGAATTCCAAAGATTAATAACCCTCTGAGAGAAGAAATTCCTCTTCATCTCTGTCTTAATTGGGAGACTCCTTATTTCGAAACTGTGTTCGCTAGTTATGGATTCCCCTACAAAAGAATCATCCTCTCAATATCTACTCTGTCAAGCCCCCTCAGAATCTTATATATTTCAATAAGATCACTCTGTTTTTTACTCTTTCATGGGATGTGATTGCTGTTGTCAAGGTCAGTATTTATTGCCAATCCCTAATTGGGAAGGTGGTGACGAACCAGCTTCCTGAACTGCTGTAGTAGATCTTGTGTAGGTACACGCACAGTGCTGTTAGGAAGGGAGTGCCAGGACTTTAACACGTCAGTGAAGGAGAGGCGACATAGTTGCAAATCTGGATGTCAGAGTGCACTCCATGAAGTATAGAGACAACCTACTCAACCTTTACTTATAAGTCAGCCCCTTCATCCCAGGAATCAACCTAGTGAACCTTCTCTGAAATGCCTCCAATGCAAATAAATCCCTCCTTAGGTAAGAAGACCAAAACTGTACACAGTATTCTAGCTGTGGTATCACCAATGCCTGCTACAGTTCCCTACTTTTATACTCCATCCCCTTGCAAAAAGGCCAATTCCATTTGCCTTCTGAATTACTTGCTAACTTTTTGTGATTCATAGATGAGGTCACCCAGATCCCTCTATACTGCAACATTCTGCAGTCTCACTTTGTTTAAGTAATATTCTGCATTTTTATTCTTCCTACCAAAGTGGGACATAATACTCACACATAATACTCCATCTGCAATTTTTTTGCCCATTCCCTTAACTTATCTATATCCCTTAGCAGACTCATTATATCCTCCTCACATTTTGCTTTACCATCTATTTTTGTATCATCAGCAATGCTGGCTGCAATACACTGGATTTGGTGTTAGGGCATCTGCTTTAATAGGCTGATAAGTCACCAGGACCAGATGAGATGCAAGGATACTGAGGAAAGAAGGGTGGAAATTGCATAGAGACTTACCTAATTTGTCAATCCATCGTTATTGTGGTCTGCAATTTGCTTTCCCTCCAAATTGTTGGCATTATAAGAGGGATGGTATCTAATTTGTGAAAGCAATAGATTGGTAGAAGGATAAGCAAGATACAGTTGAGCCCTATGGAACAGCAATCACATTTTTTCAGGGAGAACTGTATACCAGTAAAGCAAGAGTATGCATGCAGTCATGGGGTAGAAATCCACCCCGCCCCCTCGTCAGGGGGGTTATGCAGGGGCAGGCACGGGCGGGCGCTGACCCGATCGGATCCACACCACCATTTTACGTGGGCGGGCCAATTAAGGTCCATCCAGCACTCAGAAGCGCTGTGCGGGCGGGTGTTGTCTGAGTCAGGAATGCGCTCTTTTGCGTGCATGTGTGCAAAAGAGCACAGAAATCTCCCTGAGGCACAGATTAGTTTTAAGTTTTAACAGTTGAAAAAGGGTTGAAAAAAATTTTATGACATGTCCCCTCATGTGAAACTGTCACATGAGCTGGGACATGTGCATTAATTTCAATAAAAGTTTTTGAGAAAACTTAAAATCATTCATGAGACCTCATTCCGTCCCTGGATAAGATTCGATGAAAAATGCGAAGGCCACCTGAGCCCTTCGCCTGCCCACCCACTTTAAGGTTGGACGAGCAGCTCCGTTAATTATTTTAATTGTTAGTTAAATGATCTTAATAGGCCTTTGATAGTTTGGCAGGTACGCAGCCAAGTCGGCTGCACGCTTGCCGAACTGAAAATCTAAATGACTCACAGTGACGTCAGGACGCACGCCCGATGTCACCCCGCGTTATTTTACACCTCGGCAAGTGGGGCCTGCACCCACTCACCGAGCTGAAGACCCTCCCCATGGTTTGTGACATTACACTGATATGTTACAGTTTTGATGATGAAGGATGATTCATCCTTTAATAAGACAGAATGTCATATCTTCTGAATATGCTTCTCCGATGTGGCCAAATAAAGCTGTTTGCTCAAATTATGTTTCCTTTTTATGTTTTCAGCTCTGTAGGAAGAGAACAAAGGCTTAATCCTAATCACCAAGATCTTGTGGTGTAGCAGCCTGCGTCAACACTATCATCACAATCAAGCAGTATCTCAAATATCACAAAGCAAAACAGATGAAGAGTGGCAAGTAAGGTTCACCTGTGAAGGAAACATTGGCCTTAGTTCAAGATCCAGCAGATACTAGTGACTATACTTGTGCTGAGAAAGAATCATAGATACAATGAAGGGAAAACAATAGAGATCCTGGTGTGGTGTGGTTATCATGATTAGAATAGTTTGTCTTGATTCCCCACTCTCCACACAAAATTAAATGTCAACTTGATGACTTATGAGAAAACCATATGACGTTTTTGAAAAAAGTTGGCAAAATACATTTGTATTTACTCATAAACACTTAAAATAGGCTTTGAAATAGTCTTGTAGTGAAACACCAAGCAAGGAAAATATCCCTCATATCTTTTGGTAATGATATTGATTTATGACCTCCGTTCATTGGCCCTTCGCTGGAGGAAATAGTTTTTCTCTACCAACTCTCAGAACCCCTCATCGTCTTGAAAACGTCTATTGGTTCACCTTGTAAGCTTTTCTGTTCTAAAGAGAAGTCCTAACTTTTCCAATTTCTCCTCATAACTGAAGTTCTTCATGCCTGGTAACATTATGGCAAACCTCCTCTGTACCCTTTCTAAGGCATTTACATCTTTGCTGAAGTGTGGTGCCCAGAATTGTCCACAGCACTCCAGCTAACGCCACACCAGTGATTTATAATATATGTATACTATAATCCTCTATTTATAAACCCAAATACCCCATATGCTTTTTCAACCACCTTATTAATTTTCCATGCCACCTTTAAAGATTTGTGCATGTGGACACAGGTCTCTCCCCTCACCTACGCTTTTCAAAATCTGGCCATTCATAATGTACTGTCATTCCATGTTCATCTTTCCAAAGTGCATTATATCACACTTCCCCACACTGAATTCCATCAGTCATGCTTCTAATCATTTCACCACCCTGTCTGTATTGTCCTGAAGCTTAAAACTAATGTGAGAAATGGATGTATTTTAAAAGTATTTTTGGGGGATATTGTGCTATTCTGTGAAAAGGCTTGATGTGTCCATGTGTGTGTGTGTATATATGTGTGTGTATGATTTAATTAAGCTGGGCAGATATTGATAGGAGACATGTTGTCTGGAGGGTGTAAAACATGAAAAGGACAGGGGTGTTAGGTTTGACGTACAAATGAATAGGTTTGATCTAAAATTTGCATTTTTTGATAAGTGGAGAGTTTGTTTGAATATCAAAGAGAAGTCAGAGCTGTCAAGAGACATTTTTGCATCTTGCAGGAGTTCCATAGGTAAATAGAAGGGGGTGGTATTATATTTTATTGACCTGAAAGCAAAGACAAAATGGAAACATGAAAGATCTTATATTCGGAAGGATTTGATTTCAAAAAGGTGTAAAAACAATGGAACCTGAGATAAAAGGGGAAAAAAAAGTATTTTAGAGTTGCTGTGGAGAGCTTGGGGGGGGTCAGAGGTCGGGGGGCGGGGTGGGAGGGTGTAGCTGTTTGAGCTGTTGGGCTGTTGAGCTGGAACTATAGCTCGAGCTGTGGCTGAGGGGCGATGCAGTTTGAATCAACCACCCAATCAAGCTAAAAAAGTCTTCGGTTGCAAAAAAGCAGTTTTATTCTGAAGTTTGGATTTTCACAACAGAGTGGGAGAGAGTTACAGGTCATGTACTATATCTTTATTGAAGCTACAGCAGTTTGCCTTGGATAATGTTATTGGATTTTTTATAGTTAAACATCTATAAGGGGTTAAAAACAAAAACAAAATTACCTGGAAAAACTCAGCAGGCCTGGCAGCATCGGCGGAGAAGAAAAGAGTTGACGTTTCGAGTCCTCATGACCCTTCAGCAGAACTGAGTGAAGTTAGGAGAGGGGTGAAATATAAGCTGGTTTAAGGTCAGTGGTGGGGCGGGGGGGGGTGGGTGGGGGGGTGGGGTGGGGAGAGAAGTTGGGGGGGTTGGTTGTAGGGACAAGCAAGCAGTGATACAGATAATCAAAAGATGTTACAGACAAAGGAACAGGGAGGTGTTAAAGGTGGTGGTATTATCTAAGAATCTAAGAGAATGTGCTAATTAAGAATGGATGGCAGGACACTCAAAGTACAGCTCGAGTGGGGGTGGGGTGGAAAGACTGACAGGGTATTATAGTTATAGATTTAAAAATAATGGAAATAGGTAGGAAAAGAAAAATCTATATAAATTATTGGAAAAAACAAAAGGGAGGGGGAAGAAACAGAAATGGGGGTGGGGATGGGGGAGGGAGTTTAAGATCTAAAGTTGTTGAATTCAATATTCAGCTCAGGAGGCTGTAAAATGCCTAGTCGGAAGATGAGGTGCTGTTCCTCCAGTTTGCGTTGGGCTTCACTGGAACAATGCAGCAAGCCAAGGACAGACATGTGGGCAAGAGAGCAGGGTGGAGTGTTAAAATGGCAAGCGACAGGGAGGTTTGGGTCTTTCTTGCGGACAGACCGCAGGTGTTCTGCAAAGCGGTCGCCCAGTTTGCGTTTGGTCTCTCCAATGTAGAGGAGACCGCATTGGGAGCAACGAATGCAGTAGACTAAGTTAGAGGAAATGCAAGTGAAATGCTGCTTCACTTGAAAGGAGTGTTTGGGCCCTTGGTTGGTGAGGAGAGAGGAAGTGAAGGGGCAAGTGTTGCATCTTCTGCGTGGGCATGGGGAGGTGCCATAGGTGGGGGTTGAGGAGTAGGGGGTGATGGAGGAGTGGACCAGGCTGTCCCGGAGGGAACGATCCCTACGGAATGCCGCCGGGGGGGTGAAGGAAAGATGTGTTTGGTGGTGGCATCATGCTGGAGTAGGCAGAAATGGCGGAGGATGATCCTTTGAATGCGGAGGCTGGTGGGGTGATAAGTGAGGACAAGGGGGACCCTATTATGTTTCTGGGAGGGAGGAGAAGGCGTGAGGACGGATGCGCGGGAGATGGGCCGGACACGGTTGAGAGCCCTGTCAACGACCGTGGGTGGAAAACCTCGGTTAAGGAAGAAGGAGGACATGTCAGAGGAATTGTTTTTGAAGGTAGTATCATCAGAACAGATGCGACGGAGGCGAAGGAACTGAGAGAATGGGATGGAGTCCTTACAGGAAGCGGGGTGTGAGGAGCTGTAGTTGAGGTAGCTGTGGGAGTCGGTAGGCTTGTAATGGATATTGGTGGTCAGTCTATCACCAGAAATTGAGACAGAGAGGTCAAGGAAGGGAAGGGAAGTGTCAGAGATGGACCATGTGAAAATGATGGAGGGGTGGAGATTGGAAGCAAAATTAATAAATTTTTCCAGGTCCCGATGAGAGCATGAAGCCGCACCGAAGTAATCATCGATGTACCGGAGAAAGAGTTGTGGGAGGGGGCCGGAGTAGGACTGGAACAAGGAATATTCCACATACCCCATAAAGAGACAGGCATAGCTGGGGCCCATGCAGGTACCCATAGCCACACCTTTTATTTGGAGGAAGTGGGAGGAGTTAAAGGAGAAATTGTTCAGTGTGAGAACAAGTTCAGCCAGACGGAGGAGAGTAGTGGTGGATGGGGATTGTTCGGGTCTCTGTTCAAGGAAGAAGCTAAGGGCCCTCACACCATCCTGGTGGGGGATGGAGGTGTAGAGGGATTGGACGTCCATGGTGAAATAAGGGGTTGTTGCCTGGAAAGTGTTTACTTATGGGTCTGACTGAGTAGAGAATCTTTTTGGGGGAATGTTTTGCAAGACTAAGTTTAACTGTGGACTTGTAAGCTCATGTGCTTAAGAGAAGAATTTTCTGGGTGACGTGCGGGACCCGCACCCCGCACGCCATCACGATATTTGATTGGCCGGGTGCGCGATGAAGTGCGACGCGCGCCCGTCATTAATTAATGGGCTAGTTAAGGCCCTTAACTCGGCAATCGATGCCGATTTTCAGGTGCCCGTGCGATTTTCAGCCCGGCACAGGGGCGGAACGGGCAGGCGGGTAAGCGACTTTTTAATAAAACTCATCCACGGATGGGATAAGAGGGCTAAGTGGGGGTGTCAACCTGGTCTGTGAGTGTATACTTTGAACCTTCAGCTCAGCACTCTGCAGTCAGGAATCTTTATCGGGCCTGCAGCTTTCCGGCGGCCTCCCTTTAGCCTGGGTATGGGCTCTGACATACCCACTGGGGGCAGCTCCTCTGAGGGGGAAGGGAGGGCTAGAATGAGGAGGAGGCCAGGAGTGGACAATCAGCCTCCAGGGGAGCCACCTTTGGGAGGACAGGCGCAGGCACAAGGGGCGCTGGGCCAAGAGGTTGTCCAAGGTGGAAGGGGCCGCAAAAGATGCCACTATCCTGCTGCCAGGGTATACAGGCGGCGAAGCAGCTACCTCAGTATGACTGAGGTGCAGTGCCGAAGGAGGCTCCGACTGACAAGGGAGATAGCCAACTACATCTGTCAGATGATTGGCCCTGAGATCTCTTCTAACTGTGTAAGCGGACACCCCATGCCAGTGGCTCTGAAGGTTACAGTTGGTCTCAACTTCTAGACTGGCTTCTTCCAGGTCTCGGTGGGTGATCTTTGCAGTGTCTCCTAATCAGCTGTCCACACTTGTGTCAAGCAGGTCACAGAACAGAGCGTTCAGGCGTGCATTGACCTTTATCCACTTCCGCTGCGACCAGGCAAGCCAGACACAGCAAGCCACAGGCTTCATGGCCAATGCTGGCTTCCCCCACGTCCAGGGTGCTATAGACTGCACACATGTGGCCATCAAGGCACCAGCAGGTGAGACCGGTGCCTTCGTCAACAGGAAGGGCTTCCACTCCATGAACGTACAGATAGTGTGTGATCACAGGATGCTGATTCTACAAGTCTGTGCAAGATACCCAGGCAGCTCCCATGACGTCTACATCCTCAGACACTCCCAGGTGTAGAGGCTGTTCAGTGCTCCAGCCCGGCTGGATGGTTGGCTGCTGGGTGACAAGGGCTATCCCCTCAGAAGGTGGCTCATGACGCCTCTCTGCCATCCACGAACAGAAGCTGAGCAGCGGTACAATAGGAGCCACACCTCCACAAGGGCTGTGGTGGAGAGAGCCATCAGTCTTCTCAAGATGCGCTTCCGATGCCTGGACCGCTCAGGCAGCGCACTCCAGTAACCCCCAGATCATGTGTCGCTGATAGTGGTTGCATGCTGCACTCTGCACAATCTTGCGCTGGGAAGGGGGGACGCAGTGGACGATGAAGACGTTGACGCAGTGGATGCGGCTGCACACGATGACTCCAGCAGCGGTTCGGAAGATGAGGAAGCACAGAGCAATGATGAGGGGCTGAACACTGACCCGGGACTACACCAAGGAGGCAGGGACACCCGGGAGAAGTTAGTCCAACGAACCTTCAGCAAGCTCCACACAAATGGATCAGGTGGACCAGCCTTGCCTGGCACATGCACACGCTGCACTTAAATGCTACATCTGCCTCTTCAATCAGCTGCAACTAAGGGCTTTGGACATAAGCCTCAATGTCCACTCAACCACTCATGACCTGTCTGTGAAACATACAAATGCAGCACAAAGGAGCCACCTTCAGCCATGGTAACACATGTGGATTTTATTTTGATCCATCATATGGTCCAACAAAATGAATCCCAAACGTTTTTACAACTTCAAAAAATAATAATTCCCTAATCTAGGGCCAATACAAAAGCCAGTGAAAAAGCCATGGAGTGTCTAACGTGCCTTATGCTTTTGTTTGTGGGTGCTACGTCTGGGTGCCGACCCATCGCTCGGAGTGGCTTCTGAGATAGCCGGCTGACTCTGCTGTCCTGTTGGCCTCGATGACTCTTGCTCGTGGAGCCTGTGCTGGCCCCGCCTGGGAGGGAGCTGTCAGTTCCACAGCTGGCACCTCCCCAGTCGTCGCAGCCTCAACGGATGCAATGGTCACAGGCAGAGGAGTGGAGGAGCTGCTTCCCTCATCCGGAGCACCCTGAGAGGAGCCCGGAGAGACGACAGGCAGCTGCTGTGCCGATGTGAGGTCGTTTCGGACCTCCCTGCTCACCGTAGATGGATGGGCACCGTGCTGGGACACTTGGTGCCCAGACCATCTCCCACATTGGCAATGACCAGCTGTGGCCACTGGCGCTATGAGGGCTTGCAGGTCTGAACGTATCCCCAGGAGAAGCTGCTTGTTCTCCTGGAAGCCCCTCTCCGGGAGAGTCACCACTCTCTCCATGGAGGAAGCATGACGCTCTGCCATGAGGCTCATAGCATCACTCATGCTCCACCATGATTCCTCCACCACAGACACCAAGTGGAGCATAGTCTCATATAACTCTCCCAGATGCTCCCACACACCCAGCCGCAATTCCTGCGTTTGCTGCGTCACGGACAACTCCAGAGGCACAACATCAGTCCCCGACTCAGCATGTGCCTGGTCCCCTGCAGTCCTCTGGCTGCTGGCACCATCGGCACTCTCTGTCGCTGCCATCTCCCTTAGCGATTGTGAAGTGCCCTCTCCACTGTGCCCCGGGGCACTAGCCGATGTTACAATTCCCACTGATGTGCTAGTCTCTGCGCTGGTGCCTGCCTGGCAGAAATGGTGTGATGCAGGTAACAGTTCTGGGCCCTCAGGTGTGAGAGGGGGCATCTGGAATAGAGCCTGGTCACCAGCCTCTGATGATGCTGTAATTAACAACAAGGACAGAGGATCAGTTAGCGTGCACACAGTGACACACTTCATCCCTTTCCCCCAGGCTCATAATGTGCTCTACCTTCCAGAACCTAAGGAGACTAACATTGGTGGGGTGGCAAATAGTCAGGAGGGGACCCAAACATTACAGGCGGATACAGATAGGCTGGTCAGATGGCCTAAGGAATGCCAAATGGAATGTTATGTGGATAAGTGTGGGGTGATGCACTTGGGCAGGACAAACAAGGTACGGGAATACACGAGGAATGGTACGTCCGTGGAAAGTAAGGATGATTAGAGGGACCTTGCTGGGCATGTCGACAGGCCCGTTAAGGTAGCGGGACAGGTACATATGGCATTTAAGAAGATAAATGCCAATTTTGCCTTTATTAGCCAAGGAATAGAATGTAGAAACAGGGAGGTCATGTTGCAAGTGCAGAAAACGCTTCCGAGGCCACAGCTACACTTCTGCGCTCAGTTATGATCAGGGCTTCATGGGAGGGATGTGATTGGAGTGGAGAGAGTGCAGAGGTCACTGACCAGGATGCAAGCTGGCCTGGAGAGTTGGAGTTATAAGGACACATAGCATACGCTGGTGAAATTTGCCATGGAGCACAGGAGATTGAGGGGTGACATTATTGAGCTTCATAACATTATGAGGGGCATAAATCGGGTGAACAGAAAGCAACTTTTCCCCTTGGCGGAGGGATGACTAACCTGGTGGCATTTATTTAAGGTAAGGGGCATGAGATTGACAGGTGAGGTGATGAGGAACTTTTGCACACAGTAATGTAGAATGCACTGGCTGAATGGGTGGTGGACGCAGAAACCCTCCTAAGATGTAATAAGTATTTAGATGTGCAGTAGCAATGCCATGGCATACAAGACCATGGGGATAGTGGTCAGAAATGGGATAAGGTGACTTTGGAAGGTGTTAGACATGCGCATCTTCGAAGGGCCAAGGGACCTTTGTCTATGAGCCACACGTGTGACTCTATCAGTCTGTGAATGAGCAGTGTTGCTACAATAACAATTCCAACAATCATCAGTGCTTTGGATGGTGGGAAGACAGAGCAGATGGGACTATGGACCTCAAATACCTAGCCGCTCCACCCCAGCCTCACCGACACCTGTGGACCTGTACGCATGGCGCCTTTCAAGCTCCAGGGCCTCCTGCTCAAAACGGCTCAATATCACCAACTGGGCCTGTCCACCTCCAGTGCAGACACATTCTGCATCCATCACTTTCAGAAACACACGGTCTTTGCTCCCATAACAAGGAGGCATAACTAGGTGTGGCGCCGAGAGCACCAGATGGCTCTTGGCCATGAGACCTTGAGGCTCCCCTTCCACCATCTCATCACCGTGAATATGACATGTGTTGGAGTTCTGAGTATGTGCCTGGCTGCATCTCCTGCAGGTTGCCCCCAGACTAGTCATGTGCGACTAAGACCAACACATGGCGCAGGGAGAACCCATCTTCTCATGAACGACTAAGGCTGATGTAAGCATGGTCACTATCTGCTTGACCACCCAGTGTGCAACAATTGGCCAACATGAGTCAATGCAGTCATTACAGTAACACTTGGGGGCGGGGGGGAGGTGGGAGGTGGTGGTGGTGGGGGGGTGGCGGGGGGGGCTGCGGGGGGGGCCCCTCAAAGGCTAAGGTTACCTGTTGGGTTAAATGCCCAATGCCAGCATGGTACTCACCCTTCCAGAGCGCAGCAAATCATTGAACCGCTTATGGCACTGGATCCAGGTGCGCCGCACCACGTCGCGGGAGCTCACCACCTCCGCCACCTCCTCCCAGGTACGTTTCGTCATGTGGGGGGGCCTCCTCCTCCCATCCTGGGGAAACAGCACTTCCCACCATGCTGACACCTCCTCCACAAGGGCAGCAAGGCAATCATCAGAAAAGCGAGGGGCACATTGCCCCCCCCTCCGCTGGCCTAACCTGCAGCCTGCCCTGCTCCACACTCTGCAGCCTGTCCTCCTCCTCTGGTCTTCCCTCTACATTGGTCTGCTGTGCAGACTCCCTGCGGTACCACCTGCACCTGGCCATAGTGAACAGCCTAAAGGAGGCTGCCTGGCCTTTTTTTTATATAGACTGCCGGGTCGCCATTGGTCAGTACATGCCCGCCGCAAACTTAAGACTCCCGTTCTCCACGGGAGTCAGAAATGCGCTGGGCAGGCCTCAATTGGCCCGCCCGCGCAAAATGGCGGCGTGGCCCCGATCGTGGGCAGTGATCGTGTCCGCGGCCCCCTGCGTCAGCACCAGCTCCGCCCGCCCGCCTAACCGAAAATTTTGGCCTAAGTTTTCTTTCATTCTTGATAACTAAAAATTTGCTTTTAATTTTTAAAATCTCAAAAATGTTACTGGACTTCTTGCTGCTGAGATCAGTATGTCCCCTTCTCGTTTTCAGAATACAAAATAAAGTTCATGGCCCATAAGCCAAGTTTCCCTCTGAGATTTAGTTTGCACAGCAATTAACATCGGCTGTGGCCATAACACTATCCTCATCCCTTTAGTGTTGTATCATCCATGAACTTTTATAATGCTGCTCGCTGTGCCTAAGTCTAGGTCATTTATAAACATTGAAAAGAGTAATGGATCCAGATATAACCACTGCATACCAGTCTCAAAATCATCCATCTACCATCACCCTTTGCTTCCTGTCACTTCCAACTTTGTATCTGTAGTGCCACTTTCCCCTTAGTTCCATGAGCCTCTATCTTCTTAATGAGCCTCTTGTGTGGCACTTTGTCAACTGCTTTCTGAAAGTTCATACATACATTATCTACTTCACTACCTTGATCATCCTTCTCTGTTCCTCACCAAAGAATTCAATCAAGTTAGTCAGATACAATTTGCCTTTGACAGATCCATACTGGCCCTCCTTAATCAACCCATGCCTTTCGAAATGAAAGTTTATTTTGTCCCAGCAAGTGGTTTCCAATAATGCCCCAGCATTGATGTCAGGCTGACTGGTCTATAGTTTCATTCTTTATCCTTCTTTCTTTCTTGAATAGTGTATAATATTAGCAACCCTCCAATCCTCCGGTACCACTCTTATATTCAATAAGGGTGACAAGATTGCAACCAATGTCTCTACTATTTCTACCTTTGCTTTTTCCAGAAACCTCAGATGCATTCCATCTGCACCAGAAGACTTAACAAATGTTACTTAAAATTCTGCCTTACAAAATTTTTCACTCCTGGAATGCTGACAATTCGACACGGATGATGAGGAGCCAGTGGCACTCAAAGAAAATCAGTGCAGATGACACCACATCAAGAGGATGACTATTTGAAAAAGCCAACCAAAGTTGGTGGTGTTTCTGCAATGATCAACTACAAAGGAATACTGGAACCTCAGCTCTTTTTATGCCAGTTGCCAAGAAAGTGATCTTCCTGAAACTGCTACCAACCTCAGCACATGACTGCTGAGCATCTCTTATTCTCCCAAAAGCACTTTGCCAACATTCATTACTTGAGCATTGAAATCCACAGCAAATGAGTTGTCTTTTTTCTCAATTGTTTTAGTGTCCCTGAAAAACAAAACTGGATGTCATGATCCCCAGCTGAGGTTACCCCTAGACAAGTCTGATCCCAGGGTGGAATCCAGCTTGATAGTTCCTAACTTTTAATTTGTTTGTTTAGATATGTGGAGAGTAGCTACTGAACAGAGGCCCAGGAGTCAGCTGATGAAATTTTAACAAAAGAATAAAACATTTATCCAACAAGAAAAGATGAACTATATTACAATACTCCTCCACCCACAACTATACATCTACAGATATATACAGATTTGTAAGGATAACACAAGTTACAAAAGCTATCTTATACTTTAATGTTCACAGTAATAACAGAGACCATGTACCCTGTGGTCAGACACACCACATCCTGAAACCAAGGCCAGAATTTTTCCCTCATCGGGAGTGGGCAGGGGTGGTCGGGAAGCTGAGCACCGCCCACCATCGGCTCCGCACCGTGATTTCACGCAGGCGGGACAATTAAGGCCCACCCTGTGTGGATCGTGAGCGGCAGTGCTGAACGCTACCTGCGCGAGCGGGGGGTAGGAGGGACAGCGGGCCTGACGCACAGTTCGTGCATGCGCATGAAAGAGCGCTTCAATCTCCCTGAGGCATGGAGCTGCCTCAGGGAAATTGAAGCGCTTTTTAAAAAAATTAATAAAGACAATAAAAATTTAATGAAACATGTCCCATCTCATGTGGCTGGATCACATGAAATGGAACATGTTTTTAATTTCAAAATAAAGTATTTATTTAATTTGTATTAGCTTAAGAAACCTCATCCTGCTCGTTGATGAGGTTTCTTAAAAAAAGTAAAGGCCACTTGGCCTTTTCACCAGCCCGCCAACTGTTTGGTTGGACAGGCAGTGTAAATTTCAAGTTAATTAGCTTGTTAATGACCTTAATAGGCCTTTCAATTATTGGCGGGCCTGCAGCCGACTCCGGCACGCACCCGCTAAATGAAATATCGCGCGAGTGCCCGACGTCATCGCACGTCATATTACGCCTGTGCATGTCAGGCGTGCATCAGCACGCCGAACTTAAAATTCTGGCCCAAGTGACATATGCAACATCAAACGAATGCTATGGATCTCTCCTCAACTCCCCCCTGGCGCTCATCACACCTTGAGTCAACCAGTCTTACTGAATTCCGTCCCACACATGAGGGTTTCCAATCTTCACTCTCCAAGACCTCGCCTTGGAATCTTCTTCCAAACTGACATTTTCACTCAGAAAGATTCCACAAGCCCCTCCAGGACTTTGAATTCTCCTTTTGATGTTCTTCTTTCCTTGGTGACTACACGCATTCAAGCTGTCTTCCATGCACTCTGTCTCACCAGTTCAGCCTTAACAGTACTACTGCTTCACATGCCCATAGCGAAGAGTTGCAGATCTTCAGCTGTCTCTTTGGAGTTTCTTGCCTCTTGCAAGCTGTTCTCACTTTAAATCTGAAGTTTGGAGCCTTTCTCTCTGCACCTCGCTCTTAACTTCACTTAACAGGACCTTTTCCCAAGTTCCTGTCCTTCCTTTGACTACAAGATCTTCTTTACACTTTCCCCTCTTCCACTTCCTTGGATTTTTGGGGTTTTTCTTTGCTTGGGACCTTTTTGTTCTTTTGGGAAAACTACAGTTCCCTCTCCCAATGCCCAGTCTCTCTGGAGTCCTGGCTTTAATTGAATTTAAAACTGCTGTTTCTTCAGTTCTGTGTGTATGTCTGTGGGAGGAACCAGACTATCTGCCCCTCTGTTGCTAGGCAATAGCACTGTTTTTGTACTCTTTTGTTTAGTTTTACTTTATAGGGGTCGTAAACTTCTCATTAGAAATGCAAGCAGCCTTTTAAAGTGAAACTAAAACTCCATTTGACCTCTCTTAAAACACAGATACAGAAATACAAATCAAACTTAAACTTTAAACTAAAACTCATTCCTAACAAATATAAATATAACATACTTAAACTAATTCTATTTCCTAACACTAGAGCAAGAACAATACATTGCCTTTGTGGCAGGTATGGCGTCTTCTGTCCTCCAGCAGAACTTCCTCATCTTGGTTTTAGTGGGAAGACAGGCTCAGAACCTCTTCCTCCTTTTTGCCTGGACGCTCATGTGACTGTGTTAGATATACAGGAAAGGATGGCAGATATGGAGAAGAGATGAATATGACCCAATTGGGATGAAGGAAAGATGGAAAAGGGGTTGAAGGTTGTGTGCGTGTGATTGAGCTGAAGGCTGCCAGGGCACAATTGTTGGTACTGAGTTATTCACTTGGCATCAGCATCAAGTTCTGCCAACCTGGGCATCAGCTCCAACTACGGCAACAAGCATATCGAAGATTTCCCGGGCTAATTCTTTCTGAGTTGGGGGTGAAATTTTCTGGTGCATTACCCTCCTACCAGTCATTATACAACAATGCCTGTCAAGTCACTAAACATTTTGCAGCACTGTTCAGCTGTGCTCAGTGTGAGAAAGTTGGCAGAGTGCTAATACCATCGGTTTCTAAATAATATTCCTGATTGCATTCCTGGCTTGCAGATCCAGATGTTTGTCCCTCCTGTCCTCCATCTCTTCCTGGAGGATCTGCAGGCCTTGGTGATCATGGTGCTCACTGGACAGAATTGACATCCTACAGCTCATGATGCGACCATAGCTGATTGCAGGTGAGGTTGTGTGATGCCCTGAATAGCTTTCAACCAAAGGAGAAGTGAAAAATTGCTGCAGCTATCCTTTGCTATACTCATGCCCGGCTCTGGACTGGAGACTGTAGAGAGATTACAAAAGGCTGCACCACTTCTGCACAGGCGAATCATGGGGCAAAGCTTCTCACTCCATTTCTACATGTGACTTACATTAGAGCTTACAACAGGTGTTATATAAATGAGCACACTCAGCAAAGTTGGATGTAACTCCCTCTAGGGGCTGGCAAAATGTGTTATTTATCAGCATATAAACTGTGTAACTTAGATGAAGGCAATTTAGATTGCTTTACAGGCTAGCTTGGAAAAATTGGGAGTGAATATTTGAATTGATTTTTTATTCCTTCACAGGATATGGGCGTCGCTGGCTAGACCAGCATTTATTGCCAATCCCTATTGCCCTTGAGAAGGTGGTGGTGAGCCACCGACTTGAACCGCTGCAGTCCATGAGGTGTAGGTACACCCACAGTGTTGTTAGGAAGGGAGTTTCAGGATTTTGACCCAGTGACAGTGAAGGAACAGCGATATATTTACAAGTCAGAATGCTGTGTGGCTTGGAGGGAAACTTGCAGGCTGTGGTGTTCACATACATCTGCTGCCCTTGTCCTTTCAGGTGGTAGATCTCACAGGTTTGGACGGTGCTGTCAAAGGGGTCTTGGTGAGTTGCTAAAGGTCATCTTGTATGTGGTATAAACTGCCGCCAATGCGTCGGTGGTGGAGGGAGTGAATGTTGAAGGTGGTGAATGGGGTGCCAGTCAAGTGGGCTGCTTTGTCCTGGCTGATGTCTTGTATGTTGCTGGTGCTGCACTCATCCAGGCAAGTGGAGAGTATATCATCCCATTCCTGACTTGTGCCTTGTAGATGGTGGACTTTTTCTTTCTGATTTCTCTTTGTCTAATTAAGTGAAACTTAACTCAGTTATGATGTTCATTCCATGTCAGTCCAAACATGTGAACATACAAATTAGGAGCAGGAGCAGGCCGCTTGGCCCCTCGAGCCTGCTCCACCATTCAATAAGATCATGCCCTATCTAATTTTAACCTCAACTTCACATTCCTGCCTACCCCCAATTACCTTTCACCCCCTTGCTTATCAAGAATCTATCTGCTTCTGGCTTAAAGGTATTCAAAGACTCTGGCTGGGATTTTCCGGCCCCGCCATGGTGGGTTTCCCCACTGTGCATGCGATGGGCCATTCAAATCCCCGTTGACTTTGGCAGGGCTGAAAGATCCCACCAGCGGGAGAGGCCTGAAAATTCTGCCCTCTGCCTCAACCATCTTTTAAGGAAGAGAATTCCAAAATCTCGCAATCCTCTGAGAGAAAAAATCTTTCCTCATCTCTGTCTTAAATTGGTGACCCCTTATTTTTGAACAGTGGCCTCTAGTTCAAGATTCTCCCACAAGAGGAAACATCCTCTCCACATCCACCCTGTCAAGTCACCTCAGGATCTTATTTGTTCCAATCAAGTCACCTCTTATTCTTCTAAGCTCCAGTGGATACAAGCCTAGCCTGTTCAACCTTTCCTCATTAGACAACCCACCCATTCCAGGTAGTAATCTAGTGAACCTTCCCTGTATTGCTTCCAATGCATTTACATCTTTCCTTAAATAAGGAGACCAATACTGTCCACAGTACTCCAGATGTGATCTCACCAATGCCCTATGCAACTGAAGTATAACCTCCCTACTCTTGTATTCAATTCCCCTCACAATAAACAAAACATTCTATTAGCTTTGCTAATTACTTTCTGTACTGCATACTAACCTTTTGCGATTCATGCACTAGGACACCCAGATCCCTCTGCATCTCAGAGCTCTGCAATATCTCATGATTTAGATTATATACTTATTTTTTATTTGTCCTGCCAAAATAGACAACCTCACATTTTCCACATTATACTCCATTTGCCAGGTCTTTGCCCACTCACCTAACCTATCTATATACATTTGTAGCCTTCTTATGCCCCCTTCACAACTTACTTTCCTTCCTATCTTTGCATCATCAACAAATTTAGCAACTATGTCATTGGTCCCTTCATTCAAACCATTTAAATAAATTTTAAAGAGTTGAGGCCGCAGCACTGATCCCTGTGGCACACCACTCCTCACATCCTGCCAACCAGAAAATGACCCATTTATGCCTACTCTCTGTTTCCTGCTAGATAGCCAATATTCTATCCATGCCAATATGTTATCCCTTACACCATGAGCTTTTACTTTCTGCAATAACTTTTGATGAGGCATCTTATCAAATGCCTTCTGAAAATCTAAGTACAGTACACCCACCAGATCTCCTTTATCCACAGCACATGTTATTTATTCAAAGAATTCCAATAAATTGGTTAAACATGATTTTCCTTTCACAAAACCATGATGAATCTCCCAGATTATCTTGGATTTATCTAACTGCCCTGTTATAACGTTTTTAATATTAGCTTCTAACATTTTCTCTATGACAGATGTTAAGCTAACTGTCCTATAGTTTCCTGCTTTCTGTCTTCCTTTTTGAATAAAGTAGTTACATGAGTTATTTTCCAATCTTTTGGAACCTTCCCTAAATCAAGTGAATTTTGGAAAATTGAAACGCACCAACTATCTCACTAGCCAATTCCTTTAGGATCCTAGGAAGAAATCCAGCAGGGCCTCGGGACTTGTCAGCCCGCAGTTCCAACAATTTGTTAAGCACCACTTCCCTGGTGATTGTAATTTTCTTGAGTTCCTCCCTCCCTCTCAATTCCAGACTTACAGCCATTTCTGGGATGTTACTTGTATCCTCCATAGTAATGACCAACATCTAAATATTTTGTTCAGGATTGAATATGTATTAAGAACCCATCTAAAGTAATTTCTGAAAGTAATTTCTAAAACTTAATTCCTGTAACACTAACCAGAGAACAAACTGTAAAGAAGTGTTTAAAGATACACCTTCAGTGCTATTTAATTTTGTAATAACATGACCATTAAAGGTAAGTAGAACAGCTTTTAATCCCCAAGTTACAATACCCATTTTGAATCAGATCGTTGTGACCTTTTGCCTTCCACTGATGCAGTATAGTACTGGGATTGATTTAAGAGTTTGGCACTAGTGCTGAGTCCATATGTAAAAGGTGGTGAAATGCTGCCAGTGTTGCAGATGATGAAACTCTTGTCTAGGCAATTTAAAATAGACACAGATGTTGTGGTGTATTATTTTTAAACTGCTGATTGTAAAAATGAGTGGGTTAATCTATCAGGTGTTCATAAATTACTTAAAGCTTGAGTCTCAGGTAGAAGCCAATGGTCAGAGTTCTACTAATGAACTAAAGTGCACAGACGCAATAGTCCATTTCCTCTTCCCAATAGTACAATTGTAATTCCCATTTACAGAGCTTTAAAATGCACTAAATGCTTTATGGAGGTCAAAGCTGCCAAGACAACCTTCGGCTCTTTGGACCTACAGAGTTAATTAAAATAGTTAAGTGCCTGTTCTATTCCCTTAAAGGCAACTATGTATAATATATATGTGGCAGGCAGGTTCCTGCTGCTGCAGGCCCAATCAGAGTGCTGGCAATTCTGAAGCCCCAGTAGTGCTACCTGGAGAGGTGGTTGCTGCTGAGGTACACAGGGGATCTCTGGCCTCCAGCAAGCAAGTAAAAAAAATTAAAACTCTGGGGCTCAGTGTCGAAGGCAAAAAACCCCTCTTGGGGGATTGTTGTGATCACAGGGCTGCTTTGCCTGCTTGGAACCCCCCTTTTGGTCCATAGACCCTGCTCCCCAACCCTGGCTGTAGCTGGGAGGCCACCTCCACTTGGCTGGAGAACTCCCCATGCAGTGCGGGAGTGGGTTCCCTCCATCAGCAAAATGTTGATGGTACCGTAAAATGGCCCCTAATTGGACCTTTAATTATGGAAAGTGGCTGTTCACCTCCTTGGGGTGGGCAGCCTCTTCTATTCCACTCCACTGTTGGTTAAAACGCCCTGGCCGCGTTGGTGAACCAAGCTAACGTGGCTCCCTGAAATTTAACTGGCACCCCCCAGCCCTGCCTCCCAGGTAATATTCTGGCCAATTACACTGTCAAGTCCTACATTATTGTACAAGTTAAATTTTTCCTTCTCTTATATGAACATGGACTGAAATTTGTCAAAGGAACAAAGGAACAGTAATGTACCATTCAGCCGCATAAAACTGTTCTACCATTCAATAAGACTAGAACTGATCTATATCTTAACTTCATCCACCTGCCTTGGTTCTGTAATCTCTATTACAGCACCCTTCCCTAACAAAAAAACTTACCAACCTCGGTATTAAAATTTGCTATTGACCAAGCCTCAATAGCTTTAGGGAGAAGAGAGTTCCAGATTTCCACTAGCCTTTGTGTAAAGATGTTTTCTGGCATCACCTCTAGCTCTAACTTTATGATTTTCCCCCTTGTTCTGTACCCTCTCAGCGACCCTATCCACCCTATCTACCCTTTAATCATCTTAAGCACCTCAATGAGCCACTTAATCTTCTGTATTCAAGGAAATACAAGTCTGGCTTATACAACCTGTCCTCGTAATTTAACTTTGTTAGCTCCAGTAGCATTCTGGTGACTCTGTGCTGCACCCCCTCAAAGGCCAATACATCTTTCTGAAGTGCAGTATCCAGAATTGAATGTGATGCTCCAGATGGGATTTAAAGAGATTTGTATAATTGTTAACATAGGGCAGAATTTAGTGGGGCCACTAGGAGCGGGAATCATGGTGGGCGGGATGATTTAATCAGGCCTGAGCGGAAATCTTGGCTCCCGGATGGTGAGTAGAGTTTAAGGGATTAAGTTGGTGGCATTTCAATGGTAGGCCAGAACTCATGGCGTCCAGTGGCAGGAACATCTTTTCGACAAACACTCAATAAATTATAACTTTTCCAAATTAAGTCTTCATGATTAAATCAGTGGCAAATGGGAAACCTGTTCTACCTGATTTACAATTGGTTAAAAGTGGCGCGCACCAGGTGCATTTGAATCATAGGCAAACGGTTGTCTTTGCTGAACTCGGAGGGAAAAGAGAGGCGAGCAGGGGAATGTTCACAGGCCTGGACTGTCAGTAGCAGCAAGGGCGAACTTGGCGGTGGAGGGGGTGTGAGGAGGTTGGTGGGATGGTTCTTGCAGGTCAGGTTGGGGCCTGAACAGGAGCAACAGTGGTGCTTGCAAGGACAGATGTTGGGGTTGGGGCAAGAATGGGAGCAACATGAAGATAGTGGCATGTTGAGCAGTTGGGAGGGGAAAGAAAGTAGTCTCAATGTAGCCAATGTCAGGCCTATAGCCTCCTATATGCCACACCTCAAGAGTCCTCCCACCCTACAGTGACCTCCTCCCACTTGAACCTGGACTTCTGCCAGCTGAACCTGTACTTGCAGCTATGTTCTGTCAGATGTCAGATCTTGGGTTTCTAAGGGACGCAGCTGTACCACAGAGGGGAGGTTCACATTCATAAAGAGGAGTTAAGGCTTGAAGGCGGGCAGGTTACTGCCTTCAGAGGACAAGTCAAGGGCTGAAGAAGTCAGGTCAAGAATTATGGAGGGTGGCTCCAGGATCACAGAAGGCAGTTTGAGTGTGAAGGGGTTAGGGTCGAAGGTGAAAGGTGGAAGACCTTGGGTCACTGTCTCTGGGTCAAGGATGATGGTGGGGAGTGCGAGAGTGATTAAAAGAAAGCACAGATGACATTGAGAGCATCAAGAGTGGAAGGTCAAGGTTGTCAGAGGAGTTTGAAGGGTGAAGACTGACAGCCAAAAGGTTATTCTGGGCGTGACCGATGACATAGCTGCAAGTACAGGTTCAGCTGGCAGAAGTCCAGGTTCAAGTGGGAGGAGGTCACTGTAGGGTGGGAGGACTCTTGAGGTGTAGCATATAGGAGGCTCAGTAATTCCCATTGGTCAGCTGCTGCTGCTCTTTGGATGAAGGATATGTACACAGAAGTGCTCATATATTTCATTGCCCTCTTCCCACAGCTCCCTTTGTGAAGTTGCAATAAGTCTTAATACACGCTGTCTTCCTGAAACTCTGGATGAGGAGGAGGAGAGGATTCACCAGAGGAGGTCTGCAGCCAAACAACAACAGAGGCTACATGGCCATTGGGCAGAACCAGAGGGGAATGCTGGGCAGGTGGCAGGCAATCAGGCCAGGCAAAGTTGTCATCGTGCGTCAGCGTGTTCTAAATCTGCATCGATTACTCCAACTCTGAGAGACAACCCAGAGACAGCTGAGGCTTTCCTGTAAGTGATCACCAACCCCTTTAATAGGACCTCCAGCCCACTGGACATGGAGGGAAGCTGATCCTATTTGCCCTCAAGGTGACTGCAAAACTGAATTCCTAGGCCACTAGCTCCTCCCAGCAGTCCACAGGGGGCATGGTGTGGCATATCAGAGACTGCCACCCATAGATGTATAAAGGAGGTCACCAATGCCCTGTTCCAAAGGGCCAACAATTTAATTAGGTTTTCAACTGATGCAGATAACCAAGCTGCAAGGGCACTGGGCTTCGGAGCCATCACTTGGTTCCCACGAGTTCAGGGGGTCATTGATTGCATTCATGTAGCCATTAGGGCTCCCTGGAAACAGCCAGAATATCAGAACATAGGAACAAGTGTAGTCCATTCGGCTTGTTGAGCCTGCTCCACCATTTGACTAGGTCACGGCTGATCATCTACCTCAACATCACTTTCCCGCATTATCTCCATATCCCTTGATGTCCTTAGTCTCCAGAAAGCTATTAATTTTTGTCGTAAGCACCCTCAATGGTTGAGTTTCCACAGCTCTCTGGTGTAGAGAATTCCAAAAATTCACCGCTAAGTGAAGAAATTTCTCCTCATCTCAGTCTTAAATGGCTTACCCCTTATCCTGAAATTATGTCCCCTGCTTTTAGACTCACCAGCCAGGGGAAATATCTCATCTACATTCAGCCTGTCACACTATGTAAGAATTTTTAAAGTTTCAATGAGGTCACTTCTCATTCTTCAAAACTCTAGGGAATACAAACTAAGTTTCCTCAATCTCAATAAGACAATCCACCATCCCCGGGATTAATCTGATGAACTTCTGCTGCACTCCCTCCATGGTAAATATATCCCTCCCTAGGTAAGGGGACCAAAACTGTATACAATACTCTAGTGGAGTATTCACCAAGGTTCTATATAACTGCAGCAAGGCATCATTATTCCTGTACTCAACTCCCCTCATGATGAAGGTCAACATATCATTTGCCTTCCTAATTGCTGGCTGCACCTGCATGCTAGCTTTTAGTGACTCATGAACAAGGACACCCAGGTCCCTTTGGATGCCTGCATTTCCCAACCTCTCACCATTTAAGAAATATTTTGCCTCTCTGTTTTTTCTACCAAAGTGAGTAACTTCACATTCATTCATGTTATATTTCACCAGCCATGTTCTAGCCCATTCACTTAGCCTGTCCAAACCCTCTTGAAGCCTCCTTGCATCCTCCTCACAACTTACATTCCCACCTAGTTTTGTGTTATCAGTAAATTTGGAAATATTACAATTGGTCCCCGCATCCAAGTCATTTACATAGATTGTGAACAGCTGTGGCCCCAGCACTGCTCCTTGCATTACACCACTAATGACAGCCTGCCATCATGAGAATGATCTGTTTATTCCTACTCTCTGCTTTCTGTCTGTTAACCAATTCTCAATCAATAGTAGTATATTTCCCCCAATCCTATTTGCTCTAATTTTTTTTTATAACCCCTTGTATGGGATCTTATAAAAAGCCTGTGTGGGACCTTATCAAAAACCATTGGTTCTCTTTTATCTATGTTACAAGTTTGTCAAACATGATTTTTCTTTCATAAGTCCATGTTGATTCTGCCCAATTTTACCATTCTTTTCTAAATGTCCAGTTATCACATCCTTTATCATAGATTATAACATTTTCCCTACTACTGACGTCAAACTAATAGTCTATAGTTCTCTATTTTCCCTTTTCCTCCCTTCTTAAATAGTGGGGTTACATTTCCTACTTTCCAGTCTGCAGGAACCCTTCCAGAATCTATAGAATTTTGAAAGATAATCACCAATGTATCCACTGTCTCTCATAGAGGTTTACAGCACAGAAAAAGGCCATTCAGTCAACAAAGATCTGACTACATTAACCCCATTTTCCAGCACTTGGCCCATAGCCCCAGAGGCTATGGCAACACAAGTGAAAATTAAAGCTTCCTGGTTACCATTATTGAGACTAGTTTTATATTCCAGATTTATTAACTGAATTTAAATTCCACCAGCTACTATAGTAGGATTTGAACCCATGACCCCAGAGCAATAGTCTGGGCTACTAGATTACAAATCCAATGACATTACCACTATGCCACAATCTCCCCCAAAATTCAGCCCCAGATTCTTTTTATTGAATTCAAATTTCACCATCTGCCATGATGGAATTGAAACCCAGGTTCCCAGAGCATTACCCTGGGTCTCTGGAATACCAGTACAGTGACAATACCACTATGTCACGACCTCCCCCTCTCTCTAGACACGTCTTTCAACACTCTGTGATGAAGCTCATCTGGTCCAGGGGATTTAATCCCGTTAATTTTTCAAGTACTACCTCTTTACTAATACTAATTTCTTTTGATTCCTCAGTTTCACGTGCAAAAGTCAGGACTTACCTTTAAGGCCTTGATCAGATCGTGGACATCCAAGGAGAAGACTTTGCAATGGCTTCAGATAGTCATGGACTTCGCCAATGCTTTTGACCTGCTTTGGACTTCAGGGACGTCGCCATGGGCTCGCACCATTTTCCAGGGATTTCACCAAGGGCAGATATGAATGAGCAGTGAAGGTGTTGGGGAGGGAGGAAGGTCCAGGTGTGAGTGAGAGAGGGAGATGTACTGGGGGTGAGTGGGGCGAGGTTGGGAGGGGGGACGAAGATGTTGAGGGGTAAAGTTGGGAGGGGGTGAGGTTGTTGGGGAGTGAAGTAAGGAGGAGGGGGGCAAAGGTGTTGAGTGCGTGAAGTTGGGAGTGAGTGGCGAAGGTGTAAGTGGGGATGAAGGTGTAATGGGGAGAGGAAGATGTACAGAGGGAGGAAGGTAGGGAGTAGGTGTATGGAGGGTGTAAGGTGTAAGGGGGGTGGGGAATTTCCAGGTGAATGTGCAAGGGAAGGGTCTATGGAGTCAAGGTGAGCTCCTCGGGAGCAAACTCAGGGCGGGCGTGGTAGGATGGAGTGTTGGGTGTGAGGAGGGGGCGGGGGGGGGCGGGGGGGGGCGGAGCAGAGGGAGCCAGTAGGGTGGGAGGGTGAGGGTGCGTCATTCCAGTAGAATGGAAAGGTGAGGGTAGCGACTTGGAGGCAAACACGGACCCTGGAGGTGGGAAGGAGGAGGTCAGAGAGGTCAATGTGGATGGGGGTGGGATTCTTAAGAAGGCAGGGGACCTGCATTTTCAACTCGACATTCCTGAAGGAGAATGGTTCGGGCTGTAGGGTAACGGTGGGGAGGTGGAAGGTAATGCCAGGGGGGTCCATGGTGATGGGGGAAAGGGCATGGGTGACCGGGGGAGGGGAAAGGACGGGGGAGCTTACCAGGAACTTAACTGTTACCATATCGCACAAATCAAGTCTCATGTTGGTTGGGCACAGGTGCTGCATGGAAGTGTGATCAGTGGGTGGGCGGAGATGCAGGTCGGCTCAGATGGACAACTGAAAGAGAACCCTAGCAGGCAGCATTGAATATGCTTGGGACAGTGAGATGAGTGTGATGGATGTCGGCTGCGCATGCATGGGAGAGTGCTTGCACGAGGCTCTGGAAATCCCTGCCACACACACACTCGAGAATCACTTGTGGTCCAGTTGCATCCTGCTAAACTGCAAGTCCGTGGGAGGGGGTGGGGTGGAGATGCGGAGCGAGGACTCGCAAAGCCGGTAAATGAGGCTGAAAGACACCAATACACGTTACTCAGTGAAAGTGAATATATTTCCAGATTATAAAGTGACAAAATGTGTTCACCGTGCAACTAATTATGATCAAAATTTCTTGACTTTTCTCGGCCTTAGACTTCTAGTTGCTGCCCTGACACCCTCAGCAGGGATGGAAACAGCCTATGCAATGGTTGGCCCTGTTGCCTCTGATGTTTTCAGTCTGTGTCCTCTGGAGAGCCGTGGCCTGGAGGGCCCTGGCTTGCTTTGGCTGTCCTCCTGCGGGCCATCTGCTCTCTCTGTGGTGACAGAGGGCAAGGGTGAGGGGGTCACTGACAAAGGGGACTCGGAGGGAGCGGACAGCCTCTTCCTGAGTGGATGACCCAGGGGTGCCCAGCATCAGCTCCTCCTCCTTTCGGATGTCCCATTTCCCTCTCATATTGCCACTGCAGGAACTCAGCCATGGCTATCGTGCGCAGTGCAGGTCTGCGTGCATCTCTGCGCTCTGCTGGTCCAGGATCTCCATGGCCTCCACCATCCTTCCCATGGAATCCTCCATACATGCACATGTGGGCATCACTTCACCAGAGAGCAGGCGGACACACTCCTTCAACTCATGTATCACTCTGTTGAGGACTTCCAACAGCTCTGCATGATGTTCCCCTGCCTTCTGCTGACTCTCCAGGATGAGTTGGAAGGCCAAATACAGAGGCTCACCTGCTGACTCAAACCTCACAGATACGTCTTCCCCAGCAGTCCTCCGAGTGCCTTGGAGCTCGGTTGAACCTGCCTCCTCCTGCTGCAGACATGTGTTTGTGCAGTGACCAGCAGATTGTGAAACCGAGCCTGTCCTATGACTAGGTCCCACCGAGGTGTGTGTCACTGCACTGGTGGAGGGCGTGGGCAAGTGGTGTGATGGGTCTTCCAGGCTGCTTATTTCCAGCTCTTCAATGGAGAAGGTGTCCTCTTCACTGGAGGTGAGGACCTGGATGGAGCTGGGGGACTGGCTGGCTGAGGGTGTCAGACACTTGGCAGAGCTCCCTGTGAACCAAAGTAGAGATAATTAGTGCATGGCAGCAGAGTCCGAAGCAGGAGAGGGAGCACTCACAGTTGCAGTGAGAGATGGATGATCTGGTGCAGGATGGTGTTATTATTATTATTATTATTATTATACGAACACGTGGGTGTTCGCCTCCGACCTCACCATCACCGCAGGAACAGTGCACATCCTCACCAGTCAGCGTGATGGTACGATCCTCAAAGTGAGAGGCCTAATGTTGGCCACTGCACCCCCTGGTCTGGGACCTCATCCTGCTGTTGTGAGCCAGCTTCTCCTTCCTGCAAAAAGATGGAGAGAGTCTGAGCAGGATGCATGCCACACCAGATAATAAGGATGGGTGGAGTGTTTGTGTGGTCAGCGGAGCCATGGACAGGATGAGGACACGAGCTCCAGAGGATATGAGCCTGATGGAGATGTGAGGGTGTGTGTGAGTTAGTGGTGCTGTCCCTTGAGGTGTGAGATCCCTGTGGATGTGTGATCTGTTTGGGAGTGTGAGTTGAGGGTGATAAGGTGGTTGACTTACCCTGGCAGAATGGATGAGATCATTCACCATCTTCCTGCACTGAACGGCTGACCTCCTCTGTGCTCCGTTGTCACTGACTGCCGCTGCCACTGCCTCCCAGGTTGGATTGGTGACTCTGGTGGACCTCCTGCTGCCAGAGTGGAGGTAGAGGACATTGCTGTGGGCCTCAACATCATCCAAAAGGCCCTCAAGTGAGGCATCACTACAGTTGAGGGCTGCCATCCTCCTAGCTTTTGGGGCCATCTGTCACCTGGAGCAGTCCTGATCTGTAGACATGAAATTGGCTGCGCTCTGGTGTGCTTTAAATATGGCACCCGGAGCGAGGAAGAGGTCACGGCTTGGCGGGAAAATCCAAGACTGCCTGCCAGCGGCCTGGCGTGTTTCCCACACATTCATTATTAATGAGGTGGGACGTGATAGGAAGTGGGCAATACGGCTCAAAAAACCAGCATTGCGACTGGTGGGAAAAGTGTCTTTTTTCACACCCGCCACCACAATTAGTGCAAATCTGGGAAAATTCCACCCTACGTTTTTCTAATTTCCAGCTATTTCCACACCATCCTTAAGAACAGTTACTCATGTGACGTCACTGTTCACTACTTTTTTCAAACTCAGTGGGCTCCTGGACTCTTGGAAGTTCCTCTCCCTGCTCTGAGTATCTCCCGCAAGTCCACCTCTCCACCCCTCTTCTTGAAGGTGAGTGATATGTCAATCACAAGAGCTTTTACTCTCTTAATGTACAGATAGTCTGCAACCACACACAGTGAATTACATAGGCTTGTGCTTGGTTTCCAAGGAGCTCTTATGACTTCTATATATTAGTTTCTGGGTGATAATGGCTATCCCTCAGGACATGGCTCAAGATACCAGTGCAGCATCCCCACAGCCCTGCAGAGGAGTGGTACATTGCAGTTCATGCTTCGACCAGAGGGATTATACAGTAGACTATTGAGTTGCTGAAAACGCACTTCAGCTGCCTCGACTGGCCTGATGGAGCATTGCAATACACTTCACAGAGAGTATCATGGATTGTATAATGTGCCATTGCAATGAGGAAAGGTACTGCCTTAGTGGAGCTACATTCCAACTCAGATGAGGATGATGCTGAAGATTCTGAAGAAGAGGCCAATAATGTTTTTTTTTGTATTTTAAACCTTTATTAAAGAGATGTAGCTATGCCAGGACACCTTATTCATTCTCTTCACTGCGTAATCTGGCGTTGGGATTAGTGATCTTGATTGCAAGCTGGGTTGTCCTCCAGAATTGTCTTGCGGTTTTTGGAGGAGACATTGTGAGCGATCTCGGCACAATAAGTCTTGTTGCTCATCATTAGGACTTCCAGCTCCTTGACATTGTGTTGTGGACCAGGGATGTCTTGAATCCCGAGGGCAGCATGTGTTTGGCCTTTTTGTTGCTGCCATAACCCCTGTTAGGCATCAGAACCTGACCCTTAAACCTCCTGCACACTAGGGTGCCAATCCCTCTGGGTTTAAGCCAGTTACGCGTAATCTTCACATAATGATCTGATGGATGAGGAATGAACTCCTTCCTGTATTTCTTCACAATGTCCGGCTTCAGAAGTGGTCTTAGGGCAGCCATGGTACCTGTCAGCCGCTTGCTTATCGCAAGAACCTTGCAGCACCTTTCCAAAGAGACAACTTGTTTTTAACAAATTTTATACAGGTGTGAGGCCCCTAACCAACCAACACTTTACCACCACCAAATTATTGCCTACTTGGCATGGATGCCCACCTCTGCCAGCCTTTCCCTGAAGCAAGCTTCAAACTCTATCCTCTATCACCTATAAGGACAAGAAGAACGGACCTTTGCCACACAAAATCGCAAGTGAACACTGTTCCCAAGGATAACTGCTGTGCACTTGAACATACCATAAAGTTACCATGACAGAGACTTAGATTCTGGTTCATCTTGACAGGGTTACGAATGCCCATACCCGAATCTTGGCCCTCTCTCTGGCATTGTGGGTCTGCCTCTCCTGCAGGACAGAGCAGAGATTTAGTGGCATGTCAAGTTAGACCTAACCCCCTTGTCTGCATGCAAACCCATGACACATACTGGCCTCTCATTTGCAAATTTTGCCCATTCGCTTCTCAAGCAAAGGTGTTGCATGATTTGACATCAAACACCATGCAGCTCTGAGGCTGCACACACATTTACCCACCTGGCCTCCCTCTCCATTCGCAGAAATGCATTGCTTTATGCTCTCATGAGAGTCCACTTGATGCAATGCCAACATGGCACTTACTCTGGTGGGTCAAAGAAGGCCACTGACCCGCTTGTGGCACTAGACCCCAGACCTTGGTTTGACCCCACAGCTGTTCACCTCCTCTGCGATCTCTGTCCAGGCTGCCTTCATCAGGCAGAGGGGTCTTTTGATGCCATCACTGAGGAGGAGCAACTCCTGCCATTCCCAGATAGGCTGGAGGAGAATCGACAGGGAGGTATCACTAAACCTTGGGCCTCTTTGCCTATCCTCAGACGTATTGCGGAGGGGGAATTGATAGGGGGTCCCAGAAGATGATTGGACTGCAGGAGGGGGGTGGAAGTGATGGGGAGTCCCAGGAGATGATATAAAAGTATGACAGGATGACTAATTGGAGTAGAAGATTTACAGCTGCAAAGGAGGAAGGGTGAAGGCTTGCTTTCCAAACAATATCCTTTCCACTCTGCAATTTTTGGCCCCCAGCTGACCTGTATCCTGCCTGCAGAGCCTGCAAGCTTATCCAGCCCACCCTGCAGGAGCTGCAAATTAATCACCTGCTGGCAGGTTTGGGCATTTGCTGCCTCCCTTGCTGCATGACCCTAAATGCCCCACATTTGCTGCCGCACACCTGTTAAAATTACCATTGAATTACATCCGCACCAGCTCCTGACATGCAAGCGAAAGTGGTGCCCATTTCCGCTCTCGCCTTCGAGACCCGCGCCTTACAGATTACATTCTGCCCATAATTTCCACCCCTTTGCATTCCAGCCTCGTTGGGAAAAATGCCAATATTCCATTAGCCTTTTGACATTTTTTTTTGTACATGTCCATTAGTATTTAGTGATTTCAGCACTTGAACCCCCAAAGCTCTCTGCTCACCCACAGTTCCCAGCTTCTGTCCATTTTGAAAATACTCTGATTTATCTCTCTTAGGTCTAATGTGGGTGACCTCACACCTTCCCACATTGGACTCCATTATTCACAGTTTTGGTCACTCATGTACTCGAACAATGGTCCTTTGCAACTTTTGCTCCCATCTGCACTACTGTGCCACCTAACTTAGTGTCATCTGCTGTAGTAACTATGGTTTCATTTAGTGTGTAATTTACCTTTAAGAATAATACTTATTAGGAAAGATCACATGATCTGTAGTAACCAACAGGAGAGTAGTGCGGGCTACCTCAGCAGACAGCGTACAGATAGAGTTGGAGTTGAAAGCACACATGTAGCTGCTGCTGAATATATTGTAAATAAACTTAACGTTTCCACTTAAGAAATGTCTGTATATCAACCATATTACTAATAGTACAACTTGGCCACCCCACAAGAAACTGGCACAAGGATAAAACAGGATTGAACAGAAGAAATCGAGTTAAAAAGAAATTGACACTTTACCTCACCCAGTGATTGTAAGTAGCAAGCTCCATTAGAATTGAAGAAGTTATCCTCTCTCAAAATGCAACAGTTTGGGAGAATCGACCCTTTTGAACCAGTCACAGGCAATTGGTTCAACAAAACAAACAGCTGCCAAGCTAAAAACATATACGGGTGAAGACATTCAAGTAAGAGGCATAAGCAGAGTAACTGTCCATTATCGAAGCTAATCAGCAAAGCTACCAATGTTGGTATTGAGAGGCGGAGGACCAAGCCTTCTAGGGCGAAAATGGCTAAGGGAAATCAACCTTGATGGGCCAATGAGTTTCCAAAAGGAAGATGGACATGTTCATGTTTTGAAAAAGGAATGTGTAAGGACTCAACAACCAAATAAATGCAGGCTGCCTTTAGCCAAAACTTGGAAGAACAGCAGAAGGAACTCGAAGAGACCCTGCTTGATAACAAAGTTCAAGATGAGGTGAGCAATCTTTGCAGGGAAGAAGAAAACCTGTTGAAAGACCTTCACACAGTACAAGATTCCCTCAAGTCAAAGTTTGTATCTCTGGAAAAGTATGAAGAGATACAGAAAGAATTCAGCACTTCTCTGAATAAACTGAAGAATGAATTGGCAGAGCAGACACAACAATGTTCAATTTTCCAGGAGGCAGCAAACAGCTGCAAAAAAGAGACGGAAGAGCTGAAGAATCAGCTAAATGAAGCCAAAAAGGCTTTGGAAGCAAAAGTTGCAGAATTTTCCAAGAAGCAGACAGATAATGAAATTTTGGGAGACTCAGCCACTGAGTTCAGACAAGTTGAGCTGGCATCTGATAGAAGTCTGGCCAATAGTGAAGTCAAAAAGAAGGCCGAGGGCCGAGGTTAAAGTCTGCGCTAGAAAGAAGGCAGCACATAGAAAGAAGATACAGAAATACTAATAGGGCCTTAATTCTGGCAGCATACAAATACAATTTGATACATAGGCCTGGCAATCACATCGCAAATGCCAATGCACTTAGTCGTTTGCCTTTACAAGAAAATATGAGTATGTCCCAGTCCCACAGGAACTTGTTTTACTGTTAAATTTCTTAGATTCCTCGCCGGCATGTGCTCGATAGGTCAGAGACTGGACAAGTCAGGACCTAGTCAAATACAAGAACAAGTGCTACATGGTTGGTCACAGGAGGCCGTATGTGATGAAATGAAACCGTACATCTACAGAAGACATGAAATAACCAGCCAGGATGACATCTCATTGTGGGGAGCACGAGTGATAGTTCCTCCAAAAGGGAAGGGAGCCACTTTTAGTTGAGCTACACAATTCCCATCCAGGAATTTCCCGAATGAAGACCATAGCACACAGCTATTTATTGTGGCCAGTCATGGACGGCGAAATAGAGAGTATGGTAAAGCATTGTGGGCAATGTCAGCAGCTGCATAAGTTGCCAGTAACAGCTCCGTTACACCCACGGGAGTGGGCAGGTAGACTCTGGGTGTAGTTACACATTGACTACATTGGACCTTTCCTGGGAAGAATATTTCTGCTCATTGTCAATGTCCATTCAAAATAGTTGGATGTATATGAATTGAAGTCACCAATGTCAAGCGCTAAAATTGAGAAACTACATCAGACTTTTGCCATTCACGGACTATCAGGAATAGTCATTTCAGGTAATTGCACGACATTTACGAGTGCTGAGTTTCAACGGTTTATCAGCCTCAACGGTGCCACTCATGTAAAAAAACTGCAAAGTACCACCCTCCCTCAAATGACTGGCCGAAAGGGCAGTTCAAACATTCGCGACAGACATGAAAAAGCTAACTGGTGATTCTAAACTAGCACACTTTCATTTTCATTACAGGACTACCCCTCACACAACAACAGGTGTCACCCCTGCAGAGTTTTTGTTGAAGCGCCTCAGGACGAGATTGAGCTTAATAATGCCAAATTTAGAGGGGAAGGTGGAAAGAAGCCATGGAAGCCAGAAAATTAGACATGACTGGCATAGTTGCGAGAGGAGATTTACCACGGGAGAGCCGGTATATGTGAAATACTTCGGGGAAGGACCAAAGTGGTTACCGGGTGAAATAAGTGCGGTGACTGGACCTCTATCTTACATGGAGGTGGAAGGCTGGATCATCCAGAAACATGTGGGCCATTTAAGGAAGAGAGAGACAAATCACCAAGATTTGGTTCCACCAGTGACCATGACCGGGTCTGCGTTTCCTTTTAAGGATACTCAACTCAGGACTGACATGTCTGATGTTCCTGTAAGAGTTGAAGATACAGAACTGCAAGTGCCCATTGAAGCACCTGATGTTCAGGCAACTCTGGAAAAGGAGGTTCCTGACAAAGAATCTGAAGTTGTGGAGCTGCGACATTCCACACGTACCCAGGAAACCACCTGAAAGGCTGAACTTGTAAGTTCCTTACTCAGTGTAAATATTATGGGTGGGGTTTTCCAGAACCGCCCGCTACCGGGATCTTCCAGTCCCGCCGCAAGTCAATGAACTTCTGGCTGGGGCACTGCCTCACCCACGGCGGGTCCCGCCCGCAACGGGGCTGGCAAATCCCGGCCTAAGTTGTTTTGAAAAGCATGTACTTGTAAATATAACGCGTATAGCCAAGTTAAAGGGGGAGAATGTAATAATTATGGTTTCATTTACTATGTAATGTACCTTTAACAAGAATACTTGTTAGGATAAATCACATGATCTGTAGTAACCAATAGGGGAGTAGCACATACTACCTCAGCAGACAGTGTAGAGATAGAGTTTGAGTTGAAAGCGCACATGTAGTTGCTGCTGAGCATGCTGTAAATAAACTTAATGTTTTCACTTAAGAAGTGCCTGCAGATCAACTCTATTACTAATAGTACAACTCGGTCACCCTACAACATTTGTAAACTTAAATACATGGCTCTCTTATCTTTCATTTAAGTTATTTATAAATATAGTGAAAAGCAATGGCTCTAGCACAGATCGTCATTAGTCACATCCAGCCAATTTGATATTCCTTATTCCTACTCTCTATCTCCTATCTTCTATCCCATTTTCTATGCAGGCAAATAGGTTGCAGTTCCAATTCCATGTGCTCTCATTTTTGCTAACAGGCTTGTATTTTTGAATGACCCCTGGATGTCCATATTAAAAACATTCATAGAGACACTCTTATCTAACACATTAGCTACCTCCTCAAAAAATTCAGCTAGGTTTGTTAGACATAAAATACCCTTTACAACTCCATGCTGACTCTCTTTGATCAGTTCATTTGTCCAAAGGCTGAACCTTTCTGTCCCTAATTACAGATTCTAGTCTCTTCTGCATAACCAACATTAGACTTGGCCCACGATTTCCTCTTTTTTTATCTCTTATCCTTTCTTAAACAGTGAAATGACTTGAACAGTTTTACAATCCACGTGGAAATTTTTTCAATCAACAGGGTTTTGGAAAATCATGAGTAACCATCAACAATTTCCTCACTATTTCCATCAGACCCTGGAATTGTGACTATCTTTAATCTCATTAGATTTTTGTTTTCATTTTATTGATTCTGTTTAGTTCCACCTTATTTATTTTTATTTTCAATAAAACAAATTTAATTTTAACACAAAGAAAATACATAGGGCGGAATTGTCTTCTCCAGTTTGCGATGGGGTCATAGTGGGAGCGGCAAATATCGGGAGATCGCAAAATCGGTTTCATGTCATCCCAAAACCAGTTTGCGAATGTCTACTCCACCCATCAATGATGAGCCGGGTTTTTTGCCGCCGCACGTTGGGAGTCTAGTTTCAATACTTTAGCATCTCATTATTAGCCTTGCTCACCGGAATCATCCCCCCACTCTGGATCATCTGGGCACATTGGCATGATTGCACGCTGACATGTTTCACAATGAGCGACATGCACCTGGCAAGCTGCACTTCACTTGAGACTTTGAGCTTTGTTTGCCTCCCTTGCTTTGGGCAGCACTCATGGTCATCAGCGCCAGGCTTCCCAGACAGCACCACTTTTAGGGAGGCACATGGGCAGGTCTCTACCTATCAGTTCAAATGTAAGGCGGGGGTGTCTTTTCAATGGTTGCAGGGCTGGGGCTTGCTTGGGGAAGGGGGAGAAGTGGCCTCAGGCAAGGGAAGAGGCTGCAAGGTGAGGGCTGTACTGGAGAAGCAGGGTGTCCCAGGGTGTGTTTGGGGGCACATGTTGATCTGTGCAAGTGGCCTCAAGATGGTGAGGGCTGAGGAGGCAGTCTCCAGAGGAGATGAAGCTAGATGGAGGTGTGAGGGTGTATGCGAGAGAGTGATTGGTGATGTCCCTTGAGCTGGCAGTGAGTGGGAGCCAGTGAATGTGTGCTGGGCTTGTGAGTGTTTGAGTTTAGAGTGCTGAGATGGTTGCCTTACTCTGGCATCCTCCTTCTGCACTGGAAGGCCAACATCTTCTGTGCAGCATGGGCACTGACTACCACTGCCACTGCCCCCAAAGCCGGAGTGGTGAAGCTGCTGGACCTCCTACGGCCAGAGTGGGGGTGGAGGACATCACGGTGGACCTCCAAAAGGCATTCCAACGATGGGCCACTGAACTCTTCTCGGCTTTCAGGGTCATGTCTTCACTGGAAGTGTCTTGGGCTTCAAAAATTGAGAACTGTGTGCGCGACTGCAGTTTACATATCGCATCTGGAGTGAGGAAACAGTGGGGTAACGGCATGGTGAGTGATTCAAATGCCACCCACCAGTGAAACGGCATGTTTCCCATGGCTGCATAATTAATCAGGTGGGAAGTGGATGGTACGGTGCGAAAACCCACCATTGCGGCTGACGGGTAAAACATCATTTGTCGTGCCTGCTACTGCACTTAGTGCAATTTTGGGACAATTCCACCTGTAGAGTTTAATCATTTTACTACTACTCGTTGCAGCTTCTTTCCGCCACCACTCGTATAACATTTTGAGATTTTTCCCTATTTGGCCTGAAAGGATTTTGGTTTAATTTATGTTATGATGTTACTGTTAAATTCAGTTCAATAAGTGTTCAGCAGTCTCACCACTTCAGCTTGGGAGGTGGTGGCAGTGGTGGTCAGTGCCAATGCTGCACAGAAGAGTTGGCCATCCAGTGCAGAAAGAGGATGAATGATCTCATCCATACAGCCAGGGTAAGGCAACCATCTCATCACTCTAAACACACACCCTCACAAGCCCATCACACATTCACTGGCATCCAACTCACTGCTAGTTCAAGGGACATCACCACTCACTCTCTCATTCCTACAGATACACAGGTTAACCAACATTTTGATCAAGAGTTGGCTGAACAAACTGGTTAAAGCAGCTATTAAGAATTTTGTATTCTTGTATCAAAAATCTTGACCTGTAAAATGAGTTTAAACCATATCAAAAAAAATGCATAAGTTATTATTTTAATGTTACAATGAGCGCAAAGAGATTGAATCAGAGTGGAGAATTATATTCTGTTTATTCATTGGTTTAATATAAAAGATAGAAGTTTGCTAATTTACAATCAGCCTCATCTCACTAAAGCTGGTTTAAGGTGTAAGTTTATTTTGGATTTAACAATATTTACTGAAAGCTATATTCCAGGGACCATTATGGCACATAATGGAACAGTGAGTTGCAAATTTCAACACTTATATACCTAGGGCGGCCACAGGTGGAAGCCAGGAATACTGGGTACACACCACGCCTCCTGGCCTGCCACCTCCCGGCACATGCGCAGATGCTAAAATAGGTATGAGGCAAACTAAGGCCTGGCTGGCATACAATATAATTAATTAAAATGAGCATGGGGCACTGCTGCTGCTTGAACTGTATTAATCACTTTATTGATTAAGTTTAAGTAACAATTACCAATAATACCTTTGCTAACAATTATTATGGAGGTCTTGTGGTGCAGGAGGTAGCATCCTTACCTCTGAGCCAGAAGCTCCAGGTTCAAGTCCTACTCCAGGGCTCGATGGTCCCTGGAATATAGCTTTCAGTAAATATTGTCAAATCCAAAATAAACTTACACCTTAAAGCAGCTTTAGTGAGATGAGGCTAATTGTAAAAGAGCAAACTTCTATCTTTTATGTTAAACATATGAATAAACAGAATATAATTCTCCACTCTGATTCAATCTCTTTGCGCTCATTAATAATAACTTATGCATTTTTTTTGATATGGTTTAAACTCATTTTACAGGTCAAGATTTTTGATACAAGAATACAAAATTCTTAATAGCTGCTTTGACCAGTTTGTTCAGCCAACTTCTGATCAAAATGTTGGTTAACCTGTATATCTGTAGGAATGAGAGAGTGAGTGGTGATGTCCCTTGAACTAGCAATGAGTGAATGTGTGATGGGCTTGTGACTGTTTGAGTTTAGAGTGATGAGATGGCTGCCTTACCCTGGCAGTATGGATGAGATCTTCATCCTCTTTCTGCATTGGATGGCCAACCTCTTCTGTGCAGCATTGGCACTGATCACCTCTGCCACCGCCTACCAAGCTGGAGTGGTAAGATTGCTGGACACTTATTGAACTGAATTTAACAGTAACGTCATAATATAAATTAAACCAAAATCCTTTCAGGCCAAATAGGGAAAAATCTCAAAATGTTATACGAGCGGTGGAGGAAAGAAACTGCAACGAGTAGCAGTAAAATGATTAAACTCTACAGGTGGAATTGTCCCAAAATTGCACTAAGTGCAGTAGCAGGCATGACAAATGATGTTTTACCCACCGGCCGCAATGGCGGGTGTCATAATGTGGCCAAACAGGTTTAGTATCAACTTGTAAATTCTTCCAACATGCTCCAATGGCTACCAGTAAGAGCGGGAAAGATTCCTGGTCAGCCATGTAATGGAATGAAATTGGAGCCTCTACCAAAACTATCCATAGTTTCAGATTACAACATGCATGTAAAAGTGTATGTTGCCAGAACAACTCAGGCCCCTTGTGTGTTGGAAAGGGGGAGTTGGCTGGATGGCTGATGTGGATCAGAATGGTGTCAACAGCATGGGGTTCACTCCCTGCTCTCGCTGGGGTGGATTTGGGACCTGCCTACTTGTGGTGGAGGTAGTGGCATTCTGGGTTAGGCCTGACTTTGGGAAGAGAACTAAAGGAGAAGAACTAATGCATGCAGTATAATAACTAATATGTAAGCATTATAATAACTAACAACAATGAGTGGGATCGTCCAGTCCCCCAAAAAGTCAATGGTCAGGATTTTATATTCATTGTGCGGGGACAGGCCCAACACACCGGAACATAAAATGACACGCGAAGACACGCGCCAGAGATGGCTGCACGCCTGCTGATAATTAAAAGGCCTATTAAGGCCATTAGCAACCTCATTGACTTGAATTTTACGCTGCTCGTCCAATCTAATGGTGGGCAGGTAAAAAGGCCAAGCGGCCTTTGCATTCTTTAGGAACCCTCATCCACGAACAAATGGAATAAAATCTTTTTTTTTGGAAAATAAAAACATATCCCATCTCATGTAACACGGTCGCATGAGGGGACATGTTTCATTAAATTTTTAATGTTTCCAATAATTTCTTTAAAAAGTGCTTCAATCTCCCTGAGGCAGCTCCATGCCTCAGGGCAATTGAAGCACTCTTTTGCAGGCATGTGCCTGAAAAAGCGCTGGACCTGACTCTCCCTCCTCCCCCAGCCTGCACAGGTAGAGCTATGCTACCGCTTACGTATTACGCTGGGCGGGCCCACATAAAATGGTGGTGCGGAGCCGATCATGGGTGGCGGGCAGCTCCGCAAATTCCCCCGCCCACTGTCCCACCAAGCTCACCCAACGCAGGTAAAACTCTGACCAATGGACTTTTGGCTGGGCCATCACATCCTCCGCAGCTGGTCACGCCATGGTGGGGCCAGAAACTCCAGGCCAAAATCAACAATTTAAAGCCAATGTACCCACCAGAGGTGTTTATACTTTTGTCCATTCCTAGTGGCATTCAGAAGTTTTTTGTTCCCCCAGAACCCAGTGCACATAACTTGGCATTTTTCTGAGAAATTGATACAGATCTAGAGCTCTGCTCTTACACTGTCCACACCCAGCCCGTTTCTCTTGTTTCTCCAAATGCTGGTCATCGTGTTCTGTATGAACATTGGTGTGTGGTATGGAAGATATATGGGAGTTGATTTTCTTCATGATTGTAATTTTTTTTTCCCTGGGCTTTTCTGAAAAATTCAGGTACTTTTCTTCACTGGCCTGGCAATGCTTCATCCCAGGATGGGATATAACTCTTTTCCCAATGCATCTTTAGGGCTATATGCTTGAACACCATTGTAAAATTCTTTAAAGGACACACCATTCGCAATGGCTAATTTGGACATTTTGTTGTGAAAGCTGTTTTCAGCAAGTCATATTTGTCACTCAAATACTTCTTGATTCTTTTGTGGAAAGTTAAAAAGTCTCTCTCAGATTTTCTTGCCACATCTGGTGTTAATTGCTTCACTGTGTACCCGAAAAATTATCCTGAACCCTTCCCTCCAGATTCCTATTGCTGTCACTTATCAGCTCATACACCAAGAGGACACTGAACGGCTTGGCCTGCAAAGCTTCATTACAGTCTGTGACTAGTTTCAGAGGATGGCTGAGAACGAGAAAACAAACCTCAGGCACTGCATTGGAAACCCCTTCATCCCCGAAGCATCTCCATTGTAGTTTTGGACACTTCCTCACCTTCACTCTGAAAGTAGCCTGTCACACGTTTCCAGCATTTCAACAATCTGTCAATAGCCAGCAGCAGAGAAAGCCTCCTGGTCACAATGTGCCTCAATAGATTGCACTCCTCCACTTTAACAAAGTCACAGAACTTCCTCAGGTGCTGTGTTCTGCTCGCACAAATGCTAAAATGAGCATATACCTTGAGGGTGATGGTTTCTTCACTAACATCAAAATTTCCAAAAGCGTACTTTGTTGTGTTGTGCAAATTATGAGCCAAACAGATGGCTGCAACAATGTGCGGAATTTAATGCACCTGGCCACCCACCCCACTACCCCAATGCCGAGACAGGTTTGGAGGCGGGCCCGGAGGGGGTAGGTGCTGTGTTATGGGGTGGGAGAGTGTGGGTTGGAGATCCTGTTCCCCTTCTGATCAGGTCCGGAAAGGGAAGGCTTGCTGGCAACCTTACTGCCTGGATGCTAATTGAGGCCCTTAAGTGGTCACTTAGAGGACAATTAAGGGCCTCATTCCACCACTGCTGGTATTTAACCAAAAGTGGGCAGGGTCTTGCCACCCGGGAGGCCGACCAACAAAACCATGCCTGGATTTCCAGTGTTCTACCAGGAGGAGTCCCTCATTCAAGGGCACTCTCAGATAAAAGACCCAGCATTGGGTAGGGGGTCCCGGAGGAAACAACCCCCGCCCTTGCTTCTGAGCCCACTTCACTGGCAACCCTCTCCCCGTGACCCACATCCTGCCCACACTCACATTTATCTGGGGATTCAAAGTGATTCTCATGGTAGTACTGGCAGTGGCCACCGTTCTAAATGGTGCTGTCAGCACTGGAGAGTTGCCGGCCCATGATTGGCTGGTAGATTTCAGGGGTGGGATTTACATCTCACTGGGGCTTCATCTAACAGGAGGCCTGACGCTGTCTCGGTAAGTGCTTGATTACCTCGGAATAGCATCAGACCTCAGTGAGAAAAATAAGAATGGCTTCTACTAGTTGTCCAACTGATGGGTGAGAACCACATCACCCACATTAAGTCCCAGTCAATGTCCTTTCGCGAACCCTTCAGGTTTTGGTCAGCACTATCGTGCTTTCCATAATGAACAATTGGGCTGTCAGCTGAATACACAGAAAGTCTCCCTAGACTCAAATCGAAGGCACTGAGTTTGGATAATATTTCTGTTGCAATTTGCTTCCAAGGTTTCTTGTCTATCACTGTAGAAATCCAAAAATAAATGCTGGAACCCCCATCTCAAATTTGAAATATCTCAAAACTAAGGGGAAACACTTTATTACCCCTGTTTGAGGCATCAGTTTCCAAAGAGAGAAAAGGTAACTTCCTTTAATGTAATCAAGTGCTTCTCTACAAAATATGGCACTAGAACGTACAGGAGATGGCACTAGAATGTTTTCACTCAGTGTTTTTGCCTTTGTTTTCTCACACCTCAGGTCTCTTGCCACTGAAGTGTAGGTTTCTTTATCAACTTTTATGTTGCAGTCTCCTTTAAGATTGCTGGTGCCTCACAGCATGACAGACTTTACATTGTTCAGCAGCAGTCACTTTATTGTTTTGAGGAAATTTTAATAAGTAGCTCATTGATGACGTAGCTGCACTGTGAGTGTTAGATTTGTGCTTTTCTAAAAAAATGTGCTGATTCACATCTGTCTTTCCTCGGCGGTTGATATCAATGTTGCATCAGCACAAAGTGCAGAATGCACGACACTCTCCCTTTTTGGTTTTTTGCTATGAAATTACTTTCTTTTGACCATTCTGGGTTGAACAGCGTCTCTTAGGCATTTTGAATTGGTGAATGGTGTGGTATGTCAGGGTGTTGGTGTGATGAAGACAATGCTAGAATTTTTTTTTGCAGGCACTCAACAACCTGGAAATAATTTTGACTGACTGTTATTGATATTAGCCAATGAGGCTGGTAAGAAAACATTGAGTAACATTGAGGAAAGCGACCATAGAATGCATGATCCAATAGGCCCTTGTATCGCAGGCACACTTGCCGACCTGAAAATGACTTGACCAACATTTAACCAATGAGGCTTTGAAGGCAGATTGATTAAAAAGGTGACCTTTTGCAACCATAGAACCCCTAACTTGTTGATTACTATCATACATTTGTGATTTATCACTACGTTGGTCAGTGAGGGCCCACAAAATGAATGGACCTTCCCTCGACTAGGCCACGTGGCATTATGAACAATGTGAACATAGGCCGTCTGGTACCAGAATGGGCCCTGACGTGATGAAATCCAGACCATCTGGTACAAAACTGGATGTCTGGTCACCCTAAACTTCCATGAGGATTCTTCTGATCATTCACCGTAACTTCAGTGGAAGATCATGGAAAACACAGGGAGACAGCATAAACTATGACTGGGAGAACCCCTCAGAAATTCTACTCCATATTGCATTGGATTCTTAAAGACCATTAAACTGAGAAGGTATTCATTCAATTTCTCCAGGCAGGTTCACACCTTGCTCCGAAAAAAGGAGGGGTAATGTTTGAATCTAATTTGCATTAGAGTGCCACTTCCCCGCTTCCAATGCTAAGTGTTTTAAAATCTTTTAAGCTTTACTAGACCAAAAGAGTGGAGGAGAAATTTTCCTGGGTCTGCACAGAGATGCACTGGACCACTTGGGGATGAAGTGAATATCGGAAAATTGGACATCTCCTTTCTAGATGAGCACTATGATCTACCTGATATTCTGAAATTTGCTAAGTCCAGTGAACCAGTTTGCCCGAGTGTAGACCCAGGAGAACTTCACCTTTCACATCAACAATGCTGAGGATGCAGGAAATATCTTGATCACAAATGTGCAATTAAATAAATGTGACAATAAAGGTTGGCAATTGTGAAACCAGGTCAAAATTTTCCTGCAATTCAGAAATTACTCACGAAGTTATTGAGCGAAAAGGAAGCTGAAAAAAAGATATAACTTTAGCAAAATTTCATTTCTGTTTCAAACTCTGGAACAATGAGAAATGCCTTCCTCTTTCTCCAGTCATGTAAATTCATATGTTTGAATTAGTATGTTCATGATCACTTTTTAAAACAATAATCACATTCTACAATTCTTAAACTAAGTTGCTTTAGCAAACTTTATGGATTGCTGTACCTGCTTCAGGAAAGGAGTTTTCCAATTAACACAAGTGTTATCATTCCCTCTGCTCCACCACCCACACACCCCACCACCCCTTTCACCACTTCCTGTCAGAAAGCTTTGCTGCTTCCTTTTTTACTGACTCAGAACAGCAGTAGAATAAAATAATGTGAAAGTGTAGAATGTTCTCAGAAAACTGAACAGCTAACTGCAGTTCAAGTCCACTTTCAGACAGAACAAACATTTTAAGAAAGCCAATGATCTGAATCGAAACTGAGCAAATAAATATTTAGAGATGGAAATTTAAAAATAAGAGAAACTGAAGGCGTTCACAGCTGGTGTTATCAGATATTTGCAAATATTTGCAGATATACATTTGAGCTTTTTGCATCAGGCAAATTAGATATACAGGTTTACAAAAACTGCACCATTAAACCTCAAGGCTTTGAAAACAGATTAATTATGTTGGATGTCTTAATTATGAATACAATATATGCCAGGAATTTAAGTTTGCCGTACAGGCGCACAGCAGTCACGATGGGGCACAAAGTGGCACAGGATGATGTCGGTAGGGCCTCCTGACGTCATCGTACCTCCTCGCGATATTTCGGGTGGAGGGCGCATGTGAATTATCAGAAGCACACCCGCCGGCAATTAAAGGGCCAATTAAGGCCATTAATAGGGCAATTGATCCCAATTTTGAGAGGCCCGTGCACTTTTAAACTTGGCACATAGGCCAATCAGGCAGACAAACTTCACATTTTTTAATTATTCTAGATCCAGGCTGGGATAAAAGATCCAGAAGGAATGGAAAAGTGAGAAGGTAGGTGTATTAAATAAAGTTGTGAGTGCACATTATAGTTCATTTTTTGATTCATTTTGTTCATTTGCATAACTTTAGGAGGGTTAAACCTTTGCAGAGGCTTTCTGCAGACAGGCCCCTTCATACTTTCCGTCAAACCTTTGCAAGCATAAGTTTTGAGATGGGTATTGTGTAACCTGCTGGAGGGACCTCCTCAGATGGGGAGGAGATGACAAAAAGGGCGAGGAGGCCAGTTGCCCGCAGGCACCATGCTAGAGTCTGCCCTCAGGGCTGAGAGGCTCAGCCAGAAGGAGCAAGAGAATGTGCCAATACCCAGCTGGAAGAGTGTACAGGCTGCGGACCAGCTACCTGGACATGACAGAGATTCAGTGCTGAAGAAGGCTCCACTTCTCCAGAGAAACTATCACCTCTATCTGTGACATGATCAGCCCTGAAACAGCCTCAAACTGTGTAGGCGCCAGTGGCTCTGAAAGTCACAGTTGCCTTAAACTTTTATGACTTGGGTTCGTTCCAGGGGTCTGTGGGAGATATTTGTGGAGTGTCGCAATCTGCAGCACATAGTTGTATCAAACTGGTGACAGATGCACTGCTCCAAAGGATAAACACTTGGTACAAGACAGATGAGGCCAGCCAGGCAGAGTGAGTCAGAGGTTTCTCAGCAATAGCTGGATTTGGGGAATTCAGGGAGCCATTGATTACACACATGTGCTTAATAAGGCACCTGCGGGAGCTGGGGTCTTTATAACTAGAAAGGGGTTCCACCCTCTGAACATTCTGGTAGTGTGTGATCATCAGCACGAGATCCTGCAGGGTTGTGCCAGGTATCCTGGAAGTTCCTATGAAGCATACATCTAACGTCACTCCCAAGTGCCAAGGCGCTTCGTAGCCCCAGCACGGTTGGATGGCTGGCTGCTAGGGGGAAAAGACTTTCTGCTCAAAAGGTGGCTGATGACACCCACTCAGACACCCAAGGATGCCAGAGGAGGAGAGGTACAACCAGAGTCATGCTTCCATAAGGTCAATCGTTGGGAGGACACTAGGCCTACTCAAAATGAGGTTTCGCTATCCGGACCGGTCAGGAACATCTCTGCACTATCCTCCGGAATGTGTTTCCTTTATTGTAGCTGTCTGCTGTGCCTTTCACAATCTAGCTCTCTCAAGGGGGCAGCAGATGGAGAGTGAAGACAGCGACATTCTTCCAGAAGCTGCTGAGGATGAATCTAGTGCTGAATCTGAGGAGGAGACTGATCAGCCCCAGATCCAGCAACGAGGATGCTTCTGGGAGCCAGGGAGACCAGGGAGGCCCTGATTCGGAGGAGTTTCCAGTCGGACTCCAAAGTCAGGATTCCAAATATTTGCATACAGATCACCACCTTACTGCTCGGTGCTGATGAGGCCCTCCTGACACCGTCTTCTCTTGTCCCTCCCTCTGAAATACACTTTGCAGCCCAAGTGATGTCTTACACAAGAGTTGTAGGTCTCCTCCCTAACTATGACATAAAGTGCGATAAGGTCATTTGATGATGTCACATTTTACTGTGGCATAGACATACACAAATGACAATGAAAAATGATTCACCCATAAACCCCTTCTGTGATCATAGTGATTTAAATTTCCACTTACGAGTGCTACAGTTTGGTGCTTCCCCCTAGCTGGCAGTTGCATTGGAAGCAGGTTGGTGACTCTGATGCCCTGTCAGCCCTGATGACCTTGGCGGCCGTCCTCTGGTCGCCAGGGCCTGTGTGGGCCCCGACTGGGAGGGAGAGTCCAGCACCACGTCTGGGCAGTCTTCAGTCATTGCAGTCTCCTCAGATGTGACGGTCACCGGCAGAGGGGTGGAGGAGCTACTGCCATCATCAGGAGTGCCCTGAGAGGAGCCCCCAGATACATGGAGCTGCAGGTCATCTACCGACATAAGGTCTGTTTGAACCTCCCTGCTCACCAGAGATGGACAGGATGCCAGCAGAGTTATAGGAGCCTCATCCATCTCTCACATTGGCAGTGACCTACTGAGGTCACTGCCAGTGTGTGAGCTTGCAGATCTGAATGAGGGTAGGTGATGGTGCAGGTATATTGTCACTAGGCTAGTAATTCAGAGACCCAGGGTAATGCTCTGGGGACCCAGGTTCGAATCCCATGCCAGATGGTGGCTTTTGAATCCAATACAAATCTGGAATTAAAAGTTGATTGCTGTAAAAACCCATCTGGTTCACTCATGTCCTTTAGGGAAGGAAACCTGCTGTCCTTACCTGGCCTGGCCTACATGTGACTCCAGACCCACAGCAATGTGATTGACTCTTAAATGCCCTCTGAACTAGGGCAACTAGGGGCGGGTAATAAATGCTGGCCTAGCCAGCAACGTCCACATCCCATGAACGAATAAAAAGAAACCTCTGATTGAGTTCCTGGAGCTGCCGCTCCATGAGAGTCACCACTCTCTCTATGGAGGAAGCTGTGTTCAGAGTTGCAGGTTAACGCAGTGTTCACGCTCCGCACGGGCTCCTCCAATCGTCATCGGTGGCAGTCCCTTGGAATCAAGGATGACATCCGTCAGGTAGGCTGAGGAGCCCAATTGTGGATCCACATGTTCTTCCACAGTGGGGGCACATTGTCATGCAGGGGAGTGGAAATCGCAGCCCCAGGTTGGCTTCCTTCTCCTCGCTCTGTCGCTGCTGTTCCTACCTCGCTTACGAATCGCTGAGCCTCAAAGTGGCTTGCACCTTGATGGACCAGGTAGTGCCATGCTGAGTGATCGGCAGCATTCTCCTCCCAATCAGTGGTATTAATGCCTCTGTGCTTTAGGGCGACCTTGAGCATATCCTTATACCTTTACCTTTGACTGCCCTTTGAACATTGACCAACAGAGAGCTGTGAGAAGAGAACCTGCTGAGGGAGGAGGTTTTCTGACATCTGGATGCAATGGTCCATCGGAGTTGGTTCCGCAGGAGAAGGGCTTCAATGCTGGTAAACGCAGCTTCATGGAAGACGCTCGCGTTAGTCCGGCCTTCCTCCCATTTGATCCCCAGGGTTTGATGCAAGCACTGTTGATGGAGGTTTTCAAGGATTTTAATGTGGTGTCGGTAGACAGTCCATGTTTCAACGCAGCAGAGGAGGGTGGTCAACACAACAGCCTTATAAACCAGGACATTTATTGACTTTGAAAGGACCGCGATGTTAAACACATGTTGGTGCTGCTTGAAGAAGGCGGCGCTGGCACAGTTAACTCGATGTTGGACTTCCTCATCGATGGTAGTCCCTTGGGAAAGGTGGCTGCCGAGATAAGGGAAGGGCTGCACTTACTCTAGAGCTACTCCATCTACGTGGGTGGCGCAGGGGATGCTCAACTAACCCAGGGAAGGTTGCTGAAGGACCTTCGTCCTGGCAATGTTTAAGGGCAAGCCAAGCCTCTTATACGAGGTGTTGAAGAGGTCAAGCATCCTTTGCATGTCCTTTACGGAGTGAGCCATCATGCAGCAGCCATCCACAAACTGAAGGTCATGGATGTCCATGGTGGTGAGTTCTATTTTTACCCGGAAGCGACCAAGGTTGAAGAGCTCCCCGTCCAGACGATACTGAATGCTAACATCAGGTGGTACACCATCTCAGATGAGGTGGATGATGACGGTCAGATATATGGTGAACAAGGTGGGGGTGATCACACAACCATGTTTGACCCTGGTCTGGACTTGAAAGGTATCAGATTCAGATCCTCCACTCAGGACGGTTGTGGTCATGTTGTCATACAGGAGTCTCAGGATGGTGACAAATGCAGAGACCATGGCATGCAGACCCTCAGGGATCTCTGCCAGATCTTTGCATGCATCCAGCTGGACATCCAGCATTTGCCGCCTAATAAACGACTCCAGAGGCTCATCATCTGCCTCAGGCTCAGCATGGTCTTAGTCTCCAGAAATCCTCTGACTGCCAGCGCCCTGCCTCTGCCAGGTTCTCAAGCGAGTGTGATGTGCCCTCACCGCTGTGCCCCACCATCTGTTCCACTGATGTGCCTGTATCTGCGTTGGTGCATGGTGCAGAGGGAAGATGTGACGTAGGTGCATCTGAATGCAGGTCATCCTCTGATGTCAAGGGAGGGTCCTCGATGTCCTTTTAGGGTCTACAGAATGTTTCATCTGAGGGAAGGAAAACATATTTAAGCCTCCCATCAGCCTTTAGGAATCAGAGTACATATAGTCTAGTAACTATTAATATCACCGTTAGCACATATCTTAGCTAATATCACCACCATCAACATCTCTTTGTCCTTTTGTCTATGACATCTTTTGGCAATCTCCACCTATCACTGGCCCTCTATCCAGCTCTACCTGTCCCACGCCCCCTTAAACCAGCTTATATTTCACCTCTTTTCTATTTTTCCTTAGTTCTGACTAAGAGTCATTCGGACTCGAAACGTTAACTGTATTCCTCTCCGCAGATGCTGTCAGACCTGTTGAGTTTTTCCAGGTACTTTTGTTTTTGTTTTGGATTTCCAGCATCCACAGTTTTTTTGCTTTTATACTACTCTAGATGCTAATTATTCAATCAGAAATTGGAGAGGAGGAAGAATAGAAACAGCCTTTCAGATACCCACGAGTGGACTGGTTGCTTCCACCATGATGCTGTCAACTGTGCACAAAGGCTCAAACACAGCTACCTGATAGTGACAGAGAAGAACAGGTTTATTGACTCTGTTTCAAAAGGAAGGCAGTGAACAATGTGCCATTGCAATCTGAAGATAACCTCCATGCTAGGAAAAGCATGCTAGTGACATCAGACTCTCATCTAAGGGACATCTTCTAGGTGTCTGAGCTCACAGTATCCTTTATAAGGAACTCTGCTGCCCATAACCACAAAGAAATTGACTCCAAACACTTTGCACAAAAGTGGCCTCAGCACTTCCTTAACTAATATTAATACCCATCCTTTGCTGTGTTGGACCTTATTCTCCATGAACAGAAATAAACTCTCAATGCAAAGTTAAAACAGTGCGGTCAATTTATTCACCTACTTTGTTTAATGTGTTACTGATATTAGTGTATTTTTCTATGGTGCTTTCTGGGGAAGCTACTTGAGATTCAGGTGAATATGTAACTCCTTGCGCTGGTTGCTGAGATAATCCTTTAACTGTTAAAGTGACATCCACTTTGTTTTAACTAGCTCATCCTGCTTCCTGTACAATGGGGTTTTCGCCATTTGATCCTCAAGTCTGTTGAAGGTGAGTGTCGGAGGCTAAGTCCTCTGAAACAGCAATGTGAACATTCACAAGAGATACTCTGCTTGAACATAGAATCTGTAATGGAGGGCTCTACTGAAGATGACTCTGAGGTGACATTTACTCTATGCTAGTTTATAGTCCAGACAAACCATCTTGCAAAACTACACAAGTGCTATTTGGTTTAGCAGACTGTTGAGTGGTCTTATCTTGGCAGCTTTCCTGATGTCTGCTGTATTCCTGCTCTTTCACAGCCAGGTGTGGTGAGTGTTGCTGGCAGAACCCATACTATCAGATTTCTGCTGCCAAGCTTGTTGGACCAATCTTTTCTAGGGAGGATGCTTTTCAATCACAAGGAGAAACAACCTTTCTTTTCCTTACTCAATGCAACATTACTTCAAGCACAACATCTGAATCTGCATGCGGTTATTTCTGGGCATGAACTTCCTACTTCCCAGGAATTTGGCAAAATAAATGATGTCTTGCAGAAGAAAATGCAGCCCTTTTAATGCTACTAAATTCCTTTAAAGCTTGTCTGTTGGGCTTTTGGGTGAAATGTTCCCTCAGATCGTACAGGCAATGAGGATGGGATGGGAGCAGGGTGGGATCTAGTTCAGATTTATTCATTCAGTGATACTTTTCAAATTTGTGATCCTAATGGGGAGCCATGCACTGAGAGCACATGTCAGAAATTTGACCATATGCTGTCATGACTGCCCACGATTATCAGAAATTATGCGAGCCTGAATTTCCAATGTAAAAACATGGGGTGGAATCAAGAAATGTTGGCAGTTTGGCACTTTTTTTGGGTCCTGACCCTGCACTGGCTGTCCAATGGAATGGGATATTGTTGGTGGTTTTTGATTCTGTGATACACGGATTCTTAAATTGCAGACTTGTTGAATTCAGTTTGCTAGGAGGATCATTGATCATCACCAGAATGGTACCAATCTTCCCAGACCAAACTTATTAATGTGTGCAACTCAACTCAACAATGTGCATCTTCATAAGCATTCTTCAAACAACTCACCACCCTGGCTCCCAGTCCTGAGCAACATTGCCCTCAGCACCGCACACCCCCACCCCCAACATTAGGAGGGTAATTGCAACAGGCAAGCTATTGGAAAAGGTCTACTCCAGCCCAAGCCTGCCATTATTCAAGAACTTCCTCAACCCACCAGCAGTATGTCTCCCCTCACGCCACCCCATAAGGTTAAACCTATCACGCCAAGAACTAACAACTGAGGACCAATGGCAGGAGGGTTGGAAGGAGAAAACGCCCACCAGAAACCACTCTCTGATCGTAGACCCCACTGCTGGTCCACTCAGCTTTCATCTCCCACAGCAGCTGTTGGCGCTTTTAAACCATTTCTGAACTGGCCAAGGCATCTATCCACCCAACCGAACATCAACGGGGTTGACAAGACCATCTAGGCTGCAGCTGTGATGCAATCCAAACAATGACTCACATTGTTAAGCAGTGTCCACTGACTAAACTTGAAGGTGGGCTTAAAACACTCCAACTATCTACTGACAAGGCTATTGCTTGGCTCTGTGACTCTTCACATACTAAATAAATAAATAAATACTGGCTGTCCGCGTGCTTGCCTTCATGTTGGATTTAATAAATAGTGGCTACAGCTGCCAGGCCACCTCTGTGGAGAGGAAACACTATCACAGGATGCCTGCAGGAGCAGCTCATAGCTGTGGCTCCAGTGGGGATTTGGGGGTGGGTGGGGGGGGGGAGGGAGTGGGGCAGGATGGGGGTTGGTTGGGAGGGAGGGCAATACAACAGGAGGCCTCACAGGTCCACAGGTCAGCTGCCAGAAAGCCACCCAAGACCCTGTTAGGCTTGAGGCGTTCCCTGTGACAGCCCCAATCAGCCTACAAATGGGCAGCTGATTCTGCTGATAGGTTATTCCCCACCCCTGCCTCCGCTGCTAGGCCGACAGTCCTGGCAGGAGGTGACACGCCTCCTGGAAGATGGATCAGGCTAACAGTGATGGGCAACCCAAGGTGGTGCATGGGCCTAATGAGTGGCCCTCCTTCATCTCAGTAGGCCGCAAGATTGAAATCGGGCATCGTAGCAGCGCTTTGGTTGGACGCAGAGGGAGCACACGGCTCTCGCAGTCAATGTTGTGTGCAATCAGCACGCACCTCATTTCACGTGCCCTTGCTTTGCGTGTGTATTACTTTAATAATACTGGTTGGTAAAAACTATGTGGACGGAAACTAGCGGAACCTGGCAACCCTGCACATGGGCAACAGTCAACAAAATGTCTCGTGGGCCGTACTCAGAACTCTGATGGGCCGCATGTGGCCTGTGGGCCACAGGTTGCCCACCTCTGGCTCAGAGGCAGGAAAGCAAAGGCCCTCTGATCTGATGCCAACTTCGTGAAATTCCTCTTGGTCATTCCTGCAAGCTCATTCCCAAGGGACAGGAAAGATTCCGACCCTAGCTTGTGAGTCTCCATGCTGGCAAATTGCAAAATTACCCATATAACCATGGAGGTTTGTAGCTCAGGATGCCATTTGGCCCATTCTGTTTGTGCGAGTACAATCCAAGACTATCCCCACCACCCAGCTCTCCGTTTCCTGTAACTTTCACTTTCACTGCTTGAAATATTTATACAATTTTTTCCTCAAAAGTATCAATGATTCCTGTCTGAGCCATTCCCAGTAACCAGCTGGTCATGCTTTTACACATAATCTGTGTGAATTGGTTATGAATTTAATATGCTCAAGCACCCACATTGTACTGTCTCGCCTGGACGACGCAGCATAAGTAAATTTATATCCTTTAAGGCAGCCATCTCACCAGCATCACTCTGTACCGGATCCGAATGTTAAATTATACTTGATCCAATGTTAAATTGCCAAGTTAAACCATAAACAAAACAGAAAAAACTGCCTCAGTATTATGCAAATAATGTTATGCAAATATGACCATAGATTCCATTTTTATTCTGATTTGACTCTTCCTGCTGGCAAATTTCCTGCAATTGCAAATTCGGAATGAAGCGGCAAATGTCAGCGTTTGTCATCACGGGCACTCAAAACATGAGCAGCATGAAGTGGCATGGCACTCTGACTCTGCTGCAGTATTTATTGTTGGGATATTTCAGTCAAAACAATACAGAAATTTCATACCTAAGATGAAAACTATAGAAAACTTTTACAAGGATTCTGTCCAACATAAGGCAGGCCTGGGAGATTCTATCGATATTTGGAGTTAAATTCTAGACTTAACGTTCGCATGAGAAAAGGCGCTTCTTTTGTTTGGTGGTGTGTAGTTGGGAAAGGTTTGCAACCTGTCTCAGTCGGGTTTCTTTCCTCGTCCTAGAGGTTACTCCTAAAAAAAGCCTGTATAAAGTGCATGCTTAAACCGCCTGGTTGAAAAAAAAGTTTTACAAAATTTGTATGTGGTTTCCTGTATCAATTTGAAACTTTGAAACTGTACAAAAGTAAAGGCAGACCGTATAGATCTTTTCCCACATGATTAAAATAATACGTATCTTAATAATAAAGCTGTTTGGCTAAAAAAAAATACAACATCCAAAATGCAAAGAAAGCCGTTGGTGCTGAGTTTACAGACAACTGAGTTTGGTCACATGATCCACAAAGTTTGTTGTGAAGTTTTCCCTTAAGTCACTCAACAAAAAAAAGTTGAACAGAACAAACTCTGTAACTTCTTCCGCAAAACAAACCACACCCAGAACAACTCCTGCATGCACACAGTAAGTTTTAAAATATTTTTATATATATATATATCTAAGTAACGACACCTTCGCTAAACAAGCATCGTGTTCTACAATGAACCAGATTGGACATTGCTCTGTCTGCAACTTGCGAAAGTTTGGTTTGTTCTGGAGGGAACGGAGACAGTGAAGGGCGAGAACTCAAAGACAGAGAGAGCAAGAGAGTGAGGACCGGCCAGAGACACGGACAGAAATAAGGACACATGGCTTGATGCAGACAGAGACAGAAACTGAGGAGATCCAAAGAAACATAAGGTATAACAGGGATGGACATACACCAAAATCAAACGGGGACAGGGTACAATAGAAACAGTCGTATCGGAAAGGAAGGGAGATGGGAATAGTCAGGTAGAATATAGACAGACTGACATGAGATTGAAACATGGAAGAGGACCAGAAAGGGAAACAGACAACAACAAAAGGAACAGTAATAGGGACAGAGCTTCAGAGACAGTGTCTTAGCCCCAGAGAAATGAGTTGGTACTTCAGTAACAGGAGAGTTAATCCTTGGAAAGGGGAGTGAGGGGCGAAGGGGTAGAAGGTCTCAGATTCAGAGACAGATATTCTAAAAAGTATGAAGGGAGGCTCTGAGCGGGAAGAACATTAAGATGCAGACTAGGAAAGGGAGACAGGGACAGACAACGACAAGAGAGTCCCAGGCATCGAGAGGGAACCGAAAAGAGAGGGAGATCGATGGGGTTGGGCATATTAGGAGAAAAATATAGGGCAGTGAGTGATAGGGAGGAACATGGGGTTTGAGAGACTGCGAGTCCTGAGAGATGCCAGAAAACCAACAGACTGCGACTGCGGTGGGCACAGAGAGCCGGAGAACAGGAACAGGTTCCGAGTCTAATTGGTGGGCAGCGACACCCCGAGCCTGAACTGGATTTCAGTGTCGTTTTAATTACAGTGGCCCTGCCAGCTCTCCAGATTGTATACAACCCCCACATTCAATCAGAGCGACCGAAACAAAATCATTGTCCTGCTTGAAATCTATGAACTGCTGTTTTACGGTGTGGACATTGCCCGGTCGCGTTTGGATGTTAACACGGAAAAGTAACACGGCTTTTGCAAAAAGAAAACGGCTTTATTTTTTAATGGTGATATTTATTTTCTGCCCCAACTATATATGTATGAATTTAGATTTTCTAAAGCAATTCCTGCATTAGAAGGATTCAGTTCTGTATTTTTCTTGTTGTTTAGTGTAAGAGGGGAAACTTCAGAAAGTTTCTTCATGTTCCTTACGGTAGACTGCGGATTCATCAGGTGACTGCCTGTTGGTTCAGTTCTTGGTTCCCTCTCTTGTGTACAAAATTGTCCTCCAGTCACGACCACGTTCAACTTGTTCAGAACTGGACTGGGCCAGGATCTGGCTGCTCTCGATTTTAGACAAGCAGGTTGGGAAATTTTGTAAACTCACTCGGAACATGGAATAAAAAAAAAATCCCTCTCCTCGTCCCGGAACCCGAGTGAGACCAAAGTAGACGCTGTTTCTTAGCTCCGCAGCCACAGGGGGGCGCGGTGTAGGCAACTTAGGCTTCAATGGACAACAATTCTGCTCCCTTCTAAACTGCAAGTACTGTAGAAAACGTAGGTGAAGAAACTTTTTTCCCCCAATGTTTAAGTATTGGTTCCAAACGCTCTGTATTATCAATGTTAAGCTGCCATTGCACCTCTTGAAGATGAATACTGCAATATTATTCCTGTTCCAAGGAATGTGATTGGAGCAAAAATTACAGCCGTGGGCAAACCATCTGTGGAATTAGGACATCACAGCTTTGATGAAAAAAAATGGTAACTTATTGAGGTAAAGATTTGTTTGGAATTTTAAATGGATGGGCTGATTAGGAGCGCTATATAAGTATTTTTAAAGGAGGGAGTTAAAAACTGAGTCAATCGGAAAGATTGAAAAAAAAATACAATCCAGAAGTGGTGGGACGATGCCACTTGTTTTAAAATAACATTTCATCGTCTTTCCTCGCAAAACTGTTAGTCAGTGGGCATGAACCAAAGCTGCGTTCTTACACTGCCCCTTTACTTTTCTGTCAGGTATTAGGAAGTCCCACCTTGGACTAGATTTTATATATTTAGAACTGACAACAACAGTTGTCCAAATTTTATGGTTTTCAATTTTCTATTTTTTTATTGGGTGAAAAAATAATGCTTTCATCAATCATTCTGAGCTAGCGTAAACATAATTACTATATCGGAAGATTGTTTCCAAATTTCTGATATGTGGGGCCAATGGCCGGGAACACAAAAGGAGAAAGAATTCCTGCACAGAGGATAGTCATGGATAGCTGTTGAACGTGATTTATACCCGAGGTAACCTTACGCATCGCAAGAATAGCCTTCTTGCATTAGAAAAGCTGTGACACTTTTTGACTTGAAGGAAGACAGAAGAAGTGAAATCTTAAATAAGTACATAAAATATTAAACCGAGGACTTGACAGCATTGCGGGAAAACGTTTAATGAACTCACATAGTATATGAAAGATCAATTCGAGCTGCAAGATAAATCATGATATTAGGCCAAAGGAGTACAGGTTCAAAATGGTGAAAGGCAAATTTTGGACTGATGTCAGGAATGTATAATCAGTGCAAACCTTTGTGTGATTTGAGCTTGAGATAAGTTTGTAACTTTGGATAGAGGCAGCCTGTCCCTCTGAAAGGCACTGTATCACAGGAGCCTGCAGCTGAATGCTATTGCTGCAAATGGAGAGAATGGAAGTGAAGCACCAGGGATGAGAGGGCACTGATACATGAATCTGTGTGGGCTGCTCGGCATCTCCCAGGGGAGGAAAGGGATCCCTGTTTCAAATGCTCAATGCCTGATTGAGGGACCCAGCATTGGGAAAGGGAAGCCCCACTGAGAGCCATGCCCTGGCCTTGTTGTTGATCCCATCTACCTCCCCCTACACCCCCCCCACCTCACGACCTCCACCCTGTGAAACCCCTCATGCCATCACTTAACTGTGGCCTGGGTTGCTCCATGATAACGGGCCTTCGGTGTGTGGCCTCCCTTGTGATGCTGCTACGTAAAATAGCTGCTGGCCTCTGATTGGCAGCAGCACTCGGTTGGCGGGACCTCTGCCCTGGGGTCTTGATCCCGAGGAAAGACCTGTGGATAGCCTCTCAACAGCCTGATTGGCTCGAGGTTCAGCAGGCCTTCCCAAGAGGAGGAAACATGGGTCTTTTGCGAGCTCTTTAGCTGGCAGGCAAAATCCCTGCCATCTCCACAAGATTTCGTCCCATGCTTCTACGGGAACAAGGAGGTCCTGAAGCAGATGAACTTCTAGAGTCTTTCCCCAAGGACCTGACAGCAGTGTGGGGAAAAGCTGAATAAACTCACATAGGTAGTCAAGGCCAGTGAATGAATCTTTAAAGGCCATCTGCTACCCACCTCACCACCAAACTCTCATGCTACTCAATACAACACAGTTTCACCACTCACCCAGCAGCAGTCTGTAGCTCTCAATACTCATACCTAACATTCAGATACTCTACCTGAGCTTCACACAGCTTCCAATGATGCCAGCCTCATACCCACCTCTCACTGCCTCCAAATACCCCCAGTTATTCAGTTGTGGCAGCCATGTCACCCAAACGCATTGCAGGATAATCACTAAAATTCTGCTCTCCCTCTTTTTCAGGCCAAAGTGCCATGAAATACAAGGGATCATAAGACAACTGGTAGGGGGCAGGCACATCTTTATCTCTTGAACCTGATGGAGGAGATGGTGCTTCACATCATGGGGCGAGCTGTGACAGAGTTCATAGAACTGGTGTCACCGAGAACATTCAGGATGATAGCATGTTACTGGCTTTGGCCCTTCTCGACTCCCACCTGACCTTCATCCTCATATACGGCATGATGTGCAAGATGCAGAAGGTGAGACAATGGATGTCTTGCTTTCCACCCCAGCACCTGTCCCTCAAACCAACCCTCTCCTACTGATTTTATGCTATCAGATAGCCAAGAATTGCTGCCTGACCCACCACAGTAGCCCCTGGAGGAAGAGAGTGAGCTGCACTAGACCTCTGAGGAAGAAGTACTGCCCTTTGACCTGACAATCACAGGCACCAGCTCAAATACTGGCAGTGCATGAACTTTGGAGTCAGGATCTGCATGTGGTGAGTCGCCAGGCTGCAGCCAGAATAGGACGAAAGGATAGTTTGTGTACCAGCTCACCGAAGCTTGAGGTCGCAGGTGAGTTCTTCTACAGGGCACTCTGGTGAGGATTTCGATGGGGAGGCGTTCTGGAGAAAGCTGCGAACAAGCACACCAAGATGCTTGTTGCTTTTTCAGGCCTGCCAGTCAGCCTCCTGTCACTATCAGGAAGCATGGATTCTGGTTCCAAGTTGGCAGACGGCATCACACAGAGCTTGGAGCCCAACTTTTCCAGCATGGAAGTGGTGACCAGCTCTATGACAGCAGCAGCAGGCTTGCCCTGATGGAATGGCTGGTGGTCACTGTCTCAGCTTCCACTATAGGACAGGTGAAGTCCTACTGATGTATCAGTGCTGCAGTGGAAGGTCTGATGGAGGTTGTGAGATCTATAATTGCTGCCATCATGGCTGCAGATCTCAGTGCTTAAAGGGGCTTGCAGGTTCTTGCAGCAGTCCAGAAATCTGTTCTCCAACAGATTACTAGGATTGATGAGGTGCTTGGGAATGACAATGTGGCAGTGACTGTGTGGAGCATGAACCTTCTGTTCTCTCTCAGAATGACAGCATTCACGTTCCCACCATAGCACCCCACCAGTGCCTTGCTGTTGCCTTTCTGCAGCCAGCCCAGACTGCTGCTCTCCATGTTCAGGTGATGCAGTCCAAAGCTAGGTGCTCAAGCCCACAGGCTGCTTGAGGGCGTCCTGCAAGGCCTTCTGCAGCCATCACCAGTAAAAGTCAGCAACCATCCACTAGCCATGCAGCAGCAACAGAGATAGCACTGTGTAGGAGCACTAGGCTAGGCAAAGGTACCTGCAAGGCAGGCGATAATGAAATGCGCAAGGGTGAATAGTTCATTCCTGTTTGCATAATTGGATGACTCATTATCTAAAAATGTATTTGTGGGTGCCTTTTATTGTATAATGCTTCGGGTGGCTCCATGTCTTTCACTAAACATACATTTTCCTTGTGTAGTTCAGTGACAGAGGGGAATCATGAGACATGTGTACAGAGGGTAGCCTCTGTCTCCCTATAGCCAGCCCTCCATTTTCCATGGAGGGCAAACAGCCTTAGAATGAAGGCATTGTGGCTGCTGTCAGGGTAACAGCCATTTGTCAACATGATGTACTGTCCGTGGTTGTACACCAACTTCACATTGATGTAATGATAGCCCTTGCAGTTCCTTACCACTTTCCATTGCTATGGGGTGCCCATAGATCTATGTGCATCATCGGAAACTCCACTATCCTGGAAACATGCCCTCTCATCCTGCTTCCCCCTGCTGAGGGTGAAAATAATGTATTTGGCTTTCTTGGCATGGGTGGTGTCTGTCACCTCCTGAATGCACCAATGGATGGCGTATTGGGATATGTTGGGAATGCCACCCTCTCACTCTTTGAAAGATCCAGACACATGAAAGGTAAATGCTATTGTGACTTTTATGGCCACCGGTAGTGCCCTCCTTGCCAGCCTAATTAGAAGACTTTCAAGGGACTGGTGAAGACCATTCTAAAAACAGTAGGTTAAGATTTTTTGAATGATTTTTGGAAGACCAGGAGGAGCATGCTTTGCCTGATTCCACAAAATCATCTCGCCATTGTTGGCTCGCCTCCAGTAGAGCTTTTGGATTTCATGGCCCCTTTTCCCCCCACCTCCCACCTCCTACTCACCGCCCTCTGATTTACAACCTGCCTATCGATACTCAGTTAGCACTAGCAACATGCCAATTTTATGGTGAGGTCCAATCGCTGAATCCCTGATCTTTTCCCATATCAGGCTGGTACTGCAGTTGACTCACTCACTGTCTGTCCAAATTGAAATTCACTCCCGTTATATTGCTGAATTATTAATTTATAATTTGTTAATGCAGGAAAAATGCAAAAGAGGAATTCTAAAAGGGTCGGATATAAGTTCTCAAGAATGTTTAAAGGGGCCACTCCAGATCAAGACTGACACGAATCTTACGGAACCTGAAAATGAGACTAATTGCAAGGTATAGTAATGGTTTTCAAATTCTGACTGTGTTCAGGGAACTCTGATGAGGACTTCAGTGGGGAGGCATTCTGCAGAATGCTGTGACCATGCACACCGAGATACTTGTTGCTTTTTCAGGCCTGCCAGTCAGCCTCCTGTCACTTCCAGGAAGCATGGATTCTGGTTCAGGTTGGCAGACGGCATCACACAGAGCTTGGAGCCCAACTTTTCCAGCATGGAAATGGTGACCAGCTCCATGACAACAGCAGCAGACTTGCCATGACGGAGTGACTGGTGGCCACTGTCTCAGCTTCCACTATAGTACAGGCGGAGTCCTACTGATGTATCAATACTGCAGTGGAAGGTCTGATGGAGGTTGTGAGATCTGTGCTTGTTTGAAATAAGAGTACTTATATTACCCAGTAGCCGAGCAAAATACATAACTTGAGTTCTCAGCCAATACCATTTTAATAAAACCACTATGACATAAACACTAATAATGATAATGGTCTGGCTTAGCCTCAGCTCTCACTCTGTTGCCAGAAGTGCAGTAGAATGGGACTTCTGACTGCCCTCCAGCTGGGCCTGTGAAGGTCATCAACCTACTGAGGTTGTGGCCAATTTTGTGGTGCTTACTTCAGGGTGAGGGGTGAAGTGGGGTGGGGAATGGTGGGCAGTGGGAGTGCATGGCATGCACTCCAGTGGCTTCCCGCAAGGTAACATGGGTGACAGTGTCTGATGAAGAGGATAACATTTCCATTGAGTTTTATAAACATATGAACATAAGAACGAGGAGCAAGAGTGGGCCACACAGTCTTCAAGCTTGTTCCATCATTCAATACAATTACAACTGATCTTTGGCCGCAACTCCACTTTCACACACTTTAAACTTTAAAACCTTTCCCACCATTCTCAGTAATGCACAGTACCAGGATTGTGTCTAAGGTAATGATGGGGGGAAATACATTGCATGCTGTAATCATGTCACTCCTGACCTATTTTAATAATCACATTGTGTGAGTAGACCTGTTATATGCTTGACATCATTTTAATTGAAAATCCCAGAAATGGCATTAACTGTGGTGAAAATTACTCTCCCTGACCCCCCACCCCACTATGAAATAAATATTGAGAAAATCTTGCACAGAGCACACCAAAGTTTTCTGTATAATTTTCTGGTTGGCAAGCCCCCACCTGAAAAACCAGAAAGTTACCCTAAATAAATTGCCTGATTTGAACCAAGTAAGGTAAACATTGCTGAAGACACATGTGTTTATTCAACAAAAGCAATGAATAACATTCGTGCTGTCAACAATAACTTGCGTTTCTGTAGCAATCCCCATGCAGGGAAAGCAAATACTTTTCTGTCAGGATGGAAAATACAATGACTGCAAGCAGGAGGGTCTAAAAGAAAACTGAGATGATGAGGATGGGTGTAAAGTTATCGTGAAGAAGATGTCTTTTAAGCAAATTATTTTAAGCATGAAGGGATGCAAGAAGAAACTAACCAGAAACTTCAGAGAGTAGGAGGTTAGTTGTTGAATGAACATCTCCCACTGGTAGTGTAGAAGAAGCAGGGAACAAGCAGTGTTAGAGGAATTGGGAATATTGGCAGGGCTGAAAGCCTGGAGCCATTCAGAAAGATATGCTGAGGCAAGGGTTTGGATGGTTAAAAGCATTGATAACAGTTTTGAAATGAACTTCCTTGGGTTTGGAGAGCCAAATGTCTTTGGAGAGTTGATCCAAGGGACCATGGGATTTTGTGTGAATAAGGTTGCAAGCTATGTTGCTTTGAGTGTGTCATAATTTATTGAAGGTTAAGGTGGGGAGGCCTATAAAGAAAGTGGTAAATTTGAGTTACAAGATGAACAATGAACTTCTGTATTCTGTAAGTCAGCCTGAGCTAGAAGTGACTCTAGTTTTCCCAACGTTAAACGGGAGGTGGCACATTCAGATCTGGAGGTGGATCATCTGCTCAATTAGTAAATGTTTTTAAAGATATGGTCTGCAGATTTGAAATCATTAAGATGGCTGTTGCATCGGGGAATTGGTCAAGGCGAAAGACTATCCAGGATTTACAGGGTGCAAGGGCACTGAAGGAGGTGAGTCAATTATTAGAGGTGATCAGCTGAAGCATAAATATAATTGCAGGTGATCGACCAAAGGAGAGGTGGGTTAGAGGACACTTGAGACTGAGTTGATAGTAGTGAAGGAAAGTGACAATGGAGGAGGTTGTATGTGATTAGAAGAATGAAGAGGAGGGAGCGATCAGAGAGAACCCAGTCAATGATAGTGAACTATGACACTAGATGTGATGACAAGCTGTGTGTGGGTGAAATTTGTTGATGTGGAGGGTGAGATGAGCAGGGCAAAAACATCAGTTTAAATGGAGATTAAAGTTACTGAAGACAAGGAGGCGCTTGGTGCCAAGGAAGCGGAATCACTCAGACATGTTTTGGTAATAAAGCTCCTTCTGTGCTTAGGGGGAGCAACGGGCAAGAAGAACCCGAAAGGATAAATGGGAGGACCGGTGGAGAATAAGTTGTGTTACAATCACATGAGCAAGAGTGAAATGACTCCCCTCTTCTCCCTCTGCAGTTTGGCTGTAACAGGATTTTTTGTGAATTTGGAGGGGATGTGCTTTGCCAATGCTGCAGGAGTCCCACTATTTACGCTTTCACATTGTGAAGAATTAATCAGACAGATTTTCTTAGGTTAAACAAAGAACAAGATAAGTTTATTGAAACTATTCCCCAAATTAAAAAAGACTAGGTAAATCGCAACCACCGTTCATACTCGCCTGGGCCCACACACACACCAGTACAGATGGCAGATTAAGAGAATAGGTTTAAGGATTTCTTACAGCTCATGAAGAAGATAAAACAAAGGAGTATACAGTTAGCTGTTCTTTGGCTGGTCTTCATGCAGTGAATCTACGTTGTGGCCATTTTGTTCAGTTGTCTTCCTGACTGTAGTTGTATGGAGCAGATTTTCACATTTTATTCCCAAAAGATCTTGGTTTTCAGTATATTTCTCTTCTCGGGATGGTTACTTTGCCAATCCAGGTACAATACTTCCGAGAGAGAGAGAGAGGTGGGGGGGTGGAAACAGCTTCAGCTGCCTGTTTCAGTACAGCATGGTCTTGATGTCTGCCCTGCTTGGTAAATAGTCACTTGAAGTGCTCTGCTGGCTGTATATTCCAGAGATATTCTATTAGTCCATGTCTGCTGCAATCCTTATTTTAGAACAGGTAATTGCATTTTGATATCTCATCTCAGAAACATTTTCAAAGTTTCAGGATAGTGTAAAGCTAACAGGAGATGGGGTCTTTTATGCTCCCCAGGGGGTTTTGTGTCTTTTTCTTTCTCTATTCCAATTGGTGGAATGCAAGCTATATATTGTAGCCGTCTGTCTCCATTCAGTTCAGTTCTGGGGGTTCAGTTTTTTTTTCACATCCTCATAACACTTCTGCACCACATGGAATGAAATGAGATTCATTCCCATTTCATTACAAGAAAAAGATAACATACAAATTCAGCAGGTAATAGGGAAGGCAAATGAAATGTTGGCCTTTATTTCTAAGGGAATGGAGTATAAAAATAGGAAAGTCTTGCTAAAACTATACAAGGCACTAGTTAAGCCACACCTAAAATACTGTTAGCAGTTTTGGTCCCCTTATCTAAGTAAAGATATACTGGCATTGGAAGTAGTCCAGAGAAGGTTCACTAGGTTGATCCCGGGTATGGAAGGATTTTCTTGTGAAGAGAGGTTGAGTAGGTTGGGCCTGTATTCATTGGAGTTCAGAAGAATGAGAGGCGACCTTATTGAAACATACAAGATTCTTAGGGGGCTTGACAGGGTAGATGCTGAGAGGTTGTTTCCTCTTGTGAGAGAGTCTAGGACCAGAGGGCATAATCTCAGAGTAAAACAGAGATGAGGAGGAATTTCTTCTCTTAGAAGGTAGTTAATCTGTGGAACAAAAACAGAATTACCTGGAAAAACTCAGCAGGTCTGGCAGCATCGGCGGAGAAGAAAAGAGTTGATGTTTCGAGTCCTCATGACCCTTCAACAGAAGACCGCTCTGTTGAAGGGTCATGAGGACTCGAAACATCAACTCTTTTCTTCTCCGCCGATGCTGCCAGACCTGCTGAGTTTTTCCAGGTAATTCTGTTTTTGTTTTGGATTTCCATCATCCGCAGTAGTTTTTTGTAGTTAATCTGTCGAATTCTTTACCGCAGAGGGCTGTAGGAGCTGGGTCGTTAACTACATTTAAGGCGGAGTTAGACAGATTTTTAATCAGTAAGGGAATCAAGGGTTATGGGGAAAAGGCAAGAAAGTGAAGTTGAGGATTATCAGATCAGCCATGATCTCATTGAATGGTGGAGCAGACTCAATTAGCCGAATGGCCTACTTCTGCTCCTACGTCTTATGGTCTTATGGAAAAAGCACAAATAAATCAAAAAAGAAACAGAACCCATACATACACATTCATCCACACACTCATATCTCCTCTTTTTCTCTGTTCATTCCACTCTGTTGAGGTTTGGGTTGTTGTTCCTATGTGGGTTTTAAACTCTGGACAGCATGTTCACAATCACATTATTACTGCAATGTGGGTCATTTTTAAATGACATGGTTGAAGGAACAAACCCCAATGCAATAGTGTCATATTTTTGGTTTTGATTTTTTCCACAAAGGTCAAGGGATTGTGATCCATATAGACTGTGGTCTCTGTGTTGCCATTTCAGACATATATCTCAAAGTGTTTGAGAGCTAGTAATAATCCTAAAGTTTCTTTCTCTACAGCGGAATAGCATTTCTGGTGTTTGTTCAGTTTCTTGGAGAAACACCTGAATGGTCTTTCTGTGCTTGATACATCCTCCTGGAGTCGGACAGCCCCTATCCCAAGGTCACTCGCATCAATGCTTACTTTAAATGCTTTGTTGAAGCCTGGACCCCTAACACTGGTTCGTTTGCTAGAATGGCTGTCAACTTTTCAAAAACTGTTTGGCATCTCTCTGTCCACGTTACCTTTGCTTTTTCTCTGTAATAGGTCCATTAGAGGGGCAGTTAGAGTACTGAAGTTAGGGACAAACATGCAGTGGAAACTACACATCCCAAGGAAGCTCATTATTTCCCATTTTGTGGGGATGGGAAAATTCGCTACTGCCTGTACTTTCGCAGCTCTGGGCAGTACTTGTCCTTGTCCCACCACATCTCCAAGCTAGGTCACCTGAGCCTTAGCGAACTCACTTTTTGCGAGGTTGACCTCTAGGTCAGCTGATTGTAACATTTGGAAGAGGGCTTTTAGGTGGCTTTCCCAGGTGTCACTGTACATTAGTATGTCGTCCAGATATACTACACAGTTGGGTAGGCCTGTCAAAACCTGGTTCATTAACCTTTGGAAGGTGGTTGGACATTTCTGAGGCCAAACGGCATGGATGGAATAACCCATCTGGAGTTATGAAGTAAGAGATCCCCTTCACTCGGGTGGTCAAAGGCACTTGTTAGTATCCCTTTAATAAGTCTATCTTAGGGATGCCGGCTGCATTACGTACTCTGTGCAGTCTTCCAGGTGGGGAATGGGGTAGGGGTTGGCTTTGGTCACTGCATTAATCTTTTGGGAATTGATGCAGAACCTTGTACAGCCACCCGGCTTAGGCAGGAGCACAACTGGGGAACTCCAGCTGCTGTTGCTGGGATCGATTAGTTTGTGCTCCATGATATATTTGATCTCTTCCCAGATCTGGGTCAGTTTCCCTGGACCTAGACGATAGGGATTCTGCTTAATGGGAGGGTTTCTTCCACATCCACATCGTGTAGAGCCAAAATGGTGCAGCCTGGCTTGTCCCTTCAGATGTTGCAAAAAGAGATGCGCAGTCTTGCCAAGCTACTCCTTTGTTCTGCATTTAAATGGCTGAATATGGTGTCTATTTTCTCTAAACTTTCTGTGTAACCGGACGGTAGGGGGTTCATTTTGGACTTTGCCCAGACCTCCCTCTAATTCGTCCTAACTGTCCCTTTCGTCCTCCAGTTCTTCTGCCATCTGACATACCGTTACCGGCTTCTCCCCTTCCCGGCTGTGGAATTATTTTAACATGTTGTCATGACACAGCCTCTTTTTTGTTCCTTATAGTCTAGTGTGTGGATTAAATAGTTTATCTCCCCAATTCTCTTCACTACCCTGTACGGGCCACTCAACTGGGCTTTCAGCGGTTCACCCTGTATCGATCAGTAGGAGCACTAGTACATAGTCTCCTGAATGGAGGCTTTAGGCCTTGGCACGTTTATCTGCCTGATTTTCCTTTTGCTGTTTGGGAGGGTTTTAGATGCTCCTGAGCCATATAGCAGGCTCCTGTGAGCCGCTCACAGAACACAGAAACTTAGGCCTGTAACTTTCGAGCTCCAGGGTATTGTATCTGGCGGGTACCCAAAAGACGCACTGGGGATCCTCCTGCTGGAAGTTGCCAGGTAAGGATTGCATGGCAGTTGCCAGGGATGCACAAACTTTCGATGGGCAATTGCCCTGCACTGGGAACCATCCAATACTCTGATTTAAATTGCAAACTTCGGATGGTTCCGACTTTCATGCAGTAATAGTTACCCAGAAAAAGTTAGAAAAATTATAACCACTCTAGCTCCTGAGTAACTATTGTACTGACCTCCCCTGATCCCCATGGGTCCGCTGACTATCCCCCATATCGCCCACCACATACCCCCACAGGACCACCCCAACCCCACAGGACCCCTACCCCACACACCTGTAACCCCTGACAGGACTACCCCACAACCCCTTGAACCACCACAGGACCCCTAACTACCCCCCCACTAGCCCCCTACATCTCTGACTGCACCCCCTGCCAACTGCATAACCCCCACTGACTGCACACAGTCCCTCCGACTGCCTGACCACCCAACACCGCCCCCCTCCACTGACTGCACACCCCCGAGACCAGCTGCCGAACTCCTCATTCCCCTTCAACCGCCAGCTGCACCCTCCCCCTGGTGACTGCACACCCTCTGATCCACCACCTGACCCCCTTCCATCCCCAACTGCTCACCCCCCACGCCCTCGACCACCCGAATCAACCCTACCCCATCCCCTTGGACTGCCTGACCACCCCCACTCCCTACCTCCCTGACTGCAAACCCCCTAGACTACCGACACCCCTGCGCCGACTGCGCACTCCTTCCTGGACCACCCGGCATGCCTCTTTGCACACCCCCACACCCAGGGACCACCCCCGCCCTGCAAATTCTACCCACTTATCTTACAAACCTATCTTGAAAGTTGCTGGACCTTTAAACTTACCTGATTTACAGCAGCTAGTGCTGTAAAAAAAGGGATATGGCTTCCTTGCATCTAACAGTGCAGCCCTCGACAGAAGGCCTGTAATACACTGTTCTCACCCGGCCTGAGTCGGAAGGTCAGGCAAGAAAGGATCGAAACGTTTTTGAGGTAAGAAACCAGGAGCAGACTGGCAATCCTACTCTGATTGCCATTCCTCTGAAGTTCAGGCCCATTGCCTTTCTTCCACTCTAAAAACTTCTCCTTGATTAGTTTCAGGGGACCCCTCACTTGGCGCCTGTAAACGAATTCAAAAAAAGATAAACCTAGTGGACTCATTGGATGAGCCCCTGGTGGTGAACAGAAGAAAACCCAATCCTTCACTCTAGTCATAGGGGTACATGTGACAGTGTGCCCTGATCATTGTTTTTTGGGTCTGCTGGTTCCATTATGAAGTTCCTTGTGACTGCAGGTGGTGTGCTGAGGACTTTAGCTGGGTTATGCCCAGGTCACCCATGCCTTCTTGCAATATTCTGGACATGAAATTTGAGCCCTGATCTGACTGGTTCTTGGTGGGCAGCCCGTATCGGGTAAAGAATCGTGTTAGTTCTTTCACCACTACCTTGGCAGAGATCGTTTTCAAGGGAATGGCCTCTGGGAATCGGGTAGCCACATCCATAATGGTAAGAGTAGACTGGCGTTTTTGTGGGGGTCCTACACAATTTACTAGCACCCTAGAAGGGTTCCGCAAAGGCGGGTTTGGGAATCATAGGTGCAGGTTTAATTGCAAGCTGTGTTTTCCCACTAGCTGACAGGTGTGGCAGGTTTTGCAGAACCTCACTACATCTTTGTGGAGGTGAGGCCAGTAAAAATGCTGGCTTATGCGGGCTTGGGTTTTTCATCTACCAACATGTCTAGCCATCAGGATTTCATGGGCTAGCCTCAATATTTCCCCTCTGTATCTCTGCGGCACCACTACCTGGTGGATCACTATCCTCATCTACAGGCCTGTGAGGAGGTCTCCACTACCTTCTGAGCACCTCACTTTTAAAATAATAGCACTCTGTTACTCCTTCCACTTCAGCTTTGGTCTGGGCAGTCTGTACTAACATTTCTGGCACCGATGGCTTGCTGAGCCACAACCAAGGAAGATGTACTCATTACATCCTTAGGGTCTTCTAAACATCTGTAAAATGTTTTGAACAACCAAATAGAAGAGTCATCCATCTGCAGTGCCAGTTCGGCCTCCTGTGACAGGGCTTATTTGGCCATAGACCAGGTCACTGCGCAGTCGGGATAAATGCCCAAGACTTTCTCCTGCAGCTGCTCAGTCTCCCTGACCTTGCTCAGCTTCTCTAAAACTACTGGGGAAGTTACCGCCTTTGATCCTGCCAGGTCATTGCTGAAGAGCAGGTCGACCCCATCCACAGGTAAACTAGGGACGACTCCCACAGTCACCAGTCCTGAAATAAGATCGCAATGCATCCTGTATAAAGGTATGAGCATTTACTCTCCCTTGATATCTTTTACCAGCACTTTGGCCTGTACTGCACCCTGTGCGGCAGTAGAGATTGGCTGGCTCCAGTATCCCTCAGCATGACTATGGACTTACTCACCTTGTTCTGGGGAAATGAAGATACCTTTCCTTCTGACACTAAATCCTCGTAATTCTCAGGGACTTTGCTAGGCTTACCTGCACTCACAGAGGTATGTTTACAGGGACTTGCTGCTGCAGTCAGAGCCACAGCCTGATCTGCTGCGGCCTCTACCTGACTGCATTTCTCTGCACAGGACCTATGTGCCCCAATAAATCCGACAGGTTTTTCCCATAACCTCCAGCACTCAGCACAAAGGCTTCCTGCCTTATGGGAATAGAAACACACAAGCTTCTGAGCCTCACTCCTTTTCCTGGCACCATCCTTGCTGGCCTGAGGCAGGGTCTCTGTGTTTCCAGCTGTCCCTTTCCACCCATGGGCGCTCAGCTTCCTATCACTCTCCCACCTCCTATTCTTTTCAAGTTGTTGGGGGTGATTATGGAAGGGTTTCCTTTGGGTTGCGGGCTTGTGGACAAACTCATAATCATCAGCCAGAGTCGCTGTCTGCCTGCCCTTTGCCATTTTCTGTTCCTCTATGTGTGTTTTTATAGGGAGAGAGAGTGAGTGTTTGAACTCTTTGAGGAGCATTATTTCTCGAAGGTTTTCATATGTGGCCTCATATCAATTGATCAAACGTGAGCTGCTTAAGCCATTCAAATTCGATATATGTTTGGTCCTGTCATTTTCGGAGGGTACAGAATTTCTGATGGTATGCCTCTGGCACCAATTTGTACGCACTTAAAATAGCCTTCTTCGCCATCCCATTGGGCAACGGGGAGTAAACTTTGTGAGCCTTGCCTGATAGTTTGCTTGGCAACAGCAAGGTTCAGATTTCTACAGGTCACTTTACTTGCTGAATTAGTCTCTCAAAAGAGATGAAGAAGGCTTCCACCTTTTCCTCATCAAACTTAGGGATTAAGTGGGCAAACTTGAATAACTCGGTGCTCAGGCCTGAGCTATAGGTGCCTTCAGTGGGCACAGGGGGCCTGTCCCTATGCAGTTCATGTGTCCTTATCTCCCTTGTTTGCTGTTCTCATTGGAAAGCTTACTGTCTCCCTTTCTTCTCTCTCTTTCCAGTTTTCTTTCTTCCTCTCTCTTTCTAGCTTGGAATTCGAGCTCCAGCTGTTTCCGTTCCAGATGTCATTTTGTTAAAGCTAGGCTGTCTGCAATTTCTCCAGGGTCACAATCCAGTTGTCTGGCCATGATTTTTAGAAGTTCATGCTTCCTAGCTTTTGTGCAAAACTCCAACTCCAACTCCTTAGCCACACTTTTGAGCTCCTCAAGGGACTGAACCTTTAAATTATTAAAAGCAATTTCCATCTGTTCTCGAAAGGCACTGGCTTTGAATATGGACATTTTAGCACTTCAGTATTGTAAACCCAAGAAACCCTGTGCTGCTGTGTTTTGTTTTAATGTTGCTTCTAGGGAACAATTTACTTACTCTACTCCCACTCGTACGTTTGTGGGATCAATCCCTGTCTTGAAGCCTCAAATTTCTGGTGCGACCAAGTGAGGAGGGGTGAAATGACTCCCTTATTCTCCCTCTCCAGGTGCAACTGTAACAGGATTTTTTGTGAATTTGGAGGGGATGTGCTTTGCCAATGCTGCAGGAGTCCCACTATTTACGCATTCACATTGCGAAGAATTAATCAGACAGGTTTTCTTAGGTTAAACAAAGAACAAGGTAAGTTTATTGGAACTATTTCCCAAATTTACAAAAAAACTAGGTAAATCACAACCACCATTCATACATCACCCGGGCCCACACACACGCCAGTATAGATGACAGACTAAGAGAATAGGTTTAAGGATTTTTTACTGTTCATGAAGAAGATAAAACAAAGGAGTATACAGTTAGCCGTTCTTTGGCTGGTCTTGATGCAGTGATTCCACGTTGTGGCCATTTTGTTCAGTTGTCTTCCTGACTGTAGTTGTATGGAGCAGATTTTCACATTTCATTCCCAAAAGATCTTGATTTTCAGTATATTTCTCTTCTCGGGATGGTTACTTTGCCAATCCAGGTACAATACTTCCGAGAGAGAGAGAGAGGTAGGGGAGAGGTGGGGAAACAGCTTCAGCTGCCTGTTTCAGTACAGCATGATCTTGATGTCTGCCCTGCTTGGTAAACAGTCACTTGAAGTGCTCTGCTGGCTGTATATTCCAGAGATATTCTATTAGTCCATGTCTGCTGCAATCCTTATTTTAGAACAGGTAATTGCATTTTGATGTCTCATATCAGAAACATTGGCAATGTTTCAGGATAGTGTAAAGCCAATAGGAGATGGGGTCTTTCATGCTCCCCAGGGGGTTGAGTGTCTTTTTCTTTCCCCATTCCACTTGGTGGAATGCAAGCTATATATTGTAGCTGTCTGGGCAGCCCCCATTGCCTCTAGGAGGTTTCGTTTTTTTTTTAAATCCAGCCAGAAAAAGAAAAATTAGAAATCATATCTTTAAAAAATAAGCACATCCTCGTAACAGGTGTCTATTCGTGGGGAAGGAGCCAGATAACCAGAGCTATGCCGAATAGAATCTAGGGAATAATACTTTGACACTGCAGCGATATAAATGAGGAACCTGATGAAATCTAAAGCCTCATGAGATTTCCTTGGTGAAACAGAATGTTGATGTGTGCCTCCAAGAAGAGATCAGATTGGGCTGACTGTACCTGCAATAGAGTGAACAATTTGTAAGATGAGGTTAGGGAAAATGGTTGGTGATTAACTTGACAGGTCAGGACAGATCAGGCGAGATGCTTGATGGAGGCAGGATTGGCAACATTGGAAACAGACAATGAAATAGGAAGGATGCTTGAGAGATTAATTCAGAGGATTGAGCAGTTGTGAAATGCACCATAAGGGTAAGTGAGAATTAACGTTACTGTTGGAATACAGTTGTTAGGAGGTGCCAAAAGGAATGTGGCAAATGATGCCAAACTTGAGGCAGATGGATGCAGCCAGTTAATCCAGTAAGGAGAAGCACTTAGAGCAGCAGAAGGAGAAGAGCTTAGCTTACAGAACAGTATATTTGTGGAACAGTTGGTTGGAGAGGATTGCGGGTGCAAAGAAGGCCAAAATACAGGCAAAATATGCAAGAGAACATAGCAAGGTCAAGAAAAGGAGAGTGGAGAAAGTGAGCTGATGGCTCATAGCAGCTGTCACATGCGCATGCAATAGGGCAAGAACATTGAGTTCAGGCGCAAGAGATCGAAGAAGCCCATTTACTGGAGTCTTTGGAATGGTGAATGGGGTCACTGGCTGATTTGACAGTTGGATGTTCAGAACTTTTTGACTGCCTCAGTCTGTGCCAATTTGCAGGAGGACTCAATCTTGTGCTGCTAAGTGGCAAGTAACAATCGCACCATACAAGTGCCCGACAATGACCATCCCCAGCAAGAGAGATCCTAACCATCTCCCCTTGATATTCAATGGCATTACCAATGCTGAATTCCCACTATCAATACCTTGGGGGTTACCATTGACCAGAAACTGAACTAGACCATTTAAATACTGTGGCTACAAGAACAGGAAGAAACTGGGAATTCTGCAGCAAGTAACTCACCTCCTGACTTCCCAAAGTCTGTCCACCATTTACAAGCCACCTCCATGGCAAGTATATCCTTGCTTAAATATGGAGACTAAACTACGCACAATACTCCAGGGGTGGTCCTACCAAAGCCCTATACAAGTGTAGCAAAACTTCCTTATTCTTGTACTCTGATCCTTTTGCAGTAAAAGCCAAAATTCAATTTGCCTTCCTAATTGTTCGTTGTATTTGCATGCTAACTTTATGTGACCCTTGCACAAGTACACCCAAGTGTCTCTGAACATCAATTAAAATTACATGCTTTTTAAAAAGCATTCTGCTTTTCCATTTTTAGTACCAAAATGTATAACCGCACACTTCATCACATTAAATACACCTACCACCTAGTTGCCCACTCACTTAACCTGTCTATCTCTTTCCAGCTTCTTTGTGACCTCCTCACAGCTTACATTCCCACCTAGCTGTGTATTGTCAGCAAACTTGGAAGATTGCCCTTAGTTTTTTTTTTGCCTAAGGCATTAGTGTAGATTGTAAAAAGCATGGGCCTTTGCACCACTCTGCTAGTTAAAGCCTGTCATCTTGAAAATGCCCTGTTTATCCTAATTCTGCTTCCTGTCCGTTAACCAGTCCTCCATTCATGCTAAAATAGTATGTCCAAATCCATGAGCCCTTATCTTGCCTGTTAACCTTAATATATATCACTGAGATAGAAAGATAACTCAAGGTGCGATCATGAATTTTGACAAACTTATGCTTTAGCCCTAGAAAAGATTGGGCAGAAGTTTTCACTCGGCGGGCGGACGTGCGCCCCACCCACTTGAGTGTGAAGTGACAGAGTCACTTGAGGGGACATGTTTTATGACAGTTTTATTTTTTAATTTATTTTTTAATATCTCTTCATCTCCGTGAGGCAGCTTCATGCCTCAGGGAGATTATGCAGTACTCACTCGTGCTCGTTCCACTCGCACACAAAACCACCCCCCCCACAGGCAGCGCTCAGTGCTGCCGCTTGCATTTCACGCTAGGCAGGCCTCAATTGGCCTACCAGCGTGAAATCGTGGTGCGGTACCAATTGCGGGCTATTGGTCAGCTTCCCAACCACCCTCGCCCACCCCCGCCAAGCACTCCTGCCAAGGGCAAAATTCTGCCCATTATCATTTTAAATTATGAAAACTTAAACAAAAATATTGTCAATGTAGAACTATTATGAAAATTTCTGATTCATATATTATGGAGCATGACACTGAGTGCACTAGTCTGTGTTAATAGAAAATGTTCCTGGCTTTATTGCATTGTAGATATATATGAATTACTTACTTCAGTATCTTTTGGGGGGTTGAAAGGCAGGACATAGTGCAGGCAAGCAAAATGTGATAGCCAAATATCCATCAGTGACAGCCTTGTTCAGTTTACGCCACTCAAGTGTCTACCCCTTTCAAATATATAGGTTTTCAAAAGTCCAACATTTCTCCAATTCATTTCAATGAAAGCTTTTTCTGTGAAGTGTACGGTAATGAGGGTAATTTTCTTTAAAGTGTATAATTTTGCAGTCCATGCCTCTATTCTCCACCATTACAACCGGTAATTATTCAACTAGAGTTATAACTAGTGCAAATATCATAGTCTAAGCTGGGAGTGTTAAAAGTTTAAATGACTGAAGAATATCTAAATGGATGGATGCAGTATTAAATGTTTAAATGAAGACAAGTGCCATGGAGATCACATGGAGTAAATTCCAATCCTTTGGGACCATCAGTTTCATCATTTAGCTAGACTTCTCATGGCTTCCTAACAACTGAGCAGAGAAAGATACATTGCAAACAAAACAAATTAGGTCTTTAAAAAACACATTTCAATGACTCATTTTGCAGATATATGGGGCAGAATTTATTTTTGGGGTATGGAACCCCGCACTGGGATCAGATCCAGGTCCTGACCCCGCACCATGTTGGAAATAGTCACCTGACATGATCTTCCAAGGAATGGCCAATTACCGACCAGAGAGTGGCACACCATCCAATTAAGGACAGCGGTCAGGTTCTTGATGCTGGAGGGCAGTGGAGGCTCTAATGTGTTGAGAGTGGCAACCTGCGAAAGCAGGTAAGGGAGAAAGCACCATAAGTAGCAAACGTCCTCTCAGTATTTTTAAAAGTTTTGCAAATAAAAATGTTCGCAGCTGCCAGTTCGCCATTGTGGAGGGGTTATCTGTCATCAGGTCCATCTTTATGCATCGGCAATAGAGTGAGGGGGGAGGGGGAGGGGCGTGGGCTTGGTAGAAGGTGGGGCTGTTTTATATGTTTCTACAGCACAGGCTCCTTGGTCTGCTACTGGGATGCTGCCTCCTTTCACTGGCTATGTTTCAGCCACTGCAGTGGATCTACCTTGTGACTAAAAACTTCCAGTTAGCGTGGGATGCATCTTAATTGCCTTCATTGACTACTTGTGCTTATCGGAGGGTAGCCATTTCACACCTGACCTGGCCTGTTTCAGAATGGTGAGAAGATTCTGGCAAACTGGCACACTGGTCTGCCAAGGTGATTTTTCAGCCCGGCAGCCTCAAATCCCGTTTCTACTTCCATTGGAAAATCTAACCCAAGTGTTATAAGCAATATGAATTTCAGATACCTGCACAACATTGTAAATAGCAAAGATAGCTGTCCATAAATCTCTCAGTGATTGATCAGCTCATGACTGACATTGGCTGAATTGGAGCTGGGCTTTCTTGGTTGTAGTGATGTTTGTCATGTGGCCTTATCCGGTCCTTGAGCTAGTGAATGAGAGACTTCTGGAGCAGTCCAGGGCAAATCTTCTTCGAAACCTCATTGTACCCTGAAATAAAGTGTCTGATAATGGTATCATAGGATGATACAGCAATTGCACAACTCCTAAAACAATCTTCCTGAAGTCTGTTACTACCCTCCTCACTCTTTATGACATTCTTGAATGTTGTTATCTGCAATGTTTGAAATTATGCCATGTATACCCAGTCCACATCATTGATGTACATCAATAAGAGAAGTGGTCCTAATACCATCCCCTGAGGAACATGGTTATATACTTGCCTCCCGTTTTAAAAACAACTGTTCACCACTACCCTTGCTTTCTGGCTGTTAGCCAATTTCATATCCACACTGCTACTGTCCCTTTATCCCATGGGCTATAATTTTGTTAACAAGTCTATTAGGTGGTACTTTATTAAACGCCTTTTGAAAGTCTATATACATAACATCAAGTGTACTTCCCTCAACAACCCTCTTCATTACATCACTAAAACACTTAATCAAGTTAGCGAAACATAATTTGCCTTTAAAACACATCTATGCCAACTTTCACCTAGCCCATACTTCTTCAAGTGACAAATAATTTTGTCCCACCAACATTAGGCTGACTGACCTGCAGTTCCAGGTTTATCCCTCTCCCCTTTCTGAAACAGGGGTGTAATATTTGCAATATTCCAAATCCTCTTGCACTATGTGTAATCTAAGAAGAATTGGAATACTGTGCTAGAGCCTCCACAAATCCCATCCTTACTTATCTCAACAACTTGAATTGCATCCCATCGGGACTTCTCCAATTTGTGGTCCGCCAACTTTTAAGTACCTTCTCCTAATCTATTTTTATCCTATCCAATATTGCTACTACCTCCTACTACATTGGCAGCATCCTATTCTCTAGTGAAGACATATGCAAAATACTCATTTAATATCTCTGACATGCCCTCTGCCTCTTTAAGAATATTCATCTATGGTTTATAATTGTCCAACCCTTCCTTTGATGACCCTTTTCCTAATTACATGTTCATAAGAGGCGTTTGGGTTACCTTTTATGTTAGCCATTAATCTATTCTCATGTTCTCTCTTCTCCTATTCCTCTTTTAAATCTCCTTTGTACCTTCTGTACTAAGCTTGGTTCTCAACTGTATTATAAATCTTACATTTGTCACAAGACTCCTTCTTATGTCTCATTTTAATATTTATTATCTTGTCATTCAGGGATCTCTGGATTTGGATGCTCTTCCTTACCCCTCATAAGAATCTCTCTGTTCTGTACCTGAACCATCTTTTCTTTGAAAGCCTCCCACTCTTCATTTACTGTTTTGCCTACCCATTTTTGATTCCAATCCACCTAGGCCAGATCCCTTTTGAACTCATTGAAATTAGACCTCCTCCAGTTAAGTATTTTTACTCTTAATTGTTCCTTGTCCATTTTCATAACTTTTCTAAACCTGATGATATTATGATCACTGTTCCCCAAATGCTGTCCATCTGAAATAAAGCCCACTTTCTATGCTTCATTCCCTAGAATTAAATCCTTTCTCATTGGGCTAGAAGCATACTGATCAAAAATGTTCTCTTATACATATTTCAGGAATTCCTCCCACTATTTGTCCGCACTGTTATTTTTCCAGTCTTTGTAAAATTAATTGAAGCCCCCCATTATCACTACTCTGCAGATCTTGCACCTTTCTGTAACTTGTCTTCAAATTTTCCCACTGATTGGTCAATAATTCCTTAATTCTAACCAAATAGTTTCTGCCTTTGTTCCTTCAACTGTATCTTTTTCTCCATTGCTATAAAGTATCTATTGTCAATACTACCACTGCCTCCTCTTTCTTTTTCTTCCCTATCTTTCTGGAATACCTTGTAGTCAGGTATATTAAGTTCCCAGTCCTCTCCTTCTTTGAACCAGGTCTCTATTATTGCCACTATATCAGAGCCCCATGTGGCAACTTATTCAGTGGCTCACCGACTTTATTCACACCAGTCATTAATGTACATTCACTCTGCACCCATCTTAAACTGCTTTGCATTTGCTCCCACCTGATTCCTCCCATTTCTGAGCTATTTTATACTCTAGTGTTATATGTCTCTCCTAGTCCTTTGTGCACCTCACTTATCCTCGCTAATGTTTCATCTTGGTGCCCATTCTGCTGCCAAATGAATTTAAATCCTCTCCTACAGTATTGGTTAACCCTTCCAGAAGGACATTGGTCACAGCTCTGATGTGATGTAGCCCACCATTCTTGAACAGCTCTGTCCTGGCCTAGACCAGGTCCAAATGGGAAGTCACTGGACTAGTAATCCAAAGGCCCATGCCAATGCTCTGGGGATGCAGGTTCAAAACCCATCACGGCAGCTGCTAGGATTTAAATTCAATTAGTAAATCTGGAATTAAAAGCTAGCCTCAGTAATGGTGACTACAAAATCATCATTGCCATAAAAACCCCACTGGTTCACTAATGCCCTTTAGGAGAGGAAATCTGCTGCCAGTACCTGATCTAGCCTGGCCTCTGTGTGGTTGACTCTTAAGCACCCTCTGAAACAGCCTAATAAGCCACTCAGTTAAATCAAACCGCTAAAAAGTCAATAAGGAATGAAGCTAGATGGACCACCAGGCATCGACCTAGGCACCGGAAACAACAATGGCACACCCAGCCCTGTTGATCCTTCAAAGTCCTCCTTATTAAAATCTGGGGGCTTCTGCCAAAATTGGGACTGCTGTTTCACAGAGTAGTCAAGCCTGACATAGTCATCCTCACGGAATCATACCTTACACAAAATGCCCCAGACACCACTATCACCATCCCTGGGTATGTCCTGTCCCACCGACAGGACAGACCCTCCAGAGGTGTTGGCACACTGTTATTCAGTTAGAAGGGAGTTGCCCTGGGAGTCCTCAACATCGAATCTGGACGCCATTAAATCTCATTGCATCAGGTGAAACATGGGCAAGGAAACTTCCTGCTGATTACCACCTACCGTCCTCCCTCAGCTAATGAATCAGTACTCCTTCATATTGAACACCAGTTGGAAGAAACACTGAACGTGGCAAGGAACATCTGGAACAGATCTAGAAACTCAAAACTCGACATCAGTGAGACACTGTGGGCCATCAGCAGAAGCAGCACTGTTTTCAACCACAAATATAACTTCATGGCCTGGCATATCCCCCATTCTACCATTACCATCAAGCCAGGGAATCAACCCTGGTTTAATGAAGAGTGCAGCACCAGAAATACTAGGGAGCCAAGGGTCTAGTGAGAAGGAGGGATTGAAGGAAATTAGTATTACTAAAGCAACAGTGCTGGAGAAATTAATAAGACTGAAAGCCGATAAATCCCAGGGCCCGAGTACTAAAGGAGGTGGCCATGGAAATAGTGGATGCATTGGTTGTCACCTTCCAAAATTCTGTTGATTCTGTAACAGTCCTGGCAGATTGGAGGGTGTCAAATGTAACACCACTATTTAAAAAAGGAGGGAGGGAGAAAACAGGGAATTACAGACCGGTTAGCCTAACATCAGTAGTAGGGAAAATGCTAGCGTCTATAATGAAGGATGTGATAACAGGACACTTAGAAAATATCAAAGGGATTAGACAAAGTCAACATGGATTTATGAAAAGGAATCATGTTTGACAAACCTACTGGAGTTTTTGAGGACGTAGCTAGCAGAATAGATAAGGGAGAATGAGTGGATGGGGTGTATTAGGATTTTCAGAATGCTTTTGATAAAGTCCCACATAAGAGGTTATTGTGTAAAATTAAAGCACATGGGATTGGGGGTAATATATTGGCAGGGATTGAGAATTGGTTAGCGTGCAGGAAACATAGAGTAGGAATAAATGGATCCTATTTGGAATAGCAGGCGGTGATTACTGGGGTACCTCAGGGATCAGTGCTTGGGCGCCAGGTATTCACAATATATATCAATGATTTGGATGGGGGAACCAAATGTAATATTTCCAAGTTTGCTGATGACACAAAACTTGGTGGGAATGTGAGCGATGAGGAGGATGTTAAGAGGCTTCAAGGCGATTTAGACAAGTTAAGCGAGTGGGCAAATACAAGGAAGATGCAGTATTAAGTGGATAAGTGTGAAGTTATCCATTTTGGTAGGAAAAACAGAATTATTTAAATGGTCAACAAATGGTGAATATTTAAACAGTATTATTTAAATGGTGAAAGATTGGGAAATGTTGATGTACAAAGGGACCTGGGTGTCCTTGTACACCAATCACTGAAAGCAAGCGTGCAGGTGCAGCAAGCAGTTAAGAAGGCAAATGGTATGTTGGCCTTCATTGCGAGAGGACTTGAGTACAGGAACAAAGAAGTCTTATTGCAGCTGTACAGGGCCTTGGTGAGACCACACCTGAAGTATTGCGTGCAGTTGTGGTCTTCTTACCTAAGAAAGAATACACTTGCCATCGAGGGGGCACAGCGAAGGTTCACCAGGCTGATTCCTGGGATGGCAGGATTGTCGTATGAGGAGAGACTGGGCTGACTAGCCCTGTATTCACTGAAGTTTAGAAGAATGAGCGGGGATCTCATGGAAAAATATAAAATTCTGACAGGGATGGATAGACTGGATGCAGGGATGATGTTTCCTCTGGCTGGGGTGTCTAGAACAAGGGGTCACAATCACAGAATATGGGGTAGACCATTTAGGACTGGGATGAGGAAATACTTCTTCACTCAGAGGGTGGTGAACCTATGGAATTCTCTACCACAGAAGGCTGTGGAGGCCAAGTCACTGAATATATTTAAGAAGGAAAGAGATAGATTTCTGGACTCTAAAGACATCAGGGGTTATGGGGAGAGCACGGGAGTACGGCATTGAGATAAAGGATAAGCCATGATCAGCTTGTGTGGCAGAGCAGACCCAAAGGGCCAAATGATCTACTCCTGTTCCTATCTTCTATGTTTCTATATTTCATACCTATAAATAAGGTGTCAACCTGGTGAAGCCGCAACACAGGACTACTTGCGTGCCAAATGGCAGAAGCAGCATGCAACAGAGCTAAGTGATCCCACAACCAACGGATCACATCCAGTCGTGAATAGTGGTGGACGGTTAAACAACTAACTGGAGGAAGAGGATCCACAAATAGCCCATCCTCAATGATAGGAGAACCCAGCACATAAGTGCAAAAGACAAGGCTGAAGTATTTGCAACCACCTTCAGCTAAAAATACCGACTGGATGATCCATGTCAACATCTTCCCGAAGTCCCCAGGACCAGTCTTCAGCCAAATTGATTCACTTCATGTGATATCAAGAAATGGCTGAAGGCACTGGATACTGCAAAGGCTATGGGCCCTGACAACTTTTAGGCAGTTCTACTGAAGATTTGTGGTCCAGAATTAGCTATGCCCCTAGCCAAGCTGTTCCAGTACAGCTACATCACTGGCATCTATCTTGCAATGTGGAAAACTGCCCACATATGTCCTGTACACAAAAAGCAGGACAAATCCAACCCAGCTAATTACTGCATCAAGAGTCTACTCTCAATCATCAGCAAACTGATGGAAGGTGTCGGCGACAGTGCAGTCAAGCAGCACTTAACACAGCAACAATATTCTCACTCGCCTAGTTCGGGATGCGCCAGGGCCACTCAGCTTTTGACCTCCTTAGAGCTTTGGTCCAAACATGGACAAAAGAGCTGAACTCCAGAGGTAAGGTGAGAGTGACTGCCCTTGACAACAAGACAGTAGTTGACCAAATGTGGCATCAAGGAGCCCTAGCAAAACTGAAGTCAATGAGAACCAGGTTGAATACTCTCTACTGGCTGCAGTTATACCTAGCACAAAGAAAGCTGGTTATGGTTGTTAGAGGTCAATCATCTCAGCTCCCAGGACATCACTGTTGGGGTAGTCCAATGCCCAGCCATCTTCAGCTGCTTCATCAATGATTTCCTTCCATCATAAGGTCAGAAGTGGAGATGTTCACTGATGATTGCACAATGTTCAGCACCATTCACGACTCCTCAGATATTGAAGCAATCCATGTTCAATTGCAGCAAGGCCTGGACAACATTCAGAGCTTGGGCCGATAAGTGGCAAGTAACATTTGCAACACACAAGTGCCAGGCAATGGCTATCTCCAGCAAGAGAATCTAACCACCTCGCCTTGCAATTCAATGGCATTACCATCGCTGAATCCCCCACTATCAACATCCTGGGGGTTACCAGAAGCTGAACTGGGCTAGCCATGTAAACACTGTGGCTACAAGAGCGGGTCAGAGGCTGGGAATTCTGCTGCGAGTAACTTACCTCCTGACTTCTTAAAGCCTGTCCACCATCTACAAGGCACAGGTCAGGAGTGTGATGGAATACTCCCCACTTGCCTTGATGAATGCATCTCCAATAACACTCAAGAAACTCAGCATCATCCAGGACAAAGTAGTCTGCCTAATTGGCATTCCATCCACCAACTTAAAGATGCACTCCCTCCACCACTGACATACGGTGGCAGCAATGTGTACCATCTATAAAATACATGACAGCAACTCACCAAGGCTCCTTCAACTGCAACTTCCGAACCAGCAACTTCTATCACCTAGAAGGACAAGGGCAGCAGATGATTGGGAACACCATCAGCTGCAAGTTCCCCTCCAAGTCACTCAATATCCTAACTTGGAAATATATCGCTGTTCCTTTATTGTCGCTGAGTCAAAATCCTGGAACTCCCTCCCTAACATCAGGGGGCGTACCTACACCACATGGACTTGCAGTGGTTCAAGAAGGCAGCTCATCAGCATCTTCTTAAGGACAATTAGGGATGAGCAACAAATGCTGGCTTAGCTAGAGATGCCCACACCCTGTGAAAAGAATAAATAAAGACTGCCGTGACAACCTGAACTCCCTCCCTCACGTTTCTTTAGCTATGTGCTAACAGTTTTCTCCTATTATTCCCCTACTCACCAGCACGTGGCATTGAGAGGAATATAGACATTATCCCCTTTGAGGTCCTCTTTAATCTCCTCCCGGGTGCCTGAACGCTGACTTCAGGACTTCAACTATTTTCTTTCTAATATCCTTCATTTGCATATGGACCATGACTTCTTGCTGATGGATGAAAAGTATCTCATGACATTGTTTGATCTTCATCCAACATCACTAATGACCATCTGGTCATTATCACATTGCTGTTTGTGGGACCTTGCTCTGTGTAAATTGACTGCCATATTTCCTACATTACAACAATGTGAATGCTTCAAAAGTACTTCATTGAGTCAAATTGCTTTCTGATGTCCTAAAGTCATGAAAGGTGCTAGATAAATGAAAGTTCTTTCTTTACTCATGATTCATGTGCGTGTCTCAGATTTTCTGTCAAATATTCACAAACTACATTGAAAACTAAAATAATTTTCTGCAGGGAAATTAATCTGTTTTTGTGCAATTTAGTGAAAGGAACGTTGAGCTGTTGAACCCTTGTAGTGTAAGGCCATTCGGACCAGAACATATGGATTTGTCCATCATTTAGGCGAAGATTTTTGCTCCCGGGTTGTGTGCACAGAGACAGGAGGATTCCTGGCACTGCAAACCTGGCCTTTAAAAATGGTCGCCTGCATGTTAGGTTTTCATTCTGGGGGGATATGTTGGATTGGAAGTTGGGTCCTGCACCATCAGAATGAGTGCAGAGGCTGCCGGTGCAGAGGTGGGCTTGGCTTGAGGCCTAGCTCTGTGCTCCATCACTGTACTGAATTAAATAATCACCCCTCACCAACCGCCCCCCCCCCCTCACCGATAACCACCCACACACTCCCCATGCCCCATCCATGCCTACCTATGCCTCATGCCCCAACCCCCCCATGGCCCCTCATACTCCCGATGCCAACCCATGCCTCTCTACCCACCCCCTCATGGACCCTTATACCCCTTATGCCCTCCACATACCCATGGCCCTTTATAATCCCTACAACAACAGTGCCAAATCATGCCAACCCATGCCCCCAACCCACCACCCTTTGATCTTACCCCCTCCAAGCCAACTTACCTAGTATCCTTTGCCTCTTCTTGACAGTTTTGACAGTTCCTTGACAGCTTGACAATTCTTTGACAGCTTGACAGTTTCAATCAGTTTATGCACTTTTTACGCACAATCATGTTAACTTTTAACAATTCCAAAGGGTGCCTTATCTTCCCCAGAGGTGTCCTGGGACCATATCCAAAGGGGTGCCTTACCTCTCCAATGGGGTACCCTGCCTATCTAAACTAATTAATCAAGTTCAGACCTGTTCTTACGTAGTCTAACCTGCACACTTCAGGTTTCACACTCCTGGTCTACCAAAACCCCACTACAGTGGGGGCAGGATTTAGAATTTCTGGCCATTTCTGGGATTTTTGCCATGCCAGAGAGGCAAAAACCTGAACCTTAATACTCGTGGTAGCCCTGTGGAAACTTCCTTGGTGTTAAGGATATCATTACTTTGAGAATCAGAATACTTTTCCTTTTCTCCAAGATGTCAGTGCCATTTGACATCATGAAATTTTCCATATATCCCAAACTAGGGAGCTAGCAAATGCTGATCAATAGTTAAACAAAAACTGCTACATCGCCCATAAAGCTGATAATTCAATAACAATCCTAATAACAAGCAAAGGTAGGTTGTGGCATTCAGAGTGTAATGGGCTGTTTAAAACTTAAACTCAAACTAACACAAAATAATCCTTTCAATGGCAGCGGTACAGAAAGGTATTGAAGGTTGAAAAGTTATTTTCTATGGAGATCTGGGGTCATGCAAATTCAACCCACTCCACTGTATTCCCCCACTCAAATAAGTTTTGGTGTCTGACCCTTTATTGTGTGCATTTTCTAGCATCTTGGCACCTATTGCACTTCTGCCTTCCAAACCAAACAGTTTCTGGAAAGGTTGGCGGTATTTTGAATACAAAAATAAAAGTAATTCCATGCATTTTAAAATAGCTTCTTGATAGTAAATTCAAAGTTGGAAATTAATCACTTGGGGAGCTGTATATGTAAATTTCATCACTACGCACATTGGATACACCACATTCATTCGATTCTGATGGCGATTTCACCCAACACCTTCACTGAGGCAGTGTAATCAGTTTACTAATATTGAAAGGACTTTTTCTATTTTGACTTGAATGTTTATGAACGTATAAACACATTAAATTGACAGGCACAAAAAGTGTTGCTGGTCCAACAAGCCAGTCCCACAGCATGATGGCTTGACCATCATGCCTAAGGCTTTCCTCCCTCCCCCAACCTCGCCCCGCCACCCCTACCTCACACACGCAAAATCATGTAACCTCCTGTGAGAAGCTAAAAGTCAGAGGAAAATAAAATGAAGCTCATAAGGGAGATAAAATATTATTTTTTTATTTGTTCATGGGATATGGGCATCTGGTGAGGCCAGCATGTTTTGCCTGGTGGTGAGCCATCTTCTTGAACCGCTGCAGTCCATGTGGCATAGGATCACCCATAATGCTGTTAGAAAGGAAGTCCCAGGATTTTGACCTGGTGACAGTGAAGAAATGGTGATATATTTCCAAGTCAAGATAGTGAGTGACTTGAAGGGGAACTTACAGGTGGTCCTATGCATCTGCTGCCCTTGTTCTTCTAGATAATTGCTGCAGTGCATCTTGTAGATCATTCTCACCACTCACTTGAACTGGGCTGGAGGAAGTACATGTTTAAGGTGGTGGTAGGAGTGCCAATCAAGCAGACTTTGCTCGGGTTGGTATTGAGCTTCTTGAGTGTTCTTTGCAGCTGCATTCATCCAGGCAAGTGGAGATATTCTATTCTGTAGCAGATGGACAGGTTTTTGAGAGTCAGGAGATGAGTTACTTGCTGCAGAATTGCCAGTATCTGACCTGCTCCTGTAGCCACAGTATTTGTGTGGCTAGCCCAATTAAATTTCTAGTTAATGGTAACGCCCAGGATATTGATGATTGGAGATGCAGTGATGGCAATGCTGTTGAATGTCAAGGGAAGATAGTTAGATTCTCTATTGTTGGAAATGGTTACTGTTTGGCATGTATGTTACTTGGCATTTATTGGCCCAAGCCTGAAAGTTTTTCATGTCTTGCTGCATGTATAATTGCTCTCTGAGCACTTCAGGCAATCAAAGCCACTAAAGGGGATTACATGGACAAAGTGTTACCTATATAAACATTTTTATAAGATGCAATCTCTGGCCCAGTCAGGAACTAGTTCAGTTCCCTTTTGACATCATGTTGGTTGAAATGATTTGAATGGTTGAAAATTGCTGCATCTGTCACATTTTTCAAAGCAACAATTGCTTGCATTTATACAGCACTTTTGGGTAGATTTTGGCTTGGAATTTTGCTCACCATTCAGTACCGAACAGGTGCCCATTGAGCATTGGGAACCAATCTTCAGGCCTCATCATTATTCTTGGTGCAAATGGCCAGCACTGATTGCACCTTCACCAGGCAGCTTACCCAAGCAAAGACTTCAATTTTGTGCCACCTTTCTCACAAGGAGCTGTGCTCACAGGAAGTGTACAGTGTAAATTGTTGATTTCAACCTATGATTTTCTGTCCATTGAAATCTAGGCCGGAAAAATACCTTCAGCATATCCATTATTTCCCACAATATTGTCAGGTAGCATCAGATTGAGAATCATTCCTCATTCTATTTTTTTTGAAAAATGTCCTATTTATCTAATTTATAATGTCCATTTTAAAGGCCAGTGTGGTAAATTATTTCATAATTCCAGGACCATGTGGAAAATCCTTCTTATTCTTAATTTCCCAAATTTACAGCGCAGAAGGAGGGAATTTGGGCCATCGCGTGTGCACCAGCTTTTCGAATGAGCAACTCACCTAGTACCTTTTTCTGCCTTCTCCCTGTAACCCTTTGCATTTTTCCTTTTCAGCTAACAGTCTACTCCCCTTTTCAATGTTCAATTGAACCTGCCTCCAGCACACTATCAGGCAATGCATTCGAAACCCTAACCACTTGCTGCATAAAAAAAGTTTCTCCTCATATCAGCTTTGCTTCTTTTACTAATTACTTTGAATCTGTGCCATCTCGTTCTTGAACCTTTCACGAGTGGGAACAGTTTCTCCCTATCTACTCTGTCCAGGCCCCTCATGATTTTGAATACCTCTATCAAATCTCCTCTCAACCTTCCTTTCTCTAAGGAAAACAGTCCTGACTTCTCCATAACTGAAGTTCCTCATCCCAGGAACCATTCTCGTGAATCTTTTCTGCACTGTCTTGCATCATCTTCACATGCCTTCACATCCTTCCTAAAGTGTGATGCCTTCCTAAAGAACAGGATGCAATACTCTAGCTGAGGCTGAACTGGTGACTTATACAAATTCAACATAACCTCCTTGCTCTTATACTCTAGGCCCCTATTAATAAAATCCAGGATACTGTATGCTTTATTAACTGCTCTCTCAACCTGTCCTGCCACCTTCAATGATTTATGCACATATATATCCAGGTTCCTCTGCTCTTGCACCCCCTTTAGAGTTATATCCTTTATTTTCTATTGTCTCTAAAACTTGTGTCCTTTACTACTGGAACCTTTCATGTGGTGAACAATTTGCCTGAATCAATTTTTCAACTCTGTTTATAAATTGAAAGATTCAATTAGGCCATTTCAAAGTCTCTCCTTCCTTAAAGAAATAATTTAAATTGTGATAGCCAAACACACCTTTGTTGCTTATTACTGTACTCTCTCAAAGAAATTAATATCCTTCCTATGATTAGGTAACCAAAACTCAAATGGGAGTGCTGATGGTGTCTGACCATCACCTTATACAACAGTAGGGTTAATTCTGCCATCCTGTGCTCCCAGCAGGGAGTGGAGTTCACAGCCTGTCATTTTTAGCCCATTAGCTAGAAAATCACAGGATGTGCACTTATTATTTCCTGCAATGAGATAATCTAGCTCCTGAAAGCAAATCTCCACATTGGGAATACGCATCCTGGATCAGAGTTGTACTGCATTCCTAGCCTATTGCAGGCTAGTACCTTATTTGCTGTTTTATTTGTTGCACCTGAGCACAATGTGATGCATTCATGGTTTTATTTACCATTACCCCCAAATGAATGGACAATTTATTTTGAGTGATACCAGCAATTTCCTGATATGTGCATCTGGCCCTCAAGGCTTGTTGCCCTCAAGGCTTTTGCAAATGCAGAAAATCAACCATAAACTGCTTGACAAAGTCAATATGAAAAGGAATTGAGTGCTTAATCGTCTCAGCACTTCCTTCTCCTCCATGGACCAGTGATTGCCTTGTGTTGCAGAAGATATGCTCTGTGTCAGCACTGACCATGAGTATGGGCAAAGGATGAAGTTGTTCTTCCAAACAGAGAAACTGGCTGCACATATCACGTCTGAATTGCAGTGCGGTGGTGTCCACATACTTGTCAGCTTTAATGCTAACCATCTTTTGGGGGCTAATTAGCGCATCTGTTCATCTTTGGCTCTAAAATTGGAAGGCTTCATTTATTGCATTTAATAAATATATTCAAATAAGAAAAGGGGTTATAGCAACTTCCATGACTTGGTAAAATTTAACCATAAAATAAATTCTTAAAAGCTTAGTGACTGAAAGATAAACTGGCCAGAACTATTGAATTAAAAAAAAAAATCATGGGATGTGGGCACCGCTGGCTAGGCCAGCATTTATTGCCCATTCCTAATTGCCCTTGAGAAGGTGGTGGTGGTGAGCTGCCATCTTGAACTGGTGCAGTCCATGTGGTGTAGGTACACCCACAGTGCTGTTAGGGAAGGAGTTCCAGGATTTTGACTGAGTAACAGTGAAGGAATGACAATATAGTTTCAAGTCAGCATGGTTGAGTGGCATGGGAACTTCCAGGTGATGGTGTTCCCATGTATCTGCTGCCCTTGTCCTTCTAGATGGTAAAGGTCATGGGTTTAGAAGGTGCTGTCGAAGGAGCCTTGGTGAGTTCCTGCAGTTCATCTTGTATATGGTATACACTGCCGCTAGGGGCGTGGCAAATTCTGAGCACAAGTCTTCAGTACTATTGCCAGAATATTGTCAGGGCCCATAGCCTTTGCATATCCTGCGTCTTCAGCCATTTCTTGATATCATGTGGAGTGAATTGAATTGGCTGAAGACTGGCAGCTGTGATGCTGGGGACCTCCAGAGGAGGTAGAGATGGATCATCCACTTGGCACTTCTGGCTGAAGATTGTTGCAAATGCTTCAGCCTTATCTTTTGCATTGATGTGCTGGGCTCCCCCTTCATTGAAGATGGGGATATTTGTGGAGCCTCCTCCAGTGATTTGCTTAATCACCTATCACCATTTATGACTGGATGTGGCAGAGCTTAGATCTGATCCGTTGGTTGTGGGATCATTTAGCTCTATCACTTGCTGCTTGTGCTGTTTGGCACACAAGTATTCCAGTGTTGTAGCTTAATCAGGTTGATACCTTATTTTTAAGTGTGCCTGGTGCTGCTCCTGGCATGCCCTCCTGCACTGTTCATTGAACCACGGTTGATTGCCTCGCTTGGTGCTAATAGTAGGTTGTGGGATATGCCAGGCCATGAGGTTACAGATTGTGGTTGTATAAAATTCTCCTGCCGCTGATGTCCCACAGCACCTAATTGTTTCTCATTCTTGAGTTGTGAGATGCGTTCGAAATCTATCCCATTTAGCATGGTTCTAGTGCCACACAGCATGATGGAGGGTATCCTCAACGTGAAGACGAGACTTTGTCTCCACAAGGACTGTGCGGTGGTCTCTCCTGCCGATACTGTCATGGACAGATGTATCTGCGACAGGTAGACTGGTGAGGTTGAGAGCAAGTATGTTTTTCCCTTTGTTGGTTCCCTCACCAGCTGCTGCAGACCCAATTTAGCAACTATGTCCTTTAGGACTCAGCAAGCTCAGTCTGTAGTGGTGCTACCGAGCCACTCTTGATGATGGACATTGAAGTTCCCCACCTAGAATACATTCTGCACCCTCACTGTTTTCTCCATGTGGTGTTCAAGTGGAGGAACATGGATTCATCAGCTGAGGGTGGGTGGTATGTGTTAATCAGCACAAGGTTTCCTTGCACATGTTTGACCTGGTGTCATGAGGCTTCATGTGGTCCGAAGTCAATGTTGAAGTCTCCCAGGGTAACTCTCTCCCGAATGTAAACCACCGTGCTGGCACCTCTGCTGGTGGGACAGGACAAACCCAAGGATGGTGATTGTGGTGTCTGGGATATTCTGTAAGGTTTGATTCCATGAGTATGACTATATCAGGCTGTTGCTTGTGAGACTGTGAGACAGCTCTCCCAATTTTGGCACTAGCCCCCAAAAGGGGACTTTGCAAGGTCAAGAGGGCTGAATTTGCTGTTGTCATTTCTGGTGCTTAGGTTAATGACAGGTGGTCCATCCGATTTCATTCCTTATTGAGCTTTTAGCAGTTTGATATAACTGAGTGGCTTGCTCGGCCATTTCGGAGGGCACTAAAGAGTCAACCACATTGCTGTGGTCTGGAGTCACATGGATGCCAGACCAGGTCAGGCTGGCAGATTTCTTTCCCTCAGGGAGCATTCGTGAACTGGATTGGTTTTTACAACAATCGACAATGATTTCATGGCCATCATTAGACTTTTAATTCCAATTTTAAAAAAATTGAATTCACATTTCGCCAAGGTGGGATTTGAACCCAGGTCCCCAGGGAATTACTAGATGTGGTCGGACTGCAGAGCTTAGATCTGATGCTGTTTGGCACACAAGTAGTTCTGTGTTGTAGCTTCACCAGGTCAACACCTCATTTTTTAGGAAACGTTAACTGATTTCTTCTCCACCAATGCTGTCAGACCTGCTGAGTTTTTCCAGGTAATTTTGTTTTTGTTTTGGATTTCCAGCATCCGCAGTAGCTTTTAGCTTTTTGTTTTTATCTCATTTTTTAGGTGCTGCTTCTGGCATTATCTGGCACTCTGGATTACTAGCCCAGTGAAAATGCCACTACACAAATGTCTCCCCAATTTAAAGCCTTACAAATCCCACCCACTTATACTGAATTAAAATTGGGCCCAATGTGCCTATTATTTTTAATTTTATAACTAAGTGGGGGTGGAGTGGGGGTCTGACAGAGGATGATAACCATGCTAGTGTGAAAATATACTCATCTCTTCTCCCCAACACAGTACATTTTGTTATACATCTGTACAAAAGAACTCAGTGGATGTCTTGTCTAACTTTGTTAAATGTTTGATTGTAGGCAAAATTAAAGAACAAAGTGAATGTTGTGGAAAGAGTTCCTATCAGTGTCTGCTCCTGTTTATCACACTGTTCATTTGAAAACATTTGGCTGTTTGTATCTCTCCTTAAATTGAGCCAGCTGCAGTGAGCTAAATTTTACAGGAAATTATATTTTTAGAACAGATGTCTGTATCAGATTCAAGGGCATGGGGCCAATAATAGTTAGTGGCTTATAATTGTGTTCTGTCTGCTGGTTTTGGGTCATACTGAGGAACTGTGTTTAAAGTACAACTACAGTTTTCTCCCAGACAAGGACTGCATTATGGAGATTATACTGTTTGTTTAGCAGAGCTCAAAGGAAAATAAATAATTTAAATCCTTTATCTCCTTATGAATTTCAGCACTTTTTTTGTCATTGTTCATTGAGCAAATTATGCAAAAATAGGAAGTTTGATGGAATACTACATGCGAAGAACAGGTTATCTTTAGTCAGTTTACCCATTTTCAACTACAGTTAATGCAATAATCGTACGTTCATTTCTGATATTCAATCACACTTAAAATCTTTTTTTCGTTGCTGCTTTCTTTTAGCCAAATATGTAGCCTACTTCTTCTGACCAATTACATCTAGTTTAACATTGCTGTGTGACATCCACAGATAAACTTATTTCTTCACTGAAAACTGAAACTAACAAGAGTTAGTTGGTGCTGCTGGGACTAAAGAGCTGTTGGCCCTCTGATTGGCCAGTGGTGCTTGGAGGTGGGCACTCATGCCTTAAAGGGACAGTAACCCCAATGCCAGCCAATTAACTGCTCGATGGGCCTAAAATTTGGCTGGACTTCCACTAAACAGCCGAGGCGGGATTGTTCCCCTGCTTTCCACACCATCACCGGGGTCCCTCCACCCTGACAAAATTCAGACCACTGTTTATAATGCCATTTTGTGCAATGCTTGTGAGACTGGGGCAAGATTTTAACTCACTCAAAACCCATCCACTTGCACAGTTAAAATCTGACTCTGAGCCTCATCATGAGAACAATTTTATACAAGAGTTTTCATTTTTCCTTTACTTGTTTGTGATTATTTTCCATTTTTTAATTTAATTGGAACACAACTGTCCACATGCCTGCTGATGTAATAGTAATCAGTACTGTGATTGTTATTGGTTAAATGGTGATGTGTTCTGAATCCTTGCTGTCTTAGCAGCAATAACGTCTGAGGATTTTGAGACTGTTAATTATATTTCTTCACCTGCAGTTTCATTGGTGAATTTATGTTGATTGTTACTTAAGCCTAATTGCTTTTCTTGGTAGGAATTTTATTTCCAACTCTCTTCCATACAACCATCTTATACCCAGCTGCTACTTCTATTGCTGCAGCCAAAGTGGTTGGACTGAAATTCCTTCGGTGTTTCCAATGGTGCTCCTAGATTTGGAGGAGCAAGAGCAGTTCTTGCAAGAACAAAAAAGGCAGATGTGACAGTGAGATAGAATTTTATGGAGCTGGGGAGACTCTTTGGAGGGTTGAAAATGGCAGCTGGGACCTGATTCCAGGATTCCCAACACCTTTCCCAGTGTTTGCGATTTTCAGGAGTGCCTTTTAAAGTTACAGGCTAGTTCAGAACGTGAGCCTGCACCCTGTAGTCCTGACCTGGCCGGCTCCATTGTGGGGAGAGGCATGTTCTAGTCCTCTGCAATGTTCATGGAGTTAGGCCAACTTTTCAAAGGTCATGGTTCACAGTAGGTCAGAGGCGTCATGAGCCATAGTCTTCATGAGAGAATCTTTTGAAAGTTAAGTTTGAAAAGGGATACCTCACGCCTCCCTATGCCAAGGTGTTCCCCCACTATGGCTCTTCATTGTCCATTCACTGACTATGTACTGTATAGAAACAATTAACCCTATAGTGACAATAGGATGTGTAAACAAGTATATTATGACTTTCAACTTTCTTAAAAAAACACTCTTTATTACTACTGCCCAATAGAGGTGTCAATCATCCAGACCCTGCAGAAACTGCAAGCACTTGAAACCTCTTTATCTTGTGTAAATAAGCATTGTGCATTTGATAGAAGATATCAGAGAGCCAGAGTTATCAATCAAGTATTGTTTTCCCTGGGGCTCAGCTGTTTCAACAATCTAATGGATTTCTGGGCTCTTAGCCAAGCTTCATTATGCATGCGTGGCTGAAAGCCCAAAAACCTATTAGACTACAAAAACAGCTCAGCCATCTCTCATGCCCCTTCATATGTCCCATGCCCCCTCTAAAGCCCCCCATGCATCCTTATACCCACTTACCTAGTATCCGGGTAATGAGCCATTGTCCACGAGGTACCATAGGCATCTCTCTGTAAAAGAGAAATTAGTGGTTATATGGCTTGAGGAGCGCCACTCGATATCAAGATTGAGGCAAAGCAAGGAGGCAGGCCTCCCTGAACTACCAGAGCTAGTACGGGAATTGCATCCATACCGTTGGCGTCATTCTGCACCACATTCCAGCTATCTTGACATCTGAGCTAACCAATGCCAAAAACCACCTATATCCATTATAGACAGGGTTATCTTTGCAATGTTCATGAAACTGTCAAAATAAACAACCATTCAAAAAATTCTTCAGAACACTTTAATTCTATGATTTACTCATAAATCTGTCAATAAAACACAGCCATTCAAATTTCTCTTGAAAAAAACTCTCACCTCTTAAGAGACAATAAATCTGTAAATAAAAGTTAAATAAACAAACATGTGTAAACATCTTCAAAACTGTCAATCAAACAAAGCACACAGTCCCTTTTTCAGCTGTAGACAAACCCTGCTGAGCTAAATCCATCATTGGAGTTTGGAGCTTAGCCAAGCATTCATAGCGAGATTCCATTGCATGACTGAATAAACAAATCCTCCAGAGCTCAGTACAATAGTGTATTTGAAGTTTCATGAACAAAAGGCCATCTGTTCATTTTGTTTCAAAGGGTCAGCAGATGGACTTTCAATCGAAGAACCTGTTCATCTATTTCAAAGGCTCAACAGATGTATGCACTTTAAATCAATGTAAAAGTTAAATCATATGGTCCAGGCGACAAATTAAACTCTTAATCTTAATACTGTTGAATGCGAAAGAGCACCTATCCCCTGGATAAAATACTCTGATGCATCTTCACACTTTCACAATGTTGGCCAATTTAATGGTCACTTATCTTTTACGAACAAAGCCATATCATTAACTATTGTATTAAAAAATATTTAACTTATACAGCATTACATTATGACATATGAAGTTTTCAACACCTTTTGAACTTACCTGTCAAAAAGTTCCCTACTCCAGACTAGGCTTCCTTTCTCTGACATCTTGTGAGCTACATCTCCAAACAAAATAGACCTGACTCCATGGAAATAGCTGGGAGTCTAAAATGCTCACCCCACTCAATGGAGTAGGCAAGGGGTGAATTGCTGCATGCAGGCTCCCTACCTGCACCTTTCGGCTGGGGCCATATAAATCCCACACAATAGGAATGAATGTGGAAATACCAGAATTGGGTACCATCTGCCATTTTTAAATGACCACATCTCTGTTCCATCATGGACGGAGGCATGAACATCCAATCCATATTTCCGAGTCAGGATGGTATGTGGCTTGGAGAGGAACTTGCAGGTGATAATGTTCCCATGAGCCTGCTGTCGTCGTTCTTCTAGGTGATAGAGGTCACGGGTTTGAAAGGTGCTGTCAAAGGAGTCTTGGTGAGTTGCTGCAGTGCATCTTGTGGATGGTACACAAGAGAGCACAAAATGATAGGATTCACAAGAATGAAGAGCATCATAAGGACCAGGTATCGTACAGTATGTCGAACCTTGCCGTCAATCCCTAACAAACAAGATGCATTGCTCTGGGAACAATGTCAAACAGGAAACCCTCCTTTCCACCTCATGCAGGCATAGATCCCAAGGAGTTGGATGCAATATTCTTCCATCACTTGCTACCAATTAAAATCAGAAATGTTCAAGATGTCAGAATTGCAAGAGCACAGATATTGCAGAGGGTGGTAGGATTGGGGGAGGTTATAGAGATAGATACAAAAAACTTCAATTCAACAACCTGAGAGCAGGTTATATTAGACTTGGTATTGTGTAACATGACAGGATTAATTAATGACCTCAGAGTAAAGGCACCCTAGGCAGCAGCAACCACAGTATGATTGGATTTTACATCCAGTTTGAAATGGAGAAGAGCTTGTCTAAGACTAGTATCTTAAACTTAAATAAGGGCAACTATGTGGGGATGAAAGCTGAGCTAGCTGAAGTGAACTGGGAAACTAGGTTAGAGGATAGATCAATAGAGAAACAGTGGTAGACATTTAAGGAGATATTTCAGAGTATTCAGAATAAGTGCATTTCCAAATACAAAATTCTAAGGACCCACCATCTGTGGTTAACTAAAGATTTTAAGGAAAGCATCAAACCTAAGGAAAAAGCATATAACTCTGCAAAAATGAGTGGCAGGACAGATGATTGGGCAGAATATAAAGAACAGCAGAGAGTGGCCAAAGGTTAATCAGGAGAAAGAAATTAGAGTATGAGAGGAAGCTAGCTAGAAATGTAAAAACGGATAGCAAGAGTACAACAGGTACTTAAAAGGAAAAGGGTAAGTAAAGTGAGTGTTGGTCCTCTATAGAGTGACAATGGGGAGTTAATAGTAGATAATAAGGAAACGGCGGAAGAAATGAACAAATATTTTGCTTCTGTGTTCACTATAGAGGATCCAAAAAAACATTCCAGCAATAGCTACAAATCAGGAGGTGAACGGGAGAAAGGAACTTGGTGAAATTGAAATCACTAGGGAAACGGTACTGAGCAAATTGAAGGAGCTGCGGGCTGGCAAGTCCCTGGGTCCCGATGGATTACATCCTAGGGTCTTAAAAGAGGTGGCTAATGAGGTAATCGATGCTCTGGTGTTAATTTTCCAAAATTAGCTAGATTCTAGAAATGTTCCATCAGACTGGAAAGTAGCAAATATAACCCCTCTATTCAAGAAGGGAGGGAGGCTGAAAACAGGAAACTATAGGCCAGTTAGCTTGATGTCTGTCGTGGGGAAGTTATTAGAATTGACCATTAAGGAGGTTATAGCTGGGCAATTAGAGCTCAAGGCAATCGGGAAGAGTCAGCATGGTTTTGTGAAAGGAAAATCATGTTTAACCAATTTATTGGGGTTTTTTTGAAGGAGTAACATGCGTAACGGATAAAGAGGAACCTGTAGATGTTCTGTACTTGGATTTCCAGAAGGCATTTGATAAAGTGCCACTTCAAAGATCATTACGGAAAATAAAAGCGCATCGTGTAGGGGTAACGTATTAGCATAGATAGAAGATTGGCTGGCTGGCAGAGGCAGAGAGTATGCATAAATGGGTCTTTTTTTCTGATTGGCAGGATGTGATGAGTGGAGTCCCACAGGGGCTTCAGCGTGTTATGATTTACATCAATGATTTAGATGAGGGGAATGAAGTCATGGTGGCTAAATTTTCAGATGACACAAAGATAGGTAAGAAAGTATGTTGAGAAGAGGACACGAGGAGGTTGCAGATAGGTATAGATAGGTTGAGTCAATGAGCAAAGATCTGGCAAGTGGAGTTTAATGTGGGAAAACGTGCAGTTGTTCACTGGCAGGAAGAACAATAAGTATTACTTAAATGGAGAACGGCTACATAATTCTGAGGTGCAGAGGGATCTAGGTGTTCTAGTACATGAGTCACAAAATGTTAGTATGCAGATACAGCAAGTAATTAAGAAGGCTAATGGAATGCTATCCTTTATTACGAAAATGATTGAACATAAAAGTAAGGAAGTTATGCTTCAATTATACAGGGCATTGGTGAGACCGCACCTCGAATACTATGTTGAGTTTTGGTCTCCTTATTTAAGGAAGGATGTAAATGCATTGGAGGCGATTCAAAGGAGGTTTACTAGATTGATCCCTGGAATGAGTGGGTTGTCTTATGAGAAAAAGATTGGACAGACTGGGCTTGTTTCCACTGGAGTTTAGAAGAGTAAGGGGTGATATGATTGAAGTATACAAGATCCTGAATGGCCTTGACAAGGTAGACATGGAAAGGATGTTTCCTCTTGTGGGTGAGTCTAGAACTAGGGGGCGCTGTTTTAAAATTAGGGGTTGCTCTTTCAGGACAGAGATGAGGAGAAATTCTTTCTCTCAGTGGGTTGTGTGACTTTAGAACTCTCTGCCTCAGAAGGTGGTGGAGGCAGGGTCATTGAATATTTTTAAGGTGGGGTAGATAGGTTCTTGTTAGGCAAGGGAATCAAAGGTTATCGGTGTTAGATGGGAATGTGGAAATCGAAACACAAGAAGATCAGCCATGATCTTATTGAATGGCGGAGCAGGCTCGAGGGGCCGAATGGTCTACTCCTGTTCCTATTTCTTATGTTCGTATGTTCATATTCCACCGCAGTTAGGAGGACAATAGGCTTTGTAATGATTATTTTGTAATGTCATATATGTTTTTAACTCAATTCCTTATTAACTCATGCCATTCTTAACCTTCAAAAGTCTTCTTTGACTGCACATTCTAGGTCAGCTCTATGAGTACCAATGGCTGCTGTTAGGATTGTGTTGGTACATTTGCGGTGAATACTCACACTACTGTAAATAGAATGATTCTAGACAAGTGGCTATTACAGTGTTAGTGCTTACATTGTATCTGTGAACTGAAAATTTACTTGGGCATTCTCCTGATCAATCACCATACCTTTGGCAGAATATTGGCGAAAACCCTGTTTACATGTCTATCTGGGCTTTCAATTGATCTTCCATGGAAGTAACAACAGCCAATTGGGAGAATCCCTAAGGCAATTCCCCTCCATGCTTTCTCTGCAACTTCCTACAGGTGGGTTTTTTGCTTGTAACCTTCTGAGTAGTTTTTGATTTGACAGCAACAATTTGGATTTATAAATTAAACATCATCTGGTCTCTGAGCCACAATGCAGGCATTGTTGTGTTTAGATTGAAAGGGCGTTGAAATTTCACATTTGATATGATGATTAGTTTGTGATCAGTTTTCTAGCATCATTCTTTTGTTTCTGTCTTTTCTTCTAACTGAACCATTATGAGAGATGCTGGTATTATCTTCTATTTTATATCAGATGAATGTGTAAAATGATAAGCTGGAATACTGTAAAAGGAAAATGGTATGAAGACAAAGAATAAAGAGGCAAAGTGATTTAACTTACATGCCACATGAGGTTGTTATAGTCACCACTACCTACACTTAGCACCATTTTCTTCATGGTGTTCTCACTTGCCTTCATTTCACAGTTGAAAATACACATTGAGATTGGAAAAAAAGAAATTTCTTATCAAAAATATTACCTCATTCAGTCTCACTACTGTCTATTGGATTTATTTTATGTTGTCTGCAAAGGCATTGTCATACTTGGGGATTTTTGGACTACTTTTGTACTGAAAATATTTGGAAAAGAGATACATTTAAAAGTCATGTTCGTAAAGCAAGTAGTCAAAGTTATTTTATTTAAAAAAACAATGAGATAAAAATGTTGATATGTTGGGCATTGAAGGTGTTTCCTCAATGGCAGTAGTTCGAACTTTGGATGATAGTATAAAATGAGCGATATTGACTTGGCCACCCTCTAAATGCCCCTCTTCATAGAATCATGGAATGGTACTCCACACAAGGGGTTGAATTTAATCAGGGTAGAGGGGGACTGACATCCACCACCAAAGCTGGCAGTACCCCCGCTGACCTGATCTCCAAGAGCCTCAAGGGAATTAAGTCCCTAATTGGCAACAGGAATCATGTGCTACCCCCAGAAGGGTGGAAATCCCATCCTCAAGAGCTGCCAGCCAATCAGAGGACAGCAGCTCTCCATTATGGGCAGCATCAGTAAGAGTGGTTTCTGCTGCCAGTAATATACTTCGGCCTTCACCAGGGTTCATTGTTAAATCCCTGGAGAAAGGTTAGTGACTATGGGATGGTGGGGGGCGGGGGGGTCATGGGGAGGGAGTTGCTGGCAAGGGTGGAGGAAGGGGGGTGGTCAGAGGAAAGGGCGGGGGGGTGACTCCCGATGCAGGAAGGCCATCCGCAAGCCTTCCCACCTACAAGCCTTCCCACTTCACACTCAATGGAGAGAGGTGGTAGGGTCCCATCCCGCACCTTCCGGTCTGATCAAACAGTACCCTCCCCCCACCTCTAAACTCACCTCTGGGGGTGGAGAATTCCACCCAAGGAGACGATTCGGCTGGTTATGCCTGTGTTGGCCCTTTGAAAGAGCTATCCACTTCCTTGCTCTTTTCTCATAGCTCTGCAATTTTTTCCTTTTCAAGTACTTACCCAAATTTCTTTTGAGAGGTACGATTAACTTTGCTTCTACCATCGTTTCCAGCAGTACGTTCAAGATCATGACAAGTCATTGCATAAAAATACTTTTATTTGTGTCACCTCAGATTCTTTTGCCAATTACCTGAATTCTGTGCTTGCTAGTCATCAACCCTTCTGCCAGTGGAAACCATGTATGCTTATTTACTCAAAACCCTTCATGATGTTGGAACGCTTATCAAATTTTCTCTTAATTTTCTCTACTCTAAGGAAACTCCAATTTCTCAAATTGAAAAAACGTAGAATGCTGGAAATACTCAGCAGATCAGGCAGCATGTGTGGAGAGAGAAACAGAGTTAATAGCTGGAATTTTCTGGACTTCTTGAGGATGGGGTCAGAGGCAGGAAGGCTGGCAAAATGGTGTGGGAAGGCATTGGGTGGAGTGCCTAATGCCATTCTGCTGCCATGCCATTTTGCCAGTGGTGTGAAAGGTGGCCTGCCTGTCTGGACCCCAAAAGGAACCACTTAAGTGGCCAATTGAGGGTTCCCCTCCTGCCTTCGCTTGTATTTTACCAGTGTTGGGGGTGTCCTCCACCGTGTGGGAAGACCATCAGGTAAACCCTGGCAGCCTCCCAGCAGGCTCTAAGGTAAGTGGGTGGGGGAGGCCCTTTCGTTTTGGGCACTCTTTCAGCCATTAAGGCCCCCTCTCCCCCACCCCCCCAGTGGCAATGAACACCCATGTAGTGTCAAGGCCCCGACATCCCCAGACCCCACTTACCTGGTTGTGAGGGGACACGTCCATCGATGTTTGCTCTTCCTCCAGGTGCAGTCTCAGTAGTGACCACTGTTCCCAGTGGCGCTTCCGAGGCTGCTGAGCTGCTGGTCTTCTATTGGTGGTCGCCCATCAAATAAGGGCCACAGATCCCACCGCCTGCTGAATTGGAGTTGCCACCTCCCCCCCAACCCTCCCACCCCCTACTTTACTCTTTTACACAAGTGGAGAGGAAGAGAAAGTTGGGAGGGAGAAAGATGAAAAGGTAAGGTCTATGCTCAGGTTAAAGGCAGGAGAGGTTAAAAGACAAAGGGGATGATGATGAAAGACAAAAGGGGTGATAACAGGACAAGTAAAGAAACAAAAGATGGGTCCAAAGGAACTGTATATGACAATAAACCATTACCCACTGCTGCTGTCTTAAAAAATTGAAGCAGTGGCTATGATCAGAAATTGTTGAACTCAGTGGTCAAAATTCTAATTGCTAAGGGCTGGCGGTTTCAGGTGGGAAGTAAAATCCTGGGAAAGTGGTGTCAGATCAGGAACCCGACAAGATCCCGACCACATTTGTATTTGACCTGATCAGGTTTGCAGGTGACTGGGGAACCCCCTTGCAGATGTTAGGTGAATCATCATTACAAGCGAAATTTAACCTTGAATTTAACCCAGAATTCTGGCTTTATCAGCCTGCAGGCATGTTTCCCAAGCTGCCTGCAATATGCCAGGCTAAACCAGGCAAGAAACAGCAGCAAGTGCTTCTGCAGTGAAACTGAGAGGCTGCAGCCATGCCTAGGTGAGGGGCACTTCTTCTGAGAGCATGCACTTATTGCTTGATTACTGATTTCCAAACTCTTGAACATTAGTTCGCCTGCCTTGGACTTTTAATCACCTCGATCTGCACTTCCCTGCTGTCTGCCTTCACCACAATATGGATACAGCTCACAGCAACACCACCAGCAGCAGGAGCAACAGTGGCAGCAGCACCAGCTTTTTTCAGTCACAAGCCCTTCCACATGTCAGTGGGGTTGGACACAGAGATCCAGTTCAAATGAGGTGAGACCCCAACACAAGGTCCACAGGCAGGAGATCAGCTCCTCGACATATGTGGCACCAGTGTCTCAGGAGGCTTAGACTTTCAAAGCAGGTTGTTACTGAGCCTCCAGCCTCTTGGAACAAGACATTGCAGTGAACATGCATTCGCAGGGGCTGACAAGGTGGCTGTCAGTGGAGGATTGTCCCCTCTGGTCCCTGTCTCATGCTGGAACTACTTGCACTGTAGAGGAGACTGCATCATGAGCAGTGAATACATCGCATTAAACTGAAAGAAGTACAAGTAACTTGCTGTTTCACCTAGAAGGATTGTTTAGGACCCTGGACAGTGGGAAGGGAGGATGTCAAAGGCACTTCCACAGGAACATGGACTAAAAGGGAGGGATTGTTGGGTGTGATTGAAGAGTGGGGTCAGGTATCATGGAGAGAATGCTGAAAGAGGAGTGGATGGGAAAATGTTCTGATGGTAGCATCACACTGGAGATAGCAGAAATGATAAAGAATGATCCATTGAATGTGGACTCTAGTAGGATGGAAGATGAGGACAAAGGGAGCCCTATTGTGGTTCAGGGAAGGAGGGGAAGGATTGAAAGCAGAGGTGCAGAAAATGGGATGGATTGGCAAATTATTCTTGGGCAGAATTTTATGGATGACGTGCGGGTGGTGGGTCCCACATGTCAGCGCTTAAAATGGCGCGCGCTGATGTCAGGCGAGTGTCCTGACATCATTGGGCGCCATCGCGATATTTAGCTGGGTGGGCGCGCGATGAAGTGCGATGCACGCCCGCCATTAATTAAAGGGCTTGTTAAGGCTCTTACTTCGGCAATCGACGCCGATTTTGAGGCGCCTGTGTGATCTTCGGCTCGGCGCACGGGCGCAACGGGCAGGCAGGTAACTGACTTTTTAACAAAACTCATCCATGGGCAGGATATGTGGGCTCAGAGGGGTTGTCAATGATTTATGTGAAGTATTTATTGTAGAAAGTGTTTTAAACTTGCCCGTGTGATCGGTAGCAGTTCAGATCGATTTCCAACAGCTTTCTCTGTACTTTGAAGCTTCAGCTCAGCACTCTGCAGACAGTAATCTTTATTGGGCCTGCAGCTTTCCGGAGGCCTGCATTTAGCCTGGGTATGGGTTCTGACATCTCCACTAGAGGCAGCTCCTCTGAGGAGGAAGGGAGGGCTAGAATAAGGAGGAGGCCAGGAGTGGACAATCAGCCTTTGGGAGGCCAGGCGCAGGCACAAGGGGCGCAGGGCCAAGAGGTTGTCCAAGGTGCAAGGGGCCGCAGAAGGCGCCACTATCCTGCTACCAAGGTATACAGGCGGCGAAGCAGTTACCTCAATATGACTGAGGTGCAGTGCCGAAGGAGGCTCCAACTGTCAAGGGAAACAGTCAACTACATCTGTCAGATGATTGGCCCTGAGATATCTCCTAACTGTGTGGGCGGACACCCCATGCCAGCAGCTCTGCAGGTCAAGGTTGCCCTCCACTTCTATGCATCTGGCTCCTTCCAGGGCTCGGTGGGTGATCTTTGCGGTGTCTCCCAATCAGCTGTCCACACTTGTGTCAAACAGGTTACAGACGCTCTCTTCATCTACTCCGCTGCGACCAGGCAAGTCAGACAGAGCGAGCCAGAGGCTTCGCGGCCATTGCTGGCTTCCCCCGTGGCCAGGGTGCTATAGACTGCATACATATGGCCATCAAGGTGCCAGCAGGTGAGCCCAGTGCCTTTGTCAACAGGAAGGGCTTCCACTCCATGAACGTTCAGATAGTGTGTGATCACAGGATGCAGATTCTGCAAGTCTGTGCAAGGTACCCAGGCAGCTCCCACGATGCCTACATCTTCAGACACTCCCAGGTGCCGGGGCTCTTCAGTGCTCCAGCCCGGCTGGATGGATGGCTGCTGGGTGACAAGGGCTATCCCCTCAGAAGGTGGCTTATGATGCCTCTCCACCATCCAAGAACAGAAGCTGAGCAGCGGTACAATAGGAGCCACGGCTCCACAAGGGCTGTGGTGGAGAGAACCAACGGTCTTCTCAAGATGCGCTTCCGATGCCTGGACCCCTCAGGGGGCGCACTCCAGTACCCCCCAGTTCGTGTCTCTGTGATAGTGGTAGCATGCTGCGCTCTGCACAATCTTGCGCTGGAAAGGGGGGATGCAGTTGACAATGATGACCTTGGTGCAGTGGATGCGGCTGCACATGAAAAATCCAGCAGTGGCTCAGAAGATGAGGAAGCACAGGGCGATGATGAGGGGCAGCACACCGACCCACAACTACACCAAGGAGGCGGGGACATCTGGGACACTTTAATCCAATGAACCTTCAGCTAGCTCCACACAAATTGATCTGCAGGACCAGCATTGCCTGGCGCATCCATACGCGGCACTTAAGTGCTACACCTTCCACTTCATCCGCTGCAACTAAGGGCTTAGTACAGAAACATCAATGTCCACTCAAACACTCATGATATGTCTGTGAAACAGACATGCAACACAAAGGAGACACCCTCAGCCATGGTCATAAATGTGGGCTTTATTGCCATCCATCAGATGGTGCCACCAAAAACATTACAAAACATTGCTCTGACATTCACAAAAATAAATTCCCTAATCTAGGGGCAACAGAAAAGCACCAGTGAGAAACCCACGGAGTACCTAACGTGCCTGTTTACGTTTTCAGGTGCTTCATCTTGGTGCCGCTCCATCATTCAGAGTGGCATCTGACACAGCCTGCTGACACTGCTGTCCTGTTGGCCTTGATGACCTTAGCGGACGTCCTCTGGCCTGTGGAGCCTGTGCTGGCCCCGCCTGGGAGGGAGTGGCCAGTTCCAGAACTGGCATCTCCCCAGACGTCGCAGCCTTAACAGATGCAAAGGTCACTGGCAGAGGGGTGGAGGAGCTGCTGCCCTCATCCAGAGCGCCCTGAGAGGAGCTCCCGCGCACCCGGCCACTTGTCCTGCAGCTGCTGCATTGGTGACATCTCCGGCGGCACATCATCACTGCCGGACTCAGCATGTGCCTGGTCCCCTGCACTCCTCCGGCTGCTAGCGCCATCGGCAATCTCTGTCCGTGCCATCTCCTCCAGCGATTGTGAAGTGCCCTCTCCACTGTGCCCCGGGACACTAGCCGATGTTATATTCCTCACCGATGTGGTAGCCGCTGCGCTGGTGCCTGGCTCACTGAAATTATGTGACGCTCGTGCCAATTGACGCCCCTCAGATGTGGAAGGGGAACTCTGGACGTCCTCCTGGTGGCCATGCGGTGGTGATGCTGAAATTAACAACAAGGACAGTGGATCAGTTAGCATTCAGTTAGTAACACAATTCATCCCTTTCTCCCCCAGGCTCATACTGTGCTCAACCTTCAAGAACCTAAGGAGACAAACATTGGTGGGGTAGTAAATAGTCAAGAGGAGGCCCAAACATTACATGAACATACAGACAGGCTGGTGAGATGGCCTAAGGAATGCCCTCATGGAATGTTACGTGGATAAGTGTTCAGTTAAGCACTTGGGCAAGAGAAACAAGGTACGGGAATACAGGAGAAATGGTAGGACCATGGAAAGTAAAGACAATTACAGAGACCTTGCTGGACAGACCTGTTAAGGTAGCAGAACAGGAACATAAGGCGTTTAACAAGGTAAAAGCCAGACTTGCCTTTATTAGCCGAGGAATAGAATGTAGGAAAAGGGAGGTCATGTTGCAAGTGCAGAAAACACTGTTGAGGCCACAGCTACGCTTCTGCGTTCAGTTGTGACCTGTGCTTCATGGGAGGGATGGCATTGGAGTGGGGAGAGTGTAAAGGTTCCTGACCAGGATGCATGCTGGCCTGGAGAGTTGGAGTTATGAGGAAACATTGCAGACACTTGTGACATTTGCCGTGGAGCACAGGAGATTGACAGGTCACATTATTGACCTTCAAACCGTTATGAGGGGCATAGACCAGGTGGACAGAAGGCAACATTTCCCCTTGGCGAAGGGATGACTAACGTGTTGGCATTCATTTAAGTTGAGTGCCATGAGGTTGACAGGTGAGGTGCTGAGGACCTTTTGGACAGAGTAATGTGGGACGCACTGGCTGAAAGGGTGGTGGAGGTACAAACCCTTCTAAGATGCAATAAGTATTTGGATGTGCAGCAGTGATGCCATGGCATGTTAGGCCATGGGGATAGTGGTCAGAAATGGAATAAGGCGACTTTGGAAGGTGCTAGAGATGCGCATCCTCAAGGGGCCGAGGGACCTTTGTGTATGACCCACACATCTGACTGTATCAGTCTGTGAATGAGCAGTGTTGCTGCATTAACGATTGCAGCAACCATCAGTGCTTTGGATGGTGGGGAGGCAGAGTGGATGGGACTGTGGCCCTCAAACACCTGGCCGATGCACCCCAGCCTCACCGACACCTGCCGACCTGGCCGCTTGGCTTCTTCCCAACTCCATGGCCTGTTCTTCGAAGTGGGTGACGGTGTGCAGCATGGCCTGGCTACCACCAGTGCGCAAACGCTCTTGGCTGTTGTGTTCTCTTTTCGCCTGCAGAACAGAGAACACCATTTATTGGGGCTGATCACTCATGTACTCTGCACGTGCATGCCGCACCCCAACAACAGTGGCCCAACAGAGGCCTCCAGCAGCTCCTGTCCACACTACTGGTGATCAGTCACCAGAAGATAGTATGGCTGGTCCCAACCCCCACCCCCAATGGCCACCTTGATCACATTCAGCGTCCATCACTTTCAATAACACACGGGTCTTATCGCCCATGGCAAGGAGGCGCAACTAGGTGCGGCGCCGAGGCCAGCTGATGGCTTGGCCATGACATCTTAAGGCTCCCCTTCCACCATCTCATCACCATCAATAAGACACGTGTTGGAGTTCTGAGTATATGTCTAGCTGCCTCCCCTGCAGGTTGCCCCCAGGCTACTCAATTGCGACAAACACCAACATATGCTGCGGGGAGAACCCATCTTCTCATCAACCACTAAGGTTGATGTAAGCATGGTCACTATCTGTTTGCCCACCCAGCATGCGACAAATGCCCAATGCAGTAACAACACTAAGGCATTGGGGAGAGGCCTCAAAGCCTAAGGCTACCTGCTGGGTTAAATGGCCAAGGCTGACATGGTACTCACCCTTCCAGAGCGCAACAAATCATTTAAGCACTTGTGGCACTGGGTCCCTGTGCGACAGACAGCATCTTGGGAGCTGACCACCTCCTCCACCTCCTGCCAGGCCCATTTCATGATATGGGGGGGCCCTCCTCCTCCCATCCTCGGGAAACAGGACCTCTCGACGTGCTGCCACCTCCTCGAGAAGGGCAGCAAGGTAGGCATCAGAGAAGCGAGGGGCACATTGGTCCCCTGCTGGCCTACCCTGCAGCCTGCCCTCCTCCTCTGGCCTGCCCTCCTCCAGAGCCTGCTGTGCAGACCCCCTGCACCTGTCGCTGGCCATGGTGATCAGCCTAAAGGAGGCTGCCTGGCCTTTCTTTATACAGACTGCTGGTTCCCCATTGGAACCGGCGGTCTGTGCACGCCCGCTGCAAATTTGAAAATCCCGCTCTCCACGGGAGTGTGAAACATGCTGGGCAGGCCTTAATTGGCCCGCCCGCGCAAAATGGCGGCACGGCCCGCTTCGCCGGCGGCTATCGGCTCCGCACCCTCCAGCGATTGGGTCAGGCCCACCCACCCAACAAATGGAAAATTCTGCCCTTTGTCTCTTCACTTAATTAAAGTCTTTCATCCCTGGACGATTGTTGTAAGCCTCCTCCTCAATGTCTCGAATGTCTTGACATTCTTCCTAAAATGCCCACAATTGGACACAATACCCCAGATGATAACTAATCAGTGTTTTATAAAACTTTAGCATAAGTTCCTTGCTTTTATACTCTACACTTCTGCTTATGAGGTCTTAAATCTCAAGGTCTCTCTTTTTCTGCATCCCCCTTAAAAACTGTACCTTTTAGTTTACATTGCCTGCTCTCATTCCTTCTTTTAAATTATATCAGTTCACCCATCTCTGCATGAAAATTCACCAGCCATATATCTGCCAACTTGACCAGTTGGTCTGTATCCTCCTGAAGCCTGTTCTACCCTCTTCACTATTAACTACATTTCCAAGTTTTGTGTTATCTCCAGGCTTTGAAATTATGCCCTTTATGCTCAAGTCCAGGACATAATATATATCAAAAAGAACAGTTGGCCCAAAAGCAACCTCTAGGACACACCGCAGCCACTTCCCTCCAACCTGAAAAGCAATTGTTCACCTCTGCTCTCTGTCTTCTCTCCTTTAGCTAATTTTGTATTCACACAACCAATGTCCTTATTATCTGATGGGTTCTAATTTTGCTAGTAAGTCTATTATGTGGTACTTTATCAAGCACCTTTTGAAAGTCCATACTGTATAAATGAATGAAATTGCAAAACTTGGTGGTACAGAGGGAGCTGGGTGTCCTGGTACATGAATCACAATAAGTTAGTGTGCAGGTACAGCAAGTGATTAGGAAGGCAAATGGAGTGTTGGCATTAATTGCAAGGGGAATGGAATATAAAAATAGGGAACTTTTACTGAAGCTGTACAGGGCCTAGGTGAGACCACATCTAGAATACTGTGTACAGTTTTGTTCTCCTTATTTGAAAAAAAGATAACATTGCATTAGAAACAGTACAGAGGAGGTTCACTCAACTCATTCCTGGGGTGAAGGGCTTATCTTATGAGGAAAGGTTGAACAAGTTGGGCCTATACCTATTGAAGTTTAGAAGAATGAGAGGTGATCTTATTGAAATGGATAAGATCCTGAGGGGACTTGATTGGGTGGATACCGGGAGGATATTTCTTCTTGGGGGGGATTCCTGAATTATGGGTCACAGTTTAAGAATAACTGTTCTCCCCTTTAAGACGGAGATGAGGAGAAATGTTTAGTATGTGGAATTCTAGCCCCCAGAGACCAGTCACAGCTGGGTCATTGAATTTATTCAAGGCAGAGTTGGATAGATTTTTGATAGAGAAGAGAGCCGAGGGGTATGGGAGGGCCAACAGGAAAGTGGAGTTCAGACCACAACCAGTTCAGCCATGATGTTATTGAAGGGCAGAGCAGGCTTGAAGGGCCAAATGGCCTTCTCCTGCTCCTAAGTCCTATGTTCCTATAATCTCAACCACAATGTCCTCATAAGTACTCTTTTTTATTTCATCGAAGAACAAAGTCAAGTTAGTTAAACATGATTTGCCTTATGTTGGAAAGTTGTGCCTGTGATTCTTTGCTTGTTGAACGCAATGAACCTGGATGGCACTACCAGCGTGCAAGGCTGCATTGTGGTAAGAAGCCTTAGAACAAATTTCCCTATACTGCCAATTTCAGCGACACAGCAAAATAAGGCTATTAGAGGAAGTACATGAGAACATGGTCCCCATATCCCTTAATTCCCTGAGAGACCAAAAAATCTGTCTCAGCCTTAAATGTATTCCATGATGGTGCATCCACAACCCTCTGGGGTAGAGAATTCCAAAGATTCACAACCCTTTGTGTGAGGAAATTTCTCCTCATCTCAGTCCTAAATGATTGTTCCCTTATCCTGAGACTGTACCCTCATGTTTTAGATTCTCTGATCAACGGAAACAATCTCTCAGCACCTATCCTATTAAGCCCTTTCAGAATGTTGTAGGTTTCAATGAGATCGTCTCTCATTCTTCTAAATTCCAGAGAATATAAGCCCAATTTACTCAGCCTCTCATCATAGGACAACCCCCTCATCCCAGGGACCAATTTAGTGGATCTCCGCTGTACCGCCTCCAATGCAAGTATATCCTTTCTTAAATGTGGAGACCAAAACTGCACATAGTACCCCTGATGTGGTCTCAACAAAATCCCTGTACAACTATAGCAAGACTTTTTTATTACTGTACTCCAATCCCCTTGCAATAAAGGCCAACATGCCATTTGTCTTCCTAATTGCTTGCTCCACCTGTATGCTAACTTTTTGTGTTCCTTGTATCAGCACACCCAAGTCTCTTTGAACATCAACGCTTGCAAGTTTCTCACCTTTTAAAAAAAAATTACTTTTTTATTCTTATGACCAAAGTGAATAACTTCCTATTTCCCTATATTATACTCCATCTGCCACCTTTTTGCCCACTCACCTAACCTGTCTAAATCTCTTTGCAGCCACCTCTCTGTGTCCTCCCCACAGCTTATCTTTCCACCTCGTTTGGTATCATCAGCAAACTTAGATACATTACTCTCTGTTTCTTCATCTAAGTCATCAACATAGATTGCAAATAGCTGAGGCCCCAGCACTGATCCTTGTGGCATTCCACTATTCACTGCCTGTCAACTTGAAAAAGCCCCGTTTATGCCCACTCTCTGTTTTCTATCCTTGAACCAATCTTCTTTCCATGCTAATATATTATCCCCAATTCCATGAACCATTACTTTGCCTAATAACCGTTTGTGCAGCACCTTAGTAAGAAGACAAGCAAGAATGCTAGAGATCCAAGTTACAAGAATCCCTCCAAGATTCTGCTAATTGTGCCCATTTGTGACACTTTAAGGAAACCTTTAAAACTAAGCTGTTACTTTAGAGGTGAGTCCCCTTTTAAACCTTCTTAAAGATTTTAATTCTTAAAAAAATCAATGAAACTAATGAATGGTTTATTTTTTTAAACTTAATTTTCATTATTATTATTTAAAATCTGGTTATTCGCGGGTGGTGAATTAGATCCTCTTATTAAAAATGCTTATTTTTTGTTATAAAGCCATTTTGAGTTGAATCAAAACTGCGTCACTCTCAAATATAGCAAGGAATATTTTTTAATGCAAGGCAAAAAAATAAACAAGTATGCTGAATCATAGACAACTTTAATTTTGTAATTTTGTGAGTTTGGTCAGAAACTCGGGGCAGGATTTTTTAGTCGGCGTGCGGGGGCGGGCCCAACACGCCGACGCATAAAATGACGCGCGATGATGTCGGGCGTGCGTCCCAATGTCATCGTGCTGTCTCGCGATGTTTCGTTCGGTGGGTGTGTGCCGGAGTCGGCTGCGCACCTGCCAATATGTAAATGGCCTTTAAGGAACTGATTAAGATAATTGTTAATGCTGCCTGGCCAACCTTAAGGTTGGCAGGCAGGCAAAAAGGCCACGCGGCCTTCGCGTTTTTTAGGAAACCTCATCCACGAGCGGCATGAGGTTTCCTAAAGCTTTTACTAATTTAAAAATTTTCATAAATATAAAAACATGTCCCAACTCATGTGACACAGTCACATGAGGGGATATGTTTAAATAAATTTTTAAACCTTTTATTTACTATTTACAATAGCGATTCAATCTCCTTGTGGCACAGAGCTGCCTCAGGGAGATTGAAGCGCTCTTTCGCACGCATATGCATGAAAGAGCGCTGGCCCCGACTTTCTCTCCTCCCCCCGTCCACACAGATAGCACTGAGCACTACGGCTCGTGTCTTAAGCTGGGCAGGCCTTAATTGGCCTGCCCGCATAAAATGGCAGCATGGAGCCGATCGCAGGTGGCAATCGGCTCCGTGACCACCCTGCCCGCTCGCTGCCTGAAAAATTCAGGCCTTGAGTTCCAACTTCTCTTTAGAAAAGCGCAGCAATTTTGTGGATAATTTGCATTCCAATTGCTGATTATGACCAAAGTGAAAAATATTCCCCCAAGTGCTTTTATGAATAGGTAAATATTTCTGTGTAGCATATCAGAGCTCATCATTTCAGTCATCCATTCCATATTGACAACTTATCCCAGCAGGTATCTTCTATTTTAAGAATGAACAACAAATATTTCCCAACCCATTTCACAGATAATTACATAGGATATACAACACAGAAACAGCCCATTCGGCCCATGCCAGTTTTATGCTCCACTCAAGCCTCCTCCCATCTTTCCTCATCCTTGCTGCATTTTTCCTTCTCCCTCAAATGCTTGTCTAGCTTTGACCACCCCCCCACTCCCCGCCGTATCTGGTGGGAAGGGCAATGTCCTACGGTGTTCTTTTCTTACAGTTGTTGTCACAGCAGTGGCAACTTTTGGAGGTGAACAGCTGTCCTTGATAAGGACAGCCACCCCTGTGGCTAATAATATGAACCAAGCTGGTTGGTGAAACCGAAACCAAGACACAGAGTTTTTCTTTATTGAGAGAGTTTATTGACTTGTTCAGTCTCACAGCTCTCCTCCCACTCAACCCACAGTATCCGGCTATCCCCTATTTATAAGTGTTCAAAGACCCATCACTTGTTTCTCTTAACCTTAACAATTTAATTGGCATGACATTTTCAAACCTTAAAAATGTAATTGACAAGACATTAACAGTGGCAACCAATTAGTTGCCTGACTGTGTAAAATTCAGCTCACAGATGGCCAAGGCAGGTATCCCCTCCCCCAGAACATCCACTGCGACAACAAAATTCTGGCCAAAGAGTTGACATGTCAAGACATTGAGCTCTGAGTTTTGATAGCAGAAATTGTGAATTAACACCAACACATTATACTACAATGTGGCGAGACTTGTGCCTTGTGCATACCATTATACTGAATTGCTTACCACAGCAGCAATGAGGTGGGCAACTGAAAATCAGAGATTAACTACCTCCTGCCAAGAGAACTAAAATTAGTGAGAAAATAGTAACATAGGTGGAGGCTATGGAGCTAACATTTAGCTATCTCACACCTCCTTAGGCAAGAGGATTTGAATGAAGGATTAAAGAAGTCTTGCTGCAGTATTATAGAGCCCTAGTGAAACCTCATCTGGAGTATTGTGTGCAGTTTTGGTCTCCTTACCTTAGGAAGGATATACTTGCCATAGTGGGAGTGCAACGAAGGTTCACCAGACTGATCCTTGGGATGGCAGGATTGTCCTATGATGAGATTTTGAGGAGCTGAGCCTATATTCTCTAGAGTTTAGAAAAATTGAGAGGTGAACTCATTGAAGCATACAAAATTCTTACAAGGCTTCACAGGATAGATGCAGGAAGGATATTTCCCTTGGTTGGGGGAACCCAGGACCAGGAGACAAAATCTCAGAATAAGAGATAGGCCATTTAGGAGTTTGATGAGGAGGAATTTCTTCACTCAGAGTGGTGAATCTTTGGAATTCTCTATTGCATAGGGCTGTGGAGGCTCAGTCGTTGAGTTGTCCTAGACAGAGATCGATTGATTTCAAGATATTAAAGATCTCAAGGGATATGGGGATCCTGCGGGAAAATGATGTTGGGGTAGAAGATCATCAATGATTTAGTTGAATGGCAGAGCAGGTTCAAGAAACCGAATAGCCTACTCCTGCTCTTAATTCCTATGCTCCTATTTCTATCTAGACTTTCTGATCCTTATTACTACCCAATGACTGCTCATCCTCACATGTGAATAAGGTCCATGTGAATGAGATATGAAATGGTGATCAGCACTCCTGAAACCATATCTCAGGAAGAATTAGCAGCTCCAGAAGGTGGGAGATAGAGGAAGGGCCTTTCTTTAATTTTCAAAATGTGCAATGAACAAAAATGAATAAATAAAATATAATAAAATACAATTTAGACTGAAGCAGAGCATTGTAAAAGGAATGCATGAAAATACCACTGTCAAAGTTTGAAAAAGTTTTTGAAAGAGGGCACAAAAAGCTCCCTGTAAAGATTACTGCCCGTGTCACTTGGTTCCATGCCCTGGAGCTATCACTGGGCCTCATCGGATGACTACAGCTCAGGGCATGAAATCATTTGTTCACTCAGTTTCTGTGAAAAGAGTTTAGAAATGTGTTTTGAATAGACAGCATTTTCTTTGTACAGCGAGTAAATAACACAGCACAAAGTTGGTCAGCAAGTTTGTTTCAACATTTCCGGCAGAAGCTTTTATATTGGAGTTAAGGCAAGTTTTACAAATACATTCCACTTTTGACTTGAATGAAAAGTTAAAGGTAAGTCAAATTACAACTTAGTGACTGGGATGTCAAAGCAGAAAAATACTTTGTTTGAAGAAGTATTTTGATTTGTATTATTTAAAAGAGCATATGTTGTAATGAAAAGTTACAATGCTACTTAGGGAAAGGTTCGATTTCGAGCAATAGTTCAAATGTATAGCGATAAGATTGGAGTGAATTAGAATGTAACCCACTAAGCAAGACATGAGGGGGTTCAGTCAGACAGCCCATTTTATACCCTGCCTGATGGAGAGTAAAGTTGACAGAGTATAAGAAGGGGTGGCTCAATTCAATCTGATCATTTTCTGTCCAGCAGATTAGGTTCAAATTATCACTATTTCTAACAAAATTATAGACGCTTATTTTTAAGAACAGTTGAAAAACATGAACATAGGAATTTTTTCCATCAGGCTTAAGTCACCAATAACTCATGACCCAGGGAAATCTGCCCATGTATGTAGCGGAGGCCAATTTTAATTTTTTTTATTAGTTGAAATGATGTCTCATATGCGTAATAAGGCATTACTTGTTAGGATGGAATTTAATAAACCTCTGTCGTAATACAGGCATTAACTAATTCATGCTGAAGTTTTCATTATTGAATTTTGAAAATTCTGGTGAATTGTAATTAAGCACAGTCAAAATTGTACATATTGGTTATACTGAGTATGGATTAATCTACAAATTGCTGCTGCCCAGGACCAATGTAGGACCTTGGTTGTTTTGATACTGTTTGGTCAGCCATATGTTGAACAAATGTGAAAACCCACTGCCATTTTTAAGGGTCTCCATATCAAGCTATTGAAAAATCTGCTCCTGTATTATCCATTCGCTGAACATGGCATGCATTCTATGGAGACAAAACCCACGTATCTAATTCCAGAGAGTTTATGTTAATAGAGTCAAGGTTTAGAAAACCCAAAATAAAAACAGAAAATGCTGGAAAAACTCAGCAGGTCTGACAGCATCTGTGGAGAGAGAACCAGAGTTAATGTTTCAAGTTGACATTCTTTTTATAGAACTGTTCTGGCTGAAGTTCAAAGCACTGTTAAAGCTAAACATTGAGAGGGTGGTGGAGGCAGATTCAATTATGGTTTTGAAAAGGGTATTGGATAAGCATCCAAAGATTAAGAAATTTGCAGGGTTACAAGGAAAGAACAGGGAAGTGGGAGTAGCTGAATCACACAAGGAGAGAGCCATCCCAGACTTGACAGGCTGAATGTCCTCCTGTGTTGTAACTATTCTATGATTATATGGCTTTAATTGATTTATTTTAGTTTGCAATCAAAAAATCTAAGCCAGTCAATTTAAAGTGAATAGAAAGAGGTCCTGTTCATAATGTCCACAAGATCAGCAGAAAGTTTGGATTTCATTATACCAGAATAACAGGCCTACCCAGTACACCTTTCCTTTACAATGCTAGCTGTTTTATTAATGAGTCACTGTGCAGGCCTCAGTCACCTTTCCCTACAATCCTTCCCAGCTGTTGATGCAAGAGTGAAATTCTCTGTACAAGTTCTAACCTAGAAATTGTCACTAATGACATTAGAAGCCAAATGTTAATATATTTGCATGACATTTTAAATAAATGAGTTGACACCTGCACTAAAATAGCAGACAGAGGAATGACATACGAATGCATTAGGCACTTGTCTGATTGGCAACGATAATTAGGCTATACTGATTACTGAGCAATCTTACAGTCATTACAGAATATGGGTGAATTCCACCTTCATTAGCATTGCACTACCATTCAAAACGGAGTATTTCCTTTTTCCAATTTCTGCTTAATCATTTGGAAACAGTGACCTAATTTTAGGAGCGAAGGATTGTTTCTCTTGCCTGTCAGTTTCTGAAGCTGCTGTTATATAAACAAAACAGTTGTATGACTCATGGTACCATATGAGGATGCTGATCAATAACATGGGTGTTTGGCTATGCAGTTACTTTAGCCACTTTAGTAAGAATTATTACCCATCTTACATTGATTTGATAAAAGCTGCCCTAGAATAGGTGAACCTACTGTTATGACAATGTACGACTGAAGTTGCAGGACCAAATTTGATTCTTTAATTGTCCCTTTCATGCTACAGAGTTACAACCCTGTAATGGAGTTAGTCCTAGTGCTGTAGAAACATAGGCATCCTCCCCAAGCGGGTTTTGTAGAATGTTCCCAGTAGAAAGTACCTCAGGCAGCAAAACAAAATAGTCTCTGCTCATGTCATTTGGTGCAAAGCCCACATATCTTGCAAGTAGTTGTAGAGGAGAGCTGATCTGTCAAACTTGCTGTACAGATCAGATAAGGATCTTGAGATTGCTAGTTCATACAAACTTTCCCAGGACTGGGAAATGGTTTTGGCCAAACCAGCAAAATTGCAAATATATTGCTGCTTCAACTAAGCATGTGCAGTTGTCCAGTGTTGCTAAATCAATTCTGAAGCATAAACAGGGTGATACGCCATGAACAGTAACCAGCATAATACAGAACCGCTGAGGTAGTTCCTTATGTGAAAAAGCACTTTTGTACTGTGCCAGGTGCAAGTAGTGCTGGGTTTCCCAAGTGTGGTTCCTATGGAGTTGTTGCAAGCTTAACGTAGAACTGCTGTGACCAGCCAACACTGGCTGCTTAGGAAGAGAACTTTTTACCAAGTCTCCTGGACCACTGGTCTCAGGGCTCCCAACAGTTTCACATTGGTATATAGCCAGTTGCTCGAGACCTCTGCTTGAGGAACTGGTGGCAGTAGTATTTATATGGCTAGTCCGGTTCAGTTTCTGGTCAATGGTAATGACCAGAGTGTTGATAGTGGGGGATTCAGTGATGGTAATGCCATTGAATGTCAAGGGGCAATGGTTAAATACTATCTTGTTGGCGATGGTCATTGCCTGGCACTTGTGTGGTGCGAATATTCCTTGCCACTTGTCAGCCCAAGCCTGGATATTATCCAGGCCTTGCTGTGTTTGGACATGGACCGCTTCAGTATCTGAGGAGTCGTGAATGGTACTGAGCAATGTGCAATCAGCAGCGAACATCCCCACTTCTGACGTTATGATGGAAGGATGATCATTGATGAAGCAGCCGAAGACAGAAACATAGAAACTAGGAATAGGAGTAGGCCATTCGGCCCTTCAAGCCTGCTCTGCCATTCATTATGATCATGGCTAATCATCCAACTCAATAGCCTGCTCCTGCTTTCTCCCCATACCTGTTGATCCCTTTCGCCCCAGGAGCTATATCTAACTCCTTCTTGAAAGCATACAATGTTTTGGTCTCAACTACTTTCTGTGGTAACGAATTCCACAGGCTCACCATTCTCTGGGTGAAGAATGGTCTAGCCCATATCCTCAGACTGTGACCCCTGGTACTGAACTCCCCCACCATCAGGAACATCCTTTCTGCATCTACCCTGTCTAGTCCTGTTAGAATTTTGTAGGTTTCTATGAGATCCCCCCTCATTCTTCTGCACTCCAGCGAGTATAATCCTAATCGCCTCAATCTCTCCTCATATGTCAGTCCTGCCATCCCAGGAATCAGTCGGGTAAACCTTTGCTGCACTCTCTCTATAGCAAGTACATCCTTCCTCAGATAAGGAGACCAAAACTGCACACAATATTCCAGGTGTGGTCTCACCAAGGCCCTGTACAATTGCAGCAAGACATCTCTGTTCCTGTATTCGAATCCTGATGGTTGGGGCTTGGGGCCTAGGACACTTAGACTTTGGAATTCCCTTCCCCTGAACGCAGTTGACGTTGGGTCATTGAATACATTCAAGGCTGAGTCAGCCAGATTTTTGATCAAGAGAGTTGCAGGTTATGGGGGGCAGGTAGGAAAGTGAAGTTAAGGTCACAATCGGATCAGCCATGATTTTATTGAATGGTGGAGCAGACTTAAGGGGCTGAATGGCCCACTCCTGCTTCTGTTTCTTATGATCTTATGAGGATCCCTGGAGATAATACTGCACAGCCACTGGTTACACAGTTGTTCTTGGGTCAACTAATTTGAAAACTGTTGGCCTGGATCCATAAGGGATTACCAGCTGCTCTTGAGTGCCTACCTCTTGGGATAAGGAATTTTGCTTTACTAACAGAGGGTGGCTGCTTGACCTTTTTTAAATTTTCAAATTGGTGTAATGTCCAAGTACAATTAATTGCTGTATGTTTTAATGCTCAAAGATATCTTAAAATATAATCCCTGCCTCCTTAGCAATATTGGATTTCGGAAACCAGCAATTCTGAAGACACTAGTGAAGAAACATGGAAAAAATATTTCCTTTGACATCCAATTTGAATATATTTGGTTATATTTAGTCCTCACTGTTACTTATGTAGATAACACCATCCCCAACCACCCACCACCACTCCCCTGCCCAACCTTAATGTTCCAAAATAGATGCTAAAGGGTAAGAAAATCTAGCCCATTGGGCCTTCATAGAGTAATTCAGAATGGGATATTCTGTGATATGTATACATGTTTTCCCCACTGGATGACCAAATTCGGGGGTGTGGGGGTAGTTGACCCTTACAACACTGAGTGTCTGAGGATTTCAATGACATCTGTTTTCCTGCCATACCAGGTGCAAAATGTCAGATGACATTGTCACGCCCAGTGAAGGCATGTCCACTTCATAACTTTAAACATGGATTGCACTCAGTTCCTAGTTTTCTGGGGCTGTATTTTATTTTTTTTAAATGGACGCTAAGAAGACTGTTAAGATGGCTTCCAAAGATCAAGTCACTTGTGTAATTTCTACACAGACTACTTCAAGTTTCCTTAAAGTTTCTATTTTGAATGCCTATGGGTGGACTGTTCCACTTTGAATAGACATGCCAAGAAAATACTATCTGTGGAATTTACAATTACTGTTGTTTGTGGATTTACCAAAAGTACAAATCCAGGCTCCATGTCTCCAAGTTTGAGGCTAAACAGTGATAGCTGGGCAGAAACCAATTCATTCTGAGTGAGTGTGAAAAACTCATACTCCATTACCCCATTTTCTAGCCATGGTTTTGGATTTCCAGGTCACTCTGGGTGGACAATGTAAGTTGATCATGTGACCGAAACTGGCTTCAGATTACAAATTGTATTTATCTCAAGATGCAGAGAGAAACTCCAGCAGTGTCCACAACATCAGCTGCAGCACTGCACAGTCGTTGTGGAGACTAAGTCCCGCCTTCACATTGAGGATACCTCCATCATGTTGTGTGCCACTACCACCGTGCTAAATGGGATAGATTTCTAACAGATCTAGCAACTCAAGATAGGGCATCCATAAGGCGCTGTGGGTCATCAGCAGCAGCAGAATTGTACTCAACCATAACTTGTAACCTCATGGCTCGGCATATACCCCACTCTACCATTACCATCAAGCCAGGGGATCAACCCTGATTCAACGAAGAGTCTAAGAAGGCATGCCAGGAGCAGCACCAGGCGTACCTAAAAATGAGGTGTCAACCTGGTGAAGCTATAACACAGGACTACTTGCGTGCCAAACAGCAAAAGCAGCAAGTGATAGACAGAGCTAAGCGATCCCACAACCAATTCATCAGTTCTAAGCTCTGCTGCCCTGCCACATCCAGTTGTGAATGGTGGTGGACAATTAAACAGCTCACTGGAGGAGGAGGCTCCACAAATATCCCCATCCTCAGTCAGAGGGGAGCCCAGCACATCAGTGCAAAAGATAAGGCTGAAGCATTTGCTACAATCTTCAGCCAGAAGTGCCAAGTGGTTGATCCATCTTGGCCTCCCCTTATTCCTCTCAACCTCCTCTGGCATCACAGATGCCAGTCTTCAGCCAATTCAGTTCACTCCACGTGATATCAAGAAACGGCTGAAGGCACTGTATACTTCAAAGGCTATGGACCCTGACAATATACCAGCAATAGTACTGAAGATTTGTGCTCCAGAACTTGTCGTGCCCCTAGCCAAGATGTTCCAGCACAGCTACCACACTGGAATCTACCTGGCTATGTGGAAAATTGCTCAGTTATGTCCTGTACACAGAAAGCAGGGCAAATCCAACTTGGCCAATTACCACCTCATCAGTCTACTCTCGATCATCAGTAAAGTAATGGAAGGAGTCATCAACAGTGCTATCTAGCAACACTTGCTTAGCAATAACCTGCTCACTGACACCCAGTTTGGGTCCGCCTGGACCACTCATCTCCTGACCTCATTACAGCCTTGGTTCAAACATGGACAAAAGGTCTGAACTCCCGAGGTGAGGTGAGAATCACTATTCTTGACATCAAGGCCACATTTGACCAAGTGTGGCATCAAGGAGCCCTAACAAAACTGGAGTCAATGGGAATCAGGGGGAAAACGCTCCACTGGTTGGAATCATACCTTTCACAAAGGAAGATGATTGTGGTTGTTGGAGGTCAGTCATCTCAGCTCCAGGATATCCCTGCAGGAGTTCCTTAGGGTAGTGTCCTAGGCCCAACCCTCTTCAGCAGCCTCATCAATGACCTTCCTTCCATCATAAGGTCAGAAGCAGGGATGTTCGCTGATGATTGCACAATGTTCAGCACCATTTGCGACTCCTCAGATACTGAAGCAGTCCATGTCCAAATGCAGCAAGACATGGACAATAACCAGGCTTGGGCTGACAAGTGGCAAGTAACATTCGCAGCACACAAGTGCCAGGCAATGACCATCTCCAGGAAGAGAGAATCTAACCATCACTCCTTGACATTCAATGGCAATACCGTAACTGAAACCCCACTATTAACATCCGGGGCATTACCATTGACCAGAAACTGAACTGGACTAGCCATATAAATACTGTGGCTACAAGAGCAGGTTGGAGGCTAGGAATCCTACGGCAAGTAACTCACCTCCTGTCTCCCCAAATTCTGTCCACCATCTACAAGGCACAAGTCAGGAGTGTGATGGAGTGATCCCCACTTGCCTGGATGAATGCAGCTCCCACAACACTCAAGAAGCTTGACACCATCCAGGACAAAGCAGCTTGCTTGATAGGCACACTTCCACAAACATTCACTCCCTCCACCACAGACGCACAGCAGCAGCAGTGTGTACCATCTACAAGATGCGCTGCAGGAACTCACCAAGGCTCCTCAGATAGCACTTCCCAAACCCATGACCTCTAGCATATAACGACAAGGACAGCAGATGGACGCGAACACTGCCACCTGGAAGTTCCCCTCCAAGTCACTCACCATCCTGACTTGGAAATGTATCGCCATTCCTTCACTGTCGCTGGGTCAAAATCCTGGAACTCCCTTCCTAACAGCACAGTGGGTGCACCTACACCACATGAACTGCAGTGGTTCAAGAAGGAAGCTTATCAGCACCTTTTCAAGGGCAATTCAGAATGAGCAACAAATGCTGGCCCATTCCTGTGAATGAATTTTTAAAAATCAGCAGCAGGAAATATTATAGACTTACACCTTGTGTACCTGGAGACTGTTACATCTAAAATGCCTCCCAACCTGATTCCTATTTCAAGCCCACTTGTATAGAAACTTGATCTCCAAGTAAGAAGAAACTGCAAGTGACTAACTTGGTGACCTGCTGGACATGTTGAGAGGCTTCAATGCGATTTAAACAAGGTGACCGAGTTGGCAAATACATGGCAGATGCAGTGTACCGGACACAAGTGTGAAGTTATCCACTTTGGTAGGAAAAACAGAATGGCAGAGCATTTTTTAAATTGTGATAGATTGAGAAATGTTGATGTACAAAGAGACCTGGATGTCCTTATACACCAATCGCTGAAAACAAGCATGCAGGTGCAGCAGGCAGCTAAGAAGGCAAATGGTATGTTGGCCTTCATTGCAAGAGGACTTGAGTACAGGAGCAAGGATGTTCTACTGCAGCTGTACAGAGCCTTGGTGAAACTACACCTGGAGTATTGTGTGCAGTTTTGGTCTTCTTATCTAAGAAAATGTATACTTGTCATAGAGGGAGTGTAGCGAAGGTTTGCTGGGATGGCAGCATTGTCGTATGAGAAGAGATTGGGCCGACTAGACCTGTATTCATTAGAGTTTAGAAGAATGAGGGGGGACCTCATTGAGACATATAAAATTCTGACAGGGCTGGACAGACTGGAAGTAGGGATGATGCTTCCTGTTGCTGGGGGGATCTAGAACAAGGGTTCTAGAACGGCAGAGCTGGCTCAAAGGGCCAAATGACCTACTCCTGCCTCTGTTTTTCTATATTTCTATGGTTCTATGTTTCTACATCCATCTCTTTGGGGGAATCCCACAATAATCCTTAATAATAACAACAGTTAATTAAACCTCCTAAACTATCCTTTCGGAGTGAAAAAACTGCCTGCCTGCCTGGCCTATAAGGACTAAGTTTCCTACGACAAGCTAAACACATGAACTACAAACTATTATTTTGTTTACAACTTAGAAAAGTGCACTATTCTCTTGAACTGTATCTTTTTTGTGTGTCTGTTTGCATGGGTGATGTAGCATTTAGAACTTTCGGGGTAAATGCATGAATAAATAACCTCTTTATTTAAACCCTCGAAAGATTGCTATTATTTAAATTGACCACACCGTCCGGGGGCTAAGAAATAGCCAAAATTCCTTTCCAAAACCACACTGATTACTGACAGTAAGGGAAAGGGTACCAGGGTTTTGGTTCCCCCCTGGCCCTGTCTGTAATGATATTTTCATTTTGACTAATATAAAAAGCATCTTTCAACCACACAGATGCATGAGCTCCTTGTACTCCTAAGACTTTTGACATTTAAAACACTAAGCCATCATCCCATCCTCATGGCGACCACGTGGGACAGGGAGGCAACACATATGTCAGCTCCATGAGGGTCAGCACTGGAGGGCACTGATGGATGTAATCCTCTCTTAACCAGTGAGATTCTGTCAAGAAGAATTTCAGGACCCTAATTTTTCTTCGATCGACAGTTGCTTTTGCTGCTGCATCCATGCATTTCAGATATTTATGCTTATACACGTAATTATGAACTTGAGATGAAACTGTAATTGTGGCACAAACAGTTAACAGAGCTGTCAACACTGGGCAGATCTTAGGTGTGAGATTTTCTGTTGCGAGGCATATGTTTGAGGTGCTGCTTTGCGCCAAAAACATAAACATGGTTAAAGACGACATTCTGCATCTGTCACATGAGCCGCAGGGGACTTTAATGTACTTTTCCTTTCTTTTATCCTCTTTTCCATGTCTATATTTTCTCTTTCTCTCCTCTTTCTGTATATCACCTTCTCTCTTCATAGCTTTCCTAGAATTGCAAGGGGTTTGTGACCTTCAAGTAGGAGTATAGGAGCTTCCTTTTCTCTCACAAGCTAGCCTCTTATTCCAATTAGAGTTTTGTGTTTTATCAGAATGTAGGGTAGAGTTTTATTTTGGACCTTGTAAAATGGGCTGGACCCTCAGGGCATCATTTCAGATACTTGAAGCTTTTATAGGACTTGTTAGCAGTCCTGAAGAGGAATTCTTGGATGATTTTGAAGTCAACCAGGTCACACGCCCCTCCTTCCTACCAGTATTGACTGTTGCAAGGCTTTTGCTGTAGGTTTGTGACAGCACTGTTAAAATTATGACAATTCCATGGTATATTTGGTCTAAAAGCTTATCAAAACCAGTTGTTTGAAATAAATTTAAGCTCACCTGTAAAAGCTAGTTGCTTAATACAGTTTAGTCTGAAATTTAATTTTGATTTCTGCTTTTAATTCTTATATTGCTTTTGGAATCACTGCTGTTTTATTTTTGTTTGCTTTCCCTACTCCCTTTAAAATTTCCATCACTCACCAGGCACTGCTGTCTATTGATGAGCTCAGAGTTGGCCGATGTTCAGTTCAGTTTGGACAAAACCCATCGCTGAGCACCATGGGCCAGATAGATGTGAAGAGGAAGGATGGTAGAAATTCTTGTACAAGTCATGGTTCTTAAGTTAATGTAAAATAAATGAAGGTGTAAAAAGAAATTGGACTGAAGGCAGCATTTGTGCTGCTTGTTTCTTTGAAGTTTGAAAGTAGGAGCGCGCCACCTGCTGCCTTTCATACCATCTGCAGCTTCTCTCATCACTTAGGCAATGACAAGGGAACAATCCCTACATGTAGCAGATCACAGTCTCCAGGTGGGAAGATTGAAGGTTATGATCTCCTGCTTCTTAATCCTTAATACATACAGGAGAGTTAGTATGCTTAAAAATGAGTAGTTCCGTAAGTTGTGTGGCTGAATGTCACTTAAATCTGCCTACATCAGTGAGCAGCAAGTGTCCTCCATTTCAGAGCTGGGAGGAGGAATTAACAACACATATATTGAATTGTGGAATATATTGGCTGATCAGTTAGCTGAATTCATGGAAATTGTGGCCAATCTACCTCCTACGCTGTGCCATATTTTAATTCAAAGAGAAGGTATGGGGTGGCAAATGATTTTTATCTGATGGAATAAAAGATGAAAATAATCAAAAATGGGGTAATTAAAATAGTGCTTTTTTGTCCCGTTGCCCATTTGTAAGGTTTGTTACTCTTTGACCTATGATTTATTCTACAGTCAGATGGATTGGGTGATCAAACTTAAGGTGGCAAATAGTCTTGTTTCTTGATCAGTGTAGTAAGAGACATGCTTGAGAAGCGTGGGGAGGAAACCTGGCAGTCAGCTTTCCTTTCATGCCCCTGAGTAACCAGCTGAGAGTGTTAAAATGCTCTGTAGGAGAAGCAATGGTGTGAATGTGAGTCAATACCAGTGCCTCATTTTTAGCTGAGCATTGGAACCATTATCCAGTCTCAGCTTTAAAATGAAAGTTGGTGCCATTTGATTTGTGAAACTTTTTGCCACAAAGCAGCTCCATGAAACAAGAGGCTTAATTCCCAATCCTATTCTCCCATTGTCAGTTAACCCTCACTATCTACTGTTGGAAGTAGATTTTCTGCTGAATGAAAATCTATTCTGCAGAAAGTCACAGAAAGCTGAAAGATTTTCCCTTGTTGCAGAATAACTATTAATATAGGTACTGGAATTGCACTTGGGTGATTCTTTTCTCCAAAAATGAATGCTGTGATAGGATACTATTGTTTTATATGATGAGACTAACACATTGGTAGCTGATCGTTACGCTATCACTTTGAGGTAACTAGTTATGTCATACAAAATATTGTCCATGACAAATTGAATGGAATAGATATGGGGGCAGGGTGGGGAGGAAGTGAATTTAGTCTACAAAAATGTAAGGAATATATTAGTGAGGAAATTTGGATAGAAGGCATTTCCATTGCTTGTTCATCTTCAGAACCCTTATCCCAAGTTTGCATGTGCTTTTTGAATGTCTCACCATCAGCCACTGAGTCTCATTTGCATAGGTCAAGGTGAGAGCCAATGGCACTGTAGCTGGGAGCTTTCCTGGATTTGCACTGCTAATCCATTCTGGTTAAACTCAACTGAGATAAATGAGATGATATTGCACAATAACCTTATCAAGGTAGAAGCAAGGAATTTGTGAGGTTTGTGGGGTTGAAAAGTCTAGAAAGTTTGTAGATTGATTTCTGCAGCTTGGAGCCAGTTTTTGAATCATTTCCATTAGCACAGTTTCTATCAATGCCTGGACTTGATTCCGATTGTCTCTCCGAGGGTCTGTCCATTGGAAGATTTTCAGACTGACTTTCCACTTGCATTCTAAGCGTCCCAGAGACAGTAAAACCTTTCTCCATGGGCATATCGCTACACACCATCAACATGGAAAAGGAGCAAGAGCAGCACAGATACAGGTTAGAGAAAAGTTGAGTCAGGCACCATTCAAGGATGATTCAGACCACACATCTTACCTTCTATTCCCCAAAGAATATGCAGACACTATAGGCCATGTGAAGACCATTCTAAAGAGCTCTCCATAAGAAACATGCACTTCTCCAAAAACACAATAGGACAATTCTGTAACTTGATGAATGAAGATTAGAAGCCTCATTCATCTGTCTGCATTGCTTTCCATATGGCTATGACAGCTATGCCCTCAATTTTTATGGAGCAGGTTAATTTAAAGCAGTCATTTTCACCAGGGAAGGTGGTGGCATAGTGGTAATCCAAAGACCCATGGTAATACCCTGGAGATCTGGGTTCAAATCCCACCATGGCAGATGGTGGAATAAATCTTTGCTGAGAGTTATTAAATATTTCCTTAGAATTCTGCTACTGCATCTCTGCTGTCCTACCTTTTAACCTAGTTTCCCAGTTCACTTTAGCTAGCTCTGCCTTCATATCCTGATAGCTATCTTTATTCAGGTCTCACACGTCTCCCCTTCAAACTGAACATGATATTCTATCATGCTATGATCGCTGTCCCCTAGGGGCTTCTTTACTATGAGATTATTGATTAATCCTGTCTCATTGCTCATTACCAAGACCATAATCTGCTCCCTGGTTGGCTCTAGGATGTACCGCTCTAAGAAATTGTCCCATATACACTCTATGAACTCATGCTCCAGGCTTCCTTTGCCAATCTGATTCACCCAAAGATTAAAGTCACCCATGATTATTGTCATACCTTTCCTATATGCCCCATTTATTTCTTGCTGTATATCCTGTCCTGTGTAACTACTGTTAGGGGCCTAAAAACTACTCCCACAAGTGACCTCTTACATTTACTGTTCCTTATCTCTACCCAAACTGATTCTACATCTTGCTTTGTCGAGCCAAGGTCATCCCTCACTACTGTACTAATGACATCCTTAATTAACAGAGCTATCCCACCACATTTTCCTAGCTTCCTAATCTTTTCAAAATGTCAAATACCATTCAATATTCAGGTCCCAGCTTTAGTCACCCTGCAACCATGGCTATCAGGTCATACATATTTATTTCTATTTGTGCTAACAATTCATCCATTTTGCTATGATTGCTTCGTACATTCAGATACAGAGCCATTAACTCTTTCTTTTTACCACATTTGCACTCTCTGGCCTTATCTGTTGGTGCACTCATAAGCTTCTACTCTCTGTCCCTTCCTGCCACACTCTGGTCATCTTTATCCAAATCGCTACTCCGGTCTATTATCTCATTGTTTCCTTTTGATTTACTACATCTTCTCTTGCCTGATCCCTTCTCCACCCATCCACTATTTATTTTAAAGCCCTCTCTACCACCTTATTTATACAACTTTCCAAAACACTAGCATGATTCAGGTGAAGACCATCCCAACAGTATAGCTCCCACTTTCCCCAGTACTGGTGCCAGTGCCCCATGAATCAAAACTGATTTCTCCCACACCAATCTTTGAGCCAGAGATGGGGACTTCAATGGGTGGCTAATGGCCATGTACACAAAATTGCTTGGTACATTGACAGGCCTGCCAGACAGCCTCTTGTCACTGTGAAGAAGCATGAACAAGTTCCAATGTGATGGAGGGCTTTGTGCCGAGCTTGGAGCTCTTCCTTTCCAGTGTGGAAGTGGTAGGAGCCCTATGAGAGCACTTGCAGACCCAACCATAATGCAGCATCCAATGGCTGATGTCTCAGCTTCCTTTTCAACTCAAGCAGAAGCCACACAATACCTGGGTTCTGTAGTAGAAGATCATGAGATCCATGCTAGTTGCAATGCAAGCTCAGCTTGGCACCATGCAGGCTCAGACTGTTGTCATTATATCTGCAGACACCAGCCCCCTAAGGCTTTCACAACAGCCCAGCAATCTGTCCTGCAACAGAATACTTGGATTGTTGAGGCCCCGTCCAAGGAAAAGTGTCAGTGGCTCTGTGGAGCACAAATTTGTTGTCCTCTCTCAGAATGATAGCATTCACGCTCCCGCTACTGCCTCTTTGCCAGTGTCCTTGCTGTTGCCTCTCAGCCAACCATGTTGCCCAGACCAAGGTGCTGCAGTCCAAAGCTGGGACAGAGCTTTGGTCGAGGCCCAGAGCTGCACGAGGTTGTCCGGCAGGGCCTTCTGTGGTCTCACCCACTCAAAGTTGGCAGCCTCCTACCAGCCATGCTGCAGCTACTGAGGTAGTACTGTGTAGGAGCACTAAGCCTGGCAAATTGGCTGCACTGATAGATGGTGAACTGCACAAAGACATTTAGGGATGTGTAATAAATGCTTGCCATTGACATCCACATCCTGTGAGTAAATTAAAAAAATTGTCTCCCAGTAACTGCAAACCACTCCCACCCCAGGATTCTACTAATGACCTCTCTGAGTGTCTGAACTGTCCCCCAGGATTGGTGAGCTGTCACTGGGGCCCACAGCTTTGTGGTAATGAGGCTCATGGGCCAATTTGCTGTGGTCCTGCCACTGGTCTCATTGGGCAAATGGTCTCCCATTTAAGAAAGAGATGGGATGAATTTCTTCTCTCAGAGGGTTTTTAGTCTTTATAATTCTCTACCCCAGAGAGTAGAGGCTGTGTTATTGAATATATTCAATGGCCTACTCCTGCTCCTGTTCCTTATATTCTTATGGCACTTGCAGCTATACCTTGAACATGCTTCACTTCGAATATAATTCAATCTTTCAGCCATTCTGAGTTACTGGCTTCCTGAAGGTACTCAAATCTAGATTGCTACCAATCCAGGAGAACAGTCTCCGACTGCTTCCATGCTCAAGGTCTTGTCGTAGCTCAACAACCTTTCAAAAAATCCATAGTGCATCATGAGCTACTTGAATGACACAAAGTACATATCCAAGGAAGAAGCTGAACATAAGGAAAACACAAGCTTTGCACTGCTTATTATAGATGATGCTGGAGTTAAGCCTAAGAAGATAAGAATAGAAAAGCAGATATTATTTAAATGAAGAGAAAAATTCAGAATGCTGTAGCACAGAGGGATCTGAGTGTCTTTGTACATGAGTCTCAAAAAGTTAGCATGCAGGTACAACAAGTAATAAGGAAGACAAATTGAATGGTAGCCTTTATTGCAAAGGGAATGGCATATAAAAGTAGAGAAGCCTTGCTACAATTGTACAGACCACATCTAGAAAACTGCATACAGTTTTGGCCTCCTTATTTGAGGAAGGATATACTTGCATTGGAGACAGTTAAGAGAAGGTTCACGAGGTTGATTCCTGGGCAGAAGGAGTTGTCTTATGATGAAAGGTTGAGCAAGTTGGGCATATATTCATTGGAATTTAGAAGAATGAGAGGTGATCTTTTTGAAACATATGAGATTCTGAGGGAGCTTGACGGGGTAGATGCTGAGAGGGTGTTTCTCCTTGTGGGGGATTCTAGAACTAAGGGGCAGTTTAAAATAAGAGGTTTCTCATTTAAGATGGAGATGAGGAGAAATCCCTTCTCTTGAGGGCCATTAATCTTTGGAATTCTCTTCCCCAGAGAGCAGTGGAGGCTGGGTCATTGATTATACTCAAGGCTGAGTTAAACAGATTTATGATCTATAGGCATTGAGGTTTATGGGGGGAAGCAGGAAAGTGGAGCTAAGGCCACAATCAGATAAGCCATAATCTTATTGAATGGCAGAGCTGGCTCAAGAGTCCTACTTCTAATGACTCACATTTCTAATGTTCTTATGTACTTATCCAAGTGATCGTTGTTTTTAAGTGAGCATTTGATAGAGATAACAGGTTATACAAAAATAGCAGATATCAAGATTGAGTGCTGCCTTGTCCAAACCAAGTGTACACATGATTCAGAAAGGAAATATTCCATATGGAAAGATAAACATCTCACCTACATATGTATTCAATTTTCATTGAGTTTTGACACCTATCCTTGCAACAAACTGAACATTCTTGCTGAGGAATTCAACAATCATGTCAAATATGATTTCTGAATTTTCTTGTTTATCTAGATGGTTTTGTTTGAAATTGATATGAGCAGGATGAGGTATAGTGAATTGCTTTGAACACTGGTGATTTTGATTTCAAAAGGATTTTGAGCTATCTCTGTTTCTTGTCCTCTTGGTGCAAAATTACATTCACAAATGCAGAATTACTAGGCACTAAATTACAACTGAAGGGATTTTGAACTGTTGTCCTGTTCAAACCCAAGCTGAATTTCTGATGCCATGTCTTCACCATTACAAACCCCCTAAGTCTACCTTTGTAACATTTCCCACCCATCTGCAGCTGAATCCAACATCTAGATCTTTGTTGCTTCCAGACTGGAATAGTCAAATGCTCTCCTAGCTGATCTCCTGTTCATCGCCCAAACCTCTGCTGCCATTATCCTATTCCACACTAATTCCGGCCCCTCCTCCCACTTATCCATATCCTCACTGACTTACATTTGCTCCTGATCTCCCAATTAAAAATGTTCATCCTGTTGTTTAATTACTTTCATGGCTTTACCCCTGACAAAGGAACTTCCAAATATAAATGATGCTTGAGATTTTGAAGTATATTAATACTCGAGGAGGTCTTGTGCAAGTTTTGTTTTAAGTTTTAAGGTCTAGTTTTAAGGTTCTAATCAATGAAGATACAAGATTGGCCTTGGAAATCATGGAGGTAGGTTCTGAGATAGGCCTGTTTGGGCTTCTGTCAAAGTTCAAGGGGAGATACATTAATTACCATGGCAGTAGCAAAGGTTCCATGTGGTGCAGCCATCTGTCATGTTACAGAAAGTCCATTGTTGGCAGTTGGATCTGAAGTGGAGCGAGTACCTGCCCTTCCTTAGAGAAGATACAAGTACATTATAGCCCCTTTATAAGGGCAGGAGGGAATGCACTGAATTAAAAAAAAACTTACATTCAGGTTCATCTTTAAAGGTTACCATCCTTGCCTGGACTCCCAGTGGGGCTCACTTACATCATGGTGCCCTACTGAACTTGGTCTCATCAGGCATACTAGCTGCTCATTCTGCCTCACCAACTGAGAAACCAGGGACAAGAGAACTCTGCTGACCAAAATCATTACCCCAGCCTTGCCCCTCTTTCATTGGCCTTATAAAGGGTGGCTAAATGCTCTGACCCTTACAAGGCTGAGTGGGAATTCCACTGCGAGTCCAGAACCCATCTGAGTTCAAATTCTGACCTCTCCAGATTGCTTCCATCAAATGTGCAAGGCCCTTATGCTACCTATAAATGTCAGCTTGGCTCAGTGGTCACACTCTTGCCTCTGAGTTAGAAGGTTGTGGATTCAATCCCTCCTTTAGGACTCCAGTACATAATCTAATCTGATCTTCTAGTGCCCAACTAAGGGAATGTCACATCCCTGGTGGTGCTGTCTTTTAGGTGAGATGCTCAGATGCAGTTGAAGAAGAAGCTCATGCCTCTATTTAAAGGAAAGCAGTTTGTTCTCTCTTTCATTGTCCTGGCCAACATTCAACTTCAATCTACCACAACAAACACATTGAATTGCATATTTACTTCACTGCTGTTCATTGGATCTTTCTGTGCAAACTTGCTCCACTTGTGCCTATGTAACAACAGTGACTGCATTTCAAAAGTAGTTATTTGACTGTGAAGTGCTTTGAGATATCTTGAGAGTGTGAAAGGTTCTGTAGAAATGCAATGTTTTTTTCTCTTTTGACAACAGTTGTCTGAAATTGTATGAAGTTAATTATTAGCGTTCTTGTTTTAAATATGTCTTTTATCTTAATGCAACACCTTTAGCATCAAAACTTTCACCTGGGTTTCTCTCAATCATCTATCATTACTTCAGTAGAAGATTGGTGAAAGCTGCTGAAAAATGGCATTGCTCTTCTAGCAAAGTTACAGCAGAAGATCAGGAAATTCAACAGAGATTCTGTTTCAAAATTTCTGCTTTTGGTTTTAAATTTTAATAATTATATTCCTTCCTTGTAGGTTTTCCTCTCGCCCATCTTTTTGCCTCAGTATCAGGTATTCCACTTGGACCCCATTCTCCCTCTCATCTCCTGTTTTACCTGACTAGTAGCTCTGCACAGGACTTTACTGCCTCTCCCACTTCCAACCTCTTCGCACAGCTTACACCAGCTGCCCTCCTCCGCTACTTTGTGTGACCCCATAGCACCCCATCAACTCCCGCTCCTTGCATTCTCGAACTCCTCATCAGTTGCCCACTGCCACTCCTGTCAGCCATGGGTTGAGGCTTCCTGGCTTCTTCTCGGCCAGTGTTGCTCTCCAACGAGGTTTGTCAGGCCGTCCGCGATTTACTTTTTAAAATGTTTTTTATATTTCACACTGTGTTCTTGACCACTGCTGTCCTCTAATTCTGCTGGTTACTGCACTGTGGCCAACTTACTATTTCTTTTTTAAATTAACTTCTTCATTTCTGTGAAATGTAGTTTGCTGACCAACTATGTGTCTTCCTATAATGCAGCAAAATGAAGCGTGTTGGATTTAAATCTCTCCCCTTCCTTCCATCCTTTTCTCCTTCTGTATTCCCTTCCTCCGCCACTCCATCGCCTTTCCCCTTCCTTTCTGCCCCTAGAGCCCTCTTCCTGCTTCTCCCCGTTCACCCCTCTGTGAAGTCATAATATTCTAAGTAAGTCTTTTGTCATCAGATTTAAAGCTATGGGGGCAGCATCAAAAATCCTAAGAAGCTTTAAGCTCATTTGCTTCAGTCTGTCTTATGGATGATTTTGCCAAATTTCACAAAGAGCTTATGGTAAAAAAAAGGTAGATTTCACAGTTTGTCAATTTTATCATAGCCAGAAAGTAATTACTCACTTCTAATTATCTCCACGGCCTCCAAGTGTTGGGCTGACCGTATGATGAAACAGTGAATGAAACTAGAACACTGAGTGTGGCATTGTACACTTTGAGTCAGAGGGCACACTGTCTGATGGTGACATAGTGTGATTGTACTTAGGAGTTCATGGCTCAGTGTTAAGGAAAAAACATTTGCAAAGAATTAAGCGGTGAATTCACCACAAAATTATTTGACCAAAATTAAATAAGTGTCAGTCAAAAACCCATGAGCATTCTTGTGCACTTCTAATGTGACTCTGGTGGGAATGTGCGGAAAAGGACAGAAGTTACACTGTAGCCTAGAAATGCATGGTTCTGGCCTTATACCAGGAATTCTGTGATCTTTGAAAGAGGTTGAGTCTCTGCCTGCCCCCTACAAGGTTAGTGGAGAAGGAGGCGGCAGTGATTCCTAACATCCAGAGTTTCTATGTCCCTGACCTCACAAAGACTCCACATATCATTGGTGGTGGGACACCTGGTGAGGCCAGGAATACCAGAATAATTGGCAGTTATGGGGTCCACTTGGGGCTCAAGGTTAGGGTCATGGGCCTAGAAATTGGATCACACCTGGACATTAGTGGCCAATTCTTAGCCAATCGAATTTTCAGGGCATGGCCAGCACAACCAAATAGGAAACAGAAACATTTCAACCATGTTACAAGGTGGGTGAATGGGCACCATTGCATCCTTTCTGGGGAGTCCCAGCATTCCACCATCAATTTTCTGGAGTATTAATGCTGACCCAAATCTGCCCTGAGGTAGGAGGAAGCTGTGAATCGAAGGGCCCTTCGATTCACTGCGTGAACTTTGCAAGGTCTGCTGCATAGGTCCAGGATAGGTATGCCCCAATACTTATGGTAGAAACGCTTCCTTCCAACTCCCCTGGGATTTTCAGCCCTGCAATTTATTACCTATTTGAGAATAATAGATTTGAGCCTTTCAAGAATATTTAGCCAGTTAAAACTTTACAAATATGATCACAATTAATGTAAGCCTTTTTAAAGCATGATGGTTAATGTTCTCATGATTCTTATTGAGGAAAGACTGTAATTATATTAAGTTGTTTAATATTTATAATTAATTCTATTGCAGTTCAAAAACACACTTTAACTATGAAAAAATATTTACCCCCAAAATATGCAATCTTTACGACATATTCCTGTGTAACTTGTGAGGTTCTGCTGTAAGAGCACAAAATACACCAGTTCCCAATTTAATGTAGGAGGTCCAGACTTGTGGGGATAGTCTTCACCTGCCCCAAACAAGGCCATCAGCAGAAAGGGGGAGGGATGGGCAGCTGGGATGTTGAGAGTTCCTACTTTCCAGACACCTAAGAGTTGGGTTAGTGCAAGTATGCCCACTAGGAGGTGCACCCATCCATTGGACAACCTGCGAGTCCAGGCAGGCCACTCTTTAGCAAGCAAGCATATTTCATAAACTTTGGTTCCATTAAAATTCCACAAACTTTGACTGGGCCAACTGCAAAGGTTCTGGACAGGCACATTTTGACACACATCTCTTCACAGATTCTTGAGGCCATTATTTTCCATTCACCTCGTTAAATGTCAATACCTGTATAGGCTGTAACATTGGTTTAATGGGGCAGAAATTTCCTCAGAGCTATTTCTTCTTTGCTGCCGTATCTTTGTTTGAAGTGTTATCCAACAAATTCAGCGGATGCAGGTGAAGTTCCAGTGGAGGAATGGGAGCAGTTGCAAGGAAATGTCTGACCTAATATTTTACTTGTATTTTGGGGTTGATGTTGATATTAATGTGAGCTGTTATGATCTCAGGATTACTTGCATGAGATGAGTCAAATCTCCATTTACAAAGGGCACTGTGTGTGAAGAATGGCTTTAAACACTGATAAAATATATAGGGACTGCTTATGCAACTGGTGCGAATCAGCTCTCATCTTACTCTCCAGCCCTATGCGCTGTCACAAAAAACAACTGGCAGATACCTGAGAGGAGCTAACTGCCTGCTATCTCTGTTGGAGAATGGCATGTGGCTTAGGAGAATCAAACTTCAAAACGCTGTTGAAAGTAACTTTTGGTTTAAGGTGTTTTTACAATATTAAACAGCAGATTTCAGCTGCTCCCAACCAAGTACCAATTTGCGGAGGATAAAAGGTGGAGTGTTGCACACACAGCCTTGCTCCCAAATAGGATCTAAAATCTAATAAAACATTGAATTTCTAATTGTGTGAAGGATTTCTGCCTTTGTTGACACACTCTTATAGATCCTCATAGCCTATCACAAACACAATGGTGCTTTAAACATAGGATCTCATTTAGCAAACATAGGAGCATGGGTAATTCATCCAGCCCCTTGAGCCTAGATTAGATCATGGCTGATCCGTACTTCAACTCATTTTACTCATGTGTGATTCATATTCCTTAGTAACCTAAGCTACAAAAGTCTGCTTATCTCTCCCTTGAAAATTTCAATTTTAGTAGCAAAGTTTGCACAACCAGAGGTATGAAGAAAGAGTTGTCTAAAGTGAGCTGGGAAAATAGACAAAGGGGAAGGTCAGTGGATGAGCAGCGGCAGACGTTTAAGCAGATATTTCATAACGCTCAGCAAAAATTTATCCCAGTCAAAAAGAAGGACTCGATGAGAAGAATGAACCACCCGTGATTGACAAAGATGGTCAAGGAGAGTATCCAATCAAAAACTAAGGCATACAAAGCAGCAAAAACTAGCAGGAGGCCAGAGGATTGGGAATTTTTTCGGGTCCAGCAGTGGATGACTAAAAAACTAATAAAGATGGAGAAAATTGACCATGAAAGTAAATTGGCAAGAAATATAAAAACAAACAGCAAGAGCTTCTATGGGTATATAAAAAGAGAGAGTAGCTAAAGTGAGTGTGGAACCCTTGGAGGATGCGACTGGAGAATTGATAAGGGAAACAGGGAAATGGCAGATAATTTAAACCAATATTTTGCTTTGGTCTTCATGGTGGTGGACATTATAAACATTCCAAAGATATCAGGTAAGCAGGGAGCTAATTGAAGGAAAGATCTTGTAACAGTCTCTATCACGAGGGACAAAGTATTTGACAAACTAATGGGACTAAAGACAGACAAGTCACCAGGACCTGATGGCCTGCATCCAAGGGCTTTAAAGGAAGTGGCTGCAGAGATAGCGGAGGCATTGGTCAAAATATTCCGGAAATCACTGGATTCTGGGAGGGTCCCAGCAGATTGGAAAACCGCTAATGTGACGTCCCTGTTCAAGAAGGGAGGGAGACAAAAAGCAGGAAACTATAAGCCAGTCAGCCTAACATCTGTTGTCCGGAAAATGCTAGAGTCCATTATTAAGGAAGAATTAGCAGGACATTTAGGAAAGCTTAACACAATCAAACAGAATCAACATGGTTTTGTGAAAGGGAAATCATGTTTGACAAATTTGCTAGAGCTCTTTGAGGATATAACAAGCAGAGTTGATAAAGGGGAACTGGTAGATGTAGTGTATTTGGATTTCCAGAAGGCATTCAATAAGGTGCCACATAAAAGGTTATTGCACAAGATAGGAGCTCACGGCATTGGGGATCATGTATTAGCATGGATTGAGGTTTGGGTAACACATAGAAGGCCATAAGACCAGAGCAGAGGGGAGAATTTCTAGCTCGTCGGCAGGCGTGTGCCCGACCTGAATGAGAGTAAAATGATGATTTGATATTTCGGTCGGTGCACCAGAGTTGACAGTGCATCTGTCAACAATTAAAAGCCTATTAAACGATAATTGAAAGAATTTGTTCGCTGCCCGTCCAACCTTCCGGTTAGCGGGAAGGCAAAATGGGCAGGCGGCCTTTGCATTTTTTAGGATTATAAAGAGACATGGACGCCTTTTTGGCTTGACAGCAGCTCACCATGTAAGCTTGATGCTGAAATAGGGCGCATCAAATGCACCCTGCAGGATAATGGCGACCCTGATCAGATCATTTCACGCTGTATATCACGCCGATTCATTAGCAAGCCTAAGGCCATCACTTTCAGCATGGAAAAATATCCAGCCTACCTCAAGTTATCCTGGAAGAACAAGGTATATCAAAAATTTGAGCAACAGGTGAAGCTAGCTGTTTCACGCTGCTATTATGCAGTACCATCACGAGTGGTATTGGCCACTAACAGGATGCTGCTGTCAAGTCAAAAAGGCATTTTGCCTATCGCACAAATCAGTAATGTGGCATATGAATTTCAGTGCCAGTGTGATGCTAGGTATGTAAGCTGTACATCCCAAAGACTGGCAGGTAATATCAAACAGCATATCCCAGCTGCTGTTTGCAATGGGCAGGCTACAGACTGTACCAACCAGCCCGTGCTTGCGAAACTCAAAACATAGTGTCCAACATTAAATGTGATTCTGCGATTAGACAACATTTGCTAAATAATCTTCAATGTGCTAAGAATTACACTGACAACCTATTTAATATTGTCAGTCAGACTCGCAATGTGGCACATTTGCATGTACTGGAAGCTACATGTATTAATACACAGGGCCCTGTTCTTTGCAGACAGTTTTTATTCATTCATGGGATGTGGGCTTCGCTGGCTGGGCCAGCATTTTATTGCCCATCCCTAGTTGCCCTTGGGAAGGGGGTGGTAAGCTGCTTTCTTGAACCACTGCAATCCATGTGGTGTAGGTACACCCACTGTGCTGTTAGGGAGGGTGTTTGAGGAATTTGACCCAGCGACAGTGAAGGAACGGCGATATATTTCCAAGTCAAGATGGTGATTGACTTGGAGGGGAACTTCAAGGTGGTGATGTTCCCATCTATCTGCTGCCATTGTCCTTCTAGATGGTAGTGGTCATGGGTTTGGAAAGTGCCATCTACAGAGCCTTGGTGAGTTCCTGCAGTGCATCTTGTAGATAGTACACACTGCTATTGTGCATTGGTAGTGGAGGGAGTGAATGTTTGTGGAAAGGGTGCCAATCAAGCGAGCTGCTTTGTCCTGGATGGTGTCAAGCTTCTTGAGTGTTGTGGGAGCTGCACTCATCCAGGCATGTGGGGAGTATTCCATCACACTCCTGACTTGTACCTTGTAGATGGTGGACAGAATTTGGGGAGTCAGGAAGTGAGTTACTTGCCACAGGATTCCGAGCCTCTGACCTGCTGTTGTAGCCACGGTGCTTATATGGCTAGTCCAGTTCAGTTTCTGGATGTTGATAGTGGAGGATTCAGTGATGGTAATGCCATTGAAAATAAAGGGGTGATTGTTGGATTCTCTCTTGTTGGAGATGGTCCTTGCCTGACACTTGTGTGGCGCGAATGTTACTTGCCACTTGTCAGCCCAAGCCTGGATATTGTCCAGGTCTTGCTGCTTTTGAACATGGACTGCTTCAGTGTCTGAGAAGTCGCGAATGGTGCTGAACATTGTGCAAACATCAGCGAACATCCCCACTTCTGACCTTATGATGAAAGCAAGGTCATTGATGAAGCAGCTGAACATGGTTGGGCCAAGGACACTACCCTGAGGAACTCCTGCGGTGATGTCTTGGAGCTGAGATGACTGACCTCCAACAACCACAACCATTTTCCTTTGTGCTAGGTATGACTCTAACCAGCGGAGAGTTTTCCCCCTGATTCCCATTGACTCCAGTTTTGCTTGAGCTCCTTGATGCCACACTCTGTCAAATATGGCCTTGGTGTCAAGGACAGTCACTCTCACCTCACCTCGGGAGTTCAGCTCTTTTGTCCATGTTCGAACCAAGGCTGTAATGAGGTCAGGAGCTGAGTGGCCCTGGCGGAACCCAAACTGGGCATCAGTGAGCAGGTTATTGCTAAGCAAGTGCCGCTTGATAGCACTTTTGATGACCCCTTCCATTACTTTACTGATGATGGAGAGTAGACTGATGGGGTGGTAATTGGCAGGGTTGGATTTGCCCTGCTTTTTATGTACAGGATATACCTGGGCAAGTTTTCACATAGCCAGGGAGATGCCAGTGTTGTAGCTGTACTGGAACAGCTTAGCTAGAGGCGCAGCAAGGTCTGGAGCTCAAGTCTTCAGGACTATTGCCGGAATATTGTTGGGGCCCATAGCCTTTGCAGTGTCCAGTGCCTTCAGCCATTTCTTGATATCACGTGGAGTGAATCAAATTGGTTGAAGTCTGGCATCTGTGATGCTGGGACCTCCAGAGGAGGCTGAGGTGGATCATCCACTCAGCATTTCTGGCTGAAGATTATCTTTTGCACTGATGTGCTGGGCTCCTCCATCATTGAGGATGGGGATATTTGTGGAGCCTCCCCCTCCAGTGAGTTGTGTAATTGTCCACCACCATTCACGACTGGATGTGGCAGGGCTGTAGAGCTTAGATCTGATCCGTTGTTGTGGGATCGCTTAGCTCTGTCTATTGCTTGCTGCTTATGCTGTTTGGCATGCAAGTGGTCCTGTGTTATAGTTTTGACAGGTTGACACCACCATTTTAGGTATGCCTAGTGCTGCTCCTGGCATGCCCTCCTGCACTCTTCATTGAACCTGGCTTGATGGTAATGATAGAGTGGAGGATATGTCGGGCTATGATGTTAGAGATTGTGTTCGAGTACAATTCTGCTGCTGCTGATGGCCCGGAGCACCTCATTGTTGCCCAGTCATTGTGCCTGTTTTAGCTAAACAAAATAAGTGACAGCCATTCGCTGACTCATTCCCCAGGGCAATGCATTGACCAATCAGGACAATCAGCTGCCTGGTTTAAATTTCAAACAATGCTTGGCAGTTCACTGTCAGTCACCATCACTGGTGCATTTTCCATGACAAAACCACTTGCCAACCAATCATCACTCTCTTCACATACAGTATAAATTGTTGTTTTCCCCATATATTTGTATTCTTGTGAATTGTCCTGATGAGTGCAAGACAAAAAGCTTAGACATGCCTCTTCCTTCAACAATACTCAAGTTCTGTACTACCAAACAATTATTCATAATAAGCAGGTGGAAAAGTGGGCTAAGGCTGAGTGTGCAACAATGATTGGCAGATTGAAAGGCTGAGGGTTGAAAGCACACCCTGATACAGCAGCCAATGAAATGGTTTGCTTCCACATCAACATCCACTGCCAATATGCCCGATCTTATCTTTATTTGAAAGTGATCCTGAGCCCCATGATACTTGAGCCCTTGATACCACTTTATTCATTAATGTTCAGAATGATGAAATGCAGGGAGAGAAATTCGACTTTCACCCAAAGTAGGCAAGGTTGCTGATGCAACCTCTCTGGTTACCTGTTTAGGCTGTCATACCAAATTAGGATTCAGAATCTATTGTAATGCCATTAGGGAGCTGAGGATGTCAAATATTGGGATACATGTTGCTTGTTTCTTCCACAGTTACTATTTAGCTACTATTGTGAATTAATAACCGAGCAAACTGGAACTCTTTGAATTTTCTTTGTACTACAGAATTATTGCTCAGCTGTCACATACTGTAGCTCAAATAAATTATCACTCCCTGTTTACAAGAGTTCAGTCATTTCATGTATGGTTAAGAGGTATGGGATTCCAAATTCTCACCTAATTTGAAAAATCTGATTGTGTGACATCTCATGATCATAGTTTTGAAATGGTCAAAAATTAAGAATGGATCACATTTTCATTCTTTTTAGTGCTACTGAGTGAACGCTATTACCATGGGCAGAATTTTTCGTTCAGAGTGTGGGCGCATGCCCGACCCGCTTGAGCATGAAATAGTGTGCGATGATGTCGGGCGAGCGTCTTGATATCCTCGCGCACTCACGCGATATTTCGGTTGGCGGGCGCATGCGAGAGTTGGCAGCACGCCTGTTGACAATTAAAAGGCCTATTAAGGCTAGTAACATAGTAATCAATGGTGATTTTTTATTGCCCGTCCAACGTTATGATTGGTGGGTGGGCGAATCAACCAGGCGGCCTTTGCCTTTTTGAGGAAACCTCATCCAAGGGCAAATTGAGATTTCCGATAATTTTAAAAATGATAAAAATGTTTGGACAGAATTTACATCAGCCATATGTTCAGGTGACTGATCCTGAAACGTGGACATTTTTTTTTGGTATTTGAAAATCTTTATTTATGGCTCTTGAATTCTTCAGCTCCCTGAGGCAGCTCTCTGCCTCCAGGGAACTTTCTGTGAGCGCTCCCCGTGACTTTAGCGCTTGGCCTCCTCCCGTGCCCCCACCCCAGCAGCGCTGAGCATTTCAGCGTACCTTTCATGCTGGCTGACCATTAATTGGCCAGCCAGCATGAAATCACGGTCGGGGGCTGATTGTGGGCGGTGGTCCATTTCCTGGCCACTTCCGGTTGCGCTGAACATGCTCCCATGCCGAACTCAAATTCCTGCCCCATGTCTTCAGTTTAGGCTGTTCAGAATGATGTGGAACATTGAGGCACATCCCTTGCTCTTTGAGTCATATTATCGCAGCTGGACTTTCAGAAATTTCCATTATTTATAGTTTTAAGATACACAGCTATTCTTGATCTCATTGGGTAAAAGAAGTACCTCAAATTGTAGCTAAATATAAAGAAACTTCGCAAAAGCTTATAGCTTAAGAAAAAAAAAACATTAATTACAATTTGGATACCCTTTAGGCAGCTATGAGGACTGTGGAACAGAGCATTGTGGTGGTGAGAGCAGTTAAAAATCACAAGACCAGCATGAGAAAACAAAGGAGCACTGAGAAGCCATTGGGCACAGAGGAGGAAGACAAGTCCTCTGGTAAAGGTAATGTAAAACATCCTTACAGCCTTTTTAATAAAGAGAAGGAGGAACGCTTAAAATGCTTGCTTCCCTGTTGTCTCTCCCCTCTGTCTTTTGATGCCCATTTTCATTCTATATATTGGCACTTGGCTTCCCTTTTGTAAGTACTGCATTATAGTGCTTACTTACAAATACAGAGTTTCTATTGTACTTGTTTAGACTGTTGAAATTCCCTTAAAATGCTGGAAAGACGGTTTGAAAGGGGAATATTTATAAGTTGAACTAAACTAAAAATCAAAAGGGAAACAACAGCTTATTTGATACCAGATTGGATAGTTTGGAGCAAAAATAACTCATGATAATGAGTGCATATTCACTGACTAGCATGATCACCATTTTAAATACTGTACTTACAATTTGCAATTACATTCTAGCAGTTAATAATATCAATATGGTTAAACAAGGAATAATTTCCAGTTTGACTTCACTTTGGGCAATTCATATAATGGTCTTTTTAATGGAATTTCATGTGTGAGGTCTTGTGGCACAGTAGGTAGTGTCCCTGCCCCTGAGCCAGAAGCTTTGGCTTTGAGTCCCACTCTAGGATTTGATGGTCATGGAAGGTGTGTTCATAATGTGGCCAAACAGGTTGATAATCAATGTAAATTCTTTCAATAATGTGCCTATGGCAGGTAGTAAGAGTGAGAAAGTATCTTGGTCAGCCATGCTTGATGCAGGGTGGTGTCTCTCAAGCTGTAACTGCTGGCAACGTGTCTCAGGCAAAAACTAGTCATGAAACAGATATAAGCGTCTGCCTCAGGCATGGGAGAGAATGGAGGAAGGAAAAGTTCATGTATTAACCTTTAAGGTGCTTTTACTTAATTCCTCCATGTGCTATTCTTAGACAGGTATTAGCCCTTTTGTTTTGAATGGATTAATCCCTGATTATAAATAGCACACAGAGTAATATAATACTGCTTGAATTAAGCATTCGTAACTGCCTCTTGCTGTTGGAAAATATACCTCATAATTTGAGCAAGATATTTAGTACAGCACAACAGTGATGGACCTTGTTGTAATATATCTTTAAGTGGGTATGTACATAATCTGTATACGTCACCAGACAAGACATGATATCATCTGTCATGTGACACAATAGTTGGAATGTGTTAGTTGACTGAGCAAGATGTAGTACAAAGAGCACAGCAATGTGTATATACTACTGTAATCTTTGAATAAATAACTCACAATATAGTTTACCAGTGTTACTTGTGTGATCGGTGAGTTTGTCTTTGAAGGATAGAAGGAAACACAACAGATCTTAGATCACATCTTGCATCAGAGCATAGGACTGATAATGTAATGCTTGTTGTCCATGGTACAATGGACTGGGGCCATTGAGTATTATGCCTATTAACCACCTATTGTCCATAGCATAGGGGAATGTCGTGCAAAAGTACCTACGCCACTGATAGCTTGCTTGTCAGACATATTCTAAGTTTATCAAAACCTCAAAAAATGTTAATAAAGTCCTTGCCTGACAATGTGACATCTGAACAGCACACTTGATCAGCATCTCCGCTACAGAATATCAGTCATGCAAAGTGATCATGAAATGCTTTGCCCATTCAGCCATGTCATTTCCCTATTTTTTAAAAAGGGCAATCTCCTTAATACTTACAGCAAGTAGTGAAATTTTGATCGATCAATGTCATTGTTTATTTCATGATGTTCTTAAAATTCACTTCTATGCCTATTCATATTTCCTTAAAACTACACATAATCTAACTTCTGTGGATATTAGCAGATTCAACTATATTAAACATAGAGCAGAATCTTCAGTTTGGTGAGCGGGGGGGCGGGGCCTGCTTGCCGATGCGTAAAATGACGCAGAGTGATGTCAGGCCTGCGTCCCGACGTCACCCCGCGTCATTTAGATTTTCAGTTCGAATCGGCTGCGTGCCCGTTGAACTGTCAAAGGCCTATTAAGGCCATTAATAAAGTAATTAACATGATTAATGGACCCGCCCATCCAACCACGGGCGGGATGAGGTTTCATGAGGGCATTAAAATTTTTATAAAATGTTTAAATAAAAGAAATTGACGTGTCCCAGCTCATGTGACAGTGGCATATGAGTGGACATGTCAGTAAATTTTTTCACCTTCTTTACTGAAATTTTCAAGCCAGGGCTGATCTTCCTGAGGCAGCACTTTGCCTCAGGGAGATCTGTGTGCTATTTTCGCACATGCGCGAAAGAGCGCACTCCCAGTTCATGGAATCCCCCCCTGCCCGAACAGGGAGCACATAGTGGTTCCTGGTGGACGTCACACTGGGCGGACCTTAATTGGCCTGCCCATGTAAAATGGCGGCGCACCCCTGACCAGGGGCGCCGAGTGGGAACCCGCCCACTTGCACCTGCTCCCACACATCCCCCCCAACAGGGGGAAAATGTTGCCCATAAATAAAAAGGCAGCTGTTGTGACTTTTAAAATGTATTACAAAATATAAAGACCTGTTCTGAGTCATTCCGACTTGATGGCTTTGCCTTTTTCTGTATACAAACATACATACGATCATTCGAGTTAGGAGCAGGAGTAGGCCACTCGTCCCCTTGAGCCTGCGCCACCATTCAATAAGATCATGGCTGATCTGATTGTAACCTCACCTCCACATTCCCACCTACCCCCGAAAACCTTTCACCCCCTTGCTTATCAAGAATCTATCTAGCTCTGCCTTAAAAATATTCAAAGATCCTGCTTGCACCGCCTTTTGAGGAAGAAAGTTCCAAAGACTCAGGACTCTCTGAAAGAAAAGAATTCTCCTCATTTCTCTCTTAAATGGGCAACCCTTTATTTTAAAACAGAGACCTCTAGATCTAGATTCTCATACAAGAAGAAACATCCTTTCCACATCCACCCTGTCAGGACCCCTCAGGATCTTACATGTTTCAATCAAGTTGCCTCTTACTCTTCTAAACTCTCTAAACACCAGCAGAAACAAGCCTAGCCTGCCCAACCTTTCCTCATAAGACAACACGCCCATTCCAGGTATTGGTTTAGTAAACCTTTTCTGAACTGTTTTCAATATATTTGCATCCTTCCTTAAATAAGGAGTATTTTTGTGCATAGTACTTCAGATGTGATTTCACCAATGCCCTGTATAACTGCCGCATAACCTCTCAACTTTTGTATTCAATTCCTCTGGCAACAACTTTAGCACCCTATTAGTTTTCCTAATTATTTAATATACCTGCATACTAACCTTTTGCGAATCATGCACTAGGACACCTAGATCCCTCGACATCTCAGAGCTCTGCAATCTCTCACCAATTAGATAATATGCTTTTTTTATTCTTTCTGCCAAAATGGACAATTTCACATTTTCCCAAATTACGTTCCAAGTGCCCACCCACTTATCCCTTTGTAGCCTCCTTATGCCTTTTTCATAACTTACTTTCCTACTTATCTTTCCTATTTTATCTTTACAAATTTAGCAACCATATCTCCAATCCCTTCATCCAATTCATTTATCTAAATTGTAAGAAGTTAAGGCCCCAGCACTGATCCCTGTGGCACACCACTTGTTTCTTCTTGCCTTCCAGAAAATGACCCATTTATGCCTACTCTTTTAGCTAGCCAATTTTCTATCTATTCCAATATGCTACCCCCTACACAATGAGCTTTTATATTCTGTAATAACCTTTGATGTGGCACCTTATCAAATGCCTTGTGGAAGTCGAAGTACAGTACTTCCACCAGTTTCCCTTTATCCAAAGCAAATGTTACTTCTTCAAAGAACTCCAATAAATTGGTTGAACATGATTTCCCTCTCACAAAACCATGTTGACTCTGCCTGATTACCTTGAAGTTACCTAAGCGCTCTGCTATAAAATCTTTAACAATAGCTTCTAAAATTTTCCCTATTACACGTTATGCTAACTGGCCTGTAGTTTCCTGCTTTCTGTCTCTCTCCCTTTTTGAATAAATGAGTTACATTCACTATTTTCCAATCTAATAGAACCTTTCCCAAATCTAGAGAATTTGGAAAATCTGCATGTATTCTTATTGCATTGCCCAACTGAGTTTGTAGAAGTTGAGCTAACAATAAGCGTACACAATTTTGCTTCCAAAACTATCTTCGAAAGTTTTTTTTGAAGTGATATAGTTTGCGCTTTTCTGCACAATCAGAAAATTGCACCCACAATGTACTTGAAACTGTACTGGTTAGACTATCATTCAAGTTTCTACTGAAATCTATTTGCACAATCGCAAAACTCTTCTATGAAGCAGTGCAATTGGGCAGCATAATTGTTATTTTCTTCCATTATTTTTCTTTATGCCTTTAAGGAAAAGTGGTGCAGTTTTATTAATATGGCTGAATGGGTTTATCAGCAAAGTAAGCATTTAATAATGATGAACTGTGACTAACCAGATATAAAATCACTGAAAATTACTTTTTAAATAAGTTATATTGGGGAAGTTACTAGTTTCAGTGGTGTGTGCTTTGTCGGTTTCTTTATTTTAAACTCACTTACGATTAAAGTTCTCTCAATTTTATGCTGGTTTACCTATCAGGGTGCAAAACTGAAAGGAACAAGTGAAAATTTCACCCTGAAGAGTTTTATTAAAAAATGCAGGTTTTTACTCGTAGCAAATTTACATTGAAGGGGTGGGACTTACAAACAGTACATGGGGCTAAAATTGGTCTTCTACGTTAGGACAAAATGGATGGCAATGAACATGCAGCCTGTTTTTGCATGCGCTCAATCTTATTTTTCATTATGACATTTTATTATGACCATTTTGCGCTACTGCCAAAGATTCAATTTCACTCCAGCAAGCCCTGACATGCTGCGTGAATGGCCAGTCTTGCTGCCAAGCATAAAAACATGTAGAAACTGTGGATACAAATATGTGCTGGAAGCTGTAGCCTGCTGTATTTTGGGTCTCTTTAGCTGCAGTGATAGTTTTTGGAATCTGTATGCTCTTAAAGCTCAGGCTTCTAATAAAAAAGTATTGTTGCATGTATTTCTAAATATACAATAGTATTTTTGACTAGTTTCTTGTAAGGGTTTGTGATTTCTATGTATAAACCTAGGTCTCAACAATAAGTGCTCAATTTCACAGACAAGATCAAATATAAAATGATTTTTGAAAAATATATATTTGGCAATTTCATTGGATCACCCTTTTTTATTAGCAACTGTTGCCGACTGTCCATATTTAAGTTATGTTTTTTGCAGTTTGTGGTTTTATTCAGTTTGCTATTTGCTGACTGGTATGTTCCCTACCTGTTCCATTGTGAAAAGAGAGTTGAAACAGGAAAATGAGGAGTGAGATGATCATCGAGAGATAGTAAACACATGCATGGTGATGTTCCATGCATTGTACACCTCCCATGTGCATTATGTTCAAAAACATTGCAGTTGTGCAAATGGTCCTAATTTTAAGCAAGGTGCATAATATTCAATATGGTGCTGGTGCCTTGGGAATTACCCAATGCTATTTGGTACTAATGGGCCAGACTTTGGTGTGAAAGTAATGTTGAAGCTAATGGCATTTACCGTTATTTATGAGCAACTTTCAGTGAGCACAAATATGCAAAAATCTGGAAGTTACTGTCCATAAACTGCAAGATAGCATTTCAGCATCTGGCTTCTTGTTCAAATGTATTGAAAGGCATTAAAGTCCTAGGTCATATATTTGGACTAAACCCATCACCGAAAGTTAGAGTTTGTCTATTTCAGTCTAAGTTATTTTTAATGGCATGCTCAATTACTGCCATGCCATCTCTGACACTGAAATTTTTTTTCCACAAGTCTGGAATTTTGTTCCTTCAGCTTTTAATTGTTATTGAAAACTTTTTAAAAAATTAACCAAAAAGACTTTTCTTATTTATTTCTGTCTCTTTCTATCTCTGTTTCTTTTTTTCCCTCTCTTTATTTCACCTTCTGAAACCAATTTGACCACAGCATTCCCAAACCTGCAAAGATGGAGGATGGCCAGAAATTACAGTAAGTTTTTGGGGCTCGCAGGGGTCAGTCAGGCAGGTCCCCACAAGGGATTGTTGAGAGCAAGGGGGGCTGTTTCAGCAAGAAGCAGCCCTTGCCACCGGGGGCCCTATATTGACTACAGGGTGGTGGATCTGGAGCCCCATACACTCCTCCAGAGCTTGTAAGGAGGCAGCTAGCTTTTACTGAGCAATCTCCCCACGTGGCATAGGGCCCTTCAGCGGTCATGGGATAACACCTAAAGTTGACACTTAAGGGCCTCAATTGGCTTAGGGACAGGGAGGCCTTTCTCAAACCTCCCCACCCCTGACTTAATGACAGGAAGTAAGGAAAGCGACAGGCTCTCCACTGTGCGCCCCCCTACAACCCCGCTTTCCCTGGTAATTCTACAGCTCTACCCTTCCTGCCAGCCCACACCTGAGTTTAGTGTTAAACTCTGCCCCACATGTGCAGCAAGTGTCTCAAATTGCTTGATCTTGATCTCAGGGTTTCTGAACTGAAAGAGTAGCTGGAGTCATTGGAGGACATCTGGGAGGCTGAGAATTTCTTGGAGCATGCATTCCAGCAGGCGGTTACCCTGCAGCCACAGAACATTTAGGAGAATAGAAAATGAGTGATCATCAGACCGGGCAGGAAGAGACAAGGTGTGCAGGAATCTTCCAGGAGTGTGGCACACTCAAACCAGTTTTCAGCACTGAATACCAGTGATGATGACATGATCTTGGGGGAGTGCAGTTTAGAGCACATCAACGGCACTGTGAGTACAGGTGGGTACAGTGAAAAAATGCAGTGGTCATCGAGGATTTGATAGTGAGGGAGGGCCTCCGATTCCTGGGGAATTGGGACCAGTTCTGGTGCAGGAGGAACCTATTCACAATGGATGGTTTGAACCTCAACAGAGCTGGGACCAATGTCCATACTGGAAGTTTAACTAGTACTGCGGGGGGAGGTTTAAACTAATTTGACGAGGGGATGAGCACCAGGTTTAAACATTAAAGAGGAGAAACTAGATGCATAGAGGTCTGGGGGAGAAAAATAGCACTAGGATAAAGAATATTTCAGAAATAGGAGGGATTAAACAAGGGGAAAAGTGAAACAGTCTAAGATGGGTTTGGAGTACACATATATAAATGCACAGACCATGGTAAATAAGGGTGGTGAGGGGCAGGCACAAGTCACCTCGTGAGGCTATGATATTGTGGTAATAACAGAGATCAGGCTCAAATCAGAAGAGGATTGGGAACTTAACATTCCTGGCGACTAGGTATTCAGGAATGATAAGGAAGGAAAACAAAGCGGAGGCAGCAGAATATTGATAAAATAAATTAGTATGGCACGGGAGGGAGATGATGTAAGGGGTCAAAGACAGAGGCCGGGATTTTCCGGTCCCACCTGTGGTGGGAATCGTTGCAGGCCAGATGGAAAATTTGACGGGGGACCAGCCAAAGGTCCATTGACTTCGGGTAGGAATTTCCGGTACCGTGGTCAGCGGGACAGGAAAATCCCAGCTAGAGTTTATTTGGTTTGGATTAAGGGACAGTAGAGGAACTATTATGCTACTGGGTGTTTACCAAATTCTGGGAGCGAGGTAGAGGAGCAAATATGTAGGCTAATTACAGAAAGATGCAAGAATCACAGAGTAGTGATAATGGACGACATCAATTATCCTAATATAGACTGTGATAGTATGGTGTAAAGAGAAAAGATAAGGAAGAAACCCTGAAATGTTACAAGGGATGGGTGATGGGCTAGATTTTATGTTTTGGGCAGGATGAGGGAGGCAGAATGGTAAATGAGTGGTCTGCTTGCTCCTGCCCCCACTGCCTCAGCTCATTGAAACAAGCATTGGATAGCGAATTAGTGGCCATCTGGTGGGAAGCGGCCAATTAGCAGTGAGAAAGGGGGCTCTGCGCCCAATCGGGACTCTAGGCTGGGACGTCATGCAGCAAACAGGTTATGGAATTAAGAGGAAGTCAGTCACGGCTACAAATGTAAAGGCCCCTGCTCTTTCAATCTCCTTTTTTATTATGGCAGACTCCAAGAAGTTACAAACTGTTAAAAAAAACCATACAGACGCTACCATCTTCACCAGCCAAATCTGCTGCTATATTTAACCATGTCCCTGGTGGCAGACCTTTTCTTCCACCCTTATGTTTCCTCATCATAGCTGCTGTAAAACACCCCCAAAATTTTTCACACCCAGCACCTGAAAAATGCAGCGGGCAGCAAAAAATTGCAGACGATTGGGTCATTAACAAGCTCAAAAACTTGTTACCTGGTAATTTCAAAATGGCGGGCAGGCTTCTGATTCCCGTGCTCGGTAAACACCTTCTGTAATTTCAGAGACTGCATGATGACAATGTGTTGCTGACCTGACATCATCATGCCCTATTTTACTTTTGTGCAGTGGGGCGCATAAATTCCAGCCCCATGTGTTACCAGCCCAATGAGGAAGGAAGCAGTGCTGGATCTAGTTCTAGGGAATGAAGTGGGGAAAGTGAAGCATGTTTCATTGAGTGAACATTTGGTGAACAGTGATCATAATGTCATCAGGTTTAGAATAGTTATGGAAATGGAAAATGGACAATCTAGTGTAAAATTACATAACTCGAGGAGTGAGTTGAAAAGGGATTGTGCCCAACAGGATTGGAATGAAAAATTAGTATGCAAAAAGGAAATTAAATAATAGGAGTCCTTCAAAGAGGGATGAATATAGAATGTAAAAGGTGATCCAAAAAAGGGACTAAGAAGGGCAAAGAGAAAAGAGAAAAGCAGCTAATATAAAAGGGAACTCAAACGACATTTGTAAAGACATAAGAATAGTCAAAGGAAGAGGCTAATTAGTGATCAAAAAGCAGATCATCTTGTGGAGGTGAAGCTCATTGTTGAGATACTAAATGAATACTTTGCATCTGTCTTCATGAGAGAAGAGGATGTTGCCAATGTCACAGTAATTTAGAAGGCTGTAGCTGGGTTAAATATAGATAACCAGATGTACTTAAAAGGTTGGCTATGCTTAAAGTAGAGAGGTCACCTGGTCCGGATGGGATGGATCCTAGATTTCTGAGGGAAGTTAGGCTGAAAATAGCAGATGTTCTAGCCACAATCTTTCAATCCTTCTAGGGGGATGGTGCCAGAGTACTGGAAGTTCACAAATGTTACATCTCTATTTAAAAAAGAGGAGGGACAAAACCGGCAACTACAGGTCAGCCAGCCTAACGTCAGTGGTAATGCCAATAAGCTTAAAAGACAATAAACTGGGGTAAAAATTGGCATTTGGAAAAGTATAGGCTAATAAATGAAAGACAGCACATTTTTCTTAAAGCCAAACATGTTTAAGTTGAACAAGTTATTTGATGAAGTAATGACTAGGATTGATGGTGGTGTGTATATTGGGTTTCAGTGTTGAGTATATTGACTTTCAAAAGACCTTTGACAAAGCGGACTTGTTAGCAAAATTAAAGCCCATGAGATTAAATGGATAGTGGCAGCATGGATACAAATTTGGCAAAGGCGAAAGCAGAGATTGATGATGAACAGTTTTTATCAGAAAATAGCTAAATATGCAGTGGTGTTCCCCAGGGGTTGATAATAGGATCTCTTTTTGATATACCTTAGATGACCTGGACTTCGATATATAGGGCATATTTTCAAAGCTTGCAGATGACACAACTCGGAAATGTAGTGTTGTGGAACCATGCTTTATATAGAAAAAAATGATTTTTGAATTTACTGGATGGAAACTCCAAACTTTTTTTTAAGAAGGCTAAAGCCACATTACAGTGACTTGGGAATCATAATCAAAGATAGCTGCACATTTGCATCACTGTGCCTTCTATATTCCAAAACTTTTGAAATGGAGACAACCTGTCTGCAAAGTTGCACCAGAAACAATGGCCTTAAAGAGATGAATGGGGCCATCTCCTATTCTATTAGCAAAGCATCCAGAAAATTACCTGGGTACTCAATTGGGTGGAGACAAACCATTAGACATAATCATTTGGACAATGGGACCCTGGCTGTGAGAGGAATTTCCAGCTATGATCTAATCAAGGTAACTGGAATACACTAGCCATGACCAAATTTGAGTTACTGGGCAGTTGGAGAGAGAAGGTCATGTGACAAGCCAACCCTTGGTGCATTTAATCAACTGCTGTTTTCTGCAGAACAGGACAAGCAACTGAGAGGCTGAAGAAACAAAATCCTGAGTGGGTTCCTTCCCCCTCCTTTTCTCTCTCTCTCTGTCTCCCTAACCAACTTGCAAGCTTTGAACCCTATATGCTGGTTTTGACTATCCAGATACCACAGAGATTTTAAAAAGAACTCAACCCAGAGCTAATGTCTCCAGAAGAACAGATGAATTGTCTGTCTACATCTTTAAAATGCCTCAATGCCAAAAGCAGCAGGACCAACGAGTCCAGCCAAGTCATCAACCTTCAAGAGCCATATACCCCATTAATTTTACTGGACTCTAAATTACTTAATATATCCTCCTCACTCTGTAATCTATTTATGCATATGTGAACTTTAAATGTGTGTGTGAAAGTTGGAGCCTTTTTATTATTTTACTGGGTTAAGTACAATAAAAACTATACTCTTCCTTCTTAAAACTCAAAAAAACCTGTCTGATTGTGTCTTTTATGGTCACAGCATGTAAACAGTTAAACAGTCATGGAATTGGCAAATATATCTGTTTAAAAAAACTGTTGAGGTCAAATGAGGAGAGGGAAAGAGGGGAGCCATTCAACCTCTCCCCATCAGATTGTTACACTACCAAGCAAAGAGAAGGATAGTAACAAACTTCAGAAGAATAGGGACAGACTGATGAAATGAACAGACACATGGCAGATGAAATTTAACACAGAGGAGTGTGAAGTGATATATTTTGTTAGGAAGAATAAGGAGAGGCATTATAAAATAAATGGTGCAATTTTAAACAGAGTGCAGGAAGAGAGAGACCTGGGGTTTCTCATACACAAATCTTTGGCAGGACACATTGAGGAGGCTGTTAAAAAAGCATATGGAATCCTTGGCTTTATTAATAGAGAAATAGAGCACAAAAGCACATAGGCAGCGAAATTGGGCTCTGTAGTGCTTGTTTTATGAACACAATGAGGCCTTTTAAACTAAGCACAAAATAAAATTATAGCATCATAGAACACTTACAACAAAGGAGGAGGCCATTCGGCCTGTCATGTCCATTCCAGCTGCTTGAAAGAGCAACTCAGCCTACCCCCAAGCCCCCACCCTTTCCCCATAGCCCGACAATTATTTTTCTCCTCAGGTGCTTATCTAATTTCCTTTTCATCTGCTTGCTTTGTATGTTCCTGGCATTCAGTCGATGTGCATGGCAAACCCCATTACAAATATGGCATATGTTACTTCCAGTCAGAAGGGTACTTGCACATTGTGGACGCCATTTTTTTGGTAACATAACAAAGAGCTTTGAAGAGGGTCATGTGGTTAAGAAAATAGGAACATAAAAATGAGGAGCAGGAGTAGGCCATTCAGCCCATCAATGACCCAGCCTCCACTGCTCTCTGGTGTAGAGAATTTCAAAGGTTAAAGACCCTCTGAGAAAGGAAATTCCTTCTCATCTCTATCTTAAATGGGAGACCCCTTATTCTGAAGCAATGCCTCCTAGTTCAAGACTCCCCCAAGAGGGGAAACATCTGTTTAGCATCTACCCAGTCAAGCCCCCTCAGAATCTTATAAGTCTTAATACGATCACCTCTCACCCTAAACTGCAATGAGAATAGGCCCAACTTTTCCTCCTAAAACAATTGCTTCATTCTAGGAATCAGCCTAGTGAACGTTCTCTGAATTGTTTCCATTGCAAATAGATTCTTCTTTAAATAAGGAGACCAAAACTGTACACAGTATTTTAGGGGCAATCTCACCAATGCCCTGTACAGCTGCAGCACGACCTCCCTACCTTTATAATCCATGCCTCATGTAATAAAGGCCAACATTCCATTTGCCTTCTTAATTGCTTGCTGTAAAGGAGTTTGTTAAAAGATCACATAAGAGACTTTCCGGCAAAGTAGAAACCCATGGAATAAAAGGGATTGTGGTAGGACGGATACGAAGTTGGCTGAGTGACAGCAAACAATGGTGAATGGTTGTTTTTCGGACTGGAGGACAGTACAGGGTGGGCTCCCCAGGGATCTGTATTAATGATCTGGGTTTGGGTGTGCAGCACACAATTTCAATATTTGCCAATGACACACTATTTTTAAGCATTGTGACCTCTGAGGAAGATAGTGTTAAACTTCAAAAGGACAGTTGTTTGTGGAACGGGCCGACAAGTGGCAGATGAAATTTAATGCAGAGAAGTGTGAAGTGTTACATTTTGGCAGGAAGAATGAGGAAAGGCAAAATAAAATAAAGGATGAATTATAAAGAAATTGCAGGAGCAGAGAGACCTCAGGGTATGTGTGCACAAATCATTGAAGGTGGCAGGGCAGGTTGAGAAAGCAGTTACAAAGAAACATAGAAACTAGGGGCAGAATTTTCCCCCTGTTGGGGGGATGTTCAGGAACGGGCACGTGGAAGCGTGCCTCCGATCGGCGCCCCCTATCGGGGGCGCGCCACCATTTTACGTGGGCAAGCCAGTTAAGGCCTGCCTAGCGTGACATCCGCCAGGAAGCGCTATGTGCTCCCTGTGTGGGCGGGGGGAGGGGGGAGGGGGGGAGGATTCTCTCAGCCGAGAGTGTGCTCTTTCACACATGTGCGCGAAAGAGTGCGCTCATCTCTCTGAGGCTAAGTGCTGCCTCAGGGAGATCGGCTCCAAATGTAAAAATGCTAAAAATAGAAAAACCAAATTTCCCTGACATGTCCCCTCATGTGACACTGTCACATTAGTTGGAACATGTCCATCACTTTGAGTCAAACTTTTATTAAATTTTTAAAAACCTACATGAAGCCTCATCCCGCCTGTGGATGAGGTTTCATGCTTTCCCTGAAGCCCACCAGGGCTCCCGGCCTGCCCACCAACCTTAAGGTTCGACGGGCAGCCCTGTCAATTATCTAAATTGTTTTATTAATGGCCTCAATAGGCCATTGACAGGTCGGCGGACGCACAGCTGATTCAGCTGAGCCCTCGCCAACCTGAAAATTGAAATGACGCGGGGTAATGTCGGGAGTTCCACCCGACATCATCCCACATCATTTTACTCGTCGGCAAGCGGGCCCTGCCCCCTGCTCGCCGACCGGGACATCCTGGAGCAGGAGCAGGAGTAGGCTATTTGGCCCTTCAAGCCTGCTCCGCCATTCAATATGATCATGGCTGATCCTCTATCTCAACGCCATATTCCCATTTTCTCTCCATACCCTTTGATGCCTTGAATGTCTAAAAAATTATCAATTTCTTTCTTGAATATACTCAGTGACCCAGCCTCCACAGCCTTCTGTGGTAGAGAATGCCACAGGTTGACCACCCTCTGAGTGAGGAAGTCTTTCCTCACCTCAGTCTTAAATAGCCTGCCCCGTATCCTGAGACTGTGGCCCTTGGTTCTAGGCTCCCCAACCAGGGGAAACAACCTCTCTGCATCTAGTCTGTCTAGCCCTGTTAGAATTTTATACATTTCAATCAGATCCCCTCTCATTCTTCTAAACTCTAGTGAATACAGGCCCAGTCGAACCAATCTCTCCTCATACGACAGTCCTGCCGTCCCCGGTATCAGCCGAGTGAACCTTCGCTGCACCCCATCTATGGCAAGTATATCCTTTCTTAGGTAGGGAGACCAAAACTGCACACAATACTCCAGGTGTGGCCTCACCAAGGCCCTGTATAACTGCAGTAAGACATCCTTACTTCTGAACTCAAATCCTCTTGCAATGAAGGCCAACATACCATTTGCCTTCCTAAGTGCTTGCTGCACCTGCCTGTTTACTTTCATTGACTGGTGTGCAAGGACACAAAGATCCCTTTGTACATTCGCATTTGCCAATATGTCATTATTTAAATAATATTCTGCCTTTTTGTTTTTCACACCGAAGCATATATTTCCACATTTACCCATGTTATACTGCACCTGTCATGAGTTTGCCCAAACACACAACTTGTCTAACTCGTCCTGAAGCCTCCTTGCATCCTCCTTACAACTCGCCCACTTTTGTGTTGTCAAAAAACTTGGAAATATTGCAATTGGTTTCTTCATCCAAGTCATTTATGTATGTTGTGAATACCTGGGGCCCAGTTGCTGATCCCTGCGGTACACCACTAGTCACTGCCTGCCATCCAGAAAAAGACCCATTTATTCCCACTCTCTGTTTCCGGTCTGTCAACCAATTCTCAATCCATGCCAGTATATCACCCCCGATCTCATGCACTTTAATTTTTCCCACTAGCCTGTTATGTGGGTCCTTATCAAAAGCCTTCTTGAAATCCAAATATACCACATCCACTGGTTAATAAGGCAAAGGGGATCCTGGGCTTTATAAATAGGAGTATAGAGTACAAAAGTAAGGCAGCTATGCTGAGCCTTTATAAAACACTGGTTTGGCCGCAGCTATTTTTAAAAAAAATTATTCTTTCATGGGACATGGGCGTCACTGGCAAGGTCAGCTTTTGTTGCACATTCCTAGTTGCTCTTGAACAGAGTGACTTGCCACTCTGAGGGTAGTTATGAGTCAACCACATTACTTTGGGACTGTAGGCCAGACCAGGTAAGGACAGCAGACTTCCTTCCCTAAAGAACATTAGTGAACCAGATGGATTTTTATGGTCACAACTTCTGAGACTAGTTTTCAATTCCAGATTTTATTAATTGCATTTAAATTCCACAGCTGATGTGGTGGGATTTGAGCCACATCCCCAGAGCATTAGCCTGGGCTTCTGGATTATTAGCCCAGTGACATTACCACTACACCGCCCTCTCCCCATAAATTGTTGAGTCAATTCTGAGTACCACACTTTAGGAAGGGTGTGAAGGTATTGGAGAGGGTGCAAAAATGATTTTCGAGAATGGTTCTGGAGATGAGAGACTTCAGTTACAAGGATAAATTAGAGAATTATGGGCTGGAAAAGAGAAGGTTAAGAGGAGATTTGATAGAGGTGCTCATTATCAGTGGGGCTCTGGCCAGAGTGATTAGGGATAAACTGTTCCCATTGTGGAAGGATCAAGAACCTGAGGGCACCAATTTAAAGTGTAAGGCAAAAAAAACCAGAGGAGGCATGAGGAAATGCATACTCTGCGGGTGATTAGAATTTGGAACGCATTGCCTGAGAACGTAATGGAGGCAAATTCAGTTGTGGTTTTCAGATCGCAATTGGATAATTATCTGAAGAGAAAGTATTTGCAAGGTCATGGGGAAAATGCAGGGGAGTGGAATGAGCTGAGGAACTCTCACAGAGAGCCGGTAGGGAACCAATGAGCCGAACGTTCTCCTGTGTTATAACCATTCTATGTTCCATGGTTCTACATGTTGTTGTAATCTAAATTTATAAATTAAAGCAGGCCAGAGTGCATATCTTTTGATTCCTTTCGTGTCTCTTCCAGGTGCCTTTGCCTGTCTTAATGATTCTGTGAAGTGCTTCCCCAGTGGCTAAAAAATGGCTTATGGAAGGTTATTAACTTTCAGTGGAGAAAACTACAGATGGCCTAGGGAAGAGATCTCACATAGCATTGGCCGTTAAAGGCCGACTGCAGACTGCACCAACATGGCTTAGGTGCAGCAATCCGGGCAAGGCAACGGCAAAGGCACTGGAAGAGATGTGAATTGTGTGTGGTGTCTTGTTCATGCAATTGTCCAATCTGCCAGGTGAACCAATTTGTATAATTTGCCACAGGGGCTGGATTATATGCTGAAGGCGAGTTCCCAGCACCTCAATGTAAATGTTGGGTGGGTGGGTGGGGGCAAGCCCACCTCAGCTTGGTCAGCCTTGCCTTAATTTTTTTGTCTGACAGGACTTTAATTGTTATGAGGTGGCTACTTCAGGAGGAAGCCCTGGCTCATAGGGCAGGATTTTTAGCTTGGTGGGTGGGCACGCACCTGACCCGACGGAATGTAAAATGACGCACGATGACGTCGGCTGAGCGTGCCAACATTAACACGCAGTTGCGCAATAAATCGGTCATTGGGCACGCGCCAGAGCCCACAGCGTGCCCACTGACAATTAAAAGGCCTATTAAGGCCATTAAATAATCAATTGTGCTGAATTTTTCACTGCCCGTTCAACCTAACCGTTGATGGGCAGGCGGAAAGGCCAAGCGGCCTTTGCATTTTTTTGGAAACTTCATCCACGGGCGGGATGAGGTTTCCAAAATCAAATACAAATGAAGTAAAAACTTTAATTTTTAATTAAAAACATGTCCCTGCTCAGGTGACAGAGTCACATGAGGAGACATGTTTCATTAGTTTTTTTGTGCTGTTTAATAATTTTTTCAATATTTTCTTAATCTCCCTGAGGTAGCTCTGTGCCTCAGGGAGATTATTCAGCGCTCTTTCGCGCGCATGAGCCAATTGCACGCTAGGCCTGCTCGCCCTCCTCTCCCCGCTTGCACAGGCAGCGCTTAGCGCTGCCGCTCACGTTTCATGCTGGGCGGGCCTTAATTGGCCCACCAGTGTAAAATCACGGTCTGGCCCCCATCGCGGGTGGCGGTCGGCTTCCCAACTGCCCCCACCTAACCCCACCCGACAAAGGCAAAATTCTGCCTATGGTTTATCACATTGGGCGGAATTTTACGGCAGCAGGATTTTACGCTCCCACCGAAGTCAATGGAGTTCAGAATGGCTCATTGCATTTTATGGCCCTGTGTCCGCTGTGACGGGGTCATAAAATTCTGGTGTTTGTGTGTAGGCATGAATTAAAAAGAAGGAAATAAAATATTGCGAAGATAAACATTATTTGCTGTACTACTATTTATCTGAAATGTATAATTTTAGAATGTGCATTGAAGAACTTAAGTAAAATCCAGAGTGAGAATACTCTGTCAGCCAGTTTAGTGCTCTCCATTCAAAGGCAATGTCTGACTATTTCAGCATGGACTTCCCTCCCACACCATCTGCTGATTTCTTACTCTAGGGAACACTAAGCTGTCAAGTAGCACTAAGAATCAAGCAGTGTCATTAACTATCTTTATAACCTTCAATCCCACTTCTCAAATAATATTGAATTTTGTACATGTGTCCTCGAGTGATAAACTCTCATTCAAGATAAATAGCTTCTTTTCTCCCATGTCACATATACCTTTCATCATTTCAAACACCTTTTTATCTTCTCCAGCAGAAGCAAATTTAGTTGCTTGAGTCTTTCTTTACACATAACCCTCTAAGGCTGGAATCATCACTGGAGGTCATTGTTATTTAAAACTTTTCTCATACATCTTTATCTTTTCTGAGGTAAGATAAAAAAAATCTTGTATGCCATACTTCTGAATTGGTATCCATTAGTTTGTCAGTGTAACATGTGCTGACTTGTTGTCCAATGCCCTCCAGATGTAACCAATACCTGATTTGCCTTATTTATAACTGCATCAGATGCACCAGAGGCTTTCAGAATATGATGAGTTGTCTTCCCTAAATTCTTTCTCTTTTCTGCTTCTGATAATCATAACCCTGTCATGTTTTCACTTCCCTCGTGCTGTCCTTTTCAAATCTGCTGCATTAGCCCCTCCTCAAAAAACCCTCTCTTGACCCCTCTTTCCTTTCAAACCATCGCTCCTCTCCAAAGTTCTTGAATGTGTTTTGGTTCCCAAAGCCCATCTTTCCTTATCTCAGTGTTTGAATCACTTCAATTGGGTTTTCAACCCTGCCGCAACACTGAAATAACCCTTATCAAAGTCACAAATGTGACCGTGACTATGGTGCACTATCCATCCTCTCATTCTTGACCTGTTTGCAGTTGAAACAAACCATCCTTCTCCAATGCCTCTCCTCTGTGGTCCAGAAAAGTAGAGAGGCAACAAAGCTTTGGGAGGGAAATCCGGACCTTAGGCCTAGACAGCTGAAGACACGGCCACCGATGGTGAGACAAATGAAATGGGAGATGCACAAGAGGCCAGAGTTGAAGGAATAACTTCCTTCAGTTTCTGGAGAATTGCAGAGCTGAAGAAGGTTACACCGATGGGGAGGGATGAAGCGTCAGAGATATCTCCTGGAAAAATTCCAGTAGATTTGAAGACATTATCTTATACTTCTAAAATCACATTGGTTGTTCTATATAATTGTGCCCTTTTAATTTGCATTGATAGTATCTCATAGAATGCCATCAAACATTTTTTCTGCTGCGTATGTAGGTAAATTGTCTGTAATTACTAACTTCACCCCTTACTTCATTTTTGAATATTAAGATGACATTTGCCATTTTCCAGAACTTGAGGACTTCTTCAGTATTTATGGAGCTTTGAAAAATGTCAACAAAAGTATCACTAATTTCCCCCTTTAATTCCTTGAGGATCTAGGACATACCCATCAGGTGCAGGAGCATTATGCATATTTATTTGTTTGCAGTTCTTGAATAACACATTGGGGAGGATTTCCCCCTCATCGGTCAGGCGTAGCAGGCGGGCCCGGGAATGGCCACCTGTGATCGGGATCCAACCGTGACTTCACGCTGGCTGGCCAATTAACGGCCAGCCAGTGTGAAACGTGCACTGGGAGCCTCAGCGCTGCTGGGGTGGGGGCAGGAGGAGTGCGAGCGCTGAAGTTTGCGCATGCGCGGGGTACGCTCATTGAAAGTTCCCTGAAGACACAGAGCTGCCTTAGGGAGCTAAGGATTTAAGAATTAAAAGTAAAGATTGGAAAACTAAGGGAAACATGTCCCCACATGTGACTCTGTCACATGAACAGGGACATGTGAAAAATGAGTTTAAAAATGTTTTATTGTTTTTTTTATTCACTGTTGTAAACCTCATCCCGCCTGTGGATGAGATTTCGCAAAAAATGCAAAGGCCGCCTGATCTACTAGCCCAAAAAATTCAAATTAATTGATTGATTAATGGGCTTAAAGCCCTCTTAATTGTTGGCGGGCACTCTGCCGACTGTCACACACGCCCGCCGACTTAAATATTGCACTATTTCATGCTCGGGTGTGTCGGGCACACACCTGCATGCCAAATTGAAAATCCTGTCCATTATCAACTAACCTCCTTATGTGCTTTGGATCATTTAGCAACATTTATTATAACTGGAATTTGTCTTCATTCCTCCTTTTTGTACTTTTAACTGCTATATAATTAATTAATTAGAAATGATCCTCGCTTGTGTGTTCATTTTACAGATTTAGTTCTATCATAGCACTAAACTCCTTTGACTCACTTTATTCTCGACTCTGCTGGCTTCCCGGAGAGAAAATGTTGGAACTTAGCTCATTGATGCCATTTAATTGGGTAAAAAGCATCATCAAAGCAGGACCAAAGCCATACAGAAGAGAATATTTTAAATTTGATTCCCATTTTTGTACTAAGTTACAATAAACCTCAGTGTCTCTGTATTAGGGAGTGGGATATAACAGCAAGTTTCCCCATTCCTGATCCATTGACATTGGCTGGAAAATATGTGTATGTGGATATTGGTGAGTACAGGATTAGAGTTGTTTGTGATGTCCTCAATATTTTACTAGCCCTAAGAAGCCTCACCTTTTAGTCCCATACATAAATTATAACACTTAATAACCATATCAAAACAAGAATTGGCACTTTTGAAATAATAACGATAAAAGATCATGGCCTGAACATTACCTTTGGCAGGTGCGAGTGGTTGGCGGGCCCGGGAGCGGTCAGGAATTGGGCCATAGACCGCAATTGGCACCCAATCACAATTTCACGGCCAGCCAGTGTGAAATGCGCGCTGAAAAGCTCCGCGCTGCCGGGGTGGGGGCAGGACGAGAATGGGCGGTGACATTTCCACGGGCGTGGGTGAGCGCTGCGAGAAAGCCCCCTGAAGGCTGACAGCTACCTTAGAGAGCTGGAAACCTGAAAAAGCTAAAATGAAGGTTTAAGAAGCTGCAAAAAAAAGTCCATGCATCACAATCAATCACCTGAAAATATAGCTGATAAAAATGCTGTCCACAGATATTTATTTTTATTTTATTCCATAATGGAAATTTCATCCCACCCTTGGATGAGGTTTGGTGAAAAATGCAAAGGCCGCCTGGCCGATTCGCTTGTCTGCCAACTGTAAGGTTGGACGGGCCACAAAAAATCGGAGACAATTGTGTCGTTAATGGGCTGGCAAGCGCGCTTCCGACTTTTGCGCATGTCCGCCGAGTGAAATATTGCACAAGTGCACGATGACGTCGGGACGCTTGCCCAACATCTTCTCACGCGATTTTACACCCAATTGGGCCAGGCATGCGCCCACCCACAGGATGAAAAATTCAGCCCCATGTTTTATTTCTGGACTCATTAAAATAAATGGATCCCTGTGACATAAAATATAACATTGCATTATTTCACATTGAGAGTTATGATTTTAGAATGATAAAATAGTAACTAACCTTGAATACCTTCAGTCATTTTAACATATTCCTGCCATAATTCCAGTGGATTTCTTTTGGAACAGCCATAATCTAAGCTGAACCCAGTTTCCTTAATGGCCTGTTGAGGAGAGTGTTTCAGCTTGCCTCAATGGGCATTATAAAAAGAGATGGAACTAGAGGTCAGAAAGCCAAATGTTGGAGCTCCCCTACTTTGCACCTTCAATGGAACTAGCGCCTGGTCAGACAGACATACCTTTGTGAGTGGAGTCGCAAAGGGACTTTTTTGGAGGCCCAGGCTTCAGTTTTGGTCGAGAACCCCTCCCCAACCTCAAGAAGATCGAAGTTTTTAAATATTGTTTTTTAAACAACTTTATGGAGTTCAGGTTGGAGCATCTTAAAATGGTTTCTGGCATAGGGAACACAATACTTTTGCCACATGGGTTCCCCCATCCTTGATGTGCTTGTAGTGGCATAAGCCTCTCGCCTTTGCTGCATGAATCAGGAAACCTCTCCGTGGTATCGGAAAGTCCACTGAGCTCATCAGTATGGGTTCCCCGTGGGCATATCTCTTTATATACGGCAGCACATTGAATTGCAGATTTGTGGAAGCATCATGTTGATTTTGTGGATTGATTAATCATACCTGTTGTGATTAAATACTTTTAGAAAAGCATAATTGTATTTCAAAATTTCAGCCTCAATAGTTATCCGTAACAATCAATTAATAGAGTGAATATTATGTTCATCCAAGTGATGGATGTTCATACCAGAGGATGGAGCACTTCTGGCAACTGTGCCACCTAGTGGACTGGTTTTTTTCCTGTCCTGACAGGGCTGGGCTGCAGCCTGCTTTGGGTGGGCTTTAAAAATGGCAAGTGGGACCTGATTCCAGGTTTCCTGCCCCATTCCTGGCCCCGCCAATTTTGAAGGCTGCAGGCTCTCATGCAGCTGTCCTGAGGTTGCTAGCTCCATTGCAGAGATGGGCATTTCAACCTCCACCACCAACCCCATCCACCTTGCAATTTGGAGTCAAGCCAGCTTTTGAAGGTAACATAGTTCACAGCCGCTCAGAGGTGCCGTGAGCCATGAAGGAACCCTGTTCTGGAGTCAGGAGCCTTTTGACAGTTAAGTTCAAAAGGTGTTGCCAGCTTCACATGTTGTAATGAAATGCTGTATAATAAGTTATTTATGTTCTTCATACCATGATTGATGATAGGTCTTTACAGTTACAAGGTAAGTTGCCATTAAATTGACCAGCATTAAAGTATATTCAAGGCTGAGATAGACAGATTTTTAATCAGGAAAGGAATCAAGGGTTACGGGGAAAAGGCAGGAAAGTGGAGTTGAATATTATCAGATCAGCCATGATCTCATTGAATGGAGGAGCAGACTCGATGGGCAAAATGGCCTACTTTTGCTCCTACGTCTTATGATCTTATATCTGTGGATTTTTTTTACTGCAGAGGGCTGTGGAGGCTGGGTTGTTAAGTATTGTGAAATTGGAAAGGTCTTTAAATGCATTAGAATAGATTATCCAGTGGATAAAGTGCTCTTCTGCATTGAACAATATTGAAATTCAGGTTTGACTATGTCAGTTGACCCCATTCTTTAATATTTTCATTGAATTTAAGCTCAGTCATCTATTTCACTGCTTCAAATCTTGAACAGATGGTTAAGCCCTTTGAATGACTTAAAAGGCTTTAATATATTCATCTCTGGAGGTTTTGTTGATATAGTTGTGCAATGGAATCTCATTAAACATTCAACACAATCTCATTATGTATGTTTGGCTGAGCTCCAAACTCACTAAGGGATTCAGCTCCTCAGGGGATTTTTGATACAGTTGTCAGAAGGAGTGTGAGCTTGGTTATTTTGGCAGTTTCATGACTTCTTGGTAGGACGATGTGTTTTAGAAGTGGGTTTTGAATGTCTGTTTAATTATTTTGACAGTTTTATGAGCATCTCAAAAATTTCCCACTGTTATAGGGCTCCTGAGCTCTGTACATAGTGGACACTGGGTGAGTGGATGGGTGGGGGGTGGGGGGGGGAGGGTTGATATGGAGGGGCTATGGTGAGAGGAAATAGAGGGGCTTTGGGGGTGAGGGTGTACGGAGGTGATATGATGAGGATATGGGGGATTATGGAAGTGTTGGGGGTGAGGGTGAATGGAGGGATTGGGGGGATCAGGTTACAGGAAGTTAGGGTTAGTGGGTCTCACACTCATCTACCAAAATGTGCTGATGTCCCAGGGAACAGAGGCAGGTCTTTTGCCCTGTTTGCCTCAGCATCTGCCTGCCGACATTTCCACCTCAGCCTACTTAAGGAGGTGGCAGCCCTGACTCCAGCTCATCCCCTCCACTCCACCATGAAAATAGCATGGGTAGGCACTGCCGGGTAGGAGGCAGAATTGTGATGTCAGAAAATAGCTCGACTCCCAATTCCTGCCTCTGAAATAAAAACCCGTGGTTGGCATTTTTGTCACAATGAACAGTACATCAGCAGTCTCAAGTTTATATTTTTTACTTGACCTATCTTTATGCCATCTCTAAATGAAGGTTAGCAACTTGGGGCTGAATTTTCCGTGCCCACTGGCATCGAATGTGTTCAGTGGCTTGAACAGACAATATACGAGAGGGCCAAAAATCGGTTTCACAACGTTGTGAAACCAGTTTGCAATTATTCGCTCCGAATGATGAGCCACATTTCCTCCTGTCGTAAGTCGGAAAACTCACTGTAACACATCTGCATATCATTATAAGCCCATACCGCCGGAATCATCCTCCCACGCTGGATCATCCGCCCATGTCAGTTGGGAAACACGACGATGCAGAACACGAGTTGACAAGTATGACGTACAGAAGTCGGGACTTAATGTCAGGGCCTTGCTCACATTGCGGACGTCCAAACAGCTGAAGATGCTGGAACCTGACAGCAATGGGACCCTGGAGGAACGTCCATGGCATGCTGGGTGGATTTTCATGGGCATGCCTCTGACACGAAGCAGCTCACAAAAGTTGAAAAGTCACTATTGAGGGTCTGCTCACAATGGATGATCATTGATGGGGTGGAGAGGAAGGTCCAGCTATATTTGGGAGAGGAATATGTACCGGGGGGTGGGAGAGAAAGGTCTAGGATTGACTGGGAGAGGAATGTGTGTCTCGGGGGTAGGTTGCTGGGGAATAGGGGAGCAAAGGTGTTGGGGTGGTGAGGTTGGGGGGAACAAAGGTATCAGGAGGGTGAGAGTGGGAGGGGGGATCGAAGGTGTTGGGGGTTGAGGTTGGGTGGGGGGAGGAAGTACAGGAGGAGGAGGGGATTACAAGGGAGAAGACAGCAACTGGGGAAGTAGATGTAAGGGGGGGTGGAAGGTATAAGGGAAGAAGTTCGGAGGGGGGAAGGAGTCCAGAGAGGGGAAGGAGTCCAGCAGGACGGAAGAGTCATGAATGGGGAACATATAAGGCTGGAGGAAGAAGTAAGGATGGAGGAAGGAGCCAGGAAGGGGAAAGACTAAGGTGGGGTGGGAATCCGGGGAGTGGGGGGAAAGAAGTTCCAAGGGCGGAAGGAGATCCAAGAGGGAAAGGAGTCCAGAGTGGGGGGATGTCCAGGTAAATGCACATGGGACGGCTCAGTTGAGTCCATGGCTGCCTCCTGGGGAGTGAACTGAGGGTGGGTGTGGTATGAGGGAATGGTGAGAATGACCGAGGGCAGAGTGAGGCGTTAGGGTGGGAGGGTGAGGGTGCGACGGTATCGGTAGAAGGGACGGGGAGGGTGGTTGGTGGGGACCCAGAGACAGAAGTGGACTTGGGGGTGGGAAAGAGGAGGTCGAGGAGGTGAATGTGGATGGGGGTGGGATTTTCAGGAAGGAAGGGAAGTGCATGGCCACCTAGATATCCCCGGAAGAAAAGGGCTGTGGCTGGTAGGTTAAGGAAGGGAGGTAGAAGATGATGCCAGGGGGCACTTCTTTAGCCAGAGAGTGGTGAATCTATGGAATTCATTGCCACAGAAGGCTGTGGAGGCCAGGTCATAGAGTGTATTTAAGACCGAGATAGATAGGTTCTTGATTGGTAAGGGGATCAAAGGTTATGGGGAGAAGTCGGGAGAATGGGGTTGAGAAACTTACCAGCCATGATTGAATGGCGGAGCAGACTCGATTGCAGATTGGCCTAATTTCTGCTCCTATGTCTTATGGTCTTATGGTCTATGGGTCGACAGTGATGGGGGAAAGGAAATGGGTGACTAGGGAAGGGGTAAGGAAAGGGGAGCACAAGAAAAAACTGTAGCACTACCATGCTGGCTTAATCGAAAGTGAAACGACAGTCATGGTGAGCAAGATCAGGTGCTGATTGGAAGTGTGATCAATGAGTGGGTGGAGATACAGGTCGGCTCAGATGGACAACTGAAAGAGAATCCCAGCAAGCAGCATTGAAAATGCTCAGGACATTGAGGTGAGTGTGATGTGGGAAGGATCTGCCTATATGGGAGAGTGCTTGCACAAGGCTCCGAAACGCCCTGCCGCACACATGCTCCTCCCTCCAGAATCTCTCATGGGCCAGCTGTGTGCAGCTGAACTGCTAGTGGGAGGACCAGGGGTGGCGGGGCAGCTGGTGGGGGAGATGCAGGGGAAAGACTCATGAAGTCTGCCAATGAAGCTGAAGGACACCATTACACATTATTCAGTGAAAGTGAATATATTTCCAGATTGTAAAGTGACAAAATGTGTTCGCCTGTGCAATCAGCTGTGATCAAAATTTCTTAACTTTTGAATGCCTTAGACCTCTAGGTGCTGCCCTGACATCTGCAGCAGGATTGAAGGCAGCCTGTACAATGATTGGCCCTATTGCCTCTGGAGACTTCGGTGTAGGTCCTCTGGAGAGCCAAAGCCTGGGGGGGCACCGGCTTGCTTTGGCTGTCCTCCTGTGGGCCAGCTGCTCCCTCTGCAGTGACAGAGGACAAAGTTGAGGGGGTCAAAGCAAAGTGGACTCTGGGGGAGAGGACAACCTCTGAGAATCCTGAGTGAATGACCCAGGGGTGTCCAGCTACCACTCCCCCTCCCTTCAGGTGTCCGAGGACCCCGGCCTCACTCCTTGAGGGGAGCGAGCACCTGGATGGACATCGAGGTGCCCCGATTTCCTCTCTGGAACTCACCAATGGCTTCCGTGAATGAGTGCAGATCTGCACAGATCCTTGCGCTTTGCTGGACCAGGGACTCCATCCTCCCCATGGAGACCTCCATACACGCATATGTGGGCACCACTTCATCAGAGAACAGGCGGACACACTCCTCTGGCTCGCAAGCCACTCTGCTGAGGGCTTCCAACAGCTCTGTGTGATGTTCCTCCACATTCTGCTGACTCTCCACAATGAGTTGGAAGGCCAAATCCAGAGGCTGATGCAGACCTCACAGATGCCATTGCCCCAGAAAGTCCTCCAAGAGCTGGGGAGCTCAGCTGAATCTGCTTCCTCCTGCTGCAGACACATGTCCAGGCGGTGACCATCAGTTTGTGAGCCCAAGCTTGCACTAGATCTAGGTCCTACCAAGGTGTGTGTCTCTGTGCTAGTGGTGGGTGTGGGTAAGCGCTGTGATGGGTCTCCCAGGCTGCTTATTTCCAGCTTTTCAATGGAGGAGGTGTCCTCTTGGCTGGAGGTGAGGACCTGGATGGAGCTGAGGGACTGTCTGGCTGAGGGTGTCAGTTGCTCGGCAGAGCTCCCTGTGAACCGAAGTAGAGATAATTAGTGCATGGCAGCAGAGTTGAAAACAGGAGAGAGCACTCACAGTTGTGTTGAGAGAGGGATGATGTGGTGCAGGATCCTCATGAGGGTGTTTGCTGCTGACCTTACCGTTGCCACAGGCACGGTCCACATCTTCGCCAGTCAGCGTGATGGCACGCTCTTCAAAGTGAGTGAAGGGCCTAACGTGGACCAGTCCACCCCCCGCCCCTGGTCTGGGACCTCTCGCTGTTGATGTGAGCAGGCTTCTCCTGCACAAAAACAGATGGGGAGAGTATGAGCAGGACACATGGTTCTGCATGGAATGTTTGTGTGGTGAGCGAAGCCATGGGCAGAATGAGGACACGAGCTCCAGAGGACAAGAGCCTGATGGAGATGTGAGTGTGAGTGTGTGAGAGTCAGTGGTGTCGTCCCTTGAGGTGTGAGATCCCTGGATGTGTGATGGGTTTGTGAGTGTGTGAGTTGAGAGAGATGAGAGGAGTGACCTACCCTGGCAGAATGGATGAGACCATTCATCCTGTTGTGGCAATGGGTGGCTGTCATCTTTTGCAGGGCATTGGCACTGACCACTGCTTCCATTGTCTCCCTTGCTGGATTAGTGATGTTGCTGTCCCCCCTCCACCCAGAGTACCTCACCGTGAGCCTCCAATACGCCCAAAAGGCGCTTGCGGGACAAATCATTAAACTGGGGGGCTGCAGTCTTCTTACCTTTTGGGGCCATGTCTTCTGTGTAGCAGTCGTGGGCTGGAAGCACTGAGAGGTGTGCACGCAGCTGCACTTTAAATCTGGCACCCAGTGTGAGGAAGTGGTGAGGTGACAGTGTGGCGAGTGAATGAGAGCGTGCCCACCATTGAAACGGTGTGTTTCCCGGGAATGCATAATGAATAAGGTGGGATTAGGACAATATGGCATAAAAAGCTGCCATTGCTGCCGGCGGGTAAAATGTCCATTTTCCCATCTGCTATCGTACTTAGTGCAAATCTGGGATCATTTTGCCCTTTGTGTCATTTCAAGCTCAGTTTTCCCTAGTGGGCTTGTATCCCTGCCTGGTATTTATTTCTGGAGGAATCTAGCAGCCAATAGAAAGAGGAGGCTTTCACCTGAGCAGTTTGGTCTGCATTCAATTCCGGGGCAGAATTTTTAGGCTGGTAGGCGGGCACAATCAGCAGGTCTGGGATTGGCAAGGGAATGGACTGGCGACCATGATTTCGGCCCCCTGACTGTGATTTCACGCTGTCTGATCAGCGTGACGCGTGTGCTGAAATGCTCGGCGCTGCCAGGGTGGGGGCGGGAGAAGGGCAGGCCCTGATGTAAGCGCGGGGGGAGCACACACTCAGAGGTCCCTGAAGGCAGAGAGCTGCCTCAGGGAGCTGAAGACTTCAAAACAATTAAATAAAGATTTTAAAATACGACAAAAATGTCCAAACCTCACCATCAGTTACCTGAACATATACATGATAAAAATGCAGTCCACGGATTTTTATTTTTCTTTCATTTAATAACAGAAACCTAATCCCATCCTTGGATGAGGTTTCATCAAAAATGCAAAGTCCTTCTGGCAGATTTGTCTGTCCACCACAGTAAGGTTGGAAGGACCACAAAAAATTGGGGACAGTTGGAACTTTAATAACTTCAGTTGTCCTCTTAATTGTTGGCAGGAATGCTTCCGACTCTCACGTGCGCCTGCCGACCAAAATATCGCTCAATTTCGCATCTGATTTGGCCGGGCACATGCCCGCCCGCTGGTCTAAAAATTCTGCCCCCGGTCCCAGAGTTGAAATAATATAAAACTCAGTCATGGACAACCAAATAGTCTCTGGATTACTTGTGACTGTGCTGTCAAAGTTTATACAGACTCAGTGACAACTTTTTGACCATGGCTGAATTTTTCCGGCCCAATAGGAATGGACCATGAGGCAGGAGGGCTGGTAACATGATGGGGGAAGTTGTCAGGGGGATAGTCTGAAGTCTTCCCGTTGCCATGCCATGTTACCAGCAACAAGAATCTCAGCAGCATGACTGCCCACTGGGTGGCCAATCAAGCCAGTTAAGGACCCTTCCCACCCTCGCTGTCCTTTTTCCTGTGACAAGAGGGCTTGCTGTCATGTGGTGAGACCGCCAGGCGAGGATGTGGTGGCATAGTGGTAATGTCACTGGACTAGCAATCCAGAGGCCCAGGCTAATACTCTGGGGACATGGATGCTGGTGGAATTTAAATTCAATTAATAAATCTGAAATTAAAAGTCAGCCTTGGTAATAGTGACCATTAAATAATTGTTGTCAAAACCCATCTGGTTCACTAATTCCCCTCTAGGGAAGGAAATCTGCCATCCTTACCATAGCAATGTGGTTGCTCTTAAATGCCTCCTGAAATGGCCTTGCATGCCGTTCAGTTGTATCAAACTGCTACAAAGTCTCAAACGAATGAAACCAGACAGACTGCCCAGCATCGACCTAGGCACCAGAAACGACCACAGCACGCTCAGCCCTGTCAGCCCTGCAAAGTCCTCCTCCTTACTAACATCTGGGGGCTTTGACAAATATTGTCCCAGACTAGTCAAGCAACAACCTGACATAGTCACACTCATTAAATCATGCCTTACAGGCAATGTCCCAGTCACCACCATCACCACCCCTGGGTATGTCCTGTCCCACTGATAGGACAGACCCACCACAGGTAGTATCACAGTTGTATACAGTCAGGAAGGTGTTGCCCTGGGAGTTCTCAGCATTGACTCTGGATGCCATAAAGTCTCATGGCATCAGCTCAAACATGGGTAAGAAAACCTCCTGCTAGTTACCACCATCTGCACCCCTGCCCCACCTCCCCAGCTAATAAATCAGTACTCTTCCATGTTGAACACGACTTGGAAGAAGCACTGAGAGTGGCAAGGGCACATAATATATCTGGGTGTGGGACTTCAATGTTCATCATGAGGAGTGGCACAGTAGCACCGAGCTGGCCAAGTCCTAAAGGACATAACTGCTAGACTGGGTCTGTGGCAGCTGCTGAAGGAACCAACAAAATGGAAAAAGCTACTTGATCTGGTCCTCATCAATCTACTTGTTGCCACGACAGTATCGGTAGGAGTGACCACCATAAAGTCCTTTTGGAGACAAAGTCCTGTCTTCACATTGAGGATACCCTCCATCGTATTGTGTGGCACTATCACCATGCTAAATGAAGCAGATTTCAAATAGACCTAGTAATTCAAAACTGGGCATCCATGAAGCACTGTGGGCCATCAGCAGCAGCATAATTGTATACAACCACAATCTGTAACCTCATGGCCCGGCATATCCCCCATTCTACCATTGCTATCAAACCGAGAGATCAACCCTGGTTCACTGAAGAGTGCAGGAGGACATGCCAGGAGGAGCACCAGGCATACCTAAAAATGAGGTGTCAACCTGGTGAAGCTACAATACAGGGCAACATGTATGCCAAACAGCAAAAGCAGCATGAGATAGACAGAGCTAAGCGATCCCACAACCAACGGATCAGATCTAAGCTCTGTGGTCCTGCCACATCCAGTCTTGATTGGTGGTGGACGATTAAACAACTAATAGGAGGATGAGGCTCCACAAATATCCTCATGCTCAATGATGGGTGAGCCCAGCACATCAGTGCAAAAAACATGGTTGAAGCATTTGCAACCATTTCCAAACAGAAGCGCCGAGTAGATGATCATCCTGGCCTTCTCCTGAGGTTCCCAGCATCACAGATGCCAGTCTTCAGCCAATTTGATTCACTCCACATGATATCAAGAAACGGCTGAAGACACTGGACATAGGCAATGGGCCCTGACAACGTTTAGGCAATAGTACTGAAGATTCACAGTTGGGCCTCCCAACAACAATGGCCACTTCTGTGGTTAAGGCGCAGCCACCCAAATGCCAGGCCCTACCTGCCTGGCTTGTTCAAATAGATGCATCTTCTCTTCGAGAGTCCCTCGACATTGAAGCATCCTCTCCTTCATGCTGCAGTGTGAGCAGTAGCCTCCTATAACAGTGGCACTGAGGTTGCCAAACTGCCGGCCCTCTGACTGAGCTTGCAGCTCTAGGGAGGAGGGCTACCATCCTTAATTGGACAGCAATCTTGACAATGGCTTGTTACTGCCGCCAGCAAAAAGCCACATTAGTGTCCTGTCCCCTGCTGGTGCAGGGTCCGCTCTCACTTTCAGCCTGAGGGCAGGACTTCTCAAGTTTCGATAAAATTCAGCACTAAATCTCTATACATTCCTAGATACAACCCCTCCATAAACAGAAGGCTCTTTCCGCAATGTTACTTTCTGTTTTACAGTATAAGACACTACATCGAATCAAAAGCATAATTACAAATAGTAGAATTAATGTGTTGAATTTATCAGAATGAATGTTTGTCAATTTATGGTCATCATTTTACACTAAGAACTCCCAAAGGTGTTCTTCTGTTTATGTATTGTAACTACATCAGAAAGAGCTGTGTAAATCCCAACTACCAAAGTTATGGCAGACAAACAAAAAACCCTGCAGAACTTAATCTCCAGTGACTTTTTTGGTACTGCTGCCACTTCATGGCCATCCTGAGGCAAAAACAAAACGCGTATGGAACATCTGTATCTCAAAATAGTGTTGTTTGTTTTATTGGACATATTATGTTAGATGAAGTATTAAACTAAGATCGCAGCTGAGATTTTTTAAAAATGCCTGCTGAAAGTTTTAAATAGAAACAGAAATTCCTTGAAAACTGCAGCAAGTCTATCAGCATTTGAGAGAAAACAAAATTGTCTTTTATCTTCTCAACTGATGATAAATCTTTCATTGTATTTACAATATTTTCTGTTTCTATTTCAAGATCCCATCTGGCTGTTTTGATAAAGGAGATTTCACAGTACTGATTGCAGAGAGAAGGGCCCAACTAAATATCCCAGCTATAACTCCCCTCAGGAGAAACCTTCCCAGTCTTTGGTTTCCCCCAAGGTCCTGGATAAATAAGATGTGTAACCTCAATACATTGTTCTACTTAGATGTTGAAATGAATGAGTGAACACAGACAGTATAATTTCCTCAGTGTTTTATGTACAATGTTCAATTACAAAATAAGAAATTAATTAACCATCAAAATTGTAAAATTATAAAGAGATTGTTTTTTGTATTCATTTATACACTTCAGCATTTCCAGATTTGAAACTACTAATTAAGCAATGAGCACTCATAAAACAGCAGTCAAGTAACCAGCAGAGGTCATCCTACTCTTAAGGCAAAGGACAGCCTAATTTTCACAGAAAACTAAAGAAATAAATTACTTTAAAAAATGGTTGATTTTTGCCAAAGTAGGTCATGGGTACCCCAAAAGCACAAAGACAACTTATTACAAATTCCAATTTTAAGTTAAAATAATGGGAGATTGAACACACCTTGCCCATTAGGAACAGAACGGGGCTCTTTAAAATAGAGCATTGAGCCTTACTGCCCCATTCCTGCTGGTTACCCTCCAGCGAGACACCTCCCTGTGCCTTACCTACTTGCCTCTCACCCATCCTTTGCTGCTGGCTTGCAGTGGCTGGCTATGCAAAGTCTGCTCCCACTCATTGGCTGGCTTTTATGTCCTGCCTGTTTCAGGCAGGCAGCTGAATGGCAGTGTTGCAGATCAGGTCCATGAGTTAAAATACCCTTGGCCAGAAATCTAGGCCAGTGAGTTTGTTTGTACAAAAGCAAAAGGAGTAGAAATAAAATAGAGGGGTAAGATCAAGAAGTAAAGGGATAACGATAATTCAGAAAAGTTTCGGGGAATTTGCAGTACTATTGACTTATGGTGTTCTATGTAAAATGTGAGAATGTGAGTAATAAACATAGATGACAGACGTACATCAGTCCGCATTTGGGCTCCACTCCAAATCTTTTATCTGTGTTTACCCCCTTAAACTTAAGCCTTAAACTCTCCTGAGGTATCCACAGGCAGTGGAGGTATTCACCTATAACTGGGAGTTTGGTTCATGGATGCCAGGCCATGTTCACATACCAGTGGAGCTGCACACTGCATGTCTGGGGGCCAAGCCTCCTGCGAGTTCCTCAGAAGCTTTAGCCTGGGGCCGCAAGGGAACCATTTTCTGTGTGTCACCATGAGGAGGCACAGCTGAGGACTTACCAATGGAGAAGCTGTGTACTGACACAGAGAGACTTACACTTTTGGCACTCCTTTTTCCCATTGCTGCTTGCCAGAGGTGAGAGCTGAAAATGAGAAGCAAACTAATGCACAAAAACAGAAAGCATGCTAACTCTCTCCACTCACACACTAGACACATCATATCAAACCGCATGTCATCTTTCCAGAAACTCCTGCCGCCAAGCCGGTGCCGAATATAGTGCTTTGCATTCCTTTGGACTCAATTGGGGCGGTCAAGAGGGGGACTCTGACCTTTGGGTAACCCAGGGTCTCCATAAATTTTGCCCAGCTTTGCGCACTGGAGAGGACACTTCAGTATTGCCGCAGAGCCATAACACAATATAGAAGACAATTGTTAGGAGTGCTAAGCTCAGCACAATTGGACAATGGGTGCAAGGGCTGCTACTGACATTGAGAGGGACCAACGTGTCTCACTGGTCAGCCATGGCCCACCTCAAGTCGGGTAGCCCTGACTATTAAAGTGCTGACCCACCAAGGTCCATCTGCTTCAATGGGTGCATAGAGTCTCTGTTCAACAAGTGGACCGAATCCATCCCACCACGCAAACAAACGAAACAAATGCAAAGGAAGAAAATACCAACTCTTCGATTGGCAAGCTGGAACGTCAGGACCACGGAATTGACAGATGAATTGTAGCTGGTTGATAATGCATGCAAGACAGCCGTGATCAACATGGAACTTGATAGCCTGAACATTGACATAACTTACCTACGTAGCTTCCCTTGGCTGCAGACGAGAGTGTGGGTCCGCAAGGCTGTGTTGCCTGCCCGGTGCCAGGGTTTGGGACATCTGCTCTGGGCTGGAGGGGAACTTGCATTGAAAAGGGGAGCATCTAGTAGTCATGGTCCATGTATGTACCACAACATAGGTGGGACTAAGGAAGAGGTCCTGCTTAGGGAACATGAACAGCTGGGGGTTAAATTAAAAAGCAGGACCTCAAGGTAATAAACCCTGGATTATTACTGAGCCATGAGAAAATTAGAGTAGGGTAAATAAGATAAGAGAGTTAAGTACTTGGCTCAGAGATTGGTGTGGGAGGAATGGGTTTTGATTCAAGGGGCACTGGCACCAGCATTGGGGAAAGCAGAAGCTGTACTGTTGGGATGTTTTTCTTTGAATCGTGCTGGGACCAGTGTTCTGGCGAGTTGTATAACTTGGGCTGTAGAGAGGACTTTAAACTAATAGTGGGGGTGAGGAATCAAATGAGGGAAGATGTGATAAAGTAAAGAGAGAGGACAAGACAAGAGATCAAGGAAGCAATAAGGGAATTGATAATCTGAGTGTGGCAGAAAGGGACAGAGCATATAAATTTAAGAGTATGCCAGCAGATAAAATTAGAGCTTATGCGAATAATAAAAAGACAGAAGTCTATCTAAATGCACACAGTGTTCTTAACAAGGTAGATGAATTAATGGCACAAATGAAAGTAAACAGTCTGAAAGTTGATAAATCTTCTGGACCTGATGGTCTATATCCCAGAGTGTTGAGAGAGCTGGCTGAAGAGATAGCGGATGTATTGTTGGTCACCAAAATTCTATAGATCCTGGAATGGCTCCTGCAGATTGAAAGGTAGTAAATGTAACTCCAGTATTTAAGGAAGGGAGAAAATCGGGAAATACAGAACTATTAGCTGTAGTCGAGAAAAGGTTAGAATCTGTTATAAAGGATGTGATAATTGGACACTTAGAAAATAATGGTAGAATTGGGTGAGTCAGCATGGAATTGTGAAAGGGAAATCATGTTTGACAAACCTTTTAGAGATTTTTGAGGATATAACTAGCATAACCTGAGTGTCTTTCTTCATGAGTCACTGAAAGCTAACATGCAAGTGCAGCAAGTATTTAGAAAGGCAAATAGTATGTTGGCCTTTAATGCAAGAAGATTTGAGTACAGGACTAAAGACTTCTTGCTGCAACTGTATGGAGCCTTGGTGAGACCGCACCAGGGGTATTGTGTACAGTGTTGGTCCCCTTACCTAAGGAAGAATATACTTGCAATATAGGGAATACAACGAAGGTTCATGGGATAACGGATTGTCCTACAAAGGGAGATTAAGGAGACTGGGCTTGCATTCTCTCATGTTTAGGAGAATGAGAGCTGATCTCATTGAAATATACAAAATTCTTACTGGACTCAACAGGGTAGATGCATGAAGAATATTTCCCCTGGCTGGGGGAATCTAAAACCAGGGAACTTGTTTCAGAATAAGGGGCAAGCCATTTAGGACTGAGATGAGGAGGAATTTCTTCACTCAGAGGGTGGTGAATCTTTGTAATTCTCTGCCCCAGAGGGCTGTGGAGGCTCAGTCATCGAGTATATTTAAGAAAGAGATCAATAGATTTCTAGATATTAAAGATATCAAGGGATATGGGGATAATGCAAGAAAATGGTGTTGAGGTAGAAGATCAACCATAATCTAGCTGAAAAATGATGCAGGCTCAAGGGGCCGAATGGTCTACTCCTGCTCTAATTTCCTATGTTCCTATGTACAAGGGAACAGGCTGGCCAAGAGTGGATCACTGAAAGCAACACATTATGGCCCATAACTACTGATCTCCCGGGTGGGGGAACCCTACCTGAAGTCCCCAGGTAAGGATTGCACAACGATTGCCCGGGAAGTTCAAACTTCTGTCAGGCAATTACCCTGCACTGGGAGGTATCTGATATTCCGATTTAAATCGCAATCTTCGGATGCTTCCAACTGTCTCACCAGAATTGTTACCCAGGAAAAGTTAGAAGAATTAAAACCTCTTCTAACTCTGGGTAGCTATGTACTGACCCTCAGACCCCCCGACTAGACACCCCGACTATCATCCTGAACCCACATGGGACCCCCCGACTACCAATCCAGCTACCTTCCCGACTTCACAACTATCCTGCCCACCCACCCGACCAACCCCCTGACTACCCCCTACCCCTGACGACCTCCCCATACCCTGACTATACCCCTGAATACCCCCATACTCCCCAAATTGCCCACCTGAGCACCCCCACCAAACACCTGACCCAACCGTCCACCAACCACCCAACCCCTTGACCCTCCCCACCCACCACCTGATCACCCTCATCGACCACCGGAGCCCCCATTGACCACTGTCCCCACCAACCACACCCCCCCACTGACCACCCAATCCCCCAACACTGACTACCTGACTCCCCCATTGACCAACTGACCACCTCTCCACTGATCACCCAACCCCTGACACCAACCACCTGAGCCACCCACTGACCAACTGACCATGCCACTTCCCACTAACCAGCCCTCCCACAGCCAATCATAGCCCCCCCACATATCACCAGTGCCCCCTCACTGAACACCAAGAGTCCCACACTGAACACCAAGAGTCCCACTGACTACCCAGCATCCCCTGACCCATCCTACTCCTCCCCACTGACCACCAGACTGCCTCTCCCACCCACTAACCACCCATCTTCCATTCACCATCCTACCCACTTAACTTATACAGTTACCATCTCCCTGCTGGCTTCTCAAAGTGGCTGGATCTTTAAACTTACCTGATTTAGGCAGCTAGTGCCGCATAATAGGGGGCATTGGCTTCCTTTCCCCCTGACAGTACTGCGCTCAACAGAAAGGATTCCTGAACAGCTGCACCACACTTTACTCACCCGGCCTGTGTCAGAAGATCAGGCGGGAAAGGTACAGCTCATGACTGAGGTAAATAGAAAGGAGTGGAGTGGCAATTTGACCGTGATTGTCACTCCATGGAAGTTCTGGCCTTACATCTTTATCTGGCAGGGAAAGAGTTCAGATAAGGTGTAGGCTTCGCTGTAAGGAGCTTGCTACCCTTGATGATAGAACCCCCCACAAATGGTTCAGAACTTGTTCCCTGCATCCAGCTCTCAACTCAAATGCTGTGCTCCACTACAGAGGTGAAAGACCAGTTCTATGAGGACCTTGAAACTCCTAGTAGCTAGTCAGAGCACCTTTACCTATTTGGGTATATCAATGCAAGAGTAGGCACGAACCATGAGGCATGGCCTTTGTGCCTCAGATATCATGGCCTGGAAAGAAAAATTAGAACAGACAGAACTACTTGCGCTTTGATGCTACCATGAACTTTGTGTAACTAATACCTTTTAGAACAAGCTATGCCACATGGTGTCTTAGAAACATCCAAAATCAGGGCATTAGCATCAGCTGGATCTGAGCACCACCAGACGTGACTCTATGATTAGCATTCTCAATACACCCAGCTACCACAGCACTGACTGTGATTCAGATCACTCCCTGATGTGCACTTGGGTTAGGATGTAACTCTTGAAGCTTTTTCGTTCAAAGCTGAAATGCAGTCCTCGAAACAACATCTGCCATACTGCCTACCCAGATAAAAACCAACAGCTCCTCAACTCGATTGAACAGGCACTCTCCAGCATTCCCTCACAGAATGCAGGAGCAAAATGGAGCATACTTCAAGACATCATACACAAACTGCACTGTCAATGTATGGGAAGCAAAAGCAGAAAATTGCCTACTGGTTTGAGGCTAGCGTCACTGTGATGGAACCTGACATTGAAACCAAGCCAAGCAACATTGGAACCCTTTGAGATCCATAATGGGGCCAAACAGGGTTGTCTTCTGGCACTGACAATCTTTGGCATATTCTTCTCATTGCTAGTGTCATATGCCTTCATGTCATCCACAGAGGGTGTCTACTTACATAGTAAAACTGACGGAAAGCTGTTCAGCCTTACTCACTTGAGATCCAAGACAAAGCTGTGCCAAGTCCTCATCAGAGAGTTGCTCTATGCTGGTGATACCACAATAACATTCGATACCAAGGAACATCTGCAGTGGCAAATAGACAGACATCTCAGACCTGTGAAGTGTTTGATTTGACATCAGCATCAAGAAGATTAATGTCATGGTCCAGGATGTTGCCATATTGCCATCCATCAGCATTGATAATGTGTCGCTGGAGATTGTTGATAGCATCACATATCTAGGTTCCATAATCACCAGCAAACCTGTCACTTGAGGCTGAAATCAACTCACGCATTGCAAAAGCTGCAGCTGTTATGTATAAGCTGAGTAAGAGAGTTTGGAACAACAGCAATCTGACTGAGAACACCAAACTGAGAGTCTACCAAGCCCGCACATTTTCAAGGCACTACTGAAAATCAGAAACCTTGGGAATGGGGTTGAGAATCCTGGAATTGGGACCCACCTGTCATTTTCAAAGGGCTCCCAAATCATCCCAACACAGCAAAAATCTAGACCTGACTGACTGGAAGAGGTGAGCAGAAACGATAAGTTTGGCTGGCCAAGAAGAGGGCTCAGAAGAAAAAAGAGGCCAGCGGATCGTGCACTTTCTCAGCCCACTGTCTTTGTCTGCAGCAAACGTGATAGAGACTGTCATGACAGAGTGGGGCTCCTGAACACAGAGTTGATTACCAAGGTGCAAACCATTGTCTTACGAGATGGAAGGCTGCTACAAAAACAATGTAACAAACCTGAAAATATTCATAAATAATCAGCAAGTATGCTATGATGGTAGTGAATAATTAAACCTAGTGTTAAAATAATAAATGGCATTGTAATTAGACCACTGTGCCTGTGCCTCTGACATCATGTTAACACTGGTTTAGATAACAGACATGCTATACTTTAAATTTTGTAATGTATATCATTATTTCCTCACACCCATATTTCAGCTTTTGCAAACTGATCCTTGTCATACCAAAAATGCAGAATCTGCAGAAACTTAACAAAAGATTTTTTGGCTAACATTAAGCCTAATGAAATACAAAGCAAAAAAATTAATTGGATATTAAATGGGAAGATAAAAAGAATTCTAAAAATAAGGTGCGATGCAGATATAGATATAGATGTATTGCAGCTGAAAGTCTTCGGACCTGGCTCGCTGCTATAAATGTGGTGACGTGGGAATCTTGCTGTGCCATTGACATTGGCTTTTGACTCTTAGTTACTTGTGTATCTGAGGTCAAGATAGGGTCAGCCAAGTTGCATAAATCTGGTTGGTGCTCACACCATTATGGGTGCAATTTGAGCGCCTGCTGGGGGTGGGGAAGAATATGTAGTGCTGGAAAGCTACATAGGAATGGCACGACCCTAGCCTGGATACTGCAAAGGGAGTTGGTGGTGCAGTGGTAATCCAGTGAGCTAGTAATCCAGAAGTCCAGGCCATGGGGAACGGGCACATGGGTTTAAATCCCACCACGGCAGCTGGCAGAATTTGAATTCAGTTAATAAGATCTTCAATATAAAGCCAGTCTCAGTAATGGTGACCATGAAACTATCATTGAATATCATTAAAAACCAATTTGGTTTTACTGATATCCTTTAGAGAAGGAAATCTGCCATCCTTACCTGGTTTGACCTACATGTGACTCCAGATCCACAGCAATGTGGTTGACTCTTAACCGCCCTCTGAAATGGCCTAACAAGTCACTCAACTCAAGGGTAATTAAGGATGGGCACCAAATGCTGACCTTGCCAGTGACACCCACATCTCGAAAGAATCAATTTTTAAAATTCCACTTCAGTCTTCCATCATGTTGAACACATGTGAGGCAAGAGCTTGAAAATTCTTGCAGCCCTTGCATTCTATTGTGTGGATAACATTTACACCTGACTCAGTAAGAATTTGCAAGCTTGCTAGCCACAATGGTGGATTTTTGCACTGTATTGTCCACTTTCTGCCTCATTAATTATGCAACCAACAGGAAACATGTCGGATCGCAGGTGGGCAACCTCTGATTCACCCCAGGGTTAGCCTTAGGCAAGAAATGGTGCTGAAAAGCAAGAAGAGTGTGGTTCTTTAGTGACGCTTCACTGGGCTACCTGCTGGATACTGTCGAGGCCTGCCGGGGTTTCCTCTACCCCCGTGATGGCCGGAGGAGGTCAACCAATGCCACCACTTCGGCTTAGGAGGCAGTGCCTTCGGCTGTCAGTGGAAATATGGTGCAAGAAAGATCTGCCATTCAGTGCAGGAAGATGATGAATGGTCTTATCCGTTGCGGCAGGGTAAGTCAACCAGCTCATCATTCTCAACTCACATACCCACAAGCCCATCTGGCCTTAGAAGGATGACACCCACAAGGATCTCAGACAATGCCAGCTTAAAGCACGTCACCACTCACTCTTTCACACACACTTTTACATCTCCATCTAGGTTCGTATCCTTTGTGGATCGCATCCTCATCCCGTGCACTGTTCCACCCACCACCCACACAAGGCAAGCATCCTTTTCATCTGCCCTGGCATGTGTACTGCTCACACTCTCTCCATTTGTCCTCATGCAGGACAAGCTTGCACACATAATGTGCTGGTTCATGCCGTCTTCATTATTGGCTGTTTAAGATTGAGACTAAGGTGTTCATCCGTCTCGTCTGCATTATTTTAAGGTGAAGGACTCATGTCCATGGAGAGATGTGTAAATGCATGGGGAAGTGTCTTAGATCCTGACAGCCCATTTACTCACTGTATCTGGCAGGATTTCCAATCTAATAGCCCTTATTTAGAGCTTGTGTGCTATCCTGTCCGCCTTGTGTGTTGCTGACTCTCAGAGTGCATACCTGCTAAGCTCAGCGATAACTGTGAACACCTTTCCACCTTTAACTGCCAGAGCTCTGACCCTTGAAGACACTTCATTTTGCTGGCGCCCAAACCTACAGCCTTCTGCCTTTCTAACCTTGTAGTTGTCTGCAATGTGGCCACAAAGCTCTCGTCACAATGAAGGGATGCAGAGCTGACCCACCCGTCCTGAGTAGCATCCCCTCGCCTATACCCTCATCGAGGTCAAACCTTGGAGATTGCTCTGGAGGGCATATGGTAGCTTTTGACACTTTTGAGGCTACCAATGGGATGCAACCCAGAATGTAATGGCTCTGATGAGTTTTGTTTATTATGAACAAAGCGCTACCTTGAGTCGTTCATGGTGTCTTTGAATTTTGCTGTTGGCAAGGTCCTGGGCTGGTCATGAGGGCAAACTGACTGTGTGAACTTTGTGACCTTGAAGTGGTCTGAACCCATGGAAAGGTCAGGACGAATGCCCACCTACATTTCTAACTGAGAGTGACAGATATCAATGTGATGGAGGGGAAGGTGACACAAAGGATGAGGTGATGTCAATGTGGAATTAGACCTGAGTAACATCCTCAGCTGCCTTGGCCCAAGTGTAACCTATCAGTTTCACTATCAAGGTGATACAGAATGTGTTGTCCCATTTTGGCAGATGGATCTCTTTGAGGAGCTTTGTCAGACTGAAGGCATGGGTGCACTGAGGGTTGTAGAGCAGCTTCTGCCTCTAGTAGGCTGCCGTGGCAACTGGGATGCTGCAGAGATGCTAGAACAGGCTGTGCCTTCTGATGTGTGATGCTGGAACGCCCTCCCCCAGGTTGGACCTCATCTCAACAAGGACACATGTTCTCAAGGCTTCATCATCCTTCAAAGAAACAGGACAATGGTTCACAAGATTGGTGAGTACTCACTCTCAGAGTGAAGTGCATGGTTGCAAGGAGAGGGATAGCAATGCTGGTGTTCATGTGGGCTATGAGAGAGGACACTTGTCCAAGAGGGTGCTGACTACAACTCATCATCCTCCTTGTAGAATCTAGTGGCTATGAGGGTCTCACATGCATGCCTGCCTCACCTGGTCTGCAGCCTCAGCTTCCTCAAGTGCATCGCCCTCATCCCTTTCAATGTCCTCCTCATCCGAGGAGACATGAAGCTCCTCCATGTCTGCACTCCCCGCTTTGCAGCACCAGGCTGTGCATCACGCAGCAAGCCACAATGATCCAGGAGACCCTCTGGGGAGTGTAGTGGAGTGCTCCATCAGATCTGTCAAGGCGTCAAAACCGCATCTCCAAGATGCCAATGCTCTGCTCTCCCAATGTTCGGGTAGTGGCACTATAACTTTCTCTCTGCAGGATTTTGTGACCACCACACAGGCATCATCAGCCACACCCTTTGTGGGTATCCTTTGTCACCAATGAGCCAACCCTGGATCCTGTGTGGTCCCTCGAAGATGTCCGGGATCTGCGATCTACTCAAGATGTAGTAGCCGTGGCAGCTTCCTGGGTATTTCACACAAACCTGTATGATTTGTTTCTTGTGGCCGCAGACCAGCTAAACATGTAGTGAGTGGAAGTCTTTCCTGTTGATATATTGGAGTGCCTGTTGCCAGGGAACTTTGATAGCCACATGAGTGCAGTCAATAGTGCCCTGCACCTATGGGAATCCATAAATCTCAGCAAAGCCTAGTGCTCTGGCCTCCTGGCTTTCTTAATCTCTGTCGAAGTGTACATAATTGTGGACCTTTGCAAAAAGGGGCATCTGTCACCTCATGTATGCATTTGTGCATGGAAGCTTGAGAGATCCCACAAAGGTCCCCAGTGGAGCCCTGGAAAGACTCACACGCATAAAAGTTCAGAGGCTTTCAGAGCCACTGGCAATGGATGTCCTCCCAGTCCCTGTGGAGTCAATTCCTGGAGAATTTGGCAAATGTGAGTCACCAGATCCCTGGACATGGGGAGGTGTCAGCAACATTGTCTCTCACTCATCTGCAGATAAGACATTCGAGTCCTGTACACTCTTAGTCTTGAGAGCCACCTATGCATTATGTTCCTGTGAGCCTCATCCTCTGCGTCAGGAAAGAGTCCTTCTGCCCCTTGCTCTTGAGGGTTTTGCTCCTCCCTTTGGCGAGCCTGCACTGCAATTGCAATCTTCTCTGTCTTCTCTCCTGCCTGTATGTGATTATAGGTAGCATTAAATCCAGCTTCCATCTTCCTAAAGCTCTCTTCTCTGTGGCATCAACGAGAAAAAATGCGTCAGCATGAGCCTCCAAAGCTCCAATTTCTGTAAATTACTAGTGTGTGACTGTAGGTTCAAGGGCTTGGATTCAGTGATGACATCTATTTGACACTGAAACCCTGGCCAGCTCAAGGAACGTTTTGTGGTACACCTTCCCCCTCCCCCCATCTTGACATGACCAGTTGCTATGAGATTGGTGCTGGGATCCTCTGCGCTGTTACCCAATGCTCTCTGTGATATTGATGCGGTCTAATGTTCATTGAGGAACTGTGATTATTTGTGAGCAGGTCTGAGACTTTTCATCTGTGAGCCTGCCTGCACCAAGACTATGAGCTCCTGCTTTAAAGAGGCATCTGCAGTACTTACCTTATCATTGGACCCTGCTGGGTGGAGACAGAAGAGTGTCTGGTTGCAAAACCGATTACAAATCAAAGGGATTAGAAAGCATCGACTGATGGGCTTTTCACCTCAAACTATGGGACCCATGAACCTGTAGGAGAATGGTTGCTAAACCCTGAACTTTAATCCTTTTTGCATGAAGTAATTTAGAATAAAATGATAGAATAAAATGGAAAATAAAAATGTGAACTAGTTAAAAAAAGAACAAGGAGTTAAAGCAGGGAGTTCTATTAGTGCCATAACTTGCCATTAATCTTGCGTGAATGCACTTCATTGCTTCACTCTCCTGATTCCTTGGCTTGTCATTGAAAGGCTCCGAATATGTCTCAGGTGTGCATCTCTCCTCATTTGGCAATACACAGTTCAGTTGGGTACCCCTTTAATTCCGACATCCCCCCGCCCCCAGTACTGTGTACCACTCCTCCCAATGGCCCTCAGAGCACTCCGCAGCTGAGCTATTCCTCAGATTAAGTTTGTGCTGTGCCACCATTTCAGGCTGTGAGATGGTGGTGCTAAGGCCTCACTACCAGATCAGCTTGGAACCTCCCTTGTGTTACTGGTCAATCCTTGCCATTGTTCTGGGGGCGCACAATGTTCAGGGTTTACCCCCTCCAAAGATTCTCAAGCCATTCCCTCCAAAGCTTTATGCCACTTTTATTGCAGAGGATATCCCTGTGTAACCTCCCGAATGCATTGAGGGACATGTGCCTGTGCCCCATTTGCAGATTAGCCCTCCCCTTCTTGAGGTTTATTGCACAGTGGGCTATTGATCCCATCCACTTCCCCCTCTATGAAACCCTCGAATGCCCTAAACTTCCTTTTAACTACTTACAGCCTACCCTGACTGTGAGTGTGCCATTCGCAGCCTATTATTGAGTCAGAAACCCCCCTGGAACAAGGTGCCTGTTGTAATGACCATACCCTGGCCACGAGTGACACTTGACTGATATGCCCTTTCCTTGTCTGGTCTCGGACAAGGACAGTTCATGCAAGGTCAGCAATGTAAACTGAAGTACCTCTTCCCCCTGCCGTCTTCCCATTCTAGACCCAACTCACTTATGTCTCCCTCTAAGACACTCTCCCCCATTCTGGCCCAGGGAATGCTTCCAACCCGCAACCCCCCAGTCATGTGTCAAAGTGCATCCTTTGCCACTTTCACCTCTCCCCCAGTGGAGGCCTTGCCCAGCATCCACTTCCCTTGCCTCTGAGCACTTCCATCCTTCCCCAGTGGAGGTCTTGCGCACCATCCCCTTACATGCCACCCAGCCTTTCCGCTTGTCTGGTAGGTAGGGCGTTGCCTTTGAAAGCCCTCTGAAAGTGATGTGGTTCTGCCTGCGAAGCGTGGTGCAGATTCCAAAGTGCCCCGAGCGCAGCGCAATGCAAGGTATGCAAACAAACCTCGAAGTAAGGAACAAAGTGCTGGTCGCCAGGTGCACTTTGCTTATATCTGGTTGTGAAACATGTCAGTCTAATTAGACGCTGACGTGCCCTATTAATCCAGCGTGGGGGAGGTGGGGGGAGGGCTGATTCCAGCGAGCAGCCATTATAATGGCTATTCATGACATTCAAATATATTAAAGTTAGGTTCCCGACATGGCATGGTAGGAAATGTGTGCTGCAATTGAAGTCAGGTGTGGACGATCACAACCTGCATTCCCGCTGACACAAAATTGATTTTTCCACTCTTTCAATATTTTCTGCTCCCGCCTGGTGTGACGCCTGCCACAGGCGGGAGTGGAAAATCCCGGCCCTGGTGTTACTGGGTCCTGCCTAATTTTCCACCCCCACGGGACCTTTCTATCCACGTTACTTATACACTTTGCCCCAGGCCAAAGGTTATGCAGGGTCAATTTTTTTAAATACTTCAATGTAATCTATGTAGTGACAAGAAATATAAATACTTGTGTCTAGTTATAGAATATGGAACAGTTGAAACACGCTGGGCCAGCAGTTTCCTCTAGAAAGAAGCTGTAATTAAGTTACCCAGAGGAATAATTTGTGATCCTGGTTAAGTCACACTGCTTCGGCTTTGAAGTTCTTTATTTAAATTAATGAGATAGAAAATGGAAAGAAATAACTTGCATTTGTATAACATCTTTCACAATTGAAGATACCCTGAAGTACCTCACAGCCAAGTAGCTACTTTTGAACTGTTGAGACTGTTGTAATTCAGGGAAACACCACAGCCAAGTTGCTCCCAGAATGGCTACACAAACAACGATGAGATTAATGATCAGATAATGGAAATTAGCATGTGTTGAGCTGATTTTTGTGGTGTCAAACAATTGGAAAGATTATGTATTTAGAGGATTGCACCCAGTTTGCTGAGGCATTGGCCCCAAATTCATGGACCCCATTTTTTAAGCATCTTGGGCGGATGCCTAAAGTAGCCCTTAGGCCCCTTGAATGTGTTAATCTGCAGCTTGAAGCATGTTGAGACCACCTTGGAGAAATTAGTTTCCAATGAACAGGGCACATATCTTGACTACCTGCACTTAGGGTTCTTTCGTGGCTCTTCTAAAAGCAAGGCTGAAAAAAAATTCTATAAAACCTCTTCCATGCAACTAGGAGGAACAAGAATGCTCCCCTGATTACTGCGTTAATGACTGCAACTACCCCTCCTCTTCTTACCTACTATGATTCCTCTTCCAGGACTCACTGAGAGTCACTATCAGCGAGTCAGGCAGCACTAAACTGGGTTTGTAGCTCCCTGGGGGCGTAACAAGCTGGAAACTTGCCATGCATATGAAGAAGAGACCCAAAGACCAATGTCTATTGATCCCAGGCTTCTTGCTTTGGACACACAGTAGTTGCACAGATAAGCCTGGCTCTGAAAAACTACTCTAGACAAGTTTTTATTCCAACCTGTTTTAATGATATTGCCATGACATTGGGAGAAGTCACCTGGTCCTCTTTGAACAAACCATGGTGTCTTTTATGTGTACCTAGGAGGACCTCGGTTTACTATTTCAGAAAGACAGACCTCAAGCAATGCAAAATCCCTCAGTAATGCATTCATGTGTCAGTTTAGATTATATGCTCAACTGTCTAGAGTGGAGTGACATATTGAATGATTCTTGGTGAAGCACTAACCATTTAAATGCACTTGGGGTTCTTTCAAAAAATAGCAAGCTCTTAGGCTCACCATGCCTGTACCAACCAAAATTCCTGGACTTACCACAAAGTCTGGTATCCATTTCCCTTCTTCTTGGGATCCCTTGTAGTCCCAGCAGTGGCCACTACTGTGTTCTGGCTCTGCTGGGACTATTCAGCTCTCGACCAATCAGCTTGGCTGGCAGTTCTCGAGTTCCTGAGGGACTGAAGTCCCATTCTCACCTTATGAAGGTCACTCCCAGTGTATTATTGCTGCGGGACAGAAATTCAAAAGCAGTGCGTGCCGACCAACTTTTCAGCCAGGGGCATGAGAAATACCTCCTTTCCCCTGCCCCTGTAAAATTCGCCTCTAGCAGCTGAGCCTTAAAAAATGTATCTCTTATTGATCATTTATATGCAATTCAGAAAATCTGACCATTTTGCCTCTTGGGTGGAACCAGCTTTTTTGAGATAGACAGCTAGTGACAGTATTCAAGCAGTCTCTATTATGATCATTGATACTGGTGTATCAGATTGAAAATAGAAGAAACTATTTTTAGAAAGTTTGGACAACATGTTGGGGCAATATGTTGAGAGAGGTCAATGTGTAATTACAGAAGTTTCCATCAAAATTGGAAGGAAATGGTTATCTATTAGGGAGAGAAAGTCACTGAATGTTATCATTACTGTTAGCACTAACACTAATAGAGTTTGTGTTTGTCCAGCACAAAGACTGCATTCTATCAGGCACTGGCACATGGCAATCTGCCCCTGTAAAATTCGCCCCTAGCAGCTGAGCCTTAAAAAATGTATCTCTTATTGATCATTTATATGCAATTCAATATGTAAACGCTATTTTAAATCAATTTCTGGCACACTTACTTGTCATTTCCGCTATGATTAGTTATGAACACTGATTCAATTTGCCTTTGGGCTTGCAGACTGAGCAAAACTACAGACAGCAGGGCTGAAAAGTTTCAGTTGCTGTGTGTTATATAATGAGACTGTATGGGAGAAACCAGCCACTTGACATGGAATAGGCACTGGATTTGGACTACTGAGCATGAAAACCAATGCAATAACCAAAACATAACCGGCATCGTGTATGTAGCAGGGTGCTTTAAAAATTGCATGGCTCTGTTAGCCGGACAGCATTCATTGGAGTCTTGCATCTCATTTAAATAATTCCAGGACAAGAGCAAAATTTCTGGCAAGAAACTGAAATGAGTCACAATTAATAAGAAAGATCAGAGCAGGAGAAGACAATATTCAACAAGAAACTATAAAAATATGGATTTATGAATGGGCATCTATGAGAAATTTTGAATGATCATTAAGCATTTGACAAGTTGAAGGACAAAAGCAAACATTGTCTGATAGAAAGAAATAGAACTTCAGAAAACTAAGAACAGTGAAATAAATTATGAGAACAAAACACCATGGATGAGCACATTACTTAGACATTCAAGATACTAGAAGCACTGAAATACTTTTTATATTACTTCCAGTCTTGGTAGCAATATTTTTGAATCATAAGTGAGTATTTTGCTAAACTCCTATTTTTCTTCAGTAAACATTGATCAATTTTGATATGTTATATTCAGCTTAATGCTTAATGGAGTTCTGTTTCATATTTGATGTTAAGTAGTGGTTAAAAAGTAACCATTAAGACCCCTTGGTATGTTAGGTCTTCTTTAGGGTTAGTAATTAATCTGTCTATATAAAGTGGTAAAGTGGCAGACTTCTGTCCACTGTTCTGAACTGCCCTGGGTGCTGAGAATGGGGAGGCAACAGCAAGGAAATTGGCAAGGCACAGATACCATGGATATCTTGTCGAGTGAGTCTCAAAATATTCACAACTGAAATAGGTGGAGTCTTATTTAAGTTTATAAATAGGAATCTTATGTCCATAGTAGGTACCCTGATGGAATTCTTGTGGACCAATAAGCGTGAATGTGCCCACTATTGCAGCAAACTAAAATTGGTTCCAAAGGCTTAAACAGGCAACATGGTGGCTGTAAGTTTCTTCTTACCACCTTCTTTGTATATTAAATATCTGCAGTAATAATATCCGTATATCTTATATTTTTGCGCACTTGACTCGAGGGTGTAATAACAATGTACCACATTTACAAAGGCAGTTTTCACTACAAATGTGAACATAGGAGATTATAATGGAAAATGTTGATTGGAAGTGTACCCAGATGTAATATTTTAATATTGTAGTAACTGAAGGTATAGCCTTTCCTACTGCCTATCCGGAGCCACGCGATTGTTCTTGGAGGCTCCGACCAATGAGCCCTAAGTGCGGGTAACCCAGGGGGGTGTTTTCCACTCAAGGACCTGGTTCAAGCATGTAGCATCTGAAAAGCTCTCTGTAATAAAGTTAACTGTTTCTAGTTGAAGCCTGTCCAGTACATCAAGTCATCACATTTGGTGACGAGGGTAAAATAGCTTCATGCTGCTCCTCACCTTGTTACTATGAGTACACTGAGTCTTAAGAAAAAAGAAAAGGCTACTTACCAGTCCTGCCACTCTTCGGCAGAATTGATCCTTACGATGCGACTATGGAAGACTGGAGCCAGTATGTAGAGCGCCTTGGTTTTTAGGTCGTAGTGAACGAAATTGCCACGGAGGAAAAGCAGAAAGCAATCCTTTTGAGTGTATGTGGTAGTAAGACATACAATCTCATCTGCAGCTTAACAGCCCCAAATGCACCCAATTCTAAGTCCTTTAATGAATTAGTAGACCTCGTGAAAAGATATTACCAGACAAAGCCATCCATAGTAATAGAGGTTTAAGTTTAATTCCAGAGTAAGGGCCCCGGGAGAGTTCATCACAACCTATAAAGCAAATTTGAAGCAATTGACAGAACACTGCAACTTTAGGGACAAACTCAATGAAATGCTGTTGGACTGATTAGTTTGTGGAGTTCATGGCGATGCCGCTCAGCGCCGTTTACTCGCAGAGGTCAACATCGATTTAAAGCGCGCCCTGGAAATAGCACTAGGCTTGGAAAGTGCTGCGAGGGACTCGCAGGCTTTACAACACGTACAACATGGCTCTGTTCTTCAGGTGGGGTGGGAATGTACTGCCGGGCATGGCGCGAAAACCAGAGACACAGCAGCAAAGCGAGAGGCAATGTCCAGTGTTGGAAACATGAACAGGCCTAGTAGAAACATTTCAGCAGTGATTCCAAGGTTAATTTGTTATAGATATGGGCGTGACCACGTACCAGACACCTGCGGATTCAAGGAAGCAGAATGCCATTGCTGCCATAAGTAAGGTCACATAATAAAGCAATGTGGGACAAAATCGAAACAGCCCATAAAGCAGCAAGCCAACATGATTGAATTAAATAATACAATGGAACCTGAAGCTGTCGATACCGACGTCTATTCCCTGTACAATGTCACAGTGGTAAAAACCGAACCCATTATGGTCACAATCCAAGTTATTGGGAAACCACTAATAATGGAGGTAGATATGGGAGCCTCAAGCACATTGGTGGGAGAATACACGTATACATACCTAAATCAAGGTACCCAGCCACTAAATCTGGAGCAGACAACTGCTCAATTGAAGACATGCATTGGAGAATCCATACAGGTAAAGGACATCACCACAGTACCTGTGTCCTATAGGCAACAGACAGCCCAGCTTCTAGTGATCATAGTGACCAGTGAACGACCTAGTCTTCTGGGCCGAGTCTGGTTACAAAAAATCAAGCTTAGCTGGTCTGAAATATTTCACTTGAGAACAAGAGAAGTTCCTGAACTGCTAAGGAAATGTGACAGTGTATTTCATGATGAATTAGGGAAGTTAAAAGGCTTGCAAGCAAAAATATATGTGGATTCTCAGGTGACACTCCATTTCTTTAAGGCTAGACCTGTGCCTTATGCCTTAAAGGAGAAGGTGGATGCCAGTTAGAAAAGTTGGTCCAATTTTTGAAATGGGCAGTGCCCGTAGTCCCAGTGGTGAAGCCTGACCAAACTATACTATAAATTGACCGTGAACAAGGCAGCCAAACTGGATAAATATCCTATCCAGAGGATAGACGACTTGTATGCAAAGCTAGCTGGAGGCAAATCTTATACAAAACTGGACATGAGCCATGCTTACCAACAGTTAAAACTGGATAGCATGTCTGGAGGATTTGTAACCATCAACATGCACACGGACCTTTATCAGTACACTCGCCTACCCTTTGGAGTATCATCTGCATGTGCAATCTCCAAAGAACAATGGAGAGTCTGTTGCAATGACTTCCCCAAGTAGTAGTATACCTAGATGATGTTCTGATCACAGGGTCAGCTGAAACCAAACACTTGGCCAACCTGGAAGAGGTGCTAAGAAGATTCCTGGAAGCCGACATACGATTAAAGAAAGAGAAATGTACATTCCAAGTGCCAGAAGTTACTTACCTGGGCCACAGGGTGGATACCATGGGTTTGCACCTGTCTAGTGTAAACAAACTCAAGTCTTTCCTGGATATTACCAACTTTTATAGCTGCTTCTTGCCAAACTTGTCAACAGTGTTAGCACCATTACACTTGTTAAAAAAGAATCATCGTTGGTCGTGGAATTCACAACAGGAAGAAGCTTTTGTGAAAGTTAAGAAGCTATTACATTAATCATGTTTATTGGTACTTGACGGCCCATCAAAAGAATTGGTATTAACATGTGGTGCATCTCCTATTGGGGTGGGATCTGTGTTATCACATAGGATGGAAAATGCAACAGAAAGGCCAATTGGTTATGTTTCCAGAACCCTCTCCGCAGCCAAGAAGGGTTATTCCCAAGTAGAAAAGGAAGGTTTATTGGTGATACTCGGAGTGAAGAAATTCAACCAGTTTCTGCATGGACAACATTTCACCATAATGTTGGACCATAAACCATTAGTGGGTTTATTCAGTGAGGATAAGGCCATTCCACCAATTGTATCAGCAAGAATTCATCATTGGGCTTTGATATTATCTGCGTATAAGTATGCCTTTATCACCGTCCTGACTTGCATATTACAAATGTGGACGCACTCAGTCATCTTCTGTTACCAGATAGCATTGTATATGCTCCAGTGCCCCAAGAAGTTGTGCTTGTACTGAATTTCTTGGATTCTTTGCCTGTGCGGAGCAAATAGAAATTGGGGGAACAGAGATCCAATTTTGTCAAAAGTCAGACCTTATCAAATTCACCAGTGTCTGAAGAGATGAGACCATTCCATGCTTGAAAATGAGTTAAATTGTCAAGGTGGAATCTTGTTGTGGGGATCAAGAGTTGTCATCCCTTCACAAGGAAGAGAACCATTCTTGACAGAGCTTCACAGTGTGCATCCAGGCTTATCGAAGATGAAGATGCTTGCATGAAGCTATGTCTGGTGGCCAGGCATTGGCAGTGACATTGAAAGCATGGTCAAGCACATGTGTCAGCAACACAGAAGTTGCTTGTTTCAGCTCTACTGCATCTGTGGGAGTGGCCTGGTCGACTCTGGGTTCAACTACATATTGATTATGTGGGACCATTCTTAGGTACCATGTTTATATTGATCATAGATGCACATTCTAAATGGATGGATGTGTATGAATTCAGATCACTGACATCGAGCACAACTATCAAAAAGCTACATCATAGTTTTAGTACACATGGCCTATCAGAAATCATTGTTTCGGACAACGGTACAGTCTTTACCAGTACAGAGCTTCAGAGATTCATGAGCTTAATTGGAATCGGAAATATTAAAACAGCACCATATCATCCCTCATCAAATGGTTTAGCTGAAAGAGCTGTGCAAACTTTCAAATCTGGAATTAAGAGGTTATCAGAAGGTACTGTAGAAACTCGACTTTCCCACTTTATTCTCAATTATCATACGATGCCTCATTTAACGCCATCTGAATTATTGATGAAATGCTGCCCATGTACAAAGTTAAGTCTGGTGTTTCCACACTTAGAGGGGAAGGTAGAGAAGAATCAGTGTAATCAAAAATTGAATCATAATATTCATAGCAAAGCTCGCAGATTCACTGTAGGAGACACAGTTTTCGTGCGGAATTTTGATAGTGGACTTAATTGGGTTCCTGGTACAATTGACTCAGAAACTGGTCCTTTGTCCTTCCAGGTGGAAGGGAAAGACCGAATTGTTCTAAAACATGTGGACCATTTTAGGAATAGAGAGACATTCCAACAACCAGCTATTCCACTTGTAATTAACGTTGAACCATTAATCTTTGAGGTGACAGATAGACCTGGAATAGACATGCTGTACAGCTGACGAACCCTGAACTGCCACTCTCTAATGATGTACCTGGTACTACAGTTCCTGACCATGTCAATCCTGTGGAAGAACCTCAAATGGTAGAGCTACGCCGCTCTAACCAAATAAAGAAAGCACCTTAGGAACTTAATCTTTAATCACTGAGTTGTATATGTGTATATGTTGTTGGATATTCAAATGTTTCCTGTAAATAAAAACCATAAAAAAAACTAAAGGGGGAGGAAGTGTATTAACTGAAGGCAAAGCCTCTCCTACTGCCTATCAGGGGTCACGTGATTGTTCTTGGAGGCTCCAACCAATGAGCCCTAAGCATGGGTAATCTGGGGGAGGGGTGGGGGTGTGGGGCTTTCTAGTCAAGCACCTAGTTCAAGCATATAGCATCTGAAAAGCTCTCTGTAATAAAGTTAACTGTTTCTTGTTGAAACCTGTCCGGTACATCAATTCATTATAAATATATTGTAGGAAGACTACCAAAACAAATAATACATAGAAATGAAAGGGCAATGCATCACTTTAAAATCCAGACTGAAATACATCTGCACTGTCTGTTCCAATTACTCCCTGCCATTTAACACCACCTCATTTAGAGGCTCTGCTTGCCCTTGTCCTTGGCAGGGAATTTTAACCTTTTGACCTTTCGGGAGTGAGCAGGGGCTGGGGAGGGGTCACTGATACCATGTGGGAAACTAGGAAATCGGGCTTCCCTGCACACTGTGGAATTTTAAGTGGAAAGGCACTTATCCCCTGGATCCAGCATCATTTGTCTTCCTGTAGCTGCTGGGTTTCCTGACGCTCGACCAGATGTAAGTTTATAATGGTTCATAAATTTGAGGCACATAATATAACTACAATACTTAAATTTCCACCCACCTCCTAGCAGCAGACCGGCCGCCCACCCCACTGTCCCACCTTTATTAAGACTCAAAGTAGATGGACTAGGATTCAGTTTTCAATATTTTTAACCTCTCACCCGACCAAAACCCACCTGCTTTTTGGGGTTAAAATTAACTCGATGTGTATAAAATCACAAGAGATTTAGTACACACTCCGCCGGCAGTATTTTTGTGCCTGCACTGGTGGGTTACAGGCTGGGTTAGGCTCATATAATTCCCTGGGTGACCTTCCCACCACTCTCCTGCCTGCCCTGACCAGTTTGCTGTTTTATGGAGAATGGCAATTAATGGCCAGTTAAGAGCCACTCCCTGCTCCAGCCTCAATTTTGGGAGGTGGGGGAGGGAGCCTCCATTACTGACCCACTTTCAAAATTGGGCACCCCCCCTTCCCAAGTCCCGGGCCCCCTTGGGTGCTCCTTCCCCACCTACACTTTGAATCACAACTCCCACCCGCTTACCCCCACACCCCTGGCCTCCCCTCCCCACTGAGAAACCCCAGACTTCCTTCTGTCCTGAGGTTCCATCACTTTAACTCTGTAGACTACTTGTAGTCCCAGCAGTGGCGCTGCAAAGCTGCCAGCCAATCTAAAACTTCTGCCCAAGTAAACAACAGAAATCTCGCCTCCAGCCAATTAACTTGCCTGTGGTGGTAGAGCGGGAAACCCTGCCATCGGAAAACTTTCACCCTGTGTATACATTTTGTCAGCCTTTTCCATGATAGCCTTCTGTATCCACATTTATAATGGATATTGCCTTTGTAAACTTGTATACTGTAATTATGTCTTCCAGCCAGCCATGGTGTCATTGTGTCTTAACACCAGTGTCATCTTTTTAAAATAAATGGTGCACAAAGTATGTCCCTCACATTGAAAAAGGAACAAGTTTCATAAACTTGATATTGTTGTTGATTGAATTTGTTATGGCTTATGGTTCCCAGAATTCTGAAATAATCACACTTTTAGACATATATACTCGAGCTGATATCAAATCTATTTTCCCAGATCTCCATGTTCCGCAGAAAGATACATTGAATATTGCTGAAAAATTCTGTCAAAGCTTTTCATCTTGCACTCATCAAGACAGATTCACAAGAATACAAATTGTAAAGGGAACAACAATTTTCTGCATAAGAGTGTGCTGATTGGTTGGCAAATGGATTATGCAAGTGGTCTAGTCTACTTGCCAACCAATCAGCACTTTCTTCTCATGCAGTATAAATTGTTGTTCCCTTTAGAATTTGTGTTCTTGCAAATCTGTCCTGATGAGTGTAAGATGAAAAGCTTCAACAGCATGTCTCTTTTTTCAGCAATATTCAAGTTCTGTACTACAAAAGGACTATGTGATTGATGTATTGTTGGTTCGGTGCACAAACTGTTGTGCTGTAGTGAGTGATGTGACATTTTGGATATACATGTATATGTGTACTTAATAATATAGTTTCAAACTCTTTTTGAATCATATAACATTACAAGAGAGTGACTAATATTGAAACTGAAACCTTGTATTTCACTATGGGTGCAAAAATAGCTCTATCTGCTCACAATAAGGAATGAGAGAATTTTAAAAATTCTACTTTGAGTCTTAAAACATGACTTGAGCATCACTGGCCTGGTCAGCATTTGTTGCCCATCGCTAATTACACTTGTGAAGGGAAAATATAGGAAACATTTCACAGATAGGCACGCTGCAAAAAAGCTTCAGTAAAGCCACTTTTTTGTGCAGCATAACTGTATTTTTGTCCTGTTAGAGGAGGTGAATTTTTCACTGTCTTCCTAGATTGCTGTGGAATTGGAAGAATAAAGCATTGATTATGTGACCAAATGTACAATGCATTTTTAAGCAGTGTAGATGGAAGCATAAAATCACAAAGAGTTACTAATAGATTAATTGAAGGGCAAAACTTTGGCAACTGGATTTCAATGTAGGCAAGTGTGAGGTCATCCATTTCGGACCTGAGGAAGAATAAATCAGAGTACTTTCTAAATGGTGTAAACCTGAAGCTGTGAAGTTTCCAAAGAGGCTTATGGATTCATTTCCGTGGATGGACAGATACAGGAAAAAATCAAAAAGTCCAATAGAATTCTGACCTTTATATCTAGAGGGCTAGAGTACAGGTGATAGAAGTAATGCTACAGCTGTACAAAGCCCTGTTTAGATCACACCTGGAGCACTGTGTTCAGTTCTGGGCATCAAGTTTTAGGCATGATAGATTGGCATCAGAGAGAGGGCAGAGTAGATTTACTAGAAAAATAAACAGATTGCAAGGTTTAAATTACAAGGAGAGATTACACAAACTAAGGTTGCATCCCTGGAATTTAAAGATTAAGGGTGATTTGATTAAAGTTTTCAAGGAATTAAGGGGAGTTGATGGGGTACATAGAGAGAAACGTTTTTTACTGATTGGGAAATTTAGAACTAGGGGACATAGCCTAACGATTAGAGTCAGGCCTTTTAGGAAGGGAGTTAGGAAATGCTTCTATGCGTAAAATGTAGTAGAAGTTTGGAACTTCCTTCTGCAAATGGGAGCTGATGCTAGATCATTTGTTAATTTTAATTCTAAGATTGATAGCTTTATTTTAACCAGAGGTATTAAAGGATATATGACAAAGGCAATTATTTGGAGCCAGGTTACAGATCAGCCATGATCTCACTGAATGGCAGAATGGGTTTGAGGAGTTAAATGGGTTACGCCTGCCCCTGTGCTCCTATGCTATGGAACATGCTAAAGTCAAGCATGTATGGATCATTTTCACTGATTTATAAGTGCAGTTTTGAATGAGTGAAGATTAATTTTCAAGTGGCAGGATAATAGAATCATAACAGTTTGCATCACAGAAGGAGCCACTACACCCATCATGTTTGTGCCAGCTCTTTGCTAGAGCAATCCAAGACCAATCTTGATGCCCTGTTCACTTCCCATAGCCTTAAACCTCTATTTGCCTCAATATTTCTTGAAATTTCCTTACAACCACTCTGTGTGACAAAACATTCCATTCTCCAACAACCTCCATCCTCACTCTTTCATCATAACTGCCCAACCAGAGATGATTATTTTTTGTTATTTATTCTGTGAAAACTCTTAATAAATTAAAAATTAACATTAAATATGGAAATGGTAGAGAAAATAAACAAATACTTTGTGAATGTCTTCACGGAGGAAGATACAAAAAGCCTACCAGGAATACTAGAGAACAAAGGGACTAGTGAGAATCAGGCACTGAAAGAAATTAGTTTTCGTAAAAAAGTAGTACTGGAGAAATTAATGGGACTAAAAGTTGATAAATCTCCTGGACCTGATGATCTACATCCTAGAGTGTTGAAAGAGGTAGCTGTAGAGATAGTGGATGCATTGATGGTCATTTTCAAAAATTGTTGCTCTTGTTGTTGTATCCTCCTTCATCGACTCTCCTCCTTGGCCCACTTCCATTTCATTGCCCTCTCATTGTTCCAGTTCTACCATTTGCAACTTAGGCCATTCAGCTCCTACAATGACTTCTGCTTCTCTGCAAGTATAGTTACCTATAGTGTGCTCCAAAATTCCATCCTTAGCTGTCTCCTCTTCCTCATCTATAAGTTGTCCCTCAGCAACATGTTTCTGCTTTCTCCTTTGTTCTGGTTTGGGGCAGGTACAGAACATCGAAAGTACAGGTTTTCTTGTCCTGAGCCATTAGCATGGGCCACTCCAGGTGCATTGCTGAGCTCTAGCAGGACCTGGTGCCCACAAAAGGGGAAGAAAATGTAATGGAGGTCTTCGAACTGCAGCAGGAAAATTTGGCAGAAAATTGGAAGTAAGTCTCCCTTCTCAAAAACAGGCAATTGTTAGGCCTGCACTTATCGTATTTAAACCTCAGGTTTCTATATTTGCATCTTCTGCAGCTGATTCCTCAATTAGCAAATTAGTACAGCTCTTTCATTAGACCAATTATAATAGTTGTATCTCATTGTATCTATTAACCCTTGCTGTCTGTTCCAAGGAATTTCTTCATCATTACTGGTTTCTCACATTCTGGTGTAGTCTTTCTGTCTTGGAGATCATTATGACACATCCTTGTGCTGGTCCCTGAAGACCTTCATTTTTGTTACTAGTCTACAATTGACAAGGAAAAATCATTCTTGAATACTGCTTTGGATCATTCAGGAAGTCTGTGGGTAACATCTTTCAAATTCCCATTCAGAAAGGATTTCTATAAGATCTGTCTGTTCTGTAGTATTTATAGATCTGTATTGCTAAATACAGCTGACAAAAAATATAAACAATGTAATTCAGTAAAAAAAAAAGTTCCTTTTTCTCTCATGGGATACGAGCTAGTAATGAAAATAGATTATCTGATTGTGATTAGTCAGTTCATTCAAATAGTTGGTTTCTTAAAAAAACATGAAGTCCAAACTATTTTTTTTATTCATTCACAGGATGCGGGCATCATTGGCTAGGCCAGCATTTACTACCCATCCCTAATTGCCCTTGTTCAGAGGTAATTTAACAGTCAACCACATTGCTGCGGGTCTGGAGTTACATGCAGGCCAGACCAGGTGAGGACAGCAGATTTCCTCCTCTAAAGGGCATTAGTGAACGAGATGGGTTTTAACAACAATGAACAATGAGAAGTCATTAGACTTCCATTTCCAGATTTTTCTTGAATTCAAATTCCACCATCTGCTATGGCAGGAATTTGAACCCCAGTCCCCAGAACATTACCCTGGGTCTCTGGATCACTAAATCCAGCAACAATACCGCTACACTGTCACCTCCCCCTAATCTATCACTTTGAAATGTAAGTGTTAATCTTTAAATGTATAGTGCTTTGCACTTTATTTTGTAGGCCCAAGACCACTTCCTCTGAAAAAACCCAGTGGCTTGTGAAATTTTTCTGGCATAAGAATCATTTTTTGGAAATTTGATTAGTATGATGAGTATCACTCATGGGGAAATCGCATTGATAAACAGTATTCAAGATGGGTCAGTATCTTGGCCAGGGTTTAGCTTCTCAAAGGGGTGAATTTTATGTTTTGAAATCAGATTCACTGCCACCCACCCCCCCACTCCCGCACATGTGCAAAATCTGCTGTGACGATGTTGGCCTTGTGACCTGACGTCATTGCGCCGACCTCCAATAGCAAGAAAGTCAGGCAGACGCTGAGATTGACAGCTGGCCCACCATTTAAAAAAAAAACTAACTAATAAGCTTGTTAACAAGGCAATAGGCCTGAATTTTACATTGCCCACACCATTTTTCAGTGGGCGCCCATGAAAAACATTCAGAGGGAATCACACAATGTATCAGAACGCGTTGCAAAGGCGGATGGAAAGGTTCAAAGCTGGACTGGCTGCATTCAGCAGAAGGCTCTGATGCTGAAGGTGGGAGAAGTTCACAGTGGCTTAACTTTGATTTGTCATAGTTTTTAGCCTGTATTGGAACATTTTCTCAGGGAAGGGGGCATACATGAAATGCTTCAATCAAGTTTGTGCACCTCAGCATTGGACATTTAGATCGCTGTCCCCCATGAGAATTGTCCATTCTGTAGGAGGCTCATCCTCCACTGAGGTGGAGAAGAAGAAGGAGGAGGTGGCCAGGGACAGGTGTGCCCTGTTGTCCAGCAAGGTGGGCAACTTGCTGTTGCACAAGGGGCTGTGGAGGACAGAAAGCAACCTCAGGTAGGCAGAGGTAGGCAAAGGCACTACCCTGCCAATTGTGTTTACAGTGTGAGGATGGTATACTTTCCGATGTGTGAATGACAGTGCATTAGAAGACTGCACCCCTCAAGGGAGGCAGTCACATCCCTTTGTGACATGTTACCTCGGGAGATTGCCTCCAGTTGTGTTGGTGGCTACCCAATGCCTATGGCATTAAAAGTGACTGTGACCTTGAATTTCTTCACCTCTGGGCCATTCCAAGCATCATGTGGAGACCTTCGCAAAATCGCTCAGCCTGGGGCCCATTACTGCATAAAGGTTTTTACGATGCCGTCCATGTTCAAGCATGCCAACCATGGTTAACCACGGAAGTTAAGGATAATAGAAATTTGAAAGAAAAAAACATACAATGTAGCAAAGATTAGTGGTAAGCCAGAGGATTGGGAAAGTTTTAAAAACCAACAAAAGATGATTAAAAATAAATAAAGAGGGAGGAAATAAACTTTGAGGGTAAACTAGCAAGTAATATAAAAACGGACAGTAAAAGCTTCTTTAAATATATAAAAAGGAAGAGGTAGGCCCAAGTGAACATAGGCCCCTTAGAGAATGAGACTGGGGAAATAATAATGGGGAACCAGGAAATGGCAGAGTAGTTGAATAAGTACTTTGCATCAGTCTTCACGGTAGAAGACACTAATATCATTCCAAAAACACTAAATATTCAAGGGGCAAAAAGTGGGGGAGGAAATAAATACAATAACTATCACTAGAGAAAAGTACTAGGGACACTAATGGGGCTAAAGGCCGATAAGTCCCCTGGACCTGATGGATTGCATCCGAGGATATTAAAAGATGTAGCTACACAGATAGTGGATGCACTGGTAGTAATCTTCCAAGAACCCTTAGATTGTGGAGAAGCTCCAGAAGATTGGAAGACTGCCAATGTAACACCCTTATCCAAAAAGGGAGGGAGGCAAAAAACAGGGAACTATAGGCCAGTTAGCTTAAAATCTGTCATTGGAAAATGTTAAAGTCTATTATAAAGGATGTAATAGTAGAGCTTTTAGAAATGCATAATGTAATCAAACAGGGTCAGCATGGCTTCATGAAGGGGAAATCATGCCTGACAAATTTACTAGAATTCTTTGAGCAGGTAACAAGCAGGAAAGATAAAGAGGAACCAGTAGATGTAATATATTTGGATCTCTAAAGGCCGTTCGACAAGGTACTGCACATAAGGCTACTTAATAAGATAAGAGCCCATGGTGTAGTATGGGTAGTATGTTAGCATGGATAGAGGATTGGCTAACCAATAGAAGACAGAGATAAAAACAAAAAGCTAAAAGCTACTGCGGATGCTGGAAATCCAAAACAAAATAAAAACAGAATTACCTGGAAAAACTCAGCAAGTCTGGCAGCATCGGCGGAGAAGAAATCAGTCAACGTTTCGAGCCCTCATGGCCCTTCAGCAGAACTGAAGCATAGTTTCAACAAGGGAGAAAAATAAATTGGTTTAAGGTGGGAGGGGGGGAAGAGACACATTGAGGGTGTGGTGTGAGCAGATAATCAAAAGATGTCAGAGACAAAAGGGTCAAAGAGGTGTTGAAGGTGGCGGTCTTTGTCTGAGAAAAGTGCTAATTAAGAATGCAAGACAGGATATTCAAAGTACAGCTCTAGTGGGGGTGGGGTGGAAAGACTAAAGGTTTTAGTTTTAGATTTAAAAATAATGGAAATAGGTGGGGAAAGAAGAATCTATATAAATTATTGAAAAAAAAGGCGGGTGGGGGGGGAAAAGAAACGGGGTGGGGATGGGGGGAGGGGGAGTTTAAGATCTAAAGTTGTTGAATTCAATATTCAGCCCAGAAGGCTGTAAAGTGCCTAGTCGGAAGATGAGGTGCTGTTCCTCCAGTTTGCGTTGGGCTTCACTGGAACAATGCAGCAAGCCAAGGACAGACATGTGGGCAAGAGAACAGGGTGGAGTGTTAAAATGGCAAGCGACAGGGAGGTTTGGGTCTTTCTTGCGGACAGACCGCAGGTGTTCCGCAAAACGGTCGCCCAGTTTGCGTTTGGTCTCTCCAATGTAGAGGAGACCGCATTGGGAGCAACGAATGCAGTAGACTAAGTTAGGGGAAATGCAAGTGAAATGCTGCTTCACTTGAAAGGAGTGTTTGGGCCCTTGGTTGGTGAGGAGAGAGGAAGTGAAGGGGCAGGTGTTGCATCTTCTGCGTGGGCATGGGGAGGGTTGGATAAGGGGGATATTTCCAGGATGGCAACCTGTAACTAGTGGAGCGCCACAGGGATCAGTGCTGGGGCCACAATTATTTACAATATATATTAATGACTTAGATGAGGGAAGTGAATGTACTATAACTAAGTTTGGGAATGACACAAAAATAGGTGGGAAGGCAAGTGGTGAGGATGACACAAAGAGTCTACAGAGGGATATAGACAGGTTAAGTGAATGGGCAAAAACATGGCAGATGGAATATAATGTGGGAAAGTGTGAGGTTATGCATTTTGGCAGGAAGAATAGAGGAGCTGAACATTATTTAAATGGAGAAAGACTGAAGAAAGCTGCAGCACAGAGGCATTTGGGAGTCCTCGTGCATGAATCCCAAAAATCTAACATACAATTTCAGCAGGTAACAGGGAAGGCAAATGGAATGTTGGCCTTTATTTCAAAGACAATGGAGTATAAAAATAGGGAAGTCTTGCTAAAACTATAAAAGGCACCAGTTAGACCACATCTAGATTACTGTGAACAGTTTTGGTCCCCTTATATAAATAAAGATATATTGGCATTGGAGGCAGTCCAGAGAAGGTTCACTAGGTTGATCCAGGTATGGAGGGATTTTCTTATGAGGAGAGGCTGAGTAGGTTGGGCCTGTACTCATTGCAGTTTAGAAGAATGAGAGGCGACTTTATTGAAACATATAAGATTCTTAAGGGGCTTGACCAGGTAGATGCTGAGAGGTTGTTTCCCCTTGTGGGAGAGTCTAGGACCAGAGGGCATAATCTCAGAGTAAGGGGTCACCCATTGAATACAGAGATGAGGAGGAATTTCTTCTCTCAGAGGGTAGTGTATCTGTGGAATCCTTTACCACAGAGGGCTGTAGAGGCTGGGTCATTAAGTATATTCAAGGCTGAGACAGACAGATTTTTAATCAGTAAGGGAATTAATGGTTATGGGGAAAAGGCAGGAAAGTGGAGTTGAGGATTATCAGATCAGCCATGATCTCACTGAATGGCGGAGCAGAGTCAATGGGCTGTATGGTCTACTTCTGCTCCTACGTCTTATGGTCTTATGCCCATGAGTACATCTAATTTACCAGTGATAGTGCCAGTCAAGCAGTTAGAGCCAGTGGCTTTGCTGCCATGGCTGGATTTCCGGAACTGCAAGGGTTCATTGGTAGCACATATGTGGCAATAAAAGGCAGGGGCATTTGACAAGAGGAGATTGTGTGTGACCATACACAAATGATTATACGTACAGGTTCCAGGGATTTTAAGTGGCCCGGAATCTTTGGATGGCTGGCTTTTTGGTGATAAAGGGTACCATCTCAAGAAATGGCTAATGACCCCAGTGAGAAATCTACGCACAAAGCCTGAAGGGAGGTATAACGATAGCCATGCATCCACCAGGACCATAATACGCTTCAGATGTTTGGACTGATCAGATGGTGTTCTGCACTATACTCCTGCTAGAATCTCACTCAGGGTCATGGTCTACTGTGCCTCACACAACCTGGCCCTCGAGAGAGGGGAAGCCCTGGCAGAGGAGTATCTGATGGAGAGGGCTGCATCTTCTGAGGATGAGTCTGATGATGAGGGTGAGCCATGCCAGCCAGCTGTGCAAGCAAGATACGTTTGATGCCTGAGAGATGCAAAATTTTCTAATACTGCGAAGATTCCACTTGCATTATGTCATGTGATCACTACAACATCTTGGTCATACCCACCTTCTTTTGGCATCTCCCATTCATGAACACCAGGGCCGCTTGTGCATGTGCCAATGCAGCAGTACCAAATAAGGCTGAACAGAGGGACCCACATGAGCACAAACTTCTTTAAGAGCCTGCAGTCAATCCAAATCAAAACCATCACATCGCGCACATGAAACAATAATGCAGCCAGAGCATGAAATGAAAAGAACAATTATGTAATAACAAAATGATTCAACAATTTTCATAATTCTCAGTACTAAACAATCATCCTGTGAAGCCATATGTGATAATTTGGTGTTTGCTTATATCATTTATGGGTACCGTGTCATGGCGCTTCCCCCTCTGTGTCATAGACAGGCTGCTGACCTTATGCCCCTTTGCCTAGGATGACATTGGCTGGCGTCCTCTGGTTGTCTGAGGCCATGAGGGCCTTGGCATGGTGGAAGTTTCCTGCATAGTAGCAGGAAGCCCATCTGTCACCACAGCACTCTGAGGCATTTGTGTCAATGGCAGAGGGCCAGAGGAGAGGCTGTCCCCATCAGAAGTGCCCTGACAGTTGGCCCCCCCAATGGTGACAGAAATGCTCATCCACCGCCATGAGGTGCATTTAGCCCTCCCTGTTTTCCTGAGAGGAACCATGACCTGCAACACCTGGCAACTTGTGCCCCTCTCTCCCTGGGTCTGGGCATCGAAGTTCAGGTACAAGACGATGGCATGCAGGTAAGAATGCATACCCAGTATCCCATCAGTGAGCTGCTGGATTTGGCCCCACATGACAGTCACCAGTCTCTTGATGGAGGAAGCCATGCATTCTGAAGATCAAGTGATCTCAGTGCTCATGATCTGGATGGACTCATCCACTGTGTGTGCCAGTGTGTGCAACCCCTCTGGAATATCTACTACGTCTCCATGTAACAGGTGCTGTACGTCCAGCACCTGCTGCCTTATGGACGACCCCAAAGGCTCGTCGTCAGCCTGGGGCTCAGCATCTAGGTCGCCTCCAACATTCCTCCAAGTGCCAGAGGCTGCACTATCTCAATCTCTGACAGCTGGTATAGCGTCTGTGATGTGCTCTCACCTGCGTGTAGATCCCTTTGAGCCAACTCGCACATACACACTGAGATGCGTGTATCTGTGCTAGTGCTAGTTGTAGAACAAGGATGTGAAGATGCATCCTCTGAGGCTTCCGCTTCCTCCTCAGAGGTTATTGCTGGTCCCTTGGGGCTAGTGGCTGCAGCTGCTGATGTTTCACTTGTGGGGGAAACAAACAAGGGCTATGAAGGGCAGCCTCATTGTTTGATGTGACTTCAGAGAAACAGGTTTCCTAAAAACACATACACATGACATTTGGTGATGGTAAACCTCAGCCCTTTCAACATTGAGACACACCTTCATACCCAACTTCTGCAAGCTTCCAAAGTGAAGAGCCAGGAGTGTTACCTCCTTGAAACTTTCCACAATTTTGACACCACCACCCACCCACCACACCACCACCCCACCCCACCCCCCTGCCCCCCGCTCCCCCAACCCCATAAGACCATAAGACAGAGGAGCAGAAATTAGGCCATTCGGCCCATCAGTCTGCTCCGCCATTCAATCATGGCTGATAAGTTTCTCAACCCCATTCTCCTGCCTTCTCCCCGTAACCGTTGATCCCCTTACCAATCAAGAACCTATCTATCTCGGTCTTAAATACATTCAATGACCTGGCCTCCTCAGCCTTCTGTGGCAATGAATTCCATAGATTCACCACTCTTTGGCTAAAGAAGTTTCTCCTCACCTCTGTTCTAAAAGGTCTTCCCTTTACTCTAAGGCTGTGCCCTCGGGTCCTAGTCTCTCCTACTAATGGAAACATCTTCCCCACGTCCACTCTATCCAGGCCTTTCAGTGTTCTGTAAGTTTCAATCAGATCCCCCCTCATCCTTCTAAACTCCATCGAGTATAGACCCAGAGTCCTCAAACGTTTCTCATATGTTAAGCCTTTCATTCCTGGGATCGTTCTCGTGAACCCCTTCTGGATCCTCTCCAGGGCCAGCACATCCTTCCTGAGATACGGGGCCCAAAATTGCTCATAATATTCTAAATGTGGTCTGTCCAGAGCCTTATAAAGCCTCAGCAGCACATCCCTGCTTTTATATTCTAGTCCTCTCGAAATAAATGCCAACATTGCATTTGCCTTCCTAACTACCGACTCAACCTGCAAGTTAAACTTAAGAGAACCCTGGACTAGGACTCCCAAGTCCCTTTGCATTCCAGATTTCTGAATTCTCTCCCCCATTTAGAAAATAGTCTATACCTCTATTCTTCCTACCAAAGTGCATAACCTCACACATCCCCACATTGTATTCCATCTGCCACTTATTTGCCCATTCTCCTAAACTGTCTAAATCCTTCTGCAGCCTCCCCGCCTCCTCAATACTACCTGTCCCTTCACCTACCTTTGTATCATCTGCAAACTTAGCCAGGATGCCCTCAGTTCCTTCATCTAGATCATTAATGTATAAAGTGAAAAGTTGTGGTCCCAACACTGACCCCTGCGGAACTCCACTAGCCACCGGCTGCCATCCTGAGAAGGACCCCCTTATCCCCACTCTCTGCCTCCTGCCAGACAGCCAATCTTCTATCCATGCTAGTACCTTGCCTCTAACACCATGGGCTCTTATCTTATTGAGCAGCCTCCTGTGCGGCACCTTGTCAAAGGCCTTCTGGAAGTCCAAGTAGATAACATCCATTGGCTCTCCTTTGTCTAACCTACTCATTACCTCTTCAAAGAATGGAACAGATTTGTCAGGCATGACCTCCCCTTGATGAAACCATGTTGACTTTGCCCTATTTTACAATGCACTTCCAAGTATTCTGAAATCTCATCCTTAATAATGGACTCTAAAATCTTACCAACGACCGAGGTCAGGCTAATCGGCCTGTAATTTCCCGTCTTTTGCCTCACTCCCTTCTTAAACAGGGGGGTTACATTAGCGATTTTCCAGTCCTCTGGGACCCTCCCTGACTCGAGTGATTCCTGAAAGATCACCACTAACGCCTCCACTATCTCTTCAGCTATCTCCTTCATCACTGTTTGCAGGAGAAAGCAATGAGCCCTTGGAATCTCACCACTCCGGGGACACCCTCCAACTTTATCTTGCCCAATGGTGCAACTCTACTGATTCACTACCAGTTCCAGCACTTCCTCCTCAAGAAGGGTGAAAATGCCCAAGTTGGCTTGACCACTCTGGTCCTGGCCCTTTGTCAGGCATTAGGTGCCCTCCTCCTGCAAATGGTAATGAATAAGCTATGCTAAAATCATGCTTTCGGTTGTGTGGCCAAAATGTCCTTTGTTGGCAGTCAACAATTCTCAGTGCTCCTTGTTAACTAGTATGTGGTGCAGCTCATAAGACACTACCCTCCCCCCACACACCTTCCCCATACCTCCCGAATCCCCTGTTGCCATGACGAGTGGGAGTGGCATTTCTGCTTCATGCCCTTGTGCACTTGGCCAAGACACTGGGCAAAGCCACACTTGACACACAGCACACCCTTCCTTATCGGTTCAGCTCCAAAATGGTTGCACACTCACCCTAACAGATCATAAGAGGTCATTCAGCCTCTTACAGATCCATAACTAAGGTCTTTGGATGATCTCACAGCTCCTCTTCCCATCCAGGCTGCTTTGTTCTGGCTGGGAGGCCTCCTGTTCCCATCAGCAGGCATGAGGACCTTCTGCAGATCACTCACAGCCTGGAGGAGGACTTGCAGGGAGTCATCATCAAACTGTGGTTGATGATGGCTCCCTTGATCTGCGCCCCTTAATAGCCCCTCTATCCACCATAAGGTGGCCATACAGCCTCTGGGGAGAGACAAAGAGTTAAAGGGTAGAATTTAAGTCTTTTTCTAAGTGCTTGTTATTCATAGATGCAATAGGGCAGATGTGCTCAAATGTCCTTTCCTCCCTGTCAAGGGTCCTGAATAATAGTGTTGACACAATAGCCACTAAAATTTAAAAACAGGTTCTTATCTGCTGCTGCTCCAATAGCCCAAAGGATTTCACACTCTTTTGTCAAAACTTGGGTTTGAAACCCACTAATTATGGTGCATTATAGGTAGGAAAGTAAGTTGTGAAGGGGACAAAAGGAGGCTACAAAAAGATATAGATCGGTTAAGTGAGTGGCCAAAGATCTTGCAAATGGAGTATAATGTGGGAAAATGTGAAATTATCCATTTTGACAGGAAGAATAAAAGAGAGGCATATTATTTAAATGGTGAGAGATTGCAGAGCTCTGAAATGCAGAAGGATCTGTGTTTCTTAGTGCATGAATTGCAAAAGGCTAGTATGCAGGTACAGCAATGAATTAGGAAAGCTAATAGAATGTTATCATTTATTGTGAGGGGGATTGAATACAAAAGTAGGGAGGTTATGCTTCAGTTATGCAGAGCACTAGTGAGATCACATCTGGAGTACTGTGTACATTATTGGTCACCTTATTTAAGAAAGGATGTAAATGTGTTGGAAGCAGTTCAGAGAAGGTTTACCAGACTAATACTTGGAATGGGCTAGTTGCCTTATGATGAAAGGTTGGACAGGCTAGGCTTGTATCCGCTGGAGTTTAGAATAGTAAGAGGTGACTTGACTGAAACATATAAGATCCTGAGGGATCTTGAGAGGGTGGATGTGGAGAGGATTGTGAGAGAATCTAGAACTAGGGGTCACTGTTTAAAAATAAGGGTCACCCATTTAAAACGGAGATGAGGTGAAATTTTTCCACTCAGAGAGTCATGAGTCTTTGGAACTCTCCTCCTGAAAAGGCAGCAGAAGCAGCGTCCTTGAATATTTTTAAGGCAGAGGTGGATAGGTTCGTGGTAAGCAAAGGGGTGATAGGTTATCGTGGGGTAGGCAGGATGCAGATTTCAGGTTACTATGAGATCAGCCATGATCTTGTTAAATGGCGAAGCAGGCTTGAGGGGCTGAATGGCCTACTCCTGCTCCTTGTTCTTATATTCGTATGTTCATATGCAGCTGCCACCAACCTATGCCAGGGTGCCTTTAAATGGGTGACCATGACCAACTTCCAGTTCATGACCAGCCCCCTCTCTCCCTGGACATCCAGGAGGCCTGATTGGGTGTGTTGAACACACTTCCCTTTCCTAGCTGGCTGGCTTCCAGCTATGTGACTGTTAATTGGCTGCAAGACACTTTATTTAGCATCTTTAAAGGCGGCGGTGGGAGTTTGCGAACCGTGCACTTCTGGGTCAGTCTCTTGCCAATCACTGAGAAGTGTAAAATACACCCCCAAATGTACCAAGAAGCAACATTTTCCCCTATTTGTATTCTAAACATGTGTACTGTTATAGTCTCAAGGATGTAGGCAACTCTCACTGACACAGGAACTTCATTATATCAATTAACGTGCTTTGAGAAAGTTAACAAGACCCTACTCGATCTACTAGAATGTGAAAGCAACGTCATTTTAAATATTAGATTATTAAAGGTTGAAATGGAGCGATTCTAGTGGAAAACAGATTCCAGCACTAGTGTTTAGCTCTGTAGGTTTATCATCAGTAACTGCTATAATGGCACCCACATAGTGTTGGCTATCAGATGAGTGTAGAACAATGATAAATAACTGTGCACAACGTTCCATCAAAGTACTTTAAGCTTTTAGAATTTTTTACACTTCTAAGTAATTTTCTGGCCATGATTAGTTTCACTTAAGCCATAAATTTAAAAGCTATCAGATTTCAATCAGCCTTTAGTCCTTCTCTAGCCATGTTACACTAATAACTAGAGTTAAAAGGTAATACAATGAAACTTAAGCCTATCATTCCAATTATGATGAATTTTGTGTGAACTTAATTAAACACAAGTAGGCATGGCTATGACCTTGGAGAGCTCCTGTGATCCAGAATTACTGATCCTAATTCATCGAGGCTGAAGGACAACAAAGACTATTACACCTAGTACTGAGGTATCAGCATCAGCATTAGAGGCTCCCTTCACATTAGATTAATTGCTCCAAAGCTTTCAAAATGGCATGTCATGGAATGGAGTTTCTGGAAGTATAATCCACAGAGTGTAAGAACTAAGGTAAAGAAAAGAATCTCAGCATTTTAACATTAACAATTACATTTGCACAACATCTTTAATGTAATAAAACATCCCAAAATTCTTCACAGGAGCATTATCAAACAAAATTTAACAATGAGCCATATCAAAAGATATTAGGGCAGATAACCAAAAGGTTGCCCAAACACTTAGGTTATAAGGAGTATAGGATGAGGTAGGTGGCCATTTGGCCTTTCATGCCTGTGCCGTCTCCCTGAAAGAGCTATACAACCAGTCCCCCTTATTCTTTATCCTTCAGCTTATTTGATAATTCTATTATCTTTTGGGTGAAAAAGGTTTGCCCATCATTCATTAAGCAAACAGCCCCGTTGCACCACAAGACAGCTAAAGAACATATGAATTTTAAAGGAGGAAAATGAGATGGAGAGGAAAAGAGGTTTAAGGAGGGAATTCCAGAGCTTGGGGCCTATGCAGATAAAGGCACACCCACCAATTGTGGAGCAATTAACATCAGGGATGTTCAAGAGGCCAGAATTGGAGGAGCTCAGAGGTCTTAGATGGTTGTTGGGCTGGCGAAAGGGGTGAGACCATGGAGGGATTTGAAAATAAGCATGAGAATTTTAAAATCAACATGTTTCTGGACCTGGACCCAATGCAGGTCACCAGCACAGTGATAATGGGTAAATAGGACTTGGTGCGAGTTATAACACAGGCAGATGAACAGAATATAGGCTGTATCGAATGAACTCAAGTTTATGTAGTGAAAGATGTAGAGGCCAGCCAGAATAAGTACAAAAGAGTAAATATTCAAAATAACTATTACCTCCAAGCATTCACAAGGGAAAATGTGAACAACATGCCCTCTCCAAAAAAGATATCCCAAATAAATTCAATGGGAGAGATATTCATTTGCATAGTGCTCGAGCAGTGCAATGCAGGATTATGTCGAATCACAGGGGGCAGGCAGAGCCATGGGCTGCTACGTGTGTAGCCCACACGATATTCTTCACTGCGATCCTTGAAGAACACTGTGCAGGTTGCACAGGTAGTGCCCCCCGGCGAGTTGCTGTAAGTATGAGTAATGTCGCTTGAATCAGCGTTATGCTAAAAAATTTCTCCCCCAGCGATTCTGAATTCCAAGATCGACTAAAAGAAACAAATACAAATAAATCCCTTAGGATAAACGGTATTTATTCTGAACGCTGAAAGTAAATTAGGGGCCAAATTTGTGAAACCCTGGCAATCATTATGAGAGAACCATTGAACACTGAGAAGGTATGAATAGGTTTGAAAAAGGCTAACTTCAGCACCTGTCTCAGGCCGGGATTTTCCATGCCCGCTGATGTCGGGCGTGTTTGGTGGAGTGAGTGGACAAAATGGCGCGAAGGCCAAAAGTCAGTTTCATGACGTTGTGAAACTAGTTTGCGATCGTCCACTCAGCCTGTCGATGGCGGGCTGTGTTCCCCTCCATTGGATGTCAGGAACCTCATTGTAATACATCAGCATATCATTATAAGGCCAGCCCACCGGACTCATCCCCCCCCTCCACTGGATCGTCCGCCCATGTCAGTGGGTGTAAAATTCTGCCCATTGTGTATATTAATGACCAATCAAAGGAACTCATGTAAATTATGTACATCATTGGAAGCTAACGTAAAAGAAAACAAATATTAAAAGTCAGCCACACTAGACACCAGATAAATTAAAGAACAAGAAGATTTGACGTACACTAAAATTATTTAATACAAAGGAGTTTTCTAGCCCACAGGATGATGTTAATAACATTGTTGTTGTATTCTTAATGGAAGAGCAGAAGAAAGAGAACACAGCCCAGACATGCTGAGGGCTTATTTTGGTGTCTGCTTTAAACAGCAGTCTCGAACTGCAAAGATTTACATCATTTTAAATAAAATTTTAGAAAAGGGGCTTTGTTCAATGGAACAGTGGATCTACAGCAACGTTTTAAATCATTTGAATGATAGTTTAGGAAAAGGGTACAATGGAATTGCATGTTGCTTCCTGTGCCCATTCTTTCCAGTTTAGCAGTAGATGCCTGCAAGAGTATTTGCTTCTAATTTAAGGAAAGCTTAATTTTCACTTTGTGCTTTGCCCATGATTAAATGAAAATGGCAGTTTTTTTTTAAAAAAGCATGCCTGAATTTTCATAAGTGCCCCAAAAGATTATAATTGTCTTCATGCTTTCTTTTATATAGGCATTCCATGCACATCGATGAAAGTAATAATATCAATGATGACCCTTTTAAGTCTGAAGTGCTTTCTTTCACTATAAGGTTTTATTAATATTATAAATGCTATAATAGCTACAAAAGCTATAAAAAAATCCAGTTTATATTATATTTTTAAAATAAAGTAGGAACTCCAGAGAGCAATTTTGTCCAAGTTAACAGGAAAAATACCAAGTGGAACCTAAGGGGTAATTTAAGCCTCACCTATTCAGTAGGGAAGGGACAGGTTCAGGTCGAAAGTTAGTTTTACAGCCTACATGATTTTATGCTCTGTTGAAGTCACTCGAATGTATATTCAGGTAGGAGGTCAAACAAGCATCAACCGGAACCATCCTCATTCATACTGAGCAGATGAGGTTACAATTATCTGCTAGGTGATTTGCTTGAACTGTTTTGCATTTCTCCCAGAATAAGCAGAGGTTTGGGTGTGTAAAGGACGTGTTTGGGGATGAGCAATCACAATGACTGTGGAGAGTCAGGGTGAACTCCTGTTCCATCTGGCTTAATTTACAACCTGTATGGTATTCTATCTGTTGAAATTAATGGATAGAAAATCATTTAACTTACAAATCAGATGTGCTAATCTTCACATCTGAATTTCTAATCTGCACAGTCTCTATATGAAACTATGCACTTGCAGTGCTAGGTCATATAATTTGCTTCTGTGTTATAGTAAGGATGTTTGTGAATTAAGAATACTTTTGTCAGTGTACTACTCAGCAGAAGCACCAATATTTCTTTGCGATTAACGAGATTAGCAAAGGTGTACTGATTAAAAGGTAATTAACCATCTATTTACTTCTACACAAAATACTTATTTAGCAGGTAGAAATAATGTCTCCAAGGCAAATGAAAAGTGCATTATCCACTAGTGAGAAGTAATAGAATCTTGGTGTGCACTGTTTATTCACATTGTTGAATGGTTTGTTCTTATGATGTTTTGTTATGATGTTTTGTTAATGAGCATTAGGGGATTCAATAAAAAGGCTTATATTTCATTGCACCCTGTTGGATTTAGAGTTAAAAAAATAGTATTTGGGCTGCTATATTCAAAATTGTTTTAGAGTTAATCACCATAATCATGTAAAGTGTAAGAGCTCATAATGCTGCTGTCCATTTACATTGCTTCAGTATAATTAGCAACCACAGGTACACTTAGAATTAATTGTCCTTGAAAATACTGCAAGATTTATCACCTGTAACCTTATAAACCCAAGCATCAGTGGAATACTAATTTTTGTTTTATAATGTGACATACAAAACTATTCGACTTATAAATATGTATTATTGCCTTAAAATTACTTGACATTTTTGGTGCGTGGACTGTTCGAAAAGTTTTGGAGGTGCATCCTGAAGTGAGATACATTTCCAATGTCTTTCCGCTCTATTATGTCTGTGCTGTATTTTCCACTGTGATCTGGGGTCTTCCAAGGGTGTGTTTCTTGATGCAGCTGAGAGCTCATTAACATTTATTAAAATGAAGAGGAACACCATTGGAGTTCCCAAATGCTGTGATTTGTGTTCCCATTGCACAAAGGCAATCTGGAACAAAATAAATTAGCTCTAGCTGTTGCTCATATCAGCTGATACTGGCAGTAGTCCTTTACTTTGAAGCCTGGAGCCTGAAACAAATGTTCATAGGACTTTGTTGGAATTACAAAAGAGCTGCTCGTTTTTTTTGCCCTGTACTCGAATTGAGCTGAATTAGTCTCTGACAAGTTCTATGTGCTTAATGACATTGGGATGTCCAAAAGACATAGGATTCTGAGGTATCACATTGGCACTCAGGTTAATCTGATGAATAGATCAGTAATGTAACCAAACGCATGAACCATAACCTTGGTGTCCACAATTCACATGCTGTTTTGGATTCATAGAGTAAAAATATCCATAAATTCCAGAGATCCTTTCTCAACGTCTTGTTCTGAGAAAATCACTTGTGCAGTAAGGGGTGTTCTGAGATTACAATTAAGTCATGTTATTGTGGAAATGTGAAGTGAGCTTTACTTAATGCATGACCAGTGTTTTTCCTGAGCTCTCTGTCTTTCTGATGTTCCCCTTCAAGAAGAATGTAAGGGGCTTACAGAGCCAAGTGACAAAGCGTTTTGATTCACTAACAGTAATCCCAGCTGTTCCTACCAGCACAGCTAATAGAATGGTGACATTGTTAACAAAAGACTAAATAGCCTCGATTTTAACCCCTGATACATGGTGAGACAGTGCATGCAATAGCAACAGAGCAACGTTTTACTCACTGGATCCATGCTGCACACACACCTTGCATCATTTTGACAGACATTACTCAGGCTATGCACAAGGCCCTCAGCCCAGCCAGAGTAGAGTCTCGGGTTGTTTAACTTGCAGTAGCTGCTACAAATCGTAGTAGGGCACATTATGCTGCTGTGTGACTGGCTAGTAATGAATGTGGGAAATAACTAAACTCATCAAACTGACATGATAATGTTTCAAGCTCAATGAACGCAGCTGGCTCTGAGACTGCATCAAAAGATGAAAAATGTAAAATTATGTCCAATAAAAAAATACAGAGCACATGCTGAGGTAGATTGTCCCAGGCCTCAAATATGACAAGGTACCTCTCACAGTACGATTGTATAGTGAAACATTGTGGGCCTACTAACAGAACAATACTACTACTCATAGAAAGGAAGGAAGGAAGTCCAAAGTAAAGTCAATGTCAGATAATTCAATAGAAAATGATTACATTCAGATTGATATCACAGTCAAAACCCACTGAACCCTGAAAAAATCCAAGAAACTAGGTGGATACGCCACAGTAACCTAGGTGCATACTCTAGGTTTAAATTCATGTACTCAACAAATTAACTCAAACTAGCCCAATAAATTCATAAGAGGCTTAATATTTGCTTGTGTGCTTTTTTATCCTTTGTCATTCATCTTATTTTGTATCAACCCATTTTAGATGCTCACTCATTTAAAAATAAATGTTCTAATTTTTGCAATTCCACTTAAACAATGTGATATTAATTAAATTGAATGCAATAGCTACATGTAAAATGGAATGTTTTCTTCAGAAATTGAGCCATAGATCTATAAATAGTGATGCCAATTGACTTCAGAGGAAAAGTTAACCTTATTGGACTTCGTATATATAACATTTTACATGATTTGTGCCAAAGTAGCGACACATGCCTTTGATTTCATAAATCTGTTTTTGGGCAGAAATGCTTTGAATTAAAAATGCAATCCTTAATTGTTTTTATGTTGATATGAAGTCCAGCAATGTTGCATATGTCCTGACAGACAGTCATGCATGATTGCACATGATATTAATGTGTGGAGAGCTCTCTGTGCAGTTCAGAGGTACATAATATTAATTCTGAATACAGTGACACAAAATGGGGTTTCTATTAGTATGTGGAATTTTGTAGCCTGTAGGCTAATATTGACAGCATTCATTTACCGACACAATGAGTACTGTCCGTGTTGACAGGTGCATGCATATTAACTAGTTAGAGGCAAAATACTGTGTGTACAACAGAGGATAAAATATTGTTATGGACGTTAATGTAAAAGGATGTTCATTCATGTGGATTAAGCTTGTCCACTTCCCCAGTGCACAGTGAATCTGTTTTCCCTGGCAAGGAAAGTAACTGTTTTGCACTTTGGTGCCATTCAATGGTCTTGTGGTCTCTTCAGTAATTTTTCTAGCACCCTAATTTTACTTCAATATAAGGGAGATCAGCTCTGATTTGCAAAGTAGGATACGACAAATTTATCATTAGTTTTCAAAATTTCTGTTGAACTTGCTGTAATTCCATACATAAAATATTGGACCCCACTATATAACAAAATCTTACATGGTATACAAATTCAAATATTGGCATCTTTTTTCACTTCTGCACCAATTTTCTGACACTTTATCAGTGACTACACTGCAAACAACTTTTACTTAATTGTCCGTAAAGCACTTTGGAATATCCTGTTATATAAATGGAGATCTTGCTTTCTTATTTCTTTAACTCTTTTGTCACTTCTGAGTGTATTGCAACAGAATATCCTGTATGAGCCATTATATATAATAGCTAGATTATTAAAGACTACTTGGGCACAATTTTAGTTGCCAAGGCAGAGTAGGTTTGGGTTCAGCGGTGGTGGGGGAGGTGAGGGTTAAATCCCCAAAAATGTCAGCATATCAGAAACCCGACATGGTCCCGCGCAGGTCCAGCTTTTAATTGGAGTGTGTTCCGAGATGAGCGGGAAACCCCTAAGAAACTGTCAGCCCAATCACTTAAATAGTTAAACATACAATTAGTTGAGCCTTTAACCCAAAGTTCTGTTTTTAAGAGCCAGCACGTGCTTTGTTCAAGTTGTCTTGAACCTGCCAGGGTTAACAAGGCAAAATCACAGCCATGAGTTAGTGATCAGAAAACTGACAGGGGCAAGTCATTAAATATTGAAACTGCAGAGCTATTTCCCTGCCTATGTGAAAGGGTTATGTTCACCTGATTTCTTGAGAGTTTGCTTATGCTGCTTTACAAATACTTTCCAACCTTTTGGAAGTCATTTCACCTACTTTGGACTTGTCCACTTTGATCTGTATTTCCCTGCTGTCAGTCTTCACTGTGGCTTGGGAGCAACTTATGCAGCCTTACCATGATCTTTGATGAGGAACAACAGGAGCAGCCACGTGAACGGCAACAGCATCAGCAGCAGGAACAACGACAGCAGTTGCCTTCTCCACAGCTACTTGCTGCTCCACAGAACAGACAGGACAGACACAGAGCTCCAGCTTGAAGGATCAGCTGCATCAACATAATGGCAGGTCATTGCTGACATCTGCAGCCTCCTTTTCCTGTGGGCCAGGTGGACACACATTGTCAGTGGTGATCAAGATCACCAGGTCCCCTGAATTTCTTCACTTCCAGTTCCTTCTAGGGATCTTCAGGTGATATCTGCAGAATTTCACAATTAGCTGCCCTCAAGAGTGCCTTTCAGGTGATCAATGCCTTTTTTCCAAAGCTACCACTTATGTCCACTTTAATACTCATGAAGCCAGTCAGAGTCAGTGGGCTCTCCCATTTGTTGCAGAGTCTGGATTCCTACAGGTAAAGGGAAGCATTGGCTACACACACATGACAATCAGATTTCCTCAGATCAGCTTGGGGTATTTATCAATCAGAAGGGATCCCAGTCCCTCATTGTTCAGCTTGTATGTGACCACCAGAAGGTTATAATGCATATCTGTGCAAGACATGCTGGGAGCTGCTATGATTCCTTCATTTTGCAACACTTATAGTTCGCAGAGGCTTTTGCACCTCCACACAGAGTGAGCAGCTGGTTCCCTGGACACAAGAGCTGCCCTCTAAGGACCTGGTTCATGACTTACCACTGATAAAGAGGAGGGGTGTAACAAGGACCACATCACCACAAGGATGATCATTGAGAAATCAATTGCATTGCTGAAGATGCATTTAAGTTGCCTGGAGAAATCTGGGCACCCTTCAGAATATAGCAACAAGTGTGTCGACAATGGTGGTGGTCTACTGTGCAAAGCAGAACATGGCGCTGCCGGGAGGACTAAAGTTGGAGAAGGTGGTAGGGGCTGATCGCTCAGCATCTGAGGAAGAAGAGCCAGATATGTCCAGGGTTCCTGCAGCCGCTCACCTGCCTGCATGAGAAGCCCGTGATGGGCTATACCAACCCGCTTCAGGTAACATTAGCGAGTGAAGCCATATGGTACAATAATGCTAAATGTTGCCACCTCACCCTTAAATCAAATGATTCCCACATTTGATCCTTCCATCACATTCACACTCTTTTTTTCATCCTCCACTCTAGCTATACAATTCTCCTGAAGGCTAATGTCCATTTGGAATTTGGGAGGAAACAATGGAGATGGTAGGCCAATGGAGATTTCAGGTAAAGTGCTTGATTCATTGAAATCGGCACAGACATAACAACATTGACATTGGCCTGAATTTTCGGCTTGGTGAGTGGGCGCAGGGCCCACTCGCCAAGGCGTAAAATGACTCGGCGTGCCCGCTGAACTGTCAAAGGCCTATTAAGGCCATTTAAAAAGCTATTAAAGTAATAAACTGAGCTGCCAGTCCAACCTTAAGGTTGGCAAGCAGGTGAAGAGCCCAGGCGGCCTTCGCATTTATCATGGAACCTCATCCACGGGTGGGCTGAGGTTTCATGAAGGGTTTATAAATTTAATAAATTTTTCCATTAATGTTCATTGACATGTCCCAGCTCATGTGACAGTGTCACATGAGGGGATGTCCTAAAAAATTTTATTTTCTTTATTTAAATTTTTGAAACTTAATCTAATTTCCCTGAGACACCTCTGTGTGTCACGCTGGACGGGCCTTAATTGGCCCACCCACATAAAATGGCGGTGTGGACCCAATCGGGGCGCTGATCGGGTTCGTACCCGCCCCCGCACAACACCCCCTGACTGGTGGAAAATTTTCCCCATTGTTACAAACACCCAAATGAATCCCCTTGTGCAATGAAGAAGTCTTCTGCTTTCTATTACTCTGTCCTGGCCTATCTCTGTGGCTTCAGCAGAGCTAGAAACAGGCTGCTTGTTCCCCTGTTCTGACAGATGAGATACCCATGATGCCCAGATGTCCTCTGGATTTTGGAGCCCATGAGGGCCTCACCAAAGTTTCCCTCACCTACAATGTGCAGGACAGACTCGGTTGTTGGAGCAGGAGGAGGCTTGAGAGGCTATGACTGAGAGGCAGGTAGGGAATGAGAATTGAGAATGTTTTGAGAAGAGTCCCTACTTCCATTTGACCTTTATCCATCTTCCCCTTCATGGTTTACCCTCCCTTCCCTGCTCTTTCTCTCTCTCTCTCTCTTAGGCTGTCCCTTGGGGTTGAGGATGACTTGCTTCCACCTTAAAAATGCGTTATCAGGTGACTGAAGAGTCCATTGCACGACCTACGGCCTCTGTCACAGGTGGGGCAGACAGTAGTCGGGGGAATGGTGGGCGGGGTGCCTGGGAGCCATGTGGTCCTTTCGCTGTCAACGCTTGGCTTCAGCTAGCCCTTGGCGATGAGACTTAAGGTGTTCAGCCCCTTCCCGGATGCTTTCCCTGCACTTTGGGCGGTCTTGGACCAGGGATTCCCAGATGTTGGTGGGGATGTTGCACTTTTTCAAGGAGGCTTTGAGGGTGTCCTTGAAGCGTTTCCTCTGCCCTCCTGTGGCTCACTTGCTGTAGAACGCTTGTTTTGGGAGTCTTGTGTCAGGCATATGGACAATGTGGCCTGCCCAGCGGAGCTGATCGAGCGTGGTCAATGCTTCAATGCTGGGGATGTTGGCCTCTGTGAGAACACTGATGTTGGTGTGCCTATCCTGCCAATGGATTTGCAGGATCTTGCGGAGGCAACGCTGGTGGTAGCTCTTCAGAGTTTTGAGGTGCCTGCTGTAGTCCACGTCTTTGAGCCATTTAGGAGGGCGGGTATCACTACTTTGTAGCCCATGAGCTTGGTCCTGGGTTTGAGGCCCTGGTCTTCAAGCACTCTCTTCCTCAGGCGGCCAAAGGCTGTACTAACGCACTGAAGGCAGTGTTGAACCTCATTGTCGATGTCTGCCCTTGTTGACAGTAGGCTTCCAAGGTATGAAAAGTGGTCCACGTTGTCCAAGGCTTTGTCGTGGATTTTGATAACCAGGGGGGCAGTGAGGTGTGGAGGGGGCAGGTTGGTAGAGGACCTTTGTCTTACGGATGTTTGATGTAAGGCCCCTTTCCTGCTAACCAAGCGCTGGAGAGCACTTTGCTACACTTCAGTGAAGCGTGGAACGGCCAAGGTGAGGATTTTCTCCATCATATTTATTAGTCAGGACAACATGCACTTGGTTGTCTGCTGCAGCTGATTCTCCATGCTGGTGGCCACTCTTTCTATGCAGGTAAACTTTAGTACCTGAGCCATCATGACACTGATGGGCTCTCCAATCTCTCTCTAAAGGTATGCATTGCCTCTAGAAATGCTGACAGAATCACATGCATTTCCCGTTGCTTCTCCAGGCATGCCCTCTTTGTGGATGACTCCCTGAGACTCAGCATCTGTGTCCAGCTGAGTGGAGCTAGGACTGTGCAGCCCCCTCTGATGGGGGCTCTACACTGCTGGCCCTGTTCACAGTACCTGCTCCTGTTCACATGTGATGTGCACCTCACTATGTGACAACCTAGCTCTCTCTACTGTAGGCACCGAGGTATGTTCATGTGCATTGGTAGAGGGTGTGCACGAGTCCCTTGGGCCTCCTCTGTTGCTGCCCTTTGTTACTCTTGAAGGACTTGTGGCAGGTGAATTGGAACTGACATGGGGAAAGGGTTCAAAGTCTACAAAGTGCGGACCTTGGCATTTCAGATAGCAGTGGCGGAAAAGCAAAATGAATGAATGTTATGTATCAAGTGGCGGTGTGATATCTGATTCTGTCACTATATATGTGAGAGACCCTCACCTCTCAATCACCTACACCATGGGCTCTGCCACCTTGCTAAGCTTGAAAACTTCCTCCTTCGCAGCAGTCAGGCTGACTATGACTGCAGGGCTACCCTCAGTTCTCTGCCTCTCCCTGGTATTCTGTGCTCTCTTCTGTAATGAGAGAAAGCAGTCAGTTATGAATGTGAGGAATGGAATGTGTGGAGAGGAGGAAATGACAATGTAGGCAGAGGGTGCCTGTGGGAGATAGGTGTGGCATGTCAATAGATGAGGGAAAGTCTGAGGCCGGGATTTTTCATGCCCACAGCGTGTTCGGTGGCATGAGCGGACAATATGGCACGATCGGTTTCACAACGGCTTGAAGCCAGTTTGCGATTTTCCACCCAGCCCGCTGTTTGTGGGCCGTGTTTCCTGCCATCGGACATCAGGAACCTCATTGTAATACATCAGCATCTCATTATTAAAGCGGGGGTAGAGGACATGACGGCGAGCCTCCACAGCATCCAAATGGCATTCCAATGACATGTCATTAAACCTGGGAGTTGCAGTCACTTGCCTTTTGTGGGCATCTTCCCTGTAGTAGTTGTGGGCTGAAAGTGCTGAGATGTGTGTGCACGGCTGGACTTTAAATATAGCACTCAGAGTGATGAAGCGGTGAGGTGATGGCATAGTGGGAGAATGAGAGCCCGCCCGCCATGGAAACAGCGTGTTTCCCAGGAATACATAAGTAATGCGTCGGGTTCAGGCTGATACAGCATGAAAACCCGCCATTGTTGTTTTACGTACCCATTACTGCACTTAGTGCAAACCTGGGGCGATTTTGCCCTGAGTGTTGGGTGTCCAAATAAGAATGTGAGGAGGTGCTTGAAAGATGTTTGGAGTTGCAAGGTGAGTTGTTCTGAGGAATTCTGTGCAGGAGAATGCTGGAGAAGAAGGGTGTGGGGATTGGCACTTATAAGTGGTATACCACTCACCTTTCCTGCCCTTAATATATCATTGCAGCTTGTATCCATGCTCAAGGGCCCACACTCCTGGTGCTCACTGCTTCAGAGACTTCCAACCACGCTATTTTATTTGTGTGCCTCTACTTCACAGAAAGCAATGCATTTCTTCAGGCCCTTGCAACACAACACCTCCAGGGAACAGTTAGTGAACCAGAGGGCAGCCTCTCCATGTCTCACTTATATTCTTCCTCTTCTCCCAGCCTTTGGATGCAACCATTCTAACTCCTGCCAAGGCCCTTTTAAATGCAGAGCCTTTCGTTGACTGGCAGGGGCAGCCATCACATCTGCACTCTGTGATTGGTCAGGAAGACTGAGTTAAGTAGTCACAGTAAAGCCTGCTGCTGGTTCTCGACCTGCTGTCACCCTCCCTCGGTGGAAGGGTCAGTTCCATTAAAATTCCTTCCCTCAATTTTTATTAAACATAATCCCACCCCTCCACCGAAAAATTATTTTATTGCATTTCCCATCAATCCTGAACAGGTTTTTTTTGTGAGGTAATTGACCATAGTCCACAAAGGACCATAGGCATCTCCGTCCATTGGAGAGACACAATTGGTTATATAAAGCTTGAGGAACACCACTCCATAAGCATTAAGCAAGACGAAGAGGCGGGCCTCCATAAATTACCACAGCCGGTATAGGGATTAGTGCCGTTGGTGTTATTCCGCATCACACTCTAGCCATCTAGTTTACAGAATGGTTAGGCTAACAGAACCCCCCTTAATCCTGAGCAACAGGCTCTCCAGCTGCTCTTCATTCACTTGCTTATTGCCTGCTTTCCCCAGCTCAACAAGTCTTTCTGCATAATCCCAGTTTTTAACATCTCCACAGAGGGCAGTAGCATTGACCAGGTCGACCAGGTTGACCTGGAATTTCCATTACACCTCTATGAGCAACCAGGAAATCATAGGGGCATTTTTCTTCATTTTCTTTGAATCCTTTAGTTTATTAGCTATAAATATGTTGGAGATGCAGAAACATTGACAATTGAGCATCATCTAATCAGATAATGAAATGTCCCTGCTTTTTTAGTTACTCACTAACAGGATGTGGGCATCGCTGGCTAGGCCAGCATTTAATGTCCATCCCTATTTGCCCTTGAGAAGGTGGTGGTAAGCTGCCTTCTTAAACCTCTGCAGTCCATGTGGCACAGTTACACCCACAGTGCTGTTAGCAAGGGAATTCCAGGATTTTGACCCAGCGACAGTGAAGGAATGGTGATATATTTCCAAGTCAGGATGGTGAGTGGCTTGGAAGGGAACTTCCAGGTGGTGGTATTCCCATGTGTCTGCTGCCCTTGTCCTTCTAGATGGTAGTGGCCGTGGGTTTGGAAAGTGCTGCCCAAGGAGCCTCAGCGAGTTTCTGCAGTGCATCTTGTAGATGGTACACACTGCTGCCACTGTTCGTCGGTGGTGGAGGGAGTGAATGTTTGTGGAAGGGGTGCCAAGCAAGTGGGCTGCTTTGTCCTGGATGGTGTCAAGCCTCTTGAGTGTTGTGGGAGCTGCACTCACCCAGGCAAGTGGAGAGCATTCCATCACACTCCTGACTTGTGCCTTGTAGATGATGAACAGTCTTTGGGGATTCCTCGACTTTAACCTGCTCTTGTAGCTATAGTATTTATATGGCTAGTCCAGTTCAGTTTCTGGTCAATGGTAACCCCCAGGATGTTGATAGTGGGGGGATTCAGCGATGGTAATGCCATTGAATGTCAATGGGCGATGGTTAGATTCTCTCTTATTGAAGATGGTCATTGCCTGGCACTTGTGTGGCATGAATGCTACTTGCCACTTGTCAGCCCAAGCCTGGATATTGTCCAGGTCTTATTTCATTTGGACATGGACTGCTTCAGTAGCTAAGGAGCCATGAATGATGCTGAACATTGTGCAATCATCAACGAACATTCCCACTTCTGACCTTATGATGGAAGGAAGGCCATTGATGAAGCAGCTGAAGAAGGTTGGGCCTAGGACATTACCCTGAGGAACTCCTGCAGTGATATCTTGGAATTGAAATGATTGACCTCCAACAACCACAACCATCTTCCTTTGTGCTAGGTATGACTCCATCCAGTGAGGATGTTTCCCCCTGATTCCCATTGACTCCAGCTTTGTTGGGACTCCTTGATGCCATACTTGGACAAATGCTGCCTTGATGTCAAGGGCAGTCTCTTTCACCTCACCTCTGGAGTTCAGCTCTTTTCTCCATGTTTGAACCAAGGCTGCAATGAGGTCAAGAGCTGAGTTGCCGTGGAGAACCCAACAGAGCATCAGTGAGCAGGTTATTGCTCAGCAAGTGCTGCTTGATGGCACTGTTGATGACCCCTTCCATCACTTTACCAATAGAGATAGAAAGGTAGTGTGCCACGAGAATGGATGTATTGGAAATGTAGTAAAAGATGGTTGGCAGTGGGGCATCATGTGATCAAACCTTCAAGGACATGTTGAATCAGAGTTGGAAGCCCTAATGGGGAATGAGAATGAAAAGCAGCTGGAATTCAGGAAAATCCTAAGCTGATGGTGTAAATATTAAGGGGGCACCAAGTTTCATCATTGGAAACTCAAGAGTGGCTGAATGATTTTCGAGGGAAAAGCTTAGAATAAGAAGTGACTGAAAATAGCACAAAACAATGATGGAACTATGTCACCATTCCTTCACTGTTGCTGGGTAAAAATCCTGGAACTCCCTTCCTAGCAGCACTACCTACACTACATGGACTGCAGAAGTTCAAGAAGGTGGCTCACTACTACCTTCTTAAGGGCGATTAAGGATTCGCAATAATTGCCGAACTAGCCAGCGATGGCCACATCCTGTGAAAGACTAAAAGAAAACAATTAGTCTGTGGCTTCTACTTCAGTCACAGAACTGTCTTAACCCACAAACAAGCTAAATGATTCTGCTGCATGTCCATCAAACATCCCATATGCTGATCAGTCAATATCGCACTGCAAGAGCTAAGGCCACAGCTCTGTCCTATTTTAATAATTTCCATTAATGTCTTAATTTATTTTTATAGGAGTATTTATAAATGAGTACTGAATTGAAACGGGAATGAAGAACTGAAAGTTAAATGCACTCAACTTTGAATTTTCACTTTTCTGGAAAATTAATTATATTTTGGAGTTGAACAGAAGTACCAAGGTAAAATGAACGACTGGATTTTACTGTAAAACTTGGGCCAGAATTTTATGTTGATCAGGTGTGCACGCCCAACCTGAACGCATGTGAAATTGTGCAAAATGACATCGGCCTTGCGTTCCGACATCATCGTGTGCGTGAGCGATATTGAGATCAGCGGGCGCGTGTAGGAGTCGGAGCTGTGCCCACTGACTATTAAAGGGCCAGCCAATTAAGGCCATTAAGAACCCTATTGTCCACGATTTTATGTTGCCCATGCAATTTCACGCTCATTGCATGGGCAAAATGGGCAGGTGGGCAGCCCGTTTTTAACGAAACCTCATCCAAGGGCGGGATGAAATGTCCAGTGTGAATTATAATTTAAAAAAAGATATCTGGGAACTGTTGTTTTTTGAGTTCTGCTGTTAGGTGTTTGAATGTATTGCATGGACGCAGTATGGTGCATTTATTTCTTGTCATTTAACCTATATAGGTCTGCAGCTCCCTGAGGCAGCTCCGCAGCGCAGCAGTGTCTGCCTTCAGGGAGCTCGCTATGAGCACCCACCCGCACCCTCACTTTTGTCTGCACCCGGCCTCTTCCCGCCCCCCTCCTCGCCAGCACTGAGGCTGTCTCAGCGTGCGTTTCACGCTGGCTGGTCGTTAATTGGCCAGCCAGTGTGAAATTTTGTTTTGGGGCCGATCGCGAGCGGAAGCACATTTCACATCCGCTTCCAGGCTCACTGACTTGGCGCACATGCAAAGCATGAAATTTAGGTCTTGGAGTTTCCATTTTCAAGAAAATCTTGCATTTATATAACTCCTAATCACATCCTCAGGAGATTCTAAAAGAACGTGTCATCAATGGTTTCACTTTTGATATGCTGTAGGCAAAATACAGCAGATAAATTATATGCTGCAAAGTCCCACAAACAGTAAATGTACATATTAGCACAGCACATTGACACATTAAAGGTATATGTATGCCTCCCCTTCAATATTGTACTTCTCACATGGGGTATAATTGTTCCATGTGACATTAGCATACTGCATTCATTTTAAATGGATAACATCTTTGCTAAAATGCAAGAAAGGGATTTCATACAATTGTGCTAAGAAAAATTGTAAACTACTATTGCATAGTGTAATTACATCCAAATAATGTGTATATGTTTGTCAATGTTTGGTCTTGTATGAGGTAAAACTGAATATTCAATCCAGCAGAAACAATCTAAGTTACACTTGAAAAATGATATTTTAAACTGACCAATGATTTGCTCTGAAAAAGCTCAACACTGGAAGATATTTGCTGTGGCTTTGAGGGACAATATTTATGAAGCTGCATCCTTCAAGATGTATTTTGAACTACGAACACTGTTGCGTTTATGAGTTTATTTAGAATGTAAAGGAAGTTGGCCTGAATATTTTCTGAAATTGTATGAGTGACAACAGCCAGGTGGGTACCTGCATAGAATCATGAACAATGCCAAATCAGAGTTCACTGATTTTAAACTTCCACATGTGACTAGGATTGGAAATGCACCTTAATCTTATTTACTAAGCTTAAAGGCAAAATAGATGTATATAAAAGCTAGTGGAACATCACAGGAAAGCACCAAAATATGATCCTCATGATTCTTATCCTTCAAATAAAGTAAAAGAAAACACCTTTTGGGGGTTAGATTTACTAACCCCATAAAACCGGCAATGGAAATTGTGGTACATATTTAATCTACATCCCTTCTTTCTTAGGCAGTGCCTTGAGATTAAGGATCACTTGCTTTCACTCCAATTCAAGGAGTTCTGAAATGGCTGACAAGCCTATTGTGCGATCTACAGACTCTATCACCCTATCAGGTGGTGCTTAAAGGGTTGAGTAGATGGGTTTTTTGGAAGTCAGTACGCTCCCTCTGGTGCCTCAAGTTCACCATTGCACATTCCCAATGAAGTCTCTTGATGATGCTGAAAAGAGAGACAGGCTGCCAAAGCTTTTCATCTTTCAGTCATAAGGACATAAGCAGGAACGCCAAATTTCAAATGATCACAACAATTTATACTACAGCAAAAAAGGGTGCTGATTGGTTGGCAAGTCAACTCTGATTGACCAAGGCACTGCCAAGGAGAAAGCAACAGGGAACTATAGGATTCCCAAGCTCTCAGGTAATTCAAAAAAAGGCGTAAGGCTTCAACATATTCTTTTTGTTTGCAGAGCTCGTTATAGGCAGAGTACAAACCTTACTCAACCAGCCCTGCACTTGCAAAACCCAGGACAAAATGTATACTGTTAGATGTGATTCTGAGATTGGGCAGCACTTGCTGAACAATCTTGAGTGTGCTAACAGCTACACTAACAACTGATTTAAGAGAATCAGTTAAGTTCGTAACATGGCTCATTTCCGCTTGCTGGAAATGATATACATTGTATCAGGGATCTGCTTTCTGCAAATTGTAAATGTTCAAGCCTGCTGCCTTTTTTGAATTACCGGGGAACTTGGGGAGCCAATAGTTCAATGTTGCCTTTTCCTTGGCAATGATTCAGCCAATCAGAGTTGACTTGCCAGCCAATCAGCATTATTTTCTCCTGCAATATAAATTGCTGTGATTGTTTGAAATTTGGCATTCTTGCATTTGTCCTGATGAATACAAGATGAGAAGCTTTGGCAACATATCTCTCTTTTCAGCAATATCCAAGTTCTATACTACCAAGTGACTGTCTCTTGATGGGTCCAGTGTCTTCCTGAATGAGCCTTCTCCAATTTGGTCCGTCACAAGCCAGGGTCGCCCATGAGCTAGTGGATATGTTTAATCACTCCCTGGATGGTTTGATGACATCCCTAAAGTATTTCCTTTATCCTCCTGTGATTCTCCTGCCCTGACCCGAGTTCTGAGTAGTGCCGTTGCTTTGGGAGCCTGGTGTCAGGCATACGAATGACATGTTCCACCCTGTAGAACTGCCTTGATACTGGGCAGGTTGGCTTGGGAGAGGAAGCTGCTGCTGGAGCATTTTCTTGCCACTGGATTTGGAGGATTTTGCGAAGGCACTGCTGCTGGTATTTCAAATTTGGCTTCCCTCAGAAATTTGTTACTGCAAACCACGATCGTCAACAACAGAACCATTACAGACCTTATCACAGTGAACACTAGGGTCAAACTAAGCTGTGTCATCAACTCTCTTTTCCATTTTCTTCACTGCAATGCTGCATCTCACCTCCACCAAATTACCTACAAGCGTGGAGATAACCCACAGAACAGATGGGAATCTGTTCACCCTACCCAGCCATCAATCCGAAACAAAACCATTCCAACATCAGTCATAGAGCATGCAGATACGCTCATGTGCACATTCACTCAGAAACTGAGCTCCCGGTCGTTGTTGACTCCTTCTCCAAAGCATTTGAGAAAATGGGCCTTTCACTAAATACACGGAAAACTAAGGTCCCTATCCAACCAGCACAACACTTCCCCCCCATCGATTAAGATCAACGGCTGGACCATTTTCCATATCTTGGGAGCCTCCACTCGACAAAGGCAGGCATAGATGACAAAATTGCTCAGCACCTCCAATGTGCTGGCTGAGGAAAAGAGTATTTGAGGACCACGAGCTCAAACTCGATACTAAGTTCATGGTTAACTAGGCAGCAGTAATGCCAATGCTCCTGTCTGCTTCGGAGACTTGGACAACCTACAACAGGCACATCCATGCACTAGAGAAATGCCACCAGTGGCTGCCGTCACAAGATCCTCTAAATCCATATCCATACACTGTGTTGCAAGCAGGATGTTAATTGGTTCTACCTGCTGTTTTAAATGATTGCTGCATGCAAGTCAGTGCTCATTGGCTGTACTCAGCAGTAGGGGACTCAATTTTGTGACTGGTTGATCTTACCTAATGGCAGCCTGAATCTCGTAAAGGGCTGTGGCTGCAAGAATTGATGGGAATTCTTTGAAAAGTGCATCTGGACTGTGATATGACAAGGTTTTGTGAAAGAGAAATCGTGTTTAACCAACTTATTGGAGTTCTTTGAGGAAGTAACATGTAGATAAAGGGAACCGGTGGATGTACTGTACTTTGATTTCCAGAAGGCATTTGATGAAGTGCCAATTCAAAGATTATTGCGATAAATAAAAGCTCATTGTACAGGGGGTAACATATTGGCATGGATAGAAGATTGCCTGGCAAACAGGAAGCAGAGGGTAAGCATAAATGGGTCTTTTCAGGTAGGCAAGATGTAACGAGTGGTGTGCCACAGGGATCAGTGCTGGGACCTCAACTGTCTGCAATTTATATAAACAATTTATATAAATTGTGCAAAGGAATTGAGGGGATGGTTGCCAAATTTGCTGATGACACAAAGATAAGTAGGGAAAGTAAATTGTGAAGAGGACAAAAGGAGGCTACAAAAAGATATAGATAGCTTAAGTGAGTGGGCAAAAACTTGGCAAATGGAGTATAATGTGGGAAAATACGAAATTGTCCATTTTGGCAAGAGTAATAAAAGAAGCATAGTATCTAAATGGTGAGAGGTTGCAGAGCTCTGAGGTGCAGAGGGACCTGGGTGTCCTTGTACGTGAGTCATAAAAGGCTAGTAAGCAAGTACAGCAAGTAATTAGGAAAGCTAATAGAATGTTATCATCTATTGTACAGGGAACTGAGTACAAAAGTAGGGATGTTATGCTTCAGTTGTACAGAGCACTAGTGAGACCACATTTGAAGTGTTGCGTACAGTATTGGTCACCTTATTTAAGGATGGATGTAAATGTGTTGGAAGCAGTTCAGGGAAGATTTACCAGAACAATACCTGGAATGGGCAGGTTGTCTTATGAGGAAAGGTTGGACAGACTCGGCTTGTACCTGCTGGAGTTTGGAAGAGCAAGAGGCGACTTGATTGAAACCTTTAAGATCCTGAGGGGTCTTGACAGGATGGATGTGGAGAGGATTTTTCCTCTTGTGGAAGAACCTATAACTAGGGGTCACTGTTTTAAAATAAGGGGTCACCCATTTAAAACAGAGATGAGGCAAAATCTTTTCACTCAGAGGGTCGTGAGTCTTAGGAATTCTCTTCCTGAAAAGGTGGTGGCAGCAAATTCTTTGAATATTTTTAAGTCAGACGTGGCTAGATTTTTGGTAAACAAGGGGGTGATAGATTATCAGGGGGAGGTGGGATGCAGATTTCAGGTTACTATCAGATCAGCCATGACCTTATTAAATGGCAGAGCGGGCTCGAGGGATTGAATGGTCTACTCCTGCTCGTTGTTCGTATGTTCATATGTTCATATGTAACTCGAACATGCGAGAGCGTGAGCACCAAGGTTTCCTGACAATGCACTGGAGCTTGTATTGCAAGGTTCTGGAATGCACTACCTCATCTCCTCACTTTACAACATCCAGCGCCCCAAACACTCCTTCCAAGTGAAACAGCAAGTTATTTGTGCTATTCATGATGTGACTTCCTCTACAGTAGGGAGACCAAGCATAGACTGGATAACTGCTTTGCGGAACATCTCCATTCAGTCCACAAGCATGACCTGAGCTTCTGTCGCATGTCATTTTAATTCTTCACCTTGCTCCCACTCTGGCCTTTCTGTCCTTGGCCTGCTGCAGCGTTCTAGTGAAGTTCAATGCTTGCTCGAGGAACAGCACCTTATCTTCTGTCTCATCACCTTCTGAGCTCAATATTGAGCTCAACAACTTGAGATCATAACCCCAGCCTCCATATTGTTCTATATGTTTTTTTGGGGGGGGTTTTGCTGGCTACTTCTTTATATATCCATTCATGTTGCATTTAGATGGCTGCTATATAGCGTTTCGTAATTTCCATCACTTCTTGCCTAATGTAGACACAGGACGGAATCATCCCAGATTTGCACTAATTGTGATAGCAGGCGGGAAAAAGGATGTTTTACCCACTGGCCACAATGGCGGCTTTTCACACCATATCGTCCCAATCCCACCTCATTAATCAGGCATTGGTGGGAAACCTGCCGGGTTGCTGGTGGAGCGTCATCTCATTTGTCCACTCCGCCATCAACTCAAGGCTTCAGTAAACCAGGCCCCATATTTAAAGGCTGCCTCTGCAAAGAACTAGCACTCTTCAAGGGATCGGAAGCTGCTGCAAACTATTGGCTGCCAAAGAGAGGAAACATGCTGCTGCCAGATTTACTGACGCCTCCTCTCAAACACCTACTGGATGCAGTGGAGGCCCTCTGCGATGTCCCCTACCCTCGTCTTGGGCAAAGGCCAGCAAGCAAGGTCACCAATCCTGCTTGGGCGGTGGGGGCAGCGGTGGTCAGTGCAAACTCCCTACAAGAGAGGACAGCCACCCAGTGCAGAAAGAGGATGAATGATTTCCTCTGTTCTGCCAGGGTAAATCGCTCTTCTCATAACTCTCAACTCACACTCACAAACCCATTACATCCACAGGGATCTCACTCACTGCCAGTTCAAGGGACATCACCATTCACTCTTTCACACACACCTTCATTGTCTTCATCCCATCCATGGCACCACTTAGCACCCACGCATGCCAGGCTTACTTATCATCTGGACTGGCAAGTGTCCTGTTTAGACTCTATCCATCTGTACTCATGCAGGACAAGCTGGAAAGGTCACAGACTGATGGAAAATGCCTGAAGTCAAGGCCCTCATGGACTTTGAAATTAGAGTCATCCAACTGGCTGGTGAGGATCTGGACTATTCCTGTGCTGACGGTGGGGTCACCGGTGCTCTACCAAGTAGGGTTCAGCAGTGCAACATCCATCAGACAACTATGCTCTGAGCGATGTGTCCTGTTTCACAGGCCACTGCCAAGCACTAATTCTCTCTCCTTGCTTTCGCAGGCACTTCTGGAAAACTGCCAAAAGGGTTAACGACCCAGGTCCTCGACTCAAGCCCTGAAAGCACCTTGGATGAGGAATCTGCTAAAACCCCAACTGAAGACCCTTCACAGCGCTCACCCACACTCTCCATCAAAGCAGGGACACATACCTAGGTGGGACTTAGTTCTTAAGTAGCCTCAGGGCCACAGTCTGGTGAGCACATCGCACTGTCTGATCCACAGCAGGTGGAGGCAGGGGCTTCCCAGGTGTCCGGCACTCGGACCAGAAATCTGCTGAGTCTGGATGACTGGACTGGGTCACACCTCAGTTGCTGGAGTTGCAAAGGCAAACTCAGGAACATCTGGAAGGGATGTCTGCTGCACTCCTCAGATTGCAAGGCACAATGGAGGAGTCCGTCCACCTTCAGTCTGGGATGATAGCGTCAACATGCCAGTGCACTAAGGTCAACACTGGTAGAATGGCAGCTGCCATGAAGACCTTGGTCCAGGGCATCGGTCCTACACTGCTGCGTGGGCTCAACTTCATCACCGACACCATGGTTGGCCTCCAACAGTGTCAACTGGAGAAGAGTGCAGGACAGCTCGATCTCACTCCAGTTTTCCCTTCTCCTCAAGGAGTCAGCCAGGGGCCCTTGAGCACCCAAAGGGAGGAGAGGCAGCAGGTGCACAGCCCGGGGCTATCCACCCAGGTGACTTCAGGAGTGCCCAGCCACTCCAACTCCCCTCTTCCTGTGACCCAGCAGCTCCAGCTCCACAGGCTGAGGAGGGTGCCACTGCCGCACAGCAGAACCCTGAAAGCAGGCCGGGGCCCTCCAGAGGATGCCCATCAAGGACATCACAGACAGGGCATAGCAGTCAGCAGGCTGCCTCCACCTCCCCTGTGGATATCGGGGGGGCACCAAGACATAGCAGCAGGGTTAGGGAGGTTAAGAAGATGTATTTGCACAGCCTGGGCATGGGTGTTAATCACTTGTACAGAATGTTCACTTTTATAAATAAACTCCCAAGAATCTCTCCATGCCTATGGCTCCTTGCTCTGGTGAGCAGTGTTCGTGCTGCTCAGATGTGAAATCTTGGTCCCTGCACAAGATAAAGGCAGGCGTCGCAGTCCAGTGCCTCTTCCCCATGCTTTGTGCAGCTTTCCCAGAACACTGATGGTGTGCCTTCACTGTCACTGATCACACCAGTCATGCCTGCACATTGATGGGGTTTATCATTGCTGCCAGAATGTCCTGGGCCGGCGGCACAGAGTTCCGTCATTCTCTCTGTGTGTTCCCAGCACCTTTGAGGTGCGGCTGGACCCCCATCTCAACAGTAGCTGTGTCCGGTGACTGTATGGTCCTGAAGGGTTCAGTTCAGGAAAGATGCCATAGGATCAGGAGAAGTTAAAGTTTCCCCGCTGCATCTCCATGATATGACCCTGTTCACAGGGTGCAAGTGAGGTGCCATCAGCCAGAGAGGAGTCAGGCATTCACATAAGCTATGTGAAGATCTATGGAGTGTCCCCACTGCATGTCGTCATCATCCTCCTGGAATGTAGGGACTATGGGCATCCACTGCGTCTCCATGACAGGAGCATTATCACAGCGGGTATATGCGCTGCCATCAGCCAGACTGGAGTCAAACATTTACAGATGCAATGTGAGGATCTATGGTGTCTCCTCACTGCATGTTGTCATCATCCTTCACAAATCTAGTGGCTATGAGTGCCTCCTGAGCATTTGTGCCTCGTCTGGCCAGTGCAATGCCCTCATCGCCGTCATCCTCACCTTTGAGGGCCTCCTCACCCACATCCCATGGACATCCTCCTCGTTGGAGGGGACGTGCAGCTCCTCCATCTCCTCTTCAGCCAGCTTCTCCCCCCAATGCAGCGCCAGGTTATGAAATGTGCAGCAGGTGATGATGATGCATGGCTTCCTCTGTGGACTGTATTGCAGGGCTCCACCAGACCAGTCCAGGCACGGGAACCTCATTTTCAACATTCCAATGGTTTGCTCCACCAAGTTGCGAGTTGCAGCATGAGCCTCGTTGTACCTTCTCTCGGCTGCAGTCTGAGGCCACCACAAGGGTATCATCAGCCACGTCCTCTGCAGGTAGTCCTTGTCCCCGAGGAGCCTCTGTGGACCCTGGAAGACATCAGGGTTCTGGGACCTATTGAGAATGTAGGAGTCATGGATACTTCTTGGATATCATGCACAGATCTGCAGGGTGTGTTATGGTGGTTGCAGACCAGCTGAACATTAAGCTAGTGGAAGCCCTTGCAGTTGACATAGTTGACTGGTTGTTACCATGGAGATCTGAGCATGTCGATGGCACCCTGCACCTGTGAGAAACCTGAGGCCTGGGCAAATCCCAACGTTCTTGCTTCCTGGCTCTCCTGATCCTGGGCGAAATGCACAAATTTGTGTGTTTTTGCAAAAATGGCATCCGCGACCTCCCGGATGCATTTGTGCATGGAGTCTTGCGAGATCCTGCACAGATCACATGTGAAGCCCTGGACGAAGCCGCTGGTGTAAAAATTGAGCGCCACGGTCACTTTCACGGCCACTGGCAGTGGATGCCCTCCATGTGGCGCCAAATCCTGCAACAGGTGGCAGATGTGACTGACCAGTTCCCTAGACATGCATAGTCTTTGGCGACACTAATTCTCAGTCATCTGCAGGAATGTCAAGCGCCATCTATAGGCCCTGGGATTAGCTAGATGCAGACCAGCTAGGGCTTGCTATGGCTCTAAAGCAGCATGCACAGAACCCCCAGCCACCCCTTCTTCTTGAGGGTGCTCTCCTCCCTCTGTCCAGCCAGGCGCCTCCATCATTCCCTTCTACATCTCCACTCTCTGTAAGCCATGAGGCATACAGCTAGGTCACCAGGCTCCATGGTCCTGATGTACCCTTCCCTCCTTCAGGAGGAAAGACAGAGACACGTGGGTTAGCTTGGGTGTTCTAAGAACCTCTGTTGGTTAAGTCTGAAGACTCCTTAACACTTCCTAGAGAGTGCTGACCACCACTTGGATGGCCAGAGTTTAGTGCGCTGCATGGCTGTCTGAAACCCCATCCACCTCCGCCCCACTCCAGGCCATTAGATGAGGGATGGTAAAGGGCTGTTTTAATATGTCTGATTCCATTCAGATCCATAAATTCCTGAAACTTATGCTGGTAAAAAGTGGTGCCATTATCTGAAACAACAATTTTAGGTAGGCCATGTAAGCTGAAACTGTGACATTGCTTCTGTATAGTTTAGTTTGACACTGGGGACTTTTGACTTCATATACATACATCCATTTGGAATGTGCATCTACAATTAGCAAGAACATGGTACACAAGAATGGTCCTACATAATCAATATGCAATTTAACCCAGGGTCGACCAGGCCACTCACACAAATGTGGGGGAGCCGGAACAGGCAACTTCTGCTGTTGCTGACAATAGAGACAGTGCTTGACCAAGTTTTCAATATCTCCATCAATGCCTGGCCACCATAAATAGCTTCGTGCAAGCATTTTCATTTTTGATATGCCCGGATGGGCACTATGGAGTTCTGTCAAAAGTGGCTCTCTGCCTTGTGGTGGGACCACCACTCTTGACACTCACAACAAAATCCTTTTTTCCATCTGTCTGACATTGAGTGGTCTCAATTCTTCAGATACAGGCAAGTTTGGCCGTCCTTTTAAGACAAAGTCTCTGACCTTCGATAATGTTGGATCTCTGTCCAATTTCTAATTTGTTTCACACACACAGGTGAAGAATCTAAGAAATTTAATAATAGCACTAATGCCTAAGGAATGGGGCTATGCACAATACTGTCTGGCAAAGGGAGATGGCTGAGTGCATCTGCATTTGCAATGTGTAGGCCAGGACGGCACATAAAAGTATACTCGTATGCAGATAATGTCAGAGCCCATTGTTGTATTCTTGTTGATGTTATTGGCGGGGTGGCCTTGTTCTCACTGGATAAACCCATTAATGGTTTATGGTATGTTTGCGGCATCCAATGCTCTTCATTCTAGCTCCTTGAGCTCCAGTGTTGGGTTAGCTTTTTCTAGTCTGATTTCTGTCGTTTCTTTTTCTGTTTGCCGCAAAGCTTTGCCTTGTCCTTCATTTTGATTTTACAGTTGGCCAAGTCTCCCTCTGATAAAATCTTAACTTGGTTCAGTTCGGTAATTGAGCTCCCCATGGCTTCATTATCCACTCGCATCTTGGAAAGTTCTATGACTTTTCCTTTCAATGCCTCTTTTTGTTTCATTCAGCCGATTGTTCAGCTCTTCAGTCCCTTCCTTGTATCTCTTGGCTTCCTCCTGGAATATTGAACATTGTTGAGTCTTCTCTGCCAATTGTTTCTTCAGTTTGCTCAGAGTGGCACTAGATCCATGATTTTCTTCATGATTTTTCAGAGGAACCAACATTGACCTGAGGGATCTTGCAGCATGTGAAAGTCCTTCAATTCCCCTAACTCATCCCAAGAGACTGTGTTGTATTTTCTTAGAAGTTCTGGGACTCCATCAGATTTGAGGTGAAATATCTCAGACCGGTTGAGCTTGATCTTCTGTAGCCAGTATCGGCCTAAAAGACTGGGTCCTTCACCTTTCACAATTATTACAGACAGCTGGGCTGTCGGTTACTTGTAAGAAACTGGTTCTTTGGCAATGCCCTTTACCTGAGTGGATTTTCCTCATGTATGTCCTTAATTTAGCGGTTGCCCACTCCAGGTTTATTAGCTGTCTACCTTCATTAAGGTATTTGAAAGTGTGCTTTCCCACCACTGTAGTTGAGGCACTCGTATCCATCTCCATTATTAATGGCTTCTCATTAACTTGGATTGTCACAGTAATAGATTCGGTTGTCATAGCAGTTACGTTATACAGGGAGTAAATGTCAGTGTCAATGTCAAATGTCAGCTTTGGTCTCTGTTGTATTCTTTAATTCGATTATGTTGGTTTGCTGTTTCACAGGCTGCTTCAGCTTTGCCCGGCATTGCCTTACTACCTGACCTTTCTTACAGCAGTAATGACATTCTGCCTCCTTGAATTTACAGGTGTCCGCTCCGTGGTCACCTCCACACCTACAACAACTTAACCTTGAAGTCGCTGCTGAAGTAATTCTACTAGGCTTTATCATGCTTCTCACAATGGACATTACATCTTGTTTTGACGCTGTGGGTCTGGTTTTCACGCCATGCTCAGCAGTAGGTTCCCACCCCACATGAAGAACAGCACCACGTTGTATGTGTTGCAAAGCCTGTGAGTCTCTCGCAGCTCTTCCCAGGGGGAGAGGGAGATTTCTAGGGCGCGTTTAAAGTCAATGTCGACCTCGGCAAGTAAACGGTGCCTTATGGCATCATCCCGAGCTTCACAAACTAATCGGTCCCGCAGCATCTCATTTAGTGTGTCCCCGAAGTCACAGTGCTCTGTTAACTGCTTGAAGTTTGCTACATAGGTTGCGATGGACTCTCCCGGTGGCCTAACTCTGGACCGAAGTTTAAAATGCTGCATTATTCAGCTTCGGCTGGAAGTGTGTTTTCACGAGGTCCACTAATTCATTATAGAACTTAGAATTGGGTGCGCTCGGGGCCATCAGGTTGCGAATGAAATTGTATATTTTACTGCCACATACACTCAAAAGGATGGCTTTCTACTTTTCCTCCATGGTAATTTTGCTCGCTATGGAATAAAATCCTACATACTGGCTCCAGGCTTCCATAGTCACATCATAAGGATCTATTTTGCTGAAGAATGACATGACTGGTGAGCATTTTTTTTAATTCAATGTACACACATTAACAGGGCGAGACACAGAATGGGGGCTAATTTTACCCTCGTCGCCAAATGCAATGACTTGACAGAGCAGACAAGTTTCAACAAGAAACAGCTTACAGAGAGCTTTTCAGGTGCTACATGCTTGGTCAGGACTCTTGTCAGGAGCCCCACCCCCTGGATTGCCCACGCAAAGAGCTCACTGGTAGGAACCTCCACAGAATATTACGTGACCCCGATAGACAGTAAGAGGGGCTATACCCTCAGTTATCACAGTTAGCTGTGGTTCAGTTCGTAGCGTACTTGCCTCTGAATGACAAGATTCTAGGTTCTAAGTCCCACTCCAGGGTTTGAGCACAAAAATCAGGAATGACGCTCTGTTGCAGTACTGAGATGTTAAACCAAGGCCCCATTTGCCTGTTTGGGTGGATATGAAAGGTCCCATATCCCCGTTTTGAAGAAGAGCAGGGGAGTTATCCCCAGTGTCCTGGCCAATTTTTATCTCTCAATCAGCAACACAAAAAACAGATTTTCTGGTCATTATCACATTATGGTTTGCAGGAGTTTGCTGAGTGGAAATGAGCTGCCACCATTGCTACATTACAACAGTGACTACACTTCAAAAAGTACTTCATTGGCTGTAAAGCGCTTTGAGGTGTCTGTTGGTTGTGGAAAATGCTATATAAATGCAAGACTTTCTTTTTCTTTTGTATTAATTAGGATTATGGGAAGACACACGTAAGTAAAAATCTTGATTTATATATTACTATTATATATTGTGTATTATATATTTATACTATTAATTATGTTTCAATCTGTCAAAGTGTTTCACACAATGAATTACTTTTGAATGCAGCTACTAGTGCTATATAAGCAAATGAAGTAGCCATTCTTTGACAGCAATGTCCCACAAACACCAGAGTAATAAAGGAGAAGTTCATCTATTTTTAATTAGTGGTGTGAGTAGGAGTGGTTGGCCATGTCACCAGGAGAATGGCCTCCTTTTCTTTGAATAGTTCCGTAGGATCTTTAGCGTTAAATAAAACCACTGGAACTGGTAAAAAATGACCTTGGTTTTATAAATTGCCAGTTGGCAATCCAGCACGTCTCAGTATTACAGTAGAGAATCAGCCTAGATTGTGAGCATAAACCTTGATAATGGGTTTGAACCCACATTGACCTGTATGCCAGAATAATGCCAACTGAGCTAAACTGGCATCCACCAAAGCAGGTGGGACATTTCCAAACTGCTTGTTGCATCAGAAGAAACTTTGTTCCTATGTGTAAGTTGCTTTGCTAAACTCACATGGTATAAAAATAGCGATGACACTAGATTTCACAATAGGAACAATTTTGAAGACTGAAAACAGCTTTGTCTTCAACACATTCTTCCCTCATGTAGATAAATCAGTGTGTTTGTTTTACCAGAACCTTCTTGCCTGAACAGCTATTGCACCAGCATGTAAATTTTTCAATCTCCTGCTGAAAACCAGGAGGTTTAGTGTGACTAGCATACTGTGATTTTTAGCATTGTCCAAATTTTAAGCTTTTCTAACTTGCAGGTGGCAATTTGGAACATTAAATGTCTGGAATCAAAATTTAACTGATTCAAGTATGAAAAAAAAAGATAGTTATCACTTTGAAAAATTCGAGACTCGAAGACTTTTCAAGAATCCATCTTTTTTCTAAGAAAGCATACTCCACGTGCCACTGAGTGAACTAGAATTTTTTAGTTTCTTAGGGAAAATTAGCACTCGAAAGGCAGCTTATCCTTTAAGAGGCTTGTGATTTACGGCATTGGGATATCAGTGAAGTACCTCATGTGATTTCTTCTTGCCCTCAAACTCAATTTGGGACAATGTGCAAGATCTCTGAAAACCAATAAAAAGTTATCAAAATCACCTGCACCACTTCTATACCAGCCTTTGAATGACCCTGAGGATAGAAAGAGCAAACTCAGTGTTTCCTAATGAAAGAGGGGCTCCCCAGAGGGGCTACCCAGTCTTCTAGCTGACCTGATCTGTACTGGAAATCAGAACAGGAGGGAAAAGGGAATGAGAATTCTGAATAAAAGGGATAGATGCTCCAGTGCTGACTCATCCTAGTGATGTGGCCAGGATGAACACTGAAGAATAATTCTCCTTCCTGTCTTGTTCTGATTTTTAATTCTTTCGGGTAGACTTTGGCTTTGTGAGATAACGTAAAACAGGTGATATTGAATCAGCAACTATCCCTGCCAATCTAAATTTGGTTTGCTGTTATCCATTTTACATTACAGTACAAAGTTAAAGCTGCCTCATGGAGTCTAATTCACTTTTTCATTTTATTCTTATTTCTGATTCTCTGATATCTCGCGGTCTGATTTCTATTTCCTTTTCCAATCTTATTCTAAGTTCTGGTTGTCTATTTCTTTGTATTGTGGTTTCTGATTAGCTTCCACTTCATACTGATTGCGAGCTCTCTTTTCCCCTCATTCATAGTTTGTTCTGATTAATGGCTTGTTTTCCTCTTGTTCTCATTCTGGGTCCTTTCTTACTTCATTGCTGGTTTCCTTTCCATTCTTGTTTTGTTTTCCATTTCTATTTTCTCCCTTGTTCTAATTTATGATTCATTTTCCACCTTATCTTGAATTTCTAGTTCTCCTACCCCTCTTGTTCTCATTTCTATTCCCTTTTTCCCTTGTCTTCAGGTTTGTTTTTTTCTGTTTCTTGTCATTCTTGCTTCTTTCTTTTTTTACCTCTCATTTTTGATTTTAGTTCATTTTCTCCTCACATTCTTCAATTTGTTTTTTTCCCCTTCCTGTTTCAAATTCTGCTTCTCCTTACTTTCTATTTCTTAGTTCTCTTTCCCCCCTGTTCTCATTTCCCCTACACTTTCTCTCCTTATTCTGGTTTTTGGTTTAAGTGCTTGTTCCCAACCTATTTTAGTTTATAGTTCTCTTTCCTGTTGCTCTGTTTAGTGGTGCATTTCCTCTCCGGTTTCTCCTAATTTACAGGGCATTGGTGAGACCACATCTGGAGTACTGTGTACAGTACTGATCTCCTTATTTAAAGAAAGATGTAAATGCATTAGAAGCAGTTCAGAGAAGGTTTACTAGACTAATACCAGGAATGGGCGGGTTGTCTTATGAGGAAAGGCTTGGCAAGCTAGGTTTGTATCCGCTGGAGTTTAGAAGGGTGAGAGGCGACTTAATTGAAACCTTTAAGATCCTGAGGGGTTTTGACAAGGTGAATGTGGAGAGGATGTTTCCTCTGGTGAGAGAATCTAGAACTAGGGTTCACTGTTTAAAAATAAGGGGTCACTCATTTAAGACAGAGATGAGAAGAACGTTGTGAGTCTTTGGGACTGTCTTCCTCAAAAGGCAGTGGAAGCAGAGTCTTTGAATATTTTTATGGCAGAGCTAGATAGATTCTTGATTAACAAGGGGGTGAAAGCTTATTGGGGGTAGGCAGGAATGTGAGGTTAAGGTTACATTCAGATCAGCCATGATCTTATTGGATGGTGGAACAGGCTCGAGGGGCCGAGTGGCCTACTCCTGCTCCTAATTCATATGCTTGTATGTTCTTTTGTAATTTCCTTAGGTTTAATAAACAATAATATTGCGATGTAATAGATCAGAACTGTAAAATCAATAAGAGAACGATCCATTCTGAAATGGTTTACTTAATTTAATGAATTTTGATGATACAGTAAACTTTTGAAATTTGATAACTATTTGGATTACATTACCTGATACATCCTCAATCAGACCTTCTTCAAACAATATCATATTATAAACGTTGAATCACACATCGTTCATGAGCTTAAAGGCTCTTTAAGTTGCAAAAGGGAGTCTTTTTTGGATGCTCGCTACTAAATGGTGTTTCCAGTACAGTATCAGTAGATAAGATTAATGAATTATTGTAGAACTTCAGTAATTTAACTGGACCTATATGAGTATAGTACCTCTGTGGGAACTTGAACTGCTATAACCTATCTCCATTTATATGGGAGGGCAGGCAACAGCACAAACCCGTATTCTCTCTAATGTTTCCATTGTATTCTAGTGCTGTGTTTTATTTTTATACATAGCCTCAAATTGATTAATAATCATATTTTCCTACTTACAGCTACAAAGTAAAGAACCTTACTTTTAAAACATTATACCAAGTGTTATCCGTTATTATAGATAATAAGAACATCAGGTGAATATGTGAGTTATATATTCAAATGGAGCTCTAGGAAAAAGAATGGAATGCGGTGGCACATGAGAAGGACACATTCCTGTAATTGACCTGTAGTGTGAGAAACTTAATTTCTTTACTACATTGCAACACTGGCTACACTTCAAAAGTACTTCATTGGCTATAAAGCATTTTGAGACCTTGGTTGTGAAAAATGCTATATAAATGCAAGTCTTTCTTACTTTTTATAATAGCTATGACTGAGTATTATTTAACAAGGAAGTTTCTTTATTAACCTGTATGAAAGGAATGAAGGAAGTTTCTTTATTAACCTGTATGGAATTATAAGTCTAATGATAACCATGAAACCATTGTCGATTGCTGTAAAAATCCACCTGGTTCACTAATGTCCTCTAGGGAAGGAAATCTGCTGTCCTTACCTGGTCTGGCCTACATGTGACTCCAGACCCACAGCAATGTGATTGACTTTTAAAATGCCCTCTGAACAAAGGCAATTAGGGAAGGGCAATAAATGCTGGCCTAGCCAGCAACACCTACATCCCATGATTGAATAAAAAAAGATATTCTGACTGAAATATCAGTCAGAATTTTTGTAATCATAAGCTTTTCCTCCAAATGCTTCCAACATTGCTAATAAAAACAGTCAGTAGGAATATTTTTTTTTACTTCCTGGAATTCCAAAATTCCAATAGAAATTAAGTAAATGCTGTTAATAGTTACTATATTAAGGAAATAAAATCTTATTGTTCATCAGTTTGTACTTTCTTATTTCAGGAACTTTAATTGAAACACTAAGCTCTTGAATAAATATTAGTTTTACTTTGAAGATGGAAGTGTTGTAAAGAATGAGCTATAACCATTGTTCATTCAGATAGATTGATCAGTTGTATTTGTCTTGCTGCAATATTAGAAGACAATTTTATAAGATCATAAGAAATAGGAGCAAGAGTAGGCTATTCGGCCCATCGAGCATGCTGCGCTATTCGATAAAATCATGGCTGATCTGATTACGGCCTTAACTCCACTTTCCTGCCTGTCCCCAAAACCCTTGACTCCCTTGTAGATCAAAAACCTGCCTAATTCAGCCTTGAATATACTCAATGACCCAGCTCCACTGCTCTTCAGGGAAGAGAATTCCAAAGACACCCTGAGAGAAGAAATTCCTTCTCATCTGTCTTAAATTGGAGACCCCTTCTTTGGGGTCCCGAGTTCTAGATTCCCCTACTGAACCCCCGAGTTCTAGATTCCCCCACCAGAGGAAACATCCTCCCACCATTACCCTGCCAAGCCCCCTCAGAATCTTACATATTTTAATAAGATCACCCCTCATTCTTCTGAACTTCAAAGAGTATAGGCCCAACCTGCTCAACCTTTCCTCAGAAGTCAACTCCTTCATCCCGGCAATCAGCCTAGCGAACATTTTCTGAACTGCTCCCAATGCAAGTATATCCTTCCTTAAATAAGGAGACCAAAACTGTACCCAGTTTTTTATATCAGGTGTATGGATAAATGTGCTTCATTGAAAGGAGAGGCAATATATTTAAGGTAAAAGTGTTATAATAACTGAACTGGCAGCACTTAAGCACTTTGCCTCCTCAGTAAGCCCCAAATCCCTTTTTCACTGGAGAGTTAAGATTTCTAGTATTCAGCAAGAGTGGCCACAATCAGTCAATAAACACTCTTATCCTGGTGTGATACTAGAATGATACTTGATTTACTGAATGCTGTTACGTTCAAACTTGGCTGAGTTCAGCCAGGCTTGTTTGGGAATACCCTCACAAGATGCCCTACCAGGTCAATAGGGTGTCAGTCAGTAGTATTTTGCATCTGAGTACCAACCGAGACACCTCTGCCATTCTCTACAGCCTAACAAGTGATTGTCCATCAGTATGCAGTTCAATAGATATTTTAAAATTTAGAATTCTCACTAGAAATGTACAAAAACATATTTTAAAGCTTTTCTTTTCCCTAATTCCCTTTCATTATTTTGTTGTTCATTCATGCGAAACTTCCTCTTGTTTTCCCACTCACAGTTTTTCCCCTCCCTTCTTGTAGAGAAATACCTGGCCTGCACTCATAGCTGCTCTGACAGCTCAGTTGAGATCAGGAACTCGCCATGTGGGAAATCACAGGCGTGAAGCCACATCCCACCATTCAGCTGTGCAGGCAATAGTAAGCCAATGTGTTGTGGCACTGGTCCACCCTGAAACTGTGTATATATATTTTATTTAAACACAATCAGTGCAACAAAGGCTCCTACTGTAATCCAAAGGCTAAGTGGCCTATTAGGTACTCGTGTGACTTATTGTGTTTACTTCCATAAAATAGTTTGTATTTTCCCACCCTTCCTCTCACGTCCCGCAATGTCGCACAACATACCCAGGGGGCATGTAATATGCCTCTTCCCAAGCTGCCAGCAACATCACTGCAAGGAAATACTTGAGAGTGGCCTATGGTGACAAGTTCTCTAACTTTCAGCTTCTTCCTGGCTTCCACTAGATATCACAATCTCATGGTTGAGGTTAGTAACTCACCCCAAGGGGAGTCAATATCATAGCACTCTCCAGCATGTTGAAGCTTCAATAAAATTTTCCATTTAATATTCAGTTTACTGCACTCACAATTATTACAAAATTTGCATTCATGACTTGATCATCTTGTCACTGGAGTTTCACTGGTGCCAGCAGAGGACAGTAATAACAAATATACATTTCTGGTCTGAGTGAGTAGGTTCAGAGCTCACCCCCTCTGTGGTCAGAATAAAAGCTTACATTTGCTGATGCTGGTACTTTCCCCAAGAAGTACAGAAGTGTTTCTATGCCTTATTGTGGATTAATTATAGGACCCAAGTGCTACTGAAGGTAACCCTGTAAGGGAAATAGAGAAATGAAAGCTTTACATGGACCCAAATAAGTCAAATTTAAATTGATATGCTGTTGATCTGATGCTTAGCTCAAGTTGAGGTACTGGCCTTGTGATAGTTGGTCAGTCTTGAAGTGTTTAGGATGCTGAATTAAACAAATATTGACTTATTTTAATATTTCAGATATGAATTGAAGTTTGTTAATTATATAATATTTCAAATACAATAAAAGTCAAAATAACATTTACATTTTAAACTGTATGGGTAGTAGCCTAATCCTGAATGTTGAGTGGGAAGTAATAGAAAAATTAGAGAAGATGATCAAAGGGGCACATTCCAAGAGCTTCTATTTTCCAGATTGATTAAACCAATTGAAGAATATTGCAGAGTTATGGATCGAGTAAAGCCTTGAGGATTATGCAAACAAGGACAAGGAGCCCTATTTTAACTCTGTGTAAATGAATGGGTTTTGAGTGAGTTAAAATTGGGCACAAGGTTTTTAAAGTCAACATGCTAGGGGACAGGAGTTGATAGAGTTCAGTGAAGTACTATGTGGCAATAGGGCTGAAGTACTCTGCGAAGAATAAGGCATAAGCTGCAGAATTCTTTGGAGCATCTGTGACTTAGAGCTGCAGGGACCAGCAAGGACACTATTAGAGAAATCAGGTGACAAAGATTTGGGTAAGAGTTTCAGCACTTGTGGGGTGAGTTTGGCAAGTAGGTGATGTGTCAAGTGTGGGAGTAAGCAGTGTTTGCATTGCACTAAATAGGGAATTTAAGCCTGAATTCATGGTCAGCATGCATCTGATGAAGAGATATTAATGTGTATAATGTTATTGGAAATTATTTTTTAAAACAGAATTCTAGTGGGGGTCTGTTTCTAGGTGTGTGTCTTAATTGGATTAAAGCCAGCTCGTCTGGGTGCTTTGATGTATAGTAGTTTTTGTTGAATAATCCATTCAAGACTGCGGGTGAAATCTTGCACCAACTAGAAGAAGCAAAACAATGGGCAGAATTTTGCTGTTGGCGAGCGGGGGGCGGGGCCTGCTCGCCGACACGTAAAATGACGCGGGATGACGTGGGGCAGAACCCCCTAACGTCACCGTGCCCCATTTAAATTTTCAGGAAGGCGGGGGCACAGCAAAATCAGCTGTGGGCCCCCCGACCTGTCAATGGCCAATTGAGGCCGTTGACAGGATCATTTAACCAATTAAAGGACCTGTCTGTCCAACCTTAAGGTTGGCGGGCAGGCCAGGAGCCCCGGCGGCAACTAGAGAAAACATGAAACCTCATCCAGCGTCAGGATGAGGTTTCATGCATGGTTTTAAAAACTGTAATAAAGTTTTTGTGGAAATTATGAACATGTCCCAACTCATGTGACATTGTCACATGAGGGGGACATGTAAGGGATTTTTCTTTTCCCTATTTTTAATAGTTTTAAAAGTCAAGGCGATCTCCCTGAGGCTGCATTCAGGGAAACGTGCGCTCTTTAGTGCGCGTGCGCGAAAGAGCGCATTCTCAATTTTAGGGATTCCCCCCCGCCTGCACAGGGAGTGCATAGCATTTCCCAGCGTATGTCACGCTGGGAGGGCCTTAATGGGCCCACCCATGTAAAGTGGTGGTGCGGCCCGCTTCGCTGGCGGCGATCGGCTCCGCGCCCGCCGGCGTTTGGGTTGGGCCCGCCCGCCCGACAGGCAGAAAATTCTGCCCAATGTGTTTATTTTTTCAGCTTACTAATAAAATTGGTGCTATGAAAGAGGTTTTATTGTTAGAAAAGTTGAAGTTCAAAATATGCAGTGATACAGTGGAAAATTTCCATTCAAAGGGAAAGCTAGGTATATAAAGAAAGGATAAAAGCAAAATACTGCGGATGCTGGAAATTTAGAACATAAACAAAAATACCTGGAAAAACTCAGCAGGTCTGACAGCATCTGCGGAGAGGGATACAGTTGATGTTTCGAGTCCGTATGACCCTTCATCAGAACTAAGACATATAGAAATGAGATGAAATATAAGCTGGTAGAAGGGGGTGGGACAGGAGAGCTCGATAGGGGGCCAGTGATAGGTGGAGGCCAAGAAGAGACTGCCAAAGATGTCATAGACAAAAGGACAAAGGGGTGTTGATGGTGGTGATATCATCTAAAGGATGTGCTAATGGGGACATTAAGGGAATCAAGCTAGTGGCAGATGGCCCTAATGCGGGTGGGGTGGGGGGAAGGGATCAAAATGGGCTAAAAGGTGGAGATGAAACAATAGATCAAAATAAGTTTTAAAATAGGAGGGAAAAGAAAAAAATATAGTGTAAAAAAATTATAAATTATTGGAAAAAGGGGATCGGAAAGGGGATGGGGATGGAGGAGAGAGTTCATGATCTGAAATTGTTGAACTCAATATTAAGTCCGGAAGAATGCAAAGTGCCTAGTCGGAAGATGAGTTGCTGTTCCTCCAGTTTGCGTTGAGCTTCACTAGAACATTGCAGCAGACCAAGGACGGACATGTGGGCATGAGAACAGGGTGGTGTGTTGAAATGGCAAGTGACAGGGAGGTCTGGGTCATGCTTGCGGACAGACCGAAGGTGTTCCCCATTAGCACATCCTTTAGATAATATCACCACCGTCAACACCCCTTTGTCCTTTTGTCTATGACGTCTTTGGCAGTCTTTTCTTGGCCTCCACCTATCACTGGCCCCCTATCGAGCTCTCCTGTCGCACCCCCTTCTACTAGCTTATATTTCATCTCATTTCTATGTGTCTTAGTTCTGATGAAGGGTCATACAGACTCGAAACGTCAACTGTATCCCTCATATAAAGAAAGGAGTTTGTGTGTGTAAGATAGAGGTATTTAAGACCCAACCAGCCTGTATGCCTCCAACCAACTTACAAAGGAACCTCATTTGGAATTCGTACGGCCAAATGTGCTTTGTCTGGTGTCTATTTAAAGTCTATGGGCTACTGTTGCCTTAGTGGAGATTTACCTGGGGGTGATTAATTTGGGGATTTGTTAAAAAGTTATTATAGCAGTAATTTATAGCCATGTGTATGTGTTTAATTTGTTGTTAAATTAATAAATGTTTAATTTAGTTTTATATAAAAACCACAAGACTCGGTGGTCTTATTCTTACTGAATTCAAAGTCTGCATCACGAAATTACAAATCGGAAAAATGGGTTATGACAGTTGTTTCAAGTTTCCCTCTGGGATTTGAACAGCTCAGCCTTGGCTGTGTCATAATAATGCAATTCAACCATCTATCAGCCATCAAGTCTTTCTTTCTAATATCAGGAACTTTCTTCAGCTTAACAATGACAATATTGAAATAGTACACTGAAGTAGAAGCCAAAGAAAAGGCTTCAGTATCAGTTATTAAACTAAAAGACATTCTCAACTTCAAACAGGACTTTATGTCAGATAGGCAATGAGACAGCATTGTGACAGTTGAGGAACTGAGGATGACTGTAGGTCAGTATAGCTGGGTGAGGTCAACTTATATGATGTTTGGAATGCAATATTCAAAAATGGAAGTTGAGTGATATGCAGTTGGGTAGAGATGGAGCTCAGAAAGAAAGTGAAGGATGGAGATTAGAAGGAAAGCGAAGAAGACAGGGGTGTCAAGGCTAGCTTTTTAAGAAGATGGGTTAAGAATATTTTTTAAGAAAGAGAATCATGTTTGAGGAAAGGAAGGATTAACAAAAAATCAAGCATTAAGTCAAGTAGTGGTGGTTTACTGAGTAAGTGTTGGTCCAGTGGTTGGAAATTGAGAGAGCAGATTGTGGATTTCATAAGAGAAACAACATGAAGTCAGTTCATTAATGCAATATATTGGCACATTATTGATGCCAGCAATCAGTGAGGACTGCTGACGCCCCACTGTGTACTGGACACTTTCCTGGCATGTGGAGGTTTGGCTTTTAGCACCAAAAAGAAGAAATGGGAAAGGGAGCATAGGAGCACTGGGAATGAGGAACACAGATACCTGGGCAAGTGGTAGGGATCAGGGATAGGAGAAAGGAAAAAATGCACACATTTTATTGACTTAAATGTGAGCACCAATACACAGTGGGCACAAAATAGCTGAAGGGCTGCTGAGGTACTCCAGTCACATTATAGGACAGAAGTGTACATAAAATGAAGTTGGGAACCTAAAGAACTTAGTGCACAACTTGTGGACTAACTGCTAGGACTGAATTTTCAATCCAGGGCTGGGAACTTGATGCCAAAACTATTTCTGTGTCCCAACGCTGTCGCATTTCAGCATCAGTGATTCAACACGATGTTTATCTGCAAAGGCCCTAATTGGGCTGGAGGTGAGTTCAATGCCCAGTTAGTGACACTGGGCACTGCCTGGAGGTGGGAAATAGCTCTGGAAGATGATTTTCACAGTCAGTCAGCTTTTACTGTGCCTGCCATTGCTTGGACGTATGGAGCAGCCAGGAGAGCAGAGGGTCAGCAGCCTTACAGTCTAAACAAATGCCCAAATGCTCACTCCTCAGGTACTTAATCCTGTCTGCGCAAGCGATGGAAACTTTGTGCCACCTCATGAACACTTCAATTTGACTATCCTTTTTTTAATCAAGATTTTAAATCAGCAGCCACAATAAATAATGGCTCCACGCTGTGCTCCCACCAACTGTGCACTAATGTCTCCCAGACCAATCGCTTTTCCTGTACTTACCTTTGAAAATTTGATTCTGTCCCTCTCCACCCTGTTGACAAGCTCTTCAATGAGTTTAACAGGCAGTTAATTGGAGGCGTGCAGGTTGCTGGCTCTCCCCCCACCGGCACCCCAGTGCCCTTCTTTGGAAAATTGAAGCATGTTACCGAGCTGTCCGAGGAGTGAGAAGCCATCCAAAAGCACTATTTTCAAAGGGTCCCCGCACCAAATCTCATCTCCACAGGCAATTGAAAATCCAGCCCCTAGTCTCTTTTTCACTTGTTGTCCACTTTGGGGCACACTGAGTGATTCGGAGGTCTGCATCAATTTTTTCAAGGAGCCCGCACCTAATGAGGTTCAGTGCACTCAGTGGCCGCCATATTAGTAGCTCGGCCATACAAATGAGGAATATCCCAGATTCAATTCCCAGTCTGCACTGAAATAGATTATATTGTCTGCACTGGCCTCAGAACCCTGGGTACAGAGTGGGAAATTAGCCAGGCTGTCAGCTACTACTAGCAGATGTGTGGTGATGACAGGACTGTGAGGGCCCCTATGGTCAAATAGTCTGCTCGTGCACATAAAAAATGGATACTTGAGTAAGGACATGGAAGAGAACTGTAGAGCTATTTCCCAGCATACAGTCAGCAGGATGAAAGAGAGATAAAGAAGACATAGAACTGCCACTGCCATTCAGTGGCCAGTTAGCAAAGCTCTGTGCATGTACTTAAGTACTTGGCCATAGCAGTTGTCTTTCCTTACACCACAAGAGAGGATTGTTCAATGCTGCTGGCTTACACCATTTTCAAAGCTGGCATGTTCAACGAACAGTACCTGTGGGATAACTGCAGCAAAAGCAAACTAGCTTACTGCAGCACTTGTCCATTCTAAAGCTGTTTATTTCAATGACAGGACAGTCACAACTTGCCAGTCAGAGAACTGAGAAACAAAATTTACAAAGAACTGGATCAAAGGCAAGCTCTGGCTTAAGAATAAAGAAAAGAATTTAAGTTCCAAAACCAAAATAGTTACAGAGCATGAAACAATCCTTAAGTTAGTGCAGAGCTGCCACTGTAGATTGGAAATAAATATTTCAGATGATGGAAATATCATAGGTACTTGGGAGGCCTGAATCTTCAAAATAGTTTCAAACAAAAATCTTCCTAGATGATTTACGAAGTAAATGGTGCAGTTATCAAATATCCTCACAGAATCATAAGCCTTTTACAAATCTGACTCTCCTAACATTGTGCAGAGACAATTGAAGCACTTTACTGCCCAATGGTTGGAAACAAGTTCATGAATTCATTTTGCTGTGATTTCACTTCTGAAATGGACCTTAGCTGTGTAAACTAACCATTTAAATTATTGCTTTAAAATGTAAATAGACCATTCCTTTGTTTGGAGTTGGATTCCAGAAAACACAGAGTTTGTTTTAAGACGTGAGAGGACTGACACCTTGAACTAAAAGATGGGCCTGTACACACTCAGTCATGGCCAGTAAGGGTGGGACATTTACAGATAAATTTGAATAATCTCATTTTGCTCTCTACTCCTGAAGGAAAAGAGTCACACTGCACATAGATATAAATCAGGAAAATTGGACCCAATTCTGTTCTTGTTTCAGTGCTTACTGCCATGTGGTGAAAATTGAGCTCTAAATCATATCAGCTGCCTGAATCAAAAATGAATAAGGTCCCTGGTTTTGCGTTGAGGCTAATGGAGAGTTCTACTTAGTATTCTGTGTCTGCTTAGATTGCTCAATTAAAATGAATCGCACCAGCATTTAGAGAGGTCTGTTCCTCACCTGCTTGTTGTTCATTTCTAGTGCTCACTAAATAAAAATGAATTGGTCAGTTTTAAAATCTTTCAGCCAGACTTATATGCAGTCATTTCTGGATCAGGCAGGTGGGCACAAGTGAGTCCCTGCAGTGACCACCATTCAGACAAATGACTCTTGAGGTTTTTAATGCACTGCCCTGCTGTTCGTTATTCCCAAACACTCAGAATTAGTTATTTTCGACTCCAGTGTTAAAATATATGCAGCATTTTTTTTTTTGTATTTTACCCACCCAACATTCCTGTTCCTAAGAATAAAAAGAAATTTTGCCAGGAATTAGATAGTAATGTTTACTGAGTTCAGTGTTGGATGTGATTCCATGTTGTAAAAATCATGCTGAGAAAATGACTTTTTTTTACCACATGGAGTTTATGGGCTATATTGCATCCAGTTTTACTAACCAAGTAACATTTCTGTCCATCTTCCAGTATTGTTTCTTCCTTTTCCCCAAATTGAGGCAAAAATATAAAGTGAGGGGAAAGACCAATTTTCTCTCTTACTGATCTTTTTTGTTGTTGTTGCAGTTTGCCCCCTTCATTTTGCTGCCTCATTGTCCCCAGCCTGTTTGTCAGCCCAGTAAACAGGGCTGTCTGGTGCACAGAGTTGTCCATTAATACTGCTCAACATTGACTAACAGTTTGTCTGCTGTCACCTAGTTCATTCATTTTCCACAACATGTTTAATAAAGATGTTTAGCACTGAAGAGGTTAAAAACTTGCCATGGACTTGGTGCACACATTAATCTCTAGGGAGGAAGCTTGTAACCCGGAGACAAGCTTGTACTGGTGTCCCACAGTGACAGCTGGTAATGGAAATACTTGCTGCTCCAGAAAGGCCATTAAGTGTGCCACTCATTCAGAGCCTTGTGCTGCAAAAGCTTCAGCTCCACCCATAAGTGTGGCAGGCTTTGTCATTCTAATTGACCTGTGTATGTGGAGTGCTGCCATTATTTACTTTTGGCTGGGGGCTTATGTTTACACAGCATGTTGGATTCCTGATGCCATGTCACAAGGGTGTAGTGTGTGCAAGTTCTGCAGCAATATCTTTAGGCACATTTCTTTTCAATGTCTAATCTAGGTCTGTCAAATACATGTGCTTCTAGACTCAAGAGCACAGAAGGGATATAAGGCCTACAGGGAGGAATTACTCCTAATTTCTCAAATAATTGCTAGGCTGTTGCCTTGTTAGTCACTGGAAATAATATCCTAGTCCCTGGCTTTTATAGATAGTCTTCTAGGGACATTAGCTGGCAACACCTTTTTAACTGAGCCCATTCACTCACAAAATCAGAATACCAGAGCCTACAAAATTAATCAACACCGCTTCCATTATATATATTTTAGATTGTTGTTGCCGTGGCAATAAAGTCAGGGACATTGAATCTCCCCTCTTCAGCCATTGTTATCTTCCCTGGCCATCTGCTGTAGAGGAGTAATATTCTATCTCATTTGCATGATGACTGATATATGGGAAGCTTGGAAGGACATATGCTGCAGCAATCATGTGATGAAAATTAAAGTGAAAGTTTTGGGCCCAGAGCCGAAATCTGTGTGTGAGGCTGTTGATGTGCAAATGTAGAATATTGAGGGCTATGAATAGGGATGTATGACGTAGAAACGCACACAAATGCAGGTGCTTATCTCTATGCAGTCAAAGGCACTGGATATCGCATCTTGGGGACTGCTACAGCTCCAGTACAAGCAGATGAAAAAGTAAGAGGTGTGAAGCATGTGCTGAGTTTAGATTAAACTTTCTTCTTGTGTTTGGAGTAAAAATATTAGCATATATACTTTGAAGATTAATCTTATGAGGAGAGAACAGAATTTTTATAAGATTTGGTAGCACATATGTGATTCAAAGTAGACGTTTCAATTTGGTAAATTTAATTTTCTGTAATCAGTTCTAGCACCAGTAAGAAATAATTCACTGGATCTAAGTAGAATTGAAGCTTTTTGATACAAAACTCTGAATGCAGTGTTAATACAATTACCTTAATCATTCATTAGAAAAAGCTACTGTGTTCATCTTGAAATTATTGAAACTTTTTTTAGAAATTGTTTCTCTTTATGTACTTAAGTACAAGCTTTTGGACTTTTCAGATAGATTTTTCACTATTAAGGATAAGCATTGAAAAAGCTTCTGTTTTAAAGTCAGACTTTGCATATGTTGTTGGAAGAAGGGAACTCATATTACAGAATGTTTTTGACTAAGTACTGTATCAATGCATGACCTATTTAGTACATTTCTGAATAGCCTTCCATAGCTTATCACAGTACAATAATAATGTGAATATACTAGCCTTAGGTCAAAAAGTGAAAGAACAAAATGTGTTTTGAGGAAGGACAGAATGATTGTCAGCAGAAATTCAGTTGGCTGATTGTTTTCTGGTGAGTGGAGCATCAATAATTATCATTATTATCCAGGAAGTTTGTTCAGTTAACAAATGTTGCATTTCCATCCGTTCAGATCATTAATATGGTATGATTTTCAATGAATTTCAAGGTATTATTCATATATCTTTTAGGTTTATGACACTCCGTTTATATGTACAATATCTTTGTTGCAAATGTGTTCATTTCAAATTTAATGCTCTGTTGTACATTAACTCTTCCAAAAAATATTTCCTGTAAAATGCTTAAAATCTGTTACTAAAGTGCACATTGAAATTAAAACTAATTTGCACCATTTCCATTTAATGGTAAGATAATTTTCAAATTCAGTATTTCACTTCTAGTACCAGTATAACTTCCGATTGGCTAAGTTAATGATGGCAAAGTAAAAATCATCTCATACATAAAGCTTCCATGTTTAAAGACTTCTACCAAAAAAACAAATCGCCTTAAGTATGTTTATCAACTGAATGAACTCTATTTTTTGGATGGCATTTTGTAACCTACTGTAGCCAGGCAACTAGTATTTTGTTCTGTATTCCCTCTAAGACTGAATTCTACACTAATACCTCTTGAAATGTTTATGCATGGGGCTATTCGTGCAATCTTCCACACAAATGCTGATATTGCTGCATATCCTTTTTAAGGATGTACTAAATTTCATCGGCAATCACTTCTTCCCTCAACATATATATTAGCAACATTTCCTTTTGGAGGTTCAGCGGGTTAAATTGGAGAACCCCCCAAAAATGGACACGGGGATCGAGAAGCGCACACCCGTTGTCTCTGATGCAGGCAGTACAGCAACTTCATGCTGCCTGTTAATTTGCATGATAACTGCATGAAACCTGCGCAAAATGCGCTGTTCAGTGGTTGCATGCTTCAGCAGGGCGCTCAAGTTCATGCGAGGCTAGCACAGGTTAAAGCTAGTCTGCATTGCATAAAGCCATCTTGCACCTCTTAAAGTGGAGCTGCATTCTGACTGGAGCAGCTGCTGGAATTGTTTGTGGAAGAGTCTGAGCATGAGGAAGAGTTAATTATGGTGTAATAGGTGAGAGAGGGTGTTCCAATGTTCTTTGATGCTGCACTGAATGCCTTGGTGGAGGAGATGGAGAGGGTGAGAGACCTAAACTATTCACATGGGGTCAGAAGCCCTCCAGACAAACTTTATGAAGGCAGTAGGATCAGGCAGCCATAGTAGTCAATACCAGGAATCTAGCTGCAAGGACCTAGATGCAGTGCTGCAAAATATTCAGTGACCCCCCCACCAGTGATTAAGGTCAGTAAGTGTATCTTCAAATGTCATATCCTACCAACTGCCCAACTTGCCACATCCCCTTCACTCACCTACCAACAATTGCTGTCAGTCATGACTCGTACCTCACATTCACAACTTCACTTCACCCTCACACACTTAATACTGTTGCAAGCCACACACCCACATTCCACAGATTGCACACACTGCCTGCAATTCAATTATGACAGCCAGATTGCACAATGCTCACTGAAGCACTTACCTGTCTCATGCAGGACAAATTGTTGTATAACTAGAAGCAACAGGAGCTAACCAGAGGGGGGCAGGCATGGCTGTGTGTCTATTGCCCAATGAAGACAATGGGGATTGCCATCATTGAGGCTGTGACCAGCAGCAGGGCTGGGACCATCAAAGATGATGGTATGCTCAAACCTAATTATGCTTCTCACAGCCCACTCACCCCATATTCCTCAATTTCTACTGATTTACAAGATCCCAGATGGTGTAAGCATGCACATTTTGCATTCCCTCACCACAAACCTATCCATGTGCCTCCCTCCTTTCAGATATCCAAAAGCTGCAACCCAGCTATGCAGTAATGGAAGAGCAAGAGGTGGAAGTGATAAAAGTCAGTGATAAAGAAGAAATACAGTCACTTGTGGCCACCAGCTCAAGTACTGATACTGTGTGTGTTTTAGAGATAGTTCAAAGGCCAGATCTACCCATGGTGTGGTATCAGGGATGAGTCACTTGAAGTCATGGCAGGGTCATAGATGGGGCAGATGCAGATTACCAAAAGGCAAGCTTGCACATGAGCTCTGTTGCAGAGGACTCAGGTGAGCACATTATGGGGTCTACAGAGGAAGGCTGTTGGGTATACCAAGCATGGTAGATTGGCAGGCCAGCCAGGAAGCATTTGTACAATGTCAAGGAACACAGTGAAGTCTGGTACCAACTTGTCACAGTGTTTTGCACAGAGTTTGGAGCCCATCCTTTACAGTGTGGAAATGGTTCTCAATACTGTTAGCAGATTTGTGGGTCCAGCCATGATGCAGCATTTGATGCTTTTGCATTGGAAGGTCAAATTTTTGTAATGCAAGGTCAGCTGGCTGCCATTCAAGCTCAGTCTGTTGCCATCATAGTTGTGGATACCAGTATTGAAAGGGGCTTTCAGGGTGTTACAGAAGTCCAGCGATCAGTTTTCCAGCAGATTGCTAGGGTTGCTGAATCAACACCCCAAGGGAGTTGCAGTAGCTGCATGGAATGCAATCCTGCTTTCCTCTTTAGGATGACAGCATTTGCCCTCCCACCCTTTTCACTCCATCTGTGTCTTTGCTGTTGCCTGTCAGCCAGCCAGCCTAGACTGCTGCTGGTGCAGTACAAAGCTGGACCTTCTAGAGCCAGAGCTACTTGAAGTCATCCTTCAAGTCCAGCTGCCAGCTCCCCCAGTGAAATTAAGCAGCCTTTCACCAGCCATGCTGCAACTACTAGAGCCACATTGCGTAAGAGGACTAGGCCGAGCAAAGGTACACATAAAATAGGTACCAAGGAAATGCACAGGGGTGATTAGTTTTTATGCAATATGGTAATGTTTGATTTATAAATTTGGTTTGCAATGTTTATTTTGTGCTGACTTTTATTTCAACATTGTGGACAAGCAAATTCTGTAATGGTCAGTGACAGAGGGAAGGTGAGGTGTGGAATCATTGGTAAATGGAAGAATTTGAGGTTGTGTTAATCAATATTGCAGGTAGATGAGTCAATCATGGACAACCTGGCCAGAAAGGTGCAGTATTGGTTTCCTCCCCCATTCCTCTTCCTCCTCCTTTTCCAGCTCCTGAGCTGATCGCTGCATAGCTGGTGCCAAGGGTTGTCCCTGCACGATGGCATGGCTGTGCAGCATACAAAAGTATGCAGCAAATATTGACACATGCTCTGCCGAGTGCTGAAGGGCTCCTCCAAAGTGGTCCAGGCATCAGAAACATTGTTTCAGCATCCCAATGGCCTGTTTTTTGTGTCACAGCATTTTCATTATATGTACACTTCCCATGTATGTCTGAGTTGTGCACCAGAGTCATTGGCCATTTCGTCAAAGGCTAGACCTTATTGTCAAGTAGCCACCCTCTGGTTTGTCATGGTTGCTGAAATGCAAATGGTACAACAGGCTTCTGAAGAGTGAAGCCACCATGACTGCTGCCAGGGTACCAGGCATTGACCTAAATGATGTGCTGAGCACAGTCTTAAATCAGCTGGATGTTGAGGAGTGGAATCTCTTTTCATTACAGTCCATTCCAAAGTTGATATGCTACACCCGCAAAGCAATGTGCTTCTTGTCAACAACACCCAGCATCATGGGGAAGTCTGTAATCCTCACAAAGCCACATGCTCACTCAACCTGCTTCTCTCTGGCAAGAGAGAATTAAATATATTCTGCTCTCTTAGAACACAGAGCCTTAGTGACCTGCCTCCCTTTATGTATCAATGAAAGGTAAACCATGAGATGTTGCAAATGTAACCTGCTCCAACCTAAAAGGAGTCCAATGTATAATAAGTAATCATGACAGTCACCTGCACAGCCAATGACATTACTGTCCTCACCGTGCTCTGAGGTTGCAGTTGAGGTTGAAGCAGGTGGTGATTGCATTGAAGAACTCCTTCCAAAAACACAGTTATCTCACAAATTGTTCCTCACTGAGGTTCAGGTTGGAGAATTGTCCCGGAATACTTTAGATGGCTATGACCTCCTGCTGCGAGCCCATTTCCCCTCATCTTCCTCCCTCTTCCAGTAGTTTGTCCTGCTCTGCATCTCCTCTGCTTATTCTCCCTGTCACACTGCAGCCCAAAGGGGAATGTATACTACTGCACCCATAGCTGGGGATAAGTCGTTTGTGTCAAATCCTTAAAATCAGGACAAAATCCTTCATCATGTGAACTGCTAACCCCTGTAGACTTTAGCAACTTTAAAGAACTCTGAAAACCAACAACATTCTTCTACATTGCAGTGAGAGCCTGTAGAAATGAATCAACAACGAACTTGGAAGTAACCTATGGTCCCTTTAAATAGCACTGGTGCAGTCCATCCTGCTGCTGAATGTGTGTTCAGCTCTATGAGATTGAGGAAGGGCATTAGCTGAAGCATTGAGCTCCACGATGGCGCCATTAATGTCAAGTCGTTAACATTACATAACAGTAAAATTTCTAAAATTTGCTGTTGCAGATGCATTGGGTCACTAACTTGTATTGACTCATATTGTATTGCAAAGTTATTGATATACTAATGAAAGTTAAGTCATGAAGGGAATTTCTCTGATCTTGATAATCTCAGAACACAGAATTAAAAAACAGTCAATCTGAAATAGGCACCAATTTCATCATCAAACTGTGCAGCAAGGAACAGCCTATGTAATATTCTGAGAAATTCAGTATGGTTCATTGCAGTGAAAAATAGTGACCGCTGGGTCAAATTGACTCTGTACTCAATTACCTTATATAGTATACCGAGTTCTTCACTGCTAATCGTTTTTAAAAGAGTTCATTTTGGCCTTGCATTTTGTTAGCTGTGAAAAATATCACATTTCCGGAAAGATAAAGGCAAAGCTGTTGCTAGAAATAAGAGTTTTGTTTAAAAAAATCACACGGGAGGATTTTCCCCTCATCGGGCAGGCACAGCGGGTGGTCCCAAGAGTGGCCCTGCAATAGTCTGCCACCTGCAATTGGGCCCCGACTGCAATTTTACACTGACTGGCCAATTAACGGGCAGCCAGCGTGAAACACGTGTTGATAACCTCAGCACTGCGGGTTAGGGGCAGGAGGAGCACGAGCACTGAAGTGTGTGCATGCGTGGAGGTGCGCGCAGTAAAAGCTCCCTGAAGGCACAGAGCTGCGTCAGGGAGCTGAAAATTTTTAACATTACATATAAAGATTTTAAATGTAAGGAAAACATGTCCCCTCATGTGACTCTGTCACATAAACAGGAATATGTGCAAAATGAGTTTTAAAAATTTTTATTGTTTTTTTAATTACTGTTTGACACCTCATCCCACCCGTAGATGAGGTTTCACAAAAAATGCAAAGGCCACTTGGCCTATTTGCCCGCCCGCCAACCGTAAGGTTGGACAGGCAGGGAAAAATTCACTTTATTTAATTGATCAATGGACTTAACAGCCCTCTTAATTATCGGTGGGCGCGCGGCTGACTCTCGCATGCACCTGCCGACCAAAATATTGTGTGATGATGTCAGGACACGCGCCCAATGTCATTGCACAATATTTCACGCTCATGCATGTCGGGCGTGCACCCGCACACCGAGCTGAAAATCCTGCCCATAGATTACTTATTGGAACAGCCATCTATTTCTTAGAGTAAGATGTCTTAAGTCAAGTAAATTATTTTCACAGAGCAAACAATTCTTGGCTGGCCTCAGCTCCTTTGCTTTGCCTTTGCACCGTTAACCATTTCATTACCTAGCCAGTGGTGGGGGGAAACTTTATACCACTGCTGACCTACTGAGAAGGCTGATTAGTTAACAACCCATAACATACCATGAGGTGTTGTACTTTTGGGATTGGCTGCCCTCAACTGAATTTGAAAGTACAGCATTCAGCCAAGCAGAACAATGTATGATTTTAAATGCCAATTGATACAGCAACACAAAGTAACACTGTGGAACAACTGCCTTAGAGATATACAAACCTTGCTGTGAATTGGAACTGGAGTAACTTGTTTTATGCAATTTATAACTCCATTGCTGCCCCCCAATCATGGTGTCACACAAGCTATGCTATATCGAATGCACTGTCCAACAGTCCTACTGCAATTGCAGCCATTCAATCAGAGGAGAGATGTGAACATTATAAAAAGATAGATCTTTCAGAAGAGAAATCCAGGTGCTGAGTTAGTTATTTTGCCAATATAGAACATACAATCATTTATTTCAAGCAAAAGTTTGAGGAGCTGTCCTTGGTACCTGTGTTCAATTTATTGACAGAGGGAGCATTACTGTTTTTAGCTGGTTCTTGTCAGTTCTTCTTATCTTGTCTTTGCATCCTATCTGTGCAATATCACAATAATATTCATTATTAACACATTCATTTCAAGAAAGGCTTTTTACTGCCTGTGCCTTGGCCTGCTCCAGTAGTTAGTAGTAGTTTCTTTATTCCTCTGACATTGTTAGTGAGCTCAGTGAGTGTAATCAAAGATTGCCAACTGTCTAGCACATTAGAAGGTATCTTGTGACTGAAAATGGAGCCCTTCATGTGGCAGATGGTGATGTGATCTTTTAGAATGTATTTTGTAATATTTGCATTAATGTTTCCACTCAAATTAATTTAAATTCTGAAAGTAATGTGAGAGAAGGGTACATTTGTGACATGATTTTGTCCTACTAAAAATTGCAAATCAAGTAATGCTAAGTATAACAAATGTGAGCTGTTATTATAGGCAGGAAAACCAAACAGTCTGCTAACCTGGATACCCAAGTGCTTTAATTTGTTTTTCATACATAAAGTTGTGATCAACAGCACTCTTTTAGATGATGTCAGGTTTATTTCCTATACACATTTTATGTGTCTAAAATTGTCTTAGCTTTGTGTATTGAACCAAAAGACCAAAGAAGAGAATTATGATAGTAGCTGATATCAAAGAAGGTGATGACACACCGACGGACTCAGGCAGATGATTAAAATAAAATTTCCCCATCAATACAATATAAGTAAACTTTCTTTTAATAGAATCCTGCCTGGTAATCCATTCCCTACTTAGCTTTTCCATAAATTCCAAATATCCATGTTTCATACTTAAGGGAATTTGAAAAAGAATTTGATAGGAATCAAAGAATTGCAAAGTGTCCCAGAGAATGTTTCCCCTGAAAGATAGGAAGTGAAAATGTATAGTTGGATTTAAAGTGCCACAATGCATGGTTAACAAACATTTGCACGTATATGAATGCTGATACAATATATCATTGTGTGTGTCTGTGTGTGTGTGTCTGTATGTGTGTGTCTGTATGTGTGTGTGTGTGTATGATAGCAGTGAAAGTATGCTTGACAGTTTCATAGCTGTTGAAAGAAAATACTGATGGTTTGCAATGTTTGATCTGACAGGCCACATATTAATATGTTACAAAAACCCCATCCACAGTGTAACGTTATGTCATTTTAAATCCAATGCTGTCCCTTAACAGTAAATGAAACTTTGGATGGATAATCCTACAAAATGAGTTTCATGGATTGAATTCAACAAGGCTTCAAAATGGATCCATCTGCTGCACAACAGCTGGTGTAGGAATAAATTTAATTCATTAAATCATTTTAAGGAAATAGCCTTTCAAAGAATTCATTGCTTAAATTTTTTAATTTTTCCAAATTTGATAAAATTGTAACAATGATATAACGAAACATACTTTAACAATACAATTATTAGTGTTTCATTCCCTCATTTTATCCATTTAATAATTGTAATAATAAATATTCCTTCGTCTGTGCAATTTCAACAAATATTGAATATAAAATATGGAAATTGTTTGTTTCTGACGTGTTACTGGAACTTGTAAAACTTGCACTATTGAAATAATTTTCTCCACTTAAAACATTTTTTTCTTTTTCGGCAGTACCAAACTTGGTAATGAAAGTGACTGCTTCTGGCACATTTTATGGATATCAGAATACATTTTCCACTAGTATGTTTCTTTCTAATGAGTTGGCTTAAAAAAATAGGGTTTATGAATTAACCTGTTCTGTTTCATTGTTTGCACAGCTTGGGCTTTTTATCCCTTTTTTTGCCTTTGAGGTTGTGGCACGGTGTCAGCTGTTGGCTGATTGTAAAAGAAAGGCATAGTTGTGTGGAAGAAAGAGAAATGGTGGTTGGTAAACAGAGATAAGGCCTGAATGGAGTCCGGGCAAGAGGAGATAGTTCTGCAACAGCCCAGATTGTGCACAGTCTGTTAAAATGATTCAAGCAAAGCCTGCCCTTTCACACACCATCGTTGACAGAGAAATCTCCAGTGACCCAACTGAAAAAAACCCCACCCAAAAAACAAGGGTTGATTAGAACAATGGAAACTGCATTTTTTATACTATAACATATATATATATATATATATACATAATATATATTTGCATACACAAAATTTTAAGTTGCTAACAGCATTTTATTTTACTGGAAGTTACAGGGCTCTGACATTAGCTATATTGGAATGGGACATTTCAGTATCACTTAGAGGTTGGCATAATCTTAAATTATATTTCTGTATCAGATCCAATTTTCAAACTTATGTTTGTTGAGAGTAACAAGTCAAAAATTTAAGGGAACTATTATCTTAACCAAACTTGTTTATATCATAAAATATTACAAGAAAGAGAACATTTTTAATGTCACTGTGCACTGGTAGAATTTTTCCTGGTCATTTGCTCCCATTTTTCTCCAGTTGCACTGTGCGCAACATAAGTCTTCCTCAACAAGTGAATAAGAATTGTAGCTGACATGCAGAGGAGTTCACAACTGTCATTGTTTCCGTTTTCTGATTGATCAGCAGAAAACGTGATGTGGAGAGGATCAAAAATATGTTTTTCTTCTTATTCCCACAACAGAGTATTTTATTTCACAACTAGAATAAACTGATAAAACTGTGGCCGGGGCAATCCAATAGGCAGTTGTGGGACTTAATCGAGCTCTCATTTGTGTGAGCTGTTAGGCTATCAAATTAGTTTAAAGTTGTGTGGAAGTTCTCTACCTACAAACAGCTGCCAGTGGGAAGAAAGAAATTCCATAAATGCATATGACAGGGAAGCAAAATTAAATAGAAACAGAAAGTACTGGAAAAACTCAGCAGGTCTGGCAGCATGTGTAGAGAGAGAAACGGAGTTAACGTTTCAAGTCGAATGACTCTTCTTTGGAAGCAAAGTTAAATGTTACACCTAAAAGTAAAGGGATGATTTTAGGTCCGCTCTCCTGATGGGAGTGGGGAAGGTAGGCAGTTAAAATGTCCGTCACATGCTGCACTCTCAATTTGTGATGCACTCCTGCCTCTTGCCATTTTAACCACGGGTTTTCCGGCAGCGTCAACAATATCTGCTACAGACAGGCAGAGGCTCATTAAATATTTGAATGTCAGGGCCCACTGATGCAGTTAGGATGTTGATCAGCTTTTTTCTGCAGTGACACGTGCTGGCACCCTCCTTCCTATAAGGCATGTGGCAAGCAATTTGGAACCAGGAGGGGACAGGAATGCCAGTATCTTTAATTTTTTTATGGGTTCCTTGTAGGATGGGAGGAACGGGATTGCTCTTCTGGGACCAACCTGGAAACATTGGTCCCAGGTTTCCCCCCCGCCACTCATCGCTTATCTTATACTGAAGACTGTTTTCTCAGGTCCCTTATGACAGCTTACTGTTAACCAAAATTCTGCTCCCAACCAGCCGGTCAGGTTCCCAACAGGTCCAGGCAGCAACCAATGCACCACAATAAAATAAGGCATCGGAGTTAAACTCTCTCCAGCTTGGAGCTTAGCTGTTGCTTAGACCCCATATGTCACACTTAAAATCAGAGGCTTAAGATGCTTGAATTTAGAAATTCACCCTCAGTTGACATTTGAGGTGAGATTTTCAATTGCAGGAGAGGGTGATCAGTGGTGCAGGCGCATATTGAGAATTGCATTTGGGTCCCATGCCTCTAGATTGTCACACAATTTCCAAATGGAGGGTTGGGGGGGCGGAGTACGGAGGGAGAACTGAGAACCCGCTTAGCTCCAATTAACGGCCCATTTATTAATGGGCTGGGGAGGAGTAGAAGGTTATTTTCAAATGAAAAATTGCCAAACCCAAACCGTCTGGTGCACCTCACTGCACAGCTGTCAGGTCCTATGTGGGGAGCTGCAAAGTTTCTTTGCACATCGAGTAAAATGTTTGCCCCCAGGTGTTGTGCTGCAAGATCGACTACATACCGTTTGGCCAATTCTCTTAGCACTGAGGCTTCTGGCCCTCCAAATCCCTGCCTTCTCTTTTATGCAAGGCAGCAATAGGCCCCACACATGATTGGCCTCTGCTTTTGACGCTCCTCTCCACCAGCATCTCCTGCCTCCTCACAGAACCCGACCTTACCAACTGGGCACCAACTCACCTCTGGCCCAGTTAAGACATTAGCATTTGAAGATTGCGTTGCAGGAGTGATGCAGGTGGTGGTGCAGGTTCACGACTCAGAAAACATCCATGTGTCAGGTCCCCAACCCCAAACTGAAAATCAAGCATTTAAAATTGGGCTTCAGAAAGTTGTTGACTTTTCAATTTTCAGGTCCCCTGCTACAATACTGAGCTGGTTAGGAAAGAGGGAAATTCAGCATGGGGTTTAGCTTCTGGTCCCACTTCAGCACATCTTTACCCCTCTCCCCAACCACCCCCCCAACTGACCCCTGGCTGGTTATAGAATGGCATTGCTGGAGGCCGCAAAGATACCTACAAATCAATTTCCTACACCTTCAGTCAGAGTTCACACCAGGAAAATAAATTAAAATATATATTAAACAGGGTTATTTACTCTGGTCAGATCAGTTAAAGAAAAAGAAACAAAAGTTATACTTAGATTGGTACAATAAGGAAATTGCTAAAAGTAAATGTGAATTATAACCAAGGTCCAGTTTATTTTTGACTTCAGAAATATGGGTAAAGTCATTATTGTTATATGCGCAATATTGAAAAATAGGAACATGTCGTTAATACCAATTCCTTTTGCAGATAATGAGATTGTATTATAGTTTGCAATATAAAAATGCCATTGAAGAATGAAAAGACACCGTTTTCCAAGTATTTTTCTCAGTGCATTCCGTGTAAATTCATATTTTATTAATGTAATTGAAAATCTCCAAACTGAATTTCTGACTTAGCTTTTGAAGTAGGAAAGATTACTGAGTAATTGTTGAAAGCATTTCACTGCTTTATTGATTAAAGGATTTTACGTAGTGTCACTTTGATGTGTATATGGCATTGATATCATCAAATACTGTGCAGATTCATAACCCAGAAAAGCCATGAAATTTAAGTCACCTATTCCAAATTTCTTGTTTTTACCTCTCCTCTGTGCTGGATCATCTTAAATAAGATTTTAATGCATTCTTTCAATAATAACCTTTAAAGCTTCTGTTATACATCATTTTAGTTTATTAGACAATCTATTTGGTTAAATAAATTGATTCATGTTTTTTAACTTATTTGTGTCAGTTAGAGTGGATATATATAAAATTCCATAGTTTAGATGATTTACAGTAAATATTCATCTCTAAGCAGACCAAGTATGACCCCAAAGGCCACTGGGTACTGTATTTACACAGAAAATGCATCAGCCCATTGTACTAGGCAGCTAATGAGATTGGTCGTTAAGTAAATGACACAAAGCCTACAAAAAGCTTAGCAGCTCATTGGAGTATCACAGAGAGTCCCCATACGTTGCACGCGACACATTGGAGTAACCTGGCCCACCCCTGTTTGTACTTCATCATTGGTTCCCTGGTGTCAGTTTTAGAAGCAGAACAAAGACTAAAAGGGAAATGGTAAGTCAGTCTAACAATTGTACCCTGGAGAACAGAAGAGCAAATCCGCTTTCCCTTTAACTGCAGCTGAGTAGCGTCTAGAGGAAAAGTAATAATTTTTCACATGAAGGCAAAGTTACTTTATTCTTCAAAACAACCTAGACTTGCAAAAGAAAGACGATTTCTAATTTTCTGTGTTGTTTTATTTGCTACTAAAGTAAATACTCTCTCAGGAATTTTATTTTGCAACTGATTTAATTTACTCATTAATTTGTCTAAATTCATTTTTTTTATTACTGGCTACCGTTGCATCTATTTCTCAGATTGTAAGTTGAAAATGTGAATAAATAATCAGTGCACATTAACAGGATTGTTTTCAAGACATTTTCATTTTATTGTCACCGAATAACTCCAAAAGAAGTTTTGTCAAAGATGTTTTTATTTGGACCTTTCCAGTTCTGAGTTCCAAACTAAGTCAGCCATACTGATTTATTTTATAGATACTTATTTTTACATTTACTCCTTTTAAACTAATTTCATTTCATGTCCTCAGATCTGCATTAGCTGAATTTTGTTCAATATAGGACATAACTAAATTGATGAAATGTGTGATCTGGTAATTATGGACAAGAAATAATATTTTTGGTCCTCCCTCTGTGCTTGTTGTTAAAATCATAACTTGTTAACATCAATAAAACACCTATGGTTCTAACAGTGAATGAACAGAGTGATGTGTTGACAGGACGTTGCACAGATGGCCCTGTTTGCATTACTATGAGTATGCTTCTTTCTCTATGCTGTAGTTCCATGCAGTAGGATGTTGTTTAAAGATCATTTAGGATGGCCTAAGTAGTGGAACAAAAATTTATTGTTTATTGCTTATAGTAAATATTAACTAGCTGTAATGTATTGCTTAACAAAACAGGAAAAATATTTCAAAATGATGGCTTATGTTGGCGCAGAGTTTTAGCTAATCTTTAATATGCTGATAGGATAAAACAGATATGTGTTTAATCATTGGTTTTGAACTAAGGCTTCGATAGTTTGATACTTTTGTGTTTTAGCTGAACAGAGTCAGTTAGCACTTCTGACAATAATTTGATTCACATCTTTAATGAACTTGTTTTGTTAATTGCAAGGCAGAAGCACATTTGTTTTATTTATCACTTAGCAAAATGCACATGATGAAATCTCTGATACACCACTGCACCATATTTTCATAATGATAGCACTGTTGTTGCAACAAATGTGATCAGCGAAGTAACTACCACAAGTCTGTTCTAACATTTTAAGTATTAGTCTTCGGTAAGCTGCGGTTTTATGTTACCCACTTTCCCGCTGAATCACTTGTTCTTATCGATTCAGTACAAATTCACATTTTGCACAGCTTATGCATTAGAGTGTTGTTTTTTTATGCACATAATTATAATCATGAGCCATCTGGTGATTTGGCAGGCTTCTCTAAATTGCAATGGAAAAAAAAATCCCAAACTAACCCTTACTGGCATAATATCGATTTTTCTTTCAGCTACTGATATAGAAATTACTGTCTGCTGTTTAGTAATTTATTTTTTTGGGTTATGTTGCCCAAAAAGCAATACTTGTTGCCCTTAGTTTGAAAGTCTGCACTTTACTAATCCCCATTTCTACATTTGCCACTTTTATTATGTTTATATCCAATACAAGTGCAGACTACTGTATCTCTGAAATAACAACAAATAATGTTGAAACTACACCGTGGATCCATCAGCATGTAAAAGTAGAGAAAGGTTAGTTTTTCTGGTGAAACACCTATTATGTATCTGTTGTCACTATAAACTGAACCTGGGCTTTTCTGTTTTTTACCCTGGATCTTTAAGCCTGGCATTTCATTGAGTGGGATTTTGGTCCCAGTTCTGTGCCAATTGATATATGGCATGTTTGAAATTAAAATAGACAGCCATCAAAAGTTTTGTTTATTGCCCAATCAATTTGTTTACAAGGAATTTGTGATATTTAGTTTGAAGAAAATCATGCAACCCTTTAAAAAAAAGTATTTCATTAAAGTTAAAAGAAATTTAAAACTCTCACTAAATTAAAGTTTTTTTTTTCACTTTTTTTGTCACAGCAATATTGCCTTGGCTATATGGAGTTTGATTTTCAGACTTTGGCTATGCTAAAGCCAGTAGCAAAGTGGTAACATAAAATCTAATGAATCTTGCAGCTGAGATAGTGACATTATAGCACTGAGGCATATAATGCCTCCTCCAAATCATTTGGACTGTAAAACCTAGTTGCAATTGGAAAACAACTTAGAGCCAAAGGGGAAAAAAAGATTAACCCTTTTTGAAGTACTTTATCGAGAAATATTGATATGGAAGTTACTTTTTTTTAACGCTGCTGAGTATTGAAAATGTTTTACTTATGAATGATGTTTTTACCAATATACATATACATAAGGAGCAGTACACTACTAAATATGCTTTTGGACTATAACAGTAGTTGTCTTTGTTCATGGCTAATATCAGTGAGCAGTAGCCAGAGCCACAGATGAACAAAGTGAAGTTGTGTAATGACTGGAACAGCTGACTCATTAGGAGAGAGCAGCAAAAGGTAATTAACCCTGGGAAAAGTACAGCTGCCATGCGAGCTCCCCGTTTTTGTGAGACCTGATTAGGAATTAGTGTTAAATCAGTGATTCTTCTCCAAAATGGCATTGATAATTCAGTATCACCATCAGGTGCAGGCAGAAAAAAAGCAGTGGGTTGATCACATTTACATACAGATCTCTACTACAGTACTAGTGGGAATTTAGCACTTAAAACAAACCTGTTTCATGTTTCTTTCTATCCAAGTCTATTTGGGTATCATCAGTGCACTGCAATATCCAACTATAGTATATGAATTCTACTCCTGCCATATTCAATGTTGAGACACGGCATACAATGTGTCTTAGGTGAAAAAAACTTTGCTTTTTAACATCTTGTGCTTTATAAAAAAGTATGGTTGTTGAAGGCTACATTCTGAATGGTTGATGTGCTGTTTGCTAGTATCCTTTTTTGACTAGAAGGTTCCAACACAAGCAGCACATCTATGTAAAGTCACAAACTTCTCTTTGAGTTGATGCTGCTACAGTCCTATTGTGCAACATGATGCATGAGATGTGAGAAATGGCCGCACAGCCTCACGTCAAACCTGAACTGTTAAGTTTACTAATCCCATCTCTAACTGAGGACCAAAGGAAAGATTTGGTAATGCTCCAGGTTTCCATTTTGAAAAAGTAAATGAATCCACGCAGGTTTTGATTTTACCTCGATTCTGCCAAAGTGCCCAAGTTTTCATGAATATAGATTTTGGGCCCATTCCTAGGAGATGCTATTGTTTTGCTGTGATTGCATAGTGACCAGATATTTAAGACTGAATCGTATTTGTCATTTGTGAGTTGGCAGGGGCACTGAGTCACGGCTGCAGAGTACATCAAGTAACCCTGCTTTGTATTCAGTTTGTATCCACGATTAAATGTTAACATTAGCATCGTTTTCTGGGGAAATTTTTCATCAATACCTGGGAATGTTGGGAAGAAAATAGATCGCACACCATAATATAACTGTTGCGCCCATTTCCACCCTCTTTTGACAAACTATAGGATTGGATAGGTGAAACAGTTGTGAGTTAAAATGATGCTCTGTGAAATAATGAAACTGTTAATATATCAACATCAATTTGTTTTGTTCACCATTTTAAAAAATAAATAGAAATTTGTTAAATTAGCAGAGGAATTTTATCTGAACACATTAATAAGTTAGTTGCTAATATCACACAGTACAATGTTAATTAGCTTCTGTTAAATAAACTTGAGTTCACAGTACCTGTGCGCTACATGAATCCCATTCTCTTTCTGCACCCACCATAGTAAAGTGCAAAATAAATATGCCATGTGAACTAGCAAATGGGGAGAACCATAAGGTAATTTGTTAAAGACGTTGCAAAATGTCACTTGCGATTGTCATGGCTTGCTGTTTTTTTAAAGAAAGAAAGGTGAAGACCCATATTAAAGGACACAAATTTGAAATGAAGACAAGAGATAAGATACATCAGGAAGTAGTGATTAGTTGACCCATAGGAAGACTCAGGGAGGTAAGAAAGTCCACAGCTTTGAGGTAATGGAAGGAATAAATTAGAGCATATATATAACATATAGTTTCAACACAATGAAGCATGTTTTATTTCAAATTTAAAAGAATCAAGAGACGAAAGTTTGAAGATGGGCTGGCCATGTTAGTTAAAGAAACGTAGACAAGAAAAATTGTGATGGATGGAGAGAGGTTGAAGGAAGAAGGTGAAAGCTGAGAGAGTATTCTCTGGCTCGTTTTTTTCTTATAAACCTTCTTGCAGCACAACTGAAGTGTTAGAAAAACTTCTCCAGTTAAAAGAGCAGTCTTCAAGTTTTACACATGGATAATTTTTTTGGCTGTCCACTGTGACTCAAACTTCTTCAACTTCTTAGCATAACTACCGTGTAAAAGAGGCATTGCACTGGACATTTCTGAGGAAATTTATGTATAACCGATTTATGCTGGTTTTACGCTGGAACATCTATGTACATGAATTTCTTGAATCGTTTGCATTTTTGCTGAGATATGTCTGATGAAACCCTCATTTGCATGAGCCCGCCTTATGCAAACATTCCTGTGAATTCTGACATTTAAACCAGTAATGTACTGGTGTAAATTCACACCCAAATACTTATTCAGCCACAGGAAACACGCTGTCTCACTCATGAGTGGCCTCTGAATTGCCTGCCACGCTGTTACTTCACCGTTTCCTCACTCTGGGGGCAGAAGTTTGTCCTTGATGGGCGGGCTGCCAGCCGATCGCCGCCGTCAAAACGGGCCCCGCCACCAGTTTAAGTGGGCGGGCCAATTAAGGCCTGCCCAGCGTGCTGCCTGACGGGAAGCGCTATGTGCCTCCTGTGCAGCCGGGGGTGGGGATCCCCAGCTGCGAGGGTGCGCTTTTTTGCACATGCGCACGAAAGAGTGCACATCTCCCTGAGGCAAAGAGCTGTCTCAGGGAGATTGCTGAAAGGCTGGCAAATGTTAACAATGGAACAATGAAAAATTCATTAACATGTCTCCCTCATGTGAAAATGTCACACGAGATGGGACATGTTAATGAAGTACACAAAACCTTTATTAAACGTTTTTAAATCCAATATCAAACCTCGTCCTGCCACTGGATGAGGTTTGTAAAAAAATCACATACCCGCCTGCCCGTTGGGCCCGTGCACCGACCCGAAGTTCGCACGGGCCCCTCAAAATCCTGGTTGATTGGAGAGTTAACGTCCTTAACAAGGCCTATAATTAATGGCGGGTGCGCCCGCCGACTGAAATATCACGATGCCGCGTGCTGACGTCGGCACGCTCGCGTGACGTCAGCGCGTGACATTTTAAGCGCTGGCATGCGGACTCCGCCACCCACACACCAGCCAGAAGATTCAGCCCCGGGTGTCATATGTAAACTGCAGCCGCGCACACAGTTCTCAATGCTTACAAGCCAGAATTGAGAATTGCTGCAGTGAAGACATGGAGCTGAATTTTCCCCCTGCCATGGGGGAAGTTGAAGGACAGGCGTGTATGGACGTGCTTCCAATTGCCGCCCCCGATCAGGGGCGCGCCGCCATTTTACGTGGGCAGGCCAATTAAGACCCACCCAGCGTGACGTCCGCCAGGAAGCACTATGCACTCCCTTTGCGGGCGGGGGAGGATTCCCAAAATCGAGAGTGCGCTCTTTTGCACATGCGCATGAAAGAGCTCACTCATCTCCCTGAGGCTAAGTGCTGCCTTTGGGAGATCGGCTGTAAATGTAAAAAAGACAAAAATTGAAAAATAAAATTTCCCTTACATGTCCCCTCATGTGACAATGTCACGTGATTTGGGACATGTCCATAATTTTCACAAAACTTTTATTTAAATTTTTTGAAGCCTACATGAAACCTCATCCCGCCCATGATTGAGGTTTCATGTTTTATCTAGTTCCCGCCAGGGCCCCTGGCCTGCCCGCCAACCTTAAAGTTGGACAGGCAGGTCCTTTAATCACTTAATTGACTCTGTCAATAGCCTCAATTGGCCATTGACAGGTCGGTGGGCGTGCAGCTGATTTTGCTGCGCTCCCGCCTTCCTGAAAATTTAAATCGGGTGCGGTGACGTCGGGAATTCCGTGCGTCATTTTACGCGTCGGTGAGCGGGCCCCACCCCCGCTCGCCAACTCGTAAAATTCTGCCCATGGCCTTGAAAGCCAAGAAGAGTTCAGTGACCCTTGACTGGAATGCCTCTTGGAGGCCCGGCGTGACGTCCTCCACCCCGCTCTGGCTGCAGGAGGTCCACAACCTCACCACTCTGGCTTGGGAGGTGCTGGCAGTGGTGGTCAGTGCGAACACTGCACACAAGAGGTTGGCCATCCAGTGCAGAAAGAGGATCAATGATCTCACCCATGCCACCAGGGTAAGTCAACCATCTCATCACTCTGAAGTCACACACGCACAAGCCCTTCACACATTCACTGGCATCTCACTCGTTGCCAGCTCAAGGGACATCACCACTCACTCTCTCACACACACTGGCCTCCTTAGCCCTCACCACCTTGAGCCCACTTTCACAGATCAACATGTGCCCCAAATACACCTGGGATACCCCTCTTCCCCAGTACAATCCTCACCCTGCTGCCTGTTCCCTTGCCTAAGGCCTCTTCTCCCTCTTCCCCAAGTAAGCCCTAGCTCTGCATGCTGAAAAGCGACTGGTCTGATAGGTAGAGACTTGCCCTGAGCTCCCCTAAAAGTGATGTGATGTTGCCTGTGAAGCCTGACGCTGATGACCGCGAGTGCTGCTCAAAACAATGTCGGCAAACACACCTTGAAGTCCCAAGTGAAGTGCAGCTTGCCAGGTGCACGTCGCTTATGTACAACTGTGAAACACTTCGGCGTAATGGTACTTGGATGATCCAGCGTGAGGGGGATGATTCCGGCAAGCAAGAATTATAACGAGATGCTAAAGTATTGAAATTAGGTTCTCGATGTGCGGGTGGTGGGAAATGCGGCCAGCCATTGACAAGTGGAGTGGATGATTGCAAAGTGGCTTCACGAAGGCCTAAAACCGATTTTTGGCCTTCTCGCCATTGTCTGCTCACGCCCGCCATGACGCCTGCCACCAGCAGGAGCGGACAATTCCACCCTTAGATACAGCGTGGCCTAAAGTCACCTGGCATCAGTGTAAGTGGATTTCTGGAGTTTGATCATGATTTCCTTTGCATTTTTTTCATTTTGACTTTTTTCTCCGGAGACCTGGATTAGACTGAACTGAAGTGCTTTCATTTTCAGTACACTATAACATTTTTTGATCCTGATACATTCAGAAGGAAGGAACAACTGAAATGGCCTGGCCAATGTGAACACCACACTTCTGCAAAGTAATGGAAATAAGAGGAGCAGCAGAAGGAAGAGGCTCTGAGGGTGAGGCACCATGGTAGAAGACAGAAACCCATTCACTATTGCTGCTTTTGGTGGCACTGCATTTGCTTTGCTCCAGAATCTACTTTGCGACACAGACAAATGAGCATCACAGGAAATTTTGGCACCATTTCCCATCAGCAGGATCGGTGTTGAAACTGGTGTAAGTGCAATCCATAATTCCTGGTGGATATTTAAAAAATTCCAACCATACTACTCAGAAAGCCACCTAAGTTGATTTTCCTCTTGCCTGTGGAGAGAACTTAGGCATAGACTAAAGGGTATCTTTAGAGTTTAATCAAGTACAGCCCTGCTCACAGAGCACTGGTAAACTCCCTGCTTGTCAGCTAGAACAATCCTACCCACCAGGGCATTAGCATGCAACAAATGTCATTCTTTCAAGAGTTATTGTCCTAAAACCTAGAATTTCATTATCCATTATATGAAGACAACTTAGCTTCGAAATTAGGCTCTAAAGCACCACTGGAAGCCCCAGACTTAGAAAATGCCACCCAGAATGCTTTGGGCCACTTATACGCAGACTGTGTGGTGTGCCATGACAAGGAACTAGTGCAGGCATGTCATGCATACACCAGAAGCACGCAGAGAATGGATAATGATAACAAACAGGCTCCAACTCCGATTTGGCACACAATCCCTCTCAAACACTCCCAGCTGAACACACATTCAGCTGCATGAGAGAGCACCCACCCCTCCCCATGCCCACAAGCGTTATTTAAAGGACTAACTTCCCAACTTCTTGACTTACTTTTGCTTGGTATAAAGTTAGTGGAAGTACTGTGTTCTGTGTTATAGGGTGGGTTTTGCAATTTTTTTTAGGTTTTTCGAGTGCTGGATCTTGACAAGGAGTTCAGGGGAGTTGGTTGACCAATCAAGAGAAAGTAATGGGGGCTCTAGTTACAGATTGTCTTGGGCTGCAGCATGATCTGGATTTGGAGCACAGGTTGCAGTGAGGGCAATAGTGCACAAAGGGAGGTGGAGGATGAAGAAAAGGAGGAGGAAGAGAAGAAAGTAGAGGAACTTAGGAGACCTCCTCACTCTGGATGAGCTGAAGGTGAGCAGATACTCAGGGCCAAATTTTCACTCCCAAGGTGGGTAGCTTGAGCTGGGAAATTTTCAGACTAGGCAGACCTGCCTCCAGAAAAGGTGCCCCGAGTGGTGCAACTTTCACTCCTAGGGGAGTATAGTTTATATAAACATTTCGGTCTGCTTGCCCTCATACCTCATACACTATCACCCCACCCACACACACTCTCCATGCCCCATCCATGCCAACTCACACCCCCACCCAGCCCCTATGCGTCCTCATACCCTCCATGTCAACTCATGGCCCCCACCCCCGTGGGGCTTTATACCCTGCATGGCAACTCATGCCACACCCTGCCATACCCACCCCCCCATGGGCCTTCATACCCTCCATGCCAACCGAAGACCCCCATCACCCCCACCCCCCCCACCATGAGTTCTCATGCCCTCCATGCTAACTCATGCTCCCCCACCCACTCCCTTGGGTCCTCATAATCACCACGAAAACCTAATACCAACCCATGTCAACCCAACACCCTTTCCCCTTACACCCTCCATACCAACTCACCCAGTATCCACCATGGGCAGATGTCAGGAGCCATGCTGAGATGAAATATAATAAAGATCTAATTATCTATTACAGCCTTCACTATAATAAAAAAAAAACACTGCCATTCATGAAACCCCATTCAAAACTTTAAAAGCCCTCAAGCGCTCAGTCCCTTGTCAAAAGAAACAGACTTGTATTCATAAGCCCACATCAAGACAGCTAATCTTTAGTAACCTCTTTGAGTTGTCAATAAATCTGTGAATGTACAACTCCCCCATGCCCCCTGCATTGATAATTGAAGGCAATGGAAAGCAGCCACACCTTAATAATGATATAATGATAGCCTTTGGGGTAATGTCAACAAACAGCTATTCTAACTGCTGTAAAAGATTTTTTAACAACTTTCACTGACACAGACAAGCTTTTTTTTCAGCTTTTTAAAGGGCCAGGGATTTAAATAGCTTCACAGCTTGAGCTTTTTCAACTCTCACTAACACAGGCAGGCTCTTTTTTTAAATTTTAAAGATTGGGGGAGTTAAATAACTTTGCAGCTTGTTGGTTCTACGTATCTTGCCCTTGATGAGCATTTACTGCCCCCCAATAAATAATCTCCACTACAGGTTAATGCCCTCCACCTTTCAATCAATGCAGACCATCAAAGTGTTTTTTTGGCCCCAAATCCTGAAATAAAGGCCGCCAAAAAAATTATTCTAGAACAACATTATTGAACAACAATTCCAATAAACCTTAAACATTCACGCTAGTGCATTCTATTAATGCCGGTCTTCCAGGTTTCTTTCCCTGTCCCAATGCTCCTTCTCAGTGCTACCCTGATGACTGTAACATGGCTGGTGGGAGGCTGCTGAATCTCACTGGGGATATCAGTTGAAGATGCATTCTGACCTTGACCACCCACATGAGATCATTGAACTTTACTGGCACTGCAACCAGGTCTTTGGGTCCAGACTCTGGGAATTGTCCACCCTGGCCACCTGTTCCCACTCTTTTCTCAGGTTCTGCCTTGAGGGCCTGCTGATCCCTCGTGGAAACATGAAACCCTCCTCCTTCCACCTTTATCACCAGTGCCTCCAGCACCACATAAGGAAATCTGGGGGCCCTCTCCTTTGCCTCTTTCTTAATTTGCTGTGCATTTCCTGTCAGCCAATCATTTCAGAGACAGTAACAGCAATTCTTTTTGCTTGAGTGCAGCTACCCTTTAAGAGGGGAAGATGTATGGCTTTTAAGAGGTCCAGGCTACTTGTGCTTTGTGTTGACCATGCCCACAGCCTGTTCCCTGCTAAGAGTGCAGCCAGTCAGCAGCACGTTTCACACTGGACTATAAGTTGAAATTATTTAGATGAGGAAGCAACACAAAGTTTATTTGATAAAAAAACAATGTGCAGGGTTACAGGGAGAAGGCAGGAGAATGACACTAAGTGGAATGCTAATTCAGAGAGCCAGTGCAGACATGATGGACCGAATGGCCACTTTCTGCGCCGTGACAACTCTATGATTCTGTGCACTGTCTGCCTGATCAAGACTGGGCACAAGGTAATCATGCATCACAATCCCCTCATCCCAAATAGGCCTTAATCATTTTCGGTCCCTTATGTTTCTTAACCTGGAAAAGAATTCTAAGTAGCTTCATAATTTGATTTCAGACCTGCTCCAAAGTAAGAGGGAAATTAGGGGATGTGACCAAAGACAAGAAGAAAGATGTAGGTTTTAAGGGGGCTTTTAAAAATGATAATTTTGTAGCAAAACAAAGCATTTTAGGGGACTGTTCCAGAATATGAAGAAAGATGGCAGATTTTCTGCTATTGATTATAGGAAGAAGGGAGGAGGCAAAACTTAGCAAAGCAGAATTGGAAGAGCAGAGGGTTTGAGCAAGGATGTAGGGAAGGTGGAGTACAGGGCGCTGGCAAAAAGGACATTAGGAGAATCAAGGCTGATTTGATAATGTATAAAAAGGTTTACAGAAGCATTGGGAGTGAGGTAGAGATGGATAGATCTTGCATGCAGAAATAAGTAGCCTTGCTGATGGATCGGATGTAGAATTTGAAGCTTGGTTCAAGATTGAATAGGAATCTGAGTTTACCTACTGTTGAATCAAATTTGAGCAAACATCCAGGAAGGAGGTTGGGACCAGAACTAAAGAATAGTGGCATTCATACAGGATAGTTCCAGTTTGACAATATTAACCCTCAGAAAGTTCTGGCTCACCTATATTTGATATGCTGGCAATACAGTCAGACAACACAGCAACTGTTACGGAATCAAGAGTGATAATGGAGAGTCAAAGATGAATATAGTCAGTATACATATGATGATTGGCTCCATGGTTACAGATGATCTTGTTAAAGAAAGGACAATTTATGGATGAGGTAACCAAGGAGGAGCACATTAGAAGAGTGAACAGGCTGTTGGAATTAGGAATGAAACCATGCAAGGTCAGTAACATAGGGATTTACCCCAGAGGATCGATGATGATGGAATTATGCGTACTAAATGCTGAGGAATGATAATGCACCATAGTCGCAGTCACACACCATGGGCAGAATTTTCCCTCCGTTGAGGGGAAAGTTGATGGGCGGGTGCATGCAGGCAGGCTTCCGATCGGCACCCTCAATCGGAGGCGCGGCGCCATTTTACGTGGGTGGGCCAATTAAGGCCCGCCCAGCGTGACGTCCACAGGGAAGTGCTATGCGCTCCCTGTGCGGGCAGGGGGAATGCCTAAAATCGAGAGTGCGCTCTTTCACGCATGCACACGACAGAGCGCACTCATCTCCCTGAGGCTAAGTGCAGCCTCAGGGAGATAGCCTCTACTTTCAAAAATATTAAAAATAGAAAAAAAAAATTCCCTTACATGTCCCTTCGTGTGACAATGTCACAGGAGTTGGGACATGTTCATAATTTCCAACACAACTTTATTAAAAATTTTAAAACCCTACATGATACCTCATCCTGCCCGTGGATGAGGTTTCATGTTTTTCTTAGTTGCCGCCGGGGCTCCTGGCCTGCCCACCAACCTTAAGGTTGGACGGGCAGGTCCACTAATTAGTTAAATTGACTCTGTCAATGGCCTCAATTGGCCATTGTCAAGTCGGTGGGCGCGCAGCTGATTTTGCTGCGCCCCTGCTTTCCTGAAAGTTTAAATTGGGCGCCGTGACTTCGGGAGATCCGCCCGACGTCACCGCATGTCATTTTACATGTCGGTGAGCGGGCCCCACCCCCGCTCGCTGACGGTAAAATCTTGCCCCATGTCACTATTGGGTTTGACAGTCTTGATGTTGCAGTCAGAATAAAACCAGATTAAACAAATATAATCTGGAGAGGTGATCGTAAAGCTGGATACCAATACCACATTCCACAATGTTAGAGAAGCAGGGATGTTGGGTATTGGGTATTAGCTAGGGATTATATTATCATTAAAGTGAGATTTTTTTTCACAGTTGGGTGATTATTCCAGTTTTGAAAGGGGGGTTCAGTATCTGAGGAAAGAAGTGGTAATAATGTCATAAAATATTTAGCTGTGGAAGGAGCTTAAGTGCTCAGGAGCTGAATTGGAGTGGATCAAGGAAACATGAGGTGGATCTCGTAGTGGAGAATAGCCTAGTGAAGCCTCCGGTGGAAATGAGGTGAAGCTGTCGTGTTGTAGGGTCAGAATTAAAGTAAGGGGAAGCTGGGAGGATAGCCTTAATTTTGGGGACAAAGAAATCCATGAGTTCCTTGCAGTTGATATTAGATATGTGAATGGGGGATGCGGCATTGAGGGGGGAAGTTTGCAATAGAGAAAAGAACTTTTGAAATTTCCTTAGGCCTCCACGATGGTGGATAATCAAGTGATTTGAATATAAAAGCTCAGATTTTAACCTAAACTGCCTGATGAGAATATTCTGTAAGCATCAGACAATCCTGCCATTATTTTTGAAACACGCAGTAAAAGAGAGCAGCGCTACAAAAATTAACTAATATTTGTTTATTGAGATTAAAAAGAGGAAGAAACAGTGAGTTTAAAAAAAATCTCAGTACGGAAGACATTCAGCTCCGTGCACCTTCCTTCACCAGTACAAGAGAATCCAATCGCTGAGACTTTATATGACCACTCTGATTAGCTATTCAATAACACTGAACTACTTACCTTTATGAGAGAAATTCAGTGAAAAGATGAGGAGACTTCACAGGGCATTAATACATCAACTTATATCATTTTTTCTTTACTGAGTTAGATATCACAATGTGAAAGGTAAAGGAACGGGCTTACATTTTTACAACATCTTCCATGACTGCAAGTCATTGCAAAATGCTTCACAGCCAATTAAGTATATTTGAAGTTAGCCAGCATTGTAATGGAGGGAAATTTAACCTGTAAAACATTTGTTGAAAATATTTTACTGCCTACCGTATGCTGTGTACCTTTAGGCCCTACATCATTGTCATTGATATTAACCTATCAACTATGTCCTGCCACTTTTACCTCAATCAGTGTGTTCTCTGCATAAAAGCAAAGACCTGAAAGAATTTTTTTTCAAACAGAATATGTACTTTTTCTTACTGAGAATGACAACAAGCTCTTAGTAGGTTTAAGTATGTAACATAGACTTGGGGTTTAATTGATGGCAAATTGCGCAAGCTTTATCCTTTTGGTTAAGATCATGAGAAGCACTGAACGGAGTTCTCATCTTCAAACTCAGTGCCAGTCACCTGTTTGTTCAACAGGTTACAGGAGAATTTTTGTAACAGTACTTACAGAAATGTTACTAAATTAGAAAATAATGAGGCACAATATGAACAATCCTCCCCTTTTAATAAGGCTCAAACCACTTTATTTTTGACATTTAAAGCAAAGTCATTTTCAAGCAATTTTTTTCATTGACCATAACAGAAAGCTAAGGGTCAGTCATTAAAATATTTGCGTTATTGTTATTTTGCGTAATTGCGTTTTATGCAAATCTCTCTCCAACCTTTGTAATAAGGCACTGGGGTGATCTGTAAATATGACTTTCTGGATTCATGTCTATTTTCTGTAGCTCAAGCACAAAATCATCATTGAATACACTTGATGCAAAATATTAAATCCACAAACCAGCTTCATACAATGAGGGGCTTTTTACAACAAACATATAGTGAGATTTTACTCTTTTGATTTATACCATTACATGTCATGTTAATTCTATTTACCGGAACACAAATACAATGGTGTATTTTCATATCCTCTTTCCCGATCCATCTCCAATTACTGGCAGGGCAGGATTTTGCCACAGTTCCCCTGTGGAGAAGTTGGATAGGTAATCCCTCCTTTAATGGAGTGTATCAAATAGCTGATTTTTTTTTCTCTCTCTGTAGGCCCAGCAATGGCAATAAAGTAACCTTAGAGTCTATGGCACAACACTGCCATTTCCCTGATTTTACTGCCCAATTTATTTTTTTTTCAAATTTTGCCAGGACCCCAGTCCTTCACAAGGCAGGGGTCCTGAATGGCATTCTTACCTCTTTAACTTCCAATTTCATACGTGATTGCTCATTCAGCTCAGTAATATGAGTGGTGGCACAGAAATGCAGTAGGAAATATTTAAATTAGGATTCAAATATTAATTCTATGCCACATATTCCTGCATTGCATCACTGAATGAAATACTTTTTCTGGCACGATGGGACTAAAAACCATTAGTAGAATCACCAATAATATGCATACGGATGAAGTTTTGCCAATAGCATTATGAGTCATTGTAAATTTAATCTTTACTTAATTCAGAAGTGATAGCTCACGACTCAAACTTCCCACGTTTCTACTTTTTTTTCTTGTATTCACAGATAAATACAACAGCATCCAACATTACTTTGTCAGAATTGCTGGGATCACCTGAAAACATCTAGTTGATGTGCTCCATTCCAGAGTAGATGGGCATATGCTACACTTATTAAGTATTTTATGTAACAATATTCCTTCTGGTGTCCTCATCTGGAATATAATAGGAAAATAATTTGTTCTTGTTTGTATTTATGCCATAATATAGAGTTTTGTCAGTACTTAAACATAGGTTAGAACATTATTATAATCATTTAGTTCTCTTTTTACCCCTTACAGTTGTACAGCATTGGTTGTGTGACCAAGCGTATCCATTTCTTTAGCAGGTTGAAAGTTGGTAACTACGATTGATACACACACACCAAAACATTCCTGGTATCCGTGATTTTCTTTGGTCAGTAGAAAAACGACATATTCCACATGGTGTTTGACTTCTATGACTTTTAGCTGATTATAACCTATAGTAAAACAAGGTAATAAAGTAAGGTCAGCGTTTGCTATTTTTCTGCATGTTAGTTTTTACTCTAGCAAACAGTTTGAAATGGCTTGTCCTGCTGGTTGTTGCATTTTAATTCAACTTACAGATGGCCACTGATGCATTCATTACAATGTGGTGGTGAGGTAAATTTTACCATCCACTGCTGTTTACAGTTTACTATGTGTGTATAGAAAACATGCAGTATGTGAAATGAATGTAAAAATTATGCTTGGGCATAAACATGTGGAGATTTCCCACTCTTTTGCCTACTCTTTCTTACCTCACGGATCAGAGTGTAATTGTCAGTAATCAGGCCTGTTTGCTGCTGATAAAAAACACTCTGAATGCTAGCAGGCTTCTTTGTGTGATGACTCAATTATGCCAGAAGTGCCTCATCAAATCTCTTCTATCAGCTGGGCTAATAAATGAGGGGACAACTGGCCTGAAGCTTATCATAAATCCATTTGCATTAACCATTGGAGTTCTGAATATCCTTTGGAGCTTGCAGTATGCAAGACATTGTCCGTCAAAACCAAAAATTGATATCCTTTAAAACAAACAGATTGTCAAACAGATAAATGACAGCCTGCAAATGAATATCTTTGTTAGAACTGGTATATGATGTGTAGAAAACTATATTGTGACTGCTGTTGCCATGAGATTTGAAGGATTACAGAAAAGTTTAGCCCTTTTATCATTTAGCATATTTGTCCTTGAAGTGGTACAAAATAGTAAATCAAGAATCATTACATGTTGGAAACTTTCTCAATGCATAAATAGCCACTAGATTCATTTAAGATCAAACAGTGCGTAGCTGGTGATCATTTGCCATATAATACTTTTAAATAAATGTAAAAATACAGCAGCCATGCAGAAAAACACATAAGCAATGGTTCAGTATCAATAAACAAAAGTGCAGGTTGAAATACTGGTCTCTCTTAAAGCCATCTTCATATTCTACTTGTGCAGTTGTCACTGAACAGCAGAAGTGGGACTGAAGTGCAAATTATACAGAAATCCTATTTCTGATATGGTTCAGTGGACATTTCAAGACTATAGTGCCTCAGTAATACAATTGCATTTACATATAAACCGATTAATAGTGAAAGCCATTCTCCTTTGCACACTGTATTCCTTTGCTCATTGAGGGTTTGAACTTGAAGCTTCAATGGGAGTAACTTAAAAACTTAATAGTGTCTTCGATATTTTGAAATTTATGTGTATATTTAATAATGGAATATATCAGGAATTTGGCATCCATTTAACAACCCTCATTTTAGAGTCCAACATTTGCATAATAGTTATCTAAACTGAGGTTTCAGACAGTTGAAAATGCTTATGATAGAAATATATATGCATTATAATTTGGGTAGGAAAGGAAATGTGATTTTTACATGCTGATTTAATATACATTTTAGTGTTTAATCTTTGTTTCTATAATGGTATTTAATACAATTATCCAGAATTCACCCACCAACAAACTTTATCCTCTAATGGAATTGGAACCAGGAAAACAAAATATTTGGAACATCGTATTTTTGTGATCTCCACTATGTCATATTGGTGCAAGTAATATTAATAAATCAGTGAAAGAAAGCTAGATAACACATTTTGTGGAATATAATATTTCTTAGTACTCAATTTCTTTCTACTTTTCAAAATAAAAGCTTATCATCCATCATATAATCCCACATTTTTGTAAAATTCCAATATGGATATATTATGAAATAGAAAGAGCAGTTGAACACTTTGTGATTCATACTATCCCTTCAAAAAATTACAATCTACAACTTTTAGAATTTTATGATTATCTTCTACTGTAGCCCTTGGGTTGCTTATTGTTAGATTCCAGTTGTGTAAATAATTATGTTGTTCCATATAATTTTTTTATTTTCATCAAAGCACTCCATGGAATTAACTTTGTGAGATAGTCAAATTCAGTCAGTGGAAAAAAAATGGAAAAGATGTTAAGCCGGCCGTTGGTTTACTATCACTCATTTTACACTATGCAAAGTCAAAATTACCCCATGTACCAAATCTTTAGCTACAATAAGAGTAAAATATTATGAAGCTATCATTTTATGATGTATTGTTGTAAAGCATTAGTGCAGATGGAGTGAGAAAGGTATGTGACCTCTGTACTATTTTGCTTTTGAAGAAAGGGAAGGGGAGATGCATTAATCTGTTCCATCAGAAACAGTCAGTGCATTACATACATAAAAGAATACTTAAATTTAGGATCAGATTCAATTTGCATATGGACAATACAGTGCATGGTTTTGTTGAACCTATCTACACAGATGTTTCTTTTTAGTTTTCTGGGCCCACCTTTTGTATAATCACAGTACCAGCATAGATCCCAGTTTTAGATATTGTTCCCAGTGCATGTTCTTCATTTGCATGGTCAGTGACTGGCAGGAGTTTGTATACATTGGCCGGGATTTTCTGTGCCTGTCCGCGTAGGGTGTGTTTGGTGGTGTGAGCAGGCAATATGGCGCGATCAGTTTCATGACGCTGTGAAACCAGTTTGCGATCTCCACTCAGCCCGCCAATGGCAGGCCACCTTTCCCGCCATCGGATGTCAGGAACCTTATTGTAATAAACCTGCGTATCATTATAAGGCCAGCTGGCCAGACTCATTCCCCCCGCCACACTGGATCATCCGCCCACATCATCGGGAAAACACGGCAACGTGTTCACAACATCGCATAAGCGACGTACACCTGGCGGGCTGCACTTCTCTTGGGATTTCAAGGCTTGTTTGCCTACCTTGCTTCAGTCAGCACTCAGTCATCAGTGCCAGGCTTCACAGACAGCACCACATCACTTTATCACTTTTAGGGTGGCTCACGTGTAGGTCTCTACTTACCAGATGAACCATATGGGGGTGGCTTTTCAATGGCTGCAGGGCAGGGTCTCACTTAGGGAAGGGGGGAGAAGTGAGCTCAGGCAAGGGAAGAGGCTGCAGGATGAGAGTTATACTGGGGAAGGTATCCCCAGGTCTGTGGGGGGCCACATGTTGATCTGTGCAAGTGGCCTCAAGATGGTGATGTCTGAGGAGGCAGTCTCCACAGGAGATGAGGCCAGATGGACATGTGAGGGTGTGTGTGAGAATGGGTGGTGATGTCCCTTGAGCTGGCAGTGAGTGAGATGCCAGTGAATGTGTGATGGGCTTGAGTATGTGAGTTTAGAGTGATGAGATGGTTGCCATACCCTGGCTGCACAGATGGGATAATTCATCCTCTATCTGCATTGGATGACCAACCTCTTCTGTGCAGCATTTGCACAGGCTACCGCTGCCATCGCCTACCAAGCCCAAGTGGTAATGTAGCTGCCCTTCCTGTGGCCAAAGCTGTGTTAGAGAACATCACAGCGGGCCTCCACGGCATCCAAAATGCACTGAAGGGCTGCAGCCTTCTTGTCTTTCAGGGCCATGTCTTCTTTGCTGAGTACTGGGTTGGAAGCACTGAGCACGGCTGTACTTTAAATGTGGTGCCTGGCATGATGAAGCAGTGAGGTGATGGCGTGGTGGGTGAATGAGAGCTCGCCCGTCATGGAAATGCCGTGTTTCCCAGGAATGCATAATTAATGCGGCGGGTTTTGGACGATGCAATGTGAAAAGCCGCCATTGCAGTAAAATGCTGTTTTACCCACCCGCTACTGCACTTATAGAAACATAGAAACTAGGAGCAGGAGTAGGCCATTCAGCCGTTCGAGCCTGCTCCGCCATTCATTATGATCATGGCTGATCATCCAACTCAATAGCCTGCTCCCGCTTTCTCCTCATACCCTTTGATCCCTTTCGCCCCAAGAGCTATATCTAACTCCTTCTTGAAAACATAGAATGTTTTGGTCTCAACTACTTTTCTGTGGTAACGAATTCCACAGGCTCACCACTCTCTGGGTGAAGAAATTTTTCCTCATCTCAGTCCTAAATGGTTTACCCCATATCCTCAGACTGTGACCCCTGGTTCTGGACTCCCCCACCATCAGGAACATCCTTCCTGCATCTACCCTGTCTAGTCCTGTTATAATTTTATAGGTTTCTATGAGATCCCTAATCGACTCAATCTCTCCTCATATGTCAGTCCCGCCATCCCAGGAATCAGTCGGGTAAACCTTCGCTGCACTCCCTCTATAGCAAGTACATCCTTCCTCAGATAAGGAGACCAAAACTGCACACAATATTCCAGGTGTGGTCTCACCAAGGCCTTGTACAATTGCAGCAATACATCCCTGTTCCTGTACTCGAATCCTCTGGCTATGAAGGCCAACATACCATTTGCCTTCTTTACCGCCTGCTGCACCTGCATGCTTACCTTCAGCAACTGGTGTACAAGGACACCCAGGTCTCGTTGCACATTCTCCTCTCTCAATTTATAGCCATTCGTGCATATTGGAACGTTCCCACCCGTCATTTACATTTTTGACAGAATTGACAGAAGTACCATACTCGTTGGACTGAATCTTCGGCTCATTGAGCTGGAGCGGGGCCTGCTCGCTGAGGTGTAAAATGATGCAGGGTGATGTCGGGCGTGCGTCCCGACGTCACCGCGTATCATTTAGATTTTCAGTTTGGCGGGTGCGCAGTAGAGTTGGCTGCACGCCTGCCGAACTGTCAGAGGCCTGTTAAGGCCATTAATGAACTGATTAAGCCTATTGAGAAAGCTACTCGTCCAACCTTAAGGTTGGAGGGCAGGCAAAGAGCCCAGGCGGCCTTTGCATTTTTCATGGAACCTCATCCACGGGCAGGATGAGGTTTGATGAATGATTTAAAATTTTCAGAAAAATGTTTATTAAAATTAATGCACATGTCCCAGCTCATTTGACAGTGTCACATGAGGGGACATATCATAAAAATTTTTACAATGCTTTATTGAACTGTTAATACTTAAAGCTAATCTCCCTTAGGTACATAGGTGCCTCAGGGAGATTTCTGCACTCTTTCGCGTGCATGCGCGAAAGAGTGCACTCCCGACTCAGGAAACCCCCCTGCCTGCCCGCACAGGGAGTGCACAACACTTCCGGGTGCACGTCACGCTGGGCGGGCCTTAATTGGCCCGCCCATGTAAAATGGCAATGCAGACCTGATTGGGGGCGCCGATCGGGTCCGTGCCCGCCCCCACACAACACCCCCGCCCCACTCCCCTGCCCCGCCGATGGGGTGGAAAATTCTACCCATTATTTCAGCAATGATAACTCAGTAATAATTATATAATAGACTAAATATTACTATCAGAAATGTTAATGCACAAATACTTAAGGGGCAGAATCTTTCATCCCGCAGATGGGCACGCACCTGATCCAAACTGGAGTGAAATAGTGCGCTATGACGTCAGACGCTCACCTGATGTCATCGCACACCCTCGTGATCCTTTGGTTGGTGGGCGCGCGCGAGAGGCCCTTAAGTAATTAATTAAGCTGCTTTTTCGCTGCCCGCTCAACCGTTCGGTTGGTGGGCAGGTGAATAGACCAGTCAGCCTTTGCATTTTTAACGAAACCTCATCCATAGGCAGAATTACTACATCCAGCTTACCAAAAAAAATTGTTTTACATCTTTTTTACATGTCCTTCCTTATGTGACTGAGTCACATATGGAGACATGTTTATCTCATATGTTAAAAGTTTATTTTTGTATTTAAAATCTGACAGCTCTCTGAGGCAGCTCTGTGCCTTCAGGGAGTAGTCAGTTCATGCTCCCCCCTGCATGCACACACCTTAGTGCTCGCGCTCCTCCCGCCACCCACTCCGACAGCGCTGAGGCTCCAAGCGCATGTTTCACGCTGGCTGGCCGTTAATTGGCCAGCCAGCGTGAAATTGCGGTCGGAGCCTGATAGCGGGCAGCAGTCGGTTTTGCGGCCGCTCCCAGGCCCACCCACCACGCCCACCCAATGAGAGAAAATTCTGCCCAAGGTAAACTTATCAAATTCTTTTCTCCAATGCTTAATAGATGTGCTGACATTCAAATACCTAATTCCACCATTAAAATAACAGAATGAGGAATACACTATCAATTCAACGAAGGTAACTTATGTTATCAGCTTTGGTTCAGTGATAACACTTTTGTACTTCTGAGTCAGAAGGTTGTTGATTCAAGCCTACCAAGAGATTTGAGAACATTTTGGTTGGTCCTTCAATACAATACTGAGGGAGTGCTGCACTGTTGGAGATGCTGTCTTTTGGATGAATTTTGTGATATCAAGACCCTCAACCACTCTTCCTTGGCATTGTTCAAAGAAGAGTAGGAGGGTTTTCCAAGTATTCTGTCTGACATTTAACACTCAACTAACATCACTAAAAACTGATTAACTGCGCATATATCTCATTGCTGTCCGTGGAAGCTTGCTGTGCTCATGTTTCCTACATTACAACATAACTACACCTGAAAAGTTCTTCATTGGCTGTAAAGTGCTCTGGGATGTCCTGAGGTGATGAAAGGCACCATATAAATGCTGAGTTATTTCTTACATGTTCATACAACTTTAACGTCTACTTGAACAAGTAATGTGCCATTGTATTTTTGAATGATGGCTCTAGTGCTTCATGTGAATCTTTAATTACAAAACCCAAAAGAAAAAGATGATCGTAAAGTAGCCTATATGTGGTGAATAATTAGTTGTAAGTTTAAATTAGTACCAAAGAAAATATTATTTCAAAGTACAACTTGAATTAAAGAAGTGGAAGAAATCAGCAACTTCCATGAAAATGACAATACTTGTTAGTTTTTTTTTCACTCACTAATATAATGGCAGTGAATCTCCTGATTGTACTCTGAACTTTCCATCCCCAGGGATGGAAAAGGCAGCAGATGGGGCTAGGGCAGAGTGCTGATGCTTTCGACAACAAACGTTCTGGTTGCTGTGCAGAAGCTATGAGCATCAGGATGACACTTTCCCCTGAGAACTAGTGAAGTACTGAATAAATTGAAAACAACTCCTCTGAGAAATATGGTTATGAAAAAGTACCCAAAATTGCACTTTAGCAGATGACGTCTCTTATGTTTTTATCTTTATGCTAATTTGTCAACATGGGGAATTTGAGTATTAATTACATTGACACAACTACATTATCTATTGGCTTTCCTCATAACTAGATTCCATGGACTCTGTGTAATGTATATGTTAGTATAGTTAACCTCCATTTCTGACAGGAGTGGCTGAGATGGGAGCTTGGGCTTGAACCTCCTACTGTGATGTGCTGTGCGTCCGAAATCTTGGGCTGCCATACTACTCAAAAGTTGGTATTTCTCATAATGCATTAGTGGTGTATGTTTGGTGAAGTAATCATTAACAAGAGAATACATATGTGATCTACAGTTAGGCAGTATTAGAGTTCTGGGGCAAAATTTTTACCTTGACGGGTGGGCACGTGCCTGACCCGCTCGAGCATAAAATGACTCACGTTGACATCGGTAAGCGTACCGATGTCAACATGCACTCGTGTGATATTTCGGTCGGCGGGTGCGCACTGGAGTCGGCAGCGCGCCCACCGACAATTAAAAGACCTATTAAGGCCATTAACAAGGTCGTTTCAACACATTTTTCGCTGCCTGTCCAAACTTACGGTTGGCGGATAGGTGCAAAGGCCAAGCGGCCTTTGCATTTTTTTGGAAATCTCATCCACAGCCAGGATGAGGTTTCCAACAGCAAATAAAAATAAAATAAAATTTTTAAAATTTCATTTATAACATGTCCCTACTCATGTGACAGAGTCACATGAGGGGACATGTTTTATAACATTTTTAACATCTTTATTTTTTATTTTGAAAACTGTTCACCTCTCTGAGGCCTCAGGGAGATTTTCAAGCGCGCACTCGCCTCCTCCCCCTCCCCCCGCCTGCACAGGCAGCGTTGAGCGTTGCCGCTCATGTTAAGGTCAACCAGTGTGGAATCACGGCTCAGCCCCGATTGCAGGCAGCGTTCAGCTTCCCGACTGCCCCCCCCCCCACCCCCCCGCCGTCCCCGCTGAGCCCTCCAGACAAGGGCAAAATTCTGCCCCTGGATTTCGTCAAGTCGTTGAATCAGTAATAAACAATTCTCTCTTTAAAAACCATAAATTTTATCCAGTCTTTGTGCTGCATTTCACACTGAAAAGTAAATCTTAAGATGCACAAGCATTACTCAATGGCACAATCATGGATGTAGCATGACTTGCATGCATCATGCATAGTTCAAATATCACGCAACATGCATGATGGCATTATCAACGTGATATCCACACATCTAGGAATCCAATTTCCAGTGACAAATTCTTTCAAAATAAGAGGGAGATTGGAAATTGGAACTTCGATTTTAGAGTGGCCGAAGCAGTTGTCAATACACTTAAGTGGTTAGTTTAATTGTAGTTGAATTTTCTGGTAAGCAACAGGACACCATAGGAGTCCATCAGGTTAGATATCAATAGAATTGAAACTCAGATGGAACATTATAAATTGACCAGCAATGCAGAGACTAAGGGTGGAATTGTCTGCTCCCATTTGCAGCGGGGGTCATAGCGGCAGGAGCAGAAAATATCAGTCGGTTGCAAAAATCGGTTTCACGTTGTTGTAAAATCGCTTTGCAATTGTCCCCTCCACCCGTCAATGGCGGGCCGCATTTCCCCCTACCACACGTCAGGAACCTAATTTCAATACTTTAGGATCTCATTATAAGCTCTGCTCACCGGAATCATCCCTCCATGCTGGATCATCCAGGCACCATACTGATGTGTTTCACAGCTGTACAAGAGTGACGTGCACCTGGCAAGCTGCACTTCACTTGGGACTTCGCGGTTTGTTTGCCTACCTTGCTTCAGGCAGCACTCATGGTCATCTGTGCCAGGCTTCGCAGGCAGCACCACTTCACTTTTAAGGGGGCTCACGGGCAGATCTCTACCTACCAGGCCAGCCATAAGACGTGGGTGGCTTTTCAATGGCTGTAGGGCTAGTGCTTGCTTGGAGAAGAGGGAGAAGTGGCTTCAGGCAGAGGAAGAGGCTACCGGGCGAGGGCTGTACTGGGGAAGAGGGTATCTCAGGGTGTGTGGGGGGTACATGGCCCCAAGATAGTGAGGGCTGAGGAGGCAGTCTGCTGAGGATATGAGCCAGATGGAGGTGGGAGGGTGTGTGTGAGAGAGTGAATGGTGATATCCCTTGAGCTGGCAGCGAGTGAGATGCCAGTGAATGTGTGATGGCCTTGTGAGTGTGTGAGTTTAGAGTGGTAAGATGGTTGCCATACCCTAGCAGTACCGATGAGATCATTCGTCCTCTTTCTGCACTGGATGGCAAACCTTTTCTGTGCAACATTGGCACTGACCACCATAGCCACCACTCCCCAAGCCAGAGTGGTGAGATTGTGGACCTCCTGCAGCCAGAGCGGGGATGAAGACTATCACTGCAGGCCTCCGAAAGGCATTCCAGTGACGGGTCAATGAACTCTTCATTGGTTTCAGGGCCATGTCTTCACTGGAGCAGCCCTTGGCAGCAAACACTGAGAACTGTGTGCGCAGCTGCAGTTTAGATATGGCATCCGAAGAAAAAGTGAGGTAACGGCATGGTGGGCATTTCAGAGACTACCCGCCAGCGAGACGGCGTGTTTCCTGTGGTTGCATAATTCATGAGACAAGAAGCAGATGATACAATGCAAAAACCCGCCATTATGGCTGGCGGGTAAAACGTCATTTTTCACACCTGCTACCGCACTTAATGCAATTCTGGAACGATTCCGCCCTAAAGCTTTAAAATATTTCCAACATTGCATTTTGCTTAATGTATTTGGGTGCATCTTATTAAAATATTATAAAAACTTCCTCAAATTTTAATTGCCATTCTTTGCATAGCTTCCTTCCACATAAAAGTTTGAAAGGTGGACAAAAAGTATACACTGAAAATGAATGAAAATGTGAAGTAGAGATATGAGAATTGCTCTCCAATTACATTGTTGAATGATTTCCCCCCTACTTTTGTTTTAAGTTTTTACACTAAAACAGAATCTGAAAAATATCCCAAAATACTTTTTTAAATTGGCAACAAAAACTGACTTTAATGACTTTTAGCTTTAGTTTCTAAAGCATGGCTTATGTGATCTCATTTATCTATTGCAGTCCAACCCATGTCACATAAGCGTTGCTAAGGCTGATACAGCAATATTTTAGAAAAAATGCACGTAATAAAAGGATTTAATACTACTGTAAATAAGAAAATCCTTCCTTTGGACCGTGTTGTCAAATAGCAAAAGCAAATGTATTTGTAGCCCCTGTAACTGCTGGATTTTATTTTGTAACAAAGCAAAATGTGGAAAGAAACAGAGATTTTTGGGAGTTTGCCTAATTTGAGTGGTGCATCTTTTGGGTTGGTGTTTTTATACATTGTAAAAGTCCATGGAAGCTGTGGTGTATGTGAAGTATGCCATTATTCATGCTGCACCATAATTTCCTGGATCTTTTGTGATGCTTTGTCAACACTCCTGTTGAAACCATGAAAAGTTGGTCATTATAGCTGGGCCACCCGCATCCTCCAGTCAACTCAGTGGTGTTCTTGGATTTGTTGGATTTAAGCTAGTTTTCTCACTGCAGCCACTTAGAATGGAGAAAAAATTGAGCATGCATTTAAATTCATGAGTTCAAAGTAATTGCTTAAAGAAAATAATGGACAGATATTAACTGTCAAGGGGGGGACAGCCTTGTATTCAGGCAGGGAGGTTAAAGCCTCAAAAAATGGTATAGAGTTGGGAACCCAACATGTTCCCACCCACTGTAAGATGTATGGAAATCACCAGGGTCAACCAAATGAGATGGTAGCAGGGAGTGCTTCTTCAGTAAAGCTGACAGGCCGGAAAGCCTTTAAACAGTGAAACTGGAGGTGTCAGCTGTGGCTCAGTTCATAGCACCCTCACCTTTGAGTCAGAAGGTTGTGGGTTCATGTCCCACTCCAGGACTTTGAACAAAAAAAAAGTCAAGAACTGTGAATGTACTCGAAAGAGTTAAAACCTGCTCCCTGAATAGTACCAGAAAATCCTTTAAACAGTGAAACTGAATAGCTGCAGCCATGTCTAGGTAAGAGGCTAATGCTCACAACACTTCTGAAAGTGTGCTCTAATGGCTTGACAAGTGATTTCGAACTTCTTGGAAGTCAATTTACCTGTCTTCGGCTTGGTTCACCTTCATTTGCACTTTCCTGCTTCCATCCTATGCTGCAGCATAGGAGCAGCACATGCAACTTGATCTTGCATCTTTGATGAGGAACAAGAAGAGCAATAACACCAACAGCTTCAAGAGCAGCAGGAGAAACACCAGCAGTAGCATCAGCTCCATTCTCCTCAATCATATGCTGCTCCACAGGGCAGAGGGGATAAGAGATCTAGCTCGAAGGAGGTGTGATCTCCAGTAGAGGGTCCACGGGCAGTGATCAGCTCTCTCAACATCTCTGAGCATCAGTGCCTCAGGAGGCTCAGACCTTTACAGCAGGTTGTTTCTGGCATCTGCAGACTCCTGGAACAAGGTCTCTGTCCCAGTGGACCAGGTGAACATGTACTGTCAGGGGCTATCAAGGTGGATATCACTGGAGGACTTCCCAGCCCCAATTCCCTGCCTCTCCCTGGAGTTGTACACTCTCCTCTCCTGTAAGGAGAGAAAACAAATAGTTGTGATTGTGAGAAATGAGTTGTGTGGAGAGGAGGGAAGGACAATTTGGAGGGTGTTATGACCAATGCAGTTGGTAAAGCAGAGTTATTTAAAAAAATCCCAGGGGGCAACATTGAACAACTGTCAAAACCAATAATTTTAAGTGTTATGTTTGAGATGCGACTCTAAACTCAGGAATCAGACCACTAGTTCTCGAGCTTTTACATTAAACTAAATGAAACATTTTATTAATTTACACAGGCTAAAATATATGTACACATGGGGAAGAATTTTCCCCCCATTGGGGGGGAAGTGCAGGAGCGGGCGTGGGCAGGCGTGGCTCCGATTGGCACCCCCGATTAGGGGCGCTCCCTGTGCGAGCAGGGGGGGGATTCCCTCAACTGGGAGTGCACTGATCTCCTAAGTGCAGCCTCAGGGAGATCGGTTCAGAATTAAAACTTTGAAGGTGAATGTTGAAAAAATTTCCCTGACGTCCCCTCATGTGACACTGTCACATGAGTCGGGACATGTCCATCACTTTAATTCAAACATTTATTAAATTTTTTAAAACCCTCATGAAACCTCACCCCACCCGTAGATGAGGTTTCATGCTTTTCTGAAGCCCGCCAGGGCTCCCAGCCTGCCCGCCAACCCTAAGGTTGGATGGGCAGGTCCATTAATTAGGGTAATGACTTTTTAAATGGCTTCAATAGGCCGTTGACAGGTTGGCAGGCGCACAGCTGATTTGGCTGCGCCCTCGCCAACCTGAAAATGGAGATGACGCGGGGTGACATCGGGAGTTCTGCCCGACGTCACTGCTCGTCATTTTACGCGTCGGTGAGTGGGCCCTGCCCCCGCTCGCTGATCTAAAGATCCTGCACATGGCTACAAATTACGACTATCATCACTTTTAACAAATTCGCAAACTAATCTCCATTAAGGCAACAGCAACCTGTGGACTTAACCAACATCAGGCAAAGCATTTTCGCCTTACGAATTCAAAATGAGGTTCTTTTCACTGTGGAACCAGCTGGAGGCTTGCAGCTGCCTTTTGATCTTATATTGCCTCTGCCTGCACACCCAAAAACTACTGAAGTTATCCCTACCAGCCCCATTGAACGTTAATACTCATTGTATCAACAACCTCTTTGAACTTTACCTTTCAACAATGAAACCCCTTTCGCAATACCAATTTTATTAGTAATATAAACATATTGCTTGGTAGCTGCTAGAAAGGCGTCAATTTTCACCCTGCTACTTGAATGGTCTATTCAAAAAATGCAAATGCACACTATCTCTCTTACATACCAAAACTAGCATATATCAAATCATCCAGACTAGCTGGCTTTAATCCAATTAAGACATATCTGCAGACTAAACCTCTATTTTAAAAGAAAAATATTTTCCAAAATATTATATACATTAATAGCTTCATGACAGAGGGTGACTGTGAGGCACAAAGCTAAGGGTGCGTGTGAGTGTTGGCTGTTCAGATAAGGATGTGAGGGGGTCCCTGGAGAGAGAGGAATGACTGGAGCTGCAAAGTGCGTCGTTGTAAGGAGCGCTGTGCAAAAGAATGCTCAGAAAGTCAGAGTTGGGTCTTGGCAGCTGAAAGTGCTCTGCCAGTCACCTTTCTTGCCTTTCTTAGATCCTTGCACCTCTTAGAGCACTGTCTTAGAGTTTGGTTTTCATGTTTCTCGCAGGGTTAATCCTATGCGCACTGCTGGGTGAGTATCAGTGTTGAGGGCATTAATTGCCCACTTAAAGGTCTCAATTGACAGCGGGTTGGGGGGGGTGCAGGGGAAGGCCATCCGTGAGCCTTCTTGCCCCGTTCTTAATCAGGGATGAGGCGGGAAAGCGGAGGGGTCCCCACCCATCACCTTCCTGCCCGATTAAATACCCCTCTCCACGAAGCTTGCCTTGGGTGAGGGCAGTCAATTCCACCCCTTATACATTTAATGTTTCTGCTGACAGAGAGCATCTTTTTCAGCAGTTACTTAGGTGTTAATATTTTAAGTTACTTGGTATTCTCCTGATTCTCACTTACTAAAGCAAATATTCTATGGAGAGCTTGAGTCTGGGGTGCGTTCTCATGGCAATTAAAGGAAGCACTACAAGGACACACTGAAGGCTTCACTTAGGAAATTTGATATTGACTTCAAGTCCAGGGAGAAGCTCATCCAGGATCACTGCAGCTGGGGCAACTAAATAGAAAATGGTGCAGCCTCCTTCAAAAGCAAACAATTTTTGAAAGTTTTATTTATTCCACTAATAAAAGAGACCAATGTGACTGGGAAATTTGTTTTTCATGAGTTGGGCAACCTCTTTTACTGGTATAATTAACCTCACGTCAACTATGTGTCAGTATATCAAACTTCCAAAAAAGACAAGATCATATTCTTTGTATATTTGGGGGTGGGTCCGTTACATAACATAGCAATCATTTCTCGTCATTAAAAAAACCTCTAATTTTCAACTTAATATTGAAGTAATACGCATACGGAGTTTCATCTCAGTTTTGCATTGGAGAGTTTTTGTCTTTAGATTCAAACTATATTATTGTTTAACACTGTAATGCTGAATACTTTATTTGGAATAAATTTTAGTTGAAAAGAATGGATGTGCCAACATGGGCTCAGAAATATTTACTGTAGGGTTAAGATATGTTTCAGTTAATCTCCCTGGAATTTAGGTTGCAATCTCACACCAAAATCAATACAAAAAAACGGCTTTACATATTGTGAATTAAACTTTCAATAAACTTCTCAATTTCTACCCTATAATCAATATCAACATACAGAAATGTATTTTGTAAGTGTCATAGGAATGGAACCATGGTGTATACTTTGAAGGTTGACAAGGGCAAATCTGAAAAGCTTGGTTGTAATGGAGTACTTGTATAAAGAGGGAACAGAAATCCATCCCCCTCCAAAATGTGTTTGCTACAATGCAAATGAATAGTTTTATTGGTACTTTGTCTCAGCACAATCTATTTGGCAGTGTGCCACAGTACAGGGGTTGGACATAGTTATTAATGCAGCACCAAACTTAATTCTGTCCTTTCGTTAAGTTGGCACAGCTGCCACAACTATCACATCACGCAATAGTCTGCTTGTCAGGGAAGTGTGATGGTGCAAATATGCAACTTCCTTTGTTTTTTTTCCCCTATTGACTCAAATTTGCAATTATGACATTTGTTTTTTTTTAATTCTTGAATTCTCTGGAAAGTGTGCAATGATAAGAGACTAGCTCATAACTGATAGAAAATGGTCTCCTGCTGTTCCAAGTGCAAGAAGCATTATTATAAGGGGAGTCTCCAGTGGTCTTGCAGCTAATGAAGGGCAGTTCACAATAAAAGAGGGAAAAATATAATAGAGGAGGAAGATCGACGTCTCATGGGGAGGGAGATTAAATAAGTCCTCTAGGATGCCATAGCTTTCCTCCATGCCCCACCAAAGATTCTGCAGTGGGTTGCACGATAAAAAGGAAAGGCTTACTTTTGCACAGTGCCTTTTATAATCTCAGGATGCCCCAAAACATTTACAGCCAATTAAGTGCTTTTAAAGAGTATTTACTGTTGTAACACAGGAAAGGGTAGCTATCAGTAACTGTGTACAGTCATCCAACGAGGAAGACTATGCTCAAAGCAACTTGATTAGTCTCACCCAGAGAGTCTTCTCAGATTGAACTATGAATATTACTGAAAATAGAGATATGTTGCTGAAGCTTTTCATCTTGTACTCATTAGGAACCCATGAACTTGGGAAGCCTGTAGTTCCCCTTTGCATTTTCTATGGCAATGCCTTGGTCAGAGTCAACTTACCAACCAATCAGTGCCCTTTTTCCCTATAGTATAAATTGTCATGATCATTTGAAATTTAGCGTTCTTGTGTTTATCCTGATGAATGCAAGATGAAAAGCTTCAGCAACATGTCTCCCTTTTCAGCAAGATTGAACTATGTTCTGCAACATATGAATGGAGGTGGTCCATAATGGTAGCACTGGCTGCTGTCACATGAGCTGGATTCAGAGATAAAAGTTCAGATGAAAAGATTTAAAAGCTGACCCATATACCCCTATCTCCTGCTATTCAGAGAATCATACATTCGGCCTATAGAGCCTGTGCCAGCTCATTGTAAGGACTATCTAATTAATTCCACTCTCCCGCTCATTCCCCGTAGCCCTGCAAATTTTTCTTTTTCAGGTGCATATCCAATTCCTTTTGGATACGCTGAATTGAATTTGCTTCTAACACCCTTTCAGGCAGTGCTTCCAAATCTTAACAACTTGCCACTTTAAAAAAAAATTCTCCTCATTTCCCCTCGGGTCCCTTTGCCAATTACCCTAAGCCTGTGCTCTTTGGCCAATCAAAACACCTACCAGTAGAAACAATTTCTTCCGAAAAAATGTTGCTGCTTGTCATTACTTTGAATAAAATTACCCATCCTTTGAGTATTGAAGGGAAGCAGCTAAGGTATTTGTGCAGCACTGAGGAAAGCTGTGTCCTCCTTGGCTCTACTCCAGTGTTCCATAGCTTCAATGTGGAAATGCATTGGAATTTATGTGGATCAACTCATTAACATTTGGTGCTTTGAATAACTGAAAACTGTTCTTGAGGAATTGTGAGCTTGGGTGTATGAATATCAATGTCTATTTACAAGAATAAAACATAATGTACCCTTGGATAAACAGCAGGCCATGTTTGAAGCAACCTTTCAGATTTGCCTTTAGCTTTCTAAGAATAAGTCCAGTTCAGTCATGTTCATCCTTTCTTTCTTTGCTTTTTATTTACATTTTTGTGATCTAACAAATGATGCCATACTCAGCAGGCTGATCCTATTTTATTCAGAATTTTTGGCTCGGTCACATTTGTAATTGAACCATTGAACTAAAGGTAACAGCATGAGAACTGTTCGGAGGCTAAATGTTATTCTCCTAGCACCACCAGTAAGTAGCATCAGTACTAAAAAGGAGTTTTACCCCTTAAACCCACTCCTCAAATCCAAATGATTTGGGCACATTTTTCTAAAGCCTATAATATAGATAGGTGACACATGTGGATTATATCTCATTTTTAACAGGCGGACGTGGGGAGGCTTGGTGCTGGGATCTCCACCATGCTGGTAGTCCTCGTGTCTGAACACGACATTTTTAAAAATGACTATGTTAGCACTGTGATCCATTTTAGTGGCTCTAAAATGGCATTGTAGTCCCTAATGTTTTGAAATGATCAATAACTAGACTATACAAAGTATTGATTCAGATTATAAGGCTCATGAAACAGCCTACTGGATCTTTGACTTTATAAATAGAGCTATAGAGTAAAACAATAAGAAATTTATGGTAAACATTTATAAATCACTGGTTAGGCCTCAGCTACAGTATTGTGTTTGATCCTAAACATTGTTTATATGATCTTCCATTCTCTGATGTTTTAGTGTGCATAAAACTATTAAAAACAAATAGTTATATCCTCTTAAAATAGCAGGCAAAGGATTGCCATAGAATCATACAGCACAAGAGAAGTGCATTCGTCCCACTGCACCTGTACTATCGATAGAGCTATCCAATAGGCATACTCACCTGCATATTCCCCATAAGCCTGCACTTTTTTTTCCTTTTCACATATATACCCAGTTTCCTTTTGAAAGTCACTATTGAATCTGCTTTGAACAGGCAGTGCATTCCTCATCGTAATAGCTAGCTGCTTAAAAATAAATCTCCCTTCTGGTTATTTTGCCAATTATCTTAAACCTGTGTCCTCTGGATACCAACCCTCATGCCAATGGATCAAATCCTTCATGATTTTAAATGCTATTGTCAAATCTACCTTCAATTTATCTGCCTTAAGGAGAACAGTTCCAGTTTCTCTAATCAAATTCAAGTTCACAAACTTCTAGCGCAGAATTTTATGTCCCGCGGGCAGGCACGTGCCTGACCTGATATGGCATAAAGCACGCGATATTTCACTCGGTGAGTGTGAGCGGGTGCTGGAGCTGCACCTGCCATTAATTAACAGACCACTTAAGGCCAATAACAGTCCAACTGACGGCGATTTTTTGTTGCCCGTGCGATTTCATGCTCGTTGCACAGGCAAAACGCGCAGGCGGCCAGCCAATATTTTCAAAAACTTCATCCAAGGGTGGGATAAAAAGGGTCAGCAGCTTTGCCAGTGTGAGTAGTGAGGAGTTTGATAGATAGTTTGTTGCTGGTGACTTATTAGTACTTGGTAGCTTCATCTATGTTCAGAGTTTCATTCTTAGCATTTCCAGGCCTCATTTCAGGACTCCTTGATATCTGCAAGGCCCCAGAGGATTCAGACTGTGTGGACCCTTCCAGGTATCAGACAGCCTTCCATTACCCTGGTAATGGGGATTGTGGTCTCTGCTGGTGGCACATCGGAGAGGAGGCCAGGTGTCCCAATGCAGCTTTCAGGGGAGGGACCTGTGGGAGGATAAGTGCAGGCACAAGAGGTGCAGGGCCAGCAGGAAGTTGCCACTATCCTGCTACCAGGGTTCACAGGCGGCGATGCAGCTACCTCAATATGCCTGAGGTGAAATGTCGAAGAAGACTGTGACCTCCATTTGTTAAATGATTGAGCTTAGGATCTGCTCCGACTGTGTGGGTGGAAACCCCGTGCCAGTGGCTCTGAAGGTCACAGCGGCCCTCAATTTCTATTCCTCCGGCTCTTTCCAGGGGTCAATGAGGGATCTGTTTGGAGTCTCCCAATCAGCTGTCCACAGTTGTGTCAAGCTGGTGACAGAAGCTCTGTTCAGGCGGTGCAATCGACTGCTCACGTGGCCATCAAGGCGCCAGCAGGTCAGCTGGGTACCTTCATCAACAGGAAGAGCTTCCACTCCCTGAACGTGCAGATAGTGTGTGACCATAGGATACAGATTCTGCAAGTCTGTACAAGGTACTCTGGCAGCTCCCATGACGCTCATCCTGAGACACTCCCAGGTGCCGAGGCTCTTCAGTGCTCCATCCCGACTGGATGGATGGCTGCTGGGTGACAAGGGCTATCCATTGAAGAGGTGGCTCATGATACCACTCCACCACCCAAGAACAGAGGCAGAGAAGCATTACGATAGGAGCCATGCCTTCACAAGGGTGGTGGTAGACAGGACCATAGGTGTTCTCAAGATGCGCTTCAGATGCTTGGACCATTCAGGGGGTGCACTACAATACTCCCAGAGTGGGTGTCATTGATCGTCGTTGCATGCTGCACTCTCCACAGTCTGGACTGGCAAGGCGGTGCCCACTGGAGGAAGAGGACCTTGATACAGCTGCACAGGCCACAGATGACATGTCCAATAGCGAGTTAAAAGAGGAGCACAATGAAGAGAACACTGAGGGCATGGAGGCAGACCTCAGTAGCCTCCAGGGAGGTTGGGACACCAGGGACGCCTTGATCCAACTCTCTTTCAGCAAGGTTACCAAAGATCAGCTTCTACTGCATGTCATGGCTGCCTCCTCCATCTCGGATGTCTGAAAGGAGCCTTTCATTTGAACACAAAGAACACTCAGCGTCTGTGCAATAAAGTTCAGAACCACTCACCTCCAGCATTACATATAGGCGCACCCTGCGCCAATGAAATAAAAAGTTGAAGCATACTCAGGCCATTACTGACAAAAACAACATTTATTTCATTTTGACAATTCCAAACTATTTACATAAATTTCTCTGGTTTTCATCTTGGTGCCCCCCCCCCCCCCCCCCCTGCCACCATCCCCCTCTGCCCTGCTCTCACTGGCACCGGCATTAGAGACAGCCTGCTGACTCTGCTATCTTGTTGGCCTTGATGATCTTGGCAGTCGTGTTCTGGCCAGCGGAACCTGTGCTGGCCTCACCTGGGAGGGAACAGCCAGTGCTACGGCTGACATCTCCCCAGTCATCGCAGCCTCAGCAGATGCGACGGTCACAGGCAGAGGGACGGAGGAACTGCTGCCGTCATCCAGAGCATCCTAAGAGGAGCCCGCAGAGATGACAGGCAGCTCATGCTCCAACGTGAGGTTGCTTTGGACTTCCTTGTTCACCATTGATGGGCAGGCACCTAGCTGGGATATTGGTGCCTCATCTATCTCCCACCTGAGGTCAGTGAAGTCGTGAGGGCTTGCAGGTCCAAGGGCAATCCCAGGAACCCCTCATTCTGTCCCTGGAGCTGCCTCTCCATGAGAGTTGCCACTGTGTCAATGGAGGAGACAGTGTGCTCGGTCATGAGGGTCAACACAGTGCTCCGCATGGACTCCTCCATAACAGAGACCATGGCATGCACACCCTCATGGATCTCCGTCAGATCTTCCTGCACATCTTGCTGGACATCCAGCATCTGCCGCCTAATGGATGACTCCAGAGGCTCATCATCAGCCTTCAACTGAGCATTGTCCTGGTCCCCAGGAGTCCTCCAGCTGTTGGCACCCTGGGCACTTTCTGCCTCTGCCTGCATCTCAAGCAAGTGAGAAGTGTCCTCACTAATGTGTACCGAGATACTAGCCGCCAAATGAATGCCCACAGAGGTGCTGGTATCTGCGCTGGTGCCTGCTTCAGAGAGTGGGTGTGATGCAGGTGCAACAGAAGCTCAGTAGTCCTCCAGCATCAGATGTGGCCCTTCAGGGTCCACAGAGCGAATGCCTGCTGGTGAACCTAAAAGGGAGAACAAGGACGTGCCATTAGTTAAATTCATCACACTGTCAATGTGCATGCCTGGTACTCTGATGAGACAATGGAGATCTGCATCATGGTGCCATCGTCTTTCAATGATCAATGGGGACTCCAGGTTCGAGGCCCACATCAATGAAGACATTACGCTAGAATGGTTGCATAATCCCCGAAACTCTCACCTCTATGCACTGCACTCTTAACTTCGTCTGGCACCCCCTCCCTTCCATGCTCAGTTGCACGTGGAGCATGTCGGCTCTCAACCTCAGGGTGGGGGCTTGCTCGATCCTGCTGAGCAGCCTGTCCGTGCCCTCTGCCGGATTATGGCTTGTCTTTTCCAGAAAGAACAGAGGAGCATTGATTAGTCCACTCTTTACCTGCAGCACCATTGCAGCCTGGCCAACCTCATCTGAGGAACATCTCCTGGAGCACATCCGAGTCGTGGCCCTCGAGTCGCAAGGCACTCAGTTCAAGCAGCCAGGGCCCACCCCTTGGCCAGCTCCGGCATCATTGACAGTTGGAACTCAGACTTTAGCACCCCTGAGATCCACGGCAGGGGAACGGCTGCACGTTAACACTTCTGCACACTGACCCATGCCAACACGGTACTCACCCTTCCTGAGCACAGCAGGTCATTGAAGCACTTCCGGCACTGCGCCCATGTGCGCCGCTCCACATCATGGCTGCTCAACATTGCTGCCACCTCCTCCCACGCCCTCTTGGTGAGGTGCGGTGGCCTCCTCCTTCCATCTCTGTGGACAAGGGTGTCCCTCCTGGCAGCCACCTCCTCCAGGAGGACGGCGAGGCACTTGTCGGAAAAGTGGGGGGGGCCCCAAGTCCCCACCCGACATGCCGTCCCGCACTCGACTCCATTGGGAATGCTGAACACATGTCTTTCCGTGGCAGCCTTCCAGGGGCTGCCTGGGCCGTTTTTAAACAGGGGACAGACCCCCGCCCCTGCCCACCCCTTCCCGGCTAGTGTGGAGCTGCGTTTCATGTTTTGTGGGCTTTATTTGACCTGCTAGCGGATCATTTCCTGATCACTCCCGGACCGCCCACTGCGCCTGCCCGATGACCTCAAATTCATGCCCTGAGAGAAGGATTTGAACTCATGCCTACTGGATTATTAATCCAGGCCTTTGAATTACTAGTCCAATAACGTAACCATTGAACTACCAGATCTGTTATATAGCAGGCAAATCTTAAGCATGAACCACTTGTAAGCTAATAGATCTGAACATAATTATGAGACACTGGATTAAAGCACTAGATTGAAAAAAAGATTTGTGTGCTGCATTGAAGTAGTCTCCCCTTTCTACCTCAGCTGGTACTAAAGCAGTGAGATGTATACTTGTGTATGGAGGGACCTTGCAAACTGAGATCAATATATGCAGTGCTTTGAATGTCACACTTGTTACAGATACTGAAGACATGTCACTGGTGAGATTAAAATCTTACCACATATTGACGTGTAATATAAAGGAAAACTTTTATTGACTCCATTTGGAGTAATGTCCTTAACAAAAGAGCAACTCAAACACATATGAAAAAAAAACCTTTTGTTGGATAGGTCTAAATTAAAATTAACAAAAATTGTAAAGGTTGCAGATTCCCTTCTGAACATTCTGCATCCCATTTCACTGAGTAACAATGGCAAAAGGTGGAAAATGAAAGAGTCCTTTCTATACTACTGTGAACAACTGTCCATGTAATAAAAATTAAAATCATAAAGGAAAAGTTCAAAGACTGTAAGACCCAGACTTTGGCGGGGATTTTGTCAACAGCATGTCATTCCCGACATGGTAACGAGAACTGTGCGCCACTTCCACTTTCACACTTTTTGCCTTTTTTCCACGTGATTTCAATTAAAATTCATAGTGCCAGTAGTGTGCATGCAAAACACATTTGATTTAGTGGCTGGGGAAGATTGTCATTGGTGTGAGCTGCCGTTAGTTGACAATGCTGCAACTACAGGTTGCCTGTTAAAGAGTCTCCTGGTCAAACAGGGAGGCTTTGTATCATGGCGGCAATTTTCCTGCCCAACTGTATTGCCATTGACATAAGATTTGAGAGCACAAAGGTGGCACTGGTGTTTCTCAAAATTAAATTTCACTTGTAAATATTTCACATTACATTGGTTTCACTTTATCCATGTGTGCATTACCATTATTTGTTGAGACTAGCTTAGTCAGAGAGCTAAATGTACAGGCACCCCTCATGTTGGCACGCATTGACGGTTACAGGGAGGTAGGGCCATTTCCTTTATTGTGGAAGAAGCAATATTGTGTTTTTGTGTTCACTCTTTATTGAATATCCAGATCAGTGTCCAGTGCTGTACTTATCACTCTTTTGGGATGTGGCTGAACTTGTAGGCTCAGCTGGCCCACCCTTCTCTACATTGTAAAGGACATTGTCCGAAATCACTCTCAGCAAAGATAATTGGAATGTTTTAGGTGAACTCAAAGACCAGTAAGGACTCTGCCAGCCAACACCCTGAGATAGACACTCATTTGGACAGTTTTGACACCACTGTTTAGACCCATCGTTTTCTTACTCTGACTGACTGTCCCCACCATCCCCTGCATCACACCCAGGACTTAAGGCCCTTCCCACATCATTCTTCCATGGCTCCAAACCAACCCCAGAATGCCCCTCACCACTGACTCACCCTTACCAGCCCTGAGCCTCCATGCAAGAGTCCATTCTACTGCTCCTTTCCCTGTGCCATAGAGTTAGACAAAGAAAAGCACTAGCCTTACACACAACTGCATAAATCCGACATATGCACACCACCTTTAAACGATTGCAAACCGGGAGCCACAAGAGTCTCATACGTCACTAACTTTATCCTGAAGGTAGGACTTTATTGAAAACTGTTTCAATTTAATGAGCTTTCATGACATGCATGAGTATTACAAGTACGAACCCGCCGCAGGCCAGCGTAATTTTTGACATGCTGCAAACACACCGCTGACTTTATCTCTGCATCCCAACCCGCCATCGGGAAATTGAAATTTCGCATCCTATTTAATTAAGTCACTCTGCACGCCACGTTTCCCGTTCTTGTGGGCTTCATAAAATGCCCTCCTTTATGTGGGTAAATTGGGGTCCTGTATTTGAAAGCTGGCTGATTGGTCATAAGAGAAATAGATATTATTGACAGTTATGCCTTAATCTTACAATTAATCTTACTTTAAACAAAGCAACTTTGGTTAACACTTTCAGGTTCAAGGGACTTTAGGTTAAATGGGATCTAGTGCTGTTCAGCGTGCTCATCTTAGATTTAAAAATTACAATCAGTGGTGACAATAAGTAACTGGTACTGCTCTGTATGCTACATAACCTGGCATCATTCAAAGTAGTCACATAGATCCAAGAATTAAAAAAAACTTACCAAAAACAGACAAGCTAACATTGAAAGAAAATTGTGATAAAACACAATAATTCAGCCCCCTTTTATTTTGCATTCTGTTTTTCTGTGAAAACACAAGAGTATATTGTTGATGTTTTTAACCTTACAGAGAATGAATTTCAGGATTACCTGTTAAAGCAGACATTGAGACGTGGATACAGTGAAAAGCTTGGACGCTGTGAAGCACCAGATAATTGTAGCGGCAAACCGGCAAAGGTGGGGCTTAGTGTCTTCATTAAATATTTCCATTACAAATGTGCTCATTGGTGCAGTAATACAATTATACCTTTAAGGTCCTAGAAATAAATGCTTTATTTTTAACTGGGGTTACTTTATAATTTGCTATACAACAAATTTAGAGACTGCTAATTGGCTTTGTTTACAGTTCATTCATTTTCTATTTTCAAAGATGCACACGGTGACAGTAGCCATTCATTTTCTTTCTCTCCGTTTAACAGAGGTGTTGACCTGTTAGAAATAAATGGGATTGATCCTCTGTTAAATCAGTGGACAGGCAAGTGTGATATGAAAATGTTACAGGTTTCTCTAATGATATCACAAACAATAATTTCTAGGCTATGAAGTCTTGATGTATTGAGGACAGGCTTGATGTTAAAGAGCAAGACTGATAATCAGACAATCAGGTTATCTTGCCCTTAATTTGACAGAACTACACATATCAAGGGCATTATGGCTAGTTAATTGCATTACGTGTGAGATCTTATCAATTTCTCTTTTACCTTACTTTTTAAGTTTTTATTGGGTTTATTATACAATTGCTGTCTGTACAAGGCTTGGATCGCTCATATTTTCCAATGTTGCTTGTGCAAAATTCTAATTTTTGCCTATTGCAAAGAATGTCAAACTTAAAAAAAAGATTTGGTCAGACACCACAGTCTGACAGATTATCAGGCAATTCAAGGAAGTTTGATTCAAGGAAGAGTAAAGAAGGAGCAGTAGAAGTTGCAGCAAGAATTGTTTGGATATATTTGGTGATGGCAGATATAGCATTGCACTATATTTCTATTTTTTAATAACTACAGCTGGCCAGGATTACATTTTTAAAATAAAGCCCATAAATCATACATTTTATTGCTGCATATTGCAAAGCAATTTTATCGTTTAGCGGCTGCATCCAAATTATACAGTTTCAATGTGCTGCAGAAATTAGTTTAGTTCAGAGGATGTTTGTGTGTCAGAGTCGTCATTCATTTAGAACAGAAGTGATTTTCCTTTTCAGAAAAGTGACCAAAATAGAAAGCTTGGTCGGATCAATCTGACCTGATTTATCTTTCCGACAGATATTATAAATTCATTCTTTCATCTATTTACCACAATACAATGTTGTGGGAGATTAAAGATTTATTATTGTTATACATAACCAAATCAAATTTAAAATAACTTGAGAGATGGATGCAGCAAAAAAAAACATATCACATTGATGCTAATTCTACCAGCTATAAAATACACCAGTTGTGTCTTTTGATAGTTTAATTTATGAAGGCTAGTTGTTAAAATCACTGTAAGTGCCGCACGTGAACTACTGAAAGAAAATGAATAAATGGTATATATATTGGTGTAACAGCACATAATATAGTGTATTGGGGAGTTCTTTCTCTCAATAGACCATAGTAATCAAAAGTAATGAACCTATTATGCATAGGGCCTCAGAGAGCATCGTATTGCCATATGAGTGCAGCACACAAAAGGTTTATTAAAGGAAATTAAGGTCCATCATAGCCACACCTGCTCCCCTATTATAAATCTAATACAGGTCACTGCTTTCAATCACAACACAACATTAGATAAAAGAGTCATGTTTCCCATTTAAACTAAGGTAACATCACATCCTGTTCACTCAGTTCCTTTCTGAGAATGAAAAAATTAGAGATGGTCTTCATCTAGCAATAAGTTTGGTGAAACCAGGGCATAACAGTGCAAAACTATTGTGCAAAAATCTTTGTTTTATTATGAATTTATGGTAAGGTGAGTGCCAGAAATCGTAAGCAATAGTTGCCACTAACATCTCTCACCATGTTACAGATGGATGCAGACAGTGAGGAAAAGAGACTACGCACACGCTCTAAAGGATCTCGGGGTGAGTTGTGAATAGGTCTTAAATCACTTTACTCCACACAGTAGAAAAGAGGTCAGTTCCTGTGGAGAACTCCTGATGGGTTGGCACTGAATTAATATTGGCTTTTCCCACTGTGATACATTCAACAGAAGAGATGTATTCAACAGAATTGAGGTAGTGGGGTAATTTTACCAGGTACTGTACTGTTAAGTTTAAAAAGTACAAATAATAAGCCACTTAACAGCCTGTATAAGGTAGATGGTCTTTAAAAATGTGTGTAAAAGGTTTTTTTTTTAACCTTAGCTATAAATACTTTTACCCCTCAAAATGCATTTGGTAGTATGTTGACCACAATATTATAAGAAATAGCTTTTGGTGATGATTGTACCACTTAATTTTTGAACAATGTTCAAGCTGCTGCCAATGGCTACCAACAGGTAAAGTAGTATCCCTGCTGGGATTAACAGTAGATAATGGTTCAGTATTGAGGAGCTGAAAGAAGGTAATTGACAGATTGAGGTGAATAATTAACCTGTCTCCTGGCTTTAGAGTTTTCTAGTATTCGTAGTGGCTGAACTCATTATTGCATCACTGAATTTAAAAAGAAATGATCACTTTTTTTCTGACTCAACTGCAGCCCCATCCCTAGGGTGGAATCTTCTTCTAGCGTCGGGAGTCCCGACAGTGGGACTGGAGGTGCACGGCACTTCCAATCGTAGGGGGAGGGACTGGCTACATGATATCACACTGCAGCCAGCAAACTGGACATGCAAAGATAAGAATCCCAGCCAATCATGTGAGGGTACAGGCATAACCCAACAGGCCCGCCCTTACCTCACAGGGTCAAAGGTTCAGGCGCCATATTTAAACAGCACCCGGACAGGCATCCACTCCCTGCCATCCTCCAGAATCAATGTTGCTGCTTATAAGCCAGCCTGTACCAAGCTCAAACTCCTTGCAATTCAGAAGTGTGTGTAGATTTGACCAAACCATGCATATGGCTCATGCTAACAGCCTGCAGCACGTTTCCATCAAGGTGACAGAGAAGATGGGCCTGTATGTTCGTTTCGAAGACTGTTAACCAGTTTTGAGTGAGTGAAAACCCTTTCAGTTTATGAAGTCAGCTGGTTGATCCCATGCAACTCTTAATGTCACGTGCATGCAATCAATTGTCCCTTGTACCTGGGGAAATCCAGCAATAGCACCAAATCCCACAGCTCTGGCTACCTGGCTCTCAGGGTCTTTGGTCAATCAAAAAACATCATTGGCTCTTCTGAACAGGGCATTGGTGACCTCCCTGGTGCATTTGTGAGTGGATGACTGTGAGATTCCACATATATCCACGTAGAGCCCTGGAAAGACCTACATGCATAGAAATTCAATGCCGTGGTGACCTTTATAGCCATTGGCATTGGATTGCCTCCCAATGCACAAGGAGGTAGGTCTTCCAAAGCAGCTGACACAGGTGAGTGATGGAAGCCCGTAACATCCTGAGTGATCTGACATTTGCAGGTAGTTATATGTCTGCAGTATGTTCTATTACACGCTAATAGTCAACGTCACACTGGCCCCATGTTGCCAGCATCTTGAGCTGCCTGACCCTCTACTGGTGGCCCTTGTTGCCGTTCTGGCTGTCACTGTGCCTGGCTCTGAACCACCCTCTGCCAGTTCCTCTGCAGCTGCACCAGAGCCAGCAGAGGCACCGAATGCACTTGATCCATCGTATCTGCCTGAGATGAACTGTGAATAAAAGTCAGGCAAAGATCTGATCAGCACAGTCTTTAAGGCCCTCCCTCCTATCTTGAACACTGTTGACTAATGGGGAGACCTATTCTTAACATCGGCCACACCCTGATTCCCACTCAGCACACCATGGACAACTCCATCCTTGAGCTTTACTTTAGAGAACTCTTCTTGTTATCACACCATGTCCATGTACAGTGATCCTTGAACTGGAATCCATCGTCCTACATCCTCCCTCAGTCACCTTTGAACTTCCCTCCATCACCCTTGACCCTCACTCCATCACTCTTGCCATGCCTTTGGTGACCCTCGACCCACACCCACACCACGCTTGACCAATTAACATTCACACTAAAACTTGCCATCAGCACACTGGAACTGCCTCCCCAACCCCCAGCTACCCTTGACTTTCCATCCATCATCTGCAACCCTCCCTCTATCATCATTGACCTTCCCTCTTTTAACCTTGACTCTCTGGTTCTCACTATTGATCTTCCCTGTATAACCATTATCTCCCCACAATCATGCTTGACGTCTTGTCTGTAGACATTGATAGCACAGCCAATGATAGCATTGAACTCCCTGTGTTGTCCAGCTTCCTCCTTCTGTCTCCCATGAGACTTTGTGGAACTGCCATCACTTTCCATCCCTGCCTCCCTGTGTCAGCCATGAACGGTTTCCCTTTCATCACCAGCCAGTCTCAATCATCAATGCCTCCTCTCCCCTGGTTCAACAAAGCTCCCCTTAGAAGAGAAAGCTGCTCCTACTCAGTCCAAAACCACCAGGGAGACTACCTCACTTGCTGCACACCACCGTTAACAAGTCGTGAATCTGAAGGCATGTGTTTCTCGTTTGCCGCACACTTAATTCCAAAGGTACACTTTAATCTGGTGAAATTGTTTTAATGAGCATACATGACATTATTAATCAATGAAGGGGGAGCCCAGCATATCAGACAAGGCTGAAGCATTTGCAACCATCTTCAGTTAGAAGTGCTGAGTGGATGATCCATCTCGGCGTCCTCTTGAGGTCCCCAGCATCACAGATGCCAACTTTCAGCCAATTCACTCCATATGATATCAAGAAATAGCTGAAGGCACTGAATACTGTAAAGGCGATGGGCCTGGCAACATTCGGAAATAATACCAAAGACTTGCGCTCCAGAATTAATCACGCACCCTAGCCAAGCTGTTCCAGTACAGCTACAACACTGATATCCACCAGACAATGTGCAAAATTGCCCAAGTTTTTCCTTTGCACAAAAGGCAAATTCAACCGAGCCTATTACTGCCCCATCAATCTACTCTCAATCATCGGCAAAGTGTTGGAAAGGTTCATCAACAGTGCTATCAAGTGACACTTGATCAGAAATAACCTGGTCACTGAAGCTCAGTTTGGGTTCCACCAGGGCCACTCAGCTCCTAACCTCATTACAGCCTTAGTCCAAACATGGACAAAAGAGCTGAATTTTAGAAGTTTGATTAGAGTGACTCCAGGTAAGTAAACCTGGAGTCAATGGGAATTAGGTGGAAAACTCTCCGCTGGTTGGAGACATACCTAGCACAAAGGCTGTGGTTGTTGGAGGTCAATCATCTCAATCCCAGAACATCATTGCAGGAATTCTTCAGGGTAGTGTCCTACGCCCAACCATCTTCAGCTGTTTCATCAATGACCTTCTCTCCATCAGGTAGGGATGTCCGCTGATGACTGCACAATGTTCAGCAGCACTCGTGACTCTTCAGATACTGAAGCAGTCCATATCCATATGCAGCAAGACTTGGACAACATTCAGGCTTGAGCTGATAAGTGACAAGGTACATTCGTGCCCAGGCAATGACCATCTCCAACAAGAGAGAAACTAACCATTTCCCCTTAACGTTCAATGGCATTACGATTGCTGAATCCCCTGATATCAACATCCTGGGGGTTACCATTGACCAGAAACTGAACTGGACTAGCCATATAAATAGTGTGGCTACAAAAGCAGGTCAGAGGCTGGGACTTCTGCGGAGAGTAACTCACCTCCTGACTCTCCAAAGCCTGTCAACCATCTACGAGGCACAAGTCAGGAGCGTGATGGAATACTCTCTACTTGCTGGATGAGCACAGCTCCAGCAACACTCAAGAAGCTTGACACCATCCAGGGCAAAGCAGTTCACTTGATTTGCATCCCATCTACCATCTTCAACATTCACTCCCTCCACCACTCGAGCACAGTGGCAGCAGTGTATACCATCTACAAGATGCACTTCAGGAACTCACCAAGGTTCCTTCGACAGCACCTTCCAAACCCGGACCTCTCCCACCTAGAAGGACAAGGGCAGCAGATACTTGGGAATACCACCACTTGGAAGTTCCCCATCCTGACTTGGAAATATATTGTCGTTCCTTCATTGCCACTGGGTAAAAATCCTGGAACTTTCTTTCTAACAGCACTGTGGGTGCACCTACACCACATCGACTGCAGTTCAAGAAGGCAGCTCACCATCACCTTCCCAACTGCAATCAGGGATGAACAATAAAAGCTGGCCTAGTCAGTGATGCCCACATGCCACAAAATAATTTTTAAAAATGTCCATCAGACAATTAATTGCCTGGTGTCAGGGCTCCTGTCTCTTTAAGGAGTGAGATCCTACCTACAAGAGTTTCTAGTCAATCGGTGGGCTGGCAGCTGTTCAATCCCAGCAGCGTCATTGGGAGCAATGGCCACTGCTGGGATTGCACCCAATTTACAGTGACATCATTGACATCACCCTAGAACCAAAGTAAGTGGGGTGGGGTGGGGGGGCCACCAGGTCAGTCAGACAAGCCTCAAAAAGGGGGCGCGAGGTGCTGATTGGTGAGGTGGGGGGGAGGTGGTGGGTGTTGTTGTGGAGGCAGACCTTGTCACCGGGCAACCTCCATGGCCACAGGGGGTCCAATTTGGTAGAGACCCCCAAGCCTGCAAGAAGGCAGTCAGTGTAAAATGGCCTGCCCATACCTTGGAGGGCCCACTCACCACTGGCAAAATTGCAGCTGGAATGCAAGAGGCCCTTAACTGGCCCTTAATTGTCTACTTAAGGGCTTCAATTGGCCTACAGATGGGAATGCCATCCGCCACTGGTAAAATGCCACCAGCGGTGGGAAGCAATGACAAGCAAGGCACCCACCACTCTCTCTTCTCTCACTTGATTTTTTTGGCCACTCACCCCCACTACCCCCACCTGCTCCTGAGGCCCCATAAAATCCCTATCAATGACTTGGGCAGCATCTCCTTTCTTGGTAAAGACAGGTACAAAGTACCCCATTTAGTACCTCAGCTATGCCCTCTGGCCCCATGTGTAGATCCCTTTTTCAGTCCCAAATCAGTCCTATCCCTCTTACTATCCTTTTAGTATTTATGCGCTTTTTGAAAATTTTGGATTTCCTTATTATATTTGCTGCCATTCTCTTCTCATACTCTCCCATTGCCTCTCATATTCCCTTCTTCATCTCCCCTCTGAGCTTTCTATATTCAGTTTGGTTCTCAATTGTATTATTCACCTGATATTTGTCAAACATACCCTTTCCTGCTTCATCTTTCTATCTCATTTGTCACGCAGGGGGCTCTGACTTTGCTCTACTTTTACCTCTCATGGGAATGTACCTTGACTGTACTCAAACTATCTCCTCTTCAAAGGCAACCCGTTGTTCCATTACTGATTTTCCTTCCAATCTTTGATTCTCGTTGACCTGGGTCGCACCTCTTCTTACCATATTGAAATTGATTCTCCTCTAATTAAGTATTTTTTATTCTGGATTGTTTATTGTCCTTTTCCACAGCTAACCTAAACCATATGATACAATGATCACTGATCCTTAAATGCTCCCCGTCTGACATTTGATACACTTGGCTCACCTCATTCTCCAGAACTAGATCCAGCAATGCCTCCTTCCTCATTGGAATGGAAATATACTGATCAAGTAAATTCTCCTGAACTCACTGCAGAAACCCTTTCCCCTCTCTGCCCATAACAACACTACTATCTCAGTTTGTATTAGGATAATTATAGACCCCATTATCACTACTCTATAGTTTTTGCACTTCTCAGTAATTTCCCTTCAAATGTGCTCCTCAGTGTCTTTCCCACTGGTTGATGGACTATAGAATGCATCCAGTCATGTCATGGTACCTCTATGTTTTCTTAACTCTGACAACATTAATTCTGTTCTTGTCTCCTCTGGACATCTCTCTCCAGCATTGTAAGATTTTCTTTAATCAATACTTGCACCCCTCTTCTGTTCCTTTCTTCACCATTTTTCCTGACCACCTTGTATACAGAATTATTTAGTACACTTTTTTGAGCCAGGTCTCTGTTATCATCACAGTATCGTACACCCATGTGGTTATCTGCACTTACTGTTCACCGACCTTATCTACCACGCTTTGTTTGTTTACATATGCATCCAGTAAATCTAATTCAGACTTTATTTAATTCCCCTTTACTCTGACTCTATCTAATATTTTTCTGTATCTTCTTCCAGTGCTCTCTGTCTTTCCCAATCCTTTATGCACCTTGTTTTTACTTTCTATTGCTGCATCCTGGTTCCCATCCACCTGCCAAGTTTGTTTAAACCTTTCCCATCAGCACCAACAAACGACCCTGTGAGAGCATTGGTCTTGGCTCTGTTGAGGCCTGTCTGGGACCTGTCTGACCTGTACACGTCCCACCTCCCCCAGAACCTGCCCCAATGCCCCAGAAATCTAAGACCTTCCTTTCTGCGCCATCTCTCCAGCCATGCATTCATCTGGTCTATCTGCTATTTCTGTATTCACTAGTGTGTGGCATTAATCCACCTATATTATTGGCACCAATATGGACTGTGACCTCTGGCTGTTCATCCTCCATTCCCCCCTCCCCCCCAACTCATCTGCAACTGCTCAATTACACCCTTGACTCTGGCATCCTGGATTCACATCTGCAGCTACAGAAACGTGTGCCTGCTCGTCTATTGAATCCCCTATCATTATTGCTTTTCCAATCTTTCTCCTGTCCCCCTGGACAGTTGAGCCAGTTATGGTGCCATAGACTTGGTTCTGGTTGTACTCCCATGAGGAGCTATCAGTCTCATGAGTATTCAAGACTGAATACCAGTTGGAGAGCGAGATGTAATCAGGGTAGTCTTGTACTGTCTGCCTGGTCCTTCTTAACTGCCTAGCAGTCATCCATTCCCTCTCTGCCTGCAAACCCTTAAGCTGTGGGGTGACATATCCAGAAATGTTATATCCATTTAGCTCTCGACCTTTTGAATGCAGCTCAGTGATGCCAGCTGCTGCTCAAGCTCCAAACACCAGAGCTGAGGATGAGGACCCTCCGACTATTGATACTTTCAGCACATGTGGTTTTCAGGACATGAGAAGAATCCTGGAGTTCCCATATGGAATAGGATGTCATGTGCCTATTTATTGCCTCTATTTATTGACCAACTAGACTAAATAAACCAAAGGCTTATTAAAGAAAAAACCCACCAGCTACTTACCAATCAGCGGCCTCCATTGTGTTGCCATTACATTTAGTTATTTTTATTTTGTGCCCCAACACAAGTGCTCTGTCCGTTCTGCTGCTCTGCCCCCGAACTCCTTCAGGTACATTCCTCCAGGCTCTCTAGACTTGTTTTAAAAAACTACTTCCTGTTCCTTCAGCCGATTTACTCAACCTCAGTGCTCCATCTGCCTGCTTGCTGTGACGTCAATGCTGATATCACTCTTTCAGAATTCCAGGAATCCTCTGGTTTTTGTGCTGGACATCTCTTGCCTCAGTGCTGGGTGCTAACTGGGGTCTCTGCCTCACTTATGCTGCTTTTTAAACTGGTGGAGCTCCTCCCTCAATGCTGGACACTGACTGAGGTTCTCCCTCACTCAGGCTCCTTTTTAAACTGGTTAGCCTCCTCCCTCAGTGCTCCCTGCTAACTGGGGATTTCTCTCACTTCCAGTGCTTGCTCCACCCAGAATGCACTTCCCTGGATTGCTTTTAAGTAGTACAGCCTAACATTAAGTAATATTAGCCTCATACCAACTTGGACTCCTGCTGAGGAATGCAGCCACCCACCAATGTGTTTAACACTGTCTGCATGCAGCTATTATTTGCAAATTAACAGGCAACACAAAAATTTGCATGCTGCCTGCATCAGAAGGCGTGAGACAGGTTAACCATGCATCGCGATCCCCATGCCTGTTTTGAAATGGAAGATTTGTCAATAGTTACAAAAATTGAAAGAAAACAACCTAAGTGAGATGGAATTCTGACTAGACCAGGTTTGCTGCACATTCTTGGTTCTCCTTGGTCTTAATCATGATTTCCGCCCATGGGCAGAATTTTAACCACGAAGGGGAGGTGGGTTTTGGGGAGGGGGGTGGGCGGTGTAGAAATTAAAACCCCAAGAAGTGGAGTTGGGTCTGGAATATGGCATAATCCTGCCTACTTCCGGGTTTGACCCAGATGGATTTGCAGATGACCAGGGAGTTCCTGTGGAGCTGTCGGTTAAGTATTTGAATTATTCAAAGATGTAATTGCCTGAGAGTTTAACACAGTATTCTGGCTTTAACAATCAGTGCACCTCTTTCCAGTGAAGTGTAGTATTCACCAGGGTCAACCAGGCGAGGGCACAGCAGGAATGCTACTTCAGTGAAACTGACAGCTGGGAAGCCTTCACTAAATAACTGCAGCCCTGCCTAGGTGAGGGGGTGGTGCTTGCAACACTTCTTCTGAGAGTGTGCTTTCACTGATTGACAGGTGTTTTCCAACTTCTAGGATGTCAGTTTACCTGCCTTGGGCTTCACTCACTTTAATCTGCACTTTCCTGCTGTCAGCCTTCACTGCAGCATAGGAGCAGCTTATGCAGCTCTACCTTGCATCTCTGTTGGAGAGCAGCAGAAGCGACACCAGCGGCAGCACCAGCTGCCTTCTCCTCAGCCACAGGCTGCTCCATAGGTCAGCAGAGTTGGGCATTGACATCTAGCTTGAAGGAGGCAAAGCCACCAGCACAGGGTTTACAGGTAGAGGATCAGCCCTCTCAACATATGTGAGCACCAATGCCTCAGGAGCCTCAGGTTTTCGCAGGCCATTGCTGAAACCTGCAGCCTCCTGGAATAAGCCCTCCTTCACAGTGGACCAGCTGGACACACATTGCTAGTGGTCATCAAGGTGCTGATCAGATCGCTCAGATTGTACAGTAGGACCTCTAGGTAAGAGTGAGAGACCCGGGTGAGAGGGTGGGGTAGCCTTACCGTGCCTCCTTTCCATTCTTGTGGTTGCTGAAGCCTCAGGAATCGATGTACAATTCAGCCAATCTCACCTCTGGTGGGCCCCTTTAACTAGAAATCCATCCTTTGACAGATTTGGCGTATTATCTCGCCTGCCTCCTCCGATTGGTCGGGAAACACAGAAACAGGATGCCCATACTGCTGCTGAGTTAAAGAGCCATGGCAAAGCCAGCTGACAGCACAAACAGTTCCCCCACCCATTACTGGTTTCTCCATGGTGTTCGGGTCTGTTAAGATAAAATTCCATTTGTACGATTTGTGTGGACTAGTTGGTGGTGTTGGTGATGTTTGTGACTGATTTCTGCCGCATAGTGGTGCAGTCAACATTTAGTTGTGCTTTGCATTGTGTGATTTCTATCCTTCATTGGTGAAGTATGTATCTGGTCTTTGTTATCATCTGGTGGAATATGTATCCAATCGTTATTTATTGATGGACTGTGCATCTTATCCTTGACAGTCGGTAGTGGAAGGTGGTACCACCCTCCTTTCTAGTGACCTACGCATTGACCTAGGAGTGGAGCATCCATTCAGATTGGATTTTCTAATCTGTAGAGACATTCAGGGACATTTTGCATGGAATGGTTCCAAGATTGAATCCTTGGGAATCGAGTGCATTGATCACATACCCAATTCAGAACACTTCTGATTTTCAAGTCATTCATATGAGCCACTGGAAAATTGTGAACACCATGAATTGCTGACAATTGTGCCACCTTCGGAACATAGGAACAGAAGTATGCCATTCAGCTCCTCAAGACTGTTCCTCCATTCAATGACATCATGGTTGATCTGTATCTTAAATCTATCCACCTTCCTTGGCCACATATCCTTTTATATCCTTGTCTAACATATCAATCTCAGATTTAAAACTATAAATTGAGCTGCTATTTACTGCTTTTTGTGACAGAGTGTGCCATACTTCCATCACCCTTATGAACTTGTGTTTCATAACTTCTGTCCTGAATGGCCTGGCTCTGACTTTTAGGTAATGTTTCCTTGTCCTCTCCCACCAACAGAAAAAGTTTCTAACAATCTAAGCCATGGATTCTGTGGTATAAGGGTCTGGCGCATATAGGGTTAACATGAGACTGAGTAGGGTACTGCCCACACAGTGATGTAAGAGAACACATGGCCCACATCTATGGGTCAGTCTAATGTTGGACAGAGCCGTGTGCACAAGCAAGCATGGAGACGGCTCCTACTTTGAAACCTTTACTGCCTATATGTACATATTTAGAGTTAATAAATATATACATATTTATATTTTATATATTTATATATATACATATATTTATAAATATTAAATATATATAATATATAAATGTACATACATATAGCTAATAAATACATAGTTAACCAACTTAAGATTATGAGGGCTTCATTAAGACCTACTGAACAATATCCAACACCCTACAACAAATTCCTTTCAAATTAAAATTTTAATTATCAGGACTACCATTTCAGCAGGCCATGCCTGGTTTAGCTAGTGTTACCCACACAAGTATTGGCGGAATGCAAATATTAGTCTGTGATACCGACACAACTAAAGCTGAAGCAGAAGCAGCAGAAGATTTGTTAGTGCTGTTTTTTGAAGGGGCGGGGGGAGGGGGAGGGGGTGGTAGTTAAACTAATTTGGCAGAGGGGGGTGGGAACTGAGAAGGATTTCAGATAGGAGAGAAACAAAGCAGGTAATAATAGGAAGAAAAGTAGCAAGCAAAATTGGAAGTCAGCGGATACAAAGGCCAGGATCAAATTGGGTCAGAGTATGGAAAAATGTTAAGAAGGCTGAATTAAAGACACTTTGTCTGAATACACACAGGATTCACAGCAAGGTAGATGAACTGATGGCATGAATAGAAGTAAATGGACATGATCTAAGTGCCGTTATGGAGACATGGATGCAGGGTGACAAGGGCTGGGAACTGAATATTCAAGGGTATTCAACATTTAGGAAGGATAGGCAAAAAGGAAAAGGACATGGGGTAGTGCTGTTAGTAAAGGATGAGATCAGTACATTTGTGCGAGAGGATCATAGATTGGAAGATCAAGATGTAGAATCAGTTTGAGTGGAGCTAAGAAACAGCAAGGGGCAACAAACATTGGTGGGAGTTGTTTTTAGTCCACCAAACAGTAGTGGTAATGTAGGGCACAATATAAATCAGAAAAATTAGAAGTGCATGTAATATGGGCAATGCAGTAGTCATGGGGTACTTCAACTACCTATAGGCTGGGTAAACTTAACTATCATTAATGCTGTGGAGGATGAGTTGGTTTTCGAGAACAGTATGTTGAGGAACCAACTAGGGAACAGGCTATTTCTGATCTAGTATTATGTAATGAGAAAGGGAAGATTAAAAATCTCATTGTAAAGGAGCCTTTAGGGGAGAGTGACCATAATATGAAGGAATTTTACATTAAGTTTGAAAGAGATATCACTCAATCTGAAACTAGGGCCTTAAATCTAAACAAAGGAAACTACAAAGTTATGTTGGCTGTGATAGATTGGGAAACTATATTAAAATGTATGATGGTAGACGGCAATGACTAGCATTTAAGCAATTAATACATGATTTATAACGAATATACATTCCTAGAAGGGACAGAAACCCAACAGGAAAAGTGAAGCAACTGTGGCACACAAGAAAAGTTAAAGATTGCATTAGGTTAAAGGAAGAGGCTTATAAAGTGGCCAAAAAAGTAATAAGCCTGAGGATTGGGAGCATTTTAAAATTCAGCAAAAGAGGACCAAGAAACTGATAAAGAAAGAGAAAATAGAATATGAGAGTAAACTGGCTTCTATTATAGGCATGTAAAAAGGATAAGATTGGCAAAGAACAAAGTGGGTCCATTACAGGCAGAGACAGGAGAATTAGGAAAAAAAGTATTAGTAAAAAAAAAAGTAGTACTGGAGAAAACACTGGGATTGAAAGTTGATAAATCCCTTGGACCTGATGACCTTCATCCCAGAGTGTTGAAAGAGGCGGCTGTAGAGACAGTGAATGCATTGATGGTCATCTTGCAAAATTCTATTGATTCTGGAATGGTTCCTGCAGTTTGGAAGGTGGCAAATGTAACCTCACTATTTAAAAAAGGAGGGAAAAAGAAAACAGGGAACTACAGACCTGTTAGCCTGACATCAGTCATTGGGAAAATGCTAGAATCTATTTTAACGGATGTGATAACACTTAAAAAATAATGGTAGATTGGGCAGAGTCAACATGGATTTATGAAAGGGAAATCATGTTTGACAAACGTGTTGAAGATTTCGGAAAATGTCACTAGCAGAATAGATAAGGGGGAGCCAGTGGATGTGGTGCATTTGGATTTTCAGAAGGCTTTCATTAAGGTCCCATACAAGAGGTTATTAAGCAAAATTAGAGCACATGCAAAAGACAAGGCTAAAGCATTTGAAACCATCTTCAGCCAGAAGTGCTGATTGGATGATTCCTCTCGGCCTCCTCCTGAGGTCACCAGCATCACAAATGCCAGTCTTCAGCCAATTCGATTCATTCAATGTGTTATCAAGAAACAGCTGAAGGCACTGGATACTGCAAGGGCCATGGGCCCTGAAAATATTCTGGCAATAGTATTAAAGACTTGTGCTCCAGAACTTGCTATACCCCTAGCCAAGCTGTTCCAGTACAGCTACAACACTAGCATCTGCCCAGCTATGTGGAAAATTGCCCAGGTATGTCCTGTACACAAAAAGCAGGACAAATACAACCTGGCCAATTACTGCCACATCAGTCTACTCTTGATCATCAGTAAAGTGATGGAAGGGGTCATCAACAGTGCCATCAAGCACCACTTGCTTAGCAAAAACCTCACTGACGCTCAGTTTGGGTTCCACCAGGGCCACTCAGCTCCTGACTTCATTACAGCTTTGACTCAAACATGGACAAAAGAGCTGAACTCGAAAAGTGAGGTGAGAGTGACTGCCCTTGACATCAGACAGCATTTGACCGAGTGTGGCATCAAGGAGCCCTAGCAAAACTGAAGTCAATGGGAATCAGGGGGAAAACTCTCTACTGGTGGGAGCCACACCTGGCACAAAGGAAGATGTTTGTGGCTGTTGGAGGTCAGTTATCTCAGTCCCAGGACATCACTGCAGGAGTTCCTCAGGGTTGTGTTCTAGGCCCAACCATCTTCAGCTGCTTCATCAATGACCCTCATTCCAATATGAGGTCAGAAGTGGGGATGTTCACTAATGATCGCACAATGTTCAGCAGCATTTGCGACTCAAAGAAAAGTACAGCACAGGAACAGGCCCTTCGGCCCTCCAAGCCTGCACCAATCATATTGTCCGTCAACTAAAACATTTTGCACTTCTGGAAAGAACAAAGAAAAGTACAAAGAAAAAGTACAAAGAAAAGGACTCCTCAGATATTGAAGCATATTGAAGTCCATGCCCAAATTCAGCAAGACCTGGACAATATCCAGGCTTAGGCTGACAAGTAGCGAGTGCCAGGCAATGATCATCTCCAACAAGAGAGAATCTAACCATCACCCCTTGACATTCAATGGAATTACCATTGCTGAATCCCCCACTATCCACATTCTGGGGGTTACCATTGGCCAGAAACTGAATTGGACTAGCCATATAAATACTGTGGCTAAAACAGCAGGTCAGAGACTAGGAATCCTGCAGTGAATAACTCACCTCCTTACTCCCCAAAGCCTGCCCACCATCTACAAGGCACATCAGGAGTGTGATGGAATACTCCACACGTGCCTGGATGAGTGCAGGTCCAACAACACTCAAGAAGCTTGACATCATCCAGGACAAAGCAGCCTGCTTGATTGGCACCCCTTTCACAAACATTCACTCCCTCCACCTTCAATGCACAGTGGCAGCAGTGTGTACCATCTACAAGATGCACTGCAGGAAGTCACCAGGGCAACTTAGACAGCCCCTTCCAAACCCATGACTGCTGCCATCTAGAAGGACAAGGGCAGCAGACGAATGGGAACACCACCACCTGGAAGTTTCCCTCCAAGTCAATCACCGTCCTGACTTGGAAATATATCACCGTTCCTTTGCTGTCATTGGATCAAAATCCTGGAATTACCTCCCTAACAACACTGTGGGTGCACTTGCACCACATGGACTGCAGTGGTTCAAGAAGGCATCCCACCACCACCTTCTTAAGGACAATTAGGGATAGGCAATCAAGCTGACCTAGCCAGAGATGCCCAAATCCCATAAATGAAAAAAAAACATGGGATTGGAGATAATATATTAGCATAGATTGAAAATTAGTTAACAGACATAAACAGAGAGTAGGAATAAATAGGTCATTCGCAGGTTGGCAGGTTGTGACTAGTGGGATACCACAAGGATCATTATTTGAGCACTAGATATTCACAATCTATATCAATAATTTGGATGTGAGGATCATTATATTATTTCCAAATTTGTTGATGGCACAAAATGAGGTAGAAATGTGAGTTGTGAGTGGGTAAGGACATGGCAATGGATTATAACATGGAAAAATGTGAAGCTATCCATTTTGGTAGGGAAAACAGAAATGCAAATTATTTCTTAAATGGCGAGACATTGAGAAGTGTTGATGTTCAAAGGGACCTGGGTGTCGTTGTTCATGAGTTACTGAAAGCTAACATACAGGTGCAACAAGCAATTAGGAATGGCCTACTCTTGCTCTTACTTCCTATGTTCCTAAGCTCATAAGCAGAAGCCGAAATCCTAAAAACCTCAACCAAATAACATCATAGCTTTTTATATTCCAGGGAAAGCAAGCCTGGTTTTGCATCACCACACACCACCCCCACAACCGAACCCACGTCCCCCTCCGCCCCGCCCACATAATCTAATCTTTGGAACCCTGGTACCATTTTGGTGAATCTGCTCTATACTTTTTCTGAGGCCATTATATCCTTTCTAAGGTGCGGTGCCCAGAACTGTGCACAGTTCTCCAGAAGTGTTCTAACCATGACCTTCTGAAGCTGTACCAAAACTTTCACCTCTCCTTATATTCTAACCCTCTAGCTATAAACTTTAATATTCCATTAGCCTTTTTGTTTTGTACTCAACCACTATATTTTAGTGATCTCTGTATATGAACCCCAAAATCTCTTTGGATCTCTAATGCTCATAGCTTTTCGACGTTTAAATAATACTCGTATCTCTTCATCAAAATAGATGACCTCACACTTACTTGCCTTGAAACCCATCTGCCACATTTATACCCACTCACTTTATCTATTAAAGTCTCTTTGTTATTTGATGCCTGTCTACACTACTTACTTGGTGTCATTTGCAAACTTGGATGTATGGTTCTCTAGTTATCTAGTGTTATCTAGTCAACTTCCTTGCAATTCAAGTACATATCCATTATCCCTACTCTCCTATGGTCTACCTAATCACCTAACCAGATCAATAACATGCCAAGAATTCCATTAGATTTCATTTTAGCTAACAGTCTCTTATGCGGAACCTTATTAAATGCCTTCTGAAAATTCAGATAAACGACATCCATTGACATTCCCCTGCCTAATATTTTAATTATTTCCTCAAGAAATCCAATTTGTTTTGTTATACATGACTTACCCTTTGAAAATCTATGACAGCTTTCCCAAAGCCCCCTTCTTCCACTCTTGCTCACAATGAGCAAGACTGCTTGTCAGAAACAAAACCTTGTAAAAATTATGTATTTAGTGCTCATTGGGATACTGGGAAGAGGAAATGTGCTTCTCTTTCCCTTTCATCTAATGTCAAGTTTCTTAATTTGCTTAAGAATATGGCTCTGGTTTTAAGTTACCTCCCAAATACCTAAATGTGCAGATTGTGAAGTTGCTTGGTGTCAACATTTTCTTATGATGATAATATATAATGAGGTGGAAGTTCCTTTAGGCCAATTTCAGGGCCTGAAATGGGTAATATGAGCTCCAACTGGAGGTCTGAGGCTGACCTGAAACTGGTCCTTGGGGCTCATTAATATAATTAATAAGCTGCCAGTGTCTGTTGCACATCTACTAGGTGCTGGCCCATTATTAAAAAAAGCTCAATTTCAGACCATTTGCCTCATGGCAAAGGCCTGAAGGTAATTTCCAAAATGAAGTGAAGTGACAATAGTGCAGTGGTTGACCTTGAGCACTGTGGATTCATGGGAGCATACCTGCTCCTATTATCTCCACAGGAACAATCTTAAAAAGAAAATCTTTTGGTGGCAGCCTCTGCTTAGGCCACACCAGCCACTAAGAAATCCTAAACTTCTGCTCTGTGATCTCTAATTTGGTATGGGGTGAGGGGACTAAAATAGGTGCCAGGGCTCTCATTTACATATGTACTGTAGTATAATGGAGTATGTTAGATTAAGTCCCACAAAAGGTTAACTGTAATAGTCTGTGATGTCATAGAAGGATGTGACATATACTCATGTGATCTGAGAGCCTAAGAGAAAGCAGAATGGAAAGAAGCTAGTGTAAGGGAGTATTCTCATAACCGTAAATATGTTACAATAGAGTTATTGAAGCTCATAGTCTTTGGGAGTTATTGAAATTACTTCAATCCAACAACACAACAGTATATGGTGGCAAGTGGTAAAATGTTGGTGATAGAAAGATCTCTCCCTCTACCAGAGAATTTCGAGAAAGCTGCAGGCTTAAATCAGGCAGAAGCATGACCAAAGCGTACAGGCAATTTGCTCGATTTTGCACTGCATTGGGTCTTGCAGCAAAACCAGTCTGTGAGCAGGTCAGTACACTTTTGTACGCAATGGGTGACTGTGTGGAAAACATCCTGGTTACCCTAGGGATCAATGAGGGTAAAGGTACATATGCCGAAGTCATTGACGCATTGGAGAATATTTCAATCACCGCAAGATCAGCATCATGGAACACGCAAAGCTCAATAAATATATCCAGAGGCACGGGTAAAGCATCAACGCTTTTATTAATGATTTGTACCAATTAGCAGAAGACTGTAAGTATAGTCATCTGAAAGAGCAGATCATTCACTACACTATAGGTGTTGGAGTGGTGGATGATACTTATCAGATAATTTGCAGTCCCAAGAAGACGTGACTCTGGAGAAGGCGATTCAAATAAGTAGGCAAGCCGAGATCAGGAAGCAGAACCGATTGGTAGTCAGAGGAGAGTGAATCCCAAAGTATCAGATACAGTTGAATTTGTCAAAAAAGAGAAAATAGAGAGAAGGAGAGACATGTGGCATGAAAAGTAATTAATGGTGGCAGCCCAGACTAGCTGTTGCTAGTCTGGAAGAGAAAGGCATGGGCGCAGGAATTGCCCCACCAAAGATGTGCAATGCTACGGGTGAAAGAAGATGGGGCATTTTCAGGCAGTAGAAAAACAGGCAGAATAGTGAAAATGGAAAAGCTTTAAAAGGAATCAGAGTCCATGAAGTTAAAATTTCACAAGACATTGAGATACCTTCTTAGGAGATATTAAAGAATTAAGTGGGAACGGTTGGAGTGCAGAGATCCTGGTAGAAGGTCACAGGACACAGTTTAAATTAAATACTGAAGCAGCAGTTTCAATTCTTTCAGATGCTGAACCAGGCTTAAACAAGAAAGTTCTTCAACCATCCTACAAAAAGCTACACCAACCAAGAGGAACAAAGCTGAAAGTTCTGGGAGAATTAACAGCTACTTTAAAGCACAGAGAGAAAGTAATTACTGAAGTACTGAACGTAATACAAGATCATAGTTGTTCACTTTAATTAGAAAGGCATGTAAGGAATTGATTATGATTTGCAGATTCAAAGAAATAAAGGATGGCAAAGTTCAATCAGGAGACTTCAGAGCAGAAGTTATGAAGTTAATTGCAGGATTGGGAGAGCTAAAACCAGCATATCATAAAACTAAGTCCAGAAGTAAAACCAATATACTTACATACACCCAGACAGACTCCACATCCTTTACTTTCAAAAGGAAAGAAAGAGATCGACTCAGTGGTGGGGCAAGGAGTAATTTCACCCATAAAGGAGCCAATGAGTTGGTGCTCAGGGTTGGTACTGGTTGCAAAGCCAAATAGTTCTATAAGAATATGTGTCGGTCTCACTCAATTCAATAAAGCTGTGGAAAGAGAAATCCATTGAATGGTATCAGTAGAGTTTAGCTAAATTAGGGAAGAGCTCAATATTTTCTAAATTAGACACTAACAGCGGATTCTGGCAAATATCACTAGAAGAGGATTTTATGCTTCTCATAACTTTCATAAAACCATTTGGAAGATGCTGTTTTAACAGGTTACCCTTTGGAATAACAACAGCACCAGAAATCTTTCAAAGAACAATGTCAAATCCTTTAGAGGGTTTACATGGAATTGTTTGCCACATGGATGATGTAGTGATACATGAGCCCACTCGAGCTGAGCATGACATGAGAGTGAGAGAAGTGCTGAGAAGACCACAAGAGGCAGGATTGGCACTCAATAGTAAATGCAAGTTTTCACAGCCTACAATCAGGTTCTTGGTCAGATAGTGCAGCAGGAATAAAGGTTGATCCACTGAAGACCAGATTCATAAAAGAACTTCCAGCACCAAGGAACATCACAGAGTTACAAAGGTTCATGGGAATAATGAATCAAGTGGGAAAATTTCTAAACAGTCTTAACAGAGCTCAACAAACCACTATGCCAGTTATTGCCAAGACAATAAATGGTGTTAGGAAGAAACGTATCAGAAATCATTTGAAAAGATCAAGGAGAGGTTGTTGTCATCAGAGATATTAGCACATTATGATTTGGAATTGCCTACAATAATAATAATGGAGGTATCATCTACAGGATTGGGCGTGGTACTTTTTCAGGTTCAGAGGTGCAAAATGTAGATCATTTTATTATGGTCATTAACAGATACAGAGAAGGAATGTGCAGTAAGCAAAACTGAAGCATTAGCAGCCACATGGGCATGCAAGAAATTTGCTGACAACGTCTTAGGTCTTTACATTACAATAGAAACAGACCATAAACCTTTGGCCACACTATTGAATTTGAAAGAGCTTGCAGCAATGTCATCAAGAGTTCAAAGATTTAAATTTAGATTGATGAGCTTTGATACTCATACAGTATATGTTCAAGGGAAACCACAGAGCACAGCAGACACATTATCATGCATTGAAACAGAATCCAGAAAAATGCAATATTGAATTTGTGGAATAAGTCAAGGAGTTTGCTATTTTGACAGTGCACACATTACTGACAACTGCACAAGGATTGAGTTAGATCAAAGAGGCTCAAAAATCAGATGAGGAATGAAAGCAGATCAGAGAATTTTGTGTTATAGGATAGCCAACATGTATACCACATAGTCCTTCCTATCTTGAGACCAAGGCCGGAATTTTCCAGCCCCTCCCGCCACTAGGGTCATCCAGTCCAACTGAAAATCAATGGACTTTCTGGCTGAGCCGTCAAATCTCCTGTAGCGGGTCCTGTCATGGCAGGGCGAGAAAATTCTGGCCCATGTTTCAAGCAGAGAGCACATCTGATGGTTTACTGGTATACGATGATAGAATAGTAATCCCAAGAGCATTGAGACTTGAGATCTTACAACGCCTACGTTAATGTCACTTAGGTATTACCAATTGCAGCCAGAGCATGGTATTCAATTTGGTGGCCAGCTCTCTCAAAAATTGGAAGAAATGATATCCAAGTGTATCACATATGCAATTCACAGACAGGAGCCAAAAGAACCATCTAATAATTCAAATCCTGTTCAACAGCGTCCAGAGGGCCAATGAAATGGCCTTATTTCCTACAAATGAGAGGGGAATGAGGTACGGTAAATGAGTGAAGGCACCAAAATGCTTATCAGTTTAAGAGAAGGCAAGAATCTCAAAAAGGCTGGAGGAAGGAGAGAGAAGAGAGAACAAGAAGAGAACATGGAGAGAGAAAGAAAAATAACATTTACCTAAGAGAGCAAAAAGAGGCTACATTTCCTATGAGACTTCAAAACACTGAAATATTCAGAATGACTAGGAGACTGAAACTTTGGGAATAATTTCCCCCCCGCCGGGGGTGAAGTGCAGGAGTGGGCGTGTGCAGGCGCACCTCCGTTCGGTGCCCCTGAATGGAGCTGCGCTGCCATTTTACGTGGGTGGGCCAATTAAGGCCCGCCCAACATAGTGTCTGCCAGGAAGTGCTATGTGCTCCCTGTGCAGGTGGGTAGGGGGGGAATCCCTCGGCCGAGAGTGCGCTGTTTCGCACATGTGGGCAAAAGAGCGCCCTCATCTCCTTGAGACTAAGTGCTGCCTCAGAGAAATCGGCGCCAAATTTAAAAATGGTCAAGGAGCAGAAACAAAATTTCCCTGAGATGTCCTCTCATGTGACACTGTCACATGAGTTGGGACATGTCCATCGCTTTAAGTCTAACCTTTATTAAATTTTTTAAAACCCTCATGAAACCTTATCCCGCCCATGGATGAGGTTTCATGCTTTTTCTGAAGCCCACCAGGGCTCCCGGCTTGCCCGCCAACCTTAGGGTTGGATGGGCAGGTCCATTAATTAAGTCAATTACTTTTTAAATGGCCTCATTAGGACGTTGACAGGTTAGCAGGTGCACAGCTGATTCAGCTACGCCCCTGCCAACCTGAAAATGGAAGTTCCACCTGACGTCATCCTGCATCATTTTACACATCGGTGAGCGGGCCCTGCCCCCCCGCTCGCCGACCTAAAGATCCTGGCCTTTGGGTTTCCAGGAACATCAGAAAATGTTGATGTATGAACAGAGACTTTGGGGAAATGTAGTATAATGGAGTATGTTAGACTACGTCCCACAAAAGGCTAATTGTAATAGTTTGTGATGTCATTGAAGCAAGTGACATACACTCATGTGATCTGTGAGTCTAGGAGAAAACAGCATGGAAAGAGGCTAGTGTAAGGGAGTATTATAACTGTAAATATGTTATAATAAAGTTAGAGTGTTTGCAGTTGACAGTTTTCCAGAGGTATTGAAACTAAACCAACCCAACACAATAGCATATTTACCTGAACTTTGCATATTGATATCTAATTGTTTTTTTAATCCACTCCACAACTCCAGAGTACAAAATCCAAGAAACAATGATCAAATTTATAAAGATAATAGGGCATATGGCCCAAGGTTTTCCATTTATCGATTTTAATGGATGATAAACTGTAGGTAGCATGCCCGCAATTTCCCAATGCTTTTGGCCAACAGTTTTAAGCGTCTGTGAGTAGTGTGAACTCTGAAATTGCCCCCTCCTTTTAGTCACAAGATTTTCCTCATTGAATAACTGAAAAGCAGCATTACAAAAAGTATAGTGAAACATTTTAAACTATTATTAATAAATTAGTAATTAATTAAAATATTTACTTTTATTATGTTTATTTTAAAATAAACATAAAAAACATTGATGTTAATTCATTTTACTGTTGTAAGCAAAGGAAACAACATTACTTTACCTGTGCAAGCCATATATGAAATAGACTGTCTCATATAGACCATCATAAAATATGAGATAGAATTTTGGAATTTGCTGGTGTGGTACAAATAGCTAAGTACACCAGGGCATAACACTGCAATTTTATTCAGTTGTGTGCCATGCAGATCAACTGTGCCAGCTGAATACACAGCTAGATGCCAGTTTGCCTGTTCTCTATTGGACTTGCTTACTTACTACTGAGTCCAAAGTTATTACCTCCAATGTTTCAAATTTATACACATTGGTTTATTTCCAAAGCAAACAAAAAAATTAGCAATAATTTTTAGGTATATTCACCTGAGGCCTTTGTTTGTCTTCTTAATTTAGTTTGTTTGACAGAAGGTATGGAAAATGATATGCTTTACCAATGCCGTATATTGAAGGCAGCTTTTCTTTTAAATTACAAAATGCTGATGCTTTCTGATACCCAGAAAACAAATCATTTATTGTCTCTTTGCTCCTTCCACACCCTCATAGTGCATAATTGCACTCATGGCTCATCAAATGTACTAAAATGCCATATACCTATTTGGCAATGCTGGAGTACTCGCTATTCGTAACCTGACCATTTGGTGTTCAGCCTATCGACTTATGTTTGCTTCACACTCATACGGTTTGAGCTTAAATATGCCCCTGTGTTTTTCCCACTTACAGTAACATTTGTCGTATTTTTAGAATTGGAACATAACTACAAAAAAAAATTAAAAGTACCTGTTTGAGTCCAAAACATTTCTTCATCTCAAGTTTGTTGGCTAATTTCCTTACTAATTTGAAAAAAAAACTGTAACACCAATTACAGAATCTTTTTGAGCATTAAGAATTTTGAGTAACTCTTAAACGGAAGGGTGTGGGGGTGTTGGGGGGTGGGGGTGGAAGAGTGTTTATCAGAATGGGTCAGCATTTCAAATGACCTGTTTCCCAATATTTCAGATGTAGCTCAGGTAAAAAAAATTCAGCTTGATTCAGTGATGCTAGCTCTCATACATTTGGGCTAGAATGTTTCATTATTTATACCCTGTTGCAGGACTTAAGTATATAACTTAGGCTGATATCTCAGTGCAGTACTGAGAGAGTGCTGTATTGTCAGACTTCCCACTCATCCCTGACCTGTTCCTCATAAAATAGGGGGTGGGAAGGGAGGTAGACCTCCTGCCCTTAGGCCTATTAAGGTCCTTAACAGCCCAAATAAGTGACAATTAAGGGCCTCAATCCACCCCCACTAGCATAAAACACCGGGCAGTCACACACAAATGAGAGTAGAAGGCCGTTTTTGAAACAGCTTCTTTGAGAAGACAGGATGGGAGGATGGGGCCTCAACAATCAGGGGCGCATCAGTGCACCCTCCCCTCTCCCAAAATGTCACCCCCCCTATTCCTCCCTGCCTCGTCTCCAAAACCTGGCCACCCAACCCTTTCCCCCTCCCTAGGCTCCCCGATCCCTCCCCGCCCTAATAACCCAAGATTTATCGTTCTCCAGTCACTATGATCTTCATCCCAGTGCCTCCTTGCAGTCCTGGTAGCACCCCACTACTGAGGTCTGGTGCTGCTAGTCTGCTCGAGCTGCCAGCCAATTAGATTTTAAAAGTCGGTCTGTTTGGTGGGAGTGGAGTTGAGGCTGGGAAGTCCCCCACCTCCCCCCTGTAAAATCCAGCCCATGGACTTTTTTGATGAAGTGTAGAGAGTTGTTCAGATGTCTCAGCCAACACTTTTCCCTAAACCAACACTATCAAAAACAGATCAACTGGCCATTCATTCATGTGCTATTTGTGGGAGCTCGCTGTGTACAAAGTGGCTACCATGGCTGACACTCAGGAGTAATCTATTGACTGTGAGGCACTTTTGGGCATCCTGAGGAAGTGGAAGGGGCTATATAAATGCAAGATATTTATTTATTTAAGACAAAACCTGTTTCAGATAGATCAGTGCCATCACCCTGATGTCCTTATCCATCCCTTTTATTTTCTTTCTTAATTCTTTAAAATATTAAAAATGAAACAAAACAACTAGCTCTAGAAATTAGACTGGATGATAAACCTATACAAATATTTAAAATATTCTTATGAAAATAGATTTATGGTACTTCTAAAATAGCAGATGCATTGAACATTTTTATGCTATTTTTGCACAGTGTAATTTACAAGTCTTTAATCTGTTGGGCAGTTATAAGCACTCACACCATTACATATAATATGCTAATATGGCTGAAGAGCCAGGACAGCCTATCCAGAAATTCTTTAAAATGAGCTGTAAATATTAATTTAGCCAACCCTACACTAGCAGGTAAAGTGGTGCTTAATGTACCATACCCTGTAAAGCTTTGGTAATGTTGTTACTAGAATTCAGACTGGCATCAGTGACAGGAAAACTAGAACCACTGTATATTATATCATTTAGAATTAAATGTGTACAATGAATGCATTGTACCTAGTCAAAATAAACTTGCAATGATTTAACTATTAACATTTTTGTGAACTTAAGCTCACCTGTGGTTTCGACCCTACAGCTGGAGTCATCACAGGGAGACAGGTGCAAACAGAAAAAGCTCTTGTGGAAATGTAAACTTACATGTTTTTATTCTCATATTCCCTCTGTTGACAGTTCCAGTGGAGCCTGTGGCACAGGAGCTGAGGTAAGGAAGCTTTGGTTCATATATCCTCCATTGACATTTGACATAATCAGAGTTATTGATTGATTGCTTTGATACATTGTGGGATTTTAATAATTTGATTGCAAAGCTTCCGAAATATAGCTCCTATGACTTAACTAATAAATTACAGGCAATACAGAGAATGTACGGGTAAACAGTGGAGCTCATTAAAAATGGCACCCGCACTTTCATCAAATGATCATTACTATTCCAGGGCAAGAAGGGTTTGAGTAATACTCCTCTATTTCTGAATACATAGAATAATGTTAAATATTAGATAATAAATCATGGAACAGTCTTTTTAAAGGTTTAACTGCCTTAAGTCACAAAAAAACTTTGGCCGAATATTCACCCAGTCAAGATGACTCAAGGGCTCTTTAAAAATGGCGGGTGGTCCTGATTCTGGGATTCCTGACCCCATTCCTAAGGTTTTCAGGAGTGTCTTTTAAGGGTGCGGACTTGTCCAGGTCATGAGGCCACACCCCGCACTCCTGGCCTTGCTGTCTTCATTGCAGAGATTGATGTGCCCTAGTCTTCCGCAATTTTCATGGAGTCAGGCTAGTTTTTCAGAGAGTTGTGATTCATGGCCCCTCAGAGGTACCATGAGCCCTAGTTTGCATGAGGGAACCATTTGAAAGGTAAGTTCAAAAGGCCCTCCTCATACCCCCCATGCAAGGTAAGCCCCTACTAACCCCTATGGCCTCTCATGCTGTCTATGCCAAGATATGCCTCCCCACCCACTCCCATGGTTATTCATCCCCCCCATGCCAATGTTTGTCTCCCCCTTCACTCGCTATGGCCTCTCATGCCCCTATTACTAATACATGCCTCCCCACCCACCCACCTTATCCCTAAGCCAAGGTATACCCCAAAAAACTCCTATGGTCCACATGCCCCCCATTCCAAGGTATGTCCTCCACCCACCCCCTATGGTCATGACCACCATGCCAAAATATGCCCTCCAAACAACCCTTTAAAGCCCCTCATGCTGCATGCCAAAGTCTGCATGCCCCCCAAACAACCACTATGGCCCCTCATACCCCCATGCCAAGATAACCCCCCCCAAACAACCCCTATGGCCCCTTATGCCCCCATGTCAAGCTATTCTCCCAAATAAACCCCATGCCCCCTCATGCACCCCATGCCAAACTATGGCACTTCCATGTCCATATATCCATTATACGCTGTACATCAATAAATGTTTCAGTCATCCAGACCCTTTAGGTATCAATAGCTGGAACCTCAAGCACTTGAAGCCTCTTTATCCTGTGTAAATAAACATTGTGAAATTGACAGCATAAATCAGAGAGCCAGAGCTGTCAATCAGGCAATGTTTCCCCTGGAGCTCAGGTGTATCAACAGGCTAATGGGTTTCTGGGCTCTCAGCCAAGCTTCATTATGTATTATTGGCTGAGAGCCCAGACCTTCATTACAGTGCTAAAATATCTGAGCACCATAGGAGTGGGTGGGGGGCATACTTTGACATAGGGCACATAGGGTCCATAGGGGTTATTTTGGGGCATAGCTTGGCATGGGGCATGAGGGGTCATAGGGGATTGGCGGGGGGCATGAGGTGGCATGAATGGGAAGTGTGTGGTTTGGGGTGAGGAGGGGTGAGGGCTGGAGGGCCCTTGTGTTTTTATTTTAATTGGGATGAAGTTCCACAGCAACGAACTGCGTCTTTTAAACAGCAAAGCTTTTTCACCCGGATCAGTTGGCCCAACCGCAGCCCACACTCACTCTCCCCAAAATGAAAATCCCATCCTTGCAGGAACTTGCTCCACAGGTAGGTGGGCCAAGCCTGGAATTTTCCCAATGCCCACTACCTGCCTCGAGGATAATCATCTGGCCCATTGTTAGTGTTTCTGCTTCCAAGACTGTAGGTCCGAGTTCCAAATATTTGGACAATACTCCTGTACCAATGATAATGGACAAGAAGACGACTAGCAAAGATTTAATATGGGTCGATTTCAAGATTTTAAACAGTGCAACCATTAAATATCCTTCTCTGTCTGAAGATAATAAAATATCCTCTTCATGTATAATACCACTGGAAAAGTTGTGATGGTAGGATGGCAATTCATCAACAACATATAGATTGGCACATTTTTATCACAAGTCTACAGTTGATAGCACAACAAAATCTTGCAGAAAGCAGTTGCATTCTGAGCTCTACTAGTAAATGCTATGCCCCAAAATGGTGCTGAAATATGCAAACCAAAGCTTGATACCAGGGTCTGTGCTGATCTAATTGAATGCAAGGGAGACGAGAAAGTTTGACATACTCACCCTGAGCAAAGGAGGAAAATTTAACTTAAGCTTTCACTTATAGCCACTGTCCAATGGTTCTGGTTGGAGTGCCTGTGTTCGTGTGCATGGTATTGGTGAGAGAGGAGATTGGGCTTAGCTTTGGTATCCTCACGGTCAAAAGCCATTTAACATTCACTGTGCGGGCTCAGATATCAACTAGAGCAAGGCGCTGGAGGAAGGCTGACATCTGTGGAGCTGTACCTCAGCAAGCAACGGAAAGCTAAAGCAGGCACAGTATATAACAGCCAGCTGAGCAGGTACCGCCAGTTTTACACCACCATTGAAGTTGAATGTTCCAACCCTAAATTTTAAAAAGTGTGTGTGATGGATTTTTTTAAAGAAAAAATGCAATCTTTTTGTTAAAATATACCTTAATCTAACATTTCCCATGAGATTGTTGTGGACACTTAAGAAATATTACAAGTATTTTATCAATATTATTTTCAAAACAATGTCAAATTACACCATGAATGACATGACAATATAATTGTCTGAAGTAGTTCTGTCCGCACTAATACCTGAATAGTGGCACTTGGGAAGAAAAAATCTGAGAAATAAACACTTGTAGACGCGTCTAGGTGAGTCTATCCCTAATTTTTAATGATAGACAATAAATAGTCACATAATTTGCATATGTTTAATTATAATTAAATAGAATTATTTTTATGACAACTTACAATTTAACTTTCCCCTGTATTTTTCTGTTCCCTCCATGAGGTTTTTGGCTGGCTGGCTGGCAGGGTTGCGACCCATCGCCCTATCACCACAATTACACATGCTCATGCTCATGTACTCACACATGTACGCACACACAAATTCCAACAAGAGTCACCAGACAGTGGCTAAGATGGAGATCATGGGCGCAATCAGTTGTCTCACCACAAATTAGACTATACTGGGCAGCCCAACCTGCCTCTGGACTGGAAGAAGTTAGATTGGGAGATGGTGTAACGTATCAATTCGCAGGAGGGATGTATCCAGTGTGGCAGCAGCCTAGATTACTTTTATGGAATTTGGAGGAATACTACTGCCCTATCTGGTTGCATAGAACTAAATGAGTACGACCCTTTGTGCTCCAATTTAGCTGGACCATCAATTGATACTAAGTGGATGTTGCATGGTGCATGCTCTACCCAGTTAAGTGTTAAAACATCATTGGGTCCTATTCGTATCATAGGATCCAATTTACATACCTAAATTAGCTTCAGGCAGCTGCCTGGGCTAACTGTTCTCAGAAACCTGTCAAAATTCCAGTGGCTACAGTGATGACAGGCATTATGACCAGATGAGAAGAGGTAAACTGGCTCCCCTTTATTCAACTCCCTTGGTTGGTCATGACAAAGGTTTAACGTTCTTTTTTACGAAGATATGTCTTTTCCAAATCAGAATGTCTTTCACTATTTAAGCTGTGAGCAATAAGGAGCCAATCAAACAAGGTTTTCTTGAGTCAAAGAAACAGCAAATTTATTAACCATTAAACCCAAGAAAAATAATAGGAACATGACATCAAGCATTCAGCCCTCATGCAATCATCTGGGCCCACACACACACGCAGACACACACACATGTATCAGGAATAAGAGGAGTTAGAGCCCAATAAAAAAGGTAAAAGTATATATGGTTAAGTGTCCTTTGATTGTCCTTCTGGTGTAGATTTTAAATGCTGCAGCTGATTTAGGTTAGCTGACTTCTTGGATATGGTAAGATGTAGAAGATGTTGCAATTGTTACGAGATCTCGGTTCACTGGTCAGTTTCTGGTGGAGTTGACTTCTCAAACTGGGCAACGCGTTTATCCCAAAAGATACAGAGAGGGACAGAGAGCAACCCTCAGCTTGTTTCCTCTGCTGAAGACCTAACACCTAAAGTCCTTGACATTACCTGTGTCACTTACAATCTCTCTCAAGTGACTGGCAGTCTTGCCTTGAAATACTTCACTTATTGTGTATTTCCAAGACTTTTTTGGGTGGGTTTGTCTGTGACAGCTATTGTTTCCAGTATTATGCATTTTTAATGTCTCTTCCATAGACGTTATGAGTTTCAATGGGTTCCTGGATTATAGGAAATGTCTCTCTCTTCACACTCCCTTGAGGGTGATTTGTTGGTTTTTCACTTTCATTTCGGAATGTGGCCTTGCATTTTAAGCAGTTTGCTCTGTCTTAGTTAAAATTGCAAAATTTCCAGTCAGTTGAAAGTTGAAAAATCATATTTTCAAAAATAAAGGTGCATAGCTTCATAACTCAGGAATAGAGCAGTGAGTTCTGCTTTGTCAGGTGGGAGGCCTGAAAATCTCCCTCCTAAGCTTCCTGTGAAACAAACCTGCTGTATTGAGAGAATGGACTGGTTTTCTGGTTGTAGAATTATGTGGGTTTATTGGATTAGTCACCATGAGATGAGTGAAAGCAGCCTGGAGATGGCTCTCCCTCTGATATCTCTCTATTGAGAAGAGCTTGGTCTCTGTTTATTGCTGCCAACATCAGTGTGCCTAGGACTGGGAAATGGACACAATGGAGATTTATTTTAGCTATCCCAAGCATTCACAAATTCATGTGTTGTTGCTCCAATATGTAGTATCATGGAAGTGTGTTCAATTCATTATTTCATTGAATGGACGGTACCTTATGTGCATTGCTGTTCATTCAAAACATTCAGAAAGTTTGCATCCTGAACGTGAGCACCTGATGATCAGAAGAGCAGTGATTTAAAGAAATGACTGTTGGAAATTTGCAAACTGCAACTGGAGAAGGGTTCCTAAAAGTAGGAATTCATTTTTTTTATTCTTTTGATGGGATGTGGGAATCAGTGGCAAGGCCAGCATGTATTGCCCATCCCCAATAGCCCTTGAAAAGGTGTTGGTAAGCTGGCTTCTTGAGCTGCTGCAGTCCATCTGGTGTAGGTATACACAGTTCTGTTAGGAAGGGTGTTGCAAGTTTATGATCCAATGACGGTGAAGGAATGAGAGTATAGTTCCAATTCAGGATGGTAATTTAATTTACAAAAGAAGCAAAAGTGATGTGAGAAGAACTTTTCATGCAGCGAGTGGTTAAGGTATGGAAAGCACTGCAAGGGAGTGTGGTTGAGGCAGGTTCAATGGAGACATTCAAGAGGGAATTAGACTGTTATTTGAAAAGGAAGAATGTGCATCGTTATAGCGAGAAGGTGGGAGATTGGCAGCAAGTTAATTGCACATTCGGAGAGCTGGTACGGAACACAGTGGACCGAATGGCCTTCTTCTCCACTGTAAAAATTCTGTGATTCTGTGTGTGGCTTGGAAGGGAACACGCGGTGGTGGTGTTCCCTATACATCGGCTTCCTTTGTTCTTCTAGGTGATAGAGGTCACAGGTTAAGAAGATGCTGTTAAGGAGCCTTGGCAAGTAGCTGCAGTGCATCTTGTGTATGGTACACACTGCTGCCACCGCCATTGGTGGTGGAGGGAGTGAATATTTAAAGTGGTGGATGGGGTGCCAATCAAGCAGACTGCTTTGTCCTTGTTAGTGTTGAGCCTCGTGAATGTTGTTGGAGCTGCACTCATCCAGGCAAATGGAGAGTATTTCATCACATGACTGTTTTGGCAATGGTGGACAGGTTTTGGGGAGTCAGGAGGTGAGTTACATGCCACAGGATTCCCAGCCGCTGACCTGTTGTTTTAGTCACAGTATCTATACAGTTGGTCCAGTTAAGTTTCTGGTCAATGATTACCCCCAGGAAGTTGTAGGGGGAGGATTCAATGATGGTAATTCTGCTGAATTTCAAGGGGAAATAGTTAAATTGCCTCTTGATGGAGATCACAGAATTACAGAATATTTACAGTGTAGAAGGAGGCCAATTGGCCCATCGAGTCTGCACGGGGTCTCTGAAAGAGCATACTACCTAGTCCCATTCCCTTGCTTTAGAGATGGTCATTGCCTTGCATTTTTGTGGCCTGAATGTTCCTTGTTGCTTATCAGCCCAAGCTTGAATGTTGTCCAGGTCTTGCTGCATGTGAGCACAGATTGCTTCAGTATCTGAGGAGTCGTGAATGGAATGGAATATGGTGCAATTATCAGTGAACATCCCTATAGCTGATGAAGGACTGCAACAATAGCCCCCATGTGTGAAAATAGGCTTTCTGCTCAGAGATCTTCAAACTCCGCAACTGCTTGGAAAAGTCCACCACAACTCCTTTCTGACTCCAACAACTTTTTAGATTTCCTCCAGCAACACACTAATTGCACTAAATGAGCAGCAGAAAAAAAAAATCAGAAGCACTCTACCTGAAATTCCCATGTTGATACCTTTAAGTAGCGCTTATAGGGAGTCCCTCATACAGATGAACACATGCTTCGCTGTGAGTGCTTAACAGAGGTTGTTAATAGGACCTGTGAGATCCAGAATGACAGGGCAAACACTGAATGCTGCCAAGGTCTCCCCACAGTGTATGCTTCCACACATTTGCAGCACATGGTCACCAGTGCCCTTCCAAGCATTGTGCAATGAGCAAGCTGCACTGGAAGTGGCAGGAAGCAAACTGGCCACCATTTTTGGGACTCCAGGCTCTCTTAGCATTGAGACCAGCTATAGAACCCAATTATGCGACTTAAAAATCTCATGGTGCTATTTGAAGACGAGCAAGAGTTTTTCTTCAAGTCCAGTTCAATGTTTCTCCTTTGACTATCCCCATCAAAAAGCAAAGTGTTGATTCCTGCCAATGTTATTTATGTGGAAACTGCTTTCAGTAATCCCTTTTAATCACTGTGCTTGAAAGTAATTCATTGTATGTGACGAAATTCCAAATGATCCTGAGACAGGGCTGGTGCAAAAGTGCACTGTAGGCTAATCTTAGTCTGAAGCTGCACATTTCTCATCCAGATTCCAACCCAGGCCGGCTGAGAAATATGCAATGCAGCCATTCCTGGAGGCCTTCAGTTCAGTGCAGGACCTCAGAATCACAGAATTTTTACAGCACAGAATGAGGCCATTTGGCCTCTCATGTCTGCGACAGCTCTCTAAATGAGCAATTCAGCTCGTGCCATTCTCCCTCTTTCTCCCCATAACCTTGCACATTCTTCCTCTGGAATGCCTCGATTGAACTTGCCTCCATTACTGTCTTGGGTAGCGCATTCCAGGTCTTAACCATTCACAGCATGAAAAAGTTTATTTTCATGTCTCTATTGCGAATGACCTTAAATCTGTGTCCTCTCATTTTTGATTCTTCCACAGGTGGGAACAGTTTTTCCCTATCTACTTTGTCCAAACCCCTCATGATTTTGAATACCTTTATCATTTCTCTCCTCAGCCATCTTTTCTCCAAGGAAAACAGTCCTAACTTCTCCAATCTATCCTCATGGCTGAAGTTCCTCATCCCTGGAACCATTCTGATCAATCTTTTCTGCACTCTGGTCTCTAAATCTTTCCTAAAGTGCAATACCTAGACTCGGCGCAATACTCCAGTTGAGGCCGAACCAGTGTTTTATACAAGTTTAACATATTCTCCTCGCTCTTGTACACTATGCCATTATCAATAAAGCCTAGGATATTGTATGCTTTATTAACTGCTTGAGCAGCAGCTGGCGTGACTGTGGTGCATGCATGAGGTTGAGAGCTTCATGGATAGCACGTTTATAGATGTGGTCACCCCGCAGCTTAAGGGTATGCAGGGAGATGGGGAATGGCTGACTCCCAGACATACGAAAATACAGCCGGGGGAACTGAAGCCACGCCCCCTTTTTAAGGCACTGGCTGCCGTATACTGGTAAGTTTAAAGGTCCCGGCCACTTTGACAGGAGAGAAGGTAAGTTTGTAAGGTAAGTGGGTGGGGGATGTGTTGGGGGTGGATCAGAGGAGTTGTGAAGGTTGTAAGGAGTTGAAAGTGTCGGGTATGGTGTTTGGGGGTGGGGGGTAGTTGAGTGGTCTGGTCTGGGGGGTAAGTCGGGTGATGGGGGTGGGGGGGTGGATAAGTCAGGTGGTCAGGAGGGTAGTCGGGGGGTGTTGGGGACGGCAGTTTGACAAGGTGCAGCAATACTGTTGGTCTCTTTTTTTCTGCTCACTGCTTCACCATTTTTTATTTATACTGACACTTATTCTGTATTTGAATTGTTGATCTTCCTGATTCATTTCTCTGACCTGGTGAAACTTCTGTCAATGCCTTTGCATAAAGCTATATCAGGATAAAATTATAAATTGTTCCCGTTGTATTTTCAAAAAGTTACAGAAAGAAACAACTTATCTGCCAGATTTTATCATAGTTTGGTTGGCGACCTTTGATCTTTAAAGGATATGAGTCAGTTGCGGTGCCATGCTGTGCATTGGCTGTTTGTTTGGCATGCGTCTCCTGCACAGGTTGGAGTAGTCTGTACATTTTAAAGGTTAGAACTAATTTATGTTACTGTGCCTCTGAGCTTTCTGTACAAAGTTAAGCCCCATCTCTTCTTCCTGTTCTTCAGCAGTAAAAATGCAAACAAGCTTACTGACTGTGTCTGGCAATATTCCATCCTGTGTCTGCTCAAACTGTGATCCAGGATGGAGTCAGAGGCCACATGATTGTAGCCAGGCAAAACTAAGTTGGAGCAAATTGATAACTCAGTGATGCCTATGGACCAGGGGCAATTAATGGTATAGGGGGTATAGTATAACTGGGCTATTTTATGAGCCCAGTAGGAAAATCAAGGCCAGTACAAGCCCTGAAACTGTAAGATGTGCTCCTGGCAGGATACCCTCCAGGGAGTGACCACTTGAAAATTACACGTATATTATGAATCCAAATTCTTAATATCGGTAAACTCTTAAAAAACAGAAACCTTTAGACTTCTAAGCCTGCTACAGTTCTTGCAAGTGTCAAGTAGTTTATTTATACCAATCTTTCCTAATTGTCTACTTCTCTTTCATAACTGCTTAAATTCATATCCTCACCATTTGACTGAATAGCAATCGTGTCCATGGATCTTGTCTTGTTTACTGTATAAGACTCCGGTGTACAGTATCATGTGCTTTTCTGTAGCCCAAAATAATGGAGCAAAGAGCACTGCGCCACAGGGGGATGGTGTGTGCAGCCAAAAACAGCTATTTCTCCACTGTTCCTGCTTGCCTTCCATTGAAGGTAAGGGTAGATTGGGAAAACCCCAAAAGATATTTCCCCCAGAATTTAATGCTGTATTTAGCTCCATGCTTCACCCTGATATAAAGCAATGATTTTATTCATACCACTTCTTCAACTGTAAACTTAAGAAAGTCATGGACACATTTGGTAAATTGACAAGGCAAAGAGAGAAAAGGAGATGATAGCAGCTGTTTCTATAAAACATCTGTAGCTGAAACCAAATGAAATCACCTTTCCATGCACAATATAAGGCTCCTCTTATTCCATTTCTCCCATCGTTGGTATCAGCCACATTCACACAACCCGAGTGAGTGAGAAAGATTATTTCTCTTGTAGATTTGGCTTGATATTTTAGTTTAGCTGTATGGTCTGTGCCAAGTCCTTTCATCAACAAATGCATCATTGCAAAAGAGTCTTTTGTTTGGCTGCCAGTCACATCCCATGTCTCTGCTGCCTTTCCACTAACAATGACAATGCATCACGTGAATTCTGCTAACATTTCTGAGGAAAATGAAAGAATATATTCCAGCAGCTTTAAGAGCTGATTATTTCCTGGGATGGTAAATGTTTTCTGCAGTTAGGCGTAAAAAATGCACAATAGATCATAATTCACCATTTTCTATCTCTCATAACAGAAACCGCACTAAGAAACACCAGAAAGGAGAAACACTGGATTTAATGGGCTGGATGTTCATCCTCAAGGAAGTTGGGAAAATTCCTGGCTCAGCATGACCACCTCAGGAGAAAGTGCCCGGCAAAGATGTTTGAGGGCGGAGTGGGGGAGGGGTGAGGGGTGATTGGGAGAGTGGCATGCTGCAGTTAGGCCAAACAACCCATGGAAAAGTTCAGGAGCAGCCACAGGGGCTGCTGAGTGTGGAGGCGGGCAGTTTAAAAGGCTCGCCTCAGTGCTGTGGAACCTCATCCCTGTTAAATTAAAAACAGAAAGGACCTCCAACCCTCAGCCCTCACCCCCTCTCCCTCCACACACTACCCATGCCACATCATAACGCCTATTCATTCCCTATGGCCTCTCATGCCCCCATGCCAAGGTATGCCCCCATCCACCCTGTATGGTCCCTCATTCCCCCAAGCCAAGCTTTACCTTCAAACAACCTCTTTGGCTCCTCATGACCCTCATGTCATGGTATGCCACCTGCCCTCTCTCTATGTCCCCTCATGTATCCATGCCAAGCTATGAAACTTCCATGCTAATTCGCCCACTATACACTGTATAGAAGCAATAACCTCTATTGTGACAGTAGGATGTGTAAAAAAAAAGCTTTAAAAAAAAGTTGTTTCTTTAAAAAAAGACTCCTTTTTCTACAAACCAACAAAAGTGTCAGTCATCCAGATCCTTTAAAGTATCAAAATCAGAAACTACTTGAAGACCCTTAACCTTATGTAAATGAACATTGTGAAATTGACAACATCAATCAGAGAGCCAAAGCTGTCAAGTAATATTTTGTATCAGGCTCATGTGTTTTAGTACTCTAATGGATGTCTGGGTTCTCAGCCAAGAATACATCATGAGGTTCAGGACTGAGAATCCAGAAATCCATTAGCCTGTTGAAACACCTGAGCCCTGGGAAAAACATTGCTTGATGGACAGCTCTGGCTCTCTGATCTATGCTGTCAGTTTCATAATGTTTATTTACACAAGGTTAAGAGCTTTCCAGTTCCTCCAGTTTCTGTTATTGATACTTTAACGGGTCTGGATGATTGACACTTTTATTGGGCTGTAGTAAAAAGGCATTTTGTTTAAGAAAGTGGGAAGTTATCAATGAACAATTATCTTTAAAACTTTTTTTACACATCCTACTGTCACTGTGTGGTTCATCGCTTCTATGCTGTGTGTAGTGGGTGAATTGGCATGGAAATGCCATAGCTTGGCCTGTGTGGGGTCATGAGGGACATAGGGATTGTTTGGGGTGTACCTTGGTATGGGGGCCTGAGAGGCCATAATGGGTAGGTGGGGGGACAGCTTGGCAAGAGGGCATCAGGAGCCATAGGGGTTGTTTTGGGGACATACCTTGACATGGGGGCATGAGGGGTCACAGTGGGTGGGTGAGGCCATAGCTTGGCTTGAGGGCATGAACAGCCATGGGGTTGTTTGGGGGGGTTTAGCATGGAATTGGGGGACATGAGGGTCCATGGGGTTGTTTGGGCATATACCATGGCATGAGGGATCATGAGCAGGACATTTTGAACTTAGTTTTCAAAAGGTCCCTCCATACAGACTATAGTTCATGACACCTTTGAGGTGCCGTGAGCCACGACTCCATGAAAATTGTGCAGGACTAGGCCATGCCTAGCCCCAGTTGGGAGCACAGGGCACAGTTCATGTCCTTAACCAGCCCACATCATTAACAGGCTCTCTTGAAAATTGGAAGCCTTGATAATGGGGTCAGGAATCCCAGAATCAGCATCCACTTGCCGCTTTTAAATGGCCCCCAAGTCCTCCAGACTCACTGAAAATCCAGTCCAATGTATCAATAGAAAGTCTTTTATCACTCAAGTCAAGTTTGCAGCAGCATCAATATTCTCCTCATTGTCAAAGATGCAATTTCAATAGTATTTTAAAAATCAAACGGCATGAGGAAGGAACTGATTAAAACTTCCTATTGACCCCTTGGTGTGATATGAGGGAGGGTATCAGATTGAGTCATCATGGAGCCAACTCATATGAGACAGCTCTCCTTTAATTTAGTCAAAGTTGCTGTAATTGTAATTTGCTTTATTCTGAATAATTTCACAAATGTAAATTAGATTGCAAACCAAATAATTAAGTTGAAAATGATGATGGAATTCATCGCTGGCATTTTGCTTCACCCAGGCTCCTCCCAGAGTTGGTCTGTTTTTATTTAGGCACTTAGTTTCCAACTATTTGATCTTATAATGAGAAACGTGTAACAATGGGGAGAATTTTCCCCATGTCGGGCGGGCTGAGGGGGCGCGGGCGGACACAGAACCGATCGCCGCCCGTGATCTGGTCTGCACCGCCATTTTATGTGGGTGGGCCAATTAAGGCCCACCCAGCGCATTTCTCGAGTCCTGAGGAGAGCGGAAGTGGGCGGACAGTGGCAGGAGTGCACTGACCGCCGGGTCCAGTGGCAACCCGGCGGCCTGTTTAAATGAAGGCCTGGCAAACTTTGCAAGGCTGCTCGTGATGGCCGGTAGAAGGTCTCACCGGAGAGCATCTGGTGGGCAGGCAAGTCCGGAGGGTGGGCCAGCAGAGCAAGCCAGGCTAGAGGGTAGGGCAGCGGTGCAGGGCAGGCCGGAGGGCAGGGCAGCGGGGCAGTGTGCCCCCCGGTTCTTGGATGAGTGCCTAGCTGCCCTCCCGGAGGGAGGTAGCAGCACGGCGGGAGTTCCTGCTTCTGAGGGATGGGGGACAGTGGCCTCCCCACCTGACCAAACGTGTGTGAGAGGAGATTGCTGAGAGTGTGAGCTCCCATGATGTGGTGCGACGCACATGGGTCCAATGCCGAAAAATATTCAACGACCTCCTGCACTTGGGAAGGGTGAGTACCATGTCAGCTGAGATCACTTAAGGAAGCCGTCACCCTTCCTCCCAACTGCCCCCCCAGCAACTCTGAGTGCAGTTACAGCATTGAATCCTTCACGGCATGTATCCATGGCTGGGTGGGTCAGCAGATATTGCCCATGCCCAGTTCACCCTGAGAGGATTGTGCTAAGATGGGTCCTGCAGCCTGTGTGACACTGACACCCAGGGTGAAGAATGGGGAGGAAACTCAAGGGTCTGCACCTAGGCAGAGTGCTGGAACTGGAAAGCAGGTCGAAGTCAGGGTGCTAACATGCTGGGAGGGGAACTTCCAGCTGGCGTGGCACCGACCCATCTGCTGGCCTTTGAGTTCCATATGCTTGTGCCTCCTTGCTTTGCAAGGTTACACCTTGTGCTGCCTAATGTGATGGAGGCTGCATTTGGGCAAGCGGGGGTCAGCCCTGGCTTGCTGGGCGTGTGCGGCAGCTGCGGGGTGACGAAGCACTGGAGCCCTGCAATGTCCCACTCTGGCTGGGGTGGCAGGGATGCGATGGGAATCCAGGCACTAGGTGGATTAATCAATGCTCTTCTTTCCTTTTCAGGAGAAGGCTGCACACAATTCCACCAAGTGGTTGCGGACCTGCGGAGGCCAGGCCCAGTTGGCCACCTTGACACCTTTTGAGCAGCAAGCCATGGAACTGGAGAGGCGCCATGCCCCCATGTCCACTGATGGTGGTGAGGCTGGGATGCCATGGGGAGATATGTTTGCCGAGCACTCAGGTCACCATATGTGTCCCAGCAGCCATGGCACTGCTGAATGCTCAGTGATTGAAGTTTGCGACATGGGTTGACCATTGATAATGGAAGGATGAGCGCAGAATGATCCAGGGGAGCGGCATGCAAGGTGACATTGTCTCCACTTTAACTAATCAAATGCCCTTTTTCTTCCTTTCAGCATCGCCGGAGCAGGGCCAGGAGGAGGAGGCAGGGGGGCCACCTCTGACACCTGAGGGCCCAGAGCTTATCGACCGACCAGCATAATACCATCTGTGCCAGGCAGGCACCAGCGCAGATACAAGCGCCTTGGTGGGAATTAAATCTTCGGAATTGCAGCAGGGTATGCGGGAGGATCTGGCAGAGGTACATGAGACAATGCGTGGCATGGTGCCCGTGCTGGAGGAGTCCACACGGAGCATCACCGATGCAATGAGCCTCATGGCCAAGTGCCATGCTTCCTCCATGGAGAGAGTGGCGACTCTCATGGAGAGGGTCCTCCAGGAGAACAATCAGGGCCTCCTGGGGTTGCTCTCAGACCTGCAAGCCCTCACAATGGCAGTGACCTCAGTGTCCATCCATCAACGGTGAGCAGGGAGGTCCGAAGTGACCTCACATCGGCACAGCACCTGCCTGTCATCTCTGCGGGCTCCTCTCAGGGCACTCCAGACGAGGGCAGCAGCTCCTCCGCCCCTCTGCCAGTGACCGTGGCATCTGATGAGGCTGCGATGACTGGGGAGAAACCAGCTGTTCACTCCCAGGCGGGGCCAGCACAGGCTCCACGGGCCAGAGGATGGCCGCCAACCTCATCAACAGGTCAGCACAGTGAGCAGGCTGTCTCAGATGTCAGTGCCATCAAGGGGACAGCACCGAGACATAGCACCCGTAAGTGTACATTTAAGGCACATTAGGCACACCACAGGTTTCTCACTGGTGCTTTTATGTTGCCCCATATTAGTTCATTTAAGACTTGATGTGATGTGCAACACCTTTTTTTTTGGTTACTGAAGTTAATTTTGTAATCTCATTAAATTTTGATATGTAAGCATGGCTCAGGGTGATTCCTTACTTCTGCGGGTGGACAGGAACCCATGATGTTCTGAGTGAGTTGTTTGACATTGAGCTTTATTGACAAGGGTCTTAGTTAATGTTCCTATCCAGGCAGATGAATCCGGTGCATTCATCAACAGGAAGGGTTTCCACTCCATGAACGTGCAGATAGTGTGTGATCACAGGATGCTGATTCTACAAGTCTGTGCAAGGTACCCAGGCAGCTCCCCCGACGCCTACATCCTCAGACACTCCCAGGTGCCGGAGCTCTTCAGTGCTCCAGCCCAGCTGGATGGACGGCTGCTGGGTGACAAGGGCTATCCCCTCAGAAGGTGGCTCATGACGCCTCTCCACCATCCAATATCAGAAGCTGAGCAAAGGTACAATAGGTGCCACGCCTCCACAAGGGCTGTGGTGGAGAGCGCCATCGGTCTTCTCAAGATGTGCTTCCGATGCCTGGACTGCTCAGGGGGCGCACCCCAGTACCCCCAGATCGTGCGTCAGTGATAGTGGTTGCATGCTGCGCTCTCCACAATCTTGCGCTGGGAAGGGGGGGACACAGTGGATTATGAAGACGTTGACACAGTGGATGTGGCTGCACATGATGTGTCCAGCACTGATTCTGAGGATGAGGAAGCACAGGGGAATGCTGAGGGGCTAAACGCTGACCCGGGACTACACCAAGGAGACAGGGACACCCGGGAGACTTTAATTCAATGAACCTTCAGCTAGCTCCACACAAATGGATCAGGAGGACCGGCCTTGCCTGGCACTTCCATACTCGGCACTTAAGTGCTAAATCTGCCAGGTCATCAGCTGCAACTAAGGGCTTTGGCCATAAACTTCAATGTCTACTCAAACACTCATGACATTTATCTAAAACATACAAATGCAGAACAAAGGAGCCACCCTCAGCCATGGTAACCCACCTTGATTTAATATTCACCATCAAAATTTCTCACAAATTCAAAGCAAAACGTTAATCAAGCAGAAATAAATAATAAGTACCTTATCTCGGGCCAACACAAAAGCACCGGTGAGAAACCCGTGGTGTGCCTAAGATGCCTTATGCTTATGGTTATGGGTGCTATGTCTTGGTGTCGCCCTATCGCTCGGAGTGGCTTCTGAGACAGCCTGCTCACTGTGCTGTCCTGTTGGCCTCGATGACCATGGCGGCCTTCCTCTGGCCCATGGAGCCTGTGCTGGCCCCGCCTGGGAGGGATCTGCCAGGTCCACAGCTGGCATCTCCCCCGTCGTCGCAGCCTCACCCAATGAAGCGGTCACTGGGAGAGGGGCGGAGCAGCTGTTGCCCTCATCCGGAGCGCCCTGAGAGGAGCCCGCAGATACACAGGCAGCTGCTCTGCCGACGTGAGGTCGCCTCGGACCTCCCTGCTACCGTGGATGGATGGGCAACAAGCTGGGAAGCTTGAAGCCCACACCATCTCCCACATTGACAATGACCAGCTGTGGCCACTGGCGCTGTGAGGGCTTGCAGGTCCGAACATAACCCCAGGAGAAGCTGCTTGTTCTCCTGGAAGCCCCTCTCCGGGAGAGTCGCCACTCTCTCCATAGAGGAAGCATGACCCTCTGCCATGAGGCTCATTGCATCAGTGATGCTCTGCGTGGACCCCTCCACCATGGACACCATGTGAAGCATAGCCTCATGTAACTCTCCCAGATGCTCCCGTACACCCAGCCGCATTTCCTGCAGCTGCTGCATCGCGGACGACTCCAAAGGCACATCATCAGGCAGCGGCTGAGGATGTGCCTGGTTCCCTGCAGTCCTCCGACTGCTGGCACCATCGGCACTCTCTGACACTTTCTGTCTCTGCCAGCTCCTCCAGCGATTGTGAAGTGCCCTCTCTACTGTGCCCCAGGACACTAGCCAATGTTGTAATGCCCACCGAGGTGCTAGTATCTGTGCTGGTGCCTGCCTGGCAGAAATGGTGTGACACAGGTGACAGTTGAGGATCCTCAGGTGTGAGAGGGAACATCTGGAATTCCTCCTGGCGGCCATGCTCTGACAATGCTGAAATTAACAACAAGGACAGTGGATCAGTTAGCGTGCACACAGTGACACACTTCATCCCTTTCCCCCTGGCACATTATGCGCTCAAACTTCCAAACCTATGGACTCAAATATTAGTAGGGTGGCAAATAATGAGGAGGATACCCTTACATTACAGGCAGATATAGACCTGCTGATCAGATGGCCTAAGGAATGCCAAATGGAATGTGCTGTGGATAAGTGTGAGGTGATGCACTTGGACAGGACAAACAAGGCACAGGAATACACGATGAATGATAGGACCATGGAAAGTAAGGAGGATCAGAGAGATCTTGATGTGCATGTTGACAGGCCCCTTAAGGTAGCGGGACAGGTACATAAGGTATTTAAGAACGTAAATGCCATACTTGCCTTTATTAGCCGAGGAATATGTTCCAAGTGTAGAAAACGCTGCCTAGGCCACAGGTATAGTTCTGCGTGCAGTTGTGAAATGCGCTTCACGGGAGGGATGTGATTGGAGTGGAGAGAGTGCAGAGGTCGTTGACCAGGATGCTGGCTAGGCTGGAGAGTTTGACTTATGAGGAGACATAGCATAGACTGGGGTTATTTCCCCTGGAGCAGAGGAGATTGAGGGGTGACCTTATTGAGGTTTATAACGTTATTAGGGGCATAGATAGTGTCGACAGAAAGGAACTTTTCCCCTTGGCGGAGGGATGAATAACCAGGTGGCATAGATTTAAGGTAAGAGGCATGAGTTTGACAGGTAATGTGATGAGCAACTTTTGCGCACACAGTGTGTTGGGAATGTGGAACGCACTGCCTGTAAGGGTGGTGGACGCAGAAACCCTCCTAACATGTAATAAGTATTTGGATGTGCAGTTGCGATGCTATGGCATACAAGGCCATGGGCATAGTGCTGGGAAATGGGATTAGAATATTTAGGAAGGTGTTTGACGCGCGCATCTTCGAAGGGCCGAAGGACCTTTTACTATGACCCACACCTCTGACTCTATCACTCAGTGACCGAGCAATGTTGCAACAATAACAAATCAAACAATCATCAGTGCTATGGATGTTGGGAAGACAGAGCGGATGTCACTGTTGGCCTCAAATACCTGGCCGTTCCACCCCAGCCTCACCAACACCAGTTGACCTGGGCGCATGGCGCCTCTCAAGCTCCAGGGCCTCCTGCTCGAAACGGCTTAAAATCATGAGCTGGGCCAGGCCGCCTCCAGTCCTCGAACACTCAGACGCATTGTGAGCATTCTTCTTCTGAAAAACAGAGATCATTCATTGCGGCAATTTGCACATGGACTCTGCACGTGCACGCCGCACCCCAACCACAATGGCCCATATCAGGCCTCCAGTGCCTCCTCTCCCCACTACTGCTGATCATTCACACAAAGGTAGTACGCCTGCTCTCAATGCCCTCCAACGGCCACCTTGGACACATTCTGCGTACAGCATTTTAGTAAACACACAGTCTTTGCTCCCATAGCAAGGAGGCACAACTAGGTGCAGCATCGAGGGCAGCAGATGGCTCTTGGCCACAAGACCTTGAGGCTCCCCATCCACAATCTCATCATCGTGAAAAGGACAAGTGTTGGAGTTCTGAGTATGTGCCTAGCTGGTTGCCCCCGGACTAGTCATGAGCGACTAAGAGCAACACATGGTGCGGGGGAGAACTTATCTCATGAACCACTCAGGCTGATGTAAGCATGGGCACTATCTGCCTGCCCACCCAGTGTACGAGAAATGCCCAACATGATTCAATGCAGTCACGACAGCAAGACTTGGGAGGGGGCCTCAAAGGCTAACGCTACCTGCTGGGTTAAATGCCCAATGCCAACGTGGTACTCACCCTTCCAGAGCCTGACAAATCACTGAGCAACTGCGTCTACATCTTCCTCGTCCACTGCGTCGCCCCTTTCCAGTGCAAGATTGTGGAGAGCGCAGCATGCAACCACTATGAGTGACAAACAAGCTGGGGGCTATTGCAGTGCGCCCCCTGAATGGTCCAAGTATCGGAAGCACATCTTGAGAAGACCGATGGTTCTCTCCACCACAGCCCTTGTGGAGGCGTGGCTCCTATTGTACTGCTGGTCAGCCTCTGTTCTTGGATGGCGGAGAGGCGTCATGAGCCACCTTCTGAGGGGATAGCCCTTGTCACCCAGCAGCCAACCATCCAGCCGGGCTGGAGCACTGAAAAGCCTCTGCACCTGGGAGTGTCTGAGGATGTAGGCATCATGGGAGCTGCCTGGGTACCTTGCACAGACTTGCAGAATCAGCATCCTGTGATCACACACTATCTGCACGTTCATGGAGTGGAAGCCCTTCCTGTTGCCGAAAGCACCGGGCTCACCTGCTGGTGCCTTGATAGCCACATGTCTGCAGTCTATAGCACCCTGGACATGGGAGAAGCCAGCAATCACTGCAAAGCCTCTGGCTCGCTCTGCCTGGCTGGCCCCGGTCCCAACGGTAGTGGATAAAAGTCAATGCACACTTGAACAGAGCATCTGTCACCTGCTTGATACAAGCATGGACAGCCAACTGGGAGACTCCGCAAAGATCACCCACCGACCCCTGGAAAGAGCTGAAGGCATAGGAGTTGAGGGCAGCTGTGACATTTAGAGCCACTGGCATAGGGTGCCCACCCACACAGTTGGCGCGGATTTTAGGGCCTATCATCTGACAGGTGGAGGTGACTGCCTCCCTTGAGAGATGGAGCCTCCTTCAGCACTGCACCTGAGACATATTGAGGTAGCTGCATCACCGCCTGTAAACCGTGGCAGCAGGATAGTGGCGTCTTCTGCGGCCCCTTCCGCCTTGGACTTGCTGTTTGCTCTGCTCCCCTTGTTCTTGCGCCTCTCCTCTCAAAGCTGACTCGCCTGGAGGCTGAATGTGGACTCCTGGCCTCCTCCCCCTTCTGGCCCTCCCTTCCCCCTCAGAGAAGGCGCCTCCAGTGAAGAGCACAACTCCCATTCCCAGGCTAAGGGAAGGCTTCCTGAAAGCTGCAGGCCCCAAAAATAATCTTCACTGTAGAATCCTCATTTGAAGGCTTTTACTCCTGTCCAGGCAGTTGGTATGAATTTTGAACTATTCCTGCTCGCACAGGCAAGTAGCAGTAACTTTCACAATTAAATACCTAACAGATACCAGACGCGACTGCACTCACCCGTCTTATCCCGCCCGTGGATGAGGTTTATACAAATGTCTCTTGCCCGCCTGCCTGTTGTGTCCATGCGACGTCCTGAAGATCACACGGGCCCCGAAAAATTGCAGCCAATTGCTGCCTCAAGGACCTTAACTGCATGAATAATTAATGGCGGGTGCGCATCTGAGAACATCGCGCACCCGCCCTCCTAAATATCGCGATGGCGCGCGGTGATGTCGGGATGCTCACCTGATGTCACTGCGCATCATTTTACGCGGGGCCCGCCCCTGCACACCAGCGGGAAAATTCTGGCCAATGTAATACTTAAAATTCTAAGGGAAAACAGGTTCATTGGATTATAAATGACCCAACTAACTGCGCTAATTTTCTACTTTTGGTAAAAAAATAGCAGATCTACAATGTGTTTTCCGATCTAAGCGTTATTTTCCCCAAGCCACATGATACAAATTTTTCTCCATGTAAAGTTGCACACTATTTGAAATAAGTCATTGATGTAACAAAATGGGCTTTAATTTCCTGAATTTAAGCGTAAATCAAAGTTGGAACTTCACAGTTTTAATATCCCTAAATCACGATATTGTATTGTTATTTTCACTGTTCCTGTCATTTTGAGTGAGATCAGTGATTTCCCACTGTCTTCTAGGACTGACATCTGTTGATATGCGAGTAGTGAGATTGCCAGTGGGAAGTGTTACCATTCCTTCACCCTCTGTTGTTTGCATGACTCAGAGATACTGTTGATGTGGTATCTTTTAAAGTGAAACACATCAATAAGATCCCAAAGATGAGGCTTGTTTATTATGTACTTGTGTACAACAACAACATAGCACAGGTAAAGAGGGTTACACACTAGCTGAATGACATTTGCTCTAACAATTTTCATACAATACAAATAAACAATGTATGCATTGAGATTGTTGAGCTGATACAATGAGACTAAATATTAAAATTTGAAAGCATTTCTGAACTTCAAATTAAATCTGATTGAATCAGACCTTGAACTTCTAGTGAGCTTGTAAGAATTGTTTCAGTCGAATTCAGAAAGTGAGAGTATTATTTTATTATTAGTGCCAGCCTTTGGCTTCACATTCAATTATAACCAAGAAATACTGAAAGCACAAGTTTGAGAAACACTGCAGCTCTGATCGATCCATTTGGTAACTTGATAACCACCATTTTCCTAGAAAGACATATAACAATGGGATTTGATGGTTTTAAATATGTCCTTGAAGAAAGGAAAAGCCTTGTTCTGTTAAAATAGTTAATAAAATCAAATCTGAAATGTAGAATATTGTCACTGTCTTAAAAGCGATCTAAATATATTAACAGCAATAAAATAGTTGTGCCATCCCATCCAAAAAGTGTCCTTTGCTCCTCCATTGAAAAGTCTTGATTACCTATTATTTATTTCTTGTTGATGATTTGATAATCAAAAAGCAATGCATGTTTTAAATATATTCTGGGAAAATGATTTAAATTCAAGAGTATTTAAAGATATATGGTTGGGCTATCCACTGCAGGACTTTTTTTAAATGCAATTCCCCTGAAATTGGCACAACCAATGCAAAAAAATCACAAATTTTGAGCGTGGATTGCAATCAGCGCAACTTGATTTTCGACGATATTTTTCATTAGTTTTAAAAAGATTGCACTAGAACCAAACCCAGCCTTCATTTTACGAGGCTATGCTCCTTTATTTTTTAAAATATGATTTTTCAACTTTCAATTGACTGGAAATTTTGCAATTTGAACTGAGACAGAGCAAATTGCTTAAAAATTCATGGCCACATTCGAAGGGGAAGGTGAGAAACCAACAAATCACCCTCAGGGGAGTGTGAAGAGAGAGACATTTTCAATGATCCAGACACCTATCAAAACTGATAACTGTCTTAGGAAGAGACATCAGAAGTACAAAGTTTTAGATATTGAAACAATAGCTGCCACAGACATATAGGGCTGAATCCTCCCCCCGTTGCGGGGGAAGTTGATGGGTGAGCGCGTACGGGCGTATTTCCGATCGGCGCCCCTGATTGGAAGTGCGGCGCCATTTTACGTGGGCGGGCCAATCCAGCGTGACGTCCGCAGGGAAGCGCTATGCGCTCCCTGTGTGGATGGGGGGATTCCTAAAATTGAGAGTGCGCTTTTTTGTGCATGTGCACGAAAGAGCGCACTCATCTCCCTGAGGCTAAGTGCTGCCTCAGGGAGATCGCCTCTACATGTAAGAAAGATAAAAGTAGAAAAATAAAATTTCCCTTCCATGTCCCCTCATATGACAATGTCACATGAGTTGGGACATGTCCATAATTTTTACACAACCTTTATTAAAATTTTTTAAAAACTACATGAAACCTCATCCCGCCCGTGGATGAGGTTTCATGCTTTTTCTATTTGCCGCCGGGGCTCCTGGCCTGCCCACCAACCTTAAGGTTGGACGAGCAGGTCCTTTAATTACAAAACAAAAACAGAATTACCTGGAAAAACTCAGCAGGTCTGGCAGCATCGGTGGAGAAGAAAAGAGTCGACGTTTCAAGTCCACATGACCCTTCAACAGAACTGAAGTATAGTTAGGCGAGGGGTGAAATATAAGCTGGTTTAAGGCGGGAGGCGGGGGGAGAAAAGTTGAGGGTGGGGTGGTTGTAGGGACAAGCAAGCAGTGATAGGAGCAGATAATCAAAAGATGTCACAGACAAAAGGATCAAAGAGGTGTTGAAGGTGATGATATTATCTAAGAAAAGTGCTAATTAAGAATGGATGGCAGGACACTCAAGGTACAGCTCTAGTGGGGGTGGGGTGGAAAGACTGACAAGGTATTAGTTGTAGATTTAAAAATAATGGAAATAGGTGGGAAAAGAAAAATCTATATAAATTATTGAAAAAAAAAACAAAAGGGAGGGGGAAGAAACAGGGTGGGGATGGGGGGAGGGGGAGTTTAAGATCTAAAGTTGTTGAATTCAATATTCAGCCCGGAAGGCTGTAAAGTGCCTAGTCGGAAGATGAGATGCTGTTCCTCCAGTTTGCTTTGGGCTTCACTGGAACAATGCAGCAAGCCAAGGACAGACATGTGGGCAAGAGAACAGGGTGGAGTGTTAAAATGGCAAGCGACAGGGAGGTTTGGGTCCTTCTTGCGGACAGACCGCAGGTGTTCTGCAAAGCGGTCGCCCAGTTTGCGTTTGGTCTCTCCAATGTAGAGGAGACCGCATTGGGAACAACGAATACAGTAGACTAAGTTAAGGGAAATGCAAGTGAAATGCTGCTTCACTTGAAAGGAGTGTTTGGGCCCTTGGACGGTGAGAAGAGAGGAAGTGAAGGGGCAAGTGTTGCATCTTCTGCGTGGGCATAGGGAGGTGCCATAGGTGGGGGTTGAGGAGTAGGGGGTGATGGAGAAGTGGACCAGGGTGTCCCGGAGGGAACGATCCCTACGGAATGCCGCCGGGGGGGTGAAGGGAAGATGTGTTTGGTGGTGGCATCATGCTGGAAATGGCGGAGGATGATCCTTTGAATGTGGAGGCTGGTGGGGTGATAAGTGAGGACAAGGGGGACCCTATCATGTTTCTGGGAGGGAGGAGAAGGTGTGAGGGCGGATGCGCGGGAGATGGGCCGGACACGGTTGAGGGCCCTGTCAACGACCGTGGGTGGAAGACCTCGGTTAAGGAAGAAGGAGGACATGTCAGAGGAACTGTTTTTGAAGGTAGCATCATCAGAACAGATGCGACGGAGGCAAAGGAACTGAGAGAATGGGATGGAGTCCTTACAGGAAGCGGGGTGTGAGGAGCTGTAGTCGAGGTAGCTGTGGGAGTCGGTAGGCTTGTAATGGATATTGGTGGACAGTCTATCATCAGAAATTGAGACAGAGAGGTCAAGGAAGGGAAGAGAAGTGTCAGAGATGGACCATGTGAAAATCCTTTTAGGTCCTTTAATTGCTTAATTGATTCTGTCAATGGCCTCAATTGGCCATTGACAAGTCGGCGGGCGCGCAGCTGATTTTGCTGCGCTCCCGCCTTCCTGAAAATTTAAATCGGGCGCGGTGACGTTGGGAGATCCCCCCGACGTCACCACGCGTCATTTTACGAGTCGGCAAGCGGGCCCCGCCCCCACTCGCTGACTCATAAAATTCAGCCCATACACCCAAAACCTCTGGGAAATACACAAGGTGTGAAGTATTTCAAGGCAAGGCAGCCATCCACTAGAGAGAGATTTCAAGCAACACAGGCAATGCCCAGAAAGTCTTCAGCAGAGGAAACAAGCTGAGGGCTGCTCTTTCTCCCTCTCTCTCTCATTTGGAATGTGTCGCTTGGTTCAAGAAGCCAATTCTACCAGAAATCTACAGGCGAACTGAGATCTCATAATAATTGCAGTATCTTCTACATCTGACTGTACCCAAGGAACCAACTAATCTAAATCAGCTGGAACGTTATGCTGGACGAGTTGCTGTAGTGCATCTTGCAGGTGATACACTACATTTACTGCCACTATTTGGAGTTTAAGGCGGTAGATGGAATGCTAATCAAACCAGCTGTTTTATCTCAGATGGTTTTTAAGATTGAATTTTAAGCATCAAGAGCACTCTCAGAGCGGCAGTGTTGGGAGGATGAATGACTGAATGGCAATAAGCTAAGCTTGCATGATTTCAGGCTGAGTTTCCACTTGGATGCTCAGATGTTGGGTAGTTTCTGCTTGTGTTGCAATGAAAGCTGAGAAATTGGCTATAACACATTGAATTATGGGTCCACAAGTATTCTCATGAAGTTGGTCAACACTTCAGTGCTGAAAAGGATGGGATCCAAACTCTGCACAAAGCTCTGTACAAAGTTGGTGCCAGCCTCTTCCGTGCTCCATGACAGTGAGTGTGATTTTCTGTAGGCTTGCAAATGCACCAAGCATTTCTGTGTGCATACCTATATGCCTTTTCCTCTATGTCACTCCATCAAAGTCCTTGTCAGAATTCCCTGCAGCTGAACCCATGTGTGCTCTCGACCTCTGATGAGTTGGCACCTGTGCTGTCCTTTCCCCCTGCACCCTAGCTGCAAGCTACTCATGCCCAGTGATTCACTATGTGTAGATTCAGCCTCCATGCTACTCCCTAAGATACATGCAGTGCCAGTATCTGGGCTGTTGGTTGTGTGTGTGGGATCGAGTGACGATGTTTCATCATCATCAGCCTCTTCTTCCTCTTCCAACTCACTCTCCCGAACCAGGTGGAAGTTCTTGGGTACCTGAAAGGAGAAAAGCACAAGGGTAAGTTTGTGATGTGAGGAGGTGGGGACAGGGGAAGCAAGGGTCACATGTTTAGACCAAATGCAGCTTGGGAACCAGAATGTGATAAAGGAGTAGTGTGTTGTGAGAAGGAAGATTAGATAGGAGTATACCATCATCTTCGATCCTTTCAGCCCTACACTGGCCACAGCCTCAGTCGTGGAAGTTTCAATGATTACAAGCATCATATCCTACACTGGGGTGAGGACATGCAGCCATTCCTGTTGCCCATCAGTTAGCTGCTGCTATCTGCGATTTTGCACCATCTCATCCTGCAAAAGAAAAGGAAATGTGTCATTCATTGAGTGTGCAATGCGTTTGGATGATGTGGCTGTCATGGTTGACGAGCTGGCAGTGTGTGATGGCAGTGGCTGTGAGGCTTGTAGCAATTCTAGGCGTATGGAGTGAAGTGAAATTAAGAATGTTAGTTGTGAGTGAGATTGTTGGTTGATGAAAGGTAAAGGTGCAGTGAACTGAACAGTCTGTGAGCTTTATGGTCCAGTTGATGGAATTTGATATTTTGAAAATGCATTCAGTAATCTTGACCACTCATGCGAGGTCATTAAACTTCTTTCAACACTGTGTCTAGGTCCTCGAGAATAGACTCCTGGCATTGACTGCCATGTCTAGATGCTGACTTTGATCTACACAGCTATCTGCTCCCATTTCCTTTCAAACGTTTGACTGGAGGACATCCTGGCCCTCTGTGCATAGAGGTATTTTCTCCCTCAGTTGACCTCCTGCACTGATCTCCACTGTTGTGTCTGAGAACCTTGGAACCTGTTTTCTGCCACATTGTGCCATTCTTTTTTCCAAGTCAACATCACTTCTGCAGCCAGTTCCAGAATTTGCTCCAGCACGAATATATTCCCCCCTTTAAGAAGTACAGGCTTGTTTTAACTTCCACAGGTTAGCTTGAACTCACACTAGCCTTTCACGATTTTGCACCTCAGGTGTCCAGCTACTCAGTAGCATGCTTAGTGCTTGCTGGATACTGCAATCACGATGATAATGTGCAGGGAACACAAAGTTTGCATATTGGCTGCATCAGAAGGAATTGGTACAGACTAATTTGTGTTATGATTCCTGCACTTGTTAAGGCTTTATCCTGTTATGACTAGACCCTAGGTGAGGTCCCCAAATTTGTAATGATCCCAGGCGAGTTACCTCAAATTGTTATGCTCCCAGGTGAAGAAGGATGAATTGCCTCCCTTTCTTTATTCAACCCCCTCGGTTGGTCGCAACAAGGTTAATTTAAAAAGGATCCCTTCCCTCATTGATACCTTTTCCCAATCCAAATGTATTTATGTTTTAAAAGGAGCCAATTTAACCAGGCTTTCGTGAGTCAAAGAAAGAGTGGCCAGAATTTTCCGATTTGGGGGCGATTTGGGGAATCCCTCCCTCCCTCCCCCCCACCCCACCCCCACACAGGAAGTGCATAGCGCTTTCCGTTGGGCAGGCCGCTGGGCGGGCCTTAATTGGCCCGCCCACTCAAAATGGCGGCGGGTCCTGTTTCAGCGGCGGAGTTCAGCTGTCTGCCCGCCGCCGAGCCATCAAGTTAAGAATTCTGGCCAGTGAGTTTGTTACGTAGTAAAACATGAGAAAAAATAATAAAAACACAACGACATACACACAGATTAGAAATGAGAAGTGAGTCCAGAAATAGAAGTTAAATAAGATATATGAATCAGTCTTCGGCTTGTCCATGAGGAGTAGATGGTGAAATATTGTGGCCAAGAGTCATACGGACTCGAAACGTTAACTGTGTTCCTCTCCGCAGATGCTGCCAGACCTGCTGAGTTTTTCCAGGTATTTTTATTTTTGTTTTGAAATATTGTGGCCGTTAAGTTGGGGTGATTCTGGTTGCACTGACTTTGGCAGTTGAACAGTTGGTTTGGAGACACATGGTTCTGCAGATTAGCTGAAGGAATTGCCCTGTTTCCCTTTTTGACTGTATCTTTGCTGACTTGTGACGTGCATCCAGCAATGAGAGAGAGAGAGACTTTTTACCTGCAAGTGCAGGGATGCCTATATGATGCTCTTCAGCTGTAACCTTCACAGCAAACACGAGCACAGTAGAACTAGAACACCAGACTAGCACACAGAGACTAGAGCTGCAGTTGGCTTTTTAACCCCTTTTCTTGTGAATTCCTGGAAGGAAAAAAAAAACAAACATGTCTTTCACCCAGAAACTGCTTTCTTTCATCTCAGATCATGTTCACAGACTGGGGCATAACTCAACAGGAGATGCTTTCTGAAATAAAAACAGAAAATGCTGGAAAAAACTTAGCAGGTCTGGCAGGACCTGTGGAGAGAGAAACAGAGTTAACGTTTCAAGTCCGTATGACTCTTTTTCATAGATGGGCCAGGATTTCCCGGTCGGCGAGCAGGGTGCAGGGCCTGCTCGCTGATGCATAAAATGACGGGGGATGATGTCGGGCGTCACCCCGCCCCATTTCAATTTCCAGGTAGGCGGGGGGTCAGCAGAATCAGCTGTGCGCCTGCTGACCTGTCAATGGCCAATTGAGGCCATTGACAGAGTCATTAAAGTAATTAGTGGACCTGCCCTTCCAACCATAAGGTTGGCGCGCAGGCCGGGAGCCCTGACAGGCATTAGAAAAAGCACGAAACCTCACCCACGGGCGGGATGAGGTTTCATGTAGATTTTTAAAAATGTAATAAAAGTGATGGACATGTCCCAACTCATGTGACAGTATCACATGAGGGAACATGTCAGGGAATTTCTTTTTTTTTCCATTTTAAAGATTTTTTATGTTGGAGCCGATCTCCCTGAGGCAGCACTTAGCCCCAGGGAGATGAGTGCGCTCATGCTCGAAAGAGCGCACTCTCGGCTCAGGGAGCACATAGAGCTTCCTGGCGGACGTCACGCTGGGCGGGCCTTAATTGGCCTGCCCATGTAAAATGGTGGTACGCCCCCCAATTGGGGGCGCCGATCGGAGGCATGCTTCCACGCGCCTGCTCCAGAACATCCCCCTCAATGGGGGGAAAATTCTGCCCATGGTTCCTGCTGAGATGGTAATCAGTTTCTATTATCTCCACAACCACAGGAGATTACAGTTCAGTTTTTGCATTACATTTCTTCTTTTGAAGTGTCTCTGTTGAAGTCGGCCTTAACACCTTTTTAGGTGCAACATTCCATTCGCTCTGGACAAGTTGGTCAAGTGTAATCCACATAGGAATTTTCCAGCATTTTACAGCCTCAGCCAGTTTTTACTTGGGTGTCCTTTAAAAAACACGTCTTCCTTTAAAAAGTTCAATATGTCCGTCAATAATTCAGGACTATGATCCATGGTCATCACAATCCAAATTTTGATGCCAGATCTTTGGCGAATATCAAACCCAATAAATTATGCTAGCCAGTAGGAATGTATATAGCTCTATATAGTGCTATATTTTAATCAGCTGTTAATTCCAACTTTTATTCATTTTTATTTCATTAAATTCATTGCTAATACAAATAACCAATTCTGGGCAAAATTAAAAAAGAATAAATTGACAGTATGTTAGCAATGATTAAATATTTTGGCAGTCAGTTTAAAGGCATCTAACTTAATGAGCTGAATGTAGCAACATATGTTTTAATACGAATGCTAGAAGTGCCAGCCAATGAAATGGTAGTTTGAGGAGTTAGAGCATAGTTCTTACTACCAGCACAGAGCAGCATACTAAATAGTTAATTATTCAGTTATTCTAACTTCTAGGTCACTTTTAACCAGAAAATTATATTTTCTGGATTGTTTCACCCATTTACTTTTTAACTAAAATATTATTTCCTTCTACCTGCCAATTAACACATTTTGGGCATGGTTTTCATCTATAAAGCAATCTATCACTGTCATAATCACACGGTCAAAGGTATTTTTGCATATGCATTGAACACAAAGATTTGGACACAATTATATATTATTTAGCTTCTCACTTTTGTGTTACCCATGGAATAAAGCTATTTAATGCATGGGCATTGTTGCAAAAATCTGGTTAATAATTCATATGCTTTAGAATGGCATGCCCTGTACAGGCATGCCATGTTATGAACTCTCAGTTAATTCTTTAAAAATTGGCCCCAACAAGTTGTGAAGATGGCTGCCACAAATCATGTGTTCTTTTGACATTAAGACTACAGACAGTATCAAGTCTCCAGCGAATAGATAATTAAATATGGACATAGGTGAGGGGACCTCACAACCATTTGTGGAATTCACACATCTCATTGTTTAAGAATAGGATAGCGCCTAAAGACTATGGAGTTTGCAGACTGCCTGTCTCCATGTTTCATACTGGACAAAAGGGAAGATCAAAACTCAATGGCCACTATCAACTTCCCAATGTATCACAATGCCACCCCCCCATCCAAACTAGATTGTGTGGACTTTAGAAGTGTTAACCCTGCAGTCATGTGATTGAAGCTGGTTTCAGGGACTATATCCCTGGGGATCCATCAGAACCATCTGTCGTCAGCCAATCTGAGAATCACTCTCGGAAACTAGGTGCCAGTCATCAAGCAGGCAAAGTACTTAAATTGTTCCAGTTTCAACCTGAGAACCAACCTCCTAGATATTCAACTACAAGAAACCTCGCAACTTCTGTGAACCATTTGTTTTACAAGACCCTCACTTTAAAACATCAAGTCCATTCAAGATTCAAGATCCACAGGCTTGCCACATGGGAGTCCTGAAATAGGAAATCAGAGACTGAATTAACTGTAATCTGTAAAACTACACTCTCTTTATCTATATCCAATTTTTGTGTGTATGTGTGTGTATGTGAAACTGAGGGTGTGACGTGTTAATTCAGTGTAAGTGCGTGAGAATAAATAACCTTCTTTATTTTAAACTCATGAGACCTTGCTGCCAAATTATTTAATTAAAATACACACTCCAAGGGTAAGAAAAGACACACATCTTTGCATGCAAAATATACTGATTACCAGCAATAAGAGAATAAATACATTCCGTCCATGACAAGAATGGAAATTCTGGTTTTAGCAATATAACTTTTCAGTTGGAGGTTAAAGTGTTAAATGTGAAATAAGTGGATATCTGATTGAAAAACTGGTAAAAACAAATCTGATGTAAATGCAACTCAAACAAACCTGAATTTATTACACTTAAAAGGTAGCCTGTGTTTATCTTGCAAGGTCAGAGTTGTTAGTGAAACAATCTTGAACAATGAATGGTCCAACTCTAAGCTTGTAATAGAGTCAGGGAATCTGGAGAGAAGGCAATTACACCCATTAGAAATATACATTATTTCTATAGGTTGAAGAGTCAAAGAGTTGTGTTAAAGGTAAAATAATTGTTTGCATTTCTGTTTGAATCATCCTAAAGCATGCCAGCTTGCCATAGATATAGTGATTCTGGATGGAGTCTTGGTTAGAAAGTTATTTTATTTAGTTTATTTTTGTGTGTTTGCTGATAGAAGTAAGCAGTTCAGTTTGGGAACAGACAGAAGCAGTTGCAAATTTAGTCTTGTGTAAGCTGCAATTCACTGAGTTGGGAGAACCGAAGCAAATTAATGTTACTCAGGTCTGCATTTAAGCAGAGAAAATACTAACTTTATTGTTCACCACGTGGAATGCAGGTGGTGGCTCAAAGAACACAGGTGGGGAATTGGTGAGGAATGTGACTGGGAAATTTGTGATGGGAAAGAAGCTGGATGATTTGCCTAATTTGAAGCTAGAGGAAGAAATCTACAGTGGTCCTCACAGAGACTTGTGGCAAAAAGCAGTCGGCTTGAACAATGAGCCTGGAAAGAGCTTTACAAAAGCTGTGACAGCAGACTAGGAAAAAGCAGTCAATGTATGACCAGAGCCAAGGCAAGGAGCTGAAGAGTCCACAAGGTCTTTAAAGAAAATTAGAGAATCGCTTAGACAAATGCTAATGGAAGGCTGCCCATAAATCTTGTACCTTGGAGGAAACTGGAATATAGAGGAGAATTAAAGTAAATTCTGGAGGACTGTGGCATATCTTTGGATTGGTCCCAGGAAAAGTGAAAATCATCATGATTTCGTAAGATAAGGAAACTCTTGTGGGGAAGGAAAAAGTATAACTGAGTTTATAGCATGTCTTTAGAAGGTATGGTGTTAAGTTAATGGTGCTTACTTTGTTTAATTCATTTTGATATACGATAAAGTTTGTTTTTGTTTCAAAAAATGAAATTGTGTGGCATAGTTCTGTCAATTAATTGCTGACTGTCACAGAATTTGTCTTTAACTGTTAACAGTCCATACGTAACAGGATCATAACAACATCAGTAAGATCCTTGCAGTAGCTTGTCCCCACAAGAGAACCAGTTTTAGCTGTTGCAATGACAACCAGTGAGGTACACAATGTGATCAGCTCAGAATACAGCCAGGTGCACAAACTTACATTTATATAGTCTTATCTCTCAAAAGCATTTCAAAACATTTTAGATATAGTTAATTACTTTGAATGCAATAACTGTTCTAATGCAGACAGCAATTCATGTGGATCTAGGTCTTAAATGAAGGGAAAAAGTATGAAAGTTCTCTTTGTGAAGTGTGAGCCATTTAAGTTCAAAATGGCTAAAGGGAGCATTCCAACCTATCAGTGTAGACAGGGAGAGAAAAAGAGAGCCAGGAAGGTACAGGAAGGCTACACGCATTGCCAAGCAAAAAAAAAGTTACAGGAGTAGAAATTGGCCCTTGTTGTACCCATTTTTCAAGCCCAATTTTTGTGGTGCTACACTCCAAAGCACATTTTTCAGGGGCAGAATTTTCAGTTCAGCATTAAGCAGGCACGCGCCCGACACGCTTCAGCATAAAATAGCGCGTGATGACGTCGGACACGCCCGAAAGTCAGAAGCGCACCTGCCGACAATTAAGAGTGCTATTAAGCCCATTAATGTTCCAATTGTCCCCAATTTTTCGTGGTCCATCCAACCTTACGGTTAGCGGAAGGGCAATTTTGCCAGGGGGACTTTGCATTTTTGATGAAACCTCATCCAAGGGCGGGATGTGGTTTCCGTTATTAAATTTTTAAAAATAAAAATGTATGGACAGAATTTTCATCATTTATATGTTCAGGTGACTGATTCAGATGTACGGACCTTTTTTCCAGATTTTTAAATCTTTCTTTATTGCTTTTAAATTCTTCATCTCCCTGAGGCAGCTCTCTGTCTTCAGGGAGCTTTCATTCCCTGCTCGCCCGCGCTTACATCAGCGCCTGCCCTCCTCCCACCCCCAACCCGGCAGCGCTGAGCCTTTCAGCAGTGGCTTCATGCTGGTTTGCCGTTAATTGGCCAGCCAGCGTGAAACCATGGTCGGGATCCGATCATGGTCGGCGGTCCGATTCTGTCCCAGGTGTCCCTGGTGATTGTCTAAAATAGGCATTTTCTTAACTCTCTCAACTAGAATGGACTGCCTTGAACTGAGCAGGCACCAACCTTGTTTTATATAAGGTTTTCTGTCATGTATGCATCCTGGCAAATCACCATAGGAGGTAAGTAAAAAATAATTATTTAGCTTCTGGATGTGGAACCTGGAGAAGCAAGAATGCTCCTCCCAGCTCCACGCCACTCCTGAGGGTCGCTGTTGGCCTGCAATCAGGCAAACTCTCATTACCATGCCCCTTTCCAAATGTAACTAAGGGCCACTGCAAGCAAGGCTGGTGGCCTGAAATTGACCTCTTGGAAATTGTCAGGCTACAGCTCATCCAAATTACTGGAATGAGGCCAGTCTCAGTTAAGCTTCATGCCTCAAGATCTAGGCCCCAAACAGGCCTTAACCAATTTCTAACCCATTGAAGCTAAGAAGCAGACCAGAAAACCTTATATGCCCTTTATCATTCAATGATATTTTTTGTTTTTTGATCATAATGAACATACTAGGAGATCTTGTGATGCAGCGTAGCATCCCTACCTCTGGGCCAGAAGCTCCGGGTTCAAGTGATACTTCAGGACTTGATGGCCATGGAAGGTGCATTCATAACGTTGTGAAATAGGTTGATTATCAGTCTGTAAATACTTCCAATACGCCGATGACAGGCGTTAAGAGCGGGAGAGTTTCCTGGTCAGCCATACTGCAAGATGCAATGGCAAACCACAATAATACTTTGCCAAGCAGAATCATGGACCAATCCAATGGAAGTCCATGGTCCCCAACACCCTGTTGGGCATGTTACCTGAAGGAGGAGCTCTGAAAGTCCATGAGCTATGACCATACTGAGAGAGTGCTCCGCTGTTGGAAGTGCCGTCTTTTGATGAGATGTTAAGCTGAAGCCCCTTCTGCTCGCTTGGGTGGATGTAAAAATCTCATGATGCTATTTCAGAGAGCAGCGGAGTTATCCATGATGCCCTGGCCAACAATTATCCCTCAATCAACATACGTCACAAAAACAGAAAACCTGGTCATTATCACATTGCTTATTGTGGGAATTTGCTGAGTGCAAATTAATTGCCACACTTCTTACATTATAACAATGACTGCACTTCAAAGTACTTTACTAGCTGTAATGCCTTTTCGAGACATCCAGTGGTCATAAAAGGTGCTACATAAATGCAAGTCTTTCTTTCTTTAAACATTAAACCAGGCATGTGCTGACTGGTGGCCTCCAGTACTGACCTACTAAAGTTTGCAGGATCTACGGGAAGCTACCTGTATTTGCATATGGCCAATGCGTGCTGATGTTTTATCGATCCATCACCAGTACCTCCTTATTCCATGTGGTTAGAGAATCCAGGATACACTTGCCACTGGGGAAGAAAACAGAGCCATCTCCTATTGGGTATAATATAAGTAATCTTGAAGCAGTCACACAACATCAGTTATAAATACTCCCTGGACTTCAAAAGCAGCTGACACTTAAAGGAGCTGTTCCTTTGGATGTCCCACGGGAAAGAAAAATGGTTCTTGGGGCATTGAGCCTACTTGATGGGGTATAGAACAATGAATTTTAGAATTCTCAGCTGCTGACAAATATTGGGGAGTGTTGAGACTCATTTTGGCCAAGCAGCAGAAATTTTCATATCAGTGGTATGGTAGTTTAATTAAACGTGCCATTCCTTGTGATTGTACGTGTGCTTCTGTGCCAGCTAGGCTTAGGATGACAGGAGTAACCCAAGCAGGAATGTGGGCAGCAGGCAGTTTATCTTGAGGACACTGCTTAAAATGTACCACCACAGTGATCAGAAATAGGTAAAGGAAAACTAGGGTGGGTGTGAAGAATGATGGTGTAGCAGTCGGAGGATTGTGCTGGTTTTATTGTGACACATCACTCATTGTGGAATGAAATAGTTGCTTGGTGAGTGAAGTGAGGAACCTTAATTTGTGGCAGGGCAATCTGGTCTCTGGCTTAGGACAGGGGGAGGCAAGTTCTTTTTATAAGTTGGCTGATATTTTTTGGTTGTTTCCCCTTACCTGCCTTGAAATGAGCCATTTTGCAAAAGAGAGGTGGCACAAAACACCTTCTATCACTCAGTAAATGAGCCTAACAGTAGTCAGCAGTGAGCTCTGATGCAGCAAAGCCAATTTTTATTCAAAAAGCAAAAATTAATGCTCTTTCTTCATTTTATGCCCCCAAAAAACTAAATGACAGCTGAGAAAGTGCAAACCACTGTCCAAGACCTCCATCAAACACGATGGGAGAAAATCTGTGTGTAGAGCAATTGCACATCAATTTGCATATAATTTAAATTGCAACAACCTCTCCAAATTCAGTGAGGTGCATAGAGGAAGTTTGGCTGCTCATTGTGTCTCTGTTATGCACTGATTTTTTGGGGGAGTTATTTGGGAGCAGGACAAAGGAAATCTACCCTAACATGTCCACGCTATTTCTGTTGGGTGCATTTGAATGAATTTACTAGGGAGATAAAGCATTGGCTCTTGATCCAGTTGGAGTAGAACTGATGATTTAAAATTTCTCATGAGTGTATTCTGGCTCTGAGCAGTTCTTGCAGACAGCATCATGTCATTTTCCCTTTGTCCTATGTGCATAGCTTTAGCCTTGATTGTGTCTGTTAGAAATAATAAGTGTATAAAAGTGAAATAAAAACAGAAAATGAAGTCATATGGACTCAAAATGTTAACTCTGTTTCTCTCTCCACAGACGCTGCCAGATCTGTTGAGTTTTTCCAGCATTTTCTGTTTTTATTTCAGATTTCCAACATCCACAGTATTTTGCTTTTAACATAAAAGTGAGTTCTGGTGATAATTGTGCATTCTGGCTGAACCTAAAGATAAAGTTAAAAATAACAATACAGAAATGCAGTAAGTGAGAGCAAACGTTGATCTGTAACAAGAGTTCTTAGAAATAAAACCACAAAATAACACTGGCAATATGGATTTTAATGGTTATTTATAGGACAACACAAGTATCTCCCTTTAAATTAAGGTAATAAAAATCAAAACGAAAACCATCTAAACAGGAAGGTCCAAAACAAAAATGTTATTTCAGTTATTTTTCTGCTGTTCTGCCTTTCCTTGTTACAACAGTGACTCTAAAGATGGTGATGGTTATACAGATACTGGGAGCCCTCAACTACTCACATAAATTGTCATCATCTTATTTGAAAATAGATCCATAGTTTTGCTGAAGTGTTTGACAATGAAGATATCCATGTTATGCTCATACTAATATTTTTGTTAAATTTATCAAGGAGAGGAAATTCACCCAAGAGAGGTGGTTTTCACTTCCATGTCACCCTCCTTTCTGCTAGCTGTCTATCTATTCCAATTTTTAGCAGGGCGTCGTTCATTTATGCAAAAGTTATTGACCTCTCCCTATCACTCAGCCTGTGGGGCAGCGCAGGCCCTAAAGCAATCCCTGTTATTATCATATGCAGCATATGAAACCCATATATTGCATTGTACAAAATATCAGCTGCTATTTACAAAGTAGTAGTCAGATGCTACATTCTGGAACTCAATTACAGGATGAATTAAATGCTTTCAACTTGTTTGAATTAATTCCTGTGTATGTGACAGCGACTGCCCTTGACATCAAGGCCACATTTGACCAAGTGTGGCATCAAGGAGCCCTAGCAAAACTGGAGTCAATGGGAATCGGGGGAAAACTCTCCACTGGTTGGAGTCAGACCTAGCATAAAGGAAGATGGTCGTGGTTGTTGGAGATCAGTCATCTCAGCTCCAGGACATCACTGCAGGAGTTCCTCAGGGTAGTGTCCTCAGCCCAACCATTTTCAGCTGCTTCATCAATGACCTTCCTTCCATCACAAGGTCAGAAGTGGGGATGTTCACTGATGATTGCACAATGTTCAGCACCATTCATAACTCCTCAGACACAAAAGCAGTCCATGCCCAAATGCAGCAAGACCTGGACAATATCCAGGCCTGGGCTGACAAGTGGTAAGTAACATTTGCGCCACTCAAGTGCCAGGCAATGACCATCTCCAACAAGAGAGAATCTAACCATCGTCCCTTGGCATTCAACGGCATTACCATCACTGACCCCCCGATGTCAACATCCTGGGGATTACCATTGACCAGAAACTGAACTGGACTAGCCACATAAATACTGTGGCTACAAGAGCAGGTCAGAGGCTAAGAATCCTGTGACGAATAATTCACCTCCTGACTACCCAAGGTCTGTCCACCATCTACAAGGCACAAGTCAGGAGTGTGATGGAATACGCCTCACTGGATGAGTGCAGCTCCCACAACACTCAAGAAGTTTGACACCATCCAGGACAAAGCAACCCGCTTGATTGGCACCACATCCATATTCATTCCCTCCACCACCAACGCACAGTAGCAGCAGTGTGTACCATCTACAAGATGCACTGCAGGAATTCACCAAGGCTCCTTAGACAGCACCATCCAAACCCACGACCACTACCATCTAGAAGGACAAGGGCAGCAGATAGATGGGAACACCATCACCTGCAAGTTCCTCTTCAAGTTACTCACCATCCTGGCTTGGAAATATATCGCTATTCCTTCACTATCGCTGGGTCAAAATCCTGGAACTCCCTCCCTAACAGCACAGTGGGTGTACCCACACCACATTGACTGCAGTGGTTCAAGAAAGCAGCTCACCACCACCTTCTCAAGTGCAATAAGGATGGGCAATAAATGCCCAGCCAGCGAAGCCCACATCTCATGAATGAACTTCTGAAAAAGCATGAAATTGGGGCCGTCGCACCCCTGCACTGCCAAAAATTCTGGCATAATGACACGGGTCGCTAACCCAGTGTCATCATGCTGGACTCGACAATACAGACATCGGGTGGACACTGATATCGGCAGCCTGCCCTCCATTTTTAAAAAACAAATTAACAAGCTATTAATCCTGTTAATAGGCCAATAGGCTTAGATTTTATGTTGCCCATGCCGTTTTCCAGTGATGCACGATAAAATCGTTTGGAGGGAGCGAGGCCAGGTATGAGGAGGCGTTGCAAATGCAAACGGATAATAACTCTACAAGCCGGACTATGGCTGACTTTAGCAGAAGAGCCTACTTGAGAAGGTGGGAGAGTTTTGCTTGTGTTGCAAGTTACTTTAATAATCATTTTGGGCTTTCACTGGGAGACACTGTCAGGGAAGGGCATCTCGAGAAAGGTGGAAAGTGAATCTCCTGCACCCCAGTACTGGACTCTGAGATCAGTGTCTCAATGGGCATTGTACGTTCTGGAGGAGGATCCCCCCTCCAGTGAGGAGCAGCGGAGGAGAAGGAGGAGGGAAATTGGCCAAGGACAGGTGCTCCCTGTGGTCCAGGAACTGTGGAACCTGTGGCTGAGAAAGGGCCTGTGAAGGGGAGACAGCAGCAGCAGGCAAACAGGGAGAAGTAGACAAAGGCACTATCCTGCCAACAAAGTACAACGGCAAAGGATGACATACCTCCAAATGTCAGAGTCCCTGTGTCTGAGAAGACTACATCTCTCTAGGGACACAGTCACATCGCTGCGTGACATGCTGGCTGGGGAGATTGCCTCAAATTGTGTTGGTGGATACCCTATGCCTGTGGTGTTAAAAATCACAGTGGCCCTGAATTTTTCAGTCTCAGGGTCCTTCCAGGCATCATCTGGATATTGCAACCAGCAGCCCATCATTGCATAGTAGGTTTTACAAATGCAACAGGTGTGCCCATGGGGAGAATTTTCTCCCCGTTGGGGAGGGCTGGGCAGAAGCGGGTGCGGGCAGGCGCGCAGTTGATCGCTGCCCATGACCGGCTGCGTGCCGCCATTTTACGTGGGCAGGCCAATTAAGGCCTGCGCAGTGTGACGCGCACCCGGAAACGCTGAGCGCTCTCCGTGTGGTCGGGGGGAGTAGGTTGTGTTGGGGCCTGCCTCTTTCGCGCATGCACGTGAAAGAGTGCAGAAATCTCCCTGAGACAGAGAGCTGCCTCAGGGAGATTAGTTTGATTTTTAAAAATTTTTAGAGAGAAAACAAATTTTTTAAGACATGTTCCCTCATGTGACTGTGTCAAATGAGCTGGGTCATGTCAATGAATTTTATTAAAAATTTTTATTAAACTTTAAAAACCTTCATGAAACCTCATCCCGCTTGCGGATGAGGTGTCATGATAAATGCAAAGGCTGCCTGGGCTCTTTGCCTACCCACCAACCTTAAAGTTGGACGGGCAGCTCAGTTAATTATTTTAATTGCTATTTACATGGCCTTAATAGGCCTTTGACAGTTCGGTGAGTGCACAGCCGACTCCGGTGTGCGCCTGCCGAACTGAGGACCTGATAGACACGCAGTGACTTTGGGACACACGCCCGACATCATCACATGTTATTTTACACATCGGCGAGTGGGCCCCACTCGCCGACCCGAAGATTCTGGCCCATGAGTTCATTTCATTTAGCGATGATAATGCCACTCAGGCAGACAGAGCCAGAGGCTCTGTTAACATTGCAGATTTCCAAATGTGCAAGGTGTAATAGATTGCAGACATGTGGCAATTAAAGCACCATTGGGAGAGTGAGGGGCATTCATTAACAAAAAAGGCTTCTATTGCATCAATGTGCAGCTTGTATGTGACCATATAGACAAAGGATAATGAAGACATGCACAAGCAATCCTGGCAACAGTCATGGTGCGAACAAAGTTGGATATATCCAGGTGCCAGGGATTTCCTGTGGACCAGACCCTTGAATGGCTTGGTCCTGGGTAACAAGGGATACCTCCTGAATAGATGGTTCATTACCCCAGTCTGAAATCCATGCACTAAAACCATTGGTCACCTCAGAATGAGATTTTGATGTTTGGACTGGTCAGGTGGTGCCCTTCAATAATCTTCTGCTCAAGTCCCACCTATGGTCATGGTCTGCTGTGCCTTGCACAACCTGGCACTCCAGAGAGGGGAAGCTCTGGCAGAGGAGGATCTAATGGAGTGAGCTCCATCCTCTGATGAGGAGTCTCAGGATGAGTCTGATGATGATGAGGAGCCACACCTGCCAGCTGCACAAGTCCGTTCACAGGATACTCAGGGAGATGCAAGACGTCTAATAATGCGAATATTTAACCAGCAATCTGTAATTTGATCTACGAGACTATTTTGCCTGCCCTCACCTTCTCTTGGTATCTCCAACTCAACAACACCAGGGCCACCTGTGCATGTGCCAATGTAGCTGTACCAAATGAGGTTAATCAGAGGGGCCCACAAGAGCACAAACTCCCTTAACTCCCAAATCAAAATCAGCATATCACACATGAAACATTAATGCACCCGGAGCTGCAGGTGCAAAGAACAGTTATTTATCGCCATTCTTCACTGTCGCTGGGTCAAGCCTGGAACTCCCTAACAGCACTTTGTGTATACCTACACCAGGTAGCTTACAGCAGTTCAAGAAAGTGGCTCACCACCACTTTCTCAAGGCCAATTAGGGATGGGCAACAAATGCTGGCCTTGTCACAGAATCACAGAATTGTTACAGTGTAGAAGGTGGCCATTTGGCCCATTGTGTCTGCACTGGTGATGTCAGCGATGTCAACATCCCAAGAATAAATAAAAGGAGGCTCCCACAGTTTTCAGTAAAAATAAAGATAGAGAAGTTCTTTTACATAGCACCACTCCTTGTGGCATTAAGCAGAGAGACTTGGGTGTGCTCATACAAGGAACACAAAATGCTAGCTTTCAGGTACAGCAAGCAATTAAGAAGGCAAATGGCATATTGTCCTTTATTGCAAGGGGATTGGAGTACAAGAATAAGGAAGTCTTGCTATCTTTGTACAGGGCTTTGGTGAGCTCACACCTAGAATACGGTGCAGTTTGGCTCTCCATATTTGAGGGAGGATATACCTAAAAGTACAGCTAAAAGTTCATTTGATTGGTCCCTGGATTGAGGGGGCTGTCCTATGGTGAGAGGCTGAGTAAATCAGCCCTGTATTCTCTGGAGTTTAGAAGAATGAGAGATGATCTCATTGAAATATTCAAGATTATGAAGGGGTTTGACAGGGAGTTTTGGGAGGTTGTTTCCTCTGGCTGGGGAATCTAAAATAAGGGACACAGTTTCAGGATAAGAGGCTGATCACATAGGACTGAGATGAGGAGAAATTTCTTCACTCAAAGTGTTGTGAATCTTTGAAATTCTCTACCACAGAGGGTTGTGGATGCTCCATCGTTTAATATATTTAAGGCTGAGATAGACAATCTTTTGGTCTCTCAGGGAATCAGGGATATGGGAAGCAGGCAGGAAAGTGAAGTTGAAGCCCAAGATCTGCCATGATCATATTGAATGGCAGAGCAGCTCTTTGGCCATATTATCTACTCCTGCTCCTATTTCTTATGTTCTGATGCAGATTTACATTGATTCCCTGGGGCAGGTAATGCGGTGGGCTGCTAACTACACGGCCTGCACAGTGTTCCTCACTGATATCATTGAAGAATGCTGCAAACCATGCAGGTAGAGTCCTGTGGCATTGCCTGTCCCCGGTGAATCGATGTAGTCTGCATAGCAGTACTTAGTAATAGTACATCACACTAGAAGCTGCACCACACGAACAGATTTCTCTCCCAAAATTTCGGAAGATTTTGTCAAAATTCCCCACAGATTTCAACAACCATTATGTAGTCAAATACTGAGAAAATGAAACAGCAAGAAGTAAGATTTTTTTTGCATAGAATGACTTGCTGATCCTTGCTTTGTACTAATTCAGTGTATGAGTTTTTACATAGTGTTAGCATATTCACATGTTCCAGTCTTTATAAATTCTGAGTCAATTCTTGTAATATGTCTCTATATTTCAGCTTCAATCTGAGTTTAAAGCCAGAATATTATTTGCTCTGTATATAAATTGAGTAAAATTATCATAAAGCAATACTCTTCAGCATACTACAGATTAACTAAAATAGTTTCCAATAGTGCTATTTGATAATATTAATTCACATGTGACATATAAACTGGAAGGGGTAATTTATATATCCTTATGAATTATAAATGAAATCTAAAGAGGCAAATCTTAAAACAATGTTCATTTTTAACCATAAGATTACATTTACCAAGGGGGATTTTGATTGGCTGAGAAAGTAGCCAAAACACTTCATCCCAATCCATCTTCAGAATGTGTAATTATATCAAAGCTTCTCTTGCAAGGTGAATAAATACCACACACCACAATGTCTCATAAGTGCAACATGGTACTCATGAAAATGTAAGTATATATTTTAGCATTCACACACAATTACATGCAATGAAGAACAATATGACCTAACAGAATTAAACAAGGTGGTTACATGCAACTGTTTCCCTTTGCACCATCAACATTGGCCTACTGATAATTCTCACTGCCAAGTAGCTCCCATTTAATATGCCTCTGTTGTCACTTAGCTAACCCACATAGGCAGGAAATTCTCTCTGTTCTGACAAACCAGTAAGGTGTTGCAGTATTATTCAAACATCATCTTATTTGTATACCTTGTTATCTTTACAAACAAAAATATATTTAATTGTTCATTTCCTTTCCCTTTAAAGTTCACACAATTGTTCTGTGGCAAAAAAGAGAAAGATGCAGGAACAGAAATTTGGAGCATCGGTAAACAAGAGAAAATCCCTGCTGATGAAACCCCGTCACTACACTCCTAGCAAAGACTGTGAAGAAGAAAGCAAAGAGGGTAAAGGCTCTGACGAGATTTTAACACAAATAGAGGAAGCGGAAAACAACAGACACTTGTTAGGTATTACAGCAAAACTATCTCATATTATATTGCAGTCCAAGGGCTATTTTAGAAGTAAGTTATTTAAATATATTGCAAGTCTAAATAAGCTAATCAATGAATAATCTAACAATATTCAAATGATGTCTTCCCTTTTTAATGGTGTTTTTCAGTAGGGTAATAAAAAAAGACATTGTTATGTAAACAGGCATTTTCACCAATTCCAGTACTCTGTGGGTAATGGGGATACATCAGAGCTGTGTAACTTAGCAACAGTAGTAATTGTTGCTTTCTAGTGCTTTTACTAGGTAAAATTCTTCCATTAGAAATGTGCAGATGTGGCCAATGTAGTAGATTGAAAAACAATTCCATGAATCATGCATAATCAAATGCAATTCTGTTTTTTTTCATTTGTATATACTAAGTTACATTCGTACAGTGTTTTCTAATTCCACTAAGAATTACAGCCACATTTTCTCTTGCCTACTATTATTGTTAAAACATTTGTATTATTTTTTTGGTAGTGAAACAATACTGGTTACTTGCTAAATCTCATGTATGCATCACAACACATAAAATGTGTGATGATATACTATTAACCCATAATCCACCTACATATTTTAATACAATCTATGGCAGAAAATGATAAGCCATAAAAAGTATCTTGCACTCACCTTTGTTAGCTATAATGCTAATTTGATATTAATTAGCTGTAATAATAGTATAAGAGTCTTATAATTTTTCAGCACAGAAGGGAGCTATTTGGCTCTTCATATCTGTGCTAGTTTTCTGAATGAGCTATCCACATAGTCCAATTTGCTTTCCTTTTTCGATCTATAATATATTAAAAATGGTACATCTGTGTGCATTTCCTGTCTACAAAATCTCTCATTCTATTACCATGTTTTTGTGACACTTGTGAAAAGATTTTTTTTTCCATTATGAACTCCTATGTGCACATTTAGAACAGAAACTGCCTATATAGAGTTACAATGCTGTACTACACAGTCCCACCAGAGGAGGTGCTAAAATATTTCATTTTCATTCCAGCTGTCTGGGGGGAAACTCCTATGCTCCAACCAACTCTGCTTCTCAAATCACCATAACCTTTGATATTGTATTTTAAACAATAGCAAATAAAAATATGATATGAATAAGGATAAAAAGTACCATTTCAAAATGGGGACTGAATTATACCTGCACATTCTACTCCAAATGTTCTGAGCCCTCTAACTCCACTGCATCTGAAGATGAAACCTGGGCCAGATTATCACCGTGATGGAGAACTCTCCGTTGTAGTGAAAATGGCAGAACAGCCAAAAATCATAAGTCCTGGAGGCAGCTGGCCATTTAACTCATCAACTGCCTCCACAGAAGTCAGCTTCTGGTAGCCCAGGAGTGTGAAACCTGAAGTGTGCAGAGTAAACCTGGTAAGAACAGGTCTGAACTTTGTGGATTTGTCTGGAAAGCTGTGGTACCCCTTTGGAGAAGTAAAATACCCCTTTGGGTTTGATCCCGGGACACCTTTGAAGAAGGTAAGGTGCCCTTTGAAAGAGTTAAAAGTAGGCATGAATGTGCATAAAAGTGCATAAACCTATTAACTATCAAGCTCACTGGAACTGTCAACAGACCTGTCAAAATCAATTGTCAAAACTGTCAAAAGCAAGTGTCAACAGGACCTATCAAAAGAGCCAAGAGGAAGTGTCAAAAGCACCTATCAAAGGGAGCTGTCAAGCTATCAGGGCATTTAAAAGTCCTGCCCTTTAAATCTTTGAAAAAAATTGTCTGCAGAGTTAAAAAATAATAATTTCTTGCTATTTCACTCTGTCGGTTGACATAAGCCTGAGGGTTTCCATTACTGGATTAGCGCTATATGACTGATTTCAAAACCATCCATTATCACAGTAGTGCGTCTGCCATTTCATAGTTTTATTGACAGATACAAATGGACATAGATTCTTTGAAATTGGACTTTGAATTCCAATGCTTATGCTATAAGGGATTGTGAACTTGAATGAAATGTTTGTTATTATAAGGCATTATGGATTTAAGGAATGTAAATGTAGTAAATGGGTTTTTATGCATGAGAGTTTTTTTCAGTATAGTGAAGTCTGCAATAGACAGAACTTTGTTTTATCTCATCTCTGAGGTCTGCTCTGAAGGGCATAGGTTGACATGCAAGAAATGAGGGTCATGGAGGTGGGTACATGAGCATAGGTTAGCATAGAGGGATGAGGGGCCAAGTGGCAGTGGGTACAGGGGCATAAGTTGGCATAGGAGCTATAAAGATCCATGGCGTGGGTTGACATGGATGGGGCATGGGGAGTGTGTGTGGGGGTTGGGGGGTGTTTGAGAGGTGAGGGCTGGAGGACTGTTTTATGTTTAATTCTTTTCTATTTTTGGAGTGCCAGAGCCTGAGACAGGCCTTCCGCCCAGCTCACCTCTGCACCCGGCAGCTTCCTCACTTCTTCCAGGATTGCCTGCCCAACTTGTAATCTATTATGACACAGCCGATGGTAAAGGCTGAGTTGTTCAAACCGCAGAGGGAAACTTGAAACAATTGTCATAACCCATTTTTGCAATTTGATTGTTTTGAGATGCAGACTTTGAATTCAGTAGTAATAAGACTACCAAGTCTCAAGAGGTTTTTATAAAACTAAATTAAATATTTATTAATACAAGAAAGATTGTAAACACATTCATAATAACTATAAAAATCCCCAAATTAATCTTACTCTCAGTTACACCCCGTTAAGGCAACAGTAAATCTCATGCAGCAGAAATTTCCCCTGTCGGGGGTTTGTGCAGGGGTAGACGTGAACCCAATCGGTGCCCCCAATCGAGGCCACACCGTCATTTTACATGCGCAGGCCAATTAAGACCTGCCCAGCGTGCATGGAAATGCTGAGTGCTCCCTGTGCGGGCGGGGGGGAAATCCCTGATTCGGGGCCTGCGCTCTTTCGCGCATGCACGCAAAAGAGCGCAGAAATCTCCCTGAAGCACAGAGCTGCCTTAGGGAGATTAAGTTTGGAAGGGAAGTTTTTATTAAAGACAGGGAAAAATTATTGAGACATGTCCTCTCATGACAGCATTACATGAGCTGGGACATATTTATCAAATGTTTGAAAATTTTTTAGTTAATTAATAAACCCTTCATGAAACTTCATCCCGCCCGTGGATGAGGTTTCATGAAAAATGTGAAGGCTGCCTGGGCTCTTCACCTGCCTGCCAACCTTAAGGTTGGATGGGCAGCATTCTTCACTACTTTAATTACTTTCTTACTGGCCTTAATAGGTCTTTGACAGTTCGGTCGGCGCGCAGCCAAGCCGGCTGCATGCCTGCCGAACTGCAAATCTAAATGACGCACGGTGACATCGGGACGCCCGTCCAATGTCACCATACATCATTTTATGTGTCGGAGAGTGGGCCCCGCCCCTGCTTGCTGACCCTAAAATTCTTCCCATAGATTTAAACAGACACCTGGCAAAGCACACCCTGGACAGTTGCATTCAAAATGAGTTTCTTTCAGCTCTGGGTCCTTGCAGACCGCAGCTTGAGACTTACAGGCTGGAGGCTTCTCACACTTGCCGGATCTTAAAATGTCTCTACCTTACGCACAATTCCCTTTCTCCTTTATGCATATCTTTCTCTTTGAATGTAAATGTTCCATTGTATCACTAGGCTTTTAACTTTACCTCTTCTAACTATAATGTCCTTTCATCTCACCAATTTTATTAGCAAGCTGAAAAAATTTAAACACATTGCTTGGCGTGTTCTAGCTAGGTGTAGGATTTCACCTGCAGTCTTGAATGGTTTCTTTTAACAGATGCAAATTTATACTTTACTTTCTACCCTCCTTATGTTTACCTAATTAACATCTCAAAACTACTATACATCAAAACACCCAGATGAGCTGGCTTTAATCCAGTTAAGACACACTCAGGCACACACATAGACACAGACCCCATTAGAACCCTATATTTAAAAATAATTTCCAATAACATTATAGACATTAATATCACTTAATGACAAATCTAAAATATAGATATCTAAAATATCAGAGTGCTTTATTGAACAAAACCTTTCTAACAATATTCTTTTTTTCTAGAAAGCACACTTCCCCAGTCAGCACAAGAAAATCTTCAAATGGACCTTCCAGAGAAAGATACCAACAATAATACTGATGATTTTAACAGCTATCAGGAGCTGGTAGTTAAATCACTTCAAGACCTGGGGAAAATAGTTGAAGATGCAGCAATACAGAGATGCACTGAAAGTAATTTAAACGACAGTGGGGTACAGTCTTTGGAGGGCGAAAGTGATGTTGATGAAAGTCATGCATCTGTAATTTTCACTAAAGATAAGACACCTGCATGTGAGAAAGAAGTGATGCTACATTATTCCTGTGGAGAAAATAATCAAATGGTTTCTGAAAGTATTTTTGATAACTGTGACCAACCCCAGGATTTATCAAAACCTTCTAACATGAACAAACTCAAACCTTTTGCAATCCAAGGTTATAACCTGGGCTGTTATACTCAGGACAGTTTAGAAGCAAGAGGGAAGGAAATTGAGATGATAGACATTGTCCCACAAGAGACTGCCTACCAGAACAGAGTTAATGATGTCAGAGAAGCACAGAATTCAAAGCCAGACATTTCTGTCAGTAAGAAGGGGTCTCCAAAGACTGATGATGACTGCACTTCTCAGATATCTACAACCACAGAAGGTTCAGAAGATTTTGACACCACTAAGGGGAACCTAAGTCTTCTGGAACAGGCTATTGCTCTGCAGGCAGAGCAGGGATACATCATAAAGGGAACACACAAGGAAAATGAAAGGATCTTACTAGAAAAGCTAACTGCAGAAAAGCAGCATTGCAAAATCATTGACATTGGCATCAGAAAGAATTACTCCAGCAGAGGTAAACTGCATTTGTTCTTTTTTTGCAGGATCACTTTTCAATCCACTCCTTAAAATAAATTTCTTTTTGGGTTTGTCTGCATCCATATTGTCGTTTTTAACTAGCACGGCCATATTTTTTGTGGCCTGAGTCAGTGCTGCTGTATGATAACATGTGCGTGAGATTGGTCTTACAATATATTTTTCCCTCAGACATATACTTCACTGCCATGTAGTGTTCCATTTAGTGACAGACAATTGATGAAACTTGCTCAGTCATACCAGGTGAGTTTCACTGTCAGTCATGAATATTATTCAAACCTGCAGGTTGGAAATTGAATACCCACTACATGAACTGTCTTATGGAGACCAGGGGGTGAATTTCTGTGGGGTTTCTCTTAATCATCCACCAACATTTGGGCAGAAGAGCCATGGAATGCCCAGAAAAATGACACAAATGTCACTGCAGCTTCCCAAGGCTTCCACAACTCTTCATCCAAAGTTAGAGCAAACAATTGGGAAAACCCTGCACAAATTGATCCCCTTGATTTTTTGTGTATATTTAATTTCTTGTCAACAATTGCTATTATCAGTCGCTTAGTATAACCGAACTTGAGTATTGCTGAAATGAGAGACATGTTGATGAAGCTCTTCATCTTGCACTCATCAGGACAAACACAAAGACCAGGATTTTCCAGCCCTGTCTTGGTGGGACCCTCGCCGGGACTTTGACTCCATTGACTTTCGGCGGGACCGGATGATCCAGGCAGTGGGTGGGGCTGGAAAACCCTGCTCAAGAATGCCAAATTTCAAACAATCACATCAATTTATACTACAGAGAAAAGGGTGCTTGGCAAGTTGACTCTGATTAACCAAGGCATTGCCATGGAGAAAGCAACAAGGAACCATAGGCTCCCCAAGCTCCTGAATAATTCAGAAAAGATGCAAGGCTTACACATATTTCTTCTGTTTGCCGAGAATAGGTCTCCACATAGAAATGTATATTGCTTTTATCAAGCATAAATTAGCCAACTGATTATCTTAAATGTGTTGTTAGTGTAGCTATTGGCATACTCAAGATTGTTCAGCAAGTGCTGCCCAATCATTGGATTACATCTAACAGTAAACATTTTGTTTTGGATTTTGCAAGTGTGGGCTGGTTGAATACAGTCTGTGCTCTGCTTATTACAAAGCACGGAAGGAACATGCTGTTTGATTCAGTCAACCAATCACTGGCCTATATACCAGGCATTGTACCAGTACTGAAATTCATATACAACGTTACTCAATTGTGTGGTAGGCAGAATGTCCTTATGGACTGACAGCAGCATCCTGCTAGTGGAAAATAACGCCCTTTTCTCCCGTAGTATAAACTGTTGTGAAATTTGGCATTCTTGCATTTATCCTGATGAGTGCAAAATGAAAAGCTTTAGCAATACGTCTCTCTTTTCAGCGATATTCAATTATTACTATCTCAGTTTCAGGGTCTTATAAAGCCCAGCACATAATTCATTCTTACTGACAGTTACTGCATCATTTATTCTGGATTATTCAGGAATTTCCTTCACTCATTGAAAGGAGAAATCACAGCCTTAGCTAGACAGGGAATTATATAGAATTTACAGCACTGAAACAGAACATTCATCCTAATTGGTTTATACTGGTGTTTGCACTTCACACAAGCCTCCACTCTTCTTAATCGAACCCTATCCTTTTTCTCTTATGTACCTTCCTCACTTCTCTAGCTTTCTCTTAAATGCATTGATAGACACCTCTGCACTTAGTAGAGTTCAAATGGAAAATTCAATGGAATGTCGATGGAACCTGTATTCTTGTTCATTTCTGAGAGTCTGTGTTAATGCTCTAATATTCAATACTTGGATTTTTAAAAGGCATAAGGAACAGTGAGTTAAATTAATGAATAGAAATATAGTAAAAAAAATGGATGGCTACAGTTTCTGTGGGGATTTCTCGATCTTCCAGGAAAACCTAGGCAAAACATGAGCATGTACTCTGGAGAAACGGAAAATCTACTGCACGATATGTAATGAATAGAGACAAGTTGTCTTCCTTGATAAGATTCTTGTGTCATTAACTAGAGAATACACTATAGCATTGACAAATAAATTAGTTTTGTAGTAAAAAACATTTACAAAAAATATGTAAGAGTCAACAAATGTAAATACTGTGGAGAAATCCCATGTACATTACAATGAGTCCAACAGTCACTACAAGATGAGCCACAGGTTGTCATACACTTCCTCTTGCAGATGGAGAGTTGAATTCTAGGTTTTGCAGAAGTCACATTTATATTTGAGTCTAGCACTAAGAAGTTATAGAGAACTGGATGCTATAATTTTCTTTTGTCAATGTAAATTATTTCTTCCAAACTAGTGTTTCTTCCATTTCTTTCTCTGAGGGCTACAAATACATGTCAGTGCATGTGTTTTGGGCCCTCCATTAATGCCACTCAAGAAGGTGTACAAGAGCACCTGGAGTAGTTGATCCATCAATTTTTTCTCCCTCCATTTATGAAATAGCTTCTATCCACTTTGTTATCCCTAAAATAGTGCAAATTGAAATCGGCACAATATAAGGGGAATGGTGGATGCAAACCAGCATCTTGTCATTCTGTCATGGAGTACATTGAAGCTTCAAAATCTTGCACCATTGTGGGATTGAACCCAAAGGCTGCATTACACTACACTTATAGACTTGTGTACAACAAAACTAGTAAATGTCTCCCTGTAAAATGTTTATCTGTAGTTTTTTAAAGTTATTTTCAGTTATTTAAAATCTGACTTTTCAAAGTGGTGGACTAGAAATTCATTAGAAATCATTACATTTTGAAACCAACCCATTTCTAGCTGTAACAACACTTGAATCTGGTAATCACTGTGAAATATATCAAGCAATCTTTTTCATTGGAAATAAAGAAACCAGTTATGTCCTAAAGCATTGTCTGATTGTGCTAGTTCATGGATGATTTTATGTTTGTGATTATGCAATTGATATGAACGGAAACTTGGACCATAAAGTCAATTCAAAAAATTAGCACACTTTCAAGTGCAATTTGTACCTGGATTGCTGATCACAGCCAAAGTAGAAACACGATCACATAATGTTTAATTAAGGGATATTTACTAGCACTTGGCTTTATCCTTATACCTGCATGGTTTGACTGTTTAATATTCTCATCCCCAAAGCAACAGTTACATGTTCAGGATTATTGACATAAAAAGGGGCTGACCAAATGGATGTATTTCTGTTAGTTATGTCACTGCTAATGCTCTGCTGATTTTTACAGATTCTATTAGATCTGACAAAAAAGAATCGAAGTGTCCAACTCCAGGCTGTGATGGCAGTGGTCATATTACTGGGTTATATCCTCACCACCGGAGTTTTTCAGGCTGTCCTCACAAAATGAGAGTGCCACCAGACAGTGAGTAGTCAGCGGTGCAACATACTTTTCAACCTTAAACCAAACTTTACACCCACATGCAGTATATAATTATAAACTTAATATAAGTAAGTATATATATAAATTTAGAAATATAATTCTATGTATAATTTCTATATATAAATTATATACTATCATTCAAAAAGCTTTTTCTGTCGTGTGCAGCTGGGTTATTACAAGCTTTCAAAATCTCTGTAGTTATAATAAAAAAACGTATGCACAATATTTAAATTAAAGGAATGAAGGAGTCTCAATCTGAGAACTGGCTACACTTTAGTTGAACATATGGGGTTTAAATAGACCAAATGTTCTGCTTGGCAAATCTAGTGTATTGATATGATTATAGCTCATGGCTCCACCCTGTTACTGAATCATTCCAAAGTCAGCACATGGTTAATAAAAGAGGAGGAAAGCTCAGTTCTTAAATCTGCAACTCACATTTTGGCTTAGAACTGAGTGATAGCTCATTTCAAAGGCACAGTAGACAATGTCAGTCATTCTCCCTGAAGTTATTATGAAACAGCAAATTGATAGTTGATTAGATTTAAGCTGTCCTAACTGTTTATATATGCTTATAATAATGAACAGAGTTTCGAGCCAATATTGAATGTTATTGTGGTAACAATAAGGACAGCAACAAGTAGTTGTTTGGTAGTACAAAACTTGAGTATTGCTGCAAAAAGACATATGTCGTTGAAGCATTTCATCTTGTACTCATCAGGACATTCATAAGAATGCCAGTTGTAAAGGGAACAACAATTTATAGATCATGAGAAGAGAGTGCTGATCAGTTGGTAAGTGGTTGGAATATAAACAAAGCTTGTCAGTTAACTGTCAGTCATCAGTTAACTGGTGCATTCTCCATAGCATCATCTCTACCAATCAGAGTCCATTTACCAATGAATCAGGACTCTCTTCTTATGAAGGATAAATTGCTGTTCCCTTTACATCTGGTATTCTTGTGAATGTCCTGATGAGTGCAAGATGAAAAGCTTTGACAACATGTGTTTTCTGCAGCAATACAGCAACAAGTGTTATGAAGCCACAATGGTAGCAATAATATGCTGTGGTGTCTGTTTCATTGAGCTGGCAAAGATACTAGAAATATTTGCAAGTAACACAATGACAGATTTAAGATAGCCTAACCCTCTAATCCTGCAACCTTAGTCTTATTAGAATCTCTCCCACCTGCCCTGGTCATCAATGTTAAAGAGACACTGAAAAAGTAGTAAACAAGAACACCTGAATGAACAGAAAGACTCCAAATTGAAAGAAAAGTAATAAGAGAAATAGATAAACAACAAAAACTGCTGGAAACACTCAGGGAGTCAGGCAGTATCTGTGGAGTGAAACAAAGGGTGGGATTTTCAGGCAGGAGGAGAAGTTCCTACCCAAAGTCAATGGACTTGTGGCTGTTCTCTAAATTTTCTGGCCCCGCCCATAGCGATTCCTGTCATAGGACCGGAAAACCCAGAGTTTCTGCAAACTCTGTTTCTCTCCAGACCTGACTGAGCTTTTCCAGCATTTTTTGGGTTTTTTTTTCAGATTTCCAGCATCTGTAATATTTTTCTTTTGTAAAGGAAATAGATGTTATGCTTAAAGAAAACCTTTTTCATTACAATCAAAGAATATACCATAGAAGAAGACCAATTCTGCTCATTGTGCCTGTGCAGTATCTATAGAAGAGATACCCAATTAGTCTCACTCCCCTACCCTTTCCCCATATCACTGTTAATTTTACCATTGTAGAGAGATGGTAAATACGGCCCCAGATTTTAAAATCATAAACTGCAATGCTGAAGTCAATATTAATTTTACAGTAACAAATCTATTCAAACATCATATGATTGAAATAAATGTTAAAAATGAACTTCTATCTAAAAGGACTGACTGATTTTCACCTCCCAAATTTAGGGAAGCTGAAGCCAATTATACCATTACCCTGGAAGAGATCAACTAACCTAGCACAGGCCTAGGAACCTGGGGCCTTTCTGGTCTGTATAACTCAGATATTCACTAGCCAAACTCACTGGGCGGGATCATCCCAGATTTGCACTAAGCGTGGCAGCGGGCGGGAAAAGGGACATTTTACCCGCTGGCCGCAATGGCAGGTTTTCACGCTGTATCGTCCCAATCCCGCCCCACTAATCATGCAATCCCGGGAAACAGACCATTTTGCTGGCAGGCGGTCTCTGATTTGCCATCACCTCACCGCTTCCTCATGCTAGGCGCCATATTTAAACTGCAGCGTTGCATACACCTCTCAGTGTTTCCAGCCCAGGACTGTTGCACAGAAGACATGGCCCGGAAAGGCAAGCAGACTGCAGCCCTGATTCAGTGACACATCCCTGGGACACCTTGTGGAGCCCACGTGGTGTCCTCTACCCTCTCTCTGGCAGTAGGAGGCCAACCAGTGTCACCACTCCGGCTTGGAAAGCGGTGGCAGAGGTGGTCAGTGCCAATGTTGCATAGAAGCGGTTTGCCATCCAGTGCAGAAAGAGGATGAATGATCTCATCCATGTAGCCAGGGTAAGGTAATCATCCCATCACTCTAAACTCACACACTCACAAGCCCGGCACAGATTCACTGGCATCTCACTCACTGCCAGCTCAAGAGACATCACCGCCCATTCTCACACACACGCCCTCACATGTCCATCTGGCCTCATTTCCTCTGGAGGCTGTCTCCTCAGCCCCCACCCTCTTAAAGCCACTTGCACAGATCAACATGTGTCCATACACACCATGGATACCTGCCTTCCCCAGTAACTCCCTCACCCTGCAGCCTCTTCCCTTGCCTGAGGCCACTTCTCCCCTTTCTCCAAGCAAGCCCTAGCTCTGCAGCCGTTGAAAAACCACCCCGCCTCACTGCTGGCCTGGTAGGTAGAGATCTGCCCGTGAGCCCCCATAAAAGTGATGTGATGCTGCCTGCGAAGCCTGGTGCTGATGACCATGAGTACTACCCGAAGCAAGGTAGGCAAACAAACCTCGAAGTCCCGAGCAAAGTGCAGCTCACCAGGTGCACGTCACTTATGTTCAGTTGTGAAACACATCGGCGAACAATCACGCCAACGCGGCCAGATGATCCAGCATCCAGGAGGATGATTCTGGCGAGCAGGGCTTATAATGATATGCAGATGTATTAAAATTAAGTTCCCGACATCTGACGGCAGGAAAGGCGTCCCACCATTGAGGGGCAGAACAGACAATCGCAAACTGGTTTCATGATGTCATGAAACCGATTTTTGGCCTTCCTGACATGTTGTCCGCTCATGCTCACCATGACACCCCACACTAACAGGCACGGAAAATTCCGCCACTGAGTCATCACTGGAGCTTTTATTATCCAGTCCTATGTTTTTTCCACGTGACTTAACCTATTCTATCTTTTCTAACCATTTTTCCGTTATAATAAATGTTAACTATTTTAATAGATTGGCAAGTTTGTTTAAAAAATGCCTTCTACTTTAATGACTGATTTCCCAGCCAATCAAATGCCTAGAATCAACATAGATGTTTTCAAACGCAAAGGTCTAATGCTAATGAATATATTTTCCTATGATACCCACAAAGTTAAAAACATTTCACTTGTTCATAGATTATTTGCAAGCAATAAGCCTGCAGGCTGTTGATCAGATGCCAATTCTGAAAATGTATGGCATGTTCTTTACCCAGTCAAAGGATAGCTTACGACCTCTACCACCTAGGAGGATAAGGGCAACAGACTCATGGCAACACCACCATCTGAAATTCCCCTCTAAGTCACACACCATCTTTCCTTATATCACCTTTCCTTCATCACTGCTGGCTTAAAATCCTGGAACTCCTTTGGGAGTACCTTCACCACACAGATTGCACTGGTTTAAAAAGGCAGTTCACCACCACCTTCTCAAGGGTAACTGGGGATGGGGAAATAATTCTGGCCTTCCAGCGATGCCCATATCCCATGAACAAATTAAAGAAGAAAGAAGCAGGATTAGGTCTGTCACTAACCTTTATTAAAATCCTAACCAGTGGAAAAAAAAATCTGTCATTTAAAATGCAAACATCAAAATTTACAAGATTGTTTAGAACTTTGTATACCAGTTTCTGTGAGGGATTTCACCAGCACAGGGCCTTCCATTCAAACGTAACCCTTGTAACAAGGTTTCATGGTACTTGCACATACAGAGACCAGCTGAGTAGATTGATATGCTCCAAAGGGCCCACTGAGGCACTCATCAAAGCCTCTTTATGATCAGCAACCATAACTGCCCACCTTCCCCTGTCGCTGACCTTCCCACCTTGCACCCACTAAAAACTAACCTTTTCAACCTCCTTCTGATTCTGCTCACCTCATCCACCAGTCCCCCTTTGACTAAGCCAGTTGGTCACTGTCCCTCTTTGCATTTCCCTCCAGAATGCCTAATCACTTGTGAACAAGGCCCTTGTCATCCATCCTTATTATGGATGGCTGCATTGACTTTCGGACTTTAACTGAAATTTGACTCATGGATGGAAACGTCTTGCCCCTTTCTAACTCTTCCCTATCTGGATATACTTTCCATCACCTTTCCTGTCCAAACCACAATGGCAGTCTGCCTCTTATCTCCAAATAATGTCTTTGTCTCCTCCCTTGTTCCTGTGGTAACTGCTTCTCCATAAAGCACCTCAGCATGTTTCACCCTTCCTGCCTTTCCTTTAAAATCATTACCCAATCCTATTACCATGCCCCAAGATTTTCAGCAAAATATCCTCCCTCCTTTCTTCCCAGTGATTTGTCATCCTCAGCTCTCCTTTGCATTTGTTCTCTGTTCTCTGTCTTTCCTTCACCTGTCCCTTCATATAAACTCCCCCAACCATAGTTACAATCACCCCATAACCTACATATATAAGATTACATACATAGGATGTATGACATAGAAACAGGCCATTCAGCCCTGAAAATCAATGTTGGTGTTTATGCTCCACTTGAGCCTCCTCCCATCCTTCCTCATCTAAATCTATCTATTTACACTGTAACCCCTTCTCCCTCATATACTTGTCAAGCTTCTCCTTAAAGGCACCCCCTGTGGTAGCAAGTTCCACATTCTTACCACCCTTTGGGAAAAAAAGCTTCTTCTGGATTCCTGATTGGATATCTTGGTGACTGTCTTATGTTGATGGCCTCTCATTATACTGCCCCCACAAGCAGATATATTCCTCTCTTGAGATGCCCCCTTTCTCCCTTACCTGCATCAGCGGATTGCTGCTCGCTCAGTGCTGGAGGGCCCATCCATCCTCCTTAATTGTACGGCAAGCACACCCTCTGGCCATCCATTGGCCATTTCTTTGTAAATTGTGTTGGTTAACTATTTCCGTCATGATGCAGGTTCAGGACCCAAATTTGATCTCGACGTCAGGTCCTGGCAACAAAACAAAAACCCTGCCCTTTGTATCTGTCTTCATGAAAGAAGAGACAAACAGCATTTAAAAAATATTGATGAACCAAGGATCTAGTGAAATTCATGCTAGTGAAGGAATACTGCTGAAGAAATTAATGGGACTAAGTGGCAACAAATCCCCAGGACCTTCTGACCTACACCCTAGTGTTGTAGAAGAGGTGACTACAGGGATAATCAGTGCATTATTTTTGATCACGCAGAATTCCCTACATTCTGGAACCGTCCTCCTGAACTGGAAGGTATCAATCATGACCCTGTTATTCAAGAAAGGAGGGAGAGAGTAAACAAGGAAAATAGGGCAGTTAGCCTGAATACAGTATTGGAGAAAATCTATTTTGAGAGAAGTGATAACAAGCACTTAGAAAGTCACAGTGGACCGGATCTAGGGATCTCTCTGGTGAAAGTTTCACCTCTATCACCGTGTGGTGGTACTGCAACTGGTTGCAGAATTCTTTACCTGACATTCACAGCATGGAGCTGGAGCGATATCATCAGCTATCCAAGCGGTCATGCACATCAAAGGATTTTCACAGACACACAAACAGGAATCATAAAAAGATTTACATAGACCAGTTTACAGATTGGAGCACCTACAAGGGGTGAAGATAGAAGCATAGGAATTCTGAAAAGCCTTTTTTAAACAAAATTGTCGTTCAAAATAGTCAGTTTTAAAAATCTACTAATTAATCATTTAACAGCATGTCAGGATTATTAAATTTTTTTCAGGGCAAGTTCATCAAATTTTATGAATTACATCACTGTTAAAAACCCAGTTATGTCTGATTGGACAACATGTAACTTTTTAAGGGAGTTCTAATAGCGATGTGGGAGGGGAAAGTTGAAGTTCTTGCTGATTTCAGTGATTGCTGGCTCTCGGGGAGGGGGCACAGCCCAGCCTGCATTGGGACCCTGGGAGACAGACCGCAGCTTTACACTTTAGGCTGTAATCTGCAGCCCAATCAAAGGGGTTACAATGCCGAATACTGACAGTTGCCCCTCAACACCACACCACACCCCCAACCTCCCCCACCCATCGCCCTGAAATGATCAGACTTGTTTGGCTTGGGCAGACTCAGCACAGATTTATGAAAAGGAAATCGTGCTTGACAAACCTGTTTTTTGAAGTTCTAAGTAGTTGGGTGGATAAGGAGGAACAATGAATGCTGTACGTTTGAATGTTGGTATTCAGAGGGACCTGAATGTCCTTGTACACTCACAGAAAGTTAACGTGTAGGTGCAGCAAGCAAATTTTATCAATTGGAAGGCAAATGTTAAGTTATCCTTTATTACAAAGGGATTAAAGTACATTCCTAGTAATTGCAGGCCGGTCAGTTTAATATATGTGGGGGGTAAGGTTTTAGAAACAATAATCAGGGGAAAAAAATCAACAGGCTCTTAGAGAGGTTTGAGTTGGTTAAGGAGAGCCAGCATGGATTTATAAAAGACATTGAATACAAAAGCAGGGAAGTAATGCTGAACCTGTATAAGGCTCTGGTTAGGCCAAAACTAGAGCACTGCATCCAGTTCTGGTCACCACACTTTACATAGTATGTGAGGACCCTTGAAAGGGTGCAGAAGAGATTTACAAGAATGGTTCCAGAGATAAGGGATTTTAGCTACAAGGTTAGATTGGATATTTTTTTATTCATTCATGGGAAGTGAGTGTCACTGGTCAGGCCAGTATTTATTACCCATCCCTAGTTGCCCTAGTTCAGAGGGCATTTAAGAGTCAATCACATTGCTGTGGGTCTGGACCCACATGTAGGCCAGACCAGGTAAGGACAGCAGATTTCCTTCCCTAAAGGACATTAGTGAACCAGATGGGCTTTTACAACAATCGACAATGGTTTCTGGTCGTCATTAGACTTTTAATTCCAGATTTTTTTTATTGAACTCAGTTTCCACCATCTGCCATGGTGGGATTCGAGCCCGGGTTCCCAGAGCATTACCCTGGGTCTCTGGATTACTAGTCCAGCGACAATACCACTACTTGATAGAGATAGACAAGATTATGACAGGTTTAGAAAAGCTGTTTCCATTAATTGATTCATATAAGGACAAGGGGACACAGATTTAGGATTTTAGCAAGAGGTGCAGGGGGACATGAGGAAGAACCTTTTTTATACAGCAAGTGGTAATAATCTGGAATGCACTGCCTATGCTGGTGGTGAGAGTGAAATGATGAATGATTTCAAAAGAGAATTGGATGGACATTTGAGGGAAATAAACTTACTGTGCTCCAGCGACAGAGTGGGTCAATGGGGCTGACTGGATTGCTCACAGGGGGCTAGCATGGATTTGATGGGCCGAATGGCCTCATTCTGTATCATAATGATCCTATGGATGGAGTTTTCCAGCCCCGACACTGTCGGGCATCGTCGCGGGCAGGATCTCTGCAAATCTGTCCAAATTTTCCCATCCTGCCCACGATGATGCCCACCAGTGTCGAGGCCGGAAAATTCCAACCTATAACTCTCAAAAGAGTTAAGAAGTATTACTGCAATTATGTAGGACCTTGGTGAGACCAAACCTGGAGTACTATGTACAATTTTGGTCTCCTTAACTACAAAAGGAGATGGTTCACTTAAAGGGAATGTAACAAAGGTTCACTAGACTGATTATTGGAATGAGGGGATTGTCTTATGAGGAGAGATTTAGTAGACTGGGCCTGGAGTTTAGAAAAATAAGAAGTGATCTCATTGAAACATATAACATTCTTAAGTTCTTCACAGGGTAGATGCTGAGAAGATGGCTCCCTTGATGGGTGAGTCTAGTATGAGGGGTCATAATCTCAGAATAATGGGTTAGCCATTTAGGACTGAGATGAGGAGAAATTTCTGCACACAAGGAGTTTAAACCTTTGGAAATCTCTACCCCAGAGAGTTGTGGATGTTTAGTTGTTGAGTATATCCAAGAAAGAGACTGATAGATTTTTGGGGACAATGGGAATTAAGGGATATGGGCACAGTGCAGGAAGGTGGCATTGAGGTAGAAGGTCAACCATGATCTTAGTGAATGCAGAATAGGCTCGAAGGGCCAAATGGCCAACCCAAGCTCCTGTTTCTTACGTTCTACAACACTCCACCAGCCACATCCCCTTATCTTCTTCCAATTCCACTTCCTTTTACGTCCGCTCCAGAAAAAATCTCTCAACAATGTCATTTAGAGCTGCAATTTCAAAGTGCCAAATTCCTAGCTTTTTGCCCTCCATTTTCCATGAAATTTCTGCAGTCATTGACCTGCACAACCACTCTTTCATCTTTGCCATATCCCCAGAAAAGCATTTACCCTCTCCAATCCTGGTCATTCCCCTGGCATATTCCCCACCTTCACTCCCAGTCCAAGAGGAGTAGATTTCAGGATATCAGACACAAAACTTGTTTAGATATTCATAACCAGATATGGCTGGATTCATAAAGCCCCATTATCTGTACTTTCCTTTGCCAAAACTGTCTACCACTATGGTGTTCTCCAGAAGAGCAAATCTAACTCTTTTACCAACGGAGGCTTTAAAGCTTTCTCCATTACTTCTTCCATCTCCAACAAGAATTTTGAAGAGCTCATGCATTTCCTTGTCTCTAAACTGAAACCATTCATTCTGCTACCACTGCAAGCCTTCCCGTTTCCCTTTGCTTAACAAGCCAAATCTCGCCAAGACTCTTCCATGTCCTAGACCTGAACTCATGTCTTTTTTGATTTCTCCCCATACCTTCTCCATGCTCTGTGCAAGTTCATCTGTTCCCTGAGGTGCATATCTGAACCTCATTCCCACTAAACTGCTGACTACCCACCTTCCCTTCCTTTCCCCCATGCTAGCTGATATTACAAATTGTCACATCTCATCAAGCATTGTTAACCTCCCTTATAAAAGTGCCATCATCCTGCTCCCCCTCAACTAGCCCATTTTCAACCATGTTGCCATTGTAACATCTCCAACCTCACCTTTCTTCAAAGTTCTTGATTGTGCTGTCACCTCTCAAATACTTGTCCATCTTTCTTGTAACCTCGTGTTTGAAAACCTCCAGTCAGGTTTCTCTCCCTGCCTGGAAGCAGCCCTAAACATAGTCACAAATGACATCTCCTTTGACTGTGGCCATGCTTCATTTTCTCTCCTCATTGAAGTCAATGGATCATAAAATTGGGAGTGTAAAATTGGGGTTATAATTAAAAAAAATAATAATTTAATGACTTTGCAGTTTATGTCCCTCTTGTGGATCAGGTCTCATTTGTAACATTCTCCCAAATAGTGCCAGTTCTGTTGTTTCAAGCAGTCTCACTGGAATATAAATAGTGGCTAATTTTTCTGGCAGCCATCTACTCACAGATGGGGGACTTATTAAATCAGAGTCCTATGCCATATATAAGATCCCAATCTAATTTTCGCATTCTTCTTGTCAAAGTGCATGCTCTTCCCAATGCAACTGAGTGCTAAGCAACCTAACAGTGGTTGTTAAAACTGAAAACATCAGGAGACAGCTATGGCTCTTTCATATTAGGGTGAATATAAATGTTGCTCCTGGCTCACAAGTGTCTTTTCATCTGCTGCTGGTCCCTTTTTCCCACCTACCTCTGGAATTGCATTTCTCCCATGACCGCACCTCATCATACAATTACAGAATCACAGAATTGTTACAACACAGAAACAGGCCATTCAGCCCTTTGTGTCTGCACTGGCTCTTCATAGGAGCAATTTAGCTAGTTTTTCCCTATGGTTCTGTACATTCTTCATTTTCAATACAATTCCATCTTGAATGCCTCAGTTGAATCTGTCTCCACCACAATCTCAGGCATTCCAGATCCTAACCACTCGCAATATGAAAAGGTTTACCCTCATGTTTGTATTGCTTCTTTTGCCAATTATCTTAAATCTGTATCCTTTTGTTCTCAAGCCTTCTACCAATGGAAACAGTTCTTCCCTATCTACTCTGTCCAGACTCTGCATGATTTTGAATACTTCTATCAAATCTCTTCTCCAAGGAAAACAGTGCCAATTCTCCAATCTATCAACATAACTGAAGTTCCTCATCTCAGGGACCATTCTCGTGAATCCTTTTTGCACTCTCTCTAATACCTCCATATCTTTCCTAAAGTGTGGTGCCTAGAACTGCATGCAATACTCCAGTTAAAGCCAAACCAGTGTTTTATACAGGTTTAACATAACTTCCTTGCTTTTATATTCTATGCCCCTATTAATAAAACCTAGGATGCTGTATGCTTTATTAACCACTCTCTCAACCTGTCCTGCCACCTTAAATGGTTTATGGACATGTACACTCAGGTCCTTTTGCTCTTGTACCTCCTTTAGAATTGTACCCTTTATTTTATATTGTCTCTCCACATTCTTCCTCCCAAAATAAATCACTTCACACTTCTCTGCATTAAATTTCATCTGCAACTTGTCCACCCATTCCACCAATCTGTCCATGTCCTTTTGAAGTTCTACATTATCCTCCTCACAGTTAACAATACTTCCAAGTTTTGTATCATCCACAAGATTTGAAATTGTGCCCTATATACCAAGTTCTAGGTCATTAATTTTTCAGGAAGAGCAGGGGTCCCAAAAAAGTCCTCCTCACTAACATCTCCCAAAATTGAGAGAGCTGTCTCACAGACTAGTCAAGCAATAGCCTGACAGAGTCATATTCAGGGAATCATATCTTGCAGATCATGTCCCAGTAGCCACTATCACCATCCCTGGGTATGCACAGTGGTACAACATTGACCCCGGCTGCCATGAAGTCTCATTGCATCAGGTCAAACATGGGCAAGGAAACAACACTGACCCATGGGGAACTTCACTACAAATCTTCCTCCAGTCCAAAAATACTAATTAACCACTATTCTCTATTTCCTGTCACTCAGACAATTTTGTATCCATATTCCTACTGTCCTTTTTATCCCCTGAGCTATAACTTTGCTCACAAGTCTGTTTAGGACACTTTATCAAATGCCTTCTGGAAGTCAATGTATGCCACATCAACAGCATTTACCAATTACTTGCACCACGGCTCATTGAAGAAGCAGCCAGATTTTCCCAGTCAATGCTTATTGAACACTGATAGTTCTCGGAGCACATGCGAATGAGGCCTGACCATGAAAATTGTTCAGGCATTTCTCTAGTGCTATTAGGTGAATGGTGCAATTGGTTAGCTTACTCCCTGGTCAATGTGCACCTGTATTTGAAAATCAGCATCTTTACTGGGTTACTATGAATTTTATTTCAACAGTGGTAGAGAATAGTATTCTATTTATGAGACATGTTGTAACTTTCCCATAGTGTTGTTAATAGGTGAGTGGAGAATGCAGATTAGTCACCAGAGTTGGAGTAGACGAGAAGGTTCTAGGCAGGAACTGTGGAGCCTCCCAAGCAAGAAAAACACCTTTCCCTTTCAAGTTCTTATATGTTCCCAGTAACCATCAGGATCTAAGTTCCCCAAATCTCTGGTCCTTCTTACAGCTGCCTTTGGGGAAACTCTGTGACATTGTCCTATAATTTGTGCATGTCTGGTGAGTACAGTGGACTAGCTGGCTAACACCCATTGTTAAGGCATATATATGGAGAATGGTTTGTTGGGCAGATTATCACAGGACTGTAAACGGGCATGGAACAATGCAACAGCCAACCATCCACTGTCAGCATTTCCAGGACAGTAGGGAGAAAATTGAATAATATTTTTGCATGAAATTACTATCATATAGCAGAATGCAATGTCTCCATTTGAATCTTTGCCTTCCTGCATTAAGCAGATTTTCTTATGCACAATATATCCAATGTAAATTTCTTATTTACATGCATTATGGTTAGGTTGGGGGCCAGTTATCTTAGATGGCTAGCATGGGGTTCAGAATAATGCCAACAACGTGGGTTCAATTACCATTTTGGCTGAGATAGACTTGGGACCTGCCTCCTCACCTTGTCCCTGAGAGTGGAAGGCAATGGCAAGAAAAAACTGCCAAGAAAATAGTTCAGGATTATACATCAGCAGACAATAAACCAAGGACCTGCTTGCGGGCAGAGCACACATGAAGTATGAAGATGAATGGTTCGTGTATGTAGATATATAGACAGATTATGCACTCAAGAAAAACAGTGAAATGAACCAGCATCATTACTGAGACATGTTTTGTTGCATCTTTTCCTATATTCAGTCCTTGCTATGCATGAGAATGTGCTCAGGTGTCCAACCCCAGGCTGCACAGGAAGAGGGCATGTGAATAGCAACCGCAATTCACACCGAAGGTAAGCTGTAAATAATTTATAGTGAGAATGTCAGACAATCAAGAGAATAGCTAAACTAATGGGTTCGAGCAGTTCTTTCATTCCAGAGTTCAACCCATTTGAGAGGGGTATGATTAAAAGTTGTCTTTTTTGACTAAGAGTCCTAAGTGGGTTTCAGCAGTCACAATCCAGATAATGACACAGAATTATACTGCTACCAACTTTACAGTTTTCTGAAATGGTCATAAAGAAAATTGATCATTGGTATATTTTTGTAAGGCCTCTGCTTAAGCTTGTTGTCAGGGCAGTGTAAGGGGAGATTTATAGTGAATCTAACCAACAATTAACTTTTGAGTTAGATTCTTCATAAAAATTTGTAATCTCCGCTTCTTGTCAGTCATTCTCGTGATGTGAGAGGAATTACATGGATCTCATATAAGATGCTACATTTGCTGGTAAATGCTTTGAGTGTTCTCCAGATTGGGCATCATATCTTCATGAAAGAAAGCATGTTGGGATAATTAAAAGCTGGCTTTGGCTGTTTGGCCATACATGCTAAGATGCCACAAACTGGGTTGGGGCTTTTACTTATTCATGGCAGGCTCCTAGTGAGAGCCCTAGAACTAAAAACGATAGAGGAGATAGAAATGGGGCAGGAACCTGTGGCTCACCTGCCACCATTATTTACATGCTACCTTTTGGCGGGGGGGTATAACCAGAGGTGGTCCCAGAAGGGACTACAGAAGGGAAATTAAAGTTGGGATTGGAAGCATAAGTAAGTTGCGCTACCCAAATTTCCCTGCTGTTATCACAGCATTCCTGTCCAATAGGATGAACTTCCATGGAGGGTCTCCAGCTCGTCCAGTTTAAGTTTAGTATACAAGGTGGAAACCCTGTAAATACAGCACTTACACTGTTTTTATTTGTCTTGTCTGCCAAGAGGCTATTTTAGCTCCTTTAACAATAGAAGTTAATCTTGGTGATTAATTTAGCATCATTGTTCAGATACTAGAAATACTTTCACACCTCCTTTGTATTTTATTATTAACTAGTCAGTGACTGATTTATTGCATTTTCTATTCACCTGTAAATTTGGCTCTTGCACTCCTACAGCTTGCTGATCAGGCAAAAACCACTGAACAGGAAGCTTTTGGCTTTCTTCATTCTCAGAAAAAGTTCTAGTGCAGGTTAGGCTTATGTCATATTGGATCTATGTCCAAACAATTTTGATTCAAGGCTATGAGCATTTAGATGTACAACAGAAGGGGTTCCCTTTGCCAATATGAGAAGTCCAGGACGAAGCTGTGAGAAGAACTTGCGTTAAAAGGAGCAAATTGTGAGAGGACTCCAGGCTAAACGAATGTGTTTTTCAGCACCCTGGAGAGGGAGACAGCCTCACAGTGGGCAAGTGCCTTTGGCAAGACCCCTTACATGAGAACATGGATTAAACAGTTGGTGATGAGTAATCATGATACACAACATTCAAATTGGATGTCGATAATATCAGTATGGTTAGCACAATCAAGAAGTTGTGCAGCCTATGCCAGGCAGCAGAAATTGTACTCGCATACATTTCTGTTTGGTTTTGTTTGCAGACTCTGGAACATGATGATGGGTGTGAGATTAGTTCTATCGCATAGTTGGTTTATTAGCTTATGTGCCTGTTCATGCACGAGTCTGCAACTCCACATGCCTGACAGAACAAGTCATTTTCGAAGACTGCTTAAATTATTTGGCTTTAAGAATTTTTGATCTATATCAATCACAAATGCCCAGCTATAGAGTTGAGTGCCAAAAATATTATGGTCTTACAAATAGTAATCCCATCTGCACTTGAGATCAGCATTAGAAAGTCCATAATGATTTCAACACAACAGCTGGGATTTTCCACTCCCAACCGCAGCGGGTGTAATGGCACGTGGGGGGAAAATTGTGGTGGGAGCTGAAAAATCAGTTTGCCGCCAGCATGAAATGACAGTCGCAATTCCCGCCAGAGGCCAGTGTGTAGAAATTTTACATCCAGTCAACGAGATGCAGGTGAAGCCCCAACTGGAACAGTCCCCCCTGTCCAATTATCAGCGCAGCCAACAAGATATCACACCAGTCTGAAACACATCCAGACCAACATGGTGTGGATATGTTGGGACTCACCTGGAAGAAGGCCTGGGGCAGCCTGTGGAGGGTGGAAGATGGAGCAACCATGGACCCTGGAACACTACATGCAGCAATGGGTGGGTGGAGCATCAACCACATGGATCTTCACACTGCAGGAGCTTCCAGGATGTGGATCTTCACGCTGCAGGTGGTCGTCTGCATGAGGTACTGTTGGGTGATGATGGTCATTGCTGGGGGGTGGACTAGACAGGGAGGAGAGAAATGAAGAAGTGGGGTGGGTGTGGAGGCCTAGAGGGGGGCGGGGGAGGCTGGGTTGGTGGGGGAAAGAGCAATGCTGCAGAGGTTGTGGAATGGGTGAGGTGGTTTATGGAGCCGGAGGGTGGGAAGGACAGCACTGGAGTGTGGTGGGGTTGGCGGCTGTGCAGGTGTGAACGGGCATGGGGGCGGTGTGCAGGTGTGAACGGGCATGGGATGGAATAGGGGAAAGGGGTTCAGAGGGAAGGGACCGTGATGTCAACTGATGTGTGCTGGGGGGGCACACTGAGGGAATTGTTGATAGGAAGGGATGGTGAGGGTTAAAGGAGGCTGTTGGAGCTGGTAGGGTAGGAGGGTGAGAGTCCTGCAAAGATGGGTGAAGGGACTCTGAGGGTTGTTGGAGGGGATATGGAAGTAAAACCACATTCTGGGGGCTTGGCAGGATGAGTGGGTGCATGTCCATTGTCATGAATGGGGAGGCCCTCCTCAGGAAGGTAGGGGACATAGACATTCACCTGCATGGCATGGAGGGTGATGGGGGAGGGTTGTAAAGTGACTGTGGGGAAGTCAAAGGTCACACCAGGAGGGTCAATGGTAATGGGGGGGAGGATGTGGGTCACAGGGGGAAGGTTGGAAGATGTTGAACTCAACCTGGAAAGTCTCATGCGCCATGGCCGTGTGCAACTATCTAGAGCCTCGAGGTGGAGATCTCCAGATGCTGCATGGGTCAATGAGGTTGGGCGGAGTGGCAGGTCAGCTCACCAGGACAATTGAAGGGGAACCCCAGCACCCAGTATTGACAATGCTGAGGCGTTTCAACAGATGAACACATGAAGGGCAAATGCTCAGTGTATGAGAGAGGCCTCTTGCTCAAGGCACACAAGGGCCCTGGCAGAGATCCTTGCCTCCCTGCATATGCATGATTCCAGGGGACATAGACCCAGCCTGGGCGTCCCCCTGAAGATACTGCAGGTGCGGGGTTGTGTTGGTGGTGCACAGGCTTAACAACTACAAATCACAATTAAACCACACCAGATCTCATTAATGTGCAAGTATAGTCTATTTACAAAATTGTAAGAACATTAACAATTATAGTGCACCCTTGCAACCACATGTGAAATCATATATTCTTAATCTTTCATCCCCTACCGCTTCTTCTATGTGCTCCCCCGACACTCGCAGCAGGGGTGGAGGCAGCCTGCTGACCAGTCTGCCCTCTTGCCTTGGATGACCTGAGGCCTGGAGGGCCCCAGCTTACTTTGGTTACCCTGCTTTGGGGCAGCTGCTCCTGCTGCGGTCACGGGGAGGAAGCTGAAGGAGTCACAAGCAAGTGGAATTCCAAAGGGCCTGACACCCCGAGTGGAGGTCCCAGGGATGTCCAACAGCCGCTCCTCCTCTCTTTGGGTGCCTGAGAGCCCCTGCCTGACTTCCTGAGGAGAAGGAGCTCCTGGAGGGAGGTTGAGAGCCCCGTTCCCCTCTCACGTAGCCACAGCAAGATCTCACCCCTGGCTACAGTGATAGAGTGCAGGTCTGCACACATCTCCGACAAAAACTTGGTGTTCTGCTGGATGAGGTTCTCCATGTCATTCGCCATCCTCTCCATGGAGAGCACCATGCACGCACAGGTCGGAACCACTTCACCAGAGAGCAGGCGGACAGACTCCTCTGCTTCACGTGCCACTCTGTTGAGGGCCTCCACCACCTCTGCCTGATGTTCCCCGCCTCTCGCTGCATCTCCAGCATCTCGTGCAGGGCTGATCCCAGAGGTTCGTCATCCGACTCGGACATTGCAGATGCCTCTACCCCAGCAGTCCTCTGAGTGCCAGTGAGCTTGACTGACACTGCCTCTCCCTGCTGCAGACACGTGTCCTTGCGGTGATCACCAAAATGTGAGACTCTGCCTGAACTACATCTAGCACCCACCGAGGTGTGTGTCTCTGGACTGGTGGAGGGTGCAGGCTACGTCTGTGACGGCTCCAAAGGTGCACTTTCTTCCTCCTCCCCAATATCCTCGGTCTCTGAGGGTGGGAGGTACTGCTGGGTAGGGCATCTTCTTCTGTCCTTCCCCTCTTCCTGCTGGCACCTGTAAGTGAGAGAAGAGAGAGCGAGTGACTGCACCAGCTGCCTCCAACATGCAGTAACACATGACCCTTAGGTTTCTATGCGACTACATTATACATGGATCTGTACTGGATGGAGGCCGCCTGCCAACCTCTCCATCTGCACAGGCTCGGTTGGGTTCCATCGTTGCCAACTGGGCTGCCCGCTCCTTGAACTCTATAAGGTTCCTCAGGTCAGGCCAGCCCCCTCCCGCCTTCTCTCTCTCCTGTTGTGCTGTAACTTTTCCTGCAAAAAGAGAGAAGATGGGGTTGAGAGCAATTGGGTTTCAGGTACCTTTCCCATGGTTCCAGTCTTACAAATAACCCACTGGATTGTGTGCCATGTGACTGATGCACTGCAGGTTGTCCACAAGGGTTCTGGCACAGCACCCTCCAGAATGGTGAGAACATGCAGCTATAAGGATAAGGCTCACAGAGGCATGTCATTAGTGACTCTTGTTGCTGCCCTCAACGCTTAAGCCCTTCCCCCACCACCCCCTCCCCACCCCCAGACAGCACCTGAGCTCTCTGTGTGGAAGGATCAGGGACTCACAGTGGCCTCTCTACCTGCAGTCTGGATGGACTGCAGTGGGCTATGAGGCATCACCTTATCACGTTGAGTAGCTCTTTTATGCATGGGCCACTTGGGTGGTGCCCTTGCCTCTGAGGCCCATGTCCCCTCTACCATTCAGTGAGGTGAATGTGAGCAGTTGAGGGTCCACTTACCCTGGTGGCGTGGATGAGGTCATTCACCCTTTTCCAGCACTGTGGGGCAGTGCCTCAGTGGGAGCCATGGGCACTGACCAGCCTGGTGATCTCCTCCCATGCAGAGTTGGTCAGACAGCTCGGCCTCCTCCCACTATCATCGGCATACAGGGCGCCCATCCTGGCCTCCACTGCATTGAGCAGCACATCAAGGGAAGCGTCACTGAATCTGGGGACTGGAGCTCTCTGGGTTCAACGGGCCACCTCGTCCTTCTAAGGTAGGCTCACAACAAAGAAGTTGATGTCCGGGTGCCTTTTAAATACAGCACCCGGATATGATGGAGGGGCATGTGTCACCCAGTCCGCCTCGCCACGTAATACGTTGGGAAACCCCTGACTGCATAATTAATGAGCCCAGCATCACGCGATTTGGCACAAATTCCCACCAGACTCCACAGCGGAAAATACTCCTGGTTCCCGCCCCAGCCATAGGACTTAGACCAAGAATGGAAAATCCCAGCCAACAAATCTTAAAATCAAATATTTCTATAGTTTTATGCACGATCAAATGAATAATAATGTACAGAATTATGTTCTTCTTTTCAACATCAATGTACCAATCATACACAAGGTTTGGTGAAACAATAATGTGGATTCTTTATTTGAACCTAAGACTATATACAGATAACGTTCACTTTGGGCACATGCCTGACCTCATCCACTGCTGCTTACAGACTGACTACTAGTCATGAGGCTAATACATCACACCATGTTGAGGTAGTAATGATTGACATTAGTTTAATACACACTGCCTTAAAGGTGTAGGCACATCCTATCACAACAGAGAACAAAGAACAAAGAAAAGTACAGCACAGGAACAGGCCCTTCGGCCCTCCAAGCCTGCGCCGATCATATTGCCTGTCAAACTAAAATATTTTGCACTTCCGGGGTCCGTATCCCTCTATTCCCATCCTATTCATGTATTTGTCAAACTGCCTCTTAAACACCACTATCGTACCTGCTTCCACCACTTCCTCTGGCAGCGAATTCCAGACACTCACTACCCTCTGCATAAAAAACTTGCCCCACATATCTCCTCTAAAGTTTTCTCCTCTCACCTTAAATCTATGTCCCCTAGTAATTGACTCTGCCACCCTGGGTAAAAGCTTCTGACTGTCTGCTCTGTCCATGCCACTCATAATTTTGTAAACTTCTATCAAGTCGCCCCTCAATCTCCGTCGCTCTAGTGAGAACAGTCCGAGTTTCTCCAACCTCTCCTCATAGCTAATAACCTCCAGACCAGGAAGAATCCTGGTAAACCTCCTCTGCACCCTCTCCAATGCCTCCATATCCTTCTGGTAATGTGACAACCAGAATTCTACGCAATATTCCAAGTGTGGCCTAACCAAGGTTCTATACAGCTGCAGCATGACTTCCCAGCTTTTATACTCAATACCCCTGCCAATGAAGCCAAGCATGCCATATGCCTTCCTGACTACTTTATCCATCTGCGTTGCCACTTTCAGTGACCTGTGGACCTGTACACCCAGATCCCTCTGCCCATCGATGCACTTAAGGGTTCTGCCATTTACTGTATAATTCCTACCTGTATTAGGCCTTCCAAAATGCATTACCTCGCATTTGTCCGGATGAAACTCCATCTGCCATTTCTCCGCCCAAGTCTCCAACTGATCTATATCCCGTTGTATCCTTTGACAATCCTGTTCACTATCTGCAACGCCTCCAACCTTAGTGTCGTCTGCAAACTTACTAATTAGCCCAGTTACATTTTCCTCCAAATCATTTATGTATACCACAAACAGCAAAGGTCCTAGCACTGATCCCTGTGGAACTCCACTAGTCACAGCTCTCCGTTCAGAAAAGCACCCTTCCACTGCTACCCTCTGTCTTCTATGACCAAGCCAATTCTGTATCCATCTTGCCAGCTCACCTCTGATCCCGTGTGACTTTACTTTCTGTACCAGTCTGCCATGAGGGACCTCATCAAAGGCCTTACTGAAATCCATGTAGATAACATCCACTGCCCTTCCATCGTCGATCATCTTTGTCACTTCCTCGAAAAACTCGATCAAGTTAGTGAGACACGACCTCCCCTTCATAAAACCATGCTGCCTCTCACTAATAAGCCCATTTGCTTCCAAATGGTAGTAAATCCTGTCACGAAGAATCTTCTCCAATAATTTCCCTACCACTGACGTAAGGCCACCGGCCTGTAATTTCCTGAATTATCCCTGCTACCCTTCTTAAACAATGGAACAACATTGGCCATTCTCCAGTCCTCTGGGACCTCACCCGTAGCCAGTGAGGATGCAAAGATTTCTGTCAAGGCCCCAGCAATCTCCTCCCTTGCCTCCCTCAGTACTCTGGGGTAGATCCCATCTGGCCCTGGGGACTTATCCACCTTAATATTCTTCAAGACGCCTAACACCTCCTCTTTTTTGACCTCAACATGATCCAGGCTATCTACATGCTCTTCCCTAGACAAATCGACCGCTAAGTCCTCTTTGGTGAATACTGATGAGAAGTACTCATTTAGTATCTCTCCCATTTCTTCTGGCTCCACACACAGATTCCCACCTCTGTCCCTGAGTGGGCCTACCCTTTCCCTGGCTATCCTCTTGCTTTTTACATATGTATACAAGGCCTTGGGATTTTCCTTAATCCTGTTTGCCAATGACTTTTCATGACCCCTTTTAGCCCTCCTGACTCCTTGCTTAGTTTCTTCCTACTTTATTTATATTCTCCACAGGCTTCATCTGTTCTGATCCTTCTAGCCCTTACAAATGCTTCCCTTTTCTTTTTGACTAATCTCACAATATCCTTCGTTATCCAAGGTTCTTGAAACTTGCCATACTTATCCTTCATCCTAGCAGGAACATGCCGGTACTGAATTCTTATCAACTGATGTTTGAAAACCCCCCAAATGTCAGTTGTTGATTTGCCCTCAAACATCCGCCTCCAGTCTAGATTCCTCAGTTCCTGCCTAATATTGTTATAATTAGCCTTCCCCCAATTAAGCACCTTAACCCGAGGACTCCTGTTATCCTTATCCACCAGTACCTTGAAACTTACTGAATTATGGTCACTTTTCCCGAAATGCTCCCCCACTGAAACTTCGACCACCTGGCCGGGTTCATTCCCTAATACCAGATCCAGTAATGCCCCTTCCCTAGTTGGACTATCTGCATATTGTCTCAGGAAGCCCTCCTGGATGCACCTTACAAATTCTGCACCATCTAAACCCCTAGCACTAAATGATTCCCAGTCAATATAGGGAAAGTTAAAATCACCCACCACAACAACACTTTTACATCTTTCCAAACTCTACCTACATAACTGTTCCTCAGTCTCCCGCCGGCAATTGGGAGGCCTATAGTAAACCCCCAATATTGTGACTGCGCCCTTCCTATTCCAGAGCTCTACCCATATTGCCTCGCTGCATGAGCCCTCCGAGGTGTCCTCCTGTCGTACAGCTGTCATATTCTCCTTAACCAGCAGTGCAACTCCCCCACCTCTTCTACATCCCTCTCTATCCTGCCTGAAATATTTAATTCCTGGAACGTTTATCTGCCAATCCTGTCCATCCTTCAACCAAGTCTCTGTAATAGCAACAACATCATAGTCCCAAGTACTAATCCAAGCTCTAAGCTCATCCGCCTTGCCTGTTATACTTCTCGCATTGAAACAAATGCATTTCAGACCCCCAGTCCCACTGTGTTCAGTAATTTCTCCCTGCCTGCTCTTCCTCTTAGTCCTACTGGCCATATTCACTAGTTCCCAGTCATTTATTTCACCTGTTGACCTATTGCTCTGGTTCCCACCCCCCTGCCATATTAGTTTAAACCCTCCCAAGTGACACTAGCAAACCTCGCAGCCAGGATATTGGTGCCCCTCCAGTTTAGATGCAACCCGTCCTTCTTGTACAGGTCCCACCTGCCCCGGAAGAGATCCCAATGATCCAGATATCGCAAACCCTCCCTCCTACACCATCTGTTCAGCCACATGTTGAGCTGCACTATCTTCCTATTTCTAGCCTCACTGGCACATGGCACAGGGAGTAATCCTGAGATTACAACCCTAGAGGTCCTGTTTTTTAACATTCTGCCTTACTCCCTGAACTCCCACTGCAGGACCTCGTCACTCTTCCTGCCTATGTCGTTAGTACCAATGTGTACCACGACCTCTGGCTGTTCTCCCTCCCCCTTCAGAATGTCCCGTACCCGATCAGAGACATCCTGGACCCTGGCACCAGGGAGGCAACATACCATCCTGGTGTCTCTTTCACGACCACAGAAGCGCCTATCTGAGCCCCTGACTATAGAGTCTCCTATGACAATTGCTCTTCTGTGCTTTGACCCCCCCTGCTGAAAAACAGAGCCAGCCGTGGTGCCCCTGTTCTGGCTACTGCTGTTGTTTTCCCCTGATAGGCCATCCCCCCAACAGTATCCAAAACGGTATGCCTGTTAGAGAGGGGGACAGCCACAGGGGATTTCTGCACTGACTGCCTGCCCCTTCTAGTGGTCACCCATCTATCCGCCTGTACCTTGGGTGTGACCACGTCTGCAAAACTCCTGTCTATGGCGCTTTCCGCCACCTGAATGCTCCTAAGTGCATCCAACTGCTGCTCCAACTGATCCATGCGGTCTGTGAGGAGCTGCAATTGGGTACACTTCCTGCAGATGTAGTTGTCCAGGACACTTGAAGCGTCACAGATTTCCCACATCCCACAGGTGAAGCACTTCACCCCAGCAACTGCCCTTCCTAGAACTATTTAAGAAATTAATTTAAATCTAATAACTGCTTATTGACTCTTTATTAACTATACGTTCCCTAGGGCTAGATTTCTATTATAAATGCTAAATTCTAAGAACAGTAATCCCCTGCTTCTGGTCTAGATACCCTCTAATTATTAATTAAGTGATTAATTTATTTGAAGAAGAACCTCTGGTCCAGCCAGTTTTGACCAGGAGCCAGATATATACCTTTAAAATGACTAAATTAAATAAAATAGAAGAATAACTAAATCATATATTGTTCAGGAGACACCATGGAAACACCTTGAAAGTTAAAGTGCGACGCATGCAGGATATTTCATACTAAAAATCAACAAGCTGAGACTGACCAAATGTGACCAAAAATATGTCAACACACTAGTAACTAAACTAAACTTGAGAGGAAAAACTTCTAAAAATCCCACAAAGAGGAAAAGGAAGAGTTTCATTGGGATAAACAAGAAAATGCTGAAAATGTCCTTTCTATCTAATTTGACTTCTTCCAGCCATTTTAACCTTTTTTTTTGGTAAAACAACTGTGATGCCTTGTGCATCACAATATAAAAATTCCCACCCCACTTGATAGCCATTTGATCTCCAGGAAGAGTCAAACCCTGTTTACAAATTCCTCCATGGCCTCAGTCCTCCCTACCTCTGTAATTTGCTCCAGTCCTACAACTCTCTGAGAAATCTGAGCTCCTATAATTCCCGTCTCTTGTGCATCACAATTTTAATCGCTCCACTATTGGCACCGTGCCTTCAGCTGCCTGGGCCCTAAGCTCTGGAATTCCCTCCCTAAACCTCTCTGCCTTTTTCCCTCATTATATAGCTTTATAAATACATTCAGGGAAAAAAAAGTGATAAAAATAAATGTGGAGCCGTTAAAGACAGATGCAAATAAGACTATAAAAGAGAACAATAAAACATCAAATTTGTTAAATGAAAGCTTTGGCCCAGATTTCCGCTCCCGTGTTGGATAGGCAGAATTCCCAGCTCTGCAAACCTGACCTTTAAAAATGAACACTGGATTTTCAGGATGGCGGGGGGGGGGGGGGGGTGGTGGGGGGATTAAAAGTTGGGGCCAGCAACCCCAGAACTGCGGAAGCTGCCGGATGTGGAGGCAGACTGGGCATAAAACCTGCCTTGCAGCTCCGCCAAAATATAAAATAAGAGAATAAAACATGAAACATCCCTCCAGCCCTCACCCTTCACCCCCCTTACCCCCAACACATTTCCTATGCACCATCCGTGCCAACCCATGCCACCTCATGCCCCTCACCCATACACCATGGTCTTTTATACCCCTCCATGCCAAAGACTGCATACCCACCCACCCCCTATGGCCCCTCATGCGCCCCCATGCCAAGCAATACACCCACCAGCCTCATGGTCCTTTATAGCCCCTATGCCAACTTAGTGCCAAACCATGCCAATCCATGATCCCCACTCACCACCCTTTGTCCTTAGACCCACCATGCCAAATCACCTAGTATCCACTATGGGAAGACCTCAGGACCCATGCAGAGGTGAGATAAAATAAAGTTCTATAAAATAAAGTTCTAAGGGTAGAATTTTATGGCCCCTCCTGCCGGCCGGATATTCCAGACCCACTGAAGTCAATAGAGTTGTGAGCCGCTCACCGCATTTTCCGGCCCTGCACCCACCGCGACGGGATTGTAAATTTCCGCCTAAGTGTCTATTGCAGATGTCACTATATTGAAAAAAAACACTCCTATTCATTAGAACTCCTTTACTACATTTACATTCCTCAACTAAATAAAGCCTAATAACAACAAACAGTTCATTCAAGTGCACGATCCCTTATAACAAAAAGCATTGGAATTCATAGTCCCACATCAAAGAGTCTATAACCACTTGTAGCTGTCAATCAAACTGTAAAATGGCAGAAATCCTACAGTGATCATGAATGGTTGTGAAATCAGTCATACAGCACTCATCCAGCGATGGAAGCTCTCAGGCTTATGTCAATAAACAGAATGAAATACTAAGCAATCATTTTTTATACTCCAAGACATTTTTTCAAAGATTTAAAGGGCAGGACAGTTAAATGCCTTGACAGCTCCTTTTGACCGATGCTTTTGACAATACCGCTTGACACTTTTGAAAGGCCCTCTTGACAGCTCCCCTTGACAGATCCTTTTGATGGTCCACTTGACAGCTCCCTTTGACAGGACCACAACACTTTTGATCGTTCCCTTTGTCAGTTCCTCTTGACAGGTGCTTCTGACAGTTTTGACAGTTGATTTTGACAAGTCTGTTGGCAGTTCCAATGAGCTTGGCAGTAATAAGTTTATGCACTTCTTACGCACATTTTTGCCTACTTTTAGCAATTCTAAAGGGTGCCCTGCCCCTCTCAAAGGGCACCTAACTTACTTCAAAGGGCACCTGACCTCCACAAGAAATGTAGTAGGACAAGATCAAAAGGGGTACCTTACCTCTTTCCAATGAATCCACAATGTTCAAACATGCTCTTATCAGGTCTATTCTGCACACTTTGGGTTTCACACTCCCAGTGCTGCCAAAATCCCACTTGATTGGAGGCAGCTGATGATTTAAAGGGCTAGCTTCCTCCATAGAACACGTGTGTGCGAAACATACCCTGCCCCATTCTCACCCCTGTGAAAATGGGAAGTACTGTGGGCAGGATTGCAATTTTCAGGCAGTTCTGCTATTTTCGCCACGACAGAGAGGCTCTCTGTCTTGGCGAAGTTCTTGGCCTATGTATCCATTTTCATAATGGAGAAAGAGGTCAGTGTAGCAGTGGTAAACGAGTATTTAATGATGAGCTAAGGAGATGAACTTTGCGGATTTAACATAAGTAAAAATATCGCAATGGAGAAAATAATGGGATGTGAGATAGGCCAAACTCCAAGACTTGATGGATTCCACCCTAGGATATTAAAAGAATGAGCTGAGGAAATTGCAGATGTGTACTTTCTGTAGATTCAGGAATTTTGTGTTCAGATTACTAAATGGGACAAGATCCAAAGGGGTACCTTACCTCTCTCCAACGAATCCACAATGTTCAAACAGCTCTGTTAAGAAATTAAGAAATGAGGGAGAGGCAAACCAGGAAGCTACAGAATCATCAGTTGTGGGGAAGTTACAAGTATTTATCATCAGAGACAGAGTGACAAGTGTGACATGGTCAAAAAGTGGCAGCATGGGTTTCTAATGCTTGACAAATAAATTAGATTTTTTTTTAAAGAGGTTACAAGCATGATGGAAAGGGGACTGTCTATGCATAGTGTATATATTGACAGAATCCAATTGATAATGTTTCACACAAGATATTATGAGCAAAAATTTGAACACATGGAAATGGGGTAGCCTTGTGACATATGGGTAATTGGTTGACAGGCAGAAGACACAGGGTAGGAATTAAAGGAAATTGAGAAGTAGTTCCCAAGGATCTGTACCTCATTGTTTGACCCTCTACACCCCATTATCATTCTGATGAATCTACATTGTACCACTTCCAAAGCCAATATATCAATACATATTAATAATTTGGATGATAAATCAAGAGTTTTATATCCAAGTTTGCAATTGTCAGTAAGTTAGGAGGCTTGGAAGGTGTGCAAGAAGGGAACAGAAAGCTACAAAGGGACATTTATACATTAAGTATATACTGAGTGGGCAAAGCTATAGTAAATAGAGGTTAGTCTGGCAAGGTGTCATCCACTTTTCAGCTAAGTAGGATAAATCAGAGTATTTCTTATTGGTGAGAAACTGGAGGTGTCAAGAGATTGGGGAGTTAAAGTACATTACTTATCCAAAGCTAGTAAATAGGTACAAAAAACAATCAAAATTATGGAATGTCAGCCTTTACCTCAGTACAGCTGGAGTACAAAGGGGAGAAAGTTATGCTTCAGTTGGATAGAGCATTGTCAATCATTGTCACAGTCAGGCCCCTATATGGGCACTGCTGCTCCAGAACAAAATATTGGCCTTGGTGATGATGCAACACAGATTCACCAGAATGATAAGAGCAAAATACTGCGGATGCTGGAAATCTGAAATAAAAACAGAAAATGCTGCAAAAACTCAAGGGGGGAGGATTTTCCCCTAGTCGGGCGGGCGCGGCAGGCGGGCCCGGGAGCGGCTGCACAACAGATCGGGCCCCGACCGCGATTTCACGCTGGCTGGCCAATTAATAGCCAGCCAGCATGAATCATGCGCTGAAACGCTCAGCGCTGCCTAGGTGAGTGGGGGCGGAGGAGGGCGAGCGTGGAAGTCAGCGCATGTGCGCGGGTACACTCACAGAAAGCTCCCTGAAGGCACAGAGCTGCCTCAGGGAGCTGAAGATTTTTCACATTAGAATTAAGTTTATTTAAAAAAAAAGAAAACATGTTCCCTCATGTGACTCTGTCACATGAGCAGAGACATGTTAGAAACGAGATTTAAAAATTTCTATTTTATTTTTAATTAACATCGGAAACCTCATCCCGCCGGTGGGTGAGGTTTCCTCAAAAACCCAAGGCCACTTGGCCTTTTCGCTCGCCTGCAAACTGGAAGGCTGGACGGCAGGGAAAAGTTCAGTTTAATTCATTTATGAATGGGCGTAACAGCCTCTTAATTGTCAGCAGGTGCGCCACCAACTCCCGTGTGTGCCCGCTGACCAAAATATCGTGCGCGTGCCCAACGTCATCGCGAGCTATTTCATGCTCATGCAAGTAAGGCGCGTGCCCACATGCTGAGGTGAACATTCAGCCCAGGAGGTCTGGCAGCATCTGTGGAGAGAGAAACAGAGTTAATGTTTTGAGTGCATATGACCCTTCTTCAGAAGACAGATCTAATTGAATATTGGAGCAGGCTTGAGGGGCTGAATGGCCTACTCCTGTTCCTAATGTTTCTAAGTTCCTGTAAAACATAATTTCTCATGTTACTCAAGAAATTTCAATGAATTATAGAAATTTATAGCATGGAAGGAGACCATTTGGCCCATCATGTCCACTGTGGCCGACAAGGAGCCATCCAGCTTAATGACTCTTTCCAGCTCTTGGTCCATAGTCCGTAAAACTGTCTATCTCTGAATATATTTATAAAGCTACACCCTTTCAGGCAGTGAGTACCAGATCCCCACAATCGTCTACATGACAAAAATTTACCTTGAATCCTTTCTAAACTTCTACATCTTACCGTAAATCTGTGCCCCCTGGTTATAGACAACCAAGGGGAATAGTGCCTTCCAATCAATTCTTTCTAGACATCTTTTTATACACTACAATTAGGTCCCCCTTTAGCTTCCTCTGTTCCAAAGAAAACAACCATAACTCATCCAATCTTCCCTCATAATTAAAATTTTTCACTTCAGCGAACATCCTCATAAATCTCCTCTATACTCTCTCTAGTGTAATCACATCTTTCCCAAAGTGAGGTGACCAGAACTGCAACCATGGTCTAACTAGTGTTTTATACTGTTCCTGCATAACCTCCAAGCTATTTTATTCTATGCCTCAGCTAATAAGGCAAGCATTCCATATGCCTTCTTAACCACCTCATCTACTTGTCCAGCCACCTTCAGGACATGCATTCCAAGGTCCCTCTGGTCCTCCACACCTCTCAGTATCTTATCATATATTGTATATTCTCTCGACTTGTTTACCTTCCCCAAATTCATTACCTGACACTTCTCTGAATTGAACTTCATTTTCCACTATTCCACTCAACAGATATTGTTTGCAACCAGGTTGAAATATTGTGACGAAATATAGCTCCCTAAGTAACATTTTTTTTTTGATCCCCATGGAGGCCAAAAAACCTCAAGAGTCAAATTTACTAAACAAGAAAACCAATGGTCAGGATATAACTTTTTATAACTTTTACGTTAACAGTCAAGCCAAAATCAGCATAAATTAAACATAAATTAACAGGAAAATTGCAGTCAGCATAAACTATAGATGACACACTAAATAACAGATACAACGAAGATGGATCTCACAGATTTACTATACAAGCCACTCAGCATTTATTGCACTAATTTCAGCCACAAAGTCTTCAAAGCTCTAGATTTTCTCCAGTGGAATGCAAGCTTCATTACTTTGAGGAAGTAGCCTGATCTCCAGGCGTAAGCGGCACCAACCAACCCAAGTTCCAGGGGCACAGTTTGCACCAAAATGGCATATGCCTGCAAAACCTCCTCAACTCTGCTCAAGATGGACTTGATGGTATGTTATCATCAAGTAACAGTCACAGTAGCAACTATGTATTTGCCTATTCACAGACCTTGGATCCAGCCTCTGTCTTCTTCAGTCTGCCTGTAATGCACCAGTGGGACCTAAGCTCGAATGGCCTTGTGTTTTTTTATCTGGTTTCAAACAGTGTCAGTTTCCCAAGAAACCTGAATTTTCCCTTTCTGTTTCTGTTTCCATTTTAATTTTCCATGAACATGAAGTTTCTGTTTCATTTCCAGTTAAGGTCTGTCTAAAAGAATATAAGCTTTGAAACCACAGATCACATCATTAATTTTAATAAAAATAAACCACCATCACATTATTAATTTTCTTTGTTATTAGTCTCTCCGGTTGCCCAATTGCTGCAGCAGAGAAACTGGCTAAATCCCAGGACAAGCAGAATGAGCTCACAAGGGTTGGACAAAGCTCAGACCAAATGCTCAGGTATGTTCTCATTTGATGTTACCATCTTTCATTTTCTCTGCGTAAGCAGTGCTGCCGGAGGCTATGGTGTCCTGTCAGAAGTATAGCTACTAGTTAATTTCCACTTTCAGTGCCTAGGCGGTACTTTGACCATTTATAGCAAGATAACCAGCCCATTTTAGAATGTATCTAATTTTCACCCCATTGAAATTAAATAAAATGATTGCAAATAAACTAATTATATGTGATATGTCTCAAAATGTTATTTTTTTCTCACTGGTTAATTCAGAAGCTTTTGTTTGTTATGTTTGGAATAACACACAGCCAAGATTACTGTACAAGATAGTAACATAGCATGATCTGTGTACTGTTAGAAATGTTGAGGAAAAAGTTGAGCTATTTAACAATATCATCTGAATGTGTAACTATGTGCATTCTGAGTCAATTCCACAATCGACACATCAATCCCCTTCTCAGTTCCTCTAACCTGAGGAGTCTGAATCCATATGGAAGGTCTACTTGCAATGGGCATCTTTGCATTTGTGTTCCGCCAAGTTAAAACCTGGGAAAATGAGGTAGGCAATGTCCTGATGTTGCTCCTGCCTTTCTAGCAGGATAATTCAGAAAAAAAAGGCTCTATGCCCCTTCAGGAAAGCCTCGGAAGTGCGCATGAAGTAGAAAGTTGACGAGGATTAGGCATAATGGTTTCCATTTGCTTTTCCTCTGCTGTACATCAGGGAAATAGGCATTACTGTAGCACAAAGCAGAGGATAATTGGCACCATGCTGTTATTACCTTGAATATTATAGGAAAATACATGCCTTTTGTTTGTGGATTACAAGTTTTCATTTCGCCCAGATGGGTGAGTTAGGGGAGCAGTGGGAGAGGTGGGGGGAGGGATCTCAAAATACTGTAATCAGAAGAAAGATAAGAGGATGAAAAAGTTGTTAATAAATGACATAGATGCAATACTTGAGGACTAATACAAGAAAATCCACTCTTTCCTGGAATTCTGAAGTAGTTAATGCAGAGATAAAATCAGCAGCAGTAAATTCTGACCTGGTTGCTGCTCTGGACTTCATGTTGGTCCTCAAATGAGGGATCGATTACCATACAATTCAGAGCTTGTTAGCATTTGAACATTGTTACACAACTTGGAACTGCCTCCAGTCTTTCTACCCAACAAGGCTTTAGCACTCACCTTCAGAGTGAGAGTGTACCTCTCTGATGTACTGACTGACCAGCCGGTGTGACGCCTCTATGTTGCTGCAATTGGCAAGGGTACCTCTCCCGCCATGTTAATGAACCAAACCCCAAATTTGGGTAAAGGTCAAGGCAGGACAGCAGCTGCTCTGCCCAGAATTTCATCCTGAGTGATGCGATTAAGAATTCCAGTCTCGATTGATAACCATATTTAGGATTATCCTGGACAATAATTATTCTCAGTAAACCTGTGGAACAGAGGGAAAACAGAGATACAAAGGACCATATTCAGGTTGATCCAGTATGCCACCTGGTGGGGCAATTAAGGAGTGTCACTGACAGCGGAGAAGGGCTGGAATGCTTTTCTGAAGAACGTACAGTTTGATTAGCAGGGGAACTTTGGGGAGGAAATTGGGTAATAAAATAATAAACAGACAAATAGTTCATAACTTTTCTGTCCGTTGTGTAGGCCAATGTGTCTGGTGAAACAAATGGAGATTGCTCAGTTCAGTTATGGATCCACACAGTCAATCAGCACGTCCCATACCACCATATCAAAAGAGCTGGACAAATGTACTAAGGCGCCCTTTGATTATGCCAGCTTTGATGCACAAGTATTTGGAAAGCACACAGTAACATCAAAAGTTCAAGAACGGGAAGCTGTTCAATTTTGCGAATGTAAGTATTGAAGACCAAAATGATTATAGCATTCCATAATATTGAAATATTAGAAAGCAGAAATCACTGATATGTAGTCAAGCTAAAACTAGCTCTCCTACCCTACATCTGATACCCCAACAGGAAATGGGCAGATCTCCTACCAAAACCATAGAGGCCTCATAATACTGTTTGTGAGAGATGCCTCAGTGCTTTGTAAGGGCAGGTTTTCCACCCTCCCACCGCCCCATAGAAAGTAAGTGATAGCCAAAGTATGGAACCAGGAGCAAGACTTCCCTAATTGTTAAACCAGTGGGGTCAGGCATCCTGGGCGTCCAAAGGGTTTTACAATTCTGTCGATCAGCCCCATTGGTGAGGAGCAAATAAGATTCTTGCTTTGCCGAGGTCAGGGAGAATATGGGGTGCTCACCTGCCCCATGGTAATGAGATCCTCTCCCACTGACCCATAACTCCAATGGGGTCAGAGCTAGAGGTTAAACTGAGGTCGCAATCCACATAACGTTTGGACCAAGTTAACAGTAAAAGTGTAGTTTTGCACTGGACTATAATTTTGTGCAGTCTTTTTAGGCTGTTGAAAATTCCAAGGAAGTTCCCACCTCCCTTGGTTAACTACTTTTTAATCACCAGCTTGCATACAGAGTATGCAACTCACCAAGACTCCTTCGACAGCACCTTCCAAATCCATGACTGCTACCACCTTGAAGGACAAGGGCAACAGATGCATAGGAATACCACCACCTGTAAGTTCCCCCTCCAACCCACGCACTATCCTGACTTGGAACTATATCACTGTTCCTTCACTGAGGCTGGGTCAAAATCCTGGAACTCCCTTCCTAAAAGCACTGTGGGTGTACATACACCACCTGCAGCAGTATAAGAGGGCAGCTCACCGCCACCTTCTCAAGGGCAATTAGGGATGAGCAATAAATGCTGGCCTAGCCACAATGTCCACATCCCATGAAAGAATGAAAAAGATAAAAAAATATGCTGAAACAAACCTGTTACAGCAACAAAGCTACTGATATGCAATGAGTAGCTTCATTACTTTCATAATAACCCTGTCTAAGATAAATATGCAAACCGGCAGCACATGATTATAATTAAAATTTAAAATTCAGCCCTTTACTTCTGTTTCCCCTTCCTATCTCTTCTCCCCAATCTGTTGCTTCTATTTTTACTATCCTAGTTTTACTTCTGCTTGACTTCTAATTAATGTAGCTTATTATTAAATGTTTTTGAAATTTAAAATACTTTCATTCATCTGTTTTTTTTTGCCTGCCTTCTAGGTCATCTTGTCCATTTTAGAGGAGGAATTCACAAATGTTTCTGATTGGCTAAAAAACAGTATCAAATTTTAAACTATGGGCAGAATATTGAACTCGGTGGGCGGGAGCGCGCCTGAACCGGCTGAGCGTAAATGACACGTGATGTCGTCAGGCAAGCGTCCCGACGTCATCGCATAGTTGCGCGATATTTCATTAGGCGGGTGTGCACCGACAATTAAAAGGCCTATTAAGGCCATTAACAAGGTAATTAATTTCAAATTTATGCTGCCCATCCAACCTTATGGTTGGCAGGCAGGCGCAAATGCCAAGCAGCCTTTGCACTTTTTAGGAAACCTCATCCACGGGCGGGATGAGGTTTTCTAAAGCAAATAAAAATAAAATAAACATTTCACACTTGAATTAAAAGCATGTCCCTACAGTCACATGAGGGGATGTGTTTTATGACATTTTTATTCTCTTCATTATTTTTTTTTAAACAGCACTTCATCCCTCTGAGGCAGCTCCGTGCCTCAGGGAGATTGAAGCACTCTTTTGTGTGCATGCGCGAAGTTCGCACTAGGCCCACTGTCCCTCCTCACCCCGCCCACACAGGCAGCACTGAGCACTGCCACTCGCGTTCCACGCCTTAATTGGCCCACCCGCATAAAACCGCAGTGCGGTGCCGATCGCAGACGGTGGTCAACATCCCGACTGCCCCCGCCCGCCCTGCCCACCCCTGCCAATCACCCCTGCCAAGGGCAAAATTCTGCCCTATATATATTTTTAACTCACTCTCAGGATTTTTAATTAAACTGAGGTTCAAATTCTCAAACTGCCACAGTGATATGGCAAGGTCAATTATTGACGAATCTTAAAATATCACCCAATGGAAGCTATGGCAGGGCAAGTTATCTCATTTGTAACATTGGGCAGGATTTTGCTCTCGATGGACGGGCGGACCCCACCAGCCGATCGCCGCCGCCGAAACGGGCCCCGCCGCCATTTTGAGTGGGCGGGCCAATTAAGGCCCACCCAGCAGGCCACCCAACGGGAAGCGCTATGAGCTTCCTGTGCGGGGGGTGGAGGGATTCCCCATCTGTCAAAGTGCGCTCTTTCGCACATGCGCGTGGAAGAGCGCACATCTCCCTGAGACTAAGTGCTGTCTCAGGGAGAGCGCTGAAAGTTTTATAAACTTAAAAAATAGAAAAATAAAAAAATTATTAACATGTTCCCCCTCATGTGACATGTTAATAAATATCACATAAAGTTTATTAAAGTTTTTTAAAACGGACATGAAACCTCATCCCGCCAGTGGATGAGGTTTCATGTTTTTTCAGAAGCCCGCTGGAACTCCTGGCCTGCCCGCCAACCTTAAGGTTGGACGGGCAGGTCTTTAATTGGCTTAATTATCCTGTCAATGGCCTCAATTGGCCATTGACAGGTCGGCGGGTGGACAGCTGATTTCACTGTGCCCCTGCCTTCCTGAATATTTAAATGGGGCGGGATGACGCCGGGGGTTCCTCCCGATGTCATCCCGCATCACTTTCGCATTGGCGAGCAGGCCCCGCCCCCAACTCGCCAATGGCAAAATTCTGGCCATTGACATTATGAGCAATCTGATAATACACCCTTAGCATTTGAAGGATTAAATGATCAGTTTAATTTTCCCTTTCTATTCATAGCATGTTTTACTTTAACTTTATATAAACTGAGATAGCAAAGAGACTTTTGGAACAGTCCATATCTTCACTACACTGGTGTCAATTGCTAGGTTTAATATTAGTATTCCACTGCAGCACTTATTCAGTTTCTGGTTGATTCTATGGCTGGAATTTTCCAGCCCTTCCCATCGACGGGATCTTCCGGTCCCGCCAAAGTGAATGGATGTTTGAATGGCTCGCCCATTTTCTGACCCCGCCCCTGCTGCAACAGGGCTGGAAAATTCCACCCTATGTTTGTTACAAATCAAACAGTGTGCTACTCTTACATTCCTATTTAATATCTATTTGGTTTCTGTAAATATCTTTGTACCTGCTATGTCACTTAAACTAGAAAAATACTGTAAAGATTAGGAGGTAGGTTGAACTATAAATGTAATAAAGTTATTGCACTAATTTTAATGCATATTCACTTGTATCTGTTGCCAGCCAAACACTTTCCAAGTCCGGTGACTTCCTCCAGCCGACTGTCTAGTGCCTCTGTACAAAGCCCATGCCATTCCAGTATCTACAGTTACAGTCATGACACTGAAGCCACTCATATTGCAGCTGCAGCTATCCTCAACCTATCCACACGTTGTAGAGAGATGCCAGAGAACCTCTCCACAAAAGCACAAGATTTGTCAACTAAGGTGAGCTAGTATTTGCAAAATGGTCATTTGCACTGAAACTATCACCGAAGACCATAAAGCTAAGAGGTTTCTGAGGTAAGAAATGGAAATATAGCTACCATGAGCACATTCAGAGTATCCAGTGCTTCATTGAAACAATTGGAACTGGTATTATTCAAGTTAATTTGAGCTGTTAGATTGTAAATCATTGCCAAGTCAAAGCACTAAGATGAAAAGACAGACTGCATTGTTAAAGTGGCAGCTTCTAAATGAAAAGAATTTGTAAAACATGTTCTAATTCTCTGTAAATCCAGGGGTTAAGTGTTTGGTTCATTAACTTTGAATGTCATTATCGGTGGTAGGCCAGATGATTGGGAAAAGTTTTGGAAACCAGCAAAGGATCATTTAAAAAATAAAGAGGAAGAAATTGGGATATGAGAGAAAACCAGGAAGAAATATAAAAACAGACATTAATAACTTCTACAAGAATTGAAAAAGGAAAAACAGTAGTTAAAGTAAGCATTGGTCCCATAGAGGGTGAGACTGGGGAATAAATAATAGGAAATGAAGAAATGGCAGAGACTTTGAACAAGTATTTTCTATCTGTTTTCATTATAGGAGGCACAGAAAGCATCCCAAGAATGGTAGAAAATCAAGAGGAAATGGGGAGCTTAAAACAATCACTGTCACTAGAAAAGAAGTAATGGGAATACTAATGAATCTTAAGGCTGACATATCATCCAGCATCCTAAAGCCTAAAAAGAAGTGGCTGCAGAGATAGTATGGAAGCATTGGTTGTAATCTTCCAAATACCCTAGATTCTAGAGAAGTCCCAGCAAATTGGAAAACCACAAATGTAACACCTCTGTTCAAGAAAGGAAGGAGACAGAAAGCGGGAAACACAGACCAGTTAGTCTAACATCTGCAATTTGGAAAATGCTGGACCCATTAATAGAGAGGTGGTCGAAGGACACTTAGAAAATCATAATACAGGCAGAGTTAACATGGTTTTGTGAAAGGGAAATTGTGCTTGACAAATTTATTGGAGTTCTTTGAGGAAGTAATAAGCAGGGTGGATAAAGGGGAACCAGTAGATGTCGACCCAGTATAAGTTTTTGGAGGTGTTTAACCTCCAAATCCGTGAGCCTGCACTCACTCAATATTAATTTGTTCTCTTGAGACTTTAACCATTCAGGCAATAGTAGACAACTAGTGTTGTAATTCAGGAAATGTTTATTAAACAACAAAAGATAATATTTAATAAAGCCAGGCTGTGACTTTACTGGACCAAAGCAATTGTTGCTTCCCGGTTCACCCTAGGTAGCAAGGCGACATGTGGCCTTTTCTCGCTCTCTCTATTGGTTCTAGTCTTCTGCTCCCAGCTGATAAGCAGTCTCTTGTCTTCAGTTTTCAAATTCAGCGCAGCTGACAGCTCAAAGCTGGCGCTTGTTAACTCCTTCCAAGCCACAACCCATGTGCATGATTAGTGATGTTTCTGAACTCTGATTGGTTCCAGCAGCACATGATCAACCCTTGATTGGTTTAGATGGTGCGTGATGAGTTTCTGATTGTTTTCTTAAGGGTGATAAGTCATCTATTGATGTTATTTCCTGTTGGCTCCTGACTGGCCTTCTAATGTGTCAGCTACTTGTGGGACTGTGCCCATTATGGCTTTCCTGTTATTTCATTAAATTTTATGGCTTTCTACTGAGATAGTGGGGTGCCTTAAGATTTTCCTTTGTCAACTTATTTGATATAAGAAAATATGTGATGCCAAGCTCTAATGATTTAACATTTGGACTCATTGTTCCAAATGTATAATTGATGTATAGATATCCTGCGGAATTCTTATTATGGCAGGCGCCTATCAATATCTTTTGGTTATGGGAACTGCTTTGCTTGTATGGGTTTTTGCATTATCTACCAGTGCTTTGTGCAAGTTAATTAAAAATAATGAAAGAGCACAAATGGCACACAGCCTCAACTAATACAGAAGTTACAAAGTTTCTACATATATAAGATCTACACAAAGTACGTATAAGATCAATGCATAAAGATGATTGGTATGATAAAGTTGAGGTAGCAAGATATGCTTATAAAATACAGCATGACACATTCAGTTAATAGATGCTCCTAAGTAATTAAAGCCAAGAGAACTACAGTTACAAAAACTGATTACAGAACTTAACTCAGAACCAAAGAAAGTAACACATTGTGAAGGAAAGTGACTTTTTTTTTAAAGTGCTACAAGTGAAAAGACTAAACTAATCCTCAGGAGATAGGACTGAATGTTGAATACTTCACAGCTGTTTTCTTTTTGCACAATAGACCTTTCTAACTCCCCTCTGAGTCATAGGTATGAGCAACGCTGATAAGTTTTAGTTGCCAGGGAGTATGATGGTCCCAGACTCGGGCTGCTCAACCTTGCCTGACTTCACAGCACTTGTTCTGTGATAAAACCATAAAGATAAAGCAGTGGCTGTCATAGCATTTGTCCTGTAATTAAACCATAAAATATAGCTTTACAAAGTATAGCTTGGGACCATGTGATGTTTCTCGCTTGTCAAGTGAGGATGCAATTACAAACAAAGGATCAGTCACATGATGCAAGTGTTCTATATTGATTATAATTAAGCAGAATATCATATTGGGTTAATTGATCAATATACACATAACTGAACTACAAACTAATTGTAACTAATTATTAAACCTAGGGCGGAATCGTCTCAGATTTGCACTAAATGCGGTAGTGAGCAGGAGAAAGAACTTTTTCCCACTGGCCACAATGGCGGGTTTTCACGCCATATCGTCCCAATCCTGCCTCATTAATTATGCATTCCCGGGAAACACGCCGTTTCCATGGTTGGCGGGCTGTCATTTGCCCTCCAAGCCATCACCTCGCCGCTTCCACATGCTGGGTGCCATATTTAAAGTGCAGCCGCGTGCACAGGTCTCAGTGCTTCCAGCCCAGGACTGCTGCAGCAAAGGCATGGCCCTGAAAGGCAAGAAGATTGCAGCCTCCCATTTTAGTGACATGTCCTTTGAGCACCATCTGGATGCTGTGGAGTCCTGCCGTGATATCCCCTACCCCTGCTCAGACCACAGCGGGGGGCAGCAACATCACCAATCCGGCTTGGGAGGTGGTGACAGCAGTGGTCAATGACAATGCCCTGCAAAAGAGGACAGCCACCCAGTGCCGCAAAAGGATGAATGATCTCCTCCATTCTGCCAGGGTAAGTCACTCTTCTCATCAATCTCAACTCACACACTCACAAACCCATCACACATCCACAGGGATCTCACTCACTGCCGGTTCAAGAGACAGCACCATTCACTCTCTCACACACACCTTCATTGTCCTCATCCCATTCATGGGACCACTCACCACCCACACATGCCAGGCATACTTATCATCTGGCCAAGCAGTTTACACTCTCTCCATCTCTATTCATGCAGGACAAGCTGGCACACAACAAAAAGGAGAGGTCACAGGCGGGTGGAGGAATGCCTGAAATCAGGGTCCTCCTCGGCTTTGAAAATCGAGCCATCCAGCTGGCCAGCAACGATCTGGACCATTCCTGTGCTGATGATGAGGTCGGTGATGCTCTACCAAGTGAGGATCCAGCAGTGCAACATCCATCAGACAACCATGCTGTGAGTCACATCCCCTGTTCCGCAGTCCCCTGCCACGCACTAATTATCTTTCACAGGCACATCTGAGAAGCAGCCGATGGAGTCCACGACCCAGGGCCTCCAATCAAGACCCGAAGAAACCTCTGAAAAGGAATCTGAAGGCACCTTCATTGAAGACCCATCATAGTGCTCACTCACACCCCCTACCAGCGCAGAGACACACATCTCGGTGGGACCTAGCTTTGAAGAAGCCTTGGGATCACAGTCTGGTGAGCACGTCACACTTTCTGATCCACAGCAGGTGGAAGCAGAGGCTTCCCAGGTCCCCGGCACTCGGAGGACGGCTGGAGGCCAGAACTCTGCTGAGTCCAAGTCAGATGTCGAGCCTCTGGACTCAGTCATACTTCAGTTGCTGGATCTACAAAGGCAAGCTCGGGAACATCAGGAAGGGATGTGCGCTGTAAGATTGCAAGGCATGATGGAGGAGTCTGACCGCCTTCAGTCTGAGGTAATAGCGCCAGCATGCCAACACACTGAGGTCAACACTGGTAGGATGGTGTCTGCCATGTAGACCTTGGTCTAGGCCAACGGCCCTGCATTGCTGCATGGGCTGAATTCCATCGCTGACGACATAGTTGGCCTCCAACAGCGTGTGCGCAAGTGGGGTGCAGGGCTGTGCGATCTCACTCCAGCTACCCCTGCTCCTCAAGGAGCCAGCCAGGCATCCATTGGGAGGAGAGTCAGCTGGTGCATATCCCGGGGCCATCCACTCAGGTAATTCCAGGAGTGTCCGGCCCATCGAATCCCCTCTTCCTGTGACCCCAGCAGCTCGAACGCCACTGGCCGAGGAGGGTGCCACTGCCACACAGCAGGACCCCGAAAGCAGGCCAGGACCCTTCAGGTCTCAGCCCTCCAGAGGACGCCTGTCAAGGTCATCACAGACAGGGCATAGCAGTTAGCAGGCTGCCTCCACCTACACTGTGAATGTCAGGGGGGCACCCTGATGTAGCAGCAGGGTTGGGAAGGTTAAGAAGATGTAACTCTTTCTAGTCAAAACAAATAAACTAAATTAACAAAATCAAGGGACAAATTAAAAGGCAGCCCCTTGACAGGTGCCTGGCTTCCCTTGGGTTACACGGAAGTTCAACACGGCGCAAGGGTTCCCTCTGAACAGAGTGTGCGCCCAGAACCGAGTTGTGTACAGGCGGCGCACACCGGCTGGCTGTAAGTTCCGTGTGAGCACCGAAAGCCATAATGTTTCACCTGGGCACGGGTGTTAATCACTTGTACATAATGTTCACCATTGTAAATAAACTCCCAAGAATGTCTCTCTGCCTATGGCTCCTTGTTATGATGAGCAGTGTTCGTGTCACTCAGATGTGAAATCTTGGTCCCTGCACAAGATAAAGGCAGGTGTCTCAGTCCAGGGCCTCTTCCCTGTGCTTTGTGCAACCTTCAGACCAAAGTGATTGTCTGGCTTCACATTCCACACCATTAGTGATGCCTGCACCTTGATGGTGCTTGACATTCTGCCAGAGTACCGTGGGCAGGCATCACTGAGTTCTGTCATTCTCTCTGTGTGCTCTCAGCAACTTTCAGGTGGGGCTGGCCCCCATCTCTTCAGCATCAGTGACCAGTGACTCTGTGCTCCTGAAGGGCTCAGGTGCTGAAGGCAGACAAAGGATCAGATGCTTTTAAAGTTTCATGACTGCATCTCTATGATATGACCCTGATCACAGAGCACAAGTGAGCTACCGTCGGCCAGACAGGAGTCAGACATTCTCAGAGGCTGTGTGAAGGTCTATGGAGTGTCCTCACTGCATGTTGTCATCATCCTCCTGCAGTCAAGCAACTATTACAGCCTCCAGTGTGTGTCAATACAGGAGCATTATTACAGGGGTATGTGCGTGCTATCAGCCAGGCTGGAGTCAAACCTTCATAGATGCAATGTGAGAATCTATGGTGTCTCCTCACTACATGTCATCATCATCCTCCACAAATCTAGCAGCTATGAGGGCCTTCCAAGCACACCTGCCTTGTCTGGCTAGTGTACTGGCCTCATTATCTTCATCGCCACCTTTCAGGGTCTCCTGACACTCATCCCCGTCGGCGTCCTCCTCAACGGAAGAGATGTGCAGCTCCTCCTCAGCCAGCTCCTCTCCCTGTTGCAGCAGCAGATTGTAAAGGACACAGCAGGCGACAATGATGCATGACATCCTCTGCAGACTATATTGCAGAGCTCCACCAGACTGGTCCAGGCACCAGAATAGCATCTCCATCATCCTAATGGTCTGCTCCACCATATTGCGAGTTGCAGCATGAGCCTCATTATATTTTCGCTCTGCTGCAGTCTGAGGCCACTGCACAGGTGCCACCAGCCACTTCCTCTGCGGGTAGCCCTTGTCCCTAAGGAGCCAACCCTGCAGCCTCCATGGACCCTGGAAGACGTCAAGGATCTGAGACCTGCTAAGGATGTAGGAGTCATCGGCACTCCCTGGGGACCATGCACAGACCTGCAGGATGCATTTGTGGCGGTCGCACACCAGCTGCACATTCAGTGAGTGGAAGCCCTTGCGGTTAGCATAGTTGACCCCTTGTTGCCATGGAGATCTGAGCGCCACATGAGCGCAGTCGATGGCATCCTGCACCTGTAGGAAACCTGAGATCGGGACAAATCCCAACACTCTTGAATCCTTGCTTTCCTGGTCCCAGGCGAAATGCACAAAGATGTGTCTGTGACTTTATGGATGCATTTGTGGAGGGAGGTCACCTGTGGATCCCCAAAAGGAGCCACTGGCATAAAAATTGAGCGTCATGGTCACTTTCATAGCCATGGACAGCGGATGCCCTCCATGTCCCCATGGCGCCAAACCCTGCAGCAGTTGGCAGATGTGACTGACCAGTTCCCTAGGCATACCCGTGCAGTCTCTGGCAACACTGGTTCTCGGACATCTGCAGGAATGAAAGGCGGCGTCCAAAGACCATGGGTCTAGATAGATGCTGAACAGTGAAGGCTCGCTGTGCTCTTCAGCAGTGTGTGCAGGAGCCCAGCCGCCCCTTCCAGAGGGTGCTGCACCTCCCACAGCCCAGCCAGGCACCTCCATCGTTCTCTCCTCCATCGTCTCCACTCTTCGTATGCCAAGGGGCATACAGCTAGGTCGCTAGGCTCCATGCTCCTGATGTAGTCCTTCTGCAGGATGAAAGAGAGGGTGCATCGGTTAGCTTGTGTGCACTAAGATCCTCTCTTGGATGGCAAGAATTTAGTGCACCACATGGCTGCCCACCTCCGCTCCACTCCACCTGACCGATTGGCGGCAGCCTTGCCCACTGGCCTGCATGTTGTGCTCTCAGCTCAGGTGCAGGCATTCTCCTAACCTGCACTGCAAGGCTTCACTGTTAGCTTAAACCATGGGGGAGGCTGGCCCAAACCGGGATGATGACATTGCAAGGGGCTGTGAGCGCCTCCGCCAGTGACTGCTCCATGGCCAGCTTTAGCAAGGAGATTGTACAACTTGCACAGTTGTCCAACTGTTGCGCAGTCCACTAAAACGCTCATTAATTTTCAGTCTGTGGCAAAGGAGGTGAAAACTCAGGAGCAATTTCAGGTGGCAATTTCATGCCGCTGTGTTGCTTGAGTGGGCAGATAAGCTGGAGGCGCAATTCCAAGCATGTCAATGCGGCTGCGCCTGAACTGTCTCAGCTGTGGAGGAATGGTCACTTTATACAAGGATTCCCTAATGCATGGCCGCTTCCCTCCCCCCACCATGCACATGTTTGTGTGCTTGCATCAATCACAGTGCAGCCCTTGCCCCCCACAATTTGTCTCAACTTTGAAGTCCAACAGGTGACCCTGGTGAGAGCTGTGCAACATTACCGTGCACAACCTCCGAGTTCCCCTCAAAGTGCAGCTCACCCAGGTGCATGCTTTATATGTTGTGAAAACGCCGATGTGCCCAGATGATCCAGTGTTGAGGATGACCTGGCGAGCTGGGCTTATAATGATTTGTAGATGTGTTACAATGAGGTTTGCGATGTCTGACAGCAGGAAACGTGGCCTGCCATTGACGGGCAGAGCAGACAATTACAAACTGGTTTCACGACACCGTGAAACCGATTTTTGGCCTTCTCGCCATATTGTCCGTTCACGCCGATCTACACGCCCAACACCAGTGGGTACAGAAAATCCCACCTCTAAACTTTCCTACACCAAATCTTCTGGTTTCTGGATTGTCAGAGACCAGACGTACCACGGAAGGTGCAAGTCAGGACCCTGCAGAAGTGCTAATTCATGGACCTACGGCGGAATTGCCCGGTACGTTTAAACTTCTGATGGGCAATTCCCTGCTGCCCGGAACTCTGTGGAAATGTCTTTGACTCTCCGTGTGACTTTGAAAGCTACCCAGGAGATCTAACACATGGGTAACTCCACAATCCATCCCTCCATCACCCGTCTTTCCACCCGACTAACCCCGATCCACCGACTGCTCTCCCAACCACCCTACTACATCCCCCAACCAGACATGACTACTTGATGACCCCATCGACCAGACTATACCCCCTACCGAACCCAACTACCCCTGACCCTACCCAACCCAACTAGCACCCAACCACCCAACTAGCCCCCAAGCCAACTACCACATGACCACCCTACTGCCCCATATGACCAGACCCAACTACCCTTACAAGGCGATTGCACACCGGCCGGACTTGATTACCCCAACCAGACCTGAAAACCCCACAGACTACACCCCCAACCACCTGATTACTCCACTAGCTCGACCTGACTACCCGACTAATCCCCTGGCCATACTTGACTACCGATGCGAGCTAACTACCCCACTATGCAACCCAACTGCCCCCTCCTGACCAGACATGGCTACCCCCAACCACCAAACTACACCCTGACCATGTAACTACAAACTCATCCACCTACCCACCTCATCCAGCACACCTGCCACACACACTCGCCTACCTCCCAACCACACCCACCTACCCACGTACTCACTCATCCATAATGAGGCTTGGCCTCATTAATAAGGAGCCCAGACATCCATTAGTCTGTTGAAACAGTTGCACCAAAGGGAAAACATTGCTTGATTGACACCTCTTTCTCTGTGATCTATTCTGTCAATTGCACACTGTTTATTTACACAAGATAAAGAGGTGGCAAGTGCTTGTAGTTTCTGCTGTTGAAACTTTAAAATATAGATGATTAACAATTTTATAGGGCTGTAGTAAAATAAGTTTTTTAAAGAATGTTATGAATGAATGACTTTCCACGCATGTTATTGTTACTATGGGGTTTATTGGTTCTGTACAGAGTTTATACTGGGTGAATGGGCATGGAAGTGCCATAGTTTGACATGGAGAGCATGAGGGGCCTAGGAGGGGATGGGAAGTGGTGGGGCATATGTTGGCGTGGAGGGTATGAGAGGCAATGGGGGTGGGTGGAGGGCATCAATTGGCATGGAGGGAATGGGGACATGAGGTGGCATGAGTTGGCATGGATGGTGCACGGGGAGTATGTGGGAGGTGTGAGCGGTGGGAGCAAGAGGGCTGCTTTTTGTTGTATTATTAGGATGGGATGAAGTTCCAGAGCACTGAGGCTTTTAACTAGCTTGCCTTGGTACCCAGAAGCCCAGTGGCTACCTCCAAACTCTTTACAGGGGCAGCAGGCCCAACTCCAGTTATTACCCCAGCACCCCTATCCTTCACTCACAAGAAAAATCCCTCCTTTGCAGGTACTTTCTCCCAAGACGGGCACACCAAGCCAGGAAATTTCCCAACTTCTGCTACCCTCTAGGATGAAAATCCAGCCCAATGAGCCTGCATTAAGGGAATGGGCAAAAAAATTGCCAGATGGAATATAATGTGGGAAAATGTGAGGTTATCCACTTTGGCAGGAAGAATAGAAAAGTAGATTATTATTTAAATGGCGAGAGACTGCAGAATGCAACAGTACAGAGGGATCTGGGTGACCATGTACATGAATCACAAAAAAGTCAGCATGCCGGTATAGCAAGTAACTAGGAAGGCAAACAGAATGTTGGCTTTTATTGCCGGGGGTTGGAGTAGATAAGTAGATAAGTCTTGCTACAACTATTCAGTGCACTGGTGATATCACTCTTAGAGTATTGTGTACACTTTTGATTACCTTACTTAAAGAGGTATGATAAGTCCTCATTTAATGTTGCTTCACTTAACATTGTCTCACTTTAACATCATTAGTAAAGTAGTGTCAGTATATCCATTTAATGTTCTCAGTTTCACTTTAACATTCTTTGCCACAGACTTCTCTTCTGTGGCCTGCCTGCTCACAAACCTTTCCCTCAGCACTTCAGCTCTCACCCTCAGTCCCTCTCCACCCACACCCCAACACCCTGCTGCCACCCTCACCTCCCAGCATTGCATCCTGCCCTTGGCTCCCGAGCCTTGCCTCCTGCTCTTTCTCCCTGGCCTCATCTCCTGAGCCTTGCTCCTGGGCTTCGCCTCATCTCGCAGGCTTTGCCTCCAATTTTACTCGCCGGACTTACCTCTCTTCCCGGGCCTTGCCTTCCACTCGCTGTTCCTACCTTAGGCCCTGGGAGTTGTTCTTCTTCTCCTTGCCGCTGGCTGCACTCCTGTCTTCGTTCCTGACCTCGCCGTGCTGAACTCCTGTGCTCCATCTAGTGGCAAAATGTGCTCAGTACAGGGGGAGATGATGGCGTAGTGGTAACACCACTACACTAGTAATCCAGAGGCCTAGGCTAATACTCTGGGAGTATGGGTTCAAATCCCACAATGGCAGCTGGTGGAATTTGAGTTTATTAATAAATCTGGAATATAAAGCTAGTCTCAGCAAAGATGACCATCTGGTTCACTGATGTCCTCTAGGGAAGGGAATCTGCCAGATGTGGCTCCAGACACTTAGTAATGTACTTGACTCTTAACTGCCCTCTGAAATGGCCCAGCAAGCAACTCAGTTCAAGGGCAATTAGGGATGGGCAACAAATGTTGGCCTTGTCTGTGATGCCCACATCCCATGAAAGAATGAAAAAAATGGTAGTTCTACTTTAGCTGATTACTGCACTGACCAACTTCTGACCAAATTGATCAACCTGAAAGTATGGTGAATGTATTTATATTGTATTGTACAGTATTTATTTTATATTTAGTGATGTATTTCATTTTGCACATTGATGCACAGTACGGTACAGTGTTTCAACTTGTAGATTATTTTATCCGGGTAAGAAATGCACAAAGGAACATAACTCTGGCTTTAACATTGATTCCTATGGGAACCTATGATTCACTTAAAATTGTTTCACTTAAAGTCACGATTTTCAGGAACACAACCATAATTTTAAGTGAGGACTTACAGTGCATACTTATATTGGAAGCAGTTTAGAGAAGGTTCACTAGGCTAACTCCTGGGATGAGGGGGTTGTCTTATGTGGGAAGATTGAACAAAATTGTGCACAAGACTCATTGGAGTTTCAAAGAATGAATGGTGATCTTATTGACACAAAAAAGATTCTGAGGAGACTTCACAGAGTAGATGCTGAGAGGATGTATTCAGTCACTGGAGATTCTAGAATGAGGTGACACAGTTACAAAATAAGGGTTCTTCTTTAAGATGGGGATGAGGTGGAATTTCTTCTTGCAGAGGGTTATTAGTGTTTGGAATTCTCTTCCTCAAACAGCAGTGAAGACAGTGTCAATGAATATATTCAAGGCTGAGTTAGACAGATTTTTGATTGACAAGGGAGTCACAGGTTATGGGGGCAGACAGGAAAGTGGAGCTGAGGCCAGAGTCAGATCAACCATGATCGTATTGAATGAAAGAGCAGGTTCAAGGGGCAAAATGGCCTACTCCTGTTCCTATTTCTTATGCTCTTACATTTATATACAGTAATTTCCTGGTTTAGATGTCAACCAGAGAAATAGATGTAAATGTATAAAATATGTAAATCATATGGAATACGTATTTGTTTGAATCATGTTCTCAAAACTATAAGTTACTATGATGATGCTTTTTTCTGAATACATGAAAAATATTTATAAAATTACTAACATCATAATTGTGAAAATTAATCTGATTAGATGATTGCCGAATGCCCTCAATCTGACCTAATGAAGTTTTCTCTTGCCACTGCTGTCCCTTAAAATTTCAGCAGCAGAATCGCTCTACATTGTCCAGACAGAGTGAATCAGTGAAACATAATCATATTTTCTCTGAGTTTTCAATGAAACAAATATTTATGTTGTGTACTTTAGTATCAGTATGGTTTGTAACCATAAACTTCATGTTTCCAGCATCACTTTTGTGCTAAATATTTATTTTTTAAATCAACTAAGCCTTTCCAAGCACTTACATTAATACTTTAGTTGTTGGGACATGCCAGAATCCGCAATAAAAATAGTATTTTTAGACCTTTATTAAAAGATTAAAGATTGTCTACAATCTTTAAGAGTTGTCAGAGCTGGTCATTAACTGAAATTACTGGATTACTTTTGCATTTGAAGTAACAGGGCAAAAGCTACAACACTAAACTGCCAATTGCTGTTCTGCAAAATAGCCTTCAAAGTAATGCAACCTCTTTATTACAGTATAGTAGATCACATATGTTTCAATTAATAACAGTTGTTGGCCTTTTTTAATACAGAACACAGACATAGAAGTGGATGAAAATGGGACACTTGATTTAAGCATGAACAAGAATAGGAACCGAGACAAGGTTGCCACTGTCATTTCTGCAGTAACCACACCGGAATCTCCCCCCTCATACCTAAACAGTATCTTGATAACACCTCAGTACTACCAAGCGTTGTGTGAACAAGAAGGATGGGATGCACCTGTCAACTACACTAAAGCACAGTTACATAAGGAAGAGAAGAAAGAGGTAATTCATGAGGATTTCTTTTTGATAATTTATGTAAGCCATGCATAAATGTGACTTTTGCACTTTTGTGTCAACTAAATTTGAGCTGTTAACAGAATTATGTTTGCAAATAATTGTTGGAGTGACTCTGTGATCGTTTAATCCGAGTGGTGCTGGTAGGGGCCCAACTCTGGAAATTACATCTGCAATCCATTATTTTTCATCTATTCATTTTCCCAACTTCCCTGGGAGCTCTACTTTCCACAGGAGGTGCAGGATTGCAGAATTGTCCTTTTTTAAAAAAATGTACACATTTGCATATCAAATTAAATTGTAGCATGTGGGGCCAGAAATTACTACATAGATAATGGTGAGATTAATTGCACTAACTGTTATTTATGCACAGCTCAGACAGCAACTTTAAAATGAGTGCAGATACACAGTTAAAAGCAAAAATCTAGGAGTTGCTATCTGAGATGCACTACTCTTCGTTATCCTGTGTAAAAACAACATCTCACAAACTGTTTCATCATTCGAAGGCATTGTAAGCATGAGGTTCCAGTACTTATGTCGTAGATATGGACTAAACTCATCACAGAAAGTTTGGGCTGGTCCATTTCACCCTAAGTACCCTTTTTTAATAACATGACAACCAATCTTTCCGACATTGGAAGTTAGCTTTTACAAGTGTAAAGTCCCATTCATTCTGCTTTTAATTGTTGCTAAATATTGTTGAAAAATATTTTTCTTTTACTTTCTGTCGCTTTTTCTTTTTCTCATAAACAAATCTTTTTTTCGCTTTCCTTATTTTGCTTTGATATTGAATTAAGCATTCTATCTTGCATTTCCTGTTCATTAATTATTGTTCAACCTGATTGGTTGAGGAAATGCACCATTGCTTGCCCCCTAAAGATCCCATATCCCCTGTAGGAGGCACTGTTTCAAAGTCTTTTTAAAAATTCTTTCATGGGATGTGGGCGTCACTGGCAAGGCCAGCATTTGTTGTCCCTCCTTGATTATCCTTGAACTAAATGATTTGCTAGGCCATTGCAGAGGGCATTTAAGAGCCAGCCACATTGCTGTAGGTCTGGAGTCACATATAGGCCAGACGAGCAGGGAAGGCAGATTTCCCTCCCCGAAAGACATGAGCGAACCAGATGGGTTTTCCAATCTCAATGATGGTTGCAATGGACACCATTACTGAGACTAGATTTACATTCAAGGTTTAAAATTGAATGTAAATTCCACCAACTGCCATGGTGAGATTTGAATCCATGTCCAACAGCATTCGCCTGGACCGCTGGATTACTAGCCCAGTGACGTTATCACTCCATGCCACCATTTTCCCCCTAACTTGCACACTTGTACTTGCAGAAACTTGCTGTGCAAAAAGCTCATGGAAATTAAACATGTCAGGGCAAGTCTAATGGGCAACAGATGCTGTTCCTTTGTTGGTTATAAAGCCTGTCCACCATCTACAAGGCTCAAGTCAGGCATGTGATGGAATACTCTCCGCTTGTCTGGATGAGTGCAGCACCAACAACTCTCAAGAAGCTTGACACCATCCAGTAAAAAGCAGCCCACTTGATTGGCACCCCATCAACAAACATTCACTCCCTCCACCACCGACACACAGTGTCAGCAGTGTGTACCGTCTACAAGATGCACTGCAGGAACTCACCAAAGCTCCTTAGACAGCACCTTCCAAACCCACAATCACTACCATCTAGAAGGGTAAAGGTAGCAGATGCATGGGAACACCAACACCTGGAAGTTCCCCTTCAAGCCACTCACCATCCTGACTTGGAAATATATCACCATTCCTTCACTGTCACTGCGTCAAAATCCTGGAACTCCCTCCCTAACAGCACTATGGGTGTACTTGCACCACAGGGACTGCAGCGGTTCAAGAAAGCAGCTCACCACCACCTTCTCAAGGGCAATTAGGGATGCGCAATAAATGCTGGACTAGCCAGCAATGCCCATATCCCATGAATGAATAAAAAAAATTCAGCCCAATATGTTTCTATGATAGTTACAAGGTTAACACTACTAATATTCATCAATGATACTACAATGATGTTCTGTTTACGTAGAAAGAACGCAGACCTAATTATCAAGCAGAGTTCCACGTTTTACGCTAATACCTACTTTTTGTTAAAATTAAATAAGAGGGGTAATTTTACTCTTCTCTTCATATTTTTCATATGGCATAGTGAGATTACCAAATTGCATCAAGTTTGGATTGGTAAATTGGGCTGGATTGATTTCCAGTGATAACAGGACCTGGATTTGTCTTTTCGAGGAGACATTGAACTGAGGCCCAGTCTGCCCTCTCAGTCTTATTCATCCATCACCCTTGTGCTCCCTGACCCACATTGGCTCCTGGTTAAGCAAAGCTTCAATTTTAAAATTCTCATCCTTGTTTATGAATTCCCTCCATGGCCTCACTCCTCCCTTCCTCTGTAATCTCCTGCGATCTGAGATATTTGCACTTTTCCAATTCTGGCCTCTTACACATCCCAATTTATTTGTTCCACCATTGGCGGCTGTGCTTGCAGCTGTCTGAAATTTCCACCCTAAACATCTCCCTCTCTACCTACTTCTCTTCCTCCTTTAAGATACTCCTTAAAACCAAACCCTTTGACCAAGTTTTTGATCATCTGCCCTAATATCTCCTCATGTTGCTTGGTGTCAAATTTTGCTTGATAACATTCATGTAAAGCACCTTAACTTTAGGGACATTAATGGCACTGTATAAATACAAGTTGTTGTTCTGGTACTGCTCTTAAATATATGAAGGAATACTTTCTAAAGCATTTTTTTTAATTTCTAAAATTTCTAACTTTTTAATTTTTAAAAGACAGTTTAAGCATTTGCACTGGTTCAGGTTAGGTTTCGCATTCGGTGGTAAGCTAATGAGCTTGAGTAGAAACTCAGGAGGAAAAAAGCACTCTGCAAATCAATTGCAATTTTGGGCAATAATTTGCGCCCAAACTGCCAATTATGTCCAGACTGGAAACTCTACCATATCTGTTTATTTATTATTTGATTTGATGTGATCACAGAAAGAAGATATTGGCTCAGAGGAAGGAATGGATGAGAGGAGATACCCTGGTGAGGTTACTATTCCAAGTTCTCAGTCCAAAATTCTGAGCAAAGACTCAAAGAAAGAGCTCATAACGTAAGTTACAGCTCACCATACATGACTTACCTGAAGTGTACAACAACTTGCATCCATCATTTAATAAACATATGAAGATTGCAGGTTGCAATAATTAATGGAGCAATTTGTCTTTGGGTGGCAGTGTAAAGTGGGTAAAAGCGAATTAGCAACTGTTTTTTTTAAATTTCCATTGAAGTCAAATGGAAATTAGGGGAGTTTTAATTCATTCTCACCCATTTTACAGTGTTGTGCATCAACCTCATTGAATGATTTGACAAAGCAAGAGAGCTGGGGAGGAAGAGAAAAGATTTCAAATCTTATATCAAAAAAAAAGATACTGCACACATGTAATCTCCTCTTGTGTGTGACATTTTTATTCTAATCTTCTATTTAGATACCTTCCTGCTGAGCAGGAATATGATACCTTTGTGTCCTCATTAATATTATAATGATATGTGAATGGAATGAAAACTTGCTTGAGTGCACCTTTGCATTATTCTATGCATTATTGAATTTGTTTTAATGCTCCATACACTAAAGATGTTGCAGTATGCCAACTTAAGTATTCATTTTAATGGAAAAATACAATATTGCAAACCAAGAATCATCCAAGAAAATGTTAGTTTCTTTTGTCCACATGCATATTCCATCAGTGTGCCAGATATTTTGCATTTCCCATTTACTCCTGTCTCCTCTACATTTATCAATGTCCTACAGATTGCATTGTATTGATGCTCACAGTTCCTATTTTTTCCATGTGCCATAGTTGAAATGCTTACATCTCCTCCATATCCTTTGATGAAGCGGGAAAAGTCTTGTTTCTTTCATTTCTTCATTTACTTTCAGTAGTTTAATTGACAGAGGTCACCTCTTAGCTTTAATCATAGAATCATGAAAGATAACAAAACAGAAGGGGACCATTCAGCCCATCATGTCCAGGCTGGCTCTCTGCAAGAGCAACTGGTTCTACTATCAACTCTTCATTTATTACCTCTTCACTCATGATCTCAACTGAAACTCCACAACTCAATTGATAAAGTTACTTTCAAGAAGATGAGTTACCTATGTGTCAAACACTTCTTTTCTCTTCAACAACTCTTAACTCTCAATGAAGCCTAGTTCTGTCTCTGTGCCCCAGACTTGGATTAGCAGAGCGTTTGAAGGATTAAATACAAGATTGAAAAAATATCATACATGGAATCATACCTGACTAGTATACTGACAAAATAAATAGGTAAAAAGTGTTTGCAAAAGTACCTAACATAACTCTGCAGCACTGCCATGTCACAAATCATGCTGTGCTATGAAATTATGGGTATCGCTGTAGTTACACAAGTAGTGTCATGAGATCTTTTATGTCTACCTGAGAGGGCAGGTAGATGAGTTGAAAGGAAACTCTGGGCCCCAATCAACTGGTATATTAAGCTCACTATACAGAACAGTTGATTTAAATTCAGTTCTAATGCTAATTTGCATTCATCTTTCACCAGCACAGGATAAACAAGTTTCAAGACTGACACTTTCATGATGGAATCCTGTCAGGTGCCATCTTTCAAATGAAATGTTAAACTAAGGACCTTTGTGCTCTCTCAGGTAGACATAAAAAGATCCAATGACACTACTTGAAGAAGAGCAGGGGAGACATCCCGATGTACTGACCAATATTAATCCCTCCACCAAAATCATCACGAGGTGAACAGATTATCTAGGCATTATCTCATTGTTGTTTGTGGGACCTTGCTATGTGGAAATTGTCTGCTGTATTTCCCTACAAAAGTGACTACATTTCAAAAGTACTTCTTTGACAGCAAATCACTTTACAATGTCGTAAGGTCAAGAAAGGAATTACATAAATGCAAGTCTTTTTTTAAAATTATTTACTTGCTTCAAACTGCCTTCTGATTCCTAAGAGTACTATTAATTATTGTGAAGATATCGCTAGAAACCTTTGCCAAAATTTTCTGCTGCTTGTATACATAGGAACCCTCCTAACATATGTACAAACATACGAATTAGGAGCAGGAGTAGGCCATTTAACTACTCAAGCATGCTCTGCCATTTGATTAGATCATGTCTAATCTGATTGTGGCCTCAACTCCAGTTTCCTTCCCACCCCCAATAACCTTTGACTCCTAATTTACAGGTTTTTTTTTCCCCCTTTTCAGAGTGTAAAATAACAGCTAAGGGATAACAAACACTCTATGTAATAACTGGTTACAAAAGCTTTCCTGCAGAATGTCAAAAAAAATCTTTTTTTGAGAGCTTGGAATTGTCCTCTAAACACAATAATAAGATGTCAAATTACAATTCAAGATGTAACTCTGAGTAGCGAAATCAAGTCATAGCCACCTCTCCTAAATACATAGGCATGGATATTGTTGACTTAAATAATCTACTTTGGAAGCCTGGAGCTGCTGTTATTGTTGCTAGAGCTGTTAATTTAACTGTCTTTTTTCTTATGCTCTTTCCTAGTTGCCCAACTCCAGGATGTGATGGTAGTGGCCATGTAACTGGAAATTACGCATCACACCGCAGGTATTTAAAGCAGTTTTCCTCACTCCCAAACAACTATAAGAACCACGAATTTGTTTAAATATAAACCAATGATACTTTAGCAGGCTTTTTATTGCAATGTGTAGTTACATTGTTGTGGTTTCACATTATTGGTTTCATTGTGCAGGTGCCAGAGGTGCTTATGTTTGAGCTGAAGTTTATCTTCTTTGTGAGAGAGTTAGGTTTTCAAAACAGATTTTTTTAATGCACACAGGATGCAGTTGCACATTCACTTTGCATCGTTGCAAAACAGTTTCCATCTGCAGCGATATAGGGCTTGATTTTCACAGAGTCTCCATGACTCCACGGAACTTTAAAAATGGCGGATAAGACCTGACTTCATGATTCCCACCCCCATTCCTGGTGCCTACAATTTTCGCTAGCAAAGGAGAAGGTATTGGACCTGCATTCCCGACCTGACTGGCTCCACTGCAGGGGTAAGTGTCTCTTACCTCCCCATAATTTTGGTGGAGTGAAACCCGCTTCTCAAGGACTCCTGCATGCATAATGAGGCTTGGCTGAAAGCCTAGACTTCCATTAGTTTGCTGAAACAGGTGCACACAAGGGAAAATAGACTGCTAGATTGACAGGATTTTTTTTTAGATCTATTTTGTCAAAGGCTGGAATTTTCCAGCCCCATTGACGTCGGTGGGTGTGAGCGGACAGTATGACAAGGAGGCCAAATATCAGTTTCACGCCGTTGTGAAACAAGTTTGTGATCGTCCGCTCTACCCATCAGTGGCGGGCCACCTTTCCTGCCACTGGACATCAGAAACCTAACTTCAATGCACATGCATCTCATCATCTTGCCTGCTTGCCAGATTCATTTGCCTACGTCAAATTTACAGCCCAGGTCGGCAGGAAAACAGGCCGGCTCAGAACAGGTCTTGACAAGTGTGACGTGCAGAAGTTGGGACTTACTATTAGGGCCTTGCTCAGATCGCGGACATCTGAGCAGCAGAAGATGCTGGAGCCTGACAGCTACTGGACCCGGGAGGAACACCTGCATCACATGCTGGGCAGATTCTCATGGACATGGCTCTGCCGCGAAGCAGCTCACGGAAGGTGGGAGGTCTCCATTGATGCCCGAGGTCTGCTTCGGGACATAACAGCCTAGACCATGAGCTGCTATGGATGATTATCAAGGGGTGGAGAGGAAGGTCCAGCTGTGAGTGGGAGAGGAAGGTGTACCGGGGTGGGGATGGGGGTGGGAAAGGAAGATCTAGGTTTGACTGGGAGAGGAAGATGTACTGTGGGGTTGGTGAGGTTGAGAGGGAGAATGAAGGTTCCAGGTGAGGGAGTTGATGTTGGGAGTGGGGGGGAACGAAGGTGTCAAGGGGAGGTGAGTTTGGGAATGCAGGAACAAAGATGCGGAGTGAGATGGGGAGGGAGGGAACGAACGTGTTGAGAGGTGAGGCTGGGGAGGGATGGAGGGAGTACGGGGGGAGGAAGGTATAATGGGGAGAATGCAGTAATTGGAGATGTAGGTATATGGGGAAGGAAGGTGTAAGCAAAGGAGTTTGGAGGGAAGAAAGACTTTGGAGGAGGGGATGGTCTTCAGTGGGAGGAAGGAGTTTGGAAGGGGGAAGGACTTTGAGGGGGAGGAACGTATTCGGAAGTGGGAAGGAATCCAGGGGGAGGAAGGAGTCTGGAGGGAGGAGAGAATAAGGGTGGAGGAGGGAGTAAGTTGGGGGATGTCCTGGTGAACATGTAAGGAAAGGGTCTGTGGAGTCAATGACTTCCTCCTGGGGAGGGAACTGGGGGTGGGGGTGGTGGGAGGGAATGGTGAGTATGAGAGAGGGCAGAGTGAGCCGGAAGGATGGGTGGGTGAGGGTGCAACAGTAGCAGTAGAAGGGACAGCAACGGTGGTTGTTGGGGACTCGGAGGCAGACATGGACCCTGGGGGTGGGAAGGAGGAGGTCAAGGAGATGAATATGGATGGCGGTGGGATTTTCAGGAATGTGCACGTTCACCTGGGCATCCTGGAAAGAAAAGGTTTCTGGTTAGTAGGTGACAGTGGGGAGGCAGAAGGTGATGCCAAGGAGGTCAACAGTGATGGGGGAAAGGACATAGGTGACTGAGGGAGGGGAAAGGATAGGGGTGCTGAGAAGAAACCTTAATACAAGCATGTTTTTGAAATTGAAAGTGAGAGGAGCCTTGTGTTGGATGGGCACAGGGCTGCATGGGAGTGTGATCAGTGGGTGGGCGGAGATGCAGGTCGGCTCAGATGGACAACTGAAAGCAAACCCCAGCAGGCAGCACTGAAAATGCTCAGGACATTGAGATGATTGTGATGGAGGAAGCGTGCATGGGGGAATGGCCCTGCCACAAACACACACACACACACACACATCTCCCTCCAGAACCACTTGGGGTCTGGCTGCATCCAGCTGAACTGCTAGTTGGGGGGTATGCATGGGGAGGGCTCACGAAGCCTGTAAATGAAGCTGAAAGACACCAATACACATTACTCAGTGAAAGTGAATATATTTTCAGATTATAAAGTGACAAAATGTGTTCACCCGTGCAACCACTTGTGATCAGAAATTCTTAACTTTTCTAGGCCTAACACTTCTAGGTGCTGCCCTGACATCCGCAGCAGGGGTGGAGACAGCCTGTGCAATGGTTGGCCCTGTTGCCTCTGATGACTTCGACATGTGTCCTCTGGAGAACTGAGGCCTTGAGGGCCCCGGCTTGCTTTGGCTGTCTTCCTGTGGGCCAGCTGCTCCCTCTAAGGTGCCAGAGGATGAGGTTGAGGGGGTCACAGGCAAAGGGGACTTGGAGGGAGAGGACAGCCTCTGGGGTTCCTGAGTGGATGACCCTGGGGTGTCCAGCTGCCGATCCTCCTCCCTTCGGGTGCCCGAGGGCCCTGGCCTGACTCCTTGAGGGGAAGGAGCACCTGGCCGGGGGTGGGGAGGGCACATCAAGGTGCCCCGCTTCCCTCTTGTGTTCTACAGGAACGCACTCATGGCTACCTCAATGGAGTGCAGGTCTCCGTGTTCTGCTGAACCAGGGTCTCCGTGGTGTCTGCCATCCTCCCCATGGAGATCTCAGTGCATACACATGTAGGCACCACTTCAGTAGAGACCAGACAGATGCGCTCTTCCAACTCACATGCCACTCTGTTGAGGGCTTCCAACAGCTCTGTATGATCGTCCCCCGCCTTCTGGCTCTCCAAGATGAGTTGGAAGACCAAGTCCAGAGGCTCATCATCTTACCCGGACCTCACAGATGCCTCTTCCCCAACAGTCCTCCGAATGCTGGGCTCGGCTGAACCTGCCTCCTCCTACTATGGATACTTTTCCGTGCAGTGACCGGCAGATTGTGAACTCGAGTCTGCTCTAGATCTAGGTCCCACCAAGGTGTGCGTCTCTTCGCTAGTGGAGGGTGTGGGTAAGCGCTGTGATGGGTCTTCCAGGCTGCTTATTTCCAGCTCATCAATGGAGGAAGTGTTCTCTTGGCTGGAGATGAGGACATGGATGGAGCTGAGGGAGTGGCTGACTGAGGGTGTCAGTCACTTGGCAACGCTCCCTGTGAACCAAAGTAGAGATAAGTAATGTATGGCAGCACAATCAAAAGCAGGAGAGAGAGCACTCACAGTTGCATTGAGAGAGGGATGATGTGATGCAGGATCCTCACATGGGTGTTTGCTGCCAACCTCACTGTCACCACAAGCACGGTCCACATCCTCACCAGTCAGTGCAATGGCACACTCTTTAAATTGAGTGAGGGGTCTAATGTGGGCCGTTCCACCCCCCGGTCTGGGACCTCTCCCTGCTGTTGTGAGCCAGCTTCTCCTGCATGAAAACAGATGGAGGGAGTGTGAGTGGGACACATGGCATGGAATGTTTGTGGTGAATGGAGCCATGGACAAGATGAGGACGCGAGCTGCAGAGGATATGAGCCTGATGGAGATATGAAGGTGTGTGTGAGAGTTAGTGGTGTTGTCCCTTGAGTTGTGAGATCCCTGTTGTTGCGTGATGAGTTTGTGAGTGTGTGAGTTGAGAGTGATGAGAAGAGTGACCTACCCTGGCAGAATGGATGAGAGCATTCATCCTCTTCCTGCACTGGATGGCTGTCCTCTATTGCAGGGCACTGGCGTTGACCTCAGCTGCCACTGCCTCCCATGCTGGATTGGTGACCTTGCTTCCTGGCCTTCGCCCAGAGTGGGCGTAGAGGACTTTGCGGTGGGCCTGCACTGTGTCCAGTAGGCACTTGAGGGAGACATAGCTAAATTTGCGACAATCTGTTTCTTTCTTTTGGCAGACATCAGTTCCCAGCAGCTTCCTATCCCTTGAAGTGTGCTAGCTCTGTGCAGGGGCGACCTTTGAATATGGCGCCCAGTTTACTGAGGGCCTGAGGTGACGGTGGGGCAAGCAAATCAGAGGCTGCCCCACCAGCGACCTGGCATGTTTCCCAGGGATGCATAATTAATGAGGTGGGATGTGCCGGGAATGGGATAATGCAATGCGAAAAGCCGCCATTGCAGCCAGCAGGTGAAACATTATTTTTCCCACCCATTACCACACTTAGTGTAAATCTGGGACAATTCTGCCCAATAGCTCAATGTTTCTTACACTAGGTAAAAACATGTCAAGTGCTTATACTTTCTGCAATTGATACTTTAAAGGTCTGTTTGATTAATACTTTTATAGGGTTGGAATAACACCATTTTTTAAAGGAAGTTATGAATAGTTTTTTAAAGCTTGTCCACAGTCATTGTTACAGTGGGGTTCATTGTTTCTATGTTGAGTGTATACTTGGTGAATAGACATAGAATTGCTATGAATTGGCATGAAGGGTCTGAGGGGACATTGGGGTTGAGTGGATTGCATGGGTTGGCATGGAGAGCTTGAGGGGTCATTGGGGATAGGTGGAGTGGCATGGGTTAACATAGAGCATATGAGGAGCGTGGGTGGGTAGGGGGCATGGGTTGGCATGGAGCGTTATGATGGCTATTGGCGGTGGCTGGGGAGGCATGTGTTTGCAAGCATTGGCATGTATGGGCACAGGGTGGTATCGTGAGATGTGAGGGATGAAATTCTAGAGAAACAAAGGCAGGCCTTTTAACCAGCCCGCTTCAACACTCAACAGCCCCTGTGGCTGCCTCCAAACTGTTTCCGGAGTGAAGAGCCCAACTCCAGCATGCACTGCCCCCACCACCCCGCCCCCACCCCCAAACAAAAATTGTGCTTTTCGAGGTGCTTTTTCGCAAGGCGGGTGTACCAAGCAAGGAAATTCCTTGACTCCCATTACCCACCTCTAATATGAAAATCTAGCCCATGATAATATGAGTGCAGAGTTGGGTCATGAATTGACTGAAGTGCAGTGATGTGTTGGAAATCAGCTCACAGGTGCTCTTGGAGTCAAATGTACTTTCTAGATTGTTTAGAAATTTACTGTAAAGCTGTTTTATTAAGTTTTAAAAAGCAGCAACTCTGAAATGCGCGATGAAAACATTCAACTTTTACTGGCCAGGAATAAAGGCTTGCATATGCATGTAATGCATGGGTACAAGGTTTGGTGCTGTTGGATAAGGTGCAAGTTACAGTGATTTAACTCCAGTCTTGCTAATAACACCTGGTGCTTTACAGCTTCTGCTCTCAGACACAAGTATGGATAACTGAAGCCTGGATCACAAGTTATAAAAATGATTTGCAAAAAATATGCATAATTTCTCCATTATGTGTTCTGCCAGCAACTGTATCTTTTAGAAACAGAAAATTGGCCCGCGGTTTGTGGCTAAATTAAAAACTGCTCTCCTGTAAGCTGTGTATTTGTTTTCAAAATGTCTCAAGTGACTGTTGTGCTTATCTAACTGGACACACTGCAATAATATAGCATGTTAGTGATTTTAAAGGAACTACATCTGAATCTTAAGTGATTTAAATTGAGCTTTCTCTTGGAGTTTTTCCATTGAAGAAAAAGTCACAAATATATTTTTTTCCAGTACATGGAAACCTTCTCAATCTGTTTCCAAAAGCAATTAAAAAAACCTTAACATTTATGAACGCCTTTAATAAAACATACATAATTTATGAAAAAAAACCAACCCAAGTTAAAATATATTTGCATGGTAAAAATGTGTTTTAGCTGTGCTGGGCCCAAGTTTGTACTAGCATGCAATTTTATACAAACCATTGTGCAGTTTCACAAACAGAGTGAAAAAAATGTGTCCAGGTTTAATTTAAGAAATGTAATATAAAATGTTAATGCTCATTTGGAATGCATTTCAAATTGAGAATTTCCTTTATGTCACACAGAATTCCATATTGATAATCAAAAATTTCAGAGCATATCCCTTGACTTTATTTTAATATTTCAATATAAGCTTCTGCCAAAATTCAAAGCCAAATGTATAAATTATGCAGTAAAGATAAATAATGCTCATAATACATTTCTGAAAGGTAGTTAATGATGGCAGGAGGATGATGTACATTAAGTCACTCACTCAGCAGCTTGTCATTAATTAAATATTTTGTATCATTCTGAAATGCCAGTAATGAAGTTAACTATAACCTGCAACAAATTAATTTATTAATGAGTGCATCAAAATCCCATATAACGACTGGATTTTTAAATATTTACATACCCAATGAAATAATCAGAAACATCCTGTTGTCTGAATGGATCATCTGAATCTAAACATGGGGCAGGATATTGAGGTCGGCGAGCGGGGGGCAGGCCTCGCTCGCCGAAGCATAAAATGACGTGGGACAATGTCGGGCGGAACTCCCGATGTCTCCCCGCGGCATTTCAATTTTCAGGTTGGCGGGGGCGCAGCCGAATCAGCTATACGCTCACTGACCTGTCAACGACCTATTGAAGCCATTTAAAAAGTAATTGAGCTCGTTAAAGGACCTGCCCGTCCAGCCTTAAGGTTGGCGGGCAGGCCGGGAGCCCTGGTGGGCTTCAGAAAAAGCATGAAACCTCATCCACGAGCGGATGAGGTTTCATGTTGGTCTTTTAAAATTTAATAAAAGTTTAATTAAAAGTGATGGACATGTCCCAACTCATGTGACAGTGTCACATGAGGGGACATGTCAGGGAAATTTTATTTTTCTACATTTAACATTTTTGAATTTGGCGCCGATCTCCCTGAGGCAGCATTTAACCTCAGAGAGATGAGTGCGCGCGTTCGTACGCACGCGTGAAAGAGCGCACTCTCGGCTTAGGGAATCCACCCCCCCCCGCCCGCACAGGGGAGCGCATAGCGCTTCCTGGCGGACATCACGCTGGGCGAGCCTTAATCGGCCCGCTCACGTAAAATGGCAGCACGCCCCCAATCGGGGGCGCCAATCGGAGGCGCGCCTGAACGCGCCCGCTCCTGAACTTCCCCCTCAACGGGAGAAAATTCTGCCCGTGAAGTCTCTGTTTGCAGGTAAAGGTGTTATAAGGTTTCTTCATCATATATTTTTTTCTGCTTAGAAACTGTTAATATATTATCAGGAAAGTAATGGAAAATAAATATTTGTTTCCTTTTTTGCAGTGTGTCCGGTTGTCCTTTGGCTGACAAGAGCCTTAAGAGTCTTATGGCAGCCAGCTCCCAAGAACTGAAGTATGCATTCAAAGTCTATTTTATAATTTTTTTCAATATCTTTTCAGTATGTCAATGTCAGGCTTGAATGACTGACAGGAGGCATGCTGACCACAGGGAGATAGCGTCTTTTGTTTTCTGTTGGCATACTGAAGATTATATTCAAAACTTTCGGTAACCAAGTATATTTTAAAAATACATCCTTCAAGAAATCCTCTGTTCTGAGCTTCTCCAAAGGCTTTATTGGTACTTGCTGAGTTAATTAGTCTCTCTGAGCTATGGAGGGAGGAGATCAGTTAGAGTTTACATTCTTGGTTGCTCTCTAATTATGCTTGTTATATATTGTATATGGAGGAAGGATGGGATCTAATTCAGATTCCATAATCTTCATTGTCAAATTACCTGCTAAGACTCATTATGGAGGGTCATAAATTTAGAATTATACTCTCTTCAGGAAAATGGTAAAAGGAACAATCTGCTGTTCTAAGAATGGATATCTCTTGTACAAAACAGTGGCAGAGAAATGTGTTCCATTGTGAATTAGCACAATATGAAGTTGTATACAGTTCCTCACATCTGACATTCCTAATCTTAGCCACGGTTTTTGGGGAGGAATGGTACAGAGTGGAGGTTAGCTGCTTCGCCACAATAAAGGAGGGCAAACAGAATGGAGATTCACCCGAGGTCATTCTGTAATATCTCATAGTCAAAGAACAATAATAAAAACAGAAATTCTTGGAAACACACAGCAGGTCAGGCAGCATATGTGGAGAGAAAATGACATAGCACTGCTTCAGTTCAAGGACATTTTGTTTGAAGCTCCTACTTTCCACAGAGGCTGCCAGCATTGATGTCTCTACTGCTGATTCATCAGGCATGGGATCTACTCCCAGGTTGTCACAAATCTCAATGCGAATGGATCAAGCAAGGATCAAACCTATGTTCATCCCACTCTAATGCACTGACTGTTAGTACCCAAAAGCGTTCTCATAAACCAGGCTTTGTTTCAAAAAGGATTCTTGTTTCCAGGTGAACAAAATCCCTACATTGCATCAAGATATAAATTGATGTAATTTTTTTAACAATTAACATAACCAATCATTTTATCACAGTGCATCTTTTTTGTTTACAATATCTAGTTGGAGCACCAAAGTAGCAAATTCTATGGGTAGAATTTTACGACAGCGGGATTTTACATTCCCGCTGTCGTCAATGCGATTTATAATGACTCGCCGCATTTTACGGCCCCGTCCTCACCGAAACAGGGCCATAAAATTCTGCCCCATGTTGAATAGCTGTGAAAATAAGCTTTTGACCCATAACTTCCATTCCCCGGGGCATTGTATCTGAGGGGGTATCCCAAAGGCTGGAGAACCACACTGACCACCCAACACCCCCCCACTGACCACATTCCCCTATTCACTACCCCCCAGTGACCATCCAAACCTCCGCACTGATAACCCACCCACTCACCACCTCCTCCTTACTGACCAATCCCCCCCCCCCCCTCTGACAACCCCCCACTCTCTGACCACCTGACCCCCACATCTTACCCAACCACCCCTGCATCCTACCCATTTACCTTTCAAACTTACCTTCTCCCTGGCTGCTCAAAGTGGCTGGACCTTTAAAATTTCCTGCTTTATGGCAGCTAGTGCTTCCTTACCTCTGACTCAGCTGCCCTGGACACAAGGCCTCGGGAACCTGCTGCATTGCACCTTTCTCACCCGGCCCGAGTCAGAAGGTCAGGCGAGAAAGGAGCAGCTTTATTTTAAGTTAAGTAACAAGGATCCGACTCTGATTGCCATGCCACAGAAGTTACGGCCCAATTAAGGAACATATATTATCTTTGTGTTTGATGGGGATACCAACTCTGGTTTGATGTATTCCTGAAAGTTTCATCACATGACATCCCATCTCCAACTACCCTGCCCAGTCAAACAACCTTATTTTTGATCTCCAGTATTGGTATGACCAACAAACAAAAGTGTTCTATGAAAATAAAAACAGAACAAATTTTTAAATGCCTCTATGACAGTTTTCCCTGGGGCTACCAGGAGATACTCGGACAATCCTGGATGATTGCCAACTCTATAGTTTGACAACAAGATGGTAGCTTCACAAAATAAAACAAAGACCCTGCTTTCTTCAAGGCAGGCTGAAATTAAGATACGCAGCACTTCTTGATAATGTTTTTGAACTTCTACTTTAGCTCATTTTTGTCAATTTGAGGGTGCAGAGTGATTTCTAAGTAATGCATTCATCAGCGCTCACAATGATTTGCTATGTTCGTAATAATCTGCTGGAAATGGATTTATTGTTGAATGATAATCCAACAAGTGAAGTTAAATTTATATCAGATTTAGTACATGATATATTAATGCTCAACATATTTTGCTCTTATTATGTTAGGTGTCCAACACCTGGTTGTGATGGCTCTGGTCATGTGACTGGAAATTATGCTTCACACAGAAGGTAAGTATGGTAACATACTGAAAGACATAAGGGCTGTGCCAATAAAGATCAAATGTTCCATATGTGAGTGTACCATCAATTTTATTTTGCAGCCTCTCTGGATGCCCACGTGCAAAAAAAGGTGGAATTAAACTAACATCCAGCAAGGATGATAAAGAAGACTCAGAATTAGTCAGGTAGGATGGAACACAACAGCCCATTATTTAGAAATTCTGCCAGTTGGTAATGACTTTGACATCACTTTTTTCTAAAAAAGGTAATCTTTGTTTATTCATCAGGCAGTAAATTATGGGATCTAATCTACAGATGATGTTTAGCATATGTTGAAGATAAGTCACAAGAAATCTTTATGTACCTTTTTTACCCACAGTGAATTAAAATTTGAAATAACCTCAAGGCATGTCAACCGTAGCTCAGTGGTAATGTGTTGGCCTCTGACTCAGAGGATTGTGGGTTTAAGTCCCATTTCAGAGATTTGAGTATTAAAATCTAGGCTAGTACTAAGGGCCTCCTAAACTGTTGGAGGTAATGTCTTTTATATGAATTATTAAATTGAGGCGTTGTCTACCATTTTAGGTAGATATAAGAAGATCCCCTGACACTATTTGAAGAGCAGGGATTTTTTTTCCTGTTCAATATTTAACATTCAAAAAGGTTATCTGCTCATTATTGTATTGATGTTTATGGGACCTTGTGTGCAAATTGGCTGCTGCGTTTCCCACATTACACTAGTCATTGCACTTCAAAAGTAGTCCAATGGTTGTAAAGTGCTTTGAGATGTCCTGAGGTTGTGAAAGACACTATATAAATGCAAGGTGTCCTTTCTATACCTTTAAAATTAAACCTAAAATAGTTCCTCCTGCTTATAATGCTCACCTTTCATCAAGTAGATACTGTAAAAAAAATGCACTTTTATGAAATGATCGGTCATGAGTGAATTATGTTGAAATAATTTTTCCCAGAAAAGGATTTTTCCTGTCAAATAATGTTAAGTGATAACAACTTGCATTTATATGGTTCCTTTAAGGTAAAAAATGTATCCACAGACACTTCGCAAGAGAAGTAGATGGACACACAGGTGCCAAAGCATAAAGAGAGAGGCTGGGAGGGGTGACTGAAAGCTTAATCAAAATAATCATTTTTGAGCAGATTTTTAAAAGTAAAGAAATTGTTTAGTGAGGGTGTTCCAAAACGTAAAGCCCATGTAGCTGAATAAATGGAAAGCAGGACGCACAAACAGCCATAAACATAATGCCAAATGATGATGGACCGGATATAAGGCTGAAGGAGGTTACACAGCTAACATGAGGCAAGGCCATAGAACTTTGAAGATGAGGTAGATAGTTTTAAAGTTAATGTCTATGCTGGATAGATAGCCAATGCATATGAGCAATATTGGGACTGGATGGAATGTGGACTCTGAAGCTCAGCTCCAGGTCCAGAAATCCATCAAATCTTTGTCTGGCCTGGTTCAGTTAAATATTTGGTAGGGAAGGAGGATGGAGTCAGTATAGAAAAGAAGTAGTTTATAGGGGACCAAAATGAATAACAACAATCTTTCTTTTGTGCAGTTAAAAAAAGCTATGAATCATTATGCCAGGTAGCTGATCAGATTGCATGGAGGCAGTAATGGGGAGAAAGGTGATGGAGAGGTGTTAGAGCTACATGCTATCACTATTGAGATGAAAATTGATCCTGTGCGTGTAAATTATGCCATTAACTGCAGCCTGTAGATAAGGACGAAATGGACTGAAGATTATGGGGTGAAATTTGGTTATGGCCCAATACCGCCTGTGATCCGGGTAAACCAATTTCCAAGTTGGGTCCTAAAAAGACATTAAGTTCCTTATAAGCATATTTAAGGGGCTTAAAACCTGTTTTACGCAGGCACCTGAGATGTCTCTACAACTCCAGAATGAATACGGCATAGGACAAATTTCCAACACCAATCAGGCACTGAAGGTTATCCTCATAAATTGAATTAGTTTGTGCCTGTTTTCCAACAAGAAAACAAGCATAACAATGTCCAACTCCATCCTCAAAGAATTCTATACATTTTCACAATTAGTATTGAGGTTAAAGGTAGAAGATGAGATGATTTGAGGAGGCTGTACATTGTGGAGAAGAGAATTTGAAGATTATCCTTGCCCTGCAGGATAATCCAGACTAGCAGGAGTTTTTGCTTGCAGAGAACATAACATTGTAATTCTGGACATGTTCGCGACAGATTTGGCAATGATTGAAAAGACCAGTTGCGTGCCATGTGTTCTCGACATTTGAATAGATCAATCCTAAAATTAATAATTCATTATTCTTTCTCCTTTACTTATTAAGCATGTATCCAAAATTTGTCACGGCAATTTAGCATTAAAAACAATGTTATTTAAATCACTTTTATATCATAAGAGAAAAATGGCATAGAATTATATCAAGAAATTAGGTAAAAATAACTAAAAGTGGCCTCAGTTTGAGCTGGTTGGTGAGTAGCTGGTGAGTTCTTAATTTTGAGTCTTTGCTAAGGCTTTATTTTATTTCTGTTAAATTCAGATCTAATAAATAGAGGCATGGCAGAGCACCTTAGTCTCATGGAGTGCACATTCTGTTCCATGTGGGAACTCCAGGACAATTCTTATCTCCTGGACAACTAAAAGAACATAAGAAATAGGAGCAGGAGTAGGCCATATGCCCATTGAGCCTGCTATGCCATTCAATACAATCATGGCTGATCTTGGGCTTTAACTCTATTTTCCTGGCTGGTCTCCATATCCCTTAATTCCCAGAAAGACCAAAAATCTGCCTATTCCAGCCTTAAATGTATTCAATGATATTCTCTACCTTCTGGGTTAGAGAATTCCAAAGATTCACAACCCTTTGAGTGAAGAAATTTCTCCTCATCTCAGTCCTAAATGTTTGGCCCCTTATCCTGAGATGGTGCCCCCATGTTTTAGATTCCCTGCCCAATGGAAACACTCACTCAGTGTCCACCCTATGAAGCCCCTTCAGAATTTTGTAGATTTCGATGAGATCATCTCATTCTTCACAGCTCCGGAGAATATAACCCCAATTTGCTCAGCCTCTAAACATAGGACAACCCCATCACCCAGTGAACCTACACTGTAGTGCCTCCAATGCAAGCATATCCTCTCTTAAATGTGGAGACCAAAACTGCACACAGTACTCTAGATGTGGTCTCACCAAAACCCTGTGCAACTGTAGCAAGACTTCTTTATTCCTATACTCCAATCCCTTTGCAATAAAGGCCAACATGCCATTTGCCTTCCTAATTGCTTGCTGTACCTGCAATGTTAACTTTCTGCATTCCTTGGACAAGCACACACAAGTTTCTTTGAACATTAACACTTACAAGACATGTGCAGGAAGTACTGTCAGTTGCAGCAGCTTGAGCTCCAGGTTTTGGAGCTGGAGCCGCAGCTGGCATCACTGAGGAGCATCTGTGAGGCTGAGAACAGTGTAGATAGCACTTATCTGGATATAGTCATCGTGCAGTTTAAGAGTGTTCAGGCAAAAAGGAAATGGATGACTGCCAAGCTGTCAAGGAGGATCAGGCAGGTAGTGTAGGGTCCCCCTGAGAGTATTTCACTCTCCAACCAGTATTCAGTCCTTAACACTGGTGAAAAACGATGATTCCTGTAGGGTTTGCAGCCAGAACCAAGTCCATGGTACCACAACTGATTCAATTTACAGGGGGAAGCTGGAAGAATAATGGAAAACAATTGTGTTGGGGGCTTCTACAGTTAGGGGAAGAGGCAGACGTTTCTGCAGTGGCAGATGTGATCCCAGGATAATAAGCTGCCTCCTTGGTGCTAGAGTCAAATATGTCACTGGGCAGCTTCAGAGCACTCTGAGAGGGGAGGGTGAATACATAGGGTATTCAGATGAGATAGGGGGATAGAAGAGGAGGGGGAGGGGGCCGCAATATCAATCAAGGAATCAATTATAACAGTGAAGAGGGATGATATTTTGGAAAGATCATCAAATGAGGTCATATGGCTAGAAGTAAAAAACACAAAAAGGGCAAACATGCTGTTGGGTGTGTACTATAGGCCCCCAAACAATAAGGGAGAGATAGAGGATTAAATATGTAATCAAATTTCAGAGAAGTGTAAGAATAAGAAGGCAGTAATAGTAGGGAATTTTAACTACCCAAATATTAACTGGAATAGTTTTAATGTGCAAGGTAGGGAGGGAGAAAAATTCTTAAGTTGCATCCAGGAGAACTTTTTTAGCCAGTACATAGAAAGCACAACAAGGGAGGAGGCAGTTCTGGACCTAATATTCGGAAATAGCACAGGCAGGTGGAAGGCGTATCAGGAGGGGAGCATTTTGGGGATAGTGACCATAACTCAGTTAAATTTGGGATAGTTTTGGAAAAAGATAAGGTTGGGCGGGAATAAAAGTCCTAAACTGGGGAAAAGCTAATTTTACTAAGATGAAATACGATTTGGCCCAAGTGGACTTCGAAATATTAGAGGAAATTAGAGAGAGAGAGGAGGTACTAACGGGTTCAGCGGCCTTAAAAGTGGATAAATCCAGAGGCCTAGATGAGATGTATTCCAGGCTGTTGAGGTAGGCAAGGGAAGAGATATCAGGGGCTCTGGCGGTAATTTTCAAATCCTCTCTGGCCACAGGTGAGGTGCCAGAGGACTGGAGGACTGCTAATGTTGTCCCATTATTAAAAATGGAAGGAAGAGATAGACCAGGAAATTACAAGCCAGTCAGTCTAACATCAGTGGTGGGGAAGTTACTAGGAAAATTTCTGAGGGATAGAATTTATCTGCACTTGGAGAGACATGGATTAATCAGGGATAGTCAGCCTGGATTTGATAAGGCAAGGTCGTGTTTGAGAAGTTTGATCAAATTTCTTGAGGAGGTAACCAGGAGTATTTATGAGGGTAATGCATTTTATGTGGTCTACATGGACTTTGAAAAGGCTTTCGACAAGGCACCTCATGGCAGACTGGTCAAGAATGTAAGAGCCTATGGGATCCAAGGCAAAGTGGCATATTGAATTCAAAATTGGCTGAGAGGCAGGAAGCGGAGGATGATGGTAGAGGGCTGTTTCTGTGACTGGAAGTCTGTTTCCAGTGGGGTTCTGCAGGGCTCAGTGCTGGGGCCCTTGCTGTTTGTGGTGTACATAAATGATTTGGACTTAAATGTAAGGGGTATGATCAAAAAGTTCGCGAATGATACGAAAATTGGTAGGGTGGTAAATAGTGAAAAGGATAGCCGTAAACTGCAGGAGGATATCAATAAACTGGTCAGGTGGGCAGAACAGTGGCAAATGGAATTCAACCCAGAAAAGTGTGGGGTAGTGCACTTAGGGAGGGCTAACAAGGCAAGGGATTACACTATGAATGGTAGGACCCTGGAAAGTACTGAAGGTCAAAGGGACCTTGGTGTGCATATCCACAGATCCCTGAAGGTATCAGGGCAGGTAGATAAGGTGGTTAAGAAGGCATATGGGATATTTGCCTTTATTAGCCAAGGCATAGAATACAAGAGCAGGGAGGTTTTGCTGGAACTGTATAAAATGCTGGTTAGGCCACAACTGGAGTACTGCATGCAGTTCTGGTCACCACATTATAGGAAGGATGTGATTGCACTGGAGAGGGTGCAGAGGAGATTTACCAGGATGCTGCCTAGGCTGGAGGGTCTGAGCTATGAGGAAAGATTGGATAGGTGTGGCTGTTTTCCTTGGAGCAGTGAAGGTTAAGAGGGGACCTGATAGAGGTGTATAAGATTATGAAGGGCATAGATAGGGTGGATAGGAAGGCATTTTTTTCCATTAGTAGAGGGGTCAATAACCAGGGGGCATAGATAAGAGGTAAGAGTTAGAAGGCTAAGCGGGGAATTGAGGAGGAATATTTTCACCCAGAGGGTGGTGGGAGTCTGGAACTCACTGCCTGAAAGGGTGGTTGAGTCAGAAACTCTTGTAACATTTAAGAAGTATTTAGATATTCACTTGTGTTGCCATAGCCCCGGAAAATGGGATTAGTGTAGTCAGACCTTTGTTGACTGGTGCGGACAAAATGGGCGGAATGGCCCCCTTCTGTGCTGTAAATGTCTATGAATCTATGACCCTAGGAGAACAGTCATTGGTCATGGTCCATATCTGTATCAAAAATGGAGGTAAAAAGGGGAATGATGTCCTGCAGGCGGATTCTAGGGAGCTAGGAAAGAGACCAGCAAGTAGGACCTGAAATGTAGTATCTCTGAATTACTCCCAGGCCACACATTAGTGGGTATAGAAATAGGATGACAGAGCAAACTAATGCGTGGCTAGAGAGATGTTGCAGGAGGGTGGGCTTTAGATTAAATAAAAGCAAAATACTGCAGATGCTGGAAATCTGAAATAAAAATAGAGAATGCTAGAAAGACTCAGCAGAATTGGCAGCATGTGTGGAGAGAGAAACAGAGTTAACATTTCAAGTCCGTATGACTTCTTCAGAGCTGAAGAGAGGAAGAAAGGTGATGGGTTTTATGCTGCTGTAAAGGGGGTGGAGCAAAGGAGAAGGTCAGGGATAGGTTGAAGGTCAGGAGAGATTAAATGACAAAGACAAAGGGAGTGGTAATGATAGTATTAAAGACTAAAGCAGGCGTTAATACCAGCATAAGGGTCAGCCCTGTCTGAAAGCAAGGTAGCAGAATGGGATAATGGCAAAACAAGAGTCTGTTGAACTCAATGTAAAGTCCAGAAGGCTGTAAAGTGCCCAATCAGAAGATGAGGTGCTGTTTCCTCAGTTTGCATTGGGCTTCACTGGAACATTGTAGCAGGCTGAGGACAGAAATGTCAGCAACATGTTGAATTGACATGGCAAGCAACGTGAAGGTAGATGTCATGCTTATGGAATGAGCAAAGGTGTTCCGCAAAGCAGTCACCCAGTCTGTGTATAGTCTCCCCAGTGTACAGGAGACCACATTGTGAGCAGCGAATGCAGTAGACTAAATTGAAAGAAGTGCAAGTGAATCACTGCTTCAGCTGTAAGGAGTGTTTGGGACCTTGGACGGTGAGGAGGGTGGAAGTAAAGGAGCAGGTATTAAGGCACCTGCAATTGCATGGGGAGATACCGTGGGAAGGGGGTGAGGTGTTGGGTTGATGGAAGAGTGGACCAGGGTGTCACAGAGGGAACAGTCCCTACGGATACTGACAGAGGAGGTGAGGGTAAGATGTATTTGGTGATGGCATCATGCTGGAGCTGGCAAAAATGGTGGAGGATGATCCTTTGAAGGCAGAGGCTGGTGGGGTGGAAAGTGAGGACAAGGAGGACCCTATCATGGTTCTGGGAGGGAGGGGAAGTGGTGAGGGCAGAGGTGCAGGAAATAGATCGAACATGGTTGAGGGCCCTGTCAACAACATTGCATGGGGAGCTCGGCTCAGGAAGAAGGATGACATGTCAGAAGCATCATTTTGGAAGGTGGTATCATCGGGACAGATACAACGGAGATGGAGAAACTGGGAGAATGGGATGAAGTCCTTATAGGAAGCAGGGTATGAGGACATGTAGCTGAGGTAGCTGCGGGAGTCATTGGGCTTATAATGAATATTGGTAGACAGCCTATCACTAGAAGTGGAGTCAGAAGCCAAGGAAGGGAAGGGAGGCATCGGAGATGGACCATGTGAAGATGAGACGGGTGGAAATTGGAAGCAAAATTGATTAATTTTTCCAGGTACAGACGAGAGCACAAAGCGACATCGATAGAGTCATCATGAATGTACTGGAAAAAGAGTTGTTGGGGTTGCCCGAGTAGACTGGAACAAGGAATGTTCCACATACCAGACAAAAAGACAGGTATAACTGGGGCCCATGCAGGTACCCATAGCCACACCTTATGTTTGGAGGAAGTGAGTCAAGTTAAAGGAGAAATTCTTCAGTGAGAAACCAAGTTCAGCCAGGCAGAGGAGAGTGGTGGTGGATGGGGATAGTTTGGGCCTCTGTTCAAGGAAGAAACAGAGAGCCCTCAGACCATCCTGGTAAGGGATAGAGTTGTAGAGGGATTGGACGCCCATTGAAAAATGTTGAAATGACTTATGATGTCAGAAGAATCACGAATGTAGGTGGGAAGAGACTAGAGAGAGAAAATAGCGTCAAGATAGGAGGAAATAAATTCAGTGGGGCAGGAACAGGCTGAAACAATGGATCTACTGGGACAGTCCTGTTTGTGGATTTTGGGAAAGAGGTAGAAGCAGGCTGTGCCGGCTTGGGAGACTATAATGTTGGAGTCTGTGGAGAGAAGATGTCCAGAGGAGGTGAGGTCAGTGACAGTCCTGGAAACAATGGCTCAATGTCCAGTTGTAGGGTTATGGTCCAGGGGGAAGTAGGAAGAAGAATCTGAGAGTCGGCACTCAGCCTCTGCAAGGTAGAAGTCGGAACTCCAGACAACAACAGCACCACCCTTGTCAGTTTTAGCTTTAGATTCCTGGGACCTTGGGACCAGTTCTGGGGGTGGTGGGTTGCACTGAACAGAGCCAGAACCAACATCCTCAGTTTGCTAGTGCTACTGGGGAGTTTAATTTAAACTAAATTGGTGGGGTGATGGGAACCAGGTGGTAACTTTAGAAAGAGGAAACAAGGTGCACAAAGGATTGGGAGTGACACATAGCACTAGAGTAAGAAATAGTAAGGTATTACAAGTGACCAGATTAAGAGATAATACAATAGGGTCTAAGTTAGGTTTACAGTGCATGGATGTAAAGACATAAAACCTGTTAATTAAGGTTGGTGAGCTGCAGGCACAGATGATCACATGGGAATGTGATATTGTGGCGATAACACAGAAAAAAAGTACATTCAGAAAAGGACAGAACTGGGTATTAAATAGCCCTGGGTGCAAGGGCTGGAATTTTCCCATTGGAGGTGGGAAGCAGGAGTCAGGATTAATCCCAAAAGCAGTGCTGGTAAGTGGGATTTTTCATTTCTTGGGGGGTGATATGGCCAGGAGTCAGGCCTGCTGCCTCCGGCAGAGACAGAGGTGGGCTGATACCAAAGCTGCCACATTAAAAAGCCTGCATCCGTTCCCAGAAACAATGTACCAGTTCTTCAGATTAGAGTAAATTGCCCCTCATCCTCACCCCTTTCATCTCCCTACCCCTTCACTCCCCTTCACCCCCACTCCCACTTTAACCCCTAACATCTTCACCCTCCTACCCCCTCACCAACTATCCCCCTCACCACCTACTCCCATCACTCCCTACCCCCCTTACCACCCACTCCCATCACTCCCTACTCCCCTCACCCCTTCACCTATAATTCCTTCACTCTCACCCCCTTAACCACTCCCCAAACACCCTTCACCCTGCCCTGCTTACTCCTTCACACCCCACCCCTTCACATCCTAGCCCCTCTTCACACTCCCTGCATCCTTATTTACCCCCTTACACCCCTATCCCTTCACACTTCCTCTACGTCCTAACCCCCTTACCCCTTCACCCCCTACCCCTTCATCCCCTTCACTGTCCTACCTCTTTTTACCCTCCCCAGCCCCTATCCTCTGATTCCCCCTTCACTCCCCTACCCCCTTTACTCCCTTCACCCCATCACCCTGCCCTTCAACCCTCTACCCCCCCCATAACCCAGTCTTCCTGTATATACTTTATAAACAGAACTCACATGCCCTATAATAACATTTGGAAGTAATTGAAAAGCTTATCAATCTGTCAAAATGAAGAAGAATCACTTGAAAGGCAGTTGAGAAAACATAATTCTTTTCAGAAGCTTGCAAACCTGTCAAAGCCATCAAACTCACATTCCAGGGGACAGCTGAATAAACAAATTCTGCACTACAGAATCCATTAGTGTTTTTGGAGGCAGCCTTCAAACTGCCAAACAGATGGCTGAGCTGATCTGCAAAGAATGAATAAAAGCTCATACATCTGTCAGTAAAGTTAAAGCCCATGAGATAAAAGGGGCAATGTCAGCATGAATATGAGGTTGGCTGTTTGACAGGAAGCAGAGAGTAGTGGTGAACAGTTGTTCTTTCAGACTGGAGGAAGTTAGTAGGTGGATACATGGCAGATTAAAGTTAGTGCTGAGAAATGTGACGTAATACATTCTGATAGGAAGAACTGGAAGAGGCAATAAAGAATAAAGGGTGTAGTTCTGAAGTGAGTATAGGAGACAAGAGATAAACTGTACACAAATTGTTGAAGGAGGCAGGGCAGGTTGAGAAAGTGGTTAAAAAGGCATATGAGATTTTAGGCTTTATAAGTAGTGGCATAGAGTACAAAAGGAAGGAAGTTATGATGAGTTTGTTATGCCTTGACTGGAGTATTCAGCACAATTCTGGGCACTATACTTTAGAAAGGATGTTTACTTTCGAAAGGGTGCAAAAAAGATTTACAAGAATAATTCCAAGGAAGCGGGACTTCACTTACACTGGTTAGATGGGAGAAATTCGAGTAGTCCTCCTCAGAGATTTTCGAAATCATGAGGGGTCTACACAAATTGGAGAGAGAGAATTGTTGGAAGGATCAGGAACCAAAGGACGATGATATAAGGTGAATGGCCAAAGAATCAATGGCGAGGTAAAGAAAATCTTTTTTGTGTGGAGGCTAGTTAGGATCTGGAATGCACTGGCTGAGAGTGTGATGGAAGCAGATTATGGCTTCCTAAAGGAAACCGGATCAGCATCCAAAGAGATACAATTTACAGGGTGATGGTGATAGGGTTGGGAATTGGGACTAGTTGCATGTTGCTGTTGCAGAGTGGACATGACAAACTGAATAGACTCCTTTTGTGCTGTAACCATTCTGTGATTCAATGATTGTATAATAACACTATTTTCTGCATGTGACCTGATACCATGGTCCATAGATAAGGTGGTTTACAGCGCATTGTTGCTGTCTTTCTAAGGTGCCCAGTGATAGGTTGTGATGGGCAGGGTCACATATCTGGCAAGTACTCATCACATCGCAGTGCATCAGGTTGCCCTTTAGCTGCAAAGAGACAAAAGGAGGCTTCTCTGAATGGATCCCAATTCCCATGGAAATCTGGCAAAGCTGAAGGTACAACCTGCCCTACACCAGGCTGTGATGGATCTGGTCACATTAATGGCAGTTTTGTCACTCACAGAAGGTTAGTATGGAAGCATTCTTTTTGTTACGCCTGTAGTAAAAATGCACCTCCTTTGTAGCCATATTCGAAATGAGTGGATTCAGACTGGAGGACTTGTCCTGCATTATACTTCATACTTCAATGCAAATTAAGTTCATCCATTTGCATTAACGTTTAAAAGATGCTTTTTATTCAAAATACTGTAACATATGACCACATCAAAATTGTTTAGAAATGCATTATATTTGCTTCACATTTAAGAGGTGAGTCAGAATACGAAGCAGATTAAAAGATGTTATAATGAGAGAGATAACAAGAGGCAAGCAGTGTTGTGATCTGAGACAGGGTATATTTTCAGACTGGTGTTGTTTCCCTGCGAGCACTTAACATGCTAAATATCTCTGTGCACTTTCTAAAACCATGCATTAACCCGGTAACTTCAAATGCATTTGCTGGAAGATGTAGCCCCTTTTCTAATGAATTGAACATGAATGCTCAACTATTTACAAAGCTGTTCAGGTTGAATGCAGAAGGATATATTATATTTGTGATACTTACTGGTTGTAAACTATACCCCATCACAAGTAGAGAAAATGTTATAATCAGAAGAATAATTAATTGGCAGTACAGTGGTATACAGACAGGAGGGAGTAGCCCTGTGATTCCTCAACATTGACTCCAGACCCCATGAAGACTCATGTCATCCATTGGACAAGGAAACCTTCTGCTGATTACCACCTAGCTGATGAGTACTCCTCCATGTTGAACATTACTTGAAAGAAGCACTGAGGGTAGCAAGAGGACTGAATTTGCTCTCGATGGGGGACTTCAATGTCCATCACCAAGAGTGGCCCGTAGCACCACTACTGACTGAGCTGGCCAACCCCTGAAGAACTTAACTGCAAGACTAGACATGTGGTAGGTGGTGGGAGAGCCAATATGAGGGAAAATCTACTTGACCTCACTCTTACCAGGCTACCTGTCACAAATGCATTTATCCAGGATTGTATTTGGTAGGAGTGATTACTGCACAGCCTTTGTTTAGACAATGGCTCATCTTCACAGTGAGGATACCCTCCATCATGTTGTGTGGCACTACCACTGTGTTAAATGAGATAAATGAGATAGATTCTGAACAGACCTATCAGGTCAAAACTGGGTATCCATAAGGTGTGCTGTGGGTTATCAGCCGTAGTAGTATTGTTTTCAACCACAATCTGTAATCTCATGACCTGTAATTTCCTCACTCCACCATTATCATCAAACCAAGGGACTAAACTTAGTTCAATGAGAAATGTGGAGCATGCCAGGAGCAGCACCAGGCATACATCAAAAATAAGGTGCCACCCTGGTGAAGCTGTGACATAGGACAACATGCATGCTAAAACAGGAGCAGCATGAGATAGACAGACCGAAGCAATCACACCTCCAAAGGATCAACTCAAAGCTCTGCAGTCCTACTATATCCAGTTGTGAATGGTATTAGACAATTAAATAACCAACATGACCTCCTCATCCTCAATGATGGCACAGCCCAGCACGTCAGTAGAAAAAACAAAGATAAAGTATCTGCAACTATCTTCAGCCAGAGATGCCAAGTGGATTATCCAGCTAAGCTTCCTTTTTGAGGTCCCCACCATCACAGATGCCAGTCTTCAGCCAATCTGATTAGCTCCACTGATATCAAGAAATAGCTGAGCATACTGGTTTACAGAAAAGGCTATCGACCCAACAACATCTGGGCTGTAAGTGATGAAGATTTGTGCTCCAGAGCTAGTTGTGCCACTAGCCAAACTGTTCCAGTACAGGTACAACATTAACACTTAGTCTATAAGGAGTTCATGTGGCTCAGTAGCTACCCTACCTCGGAACCAGGAGCTTAGGGTTCAAATCCTACCCGAAGACTTGTCTATCATGGAAGCAGTGTTCATGACGTAGTTCACATCAGCCTGCTAATCCTTCCAACACCTCACCACTATTCCACAAAGGAAGAAGAGTGTGTGTGAAGATATGAACAAATGAACATCTATCTAACAAAGTGGAAAATTGTGCAGGTATGTTCTGTCCACAAAAAAAAGGACACATCCAATCCAGCCAATTACTGCCTCATCAAAATACTTTCAGTCATCAATAAACTAATGGAAAGGGTTATCAATAACCTGCCCGTCGATGCTCAGTTTTGGCTCTGCCAGGATCACGTAGCTCCAGAACTCATTTACAGCCTTCAACCAAACATGGGCAAAAGTATGGAATTCCAGAGGTGAGGTGTATTGACCTCCCTTGATATCAAGGCAGCATTTGACCAAGTGTGGCATCAAGGAGCTCTAGTAAAATTGAAGTCAACTGAAGTGAACAAGACTCCACTGACCGAAGCCATACCTAGCACAAAGGGAGATGATTGTGCTTGTTGAGCTCAATCATTTTAGCCACAGGACATCACTGCAGGAGTTCCTCAGGGCAATGTCCCATACCCAACCTGATATATCTTCACCACACAGACTGCAGTGGTTCAAGAAGGCAACTCACCCCCACCTTCTCAAGGGCAATTAGGGACGGGCAACAAATGCTGGTCTTGCTATGATGTTCACATCCCATGAATGAAGAAAGAAAAAAAGTGAAGTACTAATTATGTATGAAGTCAGGTCATGGACTGGATAACATTATTCAATTTTAAAACTGTCTAATTTGGTTATATATAGTTCACAAGTATCCTTATTTCATTTTTCATCATCCTAGGTTTAAAGACTGGAAATTAGAGCTGTTAATAGTAGCAGATGACTCTTTAATGTATTTCTATGATATTCTTCTGTTCATTTTTTTTGAAGTAAATGGTTTAATGCATCTCTCAAAACAGCAGTGATGCATTAACCAATCACTTTTGTTTTTGCAAATGGTAATTTCTAAGTTAAAGTGACTCTAAATTGATTTGTGGTCGAGATCATTGACACCCACAGATGAAAGGCATGTGTCCCTTAATTGAAACTATTGCTTGATTCAAAGGTACTTATGTATCTGCACCACAGTACTCAGCATTTCAACATACATTTGTACAGCTTCTTAAGTAGCTGCACTTAACTAAATTCCTTTCTTTAAAATGAACAGAAAATTATTTCTGTCATCATATTTTTGTGCTTCCAGCTTGTCAGGTTGTCCCCGAGCTTCCCTAGCACTGAAGAAAGGCAAACTGTCAGGGGATGAATTGATGACCATCAAGCTCAGGGCAAGTAGCGGTAAGAACAAGTATTAATTCTAAAACATGATCAAAATACATAAAACATCCAAGTAAATTAGTTTGTTTCAGTTAGGAAGAAGCACTGCATCATCTCAGGTACATAACCTATATCCCATTCCTATCTAGCCCTCCGCTTTTTCACAGCTTTCTAAATAAATTATCTCTATCTTTCAATGCCAGAACTTCATACTTGTTTTCTTTATAATATAATTTTGAGCTTTTAGGGGAAGATGGTGGTGTAGTGGTAACATCACTGGACTTTTAATCTAGAAATCCAAGCTAATGCTCTGAAGACATGCGTTCAAATCCCACTATGGCAGTGATGGAATTTAAATTCAATTAATAAATCTGGAATTGAAAGCTAGTCATAATGGTGACCATGAAACTATCACCGATTGTCATGAAAATCTATCTGATTTCCTAATGTCCTTTAGGGAAGGAAATCTGCCACCCTTACCTGGTCTGGCCAACATGTGACTCCAGACCCATACCAATGTGGTTGACTCTTACTTGCACTCTGAAATGGCCTAGCAAGCCATTCAGTTAAAGGGTGATTAGGAATGGGCAACAAATGCTGGCTTTGCTAGTGACACCCACATCCCATGAAAGAATTTTTAAAAATCATTATTGAAATTCCTGGCATTTTTTAGTGATCTCATAGGTACAACTCTTACTCCAGTCCTTAATTCTCTGGGTCCCGTATGCTGTACCCATCTCCTCCTCTGTTTTCCCTCCCATATCAATAGCACAATGGATTGCAGCAGTTCAAGAAGAGAAATCAGCACCACCTTCTCCAGGGCAATTAGGGATGGGCAATAAATACTGACCTAGCCAGCGACATCCTTGAAAGAATATTAAAAAAATGAGTAGTAATGGTGGTGGTTGTGATGTTCTATGATTCGCTCAGGGAGTCTAAGTTGTTGTGGTAACATGCACTTTTACGTGCATGTTGTAGTATGGATAATAATGGTAGAGACTTCAATGTTCTTTCCATCACATGACTGACCAGCATTCTCTCCCACTTATACCACCTGCCGTTGGCATATGTTGGAAGGATTTGCAGGTGGTTTGGCTATGTAATGAATGCACCTTCCTTGGCCATCAAGGATGGGACTCAAATCCCAAGCTTCAGACCCAGAGGCAGCGACACTACCAATTGCACAACGAGACCTCCTCGGATGTGCTTTAAAAAGTAGAAAAATCCCCCAAGGCACTCCACAGGAGCAGATAACAATTCATGCAGAGTCAAAGAGAGAGATACAAGGAGGGTGATTTAAAGGTTGATCAATGAGGTGCGTTCAAGGAGTAAAGAGAGGTGTAGAAGCAGAGGAGTTTAGAAATGCAATCAAAATCCAATAGGGAGATTTTAGAACCACCCATCTGTCAGAAATGGCCCACCTCAACAAAAGGTCAGTGGCACAGTCGAGTGGACAGTCCAATGCCAGGACTTGCTGTATCTCACCAAAGACTAGGAATTGGTAAACAGTGGTGACAGGGAGTACTTGGGAATCCAAATCCTTATTTCAATCTGGACGCTGAAGGAAGTACATAACTTTGATTAGCATTTCGGCTCCTTACAAATGGAATTCTTTGAGGTTTTTTGGGGTTGGTAGGGGAAATTGGGCCCTCCTTCTAGTCCTGGCAGAGAACAAACATTCCTCTGTCTTGTGGGGGGAAAACCAGATGCAGATTAAGTGACCTCCCCCACTTACACACATCAGTGAAATCAGTACTGAACATACAGTCTGCAGTACCTAAACTAAACTTAACAAGTGATCTCCAGATAACATATCCTTTCAACTGACTGTGTGCGCCATCTATGGGTATGTTCCATATCAATATATGTCATGCCTTTATTTCCTATAGGAGCTGAAAACGATGAGGAGATCAATCATTTGGATGACGAGATTAAGGAGCTGAATGAATCAAACTTAAAAATGGAAGCAGATATGATAAAACTCCAGACCCAGGTAACATTAACCAGTACTGGAGCTGAACAGAACACCAGAAACCATTTAATGCATTTTTAGCAGGCATGTAGAAATGGTTTCTATGAAGAAATGGAGTTGCTACACAAGATTACCTTTTACTCTTTACCCAAAACAATGCTATAAACTTGGTTCCCTTCTTTAAATGTTTGAATCTATTTCCCCATTTATTGTTCCAAAGTGTTGAATAAATACTACATCTTTATGATTTAGCTGATAGCCACATCAATAAACTCAACTTGACATACAGCCTAATTCTGTAGATTAATACCTGCAAGCATCTTAGTGCTACATTGTCAATCATAAATCAAAGCTGTATTTCTGTGAAATTTGTAAAACGCCCATTATGTAATTAAAGAAAAATTATTTCTAAATTTTTAGATTACTTCCATGGAGAGCAATTTGAAAACAATTGAGGAGGAGAATAAACTAATTGAGCAGCACAATGAGAGTTTGTTAAAGGAATTAGCTGGTCTGAGTCAGGCCCTTATTAACAGCCTCGCTGACATCCAACTCCCACAAATGGTAAGATATCAAATAAGTAACTGAAACTAAAACATTTTTGAACAGCATAATGACTATGAAAATGTGAATACTTATGACCCCTTAAATCAATTTTTTAACTGATATGCTTTGTGATGTCATTGCGACATTTCAGACTTCTTAAAGTATACATCTGTGGCTTATTTTTTTCCCTGTAACGTTAAAAAAATAAAATAAAAGCAAACTAAAATAAATAATAGACTCTTTCTATATATGCTTCTGCCACAGACATGTTAATTATTGACTGCTGTTAGTAGAATAGAATTAAACAGCAATTAGATATTATAGCCTGGATTTTTGCTCCTGGATCGAGAGCACAGAGGACATTACCCGGCTCTGCAAACCTGACCCGGGAAAAAGTGCCCCAGAAGTTAGGATTTTTGTTCCGGGGTGGTGGGGCTTTCTAGGGAGTCTGGCTGGGCAAGCCCAGAACGAGTGCAGAGGCTGCTGGGTGCAGAGGTGAGTTGGGCAGAAGGCCTGCCTCAGTGCACCACAATTTGTTAAGGATTTTAAAAAAACAATAAAACAAAAAGCATTCCTCCAGCCCCCATCCCTCCACATCCCCTTGCCCTCCACACACTCCCCTTGCCCCATCCATGCCAACCTGTGCTACCTCATAGCCTGTACCATCCCCCAAGGCCTATCATACCCTCCTTGTCAACCTATGCCTCTCAACACCCCCATGGGCCCTTATAGCCCCAAAGCCAGCTTAGCGCCAACTCATGACAACCCACACCCCCGACCCGCCGCCCTTTTCCCTTACACCTACCATGCCGGCTCACGTAGTATCCACCATGGGCATACCTCAGTACACATGAAGAGATGAAATAAAATAAAGTTCTAAGTGTCCATCACTATATTTTTTTTTTAAATGCTCTTAATCATAAAGCCCATTCGCTACATTTAAATTTTTTCATCTACATAAACCCTTATAAGAACAAACATTTCATTCAAGCAAATAATCCCTTATAAAAACATGCATTGGAATTTATAGTCCCACTTCAAAGAGTCTATAAGCAATTGGATCTGTCAACCAAACTGAAATAGAAAGCAGAGATAAAAACAAAAAACTACTGCGGATGCTGGAAATCCAAAACAAAAACAGAATTACCTGGAAAAACTCAGCAGGTCTGGCAGCATCGATGGAGAAGAAAAGAGTTGACGTTTCGAGTCCACATGACCCTTCAACAGAACTAAGGGTCATGTGGACTCGAAACGTCAACTCTTTTCTTCTCCACCGATGCTGCCAGACCTGCTGAGTTTTTCCAGGTAATTCTGTTTTTGTTTTGAAATAGAAAGCACCTTACTGTGACAATGGAAGGATGTGAAATCAGTCATGTAGCTCTAATCCAGTGATTGTAGACCTCAGGCTTATGTCAGCAGACAAAGTGAAAGAACAAGCACTGATTTTTTTAAACACTCCAGGCTTGTTTTTCAAAGATTTAAAGGGTCGAAGTTTTAAATGCCTTGCCAGCTTGACAAACGCTTTTGACAATTGCCTTTGACAGTTCCTTTTTGCCGCTTTCACAGTTTCTTTTGACATGTTTGACAGTTCCTCTTGCTAGCTCTCTTGACAGTTCCAATGAGTTTATGCACTTTTTATGCGCATTCATGTCCCAAAGGGCACCTTACCTCTCCCAAAGGGCACCTTATCTCTCTCAAAGATGTCCCGGACCATATCCAAAGGGATAGCCTACCTCTCCAAAAGGATACCCTATCTCTGCAAAGGACTCAAGTTTAGAACTGCTCCTCCCGGGTCTAATCTGCATACATCGCATTTCCCATTCCCGGCTAACAAAAATCAGACATGACTGGAGGCAGCTGTTGTTTTTTATGGGCAGTTGCCTCTGTGAAATGTGCATGTGCAAATTCTGACCTGAGCCCATTCCCGCCCCTGTGAAAATGGTAAGTTCGGGGGTGGGACTTCCAGGTTTCAGCCACTCCGCCATTTTCACAATGACGGAGAAGCTGTCCATCATTGCAAAAATCCAAGCGTATGTTTCTATGTTTTTTAAATAATATTCTCCCTTCCTTTTAAGTTTCTCTGTGCCTCACCCTATTAAGGCAGTGGCCAGGACTCCTGCATCCAGGCCTCTACCAATAATGTTTTTGAGGTGGTTGCTTGGAACCCTGTGACAGTGTTTTTATTAACGGGGGAAGGTGTTGTGAAAACTGTGCCTCCAATCCAGTATATGGGCAAGTTCAGGACCTTCACTGTGTTTGAAACTGAGAATGCAAAGCCACATTCAGATCAACAAAGGAACGGAGAACGAGGACACTGTGGCAATCAGCCATTTTCACGTGTGATGGTAGAATTCCTTCTGATGATAATTACAGTGCCAATGGGAAGGGAGTATCACTTTGTACTCATGCTGATATTTTTACTAAAATCATCTGAAGGCAGAAAGTTAGTCCATCTTCTCCACCTCAAAATCGTAAGACGCACAGAGGTTGTAGATCTCCAGTTTAGGGGGATGGGGTTTTCCATAAACCACAGGAAGCTCAGGTAATGAACATGTTAGGGGTTTTAAGGTCAAATAAGAATAAAGTTACATCATGTAAAATGAGTGGTGAACCCATTTCCCTCTGGGGTTATGTTTTATATACAAAACTATAACATTGACTGGCATTAGAAGTAATGCGCCTTGTAATCAGCCAAATTAAAAATTGACAGGCCTATGGTGCATACAGGATTGAAATATTATTTATTTGGTGTAATGTAAAATAGTCAGAGCACAATCAACAGAAGAATGGCTGCATCATGTTTTATTGTCTATCTCTACAGTTCAACTAACTGGTAATTTGAAATGCAGGACCAACTCAAGGTAGAGTGAAAAAATTAAAATAACTAACAATGACTTTAAAAGGAATAATACAAACCTGTTGAACAGTGATTGGTGTTGTCTTAGTTTTTTATTGAATTAATACTTGCAAACTCTGTTAAATGTGTGCTCCTCATTAATTATTTTATAAAACACTGATGTTAATTTGAGGTGAAACAAGGGCTAATTTTAACTTTATGCAGTGGATGATAATGCATTAGCCACCCATTATACACCATGGCCAATTTTCAAGTAAGCATATTTTTCAAGCACATTTTAAAAGAAGCTAGAGAAGGGGTAGCAGAGGCACTATTATATATATTCAATATTTCCTTATGGATAAAGATATAATGCCAGAAGACTGTGGGATAGCTAACATGTTACCTATATTTATGAAGGGAGATGGAACTTGTCCAGGGAACTATTGACCAGTCAGTCTCGCTTTGGTGATACAAAAAATAATGGAAGTCCTTTTTATGATTGATGCAGTTGGTAAAGCGGAGTTATTTTTAAAATCCCAGAGGGAAACTTTAAACAACTGTCATAACCAATAATTTTAAGTATTATGTTTGAGATGCGACTCTAAACTCAGAGATCAGAACACTTGTCCTCGAGGTTTTACATTAAACTAAATGAAACATTTTTTTAATTTACACAGGTTAAAATATATGTACACATGGCTACAAATGACTACTATCATAACTTTTAACAAATTCCCAAACTAATCTCCATTAAGGCAACAGCAACCCATAGACTTAACCAAACACCAGGCAAAGCATTTTCACCTTACAAATTCAAAATGAGGTTATTTTCACTGTGGAGCCAGTTGGAGGCTTACAGCTGCGTTTTGATCTTACATTGCCTCTGCCTGCACACCCGAAAACTTACTGAAGTTGTACCTACCAGCTCCATTGAATGTTAATTCTCATTGAATCAACAGCCTCTTTGAATTTCACCTTTTAACAATGAAATGCCTTTCATAATACCAATTTTATTAGCAATATAAATGTATTGCTTGGTAGCTGCTAGAAAGGCATCAATTTTCACCCCACTTCTTGAATGCTCGATTCAAAAAATGCAAATGCACGCTATCTCTCTTACATATCAAAACTAGTCCATATCAAAGCACCCAGACGAGCTGGCTTTAATCCAATTAAGACACACCCACAGACTAAACCTCTATTTTAAAAGAAAAATATTTTCCAAAATATTATGTACATTAATAGCTTCATGACAGTCCTACTAAAGGATAAAATAGAAAAACAATTGGAAATCAAAAATATAGTGATGAATGGTCAGCATGGGTTTCAAAAGGAAAAGTCTCATTTGACCAACATCACTGAATTCTTTGACAATGTAACACAGAGAGTAGACAAGGGTAAAGCAGTGAATGCAATTGATCTAGATTTCCAAAAGGCCTCCAATAAGGTGCCACATAATAAACAAATAAGGTTAGAGAATATGGAATCAGGGGACAAGTTGCAAGACAGAAAGCAGAGAGTTCGGGTGAAAAGTAGTTATATTCGGGGTGGCAGAAGGTAGAAAGTGGGGTTCCACAGTTGAGACCACTGTTCACGGTTTATATCAGTGCTTTAGACTTTGGAATCAAAAACATAATTTATAAATTTGCAATGATACCAAATTGTGGGGAATAATCAATACTGAGGAGGACTGCAAGAAATTACAAAAGACATTAATAAACTTGAAAAATAGGCATATAACTGACAAATCTCAACACTGATAATTAAGAGATATATTTTGGTAAGAAAAATAAGGATATCACAAGTTACTTGGAAAATAAAAATCTAAATAAGGTAAAGGCATCTGGAAGTACAAATACATAAGTCACTAAAATTAGTGATGCAGGTTAATATGGCCATAACAAATGTAAACCAAGTACTAGGGTATATTCCTAAAGGGATGGAACTGAAATGTAGAGAAGTTATGCTGAACTGGTATCAAACCTTGGATAGGCCACACTTGGGGCGGAATTTTACGCTGGTGGGATTTTACGGTCCTGCCAAAGTCAATGGACTTTTGAACGCCTCGCTGCATTTTACAGCCCCGCCCCTGCCGTAATGGTGCCATAAAATTGCACCCTTGGAATACTGGTACAGTTCTGGTCGTTATATTATAGGTAGGACATAGAGGCACTGGAGAGAGTGAAAAGTAGATTTACAAGGATGGCACCAGAAATGTGTGATTATACTTTTCGGGAAGGATGAACAGGCTTCTTTTCTCTTGAAAAGAGAACATTGAGGGATGAGTTAATAGAGGTCATCTAGATTATTAAAAGATTTTGATAGAGTAGACACAAAGAGAGTGTTTCCAGTTGTGGGGAAGGGAAAAACTAGAGGCCATCAATATAAGATAGTCACCAAAAATTCAAATAGGGAATTCAGAAAAAAATATTTACCCAGAGATGGTGAGAATATGGAACTTGCTACCATAACTCATGGTTGAGGCACATAATATAGATGTACTTAAGGAAAGTCTAGATAAATATATGAAGGAGAAATGAATAGAGGGTTATGCTAAATGAGTTAGATGAGGAAGGATGGGAGGAGGTTCAAGGAGAGCATAAATGCCAACATGGACTGGTTGTCTGTGGTTGGTGTCTGTGCTGGATACCCTGTGTAATTTTATGTAAGACTGAGATGGATAGTTTATCAAGGGAAATAGAGCAAAAGTGACCAGAGTTGTGGTACCCATCAGATATGATCTATGGTGCAGTAAGTTCAAGGAACTGAATGACCTATCCTTTTCTTATGTTCAATGGAAAATAGTATCAGGGTGGGTATATAACAAACAGTTTGTCCACCAATAGCTGTTTTTCACCAGCACCAGGGGCAGAATATTACACTCGGTGTGTGGGCACATGCCCAACATGCCCGAGCGTAAAATGACGCGCAGTGATGTCTGGCGTGTGTCCTGACATCATCATGCAGTCTTGTGATATTTCATTTGGCAGGCACGAGCCGGAGTCGGCTGCACGCCCGCCGATAATTAAAAGGCCTATTAAGGCCATTAACAAAGCAAGGTTTCCTAAAACAAGTAAACATTAAATAAAAGCTTTATTTTTGAATTAAAAACATGTCCCAGCTCATGTGACAGAGTCACATGAGGGGACATGTTTTATAAAATTTTTATTCTCTTTTTTCTTTTTTTCTTTTCTACACAGCGCCTCAATCTCCCTCTGTGCCTCAAGGAGATTGAAGCGCTCTTTCTCGCGCATGCGCGAACTGCGTGCTAGGCCCGGCTCTCCCTCCTCCCCCTGCCCGCACAGGCAGCGCTCAGCGCTGCCGCTCGTGATCCATGCAGCATGGGCCTTAATTGGCCCATCCGCATGAAATCGCAGCGCGGCGCGGTGCGGTACCGATCACGGGCGGCGGTCGGCTTTCCAGCCGCCCCCACCCACCCTGCCGAGCACCCCCGCCAAGGGCAAAATCCTGCCCCAAGAGTTAAAATCAGCCTCCTGATGTCTAAGACCTGAATACATATCATTGATTGTCACATTATTAAAGCTATTGGTTTGATTCTAGTTAAACTTCTATTTACTCTGCTCACTCCATTCACACAGAATTATTCCCCTGAGCCTGGGGAGGAGACAAATCAAGGCCCTCGATCTCATGTCTCTGACACCTTTGTTAAGAATTGACCCATTTTACAAGCATACTCAGTAAACTAGTCGCTGATCTGAATCAGAAGTGGCCTGAATCATTTTTGGTTATCTACTGGGGCCATGATTGTAATTTGGAATTAGCTGAGGAAACAAGGATCAATTCAGGTCTTCAAAAATAATAGCTTAGACTGAGCTGCCTTGATTCTCCTAATGGCATTTGCAGGTGAAGAGGAGTTCTAGGTATCCTCCCTGTAACAAGTTAATACTTGACAAAAAGAAATAGCTTGTTTAGGAAGCTCACAAAATTTCTATTGATACAGTAAGTGGTTACTAAGGAGGTTTAAGCATTTTTATACTGATAGTATATCACTGGTAGAAAATGTACAGTGTTCGTGTCACTCACAACTCATTGTAGTATATAAAAAAAACCTGCTGCCAATGGTCCCAGGTGGCTGACTATTCATGAATGTCAGGAAAAGAGATTGAAGACATGGAACAACAATAACTTGCAGCTATATAGTGCTTTTAATGGACTAAGGCACATCACAGGGCACATCACAAGAGTGTTAATAAGTAAAATTTGATACAAAGCCACATAAGGGGCTATTAGCTATTAGGGTAGATGACCAAAAGACAGAGAGGTTTGGGGAAGTAATTCTAAAGCTTAGAGCACTGAGCTGAAGACACGCCTGCCAATACTGGAATGATTAAAATCAGGGACCAGAATTAATAAAATAAGAGAATAGAACTGGATGCAGATACTTTGGAGAATTATAGGGCAGAGAAAGATTATAAAGATAAGGAGGGGGTGAGGCCATGCAGAAATTTGAAAACAAGGATAAGAATTTTAAAATTGAGATCTTGCTTAACCAGGGGCCAGTGACAGCCCAGGAGTGCAGGGGTGTTAAGTGACCAGGACTGGAAATAACAGAGATGTGTCTGAGAGTTTCAGCACTATATGGCAGGGTGGAGTCAGGTGATGTTACAGGAGTGAAATCAGCAGATTTAGCGATGTAGTGTACAAGCGATCTGAAGCTCATCTTGGGATCAGATATGACAACAAGCTTGTGAACAATTTGCTTCAGCCTCAGATGGTTGCTGGATAGAGGGATGGAGTCAGTAACTTGGGAACAGAATTTGTAGTAGTGACCAAAGACACTCTGTCTTTGCAGTGTTTAGTTGAAGGAAATTTCTATCCATCCAGTGCTAAATGTCAGACAAGCAGTCTGCAGCAGCAGTTTAAAGACAGCAGAGGGGTTGAGATAGTTAGTGGTGAGGTTGAGCTGGGTGTTGTAGCGTACATGTAGATTCTGATGTTGTGTTATAGATGATGTCACTGAGAGGTAGCATGTAGATGAGAAATAGGAGGGGACCAAGGATAGATCCTGAGGGAGACACCAGAAATAACAGTGCAGGAACAAGAAGCAAAGCCATTACAGGTGATTCTCTGGCTGTGACTAGATGAATAAGAACAGAATCAGGCAACTGCAGCCCCACCCAGCTAAATGATGGAGAAGAGGCCGGTGTGGTCAATCATGTCAAAGGCTGCAGACAGGTCCAAAACAAGCACTTCTTTCTATTGCAGAAGCAAAATAATGTGGATGCTGTAAATCTGCAATAAAAACAGAACATGCTGGAAATATTCAGCATCTATGAAGAGTGAAACAGTATTAACATTTCAGTTTGATGACCTTTCAGTTCTATTTTTATTATCTCATTTTATTACTGATACTAATGGCATGTAGAATGAAAAGGGAAATAAAACACAGTGAAGTTGTGGCTTTTCATTTTATCAGAGCCATCCTGAAGCCCCAGCAACACCATAACAGTGCCCATTGTAATATTAAATGGGAAGTCGTTTAGTGGACTAGGTGTAGCAAAATTCCAAGGGCAGAATTTTGCCCTTGATGGGCGGGCGGGCCCCACCGGCTCAGCGGCAGGCGGGCAGCCGATCGCCGCCGCCGAAAAGGGCCCCGCCGCCATTTTAAGTGGGCGGGCCAATTAAGGCCCATCCAGCGGGCTGCCTGACAGGAAGCGCTATGCGCTTCCTGTGCGGGGGGGATGGAATCCCCAACTGTCAGAGCGTGTTCTTTCGCGCATGCGCATGAAAGAGCACACTGCTCCCTGAGGCAAAGTACTGCCTCAGGGAGAGCGCTGAAAGTTTTTGGAAGTGTAAAAATAGAAAAATAAAAGAATTATTAACATGTCCCCCTCATGTGACAATGTCACACAAGATGGGACATGTTAATAAATATCACATAAAGTTTAATGAAGTTTTTTAAAACAGACATGAAGCCAGTGGATGAGGTTTCATGTTTTTTCAGAAGCCCGCCGGGGCTCCTGGCCTGCCCACTAGCCTTAAGGTTGGACGTGCAGGTCCTTTAATTGGCTTAATTATCCTGTCAATGGCCTCAATTGGCCATTGACAGGTCGGCGGGCGGACAGCTGATTTCGCTGCGCTCCCGCCTTCCTGAATATTTAAATGGGGTGGGATGATGCCGGGGGTTCTCCACGAAGTCATCCCGTGTCATTTTCGCGTCGGCGAGCGGGCCCCACCCCCAACTCGCCGACAGCAAAATCCTGCCCCAAATGTCTTTGTAAAGACAGATTTATAACCTTGTTACAGCTAGAATCTAAGGGAAATCTTCACACTCTGCTAGTAAGCACGTTCTTTACAGGATCACAGTATCAGAGAATCTTTACAGTGTAGAAGGAGGCCATTCAGCCCATCAAGCCTGCACTGGCTCTCTGAAAGAGCATTCCACCTAGTCCCAGTCCCCTGCCTTATCCCCGTATCCTTGCACATTCTCTCTTTCCAGGTAGCAATCCAATTCCCTTTTGAATATCTCGATTGAACCTGCCTCCACCACCTTTTCAAGAAGTTTGTTCCAGACTCCAACTACCCTCTTAGTGAAAAAAATGTGAAAAAACATCACATTTACTCCTTTTGCCAATTAGTTTGAATCTGTGCCTTCCAGTTCTTGATGTCTTCTTGAGTGGGAACAGTTTCTCACTATTTATGCTGTCCATACCCCTCAGGATCTTGAATACCTTTATCAAGCCTCCTTTCAGCCTTCTTTTCTCCAAGGAAAGCAGTCCCAACCTCTCCAGTCTATCCTCATAGCTACAGTTCTTCATCCCGGGAATCATTCTTGTGAACTTCCTCTGTACTGTCTCGAATGCCTTCACATCCTTCCTCAAGTATGGCACCCAGAACTGGATGCAGTACTCCACATGAGGCCTAACTAGTGTCTTATACAAGTTTAACATGATCTCCTTACTCTTGTACTCAATACCCCTATTAATAAAGCCTAAGATACTCTATGCTTTATTAACTGCTCTCTCAACATGACCTGCCATCTTCAATGATCAATTACATATACACTGAGGTCCCTCTGTTCCTTCTTTAGAAGCTCTTCCTTTATTTTATATAGTCTCACCAAATCTTTCCTGCTAAAATGAATCATCTCACACTTTTCTGCATTGAACTTCATCTGTCACTTGTCTGCCCAATCCACCGACATGCCTATGTCCTTTCGAAGTTCAAGACTATCCCCATCATAGCTGGCATTTCCAACCTTCGTATCATCTGCAAATTTTGAAATCATGCCCTGCACACCACAGCCTAGGTCATTAACATATATCAGGAAGAGCAAGGGTTCCAACACTGACCCCTGAGGAGCTCCAGTACAAACCTCCCTCCAATCTTTAAAATTGGAAGAGTAACTCTCAATTAATGTAGCTCCCTCAAATCTGTTGAAGGCCACAATCTCAACATCTATTTACCTCTATCTTACAATCCAGAGGCTTCTACATTTTTTCATTGTCCCCTGCAAATATTAATACTGACGTGGGAAGCCCTCTATTAACTTCCAGAAGACAATGGTTGGCAACTTCCTCAGAGCTGCTACTGCTCTGCCAGTGTAATTTCTGGTGGTGTCATGGCCGTAGAATGTGGGAAAGCTCCAAGAAAATTCCAACTAATGTCAGCCAATCAAAGGAAAATAGCACTATTACAGAAAATGTCCCTGGAGCTCTCCTGATATCCTTCCATAACTTTGGCAGGAAATTGGCAAAACCTGAGAGAAATGACACAAAGGGCAGAATTTTATGAGCCAGCGAGTAGGGGCGGGGCCCACTCGCCAACGCGCAGTGACGTCGGAGGGAACTCCCAACATCACCGCGCCCCATTTAAATTTTCAGGAAGGCGGGAGCGCAACAAAATCAGCTGCACGCCCACCGACCTGTCAATGGCCAATTGAGGCCATTGACAGGGTCAAATAAGTAATTAAAGGACCTGCCCATCCAACCTTAAGGTTGGTGGCTAGACCAGGAGCCCTGGCGGGAACTAGAAAAAACATGAAACCTCATCCACAGGCGGGATGAGGTTTCATGTAGGCTTTAAAAAATTTAAATAAAGTTTTTGTGAAAATTATGGACATGTTTCAAATCACGTGACATTGTCACATGAGGGGACATGTAAGGGAAATTTTATTTTTCTATTTTTGTCTTTTTCACATGTACAGCCGATCTCCCTGAGGCAGCACTTAGCCTCAGAGAGATGAGTGAGCTCTTTCGTGCACATGCACAAAACAGCGCACTCTCGATTTTGGGATTCCCCCCGCCCGCACAGGGAGCGCATTGGCCCGCCCACATAAAATGGTGGCACGCTTCCGATCGGGGGTGCCAATCGGAAGCGTGTCCGTACGCACCCGCCCATCAACCTCCCCCCGACAGGAGGAAAATTCAGCCTATGGTGTCACTCTATGGACTTTGAGGATCCAGAAAACACAGTTTGACAGTCTGTGGTACAGATATATGAGACTCAGCTTGATCAAATACACCCTGGTGCTGGTGAGCTGTCAATGGAAGCCCAGCAGTGCCTGGAGCTGCACATTGACTCAGGGATAAACATGATGGAACATTGACCACAAGTGGTCTTTGTTTCTAGTTAAGAGTTTTCCTGGTGCAATTAGTGACCATAGCTATTTTTCCCCAGAATATTTGCCACTCAAAAACAGGTGGATGAAAAAACCTTGGATCAGTCAATTTTTTAAAAATCCCTATGATTGGCACCCACTATGTGGATTAACTCAGTGCTGTTTACTGGAGAGATGCATCAGAAATTAAGAGAAGAACGGAAGGCAGGCCACAAAGGGAAGCTATTTCTGCAAGGAGAATGCATTACTTTTGCTCTATGTGCTGCAGAAATAGTGGTTGGGTAATGTGTAACTTCTTCAATGCTCAGAGTTTCCATAATCCCAGGTTAGATTAGACATCCACATATGAGCAAAGAGGAATCAAATCATTTCCCAAATGTGCCACACTTCTATGTCCATTCAAGCATTACCTTCTATTTTTAAAGAAATCGTGACAGTTTTTAAATATGTGCATGATGCCCTTCAATATGAATTGCATATTAATTGTGTTAAATGTTAATTTTTCACTTAGGAGCCAATCAGCGAACAGAATTTTGATTTGTATGTGAACACTTTGACTGACATGTACAGCAGTTTGGAGAGGAATTACACTCCTGAAAGCAAGGCCCTTCTGGAAAGCATAAAACAAGCAGTAAAGGGTATCCAGGTGTGAAACTTGTCCATGCCATGCTAATGGCATTTTTTATTCATAGACAGTACACTTCAGCTTCAAGTGTTTGTCGCACATGTATTAGTGGCCTGTCTTAGGAAATGCAAAAAACATATTTACTGCAGCCACATCACAACACGAAACAGTATCCCTTCTTTGTGGGCACAACTCGAAGGTGCCATAAACAAAAGCAAAATAATATACATTGAAACAAAATAAAACACTGCTGTTTTGTTAATGCGCTGTGATGATGTTTCAGAGTTACAGGCCTCTCATGAAATTAAATTAAAGGCTAATTTCTGTAGTATAACTGTCATATTAATTACAAAATAGCAGCCTTGAAATTATGCAGTGATAGCATATGAACACTTAACATGTTCACCTAAAATGTTCCTCTGTACTATTTCAGCAGAGGTGTTAACCCATTTAAAATAAATGGGTTTCACAACCCTGCTAAAATATCGGAGGGAGGAATTACAGACAGATTAATCGTTCATATGTTCGGATCCAACTGCTTGCTTTCAGGGCTAGTATGTTTAAAATATCTCCAACTATGTTCACCATGTGCGATAAGTAAAGAAGAATGTTGTGTAGTGCTGATTTTTAATACTTTTAATGTCCAGCCCATTAGGTCTATGATGGGACATTGACTCTTTAAAAACAAATTGGAAAGGATGACAGCATCTAGAACACTGCACTGACTACAGATACTTTCCTTTTGCACCAGTTTGTTTTTTTTAAATATAATTTGATGTAAAAAAAAGTTTGCGATTAGGTTATTTTTATAATGCATTATTATTTATTGTTTTTAATTTGAGTTTTTTTTAGTTGTTTTAATTATGCAAACATTATGATATTTAAAGAAATGGTTTTCTGGGAGAGGTTTATAAAATTATTTTGCTTATGTAGATTCTAGAACAAGAAAAGAAAACAGATTTTTTATAAGTGACATTTCTCTTTGGGCTCAAATGACAAATAACAAAAAAATATTATTTATGTGATTATGTCTTATGTGAGTTTCAAGAAAAGGATTTGTTTTTTGTTCTAGTCATTTGTGTTCTGATGCATTTATTTTCCTATTACTGTGTTTTGCTAGATATATATATATATTCTTTACTTTTATATTGCATTTTGTACGACCAACAAAGCAATCAATTATAAAAGGATCATGCAAAAGGAAAGTGTAATATGAAACACTGCCCTCTAATGGAAATGTAAATGCAGTGCATCTGTTTTACAAAACACTCATCCTGGCAACAGTTCATAACAGATACAGTCTGTATATCAGGGACTACTGTACAGTAACAGAGAAGCAAAAGACTAGAGAAATCTCAACAATACAAAAATGTTTTTATTGATTTTTTAAACTGTAAAATGTCAAATTTCTTGTACACTATATTACATCATGAATTAGCTAAAAACTGCCTTTGTGTGTGAATGGATGTGTGTACCACATGTACCACATGCACACACGAGCATGCATGTGTTCTTGTGCCTGCGTGTGCTTGAATGAGTCTAAGTGCGTACATGTATTTGTGTTTGAGACAGCAGCTGATGACTGGAAATGTTTGCCTGTTAATTTTGCATATTTATTTCAGTTGCTAAAATGCAGTTTGTAAAAACATTTTTTTAAAAAATATCAGTGGTGCTAGGTATAATGTTTGTTCTATGGGGTTATAGTATGTTTTGTGCAATTTGTTTCTTAAATATATTAATTAAAGGGCTACTCTTGTGATCTGAGTTTTTTTTTGCACTGTATACCAGGACCATCTTATATGTACTTTCTATGGGTTGTTTCATTTGAATGTGTATTACTTTGTATTTAATGTAATGTCATTTGTGGCATCTGTTGAAGGTAGTCACATTATCAGCAACATTTGCTTCTAGTCAGCTTCACTCCATTTTATCAGTGGGTCGAACCTTACCTACTTCGATAGAATTCTCTTGTGCTTATTTATTAGTGAAAACTCAGAAGTGGGATCAAACTTCTGAAAATGCTCCAGAAATAGCATCAAGAATCCATGTTTTCAATGGCAACAATAAGTCAATTATAATTGGAATAAATGTTATTAAATGAATTATCGTTACATATTTTCAGCACCATGGTCTGTGGGACAAATCTAATTTCATAGCATGTCATCTATCTGCATTATTTTTAGTGGCCCAAACACAAACATTAAATCTGGTGCAGGATTTTTCTAGCACATCGAGTATGAAAAAGTTGTCATTAGAAATGCCTTACTGCTGATCCTCAAGAGAAAGCAGCCTGTTTAACTTCTGCACAATCTTGAGACACTTTGCTACATTTCATAGCCCCATGACTGGAGCAAAAATTGTTCCCTTAATTCTTTTGTACCAAATGAGTTCCTCCTTGCTGAAAAACTGTCAGCTGTGCATTAGAATTAATTTAGTAATAAAATGTCACTACTTATGATAATCTCTGTATCGGGGTAGTCATAACTTCACTTAACACTGCCATTAGCGCGTGTGTAAAACCAACACAAGCAAAGAGATGGCCACCATTCTTTTAAATAAGTTCCATTTAGGACGCAACAGAAACATGTAAACCTTCCTTAATTGAATAGCAAGCAGTAGCTTTGTTACTCAAAGAATTCACTCCACTTTAGGGTTTTCTGTAAAGTATTCACTCCAATCCTAGGAATGTTGGCATGCATACAACAAGCATACAATCATAGCAGTTATAGCTCACAGTTTGCAAACTATGTTTAGTGCCAAGATTATTTTAATTTAAGCGCCAGGTGAGAAACCCATGAGATCAGGTGCAACGTTGAATTTATATCCCATCCAAGTCAACTACTTTTCATTGACTTTAATGAAGAATAGAATGGAGTGGAGTGTAAACCCGAGCTGCATCCAATTCAGTCAGTTTACCGACAGGCAGGTTAGGTTGAAATTGCCCCTCAAATCACCTTAGCTGTTACCCTTCACTACTTAGACTGCTTTAAGGCTTAGTGAGCTCCCGTCTAACTGCAGCTGCCAGATGGTGGACCTGTTAACATTTTGAAAAGTTTTCCTAGCCTCCAAATGTGAATCTAGAGAATGATGTGGAGCTGACACTTTGGGCTAGATTTTTGTGACTGAGGCGGGTAGCATGAGTTGGTTAATTTCCTGACTCAGTTTAAAGGGCCCCGGATTGTGTGGGAGGGGGTGGGGGGCAAGCGCAGGATGGATCCATGCCCGCGAACCCCAGAAGCAGATCCTAGGCGGCACTGAGGCGGGTGAGTGCTGAGCTGGGCTGGTTTGAAGGCCCATCTCAGTTTTCAGGGCCTTTGTCCCAGTTGTAATAAAAGTAGTTGAACCCTCTAGCCCTCAACAATCCCACCACCTCACTACCCGCATTCTTATCCTGAGCTGGCAAAAATTGGTGGTGGTAATCCCGGAATCAGGTCCCACCCATCATTTTTAAATGGCCCTGAAGTCATCCCAATTCTGCGTAAATTGGTCCAGATAGCGGGGGTGGGGTGGGGGGGGCAGTGGAATGGGTGCAGGGTAGATCAAAAACAACCAACAACCAGGGAATAAATCGAGGCCAGTGACGTGGAGACCCTGATGATTTTATCAGCAGGACCTAATTATAATTTTATATACTATTTCCCAGCTGGCAGCCAACCAAATTGGGAGGCCAGGCACAAAAACTAGCGATAGAAGGTTGCAGCTGGGGACCCTTGAAGGGATGATGGTGATCAGGGCTTGAGGATGTTGGGGGAGAAGAAAGAAGCAATCAGGTAGGGGGAGAGGAATGCAAATTGGTGCCTCAATGGCGAGGGGGCTGCCGCGAAGGTGGCATGAAACAGACATTAGTCCTTGGGATAGGTAAGGCCTGTGTTTGCGGCAGTGGGCAAGAGAGAGGCTGCGATCGGCAGAGAGGAAGCGAAAAGCTTCCTTTGGAGGTTGCGGAGAGTACTCCTGCTCCCCCTGACCCACATAGAATATAGCAAACTTTCTTGAGCCAGCAGCTCCTGACTCCCTCTTACTGCTGGGCTTCCCAAGCTCTGGAAACTCGTGCAGCAACTGTTAAATTTCAATCAGGTTCCCAATTCCACAGTGAGCGCCTGATTTAAATACATTCATGATACCTGCACAACCCAATAACTGTCATGGTGGAAAGCGTGACAGACGGGTACATAGCAAGTTGGGGACAAATTTGCCCCTTTGAAGTTTTTGACACCCACCCCTGATTTTCACCTGCCCATCCTTAATACTGAAGCCTGCAATGCTGGTCTGTTAGCCATGTGCCACTCTGAAATTAGTACAAGTATTTAAACAGTGCCTTTAAAGGAGGTTTGCCACTGAGTGAATACTGGTGCTAGGAGACAGTAAAGAGGAGAATATTCTTTTCAATGCAATTGGTTTTAGCATGCTGTAGATAGAAAATGATTAATTTTTGTTTCAGGGTGTTGTGTGCTTCAAACATTTCCTCAGCATTTTGTCCTAGGAATCTAACATATTTCATTTTAAAATGTTCTGATTCATTTTGCAATGAAAATGTCTAATGTGACGAAAGAAAATCCTAACAAAAAGAATCGCAATAATCCAAATTCCAGATAGAATGTCTCTTGTGTGTAGCATGAGGGAGCAATTTTTTTAGGCAACCCTCAATAATAATGACTTCTTGTACTCTTGAGAATGCACATTTTGTGTGTTCTGGGAATTCAGATAAAAGGGTCATAGGGCATAATTTAATACTGCCCAGCAGTCAGTTTGGAGATAGGGCAGCAGGGTGTGGGGTGGGACTCTGCTGCCTTCCCACCTCTGCTCAATTAAGTCCAGTCCAGACGCTAACTGAGGCCCATATGTGGGCAATTCATGCCCATTTAAAAGCCTCATGCCATCTCCACTGCTATTTGGGCAGGGAAGTCGCCATGTGGGAAGACCAAAAAGCATATCATGTTGTGTTTGCTTGTGGGTTTCTGGGGAGTCCCTTGTTCAAAAGCACTGATTGGCTGATCGAGAGACCTGGCATCACATCCCTGCCCTTGCCTCCAACCCTCCTCCGCCTCCTTCTCCCGTGACCCCCATCCTGGCCTCACTCACCTTTGGCCTGGGGTCCCTTGTTGATCCTAGGTCTCGGGTAGTTGCATTATCGGCAGCTGCCACTGCTCTCAGTGGCGCTGACGGCAATGGAGAGCAGCCGGCATCTCTCTGGTGGTGGGATTTACCTCCTCCCCTTCCCATTGGGGTCCTTCATCCAGGGGAAGGCCTGATACTGGCCACTTAACTGCCTGATGGGCACTTAATACCGTCCAGCCTTCATCACTGGAGGTAGTGTGGGGCTCCTGCCAGTTCTCCAGCTGGCCAGCAACCATGGCAACCATTAAATTCCACCCATAGCCCTAAAATTAAAGTGGGGGCATTCTGGTGTGATGTCAGAAAGCCTTCTTCACCCAAGGTGTGGTGAAAATCTTGAACTTCCACACCCAAAACACTGCTGAGGTTAGGTCAGTGGAGAATTTGAAAACTGAGATCGCTAGACTTCTGTTAAGCAAGATTATTAAGAGTGACAGAACCAAAGCAGGTAGATGGAGTTAAGATATAAATTGACCATGTTCTAATTGATTGGTGAAACAGGCTTGAGTAGCTGAACACCCTGTTTCTGTTCCTATGTTAACTCCAGCAGATTAACTGTGTCCCCACTTTTAGTCAACACCTTCTTGTTGAAAATTACTGCTGAAAAGTCTTTCATCAGCATTTGTAATAGCAGAAAAGCTATTTCTTCAACAAATGTGTAAATCATGATTTCTTTTGTAATTGTCAAAGTAAAATGGATGCTGCTACAGCCCCAAACGTGGAGATTTGATTCCAGAATGATGGTTCAGGTGATATCAAGTCAGTGACATTAATTGACAGAAAATTGCCCTGTAACAAAAATCATAAATTAGTTATGCAGTTTCCTTGGAAATGCAATGTTGTTGGGGCCTGGAAGTAGATATTTATTTTGTAACAAATTACTTTTAGTTACATTAATATATAAAGGCAAAAAGATCAAATTTAAATGGTTGTAAATCATAAGGTTCTGTCTTGCAAATTCAGAATCCCTGCAGTGATATTCCCAAGGAATCTTAAAGGGACATTGTTTTCTCCTTTTGTAGATAAAGTGCTAATTTCAATGGTTTTAATGGACCTAAATCAAAATGTCAAATGACGTTCTTTCAGATGAATGTGTGCAAATCAAATCTGTTACGGCACTGAAAGAAAACTGGCTCTTTAGATTGCACTTTTAAAAATGCTCCATTCGGACTTGTCAGAAACCTAAATTGCTGTTTAAAGATTATAAATGAACATTTCAACTGCATTAAAACTTTTGAAAAAGGCAAGGTCAGGGCAAGGACATCATGTTTAATGGCATTTTTGAGAAATCCAAGGGAGTTTTTGGATTAGTGGGGATAGTCCATCAGATCCAAAAAGGATGTTTTCTCCTTGCTGCAGCTGGGGGATACTTAGTTCCCAGACATAGTGTACAGGAAGCAGGAGTAGAACCCCATTACACTGGATCCCCTTCACCAGACATTGCTGCTCTGGGATTTCTTAGGATAGCAATCTGGATAGCATGGTTTACAGTGTGATGGTGGGTGGGGGTGGGGTATGGTAGTCCCAGGACCACCCAGAAGTTAGAGCCTGGCTAAAGGTAACAAGCTCTATTTATAGGCAGCTCGTCAGATCTGGACACTATTGATGCCTTGATGCCAATGGCTAGAAATGGATCTGATGTAAATACTTGCCTCTCAGGCTTATAACTGTGTTTCTGTTCCACCCCCAGTTCCTAAAATACAGCCCTGTCAGTGGTTTAGCCTGCAATGGAAGACCATACAGATAGCCTGGACCATAAGATTTTACTGAACTCTGCCTGTACATTATGTATGCCTGTGGAATGAGAAGACAGTTAGCCCTAAAGAGCATAGCAATATGTCACAACCAGGATCAAGCCAAGGTCAAAAATAGGGGAAAATCAAGTCCTAAAGAAGCTTCATGCTTTGAAAAGCGACACTTTGATCTGGCGACACCACTGACTTGTTTTAATATGGAGATATAGAGATAAAGAACACATATGACCAATGTATATGAAAGTGAAAAATAATACATAGGTACCAGAAATGGTGTTATCATATAAAAATATATTAAGGACAATGCAGTAAGGAATGTAAGCAAGTTTTAAATAGCAGAATAGTGTAGATGATATTCCACATGTCAGGGCAGTAAAGAAAATACATTTTTAGTGGGGATTTACAAGTCTCCAATCAAGTGCCTGAATCCACATGGTCGATTACTCAAATAGCATGAGGCCCAGAAATTTAGTGGGTAGTGGACCTTGGCAGCAACCATGGATGATGTCATTAATAGGGAGGGAACAGTTGTTGCTAGAAAGTTACAGGAGGCATGAAGCACCTTGTGTAAACCATAATAATTGTATATATTGTGATCTGCACCATACTCTGTAACTGGACAGAGAACAATGCTAGTAGTAACCCCAGTAGCAATGACTGTAATATAGATCACAAGTGTAACACTCATGAATCTGTGTAGTTCACAGTTTAAAATCTAAATAGCAAGGTGCTTTCAGACAGCCATCAAAGAGGAACACATCTCATAGAAGACCAACAGCTATATGCTCAACAGTTGAGTGGGCATCGTAAGGCATTGGCTTCCAGTAGTAATGTACATGAAGAAGCAAGAGAACAGTCAGCTAATAATATAAGCAGTTCTGGAGCACTGCGTGTCTCTACTGGAGGACAGCTACTTGACTAAGTGACAAAGGTATCAATTACAAAGCAAGTTTGTTGCAATGCAAAAGTGCAGAAAGTACAAAATTCAGGTTCCAGTTCGGTTGAAAGGTCATCAACTTGAAAATGTTAACTCTGTTTCTCTCTCTGCAGATGCTGCCAGACCTGCTGTGTGTTTGCAGAGTTTTCTGTTTTTTAATACATTTGGGCCGTTTAACATCAAGCTGAGGTTTCCTGTCTCACAGGTCTCAGGTCGTTCTCCACCGCTGCTGGATCCAAAACCTGTTACAACCATTTCTCTCCAAGGGGATGCAGGGTGACTTTCCTACGTAGGTGAAAATCACACCAGAGATCCATTCAAAAATAGATATAATAGACTATCCTCATGAAACTTCCCAGGGGTGTTATTTAGGAGGGTGACAATCCCAAATTGTCACATCCATTTTCTCATAGAGACAAGACGCAAAGACACTCAAGTTCCCGGCAGGCCAGGGTAGGAAGCCCTTTGGGGTGGTGTGGGGCAGGGGGGAGATGGTGGGTGAAGGAGAATGGAGTGAAGGCCATAGTGCACGACGTGGGGAGGGGACACCCTGAGGGAGTAAGACATTGGCAAGGGACCTGCAATCAGAAAAGGGGTCCTGTGAAGGAGGCACCCCGCCTTCCCCCCTCTCTTTCCCCTCCTCCCCTTCCCCTTCCCCTCCTCCCCTTCCCCTCTCCTCCCTTCCCCTCCTCCCTTCCCCCCTCCCTTCCCCTTCCCCCTACCCTCCCCCCTCCCTTCCTCTCCCCTCCTCCCCTTCCCGCCTCCCCTCTCCTCCCTTCCCCTCCTCCCTTCCCCTCCTCCCTTCCCTCCTCCCCTCTTTCCCCCTCCCCTTCCCCCCTCCCTATTAATTGGTATTTAAGCCCCTCAACTAGCGCAAGAGTGGGCAGGCCACCTGAGGCTTCCCGGCCACCCATTAAATCGCCGCCAGGTTAGGGGTAGGCAGGTAGGTGGCAGGAAAGGTACCCATGGAATTTTACAGCTACCCATGCCCAGAAATCCATCCACAGGGATCATAAAATTCTGCCCTAAAGTGGAAAGAGAGCAATAGAAAGCAACAATTTAACTTTGCAGATTGAGATGAGCATGCCATTTTCAGCACGCATAAATGGTGCAGCGTTGCACATTGCATCACTGTGTTATTTCATGAAAAACAAATGGAAAAAATGCTGAGAACTCGTCCTACATACCTGTTATCCAGCTCTTGGCTCCTCTTCAGGAACTGGATGCAGTCCCAGCAGTGGCCACTGCTCCTGTTAGCGCTGCTGGGACCGGAGAGCTACCAGCCAATCAGATTTGGCCAGCAGCTCTCAGAGGCGGGACTTGCTACCCAGATGAGAGCAGAAGGACCAGTTCAAACCAATTACTAGGCTGTGGGGCAGCCCACCGGAGTTGGGGGTTGGTGGATGGTGGGGTGTGGGGGGGCTTTACAGCGATTTTTTCGATGGCAGGGCCACAAACCCCACCATCCATGAAATCCTGCCTTTAGAGTTATATTTATATTTTATGCATTGAGGAAAATCTGAGCTGTAATGTGAACTGCCAGAATTACTTTTGGTTAATTAATTTTGCAGCTTTGGCCTTTGAGTTTAATAATACAATGCCCAAGTTTTTTCATAACGACCGTTTGTTACTGTTCTGCATACTTTTAGATAGTTATTTTAAAGTGTGCCATCTTCATAAAATAGTGTTTATCAAACATTTTTTCCATTTGTTTTTCATGACATAACAGTGCAACACTGCACCATTTATGCGTGCTGAAAATGGCATACTCATCTCAATGAATATAAGAATTTGGTAAACACCTTTTCCTAACAAGGGGATCCCTTTAAAATTTATTCTAAGTATAGTAAAGGAAAAAGGGATAGAAATTGGCCCTCGTTACGCTTGTTTTGCTGGGTGGAAAACTGAGGCAAATAGGTCCAACTTTGAAGGGGCAACATCATGCAACTGTTTTATGTATGGAACCATATGGCTTTGCAGAAATTCTGAGCTGCCAACGACATTAGGCCCTTTACACATAGCGACAAATGGCCTGATAATGGATTTAGGTCCTTTCTGCTAAATTGGCTGACCAAATTGAGCAATCCCGATGTGGATTAGATCCAGCAAGTGACCACCACCGAAAAGGTATCTTATTTTTTTGCACACCCCCTGAAGGCTGCTGCAGGACTGCAATTGGTTCCACTCCCTTTTGCCCTATCCTATTCCCCCGGGAAATTACCCGAGTACTATTGCCAGTGAGAAAAACGTTCAGATATTGATCTTGTTAAAATGGGCAAGCTGCCTCTCGAGGCATGACAGCTGTCAGCAGCTTGCTTCAATGAATGAAATGAGGCATGAGGCCCAATCTTGAGTGAGCCTTGGGCCTCCCAGTTGGAGTATGCCCTTTATGTGTATCATTATTTATGCACCCAAACATGAATCATAACCAATTTCTACCCAACCGATTATCCAATAAACCAAATTAAGTAATTTTAATGAAGGAGTGTATTAGGTCCCTGAATTTAGACAGCATTCTCCTGATCTCCTACTATAGTTTCAGCTGCAGCTTAGCAGAAGCCCCAGTGAAACAGCTACTTAACGGTTTCACAAATTAACTATTGAAATGCAGATGAGGGAAATCTGAATGCTGTACAAGCTGAGGAATACAAAATTCAGTCATTTGCAAAATAGTCTGTGGTTATGGCTTGCTTCCTGTCAATGTACATCCACAATGTCGTTAGCACAATGAAAATTCCATTAGGACATTTGACTTAGGTGCCAGCTATTCCTCAGCAATTGCACAGAAGGCATGAGAAAATTGGTATCTCTACTTCTGTCTGCTTATTGATCCATTCATTTCAATCTCTTTCTCATTTTTACCAGTATCATCCTCCCATACAGGATCAGCAGTCTCTTTATCAATCAGCAGTCTAAACACTTTTATCAAATCTCACATCTGTTGGCAGTCACAACAGAGAATTCATAAGATCAAAGAGATTTACTGCTCCACAGAGTGAACCATGTGGTGCATGTATGGGATCCTCAGTTGGAGCTGTATGTGAATGAAATTACAAAAGTTTCAAAAGTAGTTGGCAATAGGTTCTGTTTTTAGTTACAGTTGGTTTAAATGGATGACACAGTTGTCAACTATCGATGCAACTTTTCAGTTTTGCAATGCCATGCGTCAGGCAAAGTGATGCAGCCACTCCGCAGTCATCCATGTTCTATCATTGTTACTGTAGTTCACAGGAGAGGAACAGCACCATTCAAACATCAGGCTAGGGGCAGATTGTTGGAATTCCCAGCCACCAGTGGCTTTCTTTTTTATCCCCTTCATCCTTCACATCATGTGAGCACAAAACTATTGCAGTGATTTGCTGCACATCTCTTCCTACCTGAGCATCTTTCATTGATGAAAGCTCACATTCTGCTTGGGATAGGCTCATTGCATTGGCAAGAAAAATGTTGCCCAGCATGCAAGATGGTAACATTTCACAAATTTTTATCCCTCACCGATTTGTTAACCCTTTCCGTGGGAGCATCACGTGCCCCCCTGTCTGTGTGTGGACCTAGATCTGATTGCGTAATGGTTGATCCACAATGCAGAAACAAGGTCAGTTCCAAATTATTGGGTAAATTCATTTGCCCTTTCCAACAAGGTAAGGCCGGATAGTGCAGGAAGAGCTGACCCAGGCTGCTTGAACCTGGTTGAATTTGAATTGAGCAACACATTTCACAGGCCAAGACCTGTTTGGGTGGAATTAAGTTCAAATTAGAATTAACCAACTGATTTTCAATGCATATTCATTGAGTATATTTACTCTTTCATGGGGGGTGGAATTTTCCATTCTGGAGGCTGTCTGGCAGGAAAGTCAGTGTGATTCCTGCTGGGTGGCGGGGCACCTGAACAGGTGCAATCTTCCACTGGCCAGCTTATTAATTATGCTTCCACAAGGAGTTTGGCGAATCCCGTGGTGAGGCAGGCAGGAAGTCAAACGCACCACTGTTACCTACCTCATGGGGTTAAAGGTCCTGGCACCATATTTAAAAGGCACCCAGACAGCTATTCACTCAGTGCAGTCCAGGAGCTCCACGCTACTCCTCCACAGTCCTTGTGGCCGTAGCTCATTCTGGAAAAGCTCACAAATGTTCGTAACCAGATCCCGGGACATTTGAGGGCGCTCCTGGTATTGCCTCTCACTCCTATCTAGATAAGAGCACTGCTGGCAATACACCCATGGTTGGGCCAATGCTCACCATTACAGTGGTCCATGTTCACCAGCATCTTGCTGCTCAGGCCCTTGCTCCTCCTCCATTTAGTAAGCATGCCCTTTACAGTTTTCCTTCCATCTCAAAGCCAGCAGGCCAGTGTTAAGCCCTTTATCTGGCATCCCCACCCCACCCCACCTCTTCCAGGAAAAGAACATCTTGGAGAGCCAGAGATGGGTGTTCCGCCCATTCATACATGACTGTGCATGGAAACATTGTTCTTTGACCCAGTGTGATGAGAGCCATGTGCAAGAAGCCTCCCTCTGACACTATTCTGTTTGCCTCCACTACCCTCGAGACTCTATAGAGAGACCATTGCCTTGGCAGCATAGAAAGACTGAGCTCTTGTCAGCCATAACCATTCGCTAGGGAGGATGGAGACCTGGAGCCACTAGTTGGCTGCCATCCAACAGCCATGTCCCTCGGAGGCATCCACCTCCCTCCCTCCCATCATCCCTGCCTCTGACTGCAGCCAATGACAAATGGCTCAGAATGGAAGATGGACGGCAGCTCCATACCTTGCTGGGATTGCGATGCTATGAGACCCATGAGTCAGGAACAAACCTGTTGCCTTGTGGCCTTCACCATAGAGAGGAGAACACAACTGAGGACGGTTGACATCCGGTTACCTGATAATTAATAGGATGACCCTTTAGTTGGCCACCTGTGCTGACCTTGAACTCCAACTACCCGAAAAGACCCTCCTTCCGCTTCGAGGGATCTCACTGACTGACTATGATCAAGATCAGATTTGAAAAATGGTGCCCAGCACCTTTCAAACTCGCTCCACCACCTTCTACCCTTTCCTGTCACCCACCAACTTCCCCATCACCCTTGTCCCACCCAATATCACTATTCCTCTTCCTTCTGACACCCTTGAACACCCCCCCACACCCCTCCCCCCCCATTACCTTGGACCCTATCACCAATCCAGCTCCATGTACCTTCCCTCCCCTCAGACCCATCCCCATGCCCACCCTGACCCTTGCCCTCCCCTGTTAACTAAGCCACCTGTCTAGTCCCACCCCGTGATCCCCCCCCCCTGCTGAGACCTATACCCGCCAGACTCTCAACCTGGACATTCTGCTCTACCACATCCCACTCCACCCTCTGACTGTGACTGTTCCCTCCTATCACCAGTATCCTGAGTTCACATCCAGGACCCCACCATTAACATCACCAACCTGCCCGCTAAGACACTCTCCCTCTTCCCTGGACACTCCCCCCTTCCCCTGATACTCCACACATCTCTCCCTCATCCTGGACATTGTCCCCCACATTCCCCCATAAGGCTGCCCACCCTGTCCAGCTTTCGCTCCTGCCTTCCATCCTACCCCATGCCCTTCCAGCCTTCGCCCGCCTCCCATTTCTAGCCTTGGCATAGTGTTTGCTACCAGCACTCAAATGAAGTTACGTGAGGTCCTCAGAAAGCAGCATTTTCTGACCTCAACGTCATGGAAAAGGTGAAGCTTGTCAGGTGCACGCCACTTAGACATAGTCATAAAACTGAACTTTCAAAATTGTCACTGGCAGGGAGTTTAATTTGGAGGATGAATGATTCCGGTGAGGTGGCCTTTTAATGATCATGCATGAGATGCTAATACATGCAAATGGGATTCCTGACATTGTTCGTCAGGAAACTCGACCCGCCTTTAACCTGACTGGAAAGTCAGGAGAACAAAATTCACACAGTTGATTCTGCTGTTAGGAAATGGATTTTTGCCGCCCACCAAATGAAGTGCCCCCGTCCACTACGATTTCTGCCGCTGGTAGGAATGGAAAATTCTGCCTGGGGTGTGGATGTTGCCGGCAAGGCTAGCATTTGTTTCCCAACAATAATTGCCATTGAATTGAGTGGTTTCCTAGGCCATTTCAGAGAATGTTAAGAGTCGACCACATTGCTGAGGGGGTCTAGAGTCACATGTGGCCAGACCAGGTAAGGATGGTAGATTTCATCCCTAAAGGAGGTAGTGAACCAGATGGGTTTTTAAACAACAAAAAATGATAGCTCTATGGCACCATTATTGAGGCTGGCTTTCAATTCCATATTTTTTATTAACTGAATTTAAATTTCATCAGCTTTCATGGTGGGATTTGAACCCATATTCCATAAGCATTAGCCTGGGCCTCTGGATTACAAGTCTAGTAATAATACCACTATGTTACCATCCTCTCTTTGCACAGCTGCAATTAAGAGATAATTTGAATTGAGCAACTTTGCTTGAGTCTGATCATTTTAAACTTTATATCATGTAGAATTAATTGTTAAAAAGGGAGCTGTTCTTTTCTCCATTTAGAGCTACTAATTTAGTTGTTGAAACATTACCCTCAGATAGTGTACCAATTTCAACATGTCACATAACAATGTGGTTTGCATTTGTTCACACTAACAGCATAGCTAATCACTGGTGTAGTGACACCATCAGGTCACTGAATAACTCATAACACTTTTTGTTTATGTGTTTTGCAAGACAATTTATCCACCATTGCCTTTTTAGATCTATAATCAGGCCTTTGTATTTCAGTTCTACAAAATACCCAAGCAGACCATTTCCACTTTGAAAGCAAATGATCAGCACTGTGCTTGCAATGCAAATTAATTCAATCCCACTTCCTGCTGGTTTCCGGTTGTTTTCTGTTTTGGTACTTATGCTGAGGTGTAAATAACCATATTAGATCTTGTCAACTTATTGACGCCATAAATGACGTGATCATTAAAGTAAAGCAACCCACAAAAAGTACAAACAGGACCCAATTCCTCCAGACCACCAAGGCAAGTCTGTAAATGCAGTGATGATGTAGTGTGCATTGAATTATTTTTGAAGTACGATATGCCTATATGGCACATAATTTTTCTATGACCTTGTCTTAATATTTGGGAGCATTGGATTCTGAAGTGATTTGTCTGTAGTTTTGAAGATTCCCCTCAAAATAAATATACAAGAGCACAGAGCCCTGTTTAAAAAGTACAGAGCCCGAGCCCGAATGGATTGTTACTGCTGTCATTCTGTATCTGTTGAATATAGTGAGATTCATAGAATTAATTGCTGCCACACATGAAAATAATTACAGTTTTATAAGTACAATATTGTGGTAATTACTGAATCTTAAAGCAAAGCACTGCTTTACAAAGGAGTCTAAGTTCAGTTTTATATATGAAATATAATTATTTTGTAATTGTCTAAACTTTTGTGTACTCATTCATAACTATTATTTGTGATTGCTTGAAGCTAATTTAAGTGTGCTGTTCAATGTTTTGGCTCAGGTATCTCTGTGTAGTACATTAATATTTATTGTTTCCAACTGGTTCACACTTGATGTGTTTTGTAATGTGCACTGAATTGTTTGTTGTGTCAAACCGCATTAATAATGCTAGACTTTATTGTAAAATTTGCATTTTTCAGCCCTGATGATGTGTACATTTTTATGTTTGTGTAGATTGTACGTTGATGGCTCTTCATGTAATTGCTATTTCTTACAAGGAGGCAGAAACCTGTGTTGGATACTATACATTTTTTTGTATGGTAGCAAATAAAGTTGATAACCAAATGTTCTTATGGTATTAATTATATACAGTCTTTTTTAATTCATGGATACAGTGGCTGCATTAAGCTAAATATGAAAATGATAATCTTAAAGGTTTGGTTAGCTGACAGTAAAGGATGAAATGCCCCTTTGTGTAAAGGGGCATGATTAACTCTACAATTTGATGTTTTTCTCCCAATCCCTTATGGAGACATGTACTCACGATCATTGGGGCTCTACAAAGATCACTGACCCTTCTCAATCTTGTTCAAGTGACTATTCTCCACACGTAAACCATGACAGTGAGTGTTGGAAAGCTATTTGCTCCATAGCCAAGCTTGATCTTGTCCCCTTGTATCTACAAGCACCCTATCCACCAGAGGGCACTGAAGTTTCAAGAGCTGGTACTTTGGCTATTTCTAAAATATATTTCTTAAGCTAATTCCTAGGGCCACCATGACATCTTGCATGCAGCCCTGAACCAGATCCTCACCTTTTAGATGCTCAACATTTATTTCAGCTGCAAGGAAAGGGAGGGGCAAGGATTAGCATTTACTGTCAAAGATAAGCAGGGAAACATTTCAATGGCTGTTTAAAGCAACTATAATTGTGAGGTAGAGTGTATTAAGGGTGAGATTTCAGGGAGAAGGGAAGGTGTCTAAGGTAACTATGAACATAAAGAAAGGCTTGGAATACAACAGCAAGGAAGCTATGCTCAAAATTTATAAATCAACGATTAAGCTTCAGCTGGAGTATTGTGGCCAATTGCAGGCACCACATTTCAGCAAGCATGTCAAGATCTAAGAGAGAGTTCAGAAGATATTTACTAGAATGGTAGTAGTGATGAAGAAATTCAGTTTTGTGGGGTGACTGGTGAACCTGGGGGTTTTCTCCTTAGAGCAAAGAACCAAAGGGAGGCTTGATAGAGGTGCTGAAAATTTTGAAGGTTTTTGATTGGAAAAATAAGGGAAAACTGTTTCCAGTGGCAGAAGGTTTAGAACTAAACGACTGGAATTGGCAAAAGAACCAGAGGTGCCATGAGAAAAGGCAATTATGTAGCCAGTTGTTACTATTTGGAATGCACTGCCTGAATGGATGATGGAAGTACATTCAATAAAAGCTTTGAAAAGGAAGTTGAATAAATACTTGAAGGCAGAAATTTGGCAGAGCTATGAGGAAAGAGCAGTGGAGTGGATAGCTCTTTTAAAGAGCCGGCACAAACATCGTGGGCCAAAACGCCTCCTGTATTGAATCATTCTATGATTCTATGCCCACTTAAGTTGTCTGCAGCTAAATTGTCCTTTAGCCCAGAGTTGGTCACATTCAAGGTAACTCACCGGGGGCTTGGAACAGGCATCAGGCCCCTCACTTGAAAATGCAAATTGCCTAACCTTTGTTCCAGAAGTGAATCCTGAATACTGATTTTCTCACCTAAAATATTATGACAGGCTCAGAATCAGCATGTACTCCTGCATGCTATAGGATGTGGGAGGGCATACAGCATGGCCCCATTACCTTCCCCGTTGTCATCAGGAAATGGATCAATTACAAAATATATAGAGCTCATAAAGCAGAAACCTGGCAATCAGCCCAACAATCCACATTGGTGTTTACCCTCTACCAGAACAAATACTCCTAATCATATTTCTCCTCCCTGTTCCTTTCAGGTGTTCACTGCCTGGTATAGCCAGTCCAGTGTCAACTCAAATACCCATTTTTACTTTAAAATTTCAAGCAGGCTCCTTCAGTAGTATGGGACTATGATTTGCATAGTTAAACAGCCTTCCTCCAGAAACAGACAGCACTACTGTGAAAATTTCATCAGGTGGCCACTGGGCATTCAAGAGCCAGTTGAGCTTCCTTCACTCTCCACTTTACTCTTGTCAGACGCCCATTTTCAGATGCTAAATGTCCAGGCAGTAGTTGAAAATCAACCCCATCATATCAAATTCCATTTAGGCAAGTTAGTTTCTTCTCAGTTTTCTTTATGTTGGAAGGGGCTTAATAATTCTTGGTGAGTCAATTGAAGCTGTAAAGATAAATATGTTAGGTCCAAGATTTCCTGCTACATATTATGGGACTAATTTTGGAGGAAGAGGACTTTAAAAAGCATTGGATATGGACAATGAGGTATTTTTATTTGTGAGTCATTGGGAAGATTCCAGTAGCTGGAATGTTACTCTCAAGTAACTAGTGCAATTGTTTACCTGTTGCTCTCGTGTTGTAGAATTTTACCCACAATATCAATGGGACAAACCCAACAGTACATGTTACTGAATGTACTGAAAGAAAGCTTTTGGCTGAGAATTCCCATTTGCCTTGGATTTTAATGACAGGTTGCAAGTGGCCTGCCCAAGTAATTGAAACCTTTGAGGTAGTAGGGATGAAATCAGTTCTCAGACACAGCCAGTCTGTACGCATTAGTTGCTAATTCAAGGCGCTGAATGTTTGTTTTAGTCAATGCCAGTGATACCTTTATAGCACCTAAATCAATATGTTGTCAGATATGTTTCTGACACTGTTTACCATGGGAGGTTGGCCTCCTAAAATGTACCTCATTGCATTTGTTTCTACCTGGAAAAGCAACTCAATGAGATCCAATTTCACTCCTCTTCATTTTGAAACTTGTCTTTAATGTGCAAATTATGGAATTAGTTAGTGCCAGGAGCAAAATTATAGAGTAAGCAGCCCTCTACATTATGGCATAAAACTTGTTTAGAGTCAGGAATATTTCTTTAATAAGATATCAACAGTAGTGACACATCGGCAACATAAAACACTGGTCACTATTAGAAGCGGTAACTACTTGTTTGAATAGGTGCTTTTGCTGCTGTTACAAAGCATTATTAGATTATGCGGGCTTTTGAAGTCAAAAGCGTAACCATAACAACAGTTGCCTCCACTACATTTCATGTACTAATAAAAATTCTAGCTTTCATCAACTCAGCTGAAGAAATATTATGCCCCCACGTTTTGCTACAAAGAGAACAAATAGCTAACCTGCAGGTAGTTCAGGGTCAGGAGTGTTGCAGCTCTGAGCATGAACAACAACTAACTGTGGGGGCAGTTATCAGGGCAACAGCGAAGTCCTGCGCAATGACTGTCTCCAACTAATCCCCAGCACGTTAATGCTGGACAACAGAACCTGTTAAAAGCTGGAGGCTGGAGCAGCAGTGTGAGCATTCATGAAGATGTCCCTCATTGGAGTCTGCTGCACATGACTCTGAAATTGTAATATGCTCCATGATGGACTACCTTGATCAGAAAAGTGGCAAATATAATTGCACAGAAGTGGATAGAGGATGCTTTCACAGTCACTGCCACAGCTTGCAGACTGACCCCTTCCAAAATGGCTGCATAACATGTTGGTAGTCAGACACTAGTATACACAGGAAGTTGGCACCTTGTTTGGAAATTAAGCTTCTTGAAATTCAAATCTCAGAACTTTGCAGCTGAGGAAGACCATAAGCTGTCCGTTTGGCCAGGAGTTCCTCCACTGCTTCGCCACATGCTCCTGCTCACTCATGTTCTATAATGTATCTAGTATTTCCTCCTCAAACTCCCCAGGGTGGATATACCTGTGCTAATACTCACAAGAGGTGACATGAGTTGTTAGAGTTATTGTCCATCTATGGCAAGTTGGGCCAATTCTTGAGGGTTGCCAATAAAAGTAAGAAGCAGTTTTTATGTGACTAGATAGCATGGTTGTGGCTGGAGTGTAGCAGCGCATGAGAAAGTTTAGGCTGATCTGAGCAGTGAATTGGACCTCAAAGACCTTCTACACCAGTCACCAATCTGCACCCTTTGTAGTGAAGATCACCACCATCCTGTACTAGAGTGCGCCAGTTTCCCTCCAGGTACAGACAATAGGCATTACAGGAATCAGCCATTTTGTTTATTGTTTGCGGGAAAATTAATATTTTCTGCTCTGCAGAATGGAAGAATAATTATTTTATTCAGTCATGTATTAATACTGACGTATAGGTTAATGTGCTTTCTGCCACCTTTGCCTTTGGGAGTTGTGGTCATGATACTTGGGTGTGCCTTAAGTGTCTCCAGATAAGGTAGGTAGATGGTTACATAGGCACGAGTGTGTTTTAGAAGTTATAGAAATATAGAAACAAAGGCCGGAATTTTCCGGCCCCATTGGCGTTGGGCTGGGGGTAGGTTGGGGGGACAATATGGCGAGAAGACCAAAAGTCAGTCCCATGCCGGTGTGAAAGCACCGTGGGATCACCCGATGATGTCCGCCAAGGAGGAACGTAAATCCCGCTGAAGGCTGGCGTGAACCCGATTTACATCCTGCTAATGGGATGCAAAATAAGTCCTGACCAGAATCGTTCCCCCACTCCAGATTTCTTGCTACGCCGGCGGGAAAACACACTGACCCAGAACACGCCTGGACAAGTGTATTGTGCAGAAGTCAGGACTCACCGTTATGGCCTTGCTCAGATGGCGGACATCCAAAGAGCAGAAGATGTTGGACCCCTACAGCTACCGGACCCTGGAGGAAAATGTGCATCGCATCCTGGGTGAATCCTCATAGATATGGCTTTGCTGCAAAGCAGCTCACGGAAGGTGAGAGGTCTCTGTTGATGTCTGGGGCCTGCTTTGGAACATCACAGTCTTGGCCTCGGGCTGCTATGGATGATCGGTGAAGTGGAGAAAGGAAGGTCCAGTGTGAGTGGGAGAGGAAGATGTTTCAGGGGGGTGGTCTGAGAGGAATGTCCAGGTGTGACTGAGAGAGGAAGGTGTATGGGAGGAGGGGGGGGGTGAGTTTCGGAGGGGTGGATGAAGTTGTCATGGGGGTTGGAGTTGGGGTGTGGGAAGAACGTGTCAGGGAGTGGTGCGGTTGGAAGGAGGGGAGGGAGTACGGGAGGAGGATGGAGTAAGGGGGGAGAATGCAGTGAGTGGGGAGGTAGCTGTAAGGGTGAGGAAGGTGTAAGGGAGGGAGTTCGGAGAGCGGGAGGAGTTCGGAGGGGAGAAGGAGTCCGGGGGGAGGAGGGAGTTCAGAAAGGGGAAGGTGTCCAAGGTGAGTGGAGGGTATAAGGGTGGAGGAGGGAGTGAGGGTTGGGGGATGTCTAAGTGAACATGTAAGGGAGGGGTCTCGTGGGGTGCAAACTGAGGGAGGGCCTGGTTGGAGGAGATGATGAGTATGAGACGGGCAGAGGGAGCTGGAAGGGTGGGAGGGTGAGGGTGCATTGGTAGCAGTAGAAGGGAGGGTGAGGTGGTTGTAGGGGAGCTGGAGACAGACATGGACCCTGGAAGTGGGAAGGAGGAGGTCGGGGAGGTCGTACATGTTCACCTAGGCATCCTGGAAAGAAAAGGGTGTGGATTGGCAGGTGACGGTGGGGAGACAGAAGGTGATGAGTGAAATGACATAGGTGACTCGGGGAGGGAAAAGAACGGGGAAGCTGAACAAAAACTTGACTACGACCATTGTTGCCGATATCGAAAGTGGGCGGAGCCTCATGTGGGCGGAGATGCAGGTCGGCTCAGATGGACAACTGAAAGTGAACCCCAGCAGGCAGCATTGAAAATGCTCTGGACATAGAGGTGAGTGTGATGGATGAAGGCTCTGCGTGCGTGGGAGAGTGCTTGCACAAGACTCTGAAAGGCCCTGCCACACACACTTCTCCCTGCAGAATCACTCATGTCCTGTCTGCATGCAGCTGAACTGCTAGTGGGGTGGTTGGTGTGGGAGGACTCACGAAGCCTGTCAATGAAGCTGAAAGAAACCATTACACATTGTTCAGTGAAAGTGAATATATTTTTAGAATATAAAGTGATAAAATGTGTACACCTGCGCAACCACTTGTGATCAGAATTTCTTAATTTTTCCAAGCCTATCACTTCTTCTAGGTACTGCCCTGAAATCCACAGCCGGGATGGAAACAGCCTGTGCAATGGTTGGCCCTATTGTCTCTGATGACTTTGGTGTGTGTCCTCTGGAAAGTGGAGGCCTTGAGGGCCCCGGCTTGCTCTGGCTGTCCTCCTGTGGGCCAGCTGCTCCCTCTGCAGTGACAGAGGAAGAGATTGACAGGGTCACGGGCAAAGGGGACTCAGAGGGAGCAGACTGCCTCTGAGATTCCTGAGTGGATGACCCATGGGTGTCCAGCTGCCTCTCCTCCTCCCTTAGGGTGCCCGAGGGCCCTGGCCTGACTGCTCGAGGGGAAGGAGCACCTGGAGAGACATCGAGGTGCCCTGTTTCCCTCTTGCGTTGCCACTGTAGGAACTCACCCATGGCTACTGCAATGGAGTGCAGGTCTGCACACATATCTGCATTCTGCTGGACCAGAGTCTCCATGGCATCTGCCATTCTTCCCATGGAGACCTCCATACATGCACAGGTGGGCACCACTTCATCAGAGAGCAGGCAGACGCACGCCTCCGACTCACGTGCCACTCTGTTCAGGGCCTCCAACAGCTCCACATGAAGCCGCCTTCTTCTGACCCTCCACCATGAGTTGGAAGGCCAAATCCAGAGGCTTGTCATCTGACTTCGACATCACAGATGCCTCTTCCCCAGCAGTCCTTCGAGCGCCATGGAGGTCGGCTGAACCTGCCTCCTCCTGCTGTGGACACGTGTCCGTGCAGTGACCAGATTGTGAACCCGAGCCTGCTCTAGGTCCCACCGAGATGTGTGTCTCTGGCTGGTGCAGGGTGCGGGTGAGCTATGTGATGGGTCTTCCAGCTTATTTCCAGCTCTTCAATGGAGGAGGTGCCCTCTTGGCTGGACATGAGGACCTGGATGGAGCTGAGGGACTTGTTGATTGAGGGCATCAGTCTCTTGGCAGAGCTCCCTGTGAACCAAAGTAGAGATAGTTAGTGCATGGTAACAGAGTCACAAGCAGGAGAGAGAGCACTCACAGTTGCATTGAGAGAGGGATGATGTGATGCAGGATCATCATGTGGGTTTTCGCCACCAACCTCACCGTTGCCGCAGGCACACTCCATGTCCTCACCACTCAGCGCAATGGCACGCTCCTTAAAGTGAGTGAAGGGCCTAGTGTGGGCCACTTCACCCTCAGACTGGGATGTTTCCCTGCTGTTATGAGCCAGTTTCTCCTGCTTGAAAACAGGTTCTGTATCCTGAAACTGTGACCCCTTGCTCTAGACCCCACCCCCAGCCAGAGGAAACATCATCCCTACGTCTAGCCTGTCCAGCCATATCAGAATTTTATATGTTTCAATGAGATCCCCTCTCATTCTTCTAAATTCCAGTGAATACAGGCCTAGTACAAGCTATTAAAGCCTATTACTTGTATCTCCTACCACAAACGAGTGTGAGCAGGACACATGGCACTACATGGAATGTTTGTGTGGTGAGTGGAGCCACAGACGGGTTGAGGACATGAGCTCCAGAGGATATGAGCCTGATGGAGATGTGAGGGTGTGTGTGAGAGTTAGTCGTGTTGTCCCATGAACAGTGAGATCCCTGTGGATGTGTGATGGGTTTGTGTGTGACCGTGTGTTCAGAGTGATGAGGTGGTTGACCTACCCTGGCAGATTGGATGAGATCATTCATCCTCTTCCTGAACTGGATAGCTGACCTCCCCTGTGCTCCTTCGGCGCTGACCACTGCTGCCACTGCCTCCCAGGCTGGATTGGTGACTCTGGTGGACCGCCTGCAGCCAGAGCATAGGTAGAGGACATCACAGCGGCCTTTCACTGCATCCAGGGAGGCATCACTAAATTTGCAGGCTGCCGGCACCTTTGCTTTTGGGGCCACCTGTCGACTGGAGCAGTCCAGGTCTGTAGACATGAAGTAGGTCGCTCTCTGATGCATTTTAAATATGGCGCCCGGAGGGAGAAATTGCTGAGGCCATGGTGGGGCAGGCAAATCCAAGCCTGCCCACCAGCTATCCAGAGTGTTACCCGTGAATGCAGAATTAATGAGGCAGGATGTGCCAGAAATGGAATGATTTGGCATGAAAACCCCCCATTGCTGCCGGAGAGTAAAACAACATTTTTCCCGCCCACTACTGCACTTTGTGCAATAGAAAATATAGCAGGTGTAGGTTATTCAGCCCTTCAAGCCTGCTCCGCCATTCAATGTGATCATGGTTGATCCTCTGTCTTAATGCCATACTCCCGCTCTCTCCCCATACCCCTTGATGCCTTTAATGTCTGGAAATCTATCTATTTCCTTCTTTAAATATAATCAGTGACTTAGCCGCCACAGCCTTCCGTAGTAAAGAATTCCACAGGTTCACCACCCTCTGAGTGAAGAAGTTTCTCCTCATCTCAGCCCTGAATGGTGTACTCTGTATCCTGAAACTGTGACCCCTTGCTCTAGACCCCACCCCCAGCCAGAGGAAACATCATCCCTGCGTCCAGCCTGTCCAGCCATATCAGAATTTTATACGTTTCAATGAGATCCCCTCTCATTCTTCTAAATTCCAGTGAATACAGGCCTAGTACAAGCTATTAAAGCCTATTACTTGTATCTCCTACCACAAACTCCATTCCATCAAAAGGGACTCAATCACTCACCCTGTCTGAGGCTCATCCAAGATGTTCATAACCTTGGTTTCTAATCTGACCTTGAGATGAGTTTCTGATCCCATATCATCTCCATCTTCAATGCCACCTATTTAAACAGCCCTGATTTCTCCTTTCACCACCCATTCCTAAACAGATAGGAGTTTTTGACATTTATTTCCACCTTTATAAGTGGTGGCATATTTTCTCAACCCCTTGGTTTTCATGTTATCCAATTTCTATTAATAACCCCACAGCAAACCTGATATAGGGTAAAATCAAAGGGTTAGTTTATTCGCATACATTCAAAATGTGGGAGTGGGGATGTTGCTACATAGCCTCTGGTGCATTCATACAATAAAAGAGGGATAAGGTACAGGGCAAAGACCACAGATCAAGGACTTATTGGGCAGAATTTTGCCCTTGTTGGGCGTGGTCGGCGATGGCAGCGGGAAACCAACCGACGCCCGCGATCAGGGCCGGACCACGATTTCACACTGGCAGGCCAATTAAGGCCTGCCCAACATGAAACACAAGCAGCAGCGCTCAGCTGCTGTGGGGGGAGGAGGGCGAGCGGGGCACAGGGCTGCCTCAGGGAGATGAACAGTTCTGAAAAACAAAAAGAAAGAATTTTTAAATGTTAAAAAACATGTCTCCTCGTGTGACTCTGTCACATAAGCAGGGGCATGTTATGAATGAGATGTAAAATGTTTTATTTTATTTTCATTTGCTGTTGGAAACCTCATCCCCCTCACCGATGAGGTTTTCTAAAAAGTGCAAAGGCCACTTGGCCTTTTCGCCTGCCCGCTAGCTGTAAGGCTGGATGGGCAGCGAAAAAGTTAAGTTAATTAATACTTTAATGGCCTTAATAGGCCTTCTAATTGTCAGCAAATGCGTTGCTGATTCCTTCGTGCACCCGCTGACCAAACTATCGCGCAACTGCGCTTTGATGTCGGGACACCCGCCTAACATCATTGTGCGTCATTTCACGCTCGTGCAGGCCTGGTGCACGCCCGCCCGCCTAGGTGAAAACTCTGACCATTGTTTCACATGAGTCTAGACCCTAGAATTAAAGTCCAATGGTGTATTCTTCCACAGATGTCAACAGGCTGAAGAGTGGTGTTCGATGATTCATTTTTTTCAGTAGAGTTGACTTCCACGATGGGATAGGCATGTAGAGATGAATTAGTCTTGCAGGCGATGGTACAGAAGTTCAGAAGTTCCAGCAGAAACAGTGTAGATGGGGAGCCAGGTATTCAAACCTAGGCAGAGCCCTTTTTCTGAGCTGCTGCTTGCTAGATGGAAAATGGCATATTTAGTTTTGCAGCTCCACAAGGCAACATTACAGATTCCACCAGCTTGGGGGCAGAGGAGGGGGATGTTGTCATGTGACTCCCACTTCTCCACTTTGGCTTTGACAAAGGATGTATATCCCTTATTCTGGCTTCTTGAGATTGTTAATGTTTCAATCCTTAAGAATCTCAAAAGAGGTTTCAGGATCTGTTGTCCTATCAGACAGTATTCTCCTGTTCAGGCCTGGCTTTTGTATAATTCCCTTGGAAGTTGGTCTTCTGCAGCTCACCAGGTCATTAGCATCTCTTCAGAGATAATGAGGTGGCAGCTTCTCTGAATGCCAAAAAGTTCCTTTTTTTTTGAGTCATAGCCAGCCATGGCTTCAATCATTTTAAATTCTTCATCCAGTTTTTAAAATTTTATAAATTAGCCATCATGATATATATATTTTATAAAAAATCAGACACCTCCCATAAAATTTAAGGCCCCTCATAAAATTTAAGGCTCCCCCTGCCCTCCACCCCAACCACCTTCACAGCCAGGGGACTGTAAAATCCAGCACATGAAACCAAAAGTGGTTCTGAGCTGTACTATGAATATAATTGGTCTAAGCTTTTGGTGCAGTTCTTTCTTTCAGACAGCTGTTTTTGTCATAGTTAAGATAAAATGTATCGTCTTGGATCCCTGAAATCGGAAAATTTACATTAGTGGAAGAGCTATACATTTATTATAATATCTATGGGTTTACTGTGTTTAGGGTCTACAATCACTTGTTCCGACAAGATAACACATAGCTGCCTCTGTTTAGGGGCACCAGCTATTCCTTTGCTAAACCAAACATGGAAGGCAAATTCTAAACTGACATCAAGAAATAGTTCTTCACACAGAGGGATTAATACCTAGGTGATTTGCTGGGTAGATTAGTGAGGTTAAAAACTTTTAAACCATCCAATAAGCAGTTGGATGCTGTTAGTAGGCCTTTGGATGTCGGTGGAAGGATGAGCTAGGTGAGCCAAATGACCTCCTTTATCTGCACTCCTTAACACACTTGCTGCTCTGTAGATCAAACAATAGTGCTGCATTTATGAGATCTCAGAATTCTTCCCTCATGTTTACTTGTAATCCTACCCCAAATGAGTTCAAGCCAGCCATGACTACATGTATGGGCTTGGACTACTGAGTTTCCATAATGATATGGCACTATAATGGTTATATTGCTGGACCAGTAATCCAGAGGCTTTCCCTAATAAACTGTGGAATGAGTTCAAATCCCATGATAATAGCTGAAGAATAACAATTCAGGTTTGGTTTTTTAAAAAATTAATATAAAATTAAGAAGACTTAGGCCTGGAATTTTGCGGAGTCAGTACTCCGGCACGATTTAAAAATGGGGAGTACAACCCAATTCTGGAATTCCAACTGCACTGAAAGAGTTCTTAGACCTGTCCTCATTATGCATGACTAGCTGAGAGCCCAGACTCAGCAGGGGGTTCTGTTTCGAAAATCAGAGAGAACTGTTGACTTAGCCCGATTGAATCTTTGAGTGGATACAATAAGTTGTTATTTCTGTGAACTCCTTTGTCAATGTTTCAATGTTTATTTGCAATAGATTAAGAGATCTGAATTGCTTGAACCCTCTGTTATTGATATTTTAATGGTCTGTCTGATTTACATTTTTATAGGTTTGTATGGTTCATTGGTTCTGTATATATTGTAGACTGGGTGAAAGGGCATGGAAGGGCCATGAATTGGCATAAGTTAGCATGGAGGGTATGAGGAGCCATGGAGGGGGTGAGGGGCATGAGTTGACATGGAGGGCATGGAGGTGGCATGGGGAAATGGAGGGGCCATGGGGACTGGGTGGGGGGAGGGGGGTGTGAGAGGTGAAGGCTAGAAGGCCTAACAGCCATTATAACAAATGGGATGAAGTCCCAGAGCACCAAAGCAGGTCTTCTAACCAGCCCGTCTTGACACTCAACCATCCCCATGGCCACCTGTGCTCTGCTTCTGGGGTCAGCGGAAAATCCCAAAATTGTGACATCCAGGGACCTTTCTATCAAGGCGGATCTGGCGATTTGGGAAATTTCCCAACTCTAGCTGCCAGGCCTTAGTATCAGTAATGGGGGCCATGAAACCACTGCATTGTTGTAAAAATCAGTGTGGTTCACTAATGTTCTTGAGGGAAGATGATCTGCCATCCTTACCTGGTCTGAACTATTGTATATGCGAATCCAGACTGACAGCAATGTGGTTGACTCTTAACTGCCATCTGAAATCTGAAATTCAGTTGTCTGGAAGAACACTACTCAGCACCACCTTCTCAAATACAATTTGAGATGTGCAATAAATGCTTACCTTGTTGACGATGCTCATGTCATGTGAGTGAATGAAAGAAAAGCAGTAGCAGTGGGACCATTCATGACATGCATTTCTAACGTTCTTATACCACTGGTGATGTCAAATGGCAACTGGAAGTGTGACTGCTAGTCAAATTAGATTTACCTCATTCAAATGCAATAATACTATGCAACATGGACCATGAGTAATAACTGCATCCACTGAAAGATAGGCCCAACGTCTATAATCCCATAGTAATCAAGAGGAATACTCACCTGGAACATCTTGCTATTGATATTAGGGGCAGACTTGTAACCCAGAACTAACTGTGCCCCTGGCTAAGCTGTTTCAGTACAACTATAACAGAAGCATCTAATAGACAAAGTGGAAAATTGCTAGAATGGCAATAAGGAGCTCTAGCAAAATTATGGTCAATGGGAATCAGGGAGACACCCTTCATTGTTTGGAGTCATACCTAGCACAAAGGGACATGATTGTGGTTGTTGGAGGTCAATCACCTCAGTCCTAGAACATTGTTCCTCAGAACAGCGTCCTCTCCCCAACCATGTTCAGCACTTCATCAGTGACATTTCCATCATCGTAAGGTCAAAAGTGGATGTTCGCTGATGATTGCACAGTATTCAATACCATTCACAACTTGTCAGATAATGAACCAGTCCATGCCCGCATACAGCAACATTCAGAATTGGGCTGATAAGTGAAAAGTAACATTCGCGACACACAAGTGCCAGGCAATGACCATCTCCAACAAGATAGAATCCAACCATCTCTCTTGACATTCAGTGGCATTACCATCACTGAATTTCCCACTATCAACATCCTGGCGGGGTTACCACTGACCAGAAACTTAACTGGACCAGCCATATAAATACTATGACCACAAGAGCAGATCAGAGTCAGGAAATTCTGTGGCAAGTAAATCAACTCCTGACTCCCCAAAGCTTGCCCTGCATTTACAAGTCAAGAGTGTGGTGAAAGGTCCTAGGTCCTGTGCTAGGTCATCACTTGCCTAGATGAGTGCAGCTCCAACAACACTCAAGGAGATTGAGACTATTTAAGACAAAGCAACCCATTAGGCTGGCACCCCATCCGCCACCCTAAAGATTCACAGTACTGCACATTGTTGTACCAGTATGTATCATTTACAAGATGCATTACAGCAACTCACCAAGACTCCTTTACTAGCATCTTCTAAACCCGCAACCACTATCACCTAAAAGAACAAGAGCAGCAGGCACATGAGAACACCACCACCTGCAAGTTCCCATCCAAGTCAGACACCATCCTAAATTAGAAATATGTCACCGTTCCTTCACTGTTGCTCAGTCAAATTCCTGAACTCCCTCTCAAACAGCACTGAGATTGTACTTTCACCACATGGACTGGAATAAAAGCAAAATACTGCAGATGCTGGAAATCTTAAATAATCTGAAATAAACCTGAAGAAGAGTTATATTCAACTCGAAACATTAACTCTGTTTCTCTCTCCACAAATGCTACTAGATTTGCTGACTATTTCCATCACTTTCTGTTTTTATTCCGCAGGAGCTGTCCAAGATGGTGTCTCACCATCAATGTCTCAAGGGCAAGTAAGGATGGAAAATAAATACTGGCCTTGTCGGCAATGCTCATATCTGTGAATGAATTTAAAAAGAACCATCACTTCTGTCTGAAGAATAGCAAAACATTTTTTTTTGATGATTCATGCGATTCATGTAGGCTCTGAGTAATTTCACCATTGCATTTACTTCAACACTGTGGTAGATAGCAGACAGCAGCAGTGAATTCTTAATATGAACAGGTATTAAAGAGTTCATTAGTGAGACAATAGAAACTCCACAATGAATGATCTGCCTCAAAAAGTCAGCTGGGGCAAGGTGAAAAAGAAAGAAATCACAATCGGACTGACCAGTCCCAAATGAATATAATGGATTTCCTATAGCTAATGTCAGTTTTCTGAAGGATGAAAAACATTGACCATCTTTAATCTAACAACAACTTTCAATTCTCAATTTTCAACTCTCCCTGTCAAAAACACAATGGGGAACAAAAAACTAGGCTTCTACTTCCCTCTATCAAAATATGGTTAGAGGAGAGAATATGTGACCTGAGTGCAAGGCTGAGCTATAAGAATAGAGAATGGTGTTTTACTGGTACAATGGGAAAATCAGGTAAGACTGACATGGCCAATTAATTTGCCTGGATTAAGGCCAGGATTTAGATAGAGGTATGATAAATTTTGGGCCGACTTTTCGCTATCGAGGGGCATAGTTCAAATTAGGAAATTTCCCAACTCGGCAGACACACCCCCCTTTAAAGGGCCCAAGGTGGGCTGGGTAGAAAGCCTGTCTCAGTTCTCTCGGGCTCTGTCCCAGTTGTTTTAGAAACTGTAGGCCCTCTATTCCACACCGCTCACACCCTTATTGCCCCAACAAATTCCCAAGGCACCTCCACATCCCCTCCATATTCTCCGTGCCACCTCCATGTTCTCCATGCCACCTCCATGCCCCCTCCATCATCCTTTCATGGCCTCACTGTCCCCCTCCATGGCCCTTCCATGCACATCACCCTGAATGCAATCTGTACAGAATCAGTGAGCCATATAATATCAATGGCATGAGTGGAAATACTGAGAAAAAAACACCAATTCAGAAATCTTCTTTGGAAAAACTGCTGTCCGACAACCCTATATAAGTGTCAGTCAGTGCAATTATAGTGCTGGTAACAAAAGATCTACCACTTAACCTTGTCCAAATGAACAATCAGAGATTGGCAGAAGAGATTGTGGAAAAAATAACCCAGTGGCCTGAATTTTACCATTGGCAGGCGCACCCAATCAGCAGCAGGAGGGGTCGGGAAGCAGACCACCGACCGCGATTGGCCCCCAACTGTGATTTCATGCTGGCTGGCCAATTAACAGCCAGCCAGCTAGAAAGGCGTGCTGAAACACTCAGCGCTGCTGGGGTTGGAGTGAATGATGACGTTTCCATGGGCATGGGTGAGCGCTGCGAGAAAGCTCCCTGAAGGCAGACAGCTGCCTCAGGGTGCTAGAGACCTGAAAAAGCTAAAATAAATGTTTTAAAAGATGAAAAAGAAATGTCCATGCATCATATTCAATCACCTGAAAATATAGCTGATAAAAATACTATCCACAGAAATTTATTTTTATTTCATCACAGAAATTTCATCCCGCCCTTGGATGAGGTTTGATGAAAAATGCAAAGGCCAATTTGCCCATCCGCCAACTGTAATGTTGGATGGGCAACAAAAAAATCAGAGTCAATTGCGCTGTTAGTGGGTTTAATTGCCCCCTTAATTGTCGGTGGGCCGACACTCGCCTGATGTCATCTCGCACGATTTTACGCTCGATTAGGTTGGATGTGCGCCACCCACAGGACGTAAAATTCTGCCCATTATAATCACAAAAATATGTCAATCAAACAAAGTAACCATTCCACTCAAAACAGACCCCTGCTGAGCTAATACATTTGTGAGTCTTGGAGCTCAGCCAAACATTCATAATGAAGCCATCTGGGAACTACTTCAGTAGAAACAGATGACCAGACATCTTGGTTTTATACCTGTGCTCATTATAAATGCTTGGCTGAGCTCAAAAACTCTCAAATACATTCGCTTAGCAGGGATTCCATTTTGACAACTGAGTATTTACATGATTGACATCTTTATGTAATTATAATAAGTTTTTTATTCTGTGATCTCTTTTATTAACGTTTATTTGGACAAGATCGAGAGGTTTGATGTTGTTAAAGTTTCTGCTACTGATACTATAATGTTCCTGTCTGATTCACACTTTTATAGGGTTGGAGGAACAACAGTTGTTCCAAAGAAGATTTCTGAATGGCTTTTTTTTTCCAGCATTTCACACTTACCATGTTATTAAATGGGTCATTGGTTCTGTACATAATGCATACTGGGTTAATCAGCATGAAAGACCATGGAAAGCGTAGAGGGGTACACAGAGGCCAAGGAGGGGTCATGGGGGGGGGATTGAAGGTGGCATGTAGATATAGAGCTGGCATGGGGAAGATGGAAAGTGCATAGGGCCCTTTTGAAATTACTTTTCAAAAGGTTCCCAAATCCAGACTGTGGTTTACAACTCCACTGAGAGGCTGTGAACCGTGTGTCCTCCACTCCACTCCACTCCACTCCACTGTTGGGCGCCTAGGAGGTGCTGACCCCTGAAATGGAGCCAGCCAGATCGGGAGAGCAGCGTGCAGGCTCGCTACCTGCAACCATAGCCCATGCTGCGGAAAATAGCCAATGCTGGTAATGGTGGCGGAAGTCCCGGAATTGGGTCCCGCCCACCAATTTTAAATGGCTCTGGAGTCGTCCCAACTCCCTGAAAATCCAGGCTAGTCATGTCCGATTCAAGTGCAGCTGAATTGGATTAGCATGTGAGTAGAATTGTGTAGATTTGTTATATGACAACGATGTGAAATGTTATTCAGAGAAGGTGAGATTTATTGTGCACAAATAACTAAGCTAGCTGAGTTTATGATTGCATTTTCCAGCTTTGAATTGTCCTGAGAGCTGCTAAGTTACATTAACACAAACATAGTGTTCAATAGAGAACTGGCATATCACCCTGCCTCTGTGATTCAGTAAACATTCTGTTAAAATGAAGAAGTGATAAACTATGTGCAATACCAAGAATTTTCACAAGGGGTTCCTGTGCCCCATTTACTTTTCCCTCCTTTAGTAGAGGAACTCGTGAGGGTGGAACTGTGAAATGGGACGGCTTTGTCTGCTCCAGGTACCACATATAAACATAGGGGAGGACATTGAACAGACATTTCATAAACATACACTGTACCAGAACAAACCTGTCATCTCCCACTTTCAACACCATTAATCTATTGGTGGCCAAGCTATGTATTTTGTCTTCATTGTAATAGCTACCTCTTTTGGAAAACAAGTTGTGGTGGCAGAGGTGTGGGATAATGGGGGGGTGAAGATAAAGGTAGGTTTTTAAGTATGCCAATAGAGCTACGATATCCATGACAAAGTGTTTGTAAAACCTTCTCCTGCTGTATGTGCCAGCATGTGACCTCTACTCTTCCATCCTTTACACCCTCTCCCACTACCTTACTGTCAGTGATAGAGCCTTCAACTGTCTTGGTCACATGCTTTGGAATTCTCTCCTTAAACCCTTTCACCCTGCTATCTATCTTCCCTCCTTCCACAGTCTCCACAACACCTATCTCTTCAACTACACATTCAGTCACCACTGGGAAACTGTCAAACCTGTGAGTGTGATGACCTGGGTACCAAACAGAGCTTCTTCAGTTTGGCAGATAAAATCAGGTGAAGACCCTCCCTCATACATATATGAAGATAACATTAAAAAAAGAAAAGTTCAAAGATCTCAAAAATATCTTTTTTTATCTGAATGAACTGTGAATGCCACAAAGTCACCTAATTGACCAGAGAAAGAGACTCAGGAACTGAAGGATTGGGGCTGTCAAGCATAGAGTATATTACGTAGAAACATAGAAACTAGGAGCAGGACTAGGCCATTCGGCCCTTCGAGCCTGCTCCACCATTCAATATGATCATGGCTGATCCTCTATCTCAACGCCATATTCCCGCTTTCTCTCCATACACTTTGATACCCCTAATATCCAAAAAAATTATCAATTTCTTTCTTGAATATACTCAGTGATCCGGCCTCCACAGCCTTCTCTGGTAGAGAATTCCACAGGTTGACCATCCTCTGAGTGAAGAAATTTTTCCTCACCTCAGCCCTAAATGGCCTGCCCCGTATTCTGAGATTCTGGTTCTAGACTCCCCAACCAGGGGAAACATCCTCCCTGCATCCAGTCTGTCTAGCCCTGTTAGAATTTTATACGTTTCAATCAGATCCCCTCTCATTCTTCTAAACTCTAGCGAATACAGGCCCAGTCAAACCAAGCTCTCCTCATACAATAGTCCTGCCATCCCCAGTATCAGCCTAGTGAACCTTCGCTGCACTCCCTCTATGGCAAGAATATAATTTCTTAGATAGGGAGACCAAAATATGGGAGTCTTTGCACGCAATACTCCAAGTGTGGTCTCACTAAGGCCCAAGGTAGCTGCAGTAAGGAAGCCCTGCTTCTGAACTCAAATCCTCTTGTAATGAAGGCCAACATACCATTTGCCTCCCTAGCTGCTTGCTGCACCTGCCTATTTACTTCCATTAACTGGGGTACAAGGACACCCAGATCCCTTTGTACATCCACATTTCCCAATATATCACCATTTAAGTAATACTCTGCCTTTTTGTTTTTCACACTGAAGCGTACATCACATTTACCAACGTTATACTGCATCTGCCATGTGTTTGCCCACACATACAACTTGTCTAAATTGCCCTGAAGCCTCCTTGCATCTTCCTCACAACTCACAACCCTGCCCAGTTTTGTGTCGTCAACAAACTTGAAAATATTGCATTTGGTTCCCTCATCCAAGTCATTTATATATATCGTGTATAGCTGGGGCCCAAGCACTGATCCCTGCGGTACATCACTAGTCACCACCTGCTACCCGGAAAAAGACCCATTTATTCCCACTCTCTGGTCTGACTTTCCCCCCCGTTTAGGGGGGTAGTTGTTGGGCGGGCACGGATGGGCGCACTTCCGATCGGCGCCCCCGATCGGAGGCGTGCTGCCATTTTACATGGGCGGGGAGGGAATCTCAAAATCAAGAGTACGCTCATTCGTGCATGCGCACGAACGAGCTCACTCATCTCTCTGAGGCTAAGTGCTGCCTCGGGAAGATCAGCTGTAAATGTTAAAAAGACAAAAATAGAAAAATAAAATTTCCCTTACATGTCCCCTCATGTCATATGAGTTGGGACATGTCCATAATTTTCACAAAACCTTTATTTAAATTTTTTAAAGCCTACATGAAACCTCATCCTGCCCGTGGATGAGGTTTCATGTTTTTTCTAGTTCTCGCCAGGGCTCCCGGCCTGCCCACCAGCCTTAAGGTTGGACAGGCAGTTCCTTTAATTCCATGATTGACCCTGTCAATAGTCTCAATTGGCCACTGACAGGTCGGCGGGCGCGCAGCTGAAAATTTAAATTGGGCGCGGTGACATCAGGAGTTCCCCCGACGTCACCGCGCGTCATTTTACATGTTGGCGAGCGGGCCCTGACCCCGCTCGCTGACTTGTAAAATTCTGCCCTCTGTTTCCGGTCTGTTAACCAATTCTCAATCCATACCAGGATATTACCTCCAATCCCATGTGCTTTAATTTTGCCCACCAGCCTCTTATGTGGGACCTTATCAAAAGCCTTCTTGAAATCCAAATCCACCACATCCACTGGTTCTCCCTTATCTAGTCTACTAGTTACATCCTCAAAAAGCTCCAGCAGATTAGTTAAGCCCGTTTCATAAACCTATGCTGACTTTGTCAAATCCTGTTAATGCTTTCCAAGTGTTCTGTTACCAAATCTTTTATAATAGATGCTAGCATTTTCCCCACTACTGATGTTCAGCTAACTGGTCTGTAATCCTCTGTTTTTTCTCTCCTTCCTTTTTTAAATAATGGAGTTACATTTGCCACCCTCCAATCTGCAGGAACTGCTCCAGAGTCTATAGAATTTTGGAAGATGACCGCCAATGCATCCAATATTTCCAGGGCCACTTCCTTTAGTACTATGGGGTATAAATTATCAGGCCCTGGGGATTTTTCAGCCTTTAACCCCATTAATTTCCCTAGCACCATTTTTTTACTAATGCTGATTTTCTTCAATTCCTCCCTCTCACTAGACCCTTGGTTCCCTAACATTTCTGGGAAATTATTTGTGTCCTCTTTTGTGAAGACAGAACCAAAATGTGTGTTCAATTCTTCTGCCATTTCTTTGTTCACATTATAATTTCCCCCACTTCTGGCCGTAAGGGACCTACGTTCATTTTTGCTAATCTTTTTCTCTTCGCATATTTATAGAAGCTTTTATTAATTCAATTTTGTCAGTTTAAATAAAACAAAGATTAATACCCGTAGCATAGAGGAATTTATGAGGAATGAGAAAAGAGGAAGAGTGTCAATCCCTTGAGATCAATTTTGGTGTTTTATTGTTTGGTTTTAAACATAATTTCAAGAGTGATGGCTTTGAATGCTAACACAGAAAGAAATTTGAAATCAACAGTTCACCTTGGGTATTCATTTCATTTGATCCTTAATCCAGTCAGTTATATTTGAAGTCTAGGCAGCAAAAACTGTTGCTGAAAAATTTGCCTCACTGTCTCAAACTGCTTTACCATCAAAACACAACCAACAGCTGCAGCTACAGTGATTGGAATGGTGACTTCTCACTGCTTATGATCTATTGGCAATGACAGCTGGGAAGTAATTAATTTTCTATCATATAACTTACTGGTTTTTAAAATTAATTTCAAATCATTTTAAAATTAGTAGGAAATTATTAATTTTATTATTAATTATTATTATTAATTAGCCTCCATAGCGAGAGGATTCAAGCAGGGATGCCTTGCTGCAATTATAAGGGCCTTGGTGAGACCACACTTGGAATATTGTGTGCTGTTTTGGTCTTCTTATCTGAGGAAGGATGTACTTGCTATTGAGGGAGTGCAGCGAAGGTTTACCAGACTGATTCCTGGGATGGCGGGACTGACATATGAGGAAAGAATGAGTCGGTTAGGATTATATTCGCTGGAGTTCAGAAGAATGTGGGGGGATCTCATAGCAACCTATAAAATTCTAACTGGACTAGGTAGGGTAGATGCAGGAAGGATGTTCCTGATGGTGGGGAGCCCAGAACCAGGGGTCACAGTCTGAGGATATGGAGTAGACCATTTAGGACTGAGATCAGGAGAAATTTCTTCACCAGAGAGCAGTGAGCCTGTGGAATTCGCTACCACAGAAAATAGTTGAGGCCAAATCATTGTATGTTTTCACAAAGGAGTTAGAAATAGCTCTTGGGGTGAAAGGGATCAAAGGGTATGGGGAGAAAGCGAGAGCAGGCTATTGAGTTGGATGATCAGTCATGATCATAATGAATGGTGGAGCAGGCTCGAAGGGCCGAATGGCCTACTCCTGCTCCTATTTTCTATGTTTCTATGTTTCTATTTCACTAAAGCAGTATTCATAAATTATTTATATCTATTTATAAATCATTATTTGCACGTTTAGATTTAACAGCATTTAAAGGGAGGAATCAGTCACTGTCTTGTCTTCATGTGGAGTTCCAGACACCAGTTGTTTCAAATCAGCCACAGGAAGTAATAACAATTCTGTAAATAGACACTTTATTATTCTGCCCATTGATGTAGGCTCTGGTCTCAATCACCCGTCTTGGCACCTGGACATCAGTTTATCACTGATTTCACCCAATCTACACCAACATTATCAGACTTAAAAATTGATTTTTCCCATCTAGTTTGCTCGACACTTCCCATGCAATTCAAAACATAGCAATCTTGATTTAGCATCCAGCCATGTACCTATGCAGTTTAGTTTTTTCATGCCCAATTTACATGCACATTTTGGCTGCCACTCTGAAACTAAGTCCATCACTTTTGTTTCCCCTTTTACCTACCTTTCCCTCTATTCTCTTTTCCCCTCCCTACCACAAAGCCTCCTTTTCTTTCTCTGCACTCAGGTATTCTCTCTTCACAAACACAAGTTCTTCAGAACTCATCAGCTTCCCTACTCATACCACCATACCAGGTTTGATTCCTTCTGAAATTACCTCATAGATTCCCTCGGTGGTCTCTTGGCATCCTTTGAAAGCCCACTGAAGCACTCATCACTGACTCCTACTGAGCAGCAACCTTAATTGCCCCATTCTATTTTCTCCTCACCTTTACTACCCTGAAAACTTGCCAGGAACTAATCTTGCCAGCCTTCCTACTGTCCCTCTTATTAATCGCAGCTCTAACTCCATGAACTCTACTAGTGAAACGCCTATCATTGCTCCTCTTTACATCTCCCTCTCCAAAATGTGAAAAACATTTGTGAATAAAGTCCTTGCCATCCATGAGCTTATTGTAGGTGATTATATTAGTATTATGGCCTTGGCAGAGATGTGGGCAAGGGGTGATGACTCCTTTCCCCTTAATGAAATTTCCTCACTTGGCTATACTTTCTGCCACTTGCCGCATTCAATCCGTGATGGTCATAGAGTCACAGAGGTCTACAGCACAGAAAAAGGCCCTTCGGCCCATCGAGTCTGCACCGGTCAAACGAGTACCTAACCATTCTAATCCTATTTTCCAGCACTAGGCCCATAGCCTTGTATGCCATGGCATCACAAGTGCACATCCAAATACTTCTTAAATGTCATGAGAGTTTCTGCCTCTGCCACCCTTTCAGGCAGTGGGTTCCAGATTCCCACCACCCTCTGGGTTAAAAAATTCTTCCTCACATCCCCTCTAAACCTCCTGCCCCTTACCTTAAATCTATGACCCCTGGTTATTGATCCCTCCACCAAGGGGAAAAGTTCCTTCCTGTCTACCCTATCTATGCCCCTCATAATTTTACACACCTCAATCATGTCCCCCCTCAATCTCCTCTGCTCCAAGGAAAATAACCCCAGTATACTCAATCTCTCCTCATAACTAAAACTCTCCAGCCCAGGCAACATCCTGGTAAATCTCCTCTGCACTCTCTCTAGTGCAATCACATCCTTCCCAGAATGCAGAATCCAGAACTGCATGCAATACTCTAGCTGTGGCCTAACCAGCATTTTATACAGTTCCAGCATAACCTCCCTGCTCTTATATTCTATGCCTCGGCTAATAAAGGCAAGTATCCCATATGCTTTCTTAACCACCTTATCTACCTGTCGCGCTACCTTAAGGGACCAGTGGACATGGACACCAAGGTCCCTCTGATCCTCTGTACTTCCCAGGGCCCTACCATTCATCGTGTATTCCCGTGCCTTGTTTGTCCTACCCAAGTGCATCACCTCACACTTATCTGGATTAAATTCCATTTGCCACTGAAACGCCCATCTGACCAGCCCATCTATATCCTCCTGTAATCTAAGGCTATCCTCCTCAGTATTTACCACCCCACCAATTTTCGTGTCATCTGCGAACTTACTGATCAGCACTCCTACATTCAAGTCTAAATCATTTATATATACCACAAACAATAAGGGACCCATCGCCGATTCCTATGGAACCCCACTGGACACAGGCATCCAGTCACAAAAACACCCCACGACCATCACCCTCTGCTTCCTGCCACTCAGCCAATTCTGGATCCAATTTGCCAAATTGCCTCGGATCCCAAGGGCTCTTACCTTCATTATCAATCTCCCATGCGAGACCTTATCAAAAGTCTTGCTGAACTCCAAAAAGACTATGTCAAATGCATTACCCTCATCTACACACCTGATCACCTCATCGAAAAATTCATTCAAATTGGTCAGATATGACCTTCCCTTAACAAAACCATGCTGACTGTCCTTGATTAATCCCTGCCTCTCCAAGTGTAGATTAATTTTGTTTCTCAGAACTGCTTCCAATAGTTTTCTCACCACTGAGGTTAGACTGACTGGCCTTTAGTTGCCTGGTTTATCCCTTCCTCCCTTCTTGAATAATGGTACCACATTGACTGTCCTCCAGTCCTCTGGCACCTCTCCTGTGGCCAGAGAGGTATTGAAAATTATTGCCAGCGTCCCTGCTATCTCCTCCCTTGCCTCACTCAACAGCCTGGGATACATTTCATCCGGGCCTGAAGATTTATCTACTTTTAAGCCTGCCAGACCAGTTAGAACCTCCTCCCTTTCTATGCTAATTTCTTTAATTATATCACGGTCCTTCTGCCTGATTTCCATACCCACGTCGTCCCTTGGTATAATCTTTATCTCAAAATCACACCTTGATTTGTGTCCTTACTCCTCTGGCAATTTCTCCCCCTTTGAGCATCTCATCTTCTTCCACCCTTCGTCACTCTTATTTAAAATTCTCGTTCTATACCACCCACCCAAACATTACTCCACTTTTCTCACAGATGCTCTATCTGCCTTCCTCCCTCAGCCTCTTAGCTGAGTGACTTCTCAATCTCCATATCAAACCCTTTGGCTCTCTCTGTCTCTCAAAGAACAAAGAACAAAGAAAAGTACAGCACAGGAACAGGCCCTTTGGTCCTCCAAGCCTGTGCCGGTCATATTGCCTGTCAAACTAAAACATTTTGCACTTCCGGGGTCCGTATCCCTCTATTCCCATCCTATTCATGTATTTGTCAAGCTGCCTCTTAAACACCACTATCGTACCTGCTTCCACCACCTCCTCTGGCAGCGAATTCCAGACATTCACTACCCTCTGCGTAAAAAACTTGCCCCGCACATCTCCTCTAAAGTTTTCTCCTCTCACCTTAAATCTATGTCCCCTCGTAATTGACTCTTCCACCCTGGGAAAAAGCTTCTGACTATCTACTCTGTCCATGCCACTCATAATTTTGTAAACTTCTATCAAGTCGCCCCTCAATCTCCGTCGCTCTAGTGAGAACAATTCGAGTTTCTCCAACCTCTCCTTACAGCTAATAACCTCCAGACCAGGCAGCATCCTGGCAAACCTCCTCTGCACCCTCTCCAATGCCTCCATATCCTTCTGGTAATGTGGCGACCAGAATTGCACGCAATATTCCAAGTGTGGCCTAACCAAGGTTCTATACAGCTGCAGCATGACTTCCCAGCTTTTATACTCAATACCCCTGCCGATGAAGGCAAGCATGCCATATGCCTTCCTAACTACCTTATCCACCTGCGTTGCCACTTTCAGTGACCTGTGGACTTGTACACCCAGATCCCTCTGCCTGTCAATGCACTTAAGGGTTCTGCCATTTACTGTATAATTCCTACCTGTATTAGAACTTCCAAAATGCATTACCTCACATTTGTCCGGATTAAACTCTATCTGCCATTTCTCCGCCCAAGTCTCCAACCGATCTATATCCCATTGTATCCTTTGACAATCCTCTTCACTATCTGCAACTCCTCCAACCTTAGTGTCGTCTGCAAACTTACTAATTAGCCCAGTTACATTTTCCTCCAAATCATTTACGTATGCTCCAAACAGCAAAGGTCCCAGCACTGATCCCTGTGGAACTCCACTAGTCACAGCTCTCCATTCAGAAAAGCACCCTTCCACTGCTACCCTCTGTCTTCTATGACCAAGCCAATTCTGTATCCATCTTGCCAGCTCACCTCTGATCCCATGCGACTTTACCTTTTGTACCAGTCTGCCATGGGGGACCTTGTCAAAGGCCTTACTGAAATCCATGTAGATAACATCCACTGCCCTTCCATCGTCGATCATCTTTATCAGTTCCTTGAAAAACTCGATCAAGTTAGTGAGACACGACCTCCCCTTCACAAAACCATGCTGCCTCTCACTAATACACCCATTTGCTTCCAAATGGTAGTAAATCCTGTCACGAAGAATCTTCTCCAATAATTTCCCTAGCACTGACGTAAGGCTCACTAGCCTGTAATTTCCTGGATTATCCCTGCTACCCTTCTTAAACAATGGAACAACATTGGCCACTCTCCTCTAAGTTTACTGCCCTCCTTTCCCCCCTAAATGCCTCCTTCCATATTGCACATACACAGCCACTTCCTCAGCCTTGCCATCTTACATGGTTTTGCTACTCCCATCATAATGATCACGGACAATCTCTGATCATTTCCTTGTATCACTCTCCCCTCACTTCTTTCTGTGTCAGTCCTTGGAAAACTTTCCCTCAAGCCTCTTACCACTGCAATTTCCAATTCCCAACTCTCTGGTCTTTGACTTATTGAATGATATTTCTGCAGCTACCAGTTTGCTAAATGCCCTCTTCCCCACCTTTAATGCCTTTGTCCCAGTTCCCTATTTTTCCCTCACAACCAAATTGATCCCCCCACTATATATCTCATCTCTGCTCCTGTAAGTCCAAAGGATGCTGATTTGAACATTTCTGGTGAATACAGCAGTTGGTTTCACCATCCATTTCCAGATTTGGCTGGACCACTTAAATCAATATCTTGTTGTGCTGTTCATCGCTAAAATTATTCACTATTCAAAGATCAAAGATAATCCTGGGCTTCTCTTCCCCACCCAAGTGCCAGGCAATGACCAACAAGAGAGATCTAACCATCTCCCCTTGACATTCAACAACATCACCATCGTTGAATCCCCCATATCCTGAGGCTACCATTGGCCAGAAACTGAACTGTACCTGCCATGAAAATACTATGGCTACAATAGCAGATCAGGGACTGGGAATTCTGCGCCAAGTACCTCACCTCCTGACTCCCCAAAGCCTGTCCACCATCTACAAGTCAGGAGTGTGATAGAATACTCCCCACTTGCCTGGATGAGTGCATCTCCAGCAACACTTCAAGAAGCTTGAACCATCCAAAACAAAGCAGTCACTTGATCAGCACCCTATCCATCACCTTAAACATTCATTCCCTCCACAATCAACACACAGTAGCAGCAGTGCATACCATCGACAATATGCACTGCAGCAACTCGCCAAGGCTACTTCAGTAGCACCTTCAAAACCCAGCTAGAACTCAGGGTCTGAATGTTGTCCAGGTCTTGCTGCAACGAAGGCAGGGGTTGCTTCAGTATCTGAGGAGTACTGCAAATGGTAATGAACACTGTGCAATCATCAGTGAACATGTCACTTCTGACCTTATGTTGGAGCGAAGCTCATAAAGTGCTTCCTGGAAAAATAGCTTTTAATTGTGTTATGATGTGACCCTGAGTTCAAAACCAGATAAAAGGACAAGGATAGCAGATGCATGAGAACACCACCACCTGCAAGTTCCCCTCGTCACATGCCACACTAACTATACCACCATTCCTTCTCGTTGATGGGTCAAAATCCTGGAACTCCTTCTCTAACAGCACTTTGAGTGTACCGACACCGCATGGGCTGCAGAAGATTAAGAAAGCAGCTCATCACCAGCTTCTCATGGGAAATTAAGGATTGACAATAAATACTAGCCTTGCCAGCGAGACCCATATCCCATGAACAAAGAAAAAAATTGTGTTGAAACCATAGTGCTCACAATATTTAAAATGAAAGATTTGGCTATATACCCGTGATTTTTCTGGCATACGCAGTCCACTAGTACTGCTCTGCATTCTGAGCTTTAGATTGTGGAATTGCCCATAATGTTCCTTCAGACATTGAGCCATAGAGGTGGGAGATTTGTGGGTTAAATATGAGCAACTATAGTCACATGAAGCTTTCTTCATTGTCCAAAGGGATTGGGCAGGAATTTCTCAAATCTATTTCTGAAATTGGATGCAGGCTTTTATCTCTGTTTCCCCTACCAGAACTTTGGCGTTACTAATGGGTGAGAATGTAATGAACAAGTCTGAAGTTTCTAATGGATAGAGTGAGCATTAATCAGCCTCCTCTATTATCATTTTTTTTTTCATTTTTACGTTGAAACAATAGCACTGTGTGCAACAGCAATAAAAATGCAAGCAAAGAGTTAGGGTGTATAGCAAGAGGATAGAACATAAACCACATAGGTATAGGGAATTTGTATAGGTCACAGTTTTGGCCAGGCAATAATATTTTGTATTTTTCTGGTCACATGGGGATATCCTAGATTTGTAAAGGGTACAGAAGAAAACAAATAAGCAGACAGCAGAGATCAGAACATATGGAACTAAATTTCGATAGCACCGCCCCCAATCTCCCCAAAATGATGCGGAATTGTGATGCAGAGTTAACCTGTGCCCATTCAAAGTAATACAGGCAGCAAGAAGACTTCATGCTGCATGCCTGCAGGCAGACCAAGTTCACATGAGGCTAACACCACCTAAGTCTAAGCTGCACTCTTAAAACCAGCCTGAACCTCTTAAAGGGGAGGAGCATTTTGGCTGCAAAAAGTACAAGAAGTCATTGTAGAAGAGCGCCCAACCTACAAAAAGAATGAAGATGGTGCAACATGGCATCGATCATGATCCCAGATTTTCTGATGCAGCATTCGAGGCCCTGATGCACGAGCTGGAGATTCATCCTGTATCCACAGGTGGGACACAAGGCCCTCCATCCAAGCGCTTAGAAGGGAGTTGAAGCATATAGCCATAGAGATAATGTGAATAGTATCTCCCTGAGAACCTGAATGCAGAGCTGCAAAAAGCTTAATGACCTCACACAAGTGGTCAAGGCCAGTGATGTCATATCCTTATAACTGGACTACTAGCCTCAGGCATAGTTCCATTCGCTACATCACCTTCAGTAAACTACCAACAATTTCTATCAGTCATTACTCATACGTCACATTCATAGCTCCTTCTCACTGGCACATACTAAACACCATGGCAAGGCTCACCCACATCTCACACCTCACACACTTTGCTCGCTATTCAACGCTGTCAGCCACATCACCCAATGACATTGTACCACACTCACTGGCACACTTCCCTTTCTTTTGCAGGATAAGCTGGCGCACAATCGCAAGCAGCAGCAGCAGCTAGCTAGAGGGTGACGCAGCGGCCAGCAACAGGGCTGAGGCAATAGAAGGTAGCGATATGTTCCTACTTAATGCAGATTCTCACATCCCACATCCCGCTCATCTCAACAATCTCTCCTGATATAAAGCTGCAGATGGTATTAGCATACACCTCCCCAACCCTCACCCCAGGACTATCCCCGCCACATCAGCCTTGTGCCTTTCTCCTTTCAGGTATCTAAGAACTACCACCTGGTTAATCAATGATAAAGGCCAAGAGGAACAGGGACACCGATAATAAAGAAAGACAATCACTTGATCTGTCACTCGCAGCCACCAGCTCAGATACTGGCATTGCGCAAACTTTAAAGGGCAGCCTAGAGGCGGGATCTGCACATGGTGAGTCTGCAGCTGGGCCTGGGGAAAGGATTCTGCAGGTGCCCGCAGGTAAGGTCACAAGGAAGTTCTGCTGCAGGGGACTCAGATGAGGACTTTGATGAGGCACGGTATAGGAGAATGCTGATGGGCATACACACAGGAATGCTTGGTGCATTAGCCTGCCAGAAAGCTTGCTGTCACTGTTAAGGGGCATGGAAGAGTTCAGCATGACTTGGCACAGAGATTTAAGGAGCCCTTAAAGCCCATCATTTCCAGTGTGAAAGTGGTAGCCAACTCCATGAGAACACTTGCAGACCCAACCATGATGCAGTATTGAATGGCCAACATCTCAACTTCCAATGCAGCATAAGCAGAAGCCATCCAATGTCTAAGTAATGCAGTGAAGCTCAGGCAGGGGCCATGAAATCTCAGATTATTGCCATGCATGCTTAGACTGCTGCCATGATGGGTGCTCATACCAGTGCTGAAAGGGGTTTTCAGGGTCTCACAGCAGCCGTGCAATCTCCCCTCCAGCAGATTATTCAGATTGCTGAGGCACTGCCCGGGCAGAGTAGCAGAGTCTCTGTGGAGCATGTGAACCTGCTGTCCTCTCTCAGAATTACAGCATTTGTGTTCCCACCACTGCCACTTCACCAGTGGCCCTGCTGGTGCCAGTCAGCCAGCCAGGCCAGACTGCTGCCACCCATGCTGAGGAAATGCAGTGCAAATCTGGACTTCCTGGGCCCAAAGCTGCTCGAGGTCATCCTGCAAAACCATCTGCATTCTCCGCCACTGGAAATCAGCAGTCTTCCGTCAGCCATGCTGCAGCCACTGGGGTGGCACTACATAGGGTCACTAGAATAGGCAAAAGCACACACAAAACAAGCACTGAAGGAATGCTGAAGGGTGAGGAGGAGTTCCGCCATTTCATTCTTCCAGTTTCTCCATCTCCACTATCATCTGCTCTGACGATGCAAAATTCGTCTCCAATACGTCTTCCTTTTTCTTCAACCAAGGGTTCCCCAAATGCTCCAACCCTCAGCTGACCAGCCCCTCAACCTATTTCTGAACTATTACCTGCATTTCATCTCTCACCCCTTCCCTTGTGGGTAGGTGAACCTGCACATTGTGTTAATGTTGCAAATGCTGTGGCGATTGAATGCATGCTCTCACTGTGATTTAGAGCAGCTGATGCTAATTGGGAAAAGGTTAGGGCAGGTGTATAAGAACTGGTTTGCAGCTGTGGGTGGAAAACTGTATGGAAGGAAAAATTAGTCTGCACTTATGTAGTGATTGTAAGTAAGCCTTTTGTACTGTTTTGGGGATCACGTGACTGTATAGATGAATCAGCCCCGAGCGTGTGTAACCTAGGAGCGTAGCTTTGTAGTCATGGACTTGGTTCAAGCATGTAGCTTCATCAGGAGCTCTGTAAATAAAGTTTACTGTTTCTAACAAGAAACCTGTCTGGTCAACCAAGTTTGTTGCAATTGGCGATGAGGATAAATAGCTCCGATGCTGCACTTCGTCTCCTGTATGTGAGTATTGCCCTTTTTGAGGGGAGAAAGAACAGTATACTCACCAGTCATGCCATTCTTCAGCAGAACCGACATAGAGTGCCTAGGTTTCTATTTCGTAGCGAATGAAATAACAGCGGAGGAGAAGCAGAAAGCAATTCTTCCAAGGGTCTGCGGGATGTCCACATCAGACGGCTCTGAACGCACCATATTCCATGAGCAGAATCTTTGGCTCGGGGACCGGGGGTGGGGCCGAGCCAGCTGTGCGCCCGCTGAACTGTCAAAGGCCTATTCAGGCCAGTTAACTATCAATTGAAACAATTAACTGAGCTGCCCATCCAACTTTAAGAATGTCGAGCAGGTGAAGACCCCAGGCGGCCTTCGCATTTATCATTAAAACTCATCCACGGGTGAGATGAGGTTTCATGAAGGTTTTGAAAGTCTTGTAAAATTTTTTAATAAAATGAGTAGACATGTCCCAGCTCATGGGCAGAATTTTCTGTTTGTCTGGCGGGTGGGCCCAACCCAATCTCCGGCGGGCGGGGAGCCGATCCCCGCCGGAGAAGGGGTCCCCGCCGGAGAAGGGGGCCCCGCCACAATTTTATGTGGGTGGGCCAATTAAGGCCCAACCAGTGTGACACCCAGCGGGAAGCGCTATGCGCTTCCTGTGCGGGCAGGGGGGGATTCCTCAAAAGCGAGAGTGCGCGCTTTCACGCATACGCACGAAAGAGCGCACATCTCCCTGAGGCTAAATGCTGCCTCAGGAAGATCGCTGACAGTTTTAAAAACGTTAAAAATAGAAGAAAAAAAATCTTTAACATGAAATGGGACATGTTCATAAATTACACTAAAACTTTAGTAAAATTTTAAAATCCCTACATGAAACCTCATTCCGCCGGTGGATGAGGTTTCATGTTTTTCCTATTCCCCGCCGGGGCTCCTCGCCTGCCCCCCAACCTTAAGGTTTGACGGGCAGGTCCTTTAATTGTTTCAATGATCCTGTCAATGGCCTCAATTGGCCATTGACAGGTGGGCGGGCGCACAGCTGATTTTGCTGTGCCCCCGCCTTCCTGAAAATTTAAATGGGGCGGGATGAGGTCGGGGGTTCCCCCCGATGTCATCCCGCGTCATTTTACGTGTCGGTGAGCAGGCCCCGCCCCCTGCTCATGCGACGGCAAATTTCAGCCCCATGTTTCTACTGATTATAGTGACAGTTTCATATGAGGGGAAGTGCCTTAAAATATTTTTTGCCCTTTATTAACTTTTTTTGAACTTAAGCTAATCTCCCTGAGGCAGCTCTGTGATGGCGGGCAATGATCAGCTGCGCGCACGCCCACGCCGCTCCCTCCAAATGCCCCCCAACAGGGAGAAAATTCTCCCCCATATCTTTTAATGAGCTAGTAGACACATTTTCAGTCTAAGCCATCAGTGATTATGCAAAGATAGAGTCATAGAGGTCTACAGCACAGAAAAAGGCCCTTCGGCCCATCGAGTCTGCGCCGGTCAAATAAGTACCTAACTATTCTAATCCCATCTTCCAGCACTAGGCCCATAGCCTTGTATGCCATGGCATCGCAAATGCACATCCCAATACTTCTTAAATGTTTTGAGGGTTTCTGCCTTTGCCACCCTTTCAGGCAGTGAGTTCCAGATTCACACGACACTCTGGGTGAAAAAAGTCTTCCTCACATCCCCTCTAAAGCTCTTGCCCTTACCTTAAATCTATGCCTGCTGGTTAGTGATACCTCTACCAAGGGGAAAAGTTCCTTCCTGTCTACCCTATCTATGCCCCTCATAATTTTACACACCTCAATCATGTCCCCCCTCAATCTCCTCTGTTCCAAGGAAAATAACCCCAGTCTATCAATCTCTCCTCATAACTAAAACTCTCCAGCCCAGGCAACATCCTGGTAAATCTCCTCTGCACTCTCTCTAGTGCAATCACATCCTTCCCAGAATGCGGATTCCAGAATTGCACACAATACTCTAGCTGTGGCCTAACCAGCGTTTTATACAGTTCCAGCATAACCTCCCTGCTCTTATATTCTATGCCTCGGCTAATAAAGGCAAGTATCCCATATGCCTTCTTAACCACCTTATCTACCTATCCCACTCCATTAAGGGACCAGTGGACATGCACACCAAGGTCACTCTGATCCTTGGTACTTCCCAGGGTCCTATCATCCATCGTGTATTTCTGTGCCTTGTGTGTCCTGCCCAAGTGCATCACCTCACACTTATCTAGATTAAGTTCCATTTGCCACTGAAACGCCCATCTGACCAGCCCGTCTATATCATAAGACCATAAGACATAGGAGCAGAAATTAGGCCATTCAGCCCATCGAGTCTGCTCCGCCATTCAATCATGGCTGATAAGTTTCTCAACCCCATTCTCCCGCCTTCTCCCCGTAACCTTTCCCGTAACCTTTGATCCCCTTACCAATCAAGAACCTTTCTATCTCGGTGTTAAATACACTCAATGACCTGGCCTCCACAGCCTTCTGTGGCAATGAATTCCATAGATTCACCACTCTCTGGCTAAAGAATTTCTCCTCATCGCTGTGCCCTCGGGTCCTAGTCTCTCCTACTAATGGAAACATCTTCCCCACGTACACTCTATCCAGGCCTTTCAGTATTCTGTAAGTTTCAATCAGATCCCCCCTCATCCCTCTAAACTCCATCAAGTATAGACCAGAGTCCTCAAACGTTCCTCATATGTTAAGCCTTTCATTCCTGGGATCATTCTCGTGAACCTCCTCTGGACCCTCTCCAGGGCCAGCACATCCTTCCTGAGATACGGGGCCCAAAATTGCTCACAATATTCTAAATGTGGTCTGGCCAGAGCCTTATAAGGCCTCAGCAGCACATCCCTGCTTTTATATTCTAGTCCTCTCGAAATAAATGCCAACATTGCATTTGCCTTCCTAACTACCGACTCAACCTGCAAGTTAACCTTAAAAGAATCCTGGATTAGGTCTCCCAAGTCCCTTTGCACTCCACATTTCTGAATTCTCTCCCCATTTAGAAAATAGTCTATGCATCTATTCTTCCTACCAAAGTGCATGACCTCACACTTGCCCACATTGTATTTCATCTGCCACTTCTTTGCCCATTCTCCTAACCTGTCCAAATCCTTCTGCAGCCTCCCCGCCTCCTCAATACTACCTGTCCCTCCACCTATCTTTGTATCATCTGCAAACTTAGCCAGGATGCCCTCAGTTCCTTCATCTAGATCATTAATGTATAAAGTGAAAAGTTGTGGTCCCAACACTGACCCCTGCGGAACTCCACTAGCCACCGGCCGCCATCCTGAGAAGGACCCACTTATCCCCACTCTCTGCCTCCTGCCAGACAGCCAATCTTCTATCCATGCTATTACCTTGCCTCTAACACCATAGGCTCTTATCTTACTGAGCAGCCTCCTGTGCGGCACCTTGTCAAAGGCCTTCTGGAAGTCCAAGTAGATAACATCCATTGGCTCTCCTTTGTCTAACCTAATCGTTACCTCCTCAAAGAATTCTAACAGATTTGTCAGGCATGACCTCCCCTTGATGAAACCATGCTGACTTTGCCCTATTTTCCATGCGCTTCCAAGTATTCTGAAATCTCATCCTTAATAATGGACTCTAAAATCTTACCAACGACCGAGGTCAGGTTAATCGGCCTGTAATTTCCCGTCTTTAGCCTCACTCCCTTCTTAAACAGGGGGGTTACATTAGCAATTTTCCAGTCCTCTGGGACCCTCCCTGGCTCCAGTGATTCCTGAAAGATCACCACTAACGCCTCCACTATCTCTTCAGCTATCTCCTTCAGAACTCTAGGGTGTAATCCATCTGGTCCAGGTGATTTATCCACCTTCAGACCTTTCAGTTTTCCTAGCACCTTCTCCTTGGTAATGGTCACCATACTCACCTCTGCCCCCCGACTCTCTTGAACTTTGGGGATGTCACTCGTGTCTTCCTCCTGTAATCTAAGGCTATCCTCCTCACTATTTACCACCCCACCAATTTTTGTGTCATGTGCGAGCTTACTGATCAACCCTCTTACATTCAAGTCTAACTTGTTTATATATACCACAAATAGCAAGGGACCCAACACCGATCCCTGTGGAACCCCACTGGACACGGGCTTCCAGTCACAAAAACATCCCTCGACCATCACCCTCTACTTCCTGCCACTCAGCCAATTCTGAATCCAATTTGCCAAATTGCCTTGGATCCCATGGGCTCTTACCTTCGTTATCAGTCTCCCATGCGGGACCTTATCAAAAGCCTTGCTGAAGTCCAAGCAGACTACGTCAAATGCATTGCCCTCATCTACACACCTGATCACCTCTTCGAAAAATTCAATCAATTTGGTCAGACATGACCTCCCCTTAAGGAAACCATGCTGACTGTCCTTGATTAATCCCTGCCTCTCCAAGTGTAGATTAATTCTGTTTCTCAGAATTACTTCCAATAGTTTCCCTACCACTGAGGTTAGACTGACTGGCCTGTAGTTGCCTGGTTTATCCCTTCCTCCCTTCTTGAATAACGGTACCACATTGGCTATCCTCCAGTCCTCTGGCACCTCTCCTGTGGCCAGAGAGGTATTGAAAATTATTGGCTGCGCCCCTACTATCTCCTCCCTTGCCTCACCCGACAGCATGGCATACATTTCATCCGGGCCTGGAGATTTATCTACTTTTAAGCCTGCTAGACCACTTAGAATCTCCTGCCTTTCTATGCTAATTTCTTTAATTATATCACAGTCTACCTGCCTGATTTCCATACCCACGTCATCCCTCTCACTTGTGAACACCGACACAAAGTATTCATTTGGAACCCTAACTACTCCTGGCTCCACACACAAATTACCACTATGGTTCTTAATGGGCCCTATTCTTTCCCGAGTTATCCTCTTACTCTTATGGCAGAAATTTCCATCCGTCAGGTGGATTGTGCAGGGGCGGGTGGGAGTGAGCGCGAACCTGATCGGCGCCCCCGATCAGGTGTACACCACCATTTTATGTGGGCTCACCCAGTGTGACCCACACCCTCATGCCACCCGCGGATGTGGTTTCTTGAAAAATGCGAAGGCCGTCTGGGCCCTTCGCCTGCCCGCCAACCTTAACGTTGGACAGGCAGCATTCTTATCAGCTTTAATTACCTTGTTAATGGCCTTAACAGGCCTTTGACAGTTCGGCGGGCGCAAACTGAAAATCTAAATGATGCGTGGTGAAGGTGAAACCCACTCGCCGATGGGAAAATTCTTCCCTTTATGTATTTGTAAAATAACTTTGGATTTTCCTTTATTTTACCTGTCAATGTTTTTTCATGTCCCCTTTTTGTTCTCCTAATTTCCTTTTAAGTTCCCCCCTACACATTCTATGCTCCTCTAGGGCTTCTGCTGTTTTGACCCCGCGGTATCTGCCATAAGCCTCGCTTTTTCTCTTTATCCAAACTTGTATATCCCTCGACATCCAGGCTTCCCTGGATTTGTTGGTCCCACCCTTTATCTTTACTGGAATATGTTTGCCCTGTGCTCTCCCTATTTCCTTCTTGAATGAGTCCTACTGCTCTGACGCAGATTGACCTAAAAGTAGCTGCTCCCATCCCACTCTGGCCAAATCATATCTGATCTTATTAAAATTAGCCTTCCCCCAATTTAGAACTCTGATTTCTGGCCCATCCTTGTCCTTTCATAACAATCTTGAATCTAACAGAGTTATGATCACTATCTGCAAAATGCTCCCCCACTGATAGCTCTACCACTTGCCCGGCTTCATTCCCTAAAATTAAGTCCAGGGCTGCCCCCTCTCTTGTAGGACCTTCTACGCATTGCCATAAAAAGCTCTCCTGGATGCATTTTAAGAATTCCGCTCCCTCTAAACTTATCACACTATGACTAACCCAGTTAATGTTGGGGGAAGTTGAAATCCCCCATTATTACTACCCTATTATTTTCACACTTCTCTGAAATTTGCCTACATATCTGCTCTTCTATTCCTCTCTGACTGTTTGGGAGCCTATAGTACACTCCCAGTAATGTGATTGCTCCTTTTTTGTTTTTCAGTTCTACCCATATGGCTTCATTTGAGGAGCCTTCTAAGATGTCATCTATCCTTCCTGCTGTAATTAATTCCTTGATCAATACTGCAATACCCCCTCCTCTAATTTTGGCTATGCATCTCCCCCTGCTGAAGCTCCTCTCAGGATCCCATCCCCCTGCCAAGTTCATTTAAACCCTCCCCAACAGCACTAGCAAAGCTCCCCACAAGGATGTTGGTCCCATTCCAGTTCAGGTGCAAACCATCCACCTTGTACAGGTCCCACTGCTCCCAGAAACGGTCCCAATGACCCAGAAATCTAAAGACCTTCCTCCTGCACCATCCCTCTAGCCACGCATTTATCTGGATCAATCTCCTATTTCTATAGGTTCTCTCTAGAAATAAGTTGAATTCTAGAGCAAGGGCCTTAGGTGAGTTAACTGGAACATATATCATGAAGTTAAAACAGCTGACTGAGCACTGTGACTTTGGAGATACTCTCAATGACATGTTGTGAGAGCGTTTGGTTTGTGGCGTACATGACAATACCATTCAGTGCCATTTACTTGCAGAAGTTAATAATGACCTGAAGCGCACCATGGAAATAGCGTTAGCAATGGGGCATGCTGAGGGGGACTCGCAGGCTCTGCAGAGTGTGCAACATGGTGCCGTTCTTCAGTTGGGGCAGGAACCTGCCGCTGGGTGTGGCGCAAAAACTAGGGAGATGACAGTGAAGCGGGAAACAGTCTCTACCGCTCAAAAAACAAAAAGAAATACTGGAAGCATCTCACCAGTGTTTGAGAAATTAATTTGCTATGGATGTGGGGGTACCCATGTATTGGAAACCTGCAGATTTAAAGAGGCATAGTGCCACCAATGTCACAAAAAAGGCTATGTTATAAAGCAATGCAGGGCAAAATCAAGGCGGCCAATCAGACAGCAGACCAAGATGATTGAAGTGCACAATATAACTAAACCAGAAGCTGCTGATACTGATATCTATTCCCTGTACAATGTCAAGGCAGTGAAAACTGAACCAATCACCGTTACCATTCAAGGAAATGGAAAGCCTCTAGTCATGGAGGTTGACACAGGAGCATCAACCACAGTGTTGGGAGAACATATCTTTAAGTACCTAAGCGAAGGTGCTGAATCTGGAGCAAACCACGGCTCAGCTGAAGACATGCACTGGAGAGGCAATACAAGTGAAAGGCATTGCCTCTGTACCTGTATCCTATAGGCAACAGACAGTCCAGCTGCCAGTGATTGTTGGTGAAGGACCTACTCTTCTGGGCCGTGATTGGTTATAAGAAATTAAGCTCAACTGGTCAGGAATTTTTCAAGTTAGAACATGAGGAATTCCTGAGCTGTATAACAGTATATTCCGAGATGAATTGGGAAAGATAAAAGGCCTCCAAGCAAAAATATACATAGATTCGGAAGTAACATCCCAGTTCTTTAAGGCCAGACCTGTGCCTTACACCCTAACCCTAAAGGAGAAGGTGAATGTAGAATTGTGCCGCTTGGAGAAACTATGCGCTCCCTGTGCGGGCCGGGGGGGGGAGTCCCAAAGTCAAGAGTGCGATCTTTCGCGCATGCGCACGAAAGAGCGCACTGATCTCCCTGAGGCTAGGTGCAGCCTCAGGGAGATCGGCTCAAAATGTCAAAAACCTAAAAATAGAAAAATAAAATTTCCCTTACATGTCCCCTCATGTGACATAAGTTGGGACATGTCCATAATTTTCACAAAAACTTTATTAAAATTTTTAAAACCTACATGAAACCTCATCCCACCCGTGGCTGAGGTTTCATGCTTTTTCTAATTCGCGCCGGGGCTCCTGGCCTGCCCACCAACCTTAAGGTTGGATGGGCAGGTCCTTTAATTACTTAATTGCCTCTGTCAATGGCCTCAATTGGCCATTGACAGGTCGGCGGGCACACAGCTGATTTCGCTGTGCCCCCGCCTTCCTAAAAATTTAAATGGGGCGTGGTGACGTCGGGAGATCCCCCCAACGTCACCATGCGTCATTTTACGTGTTGGCGAGCGGGCCCCGCCCCCACTCACCAATGTGTAAAATCCTGCCCAAAGATGGGTTTTGATTTTGTCGGCATATGCGAACACCTATATGCGCCGTCTGGGTGTACATATAGCAAATGCAAATGCATTCAGCCATCTTCCTTTGCTAGATAGCATTGTACATGCTCCAGTGCCACAAGAATTTGTACTTCTGTTGAATTTCCTGGACTCCTCGCCGGTCTGTGCAAAGCAGATAAAGAATTGGACAAACCGGGATCCAATTTTACCAAGTGTCCGAGAACAGGTATTGCAAGGATGGTCGAATGCACAAGTCTCTGAAGAGTTAAAACTATTCTATGCCCATAAAGCTGAATTAAGTTGTCAAGATGGAATCTTGTTATGGAGAGAAAGAGTTGTCATCCCTTCACAAGGAAGAGAGCCACTCTTGACAGAGGTTCTTAGTGCGCACCCAGGCATTTCGAAAATGAAATTGCTTGTGCAAAGCTATATCTGGTGTCAGCAACAACAGAAGCTGCCCGTTTCAGCTCCATTGCATCCATGGGAGTGGCCTGGTCAACTCTGGGTTAGACTACATATTGATTTTGTAGGTCCATTTTTAGATACCATATTTTTAGTGATCATTGACGTGCTAATTGGATGGATGTCTATGAAGTTAGATCATCGACATCGTGTGCCACTATTGAAAAGCTGTGCCAATGTTTTAGTGTACATGGCCTACCAGATGTCATTGTTTTGGATAATGGCACTGCTTTCATTAGTACAGAATTCCAGAGATTCATGAACTTAAATGGGATTAAACATGTCAGGACAGAACCATATCATCCCTTATCCAATGGGCTAGCAAAAAGAGCAGTACAAACTTTTAAAACAGGAATAAAGAAGTTACCCAAAGGAACATTAGAAACTCCAACTTCATGTTTTCTTCTCAATTATCATACAACTCCTCATGCAACAACGGTTTCAAATCTGTCTGAATTACGAATGAAATGCCGCTTTCGTACAAGGTTAAGTCTGGTGTTCCCTAACATAGAGGGGAAAGTAGAGAAGAACCAGAGTAGTCAGAAAATAAATCATGATATTCACAGTATAAATTGAAAATGTCCTGTGGGACAGACAGTTTTTCTGCGAAATTTTGGAACTGGACCTAATTGTGTTCTTGGTGTAATTGTCTCTGAAATAGGACCATTGTCATACCAAGTGGAAGTGGAAAACCAGATTGCTCAGAAACATGTGCATCACTAAGAAGTAGAGAGACACTCCAATAACCAGTTACTCCACCTGAAATTGAAGTCGAACCTTTGATCCCTGAGGTGCCTGATTGACATAGAATAGACATGCCTGATGTCTCTGTTGAAGCAAATAATTCTGAACTGCTATTGTCTAGGGATGCCCCTGATGCCGCAGTTCCTGATCAAGTCGATCCAGCGGAAGAATCACAAGTCATAGAGCTATGTCGCTCTAACCGAATTAGAAAACCACCTCAGAGACTTGATCTATAATCTCATGAACTATGTATATTTGTGTATGCTATGGATTAAGATATTCTTGTAAATAAGAGATGTAAAACAAAATTAAAGGGGGGGGAATGTAGTGATTGTAAGTAAAACCTTTCATACTGTTTTGGGGATGACGTGACTGTATAGGCAAATCAGCCCTAAGCGTGGGTAATCTTAGCGGCAGAGCTTTCTCGTCGTAGACGTGGTTCAAGCATATAGCTTCATCAGGAGCTCTGTAAATAAAGTTTACTGTTTCTAACAAGAAACCTGTCCGGTACACCAAGTTTATTACAACTTATGTCATATTGGGTTTTGTGAATAAACCTATGTTGAAGATTAGCTGGCTCCAGGTTTTTCCTTTGCCAGATGCATGTTCAGCACGCTAACATCTTTTACTCTTATTTCTGAAGTGCAAGCTGAACCCATCCAGGTGGAGAAAATAGTCAAGGCTTGTAACTCAGCACACCTTGGTATTCTTTTGACAGTTTATTGTACCACTGGTAACTTACAAACATCAGTATCCTCCAAAAATTTACAAACTTCCCTTCAAGTTAAATCAATACTTGCAAACACTGCTCCCTCAACTTCCTAACAGCACACACCCTGTTGGTCAATCAGAGGAGTATGTTTCCATGTGTGTGGATGATCAACTCTGCCTATGGTTGCAAGTCATTGCCCCTATTCTTAAGCCCATGGGCAGGATTTTTCCCTCGGTCTGCGGGCAAGTGCCCGACACGCCCAAGTGTGAAATAGCGCACAGTGATGCCAGGTGAATGTCCCAATGCCATCGTGCACTCGTGCGATATTTCAATTGGCGGGCACGGGCATGAGTCAGCAGCGCGCCCGCCAACAGTTAGGAGGACTATTAAGGCCATTAATGTAGTAATTGGCCTGGATTTTTTGTTGCCCATCCAATGTTAAATTGACAGGCGGGCGAATTGGCCAAGCGCCCTTTGGATTTTTGAGGAAACCTCATCCAAGGGCAGTATGAGGTTTTCGATATTATTTTTTTTAAATGTTTGGGCAGAATTTTTATCATCATTGTGTTTAGGTGAGTGATTCTTATGGGTGGAAATTTTTTTTGGAATTTCAAAGTGTTTATATTTGGATTTAAAATTCTTCAGCTCCCTGAGGCAGCTCACTGTCTTCAGGGATCTTTCATTGCGTGTTTCCCCCGCGCCAATGCTGATTTCAGCACCCCCCTCTTCCCGCCCCCACCCCTGCAGTGCTGAGCTCTTCAACATGCGTTTCACGGTTGTCCAGTCAGCGTGAAATCGTGGTCGGGAGCTGATCAGGGGCAGAGGCCTGTTTCCCGGCTGCTCTCGGGCCCACCCAACATACCCGCCCGAGGACCCGAAAATCCTGGCCCATGTTTTCTTACAGTACAAAAATCAGACCCTGACAATGATTGCCACAAATCCCTCCCACTTCTGATTCTACCTTCTTACATCTTGCAACAATCCCACATCCTGGGTGTTGTGGGGTGGCCAATTTGTGCTATTAGTGAAAGAGTTGATCTGCAGACACTTCTTGGGTGGAAACATTAAGTTTATTTACAATATACTCAGCAGCAACTACACATGTGCTTTCAACTCCCACTCTATCTCTACACTGACTGCTGAGGAAGCCCACTATTCTCCTATCGGTTACTGCAGATCATGTGATCTTCCTTAACAAATATTATTCTTAAAGGCAAATTACACATTAAATAAAACTATAATTACTACATTCCTCATTCCTCCACCTTTAACTCGGCTATACATATTATATTTACAAGTACATATTTTTCAAGGCAACATAATATTTACAATGGGTAAGGAATTTACAAGTTCAGTCTTTCAGGTAGTTTCCAGATACATGTGGAATGTCGCAGCTCCACAACTTCAGATTCTTTGTCAGGAATCCCCTTTTCCGGAGTTGCCTGAACATCAGGTGCTTTGGTGGGCACTTGCAGTTCTGTATCCTCAACTCTTACAGGAACATCAGACATGTCAGTCCTGGGTTCAGTATCCTTAACAGGAAACGCAGACCCGGTCATGATCACTGGTGGAACCATATATTGATGATTTGTCTCTCTCTTCCTTAAATGGTCCAGATATTTACGGATGATCCCACCTTCCACCTCCATCTGGTAAGATAGAGGTCCAGTCACTACACCTATTTCACCTGATAACCACTTTGGTCCTTCTCCGAAATTCTTCACATATATCGGCTCTTCCATGGTAAATTTCCTCTCATGACTTTGCCAGTCGTGTCTAATTTTCTGGCTTCCTTGGCTCCGTTCCACCTTCCCTTCTAAATTCAGCATTATTAAGCTGAATCTCGTCCTGAGGCAGCGTTTCAACAATAACTCTGCAGTTGTGACACCTGTTGTGTGTGAGGGGTAGTCCTGAAATGAAAAAGAAAGCCTGCTAGTTTGGTTGCGAAGGAATCACCAGTTAGCTTTTTCATGCCTGTCTTGAACGTTTGAACTGCCCTTTAAGCCAGTCCATTTGAGGAAGGGTGATACGGTGCCGTTTTCACGAGTGATACTATTGAGGCTGCTAAACTGTTGAAACTCAGCACTCGTAAATACTGTGCCGTTATCGGAAACGACTACTTCTGGTAGCCCTTGAATGGAAAAATTCAGACGTAGTTTCTCAATTGTAGCAGCTGACATTGGTAACTTCACCTCATATACGTCCAACCATTTTGAATGGGCATTGACAATCAGCAGAAACATTATTCCCAGGAAAGGTCCAACGTAGTCAATGTTTAACCACACCACTCCCATGGGTGTAATGAAGCTGTCACTGGCAACTTTTGCAGTTGCTGACATTGCAGAGTGCTTTTCTAAACTCTCTATTTCGCCATCCATCCCAGGCCACCATAGATAGCTGCATGCTATGGTCTTCATTCAGGAAATTCCTGGTTGGGCACTGTGTAGTTCACTTAAAAGTGGCTCCCTTCTCTTTGGAGGAACTATCACTCATGCTGTCCACAATAAGATGCCTTCCTGGCTGGTTATTTCATGTCTTCTGTTGAAGTATGGTTTCATTTTGTCAGGTATGGGCTCCTGTGACCAACCATGTAGCACTTGTTCTTGTACTTGAGATAGGACTGGGTCCCAACTTGTCCAGTCTCTGATCTGTTGAGTACATAGCGGTGGGGAATCTAAGAAATTTAACAGTAAAACAAGTTCTTTTCGAACTGGGATGTGGTCATCAATTTCTTGTAAAAGCAAGCGACTGAGGGCTTTTGATTTGATTGCCAGGTCTATGTATGAAAGTTAATTTGTATGCTGTCAGAATTAAGGTCCATTGTTGTATTCTTTTTGAGGCTATGGGTGGTATAGCCTTGTCCTCACTAAACAAACCTAGCAATTGTTTGTGGTCTGAAATGATTGTAAAATGACACCATATTGGTGAAATTTCTTGACACCAAAGATTGGCTTCCATAATGGACAGTTACTTTGCTTATGCCTTTTACTTTGAATGTCTTCACTCGTAAATGTTTTTAGCTTGGGCTGTTTCTTCTAAACTTAATTGATGTTCACCATTATTCAAATATCCAATTACTGTAGCGGAAGCTCCCATGTCCACTTCCATTCTAACAGGTTTGCCATTTACTTTCACTGTGACAAATATTGGTTCTGTCTTTCCAACTTTCAGATTAAACAACGAACAAATGCCTGAATTTGTTGTTTCAGGCTCTTCTACATTGTAGATTTCATTGGGTTTCTTGGTTTCTTCTTTTGTTTACAAACCTGCTTGAATCTTTCCTTGCTCTGCCTCATTATATGTCCATTTTTATGACAATAGTAGCATGCATTTTTTAAAAACTACCAATCAATAAAAGACTGCTTGTTTCCACCTCTATTAAAATTATTCTTCGATTTCACTGCTAAGTTATTTTTCTTTATTCTTCAGCTAGCGGGGGCTGTTTCCAGCTTCTTGACAGAGTCTTGCTTTTTCTCACCTCTTTTGGTTGAGGTTTCCTGCCCGATGTGCAGGACAGCACTATTTTGCGCACCTTGTATTGCTTTTGAACCTCTTACTGTGCTTGCCATGACCAGCGCTATCTCTAGTGCCTTCTTGAAATCCAGATTCACTTTGGAAAATAATCCTTTCTGAATAGTGTCCTCTTTCACGCCACACGCTAAACAATCTCTGAGCATATCGTTCAGAGTCGTACCGCACTCACAATGTTCCGTTAGCTGTTTCAAATTTGCCACGTAGCATGCAATTGTCTCACCTGGGGCTCTATTTCGTGAATTAAACCTGAACTTCTGCATCGTGGCTGAGGGCTTTGGTTGAAAATAACCCCTCACGAGGTCCACCAATTCAACTAAATTCTTTGAATCTGGGGCACTGGGTGCTGTCAAACTTCAAATCAGACTGTAGGTTTTGTCCCCACAAATACTCAAGAGGATTGTTCACCTTTTCTCTTTCTCCATAATCTCATTCATTTGAAATAAGAACGTGAGGCATTCTATGTATCGAGACCAATTGTCTGTGGCAGGTACAAAAGGATCAATTCTCCCAAATTGTGGCATTTTGAGAGAGGATAACTTCTTCAATTCTAACGGAGCTTGCTGCTTACAACCACTGGGTGAGGTACAGTGCTGATTTATTTTTAACTTGATTTCTTCTGTTCAATCTGTTTTATCCTCATCGCCAATTTGTTGTGGGATGGCCAAGTTGTGTTATTAATGATAGAATTGATCTGCAGACACTTCTTGGGTGGAAACATTAAGTTTATTTACAATATACTCAGCAGCAACTACCCATGTGTTTTCAACTCGCAGCCTATCGCTACACTGACTGCTGAGGTAGCTTGCACTACTCTCCTATTGGTTACTGTAGGTCATGTGACTTTCCTTAACAAGTATTATCCTTAAAGGTACATTGCACACTAAATAAAACCATAATTACTACAAAAACAGAATTACCTGGAAAAATTCAGCAGGTCTGGCAGCATCGGCGAAGAAAAGAGTTGACGTTTCGAGTCCTCATGACCCTTCAACAGAACATAATTACTACAGTGAGTTTGTGAATATCCATTAATACATGAAAGTATTTCAATGGGGAAAATTCTGGTTTATCAGCATCATTAGATTGATGAACAAGTTTCACTGTAATGAAACAGTTTTTGGGATTAGCATTTCCAAAGGGTGTGATGTGGGTTCACACCCAGACATCCTGGAATCCACAATTCATTAGGTTGGAAGTACTATTTACAGTTCTAGAGATTGTCCATACAATTCAATGGTTGAGACAAATCATTTAACTGGATAGACGCATACCCATTGTATGGCCTCTTGATCTCTTGATTAGTATATTCAAGAAGTCACTTCACTGTATCTGCATTTTATTTCAAGACATTTTTAAAGTCAAGTTCCAAAGTCCTGTGGGATGCTGGCAGGTGAAATTTAGCCAATTTCTGACAATCATCTATTACAAACAGCATTTATTTTCCACAATACCATCACTTGAACTTAAGTTGAATGAGTTCTTGCTGAAGAGCTGTCTGCAGCTTTCCTCCCAGAATCACAATATTGTTCCCCTTGTCCTCACCTTCCACTCCACCAGCTTTTGTATTCAACAGATTATCCTCTGCCATTTCTGCCACCTCCAGCAGGATGCCACTATCAAACACATCTCCCGCTCCCTCCCTTTTCAGCATTTTGAAGGGACGTTTGCTCCATGACAACCCAATCCATTCTTTAATGCCCTGTCCCTTTCCACAGCACCTTTCCATGCAAGCTCAAGAGATGTAATGCCTGCCCTTTTACCTCATCGCTCCTAACCGTTCAAGGCTTCAAACACTCCTTACAGGTGAAAGGGCAATTTACGTGTAATTTTTTTCAATTTAGTATACTCTTTTTTCTGCTCAAAGTGCAGTCTGCTCTTCATTGGGCAGTCCAAATGTAGATTGGGTGACCACTTTAAGGATCACCTTCATTCAGTCCACATGCATGACCCCAAACTTCCAGTTGCCTGCCAATTTACTTCTCCACAATGTTTGATTTATATATTCTTTCATGGGATATGGACATTGTGGCAAGGCCAGCATTTCTTCCCCATCCCCTGTTGCCTTGAGTAGGTGGTGGTGAGCTGCCTTCTTGACTTGCTGCAGTCCATCAGGTGCAGGTACATCCATAGTGCTGTTAGGAAAGGAGTTCCAGGATTTTGACCCAGCAATAATGAAGGAACAGCAATGTAGTTCCAAATCACGATGGTGTGTTACTTGGAGGGAAACTTGCAGGTGGCTGTGTTTCCATGCATCTGCTGCCCTTTTCCTTCTAGGTGGTAGAGATCGCGGGTTTGGAAGGTGCTGTTGGAGGAGGCTTGGTGAGTTGCTGCAGTGCATTTTGTTGATAGTGCACACTGCTGCCATTCAGGGCCGGTGCTACCACGAGGTGAGCTAGGCACACACATAGGGCAGCAAGGTTTGGGGGGTGGGTGGGTGGGGAAAAATGGATTTTTAAAAAAATTGGAACTGAAACACACAAAGCTGCCTGAAGGTCAGAAGCAGCCGTTCCTCGTCTACTTGTTTCTGACAGTTATTGAGAGCAGGAAGTAACTGTAGAGTTGTGATTGGAGGAGCTGCTGCTCATTGACTGCATGAGTGGGACAGTGCAGAGCTTTAAAAGACAGGTAGGAAAGAAAAAGTTGTTTCGGTCTCAAGTGCTCTGCATATCGAGAACTGCAAATCTTTGTTTCAGTATTGTACATCTTGATTCCATCTCAGTGAACCAGTGGGTTCAGTGTGTTACCATTGGGCTAGTTGTCGCTCAGGGGCTATTGATGTATTGTGTGCAACATTCGCTTTTGATCTTGATCTGTCACACAGCCTTTCACAAAGAGCGATGTCAAGTATGACTTCACAAGAATCCCAAGGAATTTGGAAAGGAATTCGCTACAAATAATCAGGACTTTTAAGGCCCCTCAATCACCCACAAAATTACATTGCCTTAGCTCCGTACCGAATTTACACCATCCAAATTCAATCAATGCTCTTATAGATGGGTGGGTTGGTAAAAGATCAGCAAGATCCTTTTTTAAAGAAAATCCAGGTTGTGCCCAGGAACTGGAGTTCTTGCCATCAGAGAAGGGATCTCTCATTCTCCATCAATACTAAATTATTTACGGTCCAATTACACCATATCTTATAGCTGGGATATCTCACTGTCACCCATTGTAACCTGTAGTAAATTAGTGAAAGGATTCTACATCAAATGCCATTATTTATCACAAAACTATTCATTTTTAAAAATTTATGTAGATAATATATTTGAATCCACAGAAATTGTAGACCATGGCTAGAACATTTGTTGATATTATAGTTTAGTCGCTTGTTTTCAGGGGGGTGTTCTGTGAATCTGTTGAATTGTGTGTGGTTTTGTAATTATTACTTAATGAATTTAAGATGTAGACAGGATTAAATAAAGAGTGGTAGGAGGATGGTCCCTTGAGGCACAAACACCTGGAGAGATCATTTGGGCAAATGGGAATACATGTGAATACATGTAGAATGACAGACGGCAGGTAGGAACTAAAATTTTATCCATGTTATTGTTACAGACAGGAGAGAGAGAGAGAGAGACAGACAGACAGCCTACACCGATTTCCTCTTGCCACCTGTTCATAAGCAGAAGGTGTTTGAATTAGTTTTTAAAGCATAAGCGGTGGTGTGTTTCCCCAACCCCTTGGTTTTTGTGATGCAATTTTACTAATAATCCACAGCAAGCTGAAGTCAGGATTAACTCAGAAAGTTAGTTTATTTTGCGCATTCAAAGCCTGTCCGTCACACACACACACACGCACACACGCACGTACACACACCACACACACACACACCACACACACACAAACCACACACACACACACACACACCACACACACACACACCACACACACACAAACCACACACACACACACACACACCACACACACATACACACACACACACAGACACATACAAGTCCAATGAGGAATTATTTCACGTAGGTGTTTGGGTTTATCTGGTGAGTTGTAGTATTGTAGTAAAGTTGTAGTATTCACTTTTCAGTTGGTGCTGATGAAGAGGTACACAGGGACTTAGTCATTTCCGTAGGCAATGGTATGAAAACTTCCAGCAGGGTCTGGCTAGATGGGCAAGTTGTTGTTGAGCCTGGAGGAGCCTACTTCTTGGCTCAGCAGTTTAATGTTAAAACAGCAGATTGCCTGTGAAGCCAAAAGATGCAATATTAAACTGTCCAAAAGGCCAGAGGCTTGGGTCATGTAACCTTCTTTCTCCACCATGACTTCAAAAGAGATATTTAACCAGTGTCTAGGATTGGCTTTGATTTCAGGACTGATAATGTCCGAGTCATTAGTCGTTGAAAGAGGTCTCAGCTATGTTGAAGTTCTGACGTTTGGGAAGCCATTGTTTAGGCCGACCAACTGACTCCGCTAGCAAGGTGGGCTTATCAGATGCAAATGACATCCCTGTAGCTCCCTTTGAAATTGGTCTGAACAGTCCCAGGTGCAATATGAATCCGTTAGTAGCTTTCTGGACATAACAAGGTGTGACATTCCAGAAACCGAGAAAAGAATTCTTTTGAAACTCCTTAGGATAGCTCCCAGGCACAGGGCCAACCCTGTGATCAGCTGACTTGTAGCAGCCATCTTAATTGGTCAGCAGAAAAGTTAATTCTTTAAAAAATAACCATAAGGATAAAGTTTTGAACATACAGTGTTGGGTTTCTTTTCATGTCGTCGGAACCTAACACAATGTAAATATCTTCATTTCACAATAAAGACTTGCTGTTACTGAGGACCCAAGCACAGTCGATCCATTAACAGGTGACCCACATGATGGCATGCTGATAACAATCGCAGGAAACTTCCCCTTTGGAAATGTTTAATAATTAGAGATTACTGTGCGTAGACTAATGGTAAAATTGAAAGCTGTTATGGAGCTGATAAAGTTGAATATAGTGTAATCATTTTAAAAATGATAAATGATCCAAGGTGAAATTAAATGTAGATTGATCGAAAATAATACTAAAATCTTCGGAGTTTATATGGTTCTTTACCCTGAAGAACTAATGCTGCAAATGTTGAGTTAATTACCATTCAGTTTCATCAATGAATAAATCTCTTTGGCCTGGTTGTTAATTTCACCTTTTCCTGATTTAATCAAGTTGGCAGAATTTCATTCTCAATCCAAAGTCAAATGTTGGTCTGACACTGATGAAAAACTCAGTTTCTCTCCACAGATGCTGCCTGCTCTATTTACATTGTCGAAGGGCAACGATAAAGTGTTAAAATGCTTTTAAAATGACCAAAAGCTGCGATAATTGAGCTGCTCAAGATGGGCAGAGATAGCAGTTTGTCATGACGAGATTTTTTCTGCCAATTGAATCAAACTGCGATGAGCCAGTACTGTAATTCATTAGACGCATTTTTTTCAGTCCCAATGACAAACTTTGTCCCTTAGCCACCGAGTCTGAACCAGACTGTTTGCAACCCTGGTATTTTATTCATTCGACCAAGACACGTGTTCATCCCCACAGTTATACAAAAGGCTGTAGTATAGACACATAAGTGCTGTCCATTTAATTTCTTCAAAATCGTTTTGTTTGCAATTTCACTGGACCTGGATAGCGCTCTCGATATTAATCTCACTGAAGCAAAAGTGACCCTGTGACTATGTTAGTGTCATTATTAACTGCTTTCAACCAAGACTGAGACACCACTAAAGGGGGAGAGCTGCCCCGAGGTTTGGAACACATTGTCAGTCAGAAGAGAGAAAAATCGAAGGGAACCAAAGAATAAATCCCAGTGTCCAGATTTGAGAAACTGCAAATCTTCTTTTGGAAATTGATTCAGTACAGATTACCAAAAATGCTGGTTCTGTGCTTTCAACCAATCAGAAAGCTCCTGGTTGACTTCATGGTGCTGTGAGTGTTGTGGTTTCTCGAGAGGTAAGGGAGCGTGGGAATCTAGTGAGCAGTGCAAAGGGAACATGGTAAAGAATAGTGGGATATTGAGACCGGAGGGCAGGCCACTGAATACAACAACCTGTGAGAAATTCATTTTCAAAAATTAATTGTGTGTGCATGTGTGTGTGTGTGTATGTCTGTGCGTGTGTGTGTGCGGGGGGGGGTTGCCATGCAGAAGATTCACCTAGGGCAGCAAACATCCTTGCGCCAGCCCTGCTGCCATTGTGCATCGTTGGTGGAGGGAATGACTGCTTAAGTTGGCGGATGGGGTGGTGCTTTGTCCTGGATGGTGTCAGGTTTCTTGAGTGATTTTGGAGCCACATTCATTCAGGCAAGTGGATACTATTCCATCACACTCCTGACTTGTGCCTTTTAGATAGTGGACAGGTTTTAAGCAGTCAAGAGTTGACATACTCACCGCAAAATTCCCAGCCTCTGACCTGCTCTTGTAGCCACAGTATTTAAATAGCTGGTGCAGTTCATTTTCTGGTTAATGGTGACCCCCCAGGATATTGATAGTGGATGATTCAGCAATGGTAATGCCATTGAATGTTAAGAGCAGGTGATTAGATCCTCTCTCGTTGGAGATGTTCATTGCCTGGCACTTGTGTGGCTCTCACTCTGTCATCTCTGTGCTTAGCATACTGCAGTGTTCCAATGAACCTCAACGTAAGCTCAAGGAAAAGCAGATCAACTTTCAGTTATGCACTTTACAGCCTTCTGGACTCAACATTGAGTTGAACAATTTCAGACTGTAATCACTGCTCTGTAGTATATTGCAAGAGCTGAGCATTTTCCCTCTCTCCTGCCCTCTCTGTTGGGGAGGTGTATATTAGAGTTAGTTTAATAATGGCTGCCTGCAGTTAAGCATGTGTTGGTATTAATCAATGCAATACACAGCAGAAAGGTGAGGACAAGGCTGGGATAGAATTTTCTTTTACATTTCATTTGAGAAGTTAAAGACTGAAGGACATTGTGACACATTTTTGGAACTCCCAATGTTGATTTTGAGCAATTTGAAAGATTGCTGTGTGCACATTATGTTCAGGTGCAGTGAGTCAGCAGTTTCCATAATTGAAAAAAATTGCATTGAAGACATATTTGGAGATGCTTTGGGAATTCAACCCTAACAAAGAGGACTGGTGTAACTACTGGCTGAAAGCTAATAAAATAGGAGATGAGGGTAAAGTAAATGTTTTCCTCACCATGACGGGGCCAAATGCTTTCGAGGTGGTGTCTAACTGATGTTGCCGAAGAGACTCCAGTACATTGGACAGTTCTGAAATTCATGAGATTCTGGACTCATGTTATTGCAACACTAAAAATTAGATTGCACTGAGAGTCGCATTCCAGGAAAGGAAGTAGTTGCCGAGTGCTGCATATTACATCCTCAAATTAAATAAACTTTCTCGTCTCTGTGGATATGGTGCAAATTTAGAAATTGACCTTGGAGACATGTTCGTAGGAGGGCTAATGGACAATGAAATCCAGGCCAAGCTTTTGGGCAAAGGCAGTAAGCCGACATGGAAGGAGGCCTGTGATGAGGCCACAGCCATGGAAATGGCAGAAGGAAACATAGTTCCAAATTGCAAGGGAGTTCTTTTCCTCAGCCAGTAAGAGAGGCCCACTGGATTTCAGTGAGATCTAGGCCATGGCAGCCAAGTTTACAGCCCTCTCTGCTACCCTTTCTTTTGGGGAGGTGTAAATAAAATTAGTTCAATAATGGCTGCCAGCATTTGAGCAGATGTTAGTCTTACTAAGTGCATTGCACAACATATTGAATTCAACAACTTCAGATCATAAACTCTGCGCCTATTTTGTTTTGTGTTTATTTTCATAGTTTAGTCTTAACCTTGTTTTTCTCATCTTTGCTTTTAGTTGGCAGTTGTTCATTATTCTGCCATTCACACCTCCTCTGGTGACAACTTTTCATTCTTTACTTACTCCATTACCACTCCCTTTGGCTCTACCCCATCAATTCTTTTGTCATTTAATATCTCCCTTTCCCTTTTGTTCTTTTTCCGCCTTCTCCATTTGACCTATTTAAAACTTTCTATATTCCTAACATTTTCTAGTTCTGATGAAAAGTTATTGACCTGAAACATTGGGCAGAATCTTCTATTCGGCGTGTGGAGGCGGGCCCCGCTCACCGATGCATAAAATGACACGCAGTGACGTCGGGTGTGCGTCCTGACATCACCACACATCATTCTGATCTTCAGTTCGGTAGGCGTGCACCAGAGTTAGCTGCACACCCGCTGAACTGTCAAAGGCCTATTAAGGCAATTGGTGAACTAATTAAAGTGCTTGTCAGGGCTGCCCGTCCAACCTTAAGGTTGGCGGGCAGGCAAAAGGCCCAGGCGGCCTTCACATTTTTCATGGAACCTCATCCACAGGTGGGATGAAGTTTCATGAAGGGCTTATTCATTCAATAAAATGTTTCAAGAAAATTCATAAACATGTCCCAGCTCATGTGACAATGTCACATGAGGGGACATGTCTGAATAATTTTATTTATTCTTTTTTTCAATTTTTGATAATGAAATTAATTTCCCTGAGGCAGCTCCGTGCCTCAAAGAAACTTCTGCGCTGTTTCGCGTGCATGCACGAAAGAGTACAGACCCTGCCTCTCCCTCCTCCCTCCATCCACACAGGTAGCGCTGAACGCTTCCGGGCGCGTGTCACGCTGAGCGGGCCCTAATTGGCCCACCCACAAAAAATGGCGGCATGCAGCTGGTCACGGGTGACGATTGGCTCCACACCCGCTCTCGACCAGCCCACCCGAAGGGAAGAAAATTCCATTAACTCTGGCCTGCCTTTTTCCCTCGTCAGGCGTGCGCGATTGGCAGGCCTGGGAGCGGTCAGGAAATGGGCCCCTGACTACAATTTCACATTGGCTGGCCAATTAACAGCAGCCAGTGTGAAATGCGCACTGAAGAGCTCAGGGGTGCCGGTGCCCCGCAATAATATGAGTCGCCTCGGGGACATGCCCTCCGTGCCATTTGGCACGGCGCAGAGGAGTTTCCTGTATGGACTGCTGCTGCACACCTTCCATTTTCTCGCCCTCGTCCGCCGCCCGGACACGCCCTGGCGTGCCTTGTTGCCGTTTGGCGGCGGAGGCCCCCGGTGGGAGGCCCTCTACGGAGGTGTCCTCCCGCTTTCTATCGGGGACCTGGGTTGGAGGGTGTTGCACGCAGCAGTCCCCTACAATCGTAGAATGTGTAGGTTCACGGACTCCCAGGACACCTGCTCTTTTTGCGGTCTTGTGGAGTCCGTGGACCATGTTTATATAGGGTGTGATAGGCTGCACTCCCTTTTTAGTTATTTAAAAAACCTTCTGTTGCTGTTTTGTTTGCACTTCAGTCCCACGCTCCTGATCTACGGACACCCGGTGCGGAAGGGGGTCGGCAAGGAGGAGGACCTCCTCGTGAACCTGCTCCTGGGCCTGGCCAGGTTGGCCATTAACAGGTCCAGGCAGCGGGCAATCGAGGGGGGAGTCCTGCCCGATTGTTTGTCCCTCTTCCGCGGCTATGTTCGCGGCCGGGTGTCCCTGGAGAGGGAGCACGCGGTGTCTGCCAGCACCATCGAGGCCTTCTGTGCCCGGTGGGCTACGCGGGGACTGGGGTGGTTTGTTGACCCCTTTAATCACATTTTGGTTTAATGTTTGTAAGGTTCCTTTAAAGTTTTTCCTTAATTTTACAGCTGACCTGACTTAGGGGCTGTGCTTGATTTCTCCCTTGTCATTGTTAATTTAGTTAATTGTTTTAACTCTAAAAGAAGCTGAAGAGCTCAGCGCTGCCGGGGTGGGGGTGGGAAGAGTGTGGACGACGCCGTCACCGTGGGTGCAGGGGAGTGCTTCCATTGAGCTCCATGAAAGCAGACAGCTGCCTCAGGGAGCTGCTGACCTCCAAATAATAAAGTAAAGCTCAAAAAAGCTGCAAAAAATTTCCATGCACTACAATCAATTGCCTGAAAGCATACCTCATAAAAATACTGTTCCCAGATATTTCTTTTTATTTTATTTCCTAATGAAGATTTCATCCCGCCATTGGATGAAGTTTCAACAAGTATGTAAAGGCCGCCTAGCCGTTTGGCCCGACCGCCAACTGTAAGATTGGGTGGGCCACAAAAAATTGCGTTCAATAGCAATGTTAATGGGCTTAATTGCCCACTTAATTGTTGGCGGGCGTTCCTCCAACTGCCGCGCGCTCCCGCCAAGCGAAATATCACGCGAGTGTGTGTTGATGTTGGAACGCTTGCCCAGTAATTACAGAGCAGTCTGTTTAACTTCAGTGATGGGGAACCTTCTAGAGACAATTATTCGAGATAGAAAAATGTGGGTTGATTAAAAAGAGCTCTTAAGGAGAAATCATGTTTAACTAACTTGCTGGAGCGTTTTGAAAAGGTAAAAGAGGGGGTTGATGAGGGTAATGCTGTTGATGTGGTGTACATGGACTTTCAAAGGCATTCAATACAGTGTTGCAAAACAGACTTGTGAGAAAAGTCATAGCTCATGGAATAAAAGGGCAGTAGCAACATGGATACAAAACTGGCTGAGTAATAGGAAACAGAGGGTTGTGGTCAATGGATATTTTTTATGGGCTGGAGGAAGGTTTGTAGTGGAGTTTCCCAGGGCTCAGTATTGGGACCCTTGCATTTCCTGGCATATATTAATGATCTAGATCTTGTTGTGCAGAGGACAATTTCAAAGTTTGCGGATGATACAAAACTTGGAAGCATTGTAAACTGTGAGGAGGACAATGTAGAACTTCAAAAGGATATAGACAAGTTGATGGAGTGGGCAGATAGGTGGCAGATGAAGTTCAATGCAGAGAAGTGTGAGGAGATTCATTTTGGTAGCAAGAACATGGTGAGACAATATAAAATAAGGGGTACAATTCTTAAGGGTGTGCAGTAACAGAGGGACCTGGATGTATATGTGCATATATCATTGAAGGTAGCATGACAGGTGGAAAGAGCATTTAATAAAGCATACAGTATCCTGAGTTTTATTAATAGGGGAATAGAGCACAAGAGCAGGGAGGTTATGCTGAGCTTATATGAAATACTAATTAGACCTCAGCTGGAGTATTGTGTACAGTTCTGGGCACCACACTATAGGAAGGATGTGAATGCATTGGAGAGAGTGCAGAAGAAGTTTACAAGAATGGTTCCAGGGATGATAAACTTGAGTTACGAAGATAGATTGGAGAGATTGGGACTGATCTTCTTGGAGAGGAGAAAGCTAAGAGGAGAATTGACAGAAGTGTTCAAAATCATGAGAGGGCTGGATGGAGTAGATCAGGAGATACTGTTCTTGCTCGTAAAAGGATCAAGAACGAGAGGGCACAGACTTAAAGTGATTTGCAAAAGAAGCAAATATGATGTGAGAAAAACCTTTTTCACACAATGAGTGGTTTGAGTCTGGAGTGCACTGCCTGGAAGTATGGTGGAGGCAGGTTCAATCAAGGCATTCAAGAGGGCAATAGATGATTATTTGAATAGAACGAATGTGCAGGGGTATGGGGAAAAGGCAGGAGAATGGCACTAAGTCATGCTGCTTATTTGGAGAACTGGTGCAGATGCAATGGGCCAAATGGCCTTTCTGCGCCGTAACAATTCTGTGATTCTGTGATTTTGTGCCTAGTGAATGCACAGCTCCTGAATTAGTGAGCCTACCCATGAAACTAAAATGTGCCAAGCTCCAGTGAAATATTTTGGCTAACGGGTGATTTGTATAGAATTTTGGATATTTTGTTAGATGTAGTTGGTAGGAAATGGTTGTTTTGTGATGGGATTTATTTCAGCGTTGTGGCAAGGAGGCTGTGCGAAAAACTCGCCGTGTGAAAGTTTCTTCTCACATCACACTTGCTTCTTTTGCAACTCACTTTATGTCTGTGCCCTCTCATTGTTGATCCTTTTAAGTGTGGGAACAGTTTCTCCCTATCTGCCCTATCCAGCCCTCTCATGATTTTGAACATCTCTATCAAATCTCCTCTTAGCTTTCTCCTCTCCAAGGAGAACAGTCCCAAGCTCTCCAATCTATCTTCATAACTCAAGTTTCTCATTCCTGGAACCATTCTTGTAAACTTCTTCTGCACACTCTTCAATGCATTCGCATCGTTCCTATAGTGTGGTGCCCAGAACTGTGTATAAACCAGAGCGATGGTAAGGTATGGGACATGGGAATTGGGATTTGGGGCTGTGTTCATGGGAAGCAGAATTGAATGAGATGATCATGGACAACCCAGCGAGAATGTGGATGTGCCAGCTGCCTCCTCACTTCCTCCTTCCCCTTCTCCTTCCTCTTCTTCCATCTCCTCCTCCTCCTGCAGTGCTCACCCTTTCTGTGGTGGCAAGCCATGTACCCTCATGATGGCCAGGCTATGGAAGATACAGAAGACCACCACAAATTGGGACACACGGGAGCAAATTTGGATTAAGCCTTTTGGGACCCATTGAGGCAGGCAACAAGCAAACCTCATGCTTCCTGTGCATTTCAATGATTGCAGTGTGTCACCCAGCCCAGAGCATGCTAGAGACTGGCTGAACACTGGAAAAGGGACTCAGCAGCATGCATAGTTAGCTCGTGTATCAGCTATTCTGCACATCTTAAAGGCAGTCTGCCCCTTTTTAAGGAGGAGCTGCACTCATTGTACAGAAGCTGCTGTTGACTGTTGGTGGAAGTAATTGGCCACATGAGATGTATACCAACTGGAGCAACAGGCAAGAGAGAGGACTGTCAGCTTTTCCAATGTAGCATTGGAAGCATTAGTACAAAAGTTGGAAGTGAGAAAAACAATTTTTTTATAAGTTGCCAGAAACCACAACCTGAGAAAGCAGGTGACCAGCAAGGTCAATTCTTGGAGTCTGGTCCTGAGTACCTAGCAGCACGATCTACAATTACTTAAACAACAGTAAAAAAGAACACCTTCTGACTCCCCACAATATGTACCTTTTCATAAAACAAAGGTCTATCTTAGACTAACCCCGTAGCAAAAGTTTAATGTATCAATGGAAGGCCCAGGCTTGCTGAGGCCCTCTAAGATGGACATAGGATGTGGTGCAAAACATGGTTTTGTCTTGTGGTTAAAACAGCTGTGCCACTAGCAATGTGAAAGAAGCAGCAAGGCAGAGGGAACAATGAGACAGTGAGCCCTCTATTCACCACATGGTTGGTTTTTCATAATGCTTTTGTTTTATGAACCACACCTCTGGGGCTTCTTCAGTTATGACCCCAGGATTGATAGACATGCCATTTCTTTTCTTTCAGTGTCTGAAATGCAGCCATTATCTAGGCCCTTGACTAGTTCGGAGCCAGGTTCTGCGAGTTCCCAGAGTGAGCTGTTCTTCTATTGCATTCATGAGATGCACCTCAGCAGCCCTTTTTGCTGCAGCCTGCCTGGAGCTGCTTTTATCCTTTTATATACATTTTTTGTTTATCATATATAGCTTTCTAGGAACAAGTAAAAGCAAAGAAGACAGGGATGCTCTAAATGGCTAGAAGGTGTACCCCATTGAAGAAACCAACATTTCTCTGAAGGCAAAGAAAATGGAGTGATGGCAGTGGTAACAAAGAGAGACAACTAAACACAGGAGAATGCTTCATTTGTAAGTTGAGTTCTGAGGCCCTTTGTAGCTGTCAGTGAGGAATCCTCAGAGTGACAGTTATCCTGATGCTCCACTCCACGCTCCTCTGCTTCCAAAGCAATGTAGGCATCACATCAGGAATCCCCACATCCAAGCCTTCTTGAATAGTAATGTTCTGCAGGTACAGTAAGCTACAGTTTACATATTATACAGGCCTTCCTGATATACCAAGGCAGTTAGAATGTCCCTTTAAGGTCTGGGTTTCTCTTTATCCAGTAGATATATTAATAGCACTCCTGAGATGATGTTCTTATCTCTTACAAAGGGGTTATTATGCCCACTATCGATCATGACTATTTTTACTTGAAGAGTTCATAGAGGACAGAGTTCATAAGAACATAAGAGATAGGAGCAGGAGTGGGCCATTCAGCCCTTCAAACCCGCTCCCCCATTTAATGAGGTCATGGCTGATCTTCTACCTCCACATCATTTTCCGGCCCTATCGCCGAATCCCTTGATATTTTTAATATGTAGAAATCTATCAATCTCAGTCTTGAGTATATGCAACAACTGAGCCTCCACAGCCTTCACGGGTAAGGAATTCCAAAGGTTCACCATCTTCTGAGTGAAGAAATTCCTCCTGATCTCAGTCCTAAATGGACTGCCCCCTACTCTGAGACTGTGTCCCCTGGTTCTAGAGGCTCCAGCCAAGGGTAACATCCTCCCTGCATCCACCCTGTTGAGCCCTGTAAGAATTTTGCATATTGAATGAGATCACCTCTCATTCTTCTAAACTCCAGAGAATAAAGGCCCAGTCTATTTAAGCTTTCCTCATAGGACAATCTTACCATCCCAGGAATTCATTTCATAAACATTTGTTGTACTCTCTCTATGGCAAGTATATCTTTCCTTAGATAAGGAGATCAAAACTGCACACAATACTTCAAGTGTGGTTTCACCAAGGCTCTATATCATTGCAGTAAGGCATCTTTACTCCTATACTCAAATCCTCTTGTAATAAAGAGTATTTGCCTTCCTAATTGCTTGCTGCACCTGTATGTTAACTTTCAATGACTCATGAACAAGGACACCCAAATCCCTTTAAAGTTCAACACTTCCCAGCCTCTCACCATTTAAGAATTAGTCTGTATTTCTGTTTTTTCTACCAAAGTGGATAATCTCACATTTCTCCACATTGTCTTCCATCTGCCAAATTTCTACCTACTCGCTTAGCCCCTCCAAATCCCCATGAGGCATCTTTGCATCCTCCTCACAACTCACACTTCTACCTAGTTTTGTGTCATCTGCAAACTTGGAAATATTACATTTGATCCCACATCCAAATCATTGATATAGATTGTGAATAGCTACGGCCCAAGCACTGATCCTTGCATTACCTCACTAGACACAGCTCGAAAACCTGAACATTATCCATTTATTCCTGCTCAATGTTTTCTGTCCATTAACTAGTTCTCAATCCATGCCAGTATATTACACCAATCCCATGTGCCCTAATTTTGTTTACTAACCTTTTGTGTGAGCCCTTATTAAAACCTTTCTGAAAATCTAAAGATACCACATCTACCAGTTCCCCCATATCTATTCTGCTAGTTACATTCCTGAAGAAGAAAATTATTTCCAGAAAGTTAGGAATTGGCACAAAGGAGTTTTTAGACTAAATTTAGCCTAGAACATCAGAAACCCAATGCTGGGACCATTTCCAGGCTCTGACCCTGCACATTCCACTAGCGTTCAGCTACAGTGACGCAAGAACAAGTACAGCAAAGAGAAGGAGATGAAGAGGAAGGGGCCGGAATGATTTTCTTAATCCCTGGCACTCTCAAGCTCCAAGAGAGACTGCTGTAATAGCAGGCCGCTGCCTATCATTGACCGCAGGCTTTCCATTGTTTTACAATGTGTACTGATCTCATGTAGAGTTGGAGCTGCTGGATCCTCCGTCTTTGCACTCACCTCCTGTGAGCTGCCAATCCATGCACAGTGTGGGGGTTTTGGTCACCTTCAGGAAAATTGGAATAGCGGACAAAAATGCAGTCTAATTACCTGATCACCTCTTTAATTGGCTTCTCACTGCTGCCATCAGTGCTGTGAAGGCAGAAATGTGTCAGGGAGATGGCCCAACATGTTTCCACTCCACTTTCCCAATCCTGCACCTCACCCCCACCTGCAAACCCATTTCCAAAATGCTGAGGTTTCCCAGTTTCAGCTGATCTGACACATGGGTGGGCTGTTGCCAGCTAAACTGTGGCGCTATCCGTTTGACTGCCACAATTGCCCTCCATATCTTGATTTCAGTAGGGGAAAATAAATTAGCCAGTACTTCCACTATCCAATGACCCCAGGATTCTTATTGCAACAAACATGGAGAAAAACATAGAAAGTATCTCTTATTGTTGTTATTAAAAGCCATCAATATTTCACTATCAGGCAAAATATACCATAAAATGGATTGTGTATGCATTTAATTATAGAATCATTGGCCTGAATTTTTAGGTCGATGGGCGGGCACAATAAGTGGGCCAGGGAGCGGCCGGGAAACGGACCGCTGACTGCGATCGGCCTCCGGCTGCGATTTCACGCTGGTGGGCTAATTAAGGCCTGCCCGGCGTAAAATGTGGCTACCCAATCGTGGGGAAGGGCCAGGCAAGGGTGGAGGCCTGTCGGCTGCTGGGTCCAATGGGAACCTGGCAGCCAGTTTAAAAATGGCACACGCAGACCCCTGGCTGCTAGCGACGAACACACCTTCAGCATTGTGACCACATAGTTATGGCATCAAGTACGGCTGCAAACGCCAGGCGGGAGGGCAGGTCAGGTGGGCACTCAACCCCCGGTTTTCGGATGAGTGCCTCATATTCCTCATGGAGGAGTAGGCTGCCAGGAGGACACCTTGTGCCCAGGGATGGAAAGAGGGTGCCACTGCACCTTACCAAAAGAGCTTGGGAGGAGGTGGCAGTGCTGTCAGCAGCCATGATGCGGTGCGGAGCTCTGGGCCCAGTGCCGCACGAGGTTTAATGACCTGCTGCGCTCAGAAAGAGTTGGCATGGATCAGTGTAGAGAAGTGTTAAGGGCTGGCCGTCCCTCCGTGGAGCTCAGGAGTGTTAGAGTCTAAGTGACAACTGTCAATGATGCTGGAGCTGGCCAAGGGGCTGATCCCTGGCTGCTTGGACTGAGTGCATTACGGCTCGATGGCCATGATTCAAATGTGCCCTGCAAGGTGTTCCTCGGGTGGGGTTGACCAGGCTGCAGGTAGCGAGTGAACTAATCAATGCTCCTCTGTCCTTTCAGGAGAAGACGGCCCATAATAACATGAAAGGTCACGGACCGGCGGAAGCCCCCAAAACCTTCTAATCCTAATGAGGTATGAGCAGGGCGCCCTGGAGATGGAGAGCCAGCACGCACCTCTGTCAATCAGCCGTGGAGAGGTAGGGTTGGCAGACGAAGGTAAGAGTGCAGTGCACAGAGGTGAGAGTTTTGGATGGTGCAAACATTCTTTTATAGTCTCTTAATTGATGGGAGCCTCAAAACTGCATTCCCCATTGATCATTGAAAGATGATGGCACCATGATGCAGATCTCCATTGTTTCACCAGGGTGCCTGGCATGCACATAGGCCTTAACTAATTACATGTTGTTGTTCTTCCTGGATTTGCCACCACGCACCCGACCCCGAAGAGCCCCCCTGATGCGAGAGGACTGCCACGCTCCACATGCACCTGTGTCATACCCACTCTCTGAACCAGGCACCAGCGCAGCTACCAGCACCTCGGTGGGCGTTGGATCGGCGGCTACAATGTTGGTGCTCAGCGGTGAGGGCACTTCACACTCGCTTGAGGTGCAGGTGGAGGCAGAGAGTGCCCAGGGTTCCGGCAGTTGGAGGGCTGCTGGAGACCAGGGTGATGCTGGGTTGAAGGCAGATCACAGAATCACAGTGCATTGAGTCTGCACCGACACGTGAGAAACACCTGACCTACCTACCTACCTAATCCCATTTACCAGCACTTGGCCCATAGCTTTGAATATTAAGACGTGCCAAGTGCTCATCCAGGTACTTTTTAAAGGATGTGAGGCAACCCGCCTCCACCACCCTCCCAGGCAGCGCATTCCAGACCGTCACCACCCTCTGGGTAAAAAAGTTTTTCCTTACATCCCCCTAAACCTCCTGCCCCTCACCTTGAACTTGTGTCCCCTCGTGACTGACCCTTCAACGAAGGGGAACAGCTGCTCCCTATCCACCCTGCCCATGCCCCTCATAATCTTGTACACCTCGATCAGGTTGCCCCTTAGTCTTCTCTGCTCCAACGAAAACAACCCAAGTCTATCCAACCTCTCTTCATAACTTAAATGTTTCATCCCAGGCAACATCCTGGTGAATCTCCTCTGCAACCCCTCCAGTGCAATCACATCTTTCCTATAATGTGGCGACCAGAACTGCACACAGTACTCCAGCTGTGACCTCACCAAGGTTCTATATAACTCAAACATGACCTCGCTACTTTTGTAATCTATGCTTCGATTGACAAAGGCAAGTGTCCCATATGCCTTTTTCACCGCCCCACTAACATGTCCCTCCACCTTCAGAGATATATGGACACAGAGGCCAAGGTCCCTTTGTTCTTCAGAACTTCCTAGTGTCATGCCGTTCATTGAATACTTCCTTGTCAAATTACTCCTTCCAAATTATATCACCTCACAGTTTTCAGGGTTAAATTCCATCTGCCACTTATCTGCCCATTTGACCATCCCGTCTATATCTTCCTGTAGCCCAAGACACTCAACCTCACTGTTAACCACCCTGCCAATCTTTGTGTCGTTCGCAAACTTACTAATCCTACCCCCTGCATAGTCATCTATGTCATTTATATAAATGATGAATAATAGGGGACCGAGCACAGATCTCTGTGGTATGCCACTGGACACGGGCTTCCAGTCACTAAAGCAGCCTTCTGTCATCACTCACTGTCTCTTACGACTAAGCCAATTTTGAATCCACCTTATCAAATTCCCCTGTATCCCATGTGCATTTGCCCTCTTTATAAGTCTCCCATGTGGGACCTTGTCAAAGGCTTTGCTGAAATCCATATAACCTACATCAACTGCACTACCCTCATCTACACACCTGGTCATCTCCTCAAAAAATTCAATCAAATTTGTTAGGCATGACCTCCCTCTGACAAAGCCATGCTGACTATCCCGGATCACACCTTGCCTCTCCAAGTGGAGATAGATTCTCTCCTTCAGAATTTTCTCCAATAGTTTCCCTACCACTAACGTGAGACTCACTGGTCTGTGATTCCCTGGCTTATCTCTACAACCTTTCTTAAATAGCAGCACCACATTAGCTGTTCTCCAGTCCTCTGGCACCTCCCCCATGGCCAGAGAGGAATTAAAAATTTGGGTCAGAGCCCCTGCGATCTCCTCCCTTGCCTCCCTCAGCAGTCTGGGACACAAATCATCCAGACCTGGAGATTTGTCCACTTTTAAACCTGCCAACATCTCCAATACCTTGTCACTCCCCATATCAATTTGCTCAAGAACCTCAGCCTCTCTCCCCGAGTTCCAAACCTTTATTCTCATTCTCCTGAGTGAAGACGGATGTGAAGTATTCGTTCAACACTCTAGCGATGTCCTCTGGCTCCACCCATAGATTACCCCCTTGGTCCCTAAAGGGCCCTACTCTTTCCCTGGTTATCCTCTTCCCATTGATATGCCTATAGAATATCTTCGGATTTTCCCTGCTTTTACCAGCCAGAGCTTTCTCATATCCCCTCTTTGCTCTCCTAATTGCTTTCTTAAGCTCCACCCTGCACTGTCTGTATTCCACTAATGCCTCCGCTGATTTGCTTCCTTTGTACCTGCTAAAAGCCTCTCTTTTCATTCTCCTGAATATCTCTGGTCATTCATGGTTCTCTGGGCTTGTTACTCCTTCCTATCACCCTAGAGGGGACATGTTGAGCCTGTAACCTCTTCATTTCCTTTCTGAATGCCCCCCATCGCTCTTCTGTAGATTTCCCCACAAGTAACTGTTCTCAGTCTACCTTGGCCAGATCCTGCCTTATTTTACTAAAATCCGCTCTCCCCCAATCCAAAACATTTTTTTGCAACTTGTCTATTTCTTTGAACATAACAAGCTTAAATTGTTAGAAACAAAAAGCTAAAAGCTACTGCGGATGCTGGAAATCCAAAACAAAAACAGAATTACCTGGAAAAACTCAGCAGGTCTGGCAGCATCGGTGGAGAAGAAATCAGTTAACGTTTCGAGTCCTCACAACCCTTCGGCAGAACTGAGTATAGTTAGGAGAGGGGTGAAATATAAGCTGGTCTAAAGTGGGGGGGCGGGGGGAGAGAGAAGTTGAGGGTGGGGTGATTGTGGGGATAAGCAAGCAGTGATAGGAGCAGATAATCAAAAGATGTCACAGACAAAAGGATCAAAGAGGTGTTGAAGGTGGTGATATTATCTAAGAAAAGTGCTAATTAAGAATGGAAGGCAGGATACTCAAGGTACAGCTCTAGTGGAGGTGGGGTGGAAAGACTAACAAAGTTTTAGTTTTAGATTTAAAAATAATGGAAATAGGTGGGAAAAGAAGAATCTATATAAATTATTGAAAAAAAAAGGGGGAGGGGGGAGAAACGGGGTGGGGATGGGGGGAGGGGGAGTTTAAGATCTAAAGTTGTTGAATTCAATATTCAGCCCGGAAGGCTGTAAAGTGCCTAGTCGGAAGATGAGGTGCTGTTCCTCCAGTTTGCGTTGGGCTTCACTGGAACAATGCAGCAAGCCAAGGACAGACATGTGGGCAAGAGAACAGGGTGGAGTGTTAAAATGGCAAGCGACAGGGAGGTTTGGGTCTTTCTTGCAGACAGACCGCAGGTGTTCTGCAAAGCGGTCGCCCAGTTTGCGTTTGGTCTCTCCAATGTAGAGGAGACCGCATTGGGAGCAACGAATGCAGTAGACTAAGTTAGGGGAAATGCAAGTGAAATGCTGCTTCACTTGAAAGCGTTGGGGTCGCTATCGCTAAAATGCTTCCCCACCACCACCTCAGCCACCTGTCCGGCTTCATTCCCCAGAATTAGGTCTAGCACTGCCCCGTCCCTTTTTGGACCCTCTACATATTGACCTAAAAAGTTCTCCTGTACACATTTCAAGAAATCCACTCCATCCAAGCCCTTAACTCTATGTCTATGCCAATTAATGTTGGGAAAGTTGAAATCACTTAATATAATTACCCTATTGTTACTGTTTTTGCACACCTCCGTGAATTGTGCACATATTTGCTCCTCAATTTCCCGCCGACTATCTGGGGGTCTATAATAAACGCCTAACAATGTGGCTGCCCCTTTTTTATTCCTAAGCTCTATCCACAAAGCTTCATTCGATGCCCCCTCCAAGATATCATCTCTCCTTACTGCAATAACTGGCTCCTTAACTAAAAGATGATGAGCCTCTGGAGTCGTCTATTAGGCGGCAGATGCTGGATGTCCAGCGAGATGTGTGGGAGGATCTGTTGGAGATCCATGAAGGTCTGCATGCCATGGTCTCCGTTATGGAGGATTCTGTGTGGAACATCAGCACTGCATTGACCTTCATGGCCAAGCGCACTGTCTCCTCCATTGAGAGAGTGGCAACTCTCATGGAGAGGCAGCTCCAGTAACAGAATCAGGGCCTCCTGGGTTTGCGCCCGGACCTGCAATACCTCACACTGGCAATGACCTCAGGTGGTCAGTGTCAGTGCTGGAGATGGATGAGGCACCCAGTATCCCAGCTAGGTGCCCATCCATCAATGGCAAGCAGGGAGGTCCAGAGTGACCTTGCATTGGCACACGAGCTGCTTGTCATCTTTGTGTGCTCCTCACAGGGTGCCCTGGATGATGGCAACAACTCCTCTACCCTCTGCCAGTGACTGTGGCAACTGGTGAGGCTGCGGCACCTGGGGAGATGCCAACCGTGGCACTGGCCACGCCCTCCCAGCCAGGGCCAGCATAGGCTCCACTAGCCAAAGGATGACAGCAAAGGTCATCAAGGCCAACAAGACAGCATGATTAGCAGGCTGTCTCCAATGCCACTGCCAGTGAGGGGGGTCACCAAGATGTAGCACTCACAAACATAAGTTTAAGGCAGCATGAGCACAAGAGGGACTGGCTTTGGGTGATCATCTGTTGTGCAGTGTTTTGTTTATGTGTATTGGTCTGGGTTGAAGATCAGAGACGGTTCTGATCATTTGTTTGGACTGTCAAATTCGCAATAATTTATTTTTCAGTCAAGGCCTGAGTATGCTTCACCTTTTTTATTTATTTGGTGCAAGTGACACCAGCATGTAATGCTGGACATGGGTAGGTCTAAACTTTATTGAACAGGCACAGAGTGGACTTTGGATTCAAAGGAAAGGGTCATTTCACACATCCGGGATGGAGGTGGCAGCACTTGCGCGAGGTGGAAGCGATTATTTGGCAGCCTAGCTGAAGAAGCATCCCTGGTGTCCCTGCCTCCCTGGAGGTTACCGAGGTCTGCCTCCACGCCCTCAGTGTTCTCCTCGCTGTACTCATCTTTTGACTCACCACTGGATTCATCCTCTGTGGCCTGTGCAGCTGTGTCAAGATCCCCTTCCTCCACTGGGTCCCTCCTTGCCAGTGCCAGATTATGGAGAGCGCAGCATGCAACCACTATCAGTGACACCCGCTCTGGAGGGTATTGTAGTGCACCCCCTGAATGGTCCAGGCGTCGGAAGCGCATCTGCAGAAGACCTATGGTCCTCTCTATCACTGCTCTTGTGGAGACATGGCTCTTATAACGCTGCTCTGCCTGTTCTTGGGTGGCGAAGAGGCATTGTAAGCCACCTTTTCAATGGATAGCCCTTGTCTCCCAGAAGCCATCTATCCAGTCGAGCTGGAGCACTGAAGAGCCCCGGCACCTGGGAGTGTCTGAGGATGTAGGCGTCATGGGAGCTGCCAGGGTACCTTGCACAGACTTGTAGAATCTGCATCCTGTGATCACACACTATCTGCACGTTCATGGAGTGGAAGCCCTTCCTGTTGATGAAGGAACCGGGCTCACCTGCTGGCGCCTTGATGGCCACATGTGTACAGTCTATAGCACCCTGGACGCGGGGGAAGCCAGCAATTGCTGCAAAGCCTTTGGCTTTCTTAGCCTGGCTGGCCTCATCCGTACAAAAATGAATAAATGTCATTACCTGCCTGATCAGAGCTTCTGTCACCAGCTTGATGCAACTGTGAACAGCTGATTGGGACACTCCACACAGATCCCCCACTCAGCCCTGGAAAGACCCAGAGGCATAGGAGTTTAGGGCCACTGTGACCTTCAGAGCCACTGGCATGGGGTGTCCACCCACACAGTCAGAGCTGATCTCAGGCCCAATCATCTGTCAAATGGAGGTCATGGTCTCCTTTGAGAGGCGGAGCCTCCTTCAGCATTGCACCCCAGACATATTGAGGTAGCTGCATTGCTGCCTATAAACACTGGCAGCAGGATAATGGCATCTTCTGCAGCCCCTTTCACCTTGGACTTCCTACTGGCCCTGCGCCCCTTGTGCCTGCATCTCTCCTCCCACAGATCGCTCCCCTGGAAACTGCATAGAAACACCTGGCCTCCTCTTCCTCCTCAGAGGAGGTGCCTCCAGCGGAGACCACAATCCCCATTACCAGGGTCACAGAAGGCTGTCTGATACCTGGAAAGGTCCACATGGTCTGAATCCTCCAGTGTCCTTGGAGTCACCAATGAGTCCTGAAATGAAGCCTGGAAATGTTAAGAATGAAGCCCTGAACAGAGATGAAGCAGCCACGTACCAATAAGCAACCAGCAGCAAACTATCTCCTAAACTCCTCACTACACTGGCAAAGCTGCTAACACTTTTTATCCTGCCCTTGGATGCAGTTTTGTAAATTGTCGGCTGCATGCATATCCATTTTACCATTGTGATGAGCATGAAATTGCACGGGCAACAAAAAATCGGTATCAATTGCCTTTTTTAATGGCCTTAATTGACCTCCTAATTGACGGCAGGCACGGCTCCAACACCGCGCGCGCCCGCCGACCGAAATCTTGCACGATTTCATGTCTGATCAGGTTGGGTGTGGGCCCGCACGCTGACCTAAAAATTCCTACTATAGAACAGACACCCCAGAGAAAGGTCACTTGACTCTTTTTGTCCATGTTGGCTCTCTGCAGGGGCAACTCAGCTTTCCCACTCCCCTGCCTTATTCTCATAGCTCTGTAAATTTTTCCCCTTCAGATAATAATGCAACTCTGGAAAGCCACAATTGAATCTACCTCCAGCACACTCTCAGGCAGTGCATTCCATATCCTGTCCACACGCTGCTTTAAAATGTTTTTCCTCATATCACCTTCTGGTTCTTTTGCCATTCACTTTAATTTGGTGTCTTCTGGTTCTGACCCTTCCACAAATGGAAACAGTTTCTCCATATCTATTCTGTCCAGATTCCTCATAATTTTAAATACTTCTATCAAATCTCCTCTCAACCTTCTCTTCTCAAAGGAAACAGTCCCAATTTCTCCAATTTATTCATGTAACTGAAGCTCCTCATCCCTGGAATCATTCTCGTAAGTCTTTTCTACACCCTCTCTAATGGCTTCATATTCTTCCTAAAGTGTGGTGCCCAAAATTGTACACAATACTCCAAAGGAGGCCGGACCAGTATTTTATAAAGGTTCGCCATAATTTCCTTGCTTTTGTAATGTGTGCCTCTTTTTATAAATCCCAGGATCCCATAAGCCTTATCAAACCACTTTCTCAACCAGCTCTGGCACCTTCAATGATTTGTGTACATATACCTCTAGACCCATAGTGAGTAAGAGGGGAGTACTTACCTCGGCCTCTCAAGCACTTCCTAAGATCACCCCCATGCAAAGAACTCCGAGGTCTGGGAGCATTTACAGACTTCATTTCAGGACTCATTGGTGTCTTCAAGGCCCCCAGAGGATTCAGACCGTGTGGACCCTTCCAGGTATCAGACAGCCTTCCTTTACCCTGGTAATGGGGATTGTGGTCTCTGCTGGTGGCACCTCCTCTGCGGAGGAAGAGAGGGGCAGAAGGAGGAGTAATGTGACATCCAGGCCCATGATCATGGATTGGAGTTATACTAATCCCTGTGCCAAGTTCCAGTTGTACTGTTGGTGGGGGTCTCACATTCCTTGGATATAGTGTGCTAGGAAATTAGACCAGGAACTGACACAGTAATTAAACTGCATCAATACACAATTGAAAAACATTTTACAACATAAACATGTTTTTTTTATTTATTCATGGAATGAGAGCATCACTAGCAAAGCAAAAATTTGTTTCCCATCCCTAACAGCCCTTCAGAAGGTGATGCTGAACAGCTTTATGGAACTGCTATAGTCTATGTGACGTAGGTACACCACAGGTCTGTTAGGAAGGGAGTTCCAGTATTTTAACCCAGCAACGATGAGGGAATGGTGATATATTTCCAAGTCAGTATGGTAGGTGGCTTGGAGGGGAACTTGGTGCTCCCATGAATCTGCTGTCCTTCTTATAGACAGTAGAGGTCATGGATTTGGGTGTCGCTGTCAAAGAGGCTTTCGCATATAGCTGTATTCCTGCAACCTGTATATTTATCTTTCTAGCACCGATCACTGTTTTTACTGTTCCCCAACCACTTTGTTCTTTTTTTCTTTCCAAGCTTGATGATTTCCCACTACAATTAATACTGTATTGCTTTCTTCAGTCCAGATTGTTCCATTTTTGTTCTCTGCACTTTTCAGTTTGTGTGCCTTCAAGCACATCAGCAGAAGTGCTAATTAAATAACTGAATGGTATTGAGTGGTTCATTTTTATTCACAGACCCAGGTGCAAGTTTAGTTAAGTGTCAGGAGTTTGTCTGTGCATTTCAGTGGAATTTTAAGGAACGGAGGTGCCATTAAAGGGATTCACCACAACAAATCTGCAAGCAATTCAACTGGATAGCATTTCAATCCAACCACAAACTTTGTCAAGGTTGAAGAGGCAGGGATTTAAGTTACCAGGGACAAAAATAAAGGATGAGGAAAGTGCAAGTACAAATCAGCTGGCAAGTGACAGATTAGCCCAACACTTGTTCCCATGTTCAATGGATGATGAAGTGGAGGTGGTATTGCATGAGATGGTTGCACTCTGTATCATTCCATGGTCCTTGTTTCGGAATGCCAGACTTGAGGATGCAGCTAACCTATCTTATCACTCGCAGTGCCTGTCCTATGGTATATACTCACAGCAAATATCTCTGTAGGTTTTCTGAATATCTAATATACGTGAAGGCAATTCCCTAGAGTAATTGGTAATTGTGACAATGCCTGCAAATATATTTTGTGGCTGATGATCACCCTTGCATGCCTTCTTTCATGCAGTACCTCTGACAGGTGACTTACTGTCATTGGACTACTTCTGAAGAACCATCCAGCATATTAGTTAGTCAAGCCTTCACAAGCATCAGTGCCTTCAAGTCTGCTGGCACAACCTACTTTCAAAGTTGAAGTCCTGAAATGCATTAATCATCTCCAAAAGTAGGGTCCTTCATTACCACTGTCTGTAAATGAAGGTGTGCAGGTGTCAATGGCCAAGCACAAAGCACTTCTTGTCCCCTCCCGCCACAACATTCATTGAGCTGTCTTTGGAAGCTTCTGAAGATCAGGTGGTAGGACAAAATAGCAGACACTGAAGGCTCACCTGAACTGGCATGCCAAGAATCCACACCATATTGAGAAAGTCACAATTAAGTTGGGGCTGGTCATGTAGCCAGAATGCCTCACTTACTTACTATAGTGAATCTTCTATGGAGAGCTTGAGTCTCAGCTATGCTCTCATGGCGGTCAAAGGAAGCATCACAAGGACACGCTGAAGGCTTCACTTAAGGGTTTTAATGTCGTCTTCAAGTCCTGGGAAAAGCATGCCCAAGGTCACTACACCTGGAACAACTAAATAAAACACGGTGTGGCTTCCTTCAAAAGCAAATGTGTATCAGAGGCAGAGATAAAACACAAGAGGGGGAAACCCCGAGCCAGCAACTCATCCAAAACTCAATCATCTGAGATATTCTGTCCTATTTGCAGCAGAACCTTCTGGGTGCAAATAAGCCTTAGCAGCCATCTATGTACCCATCCGAACCCTACCAAATACTGAAGATGATGAATATGGTCATGTTCACCTCAAAAGCCAGCAAGAAGACCTTGCCTGGAATATAGGGACACTATTACTAGGGAACGTATTGATACCATTGATGCTGCTGGCAAAAAAAAAATTCAAAAATACTGATGCAAAGCAGAAAAGTGGACTTTGGATGATTACAAAAGAGATGGAGTGTTTCTATTGGACCTTTTAAACTTTTTTGTATTTGCTACTTAAAGGTCAGCCTGGTATAAAGGTCAATATGATGATACTTCCACATGACTTGCATATTTTAATGAAACTCCTGCCCAATAGAAATGCACATCAAGTACAAAAGTGGGAGAACAATCCATCTCTCCAAGGCACACATGAGTCCAAAAACAGACTAGTCTCCACATCAAATGTGAAAACAACATAGTCCAATCACAAATAAGAATCCTAACTTTAAACTAAACCAATTACTTAGGTATGAGGGGAGAACTGGTTAAGGTTAATTGGGTAAATAGACTTAAAGGTGTGGCAGTAAATAAACAGTGAGAAGCATTTAAAGAAACAATTCAAAATGTTCAACAAAAATACATTCCATTGAAAAATATTCTGCAAGAAAGATGCGTCCGCAGCTTACTCAGGAAGTTAAGGATAGTATTAGATTAAAAGAAAAGACTTATAATGTTGTAAAGAACGGTCTCAAGGCTGAGGATTGGAATGTTTTAGAAACCAGCAAAGGGCCACCAAAAAGATGGTAAAAAAGGGAACAAAACAGAACATGGGAGTAAACTAGCCAGGAATATAAAAACAGATTGCAGAAGCTTTTACAAGTATTTGAAAAGAAAACGAGTAGCTAAAGTAAACATTGGTCCCTTAGAAGCAGAGACAGGAGAAATTATTATGGGAAATGAGGAAATGGCAGAGACATTGAACGTATGTTCTGGGTGTGTCTTCAGTAGAAGACACAAGTTGCATTCCAGAAATAGAGGGCAACCTAAGGGCTAAAAAGAGTGAGGAAGTTAAACATCAGCAGAGAAAAATACTGTAGAAACGTAAGGGACTAAAACCCAACAAATCCCCAGGATTTGATGGCCTACTTCCTGGAATTCTAGCCGCAGAGATAGTAGATGTACTGGCTATGATTTTCCAAAATTTCCTAGATTCTGGAACGGTCCCAACAGATTGGAAGTTAGTAAATGTAATACCGCTGTTCAAGAAAGGAGGGAGTGAGAAAGCAGGGAACTATAGGCCAGTTAACCTGACATCAATCATCAGCAAAGTTTTGGAATCTATTCTAAAAATGCACTTAGAGAATCACAGCATGATCAGAAAAGTCAGCATGGTTTTACGAAAACATATTATGTTTGACAAATTTATTAGAGTATTTTGAAGATGTAACTATAGAGTAGATAAATGGGAACCAGTAGATGTAGTATTCCTGGATTTCCAAAAGGCATTTGCTCGAGTGCCACCATAAAAGGTTAATACACAAGATAAGGGCCTATGAAGTTTTGGATAATATATTAGCATAGATAGAGGATTGGTTAATGGACATGAAGCAAAGAGCAGGCATAAATAGGGCAATTTAAGGTTGGCAAACTGTGACTAGTTGGGTGCCGCAAGGATTAGTGCCAGAGCACTACAATCTTTTCTAATACCTTTTACAATCTATATTTGTGATTTAAATGAAGAGACAGAGAGTAATGTATCTAAGTTGCTGATGAGACAAAGCTAGATGGAAATGTAAGCTGTGTGGAGGACACAGAGAGGTTTGGTACTTGATACGGTTTCCCTCTATAGTCTTCCACTCGGGAATTTTCACAGGAGGTGCACAATAAATGCAGTCGATGGTCGCATTAATTTAATAAAATGAGCCCTTGCAGGGCATGGAGATTAAGGTTGTGGAAGGTTGTTCCAGTCCTTAATTGTTCTTGGGAAAAAGTAATTAGCAAAGAAAGTATATTGGGATGCATACAATTGGAGCTGTGTATGAACTCTTTGAGCTTGGTCACTTTCAGGCTGCAAAGAGATGTAAACAGGTTATGTGAGTGGGTGACAAGGTGGCAAATGGAGTGTAATGTAGGGAATTGTGAAGTTATTCACTTTGGTCATAAGAATAGAAAAACAAAATTTTTCAAAATGGTGTGAAACGTGTAAATGTTGATGTTCAGGGAGACTTAGGTACGTTCAGAAAGTTAGCATTCAGATACAACAAGCAATTAGGAAGGCAAATGGCTTGTTGGCCTTTATTGTAAGGGGATTGGAGAACAGAAATAAGAAAATCTTGCTACAATTATACAGGGCTTTGGTGAGACCACAGCCGTATGCAATTTTGGTCTCCATATTTAAGGAAGGATCTATACTTGCATTGGATCCAGTACAGCAAAGGTTCACTAATTTGGGCCCTAGATGAGAGGGTTGCCCTCTGATGATAGGCTGAATAAATTATCTTACATTCTCTGGAGTTTAGAGGAATGAGAGGTGATCTCATTGAATGTACAAAGATTCTGAAGGGGTTTGACAGGGAGATACTGAAAGGTTGTTTTTTTGCTGGCAGGGGAATCTAAAATGTGGGGGCACAGTCTCAGGAAAAGGGGACAATCATTTGGAACTGAGATGAGGGGAAATTTCATCACTCAAAAGGTTGTGAATCTTTGGAATTCTCTACCTCAAATAGTTGTCGACGCTCCATCATCAAATATATTTAAGGCTGGGATAGACCAATTTTTGATTGCTCAGGGAATCGAGTGATATGAGACGTGAGCAGGAAAATGTGGTTGAAGACCAAGATTAGCCATGATCATATTGAAAGGTGGAGCAGGCTTGACAGGCCATACCGTCTACTCCTGCTCCTATCTCTTAAGTTTTTATGTTCTTGTATATGTCATAGTCACTTAAGTGACTCAGGACGAATTCGAGGAAGTCTTTCCATCATTTGCCGAAGACGATGAATTTGATGGTTTTTAAATGTTGGAGTGTGGTTCAAACTATCCTTGTAGAATTATTTCATTAAATAAAGTGTAACACATTGAACTACCAGTCTGCAGGATCTTCCAATCGGCGAGCAGGGGCAGGGCCCAATCGCCGACGTGTAAAATGACGTGGGATGATGTTGGGTGGAACTCCCGACGTCACCCCGCATTATTTCCATTTTCATGTTGGCGGGGGCGCAGCCAAGTCAGCTGTGCGTCCGCTGACCTGTCAACGGCCTATTGAGGCAATTGAGACACTAATTAAAATCATTAATGGACCTGCCCGTCCAACCTTAAGGTTGGTGGGCAGGCTGGGAGCCCTGGCGGGCTTCAGAAAAAGTATGAAACCTCATCCATGGGCAGGATGAAGTTTCATGAGGGTATTTACATTTTTAATAAAGGTTTCAGTTAAAGTTATGGCCATGTTCCAACTCATGTGACAGTGTCACATGAGGGGACATGTCAGGGAAATGTTCCTATCATTTTTATTGCAAATTTTAATTTGGAGCCGATCTCCCCGAGGCAGCACTTAGCCTCAGGGAGATCAGTGCACTCTTTCACACGCATGCATGAAAGAGTGCACTCCCAGCTGAGGGAATCCACCCCGCCCACATAGCGCTTCCTGGCGGACGTCACGCTAGGCGGGCCTTAATTGGCCCACCCACATAAAATGGCGGCGCGCCCCAAATCGGGGGTGCCGATTGAAGGCGTGCCTGCCCACGCCCATTCCCGCACATCCCCCCAACAGGGGGAAAAATTTCCCACTGTTTATTTTTAATTTCAAAATGGTGACCACCTTCAACAACGCCGGACATTCACATATTATACTCGATCTTTAAGGCAACTCCATTTTTGGAAGGAACCTTCAAACTTTTTAAGGTTAACTTATATGCCAATCTAATTTGCATCGCAGTAATATTTAAGATTAAGGGATGATCTAAAAAAAAGAAAGAGTTCACAACTATGAGGATTTTTGAACATAAACACTGAAGATTATTTTCGCTGTTGGGTAACTAGGATTGGGCAATAAATGCTGGCCCAGCCAGCGAAGCCCACCTCCCGTGAATGATTAAAAAAAACAGCTTGAATTCAGAATTAGCACTTGAAGCATAAAGGCAGAAGGTTAGGAATATTTGTTCACATAAAGATTGTTAGAATAAGGAATACATTACCAGAAGTGGTTGTCAAAGCTGAATTCATTACATTTAAGGGTGCGCTACATAGCACTTGAAAAACAAATCAATTGAAGTGCATGAGGAAAGAGTAAATTGAAAGTAGAGCAGATAACTCCAGGGTAAGAGCATGATTGGTGGGTAAAATGGGACAATGGCTTCCTATGCACCAACATTTCTGATTATATGATTGTATCTAAATAAGGGAACCAACATAATGAATACTTGAAATTTTAATCTTAGCCAGGCAAAGAATCTATCCATAATAAAAATGGTGGATGAGCCACCATATACAATGCATTGAAAATCCCTCATCAGATATTTCTTAGTGTGTTTAAAAGTGTAAACAATCACTTCCAATAGTTATTACGCATGTAGGTGGTGCTGTGATAGAGCTGCAGCATGCCTAAATTGTTGTGAGCCATGAGAACATGACAAATTGCTCAATCTGTCGCTGGTCGGTCAGTTATCCAATTGTGCCTTAGTCGTTCCCTCAGTCTCATCTGTGGTGTTTTCCTATCCCCAGCTCATTAAAATCAATGCTCTACTTAAGATAAGAGGATTTTATTTGTGGATTTCACAGACCTGCTCAGACCCCTGCCCTGATGGCTGAGATACTCCTGGCTGGTTTAGGAGCCTTTGAGGACCCTCTTAGAATTGCTCCACATGCGCCTGTGCAGAGAAGGATACATCAGAAAGTGGGGTAGAATATGGGGTAATGACTGCAGTTGTGGGGTGCCAACGGTGAAAAATTGAAGCTCTTTGATTGGAATCCCGCTTCCATATTCCCTTTTGCCAGCACCTCTTTCATGGCCCAGCCGCATTTCACTTTGCTGGAGCACACTTTGCTACAGATCAGTGGTATGCTGCAAGGTCAAGACAAAGGTCACCCTATTTAAGGTGGCAGCTAGACCCGCATGGATATGTGTGATTGTCGCATTTGGTGTTCCATGCATTTGGCCAGTTTATCCATGCAAAAAACATCATCACAATGCGCTGCAACATCATGTGATGGTCTCAGATTTAATTGTGTCACTAGGCAGCTGGAAGTTGCCCAATCTCCCAATCTCTGACAGGCAGAAATGCTGAGATGCCACTGATCTCCCAGCACCTCCTTTTTTGCGCTTATGCATTGTGATAAGGCTGGATGGCTACTTTCTATCCCCTGCCTCCACCTGGTATTCTGTGCTCTCCTGCAAGGAGAGAAAGAATAGAGTATAGTGAGTATAGTTTTTTTTAATCCATTCACAGGATGTGGGTGTAGTGAGCAAGGCCGGAATTTATTGCTCATCCCAAATTGCCCTTGAAAAGGTGGTAGTGTGCTGCCTTCTCGAGATGCTGCAGCCCATGTGGTGAAGGTATGCCCACAGTGCTGTTGTTGAGAAGGCAGAGTTAGGAGGTGGGGTGATATTCACAGCAGGATGCCATTGCTCTCACCTTCCCTGAACTGATTAGGTCATTAAAACACTTTCTACACTGCATCCAGGAGTGTGAAATTATATCCCTGCTGCTGACTGCTGTGGCAATCTCCAAACAAACCTTCTTGGCCTTTGCCATAGGTTTCTTCATTCCATTGCTGGCAGGTAGTTTTGCTATCCTGCTCTTCACAGCCCCAGAAGCGCACCCAGGAAGGTATTATTGCAATATACAGTTTTTATACAACTTACAGCCTTTCTTCCTCTGAACTCCAAAATCTCCATATTTGGTTTTCTCATTGTCTTTTTAAATACTGCAGTTGAGAGCATGTCATGTGGGACCTCAGCTCATTGCTGCTGATTGGATGAGAAATACAGAGATAAAAGATAATGAGGTGGCTGAGTTAAGGAGTCACTGATAGATGCACTTTACTTACTTCTGGGTTTTCCATGCGATCAAAGCAATAGCAAATAAAAATAAAATAAAATTTTTAAAATTTAATTAATAACATTTTAGAAATCTTTATTTTTAATTTTCAAAACTGTTCATCTCCCTGAGGCAGCTCTGTGCCTTAGGGAGCTTTTCCAGCCCGCACCTATGCGCATGCGCAAAGTTCGCGCTCGCCCTTGCCCTCCCCCTCAGCACACAGGCAGCGCTGCCAAGCGCAGATCACACTGGGCAGGACTGCCACCGCTGAGCCCGTTCGACAAGGGAAAAATCCTCCCCATTATCATCGATCCTGAGGAAAAAATGTATTGTGCCATGTCAAAAAACCTTGTAATATTTATAATCCTATTATCTTGTAGCAACAAACCATAAACCACATCAAAGACACAGGCCGGGATTTTCCGTGCCCACCGGCGTTGGGAGTGTTTGGTGCTGTGAGCAGGTAATATGGCGCGATCAATTTCACAATGGCGTGAAACCAGTTTGCGATTGTTCGGTCAGCCCGCTGATGGTGGGCCGTGTTTCCCACTATCGGACGTCAGGAACCTCATTGTAATACATCTGCACATCACTATTAGGCCTGCCTGCCGGAATCGTTACCCCCCCACCCCCCTGGATCGCCCACCCATGCCGGCGGGAAAGTACGCTGGTGTGTTTCACAACAGCACATAAAAGGTGTGCACTTGGTGGGTTGCACGTTGAGGGGAACTCGGAGGTGAGTACACAGTAACATTGCGCAGCGCTCACCAGTGCCCTGCCATTGAACGTAGTGCACAAGTATTCAGGGTGGCGAGGTGGGGTGGGCGAAGGAAGTGGCCACGCATTAGGGAAACCTTATATAAAGTGACCATTCCTCTGCAACTGAGACAGTGCAAGCACAGCCGTTGATATGATTGGAATCGGGCTTCTAGCTTATCTGCCCACTCAAGCAACACAGAGGCATCAAAGTGCCACTAAGTGCTCCAGAGCTATTCACCCCTCGAGCACAGACTGAAAAGTAATAAGCGTTTTAGTGGACTGCAGAACAGTTGGGTGACTGCGCACATTGTACAATCTCCTTGCTAAAGCTGACCATAGAGCAGTTAATGGTGGAGGCACTCACAGCCCTTTGCAATGTCATCATTCTGGTTTGGACCAGTCTCCGTGATGGTCCAAGCTAACAGTGCAGCCTTGTAGTGTGGGTTAGGCGAATGCCTGCGTCTGAGCTGAAAGCACAGTATGCAGTCCAATGGACAAAAGCTGCTGCCAATCGGTCTGGCGGAGTGGACCAGAGGTAGGTTGGGTCTCGCACAGTGCACTAATCTTTGGCCATCCAAATGGTGGCCAGCACTCTCCATGTTGCGTTAAGGGGCCTTCAGACTTAACCAGGACAGGTTCTTAGTACAAAACAAAAACAGAATTACCTGGAAAAACTCAGCAGGTCTGGCAGCATCGGCGGAGAAGAAAAGAGTTGACGTTTCGAGTCCTCATGACCCTTCAACAGAACGGTCATGAGGACTCGAAACGTTAACTGATTTCTTCTCCGCCGATGCTGCCAGACCTGCTGAGTTTTTCCAGGTAATTCTGTTTTTGTTTTGGATTTCCAGCATCCGCAGTAGTTTTTTGTTTTTATCTCTGGTTCTTAGTACACCCATGCTAACCCACACGTCTCTCTCTTTCATCCTGCAGGAGGAGTATCTCAGGATCATGGAGTCTGTTGAACTATCTGTGTGCCTTGTGGCATACAGAGAGTGAAGACAATGGAGGAGAGAGCGACTGAGGCGCCTGGCTGTGCAGAGGGAGGAGCAGCACCCACAGGAAGAAGGGGCGGCTGGGACTCCCAAACACGCTGTCAAAGAGCCACAGCAAATCATTGCTGGTCAGCGCTTAGTGACACACAGGGTCTATAGACGCTGCCTTTCATTCCTGTAGATAATCGACAACCAGTGTCGCCAAAGACTGCGCATGTCTATGGAACTGGTCAGTCACATCTGCCACCTGCTGCAGGATTTGGCACTGCGGGGGCATGGAGGGCATCCACTGCCAGTGGCTGTGAAAGTGACAGCAGCGCTCAATTTCTATGTCAGTGGCTCTTTTCAGGGCTCCACAGATGACCTCTGTGGGATATCACAAGCCTCCACCCACAAATGCATCCAAGTGGTCACAGATGCCATCTTTGCGAGGGCACATAACTTTGTACATTTCGCCCGGGACCAAGGCAGCCAGGATGCAAGAACAATTGGATTTGCTCAGATCTCGAGTGTCCCACACATGCAGGGTGCCATCGACTGCACTCACATTGTGCTTAGGTCTCCATCACAACATGCGGTCAACTACATCGTTCCATCCGCTAAATGTGTGCGACCACCAGAAACGCATCCTGCAGGTCTGTGCACAGTTTCCAGAGAGTGTGCACGATGCCTACATTCACAGTTGGTCACAGATCCCAGATGTATTCCAGGGTCCATGGAGGCTGCAGGGCTGGCTCTTCAGGACAAGGGCTACCCACAGAGGCTGTGGCTGATGACACCAGTGCATCGACCTCAGACTGCAGCAGAGCGACGGTATAATGAGGTTCATGCTGCAACTCGCAACGTGGTGGAGTAGACCAATGAAATGCTGAAAATGAGGTTCTGGTGCCTGGAATTGTGGTGAAGCCCTGCAGTATAGTCCACAGACAGTGTCACGCATCATTGTCGCCTGCTGCACCCTTTAAAACCTGGCACTACAATGGGGAGAGGAGCTGGCTGAGGAGGAGATGGAGGAGCTACAGGTCTCCTTGGATGAGGAAGACGCCGATGGGGATGAGGGTGAGGAGGTCCTCGAAGATGGCTATGATGCGGATGAGGCCCTTGCGCTGACCAGATGAGGCAGGTGCACTTAGGAGGCCCTCATAGCTGCTATATTTGTGGAGCATGATGCCGACATGTAGTGAGGAGATACCATAGATCACAACATTGCATCTGTGAACGTTTGACGACAGTCTGGCTTATGGCTGCGCACATACCTTCTTGTGATGATGCTGCTGTCATGGCAACGCAGTAGAGGCCCTAATAGTTGCTGAATTGCAGGAGGATGATGACGACATGCAGTGAGAACACTCCATAGATCTTCACATAGCCTCTGAGAATGTTTGACTCCTGTCTGGCCGAGGGCAGCTTGCTTGCGCTCTGTGAGCAGGGTCATATCATGGAGATGCAGCCATGAAACTTTAGAAGCACCTGATCCTTTGCCTGCCTTCAGCACCTGAGCCCCTGAGATCTGCCACAGAGGTCAGCCGCAAAGCCGTGAAATGAATCTGAGGTGAAGAAGCTGAGGGTCTCCGCCACCTTCAGTGCTACTGACAGGGTCTGTCAATGAGTCGTTCTAGGACAATTTATCATTAAAGAGGACACAGACAGCGGCCACTATCTCCCTGGACAGTTGAAGTTTTCTCCTGAACTGGCACTCGGATATCTCCAAGTAGTTGAGTCTGTGGCAGTAGGCCCTGTGCTCAGCCGTATTCACGGCTCCTCCTCCTTGGCCTTGCCTCCTCAACTTCAGTCTTTTGTTGCCCAGGACTCTTCCTTGTGCCAAATGGTGCTGCTGTTGTGTTGCCCAATAGCCTGCAGCTCTGAGGGAGCTGCACTCATTTTCAGTGGCAGAATTTCTTCTGGGAGGACCTTCTGGGAGCCTTGTTGAATGCCCTGATGCCCCGTTGGTGACAGAGTTTTGAGCAGCCCCTGAGTTGCCTTTGAGCACACCCTGGCCTTTTCACCCCTCGCTTGTGCAACTCCAACACCTTCCCAGGGCCTTTCCAGCTCACTTTGCAACAATGGTCAGCTTGCTTGCACACATTCCAGAACTTTGCTACCTTGAGAATGGCCTCTCGTTTTGTTCTCAACTGCACTGTGGGACCATGATTTAAAAAGCCTTCTTAAACATGCTTGATGTCATCAAAATCCCAGAGTTACTGATTCAGCAACCAACTTAATGTCCCTCATGCTGCCTGCGGGCTCCTGATATGCCCCAGTTCCCGCAACAATGAGAATGGCTGGAAATGGGAGTGGGATTTCCAGATCAGCGCCTCTGCCGCCATTTCTTTTCCTGCCCGATCCACTTCAGCCTCGTGTCAGGACTGCAAAACCCAGCCCCAAGTGTCATCTAATCAAAGTTCCATACAAAGTTTACATAATTCTCTGCCTTTTAACTCCATCCCTCTAGAAATGAGCCCAAGTGCTTGGTTTGCCTTTTTAAAACCTTATTATGATGTATCACCACTCTTAGTGGCTTGTGTACACATACCCCTAGATCCCTGTGTTCCTCTACTCCATTCAAACTCTTATTATGCAAGCTGTATCTGGCCTCCTTATTCTTCCTATCAAAATAGAACACCCAACACTTGTCTGTATTTAAATTTGTTTGCTAATTACACCCCTGTTCTGCAAGTTTTGTCGCAGTCTTTAATATTTACAGTACACCCAAGTTGGTGTTATCTGAAGATTTTGAAATTGTACTTTTGATTCTTGAGTCTAAATTATTTATGTAAACTGTGAACAAAAGGCGTTGCTAGTTGAACACCATTTCCTATCTTTTGCCAGCCTGAGTAGTTACACCTAATCCCTAATCTCTGCTTTTTGTTTGACAGCAACTTGGTCTCCATTCTGCTACATGCCCCCTGACTCCACATTCTCTGTCCTTAGCCATAAGTCTATTATGGGGTTGTTGTTATTACTTAGATCATTCAAAGGGGCGACTCCAATTCTGCAAGCATCTAGCCTTTCTTCCTGGGCATGCAAGAAGAAGTGAGTCAATTGGCTGCCAAGCGCCCAATGTGGTGCATGCATGCACAGATTATACTGGTGATGTAGTGGAGGGACCCTGCTAGCCTACTGGTGAGACATCATCTCTCTAATGTTTGAGCAATGAAGCTTAATCCTTATTCCTGCTATCATTTCTTAAGAAGGAGGAGTATATTGAGAGAATGTACCCATGTTTCCTGGCATCCTAAAGAAAACTCTGCCCCATTCAACAGCGTCAAGTTTAGTCTTTTAACTTGAAAATTAGGACATACTTAAGCTGAATTCTCATCCTTAGGATGTCACATGGGGATATGGGCATTGCTAGAAAGGCCAATTATTTATTGACTAGCATTGGTTCACTTTGAGAAGGTAGTGGTGAGCCTTCTTCTTGCAGTCGATAAGGTGAAGGTACACCCACGGCCCTGTTAAGTAGGGAGTTCCAGTAACTTGACTCAGTAACCGTGAAAAAATGGCGAAATGTTTCCAACTCAGTATGATGTGTGACTTGGATTGAATTTTAGAGGTGATGGTGCTCCCATGAACCTCTGCCCTTGCCCCATTTGGTGGTAGAGGATGTGGTTTTGGGAGGTGTTATTGAAGAAGCCTTGGTGAGCTGCTGCAACGCATCTTGTAGATGCATACACTGAAACCACAGTTTGTTGGTGATGAAGGAAGTGGATTTTTAAGGTGGTAAATTGGGTTCCAATCAAACGGCTGCTTTGTCCTGGAATAGCATCGAACGTCTTGCATGTTGTTGGAACTACGCCAATCCAGGAAAATAGAGAATATTCCATCACACCCCTGACTTGTGCCTTGAAGGTGATGGACAGGCTTTGGGGAGTCAGGATGTGAGCCACTCATCATACAATACCCAGCCTCGTTCCTGCTCGAGTAACTATAGTATTAATATGCCTGATCCATTTCAGTTTCTGGTTAATAATAAATATCAGGATGTTAATTGTGCAGAATTCAGTAATGGTAATGCAATTGAATATCAAGGGGAAATGGTTAGATTCTCTGTTATTGGAGATGACCATTGCCTGGCACTTGTGTGAAGCAAATGTTACTTGCCCCTTTCTGTTCAAGCCCGAATGCTTTTCAGGTCTTTCTGCGTGAGGGCATGGACTGCTTCATTATCTGAAGAGCTATTAATGAAGTGTAGCATTGTGCAATCTTCAGCATGCATCTCCATTTCTGACCATTTGATGGAAGAAAGTTCATTGATGAAGAAGCTGAAGACAGGTAGGTACAGGACACTGCCCTGAGGCACTCCTGCAGCGATGTCCTGGGTTGAGATGATTGGAACTTGAACAACCATAATCGTCTTCCATTGGGTATGTCTCCAAAGCAAGTAGAATGTTGCCTCGATATCTAGGGCTGTTACTCTCAACTCACCTCTCTAATTCACTCAATTGTCCATGTCTGGATTCAAAGGCTGTAATGAGGTCCTAGAGCTGAATGTTTCTGGTTAAACTCAAAGATCATACTTTTTAAAAATTTATTCTTTCATGGGATGTTGGTGTTGCTGGAAAGGCCAACATTTGTTGACCATCCCTAATTGCCCTTATACTAAGTGGCTTGCTAGGCCATTTCAGAGGGCAGTTAAGAGTCAACCACATTGCTGTGGGTCTGGTGTCGCATGTAGGCCAGACCAATAGATTTCCTTCCCTAAAGGATATTAGTGAACCAAATGGGTCTTTACAACCATCGACAACTGAGACTAACTTTTAATTCCAGATTTTATTAATTGAATTTAAATTCCACCAGCTGCCATGTCCCCCATGAGCCCATATCCCCCGACCATAACCCTGGGCCTCTGGATTACTATTCCAGTGATTTTACCACTGCACCACCATCTCCCCACAAATATGTACGTATTGCCTTCATTGGTTTCAGGTTTGTTCTTTTAATTTAAGCACTGTACTTCAGATACTTGCACTTCTTTACACTTTGAGTTTTCAGTGCTATTCTTAGCTACAGTTTGCTCATTATTGCAAAGTTACTGCCATTTCTTCAGTTTGACACATTTGTCAATAAAACTTCCTGAGGCAAAAGCCACAAGCTTACGAGCTGAAGCAAAAGCAGATTACCAGACTCACAGTATAGCTATTGTATGAGGATCACAAAAACCTAAGATAAAGTGCAACAATCCTTGAAGCTTGAATAAGACACGAGCCTCCTTTATAATCCTTCTGAGTGCTACCACATTTCAGGAGAACTAATTTTATTTTAACTATCACTCATTGATTCCTGTCTGTGAATAGAATTCACATCACAGGAATATAGGAACATGGGAGCAGGAGGAGGCCATTTGGCCTGTGGAGCCTGCTCCGCTATTCAATTAGATCATGGCTGATCATCCACATCAAACGACACTTTCCTGTGCTATCCCCCATATCCTTTGAGGTCATTAGTACCCAGAAATTGATTGATTTCTGTCTTGAACATGCTCAATGGTTGAGCGTCCACAGTTCCCAGGGTTAGGGAATTCCAAAGAGTCACCACCCTCTGAGTGAAGAAATTCCTCCTCATCTCAGTCTTAAATGGCCTGCCCCTTATTCTGAGATTGTGTCCCCTGGTTCTAAGACTCACAAGCCAGGAGAAACATCCTATCTATATCTACCTGTCATGCCCTGTAAGAATTTTATAAGTTTCAATGAGATTGCCCCTCATTCTTCAAACTCTAGAGAATACTTGTCAGTTTTCTCCATCTCTCATCAGAAGACAATCCTGTGTATTTTTTCTCCTCTTGAATTCTGTTGACACAAGAATCACCAAATCCCCAATTAAATCATAAGTCTTACCATTGACCAAAGCTGAATTAGGCCAGCCATATCAGCACCATGGACATGAGGGCAGGGCAGAAGCTGAGCACTCAGTGATGAGTGTTTCATTTACTATCTCTTCACAGTTCTCCACCATCTAGAAGGCTCAAGTTTTTTTTATTCATTCAAGGGATGAGGGCTTTGCTGGCTAGGCCAGCATTTATTGCCATTCCTAATTTCCCTTGAGAAGGTCAGGAGTATGATAGAATACTCACTACTCATCTCGCTGGCTCTTGCTGCAATTTTACCAATAATACTCAAGAAGCTTACTACTATCCAGATGGAACGGTTTACTTGATTGTTTCTGCCATTAAAATCAATATCGACCCTGCACCACCACCATTCTTGTGGCTACAGTATGCATTAAAGCAACTCACCAATGTTAATCTGAGAGCATTTTCTTCCCTCAAATTTGTACCAGTAAGAATAACATTAGCAGGATATCATAGGGACACCCATCCTGCAAATTGCCCTGCAAGTCACACACCATTCTGACTGGAATAACAATCGTAACAACTTGGAGCAGGAAAACTATGAACAAAAACCACAGATAAGTGATGAGTGTGATTACCAAAGAAGGGGATCTGAAATGCAGAAATGCTGTTGTAATAGGAAACATCATAGTTAAGTATGCAAGAACAATCGAGGCCAGAATTTTACCTTCGGCATGCAGGAGCGCGCCCAACATGCCCGAATGTAATATGACGCGTGATGATGTCAGGCATGCGTCCCGATGTTATTGCACATTTGCACAATGTTTTGTTCGGCGGGCATGCGCCAGAGTCAGCCGTGCGCCTGCTGTTAGTTGAAAGACCTATTAAGGCCACTAACAAAGTAATTAACTGGAAATTTATGCTGCTCGTCCAACCTAATGGTTGGCAGGCAGGTGAAAAGGCCAAATGGCCTTTACATTTTTTAGGAAACCTCATCCACGAGTGGGATGAGGCTTCCTAAAGCTAATACAATTTAAATAAAAACTTTATTTTGAATTTAAAAACATGTCCCATCTCATGTGACACAGTCACATGAGGGGGCATGTTTCATTAAATTTTCATTGTCTTTAATAATTTTTTTATAAAGCGCTTAAATCTCCCTGAGGCAGCTCCGTGCCTCAGGGAGATTGAAGCGCTCTTTCGTGCGCATGCGTGAACTGCACGCTAGGCCCAGCTGGCCCTCCTTCCCCCGCCTGCACAGCTAGCGCTCAGTGCTGCTGCTCGTGATCCATGCACGGCGGGACTTAATTGGCCCGCCCACGTGAAATCGTGGTGCGGAGCAGATCGCGGGTGGCGGTCAGCTTCCCAACCACCCGCTCCCACTCCCGCCAAGCCTGCCCGACGAGGGAAAAATTCTGGCCCAAGAGTTCAAAATGACCTATTGTCTCCCAGGTAGGGAGCATCATGTAGTGGATGCAAAAGATTTTGGAGAGGGCAGTGGGACAGTCAGAAGTCATGATTCTTGTTGAAATCAATGGCATAAGTAGAATCAAAATAAGAACAAAGGGAATTTTAAGAATCATGGCACAGGTTAAAGAACAGAATCTCAAGGGTAGTATCTTTGGTTACCCCTACTGCCTTATGCTGGTCAGAATAGGAATAACAAGATAAAGTAATTAAATGTGTGACTAAAGAGGTGGGTCTGAGACATTGGGCAAAATTTTTCAGATGACAGGGTTTCCCGCCCCACCAATGGATAAATCAGTGGGGTAGGCATTCCTACTGATCAGAACTACTCCACACCACTCATGGAGCATTAAGTGGCTGGAGGCGAAACATCTGCCCCTCACTTAGGAAGAAACCCTTCCTCGGAGAGTTGCTGGCCAATCTGATTGGCTGGCAGCTCTGTGATCCTAGCAGTGCCACCAGGAGCAGTGACTACTGCTGGGTCTACAAACAGGCTCCAAAGTCAAAATGGCAGGGACCAGAGGCCACAGGAAGTCTGTGGTCTTGCAGCGGGAAGGGGAAGGGAGACCCAGGGTTGGGGAGAAGAGGCTGGGAGTTGTGACTTGAAAGGCAGGTGGGGAGGAAGCACCAGGAGAATCCAGACCTTGATGGGGGAGGGTGGGCATGCTCAATCTCAGAAGGGAGCTCCCACCCCAGCCCCACAACCTGCAGCTTGTGCAAACTTACCTGCTGTCTTCCCCCCACCCCATGTCTGAACCCCTCCTGCCAGTCTCAAAATTGAGGCCCAGGCAGGAAGTCGCTCTTAACTAGCCATTAATTAACCACATAAGGGCCTCAACTGGCGCAAGGCCAAGTGAAGCCTATAGGCCTCACCCATCCTTCTTAAGATTGCAGACAGGTCAGCGGTGAGCGGGTAGGTGGTGGGCAGGCCACCCACGGGATTTTACGGGGCCCCAGTCTGCGAACCACTGACAGGGACCTGGTAAATTCTGTTCCTGCAAGGGGACACATTTTGGAGCAAGATTGGCCCAGCATGGAGAACTTTCACCTGAACAAACATTAAACTAATGTCAAAAACAAAAACAGAATTACCTGAAAAAACTCAGCAGGTCTGGCAGCATCGGCGGAGAAGAAAAGAGTCGACGTTTCGAGTCCTCATGACCCTTCAGCAGAACTGAGTAAAGTTAGGAGAGGGGTGAAATATAAGCACCCCTCTCCTAACTTTACTCAGTTCTGCTGAAGGGTCATGAGGACTCGAAACGTCGACTCTTTTCTTCTCCGCCGATGCTGCCAGACTTGCTGAGTTTTTCCAGGTAATTCTGTTTTTGTTTTGGATTTCCAGCATCCGCAGTAGGTTTTTGTTATTAAACTAATGTCCATGCTGGAAAACTAACTCATGCTCTGGCAGAGGGTTTAAAATAACAATGAAAGGGTGGGGAGGAAAAAACAGTAAGATAAAATAGAAGCAAGATATACAGACAGTACAGCAAAAGCACTGGGTAATAATATTGATTAATTTTAGAAATCCCAAGATAGATTGGGTTCAAGGTGATAGCCTAGTCATTCCAATTTTGTATAATTGCGATGATTCTTTGGCATTGTACGAAATAGGGCCTCAGATGTTTGCAGCATTACAGGTGAGTCAGTGTCACCTCCACAATTGTGATTTTCTTTATTTATTCTCAGGATATGGGCATTGCTGGCAACTCAGCATTTATCACTCATCCTTAAAAAGGGTGATGGAGGACCTTCTTCTTGGATTGCTGCAGTTGCTCTTTTTAGCAATTTGCTACAACTAAATATCTTGTTTGACCACTTCAGATAAAGAGTCAACATCTCAGATAAGAGTTAAGTGACTGAAATGATATTTTTGCCAGACTGGACACAGTCTGGAAACCAAGTTTCCTCCCAAAGAACCAATAGGTTTTTGCAGCAATCTGACTGCTTCATGATGACATGTACTGATACCAATATATTTTATTTCCAAATATTGTAAACTGAATTTGAATTTTAAAACTGTCATGGTGTGATTTGACGTTAACTCACTCTGAATAGTATCAGACCTCTGAATTACAAGTCCAGTTACAGAACCGTACTTTGCCGTATCTTAAATGGATAAACGGTGAATAGACCTTCTTCGGCACCTCATATTTACAAACCATGGTGCAGATTATGTTTTAGCTTTTCTTTAAGCTTATGCATTGATCGCTTAGCAACTGGCATTAAATCAGGGTCCCATGCACCCTATCACACGGACATACGAGATCCCATGGCATGATTCAAAGAGGAGCAGGGGATTTTTCCTGATGTCCTTGCCAATTTTTAACCTTCAACCAATACCAGTAATAAGCTGATTACTTGGCCATCTGTCTCACTGCTGTTTGTAAAATCATGCTGTGTACAAAATGACTGCTACATTCACCTACTTTACAACAGAGATTAGGGTGTCACAGTTTCAAAATAAGAAGTCTCCCATTTAAGACAGACAGAAGAAGGAATTTCCTCTCTCAGAGAGTCATTAATCTTTGGAATTCTCTACCCCAGAGGGCAGTGGAGGCTGGGTCATTGAATACATTCAGGGCTGTGTTAGACAAATTTTTGATCTACAAGGGAGGCAAGGATTATGGTGGAAGACAGGAAAGTGGAGTTAAGACCACAATCAGATCAGCCATGATCTTTTCAAATGGCGGAGCAAGTTCAAGGAGTAAAATTGCCTATTTTTATTTGTATTATTAGCCCCATATTTGAGAGGTACCTTATTTTAATTTTAATTTTAATTTTTCTTCTCATCCAAGGAACTCCAACTTTTTGCTGCATCCCCTTTATTTGTGGGAATATGCTTGGTCTATACCCAATTCATCCCCAGTTAAAATATTTCCCATGTTTGTGCACTGTGCTACTTACCATCTTCCCTTTCCAATCTATTTGGACAACTTTTTAACTTGAAATTCACACCAGTAAAATACATTTATCATTGTTCTTACTTCTCCTTTTCTGTTTTTATATTAAATATAATTAGATTCAGGTCACTGTGTCTCAAATGAACCCTTATCCTTACCTGGCCAAGTTGCCCCACTTAATTCCCAAGCAAGAGATCCAACCTTCCTTGTTTGTCTAAGAACATATTTATCTGGAAAAGAGTCCTGGTCAAATTTTAGAAAAGCCCTCTTCCTCTTTATCACTTACATTATCTCTGTCTAAATCTATCTCAGGGTAATTAGCAATGGGTTATAGGAGAGAAATGCTAGGAGGTCAGTTGATGAGCTGGGACATGTACCAGCTGGAAATAGACACATGGGGTGTGGGGGGGTGGGAGTGGTTAGAGGAGAAGCTGGGAAAAGATGATCCATGAGCAATGCTGAATACAAGGGAATTTCCCATTGTACAACAGGGTCATATAGAAAATAGATCACATGGAGCCTATGTCAGTGCTGATTTAAAAGAGAACTTTCAGCATACATCCAGGATCTCCATTCTAATGGAAATACCTGCATCTGTGCATCGTCCAATAATCTATCCCTCAGATAGCTCTTGGACTTCCTGCCTGCTATACCTGTCTCCAGACTTGGACAGTTTGGCTACACTCCATGCTGACTTCACACTTAATTTGGCAGATGGAGGTTAACGTGGATAGGTGTGAGGATAACCATTCTGGTTGGAAGAATAAAAAGGCAACTTACTATTTAAATGGAGAGAAACTTCAGAATGCTTCAGTGCAGAGGGATCTGGGTGCCCTCGTGCATGAATTGCTGAAAGCTAGTATGCAGGTACAGCAGATAATAAGGAAGGCAAATGGAATTTTGGCATTTATTGCTAAAGCAATAGAGTATAAAAATAGGGAAGTGTTGCAACTGTACAAGGCATTGGTGAGACCGCACCTGGAGTACTGTGCATAGTTTTGTTCCCCTTACTTGAGGAAGGATGTAGTTGCACTGGAGGCGGTTCAGAGGAGGCTCACTAGATTGATTCCAGAGATGAGGGGCTTGTCTTATGAGGAGAGATTGAGCAGCTTAGGCCCATGCTCTCCAGAGTTTAGAAGGATGAAAGGAGATCTAATTGAGGTATATAAGATTTTAAAGGGGATAGACAAAGTTGACATGGAGTGGATGTTTCCCTTTGTGGGACATACTATAACAAAAGTCCATAGTTTTAGGCTAAGGGGTGGTAGATTTAAATCAGAGATGAGGAGGAATTACTTTTCTCAAAGGGTCGTGAATCTGTGGAATTCACTACCTCAGAGTGCAGTGGATGCTGGCACGCTGAATAAATTTAAGGAGGAGATGGACAGATTTTTAATTAGTAATGGGTTGAAAAGTTATGGGGAGAGGGTGGGAAATTGGAGTTGAGGCCGAATTGAGATCAGCCATGACTGTAATGAATGGCAGGGCAGGCTCCAGGGGCTGAATTGCATACTCCTGCTCCTAGTTCTTATGTTCTTATGTTCCTATGTCAACTTTGTCCCAGCAAAGGGCCTCTGACTTTAATTCTGGACTCCCTCTTATTGTTGCCTCTCTGTACCCTGTTTACTATCAAGATACATGTATTCTAATAATGGCCATGTAATCAGGCCTCTTTAACTTGAGTTTTTCCTGTGTCCATTCATATGCATCTCTTAAACACTGCTCCTGACCTGAGTTCATCACTTTTATTTCCACTTTTTTCTACGTTTTTTTGCTTCTATTCTCTTTACTCCCCCTAGACATCTCCAACCCATTGCCATGCTTTCTTTAATTCCTCTCATTCGGGTACTTTGTATCCCTAAATCCTTACCCCAACCCTTCAGCACTCCTAAATCTTCCTACTTCCCTGCTGCTTTCCCAGTCTTGATTCCCTTTTAGATAACCCTACAGCTTCCCTCTATGCCTCTCTTAGTATCCCTTGAGAGCCCATTGGCACACTTGTCACTGCCTCCTCAGAAGCAGCAAACCCAACTGCCCCATCCTACACTCTTGCTGACCTTTCCATCCAGTGTATCCGTTGGGGACTAGTTCTGCCAATCTCCTCTCCTTCCAACCCACTATTCCTAGTGATATCCCTGTGGTCTCAGCTATCCCAGCCCTTTTCTTCATCTCCTTCTAAAATGTCTGCTCATTTGTGAACAAGGCCTTTGTCATCCATGGGCTCATTTTGGACGATTGAATCAACATCATGGTCTGATGGAAACCTGGTTGGAGGGTCATGACACCTTACCCCTAAATGAAGGCTTCCTGCCTGACCATCCCTTCTACCTCTTGCCCTGTCAAGACAGTCATGGTGGTAGTCTGTCTTATATCACCAAATAACAGCTTGGTCTATCCTTTTACTCCTCTAGCACTTGCTCACCCTTTGAGCATTTCATCTTGTTGCACCCCTCACCTCTCATTTAAAATGTTCATTTCTCTACCACTTCCCCAAGTTCCATAAGAAATTCACTGCTTTCCTCCCTCAGCCTTAACATTTTTCTTGATTTTTACAGCAAGACTAATACATTTAAAAGTTGAAGTTCACGTTAGTTCGCTGATTGTGTGTTGATTGTATCTGTGTAATCTGCGGAAGAACAGGATATCACTGACAATAACTTCAAAATTTCCACATAAAACTTCATGTGTGGATGCCAGAAATTGCTGTCAGTTTTACACAGTAATGACAGTGCACACTGACAGCTTTGACATCATTATAACTGCGAATTCTGGGCCATCAAGTTCTTAGTATTGATATTTGATTGTAGGAATGCAATGTGTAACAATCTATGGAGAATTTAAGAAAGAGTTGCAGAGTCATAAATCATAGATATTTTCTCACTCTTGTTTGCTTTCATTCTTAGTTCTGGCACCTTGTTTGTGATGCTGACTGTTATTGATAGCTATTTGGAAGGCAGCCAACACCAGTGCTGTTGTTCTGGAACGAACATTTTTTTTGTGCCAGAATATTCCATGCACATAAATACACATTACAATTATATCTGTACTGCATACAAATTATGCCTGTGTTGCATAAACCTACATGTTTTTGCAGTGGCAGCTATTCCCTTTAAAAGTAACTGCAATCTTCAATGGCAAAATTCATGCTACAGCTTTGTTCACAGGCTGCTCTCACCGCCGTATCTGATTTAATTTTCCACTGACAACAGAAAGTAAACAAATAATAGGACATAGACTTTGTTTACCTAGCGAGTAAAATCTTCTTAACCCATTATTTACCATCACAAGTAATTCTTACAGTTCTATTTTCGTGGGTTCATTGCATCTTTGGTTTATAATAGGACAGTGTTTTTCCAACTCTGAATCATCCAACACAGTGTTCCCCTTTGTGTACAACTAAGTATTTATAAAAGTTTGTTTATCAATCCAAAGGCAAATCGCAGCTGTGCTAGTAAATCAGAAATAAAGATATTCCTGCTTCTTGATGTGTATTAGCTTAATTCACACACACAGCACTGGTTGGTTTGCTTCATTATTGTTGGCATATAGCATGATCAAGTTGTCCTCAACTCCACCTTATAAATAAATGCAGCATTGTTGCTTGAACTGTGTGGTGAAATAAGTGCACAATAAGCTGTTTGACTCTGTGGTGGAAATAGAGAGCCAAGTTCTTTCACTGCCTGAAGCCAGACATTATGTAACAAGGCCTTCAGTTGATGAATACAAAAGGTAGGGGAGAATGTGAAGATTAGAATATTATTCATTCCCAATTCTATTAATTAAAGACATTTAGAAATGGACACTTTTTTCCTGATACCCCGGTCAAATGTAAAACATATTTCTGTTGGAAAGTATATGAAGCTTATTTGTACAACTATGGGTAGAGTGTAGTACGCTGGCAGGCACAGGGACTGTGGGGGGTGGGGGGAGGCAGTAAAATTGGCTGCCATGGCTGTGCTACGGTGCCATCAACTACCCAACTCTGTTTGTATTTTATCAGCAGTGGGAGAGGCGTCAAGCAGTCAGCCCACCCTTGGGCCAATTGAGGCCCTTAAATGGCCAATTAATGGGCACTTAAGAGCCTCGTTCCACCACTGCTAGGATATAGGGGAGGTAACCATGCCATGTGGCAAGGCCACCAGATTTCACAGGGCAGCCTTTTTATGGAATGGGGTGGGGGCGCTCCCTACTATCCGGGCAGTCTGTACCCAGTGGCGGTCCTTCTCCACAGTATTCTTCACCCCCACTGCATGTTCCCATCCCACTGACCTCCTGAACACCATGTTATACCCCTGTCAGTGGGACCTTCCAGACCAGCACTGGCGGAAGACCCCAAATTAACTTCTCATCCATATCCATGGCTTCTCAGCATTGTGGCCACCCCTTCTTGTGATGTTGCTGGCACTAGAGAGTTGCTGGCCATCTGCTTGGCCTAACGTTCATTAAATCGCTGCAGGCCAACTGAGCCAAGTGAAGATAAAAGCAAAATACTGCGGCTGCTGGAAATCTGAAACAAAAACAAAAAAATGCTGGGAAAACTCAGTAGGCCTAACAGCATCTGTGGAGAGAAAGACAGAGTTAACGTCTCAAGTCCATATGACTCTTCTTCAGAGCTAAAGAGAAGTAGAAATGTGGTGAAATTTATAGTGTTTAATGGGGGTGGAACAGATGAGACTGGATAGAAGGCCAGTGATAAGTAGAGGCAAAGGAGAGATTGCAAAAGATGTCATAAACAAAAGGTCAAAGGGGTATTAATGGTGATGGTGCTGGCTAAAGGAGGTGCTAATGGTAACATTAAGAGTAGAAAGCGGAATGTGATAATGGCAGGACCAGGGTAAGCACTCTGGAAAGAAAGACGAGCAAGTGACAGATGGTCCTTGTGGTGATGGGGCAGGGGGAGGGGACGGTGGTGGGAAAAAAGATGGAAAATAGGGTAAAAGCTGGGGATAAAACAATGAATAAAAATGGAAATAAATTTTTAAAATAATAATAATTAAAAAATAATGAAATTAAGTGGAAAAAAAAAATTAATATTGAAAAAAGGGGATCAAGAAGGGGTGAGGATGGAGGAGAGAGTTCATGATCTGAAGTTGTTGAACTCAATGTTAAGTCTGGAAGGCTGTAAAGTGCCTAATCGGAAGATGAGGTGCTGTTCCTCCAGTTTGTGTTGTGCTTCACTGGAACATTGCAGCAGGCCAAGGACAGACATATGGGCATGGGAGCAGAATGATGTGTTGAAATGGCAAGCGACAGGGAGGTCTGGGTCATGCTTGCGGACAGACTGAAGGTGTTCTGCAAAGCGATCACCCAGTCTGCGTTTGGTCTCTCCAATGTAGAGGAGATCGCATTGGGAGCAGCGAATGCATTAGACCAAATTGAGGGAAGTGCAAGTGAAGCGCTGCTTCACTTGAAAGGAGTGTTTGGGCCCTTGGACGGTGAGGAGGGGGGAAGTAAAGGGGCAGGCGTTGCACCTTCTGCGATTGCATGGGAAGGTGGCGTGGGAGGGGGTTGAGGTGTAGGGGGTGATGGAGGAGTGGACCAGGACATCCCAGGGGGAACGGTCTCTATGGAATGCTGACCGGGTGGGTAAAGGGAAGATCTGTTTGGTGGTGGCATCATGCTGGAGTTGGCGGAAGTGATGGAGGATGATCCTTTGAATGCGGAGGCTGGTGGGGTGAAAAGTGAGGACAAGGGGGACCCTATCATGGTTCTGGGAGGGAAAGGGAGGTGTGAGGGCAGAGGTGGGGGGGGTTGGGTCAGACACGGTTGAGGGCCTTGTCAACCACCGTGGGTGGGAAACCTCTGTTAAGGAAGAAGGAAGACATGTCAGAAGCACCGCTTTGGAAAGTGGCATCATTGGAACAGATGCAACGAAGGCAAAGGAGCTGAGAGAATGGGATGGAGTCCTTACAGGAAGCAGGGTATGAGGAGCTGTAACCGAGGTAGCTGTGGGAGTCGGTGGGCTAGTAATGAATATTGGTGGACATGCTATCACCAGAAATTGAGACAGAGAGATCAAGGAAGAGAAGGGAAGTGTCGGAGATGAGCCATGCGAAAGTGATGGAGGGGTGGAAATTGGAAGCAAAATTGATAAATTTTTCCAGGTCCAGGCGAGAACATGAAGCGTCCAACCCTGGCTTTGTTATCAAACCTGCCAACAAGGGTGGTGCTGTTGTTGTCTGGTGTACTGACCTCTACCTCGCAGAGGCTGAGCACCAATTCTCAGACACTTCCTCCTACCTCCCCCTGGACCATGACCCCACCACTGAATATCAAGCCATTCTTCCGTCAGCATCGACTCACCCTATCTCTAAGCTGTCTTTGCCCCCAGTTTCGTTTTATTCTTTGTCTCATCCGATGCCTTAACAAGAAACTTTGTCTCTTTCTATCAGGTGCTAAGGAGCACAAGCTCCAACAATTCATTGATAACAACGCCCATCCAGGACCCTCCACCCATGCCCGCCCCTATGACCGCATCCCGTCTTCTAATTCCAGCCCTTGCCGTGTATTCACCATACCACTGACCTTCCCCTCTCTGACGCTGAATATTCAGTACTCAGCAAAGAACTCAGTTTCATACCCTTATGCCCTCACCTCAATGAATTCCGGGCTCGACACAATGCTGAACACTTCTTCCACCAGCTTCGTCTCAGTGCTCACTTCTCTGGGCAGGAGTCCTCCCCCAGTTCAAAGGTTCATTTCACCCGCCTCCAGTATTCTCCCTTCACTTGGACCCCTCCCTGTGGCCTCTTACTTGCCCTTGATCTTTTCATTGAAAACTGCCGGCATGATATCGGCCATCTCAATTTCTCTGCTCCTCTTAACCACTCTAACCTCTGTCCTTCTGAACTTGCTGCACTCCGTTTTCTCAGGCCCAACCCTGGCTTTGCTATCACACCTGCTGACAAGGGTGGTGTTGTTGTTGTCTGGTGTAGTCACCTCTACCTCGCAGAGGCTGAGCGCCAACTTACAGACGCTTCCTCCTACTTCCCCCTGGACCATGACCCCACCACCAAACATCAAGTCATTGTTTCCAGGACTGTCACTGACCTCATCTCCTCTGGAGATCTTCCCTCCACAGCTTCCAACCTCATAGGCTCCCAACCTCAGACAGCCCGCTTCTACCTCCTCCCCAAAATCCACAAACAGGACTGTTCCGGTAGACCGATTGTGTCAGCCCGTTCCTGCCCCACGGAACTCATTTCTTCCTATCTTGACTCCATTCTCTCTCCCCCTGTTCAGTCTCTTCCCACCCACATCCACGATTCCTCTGATGCCCTACATCATATCAACAACCTCCAGTTCTCTGGCCCAACCACCTCCTCTTCACCATTGGCGTCCAATCTCTCTACACCTCCATCCCGCACCAGCATGGTCTGAAGGCTCTCCGCTTCTCCCTCGAACAGAGGCCCGAACAATCCCCATCCACCACTACTCTCCTCCGTCTGGCTGAACTTGTTCTCACACTGAACAATTTCTCCTTAAACTCATCTCATTTCCTCCAAATAAAAGGTGTGGCTATGGGTACCCACTTGGGCCCCAGTTATGCCTGTCTCTTTATGGGGTATGTGGAATGTTCCTTGTTCCAGTCCTACTCAGGCCCCCTCCCAAATCTCTTTTTATCTGTACATCAATGACTGTTTCGGTGCCGCTTCATGCTCTCGCCTGGACCTGGAAAAATTTATCAATTTTGCTTCCAATTTCCATCCCTCCATCACTATCACAAGGTCCATCTCAGTCACTTCCCTTCCCTTCCTTGACCTCTCTGTCTCAATTTCTGGTGATAGACTATCAACCAATTTTCATTACAAGCCCACCGACTCCCACAGCTACCTCGACTACAGCTCCTCACACCCCGCTTCCTGTAAGGACTCCATCCCATTCTCTCAGTTCCTTTGCCTCCGTCGCATCTGTTCTGATGATGCCACTTTCCAAAACAGCGCTTCTGACATGTCTTCCTTCTTCCTTAACAGAGGTTTCCCACCCACGGTGGTTGACAGGGCCCTCAACCGTGTCCGGCCCATCTCCCGCGCATCTGCCCTCACACCTTCCCCTCCCTCCCAGAACCATGATAGGGTCCCTTTTGTCCTCACTTATCACCCCACCAGCCTCCGTATTCAAAGGATCATCCTCCGCCATTTCCATCGACTCCAGCATGATGTCACCACCAAACACATCTTCCCTTCACCACCCCCGTCGGCATTCCATAGGGACCATTCCCTCCGGGACACCCTGGTCCACTCCTCCATCACCTCCAACACCTCAATCCCCTCCACGCCACCTTCCCATGTAACCGCAGAAGGTGCAACACCTGCCACTTTACTTCCCCCTTCCTCACCGTCCAAGGGCCCAAACACCCCTTTCAAGTGAAGCAGCGCTTCACTTGCACTTCCCTCAATTTAGTCTACTGCATCCGCTGATCCCAATGAGGTCTCCTCTACATTGGAGAGACCAAACGCAGACTGGGTGACTGCTTTACGGAACACCTTTGGTCTGTCCGCAAGCATGTTCCAGACCTCCCTGTCGCTTGCCATTTCAACACACCACCCTGTTCCCATGCCCATATGTCTGTCCTTGGCCTGCTGCAATGTTCCAGTGAAGCACAACACAAACTGGAGGAACAGCACCTCATCTTCTGATTCAGCACTTTGCAGCTTCCGGACTTAACATTGAGTTCAACAACTTCAGACCATGAACTCTCTCTTCCATCCTCACCCCTTCTTGATCCCCCTTTTCCAATATTAATTTTTATTTTTAAATTTGTATTTATTTTTTTCCACTTAATTTTATTATTTTTAAAATTTATTTCCATTTTTATGCATTGTTTTATCCCCAGCTTTTACCCTATTTTTGATCTTTTTTCCCACCACCGTCCCCTCCCCTGCCCTACCCCCCACAAGGGCCTTCTGGCACTTACTTGTTGTTCTTTCCAGAGTGCTTACCCTGGTCCTGCCATTATCACATTCTGCTTTCTACTCTTAATGTCACCATTAGCACCTCCTTTAGCCAGCACCACCACCATTTCCACCCCTTTGACCTTCTGTTTATGACATCTTTTGCAATCTCTCCTTTGTCTCCACCTCTCGCTGGCCTTCTATCCAGCTTCACCTGTTCCACCCCCCTTAAACAGTATATATTTCACCACATTTCTACTTCCCTTTAGCTCTGAAGAAGAGTCATATGGACTTGAAATATTAACTCTGTCTTTCTCGCCACAGATGCTGTCAGAGCTGCTGTGTTTTTCCAGCATGCTTTTGTTTTTGTTTCAGCCAAGTGGAGGCAGGCTTACTCCTGACTTTTCAACTGGGGGCTGGGCCACTGCATCTGCATAAAATTCCAGCCAATGCTTTCTGTGTTGCGCAGACCAATTCTTCACAAGCAGAAGACAACATGTTATTAAATAGCGGTAATTACTGTAACGAATGCAAATGATCTCACTAAGACTTTTAGATTGTGTTGCAATCATTACAAATCACTATTGAGAACTGCTCTGATGAGTAAACATTAAACATTAGGGGCAGAAGTTCAGTTCAGCAGTCAGAGGTGGTCAGCAGGTCCAGGATTGGCCAGGGAATGGAGCACTGACCATCGGGCCCTGACCGCAAATTCACGCTGACTGGCCAATTAACAGCCAGCCAGCGTGAAGCGTGCGCTGAAAGCCTCAGCGCTGCAGGGGCGGGGGCAGGAGGAGGGAGAGTGTTGAAGTCAGCACGGGCTTGGGCGAGCGCTCGCAGAAAGCTCCCTGAAGGCAGAGAACTGCCTCAGGGGGCTTAAGACCTGAACAACCTAAAATAAAGGTCGCAGAAACTGGAAAAAAGTGTCCAAGCTTCATAATCAGTCACCTGAAAACATAGGTAGTGAAAATGCTGTCCGCAGAAATTTACTTTTATTTTAATCCATCATGGAAACCTCATCCTGATTCATCTATGAGTGTATGTATACATATTCAAAAAGTATTCAAATGTGCTATGTACAATATGAAAAATGTAACCACAGTGAACACATTAGTGCTCTGGGTGACATGGTGCCCTTCACTTCTAGGAAGGGCCCCCACTCCACATGTTGCCTCAGAGGAGGTGGAGGCAGGCTGCTTACTTCTCGGTCTATACAGCAATGAGGAGCCTGGTGGCCAACCTCATTGTGCAGGCTCCCATTGGGGACCTCCTTCGAACTGCGGCCTCTGTGTCACTGCATGGGCAGCCATGATCACATGTGGAGTAGATGAAGGCTCTGATGGAGGGGCCGCAGAGGTGGAAGAAGATGAGGGTGCTGAGAAGCTCCTGGTACCTTCACCTTCCTCGGTTACCTCATGAGAGTTGCCAATCTCTCATGGTCAGAGCTCATGCAGTTGGAGTTCATGACAATGATGGAATCCTCCATTTGCAGTCCTAGCACTTTCACTGCCTCAGAGATCTCCACCAGATGTCTACATATCTGCTGCTGATTGTCCAAACACTGTGCCCCAAAAGGTGACTCCCGAGGCTCCACATTCCTGCCCACTGGAGCATCACCGTGACTTTCCTCCCTCCTCTGAGGGGCACTGTGCACAGTTATCCCTGACTCTGACACCCCCTCCTGACCTGGTGTGGTGAATTTCATCCTGTGCCACCGACTCTGCACACACACTACATCCCTCCAAAGTGCTGTAATCGGAGTTGGTGGAGTGTGAGCTAATCAGATGTATTTCTGCCTCCTTGGACATCTCTTCCTCCTCTTGCTGTCTGAAGGATGATCTGGCCTGGGGGGTGAGGGAGCAGAATTGGAACCAGTGTGAGATACAAAAGGAGTTATTTGGGTATAGCCTTTCTCATTGTGAAAGCATGCTTTGATGCCCGCCATTACCTTCAACCATGTTCATGCTGCCCGTATTATGTAACCTCATCCCAGCACTCCCTCTCATGCCAACATCCCCTTGCATTCAGTGAACTGACATCATGACCTCCACCATTACCACCTTATTCTGAGGTGATTTTAACACCACCTCAATCACCAGCTACTGGCACTTCATTATCAACAACAGTAGTGTCCTCAGCCCAACCACCTTCAGCTGCGTCATCAATGACCTTCCTTTCATCATAAGGTCAGAAATGAGGATGTTCACTGATGATTGCACAATGTACAGCACCATTCACGACTCCTCAGATATTGAAGTAGTCCATGTCCAAATAAAGCAGACCTGCACAATATCCAGGCTTGGACTGACAAGCGGAAAGTAACAATCGTGCCACACAAGTGCCGGGCAATGACCATCTCCAACAAGAGAGAATCTAACCATCATCCCTTGATGTTCAATGGCATTACCATCACTGAATCCCTGACTATCAACATCCTGGGGGTTACCATTGACCAGAAACTGAACTGGACTAGTCATATAAATACTGTGGCTACAAGAGCAGGTCAGAGGTGAGTCCTCCTGACTTCCCAAGCCTGTCCACAATCTACAAGTTACAAGTCAGGAGCGTAATGGAATACTCCCCACTTGCCTGGATGAGTGCAGCTCCCACAACACTTAAGAAGCTTGACACCATCCAGGACAAAGCAGCTAGCTTGATTGGCACCACATCCACATTCACTCCCTCCACCACCAACACAAATAGCAGCAGTGTGTACCATCTACAAGATGCACTGCAAGAATTCACCAAGGGTCCTTAGACAGCACCTTCCAAACCCACGACCACTACCATCTAGGACAAGGGCAGCAAATAGATGGGAACACCATCACCTGGAAGTTCCCCTCCAAGTCACTCACCATCCTGACTTGGAAATATATTGCCGTTCCTTCACTGTCACTGGGTCAAAATCCTGGAACTCCCTTCCTAACACCACTGTGGGTGTACCTACACCACATGGACTGCAGTGGTTCAAGAAGGCAGCTCACCACCATCTTCTCAATGGCAACTAGGGATGGGCAATAAATGCTGGCCCAGCCAGCGAAGCCCACATCCCATGAATGAAAAAAAAACAGAGGGCAAGATCCTTCCCCCGTTGGGTGGGGTTGTGCAGGAGCGGGCGCGAGCGGGCGGGTTCCCGATTGGTACCCCTGGTCTGGGGCGTGCTGCCATTTTATGTGGGTGGGCCAATTAAGGCCCGCCCAGTGTGACGTCTGCCAGGAAGCGCTGAGCACTCCCTGTGCGGGCGAGGGGGGATTCCCTGAGCCGGGGGTGCGCTCTTTCATGCATGCACGCAAAAGAGCGCACAGATCCCCATGAGGCAAAGTGCTGCCTCAGGGAGATCGGCTCAGGTTTGAAACATTAAATAAAGATGAGAAAAAACATTACTAACATGTCCCCTCATGTGCCCCTGTCACATGAGGTGGGGCACGTCAATTTCTTCTATTTAGAGACTTCGTGCAAATTTTAATACCCTCATGAAACCTCATCCCGCTCATGGATGAGGTTTATGTATTTTCAGAAGCCCGCCTGGGCTCCTGGCCTGCCCACCAACCTTAAGCTTCGACGGGCAGATCTTTAATTAACTTAATGAGCCTGTCAGTGGCCTCGATTGGCCATTGACAGGTCGGCGGGCGGACAGCTGATTTCGCTGTCCGCCCACCTTCCTAAAAATTTAAATGGCCCTGGATGACGTTGGGGATTCCTCCCGACATCATCCCGCATCATTTTCCCCTCGGCGACTGGGCCCCGCCCCCAAATCGCCGAGGGGAAAATCCTGCCCTGTGGCCATGAAATTTGATCATTCCTGAAAATAAGCATGGGATCAAGATGCGTGATGTTGTCTGTTGCTTCCGATGCACTATGAATAGCACTGCTGGGAGTTCCTTTCTGCTGCTGAACACATGTTTAGCTGTGCTTGTGGAAAAGATAAAATTAGCTGGAGCACTGAGTTCCAACATGGCAGTGCTGGTGTTACACACTGACTGATGTCACAATCTGCCTACCCTACATACTTCTAGTGGACTCTCCCCTGCATGCATGCTAACCCCCTCATCAAAACAGCATTGAGTGCGGCTAGCACCAGATCTGTGCCCTGCGCTGCAGATGGCACTATTCAGATACTTGTAATGCCAAAAAACTGGGCACTATGAAGCTGAATTTTGTGGCCTTCAGTTCCATAACAGACATCTCACTAATCTTTAAACTGTCTCAACACAAACCTATTTGAATGTTAACAAATGTGCACTTCCTCACCATTAGCAGCCTTGTGATAAATTCACACACAGGAACTAATTTTTTCCACCTGAGGATGTTCATAACCTTTTGTAATTACTTTGATCTTGACAACCGTCCAGCACTTGGGGGAGATGCAATTTGTGCTAATCTTAGAGAGTGTGTTACAACCACAATTTCCTTTTGTGAAACAACTTCTCCATTTATTGCTTCTATTTATCAGTGGAGGATGGATAGCTCAAGCTACATTTTCAACCCGACTTACCTTGTCTCATGGCAGGCATGGTGTAAGCTGTCTAAACCCTGGAATTCCCTACAAAACCTCTCTGCTTCTCACTTCTTTCACCTCTTTTAAGATGCTCCTTAAAACCTACCACTTTGACCAAACCTATATTCTAATGGCCCCTACTTTGGTTTAGTTATTTTTACCTGATTATGGTCATGTGAAGTACTTGGGACTTTTCACTATGTTAAGGAGCTATATTAATGCAAGATCTTGTTGTTCAGTCCCAAAACTGATCGCTGGGGCACTCCACTAAGTGCTCACTCAATATCATTCACTTAATGTTATTCACTTATATTTCTTCTTTCCCTCAATTTAATTTCCTAAGATTTGCTAGGTTTTATCTTTAATTCTCACCACCATGGGAGCAATAAATTTAGCAATCACAGTTACCATCATAAGGCAAAAAACACTCAGTAATAGGGCAGCACTGCTACTCTAGAATGGAAACATGAACATATGAACATACAAAATAGAAACAGAAGTCGACCATTCAGCCCTTCGAGCCTGCTCCGCCATTCAATAAGGTCATGGCTGATCTGTTTGTATTTCAAGTTCTACATTCACATTTACTCCCGATAACCTTTGATTCCCTTGCCTAACAAGAATCCACCTACCTCTGCCTGTATCTTTAAAATGAATTAATGCCTTTTGCAAAAATTATAACAGTACTGGATGACTTACTGACAATTTCATTAGTTGTTGCTAAATATTCTAGCAAAAAACCAACAATTCATAAGTAATGTGTGGCATTACTAGAGAAGACTAACTCTTTGTTACTATTACCAGGTCTTTATGAATTCCAGCAATGCTCCATAATCATTATGTGTTTGGTAACCTGTAATTATACTACAGCACACTGTGTACCATTCTCGCCTTTTTTGGCACAAGTATTAACAGTGGGATAAGTCTGTATTTCTGCTAAGTATCCATCAAAAGTTAAAAATTGAGAGTCCCTCAGCAATTCTGGTTTGATGTTATTTATGGCAGCTGTATTTTGTGCTAATCACCGCATGTAAATCTTAAGATGCTGCTTAATAATGCAATTTCAAAAACACACTGACATAATTTTAGTGGTCCTTGGTTAGAATAGTAACCAAGCCTGCAGTAGTAATGAATGACAGGTGACAAACAACACACTCAAATTGTTGAAGAGATTTAATGATTCAAAAAGTCATTTAGAAGAAGTTATTTATGACAGATCGTTTAACTCTTTTACTTCACAAAAAATGTCATAAATTAATGCACAAAGATATGGGAAGAACTGTCAAAAAAACAATGATGTATGCAGGCGATTAGCCTTTCATGAAATGCTTTATAAAGACAGCTGGTCGTTTATCTGACACCATCAAGTGACTCATCCAACTCAGGCAACAGCCATTCAAGCCTTAATATGTAGGAAGATACTTTGGGGGGGGACTACATTGCCTGAGTGCAGCCTAGTGATAAATTACAAAAACAAAAAACTACTGCGGATGCCGGAAATCCAAAACAATAACAGAATTACCTGGAAAAACTCAGCAGGTCTGGCAGCATCGGCGGAGAAGAAAAGAGTTGACGTTTCGAGTCCTCATGACCCTTCAACAGAACTAAGTAAAAATAGGAGAGGGGTGAAATATAAGCTGGTTTAAGGTGGGGGGAGAGAAGTTGGGGAACACCAGGAGAGAAATGGAAAGCAATGAAGGTGAACAAGGCAGAAGAGGGATACGGAAATCCTGTCGGAGTGCAGACAGCCAACTTTTACCCCAACTTCTCTCCCCCCACCGCCCCCCCCCCCTCCACCTTAAACCAGCTTATATTCCACCCCTCTCCTATTTTTACTTAGTTCTGTTGAAGGGTCATGAGGACTCGAAACGTCAACTCTTTTCTTCTCCACCGATGCTGCCAGACCTGCTGAGTTTTTCCAGGTAATTCTGTTTTTGCTAGTGATAAATTAGTCTGGCCCGTTTTCTAATTTATTAAAGTAGGGGTACTGACAACACTCCTAACAACCCCAGTCATTTCCCAATGTCACAATTGTAGGTGAAACTGGCAGGACACCAGGCTCTCCTAAAAATCTTGCCAGTTCTGTTAGTGTACTGCCAAAGTGAAATAAACTTGCATTAACAAGGTGCACTTGCCATACAACATTAGTTTTGCCAGAATGATTTCAGACCTCAGAAAGATTGATTTCCATAAAGAAAGTGGAGCATCATTGGAAGAGCAGCCAGCAATGAAAATATTCAATTTGATCACTTAGCCCCTGCTCTGCAGAGAGGAAAGGTGTCATGCCATGATGCCCCCACAATACAGGCACCCCTTTAGTATTATAAATGAGAAGATTGCCTATTCCAATTTAAAAAGAACTTAGGCCCTGGGATTTGGGGTAGGAACTGGACTAAGGCAGATGTACCAGCAATGAAATGGGTTTTTTGAAATTTCTAGGCTATCACATTTTACAGCTTCCAAAGAGTTTCATTTAGTTTCATTCTCCTGTCCTTTCCTAGACCTTTTTTTCTCTCTTTTAAAATATGTACCTATTTCCTTTAAAAAATGCTATTAGAGATTCTGTATTAGACCATTCCATGTCCGAGTAATCCTCTTGATAAAAAAAACCTTCCAGGATCTCTTCTTTTTCTTTGTCTGATGATTTTAAATTTATGTCCCTTGGTTAAGGACTTATCTTTTAGTGGAAATCACTTTTCTTTTTTGCCTTAGCAGTACTCTTGGTGACTATTATTATGTTGAACTTAGGCTATGTCATACCTCATATGATAAAATATTTTATATGCCTTTTTAAGTACTTTTTATATGTCTTTAAGGTACAAACGTGTTTTAAGAGCAATAATAATATTCTCAAAGTAATTATCTTGTCATTGTACTTAACCCAAAGATAATATTTCAACTGCACCTCTCCATTATGTGGATCACTTACTTCCACCCACTATCTTAGCCTAACTGCGACAAAAACATTTGTCCATGCCTTTCTGACCTCCAGATATAACTATTCCAATGCCGTCCAGACTAGCCTACCTTCCTCCGCTCCACATACATGTCTACTCATCCAAAACTCTGCTACCCATACCCTATTCCACAATTCTCATCCTTGTGTTTAAATCTCTACATGGTCTAACTCCTCTGTTTCTCTGACTCTGACCTTTCATGCATTCCCCTAGCCCCTTTGTCTACCGTTGGCAGCACTGCCTTCAGTCACCTAGGGGCAATGCTCTGGAATTCACTCCTTAAGCTTCATCAACTCCCTCTCCGTCTTTAGGACCCTCCTTAAGATGCACCATAAAGTTTTTGGTCACCCCTCCTAATATCTCCTTCTTTGATTCAGCACCCAATTTTTCTCAGTTTACATTTCAGTGAAGTGCCTTGAGGCATGTTTCAACATTAAAGGCTCCTATAAATAAGCATGGGAGAAATTAGATAATGAGCACTCTCGCCTCTGAGTCAGAAGATTGTGGGTTCAAGTCCCATTTCACAGGTTTGAGCATAAAATTTAGGCTGGTCCTACAGTGCAGTTGTGACATGAAATGTTAAATCCAGATTCCAACTACCCTCTCAGATGGATATATAAGACTCCATGCCACTATTCAAAGAACAGCCGGGAAGATGCTCATGGTGTCCTGACCAATATTTATCACCTAAAAACAGATTTTCTGGTCATGATCACATTTTTAATTGTGGGATCTTGCAGTGTGCAAATTGGCTGCTGTGTTTCCTCTTTAACAACAGTAACTGCACTTCACAAAATGTACTCAATTAGTTATAAAGCGCTTCAACGAATTAGCACCAGCATGATAACGATCCACCGCAGTGTATTTCCAGCTCAGCTATTTAAAGGGACCCTATTAAGATGACATTTGAAGTATTGTGCAGGTGTTTAATCAGAACCAGAACTTGGAATAATGGACTCACAATGTTGCAAGGCATGACCACACTTCACAAGCGAGGGGGGCAGTGGCATAGTGGTATTGTCACTGGACTAGTAATTCAGAGACCCAGGGTAATGCTCTGGGGACACGGCAGATGGTGAAATTCGAATTAAATAAAAAATCTGGAATTAAAAGTCTAACAATGACCATGAAAACATTGTCAATTGTTGTAAAAACCCAACTGGTTCACTAATGTCCTTTAGGGAAGGAAATATGCCGTCCTTACCTGGTCTGGCCTAAATGTGACTCCAGAACCACAGCAATGTGGCTGACTCTTAAATGCCTTCTGAAGTGGCCTTGCAAGCCACTCAGTTCTCAAGGGCAAATAGGGATGGGCAATAAATGCTGGCCTAGCCAGCGACGTCTCCATCTCATGAACAAATTTAAAACCAACATTGCCACCCTAGAGCTGACACTGTGGGCTGCAAGGACCCACAGGAAGATTCTGCTCCATACCAACAGGAGCAAGAAGCCCACTAGAGAGAACATGAAGACATAGTTGGAAGTCTCTGATGGGGGTTAGCAACAGGAGTGTGGTGCAACTCAATGGATACATTTCTGGAAGTGGTTTAATGACTTAATTGGGAAGAAAGGTGAATGTCTTAGCATATTCAAATATATCCTCATGCGCATCTTATCTCAATGTCCCTCATTTTGCTTTCCCAAGTCTACTCCTGCATATCAGTCTTCATATAAACTTACCTAGCAGTTGTACCCATCTGTCTCTGTCGAGGCGCCTCATCATATCACCATCTGACCATCCACCAGTGACACTCACCTTCTTCTTAATGCACGGTAACACCCATGCCTCATAGTGGCTCACCCCAAATGTTGTCCATCTATCCGCTCAACACAATCCATTTATCACACTCATAGGTCTTTTATTTTCCTTCTTGAAGCAGTAAAGAGCACAGAACACAAGGAAGAGACAGAGAATCTGAGCCATCTCCATAAAGTGCTTCAAAGGGGGAGGCACTGAAGATACACCGGGTGTCAGCATGTCCAGCCACTGGAGATGGAGTGATGGTGGTCTCTTAGCTACCTTGTGACAGAATTAAATATCACAATATCACATGGCATATAGAACTCACTTGTATTGATTTGGTGTCAGCACTCATTTGATTCTGACAATCTGCCCAATGATGACTTAGCATCCTTTTAACTTGACAGTTCTAATTTATAGCTTTCATCTTCCACAGGCCCTTCAAGTATCCCATGGGAGATAGTGCAGGAAGAGCATGAAGACTTCTCAGAGGAGGTCACTCACTCTGAGGATGCATTGTATTCAGCTTTCTAGAGACCAAATATCTAGAGAATCCAAAAACCCAGTTATTTACTAAAATAATAAAGTCACAAAAGACTTTTACTAAATAAAAATCAAAGAACATGAATATAAATAACTACTCTATCTTAAATAGTCAGTTATGTTAAAAATATTAAAAGTACAATGAAAACAGTTACTTATACTTTGAATTAAATTTCTTAACTCAACTTTCCATCTATACCTATCTGACTACTACCCCCTTAAGTCAGATGCTTATCAGAAATTTGAAGATGAACCATTTTGTCTGAGTACTGTTTCAAAGATTCATATAAGGGTTGAGATTTCTTGGGCCTGTTCGCTTATTTCTGGCAAGGTTGTCCCTTCAACTGTCCCACAATTATATACTCCCAGTTCAACACTGGCGTAACTTGCATCTTAAGCTGACCTTGGGTCAGAATTCTCCTGGTTCTAATATTCTTTAACTCTGGAGTCTTGCATCTAAAACTCTCTCTCTCACTTATCAGATTGTCTATCCCTAGAAGTCCAACTCGCCAATAGGAGCCCTTCAATTAACAAGAGGTTTAAACTCTTTTAGCCAACACACAGAATTGCAAATGAACTCTACTTGAAAGAGATTTTTCTTGCTCAGCAGTCAGATTGCTGCAAAGCTTAAAAAAAACTAAGCCCCTGCTTGAGACCAGGGCTACACTCACAACCTACTCACCCCTACAAATAACTTCTTGTTGACCGTTTGCCATTCTATTGTTTATCTCCTAGGCAACTTCGTCATATGATCAGTTACTGGAAACCAGGTGCTTTCCAGAAATCATTTCGGAAAGAAATATAGTTTTTAAAAGGACAACCATCCCTACATTAAATATAGCTTTTTCCCAAAAAGCACCTGGGCCATCACAGCACTGTCACCAGACTCATGCACACCTCCACCAGCTTGGATACATACACCTCAGTGGGACCAGGCAGTTGGGTTGTCACATTGTGTGACACACATCAAAAATAAGCAAGAACACAAGTGGTGGAGAAAGGGACAGCAGTAGAGAGACCAAATCAGAGGGCCCAGGACACCCCAGGTTCTGCTCACTAGATGCAGCTGCTGAGTCTTGCAGCAGTGGTGGGGAGGAGGTGGTGGTCATCAGCGAAAAGGATAATCCTGCAGCAAATATGTGTGAGGTACTACCAACCTTTCCAGCTGCACTGTGCATGATTTGAACAAGATTGGAGGAGTCTGTCTCTAGCATGAATGCTGTGATGTTTCAGGCCGACATGATAATGCCTACATCCATGAGAATAGTGACCACTTGCATGGAGCATTAGGCATAGTAGTCAATAATGCATGCTGGCCATGAGAGATCTGAACAGCCTGCCTCTACCTCTGCTGAAGCAATAGGGGTGGCACCACAAAGGAGTAGTCAAGAAATGAAGAGTAAGGAATTATAGTTGCATAAGCGCATGCACATGGAAGTTTAACACTATGTTAGATAGTTAATTTCTGTTCAATTTTCCCACACAATAACATTTATTTGTTTTCTCAATATTTCTAAATATTGCCCATTTATGCCTGTTGCCTGGCAAATGGACTTCTGCATTGTGAAGAATGGTAAGACAAGAGTTAAAGATGTGCAATGAGTGTGAAAGAAATGGAATTGCTTTATGATGGATATCGGAGGAAGCCAAGTGGGTTCTGAACTTGGTGGCCTGATGGATGCACCGCCCCAATCAGTATAAGTGAAGGGCGTCCGAATGCAGCTGCCCCACTCAAAATGGGCAGCAATGTGTAGCTGGTGCCCTTGCCACATAATGCTCTACTTCTTCTCATGTTCTTGCTCCTCCAAAGAGACAGGGTGCTCAGCAACTTCCTCCTTCTGTAGCTCCAGTCTTTGCTGCCACATGCTGCAAGGTGCAGCAGACCATTAGAATTCTCAATACCATGTCTAGTGCAAACTGAATTGCACCCCTAGAAGAGCCCAGGTACCTAAAATTCATCTTTAGCATCCAGATTGCTTGCTGTACAAAAGCTATGGTGGTCAGTTGGCATTTATTGCATCTCCTCAGCATCGTTGTTTGGGCTCCTCACAGGTGTCATCAGTGATATCTTCAGAGGGTAGCCCTTCTCTTCAAGGAGCCATCTTTGCACTTTGCTTCAAAGTACGAAGATCTCAAGAAGGCTTGACTGGTAGAGTGGAAGTATCATGGCAGCTCTCTGGGAATCATGCACCAACATGTAGGATGATCTTTTTTGTGGTTGCAGGGGAGGTGAACATTGGTGGAGCAGAATCTTTTACTGCTGATGAAGACTCCAAGGTAATCTGGAGGTACCTTGATTGCGAAATTTGTCAGTTGATGACACCCTGGACACGTGGGCAGCCAGCCACAACAGCAAAGCTAAAAGTCCATTCATTCTGACTGGTTTCATCAGTTGAGATGTGCACCTAAGTTGTGGGCCTGGGAAAACATGGCAATGGTCACCTATATGACGCACTTGGGGCAACAGATTGTGAGATTCCACAAGTATCACCCACAGATCCCTGTAATGGATCAAAGGTGAAGAAGTGAAGGACAGTGGTGATTTTGGCAGCCACTGACACTGCCCACCTGGTTTACTTGACTAAAGGTGTTCTTTCAGGAAGCTGCAAATGTCAGTGATCTCATGATGCAGAACTCTCAGACACCTGAGGCTCTGCTGCTCAGTCATGTCCAAGATACTTATCCTCTTGCCTTTAAACCCTTTGTTGGGATATTGTCGCTTGTGAGCTGGATTCCTCTGCTATCCCTTCTCTCCTGTGGAGCAGCAGATGGTTGAGGAACAGACTGCTGCTGCTTCTGCTGTTGCTGATACTGTGGCTGCTGCTCACCTTTTCATCTGACTTCCAAGTTGCATATGCAGCTCTCATGCTGAACTGATGTTTGATAGACAGGTATGTTAATCAAAGGCACTTCACTCCAAGGTACTGTGGCAGAAATGACCTCCAAGTTTTGAAAATCACCTCCAAAGCAGTGACCGAATGTTTTTAGAACAAGCCCCGTGAGCAAAAGGCTTTGTCCTAGACAAGGAAGTAAATTTGAGGTCTCAATATTTAAAGGATTCCTTGCCTGTCGCACAATAATAACAAATTTGTAAGCATTTATAGGAGAAGTAAGCAGGGAAAGCAGTTATAGTTCAATGTCAAGGTTAACAATCCATTCAATGGCTTCAGTTATTTGTGATGCCACCAGTAATGGATCTCTCAGGGGAAAAGTTCAGAATGTGGGTAATGGTCTGAATGGATGGTCACAGTCACAATTCGAGCTGTTCCTCATGTTCTACTTGTAGAGCAAATGACCACATCTTCCCTGGATGTTCCTCAAGTGGTTGAGGGTTGGCCAAATTTTCTGTGGAAGATTGAAACCTGGCACTTCATCAGTCACATGAGTTACCAGCTTGCTGTTTGTGATGTTTGCAGTCAACCAGGAGATGCACCATCAATAGGTGGGACTGTCATTAGTTTGTAGGGTGTGGAGTGTGGAGTAGTTACTATAGGGTTTCAGGTGGGTGCATGTTGTCTTTTGAAGTCCTGTGTCAGTGGGAGTGCCTGAACATGTTCAGTGCCTTCAAATCTCTCTGTCCTCCTGTCCTGCTTTCCCTGATAAATTCCACAGATCCCAAGAAACTCAGTCAGTGAAATTCAGAAATCCCAGTTAAAGCAACTGATAATGAGGCCTTTGCATATTATAATTCCTCAGATACAGAAACAGTCCGAGCCCACATGAGGCAACACATTCAGGCTTGTGCTGATAAGTGGCAAGTGATATTTGTGCCACACAAGAACCAGGCAATGAACATCTCCATCAAGAGAGAATCTAACCATCGCCCCTTGACATTCAATGGCGTTACCATCACTGAATCCCCCACCATCAACATCCTGAGGATTACCATTGATCAGAATTGGACCAGCCATATAAATATTATGATTACAAGAGCAGGTCAGTGGTTGGAAATTCTGCAGCAAGTAACTCACTGAATTACTCCCCAAAGCCTGACCACAAGGTTCAAGTCAGGAGTGTGATCCATTTGCCTGGATGAGTGCAGCTCCAAAAGCACTCAAGCAGCTCAACACCATCCAGGACAAAGCAGCCTACTTAATCAGCACCTCATCCATCACCTTAAACATTCATTCATCCACCACCGATGCTCAGTGGCAGCAGTGTGTGCCATCTACAAGACACACTGCAGCAACTCACCAAACATGCTTCAACAGCACCTTCCAAACCCACAAACTCTACACCTAGAAGGACAAGGTCAGCAGATTCATGGTAACACCGCAACCTGCAATTACCCCTCCAAGCCACATACCATCCTGACTTGAAACTATGGGCTCACCAACCCACCCCCAAAAATAAAGTCGGCATGGAGCTGACCTGTTCCACACCAGCCATAACATGCTGCGGGCAGGTTAAACAAGGACCAAGTGGGACTTGCGCCTCTCACTGAGGAGGAAGTCCTGCCCTATGGAGATGCCAGCCAGTCCCGGCAATGTGAAGGGTACATTAGTGGACACTGCCGGAACTTCAGGAAGAAGACGGAGAACAGCCAGGGCTCCCTGAAATCAGTAATTAGTCTGGGGTCTTGGCCAGGGAGGGTTTTAGCTGGAGGGAGGCAGGGGGTGGGGATTTGGGGTTGAGCTTAATGATGGGGGAAGGTTAGGAAGAAGGGGGGGTTTGATCTTAGATGGGGCCATTCCCCAATCTTCAAAGAACAACCCCTGATGATTGAACTCTCCCTCCCTTCCTGCCCTTTGAATGTTCCCTTTAAAAACTTGGGCTGCCTTCTCCCGCCCAGCTGCCCATGCCAAATGTTTTATGGCATGGGCAGCTTATTATCAAGGTTAATTGGCTTGGTAACAAGCCTAATTGACTCTTGATTTCCCATTTAAATATGGCAAGCGGGCTGCCAATTTCGGCGCCTGCCCAACCACCCCCCCCCCGCTCCACCCCCGTAATATGGGGGTGAGGATCAGGGCGGGTTGGAAGGTGGTGGGATGAGAATGTGCTCTATTTTTCTTGCACCCACCCCCCTCACCTCCTTCTTCCCACCCCCACTGCCAGAAACACGTCCAGCAGGGGCACATTAACTGCAGCCCAATAACAGCGTTCCTTCACTGTCCCCGGGTCAAAATTCTGTAACTCCCTTCCTAATAGCACTGTGGGTGTACCTGCAGCACCTAGACTGCACAGTGGTTCAAGAAGGTGGCTCACCACCACCTTCTGAATGGTAACTAGGGATGGACCAAAAATGCTGGCCATGTTAGCAATGCTCACATTTCATGAACAAATAAAAATGTTCTAATTGCCAACCCAGCTGTCTCACTCGAGTTTTCCACTTGCAGTGGATCACACTGAGATGAAAAGCAGAGTCCACAGGTTACTACCGGTTGTAACCCTTCTAACCAACCACCTGCTCGCAAACCCACTCACCTTTTCCAGTTAGAAGTTACCCCATGTTTCCATACTGTGTCAGTGAGAAATTGCTTTTGCCAGCATTGCTCATGTTGTGTTTATCAAAGTATCAGTTCAAAGATTCTGGAAAGAATTCAAATTTCAGACACTCTAAAATATTCTTGAAACTGTTTAAAATATTGCTTAAGTCAAGCATGATATTGCTGATTACCTGCTGTATTCCGTTTACTTCTTGAGTAATTGTCAAATAAATTTGATATCTACTTTCAACATGAACAATATAGTTTAATGTAACAGCATGTCTGCCCTTTGGAATGGACAGAGTGCAATAATGAATCAATTGTCAAGTCTGTAACACACAAATCCCATACATAGCTTTCATAAATAAGTTTTAGATCATAGGGGTGTGTCTTGAGTATGAAAACTGTTCTTTGTTGTAATCACAAATAAAGGAAGTTGGGAGAGAGTCACCTCTTTTTCAAATAATTTTATATAGTATATAGTGAAATATTCCAGATACATAACTTATTATCCAAATCCGCATGGTATATGTTATTGAAGCAACGTAAAATTGTGTTCATGACAATGTGTTCAATGTAATCTAATGTGTGTTTAAAATGTAACATGTATAAAATAGTGTATATGTTTTCAATTGGAAGAAAAACATTTGCTTGAGGTTAAAATATAAACTTCAATTAAATTGAAGGTTTGTTTTCTGAAAAAAATGAATGCTGTAAGATAATCTTAGAATTCCACTTACGGCGCAATACTTAGGCTCTGGTTTTGGATTAGCCTCCCCCTATAACTTTTTGAAAAAGCAAATAAAGTTGCTTTTCCCAAACACAGATTGTTAAACAAGATCTCTGTGCATTTGCATTGAAATTTTCTTCATCCCTTATTTTGCTCAACACCCTATGCATTCGTCCAGCATTACTTGAAATGTTTAAAGAAAACTGGTAATCGATACATGGGTTAGTACGGTATGTAGTTCCGCAATTTTGAATATTTCAATGCTTCTTTTAAAAGGAATTATTTTAACCCCTGGGGACCACTTCGGGGCATTTAGTCTTGTGATGGTGGCAGGAGCATGTTCAGCTGAAAATCAACTCAATCTGTCTCACTATCCCTCTACAACAGGCTAATCCTATTTCTTCAACATTTGATAGGGTATAGGCTGCCATATTCTGATTTGGTATACATTAGTGATATTTAATATCTTGCTGACATAGAAACGTAGAAACATAGAAAATAGGAGCAGGAGTAGGCCATTCAGCCCTTCGAGCCTGCTCCGCCATTCATTATGATCATGGCTGATCATCCAACTCCATAGTCTGCTCCCACTTTCTCCCCATATCCTTTGATCCCTTTCGCCCCAAGAGCTATATCTAACTTCTTCTTGAAAACATACAATGTTTTGGCCTCAACTACTTTCTGTGGTGGCGAATTCCACAGGCTCACCACTCTCTGGGTAAAGAAATTTCTCCTCATCTCAGTCCTAAATGGTCTACCCTGTATCCTCAGGCTGTGACCCCTGGTTCTGGACTCCACCACCATCGGGAACATCCTTCCTCCATCTACCCTGTCTAGTCCTATTAGAATTTTATAGGTTTCTATGAGATCCCCCCTCATTCTTCTGAACTCCAGCAAATATAATCCTAACTGACTCAATCTCTCTTCATATGTCAGTCCCGCCATCCCAGGAATCAGTCTGTTAAACCTTTGCTGCACTCCCTCTATAGCAAGAACATCCCTCCTCAGATAAGGAGACCAAGACTGCACACAATATTCCAAGTGTGGTCTCACCAAGGCCTTATATAATTGCAGCAAGGCATCCCTGCTCCTACACTCAAATCCTCTCACTATGTCACTATGAAGGCCAACATACCATTTGCCTTCTTTACTGCCTGCTGCACCTGCATGATTACCTTCAGTGACTGGTATGTGAGGACACCCAGGTCTCGTTGCACATTCCCCTCTCTCAATTTATAGCCATTCAGATAATAATCTGCCTTCCTGTTTTTGCTACCAAAGTGGATAACCTCACATTTATCCACATTACACTGCACCTGCCATGCATTTGCCCACTCATTCAGCTTGTCCAAATCACACTGAAGCATCTCTGCATCCTCCTCACAGTTCACCCTCCCACCCAGCTTTGTGTCATCTGCAAATTTGGAGATATTACATTTAGTTCCCTCATCTAAATCATTAATATATATTGTGAATAGCTGGTGTCCCAGCACCAATCCCTGCAGTGCCCCACTAGTCACTGCCTGCCATTCGGAAAAAGACCCATTTATTCCTACTCTTTGTTTCCTGTCTGCCAACCAGTTTTCTATCCATCTCAATACACTACCTCCAGCCCCATGCACTTTAATTTTACACGCTAATCTCTTATGTGGGACTTTGTCGAAAGCCTTCTGAAAGTCCAAATAAACCACATCTACTGGCTCCCCCTCATCAACTCTACGAGTTACATCCTCGAAAAATTCCAGTAGATTTGTCAAGCATGATTTCCCTTTCGTAAATCCATGCTGACTCTGTCCAATTCTGCCACTGTTTTCTAAGTGCTCAGCTGTTAAATCTTTTATAATGGACTCTAGAATTTTCCCCACAACCGACATCAGGCTGACTGGTCTATAATTCCCTGTTTTCTCTCTACCTCCCTTTTTAAATAGTGGTTTAAATAGTTAACATTAGCTACCCTCCAATCTGTAGGAACTGTTCCAGAGTCTATATAATCTCGGAAGATGACCACCAATGCATCCACTATTTCTAAGGTCACTTCCTTAAGTACTCTGGGATGTAGATTATCACACTCTGGGCATTTATCGGCCTTCAATCCCATCAATTTCCCCAACACCATTTCCCTACTAATACTGATATCTTTCCGTTCCTCCCTCTCACTAAACCCTGTGTTCCCCAACATTTCTGGTATGTTATTTGTGTCCTCCTTTGTGAAGACAGAACCAAAGTATGTATTTAGTTGGTCAGCCATTTCTTTATTCCCCATTATAAATTCCCCTGTTTCTGACTGTAAGGGACTTACATTTGTTTTCACCAATCTTTTTCTCTTCACATACCTATAGAAACTTTTACAGTCAGTTTTATGTTCCCCATAAGCTTACTCTCGTACCCTATTTTCCCCTTCTTAATCAATCCCTAGTCCTCCTTAGCTGAATTCTAAACTGCTCCCAATCCTCAGGCCTTTTGTTTCTTCTGGCCAATTTGTATACTTCTTCCTTAGATCTAATTTCCTATCATATTATTAGGATAATAATCCTATCCTATTAGAATCTATCTCTAATTTCCCTTGTAAACCATGTTTGGCCACCTTTCCTGTTTTACTTTTGCGCCAGATAGGAATAAACAATTGTTGCAGTTCACCCATGCGCTCTTTGAATGTTTGCCATTGCCTATCCACCGTTGTCCCTTTAAGTAACATTTCCCAATCCATCATAGCCAACTTGCACCTCATACCATCATAGTTTCCTTTATTAAGATTCAGGACCCTGGTCTCAGAATCAACTACATCACTCTCCATCTTGATGAAGAATTCTATTATCTTATGATCGTTTATCCCCAAGGGGTCTCGCACAACTAGATTGCCAATTATTCCTTTCTCATTACACAATAACCAGTCGAGGATGGCCGGTTCTCTAGTTGGTTCCTCAACGTATTGGTCCAGAAAACCATCCCATATACACTCCAGGAATTCCTCCTCTACGGCATTGTTACTAATTTGATTTGCCCAATCTATATGCAAATTAAAGTCACCCAGAATTACAGATGTTCCTTTTTTGCATGCGTCTCTAATTTCCTGTTTAATGTCATTCCCAACATCACCACGACCGTTTGGGGGTCTATATACAACCCCATTAATGTTTTTTGCCCCTTAGTGTTTCTCAGCTCTACCCACACAGATTCCACATCGTCGGAGCTAATATCTTTCCTCACTATTGAGTAATTTCCTCTTTAACCAGCAATGCAACTTCACCGCCTTTTCCTTTTTGTCTGTCCTTCCTAAATATTGAATACCCCTGGATGTTCAGTTCCCATCCCTGGTCACCCTGCAGCCATGTCTCCGTAATCTCGACTATATCATACCTGTTTACATCTATTTGCACAGTTAATTCATCCACTTTATTGAGAATGCATCTCGCGTTAAGGCACTAAGCCTTAAGGCTTGTCTTTTTAACATTACTTGTTCCTTTCTCACTATTTTTCACTGAGGCCCTGTTTGAATCTTGCCCTTGATTTCTCTGCCTATCACTTTTCTTATTCCCCTTTCTGTCTTTTGTTCTTGTCCTTGATTCCCCTTCCTCTGACTCCTTGCATTGGTTCCCATCCCCCTGCCATTTTAATTTAAACCCGCCCCAACCACTCTAGCAAATATTCCCCCGAGGACATCAGTCCCGGTCCTGCCCAAGTGTAAAGTGTCCAGTTTGTACTGGTCCCACCTTCCCCAGAACCGGTCCCAATGTCTCAGGAATCTGAAACCCTCCCCCTCACACCAACTCTTCTGCCATGCATTCATCTGATATATCCTGCTATTTCTACTCTGACTAGCACGTGGCACTGGTAGTAATCCTGAGATCACTACCTTTGAGGTCCTACTTTTCAATTTACTTCCTAACTCCCTATATTCTGCTTTTAGGACCTCATCCCTTTTTTTACCTATGTCGTTTGTACCAATGTGTACCACGACCACTGGCTGTTCACCCTCCCCCTGCAGAATGTCTGTTGCCACCCTGAGGCATCCTTGACCCTAGCACCAGGGAGGCAACATACCATCCTGGAGTCTCGTTTGCGGCCACAGAAACGCCTACCTATTCCCCTTACAATTGAATCCCCTGTAACTATTGAATTCTCACACTTTTTACTCCTCCCCTGTGCAGCAGAGCCAAATGTATTGCAACAAATTTGACTGTTGCTGTTTTCTCTGAGAGGCCATTCCCCTCAACAGTATCCAAAGAGGTATATCTGTTTTGCAGAGGAATAACCGCAGGAGGTTCCTGCACTGCCTGCCTAGTCTTCTTGCTCTGCCTGGTGGTCACCTGTTCCCTTCCTGCCTGTGGACTCTTAGCCTGTGGTGTGACCACCTCTCTATATGTGCTCTCCATGATACTCTCTGCTTTGCGGACGTGCCACAGTGTCCCCAGCCACCACTCCAGCTCCGAAACCCGGGCTTCCAGGAGCTGCAGCTGGAGACACTTTCCGCACACATGCTGGCCCCAGGCACTGGAAATGTTCCCGGCTTCCCACATAGAGCAGGCGGAACGCACCACGGCTTTGAGGTCTCCTGTCATGACATACCCCTTTAAATTAAATTAAACCTTTTGGAAGTAACTTAATATCAAATTATATCAATTACTCTAGGGCCCTTCTTCTGTGCTCCTTATTGTTACAGAATATAGCCCTTACAAATGATGAACCACAAAATAAGACTTTAAAAACGATAAGCGATAAAAATAGCAAATGCTTACCTGACCGTACTCACGGTACTCAAAAAATCACCTCGTTCCCTCCTCACCAAACTCCCTCTCTCACCAAACTCCAACTTAAGCACCCTACTGCAGCCCAAAGCGGCACTCCGGTGCAGACATAAATACACGAAGATTGTATTGACATTAAATTCAAACAAAATCATTTAATGATCTAATTACACAATTCACCTAAGTAACTGATTCAGAGTTGATGCTTATGTAAACTAATGACACCTCAAAAATGATTTTATGCCAACGCATCTTGGATGCCTCGCAGTGCAATGTACAGCTAACTTTGGGCTGAGCTGATATCATTGCACTTGCATTCTGTTTGCTATATCCCATTCACATACTTCATTTTACTGCATTCTGCCTACTAAAAAATACGATTCCTCTGCAGCTTGAAGTCTTGTTTAAAAGCATTTTACTCTACTGTGGTTATTTGAGCAAAGCAAGCATCATTATTTCATAAATAACATATGTTGCAGGGCTATGGGGAAATAGCAACTTAGTGGACTAATTGGATAGCTTGTTCAAAGAGCCAGCATGGGCACAATGGGCCAAATGGCCTCATCCCTCCTGTAAGATCCTATGATTTTATTCTATGATACATTAGATATGTATTTTTCCTTATTTATGTAAAGTATTACACATAATATAAGTACCTGGATTTGAAGTCTAGCTTCCAACAATAAATAATACATATCATTAAAAGAAAATTACCTTAAAGATTATTTTGAACATAATGGGTGGAATCGTCCCAGATTTGCACTAAGTGCGGCGGCGGGCAGGAATAGGAACGTTTTACCTGCCGGCCACAATGGCAGCTTTTCATCCCAATCCCACCTCGTTAATCATGAATCCCAGGGAAACACACCCCGTCATCATATCAGGCCTTTGCTAAGCCGGGCATCATATTTAAAGGCCGCTCCTGCAAAGAATGAGCACTCTTCAAGGGATAGGAAACTGTTGCAAAGTCATGGCTGCCAAAGGGTGGAAACGTGTTGCCCCCAGGTTTAGCAATGCCTCACTTGAGCACCTGTTGGACGCTTTAAAAAGCCATTCATAATTTTCTTTAAAAAATGCTGTTATTGCAACCCTATAAAAGTATTAAACCAGACCTTTAAAGTATCAATCATAGAAACTAAAAGCACTTGACACCTTTTTATCTAGTGTAAAGAAACATTGAACAATTGGGCAGAATCGTCCCAGGCTTGCACTAAGTCCGGCAAAGGTTGGGAAAAAGGACGTTTTACCCGTCGACCGCAATGGCGGCTTTTCATGCTGTATTGCCCCATTCCCAGTGGATCCTGCTTCATTAATCATGCATTCCCGGGAAACATGCCGGGTCGCTGGCTGGGCGGCCTCTCATACATCCGCCCCACCATCACCTCAGGCCTTCAGTAAACTGGGTGCCATATTTAAAGGCCAGCCCTGCACAGAGCTAGCATATTTCATGCGATAGGAAGCTGCTGGGAACTGATGGCTGCCAAAGGGAGGAAACATGCTGCCCCCAAATTCAGCAATGCCTCCCTCGAGCACCTAGTGGATGCAATGGGAGTCCACCGCAAAGTCCTCTACCCCCACCCTGGGTGAAGACCAGCAATCAAGGTCACCAATCCACATGGGAGGCAGTGGCAGAAGTGATCAGTGCTATTGCCCTACAAAAGAGGACAGCCACCCAGTGTCAAAAGAAGATGAATGGTCTCATCCATTCTGCCAGGGTAAGTCACTTGTCTCATCACTCTCAAATCACACACTCACAAACTCATCACACATCCACAGGGGTCTCACACCTCAAGGGACAACACCACTAACTCTTAAACACACCCTCATATCCCCATCAGGCTCATACCCTCTGGAACTCATGTCCTCATCCTGTCCATGGCTCCACTCACCACACAAATATTCCACGCAATGCCATGTGTCCTGCTCACACTCTCTCCATCTGTTTTCATGCAGGAGATGCTGGCTCACAACAGCAGGGAGAGGTCCCAGACCAGGGGTGGAGTGGCCCACATCAGACCCTTCACTCACTTCGAGGAGCGTACTATCGTGCAGGCTGGTGAGGACGTGGACCATGCCTGCGGCGACAGTGAGGTCTGCAGCAAACGCCCACGTGAGGATCCTGCACCACATAATCCCTCTCTCAATCCAGCTGTGAGTGTTCTCTCTCCTGCTTTTGACTCTGCTACCATGCACTACTTATCTCTACTTTGGTTCACATGGAGCTCTGCCAAGTGACCAATGCCTCAGCCAACCAATCCCTCAACTCCATCGAGGCCCTCGCCTTCAGCCAAGAGGACAGCTCCTCCATTGAAGAGCTGGAAATAAGCAGCCTGAAAGACCCATCACAGCACTTACCCACACCCTCCACTAGCACAGAGACACACACCTCAGTCCAACCTAGATCTAGAGCAGGCTCAGGTTCACAATCTGGTGGTCACCGCACAGATAGTGCCCAAGAGAAGACAGGCTCAGCCGAGCTCCCCGACACTCGGAGGAAGAGGAAGAGGAAGAGGGGAAGAGGCGTCTGTGAGGTCCGAGTCCAATGGCGAGCCTCTGGATTTGGCCTTCCAACTCATCGTGGAGAGTCAGCAGAAGGCAGGGGAACATCACGCAGAGCTGTTGGAAGCCAACAGGGTGGCACACGAGTTGGAGGAGTGCGTCCACCTGCTCTCTGATGAAGTGGTGCCCACAGATGCGCGCATTGAGGTCTCCATGGGAAGAATGGCAGATGCCATGGAGACCCTGGTCCAGTAGAGCCATGGGTGAGTTCCTGCAGTGGCAGCATGAGAGAGAAACAGGGCACTTCAACATCCCTCCAGGTGCTCGCCCCCCTCAAGGAGTCATATCGGGGCCCTCGGGCACCCGAAGGGAGGAAGAGCGGCAGCTGGACATCCCTGGATCATCCACTCAGGAAGCTCAAAGGCTTTCCACTCGCTCTGAGTCCTCTTTGCCTGTGACCCCCTCAACCTCACCCTCTGTCAGCGCAAAGCGAGCAGCTGGCCCACAGGAGGACAGCCAAAGGAAGCCGGAGACATCAAAGTCTAGATTCTCCAGAGAATGCATGCCGAAGTCATCAGAGGCAGTAGGGCCAACCGTTGCACAGGCTGTCTCCACTGCTCCTGTAGATGTCAGGGTGGCACCTAGAAGTGTTAGGCCTAGAAAAGTTCCGTTCACAAGTAGTTGGCCGGGTGAACACATTTTGTCACTTTATAATCTGAAAATATATTCACTTTCACTGAATAATGTGTAATGGTGTCTTTCAGCTTCATTGACAGACTCTGTGAGTCCTCCCCCTGCCTCCACACCACCCACACACCACCCCCCACTCCCCACCCTGACATTAGCAGTCAGCCCACGAGTGAGTTTGGAATGAGAAGTGTGCGTGTGGCAGGGCCTTTGGAGCCTCGTGCAAACATACTCCCATGCATGTGAAATCTTCCTCATCACACTCATCTCAATGTCTCAAACATTTTCAATGCTGCCTGCTGGGGTTCTGTTTCAGTTGTCCATCTGAGCCGACCTGCATCTCCGCCCACCCACTGATCACACTCCCATGCAGCACCTGTGCCCATCCAACATGAGGCTCCTCTCATTTTTGGTTTTAGAAACATGGTGCTGGGAAAATTTGTCTTCAGCTCCCCCGTCCTTTTCTCTCCCCCTGTCATCCATTTCCTTTCCCCCATCACTGTCCACCCCCCCGGCATTACTTTCCACCTCCCCACCATCTTCTGCCAGTCACACACTTTTCTTTCAGGGATGCCCAGATGAATGTGCACAATCCCTATCTTTCTGAGAATGCCACTCCCATTCACATTGACCTCCCTGACCTTCTCCTTCCCATCCCCAGGGTGCCTCTGAGTCCTCACCAACCACCATAGCCAACCCTTCTACCTCTACCATCACACCTTCACCCTCCTACCCTGCTGGCTCACTCTGCCCTCTCTCATTCTCACCATTCACTCCTACCACGCCCATATGCATTTTGCTCCTCAGGAGGCATTCATCGACTCCACCAACCCCTCCCTTGTAAATTAATCTGCACATTCCCCCCCACTCCTTCCTTCACCCTTGTCCTTCCTCCCCCGGAATCCTTCCCCCAAGTGGACTCCTTCCCCCCTCCAAACTTCCTTCCCGAAAATCCTGCCCCCCCTCCGAACTCCTTCCTCCACCCAAAGTCCCTCCCATTTCTGAACTCCTTCCCCCCTCTCAACTCCTTCCCTAATACCTTCCTCTCCCTGACACCTACCTCCCCAGTTGTCATTTTCTCCCTGATTACAACCTCCTCCCCCCGTACTTCCTCCCGCCCTCCCAACCTCATCCACCCGACACCATCGTTCCCACCTCCCAACCTCACTCCCCCGGTACACTTTCCTCTCCCAGTCCCACCTGGACCTTCCTCTCCAACCCCTTGATGATCATCGGTAGCAGAACGTGGCCAAGACACTGTAGTCCCGAAGCAGACCATCAACAGTGACCTTGCACCTTCTGTGAGCTGCTTCATGGTGGAGCCATGTCCATGAGAATCCACCCAGCATGCGATGCACATTCTTCCAGGGCCCTACTGCTGTCGGATGCCTGCAATGTGAGCAAGGCCCTGACGGTAAGTCCCGACTTCTGCAGATCACACTTGTCAAGGCTTATTCTGCACCATCCTACCGACGTGGGCGGTAAATTTGACATGGGGTTATGATTCCAATGAGGTGGGCTAATGATGATTATGCAGATGTATTAAAATGAAGTTCCCGATGTGCAGCGGTGGGAAATACAGCCCGCCATTGACGGGTGGAGTGGACAGTTGCAAACTGATTTCAAGATGTTGTGAAGCCAATTTTTGGCCTTCCCGCCATATTGTGCACTCACACCCGCCATGACACCTGATGCTAATGGGCACAGAAAAGTCGACCCAATGTTTCTGATGTATGATGCACCTGAATTCAAGTTCACCATGAGCAGGACTTTCGAGTCGTCAGGCGGACGCAGTGGGTGGGCCTGGGAGTGGCCGGCAAATGGTCTGCTGCCCATGATTGGCTCTCGACCGCGCTTTCACGATGGCTGGCCAATTAACAGCCAGTCAGCATGCTGAAAGGCTCAGCGCTGCCTGGATGTGGGTGGGAGGAGGGTGAGCCCTGATGTCAGCGTGGGCATGGGGAAGGCAGGGAGCTACCTCAGGGAGCTCAGCAATTTTAAAATCAAAAATAAAAATTTTAAAATCTGAAAAAATGTCCCAACATGGGACTCACTCACAATAACATCAGCAGAATAAAAATTCTGCCCAAATTTTATATTTGTTGTTTATTTAATTGTGGAAATCTCATCCCGCCCGTGATTGAGGTTTGCCAAAAAATCAAAAGGCCGCCTGGCCGATTCGCCCGCCTGCCAACCGTAAGGTTGGATGAGCAGCGAAAAATAGGTTTCAATTAATTGATTAAGAGCCTTAATAGGCCTCTTAATTGTTGGTGGATGCACTGCTGACTCTTGTGCGGTCCTGCCAATTGAAATATCGCGTGAGTGATACTCGCCCGAAATCATCGCATACTATTTTGCGCCCGATTGGGTCGGGCACATGCCCACTCATGAGATGTAAAATCTTGCCCCATGTAAAATATTGTGGATTATATGCAAAACACTGGCAATTTTATGTGGAATTACTTAGCTGAGAATATTCAATACATTTACAGCAGCTCTAGCAATTCACCCATGTGTATTTTATGTACTAAACTATGCTTGTAGCTTTGATCTCAGTACAATGGTAGCATTATGCTTCCTGCAAGATTGGATGTGTCCTATGTGGTTCAATGCAATAGTACTGGCAGAATCAGGCAAGCCAGCGGTTAGTTTGAGTCAGCATATTACCACTGGTGCCAACGTGTTGTCACGGCTCTGGGCCACATACCATTTTATTTCAATCCTTGTCATGAATGAAACTTGTTAAACTTTATTCAAGTAAAGTCAGGTAACTATAGAAAGGGAATGGATTATGTGTTTCGCATGGCAATGTTCAGCAGCTGCCTGGCTTGTCAAGGTGACAGTTGGAAAATGCTACTAGCTGACTATCTACAAGCCAGTTCACAGCATGACACTGAGTAATAGGCCAGAGTGCTCATAACTGAAAGAACTGATGTAATGCCAAATTAAACAGAATGTGAGACATGTGTTCCTATAGGAAAAATAAAAGGAACATTTATTAACTTGCATTCCTGTGTGTCAGTTAATATATTTGAAAATGAGTTGGACAATGTAGGAAAAATATATAAACAAACTCGCACTTACATATCTTCTTTCATGTTCTCAAGGTGTTCCAAAGCACATTGTAGCTAAACAATTACTTACGAAACTGTTGTTTTTGTGGGTAAACATGCAGACAATTTGTGCATGCTTAGGGACCCACAGAACAACAATGAGGTGAATGATCAGTTAATTTGTTTCAATGTGCCATTTGAGTGATAAATTTTGCCTTTGAAAATGTCTGCCTGGGCAGTAGGATGGATCTTTAGTTCAACATTTCATTTAAAGGCCATCACATTACTCATTCCGCATGTGAGTTCATTCTACATAGATTAGCGTAGAGATGTTCAGGACGTGTTTTCCATAAAGCAGGATTTTGAGGTCGTTGGGTGGGCGCAATGGGCGGCCCCAGGAGCGGACAGGAAATGGTCCACCGCCTGCAATCGGCCCCCGACCGCGATTACACACTGGCGGGCCAATTTAGGCCCGTTCAGGCTGAAACGCATCCCCGCACTGGCTGGGAAGGGGTGGGCGGGGGCCTGTCGGCCACAGGGTCCAATGGAGACCCTGTAGCCCGTTTAAAAGTGGTGCAGGCAGCCCCTGGGAGGCCGCCACAGAAGGACGTGTGTCCAGCGTTCGCAATGGAGTCGAGTGCAGCTGGATACGACAGGCAAGAGGGCAGGTTGGGTGGGCACTCGGCCCCCCGATTTTCCAACGAGTGCCTCATCTCCACCCTGGAGGAGGTGGCTGCCAGGAGGGACACCCTTGTACCTAGAAATGAGAGGAGGAGGCCACCCCACCTCACCGAAAGGGCATGGGAGGAGGTGGCAGCACTGGTGAGCAGCCATGACGTGGTGTGGCGCACATGGGTGCAGTGCCAGAAGCGGTTCAATGACCTGCTGCGCTCAGGAAGGGTGAGTACCATGTTGGCATGGGTCAGCGTGCAGAAGTGTTAAGGTGTGGCCATCCCCCCATGGACCTCAGGGGTGCTAGAGTCTGAGTGCCAACTGTCAATGACGGAGGAGCTGGCCAAGGAGGTGAGCCCTGGCTGTTTGGACTGAGTGCCTTGCGACTCAAGGGCCACAACTTGTATGTGCTCTGGGATATGTTCCTCAGCTGGGGTTGGCCATGCTGAAATGGCACTACAGGTAGAGAGTGCATAAATCAATGCTCCTCTGTGCTCTCAGGAGAAGACAAGCCATAACCAGGCAGAAAGGGCACGTACAGGCCGAGGGCAGCCCAACCTCCTGCTGCTCGGCAGGTTCGATCAAGACACCCTGGAGCTGCACACCCATGCAACCGGGCGTGAAGAGGCAGGGGTGCCAGATGAACGTAAGAGCGCAGTGCACAGAGGTGAGAATTTCAGATTCTGCAACCATTCTAGTGTAGTGTCTTCTCTGATGTGAGCTGCGAACCTGGAGTCCCCACTGATCATTGGAAGATGATGGCACTGTGATGCAAGTCTCCATGGTCTCTCCTGGGTACCTGGCATGCACAGAGATAGTGTGATGACTTTAACTAATGACATGTCCTTGTCCTCCCTTTTAGGTTCACCAGCAGGTGTTCGCTCTGCAGACCCCAAAGGGCCACCCATGATGCTGGAGGACCACCGAGCTTCTGTTGCACTAGGGTCACACCCGATCTCTGAAGCAGGCACCACCACAGATACCAGCAACTAGGTGGACATTAGTTTGGTGGCTAGTATCTTGGTGCACGTTGGTGAGGGCACTTCACAATTACTTGAGGTGTATGTGGAGGCAGAGAGTGCCCAGGGCACCGGCAGTTGGAGGACTACTAGGGACCATGACGATCCTCAGTTGAAGGCCGATGATGAGCTTCTGCAGTCGTCCATTAGGCGGTAGATGCTGGATGTCCAGCGGGATGTGCGGGGGGGATCTGGTGGAGATCCATGAGGGTATGCGTGCCATGGTCTCTGTTATGGACAAGTACATGCGGAGCATCAGCACTGCGTTGACCATCATGGCCAAGCGCACTGCCTCCGCCATTGAGGGAGTGGCAACTCTCATGGAGAGGCAGCTCCAGGGACAGAATAAAGGGTTCCTGACACTGCGCTCAGACCTGCAATCCCTCACACAGGCACTGACTGAGCTCAGATGGTCAGTGCCAGAGTGGGAGATGGTTGAAGTACCCAGTATCCCAGCTAGGATATAGCACTTGCAAACATTAGTTAAAGGCACCATGAGCACAAGAGGGACAGGTCATGGGTGATTTTATGTTCATTTATGTTTACTTTATCTATACTGGTCTGGGAATGAAGACCTGAGAAGTTCATGTACACAATTTAGAATCGTCAAAATGAGATAAATTTTGCTTTTGTCATCATGGCCTGAGTATGCTTCACCTTTTTATTTTATTGGTGCAGGGTGCGCCAGTATGTAATGCTGGATGTAAGTGGCTTTGAACTTTATTGCACAGGCACTGAGTGTTCTTTGTGTTGAAATGAAAGGCTCCTTTTAGACATCCGAGATGGAGGAAGCAGCCCTGGCATGTAGTAGAAGCTGATCTTTGGCAGCCTAGCTGAAGGAGCGCTGGATCAAGGTGTCCCTGGTGTCCCTCCCTCCCTGGAGGTTACTGAGGTGGCTCCATGCCCTCAGCGTTCTCCTCACCATCCTAATCTTCGGTCTCACTACTGAAATCATCTGTGGCCTGTGCAGCTGCGTCAAGATCCTCTTCCTCCAGTGGGTCCCCACTTGCCAGTGCCAGATTGTGGAGAGCACAGCATTCAACCACTATCAGTGACACCTGCTCTGGGGGTATTGTAGTGCACCCCCTGAACGGTCCAGGCATTGGAAGCGCATCTTGAGAATACCTATAATCCTCTCTATCACTGGCCTTGTAGAAGCATGACTCGTATTGTAACCCTTCCCTGCCTCTGTTCTTGGGTGGCGGAGAGGTGTAATGAGCCACCTCTTCAATGGATAGCCCTTGTCACCCAGCAGCTATCCATCCTGTTGGGCTGGAGCACTGAAGAGCCTTGGCACCTGGGAGTGTCTGAGGATGTAACCATCATGGGTGTTACCAGGGTACCTTGCACAGACTTGCAGAATCTACATTCTGTGGTCACACACTTTCTGCACCTTCATGGAGTGGAAGCCCTTCCTGTTGACGAAGGCACCGGGCTCACCTGCTGGCGCCTCAATGGCCACATGTGTGCAGTCTATTGCACCCTGGACGCAGGGGAACCCAGCAATCGCTGCAAAGACTCTGGCTCGCTCTGCCTGGCTGGCCTCGCCTGTACGGTAAAGAATAAAGGTCAGTACCTGCCTGAACAGAGCTTCTGTTACCAGCTTAATGCATCTATGGACAGCTGATTGGGAGACTCCACATAGGTCCCCCACCGAGCCCTGGAAAGAGCCGGAAGTATAAAAGATGAGGGCTACTGTGACCTTCAGAGCCACTGGCATGGGGTGTCCATGCAAACAGTCAGAGCTGATCTCAGGCCCAATCATCTGACAAATAGTGGTCACGGTCTTCCTTGAGAGGCGGAACCTCCTTCGGCATTGCACCCCAGACATATTGAGGTAGCTGCATTGTCGCCTATAAACCCTGGCAGCAGGATAGTAGCCCCTTCTGCCTTGGGCTTCCTGCTGGCCGTGCTGTACCTCCTTGTACCTCCTCCCATAGGTCCCGCCCCTGGAAGCTGCATAGAGACACCAGGCCTCCTCTCCCTTCTGTCCCTCTCTTCCTCTTCAGAGGAGGTGCCTCCAGCGGAGACCACAATCCCCATTACCAGGGTCACAGAAGACTGTCTGATACCTGGAAGGGTCCACACAGTCTGAATCCTCCTGGGGCCTTGGAGACACCAATGAGACCTGAAACGAAGTCTGGTAATGCTAAGAATGAAGCCCCGAACAAAGATGAAGCTAGCAAATACCAATAAGTCACCAGCAGCAAACTATCTTCAAAATCCTCACTACTCACACTGACAATGCTGTTGACCCATTTTATCCCGTGTTGGATGAGGTTTTTGAAAATGTCGGCTGGCCGCCTGCCCATTTTGCCCATGCAACGAATGTGAAATTGCACGGGCAACGAAAAATTGCTGCCAATTGGACTGCTAGTGGCCTTGAGCGATCTGATAATTATTGGTGGGTGAGGCTCCAGCACCTGCTCGCACCTGCTGAGTGAAATATCGCATGAGTGCACGATGACATCAGGACGCTCGCCAGACATCGTGCACGCTATTTTACGGCCAATCGGGTTGGGCGCATGCCCACCGCGGGAGATAAAATCCTGCCCATTATGCTATTAACCACACCATGCCTACTGTGATATTTTGGATTTATGGATAATTTTATCCTTTGTGGAAAGGACTTTCGGCTGAGATATCCTGTTTTGTGTTTTAAAAAACATATTGTTTGTGCATATTTTACAAAGTTGCTACAAGCTGCAGGTATTCAAAATGTATGTTAAATATAGAACAGAAAACACTGGAGAAATTCAGCAGGTCTGGCAGCATTTGTGGAGAGAGAAACAGAGTTAATAGGTGGAATTTTCTGGTCTTGCCGACAGTAGGTTTAGTGGCTGGAGGAGCGGAAAATTCAGAAAGAGGCCAAAAATTCCGATTTCTACCAGTGGGAAATTGGTTTGGAATTTTCCCCTCACCACTTTCAGCCGTTGGCCCTCACTTCACTTGTGACTTCGAGGTGAGTGCGACATTCAAAGCCAACCTGCAGCTGCACTGCTCCAGGTTCTCACCAAAGCCAGTGAGATACTGCATTGGTGGGGGCGTAGGGTTGTTCTGCTCACTGGCTTCCTCATACTCCAAGAGGGTGTGTTCCGCAGGTCTCAGACAGGGCTGCACTTTGAAACAGGGACCAGAGACGAGGGGTGAGGTGGGGTGTGGGGGGGTTTGAAGGATGATGGAGACATGGGGGACAATGGGCTATGGTGGGCTTGGAGGGGAAGAAGGAGGAGAGGCACATGGGTACAATGGTGGGGTTGAAGTGTGGGGCAACGATGGCAGATGGAAGGGAGAATGGGGTTGGGGAAGCTGGAGCCCAACATGGAAGACTAGGATGGAGGTACACAAGTGGGTGGGTGGGAACTGAACGGTATGAATAGGAAGGTGTGCATACAGACTCTGGAATACAAGTGAGCGGGGTGGGGTGGGGTGGGGGAGTTGTGTTAGTGTGGCACAAGAGAGATGTGTTTCACAGAGACTCATGATGGGGGTGTGGGGTGGGTGGTGTTGGTGGGGAGGGACACTATGTTGTCATTAGTAAAGAAGGAATGGGAGAGCTCATTGAAAGACAGTCACAGTCCTGGTCTGGGGTCAAGAGGCTGGGGTGAGAAATTAAAGTCAGCCCTTGGGGCTTTGTGCACCTTATAGTCAGGGTGAAAGATTAAAGGAAGTCCTGGGAATTTGTGGACCTCATAGTCAGGGTGAGAGATTAAAGGCAGCCCTGGGGCTTAGTGGGCCATGTTACAGGGCTATGCATGGCATGTATATCGTAATCCTGTTCCAGGGAGGGGCAAGGCCCGTGTGCTCAATTGGGATAAAGTACAGTCAATGGCTGTGGGCTTGTCTGGCTCGGTACTGGGCTGCAGATGGGATGGTCATGGTTAGGTGAGGCATCTGCAGCCTGTAAATGGGAAAATATGCTAAGGGGGGGGGCGTATTTGAAGCTCTCCTGAAGGTGGGGGTGGGGGGTGGTATTCTTCTCTGTATGTGACAATGCACACAGCTTCGAGGTGGGGAGAGATGAGGTCCACATGGGCCAATGGGTCATCAACAGTGATGAGTTCAGGTGGGAGGGCTGCAATATCCACTACAATGACAATGTGATCCAGGGTTACTCAGGGAGGCTGGAGAATAACCAGACGAGGTCCACCTGCACTTCGTGAGGTTCCAGGAAAATTGTAGGGACCCGAGCACTGACAGTGGGAGGGTCGAAGCTGGTTTCAAAATAAAAAAGGAGCGCCACCATCTTGAAAGCCTGAAGTTGTTGCACAGCTTGAATTTGAAACTGGAAAAGAATTTGCATGGGAGGGGTCTGAGGCAGTGTGGGAGGAGCCCATGGCTGGACTAAAGGTCCCTTTCAGGGGGCACCCTCTAACTGCTTAGAGTCACAACATTGAAATAGAATCAGAGTTGAGAGAAAAGAGGAAGACTCCCTAGGGAAGATGCAATTGGAGCCATTACCTTTTGGTGCGCTTTAACGAGGGACTGCAGGAGTCATTGGCTTCACAATACAGTTGCTCCATTTGAGCATTAACAGAGAGGAATGTGGGAATGGAAAGTGCAGGCAACTGTTAAAGAAGCACAGCTGCTGCATATCTGCCAGATCAACAATGAAAGCTTCTAAAGCCAACCTAATAAACTAAATCAACAAAATGAGGGATAAAGGAAACACAGCCCCTAAGTCAGGATAGCTGTAAAACAAAAGACAAAGATTAAAGAAAACTTACAAACATCAAATCAAAATGTGATTAAGATGGTCGATAAAGCACCCCAGCCCCCACGGTGCCCACTGCGCACGGAAGGCCTCGACGGTGCCAGCAGACACCGCGTGCTCCCTCTCCAGGGACACCCGGCCACGAACATAGCCGCAGAAGAGGGCCAAGCAGTCATGAAAGCTTCTAATGTGCTTTCTCCAATTGGTATGGATAACAGGCCAAAGGGCATCCAATCATTGCTGAAGTACAAGTTGTGCTTGATCAGTAAACCAGATCAGAGATTGCAGGAGTGCCTTTGGTAAATGGGACACATTTCATGAATGTGTCCAAACCTCTTCCAAACTCTGTGTGATTGAGATGTCAAGTATTAGGGTTGTTATCTTGGTCATCTTGATCTGTCAGTGTGTGCCCCAGCTACAAGGCTGTATCAGCAAGAAGCTAATAGTACAGATGCAGCCCTAGGGCATGACATTGGCTTTCTGTTTGCGAGTGGGAGGTTTACTATATTTGTCCAGTTGCATGTATCAGTCCACAGGGAGAAGGAGGATTGAATAATGGAGCCTGCCGTCAATGCTGCCTTCTTGATGGCAGTGATCCGACTGAGGAGGAGAAGAAGGGCCTGGAACCGCCTAGCACAGCTTTGAGAGGAGGCCCAGCCTGAGAACCATGGCCCAGGGGTGCCCCCTGAAAGGGCCCCTGAGGGTGAAGAGGTTATACCTCTCCCACAGAGGTGACTCACACAACCAATGTTCTACCAAAGAAGACTTTCCTTTCTGGAGATGAGCGACAGACAATGCCGCACATACCTGCACTTGTCAAGAGATGTGGTGAATCATATCTGCTACATTCTGCGGGAGGACCTAATGCCCCATGGACTGGGAGGACAGTTACCGCCTTGCTCAGTTTCTTTTGCCTGTGGATCTTTCCAGGGATCCACAGGAGACCGATGCGGCATCTCACAGTCCTCAGCACATAAATATATCAAGGAGGTGACAGATGCCCTATACAGTAAGGCTCATCATTATGTGAAGTACACACTCAATGAAGCCAGCCAGGCTGCTGAAATGATGGCTTATGACACCCATGCATCGTCCTCAGAGTGCCTTGAAGGAGAGATACAACACGGCGCATAGGTCAACACGATCCATCATTGAGCGAACCATTGGCATCCTGAAGATGCGCTTCTGATGTTTGGACCCCTCAGATGGGGTTCTACATTACTCTCCACCGAGGGTGTCCCACACAATCGTGGTCTGCTACACTCTTCACAACCTGGCGATTGAAAGGGGGGGATCCCTTGCCTGAGGGAGACATGGTGGAGGCTGAGAGCTCCTCGGACAATGAATAGCAGGAAGAGCAGGAACCTGAAGAGGGAGATGAGGGTCAGCTTCCACGTGAGGATGCCATCAAAGAAGCACGAAGTGGAAGACATGTCCTTGCCACACTGATAGCCACAAGATTCCAGGAGGAGTAAGGTGCAGGCAATGGGACATGGCCACATTCATTCTGTCCCTTAGTGCAATGCCAGTGCAGTGAAAGGCCTTTACAACTAATAACATTGAGAAAAAGTTCAGCATTCGGACTTGCACCTTCAACCCTCCTGATTCACCAGGGCCTAATCCTTGGAAATGTCAGTGTCGATCATGTATCTGTGCGCTCTGGGAAGTGAAAGTCAGCACAACAATGCAAATGCTGCATCAAAGGACTTGGTGCAGTCATCGCCACATTAATGAGAAACTTTAGCGGACACTGAGCTGCACATATGGTTGGAGAGAGCATCATGGCTGCAGGTCTTGTGCTTTGGCACTGTCAATGAAGACAGCCTTCTCATTTTGAGAAACAACTACAGCTAACGCTCCAAGGCTGATGAGCACACGTGACTCCATGCTGTCCTGTAAGGAATAGAGGTTTCTAACGTATTTTGCGGACACTTCCAGTCGAATTTGACACATATCCTTGACATAACACAAGGGTTGAGTTACTATAATGACTCAGCTACACATCACATGAATATGAGGCCCACAAAAGGAGGTGATCACTGAGTGGGAGCATGACTCACCCTCGCAATAAGAAGGCACATAGATGCATATGCACGATGCTTTCAAATGATAGGACCATTCTCATGAACAGCAAATGTATTTATAAAGGTGCATGATCTGGACAGTGATTGAACACCCTTGATCAGAAGTGATGTCAAAGTTTCTTAATTTTTCTCACCCTACTGCTATGTTTTGGTGCATCCCTGACACCACAGCAGAGGTGGAGGCAGCCTGCTGACCAGTCCACCCTGTTGTCTTCGTTGACTTTGGCAGGCATCTTCCAGAGGGCCGAGACCTGGAGGGCCTCAGACTGCTTTGGATGTCCTGCTGTGGGGCAGGTGCACCCTGCTTAGCTGGAGGTGATGGGCTCACAGGCAGAAGGGATTGGAATCGGTTGAAGACTCTCACAGTTACCTGGGTGGATGGCCCCAGGGTCTCCAGCTGCTGGTCCTCCTCACTATGAGTGCCTGAGGGCTCTGACCTGACTCACTGAGGCAAAGGGGCTCCTGGAGTGATTTCAAGGTGCCCAGACCCCCTCTCCCTAGCCACTGATGGATCCCACCAATGACTATAGCGATGGAGTGCAGGTCCAAGCACAAATACGGCAGAATCTGCTGGACTAAGGTCTTCAAGATGGCAGCCACCCTTCCCGTGGAGACCTCAAGGTGCTCACATGTCAGAGCCATGAAATCAGACAGATCGCGGACAGATTGATCCATCCTTCGGTCTAACCTGTTGACTGCCTCTTGCAACTCTACCTGAATTTCCTCCGCCCGTCGATGCATCTCTAGCATGTGTGACATGGCCGCTTCCAAAGTCTCATCATTTGACTCAGTGAGTGCCTGATCTCCAGCAATCATCCAAGTGCCAGTGATATGGGCTGTCACTGCCTCTGACTGCAGTGGAGACGTGTCAGTGAGGTGTTCTCCAGAATGTGACCCGGAGCCTAATCTAAATTCCTGACACAGGGGTGTGTGTCTCTGCGTTGGTGCAGGTTTCAGGTGAACATCGGTGATAGGTCTTCTTCAAATGTCTCCTCAGCACCCCCTTCTGAGATGGACTGGGGCTGGGGCTTATGTTGGCTGTGCTGGTCTGTCTGGACCTGCTGCTGCCTGTAAGAGAGTGAAAATAGATTTAGTTCATGAACAGGCTGAATACAAGGTTATATGTCACTCACTGAGAACGTCAGGATGAGATCAACTCATGGAGGGCTTATCCGTACTGGCTTGATGGGAGAGGCCGATCTCACCTTCCCCACAGGAGCAAACTCTGTCCTCCCCTGCCAACTCGGCAGCACCCTCCTCGAATTTGGAGAGCTCCAGGGTGTCTGCCATCCCTTCTCCTGTCTGGGATCTCTCCCTCTTGTTGTGGGCAATATCGGCCTGCATGAAGACAAATGGATGGAGTGTGATAGGAAGAGATGGAAGAGAGGTTGGGAAGCATGCATGTCTGGTGTGTGTGCTGAGCCCTCCTCGGCCATGGCTCAGGATGGAGTTTGTGCAGCATGATAGATGAGATGCTGGTGATGTTAAAGTGTCCATGAGACTATCACTGGTGATGTCTCCCCTGCTAATGTTATGTGAGATCTCTGAGCAGTGTAACCCTGCATGATGCCATAGTGAGAGTGTGAGATAGAAGTGAGCTGAAGGTTGACTTACCCTGGCGGTGCAGATGAGATCAATCATTCTCTTCTTGCAATGGATGGTGTTTCTCAGGTGGGTGCCCGACGAGCTAACCTCCTTTTCAACCACCCCACACCCCCCCACCCTCCCAGGCCGGCGAGGTGAGGTTGGTGGGCCCCTGGAGCCATCCTTCGGGTGGAGGCCATCCCTGCGCTGGTGCACTCCATGGATGAGGGCCTGCTGGGAGTCATTTCTGAACCTCAATACAGCTTTATCCTTGGGCGCAGCCATTAAGAACCTTTCCACCTAGAGCTAGAGAGGGCTAGAGAGAGTGAATGTGTGTGTTCATTTAGCGTTTAAATATGGCGCCTGGACCTTCGACACCGCTTGGTAACAGCAGGGCTGTCGAATCAATTCCCGCCCACCATGTGATTCGGAGGGCTACTCGCCCATGCATAATTAATGAGCTACTGAGCGTGAAATTGGACACAAGTTCCCGTCACCCCGCCCAGGGGGAAACATGCCGTGAAACCCGCCCACCACCGCACTTAGCCTCCAAAATGGAAAATTCCACCCAACGTTTCAAGTCCAATATGACTCTCCTTCAGAATAGTTCTGAAGAAGAGTCATATTGGATTTAAACTGCCAACTCTGGCCTGGATTTTCCTTGCCCACCAGCGTCGGGCATGCTCGGTGGCGTGAGCAGACAATATGGCACAATCGGCTTCACGACGGCATGAAACCAGTTCGTGATCGTCCGATCACACCGCCGATGGCAGGCCACGTTCTCTGCCATCGGACGCTGAGGACCTCATTGCAATACATCAGCAAAGAATCATTAGGACTGCCCAGCAGAATCATCCTTCCCCTGCTGGATCGTCTGCCCACATCGATGGGAAAATATGCCGACGTGTTTCACAACTGCATATATAAGGCATGCACTTGGCGGGCTGCACTTCACTCGGGACTTCAAGGTTTGTTCCCCTACCTTGCTTGGTCAGTACTCGCAGTCATCAGCACCAGGTTTCACAGACAGCACCACATCACTTTTAGGGAGGCTCATGGCAGGTGTCTACCTACCAGAGCAGCATATGTGGGTAGCTTTTCAATGGCTGCAGGGAAAGGGCTTGCTTGGGGAAGAGGGTGGAGTGCCTCAGGCAAGGGAAGAGGCTGCAACACCAGGGCTGCACTGTAGGGCACATGTTGGTCTTGTAAGTGGCTTCAAGATGGTGAGGGCTGAGGAGGCAGTCTCCAGAGGTGATAAGGCCAGATGGACATGTGAGGGCATGTGTGAGAGAATGGGTGGCGATGCCCCTTGAGTGAGTGAGGTGCCAGCGAATGTGTGATGGGCTTGAGTGTGTGAGTTTAGAGTGATGAGATGGTTGTCATACCCTGACTGCACGGATGAGATCATTCATTCCCTATCTGCATTGGGTGATCAACCTCTTCTGTGCAGCATTGGCACTGATCATCACTGCCATCGCCTACCAAGTCTGGTTAGTCATGCTGTTGCCCATCCTGCGGCCAGAACGGAGGTAAAGGACATGGCAGCAGGCCTCAATGGTGTCCAAAAGGCATTCCAGGGATGCATCACTAAACCTGGGGGTTGCAGTCCTTTTGCCTTTTGTGGATATCTTCCCTGCAGCAGTTGGGGGCTGGAAGCTCTGAGATATGCATGCGTGGCTGGACTTTAAATATGGCGTCCAGTGTGATGACGTGGCGAGATGATGGCATGTCGGGCGAATGAGAGCCCACCCGCCATGGAAACGGCATGTTTCCTGGGAATGCATAATTAATGCGGCGGGTTTGGGACGATACGGTGTGAAAACCTGCCTGCTCGCTACTGCACTTAGTGCAAATCTGGGGCAATTCCACCCTCTGTTTCTCTCTCCACAAATGCTACCAGACCTGTTGAGTTTTTCCAGCATTTTCTGTTTTTATTTCAGATTTCCAGCATCCACAGTATTTTGTTTTATAGTATAATAAATATAGTTTGTGGATTGCAGTTCACTATCCATTTCAAACATGTACAGTGAGTTCAGTTGTTTCAGCCCTGGCCTATTATTCACCAAAATGATACTGAGGCTAGCAGGGTTAAATCAAGAGGAGAAGTTGCAAATACTAGTCCAGTATTCCCTCAAATATAGAAGATTAAGGGGCCCTAAAATGGAAGTGTTTAAGGTGGTTGAAGGATTTAATAGCATAGATAGAGAGAAACTATTTCCTTTCATGAGAGAGTCCAAACCAACCTCAGAATTAGGGCTGGGCCATTCAGGGGCGATGTCAGGACATGTAACTTCACACAAACATTAGTGGCAATCTGAAACTCTCTTCTCAAAGAAATGTTATGGCCAAGCCAGTTGAAATCTTCAAAAACACGTTGATGGATCTTTGCTATACAAGAGTATTTAGGAATTTGTAAGAAAGAGGGAGTTAAAATTCAGATCAGCCATGATCTAATTGATTGGTTTCAGGGCCTGAATGGGCCACTCTTATTCCTAAGTAATCTAATACAACCATGTTAATATTTCCTATGTTTTATTGCGTGTCCAACAACTACCGTAGTTTAAAAATTGTGATAGGTGTGACATTGAGGGTTTAACTGAGGATTACATTGGGTTTTTGAGCATTGGGGAAAAAAGTTGTTTAACAAAGGATTTTTCAGATGGCAGGGTTTCCCGCCCTGTTACCCGAAGAATTAGTGGGGAACATATTCCCAGCAGGACCAGCTGCCCTGCAGCCATTTAACGCTCTGCAGGGCCTTAGTTGGCTAAGGGCATGCCTTCCACCCCAATCTGGGGAGGAAGCCCCACCCTGGAGAGTTACTGGCCAATCGAATTGCCAGCAGCTCTGTAGTCCCAGCAGTGCCAGGTTCAAGCGGTGGCAACTACTGGGACTGCAGGCAGTCCCCAAGGAAAAGGAATTAATGGAGGCTGGACTTCAAGTAAATCAGGGTATTGGCAGGGCTTGTCTAGCAGGCCCCAGTGAGGGGAGTGACGAAGGTAGGGAGTATGGTAATCTGAGGTGCATTACACCTTTAAGAGAATGTGAGCGAATTGACCACGTGACTGTATTACCCAATTGCTGTGTAGCACGGGCTACAAGGTTAATTAGTTAGAATAGGGTCTGGTTGGAGAAGCACACGTGTTAGTGCTCTGTTACTTGTGTTAATAAACAGCATGTACTTCATCTTACACTGGTCTCTGCATCTGCAGTAACTTGTTTACCAACTCATTCATCAATAGATAGACGTGCAACCATGTTCGCTGAGTGAAACGACCCGACAGAAGGAACATAACGAGAGGCCTGGGGTGGTTAAAGCAGTGTTATGACCTTGGGGGTACATTTGATTGGCACAGGAGACCCCGAAAGGATGTCCCCCACCTCTTGCCCACACCAGCTTGACCAGTAGAAGCTGCCGGGGTAAAAACCTGCTGTGGGTAAAATTGGGCCATGGGTGGGATGAGGCCATTAATTGGCTACTTAGGGGCTTCAATAGACCTAAGGGAGCGTGGGCTGCGAAACACCTCCACCACCTCCTCATAAAATTGGAGACACGTCGGGTTGGGTGGCTAGGCGGCAGGCAAGCTACTCACTGCATTTTACGAGCACTCCCATCTTCATAGCCATCAACGGGTTCCGTAAAATGTTGTCCATGATTTTCCTAGTTCAATAGATAGATAAAATGGCTTTAATTGCTGCAGAGTAGACTGTCCAACAAGACAGAAATAATAATCCTCATAGTCAGCTGTGAACTGTAGTTGGACAGTTTTCAAACAGCTGAAATAATGCCAAGGTGGCCAAGGCGGCTCCTAACTGAGAAAGAACATTGAAGAATGTTACAGGGCGAGGAAAGATTAGTATCCTGCCCTTGCATTGTGAGTCTGACTTAAAGGAGTCAGGGCAGTCATTCATAGGACTGATGTTCCCATCGTAGAACTGCTTTAATTCAGTAGACCGAGAATAAAGTGACAGAAAGCAGGCAAGAGGCTGACTCTGTGGAAGGTCCATTTCAATGATGTATCTGTAGCATTTATTAAAAGGTATCTTGAATTAGAATTCTAAGTCTAGGCTGCAGAGTTTGGCCACTTTGTTATTCCACCTGCGTATTTATGCGCTTGGGTACCAAATTCCCACTAATTGAAATAATATTCCTTTTGGTTTATGTAGGACACAACATTGTGTACAGGAGTTTAAATGGTAATATAAGGGTAGAACCATTGATTTCTAGGAAAGACAGTTCTGTAAAATTATGTTGCCCTCTCCCAATGTTGCTGTTCGTCAACAGTGTGTAAAGAAAAATATCATTTTTTTCAACATTACTGTGGGATACTGTGAAGCAGGCTTGTGGGGGCTGTGTGTATGCGTGTGTGCTTGTGTGACTAATTTAATTAAACTGAAGAAGACAGTCAGACTGCAGGGTTTAAATCATCAAAGTGTTAGATGTAAAAGCAGGCATTTTGTAGTGGAGATGAAGAAGCTAAGATGGGATACAAGTAAATACAACATGAATAGGAATTTGCTATGGGAGAAAAATGAAGTATTGAATTTTTAGCTGTTGAATTTCAAAGAGAAATAAAAGGAAGTTTTACAACTGGCAAAGATCATAAATGAATAAAGCAAAGTTATTAAGTTTATTTTTCCTGAAATTAGTGGCCATAAAGACAGCATGAAAGATGCCCTCATGGTCCCAGTGCCTATAGAATAGGATAGTACAGCACGGAGGTGGCCATGTGGCCCATCAAGTTATTTTGAAGAGCAATTCAGTTACCCTGGTCTCTCTCCATGTCTCTGCAATTTTTTCTCCTTCAAATATAAATTTAAGACCTTTTGAAGGCAATTACTGAATCTGTTTCCACCACCTTTTCAGGCAGTGCATTCCAAATCCTAACCACATGTTGCATAAAAACCACCATGAGGCCCAGTAGTAGAATTTTTCCCCTTAGTCAGAAGATTATGGTTTTATGCCCCAGTCTGTGAAATTTGAGCACATATTCTCGGCTGACACTTAGTTGTGGGACAGTTACATTGTCAGATGAGACATTAAACCGATGTCCTGTCAGCTCTCTCAAGTGGAAATGACCCAATTTTGACAAAAGTATTTCTTTTAAAAAATATCCAATCATAGACCTGGGGTAGAAATTCCATAGTGCTTCATTTTTAAAGAATCGGTTAATGCGCTTGGGTGAAATTCTTATTCTTTATTTTAATAAATGGGTTAACAAGGAATTGCAGCTGAATGTGTTAATACTTTAAATAAGGTATACAACAGAATTTCAACCCTTGAGTGTTCCTGGCCATTCTTTTTAATGGACAAGAAAATCATGGCCTGCTCAGTGCAGCACAAAAAACCCTGGCCCGGCAGCCTTTAACTGCAGTCCTATTGCTGCATTCCATCATTTTTAGGGGATACAGAAGGAATGAAATTGCATTTACTTAACATAGTTCTAATGCCTAAGTGCCTCATATCCAATGATTTAATTTGGAAGGGCAGTCACTGTTATGTGGCAAATGCAGCAACCAAGTTGCGCACAACAGGTTTTCACGGTTGCAAATGAGGTAAATTTCTAATGAATCTGTTTTGATCATGTTTATTCAGGGAAAAATGTGGGCTAAGACAACAGGAGAACTCTCTGGTTCACTTTGAATGGTGTCATAAGATTTTTACATATACTTAAACATGCCGACCTCAATAATAGGACTATAATTTATATTTGTAAACGTGTGTGAGGTCAGCCAGAGCTTAAATTCTGTTTGATGAAGAAAGTTTCCCCATTGGGGCCGGGATTTTCCATGCCCGCTGGTGTCGCGCATGTTCGGTGACATGAGCAGACAATATGACACGATCGGTTTCACAACGGCATGAAACTAGTTTCCAATCGTCCGCTCAGCCCGCCAATAGTTTGTCGCATTTCCCGCCATCGGACATTGGAACCTCATTTTAAAACATCAGCATATCGTTATTAGGCCAGCCTGCTGGAATCATCCCCCCCGACCCATCCCCCCCGACCACCCCCATTGGATTGTCCGCCCACATCAATGGGAAAACAAGCCGACGTGTTTCATAACAGCACATAAGGAACGTGCACCTGGTGGGCTGGACTTCGCTCAGGGCTTGAAGGTTTGTTTGCCCACCTTGCTTCGGGCAGCACTCACAGTCATCAGCGCCAGGCTTCGCAGACAGCACCACATCACTTTTAGGGGGGCTCACGGCAGGTCTCCACCTACTAGATCAGCCATATCTGGGTGGCTTTTCAATGGCTGCAGAGCTGGGGCTTGCTTGGCAAAGGGGGAGAAGTGGCCTCAGGCAAGGACGAGGGCTGCAATGGGGAAGGAGGGTATCCCAGGGTGTGTGTGGGGACACATGTTGATCAGTACAAGTGGCCTCAAGATGGTGGGGGCTGAGGAGGCAGTCTCCAGAGGAGATGAGGCCAGATGGAGATGTGAAGGTGTGTGTGTGAGAATGGGTGGTGATGTCCCTTGAGCTGGCAGTAAGTGAGATGCCAGTGAATGTGTGATGGGCTTGAGTGTGTGAGCTTAGTGTGATGAGATGGTTGCCATATCCTGGCTGCAGAGATGAGATCATTCATCCCCTATCTGCATTGGATGGCCAAACTCTTCTGTGCAGCATTGGCATTGACCACCACTGCCACTGCCTCCCAAGCCTGGTTGGTCATACCACTGCCCATATTGCGTCCAGAGTGGGATTAGAGGACATCGTGGCTGGCCTCCACGACATCCAAAAGATGCATCACTAAGCTTGGGGGCTGCAGTCTTTTTGCCTTCCATGGACATCTTCCCTGCAGTACTCCTGGGCTGAAAGCACTGAGATGTGTGCGCGTGCCTGGACTTTAAATATGGCGCCCAGCGTGATGAAGGGGTGAGATGATGGCATGGCGGGTGAATGAAAGCCCGTCTGCCATCGAAGTGGCATGTTTTCTGGGAATGCATAACTAATAAGGTGGGTTTGGGAGATACGGCGTGAAAACCCGCCATTGCGGCCGGTGGCAAAAACATTCTTTTTCCCGCCTACTACCACACCTAGTGCAAATCAGGGTTGATTCCGTCCTGGGATATTTTTACTTTAACTGAAGTAATATTATCATGTAACCTTAACAACCAAGTTTCACACCAGCAGCTTAGTGTATAAGAATAATATGAAATTTCTTCATTTATAGTTTGGCTAGATCTGGTCAATTTCCCATTACAAGTTGTTCATGATGTCACATTAATTATCATTCAACTAGCAATTTTTTTAAGAGATCCAAATGGTGGCTGTTACAAGGAGTAGAAATGTCATGCTGACACTGTCTGAATGCTGTGAGGGTATGACACATTGGAGAAGGTTTATGGGAATAATTTTCACTTTTATTCATTCCGAGGGATGTGCACTTCAATTCCTGATATATAGATGTGTGAAAGTCTGCAGTGGGAGTAGTGAATATTGACATTAGTCTTTATCTCAGTTCACTAGTTGAAACATTTTAACTCATTTATAAAGAATACATTTTCAATTTTGCTACTAATAGCAAATAGAGGAAATCTGTCCCACTGTTGATACAGTGTGGAAGGAAATTCGCTCTTCATCTGGTGCGCCTTGGAATTGATGCCAAGGCAAATCAAAGAGCATCTCATTTCCCGGCACTGATGTTCATCATCTAGACGAGTGGAACGCTTACCCAAATAGAAATACATTTAAAAATACATTTGCCTTGATTTCTTCCTTTCCATGAATTAATTCCTGATTTCTGTTCTACATGCCAAGAATTTACTTTTTATGAAGACAATCAGCATTTAGCACCTAGTGTGCCTCATTAGCATTTGTTGCCAAAGATCAGTGTGGTATTTAACTTTCCTTGATGACCCAAACTTACCTCATTAACAGCACAGCACATGCTGTTCTCCACATATGTACAATAACAACAGATGGCTCCCTCAGTTGTAAGGTCAGCAAATTTGAGGCTATCTAGAATATAACTACAGTGCACATAGATTTGCGGGTCTCTCTCCTGCTGGCTGAACGCCTTTTTTTGATCACTGGGTTTCGGTATTATTATTATGAGTCAACCTTATAGCAGAAAGAGCAGCTTTATTTGATCACAAGTCACAAGCAGCTAGGAGCATAGTTTAGTAAGTTACAATGGTGATCACGCTGAACAGATCAGTCAGGTAACAGCCAGGAGCAGTTGTGCACATGTAGCTTTAAGCATACACTTGCTGTCCTCGTAGAATCCAGCCAGTTTTTGGACACTGTTAAGAAATGTCAGGGGATGAGAGATAACTTTGTTTTATGACCAGACAAGTATCCAGTTTACATTTGAATTTTATTTCACTGCCAGTGCTAAATGAGGAAATGTCCCTTGGGAAATCAGCTCGCCAACTACATGCCAAATACTTTGCATGGACATTAGGCACAGTAGCCTAAATTTTCAGAATGGTGACACTGCTACAATTTCCATGTTAACCTCATTAAAACATAATGGTGAGATCTAGGCACCAGGAACACCTGTGATAGTGAAAGTAACCACAATAGGCTGCACAAAACAACAAGCTGTTGTAAGATTTAAAGACCTGCATCAAATTAAAGGACCAGTATCATTGTTTTGCAAGTTATTTTGATTTAAAAAACTGCCTTGAGGAGGCAAGCTGGAGAAACCCACTTCCCCCAACCCTCCAGGCTTCTTGAATCTAGAAGTACTGGAGGTCAGGTAAAAGAGCGAAAACCCATTTAGGAGGCAGTGATGAAAAATTGAAGCAAAACTGCTCAAAGGCAGCGGAAGAAGATGACAGAGACGTAACTCAGGTTGTGTTAAAATGGTTGAATTCCCTTATACAAATGACATGAGGTGTACTGTACTGTCGCGGGAGAGTCGCGTTGAGCTCCAATTCCCGACTCCAGCACAGAGCTGAACACCGAACCTCGCCTTCTGTGGTGCATTCTCTGTCGGGTATTTCCACACCTAGTCCCTGACATGCACTGGGCATCCCCTCCCTTCTTCACTGTGAGACCCCAGATACCCCCTTTTCCTGAGGCTCCACCATTTTGACTCTGGGGACTGCTCATAGCACCAGTAGTGGCCACCATTTACAGTGACGCTGCTGGGACTACAGTGCTGCCGGCCAATACGGTTGGCCAGCAGCTCTCTGAAGCAGGACTCCTGCCTGAGTGAGGGGGATAATCTCACCACCAGCCAATTAATGCTTCATGGAGCATTAAATGGCTGAGGGACAACACTGATCAGCAGGGATGCATTCCCCTGCCAAATTCTCCGTTGGTGGGGCAAAAAACTCCCTCATCGGGAATGTTCTGCCCCAAGTCTTCTTTTTTCCGTTTTATAAGATCCCATAATTAGGGATATTCTTGAGCTGTTAGCTTTCCTGGGCATGTGTCATTTTATGTGAAGCTGTTGACCAGTTTTTGCTAGTTATCTAGATTGCCATGCATGGGACTAAAATTCCATAGTACTTCAGCGTGCACACGCCACAGCCATAATACTTATGGGAAGGTGGGGAGGGAGCAGAGGACTACTGTCAGCGGCAGGGAAGCAGGATATGTTTAAAGAGCGGACGTCCTGCATAATTTAACAACTAACAATTCTACCTCAATGAATTTTTTACCCAGTTTCCCACACAGCAGTTAGCCACATTGAGAGGCTGGTTGACTGCCGGGTAGGAAAGCCTGTTGTACCGGTCACAGTGAGTGACTGGAGAGAAGGGAGGGAAGGAGTCAGGGAAAACTCATGGGGTGAGCTGGAGCGATTGTGGAAGGTGAGACATCAGATTGTGGGGTTGGAGGCAGTTCATGACAGGTAAACTTGAAAGGCAAGGAGAAGCAACCCAGCTCTTTCTGGCCCACAAGCAATGCTGCGAAAGCATTTACCTGCCAGACCTAACAATTCTTGCCATCCTTTAGCTGCCAGGTATTCCAATCCCCAGGAAACAGCCTGTATTATTAAATCCATATTACTGCTAAAATTTGAGGCACACAGCCTCACTTAAAAGCTTATAGGGCAGAAGTTTCCCCCGTTGGTGGCAAAGCTCAGGAGCGGTTGCTTGCAGGCGCGCCTCCGATCGGCGCCCCCGATTGGGGGTGCGCCACCATTTTACGTGGGCGGGCCAATTAAAGCCCGCCCAGCGTTACGTCTGCTGGGAAGCACTATGCGCTCCCTGTGCGGGCGGGATGGGATTTCCTAAGCCCAGAGTGTGCTCTTTCAAGCATGCGCGCAAAAGAGTGCACTCATCTCACTGAGGCTAAGCGCTGCCTCAGGGAGATCAGCGCCAAATTCAAAAATGTTAAATATAGAAAAATAAAATTTCCCTGAAATGTCCCCTCATGTGACATTATCACATGAGTTGGGACATGTCCGTAATTTTAATTAAACTTTTATTAAACTTTTAAAAGCCTACATGAAACCTCATCCCGCCCGTGGATGAGGCTTCATGCTTTTTCTGAAGCTTGCCAGGGCTCCCGGCCTGCCCGCCAACCTTCAGGTTGGACAGGCAGGTCATTTACCGGGTTCAATTACTTTTTAAATGGCCTCAATTGGCCGTTGACAAGTCAGCGGGCGCACAGCTGATCCCGCTGCGCCCCTGCTGACCTGAAAATGGAAATGATGCGGGGAGACGTCGGGAGTTCCGCCCGACCTCATCCCGCGTCATTTTACACATCGGCGAGCGTGCCCCACCCCCTGCTTCTCGACCTCAATATCCTGCCCATAATTTCTGAGCTTCCTCAGGTTCAAACCTCAATCTGTTCCATTAAGTAGAAGTAGGAGCGATAAGGGATCCACCAACTGAACCCTGCTACCCAGTTAGAGATCAGGAATTAAACTTCTCGACAGTCATCTGGTGGATCTAGAGTGTTGGTTGCGAATATCCATTGTAAATAGTCCATTCCTCTATGTTAAGCTTTTCCATTAATGTTTGTAAAGATTTGATGCCAGTGGAATAAAGGATTTCTGTTTTATAACCTTTGTGCAGTCCATATGCTTGAATCCCCTGTTACATTTACAAGATCATTCATGGTGGGACAGGAGTAGTCCCAGACCTTGCCTTTTGTTCTACCTCCACCTTCCCCTTTCAACAGTATAAAACCCATCACATTTCTACGTCCCTTCAGTTCCGAAGAAGTCATATTCGTCTCGAAATGCTAATTGTTTCTCTCTCCACAGATACTGCCAGACCTGCTCAGCTTTTCCAGCGCATTCTGATTTTATTTCAGGAGAGCAGTGCCCAGGCACAGAGAGCCCCAGATCATGAATTTCCTTCAAATGCTGGCCAGCTTGCCCAGTGAGAAGAGACACACATGGGCCATTCCCACCTGGCTGGGTCATGACCTGGACTCCGAAGATGCATAGATACAATTTATTAACTCCTGTACAAAACAGAAACTTGGGTCACAAAGTTATCATTCCATCCCAAAGGACTATTTCAGTTACTCAAATTTAAATAGCTATTGATCTAGCCCAGGTTTGCAGACAGAAGTCATGAACTTTTGGTACGATTACTCTTTTAAGCTGTAATGGAAAGGATTTTTTTTTCATTTTATTGAAATTTATTTTCAATTTTGGGAATGTGTTATATTTTCTTTCTTCTCTAAAACATCTGAAGATATTACTGGAAGATAAAGGTTTTACATAATTGTCTATGATGGAAAATAATTCCTCCTTTACCAAAGAAGAGATTTGAATTCACTTCTAATTGATCACAGGATCATTCCACAGATTGCTATAAGTAGCAAATTTAGCATTGCAATAGACCTTCTGAATGCACCACCTCCCTTGACTAGTTGTGCATTTGTAAGGAGAGCTTGGAAGCTTCAGCAATACAACCTGAATGTTTACATCAGAAATGCTACATTTTAAATATTTTTATCCCTCACAATTTTTAATGTGAACTAACATTCCAAGTTATCTTTTGGATTATCAACAGGCCAACAACACCCAGCCTCTGCATAAGTTAATTCAATGGAAGAACATAACAATTAGGAGCAAAAGAGGATCATTTGGCTCTTTCAAGCCTCTTTCAACATTCAGCAAGGTATTGCTTGATCTTCTACCTCAACTCCACTTCTCCGCATTAACCTCCATATCCCTTAATTCCCTTTGTACCCAAAAATCTATTGACCACTGACATGAATGTACTCAGCGACTTAGCCAATCCTTTATTCTGAGTCTGTGACCCCATGTTCTAGATGCCCAGCCAGGGGAAACACTTTCTCAACATCAACTCTGTCAAGCCCTGTTAGGCTTTGTGGTTCCCAGAAGTTTGAAATAATCATACCTTTAGATGCACATACTGGAGCTTACATCAAGTGTATTTTTACAGAACGTCAGAGCTCTGATAAAGAGTCATATGCTCTCGAAATGTTAACTCTGTTTCTCTCTCCCAAGATGCTGCCAGGCCTGCTGAGCTTTTCCAGCATTTTTTGTTTTTATGTCAAGAATTTGGCATGCTTGTTGAAATGTTGAATTCCTTGAACCTGTGCATCAGTCTGTTGTCTTACTTCCTCCTGGTCATTTGGAGGATGTATCTTGCTTGACAATATTATCTTGTACTTTCTGTCATTGAGTAGCTCTGCAGGTGATTTCATGTCAAGCTCGAGAGGTGTAGCTTGGAGTGACAATAAGGCAAAGTTTGAGTCTTCATTTGTCTCTCAGCATGTCATAAAGGTTCTCTTGACTGCTTGAACATGTCTTTCTATAAACCCATGTCCCCTTGGGTAATGTGGGGATGAGGTGATGATGTTGAACCCATACTGTTCTGTGAATTCCTTAAACTCTCTGGAGGGGAATTGGGTTCTATTATCACATATCTCCCTTTCAGGAATCCCTTTCTAAGCAAATAGAACTCATGCTGCTGAAATAAAAACAGAAAATGCTGGAAAAACTCAGCAGGTCTGATAGCATCTGTGGAGAGAGAAACAGAGTTGATGTTTTGAGTCCATATGACTCTTCTTCAGAGCTGCTGAGGTGATTGTTGTAACTCTCACCTTTTTGACAATTGGGAACTCTAAGTAATAGTATGCTGCTATGAGATACCATTCATGATTGTATGTGAACAAATCAGCTCCCACTGTAGGCATGGTCTGGATGGTACTTCAGTAGCTATCATCCCTTATTTTTGCTGTGTATATCTAAACTTCTGGTGTGCACTGCATGTAGACACCATTCTTTCAATCTCTTTGTAGATGCCTAATCAGTACACAGCTGAACTGGCTCTGGGCTTAGACCTCTACAACCCATGTGGCCTTCATGTGCTGGATTTAACAGTCCCCAACTGATGGGTTTGAATGTGGGGGGGAGGGTACATGAAATCCAGCAGGTGGCCTGCCCACTGCCTATCTGCCTGCCCCTGCCCCCACCACAATTATATCAGCAGCAAGGGTGGCATCAGATGGCTGGTGGCTGGCAGGGGGAGTCTATCCTTAATGGGCCCCCTCTGTCCAATGGAGGATCCCCTCCAAGAATTTACCACCCCAACCCCACTGGTTGCCCTTCCCACATGGCCTCCCAAACCCCAGTCACCCAGACCCACTGCACCCCTACCCCCCCACCCATGCCAGTCAGCTTGTTACCCAGCAAGTACCCCCTCAAACTCTCACCAGTTCTGATACATCACTGTACGCCTTCTCCTGGCCTGAAGTGCTGTCGAGCTGCTGGCCTCTGATTGGTCGACAGCACTCTGTGGCGGGACTCCCAGTCCCTGAACAGAAAACCTGCCTCCAGCCTATTAATTGCCTATTAAATGGCTGCAGGACAGCTGGTGCTCCTTCCGATAGGCTCCCCCCTGACTTTTTAGCTGGTGGGGGTGGGGGAGGGGGCGATGGAGGTGGTGGTGTGCAGGAAATCCGGCACACCATATAATTCAGCCGCATATATCCTCTGAAGCATTTTTCTTTGCACCATCTTGGGTGCAATGATTCTGGACCTGGCCAGCAGAACAATATCTTCTAGTGTGATGTTTTCCTTAATTCACCAATACTGCCATATTGCTGGCTGTGTTTACTGTATTTTATCAGGTCATCCCTGGATCACTTACGGATAGAGCATCTGTAACTCTTCATCGTTAGTGGTCTCATCTCCAATTTGACTCTGTTTCAGTGGCATTGCATTCATTAGATGATGGGTCTTTACACCTAGATCTTTTTTCTCATGTGGTAACAACCAAGATAGGACATCTGCTGGCACCTTTCTCTTCCTGGCTTGTATTTCAGAATGAAACCATAACTCTGAAGCCTCAAGAGTAACCTCTGCAGTCTTGTTTGTACTCCATACAGATTTCTCTTGTAGACCTGCTCGAGTGGATGATGATCACGCTCCACTATGAACTTTCTCCCACAGAGATATGTATGGAATTTCTCATATTCATACACGACTGTCATAAGTTCTTTTTCTATGTTGGCATACAAAAATACAAGAACACAAGAAATAGGAGCAGGAGTAGACCATATGGCCCATCGAACCTGCTCCAGCATTCAATACGATCATGGCTGATCTTGGGTTTCAACTCCAATTTCCCTTCCACTCCCCATATCCTTTGGTTCCCTGAGAGACCAAAAATCTATCCCAGCCCTAAATATATTCAACGATGGAGCATCCATGAACCTCTGGGGTAGGGAATTTCAAAGATTCACAGCCCTTTGAATGAAGTAATTTCTCCTCATCTCCGTCCTAATGATCGGTCCCTTAACTGAGACTGTGTCCCCATGTTTTAGATTTCCCGACCAGCGGAAACAATCTCTCAGCATCTACCCTATCAAACCCCCTTCAGAATCTTATACTTTTCAGTGAGATAGCCTCTCATTCTTCTAAACTCCAGAGAATAAAAGCCCAATTTACTCAGCCTCTCATCATGGCGTATCTGGTCTCAGCTGATGTTAGCGCTTTGGATGTGAATGCTATCAATTTTCACCTCTTATACCAGGGCTGCTTCCAGCCCTTTTGTAGAAGTATCTACAAGTTACTTTCACTTGTCTCCTTTGGAGAGAAGACTTGTCTCTTTTCATATTATTTCATTGAGTTTGTTGACACTCCTTTTCATGTGACTCTGACCACTGGTACTCAGCATTTTCTTTCATCAGCTCTCCTAGGTTTGCTGTGTGTTCTGACATGTAAAGCTATAAAAAAAACTCATGTACTGGATCAAGCCAAGGAAAACTTCTCAGCTCTTTCTTGTCTCTTGGAGCTCCCATTCAGAGATAGCTGTGACTTTTTCAGGACTTGGCTTGACTCCATCAGATATGTCCATTATTCCAAAGAACTGGCATTTTGTTACCTTCACAACACATTTGTCTGCATTTGCTTGATCCCAGCTTTCCTGGTTCCCTCCATGGCTCCATGTAGATGGTGGTCACAATCCTTTTCATTGACACCAAGGCTCTGGATATCACCAGCTATGCTGGCTGCTCCTTTACATCCCTTGTATGTCTCTTCTGCTTTCCGCTGGAACATATCCTGGCTCAAAGGTAGACACAGAAATTTGTACCATCCAAAGGGTGAGTTGAATATCATCAACAGTGAAGATTCCTCATCAAGCTTCATGTTCCAGCAGCCATTTCTGTCATCAAGTTTGCAGAAAGTTTTTGCCCTTGGCAGTGGTGGCATGATTTCTTCTAGTGTCTGAGTAGGATAGTGACCCCTCTTTCTGGTTTAGTTAAGATCTTTGGGGCCCAGACAAATTTGTAGCTGTTCATTTGGCATCTCTCACTATGATAGAATTTTCCCAATCTATAGGCCATGTGACTCTGGCAATCATTTTCTTTTCTACCATCTCTTGAGTTCTCTTTCAAACTTTCCTTTTAGCGCTATTGGTACTTTATTTGGGGATGAATCATTGGTTTCTCCTCTGGATCAATAGTGATGTGATACTCAAAACCTTCAAAACATCCAACTATCTCATCAAAACACACTGGATACATTCTGACTAGACCTTTCTAGCTTCTGATTGGAGAGTGCTTTTCAATGGGTGTACTACCTTCAACCTTCAGTGACATCTCCTTCATCTCATGGATTACTGAGATCAGTTGTAGATCTTCACAATTGCTTAACTCCAGGATAACAGGACCGTCCATTTCAGTGATCTAGAACATGCAGTTAATTCCTTTTCCTTTGTGTGCCCCTCTGATTTGGGTTGTTCCCAGGTGTCAAATCATAGTTCCACCATATGCCGTTAGCATTCACGTTACTTAGTTTCAGAGCATCTTTTTTGGTAACCATTTTCTTTCAAATTTTCAGGAAAAATCTTTGGTATCAAATTTCAGCTTCTGATTTATGGTTGTGTCTTATTTCTCTCCTCCTCCTGATCTGAATGGTTGTATGAATTTCTTTTCTCTGCATCCTGACATTTCATGTGGGTGTATGGTTCCTATGTCTATTGCATCCTCATACTCATCGTCATCTTCCAGGGTATCGATGTCTCGGCTTTTTTTCTTTCTCATTTGTCTTGTTGATCTACCTCTGGTAACTTCTATACCATCTCCTTCCTCTGTTCTGCACATCTTTTCACAAGACCTGCAGCTTGATCCGTATGCAGAACATTTTCTTCTGTTTGTGAACTCATCTTGTCGTCCACAGTTCTTGGATATTTTTCTCTCTGTCTGGAGTGCATTCTTTTGTTGCTATTTCACTGCATCAACCCTGCTGCCCTTCCCTTGACTTAATTGGTAGCTAGCCATTTAGGTAGTCAGTGACTTCATCTGTTTGCTCCTGGCTTTTTGTGCTCTGGGAGTGTCAATAGCCTGTGATATTGTGAACTTGGCTTTTTCAATTCAAGCTTTTTGCTCTTCAGGGTGTGCAGAACCCCATATAAGCTTATTTACTAGCCTTTCATCTTTTTCCTTGAATTAACACCTGCTGGCTAAATTTCTAAACCTCGTTATGAAATTGTCAACATGCCCACCTAGTTCCTGCCTCAGCCTCTGAAATTCATGTCAGTGGGTTTGATGGTTTGACTTTGACTGGAGAAGTGTGCTGAATTTCTCAAAAATGAGTTATCGGTTTTTACTGCCATCCCAGTAATTGAAAAGATCTAAACATTTCTCTCCTTTCCACAAAAAGGAAGTAGCTGACCCTTTCCTCTCTGTTAGTGCCTTTTAGAAAAGAACTGAATATCAATCTGCATTTTTGTTTAAACTTCTCCATTACCTCTTTGACATCATCAGCCTCCCAATTCATTACGGGCTGGAGCTGAGGGTTCATTTCTGCAGTGGCAGCCATTTTCTTTTCCTGCAATTAACTCCGTTTTTTTTCTCTAGCACTAATTCAGGTTGATTTTTCTCAATCTAATTCAGCATTTATTTTCTTTTATAATGCTTGGGTTTTACTCACAAACACCTGTTGCCACCCTGTTATGCCTTGTGGTTTCCAAAAGTTCAGAAATAATCACATTTTTAGATGCAAATACTGAAGCCTACATCAAGTGTATTTTTCTAGATCTCCAAGTGTTGTGGAATGATACATTGTTGCTTTGGTACACTAGCTGTAGTGCAGTAGTGAGTGAAGTAGCACTCTGGATATACATGTATATCTATGCATTACAATATAACAAATGAGTCTAAAACTGCACACAGTACTCCAGGTATGACCTTAACAATGCCCTGTATAATTGTAAGACTTCTTTACTCTTATACTCCAATCTTTTTGTAACAAAAGCTAAGTATTATTTGCTGTACCTGCATGCTAACTTGCAGTGATTCATGTACAAGGACTCCCAGGCCCCTCTAAATAAAAACATTCCCAGTCTCTTATCTTTCAAAAATATTCTGCTTTTTCTATTTTTCCTATCAAAGTGGATAACTTCACACTTTGCCAGATTGTATTCCATCTGCCATGTCCTTGCCCACTCAGCCAACCTCATTGCTATTTCAAAAAATTAAAACTCAACCTTGGCTGAACCAGATCCTTAAAACAGCTGAACCTATGTCTATCTGTGACCCCAGAACAAAAGAAGCTCCTTTGCAGTGTCAGGAAAACTCACACCTCATTATCCCTGAGGAACCACTAATGATCATCTGGGGACTGCACAGCCCAACTTCAAAGAGAGCTATACAAAGGCCATCTTCATTTAATAACCCAAGCTGGCCAGAAGGAGACTGATGGTGTGCTAAGACAAAAGGCCCCACAACCCTTGTTTCAGTTCATAATGGCTGAGACATTTAGCAATCCTCAAAACCTAGCGCATTCCAAACAATGCATACATATCCTTTGTTGGAGACTGGGTGGAGAGGGGGGAGGGTCAAGTGACATCAGCCTCTGGCTTGTGGAACAAGTAATATTGCCTTGCTGAACTGCAAAGCCCAGTCTTTTTTTTAGCATCTGACTAGCAGCCTCGCAGACAAGGAGCTCTGCCCAGGTCGAACACCTGGCCCCATCTACACTGCTGCTGTTGGAAATTCTGTACCAGCAGCTACAAGACTGATTCCTCCCTTCATGCCTATCTCATCGTGTGAAGTCAACACCACCAGAAAAGCGAAATATACAGCTTCGGTTTTCAGCCCACCAACCTCCATGAAGGAGTACCTCATCCGACTTTGATTCTGGACTCTGGAACCCACGTGAAACAATTTTTATTTTCTCTGGGGTCTCTGTACTGTAAAACCTTCTCTGTATTCCTCTTTTTACTGTATAAATGCAAAGGGGTGACGTTACGACCTTCCTTTCCGCATTTTGAATGTGTGCAAATAAACTAACCTTTTGAGTTTGTCCTATCTCAAGTTTGCTATGGGGTTATTAATAGAAAATTGGATCAAACCAAAACCAAGGGTTTGGGAAATACACCACCGCTTATAAAGAGGGAAACAAATCAAACATCTTTCTGTTTACGGACAGGTAGTGAGAGGAGAAATTAGTGCTGTTAACCGCCCTCCTGTCCGGAACACTATCTATATCCTCTTTGTATCCTTCTCATTGTTTATTTTCTTATTTAACTTTGGATCATCAGCAAACTTGGATATCGCACACCTAGTCCCCTCATCTAAATCATTAATATAGATTGTAAATAACTACGTGCCACCTACTGATCCTTGGGGCACCCTGATGGTTTTCATCTACCAAGCTAAAAATCTCCCATTTATTCCTGCTGTTTGTTTTCTGTCCATTAACCAATCCTTAATCAATACTAATATATAACCCAGATGCTATGAGTTATAATTTCGTGTATAATAACCTTTTACGTGGCACCTTATCGAATGCTTTCTGAAAATTCAAATTCATTACTTACACTGGTTCCCACTTATCCCTCTGATTAGTTACGCCCTCAAAAGACTTGAACAGATTTGTCAAACACAATTTCTGTTTGATAAGTTTGTGTTGACTCTGCCTAATCATATTGTGATTTTCGAAGTGCCCTGTTACCACGTCCTTAATAATAGATTCTAGTATTTTGTATAATACTGATGTTGGCCAACTGGCCTATAGTTCCCGGTTTTCTCTCAACCCCACTATAAGAGAGGAGGAAATGTTTGCTACCTTGGAATCCTTGGAAACTGTTCTAGAATGGAAGGGATTCTGGAAGATCAAAACCAATGCACCTGCTTTCTCTGCAGCTATCTTTTTTTAAAAACCCTAGGATGTGGGTCGTCAGGTCCAGGGGATTTGTTGCTACTGAGTCCCACTAACGTCTCCAGTGCTGTTTCTTTATTTAATGCTGATTTTTTAAAGTTCCTCAATCTCGCTAGACCCATGGTTCCCCATTATTTCCGGATTTTTTTGTGTCTTCTACCATGAAGACAGATACAAAGTGAATTGCTGAAATGCAAAATCCTTCCAATCCTCAGGCTTACTACTCTTTTTGGAAACCTTATAAATGCCTTGCTTTTGTCTAATACAATACTAATATTCCTCTTGTTAGCCATGGTTGGATTTTTTCTTTTCCTGTGGGGTTGTGTGCCTTAGAGAAGTATATATTTGTTGCAAGTGTATATATGAATTATTTAAATGTTAGTCGTTGCTTATTTACCATCATATATTTTTGTGTAGTTTCCCAATTTACCTTTGTCAGCTCATCCCTCATATCTACGTAGTTTGATTTGTTTTGATTTAAGACCCTAATTTTAGACCTCGTTAAATCACTTGCAACCGTAATATAACATTCTATTATATTTTGGTAACTCTTCCATAGTGGACCCTTTACTACACCTTCTCAAGGGTAATTAGGGATATGCAGTAAATACTGGCCTAGCTAGCGATGCCTACACCCTGTGAAAGAATTTTAAAAAACAAAGTTATGAATTAACCCTTTCTCATTGCACACTACTATATCTAAAACATCCTGTTCCCTAGCTGGTTTTTCCGCATACTGAAATAGAAAACGATCTTGCAGACATTCCATGAACTATTTGGTTTGCCCAGTCTATGCAAAGGTTAAGGTCCTCTATGATTACAGTTTTACACTTATGCTTTACATACACCTTTAATTTCCTGATTTACACACTGCCCTACAATACAATTATTGCAATTGTTCAGAGGCTAGAAGCATCTCCCACCAATGTTTTCTGCCCCTTGCAGTCAGTGACTCTCTTTGACTCCTTCCCCGAGTTCACAGAGGCATTCTGTCTCCCAAATGAAGTTGGCATCCCTCTCCTCTAATCCCTCCTCCCTGTTTCTAAGATGTCACTCTTCTTCCACCTCCAGTTAATGCTTTACTAGCTTCTCTGTCCCTCTCCCCTGACAGCCACACTCCCACCAAAGTTAATGGTGGTACTCTCCTCATCACCTTCAAAGTGCTGCTCTCAATGTCTCTTTCCTAAAAGTGGTACTCTCAGCTTTTCTTTTCTTTCTTCCATTCACCTTCCAAGCACTGTTCCCAGTTTCTCACCCATGAACCACTCTTCATGCCTTTTTTCCCCCTCTCTCCCATTAAAATACTGCTTTCAACTTTTTTCTCTGATCTCTTCCTCCTAAATGCTGCTTCAGCCTCTCTCCCGCAGGAAGCATCATTCCAATTGTTCTCCAACCCAGAGCACTGTTTTGGGATGTTTCCCTCTCTAATCCTACAAATACATAGCCCCAGCTCTTCATCTCTCTCCCAATCCAAAAAATTGCAGCCCCCAACTACTCCTCTCTCACCAACACCACTCCTGTAGGCCACCCACTCTAAAAGCACTTCCTCTGCCGACCGACTTTCTCAAAGTGACACTCTTGTTCTAATTGGTGCTGCTGGACAGCAAGTGCCAATTTAACAGAAACTCTTGCTTAGAATGTGCAGTGTTGATAACCACTTACAACAAGAGTGTCTGATCAGGGTTATGCTTGGGGGTGGAATGTAATCCATATTGATTTTCAAATGAGAATGCCTTCAAAAAGGTTTTTGTCTGCATCAATTGTGGACTGTTTGCAATATGTCATTAATAAATACCCACAAAGGTTGACAATTTCATTGCAAGAGTTAAGAGAAAATCCCAACAACCTTTGTTATAATCTTCCATTTTATAATACAAACCAAGTTTACATAACCTCTCCTCATAATTTAACCCTTTAAGCCCCAGTATCATTCTGGTGAACCTGTACAGCACATTTTCTAAGGTCAATCTATCCTTGCTGAGATGCAGTGCCCAAAACTGCACTCAAGATACACTTATACAAAATAGATAAATATACTTCATGTGTAAATTTGCTTAGCAAACAGCTACCACCATTCAGTAACCAAGGAACTAAAGCACTTATAATGATCAAAAAAACACTCATAAACCCTGCTTTTTACCAACTTAACATTTTACCTACAAATGCACAAAAAGCCTAAAGTACTCATGCACACTCAGTGTGATAATAGAGTACTGAGATTGACAGCGTGCCCAACGACAGTGTCTGTTACTCATTTTTGATTTCCTGATCAGAAATGCAATGTGCCACAGATTCCTAAGTTACCATATACTGGCTAACATCAGCATTGTTCTGTTTCAGCGGCGGGGGTCGGCTGGCCACCCGCTGCCGAGCCGGTTGGGCTCGCTCGCCCACCAAGGGCAAAATTCTGCCCGTGGTACATTTTAATTAAATGTTGAAAGTCATCATTCAAAAATTCCAGATAATTAAAAGTCCTAGGGCTAAAAATTTGATTAGACCCTTTAGCTGGCATAGGGATTGATATGCCTGATTACCCCATGTCTGGTTAAAGTGATACTGACAGTACACAAACTCTGTGCTGCCTGCTCATCCCAATGATTGTGGTGTGCAGCCCAGCATTAATGTGTGGCTGACTGGTTGCACGCTCAGCAGGAAGCCCCACATATGGGCATAGCTAGTATGAGTCACAGATATCCTGCAGTTCTTAATGGCAGCATGCATCTCTTAAAGTGGAGGTGCATTTGGGTTGCAGAACTGTCCCCAAATGTATTGAAGAGATAGATTAAGGTACCAATGAGGCAGCAAGCCAGAGAGAGGGCTCCCAGGGCCTTTAATGTGATGCTGAAGATACTCACCTAGGAGGTCGAAAGGAAGAGGGAGGTCATACTTAAGCAGGGACCCAAGTACACAACATGAAGGGAATGGAAACAGAAAGTCATCGTCATCAATGTAACGAGTCTGGTTCCAAGGGTCTGGTTGCAGAGTTGGAAGAAGTTTAATGATCTCACATGGATGGTCAAAGTCAGTGAATGCATCTTCAAATTCCATCTCCCACCGATTGCACAGCAATGCTCTTGACTCCTAACTGCCCCTGAATTGTCTTAACAAGCCATTCAGTTCAAGGGAAATTGGGGGTGGGCAACAAATGCTGGCCTTGCCAGTGATGCCCACATCTCATGAAAGAAGCAGAAGAAAAGCCTCATGTCCACACCTTTCTTTCTTCTGTTCCAGTTGTTTTTCAAGCTTTCAAGTCTTTTCATTTGGCTCAGCATCTACGCTGCTAAGTTGAGTTGTCTTTGTCTCAGAGTTATCTGCGGAACTCTTATATCAGCTTGAAAACTTCACCTGGGTATTCAGTTCTGTTCGGAATGCTTCTTGCCTGGTCACTGACTGCTGTTTAGACTTCTTCAGTTCATTTGTTAGACCCTCAATGCGTTGCTTAGAATCCTCCTTATCTGCTGTAAAGTCTGGATTTGGCCTTCCATACTACGCATCTCGTTCATCATGTTGTACAGGTTGGATTGAAATTCAACAATTTCATCGGTTTTGGTGGCTAATTCTTCATCCAAGCAACTGTTCTGATTCTTCAATAATGCCTTCTCCTGTTCCAGGCATTTCTCATGGGTTTTACTAGAGACAACTGATGCTCGAAGTTCATCATGTTTTAATTGAAGGTTAATCTTTGTTAAATTTGTTTGCACAAGTTCATCATTTAAGTGTTTCAAATCCTCTTTCAAGTGTTCTTACATCCTGTGAGAAATGCTCCAGTATTCTCATCAGCTCTTGTTTTTCCTTAACAAACTCACCATTTGTATGTGAAAGTTGATTTTCGACACTGATCAGTTTTTCCTTGGCAGAGTATAATTCCTCTCTACTATCCTTCAAGCTCACATTCTGTAACTGCACCTGTGCCAATTGTTTTTGAAACACCTCACCTTCTTTAGTGAGAACCTCTACCCTCGCTTGCCATTCTATGTTCTTGATTTTCATCTTTTTGCATATCTCTTTGGAAATGTAATGTTTTTCCGAGGTTTCTTCCAAATGTACAACTGTTTCCTTCAGCGCTGCCATCTCTTTCTTGGACCTCTCAGCTTCCTCCTGGAATATTGAACATTCCTGAGTCTTGTCTGAAGACTGATTCGTCAGTTCTTTCAGAGTGGCATTAAATTCATTTTGTTTCATGTTGTAATGTTCCAAAGGAACAGACTCTGACCTGAGGGATCCGTGTAAACGTGAAGGTCCTTCAGCAGGTTTTCCTTTTGTTGCGAAGCTCAATTGTTTTGTCCTGAGTTTTCTTGTAATTTACCAAGGTCTCAGTGAGCTTGTTCTGCTGTGCTGCCATTCTGCTTCTCAAGGTAGTCTTTACTCTGTCATGTTGCTGAAGTCTTACGTACTGTATTTGAATCTAATCTTAAAGGACACTTAGCTGTTCTTTCAACCATGTATTTCCTTGTTCGGCTCTTGTTTTCTAACTCTGCATTTCAGTGTATTGCTTTGTCAATACCGATAGCTCTAAAGCAGCTTTTTCTGAAATAGCAATCAACATATTTTTTAACTCTTCGTGTTTTTCTAGGGGCAAGTATTGGTTCCTCAAAGAGCCTTTCAATGCCGCAACTTCTTTCTGAGAATCTTTTCATCCTGCTGTTGTGCCTGGCTATACAGATGGTTGAGTTTTCCTAACCCCTACTTCGATTTGCCAACCGTGGAATTGGGGGTCATTATTTCCTCCTGGTACCTTTGTGACGTCTCTGAAATTTGGTAGTTCAGATTTTGAACAGTTTGGTTCATTGAAGACTTTAGCTTATTGTGCATTTTCAAAGGGATATATACTCAGCTTGAATCTTGCACTTCAAATCTTCTAGTTCAATTTTGATGTGAACATATATTTCTTCTTAGAAGATCTATGCATCATAGAACTTGAAGATTAGAATATTCGTCAATGGCATTTCAGATTTAATTGAAGCTGGTTGAGGAGGCATCAATGCCCTGCAGATGGATTAGTTCATCGGCATGTTCACTAAGAGAGTTAAAAAGGTATTAACCTGGACTTCTGATTTCTTATTGAGACCTGATGCCCTCAGTAGTTTAAAAATTCCCCTCTCCAGAACACTCAATTTCCCGTAAGGTTTGGCCCTGAGATGAGTCCAAACTAATCTGGTAAGTGGCAATTTTGATCTATGGTCATCTAATATTTTTCTGGAGTTATAACTTTAAATATTGCTGCCCTTTTAAGAATGGCTGTACAGTAACAACTTCTCTCTTCTCTTCCTCCAGAGCTTCTTGGGTTTTGGTGGCCTTTGCAAAATGGTGTCGGTGTACTTCGTGAAAAAAAATTACAATGGCTACCTCAATCGGCTGTCTAACAACTTCTTTTATTTAATGGTTTGCTTTGCCAAGTAATGAGGCAGTCAAGTTCAAACTTATGCTTGCTGTTTTTGGAGCTGGACGGTCGAAATTTTTCCAAGTTATTTAATTAACATTTCCCTCTTTTTTTTTGCCTCTGGCGAGCTCAGAGGCCAAATGTTGAGGCTTCAACTCGGGGATTGGGTTTTAGTGACAAGCTTCTTCAAAAAGGTGTGTCTGACGCTGAATTAGTTAAACAGGTGTCAGGACTTGCTGCAAACTGGAACTTAGGGAAGGATTTTCCTCCCATCGGGAGGGAAGTGCAGGATCAGGCGCAGGCAGGCAGGCCTCCGATCGACGCCCCCAATTGGGGGCGCGCCACCATTTTGCATGGGTGGGCCGATTGAGGACCGGTCTGCTTGACGTCCGCCAGGAAGCGCTATGTGCCCCCTGTGCAGGAAGGGGAGGATTCCCTGAGCCGAGAGTGTGCTCTTTCGCGCATGCGCTCATCTCCCTGACGTTAAGTGCTGTCTCAGAGAGATCAGCTCCAAATGTAAAAATGGTAAAGGTACAAAAACAAAATTTCCCTGACATGTCCCTTCATATGTCATTGTCACATGAGTTGGGACATGTCCATCACTTTAAATTAAACGTTTATTAAATCTTTTAAAGCCCCCATGAAACCGCATCCTGCCCGTGGATGAGGTTTCATGCTTTTTCTGAAGCCCGCCAGGGCTCCCGGCCTGCCCGCCAACCCTAAGGTTGGACAGGCAGGTCCATTAACGAGGTTAATGACTTTGTCAATGGCCTCAATAGGCCGTTGACAGGTTGGCGGGCGCACAGCTGATTCGGCTGCGCCCCCGCCGACCTGAAAATTGAAATGACGCGGGGTGACATTGGGAGTTTCGCCTGAAGTCATCCCACGTCATTTTACGCTTCAGCGAGCAGGTCCCGCCCCCCCACTCTGAGACCTAAAGCTCCTGCCCTTAAAAAGGTTTAGCTCACCCTTGGAGGTTCTGTCAACTCTGCCATCTGAAGGTGGACCTCCAAGGGAAATTCAATGGAGTCTTCTGCTGCAGTAAAAATCTCTGCATTTAGCTTCCAGGCCTTTTCTCCAGAACGTTTTCTGGTGATTTGTTTCTGTGCACCTTCAGCTTCTTTTGGGATCTTCTTTCAGGTCAGAAAGCTTCGCTGAAGTTTTTCTTAGTCTTCTAGCATTTTGGTTTGTTTCAGCATTTTAGCAAAGTTGTGAGTTTTGATCCCCTTCTGCCACCATGTTGGGCACATGTTAGTTACAGAAATGTCTCTTAAAGAAGTCTTCATAGTCTTCAGTAGGTTAACTGTAAGTCTTTATTAACAACTGGAACTATTTACACATGCACAGTAACGGGTAGAGACTAGGAGCTATTTGCATGTTAAGATCTTTACCAGACTCTGCTTAACACCATATTGACCCCTGGGTCAGGGCCATGTGCCTTCTTACATCATTGGGCAGAATTTTACGGCAGCGGGATTTTACGTTCCCACTGAAGTCAATGGGGATTATAATGGCTTGCCGCATTTTACGGCCCTGTCCCCACTGAAACGGGGCCATAAAATTCTGCCCACTGTGTGGTTGGTACTTTACTCAGTCCCACATTAACCTGAATGTGCCAGACTTTCATGCTATGGCACAGGCAGAAGCCTTCAATGTCTGAGTGCTGCATTGAAAGCTCAGAGCACCATATTAAGGCTGTAAAAAGCAATGCTCAACTGGGCTTGCAGACTTTCACAGCAATCCAGCAATATTGCTTCAATAATTATTAGGATCGCTGAGATGTCATCCAGGAGAATGGTAGTGGCTTAGTGGCGCATTTTGTTTCTTAGGCAGTCCCTCAGGACCGAGGATGACTTACTTCCATTCCAGCACGATGGTTTCTGAAATGGCTAATAAGTCTAATGCGAGATCTGCAGACTCTGTCACATGTGAGGCAAGTAGTGCTTGGAGGTGAGTTGTTGGGAGGTTTGTGCGCTCCCTCTGATGCCTCGATTTCACTTCTGCACATTCCTGACAAAGTCTCTCAATGTGTTTGGTGTCTGAATGAACCTTCTCTATTTTGGTTGTTCACAAGCCAGGGAGTCCCAGGAATTGACAGAGACATTTAACCTCTTCAAGGACGCTTTGAGGATATCCCTAATGCATTTCCACTGTCCTCCTGAAAGTCTCCTGCCACAAATGAGTTCCAAGTACAGCAGTTGCTTCAGAAATCAGGTGCCTGGCACACGAACGATATGTCCAGCGTTGATGCTGGGTAAGTTAGGTTGGGAGGGGATGCTGATGTTGGATCATCTTTCTTGCCACTGGATTTGGAGGATCTTGCAAAGGTACAGTGTTGCACCAACCTGCTGTCCTCCCTCAGGATGACAGCATTTGTACTTCCACCACTGCCACTTGTCCAGTGCCCTCACTATTCTCTGTCAACCAGCGTCACAATCACGTAAAAGGCATTTTCTTAAAGTGATTGTGAGCTAAGAATTTCTGTGTGTATATCTAGCCCCCTTTTAATTTATGAGTGATTCAATTTTTAAAATTGCCCAGCAGATGAGCTTTAGTCTTAAACAAGATAAAGATTAGTTTGTAATAAAAACTACTGCTGCAAGTTACTTAGGTAAAAGTGATACAGTTTAGTTATTAACTAAAAAGATACAAGGACTAAAAACAGATAAAGATTAAAAAAATACTTAAAGATGAGATTTCAGATTGCGGGCCCATTTCTTGAGTTCCTTCTTTCTGAAGTGAAGGGGTTAAAACTTGAGGTTTTGTTTAGCAGCTGAAATGGCTTTTGCAGTTGACCAGTCAGTGTTTGACTTTTTCAGATGGACTCAGCTGTTCAGCAGGTTTTTGGGAGAGTGAGTAGGTTTTCTATTCCTTACTAATTCTGCCATTACAGAACTTATAGATTGTCTGGACTCCTTCAGCAGAACAGCAGTTGATTTCTCAACACTTTTCTCTTTGTCCTCCCTTGGCCAAGAACTCTCTCTTACATTGTTTCTCAGAGTTCTTCCTGGGGTTCTGCATACTGCCTCACAAGGTGGCTTCTTACAGCCTCCTTTATACAGTTCAAAAAATACAAAAATGGCTGCTATGTTAATTTTTAAGGAGTCATTGTTTCACCAGGCAAAGAAGTTAATTATGGTGTGGTCCTTTGAAGTGCCTTCCTATCTCCTGTTCTCTCAGAAGCTAATGGGTTCTCACACCTTCTAGAAGACTCAATGGACATCACAGAAGGGGTCTTTGCATTTTTATGATTCCTCATAGCCAGTTCTAGAGATAACCAAGTCTGATAATGTTTGAACAAACACTAAGGTGCCATGTTGTATGTCCATACTTCCATTTGGAAAAAAAAGCTTTTAAACTCAATGGCCAGAATTTTTCTGTTGGTGAGTTGGGGGCGGGGCCCGCTCGCCGACGTGGAAATGACATGGGATGACGTCAGGGGGAACCCCCGGCTTCATCCCGCCCCATTTAAATATTCAGGAAGGTGGCCGGACATCGAAATCAGCTGTGTGCCCACCGACCTGTCAATGGCCAACTGAGGCCATTGACAGGATAATTAAGCCACTTAAAGAACCTGCCCGTCCAACCTTATGGTTGGCGGGCAGGCCAGGAGCCCCAGCGGGCTTCTGAAAAAACATGAAACCTCATCCACTGGTGGGATGAGGTTTCACGTCTGTTTAAAAAATATTTAATAAAGTTTTTGTCATATTTATTAACATGCCCCATCTCGTGTGACATTGTCATATGGGGGGGACATGTTAATAATTTTTTTATTATTCTATTTTTGAGGTTTATGAAACTTTCAGTGCTCTCCCTGAGACAGCACTTAGTCTCAGGGAGATGTGCGCTCTTTCGCACGCATGCCCGAAAGAGCGCACTCTGAGAGCATAGCGCTTCCAGTCAGGCAGCCCGCTGGGCGGGCCTTAATTACCCCGCCCACTCAAAATGGTGGCGGGGCCCACATCAGCGGCGGCAATCGGCTGCCCGCCTGCCTGCCCGCCCATCAAGGGCAAAATTCAGCCCAATGTAAAGGTTTACAAACAGAAATGTACCTTTAAAACAGTTGTCCTTAAAATCTGTTATATCATAATTACATGTTCATTACAACCAGCCAGGCTGGACTGAGGCTACACATCCCCATATGGGGCAGTCCAAAGCTGAGCCCTCAAGGTCAAGAACTCCTTGAGGACATCTTCCATGGCCATTTGCAGTCTTACCCCTGAGAGTCAGCAATCTTCACCAGCAATGATGAGTAGGATTACTAGGTCAGGCAGAGGTACCCGGAAGACAGATACTAAGGGAATGCGCAGGGGTGAATAGTTAAGTTTATATGGATTATTGTAAGCGTTGTTGGATAACCTGTTATGGAATGGTGATTTTGTGGTGTCTTTTGTTTTAGGATTTTGACCAACAGGACACTTTGATGGTTCACAGCAGAATGATGGATATGTGCGGAATTATGGATTGGCAGTGTCGTGGACGTGATTTTAAGGGAGCAGGAGACTGATCAGCCTTTGAAGCAATGGGATCCTGGCAGCCTCCTCTTTCTCCTCCTCCCCCCATGGATTGGTGGCAAGGGCTGTGCGGCATGAGAGCCAGGTTATTTAACATGCAGCAGACCACCAGAAATTTGGAGACTCACTCCATGAGTATTATAGGGCTCCCATCAAGTGGTCAAGGAAGTGGAACTGTTGTTTTAGAATGCCGATGGTTTGCACCATGACATTTCCCGTGGCAGCATGACTCTCATTGTATGTGTTGTCCACGTGTGTTCTGTGGTGGATGTGTAGAGTGGGTAATGCATGTCACCAAACAGCCAACCTCTGGTTCGTCAAGATGGATCAAATATATTGGGAACAGCTGACTGGCACAGGATGAAAACATCATATATGTTGCCAGGATAGTGGAAATTCACCAATATGGTGGTGTTTACCTCGCAAATTGTTCATTAAGAGAATGGTACCCCTTGTGGTACTGATACACTCACTGTTGATACATGGTGCCCATAGAACAGGCTTTCAGCTGAGAGGCCTTAAACTCCGCTGAACTCCTTTGAAAAGTCCAGCACTACTACCATCCGGTAACTTTTCAAAATTGCTCCAACAACACAGGATGCAGCTCTTGCATTAACTCTACAGCAGTGAAAGAAAGTCAAAAGCACCTTACTTGAAAGTCTCATTCTGAAGCCTTTAAAAAGCACTTATTTTTTCGAATTCTTTCATTGAATGTGGGAATTGCTGGCAAGACCTGCACTTGTTGTCCACCTCTAATTGCCCTTGAACTGAATGGTTTGCTAGGTCATTTCAGAGGGCAGTTAGAAGTCAACCACATTGCTAATGGCCTGGAGTCACATGTAAGCCAGACCAGGTAAGGATGGCAGATTTCCTTCACTAAAGGACATCAGTGAAGCAGATGGGTTTTTACAACAATCAATGATAGTTTTACAGTCACCATTAGTTTTCAATTCCAGAATTAATAATTCAATTTAAATTCCACCAGCTGCTATGGTGGGATTTTAACCCAGATCCCCAGAGCATTTACCTGTGTTTTGGATTACTAGTCCAGTAACATTACCACTACACTACCATCTGCCCTAATGGGTGACCCCTTGTGCTGTTGGATGCATCTTCAGCTGAGATTGTTTCCCTTGAATTTCCCTTGAATCAAGTACCTTGCTAGGCCATTTTAAAGTCAACCACATTGCTGTGGGTCTTGAGCCACATTTAGGCCAGACATGGTAAGGAAAGCAGATTTCCTTCCCTAAAGGGAGGAAAGATGGAGCATTAACAGGACCTGCAAAATGCAAAATGGCAGGCCAGATGGAAAATCAGCATTAGACACAGAATGATATCAAGCTCTGCCTATTCTGCATGCTTCTGGTGTGTGCACAGCATGTCCACACTGGCACCCTTACAAGTATGGTGTGCCACATAGGCCATGTCAAAAATACCTGCAAGTGGATTGGCCTCTACTTTCAGAACTCTAGGCGCCTGTAGTGCCAACACCAGCAGCGCCATCAGGCCCAATTTTGTGTCCCTGTTCTCTTTTATAGTAAATAAGAATATGTGGAATGAATGGCAGCTGCATTGCTCACAGAATCTATTGATTAATGGGATTCCATACCTTTGGTTAATGTTGCATAAAACTAGAATATAGAATAAATGATTTGGAACGCAGACCGTTGAGAGCTTTGTTGTTATTTAAATCTCTCATAAGTATAATTTATTTAGCTTCAGAAAGGAGGGGAACTGAAAATATTCCATTCTTTTCCAAGATTGACCTTAGCCAATGCATAGGAGTTTTAAGAAATTTCTGTTTTGCTGATTTACTGGCACTAAAGGTAAATTTGAATATATGTATATATATATTATGTGAAAGTGAAGTGTAGCAGGTTATATACTAGTTATATATTAGTCAGGGAGGATTTTAAGGAGGATCTTAAAAGAGGAGAAAGACATGGAATGAGTTAGGGAGAGGATTTATTCAGGATCAGACATCTGCATTTTCATTGCATTTGTGACATCTTATACAAAATTCCAGTACTTCATCAGCAAACTGCACTTCACAAAGGGGGCTCAAAATTCTTAAATTATTGTTGTATTGTGGAACTAACACAAGTTGGGACTTCCATGAGGTTGTGGGAAATATGTTGGTATGAATTCAGGGTCAGCTAATGTAAATACTTAGAGACATGCAGACTGTAAATGCAACCCGCAATAGCACAGGTACTCCAAGAACAGAAAACTCCTGCAGGGGTGGAGTTAGTCTCCAAGTTAACCAGAATGGCAAGCAGAAGATGGTGGAAAATAACCTTGGAGTCAAAAATAAGCAAGCTATGTGCTCCCTGACTCTCCCCTCAATTTTTTTCTATGTGTGACACACCTTCACTCATTGCTCTCAGGAGGAGTCATAGAAATCAGAGGTGAAGATGGATCTGGCTGTGGTGAGCGGCACAGCTCCTCATATCTCTGGAGGCCTACTTTACAAACATGGAGGCATTGAGGACCATCTCAGAAAACATGAGATTGACAACATGGATCACAGCAGAGCACAACATTCTCTGTGCCAATATCTGAGAAGGGTTTTAGCACAGCTCGTGGTTACACCAAGAACATCTGACAGGGAGCCCTTCAGATCAGTCAGTACATTGCACATAAATGCTTTGACCACTGGACTTCAGGCCTGACTGCTACTTCAGCTGTGGTTAATGTTGTTTGCGATTTCTAACAGTGCATGATAGTGGAGCTGTTACAAATGAACTGTTTGAATACAAGCCATTAATAAATTGATCAGCCTTTCACTACAGGAAGGAGAACAGATATAAAGCTGTGGCAATGATTGTTTATAACTTGTTCTAGAATTAGGAGAGAAGGCAGCCAGCTGTTGCTGCAATATTTACTGCAACACGAGCAAAACAGAGTTCACAGTTACACAACCACAAAGCACACAAGCAACTCATCCAACTTAACACAATTATCAGAAGGAGAATGAAAAAATAATATTAAATTAAGTGCAGGGGACCAGCAAAAGTCATTATCAAAATATCTCACTGTTGAAAGTTGATGTTATATATAAATACAAACAAGATGCATAACATACAAATTTTTTTATTCATTCATGGGATGTGGCCTTTGCAGGCTGGGCCAGCATTTATTGCCCATCCCTAATTGCCCTTGAGAAGCTGGTGATGAGCTGCCTTCTTGAACTGCTGCCGTCCATGTGGTGTAGATACACCCACAGTGCAGTTAGGAAGGGGGTTCCAGGATTTTGACCCAGTGACAGTGAAGGAATGGCGATATATTTCCAAGTCAGGATGGTGAGTGGCTTGAAGGGGAACTTCCAGGTAGTGGTGTTTCCCTGTGTCTGCTGCCATTGTCCTTCTAGATGGTACTGGTTGGGAATTTGGGAGGTGCTGTCTAAGGAGCCATGGTGAGTTCCTGCAATACATCTTGCAGATGATACACACTGCTGTCACTGTGTGTCAGTGGTGGAGTAAATGTTTGTGGAAGGGGTGCCAATCAAGCAGGCTGCTTTGTCCTGGATAGTGCCAAGCTTCTTAAGTGTAATTGAAGCTGCACCCTTCCGGGCAAGCGGAGAGTATTCCATCACACTCCTGACTTGTGCCTTATAGATGGTGAACAGGCTTTGAAGAGTTAGGAGGTGAGTTACTGGCCACAGGATTCCTCGCCTCTGACCTGCTCTTGTAGCTACAGCATTTATAAGACCTGTTTAGTTCAGTTCCTGGTCAATGGTAACCCCAGGATGTTGATAGTGGGGGATTCAGCAATCGTAATGCCATTGAATGTCAAGGGGCAATGGTTAGATTCTCTCTTGTTGGAGGTGGTCATTGCCTGGTACCTTGTGTGGTGTGAGTGTTACTTGTCACTTGTCAGCCTAAGCCTGGATATTGTCCAGTTCTTGCTGCATTTGGACATGGTCTGCTTCAGTATCTGAGGAGCCGCGAATGGTACTGAACATTACAATCATCAGCGAACATCCCTACTTCTGACCTTATGATGGAAGGAAGGTCAATGATGAAGTAGCTGAAGATAGTTGGGCCTAGGACACTACCCTGAGGACCTCCTGCAGTAATGCCCTGGAACTGAGATGATTGACCTCCAACAACCACAACCACCTTCCCTTGTGTTAGGTATGACTCCAACCAGTGGAGAGATTTCCCCCTGATGATTATATGACAACCAGCTGTACAAATTAGGAAGGCTGGATTAATGTACAGCAACAAAATACTCAATCTATTTTTGTTTACATCACCCCACATCAATCTACTTTTGTATTAAAGATTAGAAGCTATGGAATGATTAATTACCAAAGATCCTTGGCCTTTCTGACACACTCCTGCCATTAAAAAAAGAATACCCTAGAATTTATATAGTGCCTTTCACAACCTTAGGGCATTCCAAAGCACTTTATAGTCAATTAAGTACTTTTGAAGTGTAGTCATTGTTGCGAAGTAGAAATTGGACAGCCAATTTGAACATGGCAAGTTCCCACGAACAACAATGCAATAATGACCAGACTAACTCTTTTTTTGGTGATATTGTTGAGGGGTAATGACCAAGGCACTCAGTAAAACACTCCTAGTCTACCTGAAATGTTTCCATGGACATTTTTATGTCCACCTGAGAGGGAAGGCAAGGCCCAGGTTTAATATTTCATCCAAAAGATCGCAACTTTAACATTGCAGCACTGTCTCAGTACTGTGCTGGACTGTCAGCTGAGGTTTTTGCATTCAAGTCTTTGGAGTAGGACATCAGCCCATAGCTTTCTGACCCAGAGGAAAGAATACTGCCAACTGAGCCACAGCTGGCACTTAACTGCCTTCACTGGAGTTGGAGCATGCAGGAGGAACAGCAATTAGATTGGACCTGAAATGCTAGGTCCAGAATTAATGCCAGGATTTCCATGGAACTGTATAAGGAGGACCCTCCATTCACCCCTTATAAGGCCTCGTGTACAGGAGGATACTTGAGGACAGCAAATCGCAGCAGTGAAATTACCTTTGTCCTTAGAGTTCAGAGGGACCCAATGTAGCATTAATGAAAAAATTCCAGTGTTACTCTTGTTAAGACCACATCCGCTGTCAAAGAGCACTTGTGGGCCCCACCTTGGGGTCTGGGTTGGGATCATAGTCTTAATCCCTGAACATGGATAAGTTTTGTGAGGGGGTGGTACAGGGGTCACATTTTAGCTCCCTGAGAATGAGAAAAAAGTCAGAGGGTTGTTGACACCCTGTCTACAGATGGGCAGATTCTGTTACACAGTGCAGCTACAGGGGGATGCTGGCTGCCCCAATTACAGCTTCTGTGCGTAGGCACCAACTGAGGCTATGCAACTGAGGGGACCTTCCACTGACCTCACAAACTCCAGTCGGGTCAGTATGGAAGTTACCAAGCAGGTGCACCCAAACAATTATTTGGATTTTTATCCTCATGTATTTTTTATTGGGAAAATAATTTCCAAAGCAAAGCAATTAAGCAGAAGGGCCATTTTCACGCAACAATTGGGGATATTGCATTTCATGGATAACATGGGCTACTTCTGGGTGAAGAGAGCAAGATGATTCCTTGAAGTGACTAAAGAGTGATGCTTCAGGGGTTTAAGCTTCTCCGGGAAGTCACTAACTCCTTCACAGCAAGCACAGCTCTACCATTACTATGAAGGTCACTGAACTCTTTTGCCTCCAGTATCTTCCAAACTGCCACAGGGAACATTAATAAATAGTATCAGTCAATCTGCTGTCCATAGGTTTATAGATGGCCAATGTGTTGTTGCAAGATAAATATCTTCTTTCCTTCTCTTATGGCTTTCCAGAAGAAGCTGGACAGGACCTGTCGTTTACATAGATTGCAGGATTTCTCACATTCCAGGATATTCATAACTTGCACACCTAGTTGCCCCGATTTCTCCTTAGCACAATATTCTATTCTTCATGATTGCAAGGATTTCCACTTTGCAACACCTGCACAAATCATGCAAGTAACCTTTCTGGCAGCTCTTATGATGCCGCTATTATGCCAGTCATCCATCCCCCATTGCTTGACTCTGGATAATGAAGAAACCTGCTTTGGATACCATGAAATTGGCTTTGTAATCTAGAGTCTATCAGCAGCAAGTCTTTATTAACAACTCATAACTATATACATATATACAGTAGAGAGTGCAGGTGTGGAGCTGACTCTATCCTAGGTCTTTACACATCTCTATCCATCTTTAGACTGACCCTGGCTCTGGATCATGTGTCTTCTTACATTACTGTGTGGGCGGTACTGTACTCAGTCCCACATTAACCCTTTATGTACCAGACCCTAATACAACACCTCCCCCCAAATCTTTATCCTATGGATATAGGGTTACTTTAGTTTACTTCAAATCTTACATTGTTGTTGCATTTACCTTATTGTTACACCCTTAACACCATTCCAACATTATTGCTATTGCAGTATTAACATTAACAACAGTCTCACTACCCCATCTCCCCCCTTCAAATCCTTGAAGTTAGAAGTTTAGGCAGTCTCATTTGCCATCCTGTCAGGAGAGTGGTAGGCTCTAGTGGTTCTTGTTGGCTTGGAGGTTGGACTGGCATTTGGGTATGGTTTCATCCATTTCTTCCATTGCTTGATGTTAACCATGCCTGGTTGGTCTGGTTGGTTTGATGGTGCATTGTTGTGTCACTCTTGATTGTTTCTTAAGGGGTGGATGAAAATGTTATTTCTCTATTTGTGGTGCCCTTCCTTCTTTTTCCATTTGGGTTGGCGGGAAGCTCTCTGAGGCCGAGGAAGATTATTCTTGTGGCAAGATGAAGATTGAGTAGCATGCTCACCTCTGTTTTTTGTCATTGTTTGTGTGAGACTGCTACGAGGTTCCAGCATTCCTTGTGGTTCTGGCACACTGGCTGGAAGTTGCCATGTGTGCACAGTGGTTGGTGTGTCTAACTGTACCATTGCCGTAGTTGGAGGGTGAGGCTCCTCAGACTGTTGATCCTTCTCTGGTACCACTTGCCACCGGAGGTGCAATGGTAATCTTGTGTACAGTTGGTACGTCTGACCATTGGGGACTTTCCAGGACTTGGTATGATGATGGACAAATCTGCTCTGCAAAAAGAGGAGAGATCACAGGTGAAATCAGAGTCTGAATACTTTTTCATGTCGAGAACTCAGGACTGTGTTGTTTTGGCTGGCTAACAACAGTGGCTGTATTGACATCTCTGCCATCTGGAAGAGATCTCGGGCTATGCAGGCATCTCTGCTGAGAAGAGAGAAAAGCTGATTCCGGACAATGTACATCAGCTCAAAGATCTGTTTGTTGCCATACCTCAGTGGTTCAAGCATCATGCCAACGACTGAGAGTTGGACTCCCCCTGCTCCGTAAAGTGGAGTGTCCATCGTTCGAATCCAAAGGCCTTGGAGTTATGGTTCCTCATCTGACAGAACTGTCATGCTGACTCCTGAATCTAATTTAAAGTTTGTTAGATGACCATTTACCAGGATGTCAGCATTCCAAAATGAAGAGCCGCACTTTCTGATATCACCCAAGAAGCATGTCTGTGTGTCTTCAGGGATTTCGGTCTCGACCTCGTGGATGACCTTTGGGACCACCGGAACCCCCGGTGCTGGGGTTTTGACTTGCACAGTTTACCAAAGTGTCCCTGTCGGTTGCAGTGGAAGCACTGGGCAGTTCTCACAGGTCCCGTGAGGATGCTTCGCACTGCAGCACTGGCAAGGTCGCTCTGCTGGGCAGTTCAGGAGTTGCTATCTGTGACCTGTTAAGCTGGACTGAGGGTTGGTTTCTGCCTCAATTAGTGTTCTCTCCCCTTAGGATGGTCCTGTGTAGTTCACGTAGCTCAGACAGTCTAACTAGCTGGATTGCCTTGTCTATGGTAAGATCATCTTTTGTTTGCAGGATGTCAGAGAGTGAATCGTCCACAACACCAACCACTAGCCTGTCTCAGGTGAGCTCAGACTTTAAACTGCCATATTCACATCCTTCTGCCAGCCTGTAGAGATCGTTTAAGAAGGAATTGACCGGTTCCCTGGGCATCTGGACTCCTTTATTAATTTTGGCTCTTTCCAATATTTTGTTGGATCTCCATGTTGCAATAATTGTCGAAGGATTTTAAACCATCATCAGATTTCGTAGATGACTCATTGATAGCTTGTCATGCAATGATGTTGTCTGAAATTGGCCCAATCAAATAAACAAATGTATTGACTTGTGCAAGATTTTTGGATTTGGGCCCACAGATACCTAAATAGGCAGCCAAATATTTGTATGTAATTTTAAGATAATTTATTCAGTTTATTAAGATGTAACAGTTTAGATATGATCCATTGTCTAAGTAGACAGAGAAAGGAATACGACCTGTAACAGCTTGTGATAACAGCATTCCACTCTCTAATCAGTGTTAGGAAACTCTTCCCTCGATCTCTTGATCTTCCTTGACCTCTGCTGGTCCATCTTCCATGTGAAGAAGGCAGCTGCCTTACGAGCACTGCCACCTCACCAGCGCCTCAGCCGCACCTCAGTCCCCTACCACCAGTATGACACCAATCTATGTACTCTTTTCGGGTGGCTGGTAGCTTATCCAGCATCAATCGTCTATCTAACTATTCTGACAAATGGATACAGGACAGGTACTCAAAACATCAGGGTGGTTGCCACCCCCGCCTTGTGTGTCACCCCACCTGAGGTTTACATCTTGCTGAGGCTCGTATCCTGGTCCTTTTTAAACAATTGTATAGATAAGTGGGCACAGAGGAATGACAATACGAATTAAGTGACCTCATCTGTTTCCACAGACAGTTTAAAAATTTTTGGCTTTTTATAAAGCTTTTTAGGGGGGTGCTATATTATGCAGAAAATATCTTTTTATTCAAGACCCCAATTTCTTACACTTGTTGTGCTTCTGATTTTTCATTGAGGCCTGTAGCAGTGCTGTATCTTAAAAATCTTTTCCTCCAAAGACTCCAATTCTGTGACTGATCTGGGCCATGAGTGAATCCCAGTGGAGCTGGAAGAGTGGAATTGTGATCCATTTTGAATATTTTCACACGTGTGGGTAGAGCTTTAAGATATTACAGGCTTCCAAGATGGCATTGCTATTCACTGCTGAACAATGGATGTCCCTGCACTTGCCAGTTTTTGGCAGGCTTTCCAAAATGGCAGCAGGGTGCTTCTTCTTGAAGAAGGGTCCACAATAGCTGCGTGGGTCGGCTGGCTGCCGACAACTTAATCAGTGGTATAGCATTGCGAGTCGGGACACGTAGAGAAGAACCTCAGACTTGCTGTTTAGGAAATCAGACAGTCGCGAGGTACCCAAGGTAGACAAAATTAATTAGTAATTTAATTGTTTCTTATTTTCTTTGCCGAATGCGGGAGCCGTGTGTTGAGTCTCGGAGTCAGGGATCGGCATTAGCGACAGGTTTCATCCAAACGACGCTTCTGACTGAATAAAAGAAAAGAGGTCTCTCAGGACTGGCTCACCTGGAATTTTAAAAAAATAATCTCACCCTTGCAGGCTGTGAGCTCTGCTCGTTGAAGCTGGACTTCCAAGGGAGATTCACTGGAGTCTTATACTTGAGTTAAACTTCTACCTTTTTGCTTCCAGACTCTTCTCTCTCTGGAACTTTTTCTTTCTGGTGAATTTTCTCCAAGTCTGTACGTTCAGTTGGGAGTTTGTTTCACTTCAGGATCTGTTGAAGATGTCTTTTTCTTAGTTTTTCTGCATTCTTGTGAGGATAGGGGTTTTTGATCCCACCACTGCCATCATGAAGAATCCTGCTTCGGACACCATGAAGTAGGCGTCGTAGTCTTGAGTGTATTAACAGCAAGTCTTTAACAATTCATAACTATATACATATATAGAGTAGAGGGTACAGGTATGGAACTGACTCCATCCTAGGCCTTTACACGTCTCTGTCAATTTCCAGACTGACCCTGGCTCTGGGTTATGTGCCTTCTTACATCACTGTGTGGGTGGAACTGCTCTCAGTCCCATATTAACCCTGTATTTACCAGATCCTATTACCGATAACGAATACAGTTTGGTTCATTGCTTGAAGACCAAGGGTGGAATTTTCTGTGCCCGTTGGCATCGGGTGTCCTGGTGGGCATGAGCAGACAATATGGCAGGAAAGCCAAAAATCAGTTTCATGCCGTCGTGAAAGCAGTCTGCAATCATCCACTCCACCTGCCAATGGTTGACCACATTTCCCGCTGCCGCACATCAGGAACTTCATTTTCATATATCTGCATATAATTACAAACTGTGCTCGTCCAAATCATCAGCCCATGCCAGATTTACTGCTCACATCGGTGGGAAAACATGTTGGTGCAGAACACGTCTTGACAAGCGTGACATGCGGAAGTCAGGACTTACTGCCAGGGTCTTGTTCTCATTGCAGGCATCCAAGGAGCAGAAGGTACAGGAGCCCGATAGCAACGGGATGTTGGAAGAATGTGCATCACATGCTGAGTGGATTCTCATGGTCACGGCTCCACCACGAAGCAGCTCACAGAAGATGGAAGGTCACTGCTGAGGCTGAGCTTCAGGACATCAGTATCTTGGCTATGGTCTGCTATGGATGATCGTTAAGGGGATGGAGAGGAAGGTCCAGCAGTGAGTGGGAGAGGAAGGTGTACCAGGGGAGTGGGAGGTGGGAGAGGAAGGTGTAATGGTTGGCGGTGGGGAGGGGGGTGGGGGGGGGTGGTGGGTAAGGTTGGGAGGTGGGGAACAATGGTATCATGGGGGAGTGAGGTTGGGAAGGGGAGGGAGTACAGCGGGGGGAGGGTGTAACGGGGGGAATGCGGCAACTGGAAAATTGGTGTAAAGGGAGATGAAGGTGTAAGGGAAGGAGTTCGAAGGGGGGGAAGGAGTTTGGAGGGGGGATGAACTTCGGGAGGAGGAAGGAGTTCATGGGGGGCAGGACTTTGTGAGGAGGAAGGAGTTTGGAGGGAACAGGACTTCGGGGGGAGGAAGGAGTCTCGGGGGAGGAAGGAGTTCAGAGGGGGGAAGGAGTTTGGGGGGAGGAAGGAGTTGGAGTGGGGAAGGAGTCCAGGGGAGGAAGGAGTCCAGGGGGAGGAAGGAATAAGTGTAGGAAGGAGTAAGTGTAGATAGAGTAAGGGTGGAGGAAGGAGTAAGAATTGAGGAAGGAGTAAGGTATGGGGTAATATCCAGGTGAACGTGCGAGGGAGAGGTCTGTGGAGTCAATGATTGCCTCCTGGGCAGCAAAATGAGAGTGGGCATGGTAGGAGAGAATGGTGAGAATGAGAGAGGGCAGAGTGAACCGGTAGTTTGGGAGGGTGAGGGTGCGACGGTAGCAGTAGAAATGATGGCGAGGGTGGTTGATGGGCATTTGATGGCAGACATGGACCATGGAGGTGGGAAGGAGGAGGTTGGGGAGGTCGATGTGGATGGGTGTTGGATTCTCGGGAAGGTAGAGAATGTGCATGTTCACCTGGATATCCCGGGAAGAAAAGGGCTCTGGCTGATAGGTGACCATGGGGAGTTGGAAGGTGATGCCGGGGAGGTCAACAGTGATGGAGGAAAGGACATGGGTGACTGGGAGAGGGGAAAGGATGGGGGAGCTAAAGCCAAACTTCACCAGTCCTCTGGAGAGCTGAGGCCTCGGGGCTTGCTTTGGTTGTCCTCCTGTGGGCCAGCTGCTCTCTCTGTGGTGACAAAGGATGAGATTGTGACAGGCAAAGGGGACTCGGAGGGAGAGGACAGCCTCTGACATTCCTGAGTGGATGACCCGGTTGCTGTTCCTCCTCCCATCTGGTGCCCGAGCGCCCCGGCCTGACACCTTGAGGGGAAGGAGCATCTGGAGGGATGTCGAGGTTCCCCATTTCCTTCTTGCGTTGCCACAGCAGGAACTCACCCATGGCTGCTGCAAGGGACTGCAGGTCTGTGTGCATCTCCACATTCTGCTGGACCAGGGTCTCCATGGTGTCCGCCATTCTTCCCATGGAGACCTCCATACACGCACATGTAGGCACAGCTTCATCAGAGAGCAGGCAGATGCACTCCTCCAACTCACATGCCACTCTGTTGAGGGCTTCCAACAACTCTGCGTGATATTTGCCCGCCTTCCGCTGACTCTCCGCGAATGAGTTGGAAGGTAGAACCCAGAAGCTCAGCAACTGACTCGGACTTCACGATGCTTCTTCCCCAGCAGTCCTCCAAGAGCCAGGGAGTTTGGTTGAACCTGCTTCCTCCTGCTACAGACACGTGTCCATGTGGTGACCACCAGATTGTGAACCTGAGCCTGTTTAGATCTTGGTCCCACTGAGGTGTGTGTCTCTGTGCTGGGGGAGGGTGTGGGTAAGTGTGGGTGTGACGGATCTTCCAGGCTGCTAATTTCTAGTTCTTCAATGGAGGGACCTCTCCCTGCCGCTGTGAACCTGCTTCTGCATGAAAACACATGGGGAGAGTGTGAGCCGGACACTTGGCACTGCTTGGGATGTGTGGTGAGCGGAGCTATGGATGGGATGAGGACATGAACTCCAGAAGATATGAGCCTGATAGAGATGTGAGGGTGTGTGTGAGAGTTAGTGGTGTTGTCCCTTGAGGTGTGAGATCCCTGTGAATGTGTGATGGGTTTGTGAGTGTGTGAGTTGAGAGTGATGAGAAGAGTGATTACCTTGGTTGAATGGATGAGACCATTCATCCTCTTTCAGCACTGGGTAGCTGTCCTCTTTTGCAGGGCCTTGGCGCTGACCACCGCTGCCACCTCCCATGCAGTATTGATGACCTTGCTTACTGGCCTTTGCCCAGAGCCCGGGTAGAGGATATTGTGGCGGGACTCCATTGCGTCCAGTAGGCATTCGAGAGTGGTGTCACTAAATCTAGAGGCAGCATGTTTCCTTCCTTTGGCAGCCAATGGTTTGCAGCAGCTTCCTATCCCTTTAAGAGTGCTAGGTCTTTGCAGGAGCGGCCTTTAAATAGGATTTACTAAAGGCCTGAGGTGATGGCAGGGCGAGAAAATGAGAGGCGTGTTCCCCAGGGATGTATGATTAATGAGGCCAGATTGGGACAATACAGCGTGAACAGCTGCCATTGTAGCCAGTGGGTAAAACGTTCTTTTCCCCGCTCACCAACGCACAGTGCAAATCTGGAACAATTCTGCCCTAAAACTTCCCAATTTACCCTGGTTCATGTCATCCACAGGCACTTGCTGAACAAGTGTTTGAAATCCATCTTCAAGAGCAGAATAGGAATTGTGAAGTAACAACTTGAATAAGACTTGAATTGTCCAGGGGATTTTTCCAATGCAGCCAGTCAAAATGACTTGCATCATCATGTTTTGCTGCAAGCTGTAAGACTTTGTTATATGATGAGGACTACACATGCAATAGTCAAGAGAAAAATACCTTCATCCTTATGTAGTGAAGGATACCAGCATGCAGCATTGAGGATACTGAAAAGGCTGCAACGAATGGCAGTTGTCAACTGTCAGAGCCACCTAGCAAGATTTTATTAATGAGTCCTTCACATAGTGTCCCTAGGCCCCTTTATTAACCACTTTATCCAATGCTGCAAATAAATGCCTTCTCCTCCACAAGGTACACATACTCTACAGTTTTCAAACGAAGCATTAATGATACTTAACATTTCAGTCGACAAAGGGGAACGGTTTCTTCTATTACCTGGTCACCATGCAGATGAACTGCCAACTGACTGTTTTGTCCTAAATTCTATTGTTTATCACCCCAATGTTTATCTCTGGTGCTCACTGAATCTAAGATGCTTCTATGAGGCTCATAGGCTCATAGACGTTTATAACACAGAAGGAGGCCATTCAGTCCATCATGTCTGTGCTGGTCAACAAAGATCTGACTGCACTAATTCAATTTTCCAGTGCTTGGCCCATAGCCCTGGAGGCTATGGCAACGCAAGTGAATATCTAAACACTTTTTAAATGTTGCAAGAGTTTCTGACTCAACCACCATTTCAGGCATTGAGTTCCAGGCTCCCACCACCCACTGGGTGAAAAAATTTCCCCTCAACTCCCCTCTTAGCCTTCTACCCCTTACCTTAAATCTATGCCCCCTGGTTATTGACCCCTCCACTAATGGAAAAAGTGCCTTCCTATCCACCCTATTTATGCCCCTCATAAACCTATAAACCTATATCAGATCCCCTCTCAATCTTCACTGCTCCAAGGAAAACAACCCCAGCTTATCCAGTGAGAGAACAAGTTCAGCCAGACGGAGGAGAGTAGTGGTGGATGGGGATTGTTCGGGCCTCAATTTGAGGAAGAAGCGGAGGACCCTCAGACCATCCCGGTGGGGGATGGAGGTGTAGAGGGATTGGACGTCCATGGTGAAGAGGAGGCGGTTAGGGCCAGGGAACTGGAAATTGTTGCTATGATGTAGGGTGTCAGAGGAATCGTGGATGGAGGTGGGAAGAGACTGAACAAGGGGAGAGAGAATGGAGTCAAGATAGCAAGAAATGAGTTCCATGGGGCAGGAACAGGCTGACACGATTGGTCTGCTGGGATAGTCCTGTTTGTGGATTTTGGGTAGGAAGTCAAAGCGGGCCATCCGAGGTTGGGAGACTATGAAGTTGGAAGCTGTGGAGGGAAGATCTCCAGAGGAGATGAGGTCAGTGACAGTCCTAGAAACAATGGCTTGATGTTCAGTGGTGGGGTCATGGTCCAGGGGGAGGTAGGAGGAAGTGTATTTTTCAATATCTGTAAATATAGGCCTGAGAAGTTTTCGGCCTGTGTTGCTCCATTTCATTGGTTGCCAGTGTGGTCTGCCTACATTTGTTTTGCCACCTGTGAAGGTGCTGTTTGAGGAGAGCTCAAAGGTACAGAGGTGTTATCATTCAGAGAAGCAACATTATCATTCATGGCCTTTTTAAAGCAACCCCTGCTACTGGACGCTGACTCAACATAGAATCATAGAATGATACAGCACAGGTAGAGGCTAAAACAAAAACAGAATTACCTGGAAAAACTCAGCAGGTCTGGCAGCATCGGTGGAGAAGAAAAGAGTTGACGTTTCGAGTCCTCATGACCCTTCGGCAGAACTGAAGTATAGTTAGGAGAGAGGTGAAATATAAGCTGGTATAATAGAGGCTATTTGGTCCATTGGAGCCTGCTGACTCCTAAAAGAGCTGTCCAGTTAATCCCACTTATACAGTTCTTCTCTCACAATCCTACATTTTTTTTCCATCTCAAATATTCTTCTAATTCCCATTTGAAAGTTTTTATTGAATCTGATTCTATATCCTTTCAGGTAATGCATCCCAGGCGATGATAACTCACTGTGTAAGCATTTTATTCCTCATGCCCCTCTGTTTTTTTTGCCAATTAACTTATATCTGTTTCTCCTGGTTACCAGCCCTACTGTCACTGGAAATAGTCTCTCTTCGTTTAATCTTATCAAAACTGTTCACAACTTTGAACACTCTAGCAACTCGCTCCTTAACCTTTCCTGCTCACAGAATCACAGAAACACACAGTGGAGAAGAGGCCCTTCGGCCTATCGAGTCTGCACCGACAGAAACACCTGACCATCCAATGTGGGACCTTGACAAAGGCTTTGCTGAAATCCATATAAACTACATCAACTGTACTACCCTCATCTACACACCTGGTCACTTCCTCAAAAAATTCAATCAAATTTGTTAGGCATGACCTCCCTCTGACAAAGCCACGCTGACTATCTCTGATCAAACCTTGCCTCTCCAAGTGGAGATAGATTCTCTCCTTCAGAATTTTCTCCAATAGTTTCCCTACCACTGAACTGAGACTCACTGGCCCGTAGTTCCCTGGCTTCTCTCTACAACCCTTCTTAAATAGCGGAACCACATTAGCTGTTCTTCAGTCCTCAGACTCCTCCCCCACGGCCAAGAGGAATTAAAAATTTGGGTCAGAGCCCCTGCGATCATCTCCCTTGCCTCCCTCAGCAGTCTGGGACACAAATCATCTGGACCTGGAGATGTGTCCACTTTTAAGCCTGCAAACATCCCCAATACCTTGTCACTCCCTATATCAATTTGCTCAAGAACCTCGCAGTCTCTCTCCCCGAGTTCGATACCTTCATCCTCATTCCCTTGAGTGAAGACAGATGTGAAGTATTCGTTCAATACTCTACCGATGTCCTCTGTCTCCACCCATAGATTGCCCCCTTGGTCCCTAATGGGCCCTACTCTTTCCCTGGTTATCCTCTTCCCATTAATATACTTATAAAATATCTTGGGATTTTCCCTACTTTTACCAGCCAGAGCTTTCTCTTATCCCCCCTTTGCTCTCCTAATTGCTTTCTTAAGCTCCACCCTGCACTTTCTGTACTCCACTCATGCCTCCGCTGATTTGCTTCCCTTGTACCTGCTAAAAGCCTCTCTTTTCCTTCTCATCGAATCCTGAATATCTCTGGTCATCCATGGTTCTCTGGGCTTGTTACTCCTTCCTATCACCCTAGAGGGAACATGTTGAGCCTGTACCCTCCCCATTTCCTTTTTGAATGCCCCCCCCACACTGCTCCTCTGTAGATTTCCCCACATGTAGCTGTTCCCAGTCTACCTTGGCCAGATCCTGCCTTATTTTACAAAAATCCGCTCTTACATAATCCAAAACATTTTTTTGCAACTTGTCTATTTCTTTGTCCAGAACAAGCTTAAATTGTACCATGTTGTGGTTGCTATAACTAAAATGCTCCCCCACCATCACCTCAGCCACCTGTCCGGCTTCATTCCCCAGAACTAGGTCCAGCACTGCGCCATCCCTTGTTGGACCCTCTACATATTGATCTAAAAAGTTCTCCTGTACACATTTCAAGAAATCCACTCCATCCAAGCCCTTAGCACTATGTCTATCCCAATTAATGTTGGGAAAGTTGAAATCACCTAATATAATTACCCTATTGTTATTATTTTTACACACCTCCGCAAATTGTGCGCATATTTACTCCTCAATTTCCCGCTGACTATCTGGGGTTCTATAATAAACACCTAACAATGTGGCTGCCCCTTTTTTATTCCTAGACTCTACCCACAAAGCTTCATTCAATGCCCCCTCCAAGATATAATTTCTCCTTACTGCAGTAACTGACTCCTTAACTAATAATGCAATGCCTCCTCCTCTTTTACACCCTTCCCTGTCTCGCCTGAAGATTCTATATCCCGGAACGTTGAGCTGCCAATCCTGCCCCTCCCTCAACCACATCTCAGTGATGGCTACTGTAATCACAATTCCACGTGTCAATCCTCACCCTTAACTCATCTGTTTTACCTGTAATACTCCTGGAATTAAAGTAGAGGCCATCCAGCCTTGCCTTACTCCCTTGAAACTTAATGCAGCTGTACTCCCTCTGACTTGATTGTTTTACTCGATTGTTTTTACTTGATTGCTCGAAAAAGAATATCCCTAGTTTCTCTAGTCTATCCACATAACTGAAGTCTTTTAGCCCTGCTACTATTCTAATAAACCTCATTTGCACATCCTCTAAGATCCTGACACAATACTCCAGCTGGGCCTAATCAGTGTTTTATGAAGGTTTAACATAACTTCCTTGCTCTTGCACTCTATGCCTCTATTAATAAGGCAAAGATCCCAGAGGCTTTTTTAACATTTCAACTTGTCCTCAATCTTCAAAAGACATGGATACATAAACTTCGCCGTTTATCACCAAGACTGCCAATATCCACCACCAAAACATCACCTGGCCCTGCTCCACCTCAGTTAATCTGCAGATAAAATCCTTATTCACCTTTCCGTTGCTCCAATAGACTATTCCATTGCTCTCTTGGCTGGCTCCCCATTTTCCACACTACATAAACTTCAGCTCATCTAAACCTCAGCTGCCCATATCCCAATCTGTATTAAAGTCCATTCACCCATCATGCCTGTGCACGCTGACCTACATTGGTTCCCGGTCTGGCAATGCTTCAATTTTAAAATGTTTATCCTTGTCTTCAAATCCATTAGACCATAAGACCATAAGACATAGGAACAAAAATTAGGCCATTTGGCCCATCGAGTCTGCTCCGCCATTCAATCATGGCTGATACGTTTCTCAACCCCATTCTCCCGCCTTCTCCCCGTAACCTTTGATCCCCTTACCAATCAAGAACCTATCTACCTCGGTCTTAAATATACTCAATGACCTGGCCTCCACAGCCTTCTGTGGCAATGAATTCCATAGATTCACCACTCTCTGGCTAAAGAAGTTTCTCCTCATCTCTGTTCTAAAAGGTCTTCCCTTTACTCTGGGCTGTGCCCTCGGGTCCTAGTCTCTCCTACTAATGGAAAAATCTTCCCCACGTCCACTCTATCCAGGCCTTTCAGTATTCTGTAAGTTTCAATCAGATCCCCCCTCATCCTTCTAAACTCCATCGAGTATAGACCCAGAGTCCTCAAACGTTCCTCATATGTCAAGCCCTTCATTCCTGGGATCGTTCTTGTGAACATCCCCTGGACCCTCTCCAGGGCCAGCACATCCTTCCTGAGATATGGGGCCCAAAATTGCTCACAATATTCTAAATGTGGTCTGACCACAGCCTTATAAAGCCTCAGCAGCACATCCCTGCTTTTATATTCTAGTCCTCTCGAAATAAATGCCAACATTGCATTTGCCTTCCTAATTACCGACTCAACCTGCAAGCTAACCTTAAGAGAATCCTGAACTAGGACTCCCAAGTCCCTTTGCGCTCCAGATTTCTGAATTCTCTCCCCATTTAGAAAATAGTCTATGCCTCTATTCTTCCTACCAAAGTGCATCCTTCTATGGTCTCCCCTCTCTCTATCTATCTATCCTGCTCCATCCCTACAAGCCTTTGAAATCTCTGCACTGGTCCAATTCTGGCCTCTTGCAAAACCCCAATTTTAACCCCTGTATCACTGGTGGCCATGCCTTCAGCTGACTAGGCTCAAAGCTCTGGAATACACACTCTAAACTTTTCTGCCTCTACCCCTTTTTCCTCCTTTAAGATGTTCTATAAAATCTACTTCCATCCTCTGACCTAATATTTCCTTGTGTGGTTTGGAATCCAATTTTCTTTGACATCACTCATATAAAACTCATTAGGTCGTTTTATTATGTTAAAGGTGCTATATAAGTGCAAGTTGTTGTTGTAATCACAACTGAAAAAACATGGAGAAAGTACATCTGGAACAGTGCAAACTTGTCCATGAACACATTCAGCCGCAGCATTTTCAAGGCAGACCATTTCAACAGTTTGGTCTGTCCATAAAACTCTCTAATGGGATAAAAAATTACACACCCTTCAAGTTAAGACAAAGTAAAGAATATGTCACAAATGTAAAAATACTATCTTAAAGAAGAGGACTTTTTGGAACTTTAAGACTCCTAATCTCACAGATTACAGTGTGATTTCAACCAGATAATAAATGTTGACTTTATTTAGATGTACTGGAATTACAAATCTTGGAATAAATAAATCTTCTTTAGCAAGAATATGTAATGTCTTCTTTGTCCCGAGTATTGGCAGCTATGCCATGCTGTGTCAGTGGCTGCATTAGACCATCATAAACCCATTGCTTTATTTTTACACTGGTATGCTCCCTATATGCTGCAGGGCCAAGTTTGTGTTTGATGTACCAGGGTGCTAAAAGGCAGAAACAATTGCTGATGTGTCAGTACTCTGTACAGTAATGGTATGAGTGAGCTTGTCGATGTGGTATCAGTGTAAGTGTGGTGAAACTATGTATACAATACTGCAGGTTTGAACTTAGCCCATCTATTACAGAATATTGGGTGTGAAGTTATTCAATGCAGTGCTCTGGCATTGTAGGGAGTCCATACAGTGCTAGTGTGATTGGTGTAAAGCTGGTTTAGAGAATGTCAATGTTGTTGCTGAAGTTATGACATATGACATTCAAGTAATGTTGGAGAGACACTGGTCTGTACTCGTCCAAAGAGCATCAATATTGCAAGTGAAAACAGGCAACAATGGTTTTTGCAGTGCTGGTAATATGGAGAGAGAGCCAGTGTCAATGCTTCAGGAAAAGCTGTATAGAGTGCACTTTATTGGTGCAATGCTGAGTAAGGGAGCAGAACAGGTCCATGTGGTGCCAGTACTGTTGGAGGTGTATCAGACCTCACACTGCTAGGTAGAAGGGGTGAAGTTTATTCTGCAGTGCCAGAGCTGTGATCAGCAGAGTCAATCCAAGCGGTTCCAGTGCTGTGATAAGCAATAAGCAGCAATGTACAGAGGTTGTGCTGTGATCAGCTATTAGCAGAGTGGTTTTGTGCAGTGCCAGTGATGTGTTTTGTAATAAGCAGACTGGGTCTGTGCAATGCTAGCACTGTGATCAGCAATAATAAGAGTGGGTTTGTGCAGTGCCAGTGCTGTGATCAGCAATAAGCAGAGTGGGTTTGTGCAATGCCAGTTGCTATGAAGATAAACTTTATGCCAAATAACCTGAATTATATTATTAAAAATTAGGCTTTTTAAAAACACACTAAAACTGACTTGAACTCAGAGTCCAAGATGGCTATCCAAATTTGCATTACTATACATTCATAATTCCAATTCATTGCAGTGGGGTCAGTCTGTCTGCAAGACCCATCAAAAACAATGCCTTCGGAGGAGTATGAAAGACTCACATCTCTTGTTTCATTAGCAAGACATCTATGGCAATCACCTGAGGTATTCAATTGGAGATGGGCCATTAAGACTCATTGATTGGGCAATGGGTGCCTGGCTAAGTTAGCTTCCAGACATGAACTAACTAAGTTGCCTGTGGAATATATGGACAATGCTTTTATTGAATTCCCCTGGCACTTGGAGTAGGAAGGTCACATAGCAAACCAACTCTTCGTATATTTTAAGCACATGTTTCCTCAGCAGATCTGAGGACAAGCAGCTTAGGAAGAAGATCTGAATGGGGTCCCTCCTCCCTACTTTTTTTCTTCAACCCACCTGGTAAGCTTCAAGCCCTGTTTTCTAATTGTGATCATTCATGGACGCAGTGCTCCAGACAGAGATTTCTCAAAAGCATCCAACCCAGCACTACCGTCTCCCAAAGAACAGCGAACTCAGTTATTTACATCTTTAAATCAGAAGCATCGAGACCATCGAATTCAGCCTGAAGCCAGCAGTCACCAAATTACATAGGAACTTAGGAGCAGGAGTAGGTCATTCGACCCTTCGAGCCTACTCTGTCATTCTATAAGATCATGGCTGATCTGGTTATCGTCTCAATTCTACTTTCCTGTCTCCCCCACCACCCCCCCCCCCCCACCCTCACAGCCCTTGGCTCCCTTGTCTATCAAAAATCTGACTAACTGCCTTGATTCAATGACCCAGCCTCCACTGCTCTCTGGGGAAGGGAATTCCGCATACTAACGACACTCTGAGAGAAAAAAGTTTTCCGCATCTCAGTCTTAAAAAGGAGACCTCTTATTCTTAAACTGTATCCCCTAGTCGTAGCCTGCCCCACAAGTGGAAACATCCCCTGATTATCTAGCCTCAAGTCTCCTCAGGATCTTATATGTTTCAATAAGATCAACTCTCATTCTTCTAAACTCCAATAGGTGTAGGCCCAACCTGTTCAACCTTTCTTCACAGGATAAGCCTTTAATCCCAGGAATGAGTTGAGTGAACCTTCTCTGTACTGCTTCTAACACAAATATATATTTTTTCAAATGAGACCAAAACTGTACACAGTATTCCATATATGGTCTCACCCTGTACTGCTGCAGTTTTCTCTCATATTCAAGTTTCTCCCTTTATTAGTTTGTTATTCTTTGTGGTTCTTAAAATCTGGCCAATCTTCCAAATAGGCTGTATACTCTTTTACTTCTTTTATGAACTCTAATTTGGTGCTAGTGCTGTGCCTTGCAATAAGCAAAGTGGGTCTGTACAGTGCCAATGCTATGATCAGCAGTAAGCAGAGTTAGTCTATGCAGTGCCAGTGCTGTGATTAGCAGTCGGTCTGGGTGCCAGTACTGTGAGCAGCAGTGGTCCTGTGCAGTGCAGGGCTATGACCAGTAGTACATCTGTGCAGTGCCAGTGCTGTGATCAGCAGTGGATTTGTACAGTACCAGTACTGTGATCAGCAGTGGGTCTGTGCAGTGCTAGCGCTGTGATCGACTGCGGATTTGTGTAATGCCAGTGCTGTGACCAGCGGCGGATCCGTGCAGCGCCAGCGCTGTGGCCAGCGCTGGATCTGGGCAGTGCCAGTGCTGGGGGAAGGGGGCGGAGCTTGGCGCGGGGTGTGTCACGTGATGCAGTGTTTACATCCTCAGCTGTTGGAGTCTGAGTTCAGGAAGAGCAGCGGTGGAGAGAGAGAGCGGGGGGAGCAGCAGCTGCGCATTGTTTTCATCCTGATACAGCTCCGTTCACACGGTGTGTCTCCGGCGCTGCTTTCGGGCTCGGTTTATTCAGATGTTTGTCGAAGGGGAGCAGCCGCTTTGCCGGTCGTTCTCAGGGTTTCTGATGCTGGGGTCCGGCTGACGCTGGAGTCGACGCGATGAGTTCGCCTGGACCATGGGACTGAGAAAGTGAGCCAGTGGCCTAGGGCCGGAAAATACTGGTCCGCCGCCGGGCCGGGTGGCCCCCCCCCCCCCCCTGCTGCTTTGTGTCCGAGCTCGGCGGGCGGCCAGCCGGCCGGCGCCTCGCAGTTTGGGCCCGGGCCTGGAGCGCGGGGCCTGCGGACTCCGAAGCGGCTGTTGAGAGTGTGAGGAGCAGACACACAGGCTCCTTTTGTCTGGTTTGCTGCACAATGCTTCAGACTGATAACCAGAGCCCAGTAATCTCTCTCCACTGACCAGCTCTTCCACTCCCGAGTTATTTCAAATTGTCCCATAATCAGCTGCTTTCTGTACTTGATCTTATCTGGTGGAAATACTGGTCATAAGGTTTTGTTTTATTAGCTGCGTATTGTTATAATTTCCTTTCGCTAAAATCGTGCAGAAAACTTTGTACTTAAAATGGATTTGCCATGGCCTCTGATGCAGTCGTCATTGTTTTTGTGTGGCAGAGATCTCAAATGTGGTGCCCTAGGAGTTAAACTTTTAAAGGGACTTATTTACTTATTTTACTGTCCACGCAGTATTCGAAACAAACATTCGAGAGAAAAAAAAGGTTTAAAGAGCGCCTTCTGTTGTTTTTGTCGGTAAACTAGGAAATCGACATTTTTTTTGTTTCGTCGTTGTTGGCAAGCTTGAAGAAAGACCTACGTAGAAATGCTGCTGACATTTTTACAAAAACCTGAATTTGAGACTTGCTTCCAAACTTCTAGCATGTACCTTGCAAGGTTAAGTTGCTGTTAATCATACTGTTTTAAGGACGAACACTAACTAAATGCAAACCCGCATTTATTGGTATAGGCATGACTGAGGTTTTGTGTATGTTTTTCTAAAAATAAATGGAATTCATAAGATTTTTTTTCACTGAAGTTTGTTGAGTTCACATTCATATATGTTGTTGAAAATATGTGTGGACATAATAGTTCAACTGGCTTCTTAGTGCACTTTTTAAAAAAAACGGAACTGTCTCATGATCACTAGTTTCGTGATCAACAAGACTGCAAAGACTGTCTGATCTGTTGCATATGGCGTGAAAGTTCCTCTCTGATCTCAGTAGGAATTCTATTGGGGATGCTCAGCATGGAATTCAGATTGCTACCTAGTGACCCTGCTGGTAACAGCACACAGTGTTGTTCCTCTTTCAGTCAAATAGCTTGTCAACAAACCATTATTAAGACTCACATGAAGAACGATTGCTGGGATAATAGAAAGCTGCTGCAAATCTAGAGGTCTTGCCTTCAGGGGCAATGGAAAAAAGAAAAACAAACCGAAGGGCCAATATTTGTTCTTGCATGAGCTTCTTATGGTTGAAGCACATATTGGAAAATTGCAGACACAATTATTTGCCACCCAAGAAATTGGTGGACAGTGCACCTGCAGCTTTCTGAAGTGCGCACTCAGCAGGTAAGGCCTGGATCATGGGCACACATTCAGAAAATTGGCCCATGCACTCCCCCTGAAGAGAATTACTTCCTATCCCAGGACTTTAGGTGGTGCTCAAGTTTGTTACTTGGTTTTCTCCTCTTTTTATAACTCTTAAGTTGTTCCAGTTTGGAATGGTTTATTTCCATGTATCAGTATACTGAGGGAGGAATAGTACAATGCTAGAGAGAAATATGGAAGGAGAAAAAGAACAATGCAGTGAATCTGAATTTGTATCCCGTATCTGGAAAATAAAATGGGATGGGGGGGGGGGGTGGGGGGGGCTTATACCTTTTAAACAGATCTGTATGTTTGAACTTTTTTGAGGGCGCATTGTATCTACTTGTTATGAAGCCATGTTCTCTATGAAATTTTGTCTCGTGTGATGTGAAGAGCTTAAAATATATTCAGATTGCAGCTTTTCAGAAGGTGGTTTTGTTCAAAATGGAATAAATGGCCAAGGCACTTCAGGAAATGGTAGCTTACAGAAAATAAGATTTGAAGTGATACTGGAAATGAAGCTTGAATTATACATTAAAAGATTTTGGACAGCGCAGGAGTGTTGATTGAGCGAAAGACTGTCACCATGCACATTAATACAGAGTATCCAGAAATCAGAAACAAAGATTTAAAAAAAACCCTTGAAAGCAGTAATGATTTATCAGGACAAATTAACTGTGGATGATATATTTTATTGTGAAGATACATTATTACTTGTATATACACTTTGCTATACTGTGTGTATTATCCCCTTGTGTTCTTTTCATGATTTAAAAAAAAATTACATCACATTCTAATCAAATGTTTATGGAAACCTGATTGCAAATAATAAACATCTCATTATAGTAGCCGGTACTGCCAAAAAATGCACTAGGCATTTTGCTTTAACTTCTCTATTTTTAATCTATTGCCTAAAGGAAATGCATTTCAAAGAGGCTTGGGATATAATCTATAAAGTATCTCATAAGTAACCCATGATAACTCAAGCACTACAATCTATTAGATCTGTTGCAGGTTATTATTTCTTACTAAAAATGCATGACGATGGAACTGGGGATGGGAATTGGCACATGCAGTTTCTTTGAACGGCCAAGCATAAAACTGAATACTGCACATGAATTTTGAAATAGAAACCACATTGCAGCATCTAAATTTCAGATTTAAATCAATGTTACAATAGGCTTTGAATACTATAATTCACGATCAAGTTTGAACATAAGAACAGGAATAGGCCATTTTGCTCCTTTAACCTGTTCTTTAATTCAGTTGGAACATAGCTGATATATACCTCAAATCTGTTTACCTTTGTTCCATATCTCTTGATACTCTTGCCCAACAAAATCTGTCAATCCCAGTCTTGAAAGTTACTGAGCATCCACTGCTATTTGGGTGATTGGTTCTTGGCGACAGCAACTAAAAACAAATCAGATTCTATGTGTATTATGATGATAACCAGTTCTACCTCACAGCCATGCCTTGATCTTCCTGCTGTCTCTGGTTTGCCATTGCTTCTTGTCCAACATCTGGTATTGGATGAGCAGAAATTTTCCCCAATTAAATTGTGGGAAGACCAAAGCCATTGCCTTTGGAATAGTCAAGTCTGGAGTTAACAATGCTCCTCTGGCTGGCCACCCATTGTTCACCTTGTAACTTGAACTCATCATTGGAATTCTCTCCCCAATTCTTTCTAGCGCTCTCATCTTTTAAGGCACTCCTTAAACTTACCTCTTTGACCAGGAATTTTGTTGCTTGTTCTAATATCTCTTTATCTAACTCTGCATATTTTGTTTGATAGCTCCAGTGAAGTGCCTTGGGATGCTTTATTGTGTTTAGGCTGCTATATAATTGTAAGTTCATGTTTGCTGAGATCTAGATTTCCACTCTCCTGTCCGTGGAAAAAGCACCACCTGAATTTTCACACTTAAATAGCCTGGCTATAATTTTAAGATTCTGGTGCCTTGTCTGCATTCTCCACCAAAGGAAATAGTTTCTCAGTGAGTCCATTCATCATTTTAGAGACCTCAACTTTCTAAATTCAAGGAATACAAAATTTGTGTAACCTGCCCTCATATATTTTAACTCTTTAAGAGTCAGCATTTTCTGTGCTGTAACTCTCCAAGGCTAATATATATTTCCTGATGTCCAAGACTGAATGCAGTATGCCAGGTAGAGTCTGAACAAGGACGTACAACTGAAGCATCACTTCCTTTTATTTTGTATTCCACCTCCATTAACACAAAGGCTAGCATTCCTTTTTGATTACTTTTTGTAATGGGGGACCAACAGTGAGGTATATGGGGGCAGATGTATTAAATGAGTATGTTGCTTCTGTCTTCACTAGGGCAGAGGATGCTGTCAATGTAGCAATAAAGATGATGGTGATGATATTGGATAGGATAAAAATGGATAAAGGTACTTTAAATAGTGATAGTTCTCCAAATAATAGTTAACTGGTCCAGATGGGCCACATCCCAGGGAAGTAGGGGTGGAAATTGCAGAGGATCTGGCCACAATCTTCAACCTCTCTTTGATATGGTGTGTTGCCATAGGAATGGAGGATTGCAGATATACTCCCTTGTGTTTTTTAAATTGGCAAGAGATAAACCCAACAACTACAGGCCAGTCAGCCTAACATATGTGGTGGGGAAACGCAGAGACAATAATCCAGGACAAAATTAATTGGCCTTCTGGGAAAAATATAGGTGAATAAAGTCAGCAAGAATTTTTTATCCTGTTTGATTAACTTAATTGAGTTCTATGATGAAGTAATAGTGTTGTGGTTAGTATGGGTGATGTCTAAATTGACTTTGAAAATACTTTTTGTGAAGCACCACATAATAGACTTATTAGCAAAATGAAAGTCAGTGGTGTTAAAGGGACAGTGACTAATGTGCAGAGTGGTGAATAGTTTTTTCAGACTGGAGTCTGTATATAGTGGTTTTCCCCAGGGGCAGGTATTAGAATCATGATTTTTTTTTGGTTATATATTAATGACTTTGGTACGCACAACACATTTTAAAATGTTTTCAGATGAGACAATAGTCGGTAATGTAGCAAATAATGAGGACAATAGTAACCCTTCAGGAGGACATAAACCAACTGGTGGAATGTGTAGACACATGACATATGAAATTTAACACAAGTGACATATTTTGGCAGGAAGAATGAGGAGAGGCAATGTGAACTAAACTATACAATGTTAAAGGGGATGCAAAAACAGATACCTGAAGCTGTTCACAAATCGTTGAAGGTGATAGGGTAAGAGAGAAGGCTTTTTTAAATTTATAAAATGGATCTTGGCTATATTAATAGTGACATAGAGTATGCAAGAAAACATCACTTGGGTCTCAGGAGGAAGTATTGTGTTAAATTTTCAGTACACACTTTAGGAAGGAGGCCAAGGCTTGGAGAGGGTGCAGAACAGACTTACTAGAACGGGACCAGAAATGGGAGACTCCATTTTTGTGGAGAGAGTGGGGTCGCCCTTAGAGCAGGGAAGGTTAGGTGGAGATTTGATAGAAATATTGAAAATCATAAACAGTTTTGATAAAGTAACTAAGAATAAATTGTTTCCAGTAGTAGAAGGGTTGGTAACCAGTAGTTGATATAACAGATTTAACGTGATTGGCAAAAGAGCCAGAGGCAACATGGGGAGACTCCTTATTAATGAGTTGTGATCTGAAATGGTGATGGAAGCAGACTCAATAACTTTCAAAACTGATTAGCTAAATACTCAAAAGGGAAAAAATTATAGGGCTCTTGTGAAGACTGGAGGCAGGTGGGAGGTAGGTGGGTGGGACTATTTAGGTAGCTCTCCCAAAGATCTAGCACAGGCAAGATGAGCTGAATGGCCTCCTTCCACGCTGCACGTTGTATGATTCCGCCTCATTAACTTTCGGTGATTTGTGTACACTTTTTTTCCCCCTGCACCACAGCTTCTGGCATTTCACTATTAAGAAAACATTCTGATTTTTCCTTTTTAGAACCAAAATGAATAACCACATACTTAACCACATTGATCTCTATCTGACATTTTGTTCTCTTCCTCCACTGTAAAAACAGATCCAAAGTACACATTCAGCGAGTCTGTCATTGGGCTAAAACAAGGCATTGATTGATTGCTTAACCCCAGAAATGGAGCCTGTTCTCTTGTCAGTTCTTAAACCTTTTGTTCTAGAAAATTATCCTGAATGCATTTGAAAAATTCATTGGCTTTACTACTTGAACTGTTCCTTTTCTCCCAGTGTCTGCGAAAATTAAAATCTCCCATTAGAGCTCTGTTTATGCTGTATTTATGTATGTGGTTATACATTTCCCCACTACAGCATTTTTAAGATGACTGTTGTCTAAAGAAATATGTAGAAATAAAGGATATGTAATTGTTAGTAATAGAATTAACTTTTTTTTGTTGCAGTGAAACAAGTAGCGGCACTGTAGAAATGCTCTCAGAAACTCATTTTTGGGAATCGTTTGCCTTTGGAGGTGGAAGTAGGCCCAATATCAGCCTAAATAGAATTCCTGTTTCCCAGCTATACTAGCTTAATTTTGTGTGCTTCACATCAATTCTGGCTTCGGGGGTAAGTTTCACAGTATATTCAACTCCAAGGTACATTGCGAATGCTTCTTAGATTTTGATATTTTCACTGTTCAGATTTTTTTTGCTTGTGTTCAAATGCTGGTTCATACCTGATGTATTTATCCCTCACTTAGTTTTTTTCATTTATGCCAATATGGATTAGATTCCACGTTGCCAAAAGTAAGTCATTTTGAAATGCACTCTCTTGCTACAAACCACCTGCACATTCTCCAATTAACACTTATCCACCTTGAGTATATCGCAACTAATTATGTTGGTCCAATAAGGATGTTTGTAATCAAACCTGGGACCTTTGGGTCTGCATGCTTAATTCTATGTTGCCTCTATCAACTCTGTCTAAAGCTAGCCCAGAATAATATGTTAAACCACTGAATGTCAAAGAGAATGAAGAAATTTGGGAGGATAGGTAGAAAAATGTACAAGAGGAGGGCAGGAATGCTGTTGACCAATTTGTAAATGGAGCAACTACACTGCAAAAAGTAGCAGTGTAGAGTGCTGAGTCTTAACTTTTTTCAACTGGATCTCTGTATAGGATTAGGACCTGTGATCATGGGTCTGTACCCCCTTTCTGTTTCCCCAGGATTTTGGGTGGCTTTCACAAAGGTGATGATTATAACCTATGTGATAATAGTTGTAGGCTGCTTCTTATCTTTGAAATGCCAGAGGGTCATTTCCACACACTGGCAGGTAGGGCCTCAGTTTTACGTGCCATGTGAAAGACGGCACTTCTGGCAATATATTCAGTTACCAAGCTTGTGCAACTATTTGTTTTTGCATGTTGGGTCTATTCTTTGGTTGACAGTTTTTGGGGGAACTGTTTGAGCTTTTTGTTTGAAGCTGTTGATCTTCTGTTGCTGGGTTTTTTAGGTTTACGTGTACCTGGTGTTAACATAAGGGTCTGGCACATACAGGGTTAATGTGGGACTGAGTACAGTACCACCACAGTGTTGGAATAAGGCACATGATCCAGACCTAGGGTCTATCTGGTGTTGAACAGGGACATGTTAATACCTAGACATGGAGATAACCCCTTGTCTGTACTCTTTAGTGTATATATTTATATAGTTACAAGTAGTTAATGTGGACTTGCTATTAACGTACTGAAGACTTTAACAGGCACATCTGTAACCAACACTTGGTGCAGATAGCACCTAGTGCAGGTCAATAGTAACCTTCTCAGAATAAACTGTTTGCCCCATTTTTAAAAAAACACTTTACTGTGATACTACAATAGGACCAGCATGTAGGTAATCTCTTGTTTGATGGAACTTTGACAAACGCTCTGTGAAGGCTTTAAATGATTCGAAAGTTCTGATTTTGAGCCTATTAAAGAGGACTGTTAGGATGGCAAGTCACTTGCAATGCCAGCTTGCAAATTGCTGCTTTGTTCCAAAATTACTTACAGAATGGGTCAGGTTTGTCAAAATTGTATTCCAATGCAAAATTGTGATGCCCACATACTGTTGCATGATTTCTGAATGGAGACTAGTGATGAATTAGGTATATTAAACCAGGAAAATGGTATTGCAAAGCTGCTGGTTTGGTTAACTTTAGTAGAAACTGATTGCAGGTCCTCCTGCATGTTAGAACTTGCTAAGTAACTGTATTGAAACAAGTGGAAGTGCAGTTTTCGAAAGCATGTATGTTCAGTGTCTGAATTTGGCAGTCCTACTGTAGCTGCAATAACCAATGAACTGTTTTGTATGAATTTTGATGATTATTCCAAACTATCAATTATTTTAGCCTGTATTAATATCATGGGCTATTTTGAATCAATTCAAATTAAACGCACATACCAATGTAAGTGTGACAGCAGAAATTTGATCAGAGTGAAAGAGAAGTACGGCTCACAACATGAGTTACTTCCTTTTTTGGTAACTTAAGTTTTCAGATATAGATTACAAATGGCTTCCTCATTTCTTTACTAATAATTTTTAATGTTTAATGTCTCCAACAGCAAGTAAAATGGAGTTTGTGTACTGCAGGTGCTGCCATTGACTATTGTTTGCTTTTCAGTTGAGCTAAAGCTGAGAAATAGTGAAAATTGTCATTGTTCATACATGGCTAATATTTATCCTCTTGGAAAGGGTTAATTATTTGAAATAATGTGAAGAAATCCTTGCAGTATTTGGCAAAGCATCAATATTAACTAAGGCAAAAAATGACTTTAATTCTGCTTTAAATTGCTGATTCTGTTTTCTTTAAATACCTGTAATAATTTGCATTGTTAAATTGGTCATGATGTGGCCTTCTTAATGATGCAAATTAACTGTTTCCAATTAGTCGAAACTTGGTTTTCCTTTTTGGCCCCAAAATACCTTTTAACTTCTTGCTTACCTGCCGGTTGCATGATGAGCCCCTTGATCAGTGCTGCTCTCATTTCCTTACCCCATGCAATGAAGATGGAAATTGCTGCCTCAACATCCCTTGTTCTATAACATAGAGGATATTCTCATATCTTATTTTGTTGATAGGTTGCACAGGCATTTTGCATGTTGATGTATGATTATCTTCATCGCCGCAAATTTAATCAGTCAAGAATCGCAAGCTTTTATTTTTCCATTTTTCTTCTGTCCTTGCTACTATGTGATTCCATTGATACCATCAGCCCTCTTCATTTAACTAGCCATTCTTCATACATGTAGCTAGATACTAAGCTTTGACAGGAATTTGCTGTGCATTATCCTAAAATTTTATTCTGTACTCCCGACATTTTTTTTTTGTACTTTGCATCAGGGCACGTCAAGATGCAAACTGCCTGTGACACCTACCAACAAAATAAAGTCGGGGAATCTTGGCTACTCTGGTGAATTTATTTGACCTTTATCCCGGGAATTCTAAGGGCAAGTACAATGCCTGGTTAAAATCAGCGATTCCAGCACAAACTAGAGTTTGAATCTACGATCTTAGTGATTTGTATTGTTCACTGCAATATTCTAAGCAGATTTATCAAGTTATAATTCACAGTTAACTAGAAGATAAAGTATTTATGATATACCTTACAAAAGGATTAGTGTCTATTGATAGCCAACAAATTGGAGGCAGGGCAAGATGTGGGATTTGCAGCAAACAATGTATTTTACAGCAAATAAAGTCGATTCAAAGTCAGTTTAAAAAGTCTGAGCAGGCATTACTTGTGACTGAAATTGCAGCAATTTCTAATAAAAACACTTTCTCCAGCAGAATGCACTGAGTGAAGGATAGTTACATTTTAGCAGTCACTTGCAGCAGTGTGGCATTCAGGTGTGATCGACACGAGAAATTACTTAATTATCTCCTGTCTGGCCAGGGATGGTGGCATCACTATATGCAGCTCACAGGGATGCATTGATCTAGCCATTTCAATAGAAGACCTCCAGGCATGGGGGCAGTTCTCCAGATATTGTAAAATTTGTTTCAATTAAACTTGCTGAACAGATTTGAAGTATGTATAAGCTCTGCTGATAGGAACAGTCCAGTGCTTTAATTCATGGCATTAAATGATATGAAGATTGACATGATGCAAAAGCCTTGAAACTGGCTACAGAGACCCTCTCAAGCCTCATGCCTCCTCAAGAACATTTTCTATTGTGAGTGAGGTTGACTAACTATAATTTATAAGCTAATTAGTAATTCCTTGATAGAAGGAAATGCAGATGTGTGGCCGGAAGAATGTTTTGCCATGGGCATTTTAAAATATAAATTCACCTCTTAAATTCTGTACTTGGTGAGCTCCAGTTCTCTTGAGAAAAGCAAACCCAAGAGCAAGTCAATTCAGTGCTGTCTTACCCTCTGAGAGATCTTGCAGAGATTTTTGAAGCTTGTTTGCCTCCCTGATCAATTTAGCCATTTAATCTCCGATATCGTTCTGGTGAACTTGCGCTGTATTACCTCTGACGCCAGTATGTCGAAAACTGAATGCCGTTAATGGTATGTAGGATGCTTTTGCAGACATAGGCTGTAAAAAACACCTGACTGAAACCTGAACCACAGCTTTTGGGCTCTCTAGTTTTATTGCAGACCCTGTTCCAATTAGAATCTGCAATTTAAATTGATTGTTGCAGAAAAGTTTCCCAATAATGGCAAGCACGTCAGAAATTTGTATTTTTTTTTCATGCCAGTATGTTATAATCAACTCCATGAGCCCTTGTGTATTAACTTCTTGTGGAACGCCTTATCAAATGTCTACTTCAACTGGTTCCCCTTTACCTTCCCTACCAGTTACATCCTCAAAAAGAATCTAAAATTTGCAACATCACGATTTCCCTATTGTAAAGCCATGTTGATTTTGTCTAATCATACTGAGTATCTAAGTGCATTGTTAAAACTCGCTTAATAAGAGATTCTAGCATTTTCCTGATGACTGATGTCAGGCTAACTGATGTGTAGCTCCCTGTTTTCTCTTTCCCTCCTTTCTCGAATAATGGAGTTACATTTGTTAACTTCCAATCTGCTGAGACCATTCTAGAATCTAACCATCACATCCACTATCTTCGCAGCTCCCTGTTTTAGAACCATAGGATGTAGGCCATCAGTTACTGGGGATTTGTCAGGTTTTAGCTCCTTGTGTTTCTTCAATACCTTTTCTCTGATGTTAATTACCTTACCTTCTACATTCATATTAGTTCCTTGGCTACCCTCTATTTCTGGGGTATAATTTTAGTCTGCTGCTGTGAAGACATTCAACATATTTGTTCATTGTCTCTGCCATTTTCTCATTTCCCATGATTATTTTTCCTGCCTCCGCTTCTAAGGAACCAGCAGTTACTTCAGCTGCTCTCCTCCCATGTCATATGCTTGTAAAAGCTCTTACAATCTGTTTTTATATTCTTGGCTAGTTTATGCTTATTTTTCCCCTTTTTATCAACTTTTTGGTGTCCCTTTACCAGTTCCTATAATCCCAATCTCCAGATTTAATATTATTCTTTGCCACATCATAAGTCTCTTTTAATCTGATGACACGGTCCTTAACATCCTTAGTAAGGCACAGATGGATCTTCCTTGCTGACCTTTTGTTTTTGTTAACTAAATGTATTTTTGAACATTTTGAATCACTACTTTAAATGCTTCCCATTGTTTATTTACTGTCTTATCGTTTTAGTCTATTTTCCCAATCAACCTTAGCCAGCTCTTCCTTCATACCTATGTAATAGGCATTGTTTAAAATTCTGTTTGGGGCTGGATTATGTCAGTTGCAAACTTAATATGGAATTCAATTGTATTATCACTTTTTCCGAGTGGATCATTTTACTGACGCTACTAATTAATTCTGCCTCATTGCACAATGCGAGATCTAAAATAACTTTATCTCTGGTCAGTATCATTGGGTTTGAAAGTATATGTGGTTTTCTACTATGCTTAAAATGGTTGATTTTTTAAAAAAACAATTAGAGTGAGTATTGTTTATATTCTACTTAAGTTTCATCCCTAGTTGAGTTACAAGCACTAGCAGGATGTACAAATGAAAATCACCTATATTTCCATGTTGTGAGCTGGTTGTCAAAGTGATAAGGAAATAAATAATGATCTAAATGCATGCTTATCTTCAGCTGACTCAAGATGGTCAACTTTATGGTAAAGTGCTTACCCATAATGTGATAGCAGAGGAAATAGTTTGAATCGTTAGGCTGACAACAGACCAAGAAATCTCCTGTTCCCCTGGCTCAAACGGTTTCAGTCTTTTTACAGATGTAGCCTTTTATCAAAGAAAATGATGTTAAAGCACAAAAGCAAAATACAGTGGATGCCGGAATCCTGAACTAAAAACAAAACGTTGGAAATAATCGGCAAATCTGGCAGCATCTGTGGAGAGAGAAACAGAGTTCATGTCTCATGACTCTTTTTCCTCCAAAGAGCCACATTGGATTCAACGTGAACTCTGTTTCTCTCTCCACAGGTGCTGCCAGATCTACTGAGTTTTTCTGGCACTTTCAGTTTTTACTGCGAATGCTGGAGATCTGAAATATTTTGCTTTTTTTAGAATGGAATAGAATCCTTATAGGAAGAGGGGTGAAAGTGTAGTCAATGTTAGTGGATATTAGTTGATAGGCTAACTGCAGAAATAGCAGCAAAGAAACAGGAATAGAAAAGAACAGTGAGTGGATCATGTGAAAATGAGGGAAGGGTAGAAATTGGAAACAGTGATGAAGAAACTTTCCAGTTTGGGGCGAGAACAGGAAATAGCATCAATACCGTCATTGATATACTGGAAAAGTGAGGGAGGGGACCTGAGGAGGATTGGAACAAAATGTTCCAGATATCTTACAAAAAGGCAGTTATAACTAGAATCCGTATGAGTTCTTATAGCAACACTTTATTGTTGGAAGTGAGTGGAGTTGATGAAGAAGTTGTTCAATTTGGTAACAGGTTCAGCCAAATGGAGGGTGGTGATGAATGGGAACTGGTTGTGCCTCCGTTCATGGAGGAAATGGAGAAATCTCAGACCATCCTGGTGGGGGTTGGAGGTGTAGAGGGAATGCATGCCCCTGGTGAAAAGGAGACTGGGTCAGGAAACTGGAAACTTGAATTTGGTGAAAAACATTTGAGGAGTCGCAATTGTACATGGAAAGAGACTGGACAAAGGGAGAGAAACTGGAGTCAAGATAGGAAAAGTATGTTCTGAGGGCCAAGAGCAGGCTGAACTACGGAGTTAACCAAGCAGTCCTGTTTGTGGAACTTGGGAAGGAGGGCGAGCAAGCTGCGAGGGGTTGGGAGGCTTTGAGGTTGAAGGCCATGGAGAGCAGATCGCCAGAAGAGATGAGATCAATGATGGTTTGATGTCTGGTGGTGGGTTAGGGGCAGGAAGGAGGAGAAGCCAGCTGGTGTTCAGCCTCTAAGTAGATGTCAGTTTGTTAAGCAGCAGTGCCACTCTTGCCAGTAGGTGTGCTGGCAATGAGGAAGTTGGACCTGAGAGACCAGGGTTTTGCAAATTCAGAGGTTAATAGGTTAGTGCGCGTGAGGGTGGCAGAGATTTTGATATTGAGAATTGCTGGTGCGAATCAGTAATGAAAAGATCTAGAGAGGGTAAGAGACCAAAAGGAAGTGTCCAGATGAAGTGAGAATTCTGAGACTGGAGAAAGGGTCTGTTGTCTCGGGGGGTGGGGGGAATTCATGGCCAAATAGGCGTGGATATGTAGGCGATGGAAGAACTTGGTATTCTATTGAACGCAAAAGTTATTGACATGTAAGAATAAGGAGATACAGCTGAGGCCTTTGCTGAGGACTGATTATTTGGATCAGAGAGGGCATAGTGAGAAAACAGCATGAGGTGAGATTGGAAGAAAGGATGGGGGGTCAGAGGAAAGTGAAGGGGCATTTGTATGGTTCTCCATCTGAAAGATTAACTTGTCATTTGTCATATACCGATACGTTTTGTGAGAATTTGCTGGATGTACAGCTTTTCATTGTAACTTAGATGTGATAGGTTTTTATTCTTTGTTCCCAATTTATTCACAATAGCGGAGATAGGATGATCTTAATGGATGCCTTTTCTCTTGTCATTGTTAGCAACATAGAAACAGGAGTGGGCTATTACCTTGACCCTGTTCTGCCATTCAGTGCGATCATGAATGGTCTGCAACCTATCTCCATTTATCTGTCTTTGCTCCCCTTAATACCTTTTGACTATCAAAAATCTATCCATCTTGTTTAAAATTGACAATGTAAAATCAATTGCAATTTGTGGAAGACTATTCTAAATTTCTACCAACTTTGTGTGAAGAAATGTTTTGAATTTCATTCCTGAAGTGTCTGTCTCCAATATTTTTTTGACTTTGCACCTTGGTCTAAGACCCTGCAACGAGTGGAAATAATTTCTCTTTATATCCACCCCTTAATTTCTTTAATACTTTGATCAAATTTAGGTCAAACATGGGCAAGAGAACCTCCTGCTGAATACCATGTCTCCCTCCCCCTCCCTCCCTCCCCCCACCCAAGGGGCTGATGAATTAGCACTCCTCCATGTTGAACACCACTTGGAGAAAGCACTCAGGGTTGCAAGGGCACAAAATGTACTCTGGGTGGGAGACTTCAATGTCCATTATCAAGAGTGGCTTGGTAGCGGCAGTACAAACTGAGCTGGCTGAGCCCTAAAGGACATAGCTGCTATACTGGGTCTACTGCAGGTGATGAGGGAGCCAACAAGAGGAAAAAACATACTTTACCTCACCCTCACCAACCTTCCTGCCACAGATGCATCTGTCCATGATGGTTTTGGTAGGAGTGACCACCGCCCAGTCCTTGTGGAGACGCAGTCCCATCTTCACATTGAGGCTACCCTCCATTGTGTTATGTGGCACTATCACCAAGCTAAATGTGATAGATTTCAAACAGGCCTAGCATCTCGAGACTGGGTATCCATGAGGTGCTGTGGGCCAGCAGCAGCAGCAGAATTGTACTCGACCACAATCTATAACCTCATGGCCCGGCATTTCCCCTTTCTACCATTACCACCAAGCCAGGGCATCAACACTTGCTCAATGAAGAGTGCAGGAGAGCATGCCAGGAGCAGCCCCAGGTATACCTAAAAATGAGGTGTCAACTTGGTGAGGCTGCAACACAGGACGACTTGTGTGCCAAACAGCATAAGCAGCAAGTGATGGACAGAGCTAAGTAATCCCACAACCAATGGATCAGATCTAAGCTCTGCAGTCCTGTCACATCAAGTCATGAATACTGGTGGACAATTAAACAACTCACTGGAGGAGGAGGCTCCACAAATATCCCCATTCTCGGTGATGGAGCAGCCCAGCACATCAGTGCAAAAGATGAGGCTGAAATATTTGCAGCAATCTTCAGCCAGAAGTGCCAAGTGGATGACCCATCTTGGCCTCCACAGAGGTCCCCAGCATCACAGATGCCAGCCTTCAGCCAATTTGATTCACTCCACGTGATATCAAGAAATGGCTGCAGACACTAGGTACTGCAAAGGCTATGGATCTGGGGAATATTCTGGCAATTGCACTGAAAAGCTGTGCTCCAGAACTTGCTGTGCCCCTAGCTAAGCTGTTCCAGTACAGCTACAACACTGGCATCTAGCTGGCAATGTGGAAAATTGCCCAGGTATGTCCTGTACGCAAAAAAAATGACAAATCCAACCCAGGTAATTACTGCCCCATCAGTCTACTCTTGATCATCAGCAAAGTGATGGAAGGGGTCACCAACAGTGCTATCAAACTGCACTTGCTTAGCAATCAGCTGCTCACTGACTCTCTCAGCTTGAGTTCCTCCAGGGTCACTTAGCTTCTGACCTCATTACAGCCTTGGCTCAAGCATGGCCAAAGGAGCTGAACTCCAGAGATGAGGTGAGTGTGACTGCCCTTGACATGAAGGCAGCACTTGATCGAGTGTGGCATCAAGGAGCCCTAGCAAAACTGGAGTCAGTGGGAATTGGGGAATCGGGGGTGTGGGGGCGGTGGGGGGGGGGGGGGAGGTGGGGGGGGGGGGGGGGGGGGAGGTGGGGGGAGGGGGGGGGGGGGGAGGTGGGGGGGGGGGTGGGGGGAGGGGGGGAGGTGGGGGGAGGTGGGGGGAGGGGGGGAGGTGGGGGGGGGGGGGGGGGAGGTGGGGGGAGGGGGGGGGGGGGAGGTGGGGGGGGGGAGGTGGGGGGGGGGGGGGGAGGTGGGGGGAGGGGGGGAGGTGGGGGGAGGGGGGGAGGTGGGGGGAGGGGGGGGGAGGGGGGGAGGTGGGGGGGGGGAGGTGGGGGGAGGGGGGGGGAGGGGGGGAGGTGGGGGGGGGGGAGGTGGGGGGAGGGGGGGGAGGGGGGGAGGTGGGGGGGGGGGGAGGTGGGGGGAGGGGGGGGGAGGGGGGGAGGTGGGTGTGGGCGGTGGTGGTGGGGAGACTCTCTGTCTGCTGGTTGGAGTTGTACCTAGCTTAAAGGAAGATGGTTGTGGTTGTTGGAGGTCAATCATCTCCATTCCAGGACATCACTGCAGGAATTTCTCGGGGTAGTGCCCTAGGACCAACCATCTTCAGCTGCTTCACCAGTGACCTTCCACCATAAGGTCACAAGTGGGGATATTCACCGATGATTGTACAATATTCAATACCATTCACGACTCCTCAGATACTGAAGCAGTCCATGCCTGAATGCAGCAAGACCTGGACAATATCCAGGCTTGGGCTGACAAGTGGCAAGTAACATTTGCGCCAGGCAATGACCATCTCCAACAAGAGAGAATCTAACCGTCATCCCTTGACATTCAATGGCATTACCATCGCCGAATCCTCCACTATCAACATCTTGGGGGCTACCATTGACCAGAAACTGAACTGAACTAACCATATACATCTGGCTACAAGAACAGGTCAGAGGCTAGGAATCCTGTACGAGTAACTCACCACCTGACTCCCCAAAGCCTATCCACTATCGACAAGGCACAAGTCAGGAGTGTGACGGAATACTCTCCGCTTGCCTGGATGAGTGCAGCTCCAACAACACTCAGGAAGCATGACAACATCCAGGACAAATCAACCCGCTTGGTTGGCACCCCTCCCACAAACAATCACTCCCTCCACCACAGACACACAGTGGCAGCAATGTGTACCACCTACAAGATGCACTGCTGAAACTCACCAAGGTTCCTTAGGTAGCACCTTCCAAACCCACAGCCACTACCATCTAGAAGATCAAGGGCAGCAGATACATGGAAACATCACCACCTGGAAGTTCCCCTCCAAGCCACTCACCATCCTGATTTGGAAATATATCGCTGTTCCTTCACTGTTGCTGGGTCAAAATCCTGGAACCCTCTCCATAACAACACTTGGGGTGTATTTATGCCATGTGGACTGCAGCAGTTCAAGAAGGCAGCTTCCCACCACCTTTTCGAGAGCAATTGGGGATGGGCAATAAATGCTAGCCAGCGATACCCACATCCCATAAACAGAACCATAGAAAAGTTACAGCACAGAAGGAGGCTATTTGGCCCATCTTGTCCATGCCAGCCCGAGGACACCCAGGTGCCCTTTCTAATCCCACCTCCCTTCACCCGGCCCATAGCCCCGCAGCATACAGCACTTAAGGTGCAGATCCAGGTACTTTTTAAAAGAGTTTCGAGTTTCTGCCTCTACCACCAACTTGGGCAGCGAATTCCAGACACCCACTACCCTCTGCGTAAAAAAAGTTCTTCCTCATGTCCCCTCTACACCTTCTGCCACTTATCATGAACCTATGTCCCCTGGTTCTAGAATTCTCCACCAAGGGAAACAATTTTATCCTGTCCACTCTATCTATTCCCCTCATAATTTTGTACACCTCAATCAAGTCACCTCCCAGCTGCCTTTGTTCTAAGGAAAATAACCCCAACCTATCCAATCTCTCCTCGTAGCTACACTTTTCTAACCCTGGCAACATTCTTGTAAACCTCCTTTGCACTCTCTCCAGAGCTATTACGTCCTTCCTGTAATGTGGTGACCTGAACTGTGCACAATACTCCAGTTGTGGCCTCACCAGTGTTTTATACAATTCCAACATTATATCCTTACTTTTATATTCTATACCTCTGCCAATGAAGGAGAGCATTCCATATGCCTTCTTTACAACCTTGTCTACTTGAACTGCTGCCTTCAGGGACCTGTGTACTTGTACGCCAAGATCTCTCACTCCATCTACCCCTCTGAGTATATTCCCATTTATTTTGTAATCGCTGTAACTGTTTGACCTCCCTAAATGTATGATCTCACACTTCTCTATGTTAAAATCCATCTGCCATTTTACCATCCACTCCACCACCCATCTATATCGTTTTGGAGATTATGGCTATCCTCTACACTATTCACTACTCGGCCAATCTTTGTCATCTGCAAATTTCCCAATCGTGCCCTCCACGTTCACGTCCAAATTGTTAATATATAACACAAACAGCAAGGGTCCCAACACCGAGCCCTGTGGAACACCACTTGAGACAACTTTCCATTCGCAAGGGCATCCATTGACCATTACCCCTCGTTTCCTGTTACAAAGCCAACCTTTTATCCAGTTTGTCACATTACCCTGAATCTCATGGGCTTTTACTTTCCAGACCAATCTGCCATGTGGGACCTTGTCAAATGCCTTGCTAAAATCCATGTACACAACATCCACTGCACTACCTTCATCAACCCTACTTGTCACTTCCTCAAAGAATTCAATCAAATTTGTGAGGCAAGACCTTCCTTTAACAAATCCATGCTGACCATCCCTGACTAGTCCATCCTTTCCACATGACAGTTAATCCTATCTCTCAGGATTGATTCTACTAATTTGCTCACCACCGATGTAAGACTAACTGGCCTATAATTATTTGGCATTTCCTTTGATCCCTTTTTAAACAATGGAACTATGTTTGCATTTCTCCACTCCTCCTGTACCTCCCTTGTATCTAGTGAAGATTGGAAAATCATCCTCAGAGCATCTGTTATCTCCTCCCTGACTTCCATCAGCAGCCTCAGAAACAATCCATCTGGCCCTGGTGACTTATCAACTTTCAAGGATTTCAACCCTTCGAGTACTTCCTCTCATCTTTATGACTATCCTGTCCAATATCTCGCAGTGTTCCTCCTGGACTACTATATCTACATCCTCCCTTTCCTTTGTAAACACGGAGACAAAATATTCATTCAAAACCCTTCCCACAGCCTCTGCATCTACATACAGGTTTCCATCTTCATCTCTGATAGGCCCGCTTTTTCCTTAACTAACCTTTTAGCATTAATGTTTTGGTAAAATGAATGAAAAAAAAAACAAATCGCTCTTTAACACACTTACCTCAATTTAGTCTACTGCATTCGCTGCTCCCTATGCGGTCTCCTCTACATTGGAGAGACCAAACACAGGCTGGGTGACCGCTTTGCGGAACACCTTCGGTCTGTCCGCAAGCATGACCCAGACCTCCCTGTCGCTTGCTTTTCAACACACCACCCTGCTCTCATGCCCACACGTCCATCCTTGGCCTGCTTCAATGTTCCAGTGAAGCTCAACGCAAACTGGAGGAACAGCACCTCATCTTCCGACTAGGCACTTTACAGTCTTCTGGACTCAATATTGAGTTCAACAATTTCAGATCATGAATTCTCTCCTCCAACCCCACCCCTTTTCCGGTCCCCCTTTTTCCAATAATTTATAATTTTTTTACAACTATATTTTTTTCTTTTCCTTCCTATTTTTAAATTTATTTTGATCTATTGTTTCATCTCCACCTTTTGGCCCATTTCAATCCCTTCCCCCCACCCTACCCGCACTAGGGCCATCTGCCACTAGCTTGCTTCCCTTAATGTCCCCATTAGCACATCCTTTAGGTAATATTACCACCGTCAACACCCCTTTGTCCTTTTGCCTATGACATGTTTGGCAGTCTCTTCTTGGCCTCCACCTCTCACTGGCCCCCTGTCGAGCTCTCCTGTCCCATCCCCTTCTACCAGCTTATATTTCATCTCATTTCTATATGTCTTGGTTCTGATGAAGGGTCATACAGACTCGAAACGTCAACTGTATCCCTCTCCGCAGATGCTGTCAGACCTGCTGAGTTTTTCCAGGTATTTTTGTTTTTGTTCTAGATTTTCAGCATCCGCAGTATTTTGCTTTTACACTGTTTATGATACCATTTAACTTTGTGTCATCAGCAAATTTAGCCATGTGGCTTCTTATCTAAGTTGTTGAGGGATACAGTGGATAGTTGAGGTTCCAAAACAGCGGATCCTTGTAGAACACATGGGCCTGAATTTTACAGTGTTGCATCGGGCGATTGGCGGCCCCAATCTCATAAATTCAAGCGACATGATGTTGGGGACCACAAGGATCTTGGAAGCATGCCTGCCGACAATTAAAGGGGCAATCAGGCCAATTAAAAAGACAATTCACCAGGCTTTACGTGGCCCGTGTGATTTGCGCTTGGCGCACGGGTCACTCGGCCAGACAACCATCATGTTTTTAATTAAAACTCGATCCAGGGCAGGATAAAAAGCAAACAGGATCTTGGCAAGTTGAGTAGGTAGGAATTTAGCTGTGAATTGAATGGAGGTGGTTTTCAGACAGTTCATTGCATTTTCTCTGTTCTGGAGACTCTTTGGTTTATCAGCATTTTCAGAGGCATACTGCCGAGAGCTCCCTTCAGTGCACTATCCTGTGCAATCTGTATTTCAGCAAATAGGATTGTCTACTCTGCTGGAGGGACCTCCTCAGAAGATGGGGAGAGGAGGCCAGGTGCCCGCAGGCAGCGTCCCAGAATGCAACCTGTGGAAAGAGAGATGGAGCCAGAGGGGGTGCAGGGCCAGCAAGAAGTGCAAGGCAGAAGGGACCGCAGAAGATGCCAATGTCCAATTAAGACAGACCAGCAGACAAAACCTCTTTTTTAAAAGAAAAATATTTTCCAAAATATTATATACATTAATAGCTTCATGACACAACTCTGTACCTGGTTTCACCACTTTTAGGAGGTATAATGAAGAAACAAAGGAGATGAGGAAGCAGTATTAATTAGAGACAATGGGATTGATTTTTCTCATCACCCCACCTGTGCCAGTTTCTAGTGCATTATGATGGTGCAAAATGGCTAAAGAACTGTTCCACCAGCCCACAGTTCCACTTAAATATGATGCACAGTTATACAAATGCAACAGATGGATGAGAAAATTTCTATCTGGGGAAAAAATACACATTTAAATATTTAGTGTCAACCACTTAAACAGAACGCAAAAGTTGGCAATTTGGTGCAAATGGAAATTCAATTCCAAGGTGGGAAAGAAGGTGTTGCCTTTTGTGTCCAATACTTATAGTGGGTCATGTAACCATAAAGTAGTAAGTATTTAACATTTTTGTCAAGTGTTTTAGTACTTAGTGCAAGTTAGAAATATAGAATAGAATCTGAATGGTTACGGCATAAGAGGAGACTATTCAGTCCTGTTGAGGTCATGTTGGCTCTGCAAAAGCAATTCAGCACTTCCCACTTACCTTCCTTTTCGGTGTAACCCTGCACACTTTTTATCTTCAGGTGTTTATCCATTTCACTTTTTGAAAGCCACAATTGAATCTGCCACCATCACCCTCTCTAGCAGTGCATTGCAGACCCTAACCACTGGCTGCATTTAAAGAAAAGTTTACTCATGTTGCCTTTGGTTAGTGTGTAGAAAAAGAAAAAAGTTATAAACTTGAAAAGTAGATTTAAAAAAAAAAGTAGAGTAAGATATGGCACTAGTTGTGTTTGGAATGGTGAATGTGGGAATTCATAGACTATTCAGAGTGCACACATCTACAGTAGATGTCTCTGTTTCGAATCTCTCTGGTTCAAAATCATTGGGCAGCATTGTAATTGGAGATACTCCAACATCTTGGGGAAAGGAAACCATATCTGGACAGTTTGCTCCAGACTTTGCTCACACTTGGAGAGATGCAGATTAGGGGTGGGTGTGACAGATACTCCACAGAATAAGGGGAACTTGGGTAAGTTAAAGAATGAGGATCCACAGAAGCTGATTCTATCCAACAAGTACAATGTATTTTCTACCTGTGAGGATAAGATTTAAAAAACTGTCAGAAAGATGGCCAGAATGCAGGCCATGGTACCTTGGAGTAGGAAGCTGTTCCAAAGGTGAGGGTGGGGGAGATAGGGAGGATAAGGTAGGGAATGCAGTGGTTGTAAGGATTTCAATAATTAGAGTGGGGCAGGCTGTGCCGGGAGCAGATAGCACCCTTTTTAGGCATGATCAAGTATCTCGTTTGGTACATTGCTTGCCTGATGCCAGGTGAAGAAGGTTTGAAAGTATATTGGAGAGGGAAGGGGAAGATCCAGTCATTGTGATCCATGTTGGAACCAACAACCTGGGGGCGGGGGGGAAGCGATCGGAGAATACTAGGAATTGGGAGGTAAATTAAAGAACAATATCTCAAGGGTTATCATCTCTGGATTATTACCCAAACAATGTACAAATTAGCATAGAGTTTGGGGAGGCAGTGGTGTCGTGGTAATGTCACTGGACAATAATCTAGAGTCCAAGGTAATGGTATGGGACACGGATTCAAATCCCACCACAGCAGCTGGTGGAATTTAAATTCAATAATAAATCTGGAATATAAAGCTGGTCTCAGTAATTGTGTCCGTGAAACTATCATCGATGGTCGTAAAAACCCATCTGGTTCACTGATGTCCTTTAGGAAGGAAATCTGCTGCCTTTACCTGGCCTGGCTACATGTGATTCTGGACCCACAGCAATGTGGCTGACTCCTCACTGCTCCCTGCAATGGTCTAGCAAGCTACTCAGTTCAAGGACAATTAGAGATGGGCAATAAATGCTGGCCCTGCCAGCGACACCTACATCCTATGAAAGAATAAAGAAAGAAAGCAGAACAGGGAGGTCAACATTTGGCTGGAGATGTGGAAAAGAGAGGTTCCATTTCATGGGACACTGGCACCAGTATTGGGGCAGGAAGGAACTATACTGTTATGGTGATCTAAACCAGGCTGGTACTAGGGCCCCAGTGGAGAGGATAAATAGGGCGGTCACGAGGGCTTTAATAAGTAAACAGTGCGGGGAGGGGTAGGTGGTGCTGTGGTAAGCTCGGGTGAAAAGGTAGTATTAATAATTCAAAAACAAACGAGTCGAATAACAGACCTTGTGCTTCAGGCACTATCGATAAAGGAAAAACAAAAAGATGTAAAGTCACTAAACAATGAAAGAATTAAGAAACATGTGAGTAAAACATTAGAGCGGAAAGACAGGTTAGGGTGTGTGGCCCAAATAAGCATTCTTTATAAAAACTCTCAGAACATTAGGAACAAATGGAATGAATTGCAGGTGCCAATTCAACTTGGATATGACGTGCTAGCCATTACTAGGACATGTCTGCAAGGCAGAAAGGACTGGGAACTAAGTATACCAGGATTTATCTACTGGAAGTATAGGAAGAATGATGGAGGGAGAGAGTAACTTTAATGATGAGAGGCTATAATGGGAAGGTAAGCAGGCAATGTGGATAGCATTAAGAAATGGTAAAGGATCTAAAAATTGTAATGTGGGTTGTGCATAGGCCTCCTGGTTGTAGTTTGTATAATTGCTGAGATTAAAGAAGCATGCAGCAAAGGTAGACTGGTTCTAGTGAGGAATCTTAACTTATTTATACATTGGGATAAGCAGCCGAGCACATCAGTAAGGTGAGTTTCTTGAGAACAAAATTGTGCTAGATACACTCGTGTCTTTTATATAGTACCCTAATTTGGTTGATCATCCATGTAGACTGTAACATTACAGCTTTATTTCAACCGGTGGGCTTGGGAACTTGTTCTTACATTGCCTTTTAAGATTCTAACTAAAAAGTTATACATTTTTTATATGATAAGTTGAGGCTTCTAAGTTGATTTTTTTTGTACATTGCATTCCTTGTTATACTTTCTGTACAAATCGATGCATTGCAGATTTTTCAGGAAAGGGCCAAACAAAATCTATTTTTACAAGATTGATGTTTCCAAGCTCATGAAGCATTAAAAACATTTAGAAAACGTTTGCCCTTCTATATTAAACCTGAAGAGGGAAAACTGGCTAAGCAACCTGGGATTGGCGATTTATGGAAAGCTTTTATTCTTGGGATGCAAGTCTGCATCAGTGTTTATTTTTTAGCTAGTTTGTAGAACTTGGCAGTTGTGGTTTGAGAGTGTTATTTATCTCCCAACTTGTTGCTGTCATCTATAGATATGGCATTAGCTGCCACGTGTATGCTGATGACAGTGAGCTTTATCTCTCTACCACTTTCCTTAAACCATGAGCTGTTATGTGCTGTCTGCTTACATGTTCAACATCCAGTTTTGGGTGAGCCACAATTTCTTGCAGCTAAACTTTGGAAAGATGGAAGCTATCATATTCAACCACCATTGCATTGCCTTTCCACCAACACCCTGGTCACTGTCGCAGGCTATTCACCACCTTGGTGTCCTATTCAAGAGCTATTGGGCAGTTGACCTGTAACCTCTTCATTAAGAAATAGTAAAGGATCTAAGATTTTAATGTGGGCTATGCATAGGACTCCTAGTAGTAGCTTTTAAAGTTGTAGTTTATATAATTGCTGAGATTAAAGAAGCATGGAGCAAAGGCAGACTGGTTTCCCCTTCATCACAAAGATCTGTTTCCACCTTTCCACTAGGTCAATGCTGTTTTGGCTAACAAATTTGCTGTAATATTCAATTCGGCCAAAACACTGCTTGTCACCTATGCTGCAATAAGCTCTCTTTGCCTTTAAAATATTGTCTTTGCTGATTTAAGTTTCGTCTTAATAGTCCCACCTGCTTCTCTTGCAACTACATCCGCAAACTCTCCATTTCTCCATTCCTTCAGCCTCAGCTTGGCAATTTCCTTCATATGCCTGCTGTACCTTGTTGGTCATGAACAGCCTAGAAGAGGTTTCAAGAAAAGATCTTGCAAAATTTGAGGGGATGCTAAGATAGAATCCAGGTCAAAAACAGAATTACCTAGAAAAACTCAGCAGGCCTGGCAGCATCGGCGGAGAAGAAAAGAGTTGACGTTTCGAGTCCTCATGACCCTTCAACAGAACTGAGTAATATTAGGAGAGGGGTGAAATATAAGCAGGTTTAAGGTGGGGGGGAGAGAAGTTGGGGGGAGGGGTTGTTGTAGGGACAAGCAAGCAGTGATAGGAGCAGATAATCAAAAGATGTCACAGACAAAGGAACTAAGAGGTGTTGAAGGTGGTGATATCTAAACGAATGTGCTAATTAAGAATGGATGGCAGGACACTCAAGGTACAGCTCTAGTGGGGGTGGGGTGGAAAGACTAACAGGGCATTAAAGTTATAGATTTAAAAATAATGGAAATAGGTGGGAAAAGAAAAATGTATATAAATTATTGGAAAAAACAAAAGGGAGGGGGAAGGAACGGAAAGGGGGTGGGGATGGAGGAGGGAGTTCAAGATCTAAAGTTGTTGAATTCAATATTCAGTCCAGAAGGCTGTAAAGTGCCTAGCCGGAAGATGAGGTGCTGTTCCTCTAGTTTGCGTTGGGCTTCACTGGAACAATGCAGCAAGCCAAGGACAGACATGTGGGCAAGAGAGCAGGGTGGAGTGTTAAAATGGCAAGTGACAGGGAGGTTTGGGTTTTTCTTGCGGACAGACCGCAGGTGTTCTGCAAAGCGGTCGCCCAGTTTACGTTTGGTCTCTCCAATGTAGAGGAGACCGCATTGGGAGCAACGAATGCAGTAGACTAAGTTAGGGGAAATGCAAGTGAAATGCTGCTTCACTTGAAAGGAGTGTTTGGGCCCTTGGACGGTGAGGAGAGAGGAAGTGAAGGGGCAGGTGTTGCATCTTTTGCGTGGGCATGGTGAGGTGCCATAGGTGGGGGTTGAGGAGTAGGGGGTGATGGAGGAGTGGACCAGGGTGTCCTGGAGGGAATGATCCCTACGGAATGCCGCCGGGGGGGTGAAGGGAAGATGTGTTTGGTGGTGGCATCATGCTGGAGTTGGCGGAAATGGCGGAGGATGATCCTTTGAATGCGGAGGCTGGTGGGGTGATAAGTGAGGTCAAGGGGGACCCTATCATGTTTCTGGGAGGGAGGAGAAGGTGTGAGGGCGGATGCGCGGGAGATGGGCCTGACATGGTTGAGGGCCCTGTCAACGACCGTGGGTGGAAAATCTCGGTTAAGGGAGAAGGAGGGCATGTCAGAGGAACTGTTTTTGAAGGTACCATCATCAGAACAGATGCGACGGAGGCGAAGGAACTGAGAGAATCCAGGTTGTTGTGTTTAAAGCTCAGCATATTTTAGCCCCGCTCCAGCTATTGTAAATGGGGATTAGGCAGGTAGGTCAGGTGTTTCTTACGTGTCGGTGCAGACTCGATGGGCCGAACGGCCTCTTCTGCACTGTGAGATTCTGTGATTCTGTGAATGCATTTAATTACATAGTTCATTTTCATGTACTCTAATTGTCTTTTGCAGGTTTCTACACATTACACTGTGTTGCGGTACTGCGATGCTGTCCTAAGGCCCCAGTATCCAGACTTGTGAAGTGCTACACTCTTATCATCGTCTGCTCATGCATTACTATTGCACTCAATGTTCTAACATTTCGTGGGTCTAATCTGATTTCCAACACAAGAAGTCATGGGTGGAGCTGTGAGTGCTGGTGAAGACAATGATGATTTAATTGACAACTTAAAAGAAGCCCAGTACATTCGTACTGAGAGAGTGGAGCGAGCCTTTAGGGCCATCGATCGTGCAGATTATTATCTGGAGGGATACAGGGAAAATGCTTACAAGGACTTGGCTTGGAAGCACGGAAACATACATCTGTCAGCACCTTGTATCTACTCTGAAGTTATGGAAGCACTGAAACTTCAACCAGGATTGTCTTTCCTGAACCTCGGCAGTGGAACTGGCTATTTGAGTACAATGGTGGGCTTAATTTTAGGTAATTCAATTTTATGTTTTTCAGGTTCCATTTTAAAATTTAAATTCAAAGTTGTCATTGTAGAGTTGCCTAGAAATATTAAGGTGGTAAGCAATAATTTATTATAAAATCTAGTGCTAAAATGTCACTCAGTTTAACCATGTTGGGTTAGTCTTCTCATTTTTTCCAAAGAAAAAGGGTAGTAGGCTTGAAATTCCATGCTGTATTCTGCTCTGCCAGAGCAAAAGTACTCCAGTATGCCTGAAGTCGAAGGAGCTGACCATGTCCCAATCCACACTTGTTTTGGTGTCTGCCCAACTGCAGGTGTGGTGGTAGTCTGATACCCAGAGGGCCTAATACTTTAACTCTGCTATAAAGAGAGAGGGGACAATAAAGCATCAATGGAATTTTTTTTCCACTTTGACATACTTGGGGCCTTCCTTCAGCTCAGCTCAGAAACTTGGGTGATCTGCTGACGTATTGGATGGAATTCCCATGAGGTCCTGGAACACTACCCTCTTCCAACCCTGCAGTTGTGCCCCACAGCTCTCCATTGGAATTCTGGGGATGGTGTATTCTTTTTTTTTAAAAAATTAAAATATTCAAAAAAGACTTTGCTTGAAAGGGGGAGGGGGGAGGGTTTGGTGGAACTTTGAAGTGAATCTGCAGAAACACTTTTTCCACATTATTGACCACATGCTCCTATATGGAAGATGGGAGAGAGATGGTGGAAGCAGGCAGCATTCATTCAGACATAAATTAGATAGCTTTCTTTCAGAAAATGTCATTTTAGAATGCAATTTTGAAACTAGTTGCATGGTAAGTATAGCATTCTTGGGAGGAATTGGTAACTTTGGACCTATGGTTCCCAAAGCTTTCTACCATTGAGAGTTTCCTTGCGTCTGGATGTTGTAGCATAATTAATCAAGATTAATTGCTATGATTAGACATTAACTATTAATATTGTATCGTGAATACTGAGGTGTAGAAGGTGATCTTAAAGGACCTTTTTTGTGTCTCAATTTCTGTGCAAAAGTTGTGCAATAATCTACAGGTGTTCAGTATAGGATCAGTATTATTTCATAAAGCTAATCAGCTAATATGCCTAGTAATTAAACCTGAGCAGAATTTTCTGTGCCTTTCGTGTACAATTAGGGTTTTCTTTTTAACTTGTCTCTATAAAATTCATCAGATTCTTTTATTCTGTCATTGGATGTGGGTATTGCTGGCAAGGCCACGGATATTGTCCATCCCTAGTTGCCCTTGAATGGAGTGGCTTGCTAGGCCATTGTGTAAGGCCAGTTAACAGTCAACCACCATTGCTGGATGTCAGACCCACATTGTAGCTCAGGAGTCACATGTAGGCCAGACCGGTAAGGATGGCAAATTTCCTTCCCTAAAGTACATTAGTGAACCAGATTTTTTTAAACAACAATCAATAGTTTCATGGTCACCATTATTGAAACTAGCTTTAAATTCCAGGTTTGTTTTATTAATTGAATTCAAATTCCACCAGCTGTTGTGGGTTTTGAACCCATGAATCCAGATCATTAGATTGGGCCTCTGGGTTGCTAGTCCAGTGACCTTACCACTATACCACTGTATCCTCCTGTAATTATTGATCTGTCGTATCCATCTCGAAGTAACTGCAAGTCTTTCCTAAGATATTTAATCTCGGCAGGGGCAAGAACGTTGACAACTGTATAAAGATAATATTGAAATAAAAGCAGAAAGTGCTAGAACTACTCAACAGGTCAGGCAGCGTCTGTTGCTTTTGTGAGAATAGCATTGTCTTGATTAAAAAATAATGTAAAGTTTCATTTCAGTCATCTGAGCTTCTGACTGTTGAATATATTTTAATGGGAATTAATTGCGTTTTCATAGCTTGTACAATTGTGAGCCCACTGTTCTACATTTTATTCCACTTAATGACATAATATTTTTGAAAAATTTACTTCTTATCTCAAGTGTAAAGTTAATTACATGTTGAAATGGGTAGTTGGGAAATGTGTGAAGATAGTAGCATATAAGTAATAACTAGTAATTAACAGGACCAGTAATGCTACAATGTCTAAGGTTCTATATCGTCATGATATTTAAAGTGCCACAAAATGGTGCATCTGAAATCTAAATTGCTTTCATCCCTTGCTTAAAATCTACAATTGGTTCTGTACCTGCCAACAATTTTGAAGTTTAATCCTGTTTTAAGAGGCTTTCAAAATGGAAGACAATCACTAAGACTGCCTTTTTTCACCTCCGTCACATGGCTCAACTTCATCCTGTCTCAGCTTGTTGCTGCTGAAACCCTCTTCCATGCCTTCATTTCCTCTAGACTCCACAATTCCAGCCCCCTCTTGGCTGGTCTCCCACATTCTATCCTCCGTAAACTTGAGGTCATCCAAAACTCTGCTGCCTGTGTCTTAACTTGCAGCAAGCCCTTTTGTGCTCACTGACCTACATTGGCTCCTGGTCAAGCAATATGTTGATTTTAAAATTCACATCCTTGTTTATGAATCCCTCCCATAGCCTTGCCCCATCCTCTCTGTGTAAACACCTCCAACCTCACAACCCTTCAAGATACCTGTACTCCTCTAATTTTGTGCATTTCAAATTATAATTGTTCCATCATTGGTGGCGGTGCCTTTATTGGCCTAGATCCAAGCTCTGGAATTGCCTTCCTACACCTCCCAGCTTCAAAAGAGGGAAACTATTTGATAGCTTAGTGTATTGAAGCTTGTTTTGTATTGAAGTTTACAATAAATAAGCACAGATAATCTGTTAACAAACAAACCAATGTTCCAAAGGAGTTTTTGCCCCTCATGGGTTGGACCTATTCTGTTAGCTTGAAGCATCAGCACTTGGGAACTGCTCAATCTTCAGTCACTTGCTCATTCATTGGATAAATTCTGTTTTGCCACTTACTTTGATATTGAAATTTGTATTATGAATAGGCTAGATACAAAAAATAGACATCTGTGTAAGATGTATTTCTTCAAAGATTGCAGTCTGTAGCTGAAAACAAATATTGCATGATTGATTACACATGGAGGTGGCATAAATTTCTTCAGAATCAGCTTATGTAACAAAAGCCCTGTGTTATTTTAAAATAAGATTGTCTGAAATAATTGTGTTCATTCTTTGTGCAATTTTTTCATTTGTAAGTTTTTTTCTTGTGACCTCTGCAGTAAGCTTCTTTTAAATAAATTATTTATACATCACAAAGATGTGGATGTAACATCCCTATATTTGCTGATGGCTTTAAAACCTGAGAGGTTGGGTTATGCCATGAATTTGGCACTTGCAATAAATTTTTGTGTTGTAAGGTTACCAATGGTTGATTGTAAGGTTAATCAAGCCTTCTGTTGATTTGAAGACTTCTGAGTTTGGTGAATGTTGTAATTTGTACTAAAGATTGTTGGATGCTGTAATTTTCAAAACAAAAGTCATATTTAATTCCTTTCTTGTGATTTGTTTCTGGTGCTATGCAGAAAGAAATTGGGTATTTAGGGCTACTGACAGGCTTGACCCCCTGCTAATTCGTGTTGCTACTTTCTTGCTTTCCCCACCTCCCCCCTAGCAAACAAGTGATTTGTTCCAAGTCCCAGGAGTTCTCTATTTTCTTCAGTAGTGTCCACTGATAGCTTTAGCTGATCAGAGCTGCATGGATGTAAATGGAACCATGTCTGTAGTGGTGGTTCTGTGACTTTGTTTTTAAGTGATTTTTCCTTGGGTCTTCCATCTTTATTAATATTGAGGGGAACAGCAGGATCAATTAAGGAATTGTTTTCAAATCCCTCCGTGACCTTGCCCTATTCTCTATTTACAGATATGATTCTTCCAATCCCAGAATCCTCTTGAGATATCTGCACTCCTAATTTTGTGCAGTCCAAAATAAAGATGCCTAATATGTCACATGGAACCACCATGAGAGTTACCTCAGACCTATAATCCACCTCTATTAGATCTCCTGTAGAAAAATGGCAGTAAAAGTTAATGTAATACTATATGTTCTATTCCGTACGTAGCTTTTAAGCAGCTTTGAGTGATATTTATGACAGTCGTCAATTGGCCACTCTGCCTTTTTTTCTCCAAAATCAGCACAGATTTTGCAATTTGACTATGAACCGGGTGCTTCGAGAGAGTAATATGGTCTTTCAGACTGACTAATTTTCCCATGTCCATGGGGCTCACTTTGCCAGACAAGCAGCCAGCATTTGTTGCCAGGAACATATGAGTGCATGCCACTTGGGAAGATGCAATAAAAATGCTCCCACGTTCCATGAATGAATTTTAAAAAAGCCCCAGTTGGCTCCTTTTGCTACTCCCTGTACCAGTGGCTCCTTATGCCACTATAAAGCCTAAGAATGTCCAAGCAGCTAATGTTCAGTGTGGTTCATGATATCACCCAGATTGTGGCGATGTAGATTGTCAGTATCCCGAAGGTACACTTCAGGATGTTTGATTAAATTGGTGGGAGCTCTCTAGTACATGCAGTAATGATCTTCCACATCACAGTTGTCTGCTGTACACTCTACAGTGTCATTTGTAATTTCATAGAATTTGTGCATGGAGGCAAAAGCAGTTATGTTCAACATGTTTGACAACATGGGACTGTGGTCAAACAGCTCCCTAATGCTGGATGGATGCAGCAGCAACTCAATGGGGGCAACATTGTCAGAAAACGATCCAGGACATTCAGGACAAAAGTTTCAACACGACCATGTGTTCTTGAGCAGCTCTAGCAGGAGCACCATACTGAAAGCATTCTGTGTTTACTTCATTTAATCAATCAGAACAAATGTGATCAAATGAAGTTGTACTGTAGTACAACAAATATAGTTCAATTATTTCCTGTTCAACCATGCATATCCTTGCCTATCTAGTGGCCTTTAATGCCCAACTTTTGGCTTTTCCTTCAGGACTAACTGTTGCAGTAAGTTGAGAAGTGACTGGTTCAAGTGTTGCAGTAGAATCATCTGAGGTGAGGCTCACCTTAAAGCAGCTAAAACCCAAAAGGACCAACTGTTAACCGCAGTTCATCAGGCCAACCTGATGCTCACTGATTTCTATTTGCAGCAGTTTTTGAGGGGCTGGCAAGAGAGTACACTTGCAGCATTATTTTGCATCCTTACACCTGCCAGCCTACTAAGGCTGAAGATACTGATCTCAGCTATGTTCAAGTTTACGTAGGAACACATAGAGGGAGGTCATTCAGCCCCTGGAGCCTGTTTGGCTATTCAGTCAGCTCATGGCTGACCTGTACCTCCCAATTCAATTTACCTGTCATACTGTTATTGATTCCTTTTGGAGGAAGAGTTGGCATACTTCTGTTCCAGAATTGGTCACAGTTCCTCAAGATCCTGGACTCTCTTTCTACTATACTTGCCATAATTTTCCTGCCTAATCTGACATTCCTGAACTGGCCAGAATGTGATCTCCTTATTGTTCTATCTTTTGGAACTCCCTCTATGGCACCTGACTGCTAATATTTGCTACACTTGTTCAAGCACAAACCACGATCGCAATGATTTGGTGTTCCCCTCATGAGAGATTCTGCGTCTGCTTTGTTATCCATCTTAACTAATCCATCTAGATGGCAATAAAAGCATTCAAGGCATTTTTTTTTACTTTCATGGGGTGCGGGCTTGCAGGCAAGGCCAGCCCACCCCTAACTGAGGGCGGTTGAGGGTCATCCACATTGATGAGAGTCTGGAGTCACATGTAAGCCAGACCAGGCAAGGACAGCAGATTTTTTTCCCCAAAGGATAATGGTGAACCAGATTGATTTTTTTACAACAATCGAAGATAGCTGTCGTTGTCACCATTACTGAGATTAGCTTTCAAATCCAGGTTTATTAACTGACTTCAAATTCCACTATCTGCTGCGATCAGATTTGAACCCATGTCCCCAGAGCATGAGTCTAGGCCTCTGGGTTACTAGTTCAATGACGTTACCACTATGCCACTGTCCCACTAAATTACAGTTACTACTTACTCTGTTTGCCTTAGGCACTTACCCTTGAAGTTCTGATCCTGATTGTGTCCTACATTTTTTCTTGTTGGCCATTTTTGATTTGGTAAGTATGGAGGGCAATTGTTCTTGTGCATACTTTCTCCTATGTGAAGAGGGTGTGTTTAGAAATTTGGTTACCTTGGAAATCCAGGATATTAAGCCCTTCCTTACAAGGCATCAGTGGGAGTCTTACCAGCAGAGAACTCTGACTTAGGTAGTTGATCCTGAAGTGACTTGATTACCTTTATTGAAAAAAAATGCAGCTGCAACCTCTCCTAGGATTTTGAAATTGTTTACAATGAGTGTAATTTTGGCCTGGGAGAGGACGACGAAGAAGACCTTTGACAGAACCTGTGGACCTCTCTGCCTTCCAGAGCGGATTAAACTGGGTGCCTCTGATGTAGGCTTGCAAGCGCAGGTGGCTTGCGCAGGCTGTAAAAATGACCTCATCCCCACAATTTGGAATGGAGTCCATGGATGCAGAGGGCAAGAGTTTCACTCCATTACACTTGTCCCAACTGTGTAGGAATCCTAAATTTTCAATCCTTCATCTCCAAAAATTGATCAAATCTCCAGATTTGATAGAGGTGTACAAAATCTAGAGGGGTCTGGACAGAATAGATGGGGGAAAATTGTCCCATTGGTAGAAGGATCGAGAACAAGAAGGCACAGCTTTAAGTTAATTGAGAAAAGAAGCAATGGAGGCATGGAGAAACTTCGCTTGGTGAGTGCATTGTCTGAGTGTGTGTTGGAGACATGTTCAATAGATGCATTTTGGAGGGAATTGGATTGTTACCTGAAAAAGAAGAATGTGTAGGGCTACAATGAGAAGGCATGGAGTGGTACTAGATAAATTGTTCCATTGGAGAGCCAGCACAGAAACGATGGACCAATGGCTGCCTCCTGTCCTGTAACCATTCTGTTATCCTCTGAAATACTCGAGCATTAAAGTAGGTTTAATTCACCAATACTTCAGTGCCACACTCTGTTCTTTCAGCTTCTGCCTTCACTGACCTTTACCTTGTATAATCAAGTCCTCAATCCTGTCAACACAAACAGCCAAAGTAAATACAGGTATGATTTCTAAAACTGCCAGTCTTTAAAAAGAAATTGCTCCCAGTCACCAGTATTGCATAGAATTACATAGGAAGTACAGCACAGAAGACTGGATCACACCAGTGATTAGACTCACACAAACCTCCTACCACCTGTCATCATCAAGCTTTATCAGCATAACTACCTGTTTCTTTTTCCCTCGTATGTTTATACATCTTTCCCATAATTGCATCAATGCTATTTACCTCAACTACCCTTTGTGCAAACCTCTTTCTGCCTACTCTACTGAATCCTTTCACAATCTTAAAGATACATTAGGTCACCCCTCAGCCTTTCAGAGAAAAAAACCCAGCCTATTCAGCCTTTCCTGATAATTATCTCTTGGTTCTGTTCAATAGTTACGAATAGGTATAATCTCTCAGTACTTTCGCATCTAATTAAAGGCTGCCAATAAAACTAGGCCAGCCAGTTATTGCAAACAAACACCGTTAACTATCAAAAATTAGTCTTGACCCACTCTCTACAATTTGGGTGAAACTTCCTGTGTTTACTCAACGTATTTTTTTTGCTAATTGATTAAATCCCATTTTTATGTGATGTTTGGCTTGCCTGATTGTTCAATAGCTTGTTGTGGGTGTCCCATGTTTGCTGAGAGCTGGAAAGTGATATTTAAGTGGCCCTCCTGTAAACTTCTCTTCCGTGTGGAAGGCAGGTGAAAGGAATGTTAATGCAGGAGAGCACAATACATATAGTATGATACTTATTTAACCATATATCATCAATACAAAGCAGCTATTTGATACAAGGATCACTTTCTCTATGGTAAAAAGAGGATACTTGTTAATCCATATTGCTGCTCTGCTGTTCTTGAATGACTTGGTGGCTGGTTACTGTGGCCCATCCAGTCCTTAATGTGTGTGGAATTTCATAAGTATTAGAGCTGCTGGTACTACTGGTATTTTGCTGAGAGGTGAGCATATTTCAGTAGTAGCACTTGCTTCTGTTAGGAATTCCATTATGGTTCTGACTGAAATATGAGGAGCGGCTGTAGTGAATGGGTTGGCAGACATGATCAGTTCTTTTGTGAATCTTCAGGCTAGCACTGCTGGAGATATTTTGGGTTCTTGGATGGCGGGATTAACAATACAGAAAGCAAAAAGACTGGCTGTTAGCTTTGTGCGGTGACTGAAACGAGGTTGAGGTGCTCTCTTGGGCATGGAGGCCTTGTGTCCGACCAGGTAGATGTCTCTTCTGTTTCTTGTGTTTTTTGTTTAAATCACCTTGCCACATGGCTTAAGCACAAATTGACATTGGGTCCCAGAATTGAGGTGTCGGCTTCAACATTGCAAAGATGCATAGCTCCCCAACTGCTTAAAATCAGGCTATCGAGGCTTCTTCCCCTATGGAAAGTTAGAAAATAATGCATGCGATTTCTGGAGATAACTATCAGACCTGTGGGGAGGATGTGGCCAGTATGCATTTTATTTTTGTTATTGTACGATCAGAAGCTACTTTGGTTTGCCCATCAAGCCTTTCAAATGCTTCAAGTTTACAGGCTAAAGTTGCATGCAGAGAATTGATTTCTATTGCAACTGAGTGTATGGCTTGGAGTTAGCTGTTGCCTATCCTTACATGACAATCAGAACTTCACTCTTACTGTTTTTCATTTGCTGCAAGACACTTGCCATAAACTTGCTTTGTTATTGGCAATGAAGACATTGAGACTGACAAGTATGAACTCATGTTTTCAGAAATAATGGCCCATAACCTTTGAGCTGCGCAGCGTTGTACCCAGTGGGTAACCCAAAGATGTGCTGGGGAACCCCCCCAACCCTGGAAATCCCCATGTAAGGATTGCATGGTGATTGCCCAGGAATCACAGAATCACTGTGCAGAAGAGGCCCTTCGGCCCATCGAGTCTGCACCGACACGTGAGAAACACCTGATCTACCTACCTAATCCCATTTACCAGCACTTGGCCCATAGCCTTGAATGTTATGACGTGCCAAGTGCTCATCTAGGTACTTTTTAAAGGATGTGAGGCTACCCACCCTCCCAGGCAGTGCATTCCAGACCGTCACCACCCTCTGGGTAAAAAAGTTTTTCCTCACATCCCCCCTAAACCTCCTGCCCCTCACCTTGAACTTATGCCCTCTTGTGACTGACCCTTCAACTAAGGGAAACAGCTGCTCCCTATCCACCCTGTCCATGTCCCTCGTAATCTTGTACACCTCGATCAGTTTGTCCCTCAGTCTTCTCTGCTCCAACGAAAACAACCCAAGTCTATCCAACCTTTCTTCATAACTTAAAATGTTTCATCCCAGGCAACATCCTGGTGAATCTCCTCTGCACCCCCTGCAGTGCAATCACATCCTTCCTATAATGTGGCGACCAGAACTGCACACAGTAGTCCAACTGTGGCCTCACTAAGGTTCTATACAACTCCAACATGACCTCCCTACTTTTGTAATCTATGCCTCGATTGATAAAGGCAAGTGTCCCGTATGCCTTTTTCACCACCCCGCTAATGTGCCCCTCCGCCTTCAGAGACACACACGCCAAGGTCCCTTTGTTCCTCAGAACTTCCTAGTGCCATGCTGTTCATTGATTACTTCCTTGTCAAACTACTCCTTCCAAAGTGTATCACCTCACACTTTTCAGGGTTAAATTCCATCTGCCACTTATCTGCCCATTTGACCATCCCGTCTATATCTTCCTGTAGCCCAAGACACTCAACCTCACTGTTAACCACCCTGCCAATCTTTGTGTTGTCCGCAAACTTACTAATCCTACCCCCTACATAGTCATCTATGTCGTATATATAAATGACAAATAATAGGGGACTGAGCACAGATCCCTGTGGTACGCCACTGGACACTGGCTTCCAGTCAATAAAGCGTCCTTCTGTCATCACCCTCTGCCTCCTACAACTAAGCCAATTTTGAATCTACCTTATCAAATTGCCCTGTATCCCATGTGTATTTGCCTTCTTTATAAGTCTCCCATGTGGGACCTTGTCAAAGGCTTTGCTGAAATCCATATAAACTACATCAACTACACTACCCTCTTCTACACACCTGGTCACCTCCTCAAAAAATTCAATCAGATTTGTTAGGCATGACCTCCCTCTGACAAAGCCATGCTGACTATCCCTGATCAAACCTTGCCTTTCCAAGTGGAGATAGATACTCTCCTTCAGAACTTTTTCCAATAGTTTCCCTACCACTGAACTGAGACTCACTGGCCTGTAGTTCCCTGGCTTATCTCTACAACCCTTCTTAAATAGTGGAACCACGTTAGCTGTTCTCCAGTCCTCTGGCACCTCCCCCGTGACCAGAGAGGCATTAAAAATTTGGGTCAGAGCTCCTGCGATCTCCTCCCTTGCCTCTCTTAGCAGTCTGGGACACAAATCATCCGGACCTGGAGATTTGTCCACTTTTAAGCCTGCCAACACCTCCAATACCTTGTCACTCCCTATATCAATTTGCTTAAGAACCTCGCAGTCTCTCTCCCCCAGTTCGATACCTCCATCCTCATTCTCTTGAGTGAAGACGGATGTGAAGTATCTCTAACGATGCCCTCTGGCTCCACCCATAGATTGCCCCCTTGGCCCCTTATGGGCCCTACTTTTTCCCTGGTTATCCTCTTCCCATTGAAATACTTATGCAATATCTTGGGATTTTCCCTACTTTTTAAACTCCTGTTGGGCAATTGCCCTGCAATGGGAACCATCTGAAACTGCAATGTAAATTGTAAACTTCGGATGGCTCTGACTGTCTTGCAGCAATAATTACCCAGAAAAAGTGAGAAGAATTAAAAAGCACTTCTAACTCCTAGGCAACAATACTACTGACAGTCCCCACCACCCCATCAATTCTCCCCACTCACCTTACACACTTGCCTTCTCTCTGCCTTCCAAAAGTGGCTGGGCCTTCAGCTCCCGTAATGCAGGTAGGTTTAGTGCTGTAAAAAAGGGGATGTGTCTTCCTTACCTTCGACTTAGCTGCCCTCGACATAAGGCCTTGGGAACTTGCTCTACTGCACCCAGCCTGAGGTGTGGCTATTTTCAGGGTAAGGACCTCGAAGAGGAGTGGCAATCTGACTGATTTGCCACTCCACGGAAGTTATGCCCCAAAATAGACTAATTGCTGCATGTTTTAGGGTACTTTTCACAAAAATAATTGCAGCTACAGAACAGACTGTACTCTTTTTGATAAATGTCACTCGGTATTTCAACTGTAATTGCACCCCAGTTATAATTTACAAAGCAGTCATAAAGGGACCAACAAAGAAAATGGGCAGAAATAAAAGAATTTGGGCTACTAGATAAACACACTCACTATGGTGTGGATTTTCCCATTTCTTCTCTTTCCCCTACTCACCACCTTCCCCCCTGCCCACACACCCCCCCACCATAATAGACTATTATTATCCAGTAATAGTAACCCTTGAAAATATACCATGCTGTCTACATTAGAAATAACGTGTATTCTACAAGTTGGGATGAAATGTTTACACGAACTTCTGCCTAAGGCTTTTAACATCCAAAAATGTAATAAGCTCACTGTCGATGGGAATGCTTGATGTCTTAAATGCCTGCTTGCCACCTAAACTTGGCTGCTTGATACATTTGGCATGGGCTTTAAGATTGCACTTAGTACAGGAGCTTAATTGCTCACTATTTTAGGTTTATCATGCTTATGTCAACCAAACCTGCAAAATGCTTGCTCCTAGATGTTTTCAATTCTGGAAGGATTCTTGCACCAACCTCAATAGCAAGTTTCAAGGCACCCCTTACAGGCAAATCAGTATTTTTAAAAAAATTGTTCATGGGATGTGGGTGTCGCTGGCTAGGCCAGCATTTACTGCCCATCCCTAATTGCCCTTGACAAGGTGGTAATGAGAGCCGCCTTGAACTGCTGTAGTCCATGTGGTGTAGGAACACCCACTGTGCAGTTAGGAAGGGAGTTCCAGGATTTTGACCCAGCGACAGTGTAAGAATGGCAATATAGTTCCAAATCAGGATGTTGTGTGACTTGGAGGGGAACTTGCAGGTGTTGGTGTTCCCATCAATCTACTGCTCTTGCCCTTCTAAGTGGTAGAGGTCATGGGCATAGAAAGTGCTGTCGAAGAAGCCTTGAGAAGTTTGCTGCAGTGCATCTTGTATATGGCACATACTGCTGCTACTGTGTTTTCGTGGTGGAGGGAATGAGTGAATGTTTAAGGTGGTGGATGGGATGCCAATCAAGCAGGCTGCTTAGTCCTGAATGGTGTCAAACCTCTTGTGTTGTTGTAGCTGCACTCCAGGTAAGTGGAGAATATTTGATCACACTCCTGACTTCTGACTTGTAGACAGTGGCAGGCTTTGGGGGAGTCGGGAGGTGAGTTGCACTCTGCTGAATTCCCAGCCTGTGACCTCCTGTAGCCACAGTATCTATATGGCTGGCCCAGTTCAGTTTCTGGTCAATGGCAACCCACAGGACGTTGATAGTGGGGGGTTCAGTGGTGATAATGCCATTGAATGTAAAGGAGAGATATTTAGGTGATCTCTTGTTGGACATGGTCATTGGTACCTGTGTGACGTGACTGTTACTTGTGACTTATCAGCCCAAGCCTGAATATCGCCCAGGTCTTGTTGCATATGGACATGGACCGCTTCAGTACCTGAGAATGATGCTGAACATTGTGCAATCATCAACAAACATGCCCACTTCTGATCTTGTGAAAGGAGGGTCATTGATGAAGCAGCTTAAGATGGTTCTGCCTAGGACACGACCCTGAGGAACTCCTGCAGTGATGTTCTAAGACTGAGCTGATTAACTTCCAACAACCATAACGATCTTCCTTAGTACTATGTATGACTCCAACCACTAGAAATTTTTCTCCCTGATTCCCATTGACTTCAGTTTTGCTAGGGCTCCTTGATGCCACACCCAGTCAAATGCTGCCTTGATATCAACTCTCATCTCACCTCTGGAGTTCAGCTTTTTTGTCTATGTTTGGACCAAGGCTGTAATGAAGTCAAGGGTTGAGTGGTCCTGGCAGAACCCACACTGAGTGTCAGTGAGCATGTTGTTGCTGTGTTAAGTGTCACTTGATGGCACTGTTGAAGACACTTTCCATCACTTTGCTAATGATGATCAAGAGTAGACTGATGGGGCGGTAATTGACTGGATTGGATTTGTCCTGCTTTTTATGGACAGGATATGCATGGCCAATTTTCCACATTGCTGGGTAGATGCCAGTGTTGTAGTCGTACTGGAATAGCTTGGCTACGGGCGAAGCAAGTTCTGGAGCACAAGTCTTCAGTATTTTTGTCAGAGCCCATAGCCTTTGCAGTATTCAGTGCCTTCAGTCATTTATTGATATTACATGGAGTGAATCGGATTGGCTGAAAACTGGCATCTTTGATGCTGGGGACCTCCAGAGGAGGCTGAGATGGATCATCCACTCGGTATGTCTGGCTGCAGGTGGCTGCAAATGCTTCAGCCTTGTCTTTTGCACTGATGTGCTGGGCTCCCCCATCATTGGAGATGGGGATATTTGTGGAGAATCTCTCTTCTAGTTGTTTAATTGTCCATCATGATTCACGACTGGATGTGGCATGACTGCAGAGCTTAGATCTGCTCTGTTGGTTGTCGGATCACTTAACTCTGTCTTAGCTCTGTCTATTGCATGCTGCGTTTGCTCTTTGCCATGCATGTAGTTCAGTGTTGTAGCTTCACCAGGTTGACACTTCATTTTTAAGTATGCCTTCCTGTGCTCTTCATTGAGCCAGGGTTGAACCCCCAGCTTGATGCTAATGGTAGAGTGGAGGATACGCTGAGCCATAAGGTTACAGGTTGTGGTTGTATCCAATTTTGCTGCTGATGCCCCACAGTGCCTCATGGATACCCAGCCTTGAGTTGCTAGATCTGTTTGAAATCTATCCCATATAGCACGACGGTAGTGCAACACAACACAATGGAGGGCATCCTCAATGTGAATACAGGACTTTATTTCCACAAGGACTGTGCGGTGCTCACTTCCACCAATACTGTCATGGACAGATGCATCTGTGACAGGTAGATTGGTGAGGAAGAAGTCAGGTAGGTTTTTATCCTCTTGTGCCCTTGCCACGTGCCAAAGACCCAGTCCAGCAGCTATGTCCTTTAGGGCTCGGTCTGAGCCAGTCTTGGTGATGGATATTGAAGACCCCCAACCAGAGTACATTCTATGCCCTTGCCACCCTCCATTCTTCCTCCAAGTGATGTTCAACATGGTGGAGTAGTGATCCATCCCCCCTCAGCTGACAACAGCTGGTAACCAGCAGGAGGTTTCCTTACCCTTGTTTCATCTGATACTATGAGACTTCATGGAGCCGAGTCGATGTTTAAGGCTCCCAGGGCAACTCCCTCCTGAATGTATGCCCCTGTGCCACCACTTCAGGTGGGTCTGTCCTGTTGGTGGGACAGGGCTGGTGATGTTGGTGTCTGGGACATTGTAAGGTATGATTCCGTGAATATGACTATGACAGGCTGTTTCTTGACTAGTCTGTGGGACTGCTCTCCCTATTTGGCAAAAGCACCCAGATGTTATTTATAAGGTTGACAGGGCATGGTGTGCCGTTATTTCCAAGTCGATGCTGGGCAACCCTTTGATCCCTTTGAGACTTCGTAGTGATTTGATACAACTGAGTGGCTTGCTGGCCATTTCAGAGAGCAGTTAAGAGTCAACCACATTGCTGAAGGCCTGAAGTCACATGTAGGCCATACCAGGTAAGGATGGCAGATTTCTTTCCCTAAAGGACATTAGTGAACCAGATGAGTTTTTACAAAATTGACAATGGTTTTTGGTCTTAGACTAGCTTTTAATTCCAGGTTTGTTAATTGAATTTAAATTCTACCAGCTGCCATGGTGGGATTTGAACCACGTGTCCCCAGAGCATTAGTCTAGTTTCTGGTACAATGATATTGCCACTATGCCCTGACATGGCCATGCCATTGCCAAAATTCCTTGATTTGATGTATGAAAATTGGCTGCCCTAAAAATAGAATGACCAACATGAATCTTTTGACATTTGCCAGTTGAACAAATAATCTAAAGGTATCCCTGATGTGCAATATCCCAAATATATTATTCCATGTACAATGATTCTCTCAGCTGATGTACATAGTTGAAGGGATTTTGGCAGGGAATGGCATGCATAGGTTAGAATTGCTTTCAGCAATTTATGGCAGCTTGAGAAACAATAATGTCTGATAATTTAGCTATTTTGGAAGTTCCAGGCACCCTTGTCCACTTTTCTTTGTGAGATGAACTGATAGAATAATTTATGGGCTTTCTCATGGTGGTATTTTCTACCAAAATTGGCAAACTATTGCCCTTGGGAACAATGGAAAGAGCTCATTCTGAGCAAAAGAATGCTGATCTCTTCTCCCAGTACTTTGTAGCTCCCAGAAATACACAGGACTTCACCTGATACTGGATCTCAGGGTATTCCAGGTACTATTTTAATGTTTTTTTAGCTGCCTCTCGATGTCTAACCTCTGAAACTTCAGCTCATCTAAAATTCAACTGGCCAGCTCTTATCCCACACCAAGTCATTCTTACCCATCACTGGTGTCTTTGGTGACCTGCAATGGTTCCCAGTCCTGCAGCACTTAAAAATTGTCATCATCGATCTTGACTTTTCTTCACCACCCCTCAATAGCCCAACAACCTGCCCCTGAACTATGCTTATCTGACTCTGGCTTCCTATACATTATCTTCCTTTCTCTCTCTGAACATATGGACATTCTTTGCCCCATCACTGGTGGTTGTGCCTTCAGCTCCATAGCCCCAGGTCTAGAATTTTCCCCAGTGAGCTCTTCTGCTGCTTCACCTTCCTCTCCTCCACTCATAAACTCCCTTTGAAACCTTTTACCAAGCTTTTGGCTGCACTTCTAATATCCCCACCTTTACCTCCAGCTTTTTTGATTTATGCTTCTGTTAAGCACTTTTATATTTTCTACCTTAAAAGCACTATGTAAATACTTGTTTTATTTAATTCTCAGAAGAGGAAAGTTTGTGTCTTACATATTATTCAAATAGTATGTCCAGGTGACTCTCGTTATTACAGATCTTAAGGATTGAAAATATGGGTCTGAATTTGGCACTGCAATTTCTTGGGCTTCATATCAAGTACAAAACCAATAGAAAAAGATACTTAGCTTGCATTAAGCACCCAGTGTTACATGGAATGCTTTCCTTGTCTCCGGTTAGATGCACCTTCATTTTTCTTTATATCTGGTTTAATAGTCCTTAGCAGGTGGTTACTGGCATAGTCAAGAAGCAGTTATTCAGTGCAACCTAGGAACTTTTCTTTGTGCGAATTATAAAAAGACTTCACCCAAGCAAGACACAATGGATTTGAGGGCATTATTCCAAACTATTGAACAGGGCTTCCTGCTTCTAGATCTGCTTGCAGTGCCACAAAATTTGATATCCTCACTGCAGGAAGCAAAAGTATATTCAGGCCTGAAATTATATGTGAATTCTTAAAAAAATCTGTGGGTGTGGTGTTGCTAGCAAGGCCAACATGTTGCCTATCCCTAATTGCAATGAGAAGATGGCAGGCAATCTTGAACTGCTTTAGTCCACGTAGTGAAGGTGATCCCACAATGGAATCCATGTTGGTGTAAGACTGGATTCATTTGTAGACAGACTGGGTAAGGACAGCAAGGGTTGAATTTTTATTTACAGATTGGGATCCTGATTTTGGGACCATTTCTGGACCCAGACGTCATGTTGCATTGATGCCTGGTTCCAGAGCAATTTTCAAGATTATGATCAATTAGTGGCAGATGATGCATTTGCCGTACAATTAAGGATGACTGGCTCCTGAGGTTGGAGGGCCAGTAGACGCTATAATGGAGCACTGGCTCCCTGGTCTGCTGCCAGGAGGTTGCCTCCATTTATTGGCCAAGTTTCGGCCTCAGCGAAGGCTCACTGATGCCAGTTGGTGTCAGGAGAGTGGCCTTTAATAGGCTGTTTAGGTAGCCTACCCTGTTGCATGTGCATGGGGAACACCCTCTCCTCACCACCACATGCCCCCCCACCCTCCCCAAAGCAGCCTCTACTGAAAATGGCCTGGAGGTGGGAACATGCTGGCAAAGCGGTATGCTGCTCTTTGCCCCCATGTTCACCTCCAATCCTGCCTGTTCAGCCGAAAATTCAGCCCCCATGCCCTACTCTCAGGGACATTGGTGAACCAGTTGGGATTTTGTGACAATCTGAGTTTCATAGTTACTTTTTTTTCTCCCGCTGGTACCAGCTTTATATTACTGGAATTTTAAAACTGAATTCAAGTTCTTAAATTGCCATGGTGGGTTTGAATTTGTTTTTTCGAGACTATTAGTCCAGGCCTCAGGATTATTAGTCCAGTAACGATCACTACACTAGTATATTGTCTTTGGCTTCTGCTTGTTTGAGATACTTTAGAAGTATCATCTTAGTTGGTGTTTTTTCTGGCATTCTCCCATTTCCTGGTAAACAATATTTGGGCTTAACCTCTGGATCTTTGGTTGTGGTTTGGGAGGAGAATGTTTTTGCAAGGATTCTGTTGCAGCAATCTTTTCTACGACAGGCGGCAGTACCAAACTTTACTCTCTCAGGGTGGATAACTCATTATTGCTTGTGAACGCAAAACAAATGTGCAGTATATATATCCTATCAGAAAGATAGGCAGGTTGGCAGAGGGGGTGGGGTTGCTTTGTCAGTAAGAAATGAAGTTAAATCGATAGCAAGAAATGATGTAGAGTCAGATGATGTAGAATCTGTGCAGGTAGAGTTGAGGAACCGCAAAGGTAAAAAAACCATAATAGGAGTTATGTACAGGCCTCCAAACAGTAGTCAGGATGTGGGGCACAAGATACACCAGGAGATAAAAAAGGTGTGTAAGAAAGGCAAGGTTACAGTGATCATGGGGGATTTCAATATGTAGATTGACTGGGAAAATCAGGTTGTTAGTGGATCCCAAGAAAAGGAATTTGTGGAATGTCTACGAGATGGCTTTTTGGAGCAGCTTGTGGTGGAGCCCACTAGGGAACATGCAATTCTAGATTTAGTGATGTGTAATGAGGCAGATTTGATAAGGGAGCTTAAGGTGAAGGAACCCTGAGGAGGAAGTGACCATAATATGATAGAATTTACCCTGCAATTTGAGAGGAAAAAGCTGGAATCAGATGTAACGGAATTACAGTTGAATAAAGGCAACTACAGAGGCATGAGGGAGGAGCTGGCCAGAATTGACTGGGAGATGAACCTAGCAGGAAAGACAGTGGAACAGCAATGGCAGGAGTTTCTGGGAGTAATTTGGGATACACAGCAAAAATTCATCCCTAGGAAGAAGAAGCATACTAAAGGGAGGACGAGGCAACAAGGGAAGAGCAGTGGGAAACCAGGGGATTGGGAAGCCTACAAAGACCAACAGAGGACAACTAAAAAAGAAATAAGGAGGGAGAAGATTAAGTATGAGGGTAAACTAGCCAGTAATATAAAAGAAGATTGCAAGAGTTTTTTAAGATATATAAAGGGTAAGAGAGAGGCAAAAGTGGACATTGGGCTGCTGGAAAATGACGCTGGAGAAGTAGTAGTGGGGAACAAAGAAATAGCGGAGGAACTGAATAGGTACTTTGCGTCAGTCTTCACAGTGGAAGACACGAGTGACATCCCCAAAGTTCAAGAGAGTCGGGGGGCAGAGGTGAGTATAGTGGCCATTACCAAGGAGAAGGTGCTAAGAAAACTGAAAGATCTGAAGGTGGATAAATCACCTGGACCAGATGGATTACACCCCAGAGTTCTGAAGGAGATAGCTGAAGAGATAGTGGAGGCGTTAGTGGTGATCTTTCAGGAGTCACTGGAGTCAGGGAGGGTCCCAGAGGACTGGAAAATTGCTAATGTAACCCCTCTGTTTAAGAAGGGAGTGAGGCAAAAGATAGGAAATTACAGGCCGATTAGCCTGACATCAGTCGTTGGTAAGATTTTAGAGTCCATTATTAAGGATGAGATTTCAGAATACTTGGAAGTGCATGGTAAAATCGGGCAAACACAGCATGGTTTCATCAAGCGGAGGTCATGCCTGACAAATCTGTTAGAATTCTTTGAGGAGCTAATGAGTAGGTTAGACAAAGGAGAGCCAATGAATGTTATCTACTTGGACTTCCAGAAGGCCTTTGACAAGGTGCCGCACAGGAGACTGCTCAGTAAGATAAGATCCCTTGGTGTTAGAGGCAAGGTACTAGCATGGATAGAAGATTGGCTGTCTGGCAGGAGGCAGAGAGTGGGGATAAGGGGGTCTTTCTCAGGATGGCGGCCGGTGACTAGTGGAGTTCCGCAGGGGTCAGTGTTGGGACCACAACTTTTCACTTATACATTAATGATCTAGATGAAGGAACTGAGGGCATCCTGGCTAAGTTTGCAGATGATACAAAGATAGGCGGAGGGACAGGTAGTATTGAGGAGGCGGGGAGGCTGCAGAAGGATTTGGACAGGTTAGGAGAATGGGCAAAGAAGTGGCAGATGGAATACAACATGTGGAAGTGTGAGGTCATGCACTTTGGTAGGAAGAATAGAGGCATGGACTATTTTCTAAATGGGGAGAGAATTCAGAAATTTGGAGTGCAAAGGAACGGGAGTCCTAGTCCAGGATTCTCTTAAGGTTAACTTGCAGGTTGAGTCGGTAGTTAGGAAGGCAAATGCAATGTTGGCATTTATCTTGAGAGGACTAGAATATAAAAGCAGGCATGTGCTGCTGAGGCTTTATAAGGCTCTGGTCAGACCACATTTAGAATATTGTGAGCAATTTTGGGCCCCGTATCTCAGGAAGGATGTGCTGGCCCTGGAGAGGGTCCAGAGGAGGTTCACGAGAATGATCCCAGGAATGAAAGGCTTAACATATGAGGAACGTTTGAGGACTCTGGGTCTATACTCGATGGAGTTTAGAAGGATGAGGGGGGATCTGATTGAAACTTACAGAATACTGAAAGGCCTGGATAAAGTGGACATGGGGAAGATGTTTCCATTAGTAGGAGAGACTAGGACCCGAGGGCACAGCCTCAGAGTAAAGGGAAGACCTTTTAGAACAGAGATGAGGAGAAACTTCTTTAGCCAGAGAGTGGTGAATCTATGGAATTCATTGCCACAGAAGGCTGTGGAGGCCAGGTCATTGAGTATATTTAAGACCGAGGTAGATAGGTTCTTGATTGGTAAGGAGATCAAAGGTTACGGGGAGAAGGCGGTAGAATGGGGTTGAGAAACTTATCAGCCATAATTGAATGGCGGAGCAGACTCGATGGGCCGATTGGCCTAATTTCTGCTCCTATGTCTTATGGTCTTAAAGGAAATTCCCAAACATAAAGACCTAGATTTGCTATCTCCATAATAGCTGATTTTTGGGCTGGAGATAAAGTGCTGTGGAAAAATAAGTACCCTTTGTCTTGGGGCTGAGAGTCACTTTATGTTGTTGTTGCAACAATTTCCTTCCCCTTCATCGGAGATGCATGATCTGGTGCATGCAGAAATACTGCCAAGCATCCCCCAAATATTTAAGTGAACCTGAACCCAGAAGATCTGCCTGCTGGCAACCTGGCAGTAATTCAGCCAGGTATGAAAATCTAGGCCAAAGAGTTTTAAAATCCCACTGTGGTTAAGTTCCATGTCTCAGCCTAATTTGATGCAGCTGTTGAGGACAGTTTGGTCTGGCTTTCTAACTGAGGAAAACAGCCAAAGCACATTCAAACAAATGCACACCAGGTGAATTGTCCAATAATGTATGACCAGCAGCTACTCTTGAATGTATCTTGCAGTTAATTGAAATCCAGAAAGCCCTGGCAACTGTTTTCAAGGGTATTTAATATGCTGAAACTATTCAAGCTGAGTTGAGTCATGTCAGTTTGAACCTTTTGGTACATAGATACTTTATTGAAAAATAAAGAATCTGATTGGCACAAGATATAAATGTGTTATAAATAATATTTATTCACTTATCTCTTCAATACATTGATAGTTAATAAACTAAAACCAAGGTATGATGTTGTGATGCTTTTTGGAGTAAACACCTTTCTGGGCAGGCACAGAGTCCCAGCAGCTAAAGCAGTTAACAACAAGGTTTTTGGTCCTTTGTTCTTTGCTAAAGGGGACTTGCTTATGGGAATTACGAAAAATGAAAAAAAAATCTAAAGTACTTAGAATAAGGGAGAAAAGGCCCAAAACATATGTGAGCGCTGTCAACATAGAAAATAGGAACAGGTAGGTCGTTCGGCCCTTCGAGCCTGCTGCACCACTCAATATGATCATGGCTGATCCTCTATCTCAGCACCATTCTTCTGTGCTCTTTTCATATCCCTTGATACCTTTAGAGTACAGAAATCTATCTATTTCCTCCTTAAGTATATTCAGTGACTTGGCCTCCACAGCCTTCTCTGGTAGAGAATTCCATAGGTTCACCATCCTCTGAGTGAAGAAGCTTCTCATCCTCAATCCTAAATGGCCTACCCTGTATCCTGAGACTGTGACCCCTTGTCCTAGACACTCTTTCCCCCCCCCCGCATTTATTGCCCACCCCTAAATGCCTTTGAGATGGTGCCGACGAGTTATTTTCTTGAACCGCTGCAGGCCATGTGATGTAGGTACACCCACAGTGCTGTTAGGGAGGGAGTTCCAGGATTTTGACCCAGTGACAGTGAAGGAACAGGGATATAATTCCAAGTCAGGATGGTGTGTGAATTGGAGCAGATTAAAGGTGGTGGTGTTCCCATGCATCTGCTGCCTTTGTCCTTCGAAGTGGTAGAGGTCACTAATTTGGCAGGTGCTGCTAAAGGAGCCTTGGTGATTTGCTGCAGTGCACTTTATAGATGGTACACACCACTGCCACTGATGGTGGAGGGAGTGAATGTTTAAAGTGGTGGATGGGGTGCCAATCAAGCTGGCTGCTTTGCCCTGGGTTCTTGAGTAAAATAATTTTTCCTGTTTTATTTGCAACGAGTTCACTGTGACAACGTTCAGAGCTTTAAGCTGCTGTGAGACCAAAACTGAGTGTCTTCAAAAGTTGAGCCTGTTATTTGTTTCCTAAAGCATAAAGATCCAAGGTATGCTAATAATTGAGCTGTGGATAAATGGTGACTGGAGGGCATTATGCATTGGTACCATCTTTGAGGAAAGAACAATAGTGAATGAAATTGAAAATCCCACCCACTCCCTAGAATTTCCTGGTATCGCTAGATCAGTTACAATTGTAAGACATCTACCTAGAATAATTTGTGCATGCTTGCAATGCATTATTGTCAACAGTTGATTTGTTGTGCATGATAACATTATGGGCCCGATTGTCTGGCAGTGGATGTTTTGTATTTTCTGTAGGGACCCCTGTCATCCCTTACTCTGTACCTGTTGGATGGTGGATTATCTATCTTGTTAGATCTTTGGTATAGGTTCTTTAATTGGTAAGGGATAACAGGGCCCCACAGCTATAGGTTTAGGAGTTTATGGACACTTAATTAATTTAGTTTTTTAACTTCATATCAGAATAAATTAGCACTACAGCTGCATTGAATGGTAGGAAATAGCATATGGCAGTGCCTATCCCTGACATGACAATTTTTTGTGTACTAAAATCACATGGTTTCTAGGAAGCCAATCAAGCTAAGCTTAAATTCTGTGGTGTTTGGGAGATTTACATATCATTCAAAACAAATGACCCTACTCCTCTCTGAGCAGTGCTTTTTTTTGTCGTCTACTTTTATCTTAACATACATGTGGTTTTGAAATATCATGTGTTTTTGTTCCTGCTCTGTTTTTGTTCCTGCTCTTATTTTTGCTCATTACCAAATAATTAAATTTAATTATATTGTGACCACTAGTCTCTAATGATTCCACTACATTAGGGATGTTATCCTAGTTTAAAGAAGCCAGGAATGGATGAAATTAGATTTTAATACACAATGGAATCTTGTATCACATTTGGTGGTTCTTAATCTGTTGCCACGCTACCAATAGGGCTTTCTGAGTTTGAGTGTTTACGCTTGCTGTAAGAAACTCTTTCATAAGGCTATTTTGATATTGACCTAAATTTGTTGCTTCCAGAAATTTGATCAATGCCCCCTGAGAAATCTGTGGGATCTGTCTTGGTTGCATCTGCTACCTAATGTGCAGTGGTGTGTTCGACCACAGTTTGCCTGTTAATTCATATTTACCTCATGTTAATTCTGAATGTTAGAGTATAAGATAGATATTGTAGATTGTTTTACTTTGCTGAATTTATATAGTAAAGCTTATTTTGTTTGTTTAAAACCGTGGAATCTTGTGGCTTTATTCTCTTAGTGGATAACTGGGATTTCACACTTTGTCTATTTGAAACAAAAAGTTACTGGCCCCTAACTAGATCATAACAACCCCCAGTGGGGTCGCTGGAAGAGCAGTTGGGGTCATGAGCTCTGAGGCAGCAATAGTGGCAGTGGAGCGGAGACTGAGATTTGGCAGACCTGGCATTGGCTGCAAGGCCCTTTTAAATTTGTGTGTTATTTTTGCCTATGGGTGTGGCCTCATCCATTGAGTTTTGAGGAGCGATTGTTGATACCAACAGAGCCTGAAAAATGGTGGTCTTATTTTTTATGCCTGTTTCCCTGCTGTTTGAACCCCCACCCTGTTCAACCACACTCTCCCCACACCCTTCAGTTTTCACCCTGGGGCCATATCAAGAATGAAGCATTAAAATGGGTCAGAGCAGAAAAAAAGTTTGGGTAACACTGGTTTATGTATTTATTTGATCACTTGTTAAAATTTTAATTGTAATTTACTGAATTAAATAATTTACCATGCCTTCCAGAGTTGGCATAACAGAACAACAAACACATTTGATTACATAAATAAAAACAAAAAACTACTGTGGATGCTGGAAATCCAAAACAAAAACAGAATTACCTGGAAAAACTCTTTTCTTCTCCGCCGATGCTGCCAGACCTGCTGACATTTGATTACTTGCTTTTTTATTGAATTTTTCTGATGTATAAATAAAACATGAAAGCGTTTTGATTCATTGAAATTATAAAAAAAATTACAATAAAATTGCACCGCTGAAGGAAGCTACTCAGCAAATTGTGGCAGTGCCAGTTTTTCAGTGGGAACTTTCTAATTACATTTCCTCTGTTCCCTGTAGCCAATGAATTCCCTTTCAGATACTTATCTAATTCTGTTTTGAATAATATTTATAGTTTTTGCATTTCTAGCTACTTGTCACATTTTTGCCATGTTTTATTAACCATTTTTACGTGAATATAACTTCTTCCAAATTCCCCCTTTTTGTTCTGTTAGCAGGTAGTTCTGAGGTAGTGATTTTCTTATTCGCCCATCAGCTTCCTGGCACCACTAAATCAAGTTACAGTTTTAAGGTGGCCACACATATTGGCCTTGGCTGAATGCTTCAATCTTTCATAAACCTTTCATTATTTTGAAAATCCCTATTAGATCCTACTTAACCCGGGCTCCTATTTTAAAAGTGGTGCTAATATCAATCAATAATGTTTTATTCATTACAATCTCAAATGTTCAGGCAACCAAGGTTCAAATCCCACCACAAACCGTCCCACTCCGCCCAACTCCTACCAATTTTTTGATCTTTAAAAAAAATGGATACACTAAATGAGCACGTTTGTAATCACTCTAACAATTCCTTAAGAAAGTTAGATGTTTTTCTTGGGTTGGAGCAAGTCATACGCTAGGAAATACTCATAGGAGTTAATGTTTGAGTAAAGTGTTTCTTTAATTTTGAGGGATGAATTGAGAAAAAGAGAAGAGCAGGTAGAACATTGGATCCCAAATTATACTTATTGATGGTTGGACGCTACCCAACCACACAATTGTGGAGCACACAATCAGAGTAATCATAGAACCAGTTATCAGTAGTAGGCAGGCATTGAAAACCAAGAGATATTCATGAATGCCAGAAACATTGGAAACACTATGAACTTCAGGCTATTGTGGCAACTGGAAACTGAAGTATGAATGTTAGACTATGAAAAAAGTGTAACATATAGGGTATAGGTGTTGAAAAGAGTAAATAGGAACATAGGTAGTATAATTGTAGGAGACCTCCTTGAAACTGTTGCCTGATTTACTGGTGCCAGGATGCTGATGGGCAAATAAGAAAATCACTATCTCAGAACTACCTGCTAACAGAACAAAGGGGGAAATTTGGAAGGAAATTCATAGGAGGCTTAGGGCTCCATTTGAAATGGAAAACTATTTAACAAACGATGTTGGGAAGCTAACACAATGGTTTACCCCCCTTTGTCTACCACAGTTACCCCAGGAACCTGACAGAACTTTTATGTCCAGTCATAGCGAAGCAATGGCAATAAAGTCAATAAAATGAGTACATAGAATTACACAGCTAATGCAGCACACTGACAGGCCATTCTGCTCTTTCAGTCCATGCAGTGTTTGTGCTCCACTTGAGTCTTCTCCTGTCTTTGCTTATCTTGCCCTTTCAGCATCTATTCCCATCTCCCACATATCCTTATCTAGCCTCCCTTTAAGTGCATCTGTGCTATTTGCCACACCCATTCCCTGTGATATCAACTTCCATGTTCTCACCATTGTCTGGATAAAGAAGTTTCTTCTGAATTCCCAATTTGATTTATTGGTGTCTATCTTATATTGGTAACCTCTAATTATCCTTTTCCTCACAAATGGAAGCACTCACTCCGTGTCTAATCTGTCAAACCTTTTTATAATTTTAAGCCTTCTGTTTTCAAGAGAAGAGAGACTTGGTCTATTCATGCTTTCATGCTGGATATAACGTTGATTTCTGCTACCACCCTTGTAACCCATTTTTGCTTTTACATTTCTTTAGAACATGGCAACCAGAACTGTACACAGTATTCCCAAGTGTGGTCTAACCGAGGTTTCATAGAGGTTTAGCGTAACTTCTGTACTTTTCAATACTATTGCTCTATAAATAAACCCTAGAGCTTGATTTGCTTTACTTTTAATCACCTTAACCTGAGTTGCTACTTTTTAGTGATCTATCTATTTCTACTCCCAGATTCTGCTTTTCTATCCCACTTAGATTCTGACTTTCCTAGCAATATATGACCTTATTTGTTTTACCAAGATTTAATATCTTACAGTTGTATTGAAATTCATTTGCCAATTATGTGCTCATTATGTAAGTTTATTCATGTTGTCTTGTAATTTGATGCAATTCTCTTCTGTATGAACTATCTTCCTCACCCCTGAAAAAAGAATTGATGTCCTCTGTAAATTTAGAAATTGTTTTTTGTCTGAAGTCTAAATTGTTAAAAACAGTAAGCTATGTCCATAGCGTACAAATCTGAGGATATCATGCTGAAACTGTACGGTATTGTAGTTAAACTGCTTCTGGGTACAATGCCTAATTTTGATCAAAAATGTACAGATGAGACATTCAAACCCTGGAGGTGTGATAGAGCAATGAGACTGATCCCTAACGTCAGAGCAAATTAATTATGAGGAATGATTATAGATACTTCAATTTTTCAACCTTGAAAGGAAGCAATTGAGAAGTCACCCCGTTGAAGTATACAATCGTAAATGGTTTAGAAAAAATAAATCTACTTCAAATTACAATGTGATAGTTGGAAAAGTGTGTATAGGTTCAAGCTGGTGAAAGGCAAAATTAGGATTAATATTAATGTTCTTGCTAAATTATCAACACAAGGAATAGCCTTTAGGACAGCGCAGTGGAGTGAGGCAAGAAAGAGTGTTAGATTTTCATAGGTGGCCTGAACAGAATAATGTGCTAAAAGTCATTAATAACCAATGAATAATCTTATATAAAAGTGTATTGTTTAGCCAGTGTGGTTATGTAGGCGGCAGCACATTTGTTCCTGGCTAATTTAATGTATTTTTGATGGTGTTTATTGAGAAAGAGAGATGGCTAGAATACCTGAAGAATTTCCAACTCTTTTTCAAAAAGTCTCCTCGGATCTTTTTAAGTCCACCTGAGCACACCGTTGGAACTTCAATTTACTGTCTAGCACATAAAAAGAGACCTCTAATGATGCAGTTCTCACTCAGTATTACACTGGAATGTCAATCTGGGTTATTTGCTCAAGCCTTGCAGTGGCACTTGAATCCACAATCTCTGACTCTGAACACACTAGCACTGAGTCAAGGTGGTTTTTTTGAAATAATTTAAAATTATGGGTTTGTTCTGAATTCATAAGGTAAATAGATTAACTGGCCTTTCTCATCCAGATCTGTGTTGTTAAAAGAGATTGTTTCAATTTATTAAGGTTTGCAATCTTCTGATTTTTTTTTTTAATCCTTTGCTTTCTAGGCCCTTTTGGGATAAACCATGGAATTGAGATTCATGCTGATGTAGTAGATTACGCCACAGAAAAGTTGGACAATTTTATAAAAAACAGTGATAGTTTTGATAAGTAAGTATTGTAAGTAAGTGTGATCTGAGCTTGTTTTCCTCGACCTTTTTTTCTCCCAAGCTCCATTAAAATCTGATTTTTCTTTTCCCCAAGATTTGGATACATGTCCATTAAGTGGAACTGTTTTCATTGGATAATCTTTGTGCTTGGTTTTGCATAAATTCCATGTTTTGTAAGTGTAAACTTTGTGTGAAAGGATGTAATTGCACTACATTCTTGTGGCAATACGCTGAGATATTGTCTTGACCTACCAAATAGTCGACAGCTATGACAATATAATTCCTGTTTTAAAGCAAGGGAGAATTTAAGGATTAGCAAAAACAACATCAATTTATAATGCGCTTTTATTATATTGAAACATCCCAAGGTGCTTCACTCAGGTATTATCAAAGAAACAAATTATATCAAACCACATCATGAGACATTAGAGCAGATGACCAAAATCTTAGCCACAGAAATAGGTTTAAGGAGTAAATTAAAGGAGGAAAGAGAGGTTGAGGGACAGAATTCCAGAGCTTGGGTCTGAGACATGTGAAGGCATGACCACTAGTGGTGGAGTGATTAAAATCGGGGGAGGTCAGGAGGCCAGGATTAAGAGCACAAAAATTTTAGAGGTTTGTAGGGCTGGAAGAGAGATTACAGAGATGGGGAGGGGCCAGGCAATGCCATGTTTTGAAAACAAGAATGAGTATTTCAAAATGGAGCTGTTGTTTGACCTACACTGGCTTCCGGTTGGTGAGAAGAGAGTTATTGGGTGAACGGCATTTGGTACAAGTTAGGACATGGGCAGCAAAGTTTTGGATGATTTCATGTTTAGCGAGGATGGAATGTGGAGGTTGGCCAGGTGTCCATGAGAAAGCATTGATGAGGGTTTCAACAGAAGAATTGCTGAGGTAGAGGTGGACAATGGGCAACATTGCAAAGGTGGAAATAAGTGACAGCAGATACGTGGTTGAAAGCTTGTCTTAGCCAAATGTGTCATTGAGGTTGTGAGCAATCTTGTTCGACCTCAGATACTTGTCAGGGAGAGGGATGGAATTGGTAGTGAAGGAGGGGAATTTGTCTCAGGGACCAAAGACAATGGCTTCAATGTTGCCAATATCTAATTGGAGGAAATTTTGGATTTTATTTATAGAGCGATAGTATAAGCAGCCAATTTAGAGACAGAGAAAGGTTTGATAAAAGTGGTGGTGAGGTAGGGCTGAATGTCATCAGCCTATATGTGGAAACAACCTTGTTTTTGGATGATATCATCAAGGGGCAACATGTAGATGAGCAATAGGAGGGGCCCAAGGATAGATGGGACACCCCCTTGGGGGACACCAGAGATAATGATGTGGGAATAGCAAGAGAAGCCATTGATGACGATTCCTTAGGTATGATTAGGTAGATTAGAATGGAACCAGGCAAGTGTAGTTATACCCAGCTGGACAATGGTATAGAGCTGTTGGAGGAGGATGGGGTGATCAACTGTATCAAAGACTGCAGATAGGTCAAGAAGGAAGGGGAGAGGTATAGGGTTGTATTTTATGGGGTCTGAGAGTTCCCCTTTGTGAGTAAGTCAGGAATGAGCTTGCCTTCATTCTGGAAGGTCTCCCTACAGCCATTCAGTGGCTGCCAGGCTGTAAATTGGCATGAGCCAGGCCTTCTGCCCCATCTGTGGAGGTAGTCCAGCCTCCCAGAACTGAAAGCCAGTCAAATGGTTGGCTGCTCTCTGGTCCCACTAGTGCCACCAGAAGCAGTGGCCATTGCTGGGATTGCAGCCAGTCCTCAACATTGAGGAGCAGGGAATGGTTTTGGTGAAACCAGGCAAAGAGGGCCGGGGTGGATAGGGCAGGGAAGAAGGAGATAGGAGGAGAATGAGGTACAAGATCTTTGTGGGAGGGGGGCCTTCTCTAGCAACCCCCTCTCCCCCTCACCCCCAATAAATCTTGCCCACCACCAGCCCCTGCAGTTAGACCTGTCAGGATGGATGCTTGCCATGGACCTCTCACACTGACAGCATTCCAACTATTTGTAAATTGCGGCGGGGCAGGCAGATAGGTGATGAACACAGCTCCCATGGCATTTTATGGGAGCCCGGTCTGTTATCTTGACTCCGTGCGTTGGGGAGCTGTGAAAAACAGCCCATAGTTTTCCTTTGTCACAGTCACGTAGGATGTCATTTCTGACTTTAGGAGCCACTTCGATACAACGGCAGGAGTGGAAGTCTGATTGAAGGGATTTGACATGGAAAAGATGGGAGAGATGAGCACTGATTTGGGAAGTGACAACACTATAGTTTGCATGGAAGGTGGGGTAAAGTGTTACGATCTCAGTAGCGACCAGTAATAATTTATTTTTTGGAAATCGAAAAACTCAGGTATTGATGAAACAATGACACCACAAGTTTCACTGTTTAAAACAATAGAATGTTAATATACAAAAATCAAAGAGCATGAATACTCTTATCTTCAATAGTCATTACATAAAGATATTAATGTACAATGAACACTGTTATTTAATCTCTCAACCTAACTTCTTAACTCAAATTTCCTTCTACATCCATTTGACTTAGACCCCCAAAACTCTCAAGTCAGATACTTTTCTCTTGCTTGTTTGCTCTTGCTCACTCACCCGCTGGCTTGTTCGCCACTGGCTCATTTGCGTGCCTCCTCTCCCTCTATCTTCTCAGCTTGGTCACACCGAGAAGTCCGACTGTTAGTAGAATCCTTCAGTTATGAATGGTTTTAAACCTTTTGAGCCAACACGCAGAATTCCAACTGAATTCTGCTTGAAAAAAGTTGCTCACTGCAAGCAGCTCGTTCTAAACCACATTGTTTGAAAACTGAACCATCCACAGGAATCTACTTCTTGCATACCCTTTGCTTTCTTATTGTTTATCTCCCAAGCACCTCGGCCACGTGATAAATTACCAAACTAAAGTTGCTTTTTACAAGAAATCATCTTGTAGAAGAACCTAGTTCTTAAAGGGATCAGCATATAATATAGGCTTTTCCCCCCAAAAGCACATAGACCATCATACAAGATTTGTTTTTTGAGGAGAAGGATGATGACAGCTGATTTGAAGGAGAGAGAAATGTTAACAAATGTCAGCAATCATGGGAGCCAGCAAAGGAAGTTGGGTAATCAGTAGTTTGGTGAGAATAGTATCGAGAGAGCAGGAGATGGCTCTCTAAATATCATAAAATACAAGCCTAATTTCTAAAATACCAATCAATTTAATGCTCTCTCGACTCAGTTGGTCATTTTGGAGGCTGTATTAAATTCTTCCTTGCAGTTTGCATTCCACATGAAAATAAATTGTAACCATGCTTTCCCCAGTGGTACAGATTTTGCAGCATAAGTTTTTTTGAGGAACAGCATTGCAAATGCTACTGTGCAATTTAGTGCATGCTATGCCATAATTCCACAAAACAATTTCAAAGAATTTTAATTTTCATTGGAAACATTTTTTTTTTAAATTGCAGATCCAACAATTCATTCTGTATACATTTCTGGGGGGAAACAACTCCTCCAAAGTCATTTACTTACAAACTGTCTATTCTTGGATCTTGAACCTATAATCCTGTCCTTGGGTTCAAAATCAGGAGGAGTATGGACAGAATAGATAGGGAGAAACTATTCCCACTTGTGAAAGGATCGTGTACTTGAGGGCACTGATTTGAAGTAATTGGCAGACAAAGCTAAAGATATGAGAAGAAACTTTTCCATGCTGAGGGGTTAAGGCCTGGAACGCCTCGCCTGAGAGTGTGGCAGAGGCAGGTTCAATCGAAGCATTCAAAAGAGAATTAGACTAGACTAGTATCTGAAAAGGAAGAATGTGCAGTGTTACGGGAAGAGGGTGGTAAAATGGCACTAAGTGAATTGCTCACTCGCAGAGCCGATGCAGACACGAGTAGCCGAATGACCTGTCCTGTGACAATTGTGATTCTGTGAACCCACCAGCCAAAACTATCATCCCTTTATCTCGAGACTCAACTTTTCCAATGCAATCTTAGCTGGGATCCAGTGTCCACCTTTAGTAAACTTCAGCTCATTGAACACTGCTCATATCATATCCTGCACCCAAGTCCTGTTCACCCATCCCCCTAGCTCTGCTAACCTATATTCGCTTTGAGTCACTCATATTAATATTCTCGTCCTTGTGCTAAATCCCTTCATGACCTCACCCCTCCCTATCCTCATAACCACCTCCGGCCTTGCAATGCTACCCCCTTGCTGCATACTCTCCATTCTCCTGACTCTTGGCCTCCTGTGCATCCCCACACCACCACACACACACACACACACACACACAGCACCCCCCCCAATCCTTCCTTCACCATTTCACCATTTCCTGCCATGCCTTTAGTTGCTTGGACCTAATGCTATGGAATACCCTCTGACTTTTTTTTAAACCTTCCTCTAGTCCATCAGAAACATCCTTAAACCCACCTCCTTTGAGTTAAAGTTTTGATTTTCCCTTCCTGTTGTGTGCTCAGAGGATTGAAGATACTTTTCTTTCTGTGATGCAAAACACCTTAAGATAATTTTCCATATTTTTAAGGGATTGTATAAATGTTGCTGCTTGTGGTTATGCCAGTTCGTTAATGTAACCAAACTGAAAGCCCAAGATCTGAGAATCATGTCCTCCCACCTGTTTTGGCTTTGCTGCTATTTTTAATGTTTTATACTGGGTGACCAAAACCAACAGAATACCAGTACCCATAATAGTCAAAAATTATTTCAAGTTTTTCGAACATTACTGTTTGTTCAGATAACACATTTCCTTATTACTTTCTTTGCCACTCCAGAGGGAGAAACCTTAAGACCGCGCTTAAAACCCCGAAAACCAGGTGGTCTAACAGGAAAGAAGACAGAGCAAGCAAAAATCATTCGTGGGACATGGGCATCACTGGAAAGGCCAGCATTCATGGCCTATCCCTAATTACCTATCCCTAATTGCCTTTGAGAAATTGACGGTGAGCCGTCTTTGTAAATCGGTGTAGTGAAGTTGCTCTCATAGTGTTAGGCAGATAGGAAGTTTGAGATTTTGATACACTGACAATGAAGGAACAGCAATATATTTCGAAGACAGAATGAAGTGCAACTTAGAAGAGAGCCTACAGGTGATGGTGTTCCTATGCATCTTCTGCCATTGTCCTTTCAGGTAGTAGGGATCATGGATTTGGGAGATGCTTTTGAAGAAATCCTGGCAAATTGCTGCAGTGCATCTTGTGCTTGGTACACAATACAACCACTTTGTGCTATTGGTGGAATGAGTGAATGTTTAAGTTTATGGGGTACTAATCAAGGGAGGCTGTTCTGGATGGTATCAAGGTTCAAGTAGTGTTGGAGCTCATGTGTTGCTCATCCAGGCAGTGGAGAGCATCCCATCACACTACTGACTTTTAACTTTATAGGTGATGGAAAGGATTTGGAGAGTCAGGTGAAGAGTCAATTGGTGCAGAATACCTGGCCTCTGACCTGCTGTCATAGCCACGGTATTTATCTGACTGGCCCAGTTCAGTTTCTGATCGGTGTAAGCCTTGAAGATCCTGTTGGGGGATTTGATGGTAATGCCATTGAGTTGTTAGACTCTGATGGCTGTCATTGTCTGGCACTTGTGTGACATGAATGTTACTTGTCGCTTATCAACCCGAGCCTGAATATTGTCTAGGTTTTGCTGTTTATGGGCACAGACTGCATCATCATCTATGGAATTGGGAATTGAGCTGAAGACCGATCATGAGCAAGTATGTCTTCTTCAATGACCTTCCCGCCATCATAAGGTCAGATGAAGCAGCTGAATATTATTGGGCATTGAGGAACTTCTACCGTAATGTCCTGGGACTGAAATGATTGGTCTTCAGCAACCACCTTTTTTGCCAGGCATGACTTCAGCCTGTGGAGAGCTTTCCATGATTCCCATTGACTTCAATTTTACTCAGGGCCCTCGGCATCAAGGACAGTCACTCTTAACCTCATTTCTGGAATTCAACTTTGTTGTCTGTGATACAAAGTTAGATGGAAAGTAGGCATTGAGAGGTGCAAAGAGGCTGCAGGGGAATATAGGTTCCAACAAAGGTTCACTAGACTGATTTATGGGATGATTGTCTTTTAAGGGAAGATTGATTAGACTAGACCTTTATTCCCAGGCGTTTAGGAGAATGAGGGTGATCAAATTGGGACAAATTAATTTCTTAAGGAAAAAGAGTCATACAGACGCGAAACGTTAACTTTATTTCTCTCTCCATAGATGCTGTCAGACCTGCTGAGTTTTTCCACCATTTTCTGTTTTTATTTCAGGTTTCTAGCATCCGCAGTATTTTGTTTTTATCTTACTGTTTAATTCACTACCACTTCTCTTCCAAGAATGCCTAACTTGAAGAAGTATTGCTCTTCTCTTCGACAGGATTTCTGTTTGTCTCTTTCACCCAGCTCACCTTCATTGCTTTCCATTTCCCTCCTGGTGTTTGGCAGGGTGTTTACCAAAACTGGCTGTCACAACCATATTTCCTTCCTCAGTGACTGCCTCCGTCTCTGACTTACCCTACGTGGATTCCAACTGAAGTTCCGTCCCTCATGTTTCGAATCCCCCCAGAATTACAGGTATCTCCGGGACATACAGCATTCCTCGGACTGCCGTTCTCGCCGCATTCTGAGATCCACACTCAGTGCCATGCGCTGCCATATGGACACACCCGGCCTCTCCTTCCAGCAGCACCAACTCATCCTATCTCAAAGCTATCCTTGTCCCTAGTTTCATTTTATTCTTCGTCTCATCCGACGCCGTAACAAACTTTTTCTCTCCCTTTCAGGTGCTAAGGAACGCAAGCTTCAACAACTTATACCAACGTCCACCCAGGACCCTCCACCCCTTCCCGTCCCTCTGACTCCATCCCTTCTCCTAATCCCAGCCCTTGCCGTGTATTCAGCATACCCTCTGACGTTTCCCTCTCTGATGCTGAATGTTCTGCACTCAGCAAAAGACACATTTCGGACTCAGCAGAATGCTGAATTCTTCTTCCACCGCCTTCATCTCCGTGCTCACCTCTTTGGGCAGGAGTCCTCCCCTACTCAACGGATCCTTTCAGCTGCTTCCAGTATATTCTGTCCACCTGGATCCCTCCCTCTGGTCTTTGGCCTGCTCTTGATCTTTTCATTGAGAACTGTCAGTGTGACATCAGCCGTCTTAATTTCTCTGCTCATCTCACCCACTCTGCCACCTTCTGAACTTGCTGCACTCCATTCTCTTAGTTCCAAACCTGACTTTATCAAACCTGCCAACAAGGGTGGTGCTGTTGTCTGGATTTCTGACCTCTACCTTGCAGATGTTGAGTGCCAACTCTCAGACACTTCTTCCTACCTCCCTCTGGACCATGACCCCACCACTGAACATCAAGTCACTGTTTCCAGGACTGCCACTGACCTCATCTTCTCTGGAGACCTCCCAACCTTAGACAGCCCATTTTTACCTCCTTCCCACAATCCACAAACAGGACTGTCCCAGTAGACCGATCATGTCAGCCCCACAGACTTTATTTCTTCCTAACTTGATTCCATTCTCTCTCTCCTTGTGCAGTCTCTTCCCAATTAAGTCTGCGATTCCTCTGATGCCTTATGTCATATCAACAATCTCCAGTTCCTTGACCCTAACCACCTCCTCTTCACCATGGATGTTCAATCCCTCTATTCCTCCATCCCCCACCAGAATGGCTTGAGGGCTGTCCAAACAATCCCCATTCACCACTACTCTCCTCTGCCTGGCTGAACTTGTTCTCTTACTGAACAATTTCTCCTTAACCTTGCCTCACTTCCTCCAAATAAATAGTGTGGCAATGGGTACCTGCATTGGCCCCAGTTATGTCTGTCTCTTTATGGGGTATGTGGAACATTCCTTGTTCCAGTCCTACTCAGGCCCCCTCCCACAACCCTTTTATTGGTACACCGATGACTGTATCAGTGTTGCTTCATGCTCTTGTCTGGACCTGGAAAAATTGATCAATTTTGCTTCCAATTTCCACTCCTCTATCACCTTCACATAGTTCATCTCCGACACTTCCCTTCCTTGACCTCTCTGTCTCCATTTCTGGTGGTAGATTGTCCACCAATATTCATTACAAGCCCACTGGCTCCCACAGCTACCGCGACTACAGCTGCGCTCACTCTGCTTCCTGTAAGGACTCCATCCCATTCTCTCAGTTCTTTTGCGTCCGTTGCATCTGTTCTGGTGATGCCACCTTCCAAAATGGCACTTCTGACATGTCTTCTTTCTTCCTTAATCGAGGTTTCCCACCCACTGTGGTTGACAGGGCCTTCAACTGTGTCGGACCCATCTCACACACCTCTGCCCTCATATCTTCCATTCCCTCCCAGAACCATGATAGTGTCCCCCTTGTCCTCACTTTTCACCTCACCAGTCTCCACATACAAAGGATCATCCTCCTCTATTTCCGCCAACTCCACCATGATGCCTCCGCCAACTCCAGCATAATGCCGCCACCAAACACATGTTCCCCTCACACCCCCATCATCATTCCATAGGGACAGTTCCCTCCGGGACACCCTGGCCCACTTCTCCATCACCCCTAACATCTCATCCTCCTCCCACGGCACCTTCTCATGCAATCGCAGAAGGTGCAACACCTGCTCCTTTACCACCTCCTCCCTCCTCACCGTTCAAAGCGCAAAATGCTCCTTTCAGGTGAAGCAGCGCCTCACCTGCAGCTCCTTCAATTTGGTCTACTGCATTTGTTGCTCCCAATGCAGTCTCTTCTACATTGGGATGACTAAATGCAGCCTGGGTGACCGCTTTGCGGAACACCTTCAGTCTGCCCTCAAGCATGACCCAGATCTTCCTGGCACTTGCCATTTCAACACTCCACCCTGCTCTCATGCCCACATGTCTGTCCTAGGCCTGCAATGTTCCAGTGAAGCCCAACACAAACTGGAGGAACAGCACCTCATCTTCCGATTAGCCACTTAGCCTTCCCGACTTAACATTGAGTTCAACAACTTCCGACCGTGAACTCTCTCCTCTATCTTCAGCCCTTTTTAATTTATTTTTTAAAATTCATTTATTCATTGTTTTATCCTTTTTTTGTCCCCTTTCTTATCCCTTTTCTATCCTTTTCCCCCAACCACTGTGCCCTCCCCCCACTCCACCCCCCCCAAGGGCCAACTATTACCTGTTCCATGTTGTTCTTTCACAGAGTGCTGTGCTGACCCTTGTTCTGCTATTCACACATTCTGTCTTACCTTTATGCCACTATCAGCACCTTCTTTAGTCCTTACCCTACCATTAACACTCCCTTTATCTTAATATCTTTTCATATCTTGTCATATCATGATATCTGTATCAATCTGCCCTTAGCCTCCACTTATCGCTGACCTTCTATCCAACTTCACCTGCTCCACCCCACTTAACCAGTATAAATTTTGTCACATTTCTACTTCTCTTCAGCTCTGAAGAAGGGTCATACGGACTTGAAATGTTAACTCTGTTTTTCTCTCCGCAGATGCTGTCAGACCTGCTGAATTTTTCCAGCATTTTCTGTTTTTATTTCATATTTCTTAAGGGGCTTGCTGGAGTAGATGCTGAGAGTATAGGTTGGGGAATCTAGAACACAGGCTCACAGTCTTAAAATAAGCGGTCAGCCATTTGCAATCAAAATAATTTCTTCACTCAAATGGTTGCTGAATGTGAGTGCTAAGTGATGCAGAAAGTGAGTAAGAGATTAGGTGGGAGTTGGAAGGCTGCTGGCATTGGCAAGGTTGAGGAAATGTGGGTGGAAATAGGAGAGGTAAGAAAACTGCTTTTGTAAGCTTCTTTCATTTCTTCCTACTCTTTTGTTGATCGCCATAAATTTCCAGGTGTCTTTTAACCACCAAAGAAATGTCTAACTCAAATTTAAAAATGCAGATATAGAAATACATAGTAGGAAACAGACTATTTGACCCAACCTGTCCTGACAGCATTTACCTTCCACCCAAGGAAATAGTTCTAATTATACTTACCCACCCTGTTCCCATATCTTGAAAATGTTGACATGGTTTTTGCCTCAGCCTGAAGGTGAAACCATCAATCTCTCAATGTGTAAAGAGGTTTCTCCTACTCAACTTTATATGTTTAATCTTTTACCTTTGGCCCCTGTTCTTGAGCTCTCAAAAACAGGAAACAACCTGCTTCTATCTACCCTGTTCCATCTTTTCATCATTTTTAAAAATTCTGTTACATAGCCTTGTAATCTGTATTGTTCTAACAAAATGGATCCAATCTTTTTTAAACTCTTTCTTCATCTTTGTACCTCCTCATATAGGTGAACATGAATTAAAAACCTAACTAAAGAATTAGAAATATAACACCAGAAAACAATTAATTTGTCACCTTGTAATATGTTGAGGTTTGTGGTGTAGTTCATGGAGACCTTTCTTCTCACTTCACCCCCACGCTTGTAGCAGAGTGACCAACTGTCCCATTTTTTTATGGGATCATCATCCCTTAATTTCACTTATAGTCCTGCACCCCTTATTGTTGCTTCCTGTGACTGTATTTGCCCCATTTTTTAGTTATTTGCACAATCACGCTCCTGCCGTCGGACACAAGGTGGTGTTGGAATGGAGCCCTCAGAGAAGCATGCACGGCTGCCATCGCTATGGGGAGGGTGGGGGCAGTGTGCAACATGAAGCAGCATGTGCAGCCATCCTGGGCCATGAAGCTTCACTGAGCCTTGTGTCACTGGAATATGGAGAACTTGACTGAAATCAAGATATTTAAATGAAATAATAAAATTTTTACCAACCACTTTAAAGCACAGATTTTAATAGTTTGAGAAGCACTTTGGAAGCTTGTTAAGGTGATTTTCCCCCCAGACCCGCTCTCATGGAAATCAGCCCCCTGCTTTCATTGCCACCGAGATTCCCACACCACTACCCTGCCACTAGCACATCTCCACTCAATGACAGTGCCATAACACGCCCACCACCCCTGTCCGTTTCCCTTATTTTGAGTTGGTCACCCTGGCTTGCGAAGTGGTGCCCCTTGAGCTTATGTATAACCAATTGTCTCTGCCTATTAGAAAGAGATGCCCATGATCCTTTTTGGATTATGGCTAATTACCTGTGGTGTTGGATCTTACAATGTACCAGTTTATTTTTCTTTTTCAGTTTTGTACTATCCAAGATTTTTCAGTCTAATGCGAGTCACTTTATCTTAATTTTTCTTCCTCTTTTTTCTTCCCTCCTTTCCTGGAGACTTTTTTTGGGGTTCCATGGACAGTAGCAGTATGTGAGTAGCCAGTCTTCATGTGTGAGCCAAGATGGTTCACACCTTGTTTAACTGTGGAGTGTATCCCAACAAAGCAGTCTTATTCCCATTATTTCAATTGTTATTATGCGTTAAATGTTACTGCTGACTATATTTAGCTGCTCATTTAAAAAAAGTAGCATTTCAATCTTCACATCCAAAGTATTGATGATGTTCTGCTATATTTTGACTTGAAGTTACCTGTAAAATGGGAGGGTGTTGTAAATACAATCTAGTGGCAAGTTTATATCCATTTACCAAAAGCATAGTAACTTTTTCATCATTTTGTTTTTAATATTTTTAAATTATAGGTTTGAATTCTGTGAGCCAGTGTTTGTGGTTGGGAACTGCTTGGATGTTTTGTCGGACAATCTTCAGTATGACCGTGTTTATTGCGGAGCTGGAGTTCAAAAGGATCATGAGAATTACATGAAAATCTTTCTGAAAATTGGTGGAATTCTTGTTATGCCAATGGACGATCAGGTACTGTTGCCCTTTAAAGCAATGTTCAATGATTTATTAATTCATTTTATTGGCTCTCATTCATTCAGCTTCTAACATAAATTAGTATCCATAAAAATCAGCCAAAGCCTATTGTCTGTGAGACCTGAGTTCAAATCCAGCCCAAAATAATGGATTGAAAGTTGCCTTTGAAAGGAATGAATGTAAAATGACTTTTAGCAGCCATAAACTAATTTCTAATGGGCATGGCAGAATTGGGAAGTGTTCTATTTCCCACCACTAATATTCCTCGCCTTGAGTACAAACATATTTTGCAAACTGTAGCCTTGACTTGATGTCTTTTTCATTTTCTTCCTCATCTCAAATGCATGCTGCATTCTGACCTAGATCCTAAATGCTTCTGTATTCCTTTTTCTCCCTGTTGTCACCAGTATCTTGCTGCTGTTATCTACCTTGAAAACGCCTTGTGGGTAGAAATTTGCATCTGGCAGTGCTGCAAAACGAGCAGTATTGGATTGGCCGCCCATAATACACAGCGCATGATGTTCAATCGCATTGACTGCAATAGAACTGAATATCAGGCACTGTGTTTAACAGGCAGCCAATCCAATACTGTATATTTTACGCCATTGCCTGAGACAAATTGCTAGCCCCAAATGTTTCCTTTTTCTTCAATTTGATTACTTAGCTGCTTGTCTTGCATTTTTGCTGCATTTGTGTGCAGACTGAATTTGAGGGAACCTTTCTTGTTTTTCACAGCCTTCTTTTGACTGACTTTATTAGCTTATTTTAGTTATTGAATCTGCTAGTCTTTTAGTTTTAGATGCCTTTTACTGAATATCTCTGCCCACAGTTATTCAAAGTGACTGTTGTATTGAGACACAAATATGAATAATGCGTGATGAGAGTCTTTATTTAAGCAGTAGGAGAAAGGTATTCTTATGGAAAATATAGGTTCTTTGGATACACTTTTTTCTTGCTGTCCAGTGAACCTTCATAAAGTTGAGGCTGTAGGAATAATGCTTTGGTTCAACGATGAACTTCCTGTGCAAAATAAGACATTTTTGTGCAATTATGTTGTTTTAGTACTTAGCAGCCTAGAATTTTCAATATGCGCTCCGATCCCAAATAGCCTTCCATTTCCTCATTCTGCTTTCTCTCTTCTCATCCTTTTTTCTTCCATCAGCTTCCCTTGTATAATTCATTTTTAAGCCTGCATTATTGTACCATGTCAATTTTCTCACCTTGGAAACTGAAGCTTCTTGGAACACAAAATGAACACTGTGACTTGTTATTCAAATTGCCATACAGTTTATATTCTCTGATCTCGAGTCACTTCAAACTTTAACTCATTCAAATAATTTTTAGGCCATTTTCTGAATGAGTTCTCTTGAACTATGGAGTCAAAGTATGAAAATCATATTGTAATTCACATAAATTGAGAAATAACATTGTTGAAAGTTATGAATTATACAAACTTGTCTGTTACTGAATTTGCACATTGTCCTTCATCTCTGGGTCTAACTTCAAATTGAATTCAACATTTACAAAATATAAGGCTTTCATCTACAGTGAGTTTGGGCAGTCTTCATTCAATCCTTAATTGATATAATTCTATAGAATAAGCCTGCCTATAATTTTATACCAATTAACATTAAACTTTCTGTCTATCCCTTGCCTAGATCACTGATTAGGAATTGTGTCGGGGCAGAAAATAATATTAATGAAATAGGACCTGCCATATCAGGTCCATGCTCTACTCTGGAGTACTTCAATTACTGTATCAAAGTGAAAAAGCACCCTTTACCTAAACACTGACATAAACATAAAAATTACCGCAGAATGTAGAAATCAGCATTATAAAACATTTTTACTCATTTACTTTAGCAGGACACAAGTGCTCTTGCCTCATCCTTTGCCTGAGAGCATGTCTTTTTTTTTTACTTCTCATTCACTTAGTTTTCATGACCTGTTAATTAATGCAACTGTCAGTATCCCAAGAGGCAGTCCATTGAGTTTGAAATATTGACATGGTAAATAACAATAGCAAACTATAGAGGTAGGCATGTGTATATTGTTGCAGAGTTCAAGATATCTATTGCCTAAATAAGTCTATAATTGCCAAAGATTTGTTCTGCATTCATAAGTACCCAGAAAAAAGACGGAGTTTCGTGACGGGCACTATTTTTAAGGCAGAGGCGGATAGATTCTTGGTAACCAAGGGAGGTGGTGATAGGTTATCGGGGGTAGACGGGATGCAGATTTGAGCTTACTATCAGATCAGCCATGATCTTATTAAATGGCGGAGCAGGCTCGAGGGGCCAAATGGCCTACTCCTACTCCTTGTTCGTATGTACTAATAGCATGTCTTTAATAGCTGATAGCAAAGCAATTGTATTTGCTGTGTCCTAAATGGGATTAATATGTGCCTCTGTTTATGGCCCTCTTATCAGTGAAAAATGTATCCTGTACAAAATACAATGTCTTCTACAGATTGTAGAATCACTTATCCAGTGCCATCCTTCTTTACAGCTTACTCAGATAATACGCACAGGACAAAACACATGGGAAACCAAAAACATATTGGCTGTTTCATTTGCTCCTCTTATCCAACCAAACAGATCTGATTGCTTCAAATCAGAGAATGTAAAACTACGTAAGTATTCAAAATCCTTATTTTAAACAAAAAATATTAGTTGAGCTAGCTAATATTTTGCTGTTCAAGCAATAGGTGCATGAAGAATGAATGTTTTATCAATAATAGGACCTCCTGCCCCATACAATTGCACAGACTCTATGTTTTAAAGTTTAAATTCTCACTCCATCATTATAACGATTTTAGCACCACGGGTGAACTACTGTTCCTTGCAACAAGGTGGATAACATATTGGATAAGATATCTTCTATTTTTGTCAATCATTTCAATATGCCCACTGCGTTGCTGACATCACCCATCACTTCTAACAAAAGCTCCAATGGATACAAATATAACTGGGGGCAGGGTGTAGCAGTCACTGTCAATTTTTTATTCAGAAATCAATGAAATGATAGTGAAAGGTTGCAGTTACTGGGTTCATAATTTTACTGAAAATAACTTTATTCATTCACTTAATTTATTTGTTCATAGTAAATTAAATTTACAAGTCTAAACTTTTAATTTTTGGTAGACATATTAAGATTGTTTGCGTTTTCTTTTAAGATATTTATTAAAAATGAATAATTAATTATCTCCCACCTTAAATGTAACTAGCAATATTTTCCTTGGTACTCAATTGTTTTCTCTCACAATGGGAATAATTATTTAACTTTTTTATTGCCATGATGCAAACTGGTATAGGCATCGGTCTAAGTTCCGTTATTATCAAAACCCCAGTGATCTTATTTATATTGTATTTTAGACTGAATAAGTTTAACACTGGAAAAATGATCATTCAACTGTATTTTAAGTGATTTAACTTTTTTCTGTTTGTAATTCTTTTTGTAAACCCAAATTAACCTTTGTTAGGATTACAGTGGAGTTTTTAAATTAAAATTATGGTGATTCTTTTAGCAATTGCAATTTATTTGCTTTATAATAATGTTACGTGTTTTGGCAAAATCATTAATGCAGCAAACTTTGCACTAAAAATGACCGATAGATGTTCGGTCCTCCATTTACATTTAACAATGCAGTCTAACAGTAATGTTCAACCTTTTGATGCTTTACTATCGTGAATCATTTTTGTGCCATGATAATAGAATTAATAATATGTAGACAACAATGGTTTTTTTTGAAATTACACTCCTCAATTTGGTCCTCCTATAACCTCTGTCACATCTGGAAACTACATTTGTGTATTTCAATTTGCGTTTTTTTTTAAAATAAAGTGTGACTTTCCTCCTGATTGCCATTTTCAGCATTGTGTGTTGACTGTAAGTTATATCGGGGTCAGTTCCCACTTGGCACAGTTGGGAAAATTGGTCACAAGTTGTGTTTAAAATTGTGCTGGTTAGTTTAAAGCTCAAATTTCCACTAAAATATATTTTCATAATTACAATCATAAAATATTCCATGATCTAGCACAATTGATCAGTACAATAAAAGTAATTGTTTTTCTTTGCATTAAAAAAAATTCTTGATATATTTCAGTGCTAACCTGATGTAGTTTTATTAATCCAATTGAAAAAGGTTCTATCACAAAAAATAAGCATTGTTAATAAGTGTTTAGTCCTCCATCTGTGAGTAACTTGATTTTAAATCACTGGAAGTAACTGTTTTTAAAAAAAAAACTACATTTCCTAGTTTCATAGGCATACACCAATCAGCTTCTTAATAAATTAAATATTTCTTAATAAGCAAAAACTTATGAAATATGTTTACTAATGCCTGTGTGACAAGGTGCCAAGTTCAAATTGAAGCCCATCCTTGAACAATGGCAATTGGCAGAAACTCAGTATCCTCCTCATTTCAATCTCTGGTGTGTCCAGATTTGTGTCAGGGCCAGCTTCAGAAGATATGATTATTAAACCAGCATTAAAGATTGCAGAAACTTTTTAAGTTTAACGTTACTTGCATTTAAAATTTCCATTTTGTTTTGCACTAGTTTGGCCAATTGACCCTGGTTGTACTGATAATACAAGCAGAAACTCTACCATATCATGTGTAAATGGCTTAACTGAACAAATGGAGCCAAAAAATAGACCTAATCAGGAGGCCAGCTAGTTCATGTATATTTTTGAATGGGTAATTGAAAGCAAGGTTATTGTAGGGCCTTCATCAGCAATGCTCATGCACAACATTATATAAAGTTTAATACTAAACAGAAAATTTACAGCACAGAAGGAGGCTATTTGGAATATTGTGCCTGTGCTGGCTGAAAAAGAGCTATTCAGTTTAATCCTATTCTTGGTCCGTGGCCCTGAAGGTTACACCACTTGATTGCATTCCAAGATTTTAAAAAAATATATAAATAAGTTTTCTGCCTTGACTATTCTTTCAGGCAGTGCGTTCGAGACCCCAAACACCCTTTGGGTGAAAAGAATTTCCGCTCAACTCCCCTCAAATGCACCTGACAATGACTTTAGGTCGATGCCCCCTGGTTATTGACCTCTCTACTAAGGGAAATTAGTCCTTCCTATCCACTCTATCTTGGCACCAGGCCCCCACCTTCCCCCAACCCCCCCAAACATAAATTTGTACATCTCAATGAAATCTCCCCATAACCTCCTTTGTTCCAAAGGAAACAATCCCAGCCAATCCATTTTTTTTCTCATAGCATTCCTGACAACATCCTCGTAAATCTCCTTTGTACCTTTTCTAGTGTAATGCTGTGATCAGAACTGTGTGCAATACTCTGGCTGTGGTCTAACTATTGTTTTGAATAGTTCTCTTGTAAACTCCCTGCTCATATAGTCCTACACCTCAATAAAAGAAAGCATCCATGTGCCTTCTTAACCACCTTATTTGCCTGTCTTGTTACCTTCAAGGATCTGTGAACATGCCCTCCAAGATCACACTTTCCCTACACTTCTGAGCATCCTGCCATTTCTTGTGTATTAAATAAAAACAGGAAATGCTGGAAATACTCAGCAGGTCAGGCATTTGAGGTGAAGCACTAGTTGCACCATGCTGTCCCGAAAATGACCCATTTATTCCTATTCTGTTTTCTGTCTGTTACCTAATTCTCAATCCATGTTAATATATTTTCACCAATTCCATGAGCCCTAATTTTGTGAAAAAGCCTATTGTGTGGCATCTTATCAAATGCCTTCTGAAAATTCAAATAGACTCACCCATTGGTCCCTGCTTATCTGCCCATCAATCAGACCCTCAAACTCGATCTTTCCCTTTCTTAAAACCATGTTGACTCCAAGTGTCTTGTTACTGCATCCTTAATAATAGTTTCTAGCATTTTCCCTACTACTAACTGGCCTGTAGTTCCATGTTTTTGTTCTCCTTCCTTTCTTGAACAGCAGGATTGCATTTTGTTACATTCCAACCCAAGGCAACAGTTCTAGAATTTAGAGAATTCTGGAAGATCAAAACCAATGCATCCAGTATCTCTACAGTCAACTCTTTTAAACTCTTAAGGTGTAGGCCATCAGATCCAGGGGATTTGTCAGGCATTAGTCCCATTAATTTCTCCAATACTTTACCTTTTCAAACATTAACTTCTTTAATTTTCTTGCTTTAATTAGATCTCTGCTTCCCTACCATTTCCAATACACCTTGTATGTTCTTTGCCTGTTTTCACAGTAAAAAACATTATGGAGAGAGTTTTCACTCCAAAGAGTGAGTGGGTTTGGGAGCAGTTGGATAGGTTAAAAACACTGAAATGGACATCACATCAGAAAGCTCTGGCCGCAGGGGACCCATCAGTGACACCACTCCGGCTTGGGAGTTGTTGGTAGTGCTGATCCGTGCCAATGCTGCACAGAAGAGGTTTGCCATCCAGTGCAGAAAGAGGATGAATGATTTCATCTGTGCTGCATGGGTAAGGCAACCATCTCAATACTCTAAACTCTCTCACTCACAAGGCCATCACACATTCACTGGCATCTCTCACTGCTGCTTTAAGGGACACCACTCTCTCTCTCACATCTCCATTTGGCCTGATCTCCTCTGGAGACTGCCTCCTTAGCCCTCACCCTCTTGAGGCCACTTGCACAGATCAACAAGTGTCCCCACACACACCTTGGGATACCCCCCTTCTCCAGTACAGCCCTAGCCCTGCAGCCTCTTCCCTTGCCTGAGGTCACTTCTTCTCTTTCCCCAAGCAAGCCATAGCCTTGAAACTGTTGAAAAGCCACCCCTGCCTTACAGCTGGTCTCATAAGTAGAGACCTGTCCATGAGCACCCCCTAAAAGTGATGTGCTGCCTCTGAAGCCTAGTGTTGATGACCATGAGTGCTGCCCGAAGCAAGGTAGGCAAACCAGTCTCAGTTCCAATTCAGGTGCAGCTCGCCAGGTGCACGCCTCATATGTTCAGTTGTGAAACACATCGACCTGCAATCTTGCCGAGGTGCCCGGATGATCCAGCTTGGGGGAATGATTCCGGCAAGTAGGGCTTATAATGATATGCAGGTGTATTAAAATGGAGTTCCTGGCGTGCGGCGGTGGGAAATACGCCCCGACATTGATGGGCAGAGTGAACGATTGCAAACTGGTTTCCTGACGGTGTGAAACCGATTTTTGGCCGTCTTTGGACTTCTGATGAATTTGTCCTGCATCAGTCCAGCCTCCCTGAGATCTTACAACCCTTGAATTGATTTACCAGCTGATTGCTTGCAGACTATGACTATCCGCTTTTAAAATCTGGCTAATGACACCCATGAGGAACCTTGGCAATAAAGCCCAGGAATGCTCCAATTGTATAGCAGTTTGCTCAATGGCAAATGATCAGGAAGCTGAAGATGCACTTCAGGTGTTTGGAAAGATCAGGAGACATCTTGAGAATGTTCATGGTGTGCTGCATTCTGCAGAATATTACCCGCTGGCATCGGGCGTCAAGGCAGGCGTGAACGGACAATGGTGGGAAGGCCAAAAATTGATTTCATGCCGTCATGAAACCAGTTTGCAATCATCCATGCTGTCTTCATTATGGCAAAGTTGCACCCATCTGTCAGCTATATATTGAACTCACTTGACCCCTAACGCAAAACAACACTGCAATCAACAAATTATCCCTTTCACAGATAGCCATAGCTCAGCTTAGAGTCCTGTCTTACCATTCATCATAAGGCCACTTGCTAGGCAGCAAGCAAAAGTGGCAAGATGGAAAGTGGTGCAAACAAATAATTTTTGTGACTCAAAAATTAAATAGAAGAACAATATAACATGCAACACAGTGTTGTGCAATTAGAAGCCTTGACCTTTTTCTACTGCTCCTATGTGGTATAACCCCAATGGCTTCAGCAGAGGTAGAAGCAGGTTGCTTAACCCTGCTCTGACTACTGAGATGCTTTTGGCAGACATGCTCTGGGTTTTGGAGCCAATGAGGGCCCTGCATAAAAATGCCCCACCTGCTCCTGTACAGGGGCAAACTTGGCCATTGGGACAGAAGGCAATGTGACTGAGGCTGTGATGGGGGTGCCATTTGGTGAGATGTGAAAGCACATTGAACAATGACATTGCTCCCATGCCCCCATCACCACCATTATCACCTCTTCCCTCTCGTGGCCCAATTACCACCCAATGAACTGAGGAACACTTAGCTGCACATCAATGGGATGCTGAAGGGCCACGTCTAGGTTTTTGATCTATCCTATTTAAGGTACTATTCAGAGTGTGCAACTCAATGATGAAGGTCAGCATGCACTCACTTGATTGCCACATTTGATGCTCTTTGCAAGTGGCTACTCTGTCCATGGATGTAACAACATTACGGATACCTGCAACATTATGCCACTCATGCTTGAGACTCCCCCAGATCCTCCACAAGCATGCACAGTGTGGCTGGAAAAACCTGCCAATACCTCAGGTTTTTTTTTTGTTTGCTGCTGTTTGAATTATCCACTTTGTCGGCAGCCCCCAAGGTTCAGCATTTAAAGCCAGCTGAACAAAGCTTGACACATCCACCATCACAGACTCGCCACTTCTGTTCTTGTTTCCACCATCTGCTGTTACCTACTTGTGATGTATGCGACACCCAGGTGAAAACACACTGATCTGTCTTAATAGTCCTACCAAATTTAGTGTATCTAAGCTGGTGCATGGTCTGCATGAGTCTTGTGATGGCACACCCTCAGAGTGACTGACCGATCTCTGAGGAGCCTTTGTCATCCTCCTGCACCATCTCCTGTGGGATACTTGATGGGCTGATGGAAGCTTAAATGCGTGAATTAGAACTGCCAAGGTAAAAAGGTGTCAAGTCAACATTGTGCACATAATCATATTTCACTGGCTGCTGACATCAGATCAACAGGAGTGTCATATGCCATGTCGTATGATATTTAATTCTGTTAGCTGAAAGGCCTCCATCTATCCATCTCTAATGGTCCAGGCACACCAAGACTCCGATTATTTCCAGGGCTGCCTCCTCTGCAGCTATCAACATGGGGATGGCTGCAGAGCCACCTCCAGATCTCTGCCCCTGAGCTTTCCCCCAAGCAGAGAATGAAGGGACCTATAAATAAGAGTAATGGAATGTATCAAACAAGTGGTTGAACAATGTTTGTTAAAAGTGATTGAGGGAGAGGTGTGATATTGCATTATGACGATGGTGAATGCCAGTCAGATAGTATTTCGCTGCAGGCCCTTGCACATTGTAGCATCATGACTAGGGAGGCATCTGCGAACCGAGGAGAAGCCTTGTCATGTTGGGAATCTATGAGTACTGTTTTTTTGACTCAGTCTCTGCCTCCAGAAAATTGTGACTGCATTATATGAGGTTGTAGCAATGGAATTTCAGGTGTGGAGATGTCACCATACTTAGTCGGAACAAAGGAACAGCTGGAGACAATGGCAGGCCTAGTCAAAGAAACTGAGTATTTTGGACTTAACATAAATGAGGTAAAGACCAACATTATGGCTCTAAATGGCAATGGCAAAGAGCAGATTGGTAGCTCTAAGTTAGAAGCAGTGGACAAATTTAAGTGCCTTTGCTCAATGATAAACATCAAAGTTGCATCCAAGAAAAAAATCCAGGTCAAGTTAACTACGTCACGAGGCATGCCAATTGATTTGAGTAATATCTGGAAGTCCAAAAGCATCAGCATGAATCTGGAAAACGTCTAGTTCAGTCAGTAATGTGGAGTGTTGCACTCTGTGGATGTGAGAGTGACTCTGAAAAAAGAAAATGAGAATAGGATTATAGGTTTTGAAATGTGGATGTGGTGAAGGATGCTCAGAATCAGCTGGATGATCAGAAAGATAAATGAGTGGGTTAGATCAAAAGTAGAAGTTCAGGAATCAAAAGGCTAACTAAGGACAGTTGGAGAGAGAAAGATAGCCAAGTATGGTTGTTGGAAATGAAGACCCAACAGCGTTGCCCTGTCAGCAACTGAAGGAGAAATGGAGGGTAAAAATAGAAAATGAAGAAGAAAAATCAGATGGGTGGACAACATTGAAACATCAATTGAGGGAAGCTTGAAGAAAGCCAGAGAAGAAGCAAGATGATGCCAACAGCCTCACAAAGGCTATGATGAAAAAGAATGAAAGTATGTTAGTAGTAGATGGTCAGGTGGGGATGTATAGAAGTGTATAGGCAGAAGGTGGATGCACCTGCATGGTAAATTGGTGTGAGGAGTGATGTGGTAGGCTTGGGAGGGCAGAATAATGGGGTTGGGTGATATGTACATCTGGCTGTAGTTGAATGTGAATGCACTCCCTCTTTCTGCCTTGATTAGTAATTTAAACCACTTCTGGCACTGTGTTGAGGAGCATGGCACCCTATTGATACTGCTAAGCTCCTCAGCAATCTCCAGCTACATCTTTCCTTGCTGTCTGAGGCTGGCTGCTGCTTCCCATTGGCAGAGTATTTCCCTGCAGGCCCTCGCACATTGCAGCATCATATCTAGGGAAGCATCCGTGAATTAAGACGCAGCCTTGTCACATTGGGAGTCCAGTGGTACTATTTATTTTCTGTTCCCCTGCCTTCACAATCTTACAACTGATCATGGCTATTTTAAATAGTTCACCTGAAGTAGGCTCATGCAGATCATTATTATGCTTGTTCATGCTTATTGGTCGGGAAACCCAGAAGTCAAATGCAAATGCAGTGGCTTGGTTAAAAAGCCACTGACGCAAGTGCTGCTGAAACTTCCAGAGTCCCCACTCTACCAGGCTCTTCTACTTCTGACAGGTCAAAAAGTTAAAATTTCCACCCAAATATTTTTGTTGTTTCTGCCTTTCATTTATACTTCTTCATAAATTCTCCTGTCTCTTTGAAAGCTCTTACAGTTTGTTTTTTAACATTTGTTAGTTTACTCTGATTCTATTTTTCTTCATCAGTTTCTTTGTCATCCTTTGCAAATTTTTTTTTAACCACATTCTTCTGCACCACCCACCCCCACCAATCTCCTGGCTCAAGTCCTCAGGCTTTCAGACTTGCTACCTATTTGAGTAAATCCAATATTATCCACGAGAGAAATGTATATTTGTTGAGAATTGTGATGTTTAAAAAATAGTTGTCATTGTTTATTTGCTGTTGTATCTTTAATATAATTTCCCAGTCTATTTTAGCCAACTTGTCCCTATGCCTCCATAATTGGCTTTGTTTAAATTTAATCTCATTTTTGGACTTAACCACGTTATTTCGAAATTATTAACATCATTATATTATGATCACTCTTCCTCAGAGGATCCTCTTCTGTAAGATTGCAAATTACTCCTGGCTCATTGCTCAATACTAGACCTAAAAATAGCCTGCTCCTTAGTTGGTTCCTTAACATATTGTTCTGGAAAACTGTCTTGAATGCATTCCATAAAATCATCATCCAGGCTCCTTTTAACGATTTGGTTTGCCCAGTCTATATAAAGATCAAAGACTCCACAATTACTTTATTACTCTTATTAAACCCTCCTTTCATTTCTTGTTTTTACTTTCTTTCCTCGCTATAATTGTTGTTGAGGGGTCTATAAACGATTTCCACTAGTGTTTTTTGCATTTGGTTTTGCATTTAGTTAGTCCTTGGTTCCAGCCATGCTGATTCTACTACTTGACTTCTTAGGCTAAGATCCTTTTTCCCTATTGTCTTTAGTTGACCCTTTATTATTGGGGCTATCCACCTCCTTTTCCATTTTGCCTAACTTTTCCAAAAGACAAGTACCCTGGAATATTTAATTCCTAACCTTGATAACCCTGCAAAAATATCTCGGTAACGGCTACTAGATCAAATCCATTTATTTCTATTTGTGCCATTAATTAATTTGTCTTAGTATAAATGTTTTGTGCGTTCAAGTATAGTGCTTTTAATCTTAACTTTTCACTATTCTTCCCCCAATATGGCCATTGTTACGAATGCTCTGCCCCTTCTTGACACAATCTGCTTGATTTTTGCCCAAATCTTTACTTTTCTCTTTAGACTTATAAATTTATCCTTATCTGAACTCTCCTGACCCTTATTAATTTAAAGCCCTATCTTCTCCCCTAGCTATTTGATTCAGCAGGACACCTAGTTTCAGCCTGGTATATCAGTATTGCATCTTAAATCTCTGCCCTCTGAGTAAGTAATGCAATTGAAAAATATATACACTTCTCACTTCAAAATGTGATGCTGTAGTTGGGCCAGGACTTCCAAGGAGTGGCAATCACAGTCAGATTGCCACTCCGCTCCTTTTTTACTTACACTAAAATGCTGCTGCACATTTCTCACCTGACCTACCAACTCGGGCGGGGTGAGAATAGTACAGTACAGTGGGTTCCCAAGGCCTTCAGTCGGGTGCAGTGGAATCAGATGAAAGAAAGCCACAGTCCCTTTTTTTAATGACACTTCCTGCCGCAAAGCAGGTAAGTTTTTAAAGGTCCCAGCCACTTGAGAAGCCAGGTTTGGGGGGTGGGTGGTCAGGAGGACCCAGTCAGATGTTGCGTGGGGTCGTTGCTATAGTTACCCAGGAGTTAGAAGTGGTTTTAATTCTTCTAACTTTTCCTGGGTAATGATTCTGTGAAGACTGTCAGAACCATCCAAAGTCTCCGATTTAAATTGGAGTATCAGATGCTTCCCTGTGCAGGGTAATTTACCCACTGGAAGTTTGAACTTCCATGGCCTTCCATGCGGTCTTTGCATGGGAACTTCTGGGGGGTCCACCAGTGCATCTTCTGGGGTACCTCCCAGGTATGCCCTCCCTTGGAGATCGGAAGTTATGGGCCATACACTTATCACTCCGAAAAGTGATGCTGTAATTGGCCAGCCACCCTCCGCATTCTATTCAAACCTGAACTGAGCTTCTGACTTCAAATCCCTCTGTCATAAAATTTGTGTACTTCAACCTTAATTACTTTTGGCTGCTTGTGACTCTCCCACAATCTTCTGTTAAAATCCTCACCTGTGCCATTGTCACTTCCGGATTTGGCTCTTCTATTGGCTGGCCTTCCAACCTGCTGCATCCTCAAACTTCAATTTGTCTGAAACATTATTGTCCATATTTCATTCCATGCTAAATCATGCTGCCCCATCACCGGTGCTTGGTAACCTATGTTGGCTTCTAGTCTCCCACTGAGAGTCAGATTTAAAAATCTCATCCTTGTGATTAAATCCCACCATGCCTTAACCGCACCTATCCCCACCACTGTAACCTTCCTCCTTTGAAATCTTCATAAATCAGACTCTGGCTTCCAATGACTCTTTTCCCCTGCCACATCATTGACAGCTGCACTTTTATTTAACACTTTCATTAAACAATAGAAAGTCATAGGGCAGAATTTTACATGCAGCGTGCAGGCGTGTGCCCGAAATGCCAGAAAGTAAAATGACACGCGATAACGTCGGGCGTGCGTCCCAACGTCATCGTGAACTCGTGCAATATTTCGTTCAGCTGGCGCGTGCCGGAGTCAACTGTGCGCCCACTGATAACTCAAAGGCCTAGTAAGGCCCTTAACAAAGTAATTGAGTTGAATTTTACACTGCCCGTCCAGCCTTACGGTTGGCGGGCAGGCGAAAAGGCCAAGCGGCCTTTACGTTTCTAGGAAACCTCATCCACGAGCGGGATGAGGTTTCCTGAAGCTAATACTAATTAAATAAAAACTTTCGAAAATAAAAACATGTCCCATCTCATGTGGCAGTCACATGAGGGGACATGTTTCATTTAATTTTTATTGTCTTTATAGTTATTTTTTTAAAAAGCGCTTCAATCTCCCTGAGGCAGCTCTGCACAGGCAGAGCTCAGCACTACCGCTCGCGATCCACGCAGGGTGGGCCTTAATTGACCCGCCCGCCGTGAAATCGCAGTGCGGAGTTGATCGTGGGCGGCGGTCAGCTCTGTGACCGCCCCTGCCTGCTCCCACCGAACCTGCCCAACGACTGGAAAATCCACTCCATGGTTGCTGTTTATAGTCACAAAATTGACTTTTATGGGATTTAAGGTTGTACTACTTAATTTGCTAAGAAACTTGAAGCCCTCAGGACAAAAACATCAAAATATAAAATAATTATTTTCGACGCTGAAGTGGTGCTTGGAAAACGATGCATGCTTTGTTGGATCCTACCAATCAATATTTACAACTGATTCTTATGGTTGGGTTGAGATTGTGTTAGACGTTAAAATTTAGAAAAAACTTAAGCAGGAAACCTGCCTGTTTTGTTGTTTTAATGGAGACGGGACAAGGGATGATTTCTCATCCCCTCTTAAATGGTATAAAACCCATCACATTTCTACTCTTTAGTTCTGAAGAAGAATCATACAGACTCAAAACATTAGCTGTTTCTCTCTCCTCAGATGCTGCCAGACCTGCTGAGTTTTCCAGCATTTTCTGTTTGTAATTCAGATGGTTTCTCATGTTAACTTCCAGGTTTAGGGGAAACCTGGCAGTTGAAAGGAGATGAGAATGGCTGAAAACGTGATCAAGTGCGTTTATGGCACAACTTATGGGCCAGGAGGAGCAGAGACCCAACAAGCTACTCAGTAAAACATATACACACCCACCATTTCCACCAACCACCCCCCGCCCCCCAACACCACCACCACAATCCCTGCTTGCCTCACCCGACCATCATCTGCCAACTGCTCACCACCACTGCCCCATCTGCTCACCACCACTCTCCCCTCAGCCCCCACCTAGACCTAACTGTTCTCCTTGATTGAAGCCTTGTGATGTAGGCTCCTCCCTGACCCAGAATAGCCCTCAAACCTGTCAATCAGGCTGCCTGTGTGCAGGGAACAAAAATAAAATAATTTAGAGGAGTCCTGCAGTTAAAAACTGTACAGTAGGCTGTTCAGGAAACCCATTTATTCATCTAGGCCCTCTGACCTCAGAACAAGCCCCGTGTATGGAATGTGCCTCCGGGCTAAAATCCAGACCTTTAGTGTTAAAATGTTGGGATCAAATGTCTTTGCATGTTTCCACTCCTTTTCCAAGAGCAGTCAGTGTATCTCCAGAAATTGCTGCTCTTTCTGCCTAGATTTAGCAGCCCAGGGTACTAAAAAGATCTCTCCTTGGTCAATTCCACTTCCTCCTCCTACAAGCTACCACTCTATAGTGATATTATTTGCAGACATGCAGTCAGTTTCTGTGTGTACACTGATACTAAGCTCTACTCTTCACTGCATTCCTTGACCACCTCTGAGCAATGTTTCCTCTGATTCCTGTTTGCTGTGTGCAACTGGCTGTTGTTGCACGGCACAGCTTAGAGGGAATATTGCCTTTAATATAAATTTACAATGAGCTAATTGAAGCCTGGAAACTGAAGCCATCAATTTTGCCCTCTGCTATTACTTTTCTCCCTTGCCATTGAATTCACCCCTTAACCACTTTCCTAAGAATATAGTAAGTTATCAAATCACTAACTAAGTACTTTATATAATATCCAGCTTGACTAAACTTAAATGTGTACTAATAAATAATTTTGAGCAAGTGCAAGATTTTTATGACAACATTTATAGTGGAAAGTGGTTGTGTAATCTTGCTGAGCTGTAACCGCAACCTGCCACACATCCCCAATACCACCACCAGCAGAACAATATAAATAGTGTGACAAGTTTATTTGGTCAATTTCCATTACAGACAGGAATTAGGAGCAGGCTACTACACCCTTTGAGCCTGCTCTGCCATTCATTAAGATCATGGCTGATCTGATTGTAACCTCAGCTCCACACTCCCGTCTACCCAGATAACCCTCCACCCCTTACTTATCAAGAATCTATCTACCTCTGCCTTAAAAATATTCAAACAATCTGCTTCCACTGTCTTTTGAGGAAGAGTGTTCCAAAGGCACTCAACCCTCTGAGAAAAAATTTCTCCTCATCTCCGTTTTAAATGGGCAACCCCTTATTTTTAAACAGTGACCCCTAATTCTAGATTCTTCCACAAGAGGAAACCTCCTTTCCATATTCACCCTGTCAAGACCCTTCAGGATCTTATATGTTTCAATCAAGTCGCCTCTTACTCTTCTAAATTCCAGCGGATACAAGCCTAGCCTGTCCAACCTTTCCTTATAAGACAACCCGCCCACTCAAACCTTCTCTGAACTGCTTCCAATGCATTTACATCCTTCCTTAAATAGAGACCAATACTGTACACCGTATAGAAATATCGTATAGGAATTTATAATAACTGGTAATATGAATATAAGGACAGAATGAATAACTTTAAAATGGGGGCTAAATTACATCTTCATGGCCTGGACTACTTATTCCCCTACCCTCTAACTCCACTTCAGCTGAAGACTATACATAGTCCTTGCTTGCTGCATGTAACACTATAGGCGATCAACTAATTTATAGCAATCAAATAAGAATACTATTTTTTATCTTTTGTAGCACCGGTAACTGTACGATGCCTGCAGGACTTGGCAAGAATTTACATTCGCCGTAATCTTAGAAACTTGATAAATCAAGAGATTCAGGCCAAAGGCATTCCTCAGAAGGTTGCACCAAAACGGAAGCGCAAGAAGCTTCGCAGGCGTAAAATTGATACCTATGTATTTGTGGGCAATCAGTTGATACCTCAGCCGTTTGACAGTGATGAGGATGATAAAATGGAAGAAAATAGGGAAGAAGAAGAAAAAGAAATGAATGAAGACTTCAAACCGGAAGAGGCTTCTCCAAATTTGCTTCGTGAAAGAATTCTGAGTCTGCCACTTCCAGAATCTTTGAAAGCATACCTAACCTTCTATAGACAAAAATAGCACTGAACAAAAATAATCCTGAAGGTATCTATGTTAACTGATATCTCTTAATTCTTCAATGTAGCATTTTCTAGAGTAATCACTCCAAAAAAGACATTTGCTTGAATATAAAGCAGGTTTCAATATTGAAAGTATGATTAAATTGGTTTGACTTGATTACTTTTAATTCATTGAGTATGAATATCTTAACCTTTACCAGTGAAGGGAATCATTATGTTCAGATGCTGAGCTCACACTTAGAGATTCAATCAGAATACTTCAGATTATACATATTAATCTTGAGATTTCTGATGACACAATAAGAACATTTTGAGACGATGGATTTCACATTTTCTATGAGAAGATGAAAAGTAGGTTATTTTTAAAGTTGCATTAAGGTTTTAAACATTTAAGTGGTGAGTACCATTTAATATAACTTGATTAACCAGATTTGCTAGTGCAATTAGCAATTTTTACTTACTTTATTACCACTTCCCTTCATAAGTCATGCATGCGCAACCATACAATAAATAACGGACATAAAGCAATGTATTTGTTTAACTTTGAGAACTATATTAACCTGAGGAAATATTTTCTGTGACAATGCAAAAAATATATATGGCCTCTCAGAACAATTCAGTACAAAAGTGGATTTAGCTATACCAGCAGTAATTGGTAATTGTACAACTACTTAATTATGTGTTTACAGCCCATAAGTTAATGACTTGGCAGGTCCTTTAATTGGGCATTGACACAAGAAAAGGTTTCATATTCATGAGGATGAATAATGTTTAGACTTAAAATATCATAATGTCCTTATACAGCAGATGCACTTTAGAATTTAGGAAAAGTTTGCCAAGACTTTTGAACTTTTTGACAAAAACTTGCTTTGTGACTTATTATTTTTTGAGCTTCATTCTTCAAGTGTTAGGACAATGAAAATGCTGTTACCTTTTTCACTTTGAAATTACTTTGGGATAGTAAATACCTTTAAACAGTACTCTGGGACCTTAGGGATTATGTAGCAAATTCGCAAAAAAGTAAGGCAATATACCATGGCCACTGATTTGCTTACTGTAGTACTTTGTTCATTTGCACCTCTCCTGAATCATTAGTTTGTGTACGGCTCAGGGAGAGGACACTGAGGGATCTTTTCTTGATAACTTGTACAGTAGGTTATACTGGTGTACCAAGATGATTAATCCATGGTGGATTGTGAACTTGGTGATGATACTTGGAGTGATATTCAGGTAAATATTAGACTTTTTGTACAGACATTGAAAAATCTTTTTTCCTGCACTGTTTGTCATTTGACCTATTATATACAGTAGTTAAAAAAATAGATGTATTTTCATAGATATGTAATTTTCTGCAACTTTGATCAAGAAAAATAAATTCATCTTTAGAAGTGTTGCTTTTTGGTGTCAAAAATATGGTTTGCTTCGTTTCATAGAATTACTAATTGCAAACACTTGCAGTTCAGTGAAAGTTCAATTTAAATGAATACGTTTGCTTCTGTATACATTTATTTGGGGAAATATTTTGCAATAAAATTGATATTGTTTGTCATATCTGTGCAGTAATTTTATATGGTCTGCTTTTTGATTGGTTGGATTTAAATAAAATGTACCATTATTTCAAAAAAGATGAATGTGCAGAATGGCACCAGCAAAATGGCCTGCCTTTTAATGAGCTATTCCTTTTTCTAAAAATTGCAAATAGTTATTCAACAAAAGCTTTGCAAATATTTATTCAGGCAATAGCTAATGGGCTTTCTTCACAGCACTGTTTAAATGCATATTTAGCTAGCAACCAGCACTAAAGTTTGTGAGCTTTCTCATCAGTTTTGAAATGAAGTATTCAATTGAGCAGAATAAGATTGGAGCTGAAATTGCTCAATCTCACTCTGCTGGATTAAGTGGTAAAGCAGAAATCTCAATGTATGTGTGGTCACCACACCTGACCCTGCTAGAGCATCTGTAAACTGAATGGGGTTGCCTAATCTTAATAGCAGAGTGTCTGTGCTAACATGGATGTATTGTAGGCAGTCGTTAGATGTTGAGGGGATGGGCGGGGGTAATGGGAGCAAGATGCTGTGCTGTGTGGCCGCATAGGAACGCTGCAGGCAGTCCTGCAAAAAATATTGACGTTCAAGTATTTGGCCAAAAATTTTTTCAAGGCTCATTTCTGGAGCCATTAAGACCATGACTTAGGTATAAAGACATTATGGACCTCACATACATCTTTTATGATAATGTGGGACTCACTAGCAGCAGGAGCCACATGCTATATCACCCTGCCAGCTCTGCATACATTAGTAACTTAAGTCCTAAGCAGGAATTTCCTTTGGCTGCTTTTCTGTGTGGAAATGGGCTATTTCTGCATAATACCTGATTTTTCCTATCCTACCAGGATGCTCTGTCTCATCCCTCTGCTTTGACCTGTAATTGCATCACTGCTCTGAGGGAATTGAGGCCAATTAACCTTAAAGCATCGATGGAGCAACAGTGCAATTGGAGTAGGTAAACTTTGATCAGGGATATATCTGGAAATAATGGGCAGAATTTTCCGGCTGACGTGCGGATGGCGTAGCCCACACGTCAGCGTGTAAAATGTTGCGCGCTGATGTCAGCGCATGGCATCGTGATATTTCGGTTGCCAGGCGCACTCAGTTTGCCTGCCATTAATTGAAGGGCTCATTAAGGCCCTTAACTTGCCAATTGTCCAGGATTTTGAGGGGCCCGTGCAAATTTCAGATCGGTGCATGGGCCCAACGGGCAGGCGGGTAGGAGATTATTTAAAAAAACGTTTGCAATGTCGGGATATGTGGACTCAGAGGGGTTGTTCATGTTTTACATGAAGTTATAATTGGTGAAAGTGTTTAAAACTTGCCTGTGTGATTGGTAATAGTTCTCATCAATGTCCAAGAGGTTTTTGTGTAATTTGAAACCAGTCTGCAGACAGCATTCTTTTTCAGCCTTGAAGCTTTCCGGAGACCTCCATTTAGCCTGGGGCTATGGGTTCTGACCTCTCCAGTGGAGGCAGCTCCCCTGAGGAGGAAGGGAGGGATAGAATAAGGAGGAAGCCAGGACTGAATAATCAGCCTCCAGGGGAGCCATCTTTGGGTGTCCAAGCGCAAGCACAAGGGGTGCAGGGCCAAGAGGTTGTCCAAGGTGCAAGGGGCCACAGACGACGCCACTATCTTGCTGCCAGGGTATACAGACGGCAAAGCAGCTACCTCAATATGACTGAGGTGCAGTGCCGAAGGAGGGTCTGACTCTCAAGGGAGACAGTCAACCATATCTGTCAGATGATTGGCCCTGAGACCTCCCTTAACTGTGTGGGAGGACACTCCATGCCAGCGGCTCTGAAACTCTCAGTTGCCCTCCACTTCTATGCCTCTGGCTCCTTGCAGGGCTCAGTGGGTGATCTTTGTGGTGTCTCCCAATCAGTTGTCCACGCTTGTGTCAAACAGGTTACAGACGCTCTGTTCAGATGGGTATCCACCTTTATCCACTTCCGCTGCGACCAGGCAAGTCAGGCACAGCGAGCCAGAGGCTTTGCAGCCATTGCTGGCTTCCCCCGCGTCCAGGGTGCTGTAGATTGCACACATGTGGCCATCAAGGTGCCAGCAGGTGAGCCTGGTGCCTTTGTCAACAGGAAGGGCTTCCACTCCATGAATGTGCAGATAGTGTGTGATCACAGGATGCATATTTTACAAGTCTCTGCAAGGTTCCCAGGCAGCTACCACGACGCCTACAGCTTCAGACACTCCCAGGTGCCGGGGCTCTTCAGTGCTCCAGCTCGGCTGGATGGTTGGCTGCTGGGTGACCAGGGCTATCCACTGCGAAGGTGGCTCATGATGCCACTACACCGTCCAAGAACAGAAGCTGAGCAGCGATAGGAGCCAGGGCACCACAAGGGCTGTGGTGGAGAGAGCCATTAGTCTTCTCAAGATGCGCTTCCGTTGCCTTGACTGCTCAGGGGGCGCACTCCAGTACCCCCCAGATCGCGTCTCTCTATAGTGGTAGTCTGCTGCGCCCTGCACAATCTTGCGCTGGAAAGGGGGAATGGAATTGATGATGAAGACCTTGACGCCCTGGATGAGGCTGCACATGATGAATCCAGCAGTGCCTCAGAGGATGAGGAAGCACAGGGCAATGATGAGGGGCAGCACACCGACCCGCTACTGCACCAAGGAGGCAGGGATACCCGGGACAATTTAATCCAAAGAATCTTCAGCTAGCTCCACACACATGGATCAGCAGGAACAGCATTGTCTGGAACTTCCACACGTGGCACTTAGGTTCTACATCTTCCACCTTATCAGCTGCAACTAAGGCCTTAGTACAGGAACGTCAATCTCCACTCAAGCATTCATGATAATTATGTGAAAAAGAAAAAAGCACCACAATGAGAATACCCTCAGCCATGGTAACAAAGGTGGACTTTATTGTGTCCAAAATTAAAACGCACATGATTTTTTTCAGAATGACAAAAAAATAGGTCCTATTCTAAGGCCAACACAAAATCACCAGTGACATACCCGGGGAGTGCCTAAGGTGCCTTATGCTTACGTTTCTGGGTGCTACGTCTACGTGCTGCCCCATCACTCGGAGTGGCTTGTGAGACAGCCTGCTGACTCTGCTGTCCTATTGGCCTAGATGACCTTGGCGGGCATCCTCTGGCCCGTGGAGCCTGTGATGGCCCCGCCTTGGAGGGAGAGGCCATTTCCTGAACTGGCACCTCCCCAGTTGTTGCAGCCTCAACGCAAGAAATGTTGACTGGCAGAGGGGTGGAGGAGCTGCTACCCTCATCCGGAGCACCCTGAGAGGAGCTCGCAGCGACGACAGGCAGCTGCTGCGCCAACGTGAGGTCCAAATCTACCTCCCTGCTCACCGCAGATGCATGGGCACAGAGTGCCGATGCTTGGTGTCCACAACAGCTCCCACAATGGGAAAGACCACCTGTGGCCAGTACCGCTGTGAGGGCTTGCAGGTCAGAGCATATCCCAATCATATTTTGATCCATTTGGTTAAAGCCCCTCTGAGAGTCGCCAATCTCTCATTGAAGGAAGCCTGATGCTCTGCCCTGAGGGCGGATTCTTCACGTGCACTCTGCCTGGACTCCTCCGTCGCAGAGAGCAACTGAACTATTCCCTCATGCAACCCTGCCAGAGGCAAACGCACTTCCTGCTGCCTATCCTGCAGCTGATGCAATGGGGACAACTCCAGAGGCACGTCATTAGTGCCAGACTCAGCATATGCCTCATCCCCTGCAGCCCTCCGGCTGCTGGAGCCATCAGCACTCTCTGCCCCTACCATCTCCTCCAGCGATCATGATGTGCCCTCTCCACTGTGACCCGGGACACTAGCCAACGGTAAAGTCCCCTCCGAGGTGTAGGTGTCTGCGCTGGTGCCTGGCTGGCTGAAATGATGTGCTGCAAGTTGCACATGTTGCCCCTCAGGTGTGGAGGGGGGGCTGCAGTGCGGACGTGTGGGTCGCTCTGGTGGTGATGCTAAAATTAACAACAAGGACAGTGCATCAGTTAGCGTTCATTCAGTTCAACCTTTCATCCCTTTCCCCACCCCCAGCCTCATAAGTCGCTCACCCTTAAAGACTCAAAGGAGAAGAACATTGGTGAGGTGGAAATCAGTCAAGACGGGCCCCAACCATTAAACGCACATGCAGACAGGCTGGTCAGATGGCCTCATGAATGCCACATGGCTTGTTATGAACCATAGGAGTGGGGAGAGTGCGGGGGTACCTGATGTGGATGCATTGTTGCCTGGATAGTGGCGGGGCTGAGGAAACATCTCAAACAGTTGTGACATTTTCCGCCGAACACGGGAGATTGAGAGGTCATATTATTGCCCTTCATTCCGTAAGGAGGGGCATAGACCAGGTGGCCAGAAGGCAACATTTCCCCTTGGTGCAGGAATAAGTAACGTGGTGGCATTCATCTAAGTTGAGTGCCATGAGGTACACAGCTGAAGTGCTGAGGACCTTTTGGACAAAGTAATGTGGGGCGCACTGGCTGAAAGGGTGCAGGAGGTCCCAAGCCCCCTAGAATGGATTAAGTCTTTGGCTGTGCAGCAGCGATCCAATGGCATGTGAGACCATGGTGATAGTGGTCACAAATGGGATAAGGTGACTTTGGAAGGTGGTGGAGACGCTGTTCCTCAAGGAGACGAGGGCCCCTGCTGTATGACCCAAACGTCAGAATGTCTCAGTCTGTGAATGAGCATTGTTGCAGCATTAACGATTGCAGCAACCATTAGTGGATTGGATGGTGGGCAGACAGAGTGGATGGGACTGTGGACCTCAAATACCTACCCGCTGGATCCCAGCCTTGCCGCCCTGGCCTCCTGCCCAGCTCCATGGCCTGCTTCTTGAAGGGTGTGAGGCCCTGGAGGAGAGCCCGCCCGCCTCCAGTCCTCAGGCACTCCTGGGCATTGTGGTTACTTTTTGCCTGCAAAACAGAGAAGAGGTTTTATTGGGGCAGCTCGCTCATGTACTCTGCATGCGCACGCCGCATCCCAACCACATTGGCCCATCTGAGGCCTCCAGCGGCTCCTGTCCACACTACTAGTGATGAGTCCCCAGAAGATAGTACGGCTGGTCCCAACCTCCTCCCACAACGGTCCCCTTGGACACATTCGGCGTCCATCACTTTGAACAGCACACGGGTCCTAGCGCCCATGGCAAGGAGGAGCAAATAGGTACGGCGCCGATACCAGCAGATGGGACTTGCACAAAAGACCTTGAGGCACCCCTTGGACCATCTCATTACCATCAATATGATATGTGTTGGAGTTCTGAGTATGTGTCTACCGGCCTCCCCTGCAGCTTGCCCCCAAACTACTCAATGCCACAGAAACCAACATATGCTGCGCAGAAAGCCCTTCTTCTCCCCAACTACTAAGGCTGATGTAAGCATTGTCAGTACCCATTTGCCCACCCAACGTGCGACAGATGCCCTATGCAGTAACGGCAGCCATACATGGTGGGGGGGAGGTCAAAGGCTAAGGCTGCCTTCTGGGTCAAATGGTCAAAACAGACATGGTACTCACCCGTCTGGAGCGCAGCAAATCATTGAATCGTTTTCCGCCCTGGGTGCCAGTGTGCCGGACGTCATCATGGGCACTTACAGCCTCATCCACCTCGTCCCACGCCTGGCTGGTGACATGGGGGGCCGCCCTCCTCCCATCCTCAGGATACAGAATCTGACCCCGGTTTCCTACCTCTTGCAGGAGGACAGCAAAGCATGCATCGGAAAATCTGGGGGCACAGTGGCCCCCTGCTGGCCTCTCCTGCAGCCTGCCCCGTCCTCCTCTGCCCTCCATGCAGCATTTCTTGATCTCTGAGTGGCCATGGTTCACTGCCTCAAGCAGGCTGCCTGGCCATTCTTTAAACAGGCTGCTGGCTCCCCATTGGAACCGGCAGTCTGAGGCCGCCCGCCCCGGCGACTATTTTCCCGTTCTTCGCGGGAGTCGCAAAGCCGCGGTGCAGGCCTTAATTGGCCCGCCCGTGGAAAATGGTGGATTGGCCCGTTTTGCCAGCGGCAATTGGCCGCCCGCCCACCGCCGAGTCGGTTGGGCCCGCCTGACCGACGAACGGAAAATTCTGGCCAATGTGTTTGATTTTAGCAGTTAGCGGCAGGGAAATTTAATATTAAAAAAATGGAAAGCAGTTTGCACTTTATTTTCCCCAAGATCAATATAGAGAGACTTTTAACTGTGTTGTGTGTATTAGATTTCCAGAGGTGAGGTTGGAGTAATTGCTCTTGACATCAAGGCAGCATTTGATATGTGGCATCAAGAAGCCCTAGTAAAGTTGAAGTCAATGGGAATAAGGGGGGGAAAACTCTCCACTTGATAGGATCACACCTTAACAAAGAAAGATGGTTGTGGTTATGGGAGACAAATCATCTTAGCTCCAGGACATTGCAGGAGTTCCTCAAGGAATGTCTTGGGTCCAACCTTTCTCTGCTGTCTTATCAATGCCTTTCCATTGTAAGATCAGATACGTTTATTGCCATTCACAATTGCTCAGATTTAATAAAGCTACCCATGCCTACATGCAGCAAGACCTGGCTAACATCCAAGTTTCACTTAAAGGGAACAACTAATACTTATGCCACAAAAGAGCCAGACAATGACCATCTCCCAATATGAGGAAATCTAACCATCTCCCCTTGGGATTCAATGGCACCACTATGGTTGAAGCCACCATCATTGATCCTGAGGGTCACCATTGACCAGAAACTTAACTGGATTAGCCATATATATATATATATATATATATATATGGTGGCTACAAGTGCAAGTCAAAGGCTGGAAATTCTGTGGTGAGTAAGTTGCCTCCTGACTCCCCAAGGACTATCCATTAAATACTGTGGCTACAAGAGCAGGCCAGAGGTTCAGTATTCTGTGGTGAGTAACTCACCTCCTGACTTCCCAGAGATTTTCCACCTCCTATCGGGGGCATGTCAGGAGTGTGATGGAATTCTGACCACTTGCCTGGATGAGTGCATTTCTCAACAATACTCGAAGCTTGACATCAGAGTGAACAATGTAGCCTGCTTGATTTGCATCCCATGCACCATCTTAAATGTTCAGTCCTCCACCATGTGTGCAACATGGCTGCTTTGTGTACCATCTACAAGATGCACTGCAGAACTTGCCAAGGCTTCTTAAAGAGTACCTTTCAAACCCATAACATCTACCACCTATAAGAACAAAGGCAACAGGCACATAGTTACACATTCTCCTGAATTAGAAATATATTACCATTCCTTCATTGTCCCTGGTCTGAAACCCTGGAACTCCCTACTTGACAGCCCTGTGGGTGTACCTGTACCATACTCATTACAACAGTAAGAAGTTAGATCAACACCACCCTTTTCAGGGGAAATAGGAATGGACAATAAATGCTGGCCTTGCCAACAATACCTGCATTCCACAAACAAAAAAAAAGTAAGATTCTCTAGTAAAATCAAATCAGCTAGTTTTGCATTACATTTCAAATAATGACACTTGATGAAAGCCAGCAACTTTATAATTTGGGGGTGGGGTAGCTAATACACAGGTTTTTAGCAAGTGGATCTGCCTTTTCACTTCTATTTAAAGATTTTGGAAAAATATATTGGCCTGATTTATAGTTGAGGTAATACCATAGCACAAACTGTGCTACATTATTACCTAAAAAGCCAGTTTAGCAGGAAGTTCATGGGTATAAATCCTAAGATTTGCAGATCTGTTCATTCAGTACAAAGGAAAAACTGTACTTTGGATATGAGTAAACTGCTAGCAAGAGAAATGATGGTTAGTTTCCTGAACTTTGAGAAGTTGGTTTAATCTGAGGATGAATCAAGATTCTTAAAATACGAATATTAATACATAAATTTAAACCAGATAAATTGAAACTCTGGATTCACTCAAGAATTGGGAATTGAAAATAGGAATTGGGAATTGAGTTGGGAAAGAATTCAACTGTGATAGCACCTGCAAGCTTGCCTCTGGGCTGCAGAGATTTGATTTTAAAAAAATAACAAAGCAAAAATGTCTCCTCACTGTTGAAATAAAGACTTTACTAATTGAAGAATTAAGGTATTTGATTTGCCACAATTATAAGGAACATATTGATGATAATTATATGAAGCCTATGAAGAGATAGCCAGTGAAAAACTTTCATTAGCTTGACGAATTTGATATGTAGCTTTTACCAATTTATTTTGAATTATTTTAAAGGGACTGGACATAGCAGGAATTAAGAGAATGTCAAATGTTTGAATTTCTTCAGAAAACATGGGCAGAATTTTGCCCTCGGATGGCGTGCGGGCCCCACTGGCTCGGCGGCGGGTGGACAGCTGACCCCCGCCACTGAGACAGGGTCCGCCGCCATTTTGAGTGGGCGGGTCAATTAAAGCCCACCCAGCGGCCTGCCCGACAGGAAGTGCTATGCGCTTCCTGTTCCGGGGGGGAGGGAATCCTCATCTGTCAAAGTGCGAAAAGAGTGCACTGCTCCATGAGGCAAAGTCCTGTCTCAGGGAAATTCGTGACAGGTAAGTAAAGTCTAAAAATAGATAAATATTGAAATTATTAACATGTCCCACCTCATGTGACAATGTCACACGAGATGGGACATGTTAATAGTAAACACACAAAATTTATTAAATGTTTAAAAAATGGACATAAAACTTCATCCTGCCAGTGGATGAAATTTCATGAATAATCTGGAGCCCGCTGGGGCTCCTGGCCTGCCCACCAGCCTTAAGCTTGGACGGGCAGGTCTTTAATTATCTTAACTAGCTGATTTTGCTGTCCGCCCACCTTCCTAAAAATTTAAAGGGACCGGGATGACGTCGGGGATTCCTCCTGACGTCAACCCGTGTCATTTTCCCCTCGGCAACCGGGCCCCGCCCCCAAATCGCCGAGGGGAAAATCCTTCCCTATGATTTAATTCTTTGGGAGTTTAGTTAGCCATATAATTGAAAGCCAATATTTAAAATTTAAATGTTCACTTTTTAAGGCGTACATATTAAAAAATAGTCAGGACCTGAAATTCCACCCTGGCACTAGGTGCATCTCTGATGGAAAGGAATCAGCTCTGTTGGAATTCTGACCCATGAGTAAAAAGCTGGGATTCTACTGGATGGATCTTCTGCCCATTGTCCTACATCGTGGGAACGTGTCTTTAGTCCCTAGGAAAATCCATTTTGTCTACCATCTGTTTGGTGCTGCTGAGTTCCTCAGGAAGCCATAGTTACCCAGCTGCTTAACTGTGTCGTTCATCCCAGGCCTCTTCTGCTTCAGCAGGGAAGCATGGAGCTGCTCTGACATTCCAGGCTTCTACCAGTGCAGAAAATGTTGGAAATACTCAGCAGGTCTGGCAGCATCTGTCAGAATGAAACATAATAAATGTTTCAGGTCTGTGACATTTCATCAGAACTGGAAAAAGTCAGAAATGTAATATGGTTTGAGCAAGTGAAAGGTGGGAAGGTGAGAAGAAGAGCAAAAAGGAAGATAAGTGATCGGGTAGAATGCAGGAGAGATTAAATGACATAAGGGTTCATGGTGCAAGGCCAAAGGGCCAAGTAAAGAAACCAAAGATGTGTCTAGAGGAGGTGTGATTGGCAGGATAGCTGCTGCCTGAATGCAGGGTAAAGTGAATAAGGAAGAAATGAGAGAAAAACAAACCAGAAAAGAAACACAAAAAACGAGGGCAGGGGTTATGATCTAAAATTCTTGAATGCAATGTTGAACTGAGAATGTTTCAAAATCCCTAAGCAAAAGGTGAGGCACTATTACTTGAGCTTCACTGGAACACTGTCGCAGACCAAGGACAGAGAGGTTATTGTAGGAGCAAGGTGGAGAATTAAAATTGCAGATGATTGGAAGTTGGGGTCATGCCTATTGACTGAACGAAGTTCTCTGCAAAGTGATCCTTCAGTCTACATTTGGTCTCCCCATAGGGGGTCCCCATTGAGGGGACCATACCATGAGCAGCAAATGCAGTATACCAAATTGAAAGAAATACAAGTAAATCAGTGTTTCAATTGGGAAGGAGTGCTTGGTGCCTTGGTGAGAAGGGAGGTGAGGACAAGGGGGACCCTATCGTGGTTCTGGAATGGCAGGGAGTGGTGAGATCATAAATATGTGAAATAGAATGGTCTGGGTCACGGGCCCCGTCAACGACATTGGGGAGGAATCCTCAGCTGACAAAAAAGATGTATCATAAGTATTAGTATGGAAAGTCGCATCACCCGAACAGATGCGATGGAGGAGGAGAAACTGGGACAATGGAATAGAGGCCTTACAGGAAGTAGTGTGTGAGGAAGTGTAGTCAAGGTAGCTGTGGGAGTCAGTGGGCTTATAGTAAATATTATTCGCTAGCCTATCCCCAGAAATGGAGCTGGAGAAGTCAAGGAAGGGAAAGGAAGAATTAGAGGTAGACCAGGTGAAGGTGAGAGAAAGATGGAAATTGGAAGCAAAGCCAATGAAATTTTCCAGTTCAAGATGAGAGCAGGAAATGATGAACTAGGGGCCTGAGTATGCTATAAAGAATGTTCCACATATCCCACAAAATGGCAGGTATGCTAGGACCCATGTGGATACCCATAACAACATATTTTACTTGGAGTTAGCAAGTGAATTTGAAGGGAAAGTGGTTGGAACAATTCCAGCCAGAAGAAGGTGGTAGTGGTGGATGGGGACAGTTTGGGCTTCTGTTCAAGAAGTGGAGAGCTCTCAGACCGTCCTGGTGGGGGATGGAGGTGCAGAAGGATTGGACATACACGGCGAAAACAAGGCGTTAGGGCCAGAAAACTAGAAACTGCTGAAGCGAGGGAAAGCATTGAAAGAGTCATCAATGTAGATGGGAAGAGACTGGACAAGGGGAAAAGAAAAGTCGCAATTGGAAGAAATCAGCTCTGAGGCAGGAACAGGCTGATACGATAGGTCTACCAGGGCAGTCCTATTTGTGGATCTTGGGAAGCAGGTTGTTTAGGGTTGGAGGGCCATGAGGTTAGAAGTTGTGGAGAGAAGATCACCAAAGGAGATGAGGTCAGTGACAGTCCTGGAAGCAATGGCTTGTTGTTCGGTGGTGTGGTAGGGGGAGGTAGGAAGAAGTTAGAGAGTTGGTATCCAGTTTCTCCTAGGTAGAGATCGGTATGCCAGACAGCAGTACCACACTTGTCAGCTGGTTTGAAGACACCATGAAACCTCATGTCATTTAATCTCTCCTGCCTTTCATCTGATCACAGGCCTTCACTTTTGTTGTTCTTCCTCCCCATCCACCGTGCACCCCGCCCCCCACCCTTTCATTTGCTGAAATCCTATTACATTTCTGTTTTTTCCCAGTTCTGATGAAAGGTTACAGACCTGAAATGTTGACTCTGTTTCTCTCTCAGACGCTGCCAGACCTGCTGAGTGTTAGCAGAATTTTCTGTTTTAATTTCAGATTTCCAACATCCACAGTATTTTGTTTTTGTGTTTGTGCAGGCAGTACCAATGTTCCCTTAAAGGAACAAAGTGCCCACTCTGAACATGCCAATAACCCCTTCCCCATGATTGCACTTTATTAAACAAGTGCTTAATTAGTTGTATGATTTGAAACTCATGTTTAAGAATCTGCAACCTTGAAGGCTTTACATTTTTTAATATGCTACGAAAGTCGATTTAAAAGGAACAGAAAATACTTGCAGGTGTCAATGAGGATAATCTAAAAACAATGCTTAAAAATTGCCAATAAAACACCAGAAAATAACTGTCCCTGCTGTGCTTAAGAATCTGGTCATACTTTTATGAGAACCTCTGATGAAATGCCTCTGCAGGAATCTAATATAACAGGCTCTGTAACCGAGCGGCTTGGTCAGTTTTATGGGCAGTGATGCATTTGATAGCATAAAATACCAAGGTGATTTAGGCCTATTGTAGTTATGAATTTAATTTGCTTATTCTCAAAGTTCTATGTTCTTTGAAGTCTCAGAATTGGTCCTGCGCAGGTTCCTCAAGTATCTATGAGTGCAAATATGGAGGACATTCAAGACCTATCTTTCTAAGGTGCTAATTTTCTTGGAATGTTTTGGTTGCAAAATTGAGCTCTGTAGCAGCTGTAGTTTCTGAGGAGCTCTCCAGTACTCACCAGGGTGTTCTGCTGGATCCTCCACAACCTTGCCATCATGAAGGCAGAGCCCTTGCTACCAGAAGTATGGTGAGCGACTCAGGAGGAGGAGGAGGAAATGGAGCAGTAGGAGGAAGGGAGGAGGTAACCAGCACATCGCCTATCGGGCCAGATTGTCTGTGACTTCATCATTCGATTACGGTTCCTATGAACACAGCCCCGAATCCCCATTGTATAACAGTGACACACCTTACTTTCCCCGTGTAATGGACCATCACAGTATCCTCTTGGCCACAATATTGAAATTAAAAACCACCCCAAAACAAATATTCCAATACTCCATACAAAAGTCATCCCTGTTGATTACCTGTCTTGAGTGCCTTTACCTGGCCAACTGATCCTGTGCACACCAGTGGTTGCAGCATGGCTGGTGGAAGACATTCAGTGGGGGATACTGCAGAAGGCCTTGTAGGATGACCTTGAGCAACTCTTGAGTTTAGAAGACCCTGCTTCAGCCTATACCACCTTAGCATTGATGACAGCAGTTTGAGCTGGCTGGCTGATGGGCAAAAGCAAGGGCACTAAAGGGCAGTGGGGGAAGCACAAATGCTGTCATCCTGAGAGAGGGCAGGAGGGTCATGTTCTTTGAAGCCGCTATTACTCCCCTGGGGCAGCGCCTCAGCAAACTGAGTAATCTGCTGGAGGACAGATTGGGACACCTCTGTGAGACTTTGGAAGCCCTTTTAAGTACTGGTGGCCGCAGCCATTTTGGGAACGTTCTGAGGCTGCATGGCACCAAGTTGGATTTGCATGGCTACATGCTGAGATTTCATTATCTCAGTGTGAGTTGACTGCATTTGACTGAGTGTGGCATCAAGGAGCCTTAGCAAAACTGGAGTCAATGGGAATAAGGGTGAAAGCTCTCCGCTGGTTGGACTCATACCTAGCACAAAGAAAGATGGTTGTTGTTGTTGGAGGTCAATCATTTCAGCTCCAGGGCATCACCACAGGAGTTCCTCAGGGTGATGTCCTAGGCCCAACCACCTTTAGCTACTTCATCAATGATCTTCCTTCCATTATAAAGCCAGAAATGGGATGTTCGCTAATGATTGCACAATGTTCAGCACCATTCATAACTCCTCAGTTACTGAAGCAGTTCATGTCCAAATGCAGCAAGTCCTAGACAATACCCAGGCTTGGGCTGGCAAGTGGCAAGTAACATTTGTGCCACACAAGTGCCAGGCAATGACATCTCCAAGAAGAGAAAATCTAACTATCACCCCTTGATGTTCAATGGCATTACCATCGCTGAACCCACTACTATCAACATCCTGGGGGGTTACCATTGACCAGAAACTGAGCTACTCTAGTCATATAAATACTGTAGCTACAAGGGCAGGCGAGATGTTAGGAATCGTGTGACGAGTAACTCACCTCCTGACTCCCCAAAGCCTGTCCACCATCTACAAGGCACAAGTCAGGAGTGTGATGGAATACTCTCACTTTGCCTGGATGAGTGCAGCTCCAACAGCACTCAAGAAGCTTGACACCATCCAGGGCAAATCAGCCCGCTTGACTGGCACCAAATTCACAAACATTCACTCCCTCCACCACCAACGCACAGTAGCAGCATGTGTACCATCTACAAGATGCACTGCAGAAACTCACCAAGGCTCCTTAGGCAGCACCTACCAAACCCACGTCCACTACCATCTAGAAGGACAAGGGCAGCAGACACATGGGAACACCACCACCCAGAAGTCCCCCTCCAAGCCATTCACCAAGCTGACTTGGAAATATATCGCTGTTCCTTCACTGTCACTGGGTCAAAATCCTGGAACTCCCTCCCTAACAGCACTGTGGGTGTACCTACACCACATGGACTGTAACGGTTCAAGAAGGCAGCTCACCACCACCTTCTGAAGGGCAACTAGGGATGGGCAATAAATGCTGGCCCAGCCAGCGAAGCCCATAACTCATGAATGAATTAAAAAAAACCCTTCCCTAGTATAGCCGTCGCCCTGCAGCATCTTCTCTTGCTTGAGGCCACTTCTTCCACTTCCCCAGGCTATCCATAGCCCTGCAGCCGTTGTAAGTAGAGACCTGCCTGTGACCCCCTTAAAAGTGATGCGGTGCTGTCTGTGAAGCCTGATGCTGATGACTGATACCCAAAGCAAGGTAGGCAAGCAAGTCTCAAAGTCCCAAGTGAAGTGCATCTCGCCAGGTGTACATCACTTTTAAAAAAAAATCATTCACGGGATGTGGGCTTTGCTGGCTGGGCCTTCAGTATCTGAGGAGTCACGAATGTGCTGAACATTGTGTAATCATCAGCGAACATCCCCACTTCTGAACTTATGACGGAAGGAAAGTCATTGATGAAGCAGCTGAAGATGGTTGGGCCTAGGACACAAGCCTGAGGAAATCCTGAAGTGGTGTCCTGAAGCTGAGATGACTGACCTCCAACAACCACAACCATCTCCCTTTGTGCTAGGTATGACTCCAACCAGTGGAGAGTTTTCACCCTGATTCCCATTGACTCCAGTTTTGCAAGGGCTCCTTGATGCCGCACTCGGTCAAATGCTGCCTTGATGTCAAGGGCAGTCACTCTCACCTCACCTCGGGAGTTCAGCTCTTTTGTCCATGTTTGAACCAAGGCTGTAACGAGGTCAGGAGCTGAGTGGCCCTGGCGGAACCCAAACTGGGCATCAGTGAGCACGTTATTGCTAAGCAAGTGCCACTTGATAGCACTGTTGATGACCCCTTCCATTACTTTACTGATGATGCAGAGTAGAGTGATGGGGCGGTAGTTAGCCAGGTTGGATTTGTCCAGCTTTTTGTGCACAGGACATACCTGGGCAATTTTCCACATAGCCGTGTAGATGCCAGTGTTGTAGCTGTGCTGGAGCAGCTTGGCTAGGGGTACCTCTGCTGGGTCTGTCCTGTTGGTGGGACAGGATATACCCAAGGATGGTGATAGTGGAGTTTGGGACATTATCTGTAAGGTATGATTCTGTGAGGATGACTATGTCAGGCTGTTGCTTGACTAGGCTGTGAGACAGCTCTCCCAATTTTGGCACTAGCCCCCAGATGTTAGTAAGGAGGACTTTGCAGGATCAACAGGGCTGCGATTGTCATTGCCGTTTCCGGTGCCTAGGTCGATGCCGGGTGGTCCATCTGGTTTCAATCTTTCCTTGTGTCTTTGTAGTGGTTTGTTACAACTGATTGGCTTGCTAGGCCATTTTAGAGGCATTTAAGAGTCAACCACTTACGTTCAGTCGTGAAACACTTCAGCATGCATTCACACCAATGTGCCCGGGTGATCCAACATGGGGGGAATGATTCCAGCAAGTGAGCTTATAATGATATGCAGATGTATTACAATGAAGTTCCCAACATGCGGCAGCGAGAAACAAGGCCCATACATTGACAGATGGAGCGGACGATTGCAAACTGGTTTCACAAGGTTGTGAAACACAGTTTTGGCCTTTCTGCCATATTGCCCGCTCATGCCCGCCATGATGCCCGACACCAGCGGGCATGGAAAATGCCATCCTCTGTGTCTGTGTGAGAGGGGAGAGTGTGAATGTGTGTGTATGAGAGGGGTGAGTGTGAGTGTGTGTGTGAGAGATGAGAGAGGGGAGAGTGTGTGTGTGAGAGGGGAGAGTGTGTGTGTGAGAGGGGAGAGTGTGAGTGTGTGGGCAGAATTTTCTGCCTGTCGGGCAGACGGGCCCGACCCAATCTCCGGCGGGCAGGGAGCCGATCCCCGCCGGAGAAGCGGGCCCCGCCGCCATTTTAAGTGGGCGGGCCAATTAAGGCCCACCTGGCGGGAAACGCTATGCGCTTCCTGTGTGAGCGGGGGGGGGCGGGATTCCCCAAAAGTGAGAGTGCGCTCTTTCGCTCATGCGCATGAAAGAGTGCACATCTCCCTGAGGCTAGGGAGATCATTGAAAGTTGCACAAACATTTAAAATAGAGAAAAAAAAAATTCTTAACATGTACCCCTCATGTGACAATGTCACATGGGATGGGACATGTTAATAAATTTCACACAAACTTTATTAAACTTTTTAAAATCCTACATGAAATCTCATCCCGCCGGTGGATGAGGTTTCATGTTTTTTCAGAAGCCCACGGGGCTCCTGGCCTGCCCGCCAACCTTAAGGTTGGACGGGCAGGTCCTTTAATTGTTTTAATGATCCTGTCAATGGCCTCAATTGGCCATTGACAGGTTGGCGGGCGCACAGCTGATTTGGCACTCATTTGCAGGACCCCAAATAGCCTCCCCTGACGCCAGAGGACCACCAGGCTCCAGATACACCAATGTCACACCAGGCACCAGTACAGATACCAACATCTCAGTGGGCATTAGATCTTTGGCTAGAATGTTGGTGCACAGCGATGAGGGCACTTCACACTCACTTGACGTGCAGGCGGAGGACTGCAGGAGACCAGGACGATGCTGAGTTGATGATGAGCCTCTGGAGTTGTCGTTTAGACAGAAGATGCTGGATGTCCAGCAGGATGCGCCAGTGGGAGGACCTGGCAGAGATCCATGAGGGTATGTGTGCCATAGTCTCTGTTGTGGAGGAGTCCATGCGGAGCATAAGCAATGCGCTGACCCTCATGGCCGAGCCCACTGTCTCCTCCATTGAGAGAGTGGCGACTCTCATGGAGAGGCAGCTCCAGGGACAGAATGAGTGGTTCTTGGGATTGCACCCAGACCTGCAAGCCCTCACACAGGCAATGACCTCAGGTGGTCAGTGCCAGTGTGTGAGATGGATGAGGCACCCACTATCCCAGCTCGGTGCCCATCCATCAATGGCGAGCAGGGAGGTCCAGAGTGACCTCACGTTGGTGCACGAGCTGCTTGTTGTCTTTGCGGGCTCCTCTATGCACTCTGGATGATGGCAGCAGCTCCTCTGCCCCTTTGCCAGTGATCATGACATCTGATGAGGCTGCAATGACTGGGGAGATGCTAGGCATGGCACTGGCCACACCCTCCCAGGTGGGGTTAACAGAGACTCCACTGGCCAGAGGACAACCACCAAGATCATCAAGGTCAACAAGACAGCAGAGTCAGCAGGCTGCCTCCAATGCCGGTGCCAGCGAGGGGGAAGCACAGAGACACAGCATTTGCAAACGTAAGTTAAAGGCACCATGAGCACAAGAGGGACTCGTCACGGGTGATCTTCTGTTCTGGAATGTTTTGTTTATGTTTATATTTACTGGTTTGGTAATGAACACCAGAGGTGGTAACGTTAATTTGTTTTGATTGTGAAAATTACATAAATTTTGTTTTTGTCGTAATGGCTTGAGTATGCTTCACGTTTTTTTTGGTACTGGGTACACCAGTATGTAATGCTGGACATGAATGGCTTTAAACTTTATTGCACAGGCACTGAATGGACTTTGGGTTCAAATGAAAGGGTCATTTCAGACATCCGGGATGGAGGAGGCAGCCCTGGCATGAGGTGGAAGCAGATCTTAGGTAGCCTAGCTGAAGGAGCATTGGATCAAGGTATCCCTGGTGTCCTTGCCTTCCTGCAGGTTACCGAGGTCTGGCTCCACACCGTCACTGTGCTGCTCTTCTGACTCACTATTGGATACACCCTCTGTGGACAGTGCAGCTGCCTCAAGATCCCCTTCCTCCAGTGGGTCCCCCCTTGCCAGTGCCAGATTGTGGAGAGCACAGCATGCAACCACTATCAGTGCCACCCACTCTGGGGGGAATTGTGGCGCCCCCCTGAACGGCCCAGGCATCGGAAGTGCATCTTGAGAAGACCTATGGTCCTCTCTATCACTGTCCTTGTGAAGCCATGGCTCCTGTTGTACCGCTGCTCAGCCTCTATTCTTGGGTGGCGGAGAGGCGACATGAGCCACCTTTTGAGGGGATAGCCCTTGTCACCCAGTAGCCATCCATCCAGTCGGGCTGGAGCACTGAAGAGCCTCGGCACCTGGGACTGTCTCAGGATATAAGCGTCATGGGAGCTGCCAGGGTATCTTGAAAAGACTTGCAGAATCTGCACCCTGTGGTCACACACTATCTGCACGTTCATGGAGTGGAAGCCCTTCCTGTTCACGAAGGCACCCGGCTGATCCGGCGCCACATGTGTGTAGTCAATGGCACCCTGGATGTGGGGGATTCCAGCAATCGCTGCAAAGCCTCTGGCTCGCTTAGCCTGGCTGGCCTCATCCATATGGAAAGGAATAAATGTCATTACCCTCCTGAACAGAGATTCTGTCACCAGATAGACGCAACTGTGGACAGCTGATTGGGAGACTCCACATGGATCCCCCACTAAGCCCTGGAAAGACCCAGATGCATAGAAGTTGAGGGCCACTTTGACCTTCAGAGCCACTGGCATGGGGTGTCCACCCACACAGTCGGAGCTGATCTCAGGCCCAATCATCTGACAAATGGAGGTCACAGTCTCCCTGGAGAGGCGGAGCCTCCTTCGGCATTGCGCCTCAGACATATTGAGGTATCTGCATCGCTGCCTGTAAACCCTGGCAGCAGGGTAGTGGCATCTTCTGCAGCCCCTTACACCTTGGACTACCTGCTGGCCCTGCACCCCTTGTGCCTGCACCTCTCTCCCCACAGGTCCGTCTCCTGGAAGCTACATTGGGACAACTGGCCTCCTCCCCATTCTGTCCCTCTCTTCCTCCTCAGAGGAGGTGCCTCCAGCGGTGACCACAATCCCCATTACCAGGGTTACAGTTTGAAACCTGGAAGGGTCCACACAGTCAAAATCCTCTGGGGGCTTTGGAGACACCAACGAGTCCTGAAATGAAGACTAGAAATGTTAAGAAAGAAGCTCAGAACAGAGATGAAGCTGTCAAGTTCAAATAAGCAACCAGCAGCAAACTATCTCCGAAATTCCTCACTACTCACACTGGTAATGATGCTGACCCTTTTTATCTCGCCCTTGGATGAGGTTTTGCAAAATGTGGACTGTCTGCCTGCCCGTGTGACGAGTGTGAAATCGCATGGACAATGTAAAACCTGGATCAATGGTTTTAAGTGGCCTTTTAATTGATGGGAGGGGTGGCTCTGACACCTGCGTGTGCCGCCAACCTGAAGATTGCACGCGTGCTGGATGACGTTGAGACACTCACCCGGCGTCTTCTCGCACTATTTCCACCCCATCGCCAGCCCACGAGGCTTAAAATTCTGTCCTGTATGTGTGTGTGCATGGATGGAATTTTACGCTGGTGAGTTTATCCAGCCCCACCAAAGTCAATGGACTTTTGAATGAGTCACTGCATTTTACGGCCCCGTCTCCACTGTGACAGGGCCATAAAATTCCCACCAGTGTGTGTGTGAGAGAGAGGGGAGAGTGTGAGTGTGTGTGTGAGAGAGAGGGGAGAGTGTGAGTGTGTGTCTGTGAAAGAGAGAGGGGAGAGTGTGTGTGAGAGAGACGGCAGTGTGTGTGTGAGAGAGAGACGGGAGAGTGTCTGTGTGTGAGAGGGGAGAGTGTGTGTGTGTCTGTGAAAGAGAGAGGGGAGAGTGTGAGTGTGCCTGTGTGTGAGAGGGGAGAGTGTGTGTGTGGGAGAGAGGAGAGAGTGTGAGTGTGTGCATGTCTGTGAAAGAGAGAGGAGAAATTGTGAGTATGTGTGTGTGTGTGAGAGAGAGGGGAGAGTGTGAGTGTGCCTGTGTGTGAGAGGGGAGTGTGTGTGTGTGCGTGCATGCATCTGGCTCACTCCCAGTATCAGGATTCTCATTCACCCTCACCCCAAACACCAACATGCGCTGTCACCCACCCTCATCCTGAGACTGGGAGTGAGCTGGACACACACACACACATTCATACACACACACAGCCTCTCACACTCTAATCACCCTCTCACACTCTGATCATCATCTTTATTTATTACTCACTTTTTAAAAATTATCAATTTATTGGTTTGACATTGTTTTTCTTCTCAGCAAGTTGTTTCTTTTCATATGCCAGTCTTTTTTTGAAATGTGTGTTTAATGTTGTGCCAACCCTTCTCTTCCTGAAATTTGCTCATCGGCCCCTTGAGAGAAAAATATTGAAATGTGCCCCCCTCCCCCACGTGAAAAGGTTGGTCAAGTCTGCGGAAACATCAAGCAGGTCACTGCAACCTTAAGGGAGCTGAAGTTAATAGAGAGGGCTTAACGCTTCTACCAATTACAGGAAGTTATTGATAGTAGCCATGTTGCTATCAGGGTGGTGACCAGCAACCTGTGGTATATGTCACCTGGATTTCATTTGATGAGTGAATAGGTGCTCTTGGGCCACCACGTTCAAATAATGCTTGTGACTGCCAAGACATGGTGCTTTCACCTTGTGATAGTTGATGGTTCCACAACTCTTTGAAGGAGCAATATGAATGGACTGATGGCTGCTGGCATACTCCCTGCTAGCTTAGTGCTTAACATATGTCCTAACTGATGCCTTTGACATAGAAAGCCTTTCTGGTGTTTTAAAAGCCATAGGTATAATAAAAGTTGCGACTGTATTCTTAATGCGATTGCAATGAATGGACTACTGTTTAAATGTCAGAAAATTGCAGCAGTTGGACAACAAGTCAGGTATAAATGATTTTTGCTCCATTATACTGCCAAAAAAAGTTGCTTAACTAAATTACACACTGAAATCACACTAATATTGGTGTGGAATTTCTAAACACCGATGAGGCTGCTGTTAATGTTGAAAAACAGCACCACCTAAAGGCAAAACTGCAGTAAAATGTTGGCCATTTCAACAGGAACTTTCCCATGGCCTGAATTTAAGGTTTGTCAGGCGAGCACGATGAGTGAGACCGGAAGCAGATGTGAAATCTGCTCCCGCCTGCAATTGGCTGCCGAGAGCGATTTCGTGCTGGCTGGCCAATTAACAGCCGGCCAGTGTGAAACTTGCACTGAGAGAGAGGCTCAGAGTTGGCGGGGACTAGTGGGGAGGGGGTGGGAAGAGGTTAGGCGCTGGGACGAATGAGGGCGGGGTGGGGCATTTAAAAGGAGCTCCCTGAAGGCTGACAATCATTGCGGAACTGCCTCAGGGAGCTGCTGTGATTTTCCAGGGGTCAGACAACTTTTAATAGATATTGTGTCTGCAATAAATCATCCACACCCAGAGCCCATGCCAGGGGGGATGGAAATAGCTGGAGCCAGTCTGACCCCCACTTTTCTGTTGAGTGCCTGCGGATTCTGCTGGAGGCAGTCAATATCTGACGAGAGATATTGCTGCTACAACACGGAATGAGGAGGCCACCACACTTAAAAAAGGCATGGACGGAGGTGTCAACTCAGGCCAGCGGACATGATGTAGTGCAAAGGACCTGGATGCAGTGCAGGAAGAGGTTCATTGACCTTCTTCGCTCTGCTAGGGTGAGTATTGATTCCAGATGTAACCATGGAGGCACGTGTTTGTGGGCGGCAGCAGTTGTTGCTGTTCTTGGATAAGAAACCCCAAGTTTAAATTGAAAAATTATTCCTGCGCTTTTAAAGACTACGGGAGTAATCATCCCAGATTTGCACTAAGTGCGGAAGTGGGCACGAGAAAGGACATTTTACCTGCCGCAATGGTGGCTATTCAGGCCATATCCCAATCCCGCCTCATTAATCATGCGTTCCCAGGAAACGCCGTTTCGATGGCGGGCGGGCTCTCAACAGCCCGTCACGCTGTCACCTCTCCGTTTCGTCACACCAAGTGCCATATTTAAAGTGCAACCACATGCACACCTCTCAGTTCTCCCAGCCCATGACTGCTGCACAGAAGACATGGCCCTGAAAAGCAGCAGACAGCAGCCCCCCGATTTAACAATGCAGCCCTGGAAGGCCTTTTGGACACTGTGGAGGCCTGCCATGATGTCCTCTGCTCCAGCCATGGCCGCAGGAGGGGCACCATTCCAGCTTGGTAGGCGATGGCAGTGGTGATCAGCACCAATGCTGCATAGAAGAGGTTGGCTATCCAATGCAGATAAAGGATGAATGATCTCATCTGTGCCGCCAGGGTATGGCAACCATCTCATCACTCTAAACTCTCACACTCACAAGCGCATCACACATTCACTGGCATCTCACTCACTGTCAGCTCAAGGGACATCAGCACTCACTCTCTCACACACACTCTCACATCTCCATCTGGCCTCATCTCCTCTGGAAACTGCCTCCTCAGCCCTCACTACCTTGAGGCCACCTTGCACAGATCAACATGTGGCCCCACACACACCCTAGGAGACCCCCCTTCCCCAATACAGCCCTCACCCTGCATCCTCTTCCCGTTCCTGAGGCCACTTCTCCTCCTTCCCCAAGCAAACCATTGCCCTGCAGCCGTTGAAAAGCCATCCCCGCCTAATGGCTGGTCTGGTAGGTAGACACTTGCCTGTGAGCCCCACTAAAAATGATGTGGTGCTGTCTGCGAAGCCTGGCACTGATGACTGCGAGTGCTGCCCGAAGCAAAGTAGGCAAACAAGCCTCAAAGTCCTGAGCGAAGTACAGATCGGCAGGTGCATATTGCTTATGTAGTCGTGAAACATGTCACGCCAACATCCTCGGATGACCCAGCCTGGGGGGATGATTCTGGCGATCTGGGCTTATAATTATATGCCAATGTATTACAATAAAGTTCCTGATGTCCGACGGCGGGAAACATGGCCCGCCATTGATGGGCAGAGCAGATGATTGCAAACTGGTTTCACGACATCATGAAACCGATTTTTGGCCTTCTCGCCATATTTTCGCTCACACTGCCAAACACACCTACTGACAAGTGACATGGAAAATTTCGCCCTATATGTCATTAGACCGGATGGCTGGCATTTATGCGCGGGTGAGGTCCAGCAATTTGACTGGCACCTGAACATGCATCTTTGGGTGGGGGAGGCTGGGGGGGTGGGGGGCGGCACTAATGAAAGCACTTTTGTCCTTACAGGAGAAGAGGAGTCACAATGTGCAGGAGCAAGGACAAACGGGTGGTCGTGTCCCAAATCTCCTGATATTAAGTCAGGTAGATACTCAAGATGGCTTGTGAACTTGGTTCACTGGCCATGGAGAGACCGGGGTCTCAAGAGGAGGGTAAGAGTCCAGTGGACAAGGAAGAGATTGGGGGAGGGTATGAGAGCTATAGGGCAGCGGTTGTAAGACTGACAGATGAAATCCATTAATTTCCGTTGCTTGTCCATTCAGAAGCCTTCGCTCAGCCAGCTGCCCATTCTGAGAAGCAACCAGACCACATGCACTCTGACTTCGTAATGCTGGTTGAGACTTATATTTTTCTTCCCTTCCGCAGATGGAACATCCTCTGGACCCTAGAAGGACCCTGAGGACCTTCACTTGATACCAGAGGGTGACCTTCAGCCAGATGCATCCGCGTCACATCCTCTTTCTGCACCATGCACCAGCACAGATACAGGCACATCGCTGGCAATGAGTGTTTCAGAGCAGATGGCAATGTACGTTGGGAAGGCACATCACACTTGCTTGAAGAGTTGGCGGAGGCAGAGTCCCTAGGGCGCTGGCAGTCAGAGGATTACTGGAGACCAAGACAATGCTGAACTCGAGGCAGATGATGAGTTTCTGGAGTTGTCTATTAGGTGGCAAATGCTGGATGTCCAGCAGGATGCACATGAAGATCTGGCAGAGATCCTCGAAGGTCTGTCTTGGAGGAGCGTGAGCACTACGTTAATCCGCAGCTCTGAATGCACAGCATCCTCCTTAGAAAGAGTGGTGACTCTCATGGAGCGGTAGCTCTGGGAACTCAATCAGGGGCTTCTGGGGTTGCGTTCAGACCTGTGAGACCACACCCTGACAGTGACCTCAGCAGGTCACTGCCAATGTGAGAGATGGATGAAGCACCTAGTGACTCTGCTAGCTGCCCATCCATCTATGGTGAGTAGGGATGTTCAAACAAACTTCATGTTGGTAGATGACCCGCAGCTCCATGTATCTGGGGGCTCCCCACAGGGCGCTCGGAAGCTGGCAGAAGCTCCTCAGCCCCTCTGCCAGTGACTGTCACATCTGAGGAGACCGCGATGACTGAGGAGTGCCCAGACATGGCGCTGGACTCTCCCTCCCAGTCGGGGCCCACACAGGCCCTGGCGACCAGAGAGTGGCCACCAAGGTCATCAAGGCCAAAGGGGCATCAGAGTAAACAGCCCACCTCCAATTCAGCTGCCAGTGAGGGGGAAGCACCAAGACGTAGCACTCGTAAGTGGAAATTTAAGTCACTATGATCACATAAGGGGTCTCATGGGTGAATCATTTTTCATTGACACATGTGTAATGGTGTTTGTATATCTCACGCTTCACAATTAAAATGTGAGATCATCTCCAATGGCCTTGGTGTGCTTCATGCAATTGTTAGGGAGGAGGCCTGGGAGTTGTGTGGCACACGAAGGCTGGGCTGCAAAGTTTATTTCAGGGGTAGGGACATGAGTGGAGGATGACAGGAGGGCCTCATCAACGTAGATCAGTAAGGTCTCCTTGCCATCGTCCTGGCTCATGGCTTTAGAGTCCAGATTAAATGTCCTCTGAATCAAGGCATCCCTGGTCTCCCTGCCTTCCATAAGCATCCTCAATTCGGGATCTTGCTCCCCATCCTGGGCTGATCAGGCTCCACCTCAGGCTCAGCACTGGAATAGTTGTCTGTGGCCTCTGGAACAATATCGCTGTCTTCATCCTCCAAAGAGTCTCCGCTTGAGAGAGCCAGATTGTGTAAGGGGCAGCAGATTACAACAATGAGGGAGATGTGGTCCAGAGGATATTGAAGTGATTCCCCTGAGTGGTCCAAGCAGTGGAACTTCACCTTGAGCAGGCCTATTGTCCTCTCAATTATTGCTCTTTTGGAGGCATGACTGCAGTTGTAGCTCTCCTCAGCTGGAGTCACAAAAGCGCATGGGCCACTCAAAATCGCAGTCAACTGGGGATTTAATGGGCTTGATTATTCTTTTAATTGTCAGCAGGCACGCTTCCAATTTCCCCACTTGCCTACCAACCAAAATATTGTGAGGCAGCACAATGATACCAGGACGCCCTCCCGACGTCATTGCACCCCATTTCGCAAAGCATCAGGCCTGCCACACACCTGCACGGCCAAGGTAAAATTCTGGCCCATGAGCTGAGCTTTATATAAACATAGGAACAGGAAGTAGGCCATTAAACCCCTTCAAGACTAAGACTTCTCAATATATTTTGAATGTGTGACCCACAATGTGATTTTAAATATAAATAGATCACACAAAAGAAATGAGGGAGGAATGCCAGAAATAAAACTAGAGTTTAGGGGTGAATGTAGTCTGAAAATTTTAAAAATCAAAAGACTGGACAAAATTGGGAGATTTGCTGAAGGTAGATCAGGATTCTGGCTCCATAAGCTTTCACCTTAGGGTTCTGAAGATATTTATTTGCTCAAATGATTGGCTCAATTGTCCCAGATGATTCAAAAATAGCAAATGTGACCCCATTTTAGAAAACAGGTAAGGGATGAACCATCAAATCACAAACCTGAATGTCCTACTGCCACTGTGGGAAAATGTTTGAATATATTATGTGGAATAACAGAATCTTGAGGGGCATGAGATAATTTGAAACAACATGATTTTAGGATTTGGAGGTCACGCTTAAGTAATATATGATTTATTTGAGGAGATAGATGGAGGAGAGAGTAGGGGTCATTATAAACTTATATTGCCAAGAGAAAAATGATGAATAGGCTTCCGAATGTACCTACAGCCTCCTTTTGGTTTCTTCTCAAACAGAAAGAAATTCAGGTGGGCTGCAAAACGGGTGGGTGTGAAATCTGCTGTCGCCCCATTTTCTGCCCAGTGATAAAAAACTTATCTCTAGTGATGTTGTTTAGGTGGAATTTAGGAAGCCATTTGACACTGTTCCACATTATAGGCTACTACATAAAATCCAAGCCCACGGGATAGAAGACTGAGAAGAGATACAGTTAAAACATGGACAAATTTGACCCAAGTAAGCTGTTCTGTCATGTATAGAATTTAATCACAAGGACCTGTATTTACAAATTAAGAACAATAAAATTAAATTTTGCACTGCAGAAAGACTTTTTTACTAAAAAGATGCTAAGTTTGTAGGGCAGATTTATTTGCCCCACTAACTAGATATCCTTTTTGAAATAGATTGAATGGGTTGTGGAGCAAGAAACTCTAAACGGTTTCAAGAAGGAACTACACAGATTCTTGTCAGTAAATGAGATTCATTATAATTGCACCAAAGGAATACTGTGGCTAGGTGGGTTAAATGGACTAAAGATTTTCCCCTGTCTGAAACTATTATTTTGTACTAAGTACTTAATATAAATTTCTTACACAAATACCCACCTTGAAAGGTTAAGGTATGCCAGCAACAGGAGGTCCTAGCCAGGGAGCACTGGGGACGGTCCTTGGCAATTGGGAGAATGTTCGGGGGAAGGCAATAAAGGCTTAGAAGGATGGGGGTGAAGAAGGTAATTAGAAGTGGGACAAGGTTAGAAATCGGAGTGAGAGGAGGAGGAGAATAGAGAGGAAATTGAGAGGTTGGAAGACCAGAGATCACGGTAGGGGAGAGAGAGAGGCCACGATCTGCATAAAGATGCTGAAGGCTCACTTGAGGAGCTGAGGAAACATTTCTCTGGAATATCACATCTCCAAGCAGCAGCAGCAATATCTGTACTTACTCAAGCAGTGCCCACTTCTGCAGGGCACTGCCTTAGTATGTCCAATAACCTGAGTAGAAATAAACTTCTGTGTAAGTGAAAGCATGCTTAACAGCTGTCTCCACATAATTCTCTCCATATGCTGAATTTATACAGAAGAACTTTTTGTACATTGGAACCCACCTCTCTACAGAAGTGATTTGAGAATCTCTGTGATACTGTGATGGCTATTAGGATGGGCTGTATTTCAGATGGTTCTACAGTTGTCTTGTGTTTCTTGGTGCAGTTCTGTTAACTCTTCATGTAAAAATGAACAAAGATTGCAGTTGCTGCCAGACTTCACAGGATGCTCGAAACACTCGGAAATGAAATGCTCATGCTCAGATGGCAAATTCTTTTATATGTGGCCTGCATGTATTGCTTGTACTCCACTGGCTGGAGTCATACCTAGCACAAAGCAACATGGTTGTGGTTATTGGAGGTCAATCATTTCAGCCACAGGACATCATTGCAGGAGTTCCTCAGGGTAGTGTGTTAGGCTCAGCCATCTTCATCTGCTTCATCAATGACCTTCCATTATAAGATCAGAACTGTGCACCTTCACTGATGATTGTAGTGTTCAGCACCATTTGCATTGCTTGGATAGCAAATGTAACACATCTAATCAAGAAAGGAGGGAGCCAGAAAGCAGGAAACTATAGGCCAGTTAGTCTAACATCTGTCATTGGGAAAATGCTACAATCCATTATTAAGGAGTTAGTAACAGTTCAGGGGCAAGTTAGCTCAGTTGGCTAGATGGCTAGTGTGTGGTTCAATTCCTGTTCCTTAGGAACTGCCTCCTCATCCTGCTCCTGTGAGTGGAAGGCAATGGCAAAGCAACACTGACAAAAATTGCCAAGAAAAATGGCTATGGGTAAAGCTTCACCAGACAACGAGCCAAGGACCTGCCTTTGGGCAGAGCACTCATGGAATGGAATGGAGTAGCAGGATGATTCGGAAACCATAATACAATCAGGCAGAGTCAATATGGCTTTGTGAAAAGGAAATCACGTTTGACAAATTTATTCAAGTTCTTTGAGGATGTAACAAGGGGTGTAGATAAAAGGGGAACTAGTATTTAGATCTCCAAAAGGTATTCAATAAAGGTTACAACACAAGTTAAGAGCTCATGGTGATGGGAGCAATAAATATTAGCATGGAAAGAGGATTGGATAACCGACAGGAAACAGAATCAGGATCAATGGGTCACTTGCAGTTTTGGCAAACTATAACTAGTGGAGGACCACAGGGATCAGTGCCAGGTCCTCAACAGTTTAGAGTCTATATTAATGAATTGGACGAAGGGACCGACTGTATTGTAGCCAAATTTGCTGATGATACAAAAAATAGGTAGGTGAGCTAACTGTGAGGGTGATACAAAGAGTCTGCAAAGGTATATAGCTAGGTTAAGCGTGTGGGCAAATATTTGGCAGATGGAGTATAATGTGGGAAAATGTGAACCTGTCCATAGCAAAGCAGAATATTGATGCTACAGTACAGAGGGATCTTGGTGCCCTTGTCATGAATCACAAAGTTAGCAAGCAGGTACAGCAAGTAATTAAGAAGGCAAATGGAATTTGGCCTTTATTACAAAGGGGATGGATTATAAAAATAGTGGGCGGAATCATTCTGAGCCAGAAGCCTTACCTACCTTCAGCAATCTCCCAATTTTGTCCAGTCCTTTGATTTTTAAAATTTTCAGACTACATTCACCCCTAAATTCTATTTTTATTTCTGGCATTCCTCCCTCATTTCTTATGTGAGATTTATTTATATTTTTAATCACACTCTGGGTCACATCACATTTATTGAGAAGTTTTAGGGTGGAATCGTCCCAGATTTGCACTAAGTGCAGTAGCGGGCGGGTAAAATGATGTTGTACCCTCCGGCCGCAATGGCGGCTTCTCACGCCATATTGTCCCAAACCCGCCACATTAATTATGCATTCCTGGGAAACACGCCGTCTCCTTGGCAGACAGGCACCGATTCACCCACCACGCTGTCACCTTGCCGCTTCATCACGCCGCGCGCCATATTTAAAGTACAGCCACGCACACACCTCTCACTGCTTCCAGCCAGGGACTGCGAAAAATTAGACATGACCCCGAAAGGCAAGAAGACTGCAGCCCCCAGGTTTAGTGACGCGTCTCTCGAGTGCCTTTTGGATGCTGTGGAGACCCACAGTGATGTCCTCTAACCCCGCTCTGGCTGCAGGAGGGACAGCAACATTACCACGCCAGCTTGGTCGGCAATGGCAGTGGTGATCAGTGCCAATGCTTCACAGAAGAGGTTGGCCATCCAATGCAGAAAGAGGATGAATGATCTCATCCGTGCCGTTAGGGTAAGGCAACCATCTCATCACTCTAAACTCACATGCTCAAGCCCATCACACATTCACTGGCATCTCACTGCCAGCTTAAGGGACATCATCACTCATCCTTTCCCACACAACCTAACATCTTCATCTGGCCTCATCAGCCCTCACCATCTTGAAGCCACTTGCACAGATCAACTTGTGCCCCAACACACACCCTGGGATATCCCCTTCCTCAGCTCAGCCCTCACTCTGCAGCCTCTTCCCTTGCAAGTGGTCACTTCTCCACCTTCCCCAAGCAAGCCCTAGCTTTGCAGCCTTACAAAGCTATCCCTGCCTTATGGCTGGTCTGGTAGGTAGAGACCTGCCCATGAGCCCCCCCAAAAATGATGTGGTGCTGTCTGCAAAGCCTGGCGCTGATGACTGTGAGTGCTGCCCGAAGCAAGATAAGCAAATGAACCTCGAAGTCCCAAGTGAAATGGTGCTTGCCAGGTGCACATCACTTATGTGCAGTTGTGAAACACGTCGGTGTGATTGTGCAGATGATCCAGGGGGGAGGGGGAATGAGTCCGGCGGGCTGGGCTTATAATGCTATGCTGATGCATTACAATGAGGTTCCCGACGTCTGATGGCGGGAAACGTGGCCCACCATCGACGGGCTGATTGGATGATCGCAAACTGGTTTCACGATGTCGTGACACCGATTTTTGGCCCCTTTGCCATATTGTCAGCTCTCGTCACCAGCACACCTGACGCCAGAGGGCATAGATGATTCTGCCCTGGGAGATTTTCCACAACTATACAGAGCATTGGTGAGGACAAACTTAGATAACTGTGTACACCCATGGTCTCCTTACTTAAGGAGGGATATACTTGCATTGGAAGCAATTCAGAGGATTCCTGGGATGAAGGAGTTGTCTTAGGAGGAAAGGTTAGGCTTATAATGATTGGAATTTTGAAGAATGAGAGGTGATCTTATTGAAACATATAAGATTCTGAGCGGGCTTGAGAGGGGAGATGCTAAGAGGATGTTTCCCCTCATGGGAGAATTTAGAACTAGGGCACATAGTTTCAGAATGAAAGGTCTTCCATTTAAGACAGAGATGAGGAGGAATTTCTTCTCTCAAAGGGTCGTTAATCTTTGGAACTCTCTTCCACAGAGAGCAGTGGAGCCTGGGTCACTGAATATATTCAAGATTGAGTTAGGCAGGTTTTTGATTGACAAGGGAGTCAAGGGGCAGAATTGTCCCAGATTTGCACTAAGTGCGGTAGCGGGTGGGAAAAAGAATGTTTTTCCCACCGGCCGCAATGGCGGGTTTTCACGCTGTACCATCCCAATCCTGCCTCATTAATCATGCATTCACGGGAAACAAGTCGTTTCAATGGTGGACAGGCTCTGATTCGCCCGCCATGCCATCAACTCGCTGCTTCAGCACGCCGGGCACCATATTTAAAGTGCAGCCACGCACACACCTCTCAGTGCTTCCAGGCCATGATTGCTGCACAGACAACATGGTCCTGAAAGGCAAGAAGACTGCAGCCCAGATTCTGTGATGCGTCCATGGAACGCCTTTTGGATGCCGTGGAGGCCTGGCATGATGTCCTCTACCCCAGCCCTGACTGCAGGATGGACAGCAACATCACTAATCCAGTATGGGGGCAGTGGTCAGCGCCAATGCCCTGCAAAAGAGGACAGCCACCTGGTGCTGCAACAAGATGAATGGTCTCATCCATTCTGTCAGGGTTATTACTCTTATAATTACTCTTCTCGTCACTCTCAACTCACACACTCACAATCCATCACACATCCACAGAGATCTCACACCTCAAGGGACAACACCACTAACTCTCACGCACACCCTCACATCTCCATCAGGAGTTCCTCTGGAGCTCATGTCTTCATCCCAACCATGTCTCGCTTACTACACAAACATTCCATGCGGTGCCATGTGTCCTGCTTATACTTTCCCCATCTCGTTTCATACAGGAGAACCTGGCTCACAACAGCAGGGAGAGGTCCCAGACTGGGGGTGGATTGGCCAACATTAGGCCCTCACTCACTTTGAGTAGTGTGCCATCGCGCTGACTGGTAAGGATGCGGACCGTGCCTGTAGTAACAGTGAGGTTGGTGATGAAAGTTCTCGAGAGGATCGTGCACCACATTATCCCTCTCTCAACGCAAATGCGAGTGCTTTGTCTCCTGCTTTTGACTCTGCTGCCATGCAATAATTATCTATACTTTGGTTCACAGGGAGCTCTGCCAAGCGACCGACACTTTCAGCCAGCCAGTCCCTCAGCTCCACCCATGTCCTCACCTCCTGCCAAGTGGACTTCTCCTCCATTGAAGAGCTGGAATTAAGCAGCCTGGAAGACCTGTCACAGCGCTTACCCACACCCTCCACCAGCACGGACACACACACCTCAGTGGGACCTAGATCTAGAGCAGGCTCGGGTTCACAGTCTGGTGGTCACCGCACAGACACGTGTCCTCAGCAGGAGGAGGCAGGTTCGGCTGAGCTCCCTAGCACTCTGAGGACTGCTGGGGAAGAGGCATCTGTGAGGTCCGAGTCAGATGACGAGCCTCTCGATTTGGCCTTCCAACTAATCCTGGATAGTCAGCAGAAGGTGGGGTAACATCACGCAGAGCTGTTGGAAGCCCTCAGCAGAATGGTACACAAGTTGGAGGAGTGTGTCCGTCTGCTCTCTGATGCAGCGGTGCCCACATGTCTGTGCATTGAGGTCTCCATGGGAAGGATGGTGGATGCCATTGAAACCTGGTCCAGCAGAATGTGGAGATGTGCGCAGACTTGCACTCCAGCGCAATAGCCATAGGTCAGTTCCTGCAATAGCAACGTGAGAGGGAAACGGGGCACCACAAAATCCCTCCAGGTGCCCCTTCCCCTCAAGGTGACAGGCTGGGGCCCTCGGGCACCCGAAGGGAGGAGGAGCAGCAGCTGGACACCCCTAGGTCATCCACTCAGGAATCTCAGAGGCTGTCTGCTCCCTTTGAGTCCCCTTTGCCTGTGACCCCCTCAATCTCATCCTCTATCACCATAGAGGGAGCAGCTGGCCCACAGGAAGACAGTCGCAGCAAGCCAGGGCCCTCAAGGACTCGGCTCTCCAGAGGACCCACGCCAAAGGCATCAGAGGCAACAGGCTGTATCTGCCCCTGCTGTGGTTGTCAGGGCAGCACCTAGAAGTCTAAGGCATTCAAAAGTTTAGAAATTCTGGTCACAGTTGGTTGCGCAGGCGAACACCTTTTGTCACTTTACAATCTGGAAATATATTCACTTTCACTGAATAATGCGTAATGTTGTCTTTCAGCTTCGTTGACAAACTTTGCGAGTCCTCCCACTGCATCCCCCCCACTAGCAGTTCAGGTGCACGCAGCTGGCCCATGAGTGATTCTGGAGGGAGAAGTGTGTGTGCATGTGCATGTGGCAGGGCCTTTTGGAGACTCGTGCAGCCACTCTTCCACTCACACGGATCCTTCTTCCATCACACTCCTCTATATGCCCCAAGCACTTTCAATGCCTCCTGCTGGTTTTCACTTTCAGTTGTCCATCTGAGCTGACCTGCATCTCGGCCCACCCACTGATACACTCCCATGCAGAACCTGATTTCACCCACCACAACTGTCGTTTCTCTTTCGATTTGGACAGCATGGTCCTGCTACATTTTTTCCTGCACTCCCCCATCCATTCTCCTTCCCCAGTCACCCATTTCCTTCCCCCCATCACTGTCGACACCCTGGCATCACCTTCCACCTCCCCTCCATGACCTGCAAGCCACAACCCTTTTCTTTCGGGATTGTCCAGGTGAACACGCATGTTCCCTTCCTTCCCGAAAATTCCACCCCCATCCACATTCATCTCCCCAGTCACCTCTTTCCCACCCCCAGGGTCCATGTCTGCCTCTGAGTCCCCAACAACCACCCTTGCTGTCCCTTCTACCGATACCATCGCAAGCTCTCTACCACCTCACTCTGTCCTCGGTCATTCTCACCGTTTCCTCATACCATGCCCACTCTCAGTTCGCTCCCCAGGAGGCAGCCATGGACTTTTCAGATCCCTCCCTTGCACGTTCACCTGGAAATTCCCCGCTCCGGACTCTTCCCCCCGCCACCCTCGGAAATTCCCCCCCCAGGCTCCCCCCTCCCCCTTAGTCCCTCCCCCTGCCTGGCTCTGTCAGCCACCCTTACTCCTTCCCCCTTCCCGATTCCTTCCTCCACCCTTATTTCTTCTTCCACCCTTACATCCTTCCCCGCTCTGGAATTCTTCAGACATCCTTACTCCTTCCTCCACCCTTACTCCTTTCTCCACCCTTACTCCTTCCTTCCCCCTGATGCCTTCCTCTCTCCGCACTCCTTTCTCCCTGCTGGACTCCTTCCTCCACCGCCCCCACCCCTCCCCTGGATTCCTTCCTCCACCTGGACTCCTTCTCCCCTCCGAACTCCTTCCTTTCCACCTTCCTGCCCCCTTATACCTACCTCCCCAGTTGCCGTCTTCTCCCCGTTACCACCTCCTACCCTGTAGTCCCTCCCTCCTTCCCAACCTCACCACCCCCACCCCGTACACCTCTTCCTCTCCTGGTCAATCCTAGACCTTCCTCTCCCACCTCCGTATATCTTCCTTCCCAAACACAGCTGGACCTTCCTCTCCACCCCCTCAACCATCATCCGTTGTGAACAGACTCTTCGTGGACTGCTTCACGGTGAAGCCATGTCTAGGAGAATCCACCCAGCATGCCATGAATGTTCCTCCAGGGTCCTGTTGTTGTTGGGCTCCTGCATCTTCTGCTCCTCGGACGTCTGCAATGTGAGCAAGGCCCCGGCAGTAAATCCCAACTTCTGCACATCACACTTGTCAAGAAATGCGGCCCGCCATCGACACCATCAACAACCTGGTGTGTCCCCATTGACCAGAAATATAACACAACCAGCCATATAAATACTGTGGCTACAAGAGCAAGTTAGAGGCTTGGAATTCTGCAATGAATGACTCGCCGCCTGATTCCCCAAAGCCTGCCCACCATCTATCGGGAGTGTGATGGAATACCCCTGTAGTAACCTGAAGTGGATTATACCTTTAAGACGAATGTTGTAATGGAAGATCACATGATCTTGGTACCCAATACCAGAGTGGTGCGGGCTACCTCTGTAGTCAGTAGTCTTGAGTTAGAGTCTGAAGAGTAAATTTAGAGTTTTGAGTTGTAAGCACACAAGGGTAGCTGCTGAGTTCCTTTTGTAAATAAACGGAATGTGTTTCTTCTAAGAACGGTCTACTGATCTTCTCTGTCTCTGGCACCAACTCGGTCACCCTGAAACAATTGTGCAACCTGGATCCTTTAGCCCCAACAAACCGGGGTACAGGATCCTACAAACTGGCCACAAGAGTAAAAAGCAAGAAAAGACATGAAACAACCAGGTAAAAAGCAGGAAAGAGTGAAAGAAAGCACAAGAACTGAAATCAGGCCATACCTCGCATGGTAGTTGTAAGTAAAGAAAAATTTCCTTCCTGATCATCGAAGCACCTCCCTTGGAGCATGCCACAATTTGGGAGAGCTGAGCCTTTCGATCCAACCTCGGACGACTGGTCTCATTATGTTGAACGCCTCTAGTTTTTCTTCCAGGCAAATGACATCGCAGGGGAGGAGAAGCATGCGATCCTCTTATCCACATGTGGGAGTTAGATTAATTCAAAATTTGTTGGCATTCAATGCCCCAGATTCGAAAAAATTTTGATGACTTACTGAGCCTCGTAAAGAATCACTACCAGCCCAAGCCATTGGTAACGATGCAACAATTCAAATTTAACTCAAGGAATAGAGTCCCAGGGGGAGATAGTTGCTTGTTACGTGGCAAGTCTGAAACAATTAACTGAATATTGTGAGTTTAGTGCATCTATCAATGATATGCTTGGAGATCATTTGGTGTGCAGTATAAACGAAGTTGCAATTCAGAAGAGATTACTGCCTTAAATGAATTTAGATTTTCAGAAGGCATTGGAAATTGCCCTGGCAATGGAAGGTGTAGTGAGAGACTCAGAAGCCATACAGGGAGAGCAAAATGGTATCATCCTCCATGTTGGGTGGGGAGCCTCTACTAAAAAGAATGCAAAAGTACAAAGCTTTACTCAGAAGCAGGAAGCAGCCACCGCCAGCAGAGAAATAAAAAGAGATAACTTAGCAACAAAAATATGGCATAATGGTAACAGAGGTGGAAGCAGACTACCTTGTAATGAATCACAGTTTAAAAAGATTAAATGTGTTTTCCGTCATCGAAATGGGCACCTCATGAGACGTTGTAAAGATAGAATCAGGCAGACTTTCAGACAAAAGCAAAAACCCAATGAGATCGACAGCATTGAAAAACCTGAAGTAATAGATTCAGGTATTTATTTGTTATATAATTTAAAGATAGGAAGAACAGAACCTATTTATGTAACCATGAGAATGAATGAGAGGCCTATCAAAATGGAGGTGGATACAGGAGTGTCCACTATGGTGATAGGTGAGCTTTTAAATACCTGAATCATGGGCAATGTAAACTAAATTTGGAAGAAACAGATGCCAAACTGAAAATTTACACGGGAGTAGACATACAAGTCAAGGGCATAAGTAAAGTCACAGTACACTATGGAGGTTAAATGGTGAAATTACCCTTGATAGTGGTAGCAGGCAGAGGACCAAGCATACTAGGATGAAACTGGCTGAGGCAAATCAACTTTGATTTGTCACAGAGATTCCAAAAGAAAAGTGAAAACCTGCTGAAAGACCTTCACACACTATTAGCTTCCCTCCTGTCTAAGTATGTACCTCTGGAAAAGTATGAAGAGAAACAGAAAGAGTTCTGCACTTCTCTAAGTAAAATGAAGGATAAGTTGGCAGAGAAGACACGGCAATGTTTGATTTTCCGGGAGGCAGTACTCCAATGCAAAAAAGAGATGGACGAGCTGAAAAATCAGCTATGCGAAACCAAAGAGGCTTTGGAGGCAAAAGCCGCAGAATTTTCTAAGAAGCAGATAGATGATGAAATTCTGGAAAATTCAACCACTGAGTTCACTTAAGTTGAGCTTGCAACTGAGATTAATCTGGCCAATATGGAAGTTGAAAAGAAGGCCAAGAATAAAGTCAGTGCCAGAAAGGAGAATGCCCATCGAGAGGAGACACAGAAGCACATATAATACAGTTGTTCTTGGCAGCGTATGAGTACACTTTCATTCATAGAACTGGAAGTCAAATTGCAAATGCAGATGCACTCAGTTGTTTGCCCATGCAAATAAAAAATTAGGATGTTCCAATTCCTCAAGAATTTGTTTTATTATTGAACTTCCTGGACTCACTAGACAGATTTGAGATTGTACAAATCAAGACCCAGTCTTATCCAAAGTGCAAGATCAAGTTCTTCATGATTGGTCACAAGAACAAGAATCTGATGAAATGAAACTGTATTTCCAGAGAAGATATGAAATGACCAGCCAGGAAGGTATCTTATTGTGGGGAGCACGAGTGATTGCCCTTCCAAAAGGACAAGAGCCATAGTTATCTGAACTGCACAGTGCACATCCTGGAATTTCCAGAATGAAGGCAATAGCACACAGCTATCTATGGTGGCTTGGGATGGATGGAGCAATAGAAAAGTTAATGAGAAGTTATATGCAATGTCAGCAAGTACAAAAATTACCTTCAACTGCTCCGTTAGACCCCTGGGAGTGGCCAGGAAGGCCATGGGTGCGATTACACATCGACTATGTGGGACCTTTTATGGGAACAATGTTTGTACTTATCATCAGTGCACACTGAAAATGGTTGGACATATATGAAATGAAGTCGCCGACATCTGCTACAATTGACGAGCTACAACAAAGCTTTGCAATCAATGGACTACCTGAAGTGGTCATATCAGACAATGGAACAGCATTTATGAGTGCTGAATTTCACCGATTTAACAGCCTCAACGGTATTACTCATATGAAAACTTCACCACATCTCCCTTCTTCAAATGGACTGGCCGAGAGAGCAGTTCAGACGTTCAAATCTGATATGAAGAAATTGTCTGGAGATTCTATAGTGACTAAATTAGCACGTTTTCTTCTCCATTATAGAACCACCCCTCATACGACAACAGGTGTCACACCTGCGGAATTGCTGATGAAGCACCGTCTCCGATCAAGATTAAGCCTAATTATGCTAAACTTGGGTGGGGGGAAGGTGGAAAGAAGTCAGGGAAGTTAGAAAATTGGACATAACTGTCACAGTCATAACAGGACATTTGACATAGGAGAGGAAGTATTGTGAAGAATTTTAGAGAAAGACCAACATGGTTGTTTGGTGAAATAAGTGCAGTAATGAGATCTCTTTCCTACCACATGAAAGTGGAAGATCGAGTCATACGGAAATATATGGATCATATATGAAGAGGAGAAACAAAATACCTAGAAATGATTCCGCTAGTGTTCGTGACTGAATCAATGCCTCCTGTAGAAAGAGCTCAACTAAGTATAGATGTGTCTGAAGGGCTGACTGTACCTGAAAGAGTCAATGAAACAGATTTGCAGGTACCTACTGAAGAACCAGATGCTCAGACAACTACGGTGAGGGAGGTTCCAGATAAAACATCAGAAGCTGTAGAGCTGAGATGTTCTACGTGCATAAGGAAACCCTCAGAAAGGCTGACTTTGTAAATTATTTATCTTTGTGAATAATTTGATATTTTGAGAAAAATTGTAAAATGTATTTCTGAGTAAAGGGGGAAGGATGTAGTAATCTGATGTGGAATATACCTTTAAGACAAATGTTGTAATGTAAGATCACATGATCTTGGTACCCAATAGCAGAGTAACGTGGGCTACCTCTGTAGTCAGTAGTCTTGAGTTAAAGTCTGAAGAGTAAAGACAGCGTTTTGAGTTGTAAGCACACAAGTGTCGCTGCTAAGTTCCCTTTGTAAATAAACAGAATGTATTTCTTCTAAGAATGGTCTACTGATCTTCTCGGATCCTTTAGCCCCAACAAACCAGGCCACTGGATCCAACAATCCCCCACTTGCCTGGACGAATGTAGCTCCATCAACAAACAAATGCTTGATACCATTCAGAACAAAGCAGTCTGCTTGATTGGCTCATCCACCATCTTAGTCAGTCACTTCTTTCACCATCAGTGCACAGTGACAGCAGTGTGCACCATTTCAAAAATGCACTGCAGCGAGTGCCAAAGCGTCTTTGACAGCATCTCTCAAACCCACAATATCTACCACCTCGAAAGGCAAGGGTAGCAGGTGCATGGGAACACCACCACTTGAAAGTTCCCCTCCAAGTCACACATCATCCTGATTTGGAAAGATATCGCCGTTCCTTCATTGTCACTGGTTCAAAATCCTGGATCTACTTCATATCACTGTGGTGTACCTATACCGCATGGACTGCAGTCTCAAAAGCAACTGGAGATGGACAATAAATGCTGAATAGGGCAAGAATCATCAGTTTCCTCTTTCTACATCACTATTTTCTCCTGCTTATTCACACTGTAATTGACCTAGCAATCCCACTGCTATATGCAGCCGATTCCAACCCCTCGCTATGACGGAGGTCCTGTGGCATCTAATTGAATTGGTGTTATAAAGGCTAAAAATGAAAGTTATAATGAGTGAGACCCCCCCTTAAATGATCAATTTCCGTGCAACCAGAGCATGCCTGTCTCCCAAATAACTTTCTACCTGCACAGTTCATGTCCGGCAACAATCACGAGGAATTGCATGCTCACTAATAAATATTCAAATAAAGCTCTCGCCTAGGAGCTCCTTGGGTCTACCTAAAGGCTTATAACTACAACTTTACGCACAGTGCAGCATGAGTTCAAGTAAGATTGATCTCTGTCACATTTTGACACCCATATTTCTGTTTTGCTTGGGTTTCACCAGCATGACTGCCCAATGTACTAAATATTTAGCCCATTATATCTGTGACAGAAACCTTTTTAAACAATAGATAACATTTTAAAATTTCTTCTGGGATGAATTGTGATGAAACAGCTCAACTTTACAATTAATTGATGAGAACATTTGGGACATTAAGTAAAATTTTCTAAGAACTCCCATTATTGAGGAGACCTTGCACCAGAAAACACCAATGTACATTCTGCAATTTTCCATTTCTTTCTTGCATTGTTCATGTATTATTTCCCAATAATTCTGCATATGAGGCCTAGATGGTGACACAGGAGGCTGAATTTTCAAACCTGGCTTGGGAATCTGACGCCCTAATAATATCCGGGTCCCAACTGGGTGCCGCATCAGAATCAGTGATGTGATGCTATTTTCAAACCTAATTGGCCCAGGGGTGAGTTTGACGCCCAATCAGCAGCACTGGGACTGGCAGGAAGGCAGGACATAGATCCAAAGGGGAAAAGGCGAGCGTTAGCGATGACTGGGTTTGCTGTTTGCTGAGGAAATGTCGCAGGACATTGTTGCCCAGGACGGTGCTGGCACAGGCAGGTATTTGCAAGTAGCCCCAAGGTTTTCTGATCTCTCCTCTCTGGTGTTGACAGAAGCTGTCGCTCAGAGGCGAGAAACTCTCTTCCTTGTTTACAACAGAAGAAAGTTGCCTCAGAGATGAAAAGGATCTGGACGGAGGTCAGCAATAGAGGTGTCACACAGAATATGTGAGCCCAGGGTTGCAAGAGGTTCGATGGCCTGATGAGATCTGGAAAGAAGAGTGACAAGCAACACCCAGGTGACAGGTCTGTAACTCTGTATGCAGCAACATGCACACAAGCTGAGCAGACTTAGCGCCTATAGTTTTTCCTAACATTGCCTAGATCTCCTGATCAGCGGCAATGCTGGGGCATATTGCCACTGCCTGCAAAGATTTTTCTGATCCCATCTGACAAAGAAATTAACAGCACAGTGTGTTCTGTCCAGATCCAGTGAGCAGAATAGAGTCTGGGGAAGGAGAGCATATATCCTGTTTAACGACAGTGGCTGCTGTATTCAGGTACATTTTTAAAGGTTCAAGACTTTTAATGGGTAGGTAAGTAGGGGGACAGTTGGTTCGGGGTTAGATTATGGAGTTACCCAGCTGTTACACCAGCTTTTAAACTGTCGAACATTTCCAGGGTAAGTATCCAGGAAAGTCACACGTATCTAGCCCAAGCCTCTGCCCTGATCTCAGGCTCAGATGCAATCACAGAGGGTCCCGAGCAGCGGAAATCAGCCCACTAGAAGTTTAAACTTCCCGGGTAATTCCCACATATGTCCATGCACCAGGACTTCTGCAGACTCCTGACATGCATCTCCCAACATACATCCCATCTCTGATGATCCAGAGGCAGGAAGATTTGGGTCAATGCCAGAGCAAGTTGCATCACTAAACGTCAGCCAGTCCCAGATATGGGGCACAATTAAGAAGCGGGCATCTATGAGGAACGCATCAGCTCATGTCAATGTGTCATGGACAGGGGATTGATGTGGGTTAATTTCGCCCTTTTCCTACCTCTCAACTGACTGCAACAAGATATATTTCAGAGAAGAAGTGTTTTAACCCCTTAAGTGTTGTGACTTTCAAGAACAGGCAAAAGATAGGCATTTTCATAGGTTTAAATTAAAATAAAGTATAAGCATTCATTTTCTCAATACCCAAGATGTAAACATAATGAAACACACACTCCTGTTTCACAGGATACACACACAAAAAGGCGATTACAAAAAAAAGGTAGCATGCACCGATGAAATGGGGAGGTGCAGTTATCAGCATCTGAGAAGGATTGTTTGCACCTTAATGACTTTTCAGAGACATGCCCAGACATGAGGCAACCCCTGTGTCTGTACAGAAAACACAAAAGACGTTAATATGACCCCACCCCACCCCCGAAGATAATCTTTTCAAGATAAATTGTCCATATTCCATGCTGCCTTTTAAATTTAAAATGTACATTTTCATCAAGTTCATGGGCTTATGAAGTAGACGTAATAAATGTCACACTGGAATAGGTTAAGGAGGCCAGATATCTATGTGACCCCATCCTGTAGCAAAAGTGGGCACACAATAGTCATGAGATGTTTCAGATGGGTGATGGTGTGGTGGACCTCCACACTCTGACCCCGAAGGAGACAGTGCTGGAGATCATGAGGGTGCCACCATGACAGGCCATGGGCAATGGTGAGACAGGAGATCATGAAGAGCAGGGTCATCTATGGATGAATGGCATGGAGGAAACTCCTGCCCAATACACACTGTGGCTATGCAACCTCTGTCATCTATTGGTTGGTTGTGCTGATGCACCTGCTGAGTAACCTGAGTTCTCATCACCACCACCTTGTGTTTCATAGGGCTTGTAGCGGAGGGGGAGCTGAGTGGGCCTTTACAGATGTTGCCAGCCTCCTCAGTAGTCTAAGATTCCAAAGAGCCTGCACTGTCACATTGTTCCTCCTTACCATCCACAAGCATGGACACACTTGCTTTGTTGGGGCCTAGGCCAAGGTTAGAATGGGGAACAGAGGGCGTGCCACACCACAAATGAGCAGGAGGAGTAAGGTGAGGCGGAATCAGTTGTGGGCAGTCCCCCTCTGAGGACAGAGGACAGACAAAACCATGCTCAACTGGACGAAGACCTGGATCTTGAGTGTCACAGGCAAGGAGGGATTTTCTGGAGCATCAGAGGCAGGTGATTTCCTGAACGTTGGAGATCCATGAGACATTGCGAAGCCATGGCAGACAATGGAGGAGTCCATGTGTTCTGTTATGACCCAGGGATTTGAGAGCATGAACTCCTCCATTGAGAGACTGGCCTAAGGGGAGGTGATGGCGTAGTGGTATTGTCGCTGGACTAGTGATCCAGAGACCCAGGGTAATGCGCTGGGGACCTGGGGTTCAAATCCTGCCACAGCAAATGGGATTTGAATTCAAACAAATCTGGAATTAGAAGTCTAATGCTTACCAAGAAACCATTGTCGATTGTTGTAAAAACCCATCCGGCTCACTAATGTCCTCTAGGGAAGGGAAACTGGACGGATCACCCAGCATCAACCTAGGCATTGGAAATGACAATGGCAATCTCAGCCCTGTCGACCCTGCAAAGTCCCCCTTACTAACATCTGGGGCTAGTGCCAAAATTGGGAGAGCTGTCTCACAGACTAGTCAAGCAACAGCCTGATGTAGTCATCCTCACGGAATCATACCTTACAGATAATATCACCATCCCTGGTATGTCCTGTCCCACTGGCAGGACAGAGGAGGTGGCAGCACTGTGGTAGGGAGTTGCCCTGGGAGTCCTCAACATCGACTATGGACTCTGAAGTCTCATGGCATCACGTCAAACATGGGCAAGGAAACCGCCTGCTGATTACCCCATACTGCCCTCCCTCAGCTGATAAATCAGTGCTCCTCCATGTTGAATACCACTTGGAGGAAGCCCTGAGGGTGGCAAGGGTGCAGAATGAACTCTGGATGAGAGAGTGGCTCAGTAGCATCACTACTGCCCGAGCTGGCCAAGTCCTAAAGGACATAGCTGCTAGGCTTGGTCTACGGTAGGTGGTGAGGGAAAAACATATTTGACCTCATCCTAACCAACCTGCCTGCCACAGATGCATCTGTCCACAACAGTATCGGTATAAGTGACAACCACACAGTCGTTGTGGAGAGGAAGTCCCACCTTCACATTGAGGATACCCTCCATCGTACCACTGTGCTAAATGGGATATATTTCAAACAGATCTATCAACTCAAGACTGGGCATCCATGTGATGCTGTGGGCCATCAGCAGCAGCAGAACTGTACTGAAACACAATCTGTAACCTCATGGCCCGGCATATTCCCCACTCTACCATCACCATCAAGCCAGGGGATCAACACTGGTTCAATGAAGAGTGCAAGTGGGTATGCCAGGAGCAGCACCAGGCATACCTACCCCTCATGGACTGCAATTGTTCAAGAAGGTAGCTCACCACCACCTTCTGAAGGGCAACTAGGGATGGGCAATAAATGTTGGCCCAGCCAGCAAAGCCCACATCCCATACATGAATGAAAAAGTACCCTCTTGGAGAGCCATATGCAGCACCACTCGGAGTGGGTGCAAGAGCAGCATGCTGATATGCACAAGAAGAGTGGGAATCTCTGATGCATGAATCACTCAGTGTTACTGATGGTGCAAAGAGCATGGAGTAGCTGTCAGCTGCATCCCAGCCGGTGGCCTTGTCCAGCATTCAAGAGTGCAATGAAAGGGCTGAGGCAGTCGAAAAGACTGATGAGGGTCGGTGAGTGGTGGGGTGCTCCCCTCAGGGGGCACTGGCATCCTCCCTCACCTCATCAGGACCTCCGACTGAGGAACCACATGCTGTAAGGCCCTGTGACAGAGGCTGTTTCTGCAATGTCGCATGCTCTGAAGCCTGTGGTGGAGCTCCCATGGAGATGGGAATGAATGCAAATGGCGTTCATGCCACTAGTCAGTGGGGTACCCGACCCATCACCCGGTTAGTGGACAGGCATCGGGAGCCACCTCCTCAGAGAATAACCCTTGTCACACATGGAGTCTGGGTTCAGAACCTGGGGCTCTGGTAGGATGAAGGAATCATGACATCTGCCTAGGAACTGAACTCAGACATGAAAGATGCACCTCCTGTGATCACAGACCAGCTGGACATTCATTGGGTACAATTTTCCCATCCCACCCACGGCGGGATACTTGGCGGGTGGGAGCAGTGAATCCAGCGGCAGGCAAAAAGTTGGAAACCCACCGGCGTAAAAACAGTTTGCAATTCTCCTGATGGCGGGTTAATGGCTGACTGGGTATCTTGCTGACTAGTGGCGTGATCGCCATTTGCATTCATTTCCATCTCATGAATGCTCATTAAATTAGCTTCTGGCCGGAATCACTTGCCGCCTTCCAACTTGCCAGTGGGAAATCACGTCGGTCTGAATCTCTGAAAAAGGGTGGTGTGCGCATGTCAGACCTCACTTCACTCAGGACTTCGAGGTAAGTGCAACACAAGTAGCCTACCTTCCACAGAGCTGTGCGGGTCTCATTGCAATGCCAGTGGAACGCCTCACTGCTGGAGCTGGAGGGATGCTCTCCTCCCAGTGCTTGCCTCCATGGTCACACGGACACCACTGTGCAGTGGTACTCAGGCAGGGCTCAACTTTCACTCATGGACCTATTTTGTGACTGGGGTGAAGTGGGGGGCTGGCTTTGGGTTGGACTATTCCCGGTGGGTTCCACCACTGTCCAGAAGGACAGCACTATGCAGTGGTACTCAGACAGGGCTAAGAACACAGAAACCAGCATATCAACTGAGGAAGAGTGACCTGGAGTCTTATTCTACAGAAAGGAGGAAGGGGTATGGTGGGGAAAGGTGAACACATTGGGGGCAATGGAGAAGGATGGCTGTGCAAGGGTTTGGAGGGGGGAAGGGGGCATGATGAAAGGCAAAGGGACAGGAAGGTTTAGTAGTGTAGGAGGAGGGGGAATGATGGGAGGCTGAGGATAGTCTGAGAAGTGGGAACCTGGAGACTGACAATGGCAACTGAGATGCTAACAACCAAGGAGGTGAAAGGGATACCACAAGTATAAATGGAGGGGATGCATGCAGACTCTCGAATAGGAAAGTGGGGGGGATTGTTGGTGTACCACAAGAGGAATGGGTCGCATGCAGACTCATGGAAGTGTGGTGGTTTGGGAAGGGAGACAGTGTAGTCTTCAGTCATCAGAGCAATGGGGGAACTCAGTGAAAGTCAAAGCCCTTGTTCTGGGGCTTGCAGTTAGGAGTCAGAGAGTAAAGACACCCCTGGGGCTTTGTGAACCTCACAGTCAACAGTCAGATATAGTCGTGGGATGCAGGGGGCAGGTTTAATCATTGGGAGCTCCAGGAAGGGGCAAGGGCTGTGTGCTCAGTAGGTATAATGCACAGCTTGGTGTACACAGCTGTCTCACAGTCACTGTCCATGGACTTGTCTGTCTTTGTACTGGGCTGCAGTTGGTATGGTGATGGTAACGGGAGGCATCTGCAGACTGCATTTGGGGAACACATAATAAAGGGGGTTTGCGAGAGGTGGGGTGGGGTATGTGAAGCCTTCTTGGGGTGGAGGGGTAGGGGAGGGGGGGGTTGTTCTCATCAGTAGGTGACCATGCACACGGCCTCCAGATGAGGAGGGTAGAGGTCCACATAGGTCATGGGCACTTCAGTAGTGATGGGCTCAGGTGGGAGGATATAAATGTCCAGCACAAGCACTATGGGGTCCAGTGTTATTGGGGGAGGCTGGAGAATAACAAGAGGGAGCTCTACCTTCACATCGTGAGGTTCCAGGTAAATATCAGGAAAATGGACAGTCAGAGAGGGAGCGTCGAAGCTCATTTCAAAATGGTAGAGCAGAACCACCATCTTGCTCTACTGGAGTTATAGTGCAGTTTTAATTCGAAAGTGGAAGCAAAGCTGAATGGGAGGAGTCTGAGGCTGTGTGGGAGGAGTGCACTGCTGCACTAAGGGGCCCTTTATGTGGGCAACCTCTAACTTGTTGGTGCTGTAAGAGTGACCTTGAATCTTATTCTACCGAAAGGAGGAAGTCCTCCTAGCACAGAAAGCCATTGGAAGCCAATGCATTTATCAGCTCCTTAAGAGAGATACTCATAACTCAATTAATTCACATCAAATTCGCTGCATATCAGCGTTAACACATCAGCATGTAAAATTCCGGAATGTAGGCAATCGATAAGGAGGCACAGGTATAGCATATATAACATTCCATTAAAGGAGGCTAGTCAGGTGCTTTCCAGAATTGGCATTCCTAACAGGTCAAAAGCCATCCAGTCTTTAATCGGAAGTACTCTGTTGTTAGTTAGAATGCCAGATCAGAGATTGGAGCACTGAGCTAGGTTAGGTAACGCTTGTCATTCAAACTTTCTCACACCAATCAGGGATTATGACGTCACGTTTCTGGGATGGCATCTTGTTGACCTCAATGTGGGTTGTAGCACCTCAAAGTCAAAACAGCTTCAGCGACAACGCAAGTAGGGAAGAAACCATTGTAGACCAATATGGTTCCTGTAGTCACAGATTGTGAGCTTCACTTTGTAGAACCGTTCCTCATTAATGTCTTCAATGTTGCATTTCAGAGACAAGGTCAAAGAAGAAATGGATGCAGGGCTCAATGCTGCCTTCCTGAAGGTCCTAATGCAATGGAGCAGGCGAAGGAGGGAGAGGCAGAGTGCAGCTCCACCAGGATTCATCTCAGGGAATGCCCAACCATTTGAATCGAAAACCAGTCCAGCATTCACACTTGCACCGTCTGGCCTTATCAATCGCCAGCCATGACCCCTGCAAAGGTCCGGGGTGCCCTGTGTATGTGCTCACCCTGGGAAATGAGAGTCCATTGAACAATGAGAGCGATGTGAGAACTGACTTAAAGCAGTCGCCGCCAGATAATGATGAAATCACAGTGGCCAGTGAGATGAGGACTTGGTTGGGGATCTCTTCCTCCCGTCCATTTCTTGTCTTTTGCCACTACCACTGCGGAGACACAACTGCTGCTAGTCAATCAAGGTAGATGAGCTGCCCTCACACAGTGGTCTTCTGTGAGGAAGAAAGGTTAGAAGCGCTTACATCAAACACTCCTAATAAAGGTTTTAGCACATTTCCCTGACACCACACAATCTTCAGTGAGGTTGACATCACATGAATGTAAATCTCACAGACGGAGACTGTCACTGAGTGGGAGATTGGATAAACTTCGAAATAAGAGGATTCAAATGTATATAATCACAATGCCTTCAGTTGACCAATCCATTCGCAGTAACATCAAACGCATTAACAAAAGTGCAATTTTTTACAGCTGTAGCACATCTGTGACCCAAAAGTGAATTCAATATTTCTTAATTTTCCTAACCCTACGACTATGCCTGGGTGCAGCCCTGACATCGGCAGCTGGAGGAGGATGAGAGCTCATCAGAGGATGAAGATCCGGAGGCCCAGGAACCTCAGGAGGCTGCTGAGGGTCAGTTTGAACATGATGATGCCATGGAGGAAGCAAAACGTGGGAGACGTGTCTGTGATACTTTAATCACTGACAGGTGATGTCTGCGATGACCTTGGCATGTCCTCTGGTGGCCCAAGGCCTGGAGGGCCCCTGCTTGATAAGGGTCTCCTGCTCACGGCCTGCACCCTCCTCGGCCTGAGCAGCTGGAGTGCAGGGGGGTCACAGGCAGAGGGGAATCAGAGCAGCTTGAGACCCTTGGGATCTCCTGAGAGTCTGGCTGATGCTCATCCTCCCTCTGGGTGCCCGAGATCCCACCCAGACTCCTTGAGGAGACGCTGCACCTGGAGGAAGGTCAAGGTGTCTCATCCCCCTGTCGCCTACATCTTGATGGTGCCCACCAGGGTATGTGGCCATGGAGTCCAAGGCCGAGCGCAAATCCGGCAAAACTTGCTGGACCAAGGTTTCCATGGTGGTCGCCAGCCTTCCCACGGTGACCTTGAGGTACTCCATGTCAGAGCCACTACAACAGAATGCAGAGGGACTCCTCGATCCTTCGCTCTAGTCTGCTGAGTGACTGCCGAATCTCTGCCTGATGTTCCGCGGCCGCCTGTTGTTGCATCTCCAGCATTGAGTTGGTGGCCACTCGCAGAGGTTCATTATCTGACTTGGACTGAGTGGGTGGCCAATCTCCAGCAGCCCTCCAAGTGCCTGAGACCTGGACTGTCCCTGCCTCCGACTGCTGCAGGCACTTGTCAGTGAGGTGCTGTCAAGTAGGTGAGCACGAGCCTAACCTAGAACTATGTCCTGCCGAGGTGTGTGTCTCTGCGCTGGTGGAGGGTGCAGTCTGAGTGCAGTGATGGTTCTTCCTCAGCTTCCTGTTTGGACTTGGTCTGGGGCTGGGAATTATGGTGGGTACCCTGTGGACCTCGATCAGCTGGTGCTGATAGAGTTTTAGATGATGAGCCTGAAGAAGATAAACTACATGTCACTCACTGTGATGGTCAGGGTGTGATGAACAGATGGAGGTGTGATCTGTACAAGGTTGCTGGGCCAATCCAATCTTCCCTTCCCCACTGGGGAGCAGTTATCTCCTCAAATTGTGTGAGGACGCTCCCCCAGTTTCCAAACTTTCCCGCCTGTTGTGGGCAAGCTTGCCCTGGATGAAGACAAAAGAAAGGCATGTGCTGCAAATGGATGGAGCAGAGTTTGGGAAACATGCATGCCCCCTGTGTATGGTGAGCCGTCCCCTGAAGAGACTGAGAATGGAGGGTGAGCAGCATGATAGATGGGATGGTGATGATGTGAAAGTTTCTGTGAGATAATCAGTGGAGATACGTGTCCCTCACTAATGGTTGTGTGAGACCCCTGAAGAGTGTAGCCCTTTGAGTACATGATGCCATGATAAGAGTTTGATATTGGAGGGAGTTGAAGGATGACTTACCCTAGCGGAGGCGGATGAGATCATTCATCCTCTTCCTGCACTGGATTTTGCTTTGGGTGCGGTTGCCAGCCACACTGAATTCCCCTGTGATGACCTTTCAGGTCAGATACATGAGGCTGGTGTGCTTCCTGGACCCATCCCTGGGATACAGGACATCCCTGTGTGCCCACACTCCTCTGATCAAGGCCTGGAGGGCCTGGCAGGTGAAGCGGGGTGCTGCCTTCTCCTTGAGGCTTGCAGCTACCTTCTTCTGGCTGCAAGACACCTCTGTGCGTGTCCTGGAGACAGGTGGCCTGGAGAGGGTGAGCTGTATATGTTTGGGTGGTGTTTAAATTTGGTGCCTGGACTTTGACCCTGCCAGCTAATAGCAGGCAGAAGAATCAGCTCTCAACCTGCCAGGTGATTCGGTCCGATACATGCCTGTGCATAATTAATGAGCTTCCAAGCGCTGAATCGGGTGCGAGTTCCCAGAATTCCGAGCAGCGGCTTAGGCACCGCCAAACCTTCCCACCATCACACTTGGTCTCAAAAATGGAAAATTCTGCCCATTGTGTGGAAGGCTTTTCTGTTCAGGAATCTGGCTGGCTGGTCTGTCTGTGCCTTGGCGGCTGCGTAGGTGCAGTTAATGACCCCCTGGACCTGAGCGAATCCATCAGCGACAAAGCCCAATGCCTTCTGTGCCTGAGGCCCACCTGTTTCAAAAAGGATGTAGTTCTGCACCCTCATAAGGCATCTTGTCTCATAGTGTGATGAGCTGCCAACTGCAAGACGGCTCCCACGTCTGCAGTTGATCCCCAGGACAATCTGGAAGTCAATAGATTTGTGGAGACGATGATCTCGACATAAGAACATAAGAAAACGGAGCAGGACTAGGCCATTTGGCCCATTGAGTTCCTTCTCCATTCAATAAAACCATGGCTTATCTGATTGTGGCCTTAACTCCTTTCCTTGAAGTTCCCCATAACTCTTGACTCCTTGTAGATCAAAAATCTAACTCAGCTTTGAATATATTCACTGCTATCTCTGGAAGAGAACTCCAAACACTAACGACCCCCTGAGAGAAGACATTCCTTCTCATCTTTGCCTTAAATGGGTGACACCTTATTAGACAGAGGTAGGGGGCTGACATGGGGGCTGCGAGACACCAGGGCCAGGATTTTTCCCTCATTGGGCGGGCTCGGCAGGAAGGGCGGGCGGGAGCAGTGGGGGCCAGACCGCGATTTCGCATTAGTGGGCCAATTAAAGCACGCCTAGCATGAAACGTGTGCATGCGCGCGAGTGTGTGCAAGAAAAACTCCCTAAGGCACATAGCTGCCTCAGGGAGACAAAGAGTTTAAGAATTAAAAATAAACAATTTTAAGTTGTTAAAAAACATGTCCCCTCATGTGATTCTGTCACATGAGCAGGGACATGTTCTTAAATGTTAAAATTTATACTTTATTTTTAATAGCTGCTGGAAATCTCATCCCACCCATGGATGAGGTTTCCTAAAAAGTGCAAAGGCCGCTTGGCCTTTTTGTCTGCCTGCCAACGGGAAGGTTGGCCGGGCATTGAAAAATAACATTTAACTGGGACTTTAATGGCCGCGTGCCCACCAACCGAACTATCGCGCGTTATTTTAATCACGAGCAGGTTGGACGCGCGCTCACTCACTCAGCGAAAAATCCTGGCCCAGGTCATCATGGACCAGAGTGCAAATATCCAAAACCAACTACCTGGATAAGCCCAATCCCCCTACAGATCTGGTGCTCTGTCATTTGAAGGTAGCTGACTTATGAGAGATACAGTTGATGTCTTGGGTAGTGCCTTCTTCCTCTTTGTGCTCCTCTGGCCTCCTCCTGACCAGGAGGAAGCCTCTGCTGAAGTTTCTCTTCACAACTCTGTCCCATGTGAGAGTAGCCCACTCCCATTTCAACTTACTCAGCTGGCACTCGTCTTTTCACGAAGGCTTCCTCTGCCCAGGCCATGCCAACAGCCTGACACCCCTCTTAGCTCTCCTACCTCTTATTGGTGACTAATACAGGCCTCTATCACGATCGGCGATGGCATCTCTGTGTCACTGGTTGTGCACCCGAGCTTTATTCCCCCTCTTATAAATAAATTGACCTGTGTATCCATTAGCTCTCATGGCTCCCCAGTGTGTGCCTGCCAGCCGCACCCTGACATGTCCCTCACTGTGTGTTCCCCATGCCTCTCAATTGAAAATTCAAAATTGCCCCTCTGAGGCCTGTTAATCAGCTCATCAATGAGCACTGAAGCTTGGGGCAGCTGCCGCAATGGGGAAAGGTCGCTGTCTAAGACTTTTCTGCCATGGTGCACTGAGGGGTTGGGAAATGTATAGACCCCTTGGGCTGTACGGCTCACAATGAATGTATGCATTGAATACTAATTGTATTATAATTGTATTGAAGCACCTCAGAGTGCAACATGATGTATGTTGATAACTCCAATACCATTGCACTGTCTGACTGTCTGTAATGACCATATTGAAATGATTGTAATATTCATTGATTGTATTGAAGCACCTCGTGATCCATGTGTAAAAGTTGAATCTGATTGTACTTTTTGTGATGGCGATTTAGAAATATTTTGTCATGTTCTTTCAGATAATTTATGAATAAAGTATATTTTTCAATAAAAAATCAATGAGCTCAATGAGCACCTAATGTGGATTTCAAAATCTCCCCTTTCCTGCCCTCCCTTTGAAAATCGCATCACATTCAGGAGGTAGCAAGATTCACTGCTGCTCTCCGGGAATGCCATTTCCAAAGTGCATCTGCACTCATTCCTCCAACCCCTCCATCCTCAGCATTTGAAAATCCAACCCAGGGCCTCAAAGTTTTTAACCTAATCGGCCAGTCAAGGACAACTGACAGGTTTTTGGTTGATCAATAATCGCTTTCCAAATTATTCTGTTTTCCTGAAAGAAAATGGAAAGCTCTGATGAAATGTTTATGCAAATTGAAAAATGACTCCGTATAAACAATGAAAATTGGATAAAAACACCAATAAACTGAAACCAAATTTTTGGTTGGTTATCCCAAAACAGTAGGTACTGAAGCTTACCTGCAGGGGGCAATGCTGGCTTGCTAACACAAAAAAGGATTTAGCAATATTGAAAATGTGTTCAGAATATATTTCCTTTATTAATTAGCAGCTGGTGCTATAATTGAAAAATTTAAGTATATACCCAAACATCAATATTTTTAAATGCTTACAGTATAAATTGTCTGAGCTATTTTACTCCACTTGTCTTTGTCGTCATGGAGATTTTACATTGAATTTAAGATCATGTGCCATGAGCGCATTAAAAATGAACCCTGATTAAAAGCCACTGATTTCAAAATAGCTCCAGTTGTGTTGATTCTACTGAGTAACACCAACCTGCTCTTGATTACTATTCAATGATCCATGCTAAAAAAATGTGGACTGCAGGCAAAGATGGTTTGAGTTCAGCTGTAATGATTTTTATGTTTGATTGCCTTGCTTATTATGATCTCTGCCCAAGGTCACACAATAAAAATGGCTTTTGGGAGGTACCAGTGATCACCTGCCCTCAGGAGAAATACAGAAGTTCAAGAAAAATAAAAGAAGAGGAAAAAAATATGTAAGTTACTTCACCAGCCTTTGGTAAATATAGACAAATGCAATGTTTTTATTTTATTTTAAAACCCAAGAAAATGTCTTTATAGAAGTGTGCTTTGGCAATCAACAGGAGATATGTTGTGTGATGTTTTAGTCAGCAGTGTTGTTTTGCTTGTTCAAATAAATTTACCCTGCCAGAAAACTTCCCAATGGCCAGAATTTTTCGCTGAGCGGGTGGGTGGTGCCTGACCCACTCAAGTGTAAAATAGCCCGTGTTGACGTCAGGCGAGTGTCCCAATGTCATCGCGCACTTGTGCGATATTTTGGTCAGTGGGCCGTGTTAAACTTAGAAGTGTGCCCACCGGCAATTGAGACGGCTATTAAGCCCATTAACGGCGCAATTAACTTGGATTTTTCGCTGCCCTTCCAACGTGACAGTTGGCGGGCGGGCGAATTGGCCAGGCGGCCTGTGCATTTTTTCAGGAAACTTCATCCAAGGGCGGGAAATTAAAAAAATTAAACTCTGTGCACAGAATTTTTATAATGTCTATGCTCAGGTGACTGCTTGTGTTGCGCGGACCATTTTATCTGAATTTAAAAATCTTTGTTTGATACTTTTGAAGTCTTCAGCTCCCTGAGGCAGTTCTCTGCCTTCAGGGAGCTTTCTGTGAGCGCTCCCCCGCGCCCGCGCTGACTTCGGCGCTCGCCCTCCTCCCGCCCCCAACCCAGGCAGCGCTGATCATATCAGCGCGCACTTCACGCTGGCCGTTAATTGGCCAGCCAGCGTGAAATCACGGTCGGGGGCCCATCGCGGGCAGCGGTCCGTTCCCTGGCTGCTCCTGGACCCGTCGACCACGCCCGCACACCGGCCTAAAAACCCTGCCCAACTTGGCAACATATGCCTTTAAAAGAAAAGTCAGATATTTTATCCCCTCACACTATTTTGCCCAAAATATTTTTGTACCTTTTTACAGGAAAAAAGGATTGAAATTCACACACAGGTTGAATATATATTTTACAAGCCTAACGGTGATTTCATTTTGAAAACTGCTATATCTAGATATAATATAGTTGTTCAAGAGCAAGATAATCTGAAATAAAAACAGAAAATGTTAGAAGTACTGCAATTTTACCAGGCCACTGGAGAGGGGCTGGAGGAGGGCAGCCTCAAAAAATGGTGACGGAAGGCAGGCTGTTTTTCCTGCCGCCACAAGATATTCTCAGTGGAGGGATATGGCAGCAGCGTGCTGGCCCGTCAACCACAGGTGGGAGGTTAATTAAGCCAATTAAATGACCAATTAACGACCACCTCCTGAACTGGCAATTTACCGGCCTCGGGAAGGGTGCCAACGGTGTGACGAGACCGCTAGGTAAACCTTGACAAACTCCCAGCGGCTTCCCGGGGGTGGGGATGGGAGTGGTGGTGAGGACCTTGCTCCGTGTAGTGCCACCGCTGGAGGGCTGAATCTTTGTGTGTATTATTATTGCTGACCTGAGCTTTCATTGAAAGTATTGAAAACTATTCATAACCACGTGATAATCAGATATTTTACTCAGGTGACTTTAACCAGGAATTAATGACCTGAACTTTTCCCTCGCCAATTAACGGCCAGCCAGCGTGAAACATGCGCTGAAAAGCTCAGCGCTACCGGGGTGGGTGCGGGAAGAAGGGCAGCTGACAATGTCTCCACGAGCACAGGTGAGTGCTGTGAGAGAACACCCCAAAAGCAGAAAGCTGCCTCCGGGAGCTGCAAACAATAAAATAAAGTATAAAATAGCAGAAAAAATGTCCATGCAGGACAATCAAGCACCTGAAAGCACACCTCATAAAAATGCTGTCCCCAGATATTTATTTTTATTTTATTTCCCAATGGAAAATGCCCTTGGATGAGGTTTCATGAAAAATGTAAAGGCCGCCTGGTTGATTGGCCCGTCCGCCAACCATAAGGTTGGACGGACCTCGAAAAGTTCCATTCAATTGCGCCGTTAATGGGCTTAATTGCCCGCTTAATTGTCGGCAGGAGCACTTTCGACTGCCATACGCGCCTGCCAAGCGAAATATCGCGCGAGTGCTCGATGACACTTGGATGTTCGCCTGATGTCATCCCGATCAGGTCGGGCGTGCTCTAGCCCACGGGACGTAAAATTCTGCCCAATGTGATCTTAATGGTATCATTGGTGCAGTGTTCTTATATTACTTGAAGCATTTTTGTGATGTGTTGCAGGACATCTCTAGGCACAAGAGTTTAAAATAAGTAACAAAGGTTTTGAATTTAGCAATATTGCAGCATAATTGGATGGTTTTGGCATTCCAAGCCTCTCTGCTATCGAGACATTAATGATGGTGAAATGGTTTGGCTTTGTTAGCTCTGAACACATGTAAAATATAAACCCATAGGTGGTGAACTGTGATGGTACAGGATATTAACAGGGTTAATGCAGCCCTCTGAGATGCCTAAAACTGATTTAAAAGTTATTGCTGTAACTTCATTGCTCCTCTCTGTTTGCAGACATATTTAACTGCTCTGACATGATTATGATGTGACTTTTAGTTTAATAAAAGTTAGCAGCTACTATAACACAATACCTGTGGTTAAAGAGCAATTAGTCTTCATAGCTACTGGCAGAACTGTTCACAGGAGATAACTTACCAAGTTACATTGTGCTGCTGCTATTGTTCACAACTGTTTGTACTCCATCATTTTGCACCTGGCTCTCTGTACTCTTCTTCAATATGGCAACTGAACTGTTTTACAGTATCTGCACATACTGTATCTGTTTCAGTGCAGTCACAGTGCAGATACAGCAGCAGAACTGAACTTTCAATCTGAAATAGATTGCAACTTTAATTTGTAAGAAGATACAAATGATTTTCATTGCAACTTTATTGAACAATTGTTGTTTTCATAGCTTTGTAGTATTCTATGCTCATGATCAGCTTTTTGGCCAAAAATTTTTATAGTGCTTGTAACTGTATCTGGGTTAATTATTAAATTTCTTAGCTTTGCTATTTTGTTAGATTTGATAGTGTAAGTTCATGTGCTTGGATCATGTGGTTTCAAACTGTACCAATATTCTAACTATGATCTAGTTATGATTGTATTAATTCAAAGTGAAATATACAATAGTTATGCTAGCTCCACGTATTGCTAATGTTTTAGATATTACATGCTATTGTATAACAACCCATATTTAATGAGCTACAAATGATCCTTAATAGGTAAACTATGTAATTATCCTTCTAAACACCTAGTAGAGCCTCATTATTCTTACAACAAATTTCTCCCAGATATGGACAAAGATACTATCAAAGACCCAAAGGAATCTGAGCATAACTAGCATAATTCTCTGATAAGAAAAACTGTGGTCCCCACAAATTTGAAATGTGATTTTATTTGGTATTATAACCAACTCTTTCAAGGATGATGCATTTTTTTTAAACAGAGAACCTATATAATTGAATTAAAACAGAGGTCAATTGATTGCACGATCAATTAGATCTGTGCAGTTCTGCATTAACTCTTGTGAGTCAGCAATGCAATTTTAATGCATAGTTGCATGTTGGCATCTTCTTTACTATGTTATAAATAGTTATACTTTCAAAAATTTATTATAACAAAAGCAGTCTAACCATTGTCAAATTAAGATCAGGAAGTAAATCCCCATATGGGTTAGCTGTTAAGCCGTTCTTATCTCAGTCTGACTCTAAAGCAGAATATGTGAGTATGATATGAACTCTTGTATCTCTCGTAACTTTAGTCAGAAAGTTCAAGGAAGATACTTGGATAAGGATACTGAGAAAGGAAAGTCAACTGGAGTCTGGACTTCACACTCAGACATTAAGCATGAACAGAAAACTTTGATGATTTTCTACAAATGGCCTTTAAAGATTAAACTCCATAAGGACAAGTAAGGTAGCATTTTTTTCAGTACAAACTAGTTATATATGTATCAGTCATATTAGGTTATACTCTAGATTATACTATGCAGAATTTTTGTAAAATAACTACAAGAGTTAATCATTAATCTTAATACAGAAGAGCCACTCATTCCATTACAGAACTATTATTGATCCTCAATAACCACTTTGTCTACTTCAACTCCCAGACCTACAGCCTCCAAAGATTTCTGCAGTCTTGGGATCTTGCTACAATGACTTATCAATGGACAAAACAATTGTGCAGTGTTCCAGTCCTTCTGAATCTGAAATATTTTGGGTTTTCCAGACGAACATATTTCAATGATGTGTACTCATGTGGACACTTAACTCTTTACCTTTAGATAAAGCAACTTGCTTCCAAGTTTGAGGTTTCAAGTTTGCTGGACAGATGAAGCAATCTTTGCAGCCGAGTGATATGCTTGCCTTCCAAGTTTAGCTGGGTTGGCGGATGTACAACAATGCAACCAAGGTTCTTCAGTCACCGAACTGTCCTGCCAACCTTATGACAGTATATGTTACTTTGCAAAGAAGTTGGCAAAAAAACATTTTTTCCCTCCATAAAATGTGAGAAATGAACCATTAATGTTTTGTTCTGGGCTTTTATTACCAAATTAGACACATTTAAGTTTGCTTGGTTATTTAGCCTGGCTATGTACATTCCCTGAGGTCAACTCCTATGAATTTTGCTGTATTATTCCTATTTGCATTACTAAACCAGTATTTCGTCAGACCTGTGTGCAAACATGAAGTTACATCAATTATCAGTGTAAAAGATTGGGAAATTTGAGTGTAAGTTAGCCCTTGATGTAGCTTTGAAATTGTCCACATTTTGTAATTGAAAAAAATTGATCTCTACAAATATTTAAAACTGCATAGAAATGAAGTACAATTGGAAACAAAAAGACACAAAGTCATGTTCCTTTAAAGAAAAAGTAAAATGTGCACATTCCTATACATTCAATTTGTTCCTCAATGACTTAGAGGGTTAATGCAGTACCAGGGGATAATGGGCTAAATTTTGCCGTCAGCGAGCAGGGGGCGGGGCCCACTTGCCGACGCGCAAAATGACATGGGATGACGTCGGGGGAACCCCTGACATCATCCCACCCCATTTAAATTTTCAGGAAGGTGGGGGCACAGCCAAATCAGCTGTGCACCCGCCGACCTGTCAATGGCCAATTGAGGCCATTGATAGGACCATTAAAACAATTAAAGGGCCTGCCCATCCAACCTTAAGGTTGGCGGGCAGGCCAGGTGCCCCGGCGAGCTTCTGAAAAAACATGAATCCTCATCGACCGGCGGGATGAGGTTTCGTGTGGGGTTTAAAAAACTTTAATAAAGTTTGAGTGAAATTTACATGTCACATGAGGGGGACATGTTAAGGATTTTTAAATTTTTCTATTTTTAATGTTTGTACAAGTGTAAGCTATCTCCCTGAGGCAACATTTGGCGTCAGGGAGATGCGTGCTCTTTCGTGCACAAGCGCGAAAGAGCGCGCTGTCACATTTAGGGAATCCCCTCCGCCCTTAATTGGACCGCCCACTTAAAATGGCGGCAGGGCCCGCTTCTCTGGCGGGGATTAACTCCCCGTCCACCGGAGATTGGGCTGGGCCCGCCCGCCCGACAGGCAGAAAATCCTGCCCAATGAGTTATAGATATCAGGAAGTTCCATTTGATCTCTGGTCAGTATTAAACTAACAGATTTCAACTACTGTGACAGTGCCTTACAATTAGTCTTGTGATCCTGGTTCTGGAGGGCAAAGTTCAATCAGGATTCCTATAATTAACCCATATACAGTGCTATGTGGAAGTTCACATGTGCAAACATGAGGCAAAGCTAGGATAAGGTTTGACCACTTTGTGCACGTCAAATAAAGAAAAAAAGCACTTGACCAATATACTAGAGGATGGTTAGTGCCTGTAAAATAAGGCGATTTTGTTTAGAAGTCGACTAAGTAGATACTTTAGACCCTAAAATTATTTGCCTGTTGAATGAAATGATATTACAGTATTAATCTAAGGAAATAATCAACATCATATCATGAATCTTTAGAAATTATATTTAGGTTAATTTATTGTGCATCAATGGTTGTTAGTATTTAAATTAAACTTCCCCCATGATGCTTTAAATAAAACCCTCATAATTATGTTCAATCATTGACAAAGTTCAAGAAAGAACACCTTGTCCTGTTTCAGTTTCCAAAATGTTTTCACAGTATTTGAGGTCAGAGGCAAAAGAAGAGGATAAGAAACAACCTTCTCATAAAGGTTAACATTCCCCCATCTACAGCCCTAAATACAAGTTGAATTAATGCTTTGACTTGTATGCAATGTGGAAGATTCCAAGCTCTACAGTATATAAGTTGTGGGATGTATAAAGATAATTGGCTTACCAATCCCACTCTTCTTGTCCCTCCCAAAAATCACCCTGGCTCTTCTCTCTTTTTGTAGAAAATGCATTGGTAATGTTGTGCCTTTAAATTGCAGCATTAGGAAGGACTACCCTAGGTCTGGCAGTATTTTGTGGATAAAGCTGCTGGATTTTTTTTCTCTGCTCTCTGTGCTGTAATATGATCCTGGTTGTGGTCTGATTGGATGCTCAGACTGACTTAAACTTGCCCAGACCCCACTCACTCTTTCAGTTCAGATTCTACAGCTCCAGGCACAGCCTCTGCTCTGATCTCACTCAGGATGAGACGCAAATGTTTCCTTTTCGTAGCTATCTTCTTTCTTCTCTTCCCTGCATTCTCCTCCTGCCCAAGCCGATGTCTGTGCTTCAGAACCACTGTCCGCTGTATGCACTTGATGCTGGATCACATTCCCAAAGTAGCACCGCAGACTGTTATCCTGTAAGTGCAGAACTTTCTTTTGAACTGTTTTGAAAAGTTGTTTCAGAAGCTGAATTCAGTTAACTTCTGACTTTGTTATGGTAATCATGTAGTTTAGGGAACTACTAAGTCTGAATTGAAGTTGATGAAGTAGGTCAAATTAATCACAGTTTGGGAATAAATTCAACATTTGTTCTGTGCTGCTGAAAAGAAGTTAAAACTATCTACTGTAAGTTCTGCAATTTTTCCATTATATAACTGATGTTAAAGTGACTACTTTGAAATGAATGGAGCAGTTCGAGAAGGATGCCAACAAGAATGAAATGCCAGTTTATTGTCACCTGCTGAGATTTGTTTAGGTTATTTTAACAAAGTTTAATGTTGCATGTGAAGAGATCTGCAAAGTGGTTTGTAGTGAATTTAGGAAAGCTAGATTATTTCATGTTTTGGACAGAATAATTAGAACCTACAGTGTTTGGATTAGTCCTACATAGGAATAGCTCCAGTTGATTTCAACTCACTGAAAATATATTTTAATAAGGCAAAAAAGTTCTTTAAACTGTCTGCAGAAAGGAATAGCCACTGCCTGAAAGCTGTCAAGTACTTTTTGAAAAGGTTTAAGAAATTGTGCTTTATTTGCTAATGACTTAATTGGAAACCCCTCTTAAGTAATTTCTGGACCTGATCAAGATCAGTTCATTATTTTGTAAGGGTATATTGACATTTCGAAGCAGAGTTTCCTGGAAATATTGATTTTTTTCTGAAAAATTAATATTTTATGTGCTGGAGAGTTTCTGGGACTGTGGCCTGGAATCTCACTTTTTCTGAGTGAGATTTTAATCAGCCCCTTTTGTCAGTTCTTACACTTGGGAATTGAAGATCATGGCTGTAGTTGCATTAAAATCATATTTCTCAACAATCTGTGAACTTTAAAATGAGGGTATATTAGGTTTGGGACTAGAGCAGACATGGTTGAGCTGTTAATACCTCTAATAGCCATAATTTATGGAGCATAGTTTGTGCTGGAATGAGGCCAGTGGGGACTCCACCCCACTCAGAAATGAACCTTTGTAAACTTCTCAGATTAGTATCAGTATGGGTGGTACACACAGTCTCTTCCTACTAAATCTATTGCTATGGATATGTTTTCAGTGTAGTGTAAACAGGCTCCTGGTCTTACGTGACCTTTGATGTGCTCTGTATGCCTGTAGGAAACAGACAATTTGTACTTTGTGTGTCTGAATACTCATCCGTTCTCCACCCCAGCATAGCTGGAATGAAGAACTCTGCTGTGCAAGGAAGCAAATGCTACTGATCTGTCATCCCACTTACCTTATACTGCTGGATCCAATAGCAAACATACACTTGAAGTCCCTCTAATTGTATTTGGCATAATTAGCAGTAGAAGCAGTTTTGCTGCTCCCCTGTGGAGGGGAAGTGCTGTTGGTAGCAAAGGTAACTTGTTGGCACTTACTGTCAGGACTTGAATTTTACTTTTAGTTGCAGACATGCTGACCTTTCACCCCTCCAGCACAGGCTACCATTGAGCTTTTAGGCAGGTTAAGTGCATAGAAAGAACAGTTGAAAACATTAGGTTTGCACTAATTACATCCCATGTAATGTGATGACAAAAACAAGTCCTGAAAATTGTGCAATTCCTATAAAGGGTGGATGATCTGGTCTTCCAGATCACTGCCCTGAGAGTGAAGATGAAAATCTATTTCCATTGTGTCTTAATCCACACCCTGATAAAAGGCCAAACTCATACAAAATGTAATTTGAATTGCACAGCCCGTGGAACTTCACAGGAAGAAGCATTTAACACACAAATATGGAGCATAGTTTTACAAAACATTGGACCATTCAAGTTGGACAAGGTGTCATCATTATCATTGACATCCTTTCATTACAAAAGATGATGGACATGCAGCAAACAATCTATTTTAGATGGGACATCTTCATATGACGGATCCTTGCTGATGGCAGAAGAGGCCAACCCTTGAAAGGCAGGTTCTGCCACAAGTGCCATGCATGAAGCTACCAAGTGTCATTGTGGATTGTTGTTTTTGGCTTTGGCATCAGCTGATGTTACCAATCTATTATAACAAGAATTCAAGCACAGTCTCCTGAAATTGTGGCTGTGAAAGATAATAGTGATTGTTAAAATGTGTTAGAAGTTTTAGAGTCAATGCCACCACTGAACTTTTCTATTAATTTAAATGATATTACTTTTGGTTCTAATTATGAAGTGAAAATACAATTATAAGAAAGTACAATTCGTTGTTCACCGTAGTTGTGGGGTAGAGTTGGGGTAGAGTCTTCAGCATATAGGTGAAAACTTAAACAATGTTATCTCTTAGTCAGACCTAATAAAGTATTCCTCATTTCACAGGACCACAACAACAACAAATTTATATGGCACCTTTAACATAATTTCACAGGAGCACTATAAAATAAAGTTTGACACCGAACCACATTAGAAGACATTAGGTCAGATGACCAAAAGTTTGGTCAAAGAGGTAGGTGTTAAGCCTTGTCTTAAGGAGGAAAGTAAGGTGAAGACTCAGAGAGGCGTAGGGAGGGTATTCCAAAGCTTGGCCTAGGCAACTGAAGGCATGTCCACCAATTGTGGAATGGTTAAACTTAGGTGGTGCTCAAAAGGCCAAAACGAGAGGAGCACAGATAGCTTGGAGGGTTGTGGGGCTGGAGGAAATTACAGAGATAGAGAAGGATGAGGCCATGGAAGGATTTAAAAACCAGGATGAGAATTTTAAAATCAAGACATTGCTTGTCTGTGAGGCATTGCAAGTCAGAGAGTTCAAGGGTGATAGAGGAATGAGGCTTGGTGTAAGTTAAGACACAGGCAGCAGAACATCAGATGGCCTCAAGTTTACGGAGGGTAGAATGTAGGTGACCAGCCAGGACTGTGTTGAAATAGTTAGTCTAGAAGTCACGGAGGCAGATAAGCTGACACAGAAGCAAAATTGAGTGATGTTACAGAGGTGGAAATAGATGGTCTTAGTGATGGCATGAATATGAGGTCAATAGCTCATCTTGGGGTCAAATGTGAAATCAAGGTTGCGAACAAACTGGCTTAATCTCAGACTGTTGTCAGACAGCTAATGATTGGAGTTTGGATGGGGACTGAAAACAATGGCTTCAGTCTTCCCAATATTCAATTGCAGTACTGGACATAACTCAGCAGTCTGATCATTTTGAAACAGAGGAGAAGTTGAGAGAGATGGTGGTGAGGTAGAGCTGAGGATCATCAGCATACATGTGAAAGCTAAATCGATGTTATCTCTTAGACAGAGCTAATAAAGTGTTGTGCAGTAGATTCTAAAAAAATTGCATAGGTAAACTATACATAGAATTCCAATGCATAATATTCCTAATTCAAACTGTACAAAATTCCAGATCCAAGAATACTGTAACCATATCCAAAAATAACATTTCTTGACAAATATGTTATTCATTAGGATTTAACTATAACAAGATCTAAACACTTGGGGAATTTTCCCAGGCAAAGAGTTTGCTTGCACGCACAGAGTTAAACGCCCTAGAATTGAAACTGGATTGGGATCCTGACACCATCCTGCTGTCTTCTAGCTCCCTGAATGTTGAGATTGTAGGCAAGCAGGGAACTCCCTTCGATATGTTGGGTGAGTTATTAAGTTAATTAAAAAGCCAATTAAGAATTATTTTAACCCTAATTTCTGGATTTCCCAGCTGGGGCACAGCTTCCTGGCATGTCAGCCATTCACAAGGGTCACCAAGGTGGTACACAGCAGGAAGAACTTCTTCAGTGAAACTGACAGGCTGGGAAGGCTTTGGTCAGTTACACTGAAGAGCTCCAGCCATGGCCATTGCAAGATTGCTGCTCAAAGCACTTCTTCTCTCAGAGAGTGCTTTCACTGTTAGACAACGGATTGCCAACTTTTTGTAAGGCACTAGGCTTGTCTAGCACTTCACTCAACTTCAACTGCACTTCCCAGCTACCAGCCTTCAACATGACATAGGAGCAGCTTATGTAGCTCCATCTTCCACCTCTGCTGACCACCTCTCCACTGGACTGCCAACCGGTCCAGAAACAGCAGGAGCAATACCAGCAGCAGCGCTAGCCGTTTTCTCCTCAGTCACATGGTCCTCCACAGGGCAGATGGGATGGTCAGCGATATCCAACTGGAAGGAGACAAGGACCCCACCATAGGCTGTACAAGCAAATAATCAGCTCTCTTGACATGTATGAGCACCAGTGCCTTAGGAGATTCAGGCTCTCACAGCACGTCACTGCTGACATCTAATTAGAGGCCAGCAGCTCTCCATTGCCTGCAGTGCCAGTGAGAGAGGCCTAGGATCGCCGAAGGACCTAGGCCTGAGGTATGTAAAGGTGGGATGGGGGTCATGGGGAGGATATTGCTGACGAGTGGGGGAGGGGATCGAAAGAAAGGACAGGTGGTGGCTTTCAGCGGGCCTCCACCATCCCTTTCCGATGCTCCACACACACACACACACACACGCACACACCCCACCCGTTGCATGTCAGTCTCCCTGCATGGTGAGTTCCTTGCCTGCCCCTGGTTGAATACTAGAGGTGGCAGAATGAGGCCTTTAAGTGGACATTAATTGCCTACTTAAAGGTCTCAATTAGTGTCCAGATGGGAAGGCCATCGATGAGCCTTCTGGCTAATCGGGAGGAGGCAGAAAGTGGTGAGGTACCCGATGTGCACCCTTCTACCTGCCTCCAAACTCTCCTCCTGGGGGACCTTAAATTCCACTCAGAGTACCTAAAATGTTATGCCAATCACCTGTCTTGCCCTCCTCAGACCATAGAGCCTCTTGGAGGGACCACATTCCTGCTGCTGACTTTCTCGACAACTTCTATCCAGGCCTACAGGGTTAGAGAGGTTGTCCTCTGTGTCTTGTCCTTGGGAAAGATCACCTCACTGCAGCTCCTCAGATCCTCAGGACCTCCAGGTAAAAGTGAAAGGCCCAAAGAAAAGTCTCTCCAGGCCTCCTCTCTATTCCTGTGGTTGCTGCAGTCTCAAAAAGGGTGAACCTTTGTAAGATCCTTCCTTTGACAGATTAGAAACACCATTCGTGCCTGCCCTTCCGAATTGGTCAAGCAGCCTGAAGGCAGGATGATAATGTTGTGGCTGAGTTAAAGAGCTTGGCAAAGCCTGCCCGAGTTCCCGACCAGAAAATGGTCCTGCTGTTCTACCAAGGATTCTGCCCTTAGTTACCTTCCATATATTATTTATTTAATATCTATTTATGTTCAAAAGATTATATACAAATATTTGAAAAGTTACTGTACAGATTATCACACGATACATATGGGAGGTTACATCAGTATTTTGGGAGAATGGGTTGTAAATTAGTATTTTTGGCATACATACATTTGCAGGGACAATGTACTTTTTAAGTGATTAATCTATTTGTTTAGTTATGAGCCCTTAGGATCATTTGAGCTATGGTGGGGGCTAAGTAAATAATGGGATTCTGCCTACATGGATTGGCAGTCTTCCAGGATTAGCTCATCACTCTTAGCTTGTGGTGGAGGACTGCATTTAATTTACTGCTCTTCCATACTGATCTACTTATCCTTTGGGGTGACAGTGGGAAAGGCTGCGAGTTGAAGGGGGGGTTGGGGCGGGGTTGGATTTAAGTTTGTTGGAATAGTGACACTTGTCTGGGCCTCCAGGAAGGAGTTCTTGACTACTTAGTTCTTCTTGAGCTACAACAGAATCTATGCCTCACCCGTTCCTACTGGGCGTGTGTTGCATGGATATTTTCCTCAGATTTTGTTGTGGGGAAAAGTTATATAGGGGGAAGACAAGAAGAATTGCACCTTTTTTTTTGTAGCTAATGATATACAGTCTGAAACTTGAATGCAACATAACAAATATGTTCAAAGAGCAGCCCCCATTTCTATAGCAGGCACGTTTGTCAAGCCATTTTTCCCAGTGTACATGGTGACCAGTCTAACCAAGAATTTCGATTTCAAAGCTGGGCACTGCTAAATAATTTACTCATAGCATAGGTTTAAATTTTGCTTTCAAAATGGAGAAAATATTATATTGCTGATATCATAAATATTCCAAAAAGAGTTGTGTTTTCTGATTATGTTGACTGCAATACAATCATGTTTTGGTAAGCAAACTGAGTTGCTAAAGGTACCTTAAAAATTAAAAGACAATATCAATTCTAAATAAAAGGGATATGTCTGACTACTGTTAGGGATGAATTTCCTAATCCATCACAGATCTTTCCTCAGAGTACTGAGTCCTGCAGACCAGACGAGCAGCAGTTTATGCCATGAGGGAATGCTGTAGAAAAAGTTCGTCTTGGCCATCTTCTCATTTGTTTAAAACACATAATATGATTATGTACATGATGCCAGACCACATCATTATGTCATTTGCATCTGACTTTGTTGTGTAGGAAAAGAAACACGCCCTCCTACAAGGAGATGTGCCAAACATTGTTTCTTGGAGATTTCAGCTGGTTGTTGCTAATTCAATTGACATGGATGGTTTTCACAGGTCCGAAATGATTAGCTTATTTTTGTCTATGTACTTCATCAGCTAATGGAAATGCTATTGATGTAATTATGTTTTAAAAAGAACATTTACTCAGGTATTGATTTTTTTCCTAAACATTCAAATAAAAACTGCTGGTTTATAGGAACATTTTAGACTGAATTTACATCCTTATTGACACAACAGGCTGAATTTTCCTGGCCCCATCCATGGTTTTGAGCTTGGAGGAGTTGGGGTTGGGGGTTGCTGCTGGGAAAATAGGGGGAGTTGCATCAGAATGGCTCCCCAACACATTCTTGCTGTTGGAAACTTTTCCAGGGGCAGGATGGGACCTGAATCAGTTGCCTGCACTATCGAGGCATATAGCCTATTTACATATTTAAGACTCCTATCAGGTGGGACGCTCACCGGCATTTTGCCACAAGTAAAATGACCCCCCACTGCTCGCAAAGGCCATCAGCTCAATGGAGGCAACCTCCCTGAAGCAGTCCGGATGGCTATTGGAGCTGAAAGCTCCATCTCCCAAAGAGGAGGCTGGGGATATGAAAAGCAGCACCGCCACCCTCCCCCCCCGGCCCCCCTCAACAATCTGACTAGAGGCATTCCCTTCTGGTCCAGGTGGCCTACCGACTTTCCCCCTCTGACATCAGGAGCTAGCATACCAACCTTAGTAAGGCAGTGGGTGCAGAGGCAGCCAGTTAGGAGACTGCCTCTAGGGAATTTTGCTGAACTGGTCTTGCTGTTGGCAAGTGCGGGCTCAAGACCTCCATTTGGTCCCAATTTCGGCATCCTGAAGCCCATAGCAAAATTTAGCCCAGCGTACTCCAATGTCTGTGCTGAAGCTAGGCACCATAACTTAGGTTTAAAATTACAGGGAATGTTTCTTCTAAAAAAATTACTGGTTACTACATTTTTAGCATTATGGAACTGTAAGAAGGCCCAGGACTTCTGATCTCTGGATGGTCGTACCCCAGAGCTACCCTGGAAAGTGTGCTGGGGGACCACTCGGAAGTCCCAACGTACAGACTATGGGGGAATTGCCTGGGAAGTTTGGACTTCCAACAGGCAATTTCCCGTGTCTACAAGCATTCAAAACTGAGTTAAAGTCAGAGACTTCGGATGGTTCCAATTCTCTTACCAGAATTGTTACTCAGCAAAATTTAGAAGGATTAAAACCTTTTCTAACTCCTGGGTAACTATACGTCTGAACCCCTGATTCCGCACTGCACTCCCCGACTACCCCCCATTCACCTGACACCCCACCCTACCCCTCACCCATGCACCTGCCACCCTATCGTCTTATCAGCTTAACTTACACACCTACTTTCTTTCTGTAGCTGCTCAAAGTAGCTTTTGGATCTTTAATCTCTCTACTTGCTGGAATATGGCAGCTAGTGCTGTAAAAAGGGGGCTCGGCTTGGCTGCCCCAATGATTCTGCATAACGAAGAAGCAGCCCCAAAACTGGTATGCTCCACATTTCTGAAGAGGCCCGGTGTGAAATCCACACCAGAAATGTGCAGCTCCATCTTAGGACAAAAAGATAGGAGCAGAGTGGCAATCCGATGGTGATTGCCGCTTCTTGGAAGATTTGGCCCCTTATTGTTCAGGTCAGAACTTGGGACAATTTTTAAAAATTCATTCTTGGGATGAGAATTTCGCTGGCAAGCCCAGCATTTATTGCCTATCCCTAATTATTCTTGAGAAGGTGGTGGTGAGCTGCCTTCTTGAACCACTGTAATCCCTGCGGAGTAGGTAGATCAACAGTGTTGTTTCGGAAGGGAGTTCTAGGATTTTGACCCAGCAACAGTGAAGGAATGGCAATATAGTTCCGAGCCACAATGGTGAGTGGCTTGGAGGGAAACTTGTAGGTGGTGGTGTTCCCATGCGTCTGCTGCCCTTGCCCTTTTAGATGGTAGAGGTTGCGGGTTTGAAAGGTGCTGTTGAAGGAGCCTTGAAAAGTTGCTGCAGTGCGTCTTGTAGATGTTATAAACTGCTGCCACTGTGCGCTGATGGTGGAGGCAGTGATTGTTTAAAGTGGTGGAAGGGATGCCAATCAAGAAGCTGCTCTGTCCTGGGTGGTGTCAAGTTTCTTAAGTGTTGTTGGAGCCGTACTTATTCAGGCAAGTGGACAGTATTCCATCACACCATTAACTTGTGCCTTGTAGGTGGTGGACAGACTTTGGAGAGCCAGGAGGTGAGTTACTTGCCACAAAATTCCAAGCCTTTGATCTACTCTCGTTGCCTCAGTATTTATATGGATGTTCCAGCTCAGGTTTTGGTCAACGGTAACAGCCAGGATGTTGATGGTGAGGGATTCAGTGGATGGCAAGGCTGTTGAATGCCAAGGGGAGATGGTTAGATTCTCTCTTGCTGGCATTTGTTTGGCACAAATATTACTTGCCACTTATGAAGCCAAGCCTGAATATTGTCCAGGTCTTGATGCATTGCAGGTGTGAACTGCTTCAGTATCTGAGGAGTTGGAATGGCACTGAACACTATGCAATCATCAATGAACATCCCCATTTCTGACTTTATGATGGAGGTAAGGTCTTTGAAACAGCTGAAGATGGTTGGGCCTAGGACACTACCCTGAGGAACAGCTGCAGCAATGTTCTGGGTCTGAGATGATTGGACTCCAACAACCACAGCCACCTTCAATTTGTGCTAGGTGTGACTCCAACCAGTGGAGAGTTTTCTCCATGATTCCCATTGACTCCAGTTTTGCAAGGGCTCCTTGATGTCACAAAAACAGAAAATTCTGGAAAAACTCAGCATTTATGGAGAGAGAAAAACAAAGTTAACGCTTCGAGTCCATATGACCCTTCTTCAGAGCTGAAGAAAAGTGGAATGTGATAAAATTTATACTGTTTAAGGGGGGTCGAGCTGGATAGAAGGCCAGCGATAGGTAGGGACAAAGGAGGGATTGACATTAATGTCATGAACTAAAGGACAAAGATATTGTTAATGGTAGTGGTTAGTGCTAAAAAAGGTGTTAATAGTGGCGTAAAGGTAAGAAAGCAGAATGTGATTATAGCAGAACAAGTGAAAGAACAATGTGGAACAAGTGACAGATGGCTCTATAGGGGATTGGGTGGGGGAAGGGGGCAGTGGTAGGGAGAAAAGGGGTAGAAAATGGGATAAAAAAGGATAAAATTACGGATAAATGAATTAAAATAAAACAAGTGGATAAAAAAAAATGAATGTAGAAGAAAGGAGATTTTTTAAAAAAGGGTGAGGATGAGGGAGAGAGTTCTTGGTTTGAAGTTGTTGAGCTCAAATGTTAAGTCCAGAGGCTGTAAGGTGCCTAATCAGAAGATGAGATGCTGCTCCTCCAGTTTGCGTTGAGATTCACTGGAACATTGCAACAGGCCAAGGGCAGACATTAGGCATGAGAGCAGGGTGGTGTGTTGAAATGGCAAGCGACAGGGAGGTCTGGGTCATGCTTGCAGACAGATCGAAGGTGTTCTGCAAAGCGGTCACCCAGTCTGCGTTTGGTTTCCCCAATGTATAGGAGACCGCATTGGGAGCAACGGATGCAGTAGACTAAGGGTCATACAGACTCAAAACATTAACTTTGTTTTTCTCTCTTCACAGATGCTGTCAGACCTGCTGAGTTTTTCCAGCATTTTCTGTTTTTGCTTCAGATTTCCAGCATCCACAGTATTTTGCTTTTATCTCCTTGATGTCACACTCGGTCCCTGTCACTGCCTCCTCAACTCTGGAATTCAGCTCTTTTGTCCACGTTTGGACCAATGATTTAGTGAGGTTTGGAGCTGGGTGGCACTGGCAGAACTCAAACTGAACATTGGTGAACAGGTTGTTGCTGAGTACGTGCCAATTGATAACACTGCTGACAACACCTTAATCACTTTGCAACTGATCGAGAGGAAGCTGATAGGGCTGGAATTGGCTAGATTGGATTTGTCTTGCTTTCTGTGGGAAGGACATACCTGGGCAATTTTCCATGTTGTCCGCTAGATGCTTGAGCATCTATTCTCAATTCTGTTAACTACTGCTGAATGCAATACACTGTACATAGGAACATAGAACCTAGGAACAGGAGTAGGGCAATTGGCCCTTTGAGACTGCTCACCCATTAAATAAGGTCATGGCTGATCTGATTGTGGTCTCAGCTCCACTTTCCTGTTTGCCACCCCATAACTTGACTTCCTTGTCTATCAAAAATCTATCTGACTCAGCCTTGAATAAATTTAAAGACTCAGCCTCCACTACTTTCAGGGGAAGACCCTCTGAGCGAAAAAATTCTCCTAATCTCTGTCATAAAAGGGAGACCTCTCATTCTTAAACTATGTGAGATGAGAAGGAATTACTTTTCTCAAAAGGTCGTGAATCTGTGGAATTCACTACCTCAGAGTGCAGTGGATGCTGGGACGCAGAATAAATTTAAGGAGGAGATAGACAGATTTTTAATTAGTAATGGGTTGAAAGGTTATGGGGAGAGGGCAGGAAATTGGAGTTCAGGCTGAAATGAAATCAGCCATGATCATAATGACTGACGGGACAGGCTCGAGGGGCTGAATTGCCTACTCCTGCTCCTAGTTCTTATGTTCTTATGTCCTCTAGTTTTCGTCTCCCCCAAGTGGAGACATCCAGGTATCCACCCTATCAAGTCCTCTCAAGATCTTATATGCTTCAATAAGATCACCTCTCATTCTCAACTCAAACTGATATAAGCCCATTCATACCACTCCAGCAATGTGTCCTGGCTTCAGTTTCAGAGAAACATTAATGTGCCCCAGAGGGCCACATTGTGGACAGTTTTTCAATTAAAAAAATATGTGCACCAGGAACAAAATTAAGTCTTTCCAAAATCATTTCATTCAGGAACCATACAGACATCACAGTATATTTTTGTCCTACCAATGTGGGGTGAATTTGAGCCCTGACCCCATAGCTGAAATGCTTTATTGAAAAGAAACAACCAGTGTTTAACTTACAATTTAAGTCTTCTGACCTGTGTTATGGGTGCTGATTAGAAGCAGGTCAGTATTGCTATGGTTGTTTGATTGATTAATGTTCTTATCGCACGATGAACTTATTCTGGATGTGTGCAATAGGCCAGATATATTCTTTGCAGCCATCTGGTGCAACTCAGCTATTAGAAATAGACATTGTTAATTTATTTATGCTAACAGAGTATGACTGCAACTGGAATCAGAACATACACTATAATATAAAAACAGAAAATGCTGGAAAAACTCAACAGGCAGAATTTTACGGCCCGTTTCGGCGGGGACGGGGCCGTAAAATGCGGCGAGAGATTCTAAACCTCATTGACTTCAGTGGGAATATAAAATCCCGCTGCTGTAAAATTCTGCCCAACAGGTTTGGCAGCATCTGTGGAGAGAGGAACAGAGTCAACAGAGATAAGAGTCATATGGACTTGAAAAGTTAACTGTTTCTTTCTCCACAGATGCTGCCAGACCTGCTGAGTTTTTCCAGCATTTTCTGTTTTGATTTCAGATTTCCAGAATCCGCAGCATTTTGCTTTTATCATATACATTTCATGGTGTTTTCTTTTAATGATAAGGGTGTTTGTTTAATGAGACTCACATTATAGTAGGACTTTTTATTATGTTAATATACCTGGCTGTTATAATCAGGAGGCACAGGATAAAACATAGGACTGCTAACGTTGCCCCATTATTAAAAATGGGAGGAAGGGATAGACCAAGGAATTACAAGCCAGTGGTGGAGAAGTTACTAGAAAGAATTCTGAGGGACAGAATATATCTGCACTTGGAGAGACACAGTTTCATCAGGGATAGTCAACATGGATTTAAGGGAAGGTCGTGTTTGACAAATTTGATCGAATCTTTTGAGGAGGTAACCAGGAGTATTGATGAGGGTAATGCATTTGATGTGGTCTACATGGACTTTAGCAAAGCTTTTGATAAGGTCCCTCATGGCAGACTGGTCAAGAAAGTAAGAACCCATTGGATCCAAAGCAAAGTGGCATGTTGGATCCAAATTTGGCTGAGAGGCAGGAAGCAGAGGGTGATGGTAGAGGGATGTTTCTGAGACTGGAAGTCTGTTTCCAGTGGGGTTCCGCAGGGCTCAGTGCTGGGGCCCTTGCTGTTTGTGATGTACATAAATGTTTTGGACTTAAATGTGGGGGGTATGATCAAGAAGTTCTTGGATGACTCGAAAATTGGTAGAGTGGTAAAAAGTGAAGAGGATAACCGTAAACTGCAGGAGGATATCAAAGGATGGGTCAGATGGGCAGAACGGTGGCAAATGGAATTCAACCTGGAAAAGTATGAGGTAATGCACTTGGGGAGGACTAACAAGGTAAGGGATTTCACGATGAATGCTAGGACCCTGGAAAGTACTGAAGATCAGAGGGTCCTTGGTGTGCATATCCATAGACCCCTGAGGGTAGCAGGACAGGTAGATAAGGTGGTTAAGAAGGCACAAGGGATACTTGCCTTTATTTGCCGAGGCATAGAATACAAGAGCAGGGAGGTTATGCTGGAACTGTATAAAACCCTGGAGCACTGCGTGCAGTCCTGGCCATTATATTATAGGAAGGATGTGATTGCACTGGAGAGGTTGCAGAGGAGATTTACCAGGATGCTGCCTGGGCTGCATGGTCTGAGCTATGAGGAAAGATTGGATAGGCTGGGTTTATTTTCCTTGGAGCAGCGAATGTTGAGAGGGGACCTGATAGAGGTGTACAAGATTATGAGGGGCATGAATAGAGTGGATAGGAAGGCATTTTTTTCATTAGTAGAGGGATCAATAACCAGGGGGCATAGATGTAGGGTAAGAGGTAGATGGCTAAGAGGGGAGTTGAGGAGAAATTTTTTCACCCAGAGGGTGGTGGGAGTCTGGAACTCACTGCCTGAAAGGGTGGTTGAGCCAGAAACTCTCGTAACATTTAAGAAGTATTTAGATATTCACTTGCATTGCCATAGCCTCCAGGGCTATGGGCCAAGCACTGGAAAATGGGATTAGTGTAGTCAGATCTTTGTTGACCGACGCAGACACGATGGGCCAAAAGGCCTCCTTCTGTGCTGTAAATGTCTAAGAGTCTATAAAACATGCTGAAGCATTCATTAGGACTATAATGAAAGATTATTACAAAGAAAAAGTAGACAAATCAACAAACCACTCTCTAGCTTAGTCCTGTTGGCATTAGAAAAGGTTAGTTTTATTTTTACTGTATAATGGCTTGCTGAGGCCATTTTGCAGCATTACAATTGCCTATTGAATTTCTAATGAAAGCTCCAGCATGCTTTATACTGGAACAGGGAGAAAACACATAATACCTTGTGCTTAATCAGCATGAATTCCTATATTCCAACTTAAAATAGGCTTGAACAGTCATTATAACCATTAGTATATGGGACAGTGGCAGTTTAAGAATTTGCAGTTTGGCACTTGAATCACGTTCCATGAATTTAGGCTTCTATTAAACACAAGTCATTGTTCTCTTGACCAATGAAATTACTTCTTTGTACAGGGAGTCTTACACAAGAAGTTCACAGTTTTAAATTATAGATTAGTTGGATACTAAAGACATCATTACAGTTGGCTGTTAGAGGAAGTGTAAGTTATATGTAGATAAAATATAAAGATATGTAATCAATCCTAAGTTCAATGTTTCCATGTAAAATTTTTTTTGGAAAGTGCACCCTTAAATGGTGACAGGATTACGACTATGAGACAAGAGAAATATGATTCTGTGCCAGGAACACTTTTGCTGTTTGGCACAACAGTTGTTTTAATGTGATGATAGATGTCTCAAAACTGAAAGTGGGCATCAATTATACTAGAAAGTCAGACACATTGAAGCCTTTCAAATCCATCTTCCAGTGGTTACAACATGTACTATTGGGATACCTCTGCAAAAAAACACTTCTTTGTTTAGCGTTTTCGAGAGTGAATATTTTGACTGAAATTAAATATATTCAAAAATATTTTTGAACAGTTATATTGCATAGAACTTTGGAAATGTAACTGCTTCTGTCTGCTTTTGGGAAGCAATTTTTATTCATTCATGGGATGCGGTTATCGCTGGCAAGGACAGCATTTATTGCCCATCCCTAATTATCCATGAGAAGGTAGTGTTGAGCCACCTTCCGAAACAGCTGTAGTCCATGTGGTATTAGTGCACCTACAGTGTTGTTAGGAGAGAGTTCCAGGGTTTTGACCCAATGGCAGTGAAGAAACAACGATATATTTCCCAGTCAGGATGGTGAGTGCCTTGGAGAAAAGCTTGCAGATGGCAATGTTCCTATGCACCAGCTGTCATTGATCTTCTAGGCGTAGAGGTTGTGGATTTGGAATGTGTAGTCAAAAGAGCCTTAGCAAGTTCTGCAGTGTATCTTTGTAGATGATACATACTGTTACCACTGTGTGCCAGTGTAGAGGGAGTGAATATTTAAGATGTTGGATGGGATGCCAGCCAAGCAGGTTGCTTTGTCCTGGATGGTGTCGAGCTTCTTCAGTGTTGTTGGAGATGTACTCATCCAGGCAAGTGGAGAGTATTCCATCACACTCCTGAATTATTCCTTGTAAATGGTGGACAGGCTTTGGGGAGTCAGGAGATGAGTTACTCGCTAAAGAATACCCAACTTCTGACCTGCTCTTGTAGCCACAGTATTTATATAGCGTTAACTGATTTCTTCTCCGCCGATGCTGCCAGACTTGCTGATTTATATAGCTGGTTCAGTTATGGCCCAGGATCTTGATGATTGGGGATTTGGCAATGTTAATGCCATTTAATATCAAGGGAGATGATTATATTCTCTCTTTTTGGAGATGGTCAATGCCTGGCATGTTTTTATAGCATGAATGCGACTTGTCATTTATCAGTCCAAGTCCAGATGTTGTCTAGATTTTGCTGCATGTGGGCACAGACTTCCTCATTGTCTGAGGAGTTGTGAATGGCACTGAGAACTGTGCAATCATCAGTGAACATCCCTACTTCTTGACCTGATGATGGAGGAAAGGTCATTGATGAAGCAGCTGAAAATGCTGGAACCTGGCATCAACCTTGGGCCTGAGTGAACAAAAGGCAATGATAAGTGGATAGTTTGGTTTTAATTTAAGATTTTCAACATATTAATGATTTAGGTCAATTTATTAGTTGCTCCTTTTTTGTTGTCTGAAAACAATGTGAGAATTATTGGAGGAAAAAGTCAGAGATCAGTCAATGTCTTTCTTTCATGCTGGAATGATTATCCTATTAAACGATTTCTGTTTTTAATTGATAAAATATTGGATGTTCAAATATTCATCCCTTTTACCTACTACTTATAGGTATTTCCAAGGCAGTCTTTTGTCTAACTTAGATGAAAAGAGAGCTTTGAGAATAGTGATGATGCATAGCTTAAATACAGACCTTTAAGTTTTGCTAGTAACTCTGGCCAGGATTTTACATTCGGCGTGCGGGAGCGGGCCTGACATGCTGGAATGTAAAATGATGCGCGATGACGTTGGGCATGCGCCTGGCGTCATTGCGCAGTCTCGTGATGTTTCATTTGGCAGGCGTGCACTGGTGTCAGCTGCGCACCCGCCGATACTTAAAAGGCCTATTAAGGTCATTAGCAACCTCATTAATTTGAAATTTACGCTGCGGTTGGTGGGCAGACGAAAAAACAAAGTGTCTTTACATTTTTTAGGAAACCTCATCCATGAGCGAGATGAGGTTTCCTAAAGCTTTTACAAATTGAATAAAAATTTTCTTTGAAAAATAAAAAGATATCCCATCTCATGTGGCACAGTCATAGGGACATGCTTCATTAAATTTTTAATGTTTTTAGTAATTTCTTTAAAAGGCACTTCAATCTCCCTGAGGCAGCTCCATGCTGAACCCGACTCTCCCTCTTCCCTCTGCCCACACAGGTAACGCTCACTACCGCTCGTGATCCACACAGGGTGGCCCTTAATTGGCTACCCCACCCACTGCCAATTCCTAGAATGGGATTTTCCGGCGCTGCCCGCTGCTGGGATCGTCAATGGACTTTTGGCTGGTCTGCTGCATGCCCAGCAGCGGGTCCCGCCACAGCAGGGTCGGAAAACCCTGGCCATAGTCTTTTGCCATTACGAAAACGTTCTGATTTGTCTTTTTTATATTGAAAGTGGCTACCCTCCCATTTCCCCTCGTGAAGTTCCAGCTGGCAATTTTGCCCACTCACTTAAACTGTTTATGGTCCTTTGGAACTTTCTGCTCCCATCCTCACATGGTGCTCCTAAAATACACTGTGAATACCCTTCCTCCCCACAGCGAGGTTTATAGCAGGTAGCTGTGCTGTGAACTGGCAAAAGCATGATGGGCTGAATAGCTTCCACCTGTGATGAGGTTTCCATGAATCTGTGGCAACACATCAACTACAGGAGGGGCCGAAAAACAGGGGATATTGCACCTGTCGCTTGTTGTATCATCCTGCTCAATTTTCACTTCCATATTCCATTTTACACCTAATTTTGGTAATGCATATAGGAAACCATTTTACTACCAGGCTTTATATTTTAATCTCATTAGACAATACTTTCAAACAAAAAGCCGGTTCTTTATTTGAGGAGATGACAAGAAGTCCTAAGTGGAAACTTCTATTGCACGATAGAAGTGGCAGCGTTTTGTAGATATCCTCATTGTGTAGGATACATTTGAGGCTATACTCCTAACTGGAAGCCTCATTTGGCACGAGCATTAATCGAAGAATGGGGTGTGGTGGTCAGTGTGCACAATTCATTGTGTTCTCAATTTTCTGGTGGAAAAGTAGGAAGGGCACAAATCAGGCACACTGACCTCATGTCTGATTCTCTTCTGCTCTTGTTGAGTGATGCTTCACACAGGCAAATGAGCTGTATATAATTTAGTTGCGTGCATTATGGCTAAAAGTTGCACAACACATGGGGTCTGCTGAACACATCCCCATGCATGCCATGTAGTCACTTCAACTCGTGTAAATATATCAAACAAGTAGTTTAAGTCTTTTTTACCTGCCTTTTCCATTGTTTCAACGTTTAGAGTATCAAACAAGTGGCTATCAATTTGATAATAGAAGACAACAACTGTCTCTGTTTTACATATTACAATAGTTTACACATATTTGAATACCTTGAAGAGAAGAGTGTAGGCATACTGAAATGAGATGTCCATCAACATATGTGCAATTTTAAAGAACATTTGAAAATATTAATGGGAAGTATATGACAGCAAGTGAATGAGAATGGAACAAAAATAAAAATACCTGGAAAAACTCAGCAGGTCTGGCAGCATCTGCGGAGAGGAACACAGTTAACGTTTTGAGTCCGTATGACTCTTCAACAAAACTAAGTAAAAATAGAAAAGAGGTGAAATATAAGCTTGTTTAAGGTGGGGGAGGGTAGAGCTGGTTTAAGGGCTTTTATTTCACCTCTTTTCTATTTTTACTTAGTTTTGTTGAAGAGTCATACGGACTCGAAACATTAACTGTGTTCCTCTCCGCAGATGCTGCCAGACCTGCTGAGTTTTTCCAGGTATTTTTATTTTTGTTTTGGATTTCCAGCATCTGCAGTTTTTTGCTTTTAATGAGAATGGAACAATTGATCTGGAAAGTATTAAAGCTCTGATAATAAACCTTTCCTATAATATCCCTGTGATCAGCCTGACTATCAGAAACTAGGGAGCCAAGGTTTAACTTCAGTAAGATAATGGGGGTGTTAATCTGACAGTTCTCTTTTCAAGTTTGGTTTAGTGTGCAATTTGTAAATATACTTCAGTAGTCATTATTTTTTAACACCTTTTGAGGTGCACTCTTTGAATTGAATATAAATCACTTTCATTTTATCTCCCATAGTGACTTAACATAAATCGGGGTGTAAAACAGCTTGAATTGTTGTTTGACGAATGCCACCTGAAGTGTGTTGTTACAGAGCAATTATGAGCTGTTGGCCTGACTTGACTAGTCTATGGTCGGGATTTTCCAGCCCCATCGTGTCGGGACCTGCCGCGGGTGATTCGGCGACCCAGTCCATTGAGTTTTGGTGGACCGATCATCTTGGCGGCAGGCAGGGCCTGAAAATCCCACCCCAAGTTTCTCATTTCACTGCCTTGAAGATTATCTAATTCAGTTCATTGGATCGTGATTCAGTATAGCTAAAAATCACATCTATGCAATAATATGTATTCCCGCTAAACTGCTGACCGCCCAAGTTCCGTTCCTGGTCCCCAGGTTATCAGAAACTGTTAACAGTTTCCTCTCTTCAAGTGTTGTCCTCTCTTCATTAAATCTTCCATCATCATCCATCTCCTCAAAGAAAGAACCCTTGACCCACTATCCTTAAACTACCTCCCCATCTCCAACCACCCTTTCCTCTCTGAAGTCCTTGAACAAGAGCAGTTTGAGAGGACATTAGATAAAGATATTCAAAATCACGAGGGATCTGGACACAGCAGATGGAGAGAAACTGTTCTCATTGGCAGAAAGATCAAGAACCAGAGGGCACCAGATTTAAGGTAATTGGCAGAAGAAGCAATGGCGATATGAGGAAAAATTTGTTCACATGGCGATTGGTTAGGATCTGGGATGCACTGCCTGAGAGTGCCGTGGGGGCAGATTCACTCAAGGCATTCAAAAGTGAATTGGATTATTATTTGAAAAGGAAGAATATGGAGGGTTACGTGGAAAAGGCGATGGATTGACTCTTGGTGAATTGCTCCTTCAGAGACCCAGCACAGACACAACCAGCCAAAGGCTTCTGTGCTTTAATGACTCTGTGATTCTATGAACATGTTGTCACCTCCCAAATCTGTGCCCAGCTTTCCCAGAGCTCCATGTTTAAATCTCTCCAATCAGGTTTCCACCCCTCCCACAGTAGTGAATGGTTCTTATCAATATCACAAATTACATCCTTTTTTTTCATTCATTCACAGGGTCTGAGTGTTGGTATTTGTTGCCCATCCCTATTTGCCCTGAGAAGGTGATGGTGAGCTGCCTTTCTGAACTGCTGCAGTCCATGTGATGTTGGTACACCAACAGTGCTGTTAGGGAGGGAGTTTCAAGTTTTTGACCCAGTGACAGTGAAAGAGACAATATAGTTCCAAGTCAGGATGGTGAGTGGCTTAGAGTGGAACTTGCAGGTTGTGGTGTTCCCATCTATCTACTGCCGTCGTCCTTCTAGATGGTACAGGTCATGGGTTTGGAAGATGCTATGGAAGGAGTTTTGGCAAACTGCTGCAGTGAATCTCATAGATGGTATAGGCTGCTGCCATGGTGCGCCAGTGGTGGAAGGAATAATGTTTATAGTGGTGGAAGGGGGGCTGATCAAGCAGACTTCTTTGTTCTGAATGTTCGTTGTAGCTGTGCTCATCCAGGCAAGTGGGGATTATTTTGCCCTTTACATGGTCGGCAGGTACTGGGGAGTCAGGAGGTGAGTTACCTACTGCAGAATTTCTAGACTCTGACCTACACTTGTCATCACAATATTTACATGGCTGTTCCAGTTAAGTTTATGGTCAATAGTAACTCCCAGGATGTTGATGATGGGGGGTTCAGTGATGGTAAGGCTGTTGAATATCATGGGGAGATGATTAGATTTTCTTTTGTTGGAGATTGTCATTGAGTGGCTGTGACAAAGGTAAATTATCCCTCCTCATCTTTCTTGACCTGTCTACAACTTTTGACATGATTGACCAAGCTACCCTCCTCCCAGGGCCTCTACACTGTTGTTCAACTGGGTGGGACTACCCTCGCTTGGTTCCATTCTTATCTAACAATTCTTACCTATTCAGAGTGTTACTTGCAATGGTTTCTCTCCATGCCCCTACAGCATTACCTCTGGTGCTCCTCAAGAATCTATCCTTGGCCCCCTCCTAATTCACATTTACATGCTGCCCCTCGAAAACTTCATCAACAATTGTGGAACTAGGATGACTTCAGATTCATCACAGCTATGTTTTATTTTACTTAGCGGCTATGCTATTTTTAACGGAAATAATAGGCCAAAACGAACATAAGAAACACGGTGAAGCAGTCTGGGAAGAGTGTTCTGCAGTCAGCATCGCGGTGAAGAAGTCTGGGAAGAATGTCCTGCAGTCAGTTCTTGTTGAAAATAACAAGAGTGACATCACAAGATGGCGCGAGAGAGTGGCGGAGAGATCAGAACGAGTGCGGGGAAGCTTAAAAAAGTGACATTAGCACAAAGGTGAGAGCTGATTGGTGAGTAGTGGGTAAGTGTTTTTCTCCAATTCTTTCTCCAGTTTTTCTCCAGTTTAAAAAAGATTAAGCTAAGGAAATGTAAGAGTTCTAGTTTTTATTCAAAGTACATAAATAATGTAACTTTTTTTTACTGTATTTAACTTAAAGTAAGGGATTTTTTCATCTAGAGGCATGGCAGGGCAGCTCAGTCCTGTGTTATGTACTGCCTGCAACATGTGGGAAATCCTAGATGCTCCTTGTGCTCTGACCAACCACGTGTGCAGCAAGTGCTACCAACTGCAGCTACTTGAGCTCCGAGTTTTAGAGCTTGAGACACTGAGGCGCATCCGCAATGCTCAGAGATTCATGGATAGCACGTTTTTAGACGTGGTCACCCCACAGCATACGGAAGTGCAGACAAAGAGGGAATGGGTGACCATCAGTCAGAAGAAAGGTGTCAGGCAGGTAATCAGGAAATCCTCAGGGTGCTTCTTGCTCGAGAACGATTTTTCTGTGTCGGAAAACAGTGAAAATGATGGTTCCTCTGGGGAGTGCAGCCAAGCTCATGGCACTGTGACTGGCTCAGCTGCACAAGGTGGGGAGGAAAAAGAGGGGAAGAGCAATAGTGGTTGGAGACTCAATAGTAAGGGGAACAGACAGGTGTTTCTGTGGCCGTCTACATGACTCCAGGATGTTGCCTCCCTAGTCCCAGGGTCAAGGATGTCACTGAACGGCTGCAGGGCATTCTAAAGGGGGAGGGCAAACAGACAGAGATCGTGGTACATATTGGTACCAATGACATAGGTAGAAAGAGGGATGAGGTCGTGCAAGGAGAATTTAGGGAGCTAGGAAGCAGATTGATAAACAAGGCCTCAAAGGTAGTAATCTCTGGATTACTTCCGGTGCCACGCACTAATTTAGAAATAGGAGGTTAGTCCAAATGAATGCATGGCTGGAGAGATGGTGCAGGAGCGATGGTTTTAGATTTCTGGGACATTGGGACCATTTCTGGGGGCAGTGGGACCTGTACAAGGAGGACGGGTCGCACCTGAACCAGAATGGGACCAACATCATTGTGGGGAGGTTTGCCAGTGCTGTTGGGGAGCATTTAACCTAACTTGGCAAGGGGATGGGATCCTGAGAGGAGGTTCAGCAGGGGGAGATGCACGGCCAAAATTAGAAGAGAGAGCAAGTGAGGCATAGAAATTATAGGCCAGTTAAGGCACAAAGGAGTGTGGCAAAGTTGGATGGTATTTATTTTAATACAAGGAGACTGCCGAATAAGGCAGATAAGTTGAGAGCACAAATCGGAGTATGGGAGTATGATGTCATTTCTGTCACAGGGACATGGTTAAGAAAGGGGCAGGACTGGCAGCTCAATATTCCAGGATATAGGGTTTTCAGGTGAGACAGGGAATGAGGTAAAAGAGGAAGGGGTATCGCAGTATTGATCAAGGAATCAATTACAGCAGTAAGGAGGGATGACATCTTAGAAGGCTCCTCAAATGAAGCAATATGGGTAGAACCTAAAAACAAAAAAGGAGCAATAACATTGCTGGGAGTGTACTATAGCCCCCCAAACAGTCAGAGAAAAATAGAAAAGCAGATATGTAGGCAAATTTCAGAGAAGTGTAAAAATAATAGGGTAGTAATGGTGAGGGATTTCAACTTCCCCAACATTAACTAGGTTAGTCATAGTGTGACAGGTTTAGAGGGAGCGGGATTCTTAAAATGCATCCAGGAGTGCTTTTTGAGGCAGTACGTAGAAGGTCCTACAAGAGAGGGGGTGGTCCTGGACTTAATTTTAGGGAATGAAGCCGGGCAAGTGGTACAGGTATCAGTGGGGGAGCATTTTGCAGATAGTGATCATAACTCTGTTAGATACAAGGTTGTTATGGAAAAGAACAAGGTTGGGCCAGAAATCAGAGTTCTAAATTGGGGGAAGGCCGATTTTAATAAGATCAGATATGATTTGGCCAGAGTGGACTGGGAGCAGCTACTTTTAGGTAAATCTGCGTCAGAGCAGTGGGATTCATTAAAGATGGAAATAGGGAGAGTACAGGGCCAACATATTTCAGTTAAGGTAAAGGGTGGGACCAACAAATTCAGGGAACCCTGGATGTCGAGGGATATACAGGATTGGATAAAGAGAAAAAGCGGGGCTTATGGCAGATACCGAGGGCTCAAAACAGCAGAAGCCCTGGAGGAGTATAAAATGTGTAGGCGGGAACTTAAAAAGGAAATTAGGAGAGCAAAAAGGGGGCATGAAAAAAACATTGGCAGCTAAAATAAAGGAAAATCCAAAGTTATTTTACAAGTACATTAAGAGTAAGAGGATAACTAGGGAAAGACTAGGGCCCATTAAGAACCATAGTGGTAATTTGTGTGTGGAGCTGGAAGACGTAGGTAGGGTTCTAAATGAATACTTTGTGTTGGTGTTCACAAATGAGAGGGATGATATGGGTATGGAAATCAGGCAGAAGGGCTGTGATATAATTAAAGAAATTAGCATAGAAAGGGAGGAGGTTCCAAGTGGTCTGGCAGGCTTAAAAGTAGATAAATCTCCAGGCCCGGATGAAATGTATGCCATGCTGTCGGGTGAGGCAAGGGAGGAGATAGCAGGGGCACTGGCAATAATTTTCAATACCTCTCTGGGCACAGGAGAGATGCCAGAGGACTTGGAGGACAGCCAGTGTGGTACCATTATTCAAGAAGGGAGGAATGGATAAACCAGGGAACTACAGGTCAGTCAGTCTAACCTCAGTGGTGGAGAAGCTATTGGAAGTAATTCTGAGGGACAGAATTAATAGACACTTGGAGAGGCAGGGATTAATCAAGGACAGTCAGCATGGTTTTGTTAAGGGGAGGTCAAGTCTGACCAATTTGATTGAATTTTTCGAAGAGGTGACCAGGCGTGTAGATGAGGGCAATGCATTTGACGTAGCCCATTTAGACTTCAGCAAGGCTTTTGATAAGATCTCGCATGGGAGACTGATAAGGAAGGTAAGAGCCCATGGGATCCAAGGCAGTTTGGCAAATTAGATCTAGAATTGGCTGATTGGCAGGAAGCAGAGGGTGATGGTCGAGGGGTGTTTTTGTGACTGGATACCTCTGTCCATTGGGGTTCCACAGGGATTGGAGTTGGGTCTCTTGATGTTTGTGGTATATATAAACGATTTAGACTTGAATGTAGGAGGGTTGATCAGTAAGTTCACGGATGACACGAAAATTGGTGGGGTGGTAAGCAGTGAGGAGGATAGCCTTAGATTACAGGAGGATATAGATGGGCTGGTCAGATGGGCTGATCAATGGCAAATGGAATTTAACCTGGATAAGTGTGAGATGATGCAGTTGGGCAGGACAAACAAGGCACGGGAATACACGATGAATGGTAGGACCCTGGGAAGTACCGGGATCAGAGGGACATTGGTGTGCATGTCCAGCAGTCCCTTAAGGTAGCTGGACAGGTAGATAATGTGGTTAAGAAGGCATATGGGATACCTGCCTTTATTGGCTGAGGCATAGAATGTAAGAGCAGGGAGGTTATGCTGGTACTGAAAAAATGCTGGGTAGGCCACAGCTAGAGTGTTGCGTGCAGTTCTGAAATCCACATTATAGGAAGGATGTGATTGCACTAGCGAGAGTGCAGAGGAGATTTACCAGGATGTTGCCTGGGCTGAAGAGTTTTAGTTATGAGGAGAGATTGGATAGACTGGGGTTATTTTCCCTGGAGCAGAGGAGATTGAGAGGGGACATGATTGAGGTATATAAAATTATGAGGGGCATGGATAGGGAGGACAAGAAGGAACTTTTTCCCTTGGTGGAGGGATCAATTACCAGGGGGCACAGATTTAAGGTAAGGGGCAGGAGGTTTAGAAGGGATGTGAGGAAGAATCTTTTCACCCAGAGAGTGGTGGGAATCTGGAACTGACTGCCTGAAAGGGTGGTAGAGGCAGAAACCCTCAAAACATTTAAGAAGTATTGGGATGTGCACTTGCGATGCCATGCCATACAAGGCTATGGCCTAGTGCTGGAAAATGGGATTAGAATAATTATGTATTTTTTTGACCGGCACAGACTTGATGGGCCAAAGCGCCTTTTTCTGTGCTGTAGACCTCTATGACTCTATGAAACAAAAGCAGAAAATGCTGGAAAAACTCAGCAGGTCTAACAGCATCTGTGGAGAGAAAAACAGAGTTAACGTTTTGAGTCCGTATGACTTTTCTTCAGAGGAAGAAAACGTTAACTCTGTTTATCTCTCCACAGATGCTGTTAGACCTCTGAGTTTTTCCAGCATTTTCTGTTTTTGCTTCAGATTTCCAGCATCCGCAGTATTTTTCTTTTCCGAACATACGAACTAGGAGCAGGAGTAGGCCATTCAGCCCCTCAATCCTGCTCCGTCATTTAATAAGATCATGGCCGATCTGATAGTAACCTGAAACCTGTATCGCCCCTACCCCTGATAACCTATAACCTTGCTTACCTTATCCACCTCTGCGTTAAAAAGACTCTGCTTCCACCACCTTTTCAGGAAGAGAGTTCCAATGATTCACTACACTCAGTAAAAAAATTTCACCTCATCTCCATTTTAAATGGGTGACCCCTTATTTCTAAACAGTGAGCCCCAGTTCTAGATTCTTCTACAAGAGGAAACCTCCTCTCCACACCCACCCTGTCAAAAGAGGGAGACGATGGTGTAGTGGTATTGTCGCTGGACTAGTAATCCAGAGACCCAGGGTAATGCTCTGGGGACCTGGGGCAGAAATGTTCGCTCAGCAGGTGGGTATGCGCCCGACCCGCTTGAGCGTGAAATGATGTGCGTTGATGTCGGCCGAGTGTGCCGACGTCAATGCGCAGTCACGCGATAGACAATTAAAAGGCCTGTTAAGGCCATTAAGTTTGTAATTAACTTAAAGTTTTCGCTGCCCATCTAACCTAACAGTTGGCGGGCAGGTGAAAAGGCCGAGCAGCCTTTGCATTTTTTTGGAAACCTCATCCATGGGCGGGAGGAGCTTTCCAAAAGCAAATAAAAATCATATAAAAACTTTAATTTCATTAATAACATGTCCCTGCTCATGTCACAGCGTCATATGAAGGGACATGTTTTATTACATTGTTAATGTTTAAAATTTTATTTATATTTCTTCATCACCCTGAGGCAGCTCCGTGCCTCAGGGAGATTATGAAGTGCTCACTTGCGTGCATGTGCAAAGTTTGCGCTCGGCCCACTCGTCCTCCTCCAACATCGCCGCCCTCCCGCCCACCAGCGGGAAATCACGGTGCAGTGCCGATAGTTTCCCGACTGCCCCCACCGAGCACCCCCGCCAAGGGCAAAATTCTGCCCCTGGGTTGGAATCTCACCATGGCAGATGGTGGAATTTGAATTCAATAAAAATATGGAATTAAAAGTCTAATGATGACCATGGAACCATTGTTGATTGTTGTAAAAACCCATCTGGTTTACTAATGTCCTTCAGAGAAGGAAATCTGCCGTCCTTACTTGGTCTGGCCTACATGTGACACAAGACCCACTGCAATGTGGTTGACTCTTAAAATGCCAATTGTATCAAACCGCTACAAAGTTACAAAAATGGAATGAAACCAGGAGGACCACCCAGCACCAACCTAGGTACTGGAAACGACAAGGGCAATCTCAGCCCTGTCGATCCTGCAAAGTCCTCCTGACTAACTAACATCTGGGGGCTAGCGCCAAAATTGGGAGAGCTGTCTCACAGACTAGTCAAGCAATAGCCTGACATAGTCATCCTCATGGAATCATAATCTTACAGATAATGTCCCAGACACCACCATCACCATCTCTGATGCAGAGGTGGAGGCACAGTGGTATACAGTCGGGAGGGAGTTGTCCTGGGAGTCCTCAACATCGACTCAACCCCATGAAGTCTCATGGCATCAGGTCAAACATTGGCAAGGAAATCTCCTGCTGATTATCCTCCCTCAGTGTTCTTCCATGTTGAACACCACTTGGAGGAAGCACTGAGGGTGGCAAAGGCACAGGATGTGCTCTGGATGGCGAACTTCAATGTCCATCACCAAGAGTGGCTTGGTAGCACCACTACTGACCAAGCTGGCCGAGTCCTAAATGACATAGGTGCTAGTCTGGGTCTGTGGCAGGTGGTGAGGGAACCAGCAAGAGGGAAAAACATACTTGACCTTATCCGCACCAACCTGCCTGCTGCAGATGCATCTGTCCATGGCAGCATCGGTAGGAGTGACCACCACACAGTCGTTGTGGAGACAAAGTCCCATCTTCACATTGAGGATACCCTCCATTGCGTTGTGTGGCAGTACCAGCATGCTAAATGGGATAGATTTCGAACGGATCTAGTAACTCAAGGCTGGACACCCATGAGGCGCTGTGGGCCATCAGCAGCAGCAAAATTATATTCGAACACAATCTGTAGCCTCATGGCCCAGCATATCTGCCACTCTACCATTACCATCAAGCCAGGGGATCAACCCTAGTTCAATGAAGAGTGCAGTAGAGCATGCTAGGAGCAGCACCAGACATACCTAAAATGAGGTGACAACCTGGTGAAGCTATAACACGGGACTACTTGTGTACCAAACAGCATAAGCAGCAAGTGATAGACTGAGCTAAGTGATCCCACAACCAACATTTCAGATGTAAGCTCTGTAGTCCTGCCACATCCAGTCATGAATGGTGGTGGACAATTAAACAACTCACTGGAGGAGGAGGCTCCACAAATACCCCCATCCTCAATGATAGAGGAAAGATAAGGCTGAAGCATTTGTTACAACCTTCAGCCAGAAGTGCTGAGTGGATGATCCATCTCGGCCTGCTCTGGAGGTCCTCAGCATCACAGATGCCAGTCTTCAGCCAATTCGATTCACTCCGCATGATATCAAGAAATGGCTGAAGGCACTGGATACTGCAAAGGCTATGGGCCCTGACAATATTCCAGCAATATTACTGAAGACTTGTGCTCCAGAACTTGCTGCACCCCTAGCCAAACTGTTCCAGCACAGCTACAACACTGGCATCTATCCAGCTATGTGGAAAATTGCCCAGGTATGTCCCGTACACAAAAAGCTGGACAAATCCAACCTGGCCAGTTACCACCCTATCAGTCTACTCTCGATCATCGGTAAAGTAATGGAAGGGGTCAGCAACAGTGCTATCTAGCGGCATTTGCTTAGCAATAAACTGCTCACTGACGCCCAGTTTGGGTTCTGCCAGGGCCACTCAGCTCCTGACCTCATTACAGCCTTGGTTCAAACATGGACAAAAGAGCTGAGCTCCCAAGGTGAGGTTAGAGTGACTGCCCTTGACATCAAGGCAGCATTTGACCGTGTGTGGCATCAAGGAGCCCTAGCAAAATTGGAGTCAATAGGAATTGGGGGGAAAACTCTCCACTGGTTGGAGTCATACCTAGCACAAAAGAAGATGGTTGTGGTTGTTGGAGGTCATTCACCTCAGCTCCAGGACATCACTGCAGGAGTCCCTCAGGGTAGTGTCCTCAGTGCAACCGTCTTCAGTTGCTTCATTGATGACCTTCCTTCCATCATAAGATCAGAAGTGGGGATGTTTGCTGATGGTTGCACAATGTTCAGCACCATTCGCAACTCCTCAGATACTGAAGCAGTCCATGTCCAAATGCAGCAAGACCTGGACAATATCCAGGCTTGGGCTGACAAGTGGCAAGAAACATTCACGCCACACAAGTGTCAGGCAATGACCAGCTCCAACAAGAGAGAATCCAACCATCGCCCCTTGATGTTCAATGGCATTACCATCACTGAATCCCCCACTATCAACATCCTGAGTGTTACTATTGACCAGAAACTGAATTGGACTAGCCATATAAATACTGTGGCTACAAGAGCAGGTCAGAGGCTAGGAATCCTGCGACGAGTAACCCACCTCCTGACTCCCCAAAGCCTGTCCACCATCTACGTGTCACAAGTCAGAAGTGTGATGGAATACTCCCCATTTGTCTGAATGAATGCAGCTCCCACAGCACTCAAGAAGCTTGACACCGTCCCGGAAAAAGTAGCCCTGTTGATTGACACCACATCCGCAAGCATTCGCTCCCTCCACCAGCGATGCACAGTGGCAGCAGTGTGTACCATTTACAAGATGCACTGCAGGAATTCACCAAGGCTCCATAGAAAGCACCTTCCAAACCCACGACCACTACCATCAAAAAGGACAAGGGGAACAGATAGATGGGAACGCCACCACCTGGAAGTTCCCCTCCAAGTCACTCACCATCCTGACTTGGAAATATATCGCCATTCCTTCACTTGCTGGGTCAAAATCCTAGAGCCCCCTTCCTAACAGCACTGTGGCTGTACCTACACTACATGGACTGCAGCGGTCCAAGAAGCTAGCTCACCATCACCTTCTCAAGGGCAACTAAGGATGGGCTATAAATGCTGGCCTAGCCAGCGAAGCCCACATCCCATGAATGAATAATAAAAAAAACAACCCCTCAGGATCTTATATGTTTCAATCAAGTTGCCTCTTACTTTGCTAAACTCCAGCGTTTACAAGCTTAGTCTGTTCAACCTTTCCTCATAAGACAATCCACCCATTCCAGGTATTAGTCTCGTAAACCTTCTCTGAACTGCTTCCAATGCATTCACATCCTTCCTTAAATAAGGTGACCAAAGCTGTACACAGTACTCCAAATGCGGTCTCACTGGTGCCCTGTACAACTGAAGCATAACCTCCCTTTTGTATTCAATTCCCCTTGCAATAAATGATAGCATTCTATTAGCTTTCCTAATTACTTGCTGTACTTGCATACAGCCTTCTGTGATTCATGCACTAGGACACCCAGATCTCTGTATACCTCAGAGCTCTGCAATCTCTCACCATTTAGATAATATGCTTTTTCAAAGGAGGGTTGGGAATCTGACACCCGGATGAATTCTGGTTCCTGACCCCATGCTCAAGTTGCGTCGCTAATGTAATGCAATCTTTAAATGCAAATGGCCCAATTGCCAGGAGATGGGCTTGGCACCTAATTAAATGCATTGTGTACCTTCAGGAGGCGAGAGCTGCTTGCCTGGTGCCAGAAACAAAAGCAGGTGGCAGCAATGTTGGGGGATTCCACCACCTTGTCAATTTGAGCAGGCAGCTTCTCGAATGTGGAAAGAGGTGGATAGTGACCTTGCATGATGAAGCAGGACCAATGCTTGTGCCAGCACTGTGTTTGGCCCCACAGACTTGCTGAAGAAAGCACTGCAAATCAGGTTATTTAGGCTCTGCAGAGAACCTGACAGCTGTGCTCCATTGTGCACAAAACCTTTAGGGGTTGCAGGGAAACAATTTGAAAATTGTTTCAGACAGGCCCCTTAACAAGTTCCTTGAGGAACTTAAGGGGACATTAATTTGATGCGAGCCCCTTCCTCACTCCCTTCCCCCTGCCAGCCATTTGAAAGTTTGAGACTGTCCCAGAGGGATCAGGATCCCAACATGACCTCCGGGACTTTGATTTTCACAGGCCACCCGCATTGCCTCCCAAACCTTCAGCCCTTTGAGAATCCAGCCAAATGTACATACATGTTACATTATAGCATGTCCTACAGTGGTTTCACTGCTCAGCCAAATATAGCATTGAGATTTAAAACTTCATTTTATTTTACTTCCTGTATCTGAAATGCCATCAAAAATCACCTACAAACTAAATAAATCCATATGGTACAGCACAAAAGGAAGCCATTTGGTCCATCGTGACTTTGATGTCTATTTGAATGTGCTATCTAAAATAACTCAATTCCCCTGCTCTTTCCCTATGTTTTCCCACAAGAAAGATGTATTAAACCAATCTGCATTCCATGTACAGTAACATAAGATACACACACAGAAACCCAACAAGGTACTGTACACTTAGCACTGTGTCACTGAAGAGATTTACAACCTTTAGAATCATATTAAATTTGAGATCCAGACTTAAGTTTTCTTATTCTCAATACAGTTTTCAAAGATAATCTATTGGTTTATTCTATTCCTGATATTGAAACATTCATAACATTGATGCTATTGGACATAAAGAGCTGGTGATATTTATCTGTCTGACAGATTAAGCTCATAAATGACTGCCTGAAAGCCTCAATTCAAGCAGATTATTTGGAATGTTAAGGTGTCTTTATTGTTTTGTGGCTTTCCTTTATTTCTAGTGCCGTCAATATTCCTCAATCCACATTTAAGGTAATTTAAAAGCAATAATTGGATGATGGAAATACTCAGCAGGTCAGGCAGCATCTGTGGAGAGAGAAACAGAGTACAAATTTCAGTTCTATAAGGTCAGAGCTCTTTTTCTTGGTACCACATTGAATAATAAATGACTTTTATTCCTAATCAGACTCTCATAATACATGACTAGGGCACAGTTCACATGCTGCTAATACATCTGTTCTACATGATGATGAGTATTCCTCTGTCTTCCACACTAAGTAAACATGAATGTATAATAATTATAAGGCAATGGTTGGTATTACACCAGTAAAAATATATATGTTGAGTTTGAATATCGATATCTATTGGAGTATATCCTTAAGGAGGGACTGTTTTAGTTTGATCACAGTCAACAGGGAATTCTTTTTTAATTTGGCAGACATCAGCAGAATTATAGTTTCTCTGGAACCGCAGATTTAAAACTTATATCAACTGATCGCTTTGTGCAGTTGGCAGACTGTTATATTGCAGACTGAACACAGTCTGGCCAACACTGATGCAGTGACAATGATGCTTTGTGGATGCATGCTTTGAGGCTTATGTAGACTCTACTCCTCTGGCAGCTAACCTTAATGTTAGAAGAGAGCCATCTGCTTGGTCTAAACATTAAAAATGTTACAAAAAAGTTTTGAGGTCACTGGTTGGTCCAGTGGACTGCTTGGAGACTTTGAAAATATGATTTTGTGCTCGACTGAGATTCACTGCAACAAGTGTAAACTTGAATTGATGTGAGACAGCCTTTTGGGAGGGGTCCCATTTTAAATCAGGACTTTGGCACAAAATTTAGGTTGATATTTCAGCGCAGTGCTGAGGGAATGCTACATTGTTGTAGCGCTACTTTTTTTGGTGCCACGTGGCCTTCCAACACTCGAAATGGGGTTCCAGATGCATGCACATTTCTAACGGGAAGACCAACTTGGTAAAGGGTAAAAGCAAAATATTGCGGATGCTGGAAATCTGAAATAAAAACAGAAAATGCTGGAAAAATTCAGCAGGTCTGGCAGCATCTGTGAAGAGAGAAACAGAGTTAACGTTTCAAGCCAGTATGACTCTTCTGAAGGGTCATACGGACTCGAAATGTTAATTCTGTTTCTCTCTCCACAGATGCTGGCAAAAGGGGTTTGCATGCATATGCATCTAACAATCACTGGCAGCATGTAAAGCACGCAGATTATGATGTCAATCAGTATGCAACACTGATTTGATGCTTCCAGATTCCATGCTCTTGCCTCCACTCTGTTTTAACATTACACAGCTGACCACACATTAAACCGAAATGAAGGACTTCCCCCACCAGAGCTATTTAAAGGGATTATGGACTACTTATAGGTTAGTTATGGATTATTTCTTCTGGCTGCTGTCACAATTATAGATGTTATTGTTGGTTGCCATAAAGAACATGACGTGCTGCTACAAGAGGAAGAAGGAGAGAAGGGCTCTCAGCCAGAGGCCATACCTTTCGAGGGTCATTCAACACAGTCCTCCTTTCGAGGGTCATTCAACACAGTCCTCTGACCTCCGCATCAGTGATGACCATACTTGAGGTGTTTTTGCTTTGTAAAAAGTGGTTGTGACTGAAATCTGCCAGCTGCTTAAGCCACAACTGCAACCTCAAAAGTAGGGCAAAGATAGCATTGCCTCTGGCTGTCGAGGTGACTGTGTCTCTTAACATTTTTTGTACCTGACCCCTATTTAGGCTCTTTCTGGAGGTATAAACAAGTCTCTCAGTTCGCTACACAAGGGAGGTCACTGAGGCTCTCTGTACACAGAGAGACAGCTTTATCCCACTCCCACTTGTCAGAGACAAGCAGGCAGATTGAGCCTGAGTGTTTGCATGAATTGTAGGTTTCCCCGTGGTGCAGGATGCCAATTGCTGTGTGTGTCTCATGAACTCAGCCATTTTCATGAATCAAAAGCAATACCACTCCTTCAGTGTGAAGCTGGTGTGTGACACCAGTGTATCACCAATGAGGGCAGTGTATCATTCAGGTGAACATCTATTATTCCTGCAGTTGTCAAAATTTCTTCATTCTGTGGCAGTCTTCCATGGCACCTGTGTTTGACCCACTGTGAGAAGCCTAATCCTGGCTACTGGGTGGCAAAGGTTATGCATTTATGATGTGGCTCATGATTCCAGGAAAACCCATGTACACATGCAAGGCAGACCTACAATGAGAGACATGCTGCCACAAGGAACAATATAGAGCATGCCAACTGTGTGCTCAAGCAATGCTTGCAATGCCTGCTGAATGGGTAACAAGATTTCTAGTAACTGCACAACCTGGCCATTATGAAGGAACAGCCCTTGCTGCCACATATCAGAAAAGAAGCTGAGGAGCAGGAGCACAAGGAGGAAGTGCCACAGGAATGCAGGCTATAAAATAGACAGCCCCTTCCTGCCAGGGCTCCATATTATCAAATAACTGATGAGCGATACCAGTAACCACAACAATAGCTCCTCATTCACTAACAGTCCCATGCTCCTTACCTTTCCTCTCTTACTAACTATCACATTGTCCTCTTTTTGACCACACAAAAAAAAGAAAAACAATGCATAAATGCTTGTTCTAATCCAATTTTACGAATTTAATCATGATGTAATGCAAACAAAAATAAACTAATTGCCATTGTGCGTTCCCTTAATGCCTCTTCCATGTGCCCTTTCCTATCTTAGTTCTCCCATGAACCATGGCCTCAATAATTGCCTTTCCCATGATGGCCAGCACTGTTTACTCTATGGAGATTAAAATATGTAGGCATGTTTATCCTTCTACAGTTCTTTCCTGCTGTTTATGTGTCATCTTCCCCTGCAAAAAAGAAGCAAGTGTGTCAGTAAATGTCCTGGAAAATGTTTGAGTAATGTGTCTGTCATGGTTGAATAGCTGCCAATGTATGTGAGTCATCGATGTGCGGCTTGCAGCAACACTAAGGCCCAGATTTTTGTCCCCGGCTTGTGTGCACAAAGTTGGGAGATTTCCTGGCTCAAAGAACTCAGCCTTTACAGTCTGCCCGCCAAACCAAAAATCTAACCCGTGGGGCGGACATTTTTAATAGGAGTCAGGGCGTGGAGGCTGCCGGGTGTAGAGACGAGCTGGGCAGAAGGCCTTCCTCTGTGCACCGGCACTGTGTTTAAATAAATAAAAGATCGAAACAAAAAACAACCCTCACTCCTCTCACCCCCACACACTCCCCATACCCCATCTATGACAACCTATGCCAACCCAAGCTCCCCCACCCACTCCCCCCATGGCCTCACATGCTCCATGCCAACCCATTACCCTACCCATCAACATTTGCCCTTACCCACTCCATGCTAATACACCTAGTATATTTGGACACTCCATTGACAGCTTGGACACTTCCTTGACAGCTGGACAGTTCCTTGACAGCTTGACAATTCCAATGAGTTTGTGTGTAAAACATACATAATCATGTTTAATTTTAACAATCGCAAAGGGTGCCTTGCTTCTCCCAAAGGTGTCCCGAAATCCTATTCAAAAAGGTACCTTGCCTCTCCTGGCTATCCAAACAGATCCACCAAGTTCAGACCTCCTTATTTGTTCTAATCTGTACACTCCAGGTTTCACAATCCCAGGCTTCCAACATCCCACTTCAGTGGAGGCAGCTGGTGATTTCAATGGCCAGCAGCCTCCACGAATCACGTTGCTTGAGTACACAGTCCATGCAAAGATGGGAAATGCTGGGTTCGGGGGCGAGAGCCTGCCATCCTACAAAAATCTGGGCCTAAGTACGTGAGAGTGAGATAAAACATAGGAATTGATTGGTTGACTAATGATTGATGGTGAATGATGGGGGTGTGCTGAATTGAACAGTGCATGAAGCCAATGGTACAATTGACAGGATCTACCATTTGAAGATGAATTTACTCACCTTGACAACTCATGTCAAATTGTTAAGTTTCTTCCTGCACTGTATCAATTTTCTTGGAGATACACACCTGGTATTGACTTCTACCGCTATTTGTCCCTACTACCTCTTGAGCATGTGTTTGGAGGTCTCCTGCCCCACCGAAGGCAGAGGATATGTTCTTCTTTCCACCCCTCCCATCAAGGTCACCAGTGCATGATTAAGAGCGTTAGTGAATATTCTCTCCCACATAGCCAGCCATTGCTCAAAGTATCACAACCCAGGTTGACCTTTGTTTTAAAAAAAAGCTCTCACAATTTGTTGTAATCACAATGCGCTTTGCCTTTAAAAGGTACGGGTTACGTTTGAGTAGCTCAAGCCATTTGTGATACCCTATTGATTCATGCAGCCAGTGAACAGTGTGGAGAGCACGCAGCAATCACTTCAAGGAGCAGGCAGCACCAAGTTCATGTCTTGTGTGCACCACAATGAACGGGCGTGTGTTAATTGTTTACTGCAATCCCCACTCTCATTTTCAAGGGGTTTTCCAATTTCCCTTATGTGTTTCAGATGAGCTGTTTAACTGAGGCCCATCTGTCTGTCTAGGTGGATGTAAAATATTCCAAGGTACATATTTGAAGAAGAGACAGGAGTTCTCTCATTGCTCTGGATGACATTGATCCTCAATCAACAGCAAAGTGGATGAACTGGTCATTCATCTCTCTGGTTTTGTGGGGCCTAGTTGTATGCAAATTGCCTGTTGTGTTTACCCACTAAATCAACAGGGAATATATGTATGTGTATATATAAGAAACAGTGCTGTTTTGTAGTTTTTTTGCTAACAAGGGATAATTACCTTCTTGTAAGGAAACATACTAAAATGCTGCAAAATTAGGAATTTTTTGAAGGAGGATTAAAAGACATTGAAGTTAATGCCTGAGAAATGCATAGCTGGCCGAAGCATAATTGTGGTTCAAGCAAACATAGCATTCCAGTGGACCATGCGGCTTCCCATTCATTCTCATTATGTGGAATTCCTGAGTCAAGCAAACATTTCTTAATAGAAGATGTTTTTCAATGATAACTGGCAGTGTTTTCATTCCTCAGTATACTAATTGCTCTCAGTCAAGTGCATACTCTCCATTAATTTTATATACTCACAATTTCATGCACTGGAATAATGACGTTCCTTAATTTGGATTGAATATGACAAAACAGGTAACTAAATGGGCTGACAGACAAATATTATAAACTAGCCATTTTCATTTTTCCCCAAAATCTATACAAACCTTGATCGAACTGTTCTTCTTATCCAAATATTCTGCTCACGGGCAAACTTTAATGTTGTTTTTATTATTCAACTAGATATATAGTTCAACCAATCAGAAAGTAATTTATTTTATCTTAATTGTTACCTGGAAAACTGTTGGAGTTTTATTGTCTTCAATTTGGGGAAAAAGTCTTTGGAATACCATGACTATTTGATCAATATTACATTTTTAAAAATTATACTGTGTTGATTGTGTATGGGAGAGTTCTAGAACACCTATCAAAATATTATAATAATAATTCATAGGCTATGGTGTGGTATTGCTGAATGGGATGTATGACTGAAATCTTCCAAATAATGTTTTTGCACTCACTCTAGAATACATCATTAAGAAACCAAATCAGAAAACAGTGATTTATAAATTGCTCAGTCAAACTAGCGAGAAATATTGCAATGTCAATTTTGTTCCAGTTTGTTCTCAAGAAACACTCAGTTCCCAGGCAGAAAGCAGAGCAAGAAGGGGTGGAAACTGTTATGCTTGGCCTCCACCATTTTCCCGACTTCATTGATATTTCCCAGAGATTCAGAGGAGGAGTGGGGTGCTTTTATGTCTTGAGTCTATGAGTTCACTAGTCGAGGAAACTCGAATTGCACGTCTTCATATACACTCGTTAGTTGATGCTCACTATCAATAATGGAGAGAGAATGATGTAAGAACAAACTGTGATTGTTTATTGCAACAGAAGGCAGAGCACTAAAATACTTGCGTCCTCCCTAAACCCCCTACTACTGTTAACCAGTAGCCCGCGCTGTACTTTGATTGGTCAGTACTGTCACATGGTTAGTCCACTTGCATTCTCTTAAATGTACACGGTACTCCACATTATCACAGGTGCAGAGCACCGAATCCAACAGCGGGCTCAAGCATGGGAATCCCAAGGAAATAAGGTGTGTGATGAGGTGGTTCATAACAATACTTTCCAACTCATTTCCTCTGTCAATGCCAGGCAGCGACCATTTGCAAGTTTATCAAGAAGTCGGTCTCAGGCCTTGCATTTAGCCCTTTTAGCTTAAGGGCCTTGCCAGCCTTGAACGTAAGACATAGGAAATAGGAGCAAAAATAGGCCACTTGCCCCTTTGAGCCTGCTCTGCCATTCAATAAGATCATGGCTGATCAGATTGTGGCCTTAACGCCATTTTCCTGCCTGCCCCCTGTAATCTTTGATTCCCTTGTCAATCAAAAATCTGTCTAACACAGCCCTGATCTGCCACATGATCTCCATATTTTACTTTCCTTCCTGTTGGTACTGCTTCCAGGTGAAAGGTCATCAGGTTACATGGACCAGTATCTTGCTCTTGCAGGATTGTGATGAGCAATTGATTGACATTTCTGGCACCCATGTTCAGCAACCAGGTCTGTCCATGCTATAGTGCCTTGTGACCATGGCTATTTGGTAGTAGGGGTTGGGGATGGATTATTTTCTTTTGTGGCATTCTCTCACTACTGTCAAATACAGATTGCTGCCGTGGACTTGAATATTTTGGATACTTGAAATAATTTGTTGGAGATACGGATGAGCAGAAAATGTTATTTTGCAGTAAACACGTTTTTTTTTATTTAGAAAAGAATATTTTAGCAATAAACACAATATTTTTTTGGAAATTTCCTTCTGTACTGCAAAATTACTGAAACCCAGTATATAAACTCCCATATGGTAGTACTAGTCATCATTATAAACTAGCTTTAGAGACAAACACTGACCAGAATCTAAATCATTTACAGTGCCAATGAGCAGCATCTGCTTTAACAGTTCATCCTTTTGGTAGTACAGAACTTGAGTATTGCTGAAAAAAAGACATGCTATCAAAGCTTTCCGTCTTGCACCCATCAGGATAGCTTGCAAGAAATTACCAACTGTAATGAGGGAACAACAATTTATACTGCATGAGAAGAGAGATTAACTCTACTGACTTGTCAACTTTTTATCCCCTGGAAACTGCTTGCTTATCATAATCTGACAGTAGCACATAGGACATTTAGAGGCTTTTTGCACTTCTGGTAGACATATCCTCTTAAAATACATCTGGTATTTCAAAACGCTCGTGTGAAATTTTGTTGAATTCTTATAGAACTTAATTCATCATTTGAGTATAAAGTTCAAATACAAGTAAAAGAGGATCCATGACAAATAATGTTCCTTTGAAGATTTTTTTTTTGCATTGCGCAGTTTTAGAAGGTCGGTTATTCAAAAATAATTTTAAGAAAACATAGTCCATATAATATGTCACTAATAATAAATTAGGGTCCAATATATCTTCATTATCACCTATATATTAATCATTACTTAAGGTTATGTGAAATCTTTGAATATTCTGATAATGATGTATTATTTGTTGAAACTTCATACAATTTTTTTCCCTGAAAATCTGTCTTGTGATGAAAATGGAATGTAACATAATATAATGCAATACAATTGTGCTAGAAAAGAAAAAAATCCAATTTCAACTTAAATGCAACATGGCATTTTTAAGTTTTATTTAATCAACAGTCACACTAGCATTTTATTTTGGCTTTGTTAACTTGAATAAGATAAGTAGGAGAATCCTGTTATTGACAGTTCCTTCCTTTGGCTTTGTTTTTAAGTAATAATTTCAGCCTTTTTTGGTTATTAATGTTTGGATTCCTCTGTCTAAGAGAGAATTATGTATTCCTTGTTGAATTTAACGGAATTTGATCTCTTTCAACAATGTAACAACTTGCACATCAGACGAGTGTTATCAAGCAACATTTAACATCAAACATCATTAAGGAAATATTAAGGCATATGACCAAATCTGGGTTAAAGAGGTAGGTTGTAAGGAGCATCTTAAGAGGGAAGAGAGGTGGAATTTAGGGCCTTGGCAGCTGAAGGTAAGGTGGGCAATGGTGGAGTGATTAAAAATGGAGCCACACAAGAGGCCAGAATTGGAAGAGTAAGTAACTCAGACGATTGTAGGGCTGGAAAAAATGATAAAAATAGTGAGTGGTGAGTCCCTGGAGGGATTTGAAAACAAAAATAAGAATTTTAACATTGAGGCATTGCTTAATTAGGAACCAATGTAGGTCAGTGAGCACTGGGATAATGGGTGAATGGAATTTTGTGCAAGTTAGGACATGGGCAGCAGAGTTTTGGATGACATCAAGTTTCCAGATGGTAGAACGTAGGAGGCTACCTAGGAGTGCCTAGAAATGCATTGGAATAGTCAAGTCTCAAGGTAACAAAGGCATGGTTGAATGTTACTCATCATCTATTTCTAAGAGTGACTCAGTAGCACCACTAGTGACCAAGCTGGCTGAATCCTGGAGCACATAGTTCCCAGACTGGGCTTGTAGCAGGTAAACCATTGTGAGGCAGTTCAATTTGTAATGAGAACATGGAGAGACAATATAAAATAAGGGGTACCACTCTAAAGGGTGTGCAGGAGCAGAGGGACCTGGATGTATATGTGCATGTCATTAGAGGTGGCAGGACAGGTGGAGAGAGCAGCTAATAAAGCATATAAGTATTACCCCGTCCAGAAGACAGGAAGGAAAATATGTCTCTATTATGCACATTACTCACTGGGCCAGCATTTATTGCCCTTCCCTTATTCAGAGCATTTTTTTTAAAGAGTCAACCACATTGCTGTGGGTCTGGAGTCACATGTTGGAAGATTTCCTTCCCTAAAGGGCATTAATGAACCAGATGGGGTTTTACAACAATGGTTTCATGCTCATCATCAGTCTTTTAATTCTAGATTTTTATTGAATTACAAATTTCTGCTGTGGTGGGATTTGAACCCAGGTCCCCAGAGCATTACCCCAGGTCTCTAGAATACCAAGCCAGTGGTAGTACCACTACACCACTGCCTCCCCCTTGTTTTCAGAAGCCAACAGGGACCTTGTTATTTTTAAAGAGTTGCCAATGCCCCTGTGACTGCAGAAAATCAAATGCACCAACATCCTTTACATTTTCTAAGGCAGAGCTGGCCAATGGGGACAACATGTCTGCAAGGACAAAAGGGACCCTGACCCCTCTAATAAGCAGCTCAGGATTCCAGACCTGGGAAAATACATCCTTTATCGAACACCCAGGAGAAGAAGCAGGAGGTATGTCACATGACACCCCCAAGCTGCTAGAACCTGTAATATTGTCGTGTGGAACTGAACCCAGACAGTCTACCATCTTACCATCTAACAGGTAGCAGCAGCAGCAGAACAAGCTCTGACCAGGTAAATTGCCTGCCTACATCTACACTGTGAACTACTGGAACATTGGAACTTCTGTATCTGTACCTTCAAGACTAATTCAACTCTACATACCTTTTCCCATCATGGAAGTCTTTGCTTCCTGAAAGATGGATCACCCTGCAACAGTCAGCCTGCTACCGTCTGAAGGAATATACCATTGGACTTTTGATTCTGGACTCTGGACTCACGTGAAACCATAACTCATGTTTTTATTGTGGCCTTGCCCTGTACCTCTTTCTTTCTCTTATCCCTCATTTGTTGCATGAGTGCAAAAAAGGGGCGGATGTTGTGAAACCCCTTCCCGTGTTTTGTGTGTGTGTAAAATAAACCAACCTTCTTATTTTACTTTATCTTGAGTTTGCTGTGGGGTTATTAGTAGAGGATTGGATCACTCCAAAACTGAAGGGTTGGGAAAAACACACCACCACTTATAAAGTGGGAAATCAGAAATCAAAAACACCTTTCTGTTAATGGAGAGGTACTGAGAGAAGAAATCAGGGCTGTTTAAATTAACCCCCCTACTCTCAGTAACAGTATCCTAGGCTTTATTAATAAGGGCATAGAGTACAAGAGCAAGGAGGTTATGCTGAACTTGTATAGGACACTAGTTAGACCTTAGTTGGAGTATTGTGTACAATTCTGGGCGTCACACTTTAGGAACGATGTGAATGCATTGGAGCGAGTGCCGAAGAGGTTTACAAAAATGGTTCCAGGGATGAGAAACTTCTGTTGTGAAGATAGATTGGAGAAGTCGGGACTGTTATCCTTGGAGAGGAGAAGGCTAAGAGGAGATTTAATAGAGGTGTTCAAAATCATGAGGGGGTTGGACAAAGTAGATAGGGAGAAACTGTTCCTGCTCGTAAACAGATCGAGAACGAGAGGGCACAGTTTTAAAGTGATTTGCAAAAGAAGCAAATGCGATGTGAGAAAATACTTTTTCACACAGTGAGTGGTTTGGGTCTGGAATGCACTACCTGGAATTGTGGTGGAGGCAGGCTCAATTGAGGCATTCAAGAGGGCATTAAGTGATTATTTAAATAGAAACAATGTGCAGGGTTACGGCTCATTTGGAGAGCCGGTGAAGGCACGATGGGCTGAGTGACCCCCTTCTGCACCATAACAATTCTGTGATTCTGTGAATCAATAAGAAGGAAAGGCTTACTCGAGCTCATCCTCAGCTGTCTCCCTGTCGCAGATACATCAGTCCATGATAGTTATCATAGCACTAATCAGCACACAGTCCTAGTAGAGAGGAAGTCCCATCTTCGCACTGAGAACACCCTCCAACATGTTGTGTGGCAATAACACAGTTATAAATGGGATAGATTCAGAACAGGTGTAGACAGCTAAAAACTGGGCATCCGTGAGGTGCTGTGGGCCTCAGATTTGTATGCCACCACAAACTGTTACCTCATGGCCTGGCATAACCCTCACTCACTCTACCATTACCATTAAGCAAGGGTTCAAGAAGAAGTGTAGGAAAATATGCCAGGAGCAAAAGCAGGACCAGGGGTACCTAAAAATGAAGTGCCAACTTGGTGAAGCTACAACACATGATTATATGCATGCTAATAAGCAGAACCAGCATGTTGTAGACAGAACTAAGTGGTCCCACAGATCAGGTCAAACAATGGTGGTGGACAGTTAAACAACTAATGGGAGGAGGAAGTTCCATAAATATCCTCACCCTAGTCATGGCAGAGCCCAGCATGTGAGTGTAAAAGACAAAGCTGAAGCATTTGCAACTGTCTTCAGCTGTTCCAGCTGAAGTGGATGATCCATCTCAATGAGATTCTCACCGTGACAGATGACAATTCAATTTGCTCCACATTATATCAAGAAACGGCTGAAGGCACTGGATAATGCAAAGACTATGGCTGGGATTTTCCGGTCCCGCCTGTGGTGGGAATTATTGCGGGCAAGACGGAAAATTTGGCAAGGCAGCCAAAAATCCATTGACATTGGGTGGGAATTTTTGGTCCTGTCATGGGTGGGATTGGAAAATCGCAGGTTATGGGCCCTGACAAAATCCTGGCAGTAAAACTGAAGACTTTTTGCTCAAGAATTAGCCATGCCCCTGGACCTGAAATGTTTGAACTTGGAGCTTTGGATTTTTTTGACCATTGACTCCTCAGTATTGATTTTCAGTTAACTCTGGAAGCTGTAGTCGTCAAATAAATACTTCCAAAGATGATATTAACATTTTTTTTTTTAATTAGTCAAACTGAAATTAGGGAATGAGTAGTACTCATTTAATTCATTTGCATTCAATGTCTCTAAAAGGCCATTATTTTCTTTTTATTCCCCAACTTTATTTTGTCATTTTCCCTCTACTCAGTTCTTCAAACCACATCATTTTAAGTTAGGAGGGCTTTGCTGTGAATATTTTCACAGTTGGCATTACAAACACCACTCAATTGACTAACTGAGAGCTGCAATAACACTCAAAAGAATGGTGTCCTTCTTTGTCAGTTATTCATCCATGCTACTCAGATACCCGTACTCAAACTATCAAATTCATTCCTTAGTGTGAATCTGGTAAATACAAATTTTTAAATTCATATTTTAAAAGTGTGTTGTCAGAAATTCAAGTGTAGCCATAGGACTACACTATGGCTTGCCTTTTGAAATCTTGGAATTTTCTGTTTAGATTTTCACACGTACCAATACTTCCCGACAGATTATAGCTAAGCTTTTGTACTGTTACATTGTGAAGCAGAAAAGCAGGAACAAAAAATAATTGAGGAAAGCACTAGTGGCACAACATTTGCAGAAAAGCCAAACTTCAAAGCACTTCATTCTCAAAATACTGCTCAATACTTATCAGCCTTTCTGAAGAAATTATAGTATAGGAGACATTTTTTTGACCCATGTATATTTCTAAAATTTTTGTGTGTTGCTGTTTTCAACTTGGAAAAGAATGTTCATATTCTGCTATAGACTACACAATTTGTAAATATATGACTGGCTTTTAAAAAACCTCATCCCAGACAGACCTCAGGAATGAAAATAAAATTTACCGAATGGTTTCACAATATGTTTATTTTAAAAACAGGTGTCCATGTGGTTTTTGCTAGTTCTATCCCATAGGAAAGGGATAATCTGACCTTATTTTCTACAAGAAAGTTCTATTGAATGAATATTACCACTGAATAAACTGTTAACATTTAAGCAGAATATATGACCCTAAACTATGGTGTCAAATTGAGCAGTACTATTAAAAGATGATGGATTATCAAACTTCAGACAAATACATCAACATTATGTAATAATGATGGTAGGTGTCATTGACAATGCTATCAAGCAGCATTTACTAAGCAATAACCTGCTCACCGATGCTCAGTTTGGGTTCTGCCAGGGGCACTTGGCTCCAGAACTAATTCCAGCCTTGGTTCAAACATTGACAAAAGTGATGAATTTCAGAGGTGAGGTGAGAGTGACTGACTTTGACATCAAGGCATCAATTGACTAAGTATGGTATCAAGGAGCCCTAGCAAAATTAAGTCGATGGGGATTAGGTGGGGAAATTACTCCACTGGTTGGAGTCATATCTAGCACAAAGTAAGATGGTTTGGTTATTGGAGGCAAATAATCTCAGCCCCAGTACATCATTGCAGGAGTCGCTAAGGGTTGTGTCCAATGCCCAATCATCTTCCGCTGTTTCATCAATGACCTTCTCTCCATTATAAGGTCAGAAATGGGGGTGTTTGCTGATGATTGCACGATGTTCAGTACAGTTGCAACTTATAAGATCATGAATAGGAGCAGGAGTAGGCTATTTGCCCTTCAAGCATTCTCTGCCATTCAATAAGCTGATCTAATTGTTGCCTCAACTTGACTTTTATGCCTACCCCCATAACCCTTGACTCTCATGTCCATCAAAAATCTATTTAACTCAGCCTTAAATATATCCAGTGACCCAGCCTCCACTGCTCTCCGTGGAAGAGAATTACAAAGACAAGCGACTCTTTGAGAAAAGAAATTCTGCTTTGGACCCATGTTAAATGGGAGACTCCTTATTTTTAAACTGTGACCTTTAGTTCTAGATTTCCCTATGAGGGGAAACGTACTCTCAGCATCTACCCTGTCAAGCTCCCTCAGAATTTTCTATGTTTCAACAAGATCACCTCTAGTTCTTCTAAACTCCAATGAATTTAGGCACAACCTGCTCAACCTTTCCTCATAAGACAAACCCCTCACCCCATGGGCAGAATTTTCCGTTTGTCGGGCGGGTGGGCCTGACCCAACCGCGGGCGGGCATGGAGCCGATCGCCGCCAACGACCAGGGCCGCACCACCATTTTACTGGGCGGGCCAATTAAGGCCCACCCAGCGTGACGTGTGCCAAGAAGCACTATGCACTCCCTGTGCGAGCGAGGGGGAATCCCTAAAATCGAAAGTGCGCTCTTTCCTGCATGCACACGGAAGAGCTCACTCATCTCCCTGGGGCTAAATGCAGCCTCAGGGAGATCGCCTCGACTTTTAAAAATATTAAAAATAGAGAAAAGAAAAATCCCTTACATGTTGCCTCATGTGACAATGTCACATGAGTTGGGACATGTTCATAATTTACAGAACAACTTTATTACAATTTTTAAAATCCTGCATGAAACCTCATCCCACCGATGGATGAGATTTCATGTTTTCTCTATTTGCCGCCGGGGCTCCTGGCCGACCCGCCAAACTTAAGGTTGGATGGGCAGGTCCTTTAATTGCTTAATTGACCCTGTCAATGGCCTCAAGTGGCCATTGACAGATCGGCGGGTCCATAGCTGATTTTGCTGCGCCCCCGCCTTCCTGAAAATTTAAATGGGGCGGGGTGGTGTCAGGGGTTCCACCCGACATCATCCCGCGTCATTTTATGCGTCGGCGCGTGGGGCCCACCCTCGCTCGCCAACAGTAAAATTTTGCCCGAGGAGTCAGCCTAGTGAACACTCTCTGAGCTGCTTCCAATGCGGGCTCTGCACTCCGATGCGTCAAATGACGCGTGGTGATGCTGGGCGTGCGTCCCGACGTCACCACGTGTCATTCCGATCTTCAGTTAGGCGGCCACGCATTGGAGTCGGCTGCGCACTCGCCGAACAGTCAAAGGCCTGTTAAGGCCAATAACCAATATCCAAGGGTGGGATGAGGTTTCATGAATGGTTTATAAATGAAATAAAATTTTTATTAAAATACATAACCACATCCCAGTTCATGTGACACTGTCACATGAGGGGACATGTCTGAGTAAATTTTTTTCTCTTCTTTACAATGTTTGATTCTTAAATTAATTTCTGCGCTCTTACGCGCGCATGCGCAAAAGAGCGCAGGCTCCGGCTCTCTCTCCTCCCCCCGCCCGCACAGGTAGCGCTGAGTGCTTCCAGATGCGCGTCACGCTGGGCAGGCCTTAATTGGCCCACCCACGCAAAACGGTGGTGCACAGCCGACCGCGGGTGGCGATTGGCTCCACACCCGCCCGCGCCCACTCCCGGATCGCCCGATGGGGAGAAAATTCTCCCCATTGTCTCTGCTTCTACAACCCTCGTTGGCAGCGATTTCCAGATCATTAGCATTTGTTGTGTAAAAAAAAGTTATTTCTTACATTCCCCTGCATTCTTGCACATAACCTCAAATCTGTGTACTCTAGCCCTTGTACTATTAACTAATTTTCTTTGTCATCCTTAAGTATCATCCTGGCATAATCACATACACCTTCTCTCTCAATCTCCTTTGCTCCAAGGAGAACAACCCCAGCTTCTCAAGGCTAACCTTGTAGCCAAAATCCCTCATCCCTAGAAACATTTTGGTAAATCTCCTCTGCAGTGTATCATAGACCCTCACATCCTGTCCAAAGTGTGAAGACCAGAACTGGACACATTACTCTAGTTATGGCCTTACCTGAGCTTTACAAAGTTTTGGCATAACTTCCCTGCTATTGTACTCATTACCTTTATTTATGAGGTCCAAGATCCCATATACATGGCGAATACTCTCCCAATATGTCGTGCCGCCTTCAAATATCTATGCGCATGAGCTCCCAGGCCCCTATCTTCCTGCATACACCTTGGAACTGTGCCATTAAGTCTGTATTGCTTCTCCTTGTCCCGTCTTCCCAAGTGCATAACCTCATACTTCTCTGTTAAATTCAATCTTTCATCCAGCCACAGAGAAATTAAATGACTTTAGTTTCCAAATTATTTGTTCCCTATGTTTAAAATGAACCATTTTAAACTTGTTTCATAGTAGATTCTGAGGATTGGTGTTCATTTGATCCTGCCTAGTGAAGTGATAACAATTGTGAAGGTTTATGGTATTTATGCAGGGCATAAGGATTTGGCAGGGTGGTGGTGCATGGGAGAAGTGGGGTAAGAGATTTTTGCTACTGAGGAGCATAGCTGAGTCGGGAAATTTCCCGATTTGCTGTACTTGCCTCTGTAATGCCCTGAATTGCTCGATTTTCACTCTAGGTGGTGGGGCTGGGATGTGGGGGAGGAGATTAGTGGATGTGGGATGGAGTTGAGCCTGTTGACCCCGAAAGCTGAGCATAGGTGGCCATGGGGGTGTGTGAGTGCCAAGATGGGCTGGTTAAAAAACCTGCCTCAGTTCTCTAGGACTTCATTCCAGTTGTTCCTGAAGCTGTTATACCCTCTAGCCCTTACCTCTCTCATCTCCTCACCCCCCATTACCACCCCCTTGGCCCTTCATGCATCCCAATCCAAATCAACACCAACTAATGCCCTCCACCCACATCTCATGGCCTCTCATGCCCTTTATACCACCTCCATAGCCACTCACCCAGTATCGAGCATGGGCAGACCTCAGGAGCTATGTGGAGATGGAAAAAATTAAACTTCTAACAATCGAATACAAGTCTAACTCCTACACACTTGATAGTGGAAAATAAAAACTGCCAAATCATTTAGTAGTCTCTTTAAACTATCAGTGGAACTGTGAACCCAGAATTTCCTGTGTTAATTGTAGCTTTTGAAACACAGCCAGATATTCATAATCACACAATATTAGCCCTTGGAGAAATGTAAACAAAGAGCTCTATTGAAATTGTATGATAAGATACTACTGTTTTTTTGTAATCTGCAGCAGATGGCCTGTCAATCAAAGCTGTCCAGCAGAATTTTTTCTAAACTCTCAGTGACAGTTACAGCCTGTTTTTTTTATAACGTTTAAAGTGCAGGGGATTTAAAAGAAACATCAGATGATACAGTTACACAGGTCTTATCTGCCCTTCAAGAGCATATATGTCTGGGATCTGTCATTTTGCAAGTCCCACACTGCAGGTCAAGGCCCTTGCAACAGCCAAAATATGGTCTGTTTCAGCTCACCAGTGAGTTCAAATGGCCCTGCTATGTTTGGGTTTCCCGCAGCCTGAATTACACACCACCCACTTTCCACTGCTGGCAAAAATTGGATCAGTCGGAAATGTGGTCAGGACATCTGCATTCAGGTCTTGTCCACCATTTTAAAGGTCCATGGAATCTTTCCAACTCGGCAAAAATCTGGCCCTTTGTTTTTCTTTGCGTGATGAATTTCTTCAGTTTAGCAAGTAAAGTAAGGAATGTATCCAACATGGGTTTAATGCAGTAACACTCTTCAACTGGCTGATGTTGCTAATGTCATTGTTACTGGATTGACCCTGAGGTGTTGAAATTCAGGGCCACTATAACTTAGGAGCCACAGAGTGTTAAATGTGTCACCTGATGTGGGGCCACATTTGATGCTGGAACAGATGGTATAAGCTCTGTCATAGATTCCCCGGTGGAACAGAGCCACCAGATTTAATTCAAAATAGAGCAATATGACAAAGTCAAAGAAACCCCAGTGCCATAGTGGTGTGTCATGCGTTTGCGTGTGCTGCAGCAAGGTGTGTCCCCAGCATCTGCAGATGACTTTCACATAGCCTGCTGCTCTCCATGCTCCATGGCTTTTGATGACCTTGGCAGGTGTACCCTGGCTACTGCTGGCCTGGAAGGACCAGGGAGAGTATGGGTGCAGGAGTCTCTTTTGTGGCTGCTGCCACGGAGGAGTTTGTGTCAATGGCAGAGGGGGTGGCAAGCTACTGGCTACCCTTGCATTGCCATGAGAGCTACCCTTAAGTTTTCCAGCTGGCCACTCCTTGGTGCAGGGTGGCACTTCCTTGTGTTCTGTGAGGGGAGGTGCTCCTGGTGGCTTGTCCCAGCGCACCACCCACCTCTCCCTGGCCCACCGCAACACTGTTGTCAACCGAATGGTTCGATAGGCAGCGAAAAAGCCGAGTCAATTGGGTTCTTAAGGGCCTTAATAGGCCGCTTAATTAATGGCGGGAGCGGCTCCGACTCCCACGCATGCCTATTGACTGAAATATCACGCAAGTGCGCAATGAAGTTGGGATGCTCGCCCGACATCATCACGCGTCATTTTACGCTCGTTCGGGGAGGGGGCGTGCCTGCCTGATGAGCGAAAAATTCTGGCCACACCATATACAGCTTTCCAACTTTCTTTAAATATATTTCCTCCCTTTTGACCTGTAAATCCCATAGTTTCAATCTTTCTTTGGAAGTTACTTTTCCCAAAATAGATTCCCTTCCCTTCCAAGATTCATGCTCTCAAGAAAAGTGGTGACGTGGAGTGGAAGGAGCAGATTCCTGTCACACACACACACTTGGAGCCAGTTCAACTATGGAAACTGGTGAGGATGTGCAGTGTACATGTCAACCCTTATCCAAGCCCATAACAATTCAGTAACCCTCCTGTCACCCCATACCTTTAATCCACTTTTTGCCAGACTGTCACTCAAACTCTCCTTTGCGGTGCAGAGTAGGTCAGTTATCCTTTTCCTGCACTGGACCCAGTCCTTTGGTTGCACCCTAAGGCTGCTCACTTCCGTGCGACCTCCATCTAGGACGTTTTGGTCATTCAAGAGGGTCTCTTACACAGTGAACCCTTACTAAACCACGGGGTGATCTGCTGGTAGACTGCAATATTTCAGACCTCTTCAGTTGCCCTATTAAGGCCACAGAATTAAATTATGGGATGTCGGTGGATACTTCTCCTCAAATTGTGTGTTGTGTTGGCGAACCAGAAATTCAGCTGCCAGAGATTTAAACTGCACAGCTTGCAAAAAAGCCTCCAAGGCTAATTCCGTTTCAAAGACAGGGTTCTGTCCTTTAAATGTGGTGACTGCTCCTGCATGGCCATCAGATGACGCAGGCTCCCTGATGTCAGAGCCACCCCTGCCACATATCCTGTAGCAAGTCATGTCGCCTGCAGCGATTAGCCAGCCTCCATGTGATTGCGTTTGGTTGCCCACAATGAATCTGCACCAGATCCCCAACGATTTTCAGTCCCACCAATGGGTGCCAAGACAGGAACAGTAAACCCAGCTCGAAATGCATTGGTTCTTAACTCAACAGGGAATTGGAAATATCAATATGTTACCAGAAAGGGAGACAAAAATGGGCTGATCCCGTAATGAATACAATTTAAACAGTGAATGAGCTTAATGGATTTTTTTCATCCACATCCAAGAACTTTGTATGTCAATACAAATGTGCCAGTTTATAATTTGACAGATTACTAAATGCACAAAATGTTGAATTTTCTGACCAGTTCCAGGTAGCAGCCGAACTCCAGTTTGAATTTGCACAGTAAAACTGTAGCCTAAGGCAACATTTGCAGGTAAACTCCCAGTTCAATGCTGCAACACTAACATTCCAGCCCATGATTCATTTAAGTGCAGCTCAACGCAGGATATGCATGATTGCTGAAGTTACCTCTATTAGAATTGCGGTAAGATTCTTCTGCAAAAAATATCAAGATTACAATGTGCTTGTTTTATTCTGTTAACATGGAGACTTATGTAATGCTTGTTTAGCTAGTATATTTGTGTCATAATATTTGGCATCAAAATCATTTTGGCAGATGTTACATTCAAGAAAGAGACACACATTCCTTGAAAACTGAAGTTATCTCCGTGTGATCAGTTGCAAGAAGAAACAAAGATGTTTTGACTTTTAATTCTGTGTTCCACTACTCTTTTGTAATTTAAGAATTACTAATGGGAGAAGGAAGGGTTGTTGTGCAATGGATGCATACTTTCTGGAAAATTGGCAGGTGGGTTTACAGTGAACTGAATCAGTTCAAATTAATTTTACTGATGGTACACTTAAAAACTGTAAGCTTTCAATCAATTCACTTTGGACTGCTTGCAGCCTCCCAGTGTTTGCTCCTATCTGTGCCTTAAATTAGTTGATAAGAACAGAAGACATCTGAGCAGGAGTGGACCATACGACCCCTCAAACCTACTCTGCCATTCAATACAATCATTACCTATTTTTATTTTCCCGCTCACTCCCCAAATCCCTTGATTTCCTGGGAGACCAAAAATCTGTCTATCTCACCCTTTAACATATTCAATGATAGAGCATCCACAACTCTCTAGGATAGATCCAAAGATGCTGAACTATCTGAATGAAGAAATTTCTTCTCATCTCAGTACTAAATGGTTGATCCCTTGTCCTGAGACTGTGCCCACTTTTTCTAACTTCCCCAACCAAGGGAAACAACCTCTGTGACTATCCTGTTTAGTCCCTTCAGAATCTTGTATGTTTCAAATGAGATCACCTCTCATTCTTCTAAACTCCAGAGATTATAAGTCCAATTTACTCATCGTCTCATCATAGGACAACCCTCTCATCCCAGGAATCAGTCTACTAAACTTTCACTGCATCACCTCCAAACCAAGTTTATCCTTCCTTAGATATGGAGACCATAACATCACAGTGTTCAAGGTGTTTTAATTTGGACCCTAACTCCTCAAATTCTCTGAGCAGAACATTATTCCTAGTTTTACCTATGTAATTCATTCCCACATGGACTAGTTATCCACTGGTGATGCTGAATTAGCAGCTTAGAGCATGACTGTCAAGTACCACAGGTCACAACATGAGAAATCTTTTCGACATTTGTTCTTTCCTGATATGAATCTTTAGCTTTGCAGTGAGAGTAAAGTCTTCTTTCTGGAGAAATGAGTTTTTATTTCAAATTGAAAAGTAAATAACAGCCCAGTACTTGCATACTGGCACTGACACTTGACAACAGTTGCAAATTCATAACCATAGTAGAATAAAGATTTTAAGACTCTAAATAGATCCTTTGAGAGTCTAAAATTTTCATCCTGCTTAATTTGAATATAATTGCTGATAGCAGAAGAATGAGGATAGCATTATTTTAATCCATTTTTTTTCTTGGTGGTAAGAACTCATAATGCAGTGTTAAAGATTATAAATTGGGAAATTTATCCGCAAGAATGCCTGTAGATGAAATAGGCATATTATATAATACAACAACTCTTTGGGCTCACCAATAGATTAGCTTGAAGTTAATTATCTGAGGGGCTAATTAATTGATTTTCATAAAGCATTCCCCTGTTATTTTAATAAGTTTAAAGGATGAGTAGATGTTCTCTGATTTCTAAGATAAAGGGTAAATCCTATCTGTCGTCATTGGCAAAATCTCAGATGGTAATCAGTGATTTGGCATGCAGGTTAGAAAATATGGGACACTTGATTGACTTTAAGATACTCTGTGAATGCCTGTGAATATTCCCACAAAGCACTTTTTAAGTTATTCTTATCAAAAGTTACAACAATTGAAATTCTTCCCAATATGAAAGTCAGGTATACATGTAAACCAAAAGATTCACATTAATATATAAAATAATGTATATGTGAAAAAATTCTCACCTCACAATATTGTGTCATCTTTAACGATGATCTAAACCATCTTGTCCAGAACAGGTAATGTAATACTGAAAGAGGCATAAACCAAAAATCCCCTTTTCTGCAACCAACTATATAATACTTATCTGTGTAGCAAAAGTCTGCGAATTGAATGACATAATCATAGTAATTTAATTTGCAGACAATACACTCTTACTTAAGTCAAGACAGGACCCTGCAAAGTGATAGTTATTGTAACTTGAAGTAAAATTATAGGGTTGGAACTTTTTACACAAAATGAAGTGTTTGCACTTTGCAAAATGTGTTCTAGTTATTTTATGTGGCCTGTCCTGTCATTCTATAATTAAGGTGGAGCTCAGTGAAACAAGTGGTAGTGCATCGGGAGACCGTTTTTATTCCCATTGACTTCAATGAGTGGGTGTAAAATGGGATCGATCAACTAGTGCCTGTTACTACCCAGTGGAAAAAGTGAAAATTAACCCACTTGTGGGTGAAATTGCCCTTGGCAATAGGACAAAATTGGTAATAGAAAATTGACAGCCAGTTTCTCAGTCCTCTCAGACCCCCAACCCTCAACTACCACCTGGTTTCTTTGTCTTAACAGAAAAGAAGCTTGAGTGGGTGTAAGATAGGCTACCAATTCCCCGGCATCATTATTATTGAAGAACAATTTCAACCTCAATGATCCAACATAGTTTTAGGCTGTAGTTTGGAAATTATCTAGTCTGAATTTGGGGGAATAAATGCAGATTATGGCAGTGGGGGGGAATTTTACACATAGACCTGGTTACAATTGCTGTTTGTGGTGATATGTTCTTGGCTTTGGGCCATGCTTAGATGATGGAGAATCACAGATAAAGAGAGATTTGTATTATTGCTAATCTCTAGCTGTAAGCTAGGCCTTATAATTGTGAAGAATATGTCAGTGAATACTGGTAAACACTATCGAATATATTTCACAGCCACTTCATATTAAAGACTCTTAGGCTAACTGAAATTACAGCAGAGCCGTAACAAATCACGGAGTGTGGAAATGTGGACAGCTTACAAATGATTCATACACAAAGCATGTGTATTGAGAATTACACATTCAGCTCACCATAACAAGTACAGAGATACTAATGACATAGATGAAAATGCTCTGCCAAATTATAATATCTAATGCATGCAAACAGTCCTTAAGGATTTTGAGAATTACAATTTGGCATAAAGTTGGCAATTTTGATAAAATCAGATGTTGAGGGGAGTCCAGCAAAAATAAGTTACTTACTCTGATATTATGTACTAAAATGTATTCACTATTTGCAAATGGACCCTCTCTACACTTCATGGTATCAAAGAGTATTATTTACCAGTTAATAAACATAGAGGAGAGTGACACCTCAATATCATTAATTATGTGTTCATAAAAAGACTATTTGTAAAAAAAAACAGAAGACATATTGCCAGAGTTTATGTCTGCAATTATTCCAAACATACATTGCTGTCCCAAAATATACTTTTATTTAAAAGATAATAACTGTAAATTTCTTGTCAAATAACCTACTAATGACTTGCAATGACAATACTACAGCAGAAACTTTGCAAACTTTCAGGCACTTTATCATGTTCACATGATTAAAACTGAAGAGGGTTGATTCACTGGTCAGCTTCTCCTGCATGAAACAATGCTCATAGGGAACATTCAGTGGAAAATCATGGCTCTTTAAGAGTACGATATTCAAAAAAAATACTCAGTGCTGAAGGCATACAATTTCCTGCTCTATGCTCTCTTGGGTAAGCCATTCCTCACAGAGAATGCCTGACTGGTTGGTTCTCTAGTGTTGCTTGTGCAATCAGGAAACATTGGCCAGGATATTTTGGGGTGGCAGGGTTCCCGCTGCTAGGGCCAAAAGTGGTGGGACCCGGGGCTGCATTTTAAGAGCAGCAGCCATTTAAGCGGCTGCCACCAGGGTTGCTGCCCAATTCAGAGGACCAGGAGTTCATCAACCTCAGTAGCACCATTGGGAGTGGTGGCTATGACCAGGGTTGCACCTGAAGGATGAGGGCGCATCAGTGGATGTACAAACGTGCGACTTCAAAGAAAGGTATTCAGAGACTGAGGGTGCCAGGACCAGTCAGGCAGGCCTGACAAGACAGTAGGGATCCACTTTGGGCAGGCAATACCAATGCCACAAGGGTGGTCATTGTCACCGAAGGCACACTTCATGGGCCAAAGAGTGCCCAAAAAAGCAGCCCCCTCCCCTAAACCCCACCTCTGGAACAGACTGGGAGGCCATCAGGGTTTACGTGATGCTGTCCCATGCGACAGATGACCTCCCATCACTGGCCAGTGGATGTGTGAAGAGGCCCTTAACTGGGCACTTAAATGGCTTAATTGGGCTCCAGGTAGGCAGGTAGTCTGCTACCTTTCTTGCCGCTGGCAAAATGGCATGACGGTAGGAAGGCAGCAAGTATGCCACACGATGCCTTCCTGCTTCCATGCCCATCCCCAAAGGCCCTGTAAAATTCCTGCCAGTATCTTGTGAAAAAAAACAGCATTTTAAAAAAGAATGAATACCAGTCATTTCCTACCTGTGTCTTTTTACTTTTATAACATGGCCTCTACCCTATGGCAAGAGCTGGGGATTTACAGATCTCAGTCTACACCCAACCTCTCCTCAGAAACAGCAAATAGCCTGTGACCAAGATCAAGATATATCTGTTTACTACACTACTCCTGTCATTACAAAATATTTCCTTTGAGTTGGTGTGAACATTATCATGAGACATCTATTAGTTTTTATGGAAAAGCATAATTGTGAGGCAAGAATTCTGATGTGCCTTTAGATCAAGTGAAGATTGTTGGTAAAACAGCAGTCATGATTACCTTTCACACATAGCTGATCTGGGTGTGTTTGATGGCTGAACTAGGCTCATGATTGGTAAAGTGGTAGACGGCGGCAGCAAATGTATGGGAACGCCAACACCTCCAACCACTCACCATCCTGACTTGGAAATATATTGCTGTTCCTTCACTGTCGCTGGGTCAAAATCCTGGAACTCCTTCCCTAACTGCATTGTGGATGTATCTACACTACATGGACTGCAGCTGTTCAAGAAGGCAGCTCATCACCACCTTCTCAAAGGCACTTAGGGATAGACAATAAATGCTGGCCCAGCCAGCGAAGCCCACGTCCCATAAATTAATTTAAAAATTGCAGTTTTGCAACTGATGATGACCCACAGCCCTCATAGATGACTGGTGATTACTGCTTTGTGAAGTGGAATTGCAATTGGGTAGGAGGGCAATGCATGGAGCCAGGTGGAGAGCAATTTTGCTTTTCCTTTCCAGAGTTCAGAATGGACAACAATTTCTAACACTCTGAAGCAAATACTGATGATCGCTTCCAATGCTGTTAATATACATTCTTAATCAACTCAAGATGAGACAGTTATAACTTCAGTGAACATTTTATAAAGGCAAGATGAAAATCTGTATGATTGGTTAATATCATTGCCTTAAAGTCCTTAGCTCAAATGCGCCCCGCCCATGGAGACAGGTCCCGAAAATACCAACACTGACTGGTGTGCTGGCTTCCTGAAACACTTGTTGGAGCTGGTCATCTTGGTGAGGACAGTTTCAGGTCCAGCAGGGCTACCCTCCCCAGTGAGGCAGGTAACCAATTAAGAGGCTAATCAAGCACACTTAAAGGAGGCTGAATGGGAGTTTCTAGTCAGTCTTCAGTGTCCCGACCCCAACGGGGGCAATTTAACTGCCTGTAGGAGGGATCCGAGTGGCAGGCTAGGGCACCAGCACTCCAGGCTGGCCTGGGTGTGCGTGCATCCCTGTAGAGGGATTCCCCCCACCCCCCCACCCCCCTCCCCCCGCCTCTCTTACACTGGTGGCCTGGCTGCTGTATCTGCTTTTTATTTAAACTTTTAAAAAATGTTTGATGAGTGGGCACCCCAATGCTGATGCAACCTCTCAGTTACTTACCATCCATTGCAGGCCACTATTCCTCTCCTCCAGCCTTGAGAGCCTGTCTACTGCCCTTAATTGGACAGAGGGCCTGTCTCCATGCCAGGTGGAGTGCCTCCATGAAAATCCTAGGTCATTATTTTTTTTCCCGCTAGGGATGGGTTCAAGATCTGGAAACAGTCCCGACTCTTGTTTCCTGTCCCCCAACATGAAAATCTACCACAATGCCTTTGAGGCTAATCCACTCCGGTGCTCACTCTACTATTTAGTATTGCTCTCTATTAAAACCTTCTGTATTCTAAGTGATTAGCCAGAGGTTACAGAAACATGTGTGACATACTGAGGGTATAGCGTGAAAGTTATGTTGTAAAACATCTGTTTTTAATCACATCTGCTCTTTTAACTTATTCTCTTCATTATTGGAGGGGTGGTGAACAAAAGAAGCCCACTCCCGTTCACACCTGCCACCCATTTATTACACTCACTTTCCAGCACATAGCACTTGATTGCACCAGGGCTTATTTATTTGCTTTCTATTTAAGATTAATCATCTCAGCACAGAACAGGAATCTAACTGAGTCACACCATAGGATAGATTTACCCAGCAACAACAACTTATATTTGTGTAGTGCCTTTAATATAGTGACACATCCCAATTAAGGCACTTCGCAGGAGCATTATATAGTAAAATTAGACACTGAGCCACATATAATATTGGGCAGATGGGCAAAACCTTGGTCAAAGAGATGAGTTTTAAGGAGTGTGTTAAAGAAAAATAGAAAGATAGAGAGCCAGAGAGGTTTAGCGAGGGAATTACAGAACTGATTGCCCAGGCAGTTGAAAGCATCACCACGAATGATGGAGCGATTTAAATTGGAGGTGCTCAAGAGACCACAATATCTCAAAGGGTTGTGGGCTGGAGGAAATTACAGAGATAGGAAGGGGCAAGGCCATGGAAGGATTTGAAAACAAGGATGAAAATATAAGTCGTTGCTTGACCAGGAGCCAATATAAGTCAGCAAGTACATGGGAGAAAGATGAACAGGACTTAGTGCAATTAAGCACATGGGCAGCAGAGTTTGGATGGCCTCAAGTTTACAGAGCGTAGAATGTGGCAGGCCAGTCAAGAGTATATTGGAATAATCAAGACTAGAGGTTACAAAAACAGATGAACTGAGACAGGGGTGAAGTTGGGTGATGTTACAGAGGTGGAAATAGGTGCTCTTTGCAATGGCTTTGATATGTGGTCAGAAGTTTACCTTGGGGTAAAATATAAAATCAAGATTGCACATAGTATGGTTTAGTTTCAGACAGCTGCCAGGGAGAGCGATATAGTTACTAGCTGGGGAACGGAGTTTAGAGCCGCACCAGAGATAATGGCTTGGGTTTTTCTACTCATCCAGAACTAGATGTTGGATAAGCAGTTTGATAGCTTAGCAACAGTGAGGAGTTGAGAGAGATGGTTGTGAGGTAGAGCTGGATGCCGTCAGCTGCTATGTGATTAGACGATGGGTGGGACTTTCCAGCCACGACATTGGTGGGCATTGTCGCAGGCGGGATGGGAAAACTTGGACAACCGTTTACTTTGTCCCATTTAAAATTTAATTTTGTTAATAAGCACAAAATTCTTTAGATAAATCCCAATTAAATATTTATCTCCAGTCACTATTACTATATAAACAAATGTTTTGTTAAAAAAAAATACATGCACATACAACATTTTAATCTTCAAAATGTCAGCATTCTTAATTGCTTCTTCCATGAATGAATAATTGATCAATGCGTTTATCTGTGCCTAAACATAGTTATTGGGCTATCTTCCAAATAGATACATAATGTTTGGATGACATAAACTAGTAATGAAGCTGAATTGCCTATTTCTTAACCGATAGTTATTATCCTCAACTAGGCCTGTTTATACCAGCAATTTTGCTGTGGGTAAATATGGTATGGAATCAATCCAGAATGAAAATTATTCATTTAATCCTTTCATATCAATTCCAGACTGGTTCAATAGCTGACTGTGGCATTTTTAATTTCTACCCCTTTAGATTTGTTTGGGATTTTGTTTTAATTTATGTTACAGTTTGCTTAATGGTTAGATTTGGCTTATGAGAGGTTAACTCCAAAAGCTAGATGACATGGAAATCCAACTCGGCAGAACCGCCTTGATTAAAAGTGTCCCGCTAAGCACAATTGTAGCTCAGGGGTTGGGGGGTGGGGGGGGTGAGGCAGGACTGAGATGGGCCTGCAGAACTCTGAAGCAAATCACAGGTGGCCATGGAGCTGGGCAAGTGCTGAGCTAGGCTGGATAGAAGGCCGGCTCATTTCTCTGGGACAGCATCACTGTTGTTTTAAAAGCTGTTAGACTCTTTAGCCCTCACACCCCTGCAGCCCCCTATCCCACTCTCCATGCCCTCCATGTCACCTCCATAGCCACTGACCCAGTATCCACTATGGCAGACCTCAGGAACCATGTGGAAATGAAAAAAAAAACTTCTAAAAACCTAACAGAGTTCTCAGACATACACACTTGATAAAGAAAGAATTCTCTCATTCATGAAAGACATTCAAAGATTTTAAATCCCCTCATGAGGTCTTTCTGTTAGAAAAGCAAGCAAACTTCTATTCAGTAACCACATCAAAGACAGCTAATCCTGTAATAGTCTCTTAAAACTGTCAATCAAAATGTGCTCACCCCCCCCACCCCCTGTACCCCTGTTGAGGTAAGTGCTTTGGAGCTTTTGAAACTCACTCAAGCACTCATAATAGGCTCAGCTGTAATAACAACCCTTGGGAAATGTCAACAATGAATTCTATTGAAACTACAAAAAAAATTGTATTTTCTTCAATGCACTCCAGCAGAGGGTGTTTTTTTCACACTATTTGAGTAGTTAGGGCTGCCAATAACAACTTGTTTTTTCATGTTTAAAGGGCTGGGGATTTAAATAATATCAGATTATGACAGTTAAACAGACCTTATCTGTCCTTCAAGAGCATTTACACCTCCTTCATAAATTCGTGACTCCCACACTGTGGAACAGCAAAGTTGGGTCTGTTGAACCTAGCACTAATTTCAAATGGTCCGTATGAGTTCAGGCTTCACAGCTATGCGATTCGTGTTCTGTCCCTTTTCCCTGTCGGCAAATATGGGATCTGCCGGAGGTGAGGATGGGACATCTGTATCCTGTGCACCATTTTTAAAGGCCTCCACAATTCACCCGACTCTGCAAAAGTAGAGGCTAAACTACTTGAGCTCCGAGTTTTGGAGCTTCAGCGGCAGCTGGAGGCACTGAGGTGCATCCGCAAGGCTGAGAGTTTCGTGGATAGCATGTTTTTAGACGTGGTCACCCCACAGCTTACAGAAGTGCAAACAGAAAGGGAATGGGTGACATCAGAAGAAAGGTGTCAGGCAGGTAGTCAGGAAATCCCCAGGGTGCATCTCGCTTGAGAGCCATTTTTCTGTGTTGGAAAACGGTGAGAGTGACGGTTCCTCTGGGGAGTGCAGCCAAGCTCATGGCACTGTGAGTGGCTCAGCTCCACAGGGAGGGGAGAAAAAAGAGGGGAAGAGCAATAGTGGTAGGAGACTCAATAGTAAGGGGAACAGACAGGCATTTCTGCAGCCGTAGACATGACTCCAGGATGGTATGTTGCCTCCCTGGTGCCAGGGTCAAGGATGTCACTGAATAGCTGCAGGGAATTCTAAAGGAGGAGGGCAAACAGACAGAGATCATGGTACATATTGGTACCAACAACATATGTGGAAAGAGGGATGAGGTCCTGCAAGCAGAATTTAGGGAGCTAGGAAGCAGATGAAAAGACAGGAACTCAAAGGTAGTGATTTCTGGATTACTTCCAGTGCCATGCACCAGTGTACATAGAAATAGGAGGTTAGTCCAGATGAATGCGTGGCTGGAGAGATGGTGCAGGAGGGCGGGCTTTAGATTTCTGGGACATTGGGGCTGTTTCTGTAGGCGGTGGGACCTGTACAAGGCAGATGGGTTGCACCTGAACCAGAATGGGACCAACATCCTTGTGGTGAGGCTTGCTAGTGCTGTTGGGGAGGGTTCAAACTAACTTGGCAGGGGGCTGGGATCCTGAGAGGAGGTTAGGCAGGGGGAGATGCACAGCCGAAATTAAAAGAGAGAGCAAGCAAGCCTGGATGGCATTGAAATTATAGGCCAATTAAGGCACAAGGGAGTTTGGCAAGGTTGGATGGTATTGATTTCAATGCAAGGATTCTGACGAATAAGGCAGATGAGTTGAGGGCACAAATTAACACATGGAAGTATGATGTCATTTCTGTCACAGATACATGATTGAGAAAGGAGCAGGATTAGCAGCTTGATATTCCAGGATATTGAGTCTTCAGGTGAGACAGGGAAGGAAGTAAAAGAGGAAGGGGTATCGTAATATTAATCAAGGAATCAACTACAGCAGTAAGGAGGGATGACATCTTAGAACGCTCCTCAAATGAAGCCATATGGGTAGAACTTAAAAACAAAAAGGGAGCAATCACATTGCTGGGAGTGTACTATAGGCCCCCAAACAGTCAGAGAAAAATAGAAGAGCAGATATGTTGGCAAATTTCAGAGAAGTGTAAAAATAATAGGGTAGTAATAGTGGGGGATTTCAACTTCCCCAACATTAACTAGGTTAGTCATAGCGTGATAGGTTTAGATGGAACAGAATTCTTAAAATGCATCCAGGAGAGCTTTTTAAGCCAGTACGTAGAAGAGCCTACAAGAGAGGGGGTGGTCCTGGACTTAATTTTAGGGAATGAAGCCAGACAAGAGGTAGAGGTATCAGTGGGGGAACATTTTGCAGGTAGTGATCATAACTCCATTAGATTCAAGGTTGTTATGGAAAAGGACAAGGACGGGTCAGAAATCAGAGTTCTAAATTGAGGGAAAACTGCTTTTAATAAGATCGGATATAATTTGGCCAGAGTGGACTGGGAGCAGCTACTTGTAGGTAAATCTGCATCACAACAGTGGAACTCATTCAAGAAGGAAATAGGGAGAGTACAGGGCCAATATATTCCAGTAAAGATAAAGGGTGGGACCAACAAATCCAGGGAACCCTGGATGTCGAGGGATATACAGGATTGGATAAAGAGAAAAAGGGAGGCTTATGGCAGATACACAGGGCTCAGAACGGCAGAAGCCCTGGAGGAGTATAGAACGTGTAGGGGGTAACTTAAAAAGGAAATTTAGGAGAGCAAAAAGGGGGCATGAGAAAACATTGAAAGGTAAAATAAAGGAAAATCCAAAGTTACTTTACAAGTACATTAAGAGTAAGAGGATAACTTGGGAAAGAATAGGGCCCATTAAAGACGATAGTGGTAATTTGTGTGTGGAGCCGGAAGGCATAGTTAGCGTTCTAAATGAACACTTTGTGTTGGTGTTCACAAGTGAGAGGGATGACGTGGGTATGGAAATCAGGCAGAAGGACTGTGATATAATTAAAGATATTAGCATAGAAAGGGAGGAGGTTCTAAGTGGTCTGGCAGGCTTAAAAGTAGATAAATCTCCAGGCCCAGATGAAATGTATCCCAGGCTGTTGAGTGAGGGAAGGGAGGAGATAGCAGGGATGCTGGCAATAATTTTCAATAGCTCTCTGGCCACAGGAGATGTGCCAGAGGACTGGGGGACAGCCAATATGGTACCGTTATTCAAGAAGGGAGGAAAGGATAAACCAGGGTACTTCAGGCCTCTCAGCCTAACCTCAGTGGTGGGGAAATTATTGGAAGCAATTCTGAGGGACAGAATTAATCTACACTTGGAGAGGTAGGGATTAATCAAGGACAGTCAGCATGGCTGTGTTAAGGGGAGGTCATGTCTGACCAATTTGATTGAATTTTTCAAAGAGGTGACCAGGTGTGTAGATGAGGGCAATGCATTTGACGTAGTCTACTTGGACTTCAGCAAGGCTTTTGATAAGTTCCCGCATGGGAGACTGTTAACGAAGGTAAGAGCCCATGGGAATCCAAGGCAAATTGGATCCAGAATTGGCTGAGTGGCAGGAAGCAGAGGGTGATGGTCAAGGGGTGTTTTTGTGACTGGATGCCTGTGTCCATTGGGCTTCCACACGGATTGGTGTTGGGTCCCTTCCTATTTGTGGTATATATAAACGATTTAGACTTCAATGTAGGAGGGTTGATCAGTAAGTTCGCAGATAACAGGAAAATTGGTGGGGTGATAAATAGTGAGGAGGATAGCCTTAGATTACACGAGGATATGGACAGGCTGGCCAGATGGGCTGATCAGTGGCAAATGGAATTTAATCCGGATAAGTGTGAGGTGATGCACTTGGGCAGGACTAACAAGGCACGGAAATACACGATGAATGGTAGGACCCTGCGAAGTACCGAGGATCAGAGGGACCTTGGTGTGCATGTCCACTGGTCCCTTCAGGTAGCGGTACAGGTAGATAAAGTGGTTAAGAAGGTATATGGGATACTTGCCTTTATTAGCTAAGGCATAGAATATAAAAGCAGGGAGATTATGCTGGAACTGTATAAAACGCTGGTTAGGCCACAGCTAGAGTGTTGCATGCAGTTCTGGAATCCGCATTGTAGGAAGGATGTGATTGCACTAGAGAGAGTGCAGAGGAGATTTACCAAGATGTTGCCTGGGCTGGAGAGTTTTAGTTATGAGGAGAGATTGGATAGGCTGGGGTTATTTTCCCTGGAGCAGAGGAGATTGAGGGGGGACATGATTGAGGTATATAAAATTATGAGGGGCATAGATAGTGTAGACAGGAAGGAACTTTTTCCCTTGGTGAAGGGATCAATAACCAGTGGGCAAAGATTTAAGGTAAGGGGCAGGAGGTTTAGAGGGAATGTGAGGAAGAATCTTTTCACCCAGAGGATGGTGGGAATGTGGAACTCATTGCCTCAAAGGGTGGTAGAGGCAGAAACCCTCATAACATTTAAGCAGTATTTGGATGTGCACTTGCGATGCCATGGCATACAAGGCTATGGCCTAGGGTTGGAAAATGGGATTAGAATAGTTAGGTACTTGTTTGACCGGCACAGACTCGATGGACTGAAGGGCCTTTTTCTGTGCTGTAGACCTCTATGATCTATTAGAATAGTTCCCAGGGCACACCAGAGTGATGAGCCACTTCAGCTTAAAGTGCTGAATGGATGATTCATCTCTGCCTCCACCTGAGGTCCCCAGCATCATAGGTGCCAGTCTTCAGCCAATTTGATTCACTCTACATGATATCAAGAAATGGCTGAAGGTACAGGATCCTGCAAAGGCTATAGGTTCAGACAACGTTCCGGCAATAGCACTGGAGACTTGTGCTCCAGAACTAGCCGCGCCACAAGCCAAGCTGTTCCAGTACAACTACAACGCTGGCACATACCCAGCAATATGGAAAATTGCCCAGGCATATCCTTTCGCAAAAAGCAGGACAAATCCAACCCAGCAATTACTGTTCCATCATCAGCAAAATGATGGAAGGTGTCATTAACAATGCTATCAAGTGGCACTTATTCAGCAATAATCTGTTCACTGACACTCAATTTGGGTTCCGCCAGGGCCACTCAGCTCCTGACCTCGTTGGAGCCTTGGTACAAACATGGACAGAAGAGCTGAACTCAAGAGTTGAGGTGAGAGTGACTGCACTTGATGTCAAGGCAGCATTTAACCAAGTGTGGCATCAAGGAGCCCTAACAATATTGAATTCAATGGGTACAGGGGGAAATCTCCCCATTGGTTGAAGTCATAACCAGCAAAAAGGAAGATGGTTGTGGTTAGTCATAGGGTCATAGAGTTTTACAGAATTGAAAGAGGCCCTTCGACCCATCGTGTCCACGCCAGTCATAAGACCATAAGATCATAAGACCATAAGACATAGGAGCAGAAATTAGGCCCTTCAGCCCATCGAATCTGCTCTTCCATTCAATCATGGCTGATACGTTTCTCAACCCCATTCTCCCACCTTCTCCCCGTAACCTTTGATCCCCTTACCAATCAAGAACCTATCTATCTCGGTCTTAAATACACTCAATGACCTGGCCTCCACAGCCTTCTGTGGCAATGAATTCCATAGATTCACCACTCTCTGGCTAAAGAAGTTTCTCCTCATCTCTGTTCTAAAAGGTCTTCCCTTTACTCTGAGGCTGTGCCCTCGGGTCCTAGTCTCTCCTACTAATGGAAACATCTTCCCCACGTCCACTCTATCCAGGCCTTTCAGTATTCTGTAAGTTTCAATCAGATCCCCCCTCATCCTTCTAAACTCCATCGAGTATAGACCCAGAGTCCTCAAACGTTCCTCATATGTTAAGCCTTTCATTCCTGGGATCGTTCTCATGAACCTCCTCTAGACCCTCTCCAGGGCCAGAACATCCTTCCTGAGATACGGGGCCCAAAATTGCTCACAATATTCTAAATGTGGTCTGACCAGAGCCTTATAAAACCTCAGCAGCACATCCCTGCTTTTATATTCTAGTCCTCTCGAAATAAATGCCAACATTGCATTTGCCTTCCTAACTACTGACTCAACCTGCAGGTTAACCTTAAGAGAATCCTGGACTAGGACTCCCAAGTCCCTTTGCAGTCCAGATTTCTGAATTCTCTCCCCATTTAAAAAATAGTCTATGCCTCTATTCTTCCTACCAAAGTGCATGACCTCACACTTCCCCATGTTGTATTCCATCTGCCACTTCTTTGCCCATTCTCCTAACCTGTCCAAATCCTTCTGCAGCCTCCCCGCCTCCTCAATACTACCTGTCCCTCCATCTATCTTTGTATCATCTGCAAACTCAGCCTCAGTTCCTTCATCTAGATCATTAATGTATAAAGTGAAAAGTTGTGGTCCCAATACTGACCCCTGCGGAACTCCACTAGTCATCGGCCGCCATCCTGAGAAAGACCCCCTTATCCCCACTCTCTGCCTCCTGCCAGACAGCCAATCTTCTATCCATGCTAGTACCTTGCCTCTAACACCATGGGCTCTTATCTTACTGAGCAGCCTCCTGTGCGGCACCTTGTCAAAGGCCTTATGGAAGTCCATGTAGATAACACCCATGGCTGTCCTTTGTCTAACCTACTCGTTACCTCCTCAAAGAATTCTAACAGATTTGTCAGGCATGACCTCCCCTTGGTGAAACCATGCTGACTTTGCCCTATTTTATCATGCACTTCCAAGTATTCTGAAATCTCATCCTTAATAATGGACTCTAAAATCTTACCAACAACCGAGGTCAGGCTAATCGGCCTGTGATTTCCCATCTTTTACCTCACTCCCTTCTTAAACAGGGGGGTTACATTAGCGAATTTCCAGTCCTCTGGGACCCTCCCTGACTCCAGTGATTCCTGAAAGATCACCACTAATGCCCTCACTATCTCTTCAGCTATCTCCTTCGGAACTCTGGGGTGTAATCCATCTGGTCCAGGTGATTTATCCACCTTCAGACCTTTCAGTTTTCCTAGCACATTCTCCTCATACTCACCTCTGCCCCCCGACTCTCTTGAACTTTGGGGATGTTACTCGTGTTTTCCACCGTGAAGACTGACGCAAAGTACAATTCAGTTCCTCCGCCATTTCTTGGTTCCCCACTACTATTTCTCCAGCGTCAGTTTCCAGCGGCCCAATGTCCACTTTTGCCACTCTCTTACCCCTTATATATCTAAAAAAAACTCTTGCAATCTTCTTTTATATTACTGGCTAGTTTACCCTCATATTTAATCCCTCCTTATTTCTTATTTAGTTGTCCTCTGTTGGTCTTTGTAGGCTTCCCAATCCCCTGGTTTCCCACTGCTCTTCGCCATATTGTATGCTTTCTCTTTAGCTTTTATGCTGTCCCTGACTTCCCTTGTCAGCCATGGTTGCCTCGTTCCCCCTTTAGTATGCTTCTTCTTCCTAGGGATGAACTTTTGCTGTATCTCCCAAATTACCCCCGGAAACTCCTGTCATTGCTGTTCCACTGTCTTTCCTGCTAGGCTCATCTCCCAGTCAATTCTGGCCAGCTCCTCCCTCATGCCTCTGTAGTTGCCTTTATTCAACTGTAATACCGTTACATCTGAATCCAGCTTTTTCCTCTCAAATTGCAGGGTAAATTCTATCATACTATGGTCACTTCCTCCTAAGGGTTCCTTCACCTTAAGCTCCCTTATCAAATCTGCCTCATTACACATCACTAAATCTAGAATTGCCTGTTCCCTAGTGGGCTCCACCACAAGCTGCTCCAAAAAGCCATCTCGTAGACATTCCACAAATTCCTTTTCTTGGGATTCACTACCAACCTGATTTTCCCAGTCTACCTGCATATTGAAATCCTCCATGATCACTGTAACCTTGCCTTTCTTACACGCCTTTTCTATCTCCTGGTGTATCTTGTGCCCCACATCCTGACTACTGTTCGGAGGCCTGTACATAACTCCCATTATGGTTTTTTTACCTTTGCGGTTCCTCAACTCTACCCACACAGATTCTACATCATCTGACCCTACGTCTTTTCTTGCTATCGATTTAATTTAATTTCTTACTAACAAAGCAACCCCACCCCCTCTGCCAACCTGCCTATCTTTTCGTTAGGATGTATATCCTTAGATATTTAGCTCCCAATCCTGATCCCCTTGCAGCCACGTCTCCGTGATGCCCACTGCATTATACCTGCCAATTTCAATCTGCGCCACAAGCTCATTTACCTTATTTCGTATACTGCGTGCATTCAGATACAACGCCTTCAGTCCTGTATTTCCCATCCCCTTTCTCATTGTCGACCCTTTATCTGATGTGCTTGAAGTTAGATTCCTAGCCCTTTCCAAACACTCTGTCCTATTTTGTGTTCTGGGGACTTTAATAGCCTCTCCTGGGCTCTCCTTTCTTTTCAGATTTTTCATAATTTTCCATGAAGTTGAATCCACCCCCCCACACGCTAACCTGCTGCTTTGTTTCCCATTAGTCATACTTCTTGGAGTTTTACCCCCCCCCCCACTTTCTAGTTTAAAGTCCTGTTGACCACCCTATTTACCCTTTTCGCTAGAACATTGGTCCCAGATCGGTTCAGGTGGAGACCGTCCCAACGGTACAGATCCCTCCTGTTCCAATACTGATGCCAGTGCCCCACGAAATGGAACCCCTCTTTCCCGCACCACTCCTTTAGCCACATCTTTACTTCCCTTATTCTCGCGTCCCTATGCCAATTTGCATGTGGCTCGGGTAGCAATCCGGAGATTATAACCCTTGAGGACCTGTTCTTTAATTTTGTTCCTAGTTCCTGATAATCCCCAAACAGGTCCTCTTTCCTAGTCTTACCTATGTTATTTGTCCCAATGTGGACCACAACAACTGGATCCTCCCCCTCCCTCTCCAATATCCTTTCAAGCCAGTCAGAGATGTTCCTCACCCTGGCATTGGACAGGCAACATATCAAGCTCCTATCTATTCTAATCCCATTTTCCAGCACTTGGCCCGTAGCCTTGTCTGTTATGGCATTTCAAGTGTTCATCTAAATACTTCTTAATTGTTGTGAGGGTTCTCACCTCTACCACCCTTTCAGGCAGTGAGTTCCAGATACCCCCCACCCTATGGGCGAAAAACATTTTCCTCAAATGCCCTCTAAACCTCCTGCCCCTTACCTTAAATCTATGCCCCCTGGTTATTGACCCCTCCATAAGGGGAAAAGTTTCTTCCTATCTACCCTATCTATGCCCCTCATAATTTTGTATTCCTCAATTAGGTGCCCCCTCAGCCTTCTCTGCTCTAAGGAAAACAACCCTAGCCTATCTCATCTCTCTTCATAGCTGAAATGCTCCAGCCCAGGCAACATCCCAGTGAATCTCCTCTGAACCCTCTCTAATGCAATCACATCCTTCCTACAGTGTGGCGACCAGAACTACACACTATGCTCCAGATGTGGCCTAACTAATGCTTTATACAACTCCATCATAACCTCAGTGCTCTTGAATTCAACTAATAAATGCCTCAACTAATAAAGGCAAGTCTCCCATGTGCCTTCTTAATTACTTTATCTGCCTATCCTGCTGCCTTCAAGGATCTATTAACATGCACACCAAGGTCCCTCTGATCCTCTGTACTTCCTATGTCTTACTATTGATCATGTACTCCCTTGCCTTGTTAGTCCTCCCAAAATGCATCACCTCACTTTTCAAGATTAAATTCCATTTGCCACTATTCTGACCACCTGACCAGCCCATCTATATTGTCCTGTAGTCTAAAGCTTTCCTCCTCACTATTTACCACACCATCAATTTTTGTGTCGTCTGCAAACTTACTAATCATATCTCCTACATTCATGTCTAGGTCATTAATGTACACTACAAACAGCAAGGGACTCAGCACCAAACCCTGCGGTATGCCACGGGACACAGACTTCCAGTCACAAAAACAACCTTCGACCATCATCCTCTGCCTCCTGCGACTAAGTCAATTTTGGATCTAATTTGCCAAATTGCCCTGAATCCCATGGGCTCTTACCTTCTTAACCAGTATCCCATGTAAGATCTTGTCAAAAGCCTTACTGAAGTCCATGTAGACTACATCAACTACACTACCCTCATCTACACACCTAGTCACCTCTTTAAAAAAATCAATCAAATTTGTTAGACATGATCTCCCCCCTGACAAAGCTATGCTGACTATCCTTGATTAATCCTTCCCTATCCAAATGGAGATTAATTCTGTCTCTCAGAATTTTTTCCAAAATTTTCCCTACCACTGATATTAGACTCGCTGGCCTATGGTTCCCTGGTTTATCCCTACCACCCTTCTTGAATAATGGTACCACAATAGCTGGCCTCCAGTCCTCTGGCACCTCTCTTGCAGCCAGAGAGGATTTGAAAATTAATGTCAGGGCCCCTGCAATCTCCTCCTTTGCCTCCCACAGCAGCCTGGGATACATCTCATCTGGACCTGGGGATTTATCCACTGTTAAGCGTACTAAAACCATTAATACCTCCTCCCTCTTAATGCTAATTTGTTCAAGTATAACACAGTCCCCCTCCCTGATTTCTATATCTACATTGTCCTTCTCGATAGTGAATACAGATGCAAAACACTCATTTAAAACCTCCCCTACATGTCTTCAGGCTTCTCACACATATAGATTTCCATTTTGGTCCCTAATGGGCCCTACTCTTTCTCTGGTTATCCTCTTGCCCCTAATATACTTAACAAAAGCCTTTTGATTTTCCTTTATTTTACCCACCGGTGTTTTTCATGCCTCCTCTTCACTCTCCTAATTTCTTTTTTAAGTAACCCCCTGCATTTTCTATACTCCTCTAGGGCTTCTGTTGTTTTGAGCCCTCTGTATCTACCATAAGCTTCCCGATTTTTCCTTATTTAATCCTGTACATTCCTCAACATCCAGAGTTCTCTGGACTTGTTGGTCCTCCCCTTCACCTTTGCAGGAACATGTTGGCCCTGCATTCCCACTGTTTCCTTTTTGAATGACTCCAACTGCTCTGATGTAGATTTTCCTACAAGTAGCTGCTCCCAGTCCACTTCAGCCAAATCCTGTATTATCGTATTAAAATCCGCTTTCCCCCGATTTGGAACCTTTACTTCTGGTCCATTATTGTCCTTTTCCATAATTACCTTAAATCTCACTGAGTTATGGTCACTATCACTGAATGCTCCCCCACTGACACTGCTACCACTAGCCCAGCTTCGTTCCCTAAAATTAGGTCCAGCACTGCCACTTCTCTTGCAGGACTTTCTACATACTGGCTTAAAAAGCTCTCCTGGATACTTTTTAAGAATTCCACCCCTTCTAAGCCTTTCACACTTTTTCTATTCCAGTTAATATTGGGGAAATTGTAATTTCCTACTATTATTACCCTATTATTTTTGCACTTCTCTGAGATTTGCCTACATATCCACCGTTCTATCTTCCCTGACTATTTGGGGATCTTTAGCACACTCCCAGCAATGTGATTTCCCCCTTTTTGTCTTTACGTTCTACCCATATGTCCTCATTTGAGGAACCTTCTAACATATCATCCCTCCTTATTGCAGTAATTGACTCCTTGATCAATATTGCGACACTCCCTCATCTTTCACAACCGGCTCCCCCACCCCCCGGTCTCACCTGAAGATTCTGTACCCCAGAATATTGAGCTGCCAGTGGCTGTACGCCACTTGTCCCTCCCTCAACCATGTCTCTGTGATAGCAATGATATCATATCCCCATGTGTTAATTAACACCCTCAACCTCATCTGCCTTATTTGCAAATGTCATCCAGCCTTGCCATGCTCCCATGTGCCTTAACTTTACTATATGTGCTCTGCCTTCCAGACTGACTTGTTTTTCTTCTATAATTGTCTGTGCATCACCCCCTACTATACCACCACTATGTATCCCATTATCCCTGCCAAATTAGTTTAAACCCCCACCAACTGCACTAGCAAAGCCCCCTGCAAGGATGTTGGTCCTGTTCTGGATTAGGTGCAACCCATTGGACTTGCACAGGTCCCAACTTCCCTAGAAATGGACCCAGTGATCCAGGAACCTAAAGCCCTCCATCCTGCACCAACTCTTCAGCCACGTATTCATCTGCTCTATCCGCCTATTCGCATACTCACTGGCACGTGGCATCAGGAGTAATGCAGAGATTACAACCTTTGAGGTCCTGCTTTTCAATCTCTGCTACCTAGCCCCCTAAATTCTTGTTGCAGGACCTCATCTCTATTTCTACCTATGTTGTTGGTACCAATATGAACCATGATCTCTGTCTGTTCATCCTCCCCCTTCAGAATACCCTGCAGATGTTCAGTGACATCCTTGACCCTGGACCCAGGGAGGCAACACACCATCCTGGAGTCACATCTGCGACCACAGAAACACCAGTCTGTACCCCTCACTATTGAGTATCCTACCACTATTGCTCTTCCTCTCTTTCTCCTCCCACCTTGCGCAGCTGGGCTGTGGCTGCAATCCTGAGAGGAACCGTCACTCTCACCATTTTCCAACACAAAAAAACTGTTCTTGACAGAGATGCACTCTGGGGCTTTCCTGACTACCTGCCTGCCTCTCTGCTTCTGATTTGTGGTCACCCATTTCTTTTTTGACTGCACTTCCTTAAGCTGCGGGGTGACTACTTCTAAAAACATGCTATCGACATAATTCTCAGCCTTGCAGATGCACTGCTGTGCCTCCAGCCGACACTCAAGCTCCAGAACCCCGCACTCAAGCTGGTCAAACCGGTGGCACTCCCTGAAGATGTGGTCATCCAGACTGCCAGGGGCAGACTTCTCACATACTTCAGGCCGTGCAACACTCGGGACTGAGCTCCCCTGCCATACCTTTAGTTAAAATACTATTACCCTAAATTTAAGTCAAGTAGAACATTTTTTTAAAAAGAAAGCTGGAATTTTTACCTTTCCTTAATGTAGCTTTAAAGTGGAAAAAAAACAACCTACCCACTACCTACCAATCAGCTCTCTGCTTTGCACTGACATCACTTTCGTCAGCCTTTTTGAATTCTGGTGGGGTTCCTGTTGGGGTTGGCTGCAGCTCTGACTGGCTCGATCTGGGCCTCGACCCTCAGGCTTTTGTTGAGAAGCTCCACTGGCGCCGCTCACCCCCAGGTTCATTCCGCTCCATTCCTGCTGCTGCTCTGACTGATTGTTGGAGGTCAATTATCTCAGTGCCAGGACATCACTGCAGGAGTTCCTCAGGGTAATGTCCTAGGCTCAACCATCTTCAGCTGCTTCACCAATGACCTTTGTTCCATCAGAAGGTCAGAGTGCGGATGTTCACTGATGATTGCACAATATTCAGCACCATTTGTGACTCCTCAGTTACTGAAGCAGTTTGTGTCCATATGCAGCAAGACCTGGGCAACATTCAGTCTTGGGCTGATAAGTGACAGGTAACATTCACGCCATACAAATGCCAGGCAGTGACCATCTCCAAGAACAAATCTAATCATCTCCCCATGACATTCAATGGCATTACCCTCGGTGAATCTCCTACTATCAAAATCCTGGGGGTTGCCATTGACCGGAAGCTGAATTGGACTAGCCCTATATAAATACTGGCTACAAGAGCAGGTCAGAGGCTTGGAATTTTGTGGCAAGTAACTCACTTCCTGACTCCCCAAAGCCTGTCCACCATCTACAAGGCACAGGTCAGGAGGATGGTGGAGTACTCTCCAGTTGCCTGGATGAGTGCAGCTCCACAACACTGAAGAAGATTGACACCATCCAGGACAAAGCAGCCTGTTCGATTGGCACCCTATCCACCACATTCAACATTCAATCCCTCCACCACTGACACACAGTGGCAGCAGTGTGTGCCATCTACAAGATGCACTGCAGCAACTCTGCACTAAAGCTCCTTCGACAGCACCTTCCAAACCCATGACCTCTACCACCTAGAAGGAGAAGGGCAACAGGTGCATGGGAACACCATTACCTGCAAGTTCCCCTCCAAGCCAAACACCATCCTGACTTGGAAATACATCGCAGTTCCTTCACTGTTGCGGGGTCAAAATCCTGGAATACCCTCCCTAACAGCACTGTGGGTGTACTTACACCACATAGCCTGCAGCGATTCAAGAAAGCAGCTCACCAGCATCTTTTCAAGGGCAATTAGGGGTGGGCAATAAATGCTTGCCGAGCCAGTAATGCCCAACTCTTGCGAGGGAATAAGCAAAAAAAAATTTCTCTAATCAAATTTGTCTTTTTTGGACCTGGGAAAGACCCTGGATGTAAATTGGTTAAATTGGCTTAATCACTGAGAAGCATATTTGACCATCAGTAAAGATGGTCTCCTTTGGTTTCAGTCAGCATTGATGAAGTATTCATTGTAAGTTAATTAAATCATAAAAGGTTATATTGTCAGCAAACAGACTTAAGAAAGGACACAGAGAATACTTGCTTCGAGAGATACCAGACTGGCTGTATGCAGCCTGCCAGTTAACTAGAGTTCAGCTAGTTCGAAAAGCTTCATTTTTATTGTTTTTCTATGGATTAGGGAGTGGTAATGATAATTACCAAATCTTACTATGAAAACCAAATTCTCTTCATTCACAGATTCCTAAGATGACTTTTAGTCTGCTTTCTGTGAAGACAGGCTAAATGCATGTGACTGCACTTGTAAATGTATACTACCTGATATTTAGAACTGAAGTTGTCTATTGAAGTTCCTGGGCCATGCTATAATTTAGTTAGATATTTGGCACTCAAGGATGCACTTGGGATTGTAGCAGGTAAGAGGTCAATTTGGGGGAGTGACCAGTGATGCTGAGCTTGAAAAGCTATCTAGCCCAAACCCAGAAAATTTGTTAGCCCTGTCTCATTTTATTCCATTCTGAACCAGCTTTCAGTGCAGTGTAAATTTGGCTGCACAGTGACAACAGAATCAGGTGCTGATTTCTGTTCTTTTGTTTCTGAAGAACAAAAGATATCAATATGGTGATGTTTACCATTACTGCGGCATTTTGTGTCCTCACATTGAGTTGGATTCTGAAGTCTGGGTGGGTTATCAGGAATAAAATTGCAGAAAGAAATGTCAATGGAAAAATGCTTCCATGAGCACCTGGATTCCTATAACAGCTGATGCATCAAGAATCCGTGGAACTGTTACTGGAGATTTTATAGTTGGTCCTCTATACCCTGGAGAGCAATACAAAAATATATCCTAAAAATAACATTGTAAGTGTGATCTAATTACTTCAGTGAAGTTAAGTAATTTTCCACATTTCCAGATGGTACTAATTATTTGATTTGGTCTTGGTTCATAGAAAAAGGCTGAGAATTAAAAAGGCATCTGTTTTCCAAATGAATGGTGAATGACTGCAGGATTACGAAACATGAATAATTTATTATCTGATTTTCAAACATGCTGTAAGAAACGTTATATCATATTATTTTTCATATTAGTGGTACATTCCATATCAGATGCAAGGTCACAATATTATGTTTTGTTTGATAAGTTTATTGTGTCAGGATAGAGTTGGCAATTTGTATCAGCATATTTTTATTTACTTGTTTATTTGATGGATTAGCACTTCCTTCGTGGCACCATTTGTTCATTTGCTTGTATCAATGCCTTTGTAATTAATAAGATTTTAATTTAACAATGAACTCAGTTGGAGCAACAACTGAGCCGCTTTTGCTACCTTGGTTATTTTGATGGATTTTTTTTTTGCCTCAGTCAGCAAGCTGACCAAAGGAGGAATGTAGCACCTGATATTTAAATACTCAATGATGGGAAATATGTCAAACTATGTATGCCATTGGGAGTTATTACACTAAACTTACCCATATTGTAGGCAAAGGTATTATATGCATGATGTCACTCCTGCCAGTTTGTGATTGAGAAAATAGGGTGAGAAAAAACAGAAAGAGAAAATGGTTTAGTATGAACCCTGAGGTGAAACCAGTAACCCTTCTTCCCATATCAGCAACTTCTATGGCCTCTCTTCCAAGGATTTTCAAGGCTCTCTCCAAATACTGTGGGTCCTCAAACTTTGTATGTTTTTTTTCTTTTGTTGTAGGTTGTCTTCTCCTGCAAAGTGGAATTGAGTGATTCCGCTTGTCTATTTATACAAGGATATTCAAGTGTCCATATGTATCAAACAGTGGATGTGATGATACACATTAATACAATATAATTGCATTAAATGGGCTCATTTCTTTCGCCTGAATATATGAGAAAATGTGAGTGAGGAAATCCTTCCAGGGAAGGTTGGCGGTACTAAGAAAAGCCTATATTTGACAGGCATTTATGGCAAGCATAGAAAGTAATTTAAAACAATGTGAGAGAGTAGATAATTATATCTGTCATATCTGCTTTTGTGCACTGAATTAATGGAATATAACAATGTGTCTCCTTAAATTGCTTGACCTAAGGTCGTCAAAAGTCTTCCTACATCACTTCCAGTTAGTTGCCCATGGCATTGTTTCCTCCTGCTATTCTTAATGGACAGCTTGCCTTGAAGCTTGAGTGAGCTCCCCCTCACCACTGTACCTCGCTTCCTCCATCAGAATTTTAATCAGTCCATTGGAGAAATGGGATGGTCTTTGCCCTGCTGAATTGCTGGGTGGATATATTTCCAGCTATATATTGCTGCTTTATAATCCACAAGCCTTCTCTAAACCCTCATAATCTCTCTACCTCCCTCGTCTTCTTCAAAATCCTCCGCTTCAACACCTGGTAGTGCAGAACTTGAGTATTGCTGAAAAGAGAGACATGCTGTGGAAGCATTTCATCTGGCACTCATCAGGACAGACGCAGGAATGCCAAATTTCAAAAGGAGCATTGATTTATACTGCATGAGAAAAGGGCACTGATTGGTTGGCAAGTTGATTCTGATTGCTCGATGCGTTGCCATGGAGAATGCAACATGTCCCCTGTGTTTTTTTTAGTTCAAAAAAGACGCAATGCCTGTCCATGTTCCTTTTGTCTGCAGAGGACAGGTCCTTGCGTATCAACATATTTGCTTCTAGCAAACTTAAGTGAGCCTCATTGTGAGCCTGACTGATAATTTTAAATTGGTTGTTAGTGTAATTCTTAGCACACTCTGAATTGTTCAGCAAATACTGTCCAATCACGGAATCAGAGTTTTACAAGCATGGGCTGGTTGAGTACGGTTAGTACTCTGCCTATTGTGAACAGTCAAAGGGACATGCTGTTTGATATGACCTACCTGTCACTGGGACGTATTTCCTAAGGATCTGGTATTGCACCGGCACTGAAATTCATGTACCATATTACTCATTTGTGTGGTAGGCAGACAATTTTTTGGCTTACATCCTGTTTGTGGCAAATGCCAACTATGTTGTTACTGCATTGTAGCTGCATGAAATGGCTAGCCTCACCTGTGGCTCAAATTTTTGAGATACCTTACCGTTTCAGGGTAACCTGAGGTAAATTGGGAACTGTTCCAGTCCAAAAGTGGCTGCCTTAGGCCGTTCTGTATGTACGCGCAATGGGCAGTGATCTGATCAGATCTGTGCCAGAGAATACTGAAGATTCACAATCCTCCTGAGTGAAGAAATTTTCCTCATCTCAGTCCTAAATAATTGACCCCTTATCCTGAGGCTGTGTCCCCAAGTCCTAGATTCCCTAACTGGTGGGGTATCTACCCTAATGAGCCCCTTCAGAATCTTGTATGTTTCAACGGGATCACCTCTCATTCTTCCAAACTCAATTAACTCAGTGTTGTTGAGGCTGCACTCATCCAGGCAAATGGGGAGCATTCCATTACACTCCTGACTTGTAGATGGTGGACAGGCCGTGGGGACGTGGGGAGTCAAGAGGTGAGCTACTCGCCATAGGATTCCTAGCCTCTGACCTACTCTTGTAGCCACAGTATTTATATGGCTAGTCCAGTTCAGTTTCTGGTGAATGGTAACCTCCAGGATATTGATAGTGGGGGATTCAGCGAAGGTAATGCCATTGAATGTCAAGGGGCGATGGTTATATTCTCTCTTATTGGAAATGGTCATAGCCTGGCACATGTGTGGCCCAAATGTTAATTGTCACTTGTCAGCCCAAACCTGGATATTGTCCAGGTCTTGCTGCATTTGAACATGGAATGCTTCAGTATCTGTGGAGTCATGGATGGTGCTGAATGTTGTGCAATGATCAGTGAACATCTCCATTTCTGACCTTATGATGGAAGGAAGGTCATTGATGAAGCAGCTGAAGATGGTTGGGCCTAGGACACTACCCTGAGGAACTCCTGCAGTGATGCCTTGGGTCTACAAAGATTGACCTCCAACAACCACAGCCATCTTCTTTTGTGCTAGGTATGACTCCAACCAGCAGAGAGTTTTCCCCCTGACTCCAGTTTTGCTAGGACTCCTTGATGCCACACTCTGTCAAATGCTGCCTTAATGTCAAGGGCAGTCACTATCACCTCATCTCGGGCGTTCAGCTGTTCTGCCCATGTTTGAACCAAGGCTGTAATGAGGTCAGGAGCTGAGTGGTCCTGGCAGAATGAAAACTGAGCATCAGTGAGTAGGTTATTGATAAGCAAGTGCTGCCTGATAGCCTGTTGATGATCCCTTTCATCATTTTATTGATGATCGAGAGTAGACTGATGGGTGGTAATTGGCCAGTTTGGATTTGTCCTGCTTTTTGTGTACAGGACATGTCTGAGCAATTTTCCACATAGCCGGGTAGATGTCAGTGTTGTAGCTGTACTGGAAGAGCTTGGCTAGGGGCATGGCAAATTCTGGAGCACAAGCCTTCAGTACTATTGCCGGTATATTGTCAGGGCCCATAGCCTTTGCAGTATCCAGTGCCTTCAGATGTTTTTTGATATCACGTGGAGTGAATCGAATTGGCTGAAGACTGGCATCCGTGATGTTGGGAACCTCCAGGGGAGGCAGAGATGGATCATCCACGTGGCACTTCTGGCTGAAGATTATTGTGAATGCTTCAGCCTTATCTTTTGCACTGATGTGCTGGACTCCTTTATCATTGAGGGCGAGGATATTTGTGGAGCTTCCTTCCTGCAGTGGGTTATTTAATTGTCCACCACCATTCACGACTGGATGTGGCAGGACTGCAGAGCTTAGATCTGATCCGTTGGTAGTGGAATCGCTTAACTCTATCTATTTCTTGCTGCTTGGCATGCAAGTAGTCCTGTGCTATGGCTTCAGCAGGTTGACGCCTCATTTTTAGGTATGCCTGGTGCTGCTCCTGGCATGCCCTCCTGCACTCTTCATTGAACCAGGGTTTATCCCCTGGCTTGGTTGTAATAGCAGTGTGGGGGATATGCCGGGCCATGAGGTTACAGATTGTGGCGGAGTTCAATTCTATTGCTGCTGATGGCCCACAGCGCTTCATGGTTGCCCAGTCTTGAGTTGCTAGATCTGTTTGAAATCTATCGCATTTAGCACAATGGTAGTGCCACACAACATGAAGGTGGGTATCCTCAATATGAAGGCAGGACTTCATCTCCACAAGGTCTGTGCAGCAGTCATTCCTGCCGATACTGCCATGGAGAATTGCATCCGCAGCAGGCAGGTTGGTGAGGATGAGGCCAAGTTTGTTTTTCTCTCTTGCTGGTTCCCTCACCACCTGCCGCAGATCCAGTCTAGCAGCTATGTTTTTTTTTATTCATTTATTGCCCATCCCCAATTGATCTTGAGAAGGTGGTGGTGAGCTGCTTTCTTGAACCGCTGCAATCCATGTGGTGTATGTACATTCATAGTGCTGTCAGGGAGGTAGTTCCAGGATTTTGACCCAGCAACAGTGAAGGAACTGCGATATAGACATAAGCAAGAATTCATAGAGTGTATTTGGGACAGTTTGTTGGAACAATATGTTCTGAATCCAACCAGGTTTCAGACTATTTTGGATCTGGTAATGTGTAATGAGGCAGGTTTAATAAATGATCTCAGAGTAAAGGATCCCCTAGGAAACAGTGATCATAATACGGTAGAATTTAGCATTCCGTTTGAGAGCGAGAAACTTGGGTCAGAAACACTGCTAAATCAGGGTAATTACAATGGAATGAGGGCAGAGTTGGCTGGAGTGGACTGGGAAAGGAGTTTAGCTGAAAAGACAGTTGATGAACAATGACAGTCATTTAAGAAAATAGTTCATGACTCTCAACAAAGATATATCCCAGTGAGGAAGAAGGATTCAAGGAAGGGGATAAACCAATCATGGTTAACCAAGGAAGTTAAGAACAGTATCAAATTGAAAGAAAAAACATACAGTGTGGCAAAGAATAATGGTAAACCAGAGGATTGGGTAAGTTTTAAAAACCAACAAAAGATGACCAAAAAAATAATAAAGAGGGAGAAAATAAACTTTGAGGGTAAACTAGCAAGTAATATAATAACAGACAGTAAAAGCTTCTTTAAATATATAAAAAGGAAGAGAAAGGCAAAAGTGAACAAAAGCCCCTTACAGAATGTGGCTGGGGAAATAATAATGGGGAACCAGGAAATGGCCGAGAAGTTGAATAAATACTTTGCTTCAGACTTCATGGTAGAAGATACAAATAGCATTCCAAAAATACTAAATAATCAATGGATAAAAGTGGGGAGGAAATAAATACTATAACTATCACTAGAGAAAAAGTACTAGGGAAACTAATGGGGCTAAAGGCCATTAAGTCTCCTGTACCTGATGGGTTGCATCCTAGGATATTGAAGGAAGTAGCTACAGAGATAGTGGATGCAATGGTAGTAATCTTCCAAGAATCCTTAGATTCTGGAAAAGTCCCAGAAGATTGGAGACCAGCCAATGTAACACCCTTATTCAAAAAGGGAGGGGGGCAAAAAACAGGTAACTATAGACCAGTTAGCTCAACATCTGTCATTGGGAAAATGTTGGAGTCTAATATAAAGGGTAATAGCAGAGCATTTAGAAATACATAATCTAATCAAGCAGAGTCAGCATGGCTTCATGAAGGGGAAATCATGCCTAACAAATTTATTAGAATTCTTTGAGGAGGTAACAAGCAGGATAGATAAAGGGGAACCAATAGATGTAATATATTTGGATTTCCAAAAGGCATTTGATAAGGTACCGCACATAAAGCTATTTAATATTATAAGAGCCCATGGTGTTGGGGGTCGTATATTAGCATGGATAGAGGATTGGCTAATTAATAGAAGACAGAGATTTGGAATAAGGAGGCCATTTTTGGAATGGCAACCTGTAACTAGTAGAGTGCCACAGGGATCAGTGCTGGGGCCTCAATTATTTACAATATATGTTAATGACTTAGATGAGGGAAGTGAATGTACTATTACCAAGTTTGCAGATGACACAAAAATAGGTGGGAAGGCAAGTGGTGAGGATGACACAAGGAGTCTACAGAGGGATATAGACAGGTTAAGTGAGTGGGCAAAAACTTGGTAGATGGAATATAATGTGGGAAAATGTGAGGTTATGCACTTTGACAGGAAGAATAGAGGAGCTGAATATTTTTTAAGTGGAGAAAGACTGCAGCACAGAGGGATTTGAGAGTCCTTATGTATGAACCCCAAAAAGCTAACATACAAGTTCAGCAGGTAATAGGGAAGGCAAATGAAATGTTGGCCTTTATTTCAAAGAGAATGGAGTACAAAAATAAGGAAGTCTTGCTAAAACTATACAAGGCATTAATTAGACTGCACCTAGAATACTGTGAACAATTTTGGATCCCCTTACCTAAGGAAAGATATACTGGTCTTGGAGGCAGTCCAGGGAAGGTTCATTAGGCTGATCCTAGGTATGGAGGGATTTTCTTATGAGGAGAGGTTGAGTCAGTTGGGCCTGTACTCATTGGAGTTTAGAAAAATGAGAGGCGACCTTATTGAAACATATAAGATTCTTAGGGGGCTTGACAGGGTAGATGCTGAGAGGTCATGGGAGAGTCTAGGACCAGAGGGCATAATCTCAGAATTAGAGGGCACCCATTTAAAACAGAGATGAGGGAGAATTTCTTCTCTCAGAGGGTAGTCAATCTGTGGAATTCTTTACAGCAGAAGAGGCTGGGCCGTTAAGTATATTCAAGGCTGTGATAGAGAGATTTTTAATCAGTAAGGGAATCAAGCGTTATGGGGAAAAGGCAGGAAAGTGGAGTTGAGGATTATCAGATCAGCCATGATCTCATTGAATGATGGAACAGACCCGATAGGCCGAATAGCCTACTTCTGCTCCTACATCTTATGGTCTTATGGTATTATGATGATTTAGCCGGATAACTCATGGCTTAAAGAGAGCAGAGAAGAAGAAGTAGACAGCGGCGGAGGTTCCTGGATCGGCAAATGGAGGAGCATCAACCTTGAGTTGAAGGGGCGACAGGACCTTCTCCAGCTGCAGCTGAAGTTCCACAGGGAGCCGTCGCTCGTAGGTGCCTCACTAGACACAGGGTCTATAGTCAACACTTTTCGTTCCTGCAGATAAGCAAGACACAGTGTCGCCGAAGACTGCACATGTCTAATGAACTGGTCACTCACATATGCCACCTTCTGCAGGACTTGGTTACACGGGGACTTGGAGGGCATCCACTGCCAGTGGCAGTAAAAGTGACCGCCGTGCTCAATATTTGCACTTCCATGGCACCACAGGTGACCTCTGTGGGATCTCGCAAGCCTCAACCCACATGTGTATCCAGGAGGTCATGGATGCCATCTTCAGGAAGGCACAGAATTTTATGCATTTCTACTCGGATCAGGCAAGCCAGGAAGCAAGAGCGCTGGGATTTGTGGCGATCTCTGGTTTTCCACAGGTGCAGGGTGCCATCAACTGCACTCATGTGGTGCTTAGATCTCCATGGCAACAAACAGTCCAGCTTGTGAACAACAAGGGCTTCCAATCGCTGCGTGTTCAGCTGATCTGCAACCACAACAAATGCATCATGCAACTCTGCGCATGATACCCCGGAAATATCCATGACTCCTATATCCTAAGCAGGCTCCTCAGGGACAAAGGCTACCCACAGAGGATATGGCTGATGATGCCCATGCAGTGGCCTCAGACTGCAGCAGACAGTCGGCACAACGAGGCCACAACCCAGATTTTGGTGGAGCACACGATTAGCGTCTTAAAAATGAGGTTCTGGTGTCTCGACAGGTCCGGAGGAGCACTGCAGTACAGTGCCAAAAGGGTATTGCACATCGTCGTCGCTTGTTTCATGCTACATAACCTGGCGCTGCTTGGGGTAGGGCCTGGCTGAGGAGGAGATGGAAGAGCTGCTTGCCCCCTCTGATGAGGAGGATGTTGAAGGGAATGAGGATGGTGAGGTCCTGGAAGGTGAGGATGCCAGCAATGAGGCCATCGCAGAAGCCATATGAGGCAGGCATGCTCGTGAGGCCCTAATAGCTACAAGATTCATGGAGGATGATGACAAGACGCAGTGAGGACACTCCTGACATCCTTACCTTGCATCTGTGAATGTCTGGCTGATGGCAGCGCACATACCCTCAGTGCTCAGCCTCATATCATGGAGACGCATCATGGAGACGCAGCAGTGATACTTTAACAGCATATGATCCTTTGTCAGCCTTCAGCACATGTCGCCTTCAGGAACACACCATCACTGGACACAGATGCTGAAGAGATCAGGGGGCTAGCCCCACCTCAAAAGTGTTGAGAGCACAAAGAGAGAATGAAGGAACTCTGTGACGCCTGCCATCGACATTCTGGCAGCAATGATAAGCCACTTCGAGGCGCAGGCATCACTGATGTGAGGAGTTAGTGCGAAGCTGGACAATCACTTTGCTCTGAAGATTACACACTGCATTGGGAAGAGGCCCTGGACTGAGACACCTGCCTTTATCTTGTGCAGGAACCAAGGTTTCACATCTGCGTGACACAAACACTGCTCATCAAAACATGGAGCCATAGGCAAGGAGACACTCCTGGGAGTTTATTTATAATCGTGAACATTATGTACAAGTCATTAACACCGGTGCCCAGGCTGTGCAACTACATCTTCTTAACCTTCCTAACCCTGACGCCACGTCTTGGTGTTCACCCCACATCCACAGTGGAGGTGGAGGCAGCCTGCTGACTGCTACGCCCTGTCTGTGATGACCTTGGTGGGCGTCCTCTGTAGGACAGAGACCTGGAGGGCCCTGGCCTGCTTTCAGGGTCTTGCTGTGTGGCAGTGGCACCCTCCTCGGCCTGTGGTGCTGGAGCTGCTGGGAGTCACAGGAAGAAGGAAATCGATGGGCCGGTCATTCCCGGAATTATCTAAATGGATAGCCCCGAGTTGTGCACCTGCTGATCCTCCTCCCTATGGGTGCCTAAGGGTCCCTGGCTGACTCCTTGAGAGGAAGCGGCATCTGGAATGAGTTTGAGATGCCCTGCCCCCTCTCGCGTTTGCACTGATGGATGCCAGCAAGTGCCTCAGCGATGGAGTGCAGCTCCTGTGCAGGACTGATGTCCAGGACCAAAGTCTTCATGGCGGCTGCTGTCCTACCAGTGTTGATCTCAGTGCATTGGCCTGATTGGTTAACACCTCAGACTGAAGATGGACGGACTCCTCCATCATGCCTTGCAATCTGAGGAGTGCAGCGGACATCCCTTCCTGATGTTCCCGAGCTTGCCTTTGCAGCTCCAGCAACTGAGGTAGAACTGAGTCCAGAGGCTCGTCATCTGACTCGGACTCAGCAGATTCCTAGTCTCCAGCTGACCTCTGAGTGCCAACAACCTTAGGTTTCCCTGCCTCCGCTTGCTGTGGATCAGACAGTGCAGTGTGCACACCAGATTGTGACCTTGAGGCTAATCTAGAACTAAGTCCCGCCGAGGTGTGTGTCTCTGCGCTGCTGGAGGGAGTGGGTGAGTGCTGTGATGGGTCTACCATTGGGGTGCCTGTGGGTTCCTCTTCCAAGGTGTTCTCAGGGCTGGAGTCGATAACCTGTCTCGTAGCCGCCCTCAGCAGCTTCCTAGATGTGTCTGCGATAGAAAAGAGAGATAATTAGTGCATGGCAGGGGACTGTGAACCAGGCGACATCATTCACAGTATGGTTGTCTGATGGATGGTACAGTGCAGGATCCTCACTTGGTTAAGTGCCATGGACCTCACCATTTGTGCAGGAATGATCCGCATCCTTGCCAGCCGGCAGGATGACTCTATTATCAAAGGCCATGGGGACCTTGATATCAGGCATTCTTCCAACAGTCTGAGATGGCTCCCTGTTCTTGTGGGCTAGCTTATCCTGCAGAGAGCAGATGGAGAGAGTGTAAGCAAGAAGTCTGACAGGCCAGATGAGAAGGATGCCTGGCATGTGTGGAGTGCGAGTGATGCCATGGATGACATGAGGACATGATGGGCAAGAGAGATGAGGGTGTTTGTGAGAGAGTGACTGGTGATGTCCTTTGAGCTGGCGTGAGTGCGAGCCTGTGGATGTGTGATGGGTTTTTGAGTATGTGAGTTGAGAGTCATGAGAGGAATGATTTACCTTGGTGGAATGGAAGAGATCATTAACCCTCTTGCGGCACTGGGCGGTTGTTCTCTTATGCAGGGTATTAGTGCTCAACACCACCGTAACTGCCTCCCATGCTGGATTGCTGAGCTTGGTGGCTGATCTTTGCCCAATGTGGGGGTAGAGGAATTCACAGTGGGATTCCACTGCATCCAACAGGCACACCAGAGAGGTGTCACTAAATTTGGGGGCTGCTGTCTTCTTTGCTTTTAGTACCATCCGTTGCTGGAGCAGTCCTTGGGAGTGAAAACACAAAGTAGGCTGTGCTCTGGTGTGCTTTAAATATGGAGCAAGGAAGCACTGAAGTCATGACATGGCAGGCAACTCTGAGCCTTCCCATCAGCGATCTGGGGTGTTTCCCATGGGTGCATTATTAATGAGGCGGGATGTGCCAGGAAGCAGACAATACGGCGCAAAAACCCGTCATTGCAGCCGGTGGGTAAAACTTATTTTTTCATGCCAGCCACCGCACTTAGGGCAATTCAGGGAAAATTCCTCCAATGTGATACCCCTACCAAGCACATCCCCTCCCCTTCCCCTTCAGCAGTCTGAAGGGATCGTTCGCTCTGTGATACCTTGATCCAATGCTCAATCACCCCCAACACTTCCTCCTTTCCTACGGCACCTTTCCTTGCAAGCACAAGAAATGTAACACCTGCCCTTTTACCTCCTCCCTTTTCACTGCCCAAGGCCCCAAGCACTTTATGGCACTTTACCAAATATCTTTTGGAAACCGAGGCATATTACATCTACCTGTTCTCCTTTTGCTACCCTACTGGTTACATTCCCAAAAAACTCTCATAATTTTGTTAAACACGATTTTTCTTTCGTAAAACCATATTGTCTTTATTTGATCATACTATGATTTTCTAAGTGCATTGTTAAGATTCCCTTAATAAGAGATTTCAGCATTTTCCTGATGACTGATGTCAGACTAACTGGCCTGTAGTTCCCTTTTATCTCTCTCTCCTCTTTCTTGAATCACGTTGCATTATAACATTTGCTAAATTCCAATCCACTCAGATCATTCGAGGATCTAGGCAATTTTGGAAAACCATAACCTATGCATCTATTATCTCTACAGCTACCTCTCTTAGAACTCTAGCAGATAAGCCATTAGGTCCTGGGGATTTGTCCACTATTAATCCTTTCGCTAGTACTTTTTCTCTACTCATATTAATTACTTTAATTTCCTCGCCCTTATTGGTTCCTTGATTACCCTTTATTTCTGATTTGTAATTCATGTCTTCCACTGTGAAGACACACCTGCTGTTTCTCATTCCCCATAATAATTTCTCATTCCCCATGGTAAGTTCTCCCCGTTTCTGCCTCTGAGAGAATAACATTTACTTTAGCTGCTCTCTTCCTTTCCAAATACTTGTAAAAACTCTTAGAATCTTATTATATTCTTTGCTAGTTTACTCTCATTTGATTATTTCTGTTTTTATCAATTTTTCATCACCTTTGCTGGTTTCTAAAACAATTCCAATCCTCAGGCTTCTTTGCCACTAAATAAGCCTCTTCTTTTAATCTAACAACCCATAGCTTCCCTAGTATCTTTCTTGCTGAATTTTTCTTTTTGAATGGAACATATTTTTGTTGAACATTTTGAATAATTTTGTTAAATGTTTCCCATTGGTTATTTACTGCCATACCCTTTAGCCTCTTTACCCAGTTGACTTTAGCCAGTTCTCCGCTCAAATCTATATAATTGGCTTTATAAGTTTAAGATTCTTGTTTTGAACTCAAATATGTCCGTTTCAAACTTAGCGTGGAATTCAGTTGTATAACGGTCACTTTTTCCCAGAGGGTCTTTTAAAATGAGATTACTAACTAACCATGCCTCATCACACAATACTAGATCTGAAATATCTTGGTTCCTATTTGGCTCTATGATTGGAAGATGTGTTATGTCTTCTGAGAGGTTGGATTTGCTATTGACAGGAATATTAGTGTTTTTCATCAGTAGAAAATTCTCATTCAGCATTGATAGCATAGAGATGAAAGTACTTGAGAACATACCAAGCACTAGTGAACCTCACATGACAGCCTCAGATATGGTCCATGACTTGTGATGATTAATTGCTAATCTTGGCCTGTGTGTTTATGAATATTGTTCTAAATAAGCAAAGGCAGGTAATTGTAATTTATTGTAAACTGTTTATAAATCACAGGCTCAAGATTCCATTGCATCTGTAACAAAAGCCTGTTTATCATCTGATGTGTGACATCTGATGTGTTATTTATATGCATTTGTCTTGAGACTTCTCTTTCATTATTAGCAGATTTCCTGTGGTATTATTCATGGTGCATTAGAGATCATGCTGTTTCAAGAGGGTGGCACTCAGTTGTGGGTGTACCTTAATTTAAATAATTTAGAAAAGGCTGTTATAAAAGATCTGCCAAGGGGTAGGGAAGCAAATAATTTCTGATTATTTTTATATAGACTTTACAGCATAGAAAAATGTCCTTTGTGCTCACAAACCTGTGATGTTGTTTATACTCCACGAGTTTCCTCCAATTTACACTCCACGTATTCTTTTAGTCCTTATTCATTCATGTACTTATCTAGCTTCCCCCTTAAAGACATCTATGCTCATCACTTAAACTACTCCATGTGGAAGGAGGTTCCACATTCTAACCACCCTGAGTAAAGAAGATCCTTCTGAATTCTTTATTGAATTTATTAGTTGCTATCTTTTGTTTATGCCCCCTGGTTTTGAACTCTGCCACAATTGGAAACACCCTCTCTGCATCTACCCAATTAAACCCCTTCAGAATTTTAAAGACCTCTATGAGGTTACGCTTCAGCCTTCCCTTTTTTAAAAAAAAACGAGTTCCAGCAATTCAGTCTTTCATGATAGCCATAACCTCTCACTCCTGGTGGTGGTATTGTAAGTCTTGTTTGCACAACCTCCAGTGTCTCTATATTATCTTTTTGAACAAAACAGTGCACGGTCCTCTCTCAATTTAAGTTTCTTTCCAATCAAGTTTACTTATTTTATGGCAATCAGTCAAGCCACATTAATCTGTGGACCATGGGAATGCAGTGGAAAATTGAAAAATCATCCGGGACTTGGATATACTGGATTTCAGCCCAAGTCTCAAATTTGCACTGGGGACAGATCCTGCTTCTGTCCTAAACAAGGTCTGTGACATTAGAAATGTTAGCAGAGGCAAGTTCAACACCGGGAACTTTGTTCACCTCAGTCCCCCTAGCATTAAAGTAAACTGTATGCTAGATGAACAGAGCATACAAGTTCTGTAGTGAAAATGAGGCCCATCTGAAATCATCACCTTGAGCTGTTTCTGTATTTTGCAGTGAGTTATTAGAACACAGAAACAGGAGTAGGCCATTCAGCCTCTTGAACTTGTTCTACCGTTCAATATTATGACGGATCTGCATCTTAACTCTATTCACCTGCCTTGGCTCCATATCATTTTATGCAATTGACTTGCAAAAATCTATCAGTCTCAGATTTAAAATTTAGAGGTCACACTTTATATACTGCAAAAACACATTGTACATGTGGATTCTAGAATTGAATTACAGTGCGCTGAGATATAGTAGCCAGTATTTCCATCCTGAAAATTGTCCAGTCTACCTCAAATTACCAAAGTATCTCAAATATTTGAACATCCGGTTAAGCAAGCCAATTCACACTGCTACTGTGCAGTGGCAACGTGAGTGGTATTTTCCACCAACAGGATGATGCCGTCAGTCCAAAACGACATTCTGTCTACCACACAATTGAGTAATGTTGTGTATGAATTTCAGCGCCAGTGCGATGCCAGGCACGTAGGTGTCCCAACAATTGGCGGATTGAATCAAACAGCGGGTTCATTCGCTTGTTCGTAATAGGCAGAGTGCAGACCATACTCAACCAGCCCACACTTGCAAAACCCAAAACAAAATGTTTATTGTTAGATGTGATTCTGTGATTGGGAAGCATTTGCTGAAAAATCCTGAATGTGCTAATCGCTACAGTGACAACCAATTTAAAATGATCAGTCGAACTCGTAACCTGGCTCATTTATGCTTGTTAGAAGTTACATACATTCATACACAGGAACATGTTCTTTGCAAGCAGAGGAAAATGTTCAAGTGTTGCATCTTTTTTGAATTATCTGAGAGCTTGGGGAGCCTGTTTCTTTCTCCATTGCAATGCCTCAGCCAATCAGAGTTGACATTTGGCATTCTTGACTTTGTCTTGATGAGTGCAAGATGCAAAGCTTCGGCAACATGTCCTCCCTTTCAGCAACATTTAAGTTCTCTACTGCCAAGCAAATATCACATTTATTATCCTCTTCCTCTACTGTGAAGAGTGGCACAAAGTCTGCTATTTCCTTGTTTTCATTTGCAATCCCCATCCTTGAAGAAACTTTGCTTCAGATAAATTTCAAAATTCATCTATCAGTTTCAATTTCTAATTGAGAAAAAAAACTCTATTCGAATATTCTTTTAAAAACTCCTTGTATAAACAAAGCAAAGCACACAACTTTTCAATACCTCTTTGCAGTCTTTTTCTCTGAAGTAAAACATTAACAGTTGTGAACAGCTTTCCCCTGTAATACCTAAACTTAACTTTACGAAATGTGCAGGAATAAATCAGTCAAGAAATTTGATTATAAATTTATCGGCTTGAAGGAATGTCTATGGAGCTGGAATTAATTTGCATATTAACCAAAGAATAACAATTGCAAAATAAATTTGTCTAGGATTTTGTTTATAATTAAGCATGGTGCCTGAAGAATCATGCAAAGGTGTGATACAAAAATTGTGATGTGATGGATAGGAAATCTATACATTAAACTTTGTTTCATATTATAGCAAACAACTCAGAGTTGGTTGTGTGATATGCTACTTTTTAAAAAAATGTATGTTATATCATGTTTTTATTGGGACTTTAGGTACAGGTTCTGGTGTTTGTGAGGGTGGTTGGACAAATGGAATGGACTTCCAGAAAGGGTAGCAGAAGAAAATTCCTGGGATAATTTAGGAAGCAGTTTTATTTGATAATGAAGGAAGTATTAAGCCTTTCTTTTCAGAAGGATGAGCTAGGAAGATCCAAATCAACCTTCCTTTCTATAAATCATATGATCTTGTTGAAAGAAGTCACTTTAGTTCAACAGAATGTGATGAACAGCTTCCATTAGAGAAATCTTACAGCCAGAAGTTAACTTTTGTACTATCACCATTTATCTGTTACTCTGTAGAAAGTCAGGAACAGCTCACAGTTTCAGAATAAATAACAACTTAGATTTTTAAAGCTGAACATTCTAAAACATTTTTTTTCTGTGTAAGTTGGAAGTCCTTGTTCTGTAAATACAGAAAGCTAATTTTTAGTATGTACACAATGACAAATACAAACACATTTCAATCTTCGCATTAAAAAATATTTTCAGAGGATATGAAATTGTGATTTTCACAGAACACAACCCTTGAACCCAAGAAACTATCTGACAACTCTGAACTGTTAGAATAATCACACTGTATCACCAGTCCTTTCACAGGATTGCACTCCGATAGCAATGATTAGTAACAAATGATGGATTGAGGAGTTACCATCCAGATTTGAATCTTATACCAGTTCAGATTATTTACATCATCGTTTTTTTTCAACGCAGATTATGGTGCACATGACATTGTAACATTGGAGAAAGCAAAAGGACAGAGCATTGTTTCTGTCTTGGGGAAATTTAGGAGCATTCCTCTTTCTTAAATAAATTTACTTTTAACTTTTAGTTCATTGGATGCACAATTGTAAAATTGTCTATTTAACCTAATGCTTTTGTGCCAAACATTCAAATCATACTCTGAATCCATTTGTCTCATCTCTGCTTCCTACACATATTCATAGCAAGAATATGAATGCAATGCTTGTATAACCTGTACAAGGAATAGAACTGTTTATCCAAACCCTGGCAATACATGACATTGAAACTAATCTGCACTGACGAATGCTGTATCTTTGCCCATATTTGATCTTGACTGTTTAATCAAATAGTGTCAAATGGAATGAATTGGTTCTTTTACTACAGTATTTTACCAAATGAATAAACATTGAGAATTACTTTATAAGGAGGACCTTTGTACTTTTAAGTTTCCAATTATACCGTGAAATCTTCCATTCTGCTCACTTTGAAGAAATTTTGCGTATTTCCACAAAATGATTCCTTATATTTATGTTATGCTTGCCCATTCTACCCATCTGAGCACCGAATGTTGGCACTGCCATGGCTTCAAACCTTTTCCTGACTCAATATAAATGCCTCTGGGGATACATCATCACTGCTCTCAATGAAGCTGGGGCACTGGCTGCAACGTTGTGCATACCTTCCATAAAACTGGTGCTTTGGGACTCTCCATCTCTCTCCAGCAAAAAGAGAAGAAAAATGTAAAACGTTTAAACCACTTTGTCTGAAACACAAACCAGGAGCAGAATACTACAGGGACCCAGACGGCACTCTCCCCCACCCCTAGGAAACCACGTCAGCATGGAGCGTGTCGGCATACAAACATATGAATTAGGAGCAGAAATAGGCCATTGGCCCCTCAAGCCTGCTCCACTGTTCAATAAGATCATGGCTGATCTGATTGTGGCCTCAACTCCACATTCCGTCTACCCCCAATAGCCTTTGACTTTCTTGTTAGTCAAGAATTTACCTACCTCTGTATTAAAAATATTCAATGACTCTGCTTCCCCTGCTCTCTTGGAAAGAGAGTTCCAAAGATTCAAGACCTTTTGAAAGAAAAAATATCTTATCTCTGTCTTAAATGGGAGACCCCTTATTTTTAAACTGTGTCCCCTAGTTCCAGTCTCTCCCACACGGGGAAACATCCTTTCAGCACCTGTCTCAGCATCTTATATGTTTCAATAAGATCAATTATGCCCTTTCCTGTCAAATCCTCAAAGAAGAAGTCAGATAACTGGTCATGCACTGAAAGAATATTTATTGTTCACCAAAATCAAAACGTAGAGCTGGATTTTATGAGCCACCTCGAGCAGGAAAACAGGTGGGTGAACCTATAAAATAGGGTGCCGTGCCATCGGTGGTGTGCTTGCTGTTGACCCACCCACTGGGCCATGGTTTTACGAGCAGCAGGGTGAAGTCAGGTAGGCTGCCCACCCATGGTCCAGTCAAGGTCCATAAACGGGCAATTAATGGCCACTTAAGGGCCTTATCCCACATCGCTAGATTTAATGGACAGCAGGGAAAGGCCTTGTGCCCAACATGCAGCCTGACCAGTTTGTCACTGTGGGCTGCTGGCCAATGAAAGCTGAGGTGGGGTTGGGGGGGCTGCTGGTGGTGGAGTGCTTCTTTCTTGGCTCACTGGTGCCATTCAGAGGCCCCACCTCGCAGTTTCCCCTGCCCGCGTCCACCTTACCCCCTCTCCCAGCCAAGATCCCAGACTTCCCTGGAGGTCCCAGTTCATCGCTGAACACCTCACCCTTGGTCTACCTGCAGCACCAGCAGTGGCCAGTCCTCCTGGAGTCACTGCTATACTGCAGTGCTTCTGGCCTCCAATTGGCTGGCAGCTCTATGTGGCAGGACTTCCTCCTGATGAGGGGCAAATGTGTCATCTCATAATAATTACAGGCCATCAGTCAAAAAAATTAAAGTGTTGCAAGCTGGCTATCCAGATGGGGGCTCACCCCCAACATTTATGCTGGGGCATGGGGAACATTCTCTCAGTGAATAATCCAGCCCTTGAGCTAATAATTAAGTACACAACATTTAATACTAATGAATAAATGTAGTTAGAATGGTCTAGCAGTTGAATAGTAAAACATTAATGGACAGAAATACTTAACAAAATGAGTAGCTGAAGTTACATAGGCAATTCATGTATCACAGCAAATCAGCATTAATGGACATTAAGGCCCAGATTTTCGCCACAGTTGTTGAGTCTGGTGGTGACAAAGTCATGAATGAGATTTTCAGCAGCAATTGGGCTGAGGTATATGAGGTGGAAGTAATAGCCTTTGTGATGGAGAGAATTAATTTAACATGGGTGAAGGAACCTTGCTCACTGGTTGGAGAACCAGAATCTTTCCCACTGGTTGGAGAACCAGTCGGAGTCCCATGTTGCTTTTCTTTGGGAGGTCATTCCAATGCTATGTCATTCCAAATAGGCACTTACCAGGGCAACATTGGGCCTCCCGTTGGATTAACTACCCCAGTAGGGCAAAAATCTCATTCCCGAGAGCAGTTGGCCAATCAGAGGCCGGCAACTCTTTAGTGCCACTTGGTGACAGTGGGACCTACCATTAGAATTGCTGCTGGACTTCCAGATAGAGGTTAGTGTGGGCAGGATGGGGGTCACGGCGAGGGGGCAGCTGGCAAGGCGAGGGAAGGGAGTTGTAAACAAGGGCAGAGGGGTGGCTTCCTGTGCGACATCCTGCTTCCTGGCGCAAGGTCTTTCAATTAGGAATTGAATACCTGTGAATGAGAAAACCCTCCCTCAGGTCAACCATGAGCAAATCCAATCGGGTTTACTGGCAACTACCGCAGATGGCAAGTCCCCCACATGAATACCAGCAGCGGGATTAGGCCCTTTAGTGGATTTAGATGGTCACTTTAAGGGCCTAATTGGCTGCAAGCCTTCCCATCCTGGACTTGATTGGAGGGAGGCAGGAGGGCAGCACCTTCCTACCCAATCACATGGCCCCCCTCCCACCTCCAAACATACCTCTGGGGGAAGGGACCATTAAATTTCGCCCATAGAGTCCTAGGGTGGAATTTTATGGCCCCGTTGTGGTGGGGGCTGGGCCGTAAAATGCAATGAGCCATTCAAAAGGCTATTGACTTCGTTGGGACCGTAAAATCCTGCCGACATAAAATTCCACCCATAAACTTAGCTCGGGATGCTGAGGTTGCAAACAGTCCAGTCAACCTGAGACAGTAACTGGTGAGGATAGAGTTTCTGCCAGGGCTAAAGATGATCGATGAGGATCGATAATGCTCTGTGTTCATAAAGTCACAAGAGAATGTTATTTGTGAATTTAGTTAAGCCATTTTAGAATGCAGGAATCTGATTGGAATGGTGCAAACAGGGAGATTAGATTCATATAACCAATAGCTGCTATCCTGTAAATTATGTGTCTATATATTAAATATCTGCAAAATTAAAAGAATGTTCCTGCACAATTATATGTCTAAGCTTTGCAGACTTGATGATATATTGGTAGAGATCAGAGTAGGAACAACATGTTCAAGAATGTTGGAGAAGAAAGGGAGTCTGGAGATGTTGCAGTAAGGATCAAGGGATTTATGGTGGAATTATTGGGGGGCTTTTAAAACATGAATGTGTTTGAAGGGGAACTAGTGAAAGATTGTTTTCAGTGGTTTGTGAATTAGTAATAATAGGGCATAAACTCAGGATCATTGCTAGAATAATAAAGAGTGAAGTTAGAAGTTTTTTTGTCTCTGTGGAAGTTTATGGACATTTGCAGTGCATTACCACAAGTGGTTAATAGGGAAATATTCTTATGCCATTTAAAAAAGGGCAAGTATTTGAAAAGGACAAATTTAAAAGGGTGGGGGGGAAAAGCAGGAAAATGGGATAGAGTAGATGCCTTCAGCCAATACCAGCACTGATCACCACTTCACATGCTGCCATTTCCATATTTTTAAAACAAAATCTGTGATGAGGAAATAATATTAGGAAATAATCTGTTCAATGTTTTTTCTGCTCATAAACAACAACAGCAGGCAATCTCGTTGGGCTGTCCTACACTTGTTTTATGTACAGCTCTTCTGGTGTTCAGCCAAAACACACAGCAGATGTTCATTCATGTTAAATCATTTGTAGCAGTATAATTACATGGATTTAGAGTATCAAATAAAGGTTAGTGCCCCATGGTGTGTAAATGAACTGTGCCATTTTGTGTATACACGCACAACAATATAACTGCCAAGGCACTTCTCCGTGGATACATTTTTTTTCATATAGCATTTTTATTATAAGAGGGAGTCTTTTCAGGGGGAAAAAAAGTTGTTCAGTTTTCTTCTCTCCTGATGGTTGCGACTCACATGGCTACACAGTGGATATTATCAGCCTTTTCATACGCTGCTGAATTGGAAACTCCAGCTGATTTTTCTCCACCCTTGTGTGATGGAGGCTGTGGGGTGGGGGGTGGAGGGGGACTGGGTGTTGGGGGTGGGGTGGGGTGGAGATGGAGGGAGGGAGTTGCTAAGCTCAGTTACCTAGATGGCTACAGTGTGGTGCAGAATGGAACCAACAACACGGGTTCAATTCAAATAACAGCTCTGGTAGTTCATGGAGCACTGCCTCCTTGCTTTGCCCCACACTTGTGGAGTGGTGGCCCTCAAGCTATATGACCTAATCGTCTCTCTCTAATGGAAAGAGATGCCTATGGTCCTTTGTGGTTGGATAATAACCAGCTCTCGGGTGCAAGGTCAGCTGTAGCACCCAGGTTTCTGCACAAGCTGATATCAACCAACTCAGCACAGCCCAGGGATAAAACCTATGGGCCAGAATCTTCTGTTCGGTGTGCAGGGGTGGGCCCTGCATGCCAACACGTAAAATGATGCGCGGTGACATCGGGCGTGTGTCCCGACTTCACCGCGCATCATTCCAATCTTCAGCTCAGCGGGTGTGCACCGGAGTCGGCTGCGCGCCCGCTGAACTGTCAAAGGCCTGTTAAGGCCATTAATGAACTAATTAAAGTACTTGTCATGGCTGCCCATCCAACGTTAAGGTTGGTGGGCAGGCGAAGAGCCCAGGCGGCCTTCGCATTTTTCATCCACGGGCGGGATGAGGTTTCATGAAGGGTTTATTAATTAAATGAAATGTTTCATGAAAATTCATAAACATGTCCCAGCTCATGTGATAATGTCACAAGAGGGGACATTTCTGAATAATTTTGATTTTTTATTTTTCCCATCTATATGACTGAACTTAATCTCCCTGAGGCAGCTCCGTGCCTCAGGGAGATCTCTGCACTCTTTTGCGCGCATGCACGAAAGAGCGCAGGCCCCAACTCTCCCTCCTCCCCCTGCCTGCACAGGTAGTGCTGAGTGCTTCTGGGTGCATGTCGCGCTGGGCAAGCCTTAATTGGCCCGCCCACGTAAAATGGCAGCGCGCAGCCGATTGGAGGGCGATGATCGACTCCGCGCCCGCCCGCACCCACTTCTAACCAGCCCACCCGACGGGGAGAAAATTCTCCCCATGATATCCCCTGGCAAATGTTGCTCCATTCTTTGCTGGGCACTTCATTTGTTCACTTGCCCAATGCAGGAAGCTTAAGGGGGCCCTTTTTATTTGTGTAGTAATCTGATGTGTAATATATCTTTAAGACAAATATTGTAATGTAAGATCACATGATCTTAATACCCAATAGGAAAGTAGCGCGGGCTACCTCTGTGGGAGAGTCTTGAGTTAGACACTGAAGAGTGAAGACAGAGTTTTGAGTTGTGAGCACACAAATGTAGCTGTTGAGTTTTGTTTGTAAATAAATAGCATGTGTTTATTCTATCAACGATCTACTGGTGTTCTCTGTCTCTGTACCAACTCAGTCACCTCAAAACAGCCTGGATCCTTTAGCCCCAGCAAACCAAGGGCACTGGATCCAACAAACTGGTGACGAGAGTAAAAGCATGGTTTTTTCCATGGAAAAAATGAAGTGAAAAGCAAGAGAGAATAAAGGAAATCAGAAGACCTGCATGGTAGTTGTGAGTAAAAAAATAGTTCTTTCTTGATCGTCAAAGTAATCCATTCAGAGCTTGCCGCAATTTGAAAGAATGGAGCCTTTCGATCCAACCTCAGACGATTGGTCTCACTATGTTGAATGCCTCATGTTCTTCCAGACGAACGACCTGCGGGGAGGGGAGAGGCGCGCGCGATCCTTCTGCCCATGTGTGGGAGTAGGACGTATGGATTGATTCGAAATCTGTTGGTGCCCAGTGCCCCAGACTCGAAAAGTTTTGATGACTTAGTGAACCTCGTAAAAAATCATTACCAGCCCAAGCCGTCGGTGACGATGCAAATTCAAATTTAACTTGAGGAATAGGAGCCGCGGGGGAGACAGTTACTTGTTATGTGGCAAGTCTGAAACAATTAGCTGAATATTGCGAGTTTGGTACATCTATCAATGATATGCTTAGCGATCGTCTGGTGTGCGGTGTAAATGAAAATGTGATTCAGAAGAGATTACTGGCTGAAACAAATCTAGATTTTCAGAAGGCATTGGAAATCGCTTTGGCAATGGAAGGTGCAGTGCAAGACTCAGAAGCCATAAGACGAGTGCAAATTGGCCACGTCCTCCACTTTCGGTGGGGGGACTCAGCCAAAAAGGGCATGAAAGTGCAGAGCTTTACTCAGAAGTGGAAGCAGCCACCATGAGCAGAGAAATTAAAAGAGATAACTTAACAGCAAAAACATGGCATAATAGTAACAGAGGTGGAAGTCTCTGTAATGAATCAAAGTTTAAAAAGAGCGAATGTTTCTTCTGCCATCGAATTAGACACCTCATAAGATATTGTAAAGATAGAATCAGGCAGACTTTCAGACAAAAGCAAAAATCCATTGAGATAAGCAGCATTGAAAAGCCTGAAGTAATAGATTCTGATATCTATTCATTATATAATTTAAAGGTAGGAAGAACAAAGCCTATTATGAGAAGCCTATCAGAATGGAGGTGAATACCGGTGCAGCCACTGTGGTGGTAGGTGAGCATGCTTTTAAATACCTGGATCAGGGAGAACGTAAGCTGAATTTAGAAGAAACTGATGAGAAATTAAAAACTTACACGGGAGAAGACAAATAAGACAAGGGCATATGTGAAGTCACCACTGAGGTCAAACAGTGAAATTACCCTTGATGGTGGTAGCAGGTGAGGGACCTAGTCTCTTCGGATGAAACTGGCTGAAATAAATTAAATTGGAATGGACTGAAATCTTCCAACTGAGAACTAATGGGCTTTCAGAGCTACTAGAAAAATATACCTCATGTTTTCAAGGAAGAGCTTAGAAAAATTGAGGTGCTACAAGCAAAAATCCAGAGGCAACATCAAGATTCATGAAGGCAAGACCAGTACCTTATGCAAACTGGACAGATTAGAAAAACTGGGAGTGATACAACCAGTGCAGTTTTCCGAGTGGGCAGCACCAATTGTACCTGTTCTCTAGCCTGATCGAAGCATTTGAATATGTGGGGACCATAACTTGATAGTCAATTAAGTGGCAAAATTGGATAGACACCCAATACCTAAAATTGAAGACTTATACGATAAATTGGCAGGTGGAATGACTTACACAAAGTTAGATGAGTCATGCCCACCAACAATTGGAATTAGGGAAGGCATCCCGGACGTTTATCACTATAAATACACACAAGGGATCGTACCAATACACCCCTTTAACTTTTGGCGTATCTTCTGCTTGCGCCATATTCCAAAGAACTATGGAAAGTTTACTACATGGACTGCCCCATGCTGTAGTTTATTTGGATGATGTCCTCGTAACTGGACTCACTGAAAAAGAACATTTGATGAACTTGGAAGAAGTTTTGAAATGTTTTTTGCAGGTTGGAGTGAGGTTGAAAAAGGAAAAGTGCACATTCCAGGCGAAAGAGGTAACTTACCTAGGTCACAAGTTAGGTTCACAAGACCTACATCCAGTTGAAGAAAAACTGCAAACCATTAATAAAGGCCCAGCACCAACAAATACATCCAAACTGAAATCATCCTTGGTGATGATCAATTACTATGGACGCGTCTTGCCTAATTTGTCGACAGAGCTGGCACCATTGTATTACTTGCTAAAGAAAAATCAGAGATGGTCATGGAAAACACAAGAAGAAGCTTTCACAAAAGTGAAATAGTTGTTACAATTATCTACAATTCTAGTACATTTTGACCCCAAAAAAGAGTTGATATTAACGTGTGACGCATCAGCCAATGGAGTGGGAGCAGTGCTTTCCTATCGAACGGATGATGGATCAGAACGACCTATAGGATAGGTCATCCCGCCTTCCTGAATATTTAAATGGCGCGGGATGACGTTGGGGATTCCTCCCGACGTCATCCTGCATCATTTTCCTGTCAGTGAGCGGGCCCCCCCCCCAAATCGCCAACGGGAAAATTCTGGCCTATGTCTTTGGACTTTACCTCCATGATAATAAAAATCTCTCATAGTACTAATTTTACCAGTAATCTTTGGGAAAAATAAACATGCTGGCTGGGATTTTACGTTGGTCAGGTGGGCTTGGCGGGAGTGGTCGTGGATCCACCTGCCGCCCATGATCAGCTCCACACCGCAGGCCGATTAAGGCCCGCCCAGCGTGGATTACGAGTGGTAGCGCTGAGTGCTACCTGTGCAGGCCGGATGATGAGGGAGAGTCAGGTCCAGTGCTCTTTTAGGCGCATGTGTGCAAAAGAGCACTTCAATCTCCCTGAGGCACGGAGCTGCCTCAGGGAGATTGAAGCGCTTTTAAAAAAAATTAATAAAGACATTAAAAATTTAATGAAACATGTCTCCTCTTGTGACTGTGCCATATGAGATGGGACATGTTTTTAAGGTTAAAAGAAAGTTTTTATTTAATTTGTAACACCTTTAGGAAACTTCACCCCCTCGTGGATGAGGACTCCTAAAAAATGTAAAGGCCACTTGGCCTTTTTGCCTGCCCACCAACCATTAGGTTGGACGGGCAGCATAAATTTGAAGTTAATTAGTTTGTTAATGACCTTAATTATCGGCGGACGCACAGCTGACTCCAGCGCACGCCCACCGAATGAAATGTCGCGAGACAGCACAATGATGCCGGGACACACGCCCGATGTCATCATGCGTCATATTACATTCCGGCATGTTGGTCGCGCGCCCGCACGCCAAATGTAAAATTCTGCCTGCTGTTTCTAAACTTCACCTGGCTAGGTGACACATTTCACCCCTCCTTTGAAAACAATCTAGTCTGGTTTATTTAAAAATGCAAATGTTCCCTTTACATTTATGTCTACCTACTTAACATTTCAAACCAAGCTTATCTTCTGACACATCAAAGCCTTCAGACCAGCTGCCTTTAATTCAATTAAGTCACACACAGACACAGACCCCACTATTACTCTACTTAACAATAAATTCCAATAACATTATGAGAATTATTATATCTTTCTGACATTTTACTTTTGGGAAAATATCTAGCTTGAGTAAAGTGATTTTAATCAAGCCTCTCCAAAGGCAGCAGGACAGTTTCAGGGCTGCGGGTTTCAATTACAGTCTGGCTTAGGTTTATTGCACAAAGGGAAGTGTCACTTAAACCTTTACCTTCCTGTTTTCTTTGGAAAGCTGTGAAATGACTTGTGTTATACCTTCAAGGCTGGGATTGAAGCATTCGTTCATTTGTTTTAGGCGATGCTTTTACATGACTGAATCAAGTCTGCTGCGTAATTTCCATTAAGGGGAAAATTCCAAACTGGAACTGCTTGAACTGTTTTCTTTATGGCTAAATGGGTCTGAGCTAATAAAGATACAACTGATAGATCCAACGCTTTTGGGTGACTACTCCATTACTCTTGGGTTTGGCAGATGACAGAAATTAGCGCTTTGAAAAATAATTGACAGACTTTGGATGGAATCTTCAGGTTTTGCAAGCAGCGGGAAGCTTGGCAGGCGGGGGAACTTAATTTGGCGGGAGGCCAAAAATCAGTTTCCCGATGGCGGGATGTACTTTAGGAATTAAGTTCTCAGGACTTTAAAGGTGGGTTAAAAGCAGGTTGACCTTCCCGATGAACAATGCATTACCAGGTCATGCATGCTCATTAAAAGGTCACCTCACCCGAATTAAATTTCCTGCCAGTGAGAAATTAGAACATTCACTTTTATGACTGCACATAAGTGGCGTGCATCTAGCGAGGTAGACTTCTTCCATGTTTAACAGTAAATTGCTGCTGCATTGTCATCTTTGGGGACTGTCTGTAAATGTGAGCCTGTGCTTGAGGCTGGACAGTGGCAGTGCAAGTTACGTGGAGGATGACCAAAGAAGGGAGGAAGAGTTAGCGAGGAAGGGTGGAGCAGTGGTTGGGCAAGGGTGGAAGGGATAGTGTAGGCTGTCCGGGTGCCCTTTAAATATGACACCTGGACCTTCGACCCCTTGAGGTAGTGGTGAAGACAGCAACTTCCTGCCTACACCCGCTGCGAGAATCAACGAGCTCCTCATGGATGCATATTTAATGAGCTGAACAACACAAGATCGTGCTTGGTCAGTCACCGCACCCTGCCCCCATCCCCCCAGTGGAAATCACTGCCACTTCCACGCCCGCCACCGAACATAGACTCCAGATTGGAAGATTCTGGCCTTTATTTTGAAAGTAAAAGTGACTGTTGGGCGATAACAGCTAAGTACAAGAGTACGACTTCAGACTAGAAGAATCTGCTGTGATAAAAAGAAAAATGCAGCAGTTTTCTTTCCAAAATATTGATTTTGAATAATAAATTAAAATAGAAGTATTTTTCATGTTGAGCCTTTTGGAGAAAGGGCAGCTGGTCTAGTGTAGATCCTACTGTCCTTAGATTAAAATTTTTATATACAACTCAGATTATGATGGGTCTTGATAAAGGAAATAATAGTAGATTGTTTCCACTGATCAGCAACATGTCAGTGACAAAGTTTAAATTTTAAAAGATCACATGAATTAAGGAGATTAAGGACTTAGGGCAGAATCGTCCCAGAATTGCACTAAATGTGGTAGTGGGTGTGAAAAAAAGACGTTTTCACCCGCCAGCCGCAATGGCTGGTTTCTGTGTTGTGCCATCTGCTTCATGCCTCATGAAGCCGCAGGAAACACACCATCTCGATGGCAGGCGGCATCTGAATCATTCGCCACGCTGTTACCCCACTATTTCCTCACTCCGGGTGCCATACCTAAACTGCAGCCACACACACAGTTATCAATGTTTACAGCCCATGACTACTCCAGTGAAGACATGGCCCTGAAAGCCAAGAGTTCAGTGACCCATCACTGGAATGGCTTTTTGAAGTCCGCTGTGATATCCTCCACCCCCGCTCTGGCCACAGGTGGTCCACAATCACACCAATCCAGCTTAGTAGGCGGTGGCATTGGTGGTCAGTGCCAACTCTGGACAAAATAGGTTGGCCATCCAGTGCAAAAATAGGATGAGTGATCTTGTCTATTTTACCAGGGTATGGCAACCATCTCATCACTCTAAACTCGCACGCTCACAAGCCCATCAGACATTCACCTGTATCTCACTCACTGCCTGCTCAAGGGACATCACTACTCTCTCTCTCACACACACCCTCATGTGTCCATCTAGCCTCACCTCCTCTGGAGACTGCCTCCTCAGCCCTCACCATCTTGAGGCCACTTGCACAGATCATCATGTGTGTTCCCCCCACCCCACACACCCTGGGATACCCCACTTCCCCACTAGACCCAACACCCTGAAGCCTCTTCCTTTATCTGAGGCTACTTCTCCCCCTTCCCCAAGCAAGACCTAGCCCTGCAACCATTGAAAAGTCACCCCTGCCTTATGGCTGGTCTGGTAGGTAGAGACCTGCTCATGAGCCCCCCTAAAAGTGATGTGTTGCTGCCTATGAAACCTGGTGCTGATGACTGCGAGTGCTGACCGAAGCAAGGTAGGCAAACAAACCTCAAAGTCCCAAATGAACTGCAGCTCTCCAGGTTCACGCCACTTATGTACAGTTACGAAACACGTCGGCGTGCAATCATGCCAATGTGCCCAGATGATTCAGCATGGGGGAATGATTATTTTAATAAATAAATAATTAAATTAATTAATTAATTATTTTAAAAGTAATTAGATAATTACTTGAAGAAGAATATTATAGGGTATATGAATTGAGCTAGGGAATGTGATTAGTTTAGGCAGTTCACAAGGAGAAAAACATTGGCCAAAAAGCCAATTTCTGTGTCATAGCATTCTATGATTTCAAAATAATTGCCACAATGTAAGCAGGCCTGGGCAGTCGATTTTAGTTTAACTTGACCAGTTAGGGAGTTTTTACATTATATTCACTGTAATAAACTAACAAGGTTAAGATGCCTTTTTGTACTCACATTGGGCGAGGGAAGCCATTTTGTATGCTGTTTTTAGAATCACTCACACGTATTAATCACAAATGATTGTACAATTAGTAACCAACCAGAAACAAATGATTTAATAAGTAGTGAGCCTTAATGTATAATTGAAGAATAAGTAATTCAGTAGTTATTAAGGCTGGATAATGTACCAATATTTGAAGTTTAAAATATTAATTTGCTCCTGTAAGCTTTGTCTGTGGGAAAAAGGGAGAAGCCAGATATCACTGGGCTCGAATCTGCATTTTTGTCCTTGGCCTTCTGGGGCAGGTGCAGAAGAATGAATGAAGATTTGTACAAATTCAGATAAGAAAAAGATCATGAACTGCCTCATTGTTCCGCTCCATTGAGCAATGTTTGTAAGTGGCTAAATCCAATAAAATTATCCAGTAACAACAAATGACCAATTGGCTAATTATGACAAGCCTGACTCGAAATGAGGCAATGCTAATTCAAGGGTTAAAAGTGGGTGTTGGGAACCATGGGGCAGACTTTTTAGCTCTGCGTGCAGACGTGTGCCTGACCTGCTCAAGCATAAAGTAATGAGTGATGACGTTGGGCGAGCATCCCAATGTCATCCCGCGCTCATACGATATTTCAGTCGGCAGGGGCGCATCTGACTTCTGACAATTAAGAGGGTGATTAAGCCCATTAAAATTCCAATTGTCCCTGATTTCTCGTGGTCCATCCGACCTTACGGCTGGTGGGCAGGCGAATCTGCCAGGTGGACTTTGCATTTTTGATGAAACCTCTTCCAAGGGCGGGATGAGGTTTCTGTTATTAAATTTTTAAAAATCTGTGGACGGAATTTCATCATGGATATGTTCAGATGACTGATTCTGATGCGAGGACATTTTGTTCCGGATGTTAAAATCTTTATTTATTGCTTTTAAATTCTTCAGCTCCCTGAGGCAGCCCTCTGTCTTCAGGGAGCTTTCATTCCGCGCTCATGTCAGTGCCTGCCCTCCTCTTGCCCCCAACCTGGCAGCGCTGAGCATTTCAGCACGTGTTTAACGCTGGCTGGGCATTAATTGGCCAGCCAGCGTGAAATCACGGTCAGGGTCCGATTGGGTCCGTTCCCTCGCCACTCCCGGGCCCGCCAATTGTGCACACATACCGACCTAAAAACCCTGCCCCATGTGATTGCTTGCAAGTTTGACTATACGCATGGAGGCACCAAGTGCTCCCTGGGGCAGGATTTTGGGAAGCCGCTGTCGGTTTGGGAGCCTGAGGAAAATTCACACTTCTACCTGGCTTGATCACCCAACTGAAGTTGTGAAAGTCAGTCGTGTATTTGATAAGTGTAGCTTTTTCCTTTTAAAAATAAACTTCTTTTAAAACTTGTTATCCAGAGTTCTGCTTTTGCCTTAGCAGGCTGAAGTCTAGTCAGAAGCTACTGAATTACAGATGGCAAGGTCAGGTCATGTAAATCTCTGTAAAAGTTAACATTAGTGGTGACTGGGCAGCAGGACAAGACTAAAAGGCTGGATATCTGATTAGTAAAAATATTCAAAGTGGAAGTTAAGTCCCGTAAGGTTAACAGCTCAGGCTAGGAATGGTAATGCAGAGATTACAGACAGACGGTAGTCATGAAGATTATATCCTCACAGTACACAGAGACTACATCTGCAGTGAAGAGGACCAAACATTACAGGCATAATGTTTGGCGAAAGAGAGCAATGTTTGCTTTAAGACTGTTGTCACCTTTATTGAAAATAAAGTGGGCAACAATGTGTGCAGTGCATATGTTTGTTCACTGAGGGTTGGTGGGACCGTCCAGGAGAGGGATGAATATAACAAGAGAATGATATGTTGAAATTTGAGAATGAGCAAAAGGCAGCACCAGACCACTCACATTGTCAGCTCAAAATTAAACATTAGGAAGACCCCCTTGTAGTGAATCGGCAGTGGGGATACCTTAGGGTCACTGAGAGTTAGTGGCTAGTGATTTAAAAGACATTTCGAGTGAGAATGGTTAAAAGAAAGAGAAATTTTAGAATGGCTGTGAGAAAGCCTGTTTGTATTTGTGTATGCATGCAGAACTTAAGGTCTTTCACCCTTTAATGTCTGGTTCTTAATGTTGAAAGCTTAAGCTTGTTATTAGTTCTATACATGTATCCATCTATGCGTATGTCTTTGTGGAGACAGTATGAATTTCATTGTTGAGTCATAGACATAAACATAGGAACTGAGGTGCACCAACAGTTTTAGTTTAATGTGCATGTTGTTCTGTTAAGTAATTTCTAAAGTATTGCCTTGTAAAAGTTTTATTCAGTAGCTTTGAGGCATCTGGCAGAAATCCAAGTGGAACTATTCAAAAAAAAAACATTCTATTTAATTTGGAATATGTACAATTTTAAAATTAAATTGGGAGGTTTAAGGCTAATTAACCTGTTATGAACTAGAAATTTCGCTACTGATCACGGTGAAAACTCTAGTTCTAAATGTCAAGGTGTAATTGAGAGTCTTTAATTCCAGAGAAAGACGCACACAAAGGGCAGAATTTTGCCCTTGGCGGGGGTGCTTGGCAGGGGTAGTCAGGAAGCCAACCGCTGTTCGCAATTGGCACCACACTGTGATTTTATGCGGGCGGGATAATTAAGGCCCACCTAGCGTGAAACGCAAGTGGCAGCGCTCAGTGCTGCCTGTGCGGGCGTGGTGAGGATGGCGAGTGGGCCTAATGCGGACTTCGTGTCTGTGCGTGAGAGAGCGCTTCAATCTCCCTGAGGCATGAAGCTGCCTCAGGGAGATGAAGCACTGTTTAAAAAAACTAATGAACAAAATAAAAATGTCATAAAACATGTCCCCTCATGTGACTCTGTCACATGAGCAGGGACATGTTTTAAATTCAAGTGTAAAATTTTTATTTTATTTTTATTTGCTTTAGGAAACCTCACCCCGTCCGTGAATGAGGTTTCCTAAAAAATGCAAAGGCCATTTGGCCTTTTCGCCTGCCTGTCAACCATTAGGTTGAACGGGCAGTGAAAAATTCAGCACAGTGGTTAACTTAATGGCCTTAATAGGCCTTTTGATTGTCGGCGGGTGTGCTGCCGGCTCTGGTGCACCCGCCGACCAAACTAGCATGCGTGTCGACATCGGCATGCTCGGCCGACGTCAAAGCACTTTATTTCATGCTCGGGTGTGTTGGGCACCTGCCCGCACATCAATCAAAAAACCCTGGCCCATATATAATGCTTGGCAGCTTTAAATTTAAGTGTTCAATCATGTGAATTGAAAATTCATTCTGGTTAATAAGTAAATTTCTATTTTAAAAAAGGCTTTGGGAACAAGTAAAGTTTAACCTGAGATGCAGAATGTTTTCTTTTAGACTTAATGGCTGAGATTTTCCAGCCCCGCCCACTGTGTGAGATGAGGCAGAGCAGCCAAAAATCCATTGACTTTCGGCGGGACTGGATGATCCTGGCGGCGGACGGTGCCGGAAAATCACGCCCAATGTCACTAAGGATTTTTTTGTTGTTTTTAATTCCCAAGGACAATTTTATAGGAATTAAAATGGAGGGAAAAGTACAGTAGAAGCTAAGAAAGCTAAGTTTAAGAACCGTGTTCAGATCTCTATGATTGAGAAAGATTTATTTAAAGAAGTACGCAAGGTACCACATAACTGCGCGCATTTAAGAATGTTTTACTACACCCGCTGAAGTCCAGCAGAGAAGTCAACCCTTTCTACTGACAGGTGTCTTTTTTCCTAAATCTCCACACAGCCTTTGTATTTTTGAAGGTAACTTTATATATTGGACATTATTAAATTTTTAATGTTTCTTAACAAGGTATGATTGAACATATTGATTAACTCATTGGGATCCTTACCAGAACCACAACGGATTTTTGTTTTGTTATTTTTTTAAAAAGTTAATGATGGGTTCCAGCTTGATGTGAAGAACAAGAGATTTAGAAGAAATCAATAAAAAGGTGAATTCCATGGATGTAAAAAAATCAAATTAAACATTAAAGGAAACCCAGCAACACTTATTTGAATTTGAAATAATCTTGAGATGTAAAAGGTCCAGCGTAATTTAGCAAGTTATTTTTTAGAAAATAAAGTATAATTAAGAACAAACAAGCAAAACATGTTCATGCCTGGAATCAAATAGAAATGTTTGATTTCTGTTTTCAAGATATTGTGAGAATATTTTATTGGACTGTATATTTTATTGAACTGTAAAATTTCTCTAGCACTTATGAATGAGATAGAATGGTAATTAATGGGAAAACATTTATAAGATAGGGACAGGACCAATGCAGCACCAAATGGGAATTGGAATAGCTTATCTTGACAATTCTAGTGAAAGTGTAGATGAGGCTAGTAAACTGATAGCTTCCCCTTGGAGATATGTGTGACCTTGCCTATGAACTTTTTTTTAAAGAGAACTGAATTTGATAGTCTGGCCACCACCTGAATCATCAGGACCATATATGAAGAGATAGGTAAAGACTTTTTTTAAGGTCGCCAGAGTCAAGAATGTGTGGCATGATATTGGGACACTGTGTACATGTGCAGAGGTGTTACGTGTGAAGTAACTAGCATGCAGAAATATGCAGGTGCGCAGAGGTCAGCGAAACAGTACAAACTGGTTCGAGTAGTGAAGTGCCTTGTAAAGTAAGTTTAAAACTTTACTTTGTGGGCCCAGGAGCAGTAGTAGGGCCCCACAAGGAAAATGTAAGCTCTTCATGTCTGGGGTTCTGACCGCTAGAGCCCCTATTCCCTGCAATTAACTTGGGACATCAAGCAGCCTGTTTGCTGCCCTTTTCCAGTCCCTATGGTTGCATAGTCAGCTAGAAGCATCTTCTTGCAGTTAGGCCTTTTCTATCAGTGAAAATTTCCCCCCTGTAACTTTAATATCAGATGTGAAATGTTATCCCACAGACTTGAGGATGTCTCCTTTGGACTATAGGTGGCCTTCTTCATTATTTGTTTCAGCTGAAGACAGAATTCTATAAATTGTGGGCTAAAAACCTCTCCAATTACTAGAGGAACCAGTTTCCTGTGTGTATATTACTTCAGTAAAGTTGACTGCCACATCTGTTTTGGCTGCTAATCGAAGCTCAGCTTTTTAAAAATCTCTGAGGAGAAATTGTGTATTATCAGCAAAGAAGTTGTTTATTGGATCAATAGTAATAAAGATCACAGTAATAAAGATGTCTTCTCAATGCCTTAGATCATTTAGTTCAAAAAATACTCAAGTACATTCAGAGACTAATATAAGCCATTGAAGTAAATCTCTTAACAACTATTTACCAAAACTATTTCAAAGATCTACATATCATGTCATGTATTGGGATCTCAGAAGTAGAATATATACTGCCAAGTCTGTGCCTCTTTAAATGTAATGTCTATTTTTCCCTAAGATTTATCTCTCTGTCAGGGCTATAGGTGGTTATCCTGATTCTGCGCTTCTTTTAGAGGAATTTATCTTTCATCTTTAATCTGAGACACAAGAAACAATTTGCTAGATCAATATGCTGAGTATTACTTGATAAGAGGTTGCTGACTTAACACATGTAGAACTTATTTTTACTCATGAATTTTCTATAATTTGTTGCTCAACAAAGAATATCTCTGGTCTTCCAATATCTGGATTATTTTACAATAAAATCACAACTAAAATACAGCTTTTAAATGAGAAAGACGAGTAGCTGTTTCTTTTTTTTTCCCTTTGTTTTATTTACGTTAATCCTTGTTTTTACATCTCCAATATTGCTTCTTGCTGAAGTTGTCCCTCCCTTGTCTGAGTTTGAGTTGCAATGACCTTGTGTTGTATAATTAACCGATGGCAGCTGTTATGTCTTCTGGTTTCCCGAAGGTCAAAATAATCACCATTTTAGACTCAATATGCTGGAGCTTCATTGAGTGTATTTCTTACCGCTCTCCATATGGTTGGTGGACTAAGTTGCTCGGCACCTGACTGCAGTGTTGCAGTAAATGTGGCACCCTGAATGCACATTCACAGAATAATTAGTTCCTAGCTCTTTACGAACAATATAACAGCAACTGCCCCACTCTTTCTTGAGCATGAGAAGAATTATACAGAATTACGTAGAAATTCCAACACAGAAGGAGGCAGATATTTCCCTAAGGTCTGTCATTATGCCTATCCAACACTAGTGCATAAATATAAACACTATTCCTCAGTACTGCTGTTTATGTAAAAAAATATTAATTTCAAAAATGAACAATATCTGTAAAATTGTCATTTTATTGAAAATAATTTTGAAGAAGCAGTGCAATTGTGCTTCCGAGCTTGTTCCTTGTGATATGTGTACTAATGTGTCATCACCTTTCTGTTGAGCTCCTCTTATATGATATACCATTTTTCATTCATTCATGGAATGTGGGTGTCGCTGGCTAGGCCAGCATATATTGCCCATCCCTAATTGCCCTTGCCTGCTGGAAGGAATATGGTGAATACTTCTTGAGAGATTTCCTGCATGCCTGTGTGCCAGTGATAGCCTCTCCTGTTCTACTTGCATGGTTTTGTACTTTAATGAATTTCTTCTATTAATTTTTCAGAGGTATTTGCAGGCAAGGAAATGGTGGTGGCTTGAAAGCCGTTCATTTTCCTTTCTGGTTTTAGTTTGCTTCTTGTATGATGCAGGTGGAGGCTGAGTCCATACGTCAGCATAGAACATTGCGCTGCTATGAGGTTTCTGAATCCTTCATGGTTGCCTGGTTGGGTGTCTACAGTCTGTCTCCCAAGAATATTAGGAGTATACTATCATAATTATACTTACCTGGAGTGTAATTTTCTCCTCCAGTTTATGGGGCACTCATCTGTGTACAGTTTTTCAGCTGAGGAATTCCATGATGGCATATTTGAAGGGGTTGAATGGTTTGACCTGTTATGTCCTTCCAATTGCCTGTCCTCTATTTTCTGTTGAAGGTTGGATTTTTCAGAGAAATGTGCCTGTGCACAAAGTAGATTTTGTGAAACAAGGATGGTGACCCTGTCAAATTGAAATATTTCATTGATACAGTTGATCCTTACCTTTATAAGTTTGGATTGGGAGTATATTTTAGGACACAGTGTTAGGGTGCATTACACCTAATTCATGTGGTGAATTAGAGTACACTCACTGTGGTAAATTAGACTTTATTTCTAATCTAGGAGCTGATACTGTGACAGACAGGACACAAAAAAGGAAAATATTGTATTTAATTTCTTCATGTTAGTTAGAGTTATAAATTTAAAATCTCTATCAGACTGTAACTTTCACCTAAAAGGATTCCTTTAAAACGTTTGTGAGACTGCTGTAAATGAACAAATCCAAGTTTCACACATGGATATTTAATGAATATCCAGGTTTATGCCAGATTGATCTTCTGATGCTATTCATAAGTAACCCTTGTTACTATGAATGTTTTTCAACCAGGGTGTGAAACCGTTGTTGTGGATTGGCTGCCTCTTATAGAAACTGCCCAGTTTCATTTCTATTGAAATCAATGGCAAAATCGGGTGGTCTCTATAAGAGGTGGCCAAGTCACAGTGCCAACTTTATACCAGTACGCTTAGCTGACAATATAGCCATTCGCACAGTGAATATCATTTTTAATCTGTAAAAATCCAAATTTATTTTAGACAATGAGGCAGCATGGTCACACTGTCCAATTATCACTCATACTCTTTTAATGTCTGTGTAGTTTGGCACACAAATTACTCAAATTGCAACTTTCCAAAAATCTACATGTTGATTTTTTTTTTAAATTGAAAAATCATTGTGGGACCTGATTTATTTGGCACTGAAAAAAGAAATCCATTATGCACTTGAGAAACCAAGGACAGAATTTAATGCCCTCCCATGTGGCGAGTTTGGTCGCAGGAGGCATTTAATCAGATGGGAGGGTGGCAAGAGGGGACCCCACTGCGGGTGCCTTCCCGCTGCTGCTCTGATTAAGTCCGTAGTGGAAAGGCTTGTGGATGACCTTCCTCGGCACTGCCAATTGAGGCCTTAAGTAGGCAATTAAAGCCATGCAGGAAGCCTGAAAAGCAAAACCTGTCAGGGTGCTTGAGAGTTCTGGGGTGGGGAAAGGGTCCCTTGTTCAAAGGAGCTCATTGCCTGATCAAGGGACCCAGCATTGGGGATTGGTCTCCACTGAAAGCCACCCTCCTGCCCTTGCTGCTGGACTCCCCCTCCCAGCCTTTCCCGCAACTCCCACCCCACGACCCCACCCCCTCCTACAATTACTCACCTGTGCCTGGATCCATGGTGATCCTACACCTCAGGTGAGTGCATTACTGGCAGCAGCCACCGGCTCCCCATTGGCCAGTCTCTGGTTTGCTGAGTGGAACTTCTGCTCCTGGGGTCCTTGATCCTGGGGCAGGCCCACCCCCACCCAGTTAAGTGCCCAAATGAGGCAACGCGGGGCTCCCACCAGCTCTTCAACCAACAAGTGAGACCTCTAACCCCTCCATTAAATGCCGCCCCAAGTACCAGATAATTGCTTATAAAGTAATTAAGAGTGCATTTATTCTGCAAGTTTTACGTCAATGTGAAGTATAATTTCGGCTCTATATCAACAGTAACTTGGCATAGCAAACTGGAAAAACCAGAGTCTGGAGTGAAGCAAAGTGAGACTCACAGGGGCTGGGAGTTTCACACTGCTTTGATTGTAAATCCATTGGACTGCAGAGACATTTCGTAAACCACCTTGAACTTTATTTTGATGTTTTGATGACACCTCTGTCAATTATCTAAACTCTTAAATGTCTTAACTTGTAAGATAGGCAAGTGTCCAGGCCTGTAAAAAAAGAAAAAAAAATGGCTTTTTTCAGGATAGTTACAGTTCCAGCCGGGAATGGTGGCAGAGTGAGGGGAAGTTAAAAATGCAATGCCCGTAAAATATTCCAAAGCCCAAATGTACTTATTTTTAAATTAGTATTATTACCTAAGATCTACCAACTTCTTCTTGCTAACAGTTTCTCACAGCTGAGAATGCATACATGGTGGCTTGTAGACAAACTACAACAACAACAACAAATTGTACTTATATAGTGCTCAACATCCCAAGGCACTTCACAGGAGCGTTATTAAACAAAATTTGACACCGAGCCACAGGAGAAGAGATAAGACAGTTAACTAAAAACTTGGTTTAAGAAAGAGCTTTGAGTCTCTCTGAGGAGAATAGAGATTTAGCGAGGTTTGTGGATGCAATTCCAAATCTTAAGGTCTTCTAGCTGAAGACATGGTGGAGCCATTAAAATCGGGAATACGCAAGAGGCCAGAGAGTACACATATCTCAGATGTTTGTGGGGCTGCTGGAAATCACTGATAAGGATGGGGCAAGGCAATGGGGGGAGTTGAAAACAAGGATGACCATTTTAAAATGGAAGTCCTTTTTTAAAACAAAGGATGGTGTGTTGATTACACATCCTGTGTTGGTGTAACTCACCTCCTGACTCCCCAAAGCCTGTCCACCATCTACAAGGCACAAGTCAGCAGTCTAATGGAATACGCTCCACTTGCCTGGATGAGTGCAGCACCAACAACACTCAAGAAGCTTGACACCATCCAGGACATATTAGCCTGTTTTACCTGCACCACATTCACTCCCTCCTCCACCAGCGCACAGTGATAGCAGTGAGTACCATCGACAGCAACTCGTCAAGCCTCCTTTGATAGGACTTTCCAAACCCATGACTTCTACCACCTTAAAAGGACAAGGGTAACAGGTGCAAGGGAACACCACCACTTGCAAGATCGCTTCCTAGCCATACATAGGGAAGAATTTTCGCGTCAGCGTGTGGGGGTGGGCCCGGCACGCCGACGTGTAAAATGACGTCCCGACGTCATTCAGATCTTTCATTAGGCGGGCACGCACCGGAGGCAGCAGCGCACCCGCCAAACTGTCAAAGGCCTGTTAAGGCCATTAAGAAACCAATTAACATAATTATCAATGCTGCTTGTCCAACCTTAAGGTTGACAGGCAGGCGAAGAGCCCAAGCGGCCTTCGCGTTTTTCAGGAAACCTCATCCACGAGCGAGGTGAGGTTTTTCACATTTCATAAACATGTCCCAGCTCATGTGACACTGTCACATGATGGGACATGTGCAAATAATTTTTATGTTTCTTTCTTGAAAAATCTCAATATGTACTTAATCTTCCTGAGGCAGCTCCGTGTGCCCTCTCGCACACATGCATGAAAGAGCACAGGCTTCGACTCTCCCGATTCCCCCCGCCCTCACAGGTAGCGCTGAGCAATACCGGCGATGCGTCACGCTGGGCAGGCCTTAATCCGTGCCTTCCCGTGCCCGCTCCCGACCGGCCGGCCTGGCAGCGAGAAAATTCTCCCTATAGTGACTTGGAACTATATCGCCGTTCCTTCATTTGTGCTGGGTCAAAATCCTGGAACTCCCTCCTTTACAGCTCTCTGGGGGTATCTACACCCAAGGCGGAGAATCTTTTCTATGGCAGGCGGGCTGGGTGGGATCAGGTGGGGGCGGGCTTGGAGCCGATCGTCACCTGCGATCGGCTAAGCGCCGCCATTTAATGCTGGCGGGCCAATTAAGGCCTGGCCGGTGTAATGCACGGTTGGTAGTGCTCAGTGCTACATGTGTGGGTGTGGGGAGGAGGGAGAGCTGGGGCCTGCGCTCTTTCACGAGATTGAATGGGTTACAAAAGTTTTTAATAAATGAAGTAAATATTTATTTAAGCATGTCTCCTCAAGTGACAGTGTCACATGAGCTGGGACATGTTTGTGAAGTTAGGAAAATTTATTTAATTATTTTTTGAAAGCTCCTGGATGAGGTTTCCTGAAAAATGCAAAGGCCGCTTGGGCTCTTGGCCTGCCCGCCAACCTTAAAGTTGGACGGGCAGTGTGGCTAACAAGTTTATTTGTTTTTTTAATGGCCTTGATAGTCCGTTGACAGTTCGGTGGGCGCGCAGCCGCCTCTGGCGTGTGCCCACTGAACGAGATATCGAAATGACACGCAATGACGTCGGGACACATGCCCAGCGTCATTTTATGTGTCAGCGTGTCAGGCCTGCCCCTGCATGCTGATCGCAAAATTCTGCCCATGGACTGCAGAGGTTCAGGAAGGTGGCTGACCACCACCTTTTCAAGGGCAATTGGAGGTGGGCAATAAATGCTGTTCTAGCCAGGGATGCCCACAACCTATAAAATAATTTCAAAAAAGAAAGAGCTTGAATAGGTTATTAACAATATTTCTATGGACAGGATATTGAGTTCAGCGAGCTGGGAGTGGGGCCCGCTTGCCGATACGGGATGACATCAGGTGGAACTCCTGACGTCAACCGCGTCATTTAAATTTTCAGGTCGGCGGGGGCATAGCTAAATCAGCTGTGCGCCCGCCGACCTGTCAACGGCTGATTGAGGCCATTTAAAAACGAATTCAAGTAATTAATGGACCTGCCTGTCCAGCCTTAAGGTTGGCGGGCAGGCCGGGAGCCCTGACGGGCTTTGAAAAAAGCATGAAACCTCATCCACGGGCGGGATGAGGTTTCATGGTCGGTTTTTAAAAATTTAATAAAAGTTGAATTAAAAGTGATGGACATGTCCCAACTCATGTGACAGTGTCACATAAGGGGACATGTCAGGGAAGTTTTATTTGTCTATATTTGACATTTTTGAATTTGGCGCCGATCACCCTGAGAGCCAGGGAGTGCACAGCGCTTCCTGGCGGACGTAATGCTGGATGGGCCTTAATTGGCCCGCCCACGTAAAATGACCACGCACCCTCAGACAGGGGCGCCGATTCGAGGCGCGCCTGCACGCACCCACTCCTGAACTTCCCCCCCAACGGGGGGAAAATTCTTCCCCATATAGCACATAATAAACAATTCCTCTCACTCGTGTGAAATGTAGCCATAACGGGACAGGTTTAGGACATTCCTCCCATCAATCCTATTCCACCATTTAATTAGATCATGGCTGATCTGCACCTCAACTCCATTAATCTGTCTTTGTTCCGTATCCCTTAACAGCCTTACCTATCAAAAATCAGTCAATCTTATACTGGGAAATTTCAATTGTCCAATTGTCTACTGTCTTTCAGGGAAAGGGTTCCAGGGGTTAGCTTGTCTGTGAAAAAGGGCTTCCTGAATTCATTCCAGAATGGTCTAGCTTGAATTGTAAGATAGTACCCTCATTTACTGCAATCTTCTACCAGAGGAAATGGCTTCTCTGTATCTACTCTTATCTTTGATGATATTAAACACATCTACCCCAGCAAATAGTTATCCTACATTGGAATGGATACAGGAAGACAGAAGTTAATGAAATGGGGATGAAGGGACAATGGGCGGAATTTTCCGTGCCCGCTGACGTTGGGCATGTTCAGCAGCATACGCCGGCAATATGGCGAGAAGGCCAAAAGTTGGTTTCATGATGCTGTGATACCAGTTTGCGTTTGTCCGCTCAGCCCATTGATGGAGGGCCACGTTTCTCACCATTGGACGTCGGGAACCTCATTGTAATACATCTGCATTCCATTATAAGGCCATCCTGCCGGAATCATCCCCCTATGCTGGATCGCCTGCCCATATCAGCGTGATTGCACGCCAACATGTTTCACAACAGCATAAATAAGGTGTGCCCTTGGTGGGCTGCACTTTGAGGGGAACTCAGAGGTAAGTGCACAGGAACGTTGTGCAGTGCTCGCCATTGTCGCCTGTTAGAACTCAAACTTGAGGAGCGTTGGTGGGGGGCTGAACTCCATTGCCCAGGCTGTGCAATTACATCTTCTTTACCTTCCTAACCCTGCCACTACGTCTTGGTGCTCCCCAGACATCCACAGCGGAGGTGGAGGCAGCCTGCTGACTGCGACGTTCTGTTTATGACGACCTTAGCATCCTCTGGCATCCTCTGGAGGGCTGAGAGCTGGAGGGCCCTGGCCTGCTTTCAGGGTCCTGCTGCATGGCAGTGACACCCTCCTCAGCTTGTGGAGCTGGAGCTGCTGAGGTCACAGGAAGAGGGGATTGGGATGGGCCAAACACTCCCGGAGTCAACTGGATGGATGGGCCTGCAGTGTCCACCTGCTGATCCTCTTCCCTATGGGTGCCCAAGGGCCCCAGGCTGGCTCCTTGAGGAGAAGGGGTAGCTGGAGTGAGATCGCACTGCCCGCCACCCCTCTTGCACACACACTATTGGAGGCCAAGTATGGCATCAGCAATGGAGTTCAGCCCACACAGCAGTGCAGGAGTGATGTCCTGGACCAAGGTCTCCATGGCTGCCATCCTGCCACTGTTGACCTTGGTGCATTGGCATACTGGCACTATCACCTCAGCCTGAAGGCGGACGGACTCCTACATTGTGCCTTGCAATCTGAGGAGTGCAGTGGACAACCCTTTGTGATGTTCCCGCACTTGCCTTTGCAGCTCCAGCAACTGTGACAAGACTGAGTGCACAGGCTTGTTTGTCTGACTTGGACTCAGCGTATTTCTGCCTCCAGCAGTCATCCGTGTGCTGGACACCTGGAAGTCCCTGCCGCCGTCTGCTGTGGATCAGAAAGTGTGATGTGCTCTCAATATTGTGATCCCAAAGCTACTCTAAAGGTAGTCCCCACTGAGTTGTACGTCTCTGTGTCGGTGGAGGGTGTGGGTGAGCACTGTGACGGATCTTCAATATGGGTTTCAGTGGATTCCTCTTCTGACCTTCCCTCGGGGCTTGATTGGAGCCCTGATCATGGACTGTCTTGGCTGTTTCCCAGGTGTGCCTGCAAAAGCAAGGAGATATCATTAATGCATGGCAGTGGCCTGGTTGTCTGATGGATGTTGCACTGCTGGATCCTCACTTGTTAGAGCACCGCTGACCTCACTGTCAGCACAGGAATGGTCCAGATCCTCACCGGCTAACTGGATGGCTCTGTTTTCAAAGTCCGTGAGGACCTTGATTTCAGGCATTCCTCCATCAGTCTGTGGCCTCTCCCTGTTGTTGTGTGCCAGCTTGTCCTGCGTGAATAGAGATGATGAGAGTGTAAGCAGGATGTCTGCCAGGCCAGATGATAAGTACGCCTGACATGTGTGGGTGGTGAGTGGTCTCATGGACGGGATGAGGACAATGAAGGTGTATGTGAGAGAGCGAATGGTGATGTCCCTTGAACTGGCAGTGAGTGAGGGCCCTGTGGATGTGTGCTGGGTCTGTGAGTGTATGAGTTGAGAGTGAAGAGAAGATCATTCAACCTCTTGTGGCATTGGGTGCCTGTCCTCTTTTGTAGGGCATTGACACTGACCACCACTGCCACTACCTCCCAAGTCAGATGAATGATGTTGTTACCCATTCTGTGGCCAGAACAGGGGTAGAGGACATCACGGCGAGCCTCCACTGCATCCAAAAAGTGCTCAAGGGACGCGTCATTGAACCTGGGGGCTGCAGTCTCCTCGCCTTTCAAGGCCATGTCTTCCATGCAGCAGTCATGGGCCGGAAGCACTGAGATGTGCGTGCAGATGGTGTCTGGCATGATCTAGAGATGAGGTGATGACGTGGCGGGCGAATGAGAGCCCGCCTGCCATGGAAATGGTGTGTTTCCCAGGAATGCATAATTAATGCGGCGGGTTTGGGACGATACGGCGTGAAAAGCTGCCATTGCAACATTTTACCCGCCTGCTACCGCCCTTAGTGCAAATCTGGGGTGATTCCACCCAATGACTGGTAAAGGTCAAAATCTGTTCACAGGCTGTTAAACTGCTGCTGTTTATATCCGTTGTTAGCATTCCTATACTTAATACTTTATAATGACAAACATTTAAAATGCATAAACTTCTGTGTGCTATGACGTAAAAAGAAAAGAAGCTACAAACCCTGGAAATCTGAAACAAAAACAGAACATCCAATAGGGCAGGCTCAACAAATGTCTGGAAAGAATAAAGTTAAGTTCACTTTTCAGGTGTTCTGACAAGAGTTCTGTATCCCAAACAGTAATCTGTTATTTTTCTTTACAGATACTGACTTAAACTGTTCTAATATTTCTATCTTTATTACAGTGTGCCCCATTCTAGTTAACAGTGTTATATTTCTATCATAATAAAAACAGAAAGCACTGGAAAAACTCAGCAGTCTGGCAGCATCTATGGAGAGAGAAAAATAGTTAACGTTTTGAGTTCTGTACGACTCTTCTTCCGGACTGAAGTTCAGTTTGCCAACATCTACAGTATTTTGCTTTTATTATATTTTTATCAGTCTGCTGTCTGACCTTTGTGGGAACCCATAACCATGTTTAAGAATCTCCAAACACAGCTGGCGAAAAATCCACACTGCTGGAGTTTCTATTTGCCCAGTATGGAGAGCACATTTGTTCCCTGTTGGGACACACCCCACTTAATTAAATCCTGTGTGTTTAGAAAGTTTGGCAGAACCAAGCTTTAGGGAATCCAAACTACGAGCAAAGGGGATTGCTGTGATTTAGTTAATAATTCATACAACAATGCAAGTTACCAGTACTGGCAAACTTCCCGCTGCTTATCCAGCCATGACAACCTATCCATTAGGATATTTGTTTGCAGAGCTATCTTGAGCTAAGTAAGAGAAATCTGATCTCTGACTGACAGGTCTGTGACCGCAGGTAATGTTAATGAGCTAGGCAAGCAGGAACAGTGCTCTGGAGTACCGTAAAACTGCTTGGTGCAGCTATCAAATTGCTTAGTCTGCCACAGGGGATTGACTTAATTTCAATCATCTGTTGCCATCAATGTCACATTGAGTCCACCACAACCTCAAGGGATCAAGCTCACCTCCGGCTCCTCTGCGACGATAAAGACTAAAAGCAATATGCTGCAAATTTGAGACGCAAAAAAAAAATACTGGAAATGCTCAGCAAGTTAAGGAGAATCTGTGGAGTAAACAGACAAGTTAACATTTCTGGTGCAAGTACTTCATCACAACTGGAAGATCCTTGCACTCATTTCTCCAATGAATCATCTTTTTGATTATAAACAAACTTTGCTTCTTTTGATGGAACTTTATTCTATTGATGAAAAGAGGGACATGTTGCTGAAGCTTTTCATCTTGCACTCATCAGGACAAACACAAGAATGCTAAATTTCAAACAATAGCAACTACAGGAGAAAAGGGTGCTGATTGGTTGGCAAGTCGACTATGGTTGGCTAGGGCGTTGCCATGGGGAAAGAAATGGGGAACGACAGGCTCCAGGGTAATTCAAAAAGGCACAAGGCTTGAACATATTCCATTTGCTTGCAGAGAAAATGCTGGAAAAAATCAGCAGGTTGAGCAGCATCTGTGGAGGGAGAAACAGAGTTAACAGGCAGAATTTTCCATTCTGGAGACTAAGTCCGATGGCGGGTGGGAAAGTCTTAATTCCTGCTAGGCGGCAGGGTGGGTGAACACATTCGATCTTCTGCTTTTCAGCTCATTAATTATGTATCTACAAGGAGCTTGGTGATTCTTGTGGTGGGTCAAGCAGGAATTTGCCTGGCCCAACATTACTTCATGGAGTTGAAGGTACTGGCACCCCTTTAGGGCACCAGCTATTCATTCACTGCAGGCCAGAAGCTCTGCATTACCCCCACAGAGTCCTTCCGACCCCAACTCATACTAAAGAAACTGGCAGATGTGAGCAACCACATCCTGAACATATGAGGGGACCTTCACATTGCCTTTGTCTCATTCTAGGTAAGGGCACTGCCGGCAGCGATACACCCATGGTCGGGCCAATGCTCACCAGTGCAGTGCTCCATGTTTGCCAGCCTCTTGAACTTAGAGAGGCCCCACTGCCTCTTGCTGCTCAGGCCCTTGCTCCTCACGGCCTTTGCCAAACAACAACAGGCCTCCTTCTCCTCATCTGGATGAGAGACATTAGCAAGGCAGGGGTGCCTGCAGCCTGCATCATCGATGCCTCAGTAGATGTGCGAATGAATTGACATGATACATTTCGTGATCATGTCCTTTGCAGGTTTCCCTCCATTTCAAAGCCAGCCCTTCACCTAGCCTCCGTCTAGACATGGCATCCGCACCCTACCCCTTCAAAGTATAGGACGTCCTGGAGGACCAAAGATGGGTGTTCTACTCATTCATACACGAATGGATAGAGGATTGGTTAGCTAACAAACAGGAAACCGAGAGTAGGCAGAAATGGATCATTTTTGGTTTGCAAAATGTAACATGTGGTGTGCTACAGGGGTCGGGCTGGGCCTCAACTATTTAAAATTTATAACAATGACCTGGATGAAGGGACCTGTATGGTTGCTAAATTTGCTGGTGACACAAAGATAGTTAGGAGAGAAATTTGTGAAGAAGACCTGGGGCAGAATTTTTTATCCAGCGGGCGGGTGTCCGCTCGGCCTGAACGGGAGTAAAATAGTGTCAATGATGTCCGGTGAGTGTCCCGACATCATTGTGCACTTGTGTGCGATATTTCGCTCGGACGGTCCGCGCAGGTGCTGGAGCTGCGCCTGCCATTAATTAATCGGCCACTTAAGGCCATTAACAAGCCAATTGACTGTTTTATCCTTGCCCATGCAATTTTCTGCTCGTCACACAGGCAAAATGGGCAGGCAGCCAGCCAACATTTTCACAAACCTCATCCAAGTGTCGGACAAAAAGTGTCAGCCGCATTGCCAGTGTGAGTAGCGGGGTGTTTTGGAGATAGTTTGCAGCTGATTGCTTATTGGTACATGGCAGCTTCATATCTGTTTGGGGCTTCATTCTTAGCATCTCCAGGCTTTATTTCAGGACTCATTGCTGTCTGCCAGGCCCCCGGAGGATTCAGACCGTGTGGACCATTTGAGGTATCAGACAGTCTTCCCTTATCCTGGTAATGGGGATTCTGCTGTCCGCTGGTGGCACCTCCTCTGAGGAGGCAGAGAGGGGCAGAAGGGAGAGGAGGCCAGGTGCACCTGTGCAGCTTCCAGGGGAGGGACCTGTGGGAGGAGAGGCGCAGGCACAAGGCGCGCAGGGCCAGCAGGTAGTCCAAGGCGGAAGGGGCCGCAGAAGACGTGACTATCCTGCTTACAGGCAGCGATGGAGTTACCTCAATATGTCTGAGGTGCAATACCGAAGGACGCTCAGCCTCTCAAGCGAGACCATCACCTCCATTTGCCAGGTGATCGGCCCTGAGATCAGCTCCGACTGTGTGGGTGGACACCCCATACCAGTGGCTCTGAAGGTCACAGTGGCCCTCAACGTCTATGCCTCTGGCTCTTTCCATGGCTCAGTGGGGGAATCTGTGTGGAGTCTCCCAATCAGCTGTCCACAGTTACATCAAGCTGGTGACAGAAGCTCTGTTCAGGCTGGTACTGACCTTTATTCTTTACCATTTGGATGAGGCCAGCCAGGCTGAGCAAGCCAGAGACTTTGCGGCGATTGCTGGGTTCCCCCGCATCCAGAGTGCCATCGACTGCACACATGCCGCCATCAAGGCATGAGAGGGTCAGCCGGGTGCCTTCGTCAACAGGAAGGGCTTCCACTCTATGAACGTGCAGATATGTGTGATCACAGGATGACGATTCTGCAAGTCTGTGCAAGGTACCCAGGCAGCTCCCATGAAGGGTACATCCTGAGACACTCCCAGGTGCCAAGGCTCTTCAGTGCTCCAGCCCGACTGGATGGATGGCTGCTAGGTGACAGGTTATCTGTTGAAGAGGTGGCTCATGTCGCCTCTCCGCCACCCAAGAACAGAGGCAGAGGAGCGTTACAATACGCGTCATGTCTCCACAAGGATGGTGGTAGACAGAACTATTGGTCTTCTCAAGATGTGCTTCCGATGCCTGGACCATTCAGGGGGTGCACTACAGTAACCCCCAGAGTGGGTGTCACTGACAGCGGTTGCATGCTGCGCTCTCTATAATCTGGCACCGGCAAAGAGGGACCTACTGGGGCAAGAGGATCTTGACACAGCTGCACAGGCCACAGATGATGAGTCCAGTAGTGAGTCTGAAGAGGAGCACGGTGAGGAGAACGCTGAGGGCGTGGAGGCAGACCTCGGTAACTTCCAGGGAGGCAGGGATGCCTTGATCCAGCGCTCCTTCAGCTAGGTTGCCAAAGATCAGCTTCAACCGCATGCCAGGGCTGCCTCCTCCATCCCAGATATCTAAAAGGACCCTTTCATTTGAACACAAAGAACACTCAGTACCTGTGCAATAAAGTTCAGAGCCAATTACGTCCGCTCTAATCCCCCCGAGGTGTTGGCATCTGTGCTGGTGCCTGCTTCAGAGAGTGGGTGTGACGTAGATGCAAATGATGCCCGGTGGTCCTCTGGTGTCTGGGGTGGCCCTTCGGGGTCTGGAGATCGGACGCCTGCTGGTGAACCTAAAAGGGAGAAGAAGGACATGTCATTAGTTAAAGTCATCGCACTGTCACTGCGCATGCCAGGCACCCTGGTGAGACCATGGAGATCTGCATCATGGTGCCCTCATCTTCCAATGATCAATGGGGACTCCAGATTTGAGGCTCACATGAATGAAAAGATTACACTAGAATGGTTGCACAAGCCAAAACTTTCACCTCTGCGCACTGCACTCTTACCTTCGTCTGGCACCGTCGCCTCTCCACGCTCGGTTGCACGTGGGGTATGCCTGCTCTCAAGCTCCAGTGCATCTTGCTTATACTTCAAAAGGATTAGGAGGCTAGCGGGGCCTCCACCGGTCCGTGATCTTTCTATATTGTTGTGGGCTGTCTTCTCCTGAAGCAACAGAGGAGCATTGATTAGTCCACTCTCTACCTGCAGTCCCACTGCAGTCTGGCCAACCCCGGCTGAGGAACACCTGGCAAGACACTTCTGAGTCATGGCCCTAGAGCCACAAGACACTCAGCCCAAGCAGCCAGGGCTCACCCCCTTGGTCATCTCCGGCGCCATTGACAGTTGGCACTCAGACTCTAGCACCCCTGAGGTCCACGGGGGGATGACCAGATCTTAACACATCTGCACACTGACCCACACCAACATGGTACTCACCCTTCCTGAGCGCAGCAAGTCATTGAAGTGCTTCTGGTACTGTACCTAGGAGCACCAAACCACGTCATGGCTGTTCACCATTGCTGCCACCTCCTCCCATGCCCTCTTGGTGAGGTGCGGTGGCCTCCTCCTCCCATCTCTGGGTAAAAGGGTGTCCCTCCTGGCAGCCGCCTCCTCCAGGAAGATGGTGAAGCACTCATCAGAGAAGCAGAGGGCTGAGTGCCCACCTGACCTGTCCTCTCGCCTGCCGTGTCCAGCCGCACTTGGGTCTATCGTGCCGGCTCAGGAAATTTCCTCCATGGCAGCCTTCTAGGGGCTTCCTGGGCCACTTTTAAACCGGCTGCCGGGCTGACATTGGACTCGGTGGCCTACAGGCTCCTGCCCCCGCTCGGCCCTTTCTGGGCAATGCGGAGCTGCGTTTCACTCTGGGTGGGCCTTAATTGGCCCGTCAGTGTGAAATCGCAGCCAGGCCCCAATCATGGGTGGCGATCAGTTTCACAACCACTCCTGGGCCCACCCGCCGCACCTACCCGATGGGGGGATAGTTCTGCCCTTAGAGTCTAAAAAAGGATATAGATAGGTTAAGCGAGTGGACAAAAGTTTGGTAGGTGGAATATAGTGGAAAATGTGAGCTTTGGCAGGAAGAATTGGAAAGCATCATATTATTTCAATGGTGAGAGATTACAGAAGTGTGCTGTACAAAGGGATCTGGGTCTCCTGGTTTGTGAATCACAAGTTATAATGCAGCTACAACAAGTGATTAGGAAGGCAAATGGAATGTTGTTGTTTATTGGAAGGGGAATGGAATATAAAAGTAGGGATGTTTTGCTACAGTTGTACAGGGCAATGGTGAGACCACATCTGGAGTACTGTGTGCAGTTTCGGTCTCCTTATTTAAGAAAGAACATAATTGCAATAGCAGCAGTTCAGAGTAGGTTCACTCAACTGATTCCTGGGATGAAGGGGGATGAGGAAAGGTTGGACAGGTTGGACTATCCATTGGTGTTTAGAAGAATGAGAAGTGATCTTATTGAAATGTATAAGATACTGAGGGGACCTGACAGGTTGGTTGCTATTAGGATTTTACCCCCTGTGGGAGGGATTAGACTAGGAGACAGTTTAAAAATAAGGGGTCTCCTAGTTAAGATGGAGATGAGGAAAATTTATTTTCTTTCAGTGGGTTACGAGTCTGTGGAATTCTCTTCCCCAGGGAACGGTGGAGACAGTGTCACTGAATATTTTTAAGGTTGAATTAGATGGACTTCCCTTGTTAGTCAAGAATCTAAGGGTATAGAGGGTAGATAGGAAACTGGAGTTGAGACAACAATCAAATCAGCCATGATCTTATCAAATGGCAGAGCAGGCTCGAAGGGCTGAACATCCTACTCCTGGACCTAATTCATATGTTTGTATTACGTTCGTATGAATACATATGGAGATGTGGTTCTCTGACCAGGGTGATGAGAGCCATTTGCAAGAAACCTCGTGTGGATAGTTTTCCATTTGTCTCCGCTACCTTTGAGATTCGATAGGGAGACCATTGCCTTGGCAGCATAGAAAGACTGCATGATCCATGGCCATTATTAGGAATGATGGGTGTTTGGAGTTGCGAGTTACCTGCCCTCCACCAACTGTGTCCCTTGGAGGCATCCATCTCCCTCTCTCCCTTCATCCCTGCCTCTGAGTGCAGCCAATGGTAAATGGAACAGAACAAACGGCAGCTCCACATGTTGCTGGGATCTCGATGTTATGAAATCCATGAGTTGGGAACAAACCTGCTGCAATGCGAGCTTCACCATTGAGACACAAGTGAGCATCTTTAACAACCAGTTGCCTCATATTTATTAGGGTGTCCCTTTAGTTGGCCACTTGTGCTGACTTTGAACTCCACCCACCCGAGGAGACCCTCCTCCCACTTTGAGGGATCTCACTGACTAACTGTGTGGTCAAGGTCAGTTTGGAAAAATGGTGCGCTCCACCACCTTCTACCACACCCCCCACCCCGTCACCCACCAAATTCCACCCATCACAATAAATCCATCCAATATCACCATTCCTCACCCCTCTGTCACCCTTTAATCTCCCCCCATTCCCCTGGACCCTATCACGATCCACCTCCACATGCCTGTCCTCCCCTTGGAGTGGACACCTGTTACTGTCCCCAGGCTCACCCTGACCCTGCCCCTCCCATTAACTGAGCCACCTATCTTGTACCCCCCGCCCCCCCGTGACCCAACCAATGAGGCCTTCGCCTACTAGACTCTCACCCTGGACCTGCCACCCTATCGCATCCTACTCCTCCCTCTGACTGTGACTGTTCCCTCTATCACCAGTACCCTGAGTTCTCCCCCCAGGACCCCACCATCAACACCACCGACCCTGTCCTCGAAGACACTCCACCCCCCTCCTTTCCCTGGACATTCCCCGCCACTTTACCCGGACCTTGCACCACTCTCCCCATCCTACCCCAGACAGTATTTCCCCACTTCTCGGGATATTCCCCCACTTTTGCAGACACTCTCCTCACCCTTCCCCTAGAAGCTTGCCTCCCCTATCCAGCCTTCACTCCACCCTTCAATCCTACCACCACCTGCACCCAGCCCCCTCAACCCCACCACCCCACTTCCAGCCTTTACCTGCCTTCTTTCCCCAGCTTTGGCGTAGTGTTTGATAACGGCATTTGGGTGAAGTTATGCACAGTCCCCAAGAATGAGAAACCAACGTCTATGTACCTTGAAGTTATTGATGAAGTGAAGCTCACCAGGTGCACGCCACATATATACAGTCGGGAAACAGACTGTTCTACATTCACACTGATGGGGCACTTAATTACGTTCCCTCTCCAAATTTCGGTAAGTTGGCCTTTTATTGAACATTCACAGGAGGTAAGTGAATGAAAATGTGGCTCCCGACATAGATCAGCGGGAAACTAGACCCACCTTTAACCTGCCATCAAAGTCAGGAGAACAAAATTCTAAACTAATTTCCTGCTGCTGGCAGGGGCGTAAAATTCCACCCGAGTGCAATATGACTTCTTTGGAACTTCTTCAGTTCCGAAGAAGAGTCATTTTGGACTCAAAACATTACCTCTTTTTTTTTTCCGCAGATGCTGCCAGAACTGCAGAGTTTTACCAGTACTTTCTGCTTTTCTTTCAGATTTGCAGTATTTTGCTTTTATCACATTTTTTGTTATCAGTCTGCTGGCTGACCTTTGTGGGTAGTGTTAAGTTTCTGTTTACCCAATATGAAGTTTCCATTTGTTCCCTATTACCCCACTTAATTAAATCTTATGTGTTTAGAAAGTTTGGCAGAGTCAAGCTTTAGGGAATCCATACTATCTGCATGGGGTAGGAGGTTAGGACTCATTGCATGAAAAACGTGTTTCTCATGGAAACTGAGGAAATGTTAGTGAACACGAGACCTAGAGGGGATCCCATGGCCTACACCATCTATTTGGGTATACATGGTGTCATTAAAACTAAACTTAGCTGCTTGAGTTGCTAAGTTCTTAAGTTCAATGGATATAGATTCAGAAAATGGCAGCACGTCTATATTGCTGTGACATAGTGACCCAGCACAAATGTCCATGCTTTCCTTTGGTGGCACATTCATAAATAAGCTTGTAACGTTGAACAAGCGCACATGTAGGCCACATATAGTCTTCACGAAGATGAAGGAATTCTTCACCATGTATGTGGTGTGACAGTCACGTCATGTCTCTGAAGCTAATTGGGAAATGGCCGCTTCTTTAAAAAAACAGAAGACAGCAATATGGGTACGGACATTGTACCTTCACAGACTGGGCTCTGCTAAGTCAGGTGACTCCTGTTGTAGTTTCTGGGCGAACCAAAAAAGACATGATAACATACATGAATCATACAGTTACATAAAAGATGGTAATTGACTACGCATTAAAATTTCAATGAAAAACCTTCAAAATGAGAAGGCTGCTGTACCTGCCGGCCCCATTAAGATGACATTTCAAATAAAGTCATTCCGTGAGAGGATCACAACTGGAATGTTGTTAGGATATCAAACATTTCCACATTGGGTGTCAATTACATCAGCTTCAGCCCATTGTGTGGATAATGCATCAGTACTACTATCACATCACTGAAACAGGCTGGAGAGTGAGCCGATACCTTGGGGAGAATTTTCTCCCCGTCAGGGGGGTTGGCTTGAGCAGGTGGGCCAATTAAGGCCCGCCCAGCGTGATGCGCACCCGGAAGTGCTGTGCGGGTGGGGGGAGTAGGCTGAGTTGGGGCCTGCGCTCTTTTGCGCATGTGCATGAAACAGCACAGAAATCTCCGAGGCACAGAGCTGCCTCAGGGAGATTAGTTAGATTTTTAAAAATTTTAATAAAGAAAAAAAAAATTCAAGACATGTCCCCTCATGTGACAGTGTCACATGAGCTGGGACATGTCAATGAACTTTAATAAAAACTTTCATTCAATTTATAAACACTTCATGAAACCTCATCCCGCCTGTAGATGAGGTTTCATGATAAATGTGAAGGCCGCCTGGCCTCTTTGCCTGCCCGCCAACCTTAAGGTTGGCTGGGCAGCTCAGTTAATCACTTTAATTCATTTTTAAATGGCCTTAATAGGCCTTTAACAGTTCGGTGGGCACGCAGCCGACTCTGCTGCGCGCCCGCCGAACTGAGGATCAGAATGATGCGCGGTGACGTCAGGACGCACAGTCGACATCACCGTGCGTCATTTTTCACGTCGGCCCGCCCCCGCATACTGACCTAAAGATTCTGGCCCTTATTACAAGAATCACATAATTATTACAGTGCAGAAGGAGGCCATTTGGCCCACCATGTCTGCACTGGCTGTCTGAATGGGCAAAGTATTTAGTGGCATTCACAAGGGCAAGGTAGTCTAGGACTAACCAGCACTTCAGAGGGAGATATCGCCCAGCAGAAGGAAAGGACTCTGCCTCAAAAAGATGGACAGTGAAAAGGGGATAATTGCCTGCAAGATTTTACTTCTTCGCTACTGGAGCTTGGCCACAATTTTGTCTGAAACAGCTTGAAACTTCCAAAGTCCATTTGTCTTCAAGGAACCAAGAGAGAATTTTTCAGGCCTGCAAAATTTTCAACCACCATCTTAAGGACTGTAAACAAGTGACATGTTTCTTGTTAGTCTGTTAGATACCTAAGTGCCTGTTACATCTTTAGAAATCACCTTTTCCAGTGTGTGTGCCTGTTAGTTTGGGAAGTGAATGTTTGTTGTGTTGACGTTCTGGGAGTTGTGAGAAGAAAATTTAATCCTTTCTTTTGATTTAAACTTACAAGAAAACCTGTTCATGTCTGTTCTTTAAAGTCACAGTACTAAAAAGGGTTAAAGCACTACTTCACAAAAATACATCTTATTGCAGTCAGCTGAGAGGTGAGAAAAGGGGGAAAATTATCCCATGCCTCTCCCTGTCCATAACAGTGGAAAACTGATTAAGAACAGGCTGTAATAATTCACTCAGCCACTTGGCCAATTCATGCTGTGCATAACTTTTTTCTGGTAAAAGAATAGATAGGAATACCCAGGATAAATATCTTCAATAGGAAAATATGAGATCCCAAATCTATAAAAATATATATATCTGTGTATATGTAACTGAGAGGATGTTTCCTCTCATGGGGGAATCTAGAACTAGGGGGCACAGTTTAAAAATAAGTGGTCCCCATTTAAGACTAAGATGAGGAGAAATTTCTTCTCTCAGTGGGTCATTAGCGTTTGGAATTCTCTTCCCCAGAGCAATGGAGGCTGGGTCATTGAATATATTCAGTGCTGAGTTAGACAGATTTTTGTTTGAGAAGGGCGTCAAGGGTTATGTGGGACAGGCAGGAAAGTGGAGTTAAGGCCACATTCAGATCAGCCATGATCATATTGAATGGCAGAGAAGGTTCGATGGGCCAAATGGCCCACTATTGCTCCTATTTCTTATATTCTTATAATGGGGGTCATCAGTTAGCTGGACAGCTGGTTTATGATGCAGAGTGATGCCAACAGTGCGGTTTCAATTCCCATACTAGCTGAGGTCATACATGAAGGCCCTGCCTTCTCAATCTCACCCCTCACCTGAGGTGTGGTGACCCTCAGGTTAAACTCACTACCAATTGTCTCTCTCTCCAATGAGAGAGGAGCCTATGGGACTATGGTGACTTTGATGTTCTTATATTCTTTATAAATAGGGGCATGCAATTTAATGCAAAGAAGTGTGAACTGACACACTTTGGTAAGAGGAATGAGGAGAGCCAATATAAAATAACAGATACAATTCTAAAGGGGGTGCAGGAGTTGAGAGACCTGGGGATACACAATCATAGAATCATAGAATGATTACAGCACAGAAGGAGGCCATTTGGCTAATCATGTCCATGCTGGTTCTTTGCAGGAGCAACTCAGCCCAATCCCGCCCCTGCCCCCACCATCATCCCCGCCCCCCACCCTTTTCTTCATGGTCCTGCAATTTTTTTCTTTTCAGATAATTATCTAATTTTCTTTTGAAGTCCTCAATTGAATATGCCTCCACATCACTCTTAGGCAATATATTAGAGGCTTGTTGAAGAGGCTTGTAATGACAAATCCTAACCACTTGCTGCATATAAAAGTTTTTCCTCATGTCATAATTGCTTCTTTTGCTAATCACCTTTAATATGTATTCTCTGGTTCTTGATACTTACGCCAATTGGAACAGTTTCCCCCTATCTAATCTGTCCAGACCCCTCATGATTTTGAATACCTCTATCAAATTTCTACCTAATCTTCTCTTCTCCAAGCAGAACAGCTCCAGCTTCTCCAATCTATCCAGATATCTGAAGTTTCTCATCCTTGGAACTATTCTCATGAATCTTTTCTTCATCCTCTCTAATGCCTTCATGTCCTTCCTAAAGTGTAGCAACCAGGATTATACACAGTACTCCAGTTGAGGCCAAACCAGTGTTTTATACAGATTATAATAATTTCCTTGTTTTTATACAGTATGCTGCTATTATAAAGCTTAGGACCCCATAAGGTTCATTAACTGCTTTCTCAACGTACCCTGCCACCTTCAATGATTTGTGCACATTTATACCTCAGGTCCTTGTGCCCCTGCACCTCTTTTAGAATTGTACTCTTTAATTTATATTGCCTCTCATCATTCTTCCACCAAAATGTTTCACTTTATGATGCTCTCTATATCTGCCTCTAAGGGGCCAATGCTTACTTGAGCTACTTTTTTTTCATACATTTGCAAACGCTCTTATAATGAGTTTCAATATTCTTGGCTAGTTTACTCTGTTATTCTATTTTATTTCCTTTTTACCAACCTTCTGGTGGCTCTTTGCTGGTTTCGAAGATATTCCCAATCCTCAGCCTTACTACTATTTGTCATTATAAGCCTCTTCTTTTAACGTTATGCTCTCTTCTCTTGGTGAGGTTTTTTAATAGATTATATTCTTGTTGAACATTTTGAATTGTTTCTTTAAATGTTTCCCACTGTTTTTATTTATTGCTGAGGGTGTCAGTCGCTTGGCAGAACTCCCTGTGCACCAAAGTATAGGTAATTAGTGCATGGCAGCAGAGTCAAAAACAGGAGAGAGAACACTCACAGTTGCATTGAGAGAGGGAAGATGTGGTGCAGGATCCTTACATGGGTGTTCTCTGCTGACCTCACCATTGCCACAGGCACAGCTCACACCCTCACCAGTCAGTGCGATGGCAAGCTCTTCATCGAGAGGGAAACGGGGCACCTTGACGTCCCTCTAGGGGTTCCTTCCCTGAAGGAGTCAGGCCAGGGCCCTCGGGCACCTGACGAGAGTAGAAGCGGCAGCTGGACACCCCTGGATCATCCACTCAGGAATCTGAGGCTGTCCTCTCCCTCCGAGTCCCCTTTGCCTGTGACCCCCTCAACCTCGCCCTCTGTCACAGCAGAGGGAGCAGCTGGTATTCTTGCAATTCTGTCCTGATGAGTGCAAGACAAAAAGCTTTGACAGCATGTCTCTTTTTTTCAGCAATACTCAAGTTCTGTGCTACTAAGCAACAGTAAGAATGTTGAACTTAAAACCAATTACATAAGTATGAGGGGAAAGCTGGCTGAGGTTGACTGGGTAAATAAAAGATATGGCGATAAATAAAAACAGTGGGAAACACTTAAAGAAACAATTCAAAATGTTCAACAAGAGTACAATATATTAAAAAAATACCTCAGCAAGATCCATCATGGCTTACTAAGGATGTTAAGGACAGTACTACATTAAAAGAAGAGGCTTGTAATGACAAATAATTGTAAGGCTAAGGATTGGTAGCGTCTTAGAAACTAGCAAAGGGCCACCAGAAGGGTGGTTAAAAAGGGAAAAAATAGGGTGAGAGGCATAATGTAGGGCATTCCACCCCAAGTTTTGGACCTCCCCCTGGTGCTGTGAGCCAGATTCCTCTGCAAGAAAACAGATGGGAAGAGTGTGAGTAGGACACGTGGCACTGCGTGGAATGTTTGTATGGTGAGTGGAGCCATGGACAGGATAAGGACGCGAGCTGCAGAGGATATGAGTCTGATGGAGATATGAGGGTGTGTGTGAGAGTTAGTGGTGTTGTCCCTTGAGGTGTGAGATCCCTGTGGGTGTGTGAGCTGAGAGTGATGAGAAGAGTGACTTACCCTGGCAGAACGAATGAGAGCAGTCATCCTCTCCCTGCACTGGATAGCTGTCCTCTTCTGCAGGGCATTGGCACTGACCATCACTGCCATCGCCTCGCGAGCCAGATTGGTGATATTGCTGCCCCTCCTGCGGTCAGGGTAGGGTAAAAGATATCATGGCGAGTCTCCATGGCATCCAAAAGGTGCTCAATGGACGCATCACTAAACCTAGGGGGGTTGCAGTCTTCTTGCCTTTTGGGGCCACGTCTTCTGTGCAGCAGTCCTGGACTGGAAGCACTGAGAGGTGTGCATGCGGCTGCACTTTAAATATGGTGTCCGGCATGAGAAAGTGGCAAGGCATGGCAAGCAAATCGGAGGCCACCACCAGCAACCCAGCGTGTTTAGTGGGAATGCATAATTAACGAGACAGGAAATGGTATGATATGGTGTGAAAAGCTGCCATTGCGGCCAGCAGGTGAAACCTCCATTTTCCCGCCCGCTACTGCACTTAGTGCAAATCTGGGACAATTCTGCCCTTAATGTGACAGAGGATATTGGAAGAGCCATGGATTTTTAAATTGTTTCCACGCTCACTTGATATTGTGACCCACTTCAAGGCATTATGGTGCTGAGAAACCCACCTCATTTATATTGTGCAAAAGCAATGGTTCAAAAGTCATGAATCAGGACTTCTCCTTCTGACTATGAACCTTCTTCATGCCTGTGAAATGTTAATGAGCCCAACAACATTGTTGGCCAATGGCTGGTGCTATCCTTCAGCCTGTCCTCCTTTCCTCCTCTTCTAGCACTTCAGATATCTGGTGCATAGGGGATAAAAAAGTCATGGGATGGATCAGAACATTGCTTCCAGAGGAGCTTTGTTCACTTGGCTGCTTGATAGCCAGAAGTATAAAAGAGGCAGGGACATGATGTTGAGGATCTCCATTCCTCTTGACTACCCATTGTTCCTGTGAACCTCCACATATGAGTAAATTGATAAATACGTATCCAGAGTTTAATTCCCTACACTGCAAGTTCCAAGCCAAGACAAAGAGTAACTGACGGGAGTTGATAACCCCTGTATAGAATAGAAACAGTTGGGCAACAACACAGTCAATCTTTTATGATAAAGATATTAAAATGATCTTTCTAGCACTAAAGGTAACATTGTTTCTCCACCCACTATTCAGTTTATCTACATCTGTCTACAGTAAGTTAGTCATCACTTTTTTTCAAAAAGGGAGATAACAACTTTGAGCTGTCATCCGAAAAAAGAACTGAGTTGCATTAATGATATCCATCAGATTATTGATAAAGATGAGAAGCAGAATGGGGTGCTAGCATGTGCTTAGCTTATTTAAAATATCTTTCTAATTTTTGGTGATGAAGTGGATACTCCTCTACTTACATGTTGACTTTAATTATTTATAGTTTAATGTTGGACTGAATTTCGCCAGCTTTAAATTTTAAAATCAATTCTAGATTAATTGAATGTTCAATCACACTCACAGAAATGACAGGATATTAAGAAATCACACAGAGTTTCTCTCAACTCTGGAAACTGACTAATTAAAAGATTCTTTCAAGCTGCCGCTATAATTGATCCAACTGATGACACCTTGTTGTGTTCTAATGATGTTCCTATATTAGACTACAGGAGGTGGCTTCAAAGATGTTTATTTCTGTACTGTAATTGTGGTCAATTCCTCAGCTCAGGAAATTGATAATTACTGGAGTGAAAAGGTAGATAATTATTTAATTAAGCTAGTCCTTAAAAGGCTGCACTTTCTGTTCATAGCACCCTCGCCTTTGAATCACAGGGTTGTGGGTTCATATCCCACTCCCGGAAACCAAGAACTGTGATTGTACTCAAAAAGAGTTGCAATCTGTGACTGTTGATAACTCGAAAGAGTATCCTGGTTACTGAGTGTTAGTTTGAGGTGTCAGCTGTGGCTCAGTTCATAGCACCCTCGCCTCTGAATCAGAGGGTTGTGGGTTCATGTCCCACTGGAAACCAAGAACTGTGATTGTACTCGAAAGAGTTGCAATCTGTGACTGTTGATAACTCGAAAGAGTTTCTAACATAATTACATTGAAAAGCAAATCTATACATGTGAAAGGCTATGTTAACTATTTAAGGCACTGCTGTACTTTCTAAACGCTCCAATGCAATATCCTGCTCTCCTTCATTAAGTTCTTACCTCTCCATGTTTTCATTCAAATTTATGAGGAATGTACCATTTAAAAAAAAATATGCACAATTCTCCTCACCTCCTGCAGGTAGATAAGTTCACAATGTTGTGCCAATTTTAGAGAAATTGGAAGTGATCTCATTAGAACATACAAGATTCTGAAGGGCTTGACAGGTTAGAGACTGAGAAGTTGTTTCATCTGGCTGGGGCATCTAGAATATGGGGCCACAGGTTAAGGGGGGCAATCATTTAGGACTGAGATGAGGAGAAATTTCTTCACTGAGAGAGTTGGCAACATTTGGAATTCTGTATCCTAGAGGGTTGTGGATGCACCATTGTTGACTATATTCAAGGCTGGAATAGGTAGCTTTTTGATTTCTCAGAGAATCAAAGGGAATGGGAAACGGATGGGAAAGTGGAGTTGATGCAGAAGATCAGGCTTGATCATATTGAATGGCAGAGCAAGCTCGGAGGAACGTTTGGTCTATTTCTGCTCACATTCCTTATGTTCTACGTTCCGCCTTAAGTTAGAGGTCGATGTTAGCCTGAGCCATCACTCTTTGTTGTCAGCCTGGAAAGCACTTAAAAGGAATATTTCAATTGGTATGCCTTAGTAAACAGGATCAAGCAAATTTTATTTTGCCATATTACTATATATATAGTAAATTCATCAGCAAAATCTCTCCTTTTAAATTGTCATTAATTTGGTTGACAGCAACATACCATATTTTTATTTCACCAAGATTCAAGTGCCTTTATTGATTATTGCGAAAGTTCAACACGAACAATAAGAAACATTTGTCATAACAAGAGGTCTGTGGGTACAGCAATTCTAGTCATAGGTTTCCAATCCATTTAATCTTTTGTGCACTACGTGAATTTACTCACTGGGCTGCCAATAATTACTCTGAGTTTAACATTTTCTGTCTATAGCGTGAATTCCTCAGGTCAGGTGTGACTATGTGATCTATTAGAAAGAGAGAGAGAGAGAGTTCTGTCCACATCATGTCCATGTTCGTTAGAAATTTATAGTTTTTAAAAACATTCCACTGATGATGAATACTATGATCCTGGAGGACAGCAGGATTGCCAATATTATTTTTCTCTTCTTTGGTCTGTAAACTGTGAGACACCGTAGTCTGCATGCATGACCAGGGTGACCTTACATCTGAAGAGTGAGGATGTCTAAATTGCAACCCACAGACAGACAAGTTCCTTTTACCCAGCCTACGTTTCCTTCTTTTCGCATTTATGTGCAAATACTGCTTCCACTTTTGCTCAGCTTCAGTCAAGTCTTTAAACATCCAAGGCCTTAAAGATGAATAAAGGCTATTCCTTGATTTAGGGCAATGACGGGGCAACCTATCAGTATGTGCACCATTCAGAGCCCAGTAGATTAAAAAAGTACCAGAGGCAAAGTCAGAAGCAATTAACCAGCAACGATCAGGACAGTAGAAGGCCATACAACAGACCAGGCCTGTTGGAAGAGAGCAGCAAAATTCTCAGTACATGTTCCAATATGTATCATATATAAATGTCACAAACTTAGCCCCTGGACACCATCTGAGATTGTATCAGACTGTTTGTAGTCTTGGAGCCCTGTTTAATGCTGAGCTGAGTTTCTGGTATTAATAGGGATGGAGTTTTGGATGCACCGCAGGCTCTGTCTTTTAACCTTGACAAGTTTCCTGTATGGCAGAAAGACCTGGCTTCTATTCAAGAAGGGAATACCCCAGAGCAGGCTGTAGGACCAGGTTGATACAATCCATGACTCCCACAGGGTTGGAAGGAGTGCAATTCTCAGAGGTGATCCCATCTCCAATCTGGGGAGAGTGGGAGGAGGGCACTTCCTGATGCTGGGAGGTTGTGTCCAATCCTGGGTGGGGGTTGGCGGGGGTTTCCAGTCCTGTAATCCTGTGTAAGGTGGTGGGGGCAGGGGGGTGTTCGAATCTCCAATTTCAGAGACAGGGAGGTCTGACCTTCGACCCAGGAGCCTTTGAAAGGTGGGGAGGTGGATCTGATGCTCCTCTTGGTTCCCAAGCCTTACTGTGATGGCACTTACCTTCTCATTCAAGCTGCCCTTGCCTCAGTTAAGCTGTTGGGTTACCCAAGACTTATATCCAGCTGGTCACTGTTAAAGCCGTAAAGCAGGTTAAATCAGACTTCTGGGAGCAGATTGGCTGCTCATCCCTTGCCCCAGCTTCATAAAAACCAGAGATAGGTGGTGTGGAGTTGGGATTCAGATTTTTAAAACTTTGGCATCTGACCCAAGCCCAACCCACTCATTTTTCTGTGCTAAAAATTTATCTCTCTGACTCCACATTCTCTCTATCACCAGGGTGGCCTACTCCCACCAACATAACATGCCTATCTCCACCTCAGCCTCAGCTCATCTGTGGCTGCAACCCCTAGCAATGCTTTTGTTACCTATATTCTAAAACTCTCCTGGTTCATTTCCCACCTTGTACCCTCTGTAAACCTGGACTCACCCAAAACTCTGCTGCAAGACCTGTTCACCCATCACTCCTGTTCTTGCTGATCTACAATGGTTCCTGGTTTGGCAAAGCCTAGATTTTAAAATGGAAGGATGCCATGAGGTTCTATATTTCAGAATATGCAATGTTTATTAGAATATGTACTGATATATTAGAACATGCACTAATATAATTACTTGCATCTTTAATGTAGCAAAACATCCCAAGGTGCTTCACAACAGCTTATCAAAGAACCTTTGACACCCACCACAGATTTTAAAATTCTCATTCTTGTTTTCAAATCTCTCCATGGCCTCACTGCTCCCTGTTCCTAACCCCGTTCCAGCCCTATAACTCTCCAAGAACACAGCTCTCCACCAATTTTGGTCTCCTGTACATCCCTGATTTTCACCAATCCACCATTGGCTGTCATATCTCAGCTGCCAGGTCTCTAAGATCCAGAATTCCTACCTTAACCATCACTGCCTCTCTACCACTCTCTCCTCCTTTAAGTTGCCCTTTAAAACCTACCTCTTTGACCAACATTTTGGTCATCTGTACTGATATCTTCTTATGTGGTGGGTGTCAAAGGTTCTTTGATAAGCTGTTGTGAAGCACCTTGGGATGTTTTGCTACATTAAAGATGCAAGTTATTATATTAGTGCATGTTCTAATGTATCAGTACATATTCTAATAAACATTGCATATTCTGAAATATAGAGCCTCATGGCATCCTTCCATTTCATCCTTAGCTAATTCAGCATGATTCATGAATTACATCTGTTATTTTTCCATCTTGATATAGTACTTTATGCTTGATTTAAATTTCACCTTCCATTGATATGCCTACATAATTATGCTGTAATTTTGAGTGGATTCCTCCGATTCCACTGCCCCTCCCAAAATAATATCATCAGCAATTTAAATGGAACATCAGAGACCGGGTTATTTATATAACTGAGAAACAGCAATAGCCCAAACACGAGGCCCTGCAAAACCCAACTTAGGCTATCCCTCCATGTTCATATAACTTTTCTAATGATTAGTTGCTGCATCGTGCCCTTCAGCCAGTTTCTTATCTAGTTGCAAGGTTTACTGTGTCCGTTTTGAGTTTGACTAAAAGGGCTCCCCTGTCCCCCGAAGGTGGGCTAGGAGGTGGGAGGGCCATATAATAGGGCAGGAAGGTGCGGGGTGGAGACCCTGTTGCCTGCCTGGCTTCTCCCAATTAAGTCTGGGATGGGAAGGGTTGAGGACAGCCTTTCTGTCAGGAGGACGATTGAGGTCCGTAAGTGGCCACTTCAGGGCCTCACCCTGCCGCCACTGGTATTCTACCAACGGTGGGCAGGGACCACGCAATGTGGGCAATCTGTCAGGTGAACCCTGGCGGGTAAGCCTGTGGACCAATTAGGAGAGGTCCCTCATTCTTGGGCATCCTGAACTCAACGGCGGGACAGACCAGCGGAACTGGAGGGGCCCTTGGAAAGTCACTCCCCGCCTTTAACATCGACACCCCTCTCCCTTCCCTGCCACCACCATCCCGCCTCCCGTGCCCCCGCCCCCCACCCTGTCAGGGCTGCCTGACTGGTCCCTGCAATTCCCCCCTCACTCACCTTGGTCCAGGGGTTCCAACGACGATCTTCAACCTCGGGCCTTCTGCAGTACTGGTGGTGGCCACTGCTCCCTGTGGCGTTGCTGGTACTGGAGAGCTGCTGGCTGCTGATTGGCTAGCAACTGTTGGGGTGGGATATCTGCCACGCAGCAGGAAGTCCAACAGGAAATGACCTCTGGTGGAGCCGGTGGATGGGCCCACCACTGCGACCATTAAATTGCGCCCATTCATTTTGGCATTTGTCAAATGCTTTTTTGGATGTCTGATTACACTGACTATTTTTTCTCTGTTATCTTGCCTAAAATTGAGAAGATTAATGGCAGAAATAGTGGGAAAATGAAAGTTTTAGTAGGCTCAGACTCCAATGTCCACAAAAGGAAGAAAAGGACTGAGTCGAGGCCTTCTCTTGCACCAATATCACCTCTAGCGCTTAACTCTGTTGCCCTTGGTTTCTGCCAAGGCTGACAAAGCTGAAGCTTCCGTCATCTTCAGGCATCTTCTGCCCATTGAAAATCCATCACCACCTTTCGGAGAGGATTTCCATCCTCAATCCTGGTGCTTTCCATCTTTACAGTGAGAAATCTGCTGAGAGTCCCTGCAACATAGTCAGTAACTCCCTAAAGATTAAATACTAGAGTGTTCCTGGTACTGTGGAACTGTGCCCCAGCAAGGTATCAGTCCTTCATGGAGAGAAGGGGAGAACAGGTTGAGGAAGGAGGGAAAGGTCAGCAGGGAAATTATGTATTTTCTCACTTTTAACTGAAACTTGAGAAGGCATAACTTTATTCAATTTAATTATCCAGTACATTTATGCTTCTTTTGCTCTAACGTCATGCTACATTTCAAACAAATGATTTAAGGTGTAGTTTATTTATTCTGAGATACCACTGAGGTACAGGGCTTTAAATGTTCCACATACAATGATTTACCCATACAGCTAATTTATGTTAAAACTCCAGTTGCACACAGACCATTAATTGTGACACAAACCATAATGTGGGAGACGGCTTTATTAATTTATAATTTTCTTTTATTAATTATCAACATTAGGAGCAGTTAGTTGCTTTCTGACTGTGCCACCACATAAAAGAAAATATGCAAGCAGATGAAAGGCTTTCCCACATGTTGACTCTGCTTTTGTTTTTAAAACGATGAACTAAGTTGACAAGCTGACCCGTTCAGCTCCACGCTGATCAACATAACTGAGCAGATAGCACGGGAAGGGCTTTGTGTTTGTCTTTGCGATTTTTCTTCTCACTTTGATCCTCGGTTCGAGGAATGAGAGAGAATGAAAAGAAATATTTGCTCGGTGTCAGGTTCATTTCCTCATGAGTTCACTGCAGTAAAATAAATGTCAGTGAGAAAAGGCAGTGCTTGTGCACACCAGAACGTATGCTCATTGCATTCATAGTTTTGGCTTGGAAAATGGAAACCTTCCTTATGTTTCAGACTTGGTCAATCTGGAATCCAGACACTTTCCATTTGGGTGAGCAGAGGTAACAGGTTAGGTTTTGTCAAATATGACTTCAATTTCAACAAACTGGAATAATAATATCAGCTCCAACAATGAGGTGACATTGAAGTTATGTCAGGGCAGCAGTTGACGCAGTACAGTTGGCCTCAGTGTTATTGGGCTATTGAAGGAAAAGCAAAATCAGTCAAGATTCTTGCTTCAGTCCACTGACAGTGCTGGAAAGTGTATGTGTGAGTATCAGGCGAGCACTGGATCAGTCTCAGCTGTGATACTTTCCATGGTCTTTTTATGTCTGAGGTGCTACATGAGGAATGCAGGGGGATTTACTAATACTACTGGGGGATGTTTAAACTAGCTTGGCAGGGATGTGGGAGCCAGGGGGAAATAACAGAGAGGAATACCAAGGTGCACAGAACACTGGGTGAGATAGATAGCACTAGGTAGGGAATAGTAAGTTATTAGGTGGGGTCAGATAAAGGAGAAAATCTAGAAAAGGGTTACTAGGCACGAAGGTGAATGCGTGGAGTTTGGTTAAAAAGATTGGTGAGTGACAGGCGCAGATTGCCATGTAGCAATATGATGTTGTGGCTATAACAGGAAACCTGGCTCAGAGAAGGGCAGGACTGAGTGTTCAGGAAAGATAGGAAAGGGAAAAAAAGGGGGGAGGTAGTGGCAGTATTGATCAAGGAGAGCATTGCAGTGCTGGAGAAAGAGGCTACCCCAGAGGGGTTAAAGGCAGAATCTATTTGGCTAGAGATAAGGAACAGAAAATGTGCAATTAAATTGGTTGCTGTAGTCTATAGGTAACCAACTAGTAGGAAAGATGTAGAGGAACAAGCTTGCAAGGAAATTACAGAGAGGTGCAAAGTTATAGGGTACTTATAATGGGGGACTTTAATTATCCAAATATAAACTGGGATAGTAGTAGTGTAAAGGGCAGAGAGGGGCAAGAGTTCCTAATATGTGTTCAGGAAAATTTTCTGCAGTAATATGTTTCCAGACCAACAAGAAAGGAGGCACTGTTAGACCTGGTTCTTGGGAATGAGGTGGACCAGGTGGATCAAGGGTCACTGGGAGAATATTTAGGGGACAGTAATCATTGTATTATAAAGTTTATGTTCACTAGAGTAAGAATAATTAACTGGGAGAAAGCCAACATCAATGGGGCAAGAAGGATCTTGGCTGAATAAATTGGAGTCAAAGGTTGGCAGGAAAAATGGTAGCTGAACAATGGATTACCTTCAAAAAGAGAGAGTTCAAGCACAATCAGCGTATATTACCTCAAAGGGGAAAGGTAGGATAACCAAATGCAGAGCTCCATGGATGACAAAAGAAATCGAGCTTAAGGTGAAGAAGAAAAAGTGTGTTTATGACAGATGTCAGCTGGATAATACAATGGAGAACCAGGCTAAATATAGAAAGTTCAGATGGGAATTGAAAAAGAAAATAAGCAAATAGAGAGTAAGAAAAGAGATTGAAAGCTAACTTAAAAGGAATCTTAAAGTCTTCTATAGCTATATAAATAGTAAAATGGTGGTAACAGGAGGTGTAGGCCGATTAGGCACCAAAAAGAAGATTTATGCATGGAAGCAGGGGGAATAGCTGAGGTATGAAATGAATACCTTCCAACAGAGGAGGTAATTAATAGACTAAGGGGGAGGTAGTAGATAGGCTGCATATATTTAAAGGTTGACCAGGGCCAGATGAGATGCATCCTAGGATACTGAGGTAAGTGAGCATGGAAATTGTGGAGGCACTGACCATAATTTTCCAGTCTTCCTTAGACTCAGGGATGGTGCCAGAGGACTGGAGAATTGCAAATGTTACACCCTTGTTCAGAAAAGTGTGTAAGGATAAGCTCAAATCACAGGCCAGTCAATTTAACTTCAGTGGTGGGGAAACTGCTAGAAGCAATAATTTGGGACAAATTTAATAATCACATGGATAAATGTGGGTTAGTTAAGGAAAACCAGCATGGATTTGTTAAGGGAAAATCATGGTTAACTAACTTGCAGGAGATTTTTGAAGGAGGATCAGAAAGGGTTGATGAGGGTAATGCTGTTGATGTGTATACACAGACTACCAAAAGGCATTTGATACAGTGTCCCACAACAGAGTTTTGAGCAAATTTATAGACCATGGGATAAAAGGAACAGTAGCAACATGGATACAAAATTGGCTGAGTGACAGGAAACAGAGAGTAGTGATTCATGATTTTTTTTTTGCCTGGAGGAAGGTTTGTAGTGGAGTTCCCCAGGGGTCAGTGTTGGGACCCTTGCTCTTCCTGATTTATATTAATGACCTAGACCTTGGTGTATAGGGCAAAATTTCAAAATTTGCAAATGATATGAAACTTGAAAGTATTGTGAACTGCGAGGATAGCGTAAAACTTCAAAAGAACATAGACAGGTTTGTGGAATTGGTGGACATGTGTCAGATGAAGTTCAATGCAGAAAAATACGAAGTGATTGATTTTGGTAGGAATAACACAGGGACAAGATAAAGCAAAAGGTCCAATTCTAAAGGGGGTGCAGGAGCAGAGGGACCTGGGTCTATATGTGCATAAGTCATTGAAGCTGGCAGGCCAGGTTGAGAGCATGGTTAACAAAGCGTACAGTATGCTAGACTTTATTAATAGGGGCAGAGAGTACAAGAGTGAGGAGGTTACGTTGAACTTTATAGGGCACTAGTTTAGCCTCAACTGGAGTTATTGCATCCAGATCTGGGTGCAGCACTTTAGGAAGGATGTGAAGCTATGGAGAGAGTGCAGAAAAAATTCACAAAAAAAAACAGGAATAAGGAACTTCAGTAACAAAGATAGACTGAAGAAGTTAAGACTGTTTTCATTGGAGAAGTGAAGGCTGAGAGGAGATTTAATAGAGGTATTCAAGGTCATGAGGATTCTGGACAGAGTAGATAGAGAAAAACTGTTCCCACTCATGAAAGGATTGAGAACGAGAGAGCACAGATTTAGAAGCAATTGACAAAAGAAGCAAAAATGACATGAGGAAAAGCTTGTTCACACAGCGAGTGGTTAGGGTCTGGGATGCACTGCCTGAGTGTGTGGTGGAGGCAGGTTCAATCAAGGCATTCAAAAGGGAATTAGACTGTTATCTGAAAAGGAAGGATGTGCAAGGTTATGGAGAGAAGGCAGGGAATGGCACCAGATGAATTTCTCATTCAGAGAGTTGGTGCAGACATGATGGGCTGAATGCCTTCTGCACAGTAACATTTCAGTGATTCTGTGATTTGGGTAAGGTGACAGGCACCCATGGAATCATCATTTTCTGGAGAGAAAGGGCAAATCAGTAGCCAAAACATTCCTATTCACTAAATGATGTGTCAGACTGCATAGAGGCAGACACTACGAGCAGAGTGACAATGGTTTGATATCATTGCATTAGCAATCATGCCAGACTCCACAAATACCGATTTTCACCATAGTGTGAAATAGGAATTAAGTTAAAAATCTGAAATCTTTTTGCTGTCACTTTTTCACAGTGATGGAACGAAATTTGCTATTTTTCAACAACCGATGCAAACTCACATTAAAACTATTTTCCCCTCACCCAATAGCTGATTCACATTTAATTGCTAGCATTTGCTGAAGAAAGGGCAGAGACATTGTGAACCAGCACATGAGCTGACAGCAACATTATGGTATTGGCCCCATTTCCTGCTCAATTCTTGCCCATTCCCCATTTTAACTGGACTCCAATGGAAACCACGATATTAAATGCAAATAAATTTTATGACATACATGGAAACCCAATGTCATTTTAATCTGCTCCTGAGATAGGTGAAGTTGTCTGGAAGCCCACAGGGCCCTCCAAGGTAAGTTTTTTAAAAAAATCTCTCATTAGTAGGTCCATACTCTCCATACTCTCTCACCGCCCCTGCCCCCCCCCATCCATCCCACACCCTGTAGCCATGAGACACAACACCATCTCCCACCTACAGTAGACAAGAAGCTCGTAACACGGTCTTCCTTCCCTACACCCACCTCCCCCACATAAATCTTCCAATCAGACTTATTTTAACATCGGAGTTAACCCATTTATTTCAAATGATTAATACTGTTGTATGAGTAAAATCGATGCGCATGCCAATTTAAATGGCTTTGAACAGAATAGTGCTGATGATGTAATCCATGATATAGGAACATAGGAAAAGAAGAATTCGTTCAGCCCCTTGAGACCACCACTTCTAATAGACCAAGTATAGCTTGTAAAATGATGAACTCTAACTAACCTATTTGATCTTCTGGAGGAGATGAATATTACAGGCAATATTTGCACAAGGAAACAGTGAAACTTCAAAGTGATCCCCAAAGGTAATCATGGAATACTCAAGGATACTAATCCAACATCACAATCTACAGTATTCAATCATGTTTACTACATTGCACAGAAGACATACCATTTCAGTCTTGATAGGGTTGGAATCAGAATGTATCATATCTTTATGGCCAACAGTTGACATAAAAATAAAATACTAATTTCAACTTTTTCAAGGTTCATGTTAAATCAGGTCTAGTATTGACAGCACCAAAAGCTTTCCTGGCAGCGGCACCCACATTCCGTAAATGAATTTTTAAAAATACAATTATCATTACAGAAGCGTTTTCAAATTTGACTGTTACTTGGACAAAGCTTAATTGAAAATCTCTCCAAATGATCGGAACACACCTTTGAGAAGCCAAAATGACAGAGCAGATTAATTTTTTGCTGCTTTTGAATTGCAGTTTAAATGAGCTTAATAAGGGATTTTATAGCTCTATGGCTCTTAATTCTTTAACTTAATTTTGTGCTTAATTCCAACTGATATTCTTTTCACTTGAATAAAACTTCAGGGGAGTTCTCAGTGTCCTTGGCCCAATCATCTTCAGCTGCTTCATCAACGACCTTCCATTCATCCTAAGGTCAGAAGTGGGGAAGTTCGCTGATGATTGTACAATGTTCAGTACCATCCGCAACTCCTCAGATACTGAAGCAATCCATGCCCACACACAGCAAAACCTTGACAGCATTCAGGCTTGGGCTGATAAGTGGCAAGTAACATTCACACCACAGAAGTGCCAGGTAATAACCATCTCCAACAAGGGGGAATCTAACCATCACCCCTTTACATACAAGGCATTACCTGGGGGTTATCATTGACCTGAAACTTAACTGGACCAGTCAAATAAATAGTGTGACTATGAGAGCAGGTCAGAGGCTGGGAATTCTGCAGACAGTAACTCACCTCCTGACTCTCCAAAGCCTGTCCACCATCTACAAGGCACAAGTTAGGAGAATGATGGAATACTGTCCATTTCCCTGGATGAATGCAGCTCCATCAATGCTCAAGAAGCTCAACACCATCCACCCCTTTCACCATGTTAAACATTCACTCCCTCCAGACCAGCACACTGTGTAGTAAATAAAAGACGCACTGCAACAACTCACCAGTGTTCCTTTTACAGCAGCTTCCAAACCCCTGAGCTCTACCAGCTAGGAGCATCAGATGCATGGAAACACCATGACCTGCAAGTTCCCCTCTGAGTCACAATACAATCTGACTTGGAATGATATTGCCGTTCCATTGCTGTCGCTGGGCCAAAAACCTGGAACCCCCATATTGCACTGTGAACTGCAGCAGTTCAAGAAGACAGCTCACTACCATCTTTTTATGGGCAATTAGGGATAGGCAATAAATGCTGGCCTTGCCAATGACATTCACGTCACATAAACAAACAAGTTTTAGAAAAAGGACAGAAGAAGTTACTGTGAGGTCATACTGTGAATCTTTTTTCTGACAGATTTAATGTACTGTTTTAAGTTTTAAGGTATTCCAGTTCTGTTCCGGTGAGTTTAGTTAAACTAAAAATTAATCCCACATAATAAAGGGACATTTACTTGGCAATATAGTTGGCATATGAACCTCACCAATTGTCCATTGATAGTTTTATGATTAAAACACTTCTAAAATACTTCTATTAGTGTATTTGGAACTATTGCTAGTACAGAGGAAGATTTGATTTTCTTTTTTTCTCTGTTTTCTTCCCTCAATCCTCTTCTCCAGTCAACAATATCTCAAAGGGTTACATGGACAATGGCAGCCCAATGGCATATCACCCAAGTGTGCTTTTTTAATTATGGGAGCTTAGGGAGTGAGTGGAAGATTTTCCTTTAGTGTTTTGGCAACTTGACACCAGTTCTGGGATTTCCTGCTGGAAGTAAGAGTGGGTGTCCAACACATCTGCCCAGAGTTGGCATATTAGAATCAGATATAAATAATGGGAACCCATCATATGATGTAGTTCCACTCTTTGCCACCCATAATAACAATGGCTTCCAACATGACATGTTATTAAGGCATGCTGTGAATGTCAGATGCTTGCAGAGTGGGCAGATTGTGACATGAAACAGCATCTAACACTGAATTGGCACACAGGCTGCCATTTTGGATCTGTCGGGTCATGTTTTTCCCTCTCTTAATTACCACATCCGCACTGCCCTGTAGTGCTATTTAAAGGCATCACCATAGAACCTTCAGGTGGGGTGCTTTCTGACTTTCTTTTGCTGCTGCAGAGTGAGTGAAGATACTCTGTCGACTGTTGTTAATTTATTCTTTCATGTGATGTGGGTGTTGATCCGGATGCTGCCCATCCATACTTGCCCTTGAAATGAGTGGCCTAGCAAGCCATTTCAGAGGTCAGTTAAAAGTCAACCACATTGCTGTTGGTCTGGAGTCACATGTAGGCCAGACCAGGTAAGGATGGTAGATTTTCTTCCCTAAAGAGCATTACTAATGGGTTTTTATGACCATCAGCAATGGTTTCATGGTCACTATTACTGCAACTAGCTTTTTAATTCCAGATTTTCTGAATTGAATTTAAATTCCACCAGCTGCCATGGCAGGATTTGAACCCATGCTCCCAGGGCATTAGCTTGGGCTTCTGGATTACTAGCCCAGTGATATTACCACTTTTCCACCATCTCCCTATAAAGGAGTTCTCTCCTCCCCATTGGAGGAGTTTAGAAAAGTCTTTGGATTCACAAGGGAAAGGAGCTAGGCTTTGACAAGGTGGTCAGAGGAATTGGAAGGCCTATCAGCAGAAAGATGCTTTCACTGATGGAGGCTATAGTCACAGTCCTTCTTGGGCTGTAGCAGAATTGGAAGCACAGGCGGTAGCATAGAAACATAGAAACATAGAAAATGGGAGCAGGAGTAGGTCATTTGGCCCTTCGAGCCTGCTCAGCCATTTAGTATGATCATGGCAGATTGTCTATCTCAACGTCATACTCCCACTCTCTCCCCATACCCCTTGACACCTTTAGGGTCCAGAAATCTATCTATTTCCTTCTTAAATATATTCAGTGACTTGGCCTCCACAGCCTTCTGTGGTAGAGAATTCCATCGGTTCACCACAGTCAGAGTGAAGAAGTTTCTCCTCATTTCAGACCTAAATGGTCTGCTCCGTTTCCTGAGACTGTGACCCCTTGTTCTAGACAGCACCCCCCCCACCCAGAGCAAATATCATCCCTGCATCCAGTCTGTCCATTCCTGTCAGAATTTTATATGTTTCAATGAGATTCCCTCTCATTCCTCTAAACTCCAGTGAATACAGGCCTAGTCGGCCAAATCTCTCCTCATATGACAACCCTTCCACCCCAGGAATCAGTCTGGTAAACCTTCGCTGTACTCTCTCTGTGGAAAGTATATCCTTTCTTAGGCAAGGAGACAAAAACTGCACACAATACCCCAGGTGGGGTTTCACAAAGGCCCTGTACAGCTGCATTAGGACACCCATGCTCCTGTCATCAAGTCCTCTCGCAACGAAGGCCATAATACCATTTGCCTTCGTAACTGCTTGCTGCACCTGCATTCTTGCTTTCAGTGTTTGGTGTACAAGGACATCCAGGTCCCTTTGTACATCAACATTTCCCAATCTATCACTATTTAAATAATACTCTGCCATTTTGTTTTTCCTACCAAAGTGGATAACTTCACACTTATCCACGCTATACTGCATTTGCCATGTATTTGACCACTCACCCAACTTGTCTAAATTGCCTAAAACATCTTCCTCACCACTCACAATCCCAATAAGTTTTGTGTTGTCAGCAAACTTGGAAATATTAAATTTGGTTCCCTCATCCAAATCATTGATTTATATTGTGAATAGCTGGGGGCCAAGCACTGATCCCTGCGGTACCTGCTAGTCACTACCTGCCACTCTGAAAAAGACCCATTTATTCCTACACTCTGTTTCCTGTCTGCTAATCAATTCTCAATCCATGCCAATATATTACCCCCAATCCCATGGCCTGGATTTTTCCTATGGCGGGTGGGTTGGGCAGGAGCGGGTGCAGAGCTGATCGCCACCTGAGTTCGGCTGAACGCCACCATTTTACGTGGGCAGGCCAATTAAGGCCCGCCCATATGACATGTACCCTGTAGTGCTCAGTGCTATCTTTGCAGGCGGCGGGAGGATGGAGAGTCAGGGCAGGGAGCTGCTTCAGGGAGATTGAATAGACAATAAAAAACCTCAATAAATGATGTAGAAATTTATTCAAACACGTCCCCTCATGTGACTGTGTCACATGAGTTAGGACATATTTGTAAAGGTGGGGAAATTTATTTAATTGTTTTATAAAAGCTTCAGGAAATCTCATCCTGCCCTTGGATGAGGTTTCCTGATAAACGCCGTTTGGGGTTTTCGCCTGCCCGCCAACCTTAAGGTTGGATGAGGAGCATTCTTAAATATTTTAATTACGTTCTTAATGGCCTTAATAGACCGTTGACAGTTCAGCGGGCGTGCAGCCGACTCTGGTGCGCGCCCACCGAACGAAATATCGCGATGACACACGATGACACACGGTGACGCCCGATGTCATCGCGCTTCAGTTTACACGTTGGCGTAATGCGCCCACCCCCGCATGCCGACTGGGAGATTCAGTCCCATGTGCTTTAATTTTACACACCAACCTCTTATGTGGGACTTTATCAAAAGCTTTCTGAAAATCCAATACACCAAACCCACTGGTTCTCCCTTATCTATTCTGCCAGTTACATACTCAAAGAACTTCAGTAGGTTTGGTAAACATGATTTCCCTTTCATAAATCCATGCTGACTTTGTCAAATCTTGTTGATATTTTCAAAGTGTCCTGTTATCACATCCTTTATAATAGACTCTAGAATTTTCTCCACTGCTGACTTTAGACTAACCAGTCTGTAATTTGCTGTTTCTCCTTCCCTCCTTTTTAAATAGTGGGGTTACATTTGCCACTCTCCAATCTGCCAGGACTGTTCTAGAATCTACAGAATTTTGGAAGATGACAACCAACACATCCATTATTTCCATGGCCACCTCCTTAAGTATCCTGGGATGTTGATTATCAGGCCCTGGGGATTTATCAGCTTTCAGCTCCATTAATTTCTCCAGCACTATTCTTCCCAGCCTTGGTCACCCTGCAGCCATATCTCTGTAATCGCAATCATATCGTATCCGTTTACATCTATTTGCGTTGCTAATTCGTCTACCTTATTGTGTATGCTCCATGCACTCAGATATAGTGCCTTTAGACTTGTCTTTTTAACATTTTTACACAATTTTTTGCACTATGGCCATAGCCCTTGCTGCTAGCCCTTGTTTTCTCTGCCTTCCACTTCTGCTTTTTACTTTTCTGTCTTTCATTCCTATCTTTGTTTCCCTCTCTCTCCCCGCTCAGGTTCTCATCCCCCTGCAAATCTAGTTTAAACCCTCCCCCACAGTACTAGCGAATACCCTTGAGAGGACATTGGTCCTGGTCCTGCTGGGGTGCAACCCGTCCAGCTTGTGCAGGTCCCATCTTCCTCAGAATCGGTCCTAATGGCTCAGGAATCTAAATCCCTCCCTCCTATACCATCCCTCCAGCCACACATTCATCTGGTCTATTCTTCTATTCCTGATCTCACTAGCACATGTCACTGGGAGTAATCCTGAGATTACTACCTTTGAGGCCCTGCTTTTTAATTTATTTCCTAGCTGCTGTAATCTGAGTGCACCTCCCATTTAATAGGGGCAAACTGCCTTTAAGAAGTATAGGCTAGCTGCACATAGCACTAGCAATGCATGGACCTGGGTCCCTGCTGAGCCTGCAGCCAGCCAACAACGTACTTTGTGCTGGGCTGCACACTATAATAATGTTGATGAGCAGGCAGCATGAAATTTACACTGCTAGTCTAGTGCTGCACTGACCACTAATTATGCTACAGTGCTGTGTAGACCACTGGCTGTGCTACAGTGCTGTGTAGACCACTGGCTGTGCTACAGTGCTGTGTAGACCACTGGCTGTGCTGCAGTGCTGTGTAGACCACTGGCTGTGCTGCAGTGCTGTAGACTGCTGCCTGTGCTACAATCCTGCATAGGCCACTGGTTGTGCTATGGTGCTAGGAGGGCTACAGGCTGTGCGACATTGCTGCAGAGACCATTGCCTGTGCTAGAGTGCTGTGGAGACCACTGGCACTGCTACGCTTCGACAGCTCCTTTGAAACCCACAACCTCTACCACATAAAAGGACAAGGTCATCAGATGCATGGGAACACAAACAAACATGTCAATGAATGGTAGCCTTGTCAATGATGCTCATAAATGAACAGGGAAAAAAACCAGTTATGCTGGTTTGTGAGGCTTGCAGCAGTAATGATTCTCCTTCCCTGAGATGGGTGAGAATCCCACCTGGTGCCTGCTCAACTTATTCCGATTTCTCTGAGCTCAGAAAAAAAGGCCCAGGCATAGGCTTGGTGGGATTCTCACTATGTTGGAGTTTTGAAAATGTGTGTGCTCTTTGAAATGGCTAAGCAAGCCACTTACATACACTTACATACTTAATACACTTAGCTGTATTAAATTGTTGCAGGAGAAAAAGCAGTATGGGTGTACCTACACCATGTGGACTGCAGCGCTTCCAGAAGGTGGCTCATCACCACCTTCTCAAGGGCATTAGGGATGGGTAATAAATGCTGGCCTTGCCAGTGATGCTCACATCCTGTAAAATAATAAAAATAGTTGATAACATGCAGGACTGTGGACCCCTGGATTTTTCTCATCCCAGCAGAAAAAGACAGCTTGATTAAAAGTGGGCAGTCCACATTACAGGCTATCTCTAACATTTGTAGAGTGAATGGCACACACACAGCAACATAAACTACTAAAAGGAGAAGGACAAATGAAAGAAAATTGTGATATTATGTTTGATTGAGTAATGGAACCAGAGAAGAATTTTAATATATTTTTTCATTGATGCTTCATTGTCAGCAGCATGAAGACTAAAGAAAATTCATGAAAAGCTTCGGTTCACTGTTTATTATTTGATTTCAATTTTCTACAGCCAATCACAGAGTTTAAAAGTGATCCGTTAAAAGTCTTGGCTAGTACTTTAATCTGAACTGCTTATCCTGTTGACAGTATAGAAACTTTTATTGCATCCACAGGTTTGCCTAAGTATGGTCATTTGACAATTGATTTAATGGAAATATCCACAGCCTATATAGAAAAGGCTGCCGAATCATTCTGAGTGTATTTCACACAAATAGCGAGGACCAAGTTCAAATTAACATCTTCATTTTTTTGAGGACTAAGGAAGCTATTCAGGCTCATCCATTCTGTATATGGACGTACAATTTTGACTTTGGAAGTAAAACTGATGCATGTTTATAGTTCATTCAATTACTTACACTTGCAAAAAGTACTTAGGCATGGTTGAGTGTGCACACTTTAGAACCAAGCATTATGTCATTGATTTCATATCAAAAGGAGTTAAGCCCCTTCTGTTTGATTCTCCCAAGCAACAAGCTTTATAAGGGCATATACAAACTAGTGCAGTCAACATCCTCTTAAATAAGTTCGAATTGCCATAAAATATTATGCCAGGTTGAGTTGATGCGGTACGACATTGGCCTCAGGTCCTCCAACATATCTAATTTCAAATTCCCGTAGAGTCACAGAGGTCTACAGCACAGAAAAAGGCCCTTTGGCCCATCGAGTCTGTGCCGGTCAAACAAGTACCTAACTATTCTAATCCTATTTTCCAGCACTAGGCCCATAGCCTTGTATGCCATGGCATCGCAAGTGCACATCCAAATACTTCTTAAATGTTATGAGGCTTTCTGCCTCTACCACCCTTTCAGACAGTGAGTTCCAGATTCCCACCACCCTCTGGGTGAAAAAATTCTTCCTCACATCCCCTCTAAATCTCCTACCCCTTACCTTAAAATCTATGCCCCATGGTTATTGATCCTTCCACCAAGACGAAAAGTTCCTTCCTGTCTACCCTATCTATGCCCCTCACAACTTTATACACCTCAATCATGTCCCCCCTCAATCTCCTTTGCTACAGGGAAAATAACCCCAGTCTATCCAATCTCTGCTCATCACTAAAACTCTCCAGCCCAGGCAACATCCTGGTAAATTGTCTTTGCACTCTCTCTAGTGCAATCACATCCTTCCTACGATGCGGATTCCTGAACTGCACGCATAACTCTAGTTGTGGCCTAACCAGCGTTTTATGCAGTTCTAGCATAACCTCCCTGCTCTTATATCCTATGCCTCGGCTAATAAAGGCAAGTATCCCATATGCCTTCTTAACCACCATATCTACCTGTCCTGCTACCTTAAGGGACCGATGGACATGCACACCAAAGTCCCTCTGATCCTCAGTACTTCCCAGGGTCCTACCATTCATCGTGTATTCCCGTGCCTTGTTTGTCCATAGCTTCCGAGCTCCAGGTTAGTGTAACTAGGGGGTACCCCAAAGATGAGCTGGGGAACACCCGCCACCCCACCTCCCCCCAGAAGTTCCCAGGTAAGGACTGCATGGCAATTGCCAGGGAAGTGGAAACTTCCGATGGGCAATTGCCCTACACTGGGAACCATCCAAAAATGTGATTTAAATCCCAAACTTCGGATGGTTCTGAATCTGTTACATTAATAGTTACCCAGAAAAAATTAGAAGAATCAAAGCCACTTCTGGCTTCTAGGTAACTATTGTACAGACCCACACTGGCTGCCCCAGGGGACTCCCACCAGCCTTCTCAATGCGACTACCCAGCCCCCCAACCACCATGAACCTTGGCCCACCTCCCTCCCGACTATTCAAACCCCCCCAATGGCCCAACTGCTGACCTCCCTCCCCAAATCCTACCCACTTGCTTTATATACTTACCTTCTCCCTGGCTTTTCAAAGATCTTTAAACTTGGCTGGACCTTTAAATGTACCTGGTTTATGGCATCTAGTGCCATAAAAAGGCTTACTTACCTGCGCCTGAGCTGCTCTGAATGGTAGGTCCCGAGAACGAGCTACACTGCACAGATCTCACCCAGCCTGAGTTGGAAGGTCAGGCAAGGTAGGATTTCCTGGATTTCCAGGTAAGTACTTTTGAGTGGAGTGGCAATCGGGCTCAATTGTCATTCCATCTTTATGGTCAAATCCCTTCGTGGTCCCACTCCACCCTGTTTCTACAACCTCCTTCAGCCTAACAACCCCAACCATCTATTCTTCTAAACTCTGTCTTTCCTTGTTCATTTCTTCCTCCTTTCACCCCACCATTAGCAGCTATACCTTGAGACATTTAGATGCAGCACTCTGGAATTCCTGTCTTACTTTCCTCTGCCTCTTCATCTCCCTTTCCTCCTTTGAAACCCTCCTCAACACACTTCTTAGACCAAGCTACCAGTCATCCTCTTCTTTAGATACTTCTTTATCTTGTCATCCATTTTTTTCTGATTATGCCTGTGTAAAGTGCCTTGAATTTTTTTTTGATATTAAAGGTGCTGTATAAATGTAAAGTTATTGTTATTCTCTTAGAGTGAAAGGGAGCTCCTGACATTCTGTACGGTAACACTTCATCATGACCCTTTGGCACCAATTTGTGACCTCAGAAATAGGTGGCATTTGTTTTTGAAGAAACAACTTGCATTTCTGAGAATTTGTTAACTGGGCAGATAACATAATGAATAGCATGTATAACTGTGGATCAGAATATTGTCAGTTTACACATGCTAGGTTGAATCTATCCATTCTTAAATTCTGATTTTAAAAAGTTATTTATTTCTCCCAGGTCTTTAGAGTTGCTAGCTTTCATTATAATACTTTTCTCAGTGCAGTAGGCCTGATCAGTCCTGATGGGAATCCTCTGAGAGGATACATCGCAGGAGTTATTGTTTATTACAGTAAAGAATGAAAACTAAGACAGAAGCTGAAATTAAGTTTTTCAAAAACCTTCCCTTTCCTTTATTTTCAGCAGGACAATTATATAAGAGTAGAATTTGAAGCAAATTCTGCACTTTTCCAATTCCAAAATGTGTTTAATTTTACATGTTCAAACCTATGGCCTAGAAATTGGTTACATTCTGCATTCAGACATGAAAGTTTTATTACACTCCCAGCCTGTGCCAGAAGCCAGAGGACTGAAGTTTGCCTCAAACTGGGCCTCATCTTAATAATTGTGGTAAGCTGTTATGCCTCCAGAGGGATGAAATCACTTTGAACTTGCTGCCTTTTCGGCAATGGTCCTCAGCAAAGTTCTGTCAGAGTTTATGCAAGGGGAACAGGAGGAGACTTGAGTAGGCCACAGCATCCTGTAAACTTGCAACAAATGAATTGCTTTCTCCTGTAAGGAACTAATTTACTTTTGTTTTTAAAAGCCATTGGGGTGGAAATTAATGCATATTGCATTCATTTTTGTGCATAGAACTGACATGAAGCATACTAATTTAACGGTAGGATGACCTGCACCAAATTTGCAATTAGCCAATTTGATCATTGCCTAAAGAGAGTGTAAGGCCTTTCTTTTTATTTAGTGATGGGATGTGGGCATCACTGGCTAGGCCAGCAGTTATTGCCCATCCCTAATTGCCCTTGTTCAGAGAGCATTTTAAGAGTCACATGGAAGCCAGACCAGGTAAGGACAGCAGATTTCCTTCAATAAAGGACATTAGTGAACCAGATGGGTTTTTATGACAATCAGCAATGGTTTCATGGTCATCACCAGACTTTTAATTCCAGATTTTTTTATTATTGCATTCAAATTTCACCATCTGCTGTGATGGGATTTGAACTCGAGTCTCCAGAGCATTACCCTGGATCACCAGTCCAGTGACAATACCACTATGCCACCGTGTTTAAATTAGGGTCCTAATGCCTGTTAAAGGAGCCTTCTAGAAAATTAGTCACCAATGAGCTGGCATCAGGTCCACTATGCTTAGGATTCTTCAATGGCCCCTGCAGCCACCAACTAAACTTAAGCACGTAAAATTTATGTTTTTTAAGAAACATCTTCTTGTGGACCCAGGAGGAACAAGACTGTTCCAATTCCACAGGCGTTGCGACCACAACTATCTCCCAGAACCCAATTCAATCCCCCCCATTCCAAAATTTACCCGAGAGCCACTGCCAATCAGGCAGGCTGTCGAAAATGGATGTTTCCCGTCAGGCATGTTGCCTGTGGAAGCATGATCAGCTCACCCCAGCCATTCAGATGAGGATGGATGGAGCAACATATCCCTTTTATGTCACTGTTGTCTAAATAAAATTTTAAGTTCTCAAAATGTCAAACTGATTGTATGACAACACTGAAAAGGAGCTATCAGTCTGCATATAAAAACAATTGCCTGATTACAGCTGCATATTGAAAGTGTAATTCTAGACATTAAATTGTCCTCTTAGAGGATTTTATAACAATCCAGATATTGGTGTTCAAAAAAGCACCACTTTGTAAAATAAGTGAAGAAAATTCCTGGAATGCCTCATTCAAAAACTTCGCAAATAATGTAAATAGTAATAAAAAGATTACTCTTTAATTGCACATCTTATAAATATTATTAGCCTCATACATTTATTTAGGGTACTATAATATACTTTTGTAAATATGGATGTGAAAGTACTGTATCAATAAGACACACTGGTGGCTATCAAATACTACCTCCGTTTGAATCCTGCTCAGTGATAATGGTTTCTTCTTTTTGACATCACTAATTGCCTGACATAAACTGAATTTGAACAGGTTTTCGTTTAGACGCGCAGTAGGAGCACAGAACAAAAGCTGTTACTTTAATGCAAATTCCCAGAGAATGATTAGCATGGAAGTGGAAAATTATTGTTGGCTCTGTAGGAAGTACTGTTTCAGGGCAGAATTAAACAAAGGAGAGGGATTTGAGAATACATCTGGCCTGTCTTATTACTTGAACTGAAAGTGCTTAATGCTGACTACAAGAAAGGTCAGTGGAAACTCTTGGCATGTCATTTTTGCTAGAATTGTATTTCTAGTATACTATTAAAAGTTGTAGATGGGAAGGAGTGGACATAAGAATAATCTTTGTGTTCAATTAACATTATAAACTACATGGGCCAGAATTTTGCTGTCGGCGAGCAGGGGGCGGGGCCCGCTCACCGACACGTAAAATGATGGGGAATGACGTCGGGCAGAACCCCCGACGTCATCCCGCCCCATTTAAATTTTCAGGAAGGCGGGGGCGCAGCAAAATCAGCTGTGCGCCCGCCGACCTGTCAATGGCCAATTGAGGCCATTGACAGGATCATTTAAACAATTAAAGGGCCTGCCCATCCAACCTTAAGGTTGGCAGGCAGGCCAGGAGCCCCGGCGGCAAATAGATAAAACATGAAAATTCATCCAGCGGCGGGATGAGGTTTCATGTAGGGTTTTAAAAAGTTCAATGAAGTTATTATGTAAATTATGAACATGTCCCATCTCATGTGACATTGTTTATGTAGTGCAAAATGTTGCATTGCTAATGGGATCATTGGGAGTTTAGTATGTTTGCCATTTACACTTGAAAATCTACCTTCTTATATGGAAATGGTAAACAAGATAAACTGCAATACAAACATTCCTTTACTTCCAGGAGTGAGTAGGGGGGGAGGTGGGGTGGGGGAAGACCCACAAATGACTTACAACAACAACAACTTATATTTATATACTGCCTTTAATGTAATAAAAGGTCCTAAGATGCTTCACATAAGCATTATAACACAACATATGACAGAGTCACATAAGGAGAGATTAGGTCAGAGGACCAAAAACTTAGTCAAAGAAGTAGGTTTTAAGAAGTGTCTAAAAGGAGGAAAGCAAGATAGAGAGGTGGAGAGCTATGAGGAGAGTATTCTAGAGATTAGGGCCCAGGAAAATGAAGGCAAGGCCAGTGTGGTGGACATATTAAAAAAGGGGGTGCACAAGAGGACAGAATTGGAGGAGAAGAGAATTTTAAAATCAGGATAGTGCTTGATTGGGTGTCAATGTAGGTCAGCGAGCGCACAGGTGATAGGGAATGGGACTTGGTGTGAGATAAGATGGGCAGCAGGCTTTTGCTTGACCTCAAGTTTATAAAGTGTAAAATGTGGGAGACCAGCCAGGAGTACTTTGAAAGTGTCCAGTGTGGAGATAACGAGGCATGAATGAGGGTTTCAGCAGCAGAGGGGCAAAGTCAGGGGATGTTACAGAGGTGAAAATAAGCAATCTCAGTGATGGCGCAAATATGAGGTTAAATGTGACATCAAGTTTGCAGACAGACTGGGTTAAACTCAAACTGTTGCTAGGGAAGGGATGGAATCGGTAGCTAGGGAACAAAGTTTGGAGCGGGGACTGAAAACTATCAGTTTTCCCAATATTTAATTTGGGGAAATTTCTGCTTGGGACCTTTTATTACATTAAAGGCACTATATAAATATAAATTGTTGTTGGATAAGTACTCTGGTAATTTAGTAACAGTGGAGGAGTTGAGAGAGGAGATGATGTGGTAGATCTGGGTGTAGGAGGGGCCAAGATTAGATCCTTGGTGGATACCATTGGTAAAGGTGCAGGAGCAGGAACAGAAGCCATTGCAAGTGATTCTTTGGCTACAATTAGATAGATAAGGATGGAACCAGGTGATAGCAGTTCCACCCAGATGGACGCCAGTGGAGAGGCTTTGGAGGAGGATGGTGTGGTCAACTGTGTCAAAGGCTGCAACAGGTCGAGAAGGATGAGGAGGGAAAGTTTATCTTTGTCACAGTCACATAGGATGCCATTTGTTAAGGGTACATAAATCAGGAAGAACTACTGACCAAATAATTTCCTTTCTTTATTGCTCAAACTGTACAAACTGTAAACACATCAGTTTCAACTTTCTTTCATGGGGCAGAATTTTCTCCCTGTTGGGCAGGCCGGTAGGGAGCGGGCGCAGGCAGGCACGAAGCTGATCGCTGCCCGCAATCGGTTGCGTGCCCCCATTTTACATGGTTGGGCCAATTAAGGCCCGCCCAGCATGGCGTGCACCCGGAAGTGCTCAGCGCTACGTGTGCGGGCGGGGGGAGGAGGGAGATTCAGGGCCAGCGATCTTTTACGCATGTGCGCGAAAGAGCACAAAAATCTCCCTGAGGCCTCAGGGAGATTAAGTACATGTTGAAAAGTTGTTAAAAAAAGAGAAAATAAAATTATTCAGACACGTCCTCTCATGTGATAGTGTCACATGAGCTGGGACATGTTTATGAATTTAATGAAATTTTTAATTTAATTTATAAAACTTTCATGAAACCTCATCCCGCTTGCAGATAAGGTTTCATGATAAATGCGAAGGCCGCCTGGACTCTTCACCTGCCCGCCAAGCTTAAGGTTGGACGGGCAGCTTCCTCAATAGGGTTAATTAGTTTACTAACGGCCTTAAGAGGCCTTTGACAGTTCGGCGGGCGCGCAGCTGACTCCAATGTGCTCCCTCCGAAAGATAGATCGGAACGACGCGTGGTGACATCGGGATGCATACCCTATGCTACCGCGCGTCATTTTACACATCAGCGTGTGGTGCCCGCCCTCGCACGCCGAACAGAAGATTCTGCCCATGGCTGCAGTTTAAACCTAAATGTTTAGAAGTTCTTCACTACTGAAGATGCACCAGAATTGTACTAATTTGAAAAATCTCAGACCCAATCAAAGAGAAGTTATGAGTCTGGATGCAAATGATGAAAAATACAGCCCTCTGATTAATGGCTACCAAAGTGGAGATACGAATGTATGAAACAGGAGCAGAAATCCATTCAGCCCCTTGAGCCTGCTCCGCCATTCAATAAGATCATGGCTGATTTGTTTGTGTTTCGAATTCCACATTACCATCTACTTCGGAAAACCTTTGATTCCCTTGCTTAACAAGAATCTATCTACCTCTGCCTTAAAAATATTCAATGACCCCGCCTCCACCACCTTCTGAGGCAGAGAGTTCCAAAGTCACACAGCCCTCTGAAAGGAAAACATTTCTCCTCATCTCTGTCCTAAAAGGGCAACCCCTAATTTTAAAACAGTGCCCCCAGTTCTAGACTCACCCACAAGAGAAAACATCCTTTCAACGTCCAACTTTTCAATGCCGTTCAGGATCTTATATACTTTAATCAAGTCACCCCTCATTCGTCTAAATTCCAGTGGAAATAAGTCCAGTCTGTCTAATATTTCCTCATAAGACAACCCACTCATTCCAGGTACTAATCTAGTAAACTTCCTCTGAATCGCCTCCAACGCATTTACATCCTTCCTTAAATAAGGAGATCAAAACTGCACACAATATTCGAGATGTGGTCTCACCAATGCCCTGTATAACTGAAGCATAACAACCTTACTTTTATATTCAATTCCTCTCGTAATACAAGATAGCATTCAATTAGCCTTCTTAATTACTTGCTGTACCTATATAGTAACTTTTTGTGACTCATGCATTAGAACACTTAGATCCCTCTGCAGCTCAGAATTCTGCAGCTGTTCTCTGTTTAAGTAATACTCTGCTTTTTTGTTCTTCCTGCCAAAGTAAACAACCTCACATTTTCCTACATTGTACTCCATCTGCCAGATTTTTGCCCACTCACTCCATCTATCTATGTCTGTCTGCAACCTCCTTATGTCCTCTTCACAACATACTCTCCTACCTATCTTCGTACCATCTTCAAATTTAGCTATCATGCCTTCATTCCCCTCATCTAAATCATTGATATGAATTGTAAAAAAGCTGAGGCCTCAGCACAGCCTTCTACGGGACTCCACTCATCACATGCTGCAAATCAGAAAAGGACCAATTTATGCATTCTCTCTGTTTTCTGCCAGCCAGCCAATCTTCTATCCATGCTCATGTGTTACCCCCTGCAACATGAGCTTTTATCTTCTGCAATAACCTTTGATGTGGTATCTTATCAAATGCCTTCTGAAAATCCAAGTACAGCACATCTACAGGCTCCCCTTTATCCACGGCACATGTTACTCCTTCAAAGAGCTCCAATAAATTGGTTAAACGTGATTTCCCCTTTACAAAACCATGCTGACTCTTCCTGATTACCTTGAGTTTCTCTAAGTGCCCAGCTATAACCTCCTTAATGATCGATTCTAACACCTGACATCTGACAGACGTCAAGCTAACTGGCCTATAGTTTCCTGTTTTCTGCCTGCCTCCCTTCTTGAATAGAAGGGTTATATTTGTTACTTTCCGATCTGATTTCCAGAATCTAGAAAATTTTGGAAAATTAGCACCAACACATCTACTACCTCATTAGCCAACTCTTTTAAGACCCTAGGATGAAGTCCATCACGACCCAGAGACTTGTCAGCCCGCAGCTCCATTAGTTTGCTCAGTACTGATTCCCTGGTGATTGTAATTTCACCAAATTCCTCTCTCCCCTCAATCTCCCGATTTACAGCTAGAACTCGAATGTTTTTTGTATCCTCTGTAGTGAAGAGGGAAGCAAAATATTTGTTCATTTCATCCACCATTTCCTTATTATCTACTATTAACTCCCCATTGTCACTCTCAAGAGGACCAACACCCACTTTACTTATTCTTTTCCTTTTTAAATACTTGTAAAAACTCTTGCTATCCATTTTTACATTTCCAGCTAGCATCCTCTCATACTCTAATTTCTTTTCCCTGATTAACCTTTTAGTCATTCTCTGCCTTTTTAAAATATTCTGACCAATCATCTTACCTGCCACTCATCTTTACCATGTTATATGCTTTTTCTTTAAGTTCCTTAAGTTTAATGCTTTCCCTAACTTCTTTAATTAACCACGGATGTTGGGTCCTCCCTTTAGAATTTTTCTTTATAGTCGGAATATACTTATTGTGATCTGAAATATCCCCTTAAAAGTCTGCCACTGCTTCCCTATTGATCTATCCCCTAGCCCGGTATCCCAGTTCACTTCAGTTAGCTCAGCTTTCATGCCCACATTGTTGCCTTTATTTACGTTTAAAATACTAGTCTTAGACCCACTCTTCTCCCTTTCAAACTGGATGTAAAAATTCAATTATATTGTTGTTGCTGCTACCTCGGGGTGCCTTCACTCTGAGGTCATAAATTAATCCTGCCACATTACACAATACCAAGTCTGATATAATATCTATGAAAGAGCTATGAACAGATCTGGTCTCTGTAGCATCCACAGCTCCAATCTAACTGGACAGCATTACAGCATGTGTGCAAGGAGGTGCAGTCAGCTTTCAGGTCACAGTTGCCACTGCGTGTACCATGAAGTTGCATTGTAATTTCGAATGCCTTTGTAGCAGATGGCACAATTTTGCGATTGGCTTTCTGATGGCCCCTGGGCCACCATGAAAAAGGTTCCCCTCAGCAACTGCCAAGTTGTATGATGGGAATTGGGTGAGTGTGGCTGATCAGAATACAGAGTTTTTTGATCACCTTGACGTGCCTTCTTTCATGCAGTGCCAGTGAAAGTATAACATGCTTCTGAGGAAATATCCAAAATGATGATTAGTCAGGAATTCATATATCTTGATTGTGCCTTTCGATCTTTTGGCCCGGATTACTTCGGGAATAATAGAGTCTTTCTGTGCTATTCAACTGCCGAAGTGAGCTGTTTAATGTATTGTCTACAGATGTGTATGTGCAGGTGCTGGCAGATGAGTACAGAACACCTATCTTAGAAACTGCCTTGCTTGCCATAATTCTTTGGCTCCCATTTTCTTTTTCATCCACAGCCTCAGATAGTGTGACACCAACTGATGTCAGTATACTGCTGGGGGATAAAACATTAAAACAATCTGCCAAGAACCAAGTTCAAGTAGGAACAGAAGCACAAAATAAAACAAATAAATCACTGAAACATATTGAGATGATAGAAATTTAATGGGGTGGGGGGGCATAAAATGGGCGGTAGCTGATTGGCTGGGCGTTATGAACCCTGCCAGCTTTCCTTTATCACTAACATTAATGAGAAGGGAAAGCAGGCAGAAGTACAGTGGGAAGCTGATTCATTACCACCTGTTCTGTGCCCCTATTAGAGTTGAATTTCACCCATCCTCACTTTTACATTGTGGGCAGGACTTTCCCCTCATTGGGTGGTGCAGCATGCAGGCCCAGGAACAGCCATGAGACTGACCGCTGCCCGCGATTTGGCTTCGACCACAATATCATGCTGGCTGGCCAATTAATGGCCAACCAGCATGAAAGGCGCGCAAAGAGCCTCAGTACTGCCGGGGTAGGGGCGGGAAGAGCATGAACGCTGAAGTGTGTACACGGGCAGGGGAGCGTGCACTGACTGCTCCCTGAAGGCACAGAGCTGGAGGATTTAAAAATGAAAAATAAACGTTTTATATATTACATAAACATGTCCCCACATGTGACTCATGTAAAAAAGAATGTTAAAAAATTTTTGTTGATTTTTTTTTCAGTAACCGTTGGAAACCTCATCCTGCTTGTGGGTGAGGTTTCGTTAAAAATGCAAAGGCCACCTGGCATATCCGCCCGCCCGCCAACCAAATGGTTGAGCAGGCAGTGAAAAATGGAGCAATGAAAAATCTTAAACTCCCTCCCCCCATCCCCAACCCGTTTCTTCCCCTTCCCTTTTGTTTTTTTCAATAATTTATATAGATTTTTCTTTTCCCACCTATTTCCATTATTTTTAAATCTACAACTAATACCTTGTTAGTCTTCCCACCCCACCCCCACTAGAGCTGTACCTTGAGTGTCCTGCCATCCATTCTTAATTAGCACATTTTCTTAGATAATATCACCACCTTCAACACCTCTTTGATCCTTTTGTCTGTGACATCTTTTGATTATCTGCTCCTATCACTGCTTGCTTGTCCCTACAACCACCCCACCCTCAACTTCTCTCCGCGCCCCCCCCCCGTCCCCCACCTTAAACCAGCTTATATTTCACCCCTCTCCTAACTATACTCAGTTCTGTTGAAGGGTCATGAGGACTCGAAATGTCGACTCTTTTCTTCTCCGCCAATGCTGCCAGACCTGCTGAGTTTTTCCAGGTAATTCTGTTTTTGTAGTGAAAAATGGTACTTAATTCATTACTTAAGGGTCTTAACAGGCTTCTTAATTGTCAGCGGGTGCGCTGCTGCCTCTTGCGTGCGCCCGCCGACCGAAAGATCACGTCAGTGCGCGATGATGCCGGGACGCTCGCCCAACGCCATCGTGCATCAGTTCATGCTTGAACGGGTCAGGCATGCGCACGCCTGCTCAGCACAAATTTCTGCCATATGTTACAACCTCTGTAGCAATTGATTAATTTTAAAAATAAATTCGAACCTCCAGAGAATGACAGAGTTGAAAACAACAGGATTTCAAGTTTCAAGACTTTTACTGTAACAAACAACATGAAAGCAACATATATTAAACACTATTTCAGTAGGCAACTTATACTATCAACTACGAAAAGATCCCCCATTTAGATTTTACAACAACTGAAAATCCCCCTGCCACAGTTATACTTTATTCTGTCTGCCAAGTGGACGCTACATTCTCCAGGATCCAAACCAAAGCTATTCTCAGATCCTTTTCCTTTTCCAATCAGATAACTTCTATTTCCTGAACTGGCCTTCATGGTGGGAGACGCATTGGAAATCCCTCCCTCTCGTCAAAGCTAGGTGAATCTTCCAGCTTCATTTAAACTTTCACAAACTTGGTCTCCTCAATACAAGTGCGAGCTCCCACCCATATCCCTCGTGGTGAACAATAGAGACTTGCGGTCTCTATTTCGCTGCTTTCTCTCTCTCCCTCGCTCTGTCTTGCAGACTGACCATGTCTGTAAGGTTCAGTGATATTTTATAGGAAAATCTGCAACCCAATCCTACAATGTCCTCCTGTGGACTCCCCCACCGCTCTCAAAACCTATCGTCATGGCAGTGTGAATCACTCGGGCATTGTATTGAGGTAGAAATGCAAATGAGCTATCCTATAGGCCCCCAACTCCATTCTATCTTGGAATTATATAGACAGTTTAAAGTATAACCATTTACAAAACCTGACATCCCTAATACTTCCCTGGGGCTTGGAGACCAAAAGTTCATCCAGCGTCAGCACAGCTGCCCTAGTCACTGTTTACAGGTGTGAAATCTTTTACCTTCTTCCCAGTAAAGCAGCCTGGCCCTCTATTGAACCTATAACAACCAAGCCAAAGTTGTTGTTGGGCTGAATTGAGAACAGGTCACATGAACCCCATCATTCTTCCAGTTTACCCAAAATTAAGGAGACAGTCCCAAAACATAATGGCTAGAATTTTCTGCCAGTTAGGTGGGCGGTGTGGGAGCGGGTGCAGGCAGATCCAATCGCCACCCGCGACCAGCTCTGCGCCACCATTTTACATGGGCGGGACAATTAAGGCCCGCCCAGCGTGAATCGCAGCTCCTGAGGCCAGCGGGAGTGGGTGGGCAGCTGCGGGAGTGCACTGACCGCCAGATCCAATGGCAACCTGGCCGCCTGTTTAAAAAAGCTGCTGCAGCCTTTCAAAGGCTGCGGATCATGGTCAGTGGAAGGGCTCCTCAGAGTGCTGCTGGTGAGCAGGCCAGGCAGCGGGGTAGGACAGGGGGACACTGTGCCCCTCGTTTTTCTGATGACTGACTTCCCGCCCTCCTTGAGGAGGTGGCAACGTGGCGGAAGGTCCTCAGACCCCTGGATAGGAGGAGGAGGGCCCCCCACATGACCAAACGTGCCTGGGAGGAGGTGGCGGAGATGGTGAGCTCCCGTGACGTGGTGCACCTGGACCCAGTGTCGCAAGCGCTTCAATGACCTGTTGCGCTTGGGAAGGGTGAGCACCATGTTGGCATTGGTCACTTAACCCAGCAGGTAGGCTTTCCCCCCTGCTGTCCAGCCCCACCCCCTCCACAAGTCTGAGTGTAGTGACTGCATTGAATCATTGACGACATGTGTCCTTTGCTGGGTGGGCCAAAAGATATTGCCCATGCCGTGGTCAGCCTAAGAGGGTGGTGAAGAGATGGGGTCTGCCCTCACAGCATGTGGTACACTGAGACCCACATTACTCCTTTGGGGGCAACCTGGAGGAGCTGCACCTTGGTGCAGTGCTGGAACTCCAGGACATGTCAAAGTCAGGGTGTTGACATGCTGGGAGGGGAGCTTCAAGGTGGCATTGGCACCGATCGATCTGCTGCCCTCTTCGCTCCACGTGCTTGCGCCTCCTTGCTATGGAAGGTTAGACCATGTGGTGCCAAATGTGATATTGGCAGCATTTGGCCAAGGGGGAGGATTGGGGGACAGGCCTAGCATCTTTGTGAGAGTGTTCAGCAGCAGCGGGATGAGGAGGCACTGGAGCCCTGCAATGTCCCACTCTGGTTGGGGTGGGCCGTATGCGAAGAGAGTCCAGGTACAAGTAGGACTAATCAATGCTCTTCTCTCCTTTTCAGGAGAAGAATGCACATAATGCCGCTGACCAGGTGAGGATTGGTGGAGGGCCGGCCCAGTTGGCGATTCTCAGCCGCTTTGAGCAGGAGGCCCTAGATTTGGAGAGGCGCCATGCCCTCAGGTCCACCGGTGTCGATGAGGCTGGGGTGCCACGGGCAGGTATCTTTGCCCAGCACTGAGGTCAGCATTGTTCTCCCAACAGCCGTGGCAGTGCTGAATGTTCAGTGATTGAAGTTTGCAACATGGCTTGACCATTGCTTATGGAAGGATGAGCGCATAATGATCCGGGGTACAGGGATGCACATTGACATTGTCTCCATGTTAACTGATCTGATGCCCTTGTTCTTCCTTTCAGCATCAGCAGAGCAGGGCCAGGAGGAGGAGCAGCAGGGGCCTCCTCTCACACCTGAGGGCCCTGAAGCTTTGGACTCACCAGAGTCACACCATCTCTAACAGGCAGGCACCAGTGCAGATACTAGCACCTCCATGGGAAATCGAACATCGGCTAGTGCCCTGGGGCACAGCGGTGAGGGCACTTCACAGCCGCTATAGGACCTGGCAATGACAGAGAGTGCCCATGTCGCCAGCAGTCGGAGGACTGCAGGGGACCAGGCACATGCTCAGTTGGTGCCTGATGATGTGCCTCTGGAGTCGTCCGTTAGGCAGCAAAAGCAAGAAATGTGGCCGGGTGTGCGGAAGCATCTGGTGGAGATACATGAGGCTATGCTTGGCTTGGTGTCCATGGTGGAGGAGTCTACGTAGGCTATCGCCGATGCAGTGAGCCTCATGGAAAAGCACCATGTGTCCTACATGGACAGAGTGGCGAGGCTCCTCCAGGAGACCAATCAGGGCTTCCTGGGGATGTGCTCGTACCAGCAAGCCCTCACATCGACATTGGCCTCAGCTGGTCAGTGCCAGTGTGGGAGAGGGTCTGGGCACCAAGTTTCCCAGCTCGGTGCCCATCCATCTATGATGAGCAGGGAGGTCCGAAGTGACCTCACGTCGGCACAGCAGCTGCCTGTCGTTTCTGCGGGCTCCTCTCAGGTCACTCCAGATGAGGGCGGCAGCTCCTCTGCCCCTCTGCCAGTGACCATTGCATCTGATGAGGCTGCGACGACTGGGGGGATGCCAGCTGTGGAACAGGCAGCTCCCTCCCAGGCAGGGCCAACACAGGCTCCACGGGCTAGAGGACACCCGCCAAGGTCATCGAGGCCAACAGGACAGCAGAGTGAGCAGGCTGTCTCAGATGCCAGTCCCAGCAAGGGGACAGCACCAAGACTTAGCATCTGAAAACGTAAACATAAAGGCACTTTGGGCACACCATGGGTTTATCACTGGTGCTTTTGTGGTGGCCCGCAATGAGGTCTTTATGAGTTGGTGTGATTTTTAACACCTTTGTTGTTTTATTTTCTTAAGTTCCTTTGGTTATAATATTAAATTCAGACATGCCATCATGGCTGAGGGTCCCTCTTTTCTTCTGCAGGTGGATGGTTACCAATAAGCTTATGAGTAGTTTGTGGGACATTCAGCTTTATTAACAAGACCCTTGTTAATGTTAATGTTCCTATCCAGGCAGATTTTGCACTTAGGTATCGATTATGGAGCCTGTAGCACAGACTTGTCCTGGGGGTCCATATGTGGTGTACTAGCTGAAGGTTCATTGGATTAAAGCCTCCCCAGGTGTCCCTGCCTCCCTGAAGTATGCCCGTGTCAGCGTCTACCCCCTCAGCAATTCCCTGTGCGTGCTCATCCTCAGACTCACTGCTGGTCTCATCATGTGCAGCTGCAGCAACTGTGTCTACATCTTCGTCATCCACTGCGTCCCCCCTTTCCATTGCAAGATTGTGAAGAGCGCAGCATGCAATTACTATCAGCGACACATAATCTGTGGGGTACTGTAGTGCACCCTCTGAGCGATCCAGGCATCGGAAGCGCATTTTGAGAAGACCGATGGCTCTCTCCACCACAGCCCTTGTGGAGGTATGGCTCCTATTGTACCACTGCTCAGCTTCTGATATTTGATGGAGGAGAGGCGTCATGAGCCACCTTCTGAGGGGATAGCCCTTGTCACCCAGCAGCCATCCATCAAGCCGGGCTGGAGCACTGAATAGCCCCGGCACCTGGGAGTGTCTGAGGATGTAGGCATCGTAGGAACTGCCTGGGTATCTTGCACAGACTTGTAGAATCAGCATCCTGTGATCACACACTATCTGCACGTCCATGGAGTGGAAGCCCTTCCTGTTGACAAAGGCACCGGGCTCACCTGCTGGCGCCTTGATGGCCACATGTGTGCAGTCTATTGCACCATGGGGAAGGGGGAAGCCAGCAATGGCCGTGAAGCCTCTTGTTTGCTGTGTCTGGCTGGCCTGGTCCCAATGGTATTGGATGAAGGTCAGTGCACGCTTGAACAGAGCATCTGAAACCTGCTTGACACAAGGGTGGACAGCTGATTGGGAGACACTGCAAAGATCACCCACCGACCCCTGGAAGGAGCCAGAGGGTTAGAAGTTGAGGGCAGCTGTGACCTTTAGAGCCACTGGCATGGGTTGCTGAACCACACAGTTAGGGGAGACCTCAGGCCCAATCGTCTGACAGATATAGTTGACTGTCTCCCTTGAGAGACGGAGCCTCCTTCGGCACTGCACCTCAGACATATTAAGGTAGCTGCTTCGCCGCCTGTATACCCTGGCAGCAGGATCGTGGCATCTTCTGCGGCCCCTTCTGCCTTTGACTACCTCTTGGCCCTGCACCCCATCTGCCTGCGCCTGTCCTCCCAAAGGTGGCTCCCCTGGAGGTTGAATGTGCACTCCTGGCCTCCTCCCCCTTCTAGCCCTCCCTTCCTCCTCAGAGGAGGTGCCTCCAGTGGACAGTTCAGCTGCCATTCCCAGGCTAAGGGAAGGCTTCCTGAAACCCGCAGGCCCAAAAAAGGTTCCTCACTGCAGAGTGCTGACCTGAAGGTTGTGAGTCCAGTCCAAGCAGCTGGTATGCATTTTGAAGTGTTGCAGCTCACACAGGCAAGTATCAGTAACTTTCCAAATTAAATATTTGACAGAGCACACACATGACCCCAGTGAGCCCTGTTATCCCGCCCGTGGGTGAGGTTTATACAAATGTGTCCTACCCGCCTGCCCGTTGCACTTATGCCCAAACCAAAGATCACATGGGTGCCAAAAAATCACCGTCATTTTGGCACCTCAAGGGCCTTAAGTAGCCCGTTAATTAATGGCGGGTGCACATCGGAGATCATCGCATGCCCCCCCGATGAAATATCGCGATGGCGCGCAGTGATGTCGGGACACTCGCCCAACGTCACCACGCGTCATTTTACATGTCGGCGTGTTGATCCCGCCCCCACACACCAACGTGAAAATTCTGCCCAATAATCTTAAACACTTTGTATTTGTAACAATTACTATATCCTTTAAGAAAATTTTGATATATTCAGCACAGTCTAGCAACTTTGGATAGCCGGTCACATTGGTGTCAGGCAGTAGCATTTCAGATCTTCCTGTCTCCAAATTCACAATGAACTGAAGCCATAACCTGCTTTAGGTGAATACTTTCACCCCCGATTTTCCTGCTTCCAGAAATGGTGGTGAAGTGATAGATAGGTCAAAATCTAATTTAATTGATCTACGTTCATATTTTTGTGTTTGAGTTTGCCTGATTTATACCTATGAATCAGATCATAAAATCCACATTGTGGTGTATTAATGTTGAGATGGAATTTTATTTAAAAAAACACTGATATCTAAACCTACTTTAGAAGCTTTTGCATATACTTGATTGCAGTATTCTGTTCGAAAAAAAATTACTCCAAAGGTCTGTGAATTATAATATTCACATTCAATGTGACACTTACTTATACTAAATACTCATAAACATGACACAGGACATCTGTTTAGGAGGTATTGTGGTCAAATTATATTTATAGACACTGTGCTCACAGTAACTCATAGGGTAGAATCTTGCCCTTGTCGGACGGGCTCGGTGGGCTGGGTGGAGACGGTCAGGAATCGACCGCCGCCCGCGATCGGGGCTGGAAGACAATTTCACGCTGGGTGTGCCAATTAAGGCCCGCCCAGCGTGAAACGCGAGCGGCAGCGCTCAGTGCTGCCTGTGTGGGAGGAGGGCAAGCAGGGCGAGCGCAAACTTTGCGCATGCGTGCAAGTGCATGCTTCATAACCTCCCTGAGGCACAGAGCTGCCTCAGGGAGATGAAGAGTTATTTAAAAGAATAAAGAAATTAAAAATGTAATAAAACATGTCCCCTGTCACATGAGCAGGGGCATGTTATTAATTAAGTTTTAAAATTTTTATTATATTTTTATTTGCTTTTGGAAAGCTCATCCCGCCTATGGAAAAGGTTTCCTAAAAAGTGCAAAGGTCACTTGGCCTTTTTGCAGCGAAAAATCCTATTTAATTGATCATTTAATGGCCTGACCAGGCCTTTGAATTGTCGGCAGGCATGCTGCCGACTCCGGGGCGTGCCCGCCGAATGAAACATCGCGCGACTGCATGTTGACATTGGGATGCTCACCCTACGTCAACGCGCGTCATGCTCGAGCAGTTTGGGCGCGCGCCTGCCCGCCGAGCTAGAAATTCCGCCTATAATCACTTGATTATGCTTTGGATGAATGTCATAAAAGAGCGAGAGATCTGAAAAAGTGTTAGCTTTGCAAAGTTCTATATGACTCTGTAAATCTTATCCATGAACTCTGATTTCACCACCCTGTCCCCATGTATTTTAATGCCCTTTGCAGCAATTTAATCCTCAAAAAATAAGATTAACAAGGAAGATGTAATTTCACAGTGTAGAATGTTACAATTAGAGGCTGAGGTATGCAGATGCAAGTTTTGACTTACTCTATGTTCAACATGTGGGTCAGACTGCAGGCTTGCTGCACTGTTTCATACTTATGGGGTGATAAGTGCTCCTGGAGCAATAGTAATGACGGATTCTTGATGTTGTGTGACCACAACATTGATTAGACAGCTGTATAGTGCAGTCTTGTTTTACCATGTTAATATTCAGAGAATGATACTAAGCTTAGCCATTGGATCCTTGCTCATTTGTCTCTACAAACAGATTGTCAGATTGTTCCGACACTTCTCTCATGTTCTGCTATTCAGATCTATACAATGAGATGGAGATATCTTTTGCGCGAAAACTGGATTGCCAGCTTTTTTGAACATTTTCTCCATATGTAAGATAAAGTTGTATATGCCGGAGTGCTCCAACTGAGAGGTGAAAAGAAGGCCCACCTCAGGTCTCATTAACATTATTTGTTAAGTATGAGTGACAGGCCATTTGCCATGCTGGCAGAAACTCAAAGGTAAGTTCCAAGGTGGAAGGAGAATGGGAGGGTGTGGTGATTATGGTTTTATTTAGTGTGTAATGTACCTTTAAGAATAATAATTGTTAGGAAAGATCACATGATATGTACTAACCAATAGGGGAGTAGCATGGGCTACCTCAGCAGTCAGTGCAGAGATAGAGTTGGAGTAGGAAGCAGATGTGTAGTTGCTGCTGAGTATATTGTAAATAAACTTAATGTTTCCATCCAAGAAATGTCTGCTGATCAACTCTATCATTAATAATACAATTCGGCCACCCTACAACAGAGAGCAGACAATTTCAGGCTGACGGTGGCTTTTGGGAGGCTTACATCAACTTTTAAAAATCTATATTTTTGGTACTAGCCACTTTCAGACTACATCCATCCTTCAAAGAAAGAGGGCAAATGCATGTTTTTGGTGGTTTAAAGGCTGGTGCTGAAACAAGTTGATTCCAGACCTGGTAGGTTTTCCTCTTGGAATTGAGTGTAACTTGGAAAATGAAGAAAAATCACACAGGGCAGGCAAAAGTGTTAGAAGGGGCAATAAGAAAACTGTTCTGATGAAAGATCATCGGCCTGGAATGTTAACTCTGTTTCTCCACAGATGCTGCCTGACCTGCTGAGTTTTTCCAGCTTTTTTGTTCTAATTTAAGATTTCCAGGCAAGAAGGGCCTTCCGCAGAGCAGACCATATCCACGTAGGTCTTTAGGGCTATCTCAACTCCAGTAAGGACCAATGCATGAGATATCTTGACTTCATTAGAGAGTTTGTGATTGAAATCAGCAAACCGCTGTCACATCTGCAAACTCAAGGCAATGCTAGCAGCCATATTGCCTGTTACTGATAAGGTCGCTGTAGCATTGAACTTCTATACACTGGCTCCTTCCAGGCTGGTGCTGGATATATAAGCAACATTTCACCAGTTTCAATACACTGCTGCACAAGAGATGTCACTGAGCCTCCTCCAATAGAGGAGATTCATCTGATTACCAAAAAAAAAGCTGGTAAAGCAAGGGTTTGCTCAGATTGTAGACTTTGACCATGATGTAAGGTGCCACTGATTGCGTACATATTACCTTGTGCGTGCCTCATGTGAACTGTGCCATTTTCATGAAACAAAAGGGATTCCACTCCCTCAGTTTGACGCTGATGTGTGACGACAGGCAACACATCTTGCAGATGAACTCTTGTGATCATGGCAGTAGTCATGATTCATGCTTTCTATTTCAGCTCTCCATACCAACTGCATTTTGACCCACCAGAGCAAGTCAAAGGCTAACTATTGTGTGACAAGGTTGCACGTTCTTGTCATAGCTCATGACTCTGGCCTAGAGTGCTTGCACACATGTACAACAGACATAAAATGAGAAACATGTTGTTACAAAGAACATCATCAGTGTTCTCAATCAATGTTTCTGTGGACTGGTCCACTCTTGCGGAGTGGTTCTCAAGAGTGGTCCAATCAGCAGAAGCGTACTCAGCTGTGACGGTATCAGGATTTTTGGTAGTATGTTGCTTGCTGACTTAGTCTTGTGGCACCATCTATTTGGGCAACAATCTGCAGAGCAGGAGTACGAGGAAGAGGGAGAGGAGGTGAAGGAGGAGCAAGTTCAACAGGAAATGGAGATACAGGAAGTGGTGAAGAAGAAAGGAATGGAATGCGAAAAGCCCCTTTCTGTCAGGATTTTACATGTTCAAATAATTAATGAACGATGCCAGATAAGTCAGCCACACCTCCTCATCACCACCACACCCATGCTCCTTACATTCTCTGTATCACTGACCATCACATTTTTTGATCTTTCTTCCCCCACCGCACCCCCACCAGGGCCACCTGTCACTTTCCAGAGTACTTATCCTGGTCCGGCCATTATCATGTTTTGCTTTCTTAATGTCACCATTAGCATCTCCTTTAGCCAGTACAACCACCATTAACAACCCTTTGACCTTTTGTTGATGACATCTTTTGCCATCTCTCCTTTGCCTCCACCTATCGCTGGCCTTCTATCCAGCTTCATCTGTCCCACCCACCCTTAATCAGTATATATTTCACCACATCTCTACCTCCCTTTAAATCTGAAGTCATATGGACTCAAAGCGTTATCTGTCTCTCTCTCCACAGATGCTGTCAGACCTGCTGAGTTTTTCCAGCATTTTTTGTTTCCGTTTCAGATTTCCAGCATCCACAGTATTTTGCCTTTATTACATTTTTCCTGTTTTTGACAACACAAAGATAAAAGCTACCAGAAAATGCTCATTGAAATCCAAATTTATAAATTCAAATATTACGATCTGCAAACAGAAATAAGCTTTGTGCATTCCCTTAGTGCTTCTTCCATGTGCATTTGCCTCTCATGGCTCTCTTATGGTGCATCTCCAGTGGTTGCAGCATTCAATTGAGAAGACTGCGGATGGCCTTGCAGGACGAACTTGAGCAGATCTGGGCCTTGAAAGCTTGGTTTCAGATAGCACCATCTTGATTTGGCCTGCAGCAGTCTAAGCTGGCTAACTGACAAGCAACAACAAGGCCACTGGAGAAATGGCAGGGGTGGGGGGACAAATGTCACCTAAAGAGAGGACAGCAGTTTCATGCTCCATAATGCCGTTGCCACTCTGCCAAGGAGGCACTTCCCCAGTTCTGGAGAACAGAATAATTGGCTGCTGTGTAATCCTGCAAGCTCCCTTGAGCGTTGATATCTGCAGGCATGATGGCAGCAGTCTGCGTGTGCATGGCAACAAGCTGCACTTGCAAGATTTCAGTCTGAGCTTCCACTTCAGCACTCAGATGATGGGTGACTTCTGATGGGCTGCAATGGAAACTGAGACACTGGCCATCAGACCCGACATCATATTGGGTCTGCAAGTGCCCTCATAGAGCTGGTCACCACTTCCACCCTGGAAAGGATGCCCATTTGTACACTGGTATTCGGATCCGTGGTGGCAACAGTCTGAGCTTCAAATGCATGTTCAGGACTTTGGAAGCTGCATGTGCTGCAATGGATGCTGAGACATTGACCATCAGATGCTGCATTGCACTAGAGAACAGGGTCCAAGCTCTGCACTAAGCCTGTACCATGTTGGTGCTGGATTCCTTTCTGCTCATGAACACTGACCCCTGGCAGTCATTCCAGCACACCAAGCATTTGGGTGTATACATCCATTAGGATTTGTCTGTGGTTTGTCCCTTCAAAGTCCTCATCTGAATCCTCTGGAGCAGAACTAATGTGTTGACCTCACCCTCTGGAGAGCTGACACCTGTACTATCCTTTTGCCCTTCCTCCCTTGCATACTTATGCCTGGTGTCTCACCACATGGAGATCCCTCCTCTACTCTAAAATATATGCAGGATCAGTATCTGAACTGGTGGCTGCGATTCTAAGATTGAGTGACTGTGTCTCTTTATCTTCACTGTCTTCTTCCTCTTCCTTCACTGCTTCAGCAAGTTGTACTTTTTGGATATTTGAAATTAAAAAAGAAAAAGGGTAGGATTGTGTTGAAGGAAGAGGACAACAAAATAAGTTTGTGGTTATATCCTCTGCAACCTTTGCCTCAGAAGATGAGGAAGAAGTTATGAGAAATGGAGGATTAGGTATATGGATACCATGTCATCGTTAATTGTTATAGCACCACCAGTGACCATGGCCTCAGTGATGCCCTTTCCATGATGGCTAGTACTCTCTCCCCCTGGGTGCTATTATGTGCAGGTGCACTTCTCCTTCAGTGCTTTGCTGTTGCTTGCTGTTATGCGTTATTTCCTTTTGCAGGAAAGAGGGAAGTGCATCAGTGTGTGTCGTGCAATCTATTTTAATGATGTGACTGTCAGAGTTGAATAGTTGCCAGTGTGTGGAAGCTGTAAATTGTGGGTTTGAGACATGCAGCACTGTTAAAATGTGTGAGGGTGAGGTAAAGCATATGAAATTTAGGATTGAGTCTGGATTCATAGAGATTATTGATAGTGGTGGGGATATAGCGAATTGAACAGTCCATGAAACTTTTGGTGTAGTTGCTGGGATATGCCATTTGACGATGAAGTCACTCACTTTAGAAACTCATGTGGGATCATCAAACCTCTTCCTGTATTGCATCCATGTTTGATGAGCAACACTCTTAACATTGACATCTTGCTTGTTCCCAATGCCTCCTGAGCATGCATCTAGAGGGCCTCCTGCCCCCTGCTAATACTGGACATCTCTTCTCTTTTCCACCTCTTCCACCGATCCCTCCAGTGCAGTGTCTGAAAAACTGGGCGCTTGCTCTCTATCATGTTCAGCCACTGCTCAAAGTATCACAGTATTGATTATAGTTTTGAAAAAAAGCCCAATCATTCCTTACAGTCACAATTCACGTCTACTTTAAGAGGTGCAGACTACCTTTAAGTGGCACTAAACACTTGTGTGTAATAATGCATAATAAATCTTTGAAGACATATTTTTAAAAATAAATAAACTGGGAACTTAAGATAGTCCCGTTTTCGTGGATGTTTTTTTAAAATTCGTTCATGGGATGTGGGCATCACTGGGTAGGCCAGCATTTATTGCACATCCCTAATTGCCCTTGTTCAGATCAACCACATTCCTGTGGGTCTGGAGTCACATGTAGTCCAGACCAAGTAAGGACATTAGTGAACCAAATGGATTTTTACAACAATGGTTTCATGGTCATCATCAGACTTTTAATTCCAGATTTTTATTGAATTCAAATTTTACCATCTGCCATGGTGGGATTCAAACCCAGGTCCCCAGAGCAATACCCTGGGTCTCTGGAATATTAGTCCAGTGACAGTACCACAATGCTACTGCCATCTTATCTCTCATCAGGACAAAAAGGACAAAGATACCTTTTCTGATATTGGCTTACTTTGGTTTCAGCCAGGAGATAAATTAAACTCCATTGACACATTCATTGTAAAAATGCAAATTTGCCTTGTCAAATCTAAAGGCTTTTGCCACCTAAAAACAAAATGTCATGGGAGAAGACTTCAGACTGTTAGTTAAAATACCACAATCCCTTATTTGGGACCATGACTCGTCACTGATGTGAGGTCACATGATACAGTGGCCATCTTGACGCCCTACTAAAGATGCTGCAGAAAAATCAAGCTGCTTTTTAGAGGCATCTTCAGTGATGCAGACAGAATTCCTTCACAGGGAGAGAGAGAGAAAGCCACTGATCTTTGGAGCCAGTTAAGCAGCAAAGTAACTATCTAGAATATCTTGAAAGAGAAATCAAGGCCATCTCTCTCCTCTAACATGTTCCTTCTTTAAGCTGACCTGTGAAAACAGCCTCCAGGTAGATCAATCTAGTAACCATCACAACTTCTCTCTGCATTTTCCAGACCTTCACTTCAGCTAAAGTAACAACTTGACCATGAAACATCAGGCCTGCACTGAAGTAGAGACGGAGTTAAATTCCATTTTTATAATTTCTGTTTTACCTTCAACTGTATGTATCTAGTTTGTGTACGTGTGTTAGTGTGGTTGAGTCATGTGAGTGAGATGTGACATTTTCATTAACTTCTGGGGTAAGTGGGAGAGAAATAAACTAACCTTCTTCATTTTTAAAAATACAAAGTCTTGCTCCTGGGATTAAATTAATTTAATCACTCTGAGAGTAAGAAATTATACACGTCCATATACAAATATATGTGATCATGGGCAATAGCATGAAAGAATATAAAGAACAGCAAAGAATGACAAAAAGATTAATAAGGAGGGAAAAATTGTGAGAGAAAGCTAGCTGGCAATATAAACATGAATAGTAAGAGTTTATATAGATATTTGAATAAGAAAAGTTAACAAAGTGAACGTTGGTCCTATAGAGAGTGCATCTGGGGAATTGACAATGGAAAGCAGGGAGATGGCAGATGAATTAAATGGGTATTTTGTTTCGGTCTTCACTATAGCGGACACAAGTAACATTCTGGAAATAGCTGTAAATCAGGAAATCGAAGGGAGGGAGGAACTCAGGAAAATTACAATCACCAGGGAAGTGATGTTGAGCAAATTGTTGGGGCTGTGGGCTGATAAATCTCTGGGTTCTGATGGACTTCACCCTAAGGTCTTGCAAGAAATGGCTAGTAAGATAGTTGATGCATTGGTTTTAATTTTCCAAAATTTCCTAGATTCAGGGAAGGTTCCATTAGATTGGAAAATAGCAAATGTAACTCCTTTATTCAAAATGGGAGGGAGACAGAAAGCAGGAAAATACAGGCCAGGTAGACTATCTGTCATAGGGAAATGTTAGAAGCTATTATTAAAGATGTTATAGCAGAGCACTTCGAAAACTTTAAGGCAATCAGGCAGAGCCAACATAGTTTTGTGAAAGGGAAATCATGTGTAATCAATTTATTGGAGTTTGTTGAAGAAGTCACCTGTGCGTGGATAAAGGGGAACGGATGGGTGTACTGTACTTAGATTTCCAGAAGGCATTTGATAAAGTGCCACATCAAAGGCTATTGCAGAAAATAAAAGCTCATGGTGTAAGGGATAACATATTGGCATGGATAGAAGATTAGCTAGCTAACAGGATACAGAAGTAGGCATAAATAGGTCGTTTTCTTGTTGGCAGGATGTGACGAGTGGTGTGCCACAGGGATCAGTGCTGGGGCCTCAACTTTTTGCAATTTATATAAATGACTTGGATGAAGGGACCGAAGGAATGGTGGTCAAATTTGCTGATGACACAAAGATAGGTAGGAAAGTAAATTATGAAGAGGACTTAAGGAGGCTACAAAGGGACTTAGATAGATTAAGTGAGTGGGCAAAAACCTGGCAAAAGGACTATAATGTGGGCAAATATAAAATTGTCCATTTTGGCAGGAAGAATAAAAAAGAAGCTTATTATCTAAATGGTGAGAGATTGCAGAGCTCTGAGATTCAAAGGGATCTGGGTGTCCTAATGCATGAATCACAAAGTGCAGATACAGCAAGTTGTTAGGAAAGCTAATAGAATGTTATCATTTATTGTGAGGGGACTTGAATACAAAAGTAAGGAGGTTATGCTTCAGTTATACAGGGCACTGGTGAGACCACATCTGGAGTATTGTATACAGTACTGGTCTCCTTATTTAAGGAAAGATGTAAATGAGTTAGAAGCAGCTCAGAGAAGGTTTACTAGACTAATACCAGGCATGGGCGGGTTGTCTTATGAGGAAAGGTTGGACAGGTTAGACTTATATCCACTGGAGTTTAGAAGAGTAAGAGGCAACTTGAAACCCTGGAAAATGTGAGCCATTTTCCATATCTTGGGAGCTTCCAGTCAATGAAGACAGATATAGATAACAAAATGTATCATCGCCTCCAGTGTGCCAGCTCAGCCTTCTGCTGACGGAGAAAAAGAATATTTGAGAACCAGGATCTCAAACTCGAGACTAAGGTCATGGTTTACCGGGCAGTAGTGATCACCGCACTCCTATATGCTTTGGAGACTTGGACAACCTACCAAAGACACCTCAAAGCACTGGACAAGTGCCTTCAGCGGTGCCTTTGCGAGATCCTCCATATCCAATGGCAAGAAAGGTGGTCCAACAACAGCATCCTCTGCCAAGACAACATGCCCAGCATCAAAACCAGCTCTGCTAGGTGGGATATGTGATTCATTTGCCTGAGACCAGAGGCCCAAAGCGACTATTCTACTCGAAACTCGGTCACAACAGGAGACTTCCGGGAGGCAGCTTAAATGCTTTAAGGCTGTTCACAAAGCTCCGCTGAAGTGATCTAACATGCCCGCTGACTCATGGGAGTGCCTGACTTGTGATCGACCAAATTGGAGAAGGTTTGTTCTGAGAGGCATGAAAACATTGAGAAACTTCTTTGGAGAGCACGCAGAGGTGAAGTCGAGACGTCGGAGAGAGTTCACAAACCTCCAAACTTCTCACCTATCTGACCCTTGAAGCAGCATCTGCCCTTCATGGGGCAGAGCTTGCAGATTGCGCATTGGATTTGTCAGCCTTCTCAGAATCCATTGAACTGGAGTGGAAGCAAGTCATCGATCTCGAGGAACTGCCTCAGAAGAAAATTGCCTGCAAAATTGTATATAGTGATGTTTATCGGTATCCCTATATGTAGTAAATAACTTATGAGTTTTCTGTGCAATTTCTTTGAATTTATCAATACTGTGCACATGGGCCAGGTTACTTGTGAATGATTGTATTTTTGAAAAGGTAGTTTTAGAATGTAAGCATTTTAGAATGTAACCCATTCAGTAATTATAAAATAATCATGTTTGTGTTTTAAATGACCAATATAAACAAAAATGCAGTCAACTTATAACGTGAAGTCCACTTTAATGTCAACTTAATTGTTTACAATCTAGGAACATAGGATCTAGAAGCAGGAACAGGCCATACGACCCTACAACCCTGCTCTGCCATTCAATGAGATCATGGCTAATCTGGTTTGGTCTCAACTCCACTTTCCTGTCTGTCCCTCATAACCCTAGATTCCCTTGTCTATCAAAAATCTATCTAACTCAGCTTTGAATAAATTCAATGACCCAACCTCCACTGTTTTCTGGGGAAGAGAATTTCACATACTAATGATCCCCTGAGAGAAAAAAAATTCTCCTCATCTCTACCTTATAAGGGAGACCTCCTATTCTTAAACTGCATCCCCTAGTTCAAATCTCCCCCACAAGTAGAAACATCCTCCCCAGTATCTACCCTATCAAGTCCCCTCAGGATCTTATGTGTTTCAATAAGATCACCTCCCATTCTTCTAAACTCCAATAGGTATAGGCCAAACCTGTTCAATGTTTCTTCATAGGATAAGCCCTCATCCCAGGAATGAGTCAAGTGAACCTTCTCTGAACTGCTTCTAATGCGATTATATATTTTTTCAAACAAGAAGACCAAAACTGTACACAGTATTCCAGATGTGGTCTCACCAAAACCCTACTTTTATATTCTATTTCCCTTTTGCAATAAACACTTGTACCTGCATATTAACTTTTTGTGATTCATGTACCAGCACACCCAGACCGCTCTGTACCACCGAGTTCTGCAATCTCTCTCCATTTAAATAGTATACTGCTTTTCTATTCTTCCTGCCAAAGTGGACAAGTTCACATTTTCCCACATTATACTCCATCTGCCAAGTTTTTGCCCACTCATTTAACCTGTCTATATCCCTTTGCAGGCTCTCTACCTCCTCTTCACAACTTAGTTTCCTACCAATCTTGGTGTCATTGGCACATTTGGTTAGTATACAAATCATTGATGTAGATTGTAAATAGTTGAGGCCCCAGCACTGATCCCTGTGTCATTCCTTTAGTTAACAGCCTGCCAATCCAAAAAAGACTCATTTATCTCTACTGTCTGCTTCCTGTTTGCTTCCTGTGCTAATATGTTACCCCCTAACTAATATCACCTGAGCTAATATCACCAGGAAATGATTACATACATATCTTGTGAATTAAAGCAATGTTACTCAATATTTTTTGAATTCCATTCAATTCACTTATTGTCCATATTGAAATTCATTTCGGGTACATTGCTTGTTGATTTAAAGTTACAGGTAAATGAATGATAACAGTAAGAAAAGAAAATTACCCTCATACAAAGATCAAACTTAATTAAAATATGTATTAAAAATGATTCCAGTACATTAAAATAATCAGTCAATAAGTCCCACCCTGAGTGCATATCCTCGTCCATACATCAAACTCCAGTTAAAAGTTCTAATAGAGAAGGACACAACTGAGTTCAGGAACTGATTTAGCCTGCATATGAGGGATTGTAGACTTTTCCCTGAACATACCCAACAGTAATACTGAGACAAGGGGTGATTCTCAATGGTCATGGCACTCTACTTTCATCAAAATTCTTCAGGAGCAGATTTCATCAAGAAAGATCTGCTCATCAAATACCCTTCCTGTTTGGTTCAATAAACTCTATACCTTTAAAGAGTCGGTTTTCCTAAGACAACAATACCAGGTGAGACATCCAAAAAGGATAGCACTCTCTACTGCAGTCATATGGAAGAGTTCCATGATTATAGGATCTAAGCAAAAGGATTTTAATTTTCTGAGGCAGTATAATTATGTATGTCCCTTGACCACCATATCTGTACACTGTACCCTCCAATTCAACTTATCATCTGCTTTCACACCTAGGCCAGAATTTTACATTTGTCGGGCGGGCTCAGCGGGACCGGGCAGGGGCGGTCGGGGAGCCAACTGCCACCCGCGATCGGCTCCGCATCATTAAGTAACCAATTAAAAGAAATTTTTCACTGCCCATCCAACCTAACAGTTGGCGGGTAGGCGAAAAGGCCGAACGGCCCTTGCAATTTTTTTGGGAAAGCTCATCCACGGGCAGGGTGAGGTTTCCAAAAGCAAATAAAAATAAAATAAAAACATTAATTTTTCATTATTTACATGTCCCTGCTCATTGTTACATTTTTATTTTTTTATATCTCTTAATTTCTCTGAAGCAGCTCTGTGCTTCAGGGAGATTATGCAGCGCTCACTCGCACGCATGCGCAAAGCTCATGCTCAGACGGATTGTACTCCCCCCCCCCGGCTCAGCGCTGCCACTCATGTTTCACGCTGGGCAGGCCTTATTTGGCAGGCCTCACCAGCGTGAAATCATGGTGCGATGCTGATTGAGAGCGGCGGTCAGCTTCCCAACTGCCTCTGTCGTGCACCCCCACCAAGGGCAAAATTCTGTCTATGAGGTTGATCAGCAAACTGTAACTAATCAATATGTGGAACAAAAAGATCTGAAAGATGTTTTTTTAATGCACTTCATGACTATCACTGTAAGAGCCATAATTTCATTTCATGTCAAGGGCTATAATTTCAATCAATGTTCAAAGTAAACTAGCTGCAACTACATTGAACTGCGATTAAAAAAACAGCCAAATCAAGCTTTTAGCCACTGGCACACATCATTGAAATGAAACAGAGAAGATTAATCTTTTTGAGTATTAAGTGTCCTTTGGAACTTGCATGGTTGTTAACTGCTAAAAACGAAGTCTTGTTCAATAGCTACACTTAGGAATTCCACAACAGGCTGTAACATGGAGCAACAGAACGCAGGTCTGCATTTGTGATTGCCCACACAGAAAGCACCAGGTTTCAATCGTGCCACTGTGGGCAGTTGCTAAGTAGAGACCAGGCATTTCCCCTCCAGGAAATGAAAGAACAAAACATAGATCAATCATTCCATTATAGAATATTCTTTAAGAACTTTCATTTGCTGTACAGAACTTGGAATAGCTTTACTTCCTAATAATATGTCATAGAGTCATAGAGGTCTACAGCACAGATAAAGGCCCTTCGGCTTATCGAGTCTGTGCCAGTCAAACAAGTACCTAACTATTCTAATCCCATTTTCCAGTACTAGGTCCATAGGCTTGTGTGTCATGGCATCTCAAGTGCACATCCAAATACTTCTTAAATGTTACGAGGGTTTCTGCCTCTACCACCCTTTCAGTCAGTGAGTTCCACCATCCCACCACCCTCTGGGTGAAAAAATCCTTCCTCACATCCCCTCTAAACCTCCTGCTCCTTACCTTAAATCTATGCCCCCTGGTTATTGATCCCTCCACCAAGGGGAAAAGTTCCTTCCTGTCTACCCTATCTATGCTCCTCATAATTTTATACACCTCAATCATGTCCCCCCTCAATCTTCTCTGCTCCAAGGAAAATAACCCCAGTCTATGCAATCCCTCCTCATAATTAAAACTCTCCAGCCCAGGCAACATCCTGGTAAATCTCCTCTGCAATCTCCCTAGTGCAATCACATCCTTCCTATAATGCAGATTCCAGACCTGTATGCAATTTGCATTTTCTTCGGTGACAGTAATAAAATGAGAGGGACAAATTCAGAATTCCTGTCCAGCCAATATTTCAGAGATGGTCAAGCCATGAACCCAGAGCCACAAGAGCTTGTTTTCCAGTGTGGATTTAGTTTACACCCTTTCCATCTGTCAGAGACTACTGGAGTGTGAAAGGCAGAGTTAAGCCTCAGCGTCAGTGTCAGAAACTTGAGTCTTTTCAGCAGGGAACCTTTGAGCTTGAGCAACAATTAACAGCATTCAGTAGCAGCAGAGGATAAAGGTTTTCCAGGTTGTCCTCTCTGGAATGTAGTTACCAGGAAGCAGTGTTTGACAGTTTAGAAGGCAGACAATGTAGAAGGAGAAGATTGGGTGACCATCTCCTTTTGCAAAAGAAGATAGGACTTGTTGGTTCAGGAAGACCCTGAATTATTGGAACTGCTCAATTGACACAATGGGCAGGATTTTCTCAATGGCTTTGGGATCCCAACTTTGGGACCAACAGGAGTTACACTGAAGCACTGATTAATAAGGAGGCAAAGGGCTTAGCTGAAATAAGTAATGAGAATATATTATCTGAGGAGAAAGGGAATGAAATGTGTGAGGAGTAATGAGAGTGAGAAATACCCGACTAATAGAATCGAAAGAATTAATTAAGAAATCCAGGAAAAATAATGAGGGTCAGTGTTCCAAAATATTGGAGTGGGATTGAGTGGTATGTATGTGACTGCACTAAATTTTCAAACAATTGGAGCTTATAAGATTGATGATATTGCAGGGATGCAATATAATAATTATAATGGAGTCATGACTTGGGTTTAGCCAGTACAATGAACTTAATATTCCTGGTTATAATACTTTCAGGATTGATGGGAAATGATAAATGGATGTGGGGTATCAAATGTTAGTAACGGATTCTATCTTTGTGCTAGACCATGAGAATACCCAGGGGTTATGTTAAAACATAAAATCCATGTGGATAAAGTTAAGGACTAGGCAAGAAAATGTTACAGTTCTTAGAGCTGCATTTAATGCTGCAGTGGTGGCCTGGTCCAACAGCCGGGAATCAGGTGGCAGCCTCGCCATGGCCATTTCCGGGAGCCCTGACAGGATTAAATGCCTATCAGGCAGTTAACAGCACCTGCTTTCAGGGCTCCTGTGCCTTTAATGTCAAGAAACATTCAGAGCCATTCAGATGGCTGACAGCTCTTCAGTCCCAGCAGTACCACTGAGAGCAGTGGCCACTGTTGGAACTGCAAGAGGCCCTGGAGCAAGAGCATCGGTGAAGGCTCCAGAAGAGAGTTGAGTAGGGCAGACTCGCTGAGGGCAGTCAGGCAGGACCTGGTGGGTGGAGCTCATTGTGAATCACAGGGTGTGCTCTTCCAGAGGGATTGGCACTTGCCACTGGAGGGTATTCCTTGAGGCACAGGGTGCCTGATCAGAAAATTCTCCCCTCAGACTTGGTTGGAAGCTGCTTGTGCTGCAAGGAAAATGTTGAAAAGTGCCTTTGGTTTTAACTCTTTGTGCAAATCCACGGCACACTGACATAGATTTTTAATATAAGGACAGGCTGTGGGAGAGACTGGTAAAGAAGTCATGCAGCAGAGCCTGGGAAAAGAAAATCATCAGGAATTGTTGAAGGATCACTATCACCAGCCTTATGACACTCCGTTCCTCCATGACAAAGTTACAGTGATAATCATGGGCACGTAATAAAAATACAAGCAAAAATCTAACATACCTTAGTGAGAATTACATCGGAAACTTCACTGACCCATTCTTCAGCAGCATTGTGGTTTACTTGCCATTCATTAACATTTGAGTGAGTGGCTCAAACTAACCACAGTGTCAGTGGGGAGAAAATCACTATTTTTTTTTAAAGTTCCTGTCCTGTTATACTGCAGAAATGCTGAAGAAGTTCCCAGTAACTGGTTTCATTAACATGTAAGATCAAACACCAAGAAACTGATTTCCTGTTGAGTGAATTTTGTATGGGGGAGCAGAGTTAAATGCTGAGGTCTACGAAGTGCACCTGTTCAGTGTGAGTCACTGAAGTTGGTCATAATAATTTGGCTCAGAATTTGCTGTCAAAAAATGGTGAGGCTGCTATCACTCACTATTAGTTATGTGACATTAAGTTCACCATTATAATTCACACTTCCTTCTCAGTCTTTGCCATGTTCATTTTACAGTGCTTCAGTCTGATTGGTTAAGGAAATGCACTTGTTCACTCAGATCCCAGATGCTCTGCACCATGCCATTTCCATCTCTCATTCCAGCAACCTGCAACAGAAAATATCATTGCTATTAACAGGCCCGATAAGCTTAACGAATAGTGGGTGTGGTTCATTGCCCTGCCACAGGGAAATTCTAGACCATTGTCTAGTGAAGGACTGAGTCTGTAATCTGTAAAAAGTGAAAACCTTGTAATGATGGAAAATATGCATTCAGCAGTGAAGAATCCTACATGGCAGATTTACACCAAGGTTGTTTGGTCATGTACAAATTAAGATGAGTAAAAAGAGAATATTTGCTCAGTGAGGCTTTCAATACTTTTAACTCTTTTATCTAAATATGTACTTGACACATGTTCCTATGCAAAATATGCAAGCCTGAGAAATAAACTTTTTCCTTTCAAATCTCACTTCAGAAAATGCAACGTCCCAATGTACATGGAGCTGTAGTTTGATGAAAGTAATCAGTCATTTTGTTACCCTTTGGCTGCCCAGTGATGTCAGTGGGTCATCAGTCTGCCAGCATTCCCAAGCAGCATTACCTACAAGAGAATAGACTTCAAAACGTTGACAACTCGTTTAATCCGTCAAACTGGTTACTGCAAATTTACCAGTAAATAATTTCAGCTACTCTAAAAGACAACAATGTGATATTTGAGTTAACTTTTCCCACTGAACAGTACATGAGTCTTGATAGTGATGCGATGGCTGTAATGGATTGTTAAATCTGTTCCTGGTATTTTACTTCCTACCTTTCCAGTGCAAATGTATTGAACTATTTCAGCCAGCCTTATTGCATAATAACATTAGTCACAAGATGAGATTAATTTGTGGATAAAGCAACTGATGAGTAGGGTAAAACTCTTTCGGCAGCTGCTTCTAACTATCTAGTTCCATCTAGTCTAGGATTACATGGAATAAATTACTGCACGGAGGTAATTCCCGTATAACAATGAGATAATTATACTAGGAATTCCAGGTATGGACTGAAAAAATGATGAACTTTTGTCAGTTCAATCACAATCTTTCTATTTTTGATTGATTGGTTTCTCCATCGTTATTATCTATTAATTTAAAACTAAACGATTCATATTAGTACATTCCTTTGACCTGGAAGTGGGTATTCTATAATTTACAGTCATTTGGTGCTGCAGGTTGTGAGCACATAAATGAACATACATTAAAAGAGCTACATGGTTTAGATGTTCAAATTTATAGTGGCACACTATAAGGAAGTGATGGCGTGTGACAATGTCTTGAAAAAACACGATTGAAATTCAGGTCTTCCGTTGCACATTTTAAATATTTTATGTGGAAATTTTCCACACAAAATTTTCAAAATTGAAACTCTAAACCCTAAATTACTTAAAAGTGTTATGACGTGGCAGATGATGTGTGCCAGGCAGATGGAATCCATAAGGGAAACTTGGTTGCGGTATCACAACGGTTTTGCAATCTGTACTTATTATGAGAAGTTGTGTGCACTGAATTCAGAAGTAATAAATCCACCAAGACCTTTAGAGAGTTTAAAAACTTAAATTAATATATGCATTAACAAAATTAAAGATTTCAAGCAAATACATAAGACTACAATTGTTTAGTACTATAATAACTCCTAAAATTCCTAATTAACCTGATCCCGAGTTACACCCCCTTTAAAGGCAACAGTCCAAAATAGATTTTAGATTCAAAACAGAACCAACAAGTTAACACAGTACCCACTTGACAGTAGAATTCCAAATGGCTTTTCCCCAACTTCAGCTTCATTACATAGCAGATTTATGCACAAATTGCTGGAAGCTTCATTAAGGCTATTTCACACAATCCTGTTAGATCTTACATGGCCTTCTCCCACATAGCCTTTCATTCTCCTTTATATATGTTTCTCTCTTTTTAATATGTACATTCTATTATTCCTGTCTTTGAAACTGTATCTTCCTCATAATATAAAAACTTTCATGTTGCCAATATTGTCAGAAGCCTTTGGGAAAAATAAACACACTCCTTGGCCTTGCTTATCTGGCTAGTTGTAAGCAGACAAAAATCCATTTGAAAGCCAACAATCCCTTCATTTATCTAAAAAAGCAAATCCCCTTCACACCTTACATGCTAAGCCAGCATTCATGTTTACTCATTAGCATGTAAAGCATATAGCTTCTTTTGGTGATTTGAAGCTTGCAGTCTACTTGGCTCCAAATGTAACTAAATCACACAGACAGACCCAACTATACTATCCCCATAAACCTACACAAAAAAACAGAAAAATGATACGAAAATTATTATACTTTTGTCACACAAGTAATATTATTTAAGAAAGACATACAGGGGTAGACATTTCCTGTCCCATGGACTTCTTTGTCACTAAAATTGAGAACATTCAACCAGATGCACCTGCCACTTCTCTCCTTTCCACTAGTCCACCAGACCAAATTTGTTGTAAGGCTTCCCCTTGCCCTATCCCTGAACTCACTTCTTTCTCTAGCTTTTCTTCTCTCTCCCCTTATGCCTTCACAAGTCAATCTTGTCCATGAGACCCACATCCTGCTCCTTCAGCCCTATTCCCACTAAACTGCTGACTGGCCAACTTTTCTCCTGGCCACCATGTTAGCCAATATTGTTAACGGTTTTGTTTCTTCAGATACTATTCCCCTCACTTTCAAACCAGCCATTATCACCCCTATCCTCAAAAAAACTTTGACTCCAGCCTCCTTGCAAACCACTTTCCCGTTTCCAAACTCCCTTTTCTCTCCAAAGCACTTGAATTTATTGTCACCTCCCAAATCTGTCTCCACCTTTCCCGAAACTCCATGTTTGAATGCTTCCAATCAGGATTCTGCACCACCACTGTCCTGAAACTGCTCTTATCAAAGTCACAAATGGCTTTATATGTGACTGTGACAAAGGTAAACCTTCCACCCTCATCCTACTTGACCTGCCTTCAGCCTTTGATATGGTTGACCGCAACTGGGAAAGTTGAACACAGATTTGGGAGGTTGACCACACCATCCTCCTCCAATGCCCCTCCATCCTTGTCCAGCAGGACGGTACACTGCATCTGTCTGCTTCAATTCTTATCTATCTAATTGTAGCCAGTGAATCACTTGCAATGGCTTTTCTTCCTGTTCCTGCACCTTTACCTCTGGTGTCTCCCAATGATCTTCCTTTTCCTCTCATATTTTTTATCTATATGCTGCTTCTTGGTGGCTTTATCAGACAACACAACATCGGTTTCCACATGTGCACTGATAATACCCAGCTCTACCTCGTCACCATTTCTCTTTACTTCTGCAATATCTCTTAAACAGTCATACTGCTTGTCCAAAATCCATTCTAGATGAGGAGAAATTTCCTAAATATTGGGAAGAACAAAGCCATTGAGTTTGGTTCCTGTGACAAAATCCATTTCCTAGCCATCAACTTCATCTCTCTCCCTGGTAATTGTTGGAGGCTGAATGAGATAGTTCACAACCTTGGTGTCATATTTGTTTTTTATTCATTTATGGGACGTGGGCATTGCTGGCAAGGCCAGCATTTATTGCTTATCCCTAACTGCCCTTGAGAAGGTGGTGGTGGGCTGCTTTCTTGAACCGCTGCAGTCCATGTGGTGTTGGAACACCCATAGTGCTGTTAGGGAGGGAGTTCCAGGATTTTTACCCAACGACAGTGAAGGAGCGGCGATATATTTCCAAGTCAGGGTGGTGAGCGGCTTGCAGGGGATCTTCCAGGTGGTGGCGTTCCCATATGCCCGCTGCCCTGTCCTTATAGATGGTAGTGGTCATGGATTTGGAAGGTGCTGTCCCGGAAATGAGCTTCTAACTACATGTCAGCACCATGAATGTGACCACCTATTTCCATCTCTGTAACATACCCAACTTTGCCCCTGTCTCAGCTCATCTGCTGCTGAAACCCTTATTCATGTTTCATTAACTCTAGACTTGACTATTCTAGTGCACTCCTGGCCGGCCTCCCATTTTGTACTCTCCCTAAACTTGAAGTCATTCAAAATTCTGCTGCCGTGTGCTAATTTGAACCAAGTTCCATCCACTTGCGTGCTGACCTATATTCGCTCCCAGTTAAGCAACACCTCAATTTTAAAATTCTCATCCTTATTTTCAAATCCCTCCATGGCCTCACCACTCCCTAACTCTATAATTTCCACTAGCCCACAAACTGCAAAGATATCTGCGCTCCTCTAATTCTGGCTTCTTCACCATCCCTGATTTTTATTGACCCCAACAATTTTGTCAGTGCCTTCTGCTGCCAGGGCGCTAAGCTCTGGAATTCCCTTAAAACCTCTCTAGCTCTCCACCTCTCTCCACCTTTGACATTCATTAAAGCCTATCACATTTACCAAATGTTTGGTCACCAGTCCTAACATCTCCTTTTGAAGTTCGGTGTCAACGTTTATTCAATAATTCTCCCGTGAAATGCCTTAGGATGTTTTATTATGTCAAAGCCACTATATAAATGCAAGCTTTTGTTGTTGTTCCTGGATCATTGGATCACTTTTTTTTTGTGATGAATACAAGAAAATCATATGGGGACGCATGCAAGCTCCTAGGAGATCTCACTCAATTTGCAACTAACTTTTGATTTGCAATTCTTCAAACAGCTGCTATGGTGTTAAATCCAACTTACATATGTCCACTTAACACATGACAGATCACACTAGTGCATTTAGAGCACTCCATGAAGCAATACTGACAGCCTATGCAAACAAATTGTATGGAGCTAATTTTAACTAAACCCACCTGACAGGAACCAGGTTATGAAACGATGGGGACAATTAAAATAATGCATTTCAGTTATTAACCAATACCCCTTCCTTCTTGTCATGCCCCAATATTAAACTTCCCCCTGGAGCAGGACATCCCCAGGATGAACGTGGGGTCCTACTTTAAATATGCAGATTGGGGCTGATGATATCATCAGGACTCCATCTGCAATTTTCAACTGAATTGGCTCCCGCCTCAGGAAAATCTGTCCTGAACCAGATCACGGGTTAGAAGATGCCCAAGAAGTAAGTAAGTGTTGAGCCTCCATTGTAGTGGGCTACCCCCTCCCCCACTGATAGTAACTACTTCCCTGCGATAGCAATAAGACCCGTAAGTAAGAAATGATAAACTGCCATTTCAAATGGAAACATCCAAAGGTTCTATAGAATGCTGGCTTGGTTGCTGAGCCCCTAAAGAAACAGACTGCATCATGTATGGCACGTGCTGTGATCAGCACCTGCATGCCATCTGACAAATTGAACCATTAGGCACTCGTTTCACACATGTAAAACAGATGCATTGTGTTCCAGTTTCTAGGCTATTACCTTGTAACATTCATAATGAAGCCATCTGGTGAAACAGATGTTTGGCCATCTGTTTCTGTTGATGCAGTTCACAGGTGGCCACATTATGAATGTTTTGCTGACCTCCAAGGCTCACTAATGGGTTAGCTCAACAGTGGTCTGTTTTCACAGGTGGAAATGGAGTGTTTGCTTTGATTTATTGACATTTTACGAGGTTATATAAGGTTTTTTTGTTTGAACTCTTTCTTTCAATTTCTGTATGTTTATTTGGGCAAAATTAAGAGGTGTGAAGTGAGCTAACACTTCTGTTATTGATACTACAATGTCTTTGTCTGATTAACACTTTTGTAGAGTTTTAAGGGAAGTTTTTTCAAAACAGATTTATGAATTGGTGTTTTTTTAAGTGCATTGAAAGACTTATCATTGTTATTATGTGGCTCATTGGTTCTAGAGTGCATACTGGGTGAGTGGACATGGAGGATGCAGGGGGCCATGGAAGGGAATGGGGGCATTGAGGGCATGGAAGGAGCATGGAGGAGGCATTGATAAGATTGTTTAAATATACCTTTTTAAAGGTTCGTGAATCCAGACTATGATCCACGACTCAGCAGGTTTGACAGCATCTGTGGAGAGAAAGACAGAGTTAACGTTTTGAGTCCGTGTGATAAGGACTCGAAACGTTAACTCTGTCTTTCTCTCTGCAGGTGCTGTCAGACTTGATGAGTTTTTCCAGCAATTTTTGTTTTTGTTTCAGATTTCCAACATGCATCCGCAGTATTTTGCTTTTATATGATTCACGACTCCTCTGAGGGACTGTGAAGCATTTATCCTTAAGAATTAGGAAAACTTAGTCTATCATTTACCTTTATTTGGAGGTGTGTTATAAAATATTGCTTAAATTAAATGGTGGTAAATGAAACCACCCATTCCAACTGAGATTCTGGCTGATGTTATAACCCCAGGGACCCCCATTGAAGCACCTTATTTGAGTCTGGTTGTAGACCTTTTTGATATGGAATGTAGCTGGGGCCTCAATGCCATTTTAAAATTCAGCTGGGGAGATCATTCTTCATCATTCCAGCTGATGGTCAAGCTGAAGAAGGGCTCCTGGGAAGGAAGGCAGACAAATCTCTAGGCAGCCTGCTCAGGACCTAGGCTGGGAGGCTTGATCAGTTCTAGAAGTCAGGCCTCATTCATATTCTGCTGCCCATCTAAAACAGGCATCTAAGTGGCAAGGTACTAGTTTTTTTATTCATTCACGGGATGTGGGCTTCGCTGGCTGGATCAGCATTTATTGCCCATGCCTAGTTGCCCTTGAGAAGGTGGTGTGAACTGCAGTCCATGTGGTGGTGGGTACACCCACAGTGCTATTAGGAAGGGAGTTCCAGGATTTTGACACAGCAACAGTGAAGGAACAGCGATATATTTCCAAGTCAGGACGGTGAGTGACTTGGAGAGGAACTTCCAGGTGGTAGTGTTCCCATCTATCTGCTGCCCTTGTCCTTCTAGATGGTAGTAGTCATGGGTTTGGAAGGTGCTGTCTAAGGAGCCTTGGTGAATTCCTGCAGTGCATCTTGTGGATGGTACACACTGCTGCTACTGTGCGACGGTGGCAGAGGGAGTGATTGTTTGTGGATGTGGTACCAATCAAGCGGGCTGCTTTGTCTTGGGTGGTGTTAAGTTTTTTGAGTGTTGTGGCAGTTACACTCATCCAGACACATTCCATCACACTCCTGACTTGTGCCTTGTAGATGGTGGACAGGCTTTAGGGAGTCAGGAGGCGAGTTACTCATCAAAGGGTTCCTAGCCTCTGACCTGTTCTTTTAGCCACAGTATTTATATGGCTAGCCCAGTTTAGTTTCTGGTCAATGGTAACCCCCAGGATGTTGATAGTGGGGGATTCAGTGATGGTAATGCTATTGAACATCATGGGGTGATGCTTAGATTCTCCCTTGGTGGAGATGGTTATTGCCTGGCATTTGTGTGGCGCAAATGTTACTTGTCACTTGTCCACCTGAGCCTGGATATTGTCTGGGTCCTGTTGCATTTGGATATGGACTGCCTCAGTATCTGAGCAGTCGCGAATTTACTAAGTAGGGAACCTGTAGCAGATGTTCTACTCAGTAAGTAATTCAAAACTAAGTGGTGGGACTTCAGTTTGCGTAACTTTATAGGGTTCCTGACTGAGTGAGGCAGGTGCCTAGCATTATGATCCCAGATCAGACGCCCCAAATTTGGTTACGGTCCTGGACGAGACCCCCAAATTTCATTACGATCTGGTTAGGGAACCAATAACCTTTTTTTTTGTTGAAATAGATGAAATTTGAAATCCTAGTCACTCACTAAGAGAATAAAGCCACAAGATTCCTTGGTTTTAAACAAACAGAAGAAATTTTACTATACAAAAGTCAGCAAAGCAAACAATTAACACCATCTATATACTCTAACATCCAGAATTAACATGAGGTAAACATGAATTAACAGACAAACTGTGGTTGGAAATACCCTTAGCTGCACATTAAATGGCAGACACAACCAAGACAGGTTCCCTGAATTTCTCGGCAACTCGCCTAGAAGACAGTCTTCACTGTGAGTCACAAAATTCTTTAAAAACTCTGACATCCTTACGAGGGATTTCAGCTCCTCTTTTCCCAAGAGCTGGTTTCCAGCCGACATCAGCTCTACTTCACCTGAGTACCATGGATAGGATCCTCACCCAAAGGGTGCACTGTTCCAGATCTTTTTCAAATCTGCTGCCAGGCTCACCCTTCTTGGTCTCTTTTCAGCTGACCTAGAGGCTGTGTCCTCCAATGCTGACCAGGCTCTAAACACAGGTTCGGTCCCAGCTTCCCAGCCACGCTTCTGCCAACAATTGCTTCTGGGCTTCCCCGAGCTCCAATCTCCTCAGCAACATTGAGAAATACCTGCTCCAGGGCATCGCTGAGCCTCAACTCCTCAGCAGCATGGAGTAATCCCTGCTCCTCGACTTTCTTGAGCCCCAACTCTTATCAGCATGGAGCTAATGGCAGCACTTCATCTGCATGAAGCCAATGCTCCTCTTTGTCTACTCCCCCACAGGTTGCTGTTCACTGCCCCTTGAACTGGTCTGTGTGACCTGTTAATATCTCCCAACAGGAATCTGCCCCTGTGTTGGCCGGTCTAATGTATCCAAGCTGGGTACATTCTGTGCTTTAAATGTTACAAGCTCCAATCAACCAGATGTCACCCCACACAGATGCTAACTTACAAAAAAGCAGACAAAAATCCAAAATTATGGATTCCCTCCCGCTAGCTGCCTGAAAAAATTGTGGCGCTTAAAGGACTGCTGCATGGGAATCAAGTGGTAAGGGTACCGTTTCCATTTTAACTGATGTTCCACCCAGAAGGAGGAAGCTGGTCACCTGAAAACTGCAGAGAGACAAAATAAACTCTAGCACAGCTTGAATCAGTACTATCTGGGTGAAACTTGTCTTTGAAAAGAAAGCTGTGGCAGTTAAAAATGTCTGTGCTTGCTGTGCTCCTATCCAATGCTGCAAATTATCTGGGAAATTGTGGACTGGGTGCAGAAAGTGACATAAGTCAAGCAACTAAAGCACAGCTAGTACCCAAAAGAGACCAACACCTGGAAATAACACATTTGTATCAAGTTCTGCTGCCAACCATTTTAATGGAGGTGTGAACTTGTTTATTTCAAAGCAGTGTAATTTACAGGATTAAATAGCCAAAGATATTCTGTAACCAGATTGTAAATATGGATCATGTTGCAATTATTATCATTGGACATTCCCTTGGGTAGCATTTCGTCATTCGTCACAAAATAAAATGCAGGACATAAAGGACTCCTTGGGGATACTCTGTAAACATGAATACCTTTTTCAAAAAGATTTAGGTTCGTGTGAATTAATAATGAGTACAGGCTGAACATTAATGGTTCTTTTTCAGTTATTTTCTCCTCTAAAATTACATTGCATAGTTTGGCTTCTTGTGAAGAACGCTTGATGCAATTGGCCACAAGTACACTGCAACATAAGTTCTCATTCAGTTTAATTGTTGAATGAATTTTGTGTTGTAAATCTTTTTATTTTGTGGCTTTGTTCATAAGTTAGCTTTACATTCACACTACTGAAATCTGGTTTTACTCGTGACACTATAAGGTACATTTTATGAACTCATAATCCCGGCATGCAAATTTGATTGCCAGGAGCACATACTCGGAGCTCAGAAGCAAGGCCAGTAAACACTGCTGGATTTTCATCTAAACAGTTGCAAAACTTTGCAAGACTCACTAACCTCTGAAATAGCTTCCAGTGGGTGGAGACCTATGCTGGGAGTACAAATTTAAAGAATATACATTCAGCCAAAGCCAGATTTCACACGATGCTTAATGCAGATTTCAGTATTGTGCTTAATACCACAGCCGGTATGCATACAGTTCTTTAATTGTCTTTTCTGAAAAAAAGTGGTCTGATCTGCAGCCCCATCTGACTGCACTTGGACATATCCTTGAAAGGACACACTCCTGCGCTCTAGCGGCAGAAACAAACGCTATGGGGCTGGAGCTGCATGGAAAGGTGCATCTTGAAGTGCAAAGATGCAATCACTGTTGGCTCCTCACAAGGCAGCTGAAGTGCAGGGAGATCCTTTAACTTGAATGGGAATAGCAGGCACTCAATTCAATGGGTGCATCAAGATCTACCTAGGTTGTAGTGGTACAGTGGCTGTCAGGGAGGAGGGCCACGCCCTGAAAAAATCTTGTCAGATGCCCCTGGCTCACCTTTTTGAAAAGCAGATACAGATAAAAATCCTACAATATAAGTAGTCTGGAAAGTCCTTAATATAGGAAAAAAAGTTTCTTTGCGGCTGTTTAATTTTATTCATCTGGCAGCCCTGAACCTCGAGTCAAGCAAATGTTTTTTGTTGCCATAAACATGTTGTAAAAGGAGAAAGAAGACGTGGGAGTTCTCAAAACAGCACTGGACCTCCTTCTACTGCCCCATCCTACTGGAAATGTGCAATGTGCACTGCAATGGTAGGAACCAGGGCCTGAATTGCACGCTTGCCGTGTTCGCAAAGTCAGTGGGCCTGGAAGCAGATGTAGAATCCACTCCTGGGCAAGGTCACGTTCTCCACACGATTTCACGCAGCATGGCCACTTAAGGCTATTTTCAGGGGGCCCCCTCCCAGACAGCCACTGTACCACTACAACCTAGGCAGGCAGATCTTGATGCACCCTTTGTATTGTGAGTGCCTGCTATTCCCATTCAAATTAAAGGATCTCCCTGCACTTCAGCTGCCTTGTGAGGAGCTGACAGTGATTGCATCTTTGCACTTACACCAAAATGCACCTTTCCATGCAGCTCCAGCCCCATAGTGTTTTCCGGTTGGCCTGACAGCTTGGGTGGGGGTGTGAACGAGTTGCGCGCTGGGTCCAATGGTGTCCCCCGGGACTTTGGTAACTTCAATTAAACTTCCAGTGGAAAAACAGAGAGGTCCTACAACATGTAAACAAATTTGATGTTAATACTGGGGCTATTCAGCTATGAACTGATCCTGACTAAAACCTTCACTGACTCAATGTCTATATTATATTTCTGAAATATGCCTTGAAAAGCTACAGATCCTGCCCAGCATCTGCCACTGATCCAACTAAACTTTGTGGCAGCAGTGGGGAAGCTGTGGGAGGGGGGAAAAGAGTTGGGGAGGGGGTTCCCTTCAACTACTTACACAGTGAAGAAATAAAAGATAATGAATAACATTTCCCCAGCACCTTTCATGACTTCAGGGCGTCCCAGAGTGCCTCACTACTTTTTGAAGTGTCATCGCTGCTATAATGAGGAGAATGTGCCGGCCAGCCAATTTGCGCACAGCAAGCTCCCATTGACAACAATGTTGGATCTTTTACATCCATCTGAGAAGGTAGATGTGGCCTCAGGTTGACATCTTACCTGAACACTGGCACCACAGACAATGCAGCACTCTCTCAGGACTGTGCTGGGACTGTAAGCCCATGTGCTCAACTCTCTGGACTGGGACTTGAACCCATAACTTACTGAATTCCAGAGAACAGAATGTGCCAACGTGGTAGACGCCCATACCATCAAGGGTGCATCTGGTCTACCTGCTATTGCAGCAATTCTGGACTGCCCGGCTGAGGTGGCGCAGCTAGGGCTAGTGGCCATGGTGGGTGTGAAGTGAGAGAGGGGGTGCTGGGGACTGCAGACAAAGTGTAGTTGTTCTCTTATGTAGGGAAATCCTTTTTAAAAAACTGTTTTTAAATATGTAGGGATCTGGTCATATTCCACATCCACAGCTGGGTCAGTTAGGATTCCTTCAATGACAAACCTGCAGTATCTGTATGCTGGGCCATATTGAAGGCCTGGGTCATGGGGAGTCTGACATTCAGAGAGCCCCTACTCCCAGCTCAACACCACCACCACCCCCCACAACTTCCCCATATAATTACAGTGGCAATGTGCCAAATGGCCATGGATTTTCAAGGCCGATATCTTTTGTAAACGTCAGTGTTCCCCATGGTTTGTACAGACTGATCTATTTTGTTAGAACTTTGGCACAGATTTGTAGGTGAACCAGTTTAGAAAGCCAGTGCAATCAAAAGGAAATTGGCCAAAACTCAGAAACATGACGGCAGCAAAATCACCAATAAAATGAAAGTGCTTGTGCTCCAGGGACCTTTTATCCTGCACTTGGGTGACAATTTGATAAAAACGTGCTGCCCGCCTGCCCTTTTCACCTGTGCGACGAGCACAAAATCGCACATGCAACATAAAATTTGAGTTAATAGGCCTTTTAATGGCTTTAATTGGCCTTTTAATTGTTGGCGGGCGTGGCTCTGGCTTCCATGTGTGCCTGGCTACCTCAATATTACATGCTTGTGCTGTGACATTGGTACGCATGCCCAACGTCATCTTGCACAATTTTACGCATGTTCAGGTCGGGCGCGCACCTGGTGGAACACCATGGGCAGAATTCTCCCTATGGTGAGTGGGGGCAGGGCCTGCTCGCCGACGCATAAAATGACGTGCGGTGACGTTGGGTGGGTGTCCCGATGTCATCGCGCATCATTTAGATTTTCAGCTCAGCGGGGGCACAGCCGAGTTGGCTGCATGCCCGCTGACCTGTCAATGGCCACTTAAGGCCATTAATGAGGGACTTAAAATGCTTAATGGACCTGCTTGACCAACCTTAAGGTTGGTGGGCAGGCGAAGAGCCCAGGCGACCTTCAGAAAAACATGAAACCTCATCCACGGGTGGGATCAGGTTTCATGAGGGTTTTAAAATCTTAACATATTCTTCAAATAAAAGTGATGGTCATGTCCCAGCTCATGTGACAGTGTCACATAAGGGGACATGTCAGTAAAATTTTTTCTATTCTTTAATTTGTTTTTCACATTTGAGCCAATCTCCATGAGGCAGCTCTTTGCCTCAGGGAGATCTGTGCGCTCTTTCACGCGCAGGGAGCACATAGCGCTCCCGGTTGCACGTCACGTTGGGCGGGCCTTAATTGGCCTGCCCACGTAAAATGGCGGCACACCCCCGACCAGGGGCACCGATCGGGAACCCGCCCACCCGCGCCTGCTCTTGCACAATCCCCCCTGATGGGGGGAAGCTCCTGCTCCATGAAATTCTGGCTCAGGAATTTTTCCCCATCTGAATATACAGAACCAGGTATTAATGGGAATTCCAATGAGAGAAAAGCAGCCACTTTGTGGTGCAGCTGGACCTAGGTACTTCAACTCAATTTATTTCACAATATGGGACCAGTAAAATAGCACTTTCAATGATCAATGTTTAAATTTTACCAATTATCTTGCAGGGACCTGAGATTTAACAGGATCAGAGAAATCCCACCAGGAGCCTTTAAGAAGCAGAAGAACCTGAACACACTGTGAGTGATTACTTAGTATGACTTCTTTACCTCATTTTATACACTATGCAAGAAAACTGCAGTGATGCAACTGTGATCAAGAATTCTGCACTGCAGATAAACAGTCAGAAGAACTATATGCTTTTTGTCACTGCATCACATTATCTGAACAATGTTATATTTGTCAAAGCTAAGTAAAATTAAAATTACCATATATTCCCATGTAAAAATGGATCTCGTGAAGGACCACACCTTGAATTTTGGCCTAAAAACTAGCTTTTCATATACCTCATGTTAGAGGGGAGGATCAGGCTTTGCCAATCAGGTGCAATCCCCCTGTACCAAGGCATAGGTCAAGGGCGACATTTTTCAAAAGCGAGGCACTTCCCCTTTCCTTTCCCCTCCTTGGCCCCTGAGCAGCATTGAAACTGCTGGCCTGGATATGTTCCTTTTGCCTGCGGAGGGCAGATCCCTGTGTATGAGTATATGTAGACCACCTAGTAAGTGAGCATATATATATGTTATATGTATATATACACAACACAAAACCCATAAAGGTAAATGGTGGTTGCTAACTTGAAAGAGGAGAAGGTCTCTATTGAGCCCTATCTGTCCATTTACAGGTTTTGGGGTAATTACTGCATCTTTCTTTGGCCTACAGCTGCCTTTCTCCAGCATGTCCTGGGAAGCAGCAACAAAAAGGATAGACAGTAGGAAATCCACCAGGAATCCAGGTTCATCAGCATTAACATCAGCAATTTATAATTGCTGGGAAAGTCGCAACCACACAGTCGCAACCCAGCACAGGCATGTGGAGGAAAATCTGGCTCAAAGCAGAAATGTAGTGATAGGCCTGACTGCTTAGTTTTGTCTGATTTTCTGGTATTATCCCACCCGATTTAAAATTGGATCAAGGTAGGAAATCCAGTCTGATTTGGTCTTCACAGTTTTTTGTAGCTCTCAATCCTCCGCCCTCTACATACTGCAACTACACTAAATCCCAGTTTCCATCAATGTCGTATTCAGTGATCTAGCCTGGCTTTCTATCCCCCAATGTATTCAACTGAAAATCCTTGTCCTTATCTAGAAATCCATCCATAGCATGTGTTCACCTTATCTTTGCAACCTCAGGCAATTTCATCTCTTTCTGAATGATTTGTTCTGATTCTGGGTTCTGTGAAACCTGCTGCCTTCTCTCCCACATTGGTAATCAAACCGTCAGTGCATTGGGCCTACTGTTTGGAACTCCTTCCATGACTACTCTACTTCCTGACCACTTCCTTTACTTTTAAATACACTCCTTATCATCCCACCTAATCTCTCCCTTCCTGACTCAGTGTCCATTTTTGAAGTGCCTTGTTATTTTTTAAAATAATTAAAGGCAATATGTAATTGTAAGTTGCTTGTTGTTTTTGTTACATTCAAAGTGAAGAGGTCATGACATTCTTTTGGTGTGAATCAGAATTATCATAAAAGTGAAACTCATCTGAAGACTTGAATCTTTTGTTTTAACATAAGCATATTCATTCATCCAGATGTTATAGTGCAGACTATATAGCTTATTGAGATTAATTAACCCTCGTGGTAATTTAACCAGAGCTGTTTTTAGGACTGCAAGCTCTGCAATAAATGTTCAACTTAGTACTATAATGCGGAACGATTTATTCCGTAGCATGAATCACTGATCTGCAAATTATTTTATGCATTCTCTAGAGAACTCATTGGATATGTGTTATCATTCTCTTGCATTCTAGAAGGAATATTTCCATGCTTTCTAATGATCAGTTGAATATGTATTCCAGTTATTATGATCCTATTGGGTACATATCCCTGTTTCCCTGGTGTTTGATAAATAAATGTTCATGTACTTTGACGTCTAGTCAATACATCGCTGTCTCTCTGTGTTGGCTTGTTCTATATGTGGCCAAGCTCCCCTGATGCCTAGTGAGTAAACGTCTGGGCTGTCCGAAGCTCACATTGATCTGTGTCCAAATTAACGAGTAATGTAACCTCTCTAGCGGTCCAGTAGGGTATATATAGTAGGGTCCCACTGAAACATATTGAACTTTTGAGGAGCTTGACAGGGTAGATGCTGGGAGGATGTTTCCCTTGGCTGGGGAGTCTAGAACTAGTCTCAGAATAAGCGGTCAGCCATTTAGGACTGAAATGAGGAGAAATTTCTTCACTTAAAGATTTATAAATCTTTGGAATTCTTTAACACAAAGATTTTTGGATGGATGCCAAGAAAATCAAGCAATATGGGAATAGTGCAGTAAGGTGGAGTTGAGGTAGAAAATCAGCCATGATCTTAGTGAATGGCGCCAGGCTGGAAGGGTCTGCTTTTATTTCTTTTGTTTGGTAGTACAGAACTTGAGTATTGCTGAAAAAAGAGACATGTCTAAGCTTTTCATCTTGCACTCATCAGGACACTCGCAAGAATAACAATAAAAGGGGGAAAACAACAATTTATACTGTATGTGAAGAGAGTGCTGATTAGTTAGCAAGTCGCATTGTCATGGAGAATGCACCACTGATGGTAACTGACAGTTAACTGCCAAGCATTGTTTGAAATTTAAACCAGACAGCTTGACCCTGATTGGTCAAGGCATTGCCCTGAGGAATGAGTCAACAAATGGCTGTCACTTATTTTGTTTAGCTGAAACAGGCACAATGTAGGTATATATTCTTTCTGCCTGCAAAGAACAGGGCCCTGTGTACTAATATATGTAGCTTCCAGTACATGCAAATGCGCCACACCGTGAGCCCGAGTGAAATTTTAAATTGGTTGTCAGCGTAATTCTTAGCACATTGAGGATTATTTAGCAAATGTTATCCAATTGCGGAATCACATCTAATGTTGGACATGTCCTAGCCGCTGTTCACAACGGGCAGGATACAGACTGTACCCAACCAGCCCTTGCAAAACTCAAAACACAGTGTCCAACATTAGATGTGATTCTGCAAATTCTTTTGTTCTCATGGTGGGTGACCTGGCGATTCTGTGTATTTCAGTTTATTGGAGGCCCGAGAAGACTTTTATTTTTGTTTAAAAATTTCTGTTTAAAACAGTGATTTTCAGGAAATCTTGATTCAAATTTAAACTTCAATTTATTCCAAATGTTCATGTGAATACTTAAATACCAATAAAGCATTGGTAAGTCACAAACCATTTCCTTGTCTGAACATTTTACTGCCATTTTAGATATACATAAATGATTTACATTGTGTACAGTGTTTATTGTGCAAATTATATTGTTGTGAATCAGATTAGCTATCATCTCAGTGAATGGCAGAACAAGCTCAAGGGGCTAAATGATCTACTCCTTTTCCTTATGTAATGTATAAAAATTTTACTGCCACCAATGCAAGCATTTAATTCTTAATTGCGACTATTCAAAGGCTCAGTCCTTAATTACAACAGCAGTAGATATGCTTCTTTAACAATTCGGTGGGTTTTGTGCAGTACTATATCCCTGTAGCAGTTGTTTGGAGATATTCATTACCAAATGCAGCACAGTTAGACAAGTCTCCAGGCCATTCAGTTTGTATTGCGCCATTTCCCACACAGCCAGATTTCTGCAAGATTAGGTCATTTGATCTGAAATGTGGTGGAATTGTAGAAAGGTAGAAGACAGCCTGCAGGTTCAAGCTAATGAATTGGAGAACCATCTTTTTGTTCTGCTAATCACAAAAATTTTAGAATTCTTACCACCTACTGATATGTTTACGAGGACATGGAAACACATAATTGGTCTTACAATGAAATGCAGAGGGCTACACAGGATAAAAAGTATTTACTGTATCATATCTGGGCTATAACTGTTGATTTTTTAATATCTAAATTCCTCCTGTAAGCTATTAAGAGATCCATTACCAAAGCATCTAATTTAAGAGTTTTTTTTTATCAGCAGGGAAGTTGTGATTATGACAATGTTTTACAAAAGCCTGAGCTGTTACCAATAGCAACAGCAGCATTCAATATCAAGAGGGACTGAAAGTCTGTTGTAAGCTTTCCCAAAAAGATGCAGTATTGAATATATTACAGATATTTTCATATAACACCATCTGTGAGATAGCTTTGCTATAACTTCAAAAAATGGCATCGTTGTTGCACATTACATACTCTCAGTCTGTTGTCATTACATGCTCCCAGTCTGTTCCTATGTTAGATATTGATAAGTGAATGATTTCTTAAGTAGTAGAAATGACTATACAACTGCCAACTGAACAGCAGTGCTGCCTCATCATGAAAGGTGCTGCAACACCAGATCTCTGATGATGAAGAATCATCATCGCTTGATCAGATAATCACAGCCACCAGCACAGATATTGGCACTGCACCTACGTTAGAGGGTTGTATAGAGGTGAGGTCAGCGAATGGGCATGAATCATTGGGCACCAATGGGCTGCAACCAGGAAAAGGGGGAAAGAATAGTTTGTATGCTAGCTCATGGAGAGTAAGGTCACAGATGATTTTTGCTGCTGATGATTCAGTTGAGGACTTTGATGGGGCCTCTACAGGAGAATGGTGATGGGTATGTACACTGAGTTGGTTGGTGTGTTGGCAGGCCTGCCACATAGTCTGTTGTCACTGGAGGAGTCCGGCCCCAACTTGGCACAGGGCTCCATGCAGAAGCTGGACTCCATCCTTTCCAGTGTGGAAGTGATGGCAATTCCATGAAACACTTGTGGACTCACCCGTGATCTAACATCTGGCGCAGATACCTCAGCTTTCATTGCAGAAGTTGTGTTGCCATGGAAGCTCAGACTTAGGTCATGAGTTCTATGCTTGCTTCCATGCAGGATACCAGTGCTGAAAGGCATTTGCAGACCCTCACAGCAGTCCAGCACTCTGTGCTTCAAAAGATTATTAGGATTGCTGAGGCACTGCCCTGGGGGAGTGGCATTGGCTCTGGGGAGCACAAACCTGCCGTCCTCTCTCTGGATGACAGCATTTGTGTCCATGTTCTTGCTGCTGCATTCCAGCCAGCCAACACAGACTTCTGCTACCTGTGCCGAAATGGTGCAGCCCCAAGCCAGGTCTTTTAGGCCGAAACATGCTCAAGGCCATCCTGCAAGGACAGCTGTAGTCTCCCCCTATGAAAGTCAGCAGCCTTTCACTGGCTACCGTCAGTGGTAGCACCATATAGGAGCACTAGACAGACAAAGGCATCTGCAAGACAGGTATTAAGATAATGCACATGGGTTGAATTTGTATTATTGGATGTGTTGTTGGATAAAGTCATGGAATAGTTTTTTAGTTGGTGGCTTTTGTTTCAGGATTTTCATTTGCGAACACCATGATTGCACACAACAGATGGATTGACAGGTGGGGAACTGTTGAGCAACCGTCATGTAGGGAGGAAGCGGAGTCTGAGTATCTGCTCACATTCAGCTCACCTGGAGCAAAAGGGTCCCAGTTGCCACCTTCCTTCCTCCTCTTCCTCCTCCTCCTCCTGATGTGCTCTCTGAAGGCCTAGAGGAAAGAGCTGCCCCCTCATGATGACAAGGTTGTGGAGGATGCAACAGATCACCACAGACTTGGAGTCTTGCTCTGGTGAATGCTGGAAGGTTCCCCCAAAGGTCAGCAAAACCATTGTTTCAGGATGCTGCTGGCCGGCCCCACAACGTACCTGGTGGCTGCATGTAGGTGCACTCTTCATGTGTGGCTGATTGATGGAGGCGAGTCATGAGCCAGGTGTAAATTGGGTATACCTGGTGACTCAGCAACCTGCCTTTGGTTCTTCTTGGTGGCAAAAGGTAGCAGATATGGCTGACTGACGCAAGATGACTACATCATGACTATTGCCAATGTATCAGGCAATCACCTACAGAACCTTCAGTGCATAAAACTGGGAAAAAACAATCAGAAAGAGCTCAACACTGTCACCATTGCAGTCGAGCAATAACCCATGACCAGCTTAAGACAGTGGCCACTGAAGGTACTGCAATTCATAGCCAAATTAACCAAAAAGAGCTGGAAGAAATTTGCGTAGCTGTCAAAAGCTCTAGATAACATTAAAAATCCTGCAAAACCTAAATGATGACCACAAAATTTCTAACACACAATTGGAAGGCAACGGATCTCCTATCTGAATTTACTTTATTCAGCAATGTGTCGAGCTGTGTTTTCTGGACCTCAATATTTCCAAACCAGACAAAAAAGCCATGAACATTTATTGTTATAGGCAATGAAGGCCCCCGCAGAGTGAATATGTCAGCTCTGTCCGACAACCATTTGAAAAATCCAGAAAAAATATGGTCAATACTTAGTTATGATCAGTTACAAATGAAGCTCAACTTCATAAATAGATGCAGAGACAAGGGTCATGATTGTGACTGAATGGCAGCAGAGCTGACAGAATGACCAAACTTGTGATAGCACCTACACCAATGGGAGCGTTCCGAAAGACATTTTGGGCCAACCCAAATGCATCATGGAAGAACTATTACAAAGTGGATGCAAGTATGAAGCCATACTAATAGCTAGACAGAATCTACAGGTGATGGGTGATTCGGCCACCATTGACACAATAGCCATTAGAGACAAGCATAGCTTGCATTAGTAATTATGGTTTTATTTAGTGTGTAATGTATCTTTAAGAATAATGCTTGTTAAGGAAGATCACATGATCTGCATAACCAATAGGAGAGTAGCGTGGGCTACCTCAGGAGTTAGCAGTGCAGAGATAGAGTTAGAGTTGAAAGCACACGTGTAGTTGCTGCTGAGTACATTGTAAATAAATTTAAAGTTTCCACCCAAGAAGTGTCTGTGGATCGACTCTATCAAGAATAGCAACTTGGCCACCCTCACAACTAACTGGCAATGAGGATAAAACAGGATTGAACAGAAGAATTCAAGTTAGGAAGAAATTGGTACTGTACCTCACCCAGTGATTGTAAGTAGCAAGCTCCGTTAGAATTGAAGAAGTTATCCTCCCTCAAAATGCCGTAATTTGGGAGAATTGATCCTTTTGAACTAGCCACAGACGATTGGTCAAATTTCATAGAATGCCTCGTGTTCTTTTTTCAAGTGAATGAGATTACGGGGGAGGAGAAGAAGTGAGCGATCCTCTTAAGTACATGTGGGAGTAAAACCTACGGTTTGATTCAATGTTTGATGGCACCAAGTGCCCCAGATTCAAAAAATTTCATTGAATTGGTGGACCTCATGAAGGGTCATTTCCAACCAAAGCCGTCAGTCACAATGCGGAGGTTCAGGTTTAATTCACACAATGGAGCCCCGGGTGAGACAATTGCACGCTACGTGGCAAATGTGAAGCAGCTAACGGAACATTGGTACGTCCCTAAAAAATATGTTCAGAGATCATTTAGTGTGTGGTGTGAATGAGGACGCTATTCAGAAAAGATTATTGTCCAAAGTGAATTTGGATTTCAAGAAGGCGCAGGAGATAGCACTGGCCATGGAAGGTGCAGTAAGAGATTCAAAGGCAATACAGGGTGAGCCAAATGGCACCATCCCCCACACCGGGTGGGAAGCCGCAGCAGAAAAGGGCGTGAAAATGCAAGACTCTGCCGAGAAGTGGGAAAACGCCCCCGCTAACCGAAGAATAAAGAAAATAACTTAGCAGCGAAATCAAAGAATAATTTTAATAGAGGCTGAAACAAGCAGTCTTTTAGCGATTGGCAGTTAAAAAAAATCTACTATTGTTACAGAAATGGACATATAATGAGGCAGTGCCAGGAAAGATTCAAGCAGACTTGTAAACAAAAGTCCAATGAAATCTGCAATGTAGAAGAGCCTGAAACAACAAATTCAAACATTTACTCATTGTATATTCTGAAAGTTGGAAAGACAGAACCAACATTTGTCACAGCGAAAGTAAATGGCAAACCTGTTAGAATGGAAGTAGACACGGGAGCTTTCACTACAGTAATTGGGGAACATACCTTCAGGTATCTGAATAATGGGGAACATCAATTAAGTTTAGAAGAAACAGCTGCCAAACTTAAAACATACACGGTAAAGACATGCAAGTAAAAGACATAAGCAGAGTAACTGTCCATTATGGAAGCCAATTGGCAAAGCTACCTTTGATGGTGATAACAGGCCAAGCCTCCTGGGGTGAAATTGGTTAAAGGAGATTAAGTTAGAATGGGCTGAAATTTTCCAGTTGAGAGCAAGTGGGATACCAGAGCTACTTCGAAAGTACGCCATTACCTTCAAGGAAGAACTTGGGAAAATCCAGGAGCTGCAGGCAAAAAATCATGTGGACCCTGAAGCAATCCCTTGCTTCATGAAGGTGAGACTGAGCCATACGCACTACAAAAAAAAGTCGACACTGAAAAGGACAGACTGGAGAGACTGTTATACAACCTGTGCAGTTTTCAGAATGGGAGGCGCCCATAGTCTCCATCCTTAAACCCCACCAAAGCGTCTGAATTTGTGGACCCTACAAACTGATGGCTAATAAAGTAGCTAAGTTAGACAGACACCTCATTCCAAAATCGAAGACCTGTATGCCAAGCTGGCAGGTGGAACCACCTACACAAAGCTTGATACGAGTCATGCTTATCAACAACTAGAGTTGGATAACGCCTCCCGGGAATTTGACACAATTAGTACCCACAAAGGGTTGTACCAATATACATGATTGCCTATCAGTGTCTCCTCAACACATGACATCTTTCAGAGAACAATGGAAAGCTTACTGCAGGGACTGCCTCAGGTTGTAGTCTATTTAGACGATATATTGCTGACAGGATTAACTGAAAAATAACATTTGGCAAACTTAGAATAAGTCTTAAAATGTTTCTTGCAAGCTGGAGTGTGTTTAAAAAAAGAAAAGTGCATGTTCCAAGCGAGGGAGGTAATCTATTTGGATCACCGCGTAGATTCATAGGGCCTCCACCTGGTTTAGGAGAAAATGAGAGCCATAAAAGAGGCACCTGTGCCAAAGGACGCCTCAGAGCTCAAATCATTCTTAGGAATGATCAACTATTATGGGCAGTTCTTACCCAATTTGTCTACAGTACTGGCCTCCCTGCATTATCTACTCAAAAAGAACCAATGTTGGTCTTGGAAGGCACCCCAGAAAGAAGCTTTCATAAAGGCAAAACAATTGTTGCACTTGTCCAACCTATTAGTGTATTATGACCAGACAAAAGAGTTAGTACTGACATGTGACGCATCTCCCTATAGAGTGGGAGCAGTGCTCTCTCATTGGATGGACGATGGCATGGAATGGCCAATAGGTTACATATCAAGAATGCTCACTGCAACAGAAAAGAGATACGCGCAGATAGAAAAAGAAGGCCTGTCTATCATCTTTGGTGTCAAGAAACTTCACCAGTACGTACACGGCTGACATTTTACAATCATTTTAGACCACAAACTATTGCTAGGATTGTTTAGTGAGGATAAGACTATACCGCCCATAGCCTCAGCAAGAATTCAACGATGGGCTTTAAACCTGGCAGCATACAAGTATACTTTTGTACATAGGCCTGGCAATCAAAGTGAAAATGCCGATGCACTTAGTCGTTTGCCTTTACAAGAAAATGATGAGCATGTCCCAGTTCCACATGAACTTGTTTTATCGTTAAATTTCTTAGATTCCTCGCTGGTATGTGCTAGACAGATCAGAGACTGGACAAGTCGGGACCCAGTCCTATCTCAAGTACGAGAACAAGTGCTGCATGGTTGGTGACAGGAGCTCGTATCTGATTAAATAAAACTGTACATCAATGGAAGACACGAAATAACCAGCCAGGATGGCATCTTATTGTGGGGAGCATGAGTGCTAGTTCCCCAAAGGGAAGGGAGCCACTTTTAATTGAACTACACAGTACCCATCCAGGAATTCCCTGAATGAAGACCATAGCACGCAGCTACCTGTGGGGACCTGGGATGGATGACTAAATAGAGAATTTAGTAAAGCATTGTCTGCAATGTCAGCAACTGCAAAAGTTGCCAGTGGCAGCTCTGTTGCGCCAATGGGAGTGGCCATGTAGACCCTGGGTGCAGTTACAAGTTGACTACGTTGGACCCTCCCTGGGAACGATGTTTCTGCTCATTATTGATGCCCATTCAAAGTGGTTGGATGTATATGAGGTGAAGTCACCAATTTCAGCCGCTACAATTGAGAAACTATGTCAAAGTTTTGCCATTCATGGACTACCAGAAGTAGTTGTTTCCGATAATGGCATGACATTTATGAGTGCTGAGTTTCAACGGTTTATCAGCATCAACGGTATCACTAACGGTATGTAAAAACTTTACCGTACCACCCTTCCTCAAATGGACTGGCCAAAGGGGCAGTTCAAACGTTCAAGGCAGGCATGAAAAAGCTTACTGTCGATTCCTTGGCAACCAAGCTAGCAGGCTTTCTTTTTCATTACAGGACTACCCCTCACACAGCAACAGGTGTCAAACCTGCGGAGTTATTGTTGAAACACCGTCTCAGGACGAGATTGAGCTTAATAATGCCGAATTTAGAGGGGAAGGTGGAAAGGAGACAGGGAAGCCAGAAAACTAGACTCAACTGACATAGTCGGGAGAGGAAGTTTATTGTGAAGAACTTTGGAGAAGGACCTAAGTGGTTACCGGGTGAAATTAGTGCGGTGACTGGACTTCTATCTTACCACGTGGAGGTGGAAGGCCAGATCATCCAGAAACATGTGGACCATTCAGGAGCAGACACAATTCCAAACGATAATCTATTAAAGTAATAACAATGGAACGGTGTTATAAAAGTGGTCAGCAATCCGGATTCTTTGTCCCGAGGTAGCTGCTAAAATCCACTGCTTGATTCCAATTTGCTGAATAGAGTACTCTTGGCTAGTTTGGCGAGACTCTCATCCACTGAGGCCATCAGATGGATCCCATTTTCCACTGATTTGTTTAGTTGAGCTAAATCCATAGAGATTCTAATTGACCCATTTGACTTTGGGACTGTGACCATTCCAGAACATCACTTTGTCTGAATGAGATAACACCATTGTTCTTGATTTCACCCTTGACTTTGTTCAAGAGTGGGTGAGGGACTTTCCTCAATGTGAAGTGCCAAGTTGGTTTAGCCTCAGCTCTTAGGGTAACTTGGTATACGGTCTTCAGTTTTCCCAAGACTGTAAATAATCTTGGAAATTCATTCCTGAATGTAATGCTGTAATGCTCGTCAGCAACTTAACCAACTTTATAGATCAGCTTCAATTCTAAGCATGCCTTCCTGCTTAATAACAATGATTCTTGGTTCAGTATGATGAACAGAGGTTCAATAATTTCTGTATCCTTATATTCTAATTTTGCCAGGTGTTGTCCTATGACTTTCAGTGTAGTCCCACCTGGACTTTGTAATTTGATGGACGATGGCTGTAGTGGAGTGTGCTTAAGCCATTTTACTTTATCAGATAAGATTGAAGCACCTGCCCCTGTGTCTAATTTTAAACAGTGTGGGGTCTCCAATCACTTTGAGCTTAATGCTCTAGTATTTATTTTCAGCTTCATGTACTTCCCCTAGGAAAGTTATTTCTGTAAAGGGTTAACTCTAATGACAGCCACTGAGCATGTGCGTAAGGATCTATGTCACAATGGTATCATTCACTGAGAGAAGATGACTGAGAAGTATGTTAGAAAGTAGCTCCAGCTGTGTCTTTGTCTTACTTAACCTTTGTAAATAGTTAGCATATAAATAAATGTGTTTTCAACACAAGACAATTGTCTCCAGCAAGCTCTCTTCCAGGCTAAGAAGCTAACAAATCCTGAGATATAACCACAATAACAGCATTTCCTTTCTTTGTGGTTCATCTATTTCTTGCATCTGGCTTGGCCTTAATATATTTACTTTGTTTTTGCAGCTATCTGTGTTTTAGATTGGCAGGCAATTTTAAAATGTCCTAACTTCCCACAGTTGCGGCACTTGCTTCCCATGCTGGGCATTCTACCTGCCCATGCTGGCTTTTCCTGCCCCACTGAGAGCCTTTCATGCTTGCGGCTGGCGTGCTTTTCCCCATTTTCGCGGTCTTCTGTTTTGGAATGCCTTCCCTCTTCTGGCCTACACATTCAATGGCCTCACTTATTTGTTTCCAAGGGACCTCACTTTCCCCATGAACAGGCAGTCCATTTTGCTTTCTGAACTCTGTTACTTCGCGATTCATACTGCCCTAATTAAAGTTCGATCTTCTTTCATTTGCAAGGGATCTGATAGAGTTTCATCTAGGATCCCAATGAATATGCAATCATGAATCAGTTCATCCCCAAAATTCCATAGTTGCAATTTTTTGCCAGCTTGTAAAGACAGTTGATGAATGAATCCATGCTTTCACCTGGTCTTTGTTTTTACTTGTTAAATTTTGCCCATTCTATAATTAAATTTTTATGAACACTGAAATATGAATCAAATGCCTGCAGACCTCATCGTAAGAGCTTGAAGACTCATCGACTCCCTGTCTCACTATTACGTCATCGGCAGTAGCTCCAACTACATAAAGAAGTGACCTGATCCTTTTATTCCTTTTTATGTAAACCAGAAGCAGTTCTGTGCCTGGAAAACCTCTTTTTCCAATTTTCCCAGTGCTGAGCTTGTTATGATCCTTCAATGTTTCGGAAAGGTTCTGGGAGTGGCAGTGTAGATTCTATGCCTGTTCCAAGCTCTGGACTTATTGCTGCTTCACTGGTGTTGATTTTGGTCTGTGCTCACTGCTGTCCAGACTCCAGGTCTGTGTCTCAGCTTGCATCTGCTGCACCTGCGATGCTACAACTTCTAGGTAATGTTGAATCTGTTCCTTTCATCTTTCTTTTAAGAATCTCTTGACTTCCAGGTCTTTAGCTGCTTCTTGGAGTTTTTTCTCGGTCCTTTACTCACTGTCCTCTGCCACCATGTTTTGCATGTGTTCAGTTTCTAGATGGGGTACTTCGGGGTTTGTCTACTTTCCTTAAGTAAGCTGCTCAAGACTTTAGTTTTTTAAAACCATTATCATTTATTTACAGATCTATGTACATCATAGGAACTCTGCATGAGTTTGGACTTCTCCCTCTATTATTTAATCATGTGATGTTAGATCATCATTACATCAGCATCATGTGCTTCTGATGTTAATCTTTTAGTCTACACAGCTGAATTTTCTTTAATTCATTCATTCAAGGGATGTGGGCTTTGCTGTTTAGGCCATTTATTGCCTATCCCTAATTGCCCTTGAGAAGGTTGTGGTGAGCTGCCTGCAGCCTATGTGGTGTACGTACACCCACAGTGCTTTTAGGGAGGGTCTTCCAGGATTTTGGGCTCCATTTATTAGCATTGTAAATTCAAAATCTTCCTGTGTTAGGAGGGCCCGGAGTGCTCCCCCAAATCCACAAGCATCATAATCCTCTCCAATCCCCACTTAGTTGAGGACCCCAAAATCTTTTTACCCATCGGGTAGGCTACCTGTGAACCAGCCACATCAGCTCACTCCAAGCATTTAGATAAGGCTTATAACCAAATCCTAACAATCCTTGGGACTCCTGCTTCAGTGTCATTCCAAGATTCCAGATTATTAACATGTCTAAGAGTTTTCTATTTCTAAACAAATAACTACTTGACATCAAAATACTATTTGTGTCTATCATAGAATATGTTAATCCTTGCGCTGCTGGATAAACAGTAACTTTCAGGTAATGCAAAAAAGGGAAAAATAGGCTCTTTATGTCATCATTTCAATATTTCTAGGACTGGCTTTAATTTTTGAAAATGACAGAATTTGCAGTAGCGGATCAGTTGCCCCTCTTACACCCAGCCCAACTTTCTTTCCTAGAGGTCAATGGAAAGAAAGATTGAGCAGTGTTGAAGAGGGCTGTCTGATCTGCTGCTGCCCTTGTCAAAAATGAAAATCTACCCTACAGAATCATATAGTCAGCACCACAGAGCCAACGTGATCAGGCACATGCCTGCCTTTGGATTGCGAGTAGAGTGCATCTCCGCTGAACCACCATTGAGGGAATAGAAGCAGAAAGCAAAACAGGCACTTACCTTAACCAATACCCAAATCTGATCATACCTACTGGGGTGAAAGCAAACATCTATCTTGAATGCACAGTCATTCAATGTTCAGTCATTCTAAGCGTACATGGTGTTGCTAGCTTTTTCTCCTGGGAGAAAAGCACATTGGAATCCAACTTCTGTTTTACCAAAATAAATCCTATTTGGAACAGTTTGTTTTCACTGTTTGGATCTATGTTCTTCCCAAGGGAAATTTGGAGCAGAAACATTGAGCCAGGAACAGAAAAACTTCCTTTCTATCTGACTGAAAGTCTCATTGACAAGACTCACTAGCAGACTCTTAGCTAGCTTGTTATGGATGACATAGGAATTTTAAAGAAACTGCCTGCAATTATTCTGTAAATATACATTGCAAACCAATATTTGTATAGCCATGGTTGACTGCACATTAAATCGTTGAACATTTCGATTTAGCAAAAAATGAATACAGATTCTGGGAACGTGTCAGGGTGACCAGTGGCTACAGTAGCTGGGAAATTTAAGATAACAAGATGTTAGCCAGTAGCCTGACTGAATTTTTCATGCAACTTTGTCAACTCCAACCACACTCAATTAAAAAGCTAAAATAATGTGGAGTTATTATTTCCTGATTCAAAGTACTACTGTAAAGGATTGAAAAACTGCACAGATAATTGCAATACTCATGAGTCTTGATTGTCCACAATGCTGCAAATTAAGTCATCCTAGAACACAGCATGAACTCTGTGTTCACATTCCATTCGCAAAGGAAGCAGTGACCTGAAAAGGTCAAATGTCAAACACCTACATGTGTAGATTTGAAAGCTCCCTATCTAATTAGCAGAAAACTAATCTCAGATGAAAGCTATTTTTTTTTCAAATACAAATGCTCATGTAGTTCATGTTGATCAAAAACCTGAAGCTTGATGGAATGTTAGCCCTTTAAATGACCTCTTGTAAATCAAGCTTGCCAGACAAAAAAGATATCAAAATTGTTTGAAGATATGATCATGTTAATACATGTTTCAAATTTTTTTCTAAACAGTTATTAAAGGCTGCCTTGATGGCTCAATGAGTGCGTTCAATGAATAAGTAGTATCATAGCAGCAAAGTCTTAGGTTCAATTCCTGCCCTACACTCACAGAGATGTGTGCAGTAGGGATGCTTCAATTAGGCTCAGTTCCACAAGATTAGAGGGAAAATTCCATTAATTGTTTAAAAATAAATGCGAAAATATGGTATAGAAATCTTTGATTTTTTTCAAACACTTTGTGGTACTATGGAATATAGGACTTTCATTTGGAAGGATCGAGTGAGCGAGATACACAAGAGGCCAGAGTGAGGAGCAATTTCTTCAATTTCTTTTTGCTGCACATGGCCCATTTCTGGCACTGGGTGCACCCTTTAAGATTGCCACACATCCACGCAGCCTGTTTGTCCTCTCCGCGGGACATTCCTGATTGCTGGGTAGCCAGGCACCCGTGTAGCTTAGAGGGAACATTGGGTGGAGGAATGGAAAATTCTGCTCAGGGTTTTAGGGCTGGAGGCGATTAGAGATATGGAGCGAGGGTTTTAAAAAGACATTGCTAGGATGTCCCTCTCTTCAAGAAACATTCCTGCTGCGATAATTTAAACTTTTCTTTCTTCATATCGAATCACCTTGTAATAATGGACTGCCTGTACAAGTTGCATCCAGCAGTACTGGATGTTACAGCCTTACTGAAATATCATTATCAATATTTGGGCAACTGCTTCCAGCAGAAGTAATGCTAGACTATATATTCGGCAAAAATGCAGTTATCTGTCAGAGCAGTTTTCTTGCCCATTTACCACCTTAAGCTGCCGCAGTGCTGCTGCTAAACCAACAGAAAGGTGGAGAATAATACAGAATATTGCAACAACAATTTGTGGAGCTTTACTCCAGAATAGAACCAGCGTTGCTGTTAACCTGTTACTTGAGATTAATTGTCAGTTTGGTTCAGTCGATCGCACATTTTCAGCACATAACCTAGGCTAACTGAATTCAGTGCAGTTCTGAGGGATTGGAGACGGAAATTGACTGCATATACTTCCTTTCCTGGGAGAGAGTGTGGTGGACATCAGATGAGGGCCCTACTATTGAACTTTCCAATTCTAAATCCAGCTGAATCAGCCAAGGATCAGTTGGGTAGTACTCTCATTTCTGGGTCAAAAGATTGTGGGTTTCCAATCCAGAGACTTCAGCACAAACATCTAGGTTGAAAATCCAATGTAATACTAAGAGAGTTCCAGAGTCCCATCTGCTCTCTCGGGTAAACATCAAAAATCCCACAACACTATTTCAATGAAATGCAGCAGAATTCTCTCCAGCGCCCTGGTCAATGTTTATCCCTCTGTCAGCATTACTACAGAGTTCCATTCCTGTTTATCAGAGATTGCTTGCTTGTTTCCTACTTGCTGGATTTTCATGGAATTGGGGAGACTTAGTAGAGTTGGAAAATAATGGCCAAGACCCAATTTCAAAAATCCTGACCGCTTTCTTGGCGCCCCAATTTTCATCAGTGTGGGTTAAGCATGCGGCCTGGTGCAGGTCACCTCAGAGGTATCATGAACCATTGTCTGGATGAGGAAATCTTTTGACAGGTAAGTTCAAAAGGTTTTACCCCTGTCCTCTAAGCCAAACTATGCCCCCACCCACCCCCCATGGCCCTTCATACTCCCCATGACAAACTATGGCCCCTTACTCACCCCATAGCCCCTCATATTCCTCATGCTAAGCTGTGCTCCTCCACCCACCCCCATGGCCCCTCATACCCCCCTGCCAAGATATGTTCCTCCATGCAACCCACATGGTCCCTCATAACCTCCATGCCAAGCTATGGCACTTCCATGCCCATTCACCCACTATACACTCTGTATAGACCAAAGAGCCCTGTATTGACAATGGGACGTGTGATAAAGCTTTAACAAAAGTCATTCATTCATAACTTTTCACTTTCTTAAAAAAAACTCCTTTCACTATAGCCCAGTAAAAGGGTCAATCACCCCGGTCCTTTAAAATATCAATAGAAGAAACTGAAAGCACTTGAAATCTCTTCACTTTGTGTAAATAGACATCATGCAATTAACGGAATAGATCAGAGATCAAGAGCTGTCAATCAAGCAATGTTTTCCTGGGGTACAACTGTTACAACAGTTGAATGGATTTCTGGGATCTCAGCCAAGCTTATTATGCATTCTTGGATAATGTGTAATTTTGGTCTTCCACTGAACAACTGAACCAGTGGCCCTTAAAGTGGCAGCTGATTACTTTCTAGAAAATGCTGAATTTTAAATAAGCCATGTGTTAATTTTTCAGGCAGAATTATATGACTTACTTTGCAATACATTTGTAGAACACAAGCTAGTTAAAGTAATTCTAGCGTTTACAGGAGTACAGGGTGGAGAGATTGTGCTGGTAGTAATTCATCCAGTGCTGTAAGTTGCTTATTTTCATGACACAACAGTGTAGGGTGCTGACAGTTAACAGAGGATTTTGTTGAAACAACTGACATTTTCAGCTTTAAAGAATACTAATCTATCTTTCTATTGGGGCACAGTGGCTCCTGACAATATGACAGTATCGGTCTTACCATATACTTGACAGTTTAAGTGCTAACCTAGATGTGATTTCATATTTTGGGTGAGTTCTAGGTATTGGAAACATCTCTGATTGGGAACCTGGTGTTGGGAACAAGGGCAAAATTTAATGGTTGCGGCAGTGGGCCTGTCCACTGGCCATAGAGTCAGTGGCAACTTTGCCACAGCCATTTCCAGGAGCCCTGTCAGGATGAAATCCCAATCAGGAAGCCTGCTGACTGCCCTCAAAGTTCCCATTTCCTACCAGGGAAGTTTCCTGGAGCAATTTCCTCTGCAGGGCAGATGTCCCACCTTCAAGAGCTACCTGCCAGTCAGAGGTCAGCAACTCTTCAGTGCCAGCAATGCCACCAGTAATGGGGGCCACTGCTGATACTGCAGTAGCCAGAGGATGAGGATCATGGCTGGAACCTTGGAACGTAGGCAAGTGGGGTGTGATCGTGAGAAACAGTCAAGGACGTCCTGGGAGGAAGGATGTCACTGTAAAGGGTGAGGGGGGTGGTTGGGGGCGGGGATTAGTTTCCTGCAGGTCCCTCACTTGCCATTGGTGTGTAACCTTGTTGGACAAAGGGTGCCCAAGAAGGAGGGACCCCCCCCCTACCAGGCCACAGACATACTCACCAGAGTTTAACTGGCAGTTTGCCCACATGACATGGCCTTATCATGGTTGAATGCCAGTGACAGTGAGGTGTGACCCTTAAATAGGGCTTCTGGGTGGGAAGGCCATTCTCAACCCTTCCACTTCAGAGTTAGTTGAATGGCATCTGAAGGAGATGGGTTCTTCCCCCTACTCTTCCTGCCACATTGTACATCCTTGGCATAACATTAAATACTTTGCTGCAGGCTATAAACATGTGAAACAGTTTACAGGAGCAATCATTATGAGAAGACTTTCAGTTCGTGACCACATATATCTAGGGTTTATATATGGGTTTTCTTTTGGCAACTCATATATCAACTCACGCCTAGTCAGCCGAATATTCCACCTCCCATACATGTTGAAGGAGAGACTCTGGAATATGTTGAGTACTCCCCATACCATGGAAGCCACCTCTCTCAAAAATTCACCAATGGTGAGAAGACTCAATCCCTGAGCGCCAGCTTAGCCTTCTTCACACTAGTGCAGCAAGTGTTTGAGAACAAAGACCTACGCAAGTCAACAACAGTCCTAGCGTACAGAGCAGTTGTCGTCACCACACTCCTGTACTGCAGTGAGACCTGGACTGTGAATCAGCGACACATAAAAACACTAGAGAAATTCCATCAGTAATGCCTCCACCGCATCCTACGGATTCAATGGGGGACTGTCGAACAAATACCAGTGCCCTTCTTGAAGCCAGCTACACAAACATTCAGGTAAAACTCCTGCAAAATCAACCTTGATGGACTAGACACTGTGTATGAATGGCCAAAAAGTGTCTCCCCCACCAGGTGCTGCTTTCTCAACTCTGAAATGGCCCAACATTCACGGGGAGGACAAAGAAAACACTTCAAAGATACCATGAGGCTCTTCCTGAAGTGCAGCAGCATTGACAGTAATGATGGGAAAGAGCTTGTTACCAATCATTCAGAATGGCAATGACTTGTCCATCAAGCTGCATCATGCTTTGGGTCATTACATCTTAATGATGAGACAGAGTGGCAGAAGGATAGAAAAGGATGCAAATCCTGCACTCTGGATCCCACTACCTTGTGGGACATCCGCTCCATGTGTCCAAAGATCTGTCGGTCAAGAATCATTTAGTCACATGAAGGCCCTGGCAGAAACTCATGACTCTGTTCTGCTGGACCAGGGTCTTCATGGCATCTGCCAACTTCCCCATGGAGACCTCCATATGCACACATGTGGGCACCATGCGGGCACCACTTCATCAGAAAGCAGATGGAAGTACTCCTCCACCACTTGAGCCACTCTGTTGAGGACTCCCAACAGCTCTGCTCGATGTTCCCACACCTTCTGCTGACTCTCCAGGATGAGTTGGAAAGCCAAATATAGAGGTTCGTCATCTGACTTGGACCTCACAGATTCCTTTCCCCCAACAGTCCTCTGAGTGCTGGGGAGCTTGGCTGAACCTGCCTCCCCCTGCTGCAGATACCTGTCCATGCGGTGACCACCAGATTGTGAACATGAGCCTGCTCTAGGTCTAGGTCCCAGCTAGGTGTGTGTCTCTGTTCTGGTGGAGGGTGTGGGTAAGCGCTGTGATAGGTCTTCCAGGCTGCTTATTTCCAACTCTTCAATGGAGGAGGTGTCCTCTTGGTTGGAGATGAGGACATGGATGGAGCTGAGGGACCGGCTGGCTGAGGGCGTCAGTCACTTGGCAGAGCTCCCTGTGAACCAAAGCAGAGATAATTAGTGCATGGCAACAGAGTCAAAAGCTGGAGAGAGAGCACTTGCAGTTGTGTTGAGAGAAGGATGATGTAGTGCAGGATCCTAATGAGGGTGTTCGCCGCCAACCTCACTGTCACTGCAGGCACGGTCCATGTCCTCGATGTCATGCTCCTCAAAGTGAGTGAGGGGCCTAATGTGGGCCACTCCACCCCTGGTCTGGGACCTCTTCCTGCTGATGTGAGCAGGCTTCTCCTGCATGAAAACAGATGGAGAGAGCGTGAGCAGGATACATGGCACTGCATAGAATGTTTGTGTGGTGAGCAGCACCATGGACGGGATGAGGATGCGAGCTCCAGAGGATATGAGCCTGATGGAGATATGAGGGTGTGTGAGAGTTAGTGGTGTTGTCGCTTGAGGTGTGAGATCCCTGTGGATGTGTGATGGGCTTGTGAGTGTGAGTTGAGTGATGAGAAGAGTGAGCTCTCTTGGCAGAACGGATGAGAGCATTCATCCTATAGCGGCACTGGGTGGCTGTCCTCTTTTGCAGGGCACTGGCACTGACCATTGCTGCCATCACCTCCCGTGCTGGATTGATGATGCAGCTGCCCCTCCTGCAGCTAGAGAGGGGGTAGGGGACATCATGGCAGGCCTCCACCGCGTCCGAAAGGTGCTCGAGGGATGCATCACTAAACTGGGGGCTTTTTGCCTTTCAGGATCACCCTGTCTTCTGTGCAGCAGTCCTGGGTTTGGAACACTGAGAGGTGTGCGCGCAGCTGCACTTTAAATGTGGCACCTGGTGTGATGAAGCGGTGAGGTGATGGCATGGTGGGCGAATGAGAGCCTGCCCGCCATCGAAACAGCCTGTTTCCCAGGAATGCATAATTAATGCTGCAGGTTTGGGATGATACAGTGTGAGAAGCAGCCATTGCGGCCAGCGGGTAAAATGTCATTTTCCCCACCCACTACTGCACTTAGTGCAAATCAAAAACAATTCCACCACTAATTTCAATACTTTAGCATCGCACTAAAAGCCCCACTTGCCAGAATCATCCCCAACACTGGATCACCCAGGCATGTCAGCTTAATTGCGCCAGGACTTTGAGGTGTGTTTGCCTACTTTGCTTCGAACAGCACTCGCAGTCATCAGCGCCAGGCTTCGCAGACAGCACCACATCACTTTTAGGGGGGCTCACAGGCAGGTGTCAACCAACCAGACCAGCCCTAAAGCGGGGGTGGCTTTTTAATGGCTGCAGGGCTAGGATTTGCTTGGGGAAAGGGGAGAAGTGGCCTCAGGCAAGGGAAGAAGCTGCAGGACGAGAGCTGTACTGTGGGAGGGTAACCCAGGGTGTGTGTGGGGACACATGTTGACCTGTTCAAGTGTCCTCAAGATGGTGAGGGCTGAGGAGGCAGTCTCCAGAGGAAATGAGACCAGTTGGAGATGTGAGGACGTGTGTGAGAGAGTGAGTGGTGAGATGCCAGTGAATGTGTGATGCGCTTGTGAGTGAATGAGTTTAGAGTGATGAGATAGTTGACTTACCCTGGTGACACGGTTGAGATCATTCATCTGTTTTCTGTACTGAGTGGCTGACCTCTTGTGTGCACCGTTGGCACTGACCACCTCTGCCACTGCCTCCCAAGCTGGAATGGTGAGACTGATGGGCCTCCTGGGGCCAGCGCAGTGGGTAGGGGATATTGTATCTGGCCTCCACAGCATCCAGAAGGCATCCCAGGGATGTGTCACTGAATCGGGGGGCTGCACTCTTCTTGGCTTTTGGGGCCATGTCTTCACTGGAGCAGTCCTGGGCTGCAAGCATTGAGAAGTGTGCACATGGCTGCAGTTTAAGTGTGGCGCCCTGCATGAGGGAACGCTGAGGTGACAGCGCAGTGGACAAATCAGAGGCCACTCATCAGCCAGATGACATGTTTCCTGTAGCTGCATAATTAATGAGGCGGGAAGTGGATGATACGGCGCGAAAAGCTGCCATTGCGGCCAGCGGGTAAACATTTTATCACGCCTGCTACCACACTTAGTGCAAACCTGGGATGATTCTGCCCTGAGTCATTTTTATCCATCACTCCCCTGCCCTCAGAAATCTGCACGGAGCCATCCTGCCCAAAGCCTTTTGATTAAAATTCCCAAATCACCCCATAGTCTCACAGCATCCACCTCTGCAAGTCCTTTCATCCCTACATCACTGAGGACAATCCACTTGTGGCCTATGTGTAAGATAACTCTTAGAAAAGTGTTGGGCCATGGTCTATAACTACATAACTTTCTGAAAAACATTGGAGATGAATTTTTACTATTGGTTTTCCCACTGGAGTGTTGGATGGCAATTACTTAGTTAAATAGTGTAATGGGAACCTTGTATCGTGCTGAGACATACTGGGGATCATTGCAAAATTTCTCCTACTAAATTACTCAAGACAATGCTGAGGTTTCAGCAGCTGCTTTGCATCATGGGTAAGTTGCTGGAGGATTGCAGAATAGTTCCATTATTAGTTAATTCATGTGTAGAGTGGGAAAATGGTTCAAAACAACTCCCTGAGGAATACTGGATAAAGGTCATTTTTTATGGTTAAGTTTGAATATCGCTGAATGATCTATGTACTGGATACTTCACTATAACAGGGAATAGTTTGCATGCTGTCAATGTGAGGCCTGATGATGTTATTCAAGATTTGTGATTGCTTGGTATGAATATGATAAATAACTGCAGTGAAAATAAAAACTGGTTAACTGAAATTATTCAACATGTAATTGGCTTGAGTTACAATTGACATGAGACCTGAGAGAGACACAGAGGGTGTTTTCTGTCAAATTATATAATTTACTTCTTAGCTTCTAAAACAAATAGATGAAAGAATTAAGTGAAGAGCATAAATAATTAACCATATAGAGGATTTATAAGCTTTTCCCTAAAGCAATTATTTTCAAGTGGCACTATCAATCCTATTCTTCTGTCTATGTTCTTCTATCCACTCCTGCAACTTTATTTAACTCTTTCCGCCCTCAAATGCACTTGTATTTGTGTCTTTAGACATAAAATCATTTTCCATTGCAAAACCAATATAGTGTACCAAGAAGATTCCTGCCATTTTAGCAATGGTAATTTCTGTGAAGGGCATCAGGCAAGAACTAAACTATTAATGCACAAAGCATTAGAGATAAAACTCTCCCTCCTTCTTACAACATACTTACGGTATGAGACTAATAAGTTTGGCAGCCTTCCGTCTTGTGAGACGGTGGTTTGCAACTTGGTCAACTCTGTTAACTCTATATCAAATCTCATGTTTTAATGTACTTCCTACCTGATAAAATTAGTGCAACTAAAAGAATCAATGACTCAGGATAATTTGGGGCCGACCTACCTGTGTAATTAAAATATCTAATGTCAGTCTTTCCTTCACAGTGCAATGAACACAAGACATTTCAGAAATGTGATTTCAGAAAAGGAAGAATTTGCAGGGTAACGGGGAGAAGGCGGGAGAATGGCATTAAGTCAATTGTTCATTTGGACAGCTGGTGTGGACGTGATGGGCTGAATGTGCTCCTTCCGTGATGAAACAATTCTGTAATTTGTTTTTACATTAGTTGCCACTTACTACAAGACAGAGAGACCCCAGCCTGAATTTTTCAGTTGGTGGGGTCTCGCTTCCGGCCATCCGAAGAGTCAGCAGGGAACACATCCCCGCTGACTCCAAGTGTCCTGCAGCTATTTCATGCTTGAATGAATGTTAAATGGCTCAGGCAGGATTTCCATCCTTCACTTTGGAGGAAGTCCCACCTTAGAGAGCTGCTGACTAATCTGATTGGCCAGCAGCTCTCCAGTCCCTGCAGCGACAGCGCTGGAGTGGACAGAAGAAGAAATGCAGGAGGATGCCTGAGACTAAGGGTGGAATCATCTGGCCCCATTGGCAGCAGGCGTCATGGCAAGCGTGAGCGGACAACCAGGGTGAGAAGGCCAAAAATCGGTTTTATGCCATCGTGAAAGTTTGCAATCATCTGCTCCACCTGCCCGTGGTGGGCTGTGTTTCCTGCCGCCACACATCGGGAACCTAATTTCAATACTTTAGCATCTCAATATAAGCCCCGCTTGCCGGAATGATGCCCCTCCCCCACCCAGGCTGGATCATCAGGGCACATTGGCGTGGTTGCACCTGGTGCTCTTCACTCGGGACTTCGAGGTTTGTTTGCCTACCTTGCTTCAGGCAACACTCACAGTCATCAGTGCCAGGCCTCACAGGCAGCACCGCATCACTTTTAGGGGGGGGCTCACGGGTAGGTCTCTACCTACCAGACCAGGTGTATGGCGGGAGTGGGTTTTCAATGGCTGCAGGGCTAGGGTTTGCTTGGGGAAGGGGGAGAAGTGACCTTGGGGAAGAGGCTGCAGTGTGAGGGAATTTCTGGGGAAGGGGCCTGTAGTAGCATGTTGACCTGTGCAAGTGGCCTTAAGATGATGAGGGCTGAGGAGGCAGGCTCCAGAGGAGGGAAGGCCAGATGGAGATATGAGCATGTGTGTGAGAGAGTGAGTGGTGATGTCCTTTGAGCTGGCAGTGAGTGAGATGCCAGTGAATGTCTGATGGACTTGTGAGTGTGTGTGTTTAGAGTAATGAGATGGTTGCCTTACCCTGGCGGCATGGATGAGATCATTCATCCTCTTTCTGCACTGGATGGCCAACATCTTCTGTGCAGCATTGGTACTGCCACTGCCTCCCAAGCTGGAGTGGTGAGATTATGAACCTCCTGTGGCCAGACTGGGGGTGGAGGATATCACAGTGGGTCTCCAAAAGACATTCCAGTGGCGGGTCACTGAACTGTTCTTGGATTTCAGGGCCATGTCTTCACTGGAGCAGTCCTGGGTTGCAAACATTGAGAACTGTGTGTGCGACTGCGGTTTAGATATGGCACCCGGAGTGAGGAAACAGTGAGGTAAAGGCATGGTAGGCAATTCAGAGGCTGCCCACCAGCGAGACGGCATGTTTCCTGTGGCTGCATATTAATGAGGCGGGAAGCAGATGATGCAGTGTGAAATCCTGCCATTGCATCCGGTGGGTAAAACGTCATTTTTCATGCTACCACACTTAGTTCAATTCTGAGACGATTCTGCCCTAAGTCCGGGCACCAGAGGCCCAGGTAAGTTCAAGGGGTCCCAGGGTGGGGAAGGTAAGGAAGGCCTGCAGGGGTGCAAAGTGGGCGATCAGAAACTCGGGGGAGAGGCCAGCAGGGTGAGGGATATCCAGAGGCCAATGGACCTTAAGAGGTGGGAGGGGGTGCCAGACTTCAGAAGGGGGCTTCTGATGGAGACATCCCTCCTCCACCCCCCCCACCCCCGTTCCCACCTGGATGTAACTCTTGATTTTCAATCTTCCCCCACACAACTTCAATCTCCACGACAGCTTAAAAATTGAGCTGGGCAGGAAATGGCCCTTGAATAGCCAATAACTGGCCACTTTAGGGCCTCGATTGGGGCCAGGGCAGGCTTCCCATCTGGGGCCTCGCCCACCCCAGCACAAAATTGCTATGTGGTTGGGATGTGTGGGAACCCGGAGGGAATCTCGTCCCTTCAATTTCCCACTCCCCACACCCTGCCTAAAAATCCACTGGTGAGGGAGTGTAGAATTCTGACCTCTGTTTCTGCTAAGTTAAAATGAGAATGATTTCCGCTGCTCCTATTTCAATTAAAAAAAAATAACCATTTTGTAACTGGGAATGTAAATTTTTACATCAAAGTGACAGAACTGTTTCATTTTTAACTCATATGCGCTGTTGGGCATAGATAGTTAACGTTTTGAAACTGTTAATGCAGCCAGCTGTATTACTGGCAACAAATAATTTATTCCATAATATTTTTTGCCATTTGATTGAATGCTATTTAGTCAAATATGTATAATTTGTAACCAGATTTTCATTACATAATAAAATATTCTCAATACAGGCATATAAGATTCTCTCTCTCTAAGGTACATAAGATCAAAGATAAAGCAATACAATGTATTCATTCTAAAAAATTCATTTCACATTCAGACACATCAATTTTATCAAAAAGAAAGTATTAACTTCTCAGATAACATCCTGGCAATCACAATTCAGCAATGAATTGCACGTGGTGTTCCTGAAAATCCTTCCAGGCGAGGAGGATGTTTTGTATTTTTTTTTCAGGTCTACTACTGAACTCTTCTCCTTTTGGCTTCTCTCATTTTTCTTGGTGTCACCACAATGCTGGTTGCACACCCCTCTCCATCTCCTCCTGTCAGTCACCCATTTGTCTTCCAATCTCACTTGCTTTTAAATTCTTTGCCACCACATCTTTCCACCTGGCCTTAGGCCTTCCCCTTCTTTTTCCTGGCATTCCCATCTCCATTACTCGCCTCACCACATGCCCTCTCTCTCACTCCACAGCAGATGACCATACCATTTCAATCTCTTCTTGGCTTCCACAATCTTCACTGACTCCCTGATGTACTGGTTCCTGATTTTGTCCTTTCTCGACACCACACACATCTGTCTTAGTATCCACATCTCATTAGTATCCACATCTCATTAGTATCCAGCCATTGGCCGGAATTTTCCCCTCCCGTTGGCGGTGGGCACCATGGCAGCAAAGGAGTGAGAGTTCAACAGGAGGGTCAGAAAGCAGTTTCACGCCAGTGTGAAATCAAAGCGGGATCATCCGATGGAGAGTGTACATCCTGCAGTATGTGTGAAGTCATGGAGGCACCATGTGTCCCTGACTAACACATCTGTAGGAAGTGTTAGCAGCTGCAAATGCTTGAGCTCCGGGTTTCAGAACTTGAGGAGTGGCTAGAGTGACTGTTGTGCATCTGCGAGGCAGAGGACTTTGTGGATAGCATGTTTAGGGAGGTGGTCACACCTGCAGGTCAGAAGCGTACAGCCAGAGAGGGAATGGGTGACCTCCAGGCAGTCTAAGAGAACCAGGCAGGTAGTGCAGGAGTGCCTTGAGTCTATCCTGCTTGCTAATGAGCTTTCCAATTTGGATGCTGATGAGGGCGATGATTCCTCAGGAGCGTGCAGCAAGAGCTAAGCCTGTGGCACCACGGGTGGCTCAGCTGTACAGCGGGGGAGGAAGAAGAATGGAACAGCAATAGCAATAGGGGATTCCATAGTCAGGGGACCAGACAGGCACTTCTGTAGCAGTAACCGTGATTCCAGGATGGTGTGTTGCCTCCCTGGTGCCAGGGTCAAGAACGTCACAGAGGGGCTGCAGGACATTCATCGGGGGGAGGGGGATCACCCAGAAGTTGTGCTTCACATTGGTATCCATGATATAGGTAGGAATGGGGCTGAGGTCCTGAAAGCAAATTTCAGAGAGTTACGGGAGGCAGTGGTATAGTGGTAATGTCAGTGGACTAGTACTCCAGAGACCCAGGATAATTCCCTGGGGACCTGGTTTCAAATCCCACCATGGCAGATGGTGAGATTTGACCTCAGTAAAAAATCTGGAATGATGACCATGAAACCATTGTCCATTGACATAAAAACCCATCTGGTTCACTAATGTCCTTTAGGGGAGGAAATCTGCTGACCTTACCTGGTCTGGCCTACATGTGACTCCAGGCCCACAGCAATGTGGTTAATCTGAGAGTCAGATTAATTGGGGATTTTTTATAGCTATTATAGTAGTAATTTCGTAGACATACGTATGTCTTGTATTAATAAATGTTTAATTTAGTATTATAAAAAGAACCTCTTGAGACTCAGAGGTCTTATTACTACTGAATTCAAAGCCTGCATCTCGAAACATACCCTCTGGATTTGAACGACTCAGCCTTTACCATCAGCTGTGACACGATAGTGACTCTGGTGGACCATTGTGGCCAGAGCGGGAGTTAGAGGCATTTGTGGCGGCCTCCACTGTGTCCAACAGGTGCCCTAGAGAGAGGGCTGCTGTCACCTTTGCTTTTGAGGCCATCTGTCACCTGGAGCAGTCCTGGTCTGTAGACATGAAGAAGGCTGCACTCTGGTGCACTTTAAATATGGCGCCCTGAGTGAGGGAGCACTGAGGCCACAGCATGGTGGGAAAATTTGAGCCCACCTGCCAGTGATCCAGCGTATTTCCTGTGAATGCATTATTAATGAGGTGGGACATGCCGGGAAGGGGACACTACAGCGCGAAAATCTGCCATTGAGGCCGGTGGGTAAAATGTTGTTTTTCATGCCTGCTGACACACTTAATGCAAATCTGGGATGATTCCGCCCATTGTTCTTCACTTTTTGCTGTTGCCCAAGTTTCTGCTCTACACTCCACTACACTTACAACAACCAGAGCTAATCTGTTGCTTAATTTTCGTTTGTATACATCTTCTGCCATCACTGATCCCACATACTTGAAACTACTCACTTTCACCAAGTCTTTATCCATAATCTTTACAGCTTCACTCTGATCCTCTTCCCTAGGTTTAAACTAACAGACCGTAACTTGGGTCTTTGGACTACTGATCTTCATACCCCTGTCTTCCAGTGCATTTCTCTAGTCCTCCAGATACTCAGTCATCTTCTATCATTTCTCCACCAAATGTGCCCAATGTTACCTGCAAACGTCATTGACCATGGCACTTCTGTCTCACATGCTCAGGTAGAGCATCCATGGCAATCAGGAAGAGGTCTACTCCTGCACATAGGACCATATTTGGGCTCATTTTTAGTTCCAATAGTTCAGCAACTTTCCTATCAGTTCCTCAGGTCTTGTTTCTTATCTCTGCAACCAACAGCATGCTCTGAAGAAGAGTCATATTTGATTCAAAACATTAACTCTGTTTCTCTCTCCACAGATGCTGTCAGACCTGCTGAGTTTTTCCAACATTTTCTGTTTTATACCACCACCTGGAAGTTCCCCTCCAACCACTCACCACCCTATCTTGGAAATATATCATTATTCCTTCGCTGTCGCTGGGTAAAACCCTGGAATTCTCTCCTTAACAGCACTGTGGGCACACCTACACCACAGGGACTGCAGCGGTTCAAGAAGGCAGCTCACCATCACCTTCTCAAGGGAAGTTAAGGATGGGCAATAAATGCTGGCCTAGCCAGCGATGCCCACACCCCATAAATTATTTTTAAAAAGCTCCTGATTTTGGCCAAGCTGGAAGTTCAGTGTTCTTTCCTTCATTGTTTATACCTTTAAACAAATTATGCGCTTTTATCAAATACTCACCCACTATCTAGGGTTTAAAGTTCATTCCTTTATCCATTTAATTGTTTCCAGCTAAATATCACCTTGACGGTTCCTCCTTAAAAGCAGGCACCAAAAAGTCTATGGCCACGGGAGATTCAGCGGCCTAGGCAACAGTCCATTGACTTAAGGCTGGACCGGATGGTCCCAGCGACAGGCGGGGCCATAAAATCCCACCCCAGTCCAACATCCTTCAGTTCCTTCTCAAATGATTGTAAGAAATTGGACACTCACTTTAAGTAAGATCAAATCCTCAAACTTCATTGTGCTAATCAGAAGTACATCAATTTATTAAAAGCAGTCAGTGTTGTTCCAAGAAGCTCAAGTCACTGTGACATTTCTGCAAGGTTCTAGTGGTACAAATGAGAATAAAAATTGTTACGGACATAATAATCTGTATAATAACAAATAAATGATGATTTTCACCCAGGTATGCAGTCTCAAATTAAGGAAACTCATCATTCGTAATTCTCCAGGGTGGATAACCCTTTTTGCAATGTCAGCATTAAGTTGTTGCTTACTCTTGTGACATACTATCCCTCCCTATTCTGAATCACAGGCTCAAAATCAAAGGGGGAATGGGGTGGCCAAATCTGACAACTTTCTTTCGAGCCTCACTTTGAAAGGATATGTTTACTTGAATAATTGGGAAATTCTTCATCTAAGCTAAAACTGTAGGACCATAATGAGCTCTGTACCGTGCTGCTTCTGTAGCTTTAACTACAGAATATAAAATGGAACTGAAGATAAGTGAGTAATTCATGGAAAATGATTTCCTTTATGATTTCTCCATCTTAATCTCTGAACAGCAGCCTCTTTTTAGGGGATCATTGGGGTGAATTTCTCAGGATTTACACCTCATCTTGTTAGCATCACATATCCATCTTGAGCCATAATGTATCTCAGGTGGAAACACTTTTGATTCTGAGTCAAAAGGTTCTGGGATCAAGTCTCACTCCAGGTCTTAAGTATCAAAATTATGGGCAGAACTTTATGGCTTCTCCCGCTGGTGGGATTTTTCCGTTCCACTAAAGTCAGCGGACTTTTGAATGGCTCGCTGCATTTTATGGCCCTTCCCCCTCTGCGATGGGGCCGTAAAATTCCGCCCATAGTCTGACACTCCAGTGCAGTATGGAGGATGTGCTGCCTGTCAGAGATGTTGCCTTTCAGATGAGATGTTAAACCAAGGCCCACTTGCCTGCTCAGGTGGGAAGTAAACCCCATGACACAATTTTCCCTGATGTCCTGACCAATATTTATCACTCAATTAACATTACAAAAACAGTGTATCTGGTCATTATCATATTGCTGTTTGTGAGAGCTTGTTGCGCACAAATTGGCTATCACATTTCCTACATTACAAAAGTGACTACACTTCAAAAGAATTTCATTGGCTGTAAGTGCTTAAAGAAATTTGAAAAACACTATAGAAATGCAACTCTTTCTTTCTTATTTCCTCTTCTAGCCTAAATTTTCTTTGGTTAGTTTTACACATTGTGATACAAAGAAAGTCAGAATACACTTGACAGACAACTATAGTGAAAACTAAACTCCCCCAACTACTGCCATTTTAGCAACAAGTGAACCCCCTAACTTAAAAAATCCTCAAGCACTTAATCCCACTAACAGGTACTAGTGTGTTTAGCCCTATCCTGATTGAGAGAAGTTGGTTTCTCTTTGAAGTATGGTGTATCAGTACCTTAAGTACAACTTGAAATCAATAGGGACACAATACTTTCCTGAGCCACTTTAACCATTTATTGCAATGACATTGTCAACATGATTGAGCATGTCTAGAAGTTGTTCATCAGTGCATCTTCATCATCCATTCTTCATACTGGTTACGTCACACATGACATATCCAATCTACAGACAGCAGTATTCTAATATAATGCCACATGTGATATCAAATGCAAGCCATTCCTGCACTTTCAGACTATTTATTAAAAGATCAAGGAGGTGTGTCAGAACGTCTTTGATTAGAATCTCCTCCTGCATGATCCCAATGTTTTATGCAGTGGCCAATACACTCTTTTCATTGTTCTGTATAGGAAAGGATACACACATCTCTAGAAGAAAGCTGTTATTTAACTATTTTAGCTACTATTTCCTGACATTCACAAGATTGTGCATTGGATCCAGATTGATACCCATTGGTGGATTATTCCCAGGTGATTTATGTTTCTCATGTGTGTTCTCACATGTCCTGCTTTATGACCCTTAACCCTGGTTCTGGTTATCAGAAAGTTTACTATTATCACCCATGGCCACTGGGGTGCTGATTTTAGACCCCTATTGGTGGGAATTTGTCCATTTTATGATAATGAGGTTGACATTAGAAAGCCACACAGAATCAGAGTCAGTGCTCTTTCTGCATTGCCCTGTTTTGGTTCAGTTTATGCTGGATTGGAAATTCTAGCTCCTGCCACAACAAACAAACAACAGACTCATGAATTCTTGACAGATATTGGAGAGTAAGTAGTAGGAAAGGATAGAAAATTGAAGGACAATCATCCTGGATATTATTGATCTAAACACTTCTGGCCAGTTAAAAATGATACTGATGTAGACCTGGAAGAAAACCATCAACTCATTATACAGGAATGGACATGGAGAGTACAGAGAGAGGGGGAGTGGGTGGAATGGGGTGCAAAAATAATAAGTTGCTCAAAAAATAATTCTAACAGATTAAAACATACCTGCCAAAAAATGGCTTATGATAATAAATAATATATGATCCTACATTACTATCAATGGACTTTTTTTTGTTATGTTCACATATACCACAGCCATCATAGGTTATGCAGTTCCTCCTGTGACATTAAATTTATTGGATTCTGTAATATTAAACAATAATCTCTGCAGTTTTCCAATTTGGTATGCAGAATTTTATAGTTTTTCTTCCCAACAGTGTCCCACATGCTGTTTTATTGTCGGTATACTGCTAATTTTGCATTCTGCTCATAAGCAGCATTTGACAAAATGCTACTTTTTGCTAGCTCAATAACATAACAAAGGGCTGACTGAATTTTGTTCTTTTATTGCTCTCATTCAAATGGCAATTGAGTCCCTGAGCCTCGTAAAGGTAGAAGAGGTCAATCTATTGAAATGAAAAGCTCATGTTTTCTTTTAGCTATGGTCAAAATAATTTCTCACATTTCCAGTTCAAAACTGAACTCTTGTTGATAACTTTCTTGAATTGTATATTTTCTTATTGATTTTGTGTTTCTCCCCACTCCAATTTTTTCTTTCTCTCATGAAACCTTCATTTAATACTGGGATATAAGTTTACAAGCACTTGCTGCACTCCGGTATCTTGCCCATGCAGTGATTATTGGCAGGTATCACTGCTATGTCCAATCACACCCTTGACTAACGTTCACAAATGTATAGCCAATAGAATTTACTAAATACTGGTTTGGAGGAGGAACACTCTCAAGACCAGGGAAGTGGGCCAATTGTAACACTCCTACTGCTATTCCAATTTCAGTTAATTCACCACAGCCCAGCAACTGTGCCTGGTATTGGCATAACTTGATTGGTATCTGTGATGTGGAATGAACAAAGAAACTATTAAGTTCCTATACTTTCACATTTACTAGGAACTGGAAAGAGATGGCAGCAGTGTCTAAAACTAACATTAAACAGTAAGGGGCACACGGTCAGGAGACTACACCTGAGTGAGACACAGCCCGAGTGAGTAGTGAATTAGATTCACAGAGAAACTCGTTGCACAGGAGAAGTTGTGCTTTAAGTAAGGTTTATCGTAACGCATGGTGTGTTAAGCAATAGCTGGATTTATCAGTGCTAGTAAGGCTTATCAATAGTTGTAAGGTTTATTAAGTTAAGGCCAAATAAAATTAATATAAGTAAACCAAAGTAAAATAAAGTTAATGTAAGTGAAGTAAAATTAAGACATGACAGGGCAGCTCAATCACATGGAATGCATGTCCTGTCGTATGTGGGGAGTGGTGAATGCTACTGGTGACCTAGATGACCACATGTACAGGAAGTGTCACCACCTGCAGAAACTTGAGCTCTGGTATTCGAAGCTTGAGCAGCAGTTGAATTCACTGTGGTGTATCCGTGGGGCTGAGAGCTATGTGGATAACATGTTCAAAGAGATGGTCACACCGCAGGCTAGGAGCATGGAGGCAGAATGAGAATGGGTGACCGCCAGGCAGTCCAAGAGAATCAGGCAAGTAGTGCAGGCATCCCCAGAGGTCCCGCCTACAAATTGGTTTTCTGTTTTGGATACTGGTGAGGGCATTGGTTCCTCAGATGAGTGTAGTCAGAGCCATGTTAATGGCATCACAGGAGGCTCAGTTGTACAGGAGGGAAGGAAGAAGAGGAGAAGAGCAGTAGTGATAGGAGATTAATTGGTTAGAGGAACAGTCAGGAGTTTCTGTGGCCATTGACATGACTCCAGGATGACATGTTGGCTTCTTGGTGCCAGGATTAGGATGTCATGGAACAGTTGCAGGACATTCTTCTGGAGGAGGCTGCTCAGCCAGAGTTCGTGGTCCACGTTGGTACCAATGACTTAGGTAAGAAAAGGGATAAGATCCTGAAAGCAGATTTCAGGAAGCTAGGAGGGAGATTGAAAAGCAGGACCTCTAAAGCAGTAATCTCAGGATTACTTTTTTTTTATCCATTCATGGGATGTGGGCTTCGCTGGCTGGACCAGCATTTATGGCTCCTCGATGCCACACTTGGTCAAATGCTGGCTTGATGTCAAGGGCAGTCACTCTCACCTCATCTCAGGAATTCAGCCCTTTTGTCCATGTTTGAACCAAGGCTGTAATGAGGTCAGGAGCTGAGTGGCCCTGGCGGAACCCAAACTGGGGGTCAGTGAGCAGGTTATTGCTAAGCAAGTGCCACTTGATAGCAATGTTGATGACCCCTTCAATCACTTCATTGATGATGGAGAGTAGACTATGGTGGTAATTGGCCAGGTTGGATTTGTCCTACTTTTTGTGTACAAGACATACCTGGGCAATTTTCCACATAGCCGGGTAGATGCCAGTGTTGTTGCTGTACTGGAACCGTTTGGCTAGGGTCGCGGCAAGTTCTGGAGCACAAGTCTTCAGTACTATTGCCGAAATGTTGTCAAGGCCCATGGCTTTTGCAGTATCCAGTGCCTTCAGCCATTTCTTGACTTCACGTGGAGTGAACCGAATTGGCTGAAGACTGGCATCTGTGATGCTGGGGACCTCCACTCGGCACTTCTGGCTGAAGATTGTTGCGAATGCTTCAGCCTTATCTTTTGCACTGATGTGCAAGGCTCCTCCGTCATTGAGGATGGGGATATTTGTTGAGCCTCCTCCTCCAATGAGTTGTTTAATTATCCACCATCATTCACGATTGGATGTGGCAGGACTGCAGAGCTTAGATCTGATCTGTTGGTTGTGGGATCGCTTAGCTCTGTCTATCATTTGCTACTTGTGCTGTTTGGCATGCAAGTAGTCCTGTATTATAGCTTCACCAGGTTGACACCTCATTTTTAAGTGTGCCTGGTACTGCTCCTGGCATGCCCTCCTGCACTCTTCATTGAACCAGGGTTCATCCCCTGGCTTGATGGTAACGGTAGAATGGGGGATATGCTGGGCCATGAAGCTGCAGATTGTGTTTGAGTGCAATTCTGCTGCTGCTGATGGCCTGCAATGCCTCATGGATGCCCAGTCTTGAGTTGATAGATCTGTTTGACATCTATCCCATTTAGCATGGTGGCAGTGCCACACTTCCAGTCTCACATGCTAGTGAACATTGACGTAGGAGAATTGAATGATTGAACATGTGGCTGGAGAACTGCTGTAGGAGGGAGGCCATCAGTTCTGAAGCTTTGGGACTGGTTCTGGTTCAGGTGGGACCTTTACAAGATGGATTGGCTGCTTCATAACAGGACCCAGACTAGCATCCTCGCAGGGAGATTTTCTAGTACTGTTGGGGAAGGTTTAAACTAGATTGACAGGGGGATGGGAACCTGAGAGGGAGCTCAGTTTCGAGGGAAGCAAAACTGGTAAAAGGAAGTAGAAAAGTAGAAAGCAAAAATAGAATATAGACGAAGCATAGGCAAGCGGTAAATAGGATCAAAATAGAGAATAATGTTAAAAGAAACAGAATTAAAGGTACTCTATCTGAATGCATGTAGCACTCTTAAAAAGGTGATGATTTGAATGCACAAATTGAGGCAAATGGGTATGATTTAATTGCCGTTATGGAGGCATGGCTACAGGATGACCAAGATTTGGAACTGTATATCCAACAATATTCAGCATTTAGGAGGGAAAAAGGCTAAAAGCAAAAAGGAAAAGGAGGTGGGGTAGTGCTTCTAATAAGGGACAAGATCAGTACATTGGTAAGTGAGGATCTTGGATTGAAGGATCAAGATGTAGAATCATTTTGGGTGGAGCTAAGAAACAGCAAGGGGCAGCAAACATTGATGGAAGCTGTTTACAGGCCACCAAACTGTAGTGCTAATGTTCAGCACAATCAGGAAATTAAAGATGCATGTAACATGGGTAATACATTAATGATGGGCGACTTCAATTTACATGAAGACTGGGTTAACCAAAAAAGCTCCAGAGGAGAAATTCTTGGAGTGTGTACGAGATGGGTTTCTGAAGCAGTACATTGAAGAGCCAACTAGGGATCGGGCTGTTTTGGATTTTGTATTATGTAATGAGTAAGGGCTAATTAATAACCTTGCTGTAAAGGAGCCTTTGGTAAATAGTGACCATAATATGACAGAATTTTGCATTAAGTTTGAATGCAATTTGGTTCATTCTGAAACTAGGGTCTTAATTCTGAAGAAGAGAAATTACGAAGGTATGAGGGGCAAGTTGTCTATGGTGGATTGGGAAAATATACCAAAAGATTTGACAGTAGACAGGCAATGGCTAGTATTTAAAGAAATAAATACATGGTCCAAAACAGATATACATTCCTCTAAGGCACAAACAATCAAAGGGAAAGATAAATTGCAGTGGTTAACGAAAGAAGTTAAAGATTGCATTAGACCTAAAGGAAGTGGCTTATAAGGATGCCAGAAAAAGTGGTAAGCCTGAGGATTGGGAGCAATTTAGAACCCAGTAAAGGATGACCAAGAAATGGATTAAGAAAGGGAAAAGGGAATTTGAATGCAAACAAGTGAGGAACACAAAGGCGTACTGTAAAAGTTTCTTTCGGTTTGTGAAAAGGAAAAGATTAGCTAGGACAAATGTGGGCCCATTACAGGTGGGGACAGGAGAATTTATAGCTGAGAACAGGGAAATGGCGGAGAAACTAAACAGTTACTTTGCATCTTTCTTCACAGATGAAGATACAGAGAATCTCCCAGAAATACTAGCTGACCAAGGCACTTGTGAAACAGAGGAACAAAAAGAAACTAGTATTAGTAAAGAGGTAGCACTTGAAAAATTAACTGGATTGGAGGTTAATAAATCCCCTAGACCAGATGAGCTTCATCCAGAGTGTTGAAGGAGGTGGCTAGAGAGATAGTGGATGCATTGGTGGTTATCTTTCAAAATTCTATAGACTCTGAAAAGGTTTCTGCGGACTGGAAAGTAGCAAATCTAACCCCACTATTTAGGAAGGGAGGAAGAGGGAGAAAGGAGAACTATAGACCTGTCAGCTTAACATCAATAGTAGGTAAAATGTTAGAATCTATTAAAGAGAAAGTGATAACTGGACATTTAGAAAAGAATGGTAAAATTGGGCAGAGTCAACATGGCTTAATGAAAGGGAAATCATGCTTGACAAACTTGTTGGAGTTTTTTTAAGAATATTACTTGTAGCATTGATAAAGAAGGACCACTGTATGTGGTATATTTGGATTTTCAGAAGGCTTTTGATAAGGAGGGTATAAACAAAATTAGAACGCATGGGATTGGGGGAAATATACTAGTATAGACTGAGAATTGGTTAGCAGACAGAAAGCAGAGAGTAGGAATAAATAGATCATTCTCATGATGGCAGGCTGTCACTAGTAGGGTATCGCAAGGATCAGTGCTAGGGCCACAGCTATCCACAATCTATACAAATGATTTGGATGTGGGGACCAATTGTAACATTTCCAAATTTGCTGATGACACAAAACTAGTTGGGAATGTAAGTTGTGAGGAGGATGCAAGGAGGCTTCAAGAGGACTTGAACAGGCCAAGTGAATAGGTGGGAACATGGCAGATGGAATATAATGTAAGTAAGTGAAGTGATTCACTTATCTAGGCAAAACAGAAAGGTAGGATATTTCTTAAATGGTGAGAGGTTGGGAATTGTGGGTTTCCAAAGGTACCTGGGTGTGCTTGTTCATGAGTCATTAAAAGCTAGCATGCAGGTACAACAAGCAATTAGGAAGGCAAATGGTATATTGGTCTTCATCACAAGAGGATTTGAGTACAGGAGTAGAGATCTCTTGCTGCATAGGGCCTTGGTGAAACCTCACCTGGAGAATTATCTACAGTTTTGGTCCCCTTATCTAAGGCGGGGTATACTTGTCATGGAGGGAGTGCAATGGAGGTTCATCAGGTTGATCCCTTGGATAATGGGATTATTTTATGAGGAGAGGTTGGAGAGATTGCATCTGTATTCCATAGATTTTTGAAGCATGAGAGATGACCAAATTAAACTAACAAAATTCTTACAGTGCGTGACAAACTGGATGTAGATAAGATGTTTCCTCTGGCTGGTGAGTCTAAAACCAGGGGACATAATTCAGGATAATGGGTAGGCCACTTAAAATTAAAATAGGGAGAAATTTCTTCACTCAGAGGCTGGTGATTCTTTGGAGTTCTCCACCCAAGAGGGTTGTGGAAGCTCAATCATTGAACATGTTCAAAACAGGAGGAGAAGGGGGAGCTGGACTGAGATCGAGCTGCCTCGCACCCTTCTCACGTACACACTGTTGGAGGCCAACTATGGCGTCAGTGGTGGAGTTCAGTCCGCTCAGCAGTGCAGAACCGATGGCCTGGACCAAGGTCTCCATGGTGGTCGCCATCCTGCCAGTGTTGCCCTCGGTGCATTGGCATGCCGGTGTGATCACCTCAGCCTGAAGGTGGATGGACTCCTCCATTGTATCTTGCAGTCTGAGGATTGTGACAGACATCCCTTCCTGATGATCCTGAGCTTGCCTTTGCAGCTCCCGCAGTGAGGTATGACCAAGTCCAGAGGCTCGTCATCTGACTTGGACTCAGCAAATTCCTGACTTCCAGCAGTCCTCTGAGTGCTGGACACCTAGGAAGTCTCTACCACCGCCTGCTGTGGATCAGAAAGTGCAATGTGCTCACTAGATTGTGATCCCAAGGCTACTCTAAAGGTATGTCCCACCGAGGTGTGTGTCTCTGCGCTGGTGGAGGGTGTGGGTGAGCGCTGTGGCGGGACTTCAAGGACGGTGCCTTCAGATTCCTCTTCAGAGGTTCCTTTGGGGCTTGATTGGAGGCCCTGGGTCATGGACTCCATCGGCTCTTTCCCAGATGTGCCTGGGGAAGCAAAGAGAGATAATTAGTGCACGGCAGTGGCCTATGAAACAGGACACATCACTCACAGCATGGTTGTCTGATGGATGTTGCACTGCTGGATCCTCACTTGGTAGAGCACTGTCGACCTCACTTTCAGCACAGGAATGGTCCAGATCCTTGCCGGCCAGCTGGATGGCTCTGTTTTCATAGTCCGTGAGGATGTTGATTTCAGGCATTCCTCCACCAGCCTGTGACCTCTCCCTCTTATTCTGTGTCAGCTTGTCCTGCATAAGTAGAGATGGAGAGAGTGTAAGCAGGACGCCTGCCAGGCCATATGCCTGGCATGTATGGGTGGTAAGTGGTCCCATGGACGGGATGAGGACAATGAAGGTGTGTGTGTGTGAAAGGGTGAATGGTGATGTCCCTTGAACTGGCAGTGAGTGAGGGCCCTATGGATGTGTGATGGGTTTGTGAGTGTGTGAGTTGAGAGTGATGAGAAGAGTGACTTACCCTGGTGGAATGGAGGAAATCATTCATCCTCTTTCGGCACTGGGTGGCTGTCCTCTTTTACAGGACTTTGGCACTGACCACCGCTGCCAATGCCTTCCATGGGAGTGGTGGTGTTGCTGCCCATTCTGCGACCAGAGCGTTGGTACAGGACATCATGGCGGGCCTCCACTGTGTCCAAAAGGTGCTTGAGGGATACACCATTAAACTGGGGAGGCATGTTGTCTTTTTGCCTTTCGGGCCATGTTTTCCATGCAGTAGTCATGGGCTGGAAGCACTAAGTGGTGTGCGTGCGGCTTAAATATGGCACCTGGCATGATGAAGTGGTGAGGTGATGATGTGACGGGCGAACGACAGCCCGTGCACCATCGAAACGGTGTGTTTCCCGGGAATGCATAATTAATGTGGTGGGTTTGGGACGATACGGCGTGAGAAGCTGCCATTGCGGCCAACGGGTAAAACATAATTTTTCCTACCCGCCACTGCAAATCTGGGATGATTCCGCCCCCTGTATCTGGGGCACACTTGACTACCTTCAAAGTTAATAAGACATCAACATCAACAACCTATTGTTGTGAGTTATGGCAGTGTACAATGCAAAAAAGTAATTATAGATTTATCAATAAATTATTTTTGTTATTTTATTCACATCTTTGTTTTTATGTGCAAGTTTTATGAGGAGCATTTACAAAACAATTTTAAAAATGGCTTCAGCTTTATAAAATACTTCAAAAAGTTAATAATGCTGATGTTTCCTAGGTGAAAAACCTTTATTAGTTATCCTATTTAGATAAATTGCACCCTCTTGGAAGAGGCACATGGTACTCTGCAGGATCTCAATGCATTAACACCAATAAAAGCCCATGGAAATAGCTGAGAACAATACTGCTGCTCCTTTCCAAGCATACCTCTTGATGTCAGTGTGAGGTACAGCAAATACTGCTACTCAAACTTGACATGTAGAGATTTGGGAGCCAAAATTTCTCAGACACACTGAGCAGAAACCAATGCCCTCCCCCGACACGGGTGTTGGGGGGGCATTTAATCAAGCAGGAGGGTGCAGGGCAGGGACCACGCCACTTTCCCACCTTGGCCACGAGTAAGTTCGGGGCAGGAAGCCTCATGGGTGGCCTTTCAACCCCATTGTCAACTGAGGCTCTTAAGTGAGCAATTAATGCACAATTAAGGGCCTCATCTTGTCGCTGCTAGAATTCACCCAGTGACGGACAGAGGTCTCACCATGCAGGAAGCCTGAAAAGCAAATCCTGTCAGGGTTGCTTGTGGGCTTCTAGGGACTCTGTGCCGGCATCGGGAAGTGGGGGGCCAATGAGAGCCACTCCCCTGCTCTTGCTGCCAAGCTCCTCCCAACTCTGCCACGACCCTCAACCCGTGATCTGCTCCCACCGTCACTCACCTGCACCCTGGGTCCCTCGGTGATCCTGGGTCTCAAGTGGATGCATTAGGAGGAGCAGCCACTCCCTCACTGGTGGTGCGGAGGCACACTTTGATGTGCAAATGACCACATTTTTATTTTGGAAGAAATCAGATTCTCCTCCACGTTCGCAATCCCGAACAATTTTCCTCTGGCCTTTTTGCAGATCGGAATGCCTAGTGTGCAAAATACAGTCCCACCCGCCCATTGAGGCTGGGTTCCCCATTTTAAATGGGGAACGGCAATCAGATTTCCTCCTGCACACCACTTTTGTCTGGTTTTGGAAGTCCATTAAAAGCATGCCAAATTGATAGCTTGTGAAGAAAATTGAAAGCTTGCTGAGGAGTCAGGAACATTCTGAAAGGTAAGTATAAAATTTGACACCTTCAAATGTGACGTACATGTGTTTTTAATGCAGTGATTCATCATAGGATCTGTCCTGCAAAGGTGAGTTGATCCTTACATTTACCAGCATTGTGTAATTGTTCATATGAACTTTCCTTTTCCGATCATTTGCTTGGCAGTACAGAACTTGAATATTGCTGAAAGGAGAGACATGTTGCTGAAGCTTTTCATCTTCCACTTATCAGCAAAAATGCAAGAATGCCAAATTTCAAATGATCACAACTATTTGTACAAGAGGAGAAAAGGGTGTTGATTGGTTGGCAAATTGACTCTGATTGGCTGAGGCATTGCCACGGGAAAGCAGTGGGGAGCCAAGCACACGGGTAATTCAAAAAGGTGCAAGGGTTGAAGTGATTCGCAGAGAACAGGTCCTTGATATGAATGTATGTTGCTTCTAACAAGCATAAACGAGGCACATTACACAAGCTCGACTGATTATCTTAAATTGGTTGTTCATATAACTGTTAGCACACTCGGGATTGTCCAGTAAGTGCTGCAGAATCACATCTAACAATAGATGTTTTGTTTTCAGTTTTGCAAGCATGGCTGGTTGACTATAGTCTGTACTTTGACCGTTACAAACAACCGAAGGAACATGCTGTTTGATTCAATCAGCCAATTGCTGGGATGTACAGCCTACTTACCTGGCATTGCACCGGCACTGAAATTCATACATGACATTGCTCACTTGTTTTGTAGGCAGTACACCCTTTTGGGCTGATGGCAGCATCTGTTAGTGAAAAGTAACATTAGCATAACCATTGCATAGTAGCAGCATGAAACCGCTTGCTTAACCTGTTGTTCACATTTTTGGGATACTTTCCCTTTCCAGGTTAATTTGAGACAGACCACGCATTTCTCAAATCCCAAAGTGGTGGCCTTTGGCCCATTTGGGTGTTTGTGCGATACACAGTGAACAATGATCTGATCAGGATAGCCATTGTACCACAGGATAGCTTTGATGCACTCTATTTCTACATCAAGCTTCAAGGTGAGCAAATGGTTAGGACACTATTTACAAGATTGTTGATAGCACATGGAGCTCTATGAATCCTAACACATACATTTACTGGTGAAAGTAGGCTTGCGATAGACAGTAGTGGAGAACCCATTAGTGGATTTCTCAACCAGCACATTGAGGAAAGGAAACACATTAGCTACATCTCAAAAGTGAATATGAGTGCGGGTTGGAGCATAAAGTCACACAGGGGTCAGGTGTGCTTCTTGCAAGCTGCAAAACTGCACAGGTTGGGGTTTCTTGAGCCTTGACAAAAATATGGCCCCAGCTGTTGGTATTGATTCTGCTGTTAGCATTTGCATCTCCACTAGATTCATCTTTTGTTTCTTCTCTTGTCCCATTACCATTTTGTTTTGCCTTGCGCCATCATCCCTTTTGCCATTTAATCTCTCTAGCCTTCCACCCAATGACAGACCTTCCATTTTTTATGTTTGCTCCCAGCTCTCCTTTCCTCTGATTTCTGAACTTGCTTAAAACCTGCTATATCTCTTTACTTTGCCCACATCTAATGAACGGTCATCAACCTGACGTGTTAACTTTCTTCCTTTCTCCATAGGCGCTGCCTGACCTGTTGAATATTTCCAGCATTTTCTGTTTTTATTTCACATTTCCAACATCCATAGCACTTTGCTTTTGGCTTGTTAGAGGATTAGAATAGCCATGTCTAGAGGTAACAAATTCATGGACAAGGGTTTCAGCACCAAATGAGTTGAGGCAGGGTTGGAGTTGGATTATGTTAAGGAAGTGGAAATAGACGGTCCTGGTGGTAAAGGGAATATATGGTTAGGATCATTTCTCTTCGTCAGATATGACACCAAGGGTAGGAACTGACTGGTTCAGTCTCAGTTACCAGGGAGATGGATGAAGTCTGCGGCAAGAGAATAGAATCTACTGGGGGGGAACTAAAGACACTGGACAGAATTTTCCCAGCCCATTGGGGGCCGGTTTAGGAAGCAGCAGGGTGGGAACATCCTGGAAATTGGCTTTGAGTTGGGGTCCCAATGTGATTCTCCTCTCATCCGGCTTTTCCTGGGTGCCCTTGAAGGTAGGTGAGATACCCCCTTGGATTTTCCTTGTATGTCAATAAGAAGTTGTTGATGTTATTAAAAAGGCAATTCCAAGGTATTTTAGCTGTGATTCTTGGATTTTCCAGCCATGGAAACTGTTTCCTCACCTGTCAGCAACTCACCAGGGTCAGCATGGTGAATGCACAAAAGAAACAGCTTCTTGAGTGAAACCAATAGGCTGGGAAGGCATTAATTAGCTTGCCTAAAGAGTTTCAACCATGGTCATTGAGAGACTTCTCTTCACATCAAGTCTGTTCTCAGAGAGTGCTTTCACTGCTTGACAGGGATTGCCAAGTTCTGGGAAGGCATCTCACCTATCGAGCACTTCACTTATTTTCAGCAGCACTTGCCTGCTGCCAGTCTTCAAAATGGCATGGGAGCAGCTTCAGCAGCTGCACTTTCCATCTCTTCTGAGGGCCAGGAGAGATACAAATATAGGTAGGAAAGTAAGTTGTGAAAAAGAAATAAGGAGGCTACAAAGGGTTATAGATAGGTTAAGTGAGTGGGCAAAGATCTGGCAAATGGAGTATAATGTGGAAAAATGTGAAATTTTCCATTTCGGCAGGAAGAATTAAAAAAGAAGCATATTAACTAAATAGTGATAGATTGCAGAGCTCTGAGATGCAGAGGGATCTGAGTGTCCTTGTGCATGAATCGCAAAAAGTTAGTATGCAGCTAGAAATTAGGAAAGCTAATAGAATGTTATCATCTGTTGTGAGGCGAATTGAATACAAAAGTATACAGGTTATGCCTGAGTTATACAGGGCATTGATGAGATCACGGGCGGGATTTTCCGCACCTGCCTGCCGCTGCGATCTTCCGGTCCCGCTGCAAGTCAATGGACTTCTGGATGGGGTGCCGCCTCTCCCGTGGTGGGTCCCTCATGCGACGAGGCTAGAAAATCCCGGCCCACATCTGGAGTACTGTGCACAGCATTAGTCTCCTTATTCAAGGAAGGATGTGAATGCTTTGGAAGCAGTTCAGAGAAGGTTTACTAGACCAGGCTTGTCCAAAGCACAGCCCGGCCCGCGAAGCCCCTCTATGCAGCCCCCGGACACAGTTTTCAAAGTTCCGGTCAAACAGCTGAGTTTCAATGGAAGATTCTGCACGGAGATGCTCCTCCAATCACAAACTGTTCCTCTCCCGCATTTGCTGCTGAAAGGCTCACTTGGTGGGGTGGGGTGGGGGTATGTGAGTGGGGTGGGGGAATGAGTGAGTGTGACTGTCGGGGGGAAAGAGAGAGTGTCTGTGAGTGGGGGGGCGCGATGAGAGAATATGTCTGTGAGTGGGGGGTGCGATGAGGGAGTGTGTCCATTAGTGGAGGTGTGGAATGAGAGTGCAAGTGTGAGTGTGGGGGGGTGGAATTGAGAGAGTGTGAGTGTGGGAGTACGAATGAGAGAGTGTGAGTGTGGGGGGGATTGAGAGAGTGTGAGTGTGGGGGGGATTGAGAGAGTGTGAGTGTGGGGGGGATTGAGAGAGCGTGAGTGTGGGGGGGAATGAGAGAGTGTGAGTGTGGGGGGGGATTGAGAGAGTGTGAGTGTGGTGGGGGGGTGAGAGAGTGGGAGTGTGGGAAGGGGATGAGAGAGTTTGAGTGGGGAGGGAATGAAAGAGTGGGAGTGTGGGGGGGATTGAGAGAGTGTGAGTGTGAATGTGGGGGCAGAATGAGAGAGTATGAGTGTGGTGGGGGGGTGAGAGAGTGGGAGTGTGGGGAGGGGATGAGAGAGTTTGAGTGGGGGGGAATGAGAGAGCGTGAGTGTGGGGGGGGGTGATGAGAGAGTTTGAGTGGGGCGGCGGTGGGTGCGTGAGAGACTGAGTGCGTGTGTTTGGGGAGGTACGGAGTGCGAATCTGCCTTACGCCCAGACTCAGGTTTCTTACTCACTCTTACCACCACTCACCAACACATACACACACGCACTCACAGTGGGTGAGGGTGAGTGAGTGAGCACCCTGAGACTGGGAGTGAGCCAAACGCACACACACTGATCCTCTCACACTCTTGTCATTTTTATTACTTGCTGTTTTTTAATTTAACAATTTATTGCCATGATCTTGCTCTACTTTTGCTCAGCAATTGTTTCTTTCCTTAAAACCTCAGCATTTTTTTTGAAATTCAGTTTATTGTTGTGCTTAACTCTATCTTTCCGAAATTTGCTCATTGGCCCCTTGAGTGAGCAAAATATGCAAATTGGCCCCCCCGAATGAAAAAGTTGGACAAGCCTGTACCCAGACTAATACTATGAAGGAGAAGGTTAGGTAAGTCAGAATTTGGAGCTTGGCATGTTGGAAATAATATGTCACTCACCTTTCCAAACCTCTTGAAGTTATGGCTTCTCTTGGGGCACAGTCTCGAGGTTAAATGGAACATGCTCCTGCTGCTGACTTCCTCGGCCAACTCCATCCACACCTGCCTGGTTGGAGAGGTTGTCCTCTTCCTCCTGTCCTTGGTAAAGACCACCTCACTGCAGCCCCTCAGAGCCCTCAGCAGGCCCTCCAAGTTAGACTGAGAGACCCAGTGAGGGGGAAGGGTGGTGAGGTGGGGGAAGGGGGGCAGCCTGGTCTTCCCTACATTCCTTTGGTTGCTTCAGCCTGAAAAATACAAGTGCTGGTGAGCTTTTCTCACCCACACTGTGGTCCTTTTTAATTAAAAATCTCTCCTTTGACAGAATGGATGTTCCATTGGTTAGGTAGTCTGGTAACAAGCAACTGCTGGTTGAAAAGTTCAAGCACTCGGATTTCAAACAAAATGACCCCGACGTTCTGGCACGGACTAAGGTGATATGATTCTGCCTAATCACTTTGGTCTTCCCAATATTTGGTTGAGAAAATTTCTGCTCATCCAGTATTGGATCTCGGACAAACAATCTGACATTTTAGAGACAGTGAAGAGGTCATGAGAGATGGTGATGAGGTAAAACCAGGTGTCATCAGTGTGCATGTGGAAGCTGGTGACAGGTGTTCAGATGATGTCACCAAGGTGCAGTCGAAGGGCAGCAGTGAGGTCAGTGTTACAGGTCATCTGTGTGCTTCCTGTGTAACCACACCCCACCAACGCACACTCACACAAACACACACACACAACACACACACATAGATTTGTAGCCTCAATCTTTGTTGTAAATGAGTAAATGGAGTATATAATCTCCCTGTATGTTTCACACTTTTCATAGGTTCCTCATACTATATGTGACAATTTCAGCTTTGCACCTGAGTGAACTATAGTGCATAATTTTACACTTAGATAGATTGGCCCACGTTTCCTACTAAATTATTATATTATCCTAAATGATGTAATGGAAGCTTTCAGTACATTTACCAGCGTCTCATTAGACAAAAATTTATGTGGAACCTAAGCCAATGGAGGGAATTTTACGCACTCCCACCCCCATCCCACTAGGCGTGTTTGAGGTGGGGGGCACATAAAATAGGACAGGTGGGTAGCCCACCGCCTTCCCACCCATCATTGAGCTGCCCCCCATAATACGCTGGGCAGGCAGCAGTCAGCCTGTCCTTTCTTAGGCCTATTGATCAATTAGGGGCCAGTTAAGGGCTTAATTCCACCTCCATCACCATAATATGGTGGACAGTGGAAGGTGCAGGAAAGTGGCCAGCCCTCGTTTTTTAGCATCTGAGTTGAAAAGGCAGGAAGGAAGTGAGAAATTTCCTTTGAGGGGTGCTCCATGTGCATTGTGTGCACCTCCCCCATGATGTTACCCCACTTTAGGTCTCCCCCAGTCTTCCAAAACCCAACCCTTCCCCCCTCCCTAAGGTTCCCGATCCCTCCTCACCCAAGCCCAACTAACTTTAGTCCAGCAACCATGACACTCCTTCCCAGGGACTCCCTTGTAATCTCAGTAGCAGCCACTTCTCGCCTCTGACACTGCTGGGACTACTCAGCTGCCAGCTCTCGAGGGACTTCTTTCCCTGAGAGGTGGAAGTCTCACATCTATCTCTTTAAGAGCGCCCCCAGCGTATTATCATTGTGTGAGCAGCCATTTTTACTGACTGACTTTTCTACTTGATGGGGGCGTGCAATATGTCGTACCCAGCAATCCCCTCCCCCCACACACTGTGTAAAATCCAGCCTTACATTTCTAACATACACTCTGGGAGAATGAGGCTCTGCTAAAGAAACAGAAGAAAAATGATAACGAGGTCCTGCGGTTAAGCTTGGCAGGGCATCCACGCCTTGCCGGGTCCTTCAACTCTCAATGGCCTCACCCCCACCCTCACCACCTCTTCTTAACTGTAGGGGCATTGTCAATGTAATATGGAGAAGAAACAGCATTTTTATAAAGTTTCGTATGACCAGAGTGACTTAATTTCATTCTTACTAACTTATTCCAATGTTTGCTAAAAAAAAAAAGTGTTTTTTCAACACATGCTTTAGGCCAGGAAACCAGAACTCGATTTCATAAGGTTTAAATCATTAACATGTGAAAGGATGACTTTGCTGGATATATGGACAAACCTTTCCACTAAATCTCCCAGTGGATAATTCTTTTCATAAACAATGCGGAGTGGCACAGTAAAAGTTTCTAATTACTAACACTAACAAGTGGATAATAAAAGAAAAGCTATTAACAGTTGTTATCAAACAGACGTGCTTAACTATGCAAACCCAAGAAATCTGAATAATGATTGAAGAAAGATGACCTTTTAGTTATAAGTAGGTATTCAATTGGAGATAATTTGATGACGTGTTTTAGTCCTTGCTTTCTTAAACCAGTTAACTGTACAATTTACAAACTGAAGAATTGCACTTTTTTTCGAAAAGCTAAAATCTTCAAATGACTAAAAATTGATTTTAGTGAGTGACTGTTTATGGATTTGTATGATGATGCAGGTTTTTCTACAGGTATTAATGCTTTTGCTGAAATAGCAGACAGGGAAATGTTAGGAGAATGCTAAGTATTCATCTGCTAAGCATTTCTAGGCTTAGATGTTCAGATGAATCTGTGAATCTACGCACTACACAGAATCTTTCTTTAATTTCTTCTTGGCTACATTTTCTCTCAAGCATAACAACCCTAAAAATGTTACTAATCTTGCCTTTGAGACACATGAGGTTGTGAGGGGGGGTGTGGGGGGGGTGGGGGGGGTGGGGTTAGTGGCGTGGGTGGCAGTTGGTATTCTCTATGGAGTTGAGTAGGTTTCAAACTGACACTCCTGGTGATGGGAGATTAGAACTGAGTCAATTTTTGAAGTAGATTATTTCATCCAACACCAAGCATTTTAGGACACTCGCTCAGTGAGCAAACAATCTGGTCCAACCTGGAGATATGGACCTGACTGTAGTTGTTGGAACTCCTTCTATTTATCTCCAGATAATCCAGACGGATAGGGTGAACCTAACTGAACAAGCAACATGAAGCTTACCAGTGCTCTGTGTGGATGAGCACATTATTTTAGCCATCTAAACGTCAACAGTACCCCTACACACACTTGTGGCTTCCTATGCCTTGCCTATTATCAATTTGTGCCAAGATTCTCCGGGCTTAGATAAGTGGGATCTGTTCTTACAAAAATATGAGGCAAATAGGAACTCTGCTAACATGAATTTTTCAGTTGTTTGGTTTGGGCACTCAAGCATTGTGTGGCTTTCCTCATGAATCAGGCACCCAGCTGACCAAAAGAAAATGTCAGCATGAAAAGTACAGGCTTCCAGAATTTGCTTGGCAAGTGACCCAGCCTTATTGCTTGCTGTTTATCAAGATTGGATGAGCCAGTGAGAGAAATCTGGAACACCACATGCCTTCTGTTTATCTCAACTGGCCCAGGAGTCCATGATCTGTTTTAAATTGTACATTTTTCAGCTCAATAGCTCTATTTCAGCTAGCATGGACACAATGGACTGAATAGTCTCCTTCTATGCTGCAAACTTATATGATTAATTAAATAATTTTGAAACTTACTGCCAAAACTGATTTTTTTTTAAAAGGGGGAATTTGTGTTCATCTATGTTTTTGAACTGGACATTTTCCATTTTGTTTGCCTATTAACAACTGGACTAAGACTATCCAAATTTATTTTCTCACAAGCAGCCTGGAGGGAAAAGTTTTATATCATTATTTTGAGTTGAGTTTGAACACGGATCTCTGAAGTGAAAGAAAAATGTCTGACTCCCTAAAGCATTCCTAGGCATCAGGGCATCAATGCTCTTTTAGTTTTTTGAACCTCCAGTATGGGGCGCCTATCCTGCGACCAGAGAAATCACAAATCACTGCCCACAATACTTTCCACCCTGTCAAACTTACTGTAGATCCTCGACCAGCTAATTCTACTCCTTACCCTTCCAACTCCCCACACTCCCTTCATGTCGGCAACAAAGAGCAGTCTACAGGGCCATATCTGTTTGACTGGTATTAACAGCTTGCCGACAACATACAGGCCTGTAGACCAATTTTCCTTCTCCATCTTTATACGCATGCGGCCTGTGCTGTACCCCAATCACGCCCCACTTCTGATATAATCCAAGTCTTTAGTTAGTCATTCTAAGTTAAGTGCTATTGTTGTTACCCAACTTTACTTTTGTCATAATTAGAAACACCTAGGAAGGACTTTTTAAATTTCCATGCAAACAATTAAAGAAAACACTTAGGTAGCCACCTGAGATAATCCTGTATCTTTAATTTTGCAATAAAATGATATGTCGGAGCAAACGCTGCAAGCTGCCTTTTGAAAGACATACTATGGTGCAAAAATATTTCAATGCCTGTGTGACCTTTACTATATGAATCTATTATTAAGTCTAAAGTTGTCACTAGTCCAAACTACAGCATCTGGACTCATTGAAAGTCCATTTGCTTTCATTTTCATCCTCCCCAACTGGAACTTGTGATGAATGACAAGGGAACATGACTGCAGTTTGGGCTAATCCCTTGTACTGCTTATTATCTTTTCTGATGGTGTGAAATGCTGCGAGTGCAGTTCGCAGATTTAGGAAGTAAAATTTAGAATTTGCCGCAGCCGTAACCCAGAGGCCAAGCGATCATAACCATCCTCTGCTATTTATATTCCAGTACACACTCGATAAGCCAAATGGGCTCCTTCTGTGCTGTAACCATTCCCTGATTCTCCGATTTAAGTATTAGCAAAGCAATTAAGAAAAATTAACAAAAAGAACCTTGTGCAATGATGAAAAAAGAGACATGCTGTTGAGGCTTTTCATCTTGCACTCATCAGGACAGCTCGCAAGAAATTACCAACTGTAAAAGGATCATATCACACAAACTCATGAATGGGCCTCGGCTGGCATTTTCGGTCCTGAAAAGTGCCCAGTCCATCTCAGATTACCCTGGAAGAGTAAGGTGTCTCAAAAGTTTGAGCAACAGGTGAAGCTAGCCATTACACACTGTTACTATGTAGTCACCACAAGGGTGGTATTCTCCACTAACAGTATGCTGCCTTTAAGCCAAAAAGAGGTTCTGACTATTACACAAATGAGCAATGTGGTATATGAATTTCAATGCTGGTGTGATGACAGGTGTAGGCTGTACATCCCAATGACTGGCAAATAATTTCAAACAGCATGTCCCTTCAGCTATCCACAACAGGCAAAGTACTGACTGTGCTCAATCCACCTGGCTTGCAAAACTCAAAAGATAGTGTCCAACATTATTTGTGATTCTGTGATTGGACAACACTTGCTAAACAATCCTGATTGCACTAAGAATTACACTGAAAACCAATTTAAGATTATCAGTCAGGCTCATAGTGTGGCTCACTTACACATGCCTGTCCTTTGCAGACAAAAGGAGCATGTCCACACATTGCGCCTTTTTTTTATCTAAACAAAAACTTGGGGGAACAACTGTTCCCTGGTTCATTCCCCATGGTAATGCCTTGACCAATCAAAGTCAACCTGCCTGGTTTGAATTTGAACAAAAGCCTGGTAGTTAACTGTTCCCTGCTGTATTCTCTATGGCAATGCCTCTACCAGTCAGAGTCCACTTGCCAATTAATCAGCACTCTCTTCTCATGCAGTATATTTCTTGTGAGCTGTCCCAATGTGTGCAAGATGAAAAACTTGGATAGCATGTTTCTTTTTTCAGCAATACTCAAGTTCTGTACTACTAAATCTTGTGCATATTCTAAAATCTTTCATCAAAGTTTCGGCACTAAAAATAATGGGCTGGATTTTCCCTGATCTTCAGGACACCAACATCGGGACCAAATGTTGGCCTAGGATGCCTAGTTCCTGGGAGCCAGACAGTGGGAGCTGTTTTCCAGGTGTTGGCCTCTTAGTTGACCACCTCCACTTTTGCCATCCTATTAAGGATGGTGGGCATGCTCCCGATGCTGCAGGACCAAGCACAGGGCCAGACACTGCAGAGACTTTAAAGCCCACCATGAGAGATGGGTACTGCTGAGGCAGGTAGGAGAACGTGAGAGCGCCTCAAAATAATTAAATATTTTTAGAAGGGGGAAGGCGGTAGGCATAGCGGAATGGAGGGGAAAAGCTCTATGGGGGAATTGTTGCCTTTTCTGCATGTAGCCCCCTCTTTGGGAGATCGAGTCTCTGGCTCTGATTGTGCCCTGGACTGCCGCAAGGAGGCTATCTCTATTGAGATGGTGGCCTCTCTATGTTGTGGAGGGTCCATTGTACCACTGGCAAATTGCTGGCAAGCCCAGAAAAATCACCCATAATTGAGGCCTTAATTCTTTCTATTGAATGCCCACCTCCATTCAATAGCAGCTGATTCAGATAAAAGCAAAATACTGCAGATGCTGGAAATCTGAGACAAAAACAAAAATTGCTGGAAAAACTCAGCAGGTCTGACAGCATCTGTGGAGAGAAAGACAGAGTTAATGATTCGAGTCCATATGACTCTTCTTCGGAACTACTGATTCAGATCCGGGAAACTTCCCTGATGGTGGAAAAGATAATGGGAATGGGTCAGGGAGTCATCCTGCTGTGGCTCTTCACTCTTTTCCTATCCCTCCCCACCTCCCATCTGCCCCTTTGCTCCACCTCCCCTATCAAGCCTGCCACCCTGGGGTTGGAAAAATTCTCTCTGCTCACAGTGCAGTAATCTTCTCAGCCACACACACATACACAAAATACTGCAAAGAAAGTTGTTGAATATGATTTTATTCAAAAAGTAATGACGCCCATTGGACACATGTTTATAGGGGAGGGCGGGGGCAGTACATTCCTGGTGCATTAATGATGAATAGTGAGGCCTGGAGTACCCCGATAATGGGCCTCAGGCATGGCATGAACAGACAGCTGAAGAAGTCAACAAAGATTGGTCCTCTGCTAGCATTGCAATGCCCCTCAGATAAGGGAGGATAGGGGATGAAGAAACATAGTGTAGTGGGGAGAGAGAGTCGGAGGCCAAGACATGGGGATTGGAGGTAGGGTGAAGAAAGAGAGAAAAGACCAGAGAAGCTGGGTCAAGAGATTGGAAGCTGGGACTGGGGAATTAGTGGTAATTTGGGTGGGGGGTGGGGTCACAGGGGTTGGCAGAGCAAGAGAGAGGTCACACAGTCCACATACTGTAAACGTGGGGTTGGAAGTAGAACTCCTGCTCTGACAGGCTGCACATTCAGGTAAAGAAATTTTAAAAACTTATCCTTTGGTAGTAGGAGATCCCAAGGTCAGATTTTACTAACAGCTGTCTCAGGGGAACACGTTCAGCTGTGGGAGCCTCAAACAGGCTTTAGGCCCTTATTTGCATATGCAATGGATCTAATGCAGTTTGAGGTGTGAGTACTGCACAATGATTTTTTCTCTTTTCCCAATAAGATGGATAGTGCATTTCAACCTGTAAATGTGCATACAGTTCACATCTGCCATGTTGGGAGCTTAGTAAGTCAGTTGGCAACTGACAAATGTGCTTGGCCAGATATGCAGACCAATAGTTCTTTGGTTTACAATACGTGGAACATAATGAACTCATAGTAATGATCACTATTAATTACCAATTACTATTTTTTAATCGAAGTGTCAAATATGTTACATCATTACATTTCTGCAGAAATTAAATTGTTAAATAAAAGTTCTATCACAGTATAAATCATAATGCATAAATATTATGAAGACAAATGTTTCAGATTATCTTCTGAGACAAGCTCAAATTTTGGCTTCACATAATTTTACAATACATTGCAAAAACCTTGGAGCATCTTTTAAAAACAAAAAGCTAAAAGCTACTGCGGATGCTGGAAATCCAAAACAAAAACAGAATTACCTGGAAAAACTCAGCAGGTCTGGCAGCATCGGCGGAGAAGAAATCAGTTAACGTTTCGAGCCTTCATGGCCCTTCGGCAGAACTGAAGCATAGTTAGAAGAAGGGAGAAATATAAATTGGTTTAAGGTGGGTCGGTGGGGGGGGGAAGAGACACATTGAGGGTGTGGTGATTGTGGAGATGAGCAGATAATCAAAAGATGTCACAGACAAAAGGGTCAAAGAGGTGTCGAAGGTGGTGACATTTGTCTGAGAAAAGTGCTAATTAAGAATGGAGGACAGGATACTCAAGGTACAGCTCTAGTGGGGGTGGGGTGGAAAGACTAACAAGGTTTTAGTTTAGATTTAAAAATAATGGAAATAGGTGGGGAAAGAAGAATCTATATAAATTATTGAAAAAAAATCGGAGATCTTCCTCCCACAGCTTCCAACTTGATAGTCGCCCAACCTCGGATGGCCCGCTTCTACCTCCTACCCAAAATCCACAAACAGAACTGTCCTGGCAGACCGATCGTGTCAGCCTGTTCCTGCCCCATGGAACTCATTTCTCGTTATCTTGACTCCCTTCTCTCTCCCCTTGTCCAGTCCCTTCCCACCTACATCCGTGATTCCTCTGACACCTTACGTCACATCAACAATTTCCAGTTCCCTGGCCCCAACCGCTTCCTCTTCACCATGGATGTCCAATCCCTCTACACCTCCATCCCCCACCAGGATGGTCTGAGGGCCCTTAGCTTCTTCCTTGAACAGAGGCCCCAACAATCCCCATCCACCACTACTCTCCTCCGTCTGGCTGAACTTATTCTCACACTGAACAATTTCTCCTTTAACTCCTCTCACTTCCTCCAAATAAAAGGTGTGGCTATGGGTACCCGCATGGGCCCCAGCTATGCCTGTCTCTTTATGGGGTATGTGGAACATTCCTTGTTCCAGTCCTACTCCGGCCCCCTCCCACAACTCTTTCTCCGGTACATCGATGATTACTTCGGTGCTGCTTCATGCTCTCGTCGGGACCTGGAAAAATTTATTAATTTTGCTTCCAATCTCCACCCCTCCATCATCTTCACATGGTCCATCTCTGACACTTCTCTTCCCTTCCTTGACCTCTCTGTCTCAATTTCTGGTGATAGACTGTCCACCAATATCCATTACAAGCCTACCGACTCCCACAGCTACCTCGACTACAGCTCCTCACACCCCGCTTCCTGTAAAGACTCCATCCCATTCTCTCAGTTCCTTCGCCTCCGTCGCATCTGTTCTGATGACACTACCTTCAAAAACAGCTCCTCTGACAAGTTCTCCTTCTTCCTTAACCGAGGTTTTCCATCCACGGTCGTTGACAGGGCCCTCAACCGTGTCCGGCCCATATCCCGTGCATCCTCCCTCACGCCTTCTCCTCCTTCCCAGAAACATGATAGGGTCCCCTTTGTCCTCACTTATCACCCCACCAGCCTCCGCATTCAAAGGATCATCCTCCGCCATTTCCGCCAACTCCAGCATGATGCCACCACCAAACACATCTTCCCTTCACCCCCCCTGACGGCATTCCGTAGGGATCGTTCCCTCCGGGACACCCTGGTCCACTCCTCCATCACCCCCTACTCCTCAACCCCCACTTATGGCACCTCCCCATGCCCACGCAGAAGATGCAACACCTGCCCCTTCACTTCCTCTCTCCTCACCGTCCAAGGGCCCAAACACTCCTTTCAAGTGAAGCAGCATTTCACTTGCATTTCCCCTAACTTAGTCTACTGCATTCGTTGCTCCCAATGCGGTCTCCTCTACATTGGAGAGACCAAACGCAAACTGGGCGACCGTTTTGCGGAACACCTGCGGTCTGTCCGCAAGAAAGACCCAAACCTCCCTGTCGCTTGCCATTTTAACACTCCACCCTGTTCTCTTGCCCACATGTCTGTCCTTGGCTTGCTGCATTGTTCCAGTGAAGCCCAACGCAAACTGGAGGAACAGCACCTCATCTTCCGACTAGGCACTTTACAGCCTTCTGGGCTGAATATTGAATTCAACAACTTTAGATCTTAAACTCCCCCTCCCCCCATTCCCACCCCGTTTCTTCCCCCCCCCCTTTTTTTTCAATAATTTATATAGATTCTTCTTTCCCCACCTATTTCCATCATTTTTAAATCTAAACTAAAACCTTGTTAGTCTTTCCACCCCACCCCCACTAGAGCTGTACCTTGAGTATCCTGTCCTCCATTCTTAATTAGCACTTTTCTCAGACAAATGTCACCACCTTCGACACCTCTTTGACCCTTTTGTCTGTGACATCTTTTGATTATCTGCTCATCTCCACAATCACCACACCCTCAATGTGTCTCTTCCCCCCCCCACCGACCCACCTTAAACCAATTTATATTTCTCCCTTCTTCTAACTATGCTTCAGTTCTGCCGAAGGGCCATGAAGGCTCGAAACGTTAACTGATTTCTTCTCCGCCGATGCTGCCAGACCTGCTGAGTTTTTCCAGGTAATTCTGTTTTTGTTTTGGAGCATCTTTTGCCTGTTTTCTGGGCCCATGGGCAAGTGATCAGATTCTTTGATCCCAGCAAAGAGCAGCAGGAAATACAAAGTTCGATTGACTTTATCTTGAAGTTTTTTCAGATGATATATTACCTGACAATTGAGTTGGATCTTTGACTATTCAGTCTTCCAATCAAACTCTTCTGAGGCAACTTTTAAGTAACTTATCCTTAATGGCCATAAATTTAAAATAATTTCCATGGTGCCAGGTTCTTCTGGAAAATGAAGTAGAATCTGGACTTTCTACCTCTTAATTTACCAGAACTATTGCTACCTATTGTGTAACAGTCCAACAATCCTTTAGGAGACTCAGTGAAGCTGAATTCAACTTTAACTCTTGATCCAACAGGGCTAAAAGCAATTAAGGCAATAGGACACTTGGATAGAAATTCCAGAAAGGTTATCTGAAAGTGAAATTATACTTAACAGGCTTCTTTACAACTCTTTTGGCTGAGCTTTTCAATCCAAGTTTGGTCACATTCGATGCAACAATCTTCTCTCTTGCTCTCTGGTGTTGGTCTTTCGTGGCACTTGGGGCAGAATTTTCCCCCCATCAGGGGGGAAGTGCAGGAGCGGGCGTGCCTCCGATCGCGGGCGCACCACCATTTTACATGGGCAGGCACGAAAGAGCGCACTCATCTCCCTGAGGCTAAGTGCTGCCTCAGGAAGATTGGCGCCAAATTTGATTAGAAAATGTAGATGGAGATGGAGATGTAGAAAAATAAAATGTCCCTTATATGTCCCCTCATGTGACACTGTCACATGAGTTGGGACATGTCCATCACTTTTAATTCAACTTTTATTAAATTTTTAAAAACCTACGTGAAACCTCATCCCGCCTGTGGATGAGGTTTCATGCTTTCTCTGAAGCCTGCCAGAGTTCCCGGCCTGCCTATCAAACTTAAGGTTGGATGGGCAGGTCTTTTAACTAGTTCAATTAGTTTTTAAATAGCCTCAATAGGCCGTTGACAGGTCGGCGGGCACACCTGTGATTCAGCTGCGCCCCCACCGACCTGAAAATGGAAATTACGCAGGGTGACGTCGGGTCAGGTTGGGCTGCCAATTTTGGTGCCCTCCCACCAAGAGTATTATGGGAGTCAATTTTGGGGATGGGCAGGAAGGTAGCCACCTGACCTATTTTACTGCTGAAAACATGCCTGGCAAAGGCATGTATAATCCAACCCGGGGAATCTAAATTAATCAATAAAAACAAAATGATGTGTTCCTACTAATACACATGACATTCAGAATGGATGAAGTCAATCACAATGCATTTTACAGTACAAGAGAAGACGGACTTTAAAGTGTTGCCATTGTCAAGACATCATCAATGGTTTGTAAGGTAAAAAAATGGATACAAATTAGCTGGAATGACAGGGGATAAGTTTATTACAGGATGGCAGATTGCAACACTTGAAATGAGCAGAATGTAAGGAGACTGAATCTATTGAAATACATGGGGCTATATTTATTAATGATAATAGGATCACTGGAATGCTAATGGTTACATCTAGTATAATAAGACATATTAATTATAAATCCGTTGGAATCCCATTTGAAATAAACAGAGTTACGTTTATTGTGAACAGAGTGGGGGTTGAGGACATCATGGCGGGCCTCCACAGCATCCTAAAGACACTCGAGGGATGTATCACTAAACTGGGTGGCTGCAGTCTTCTTGCCTTTCAGGGCCATGTCTTCTGTACAGTAGTCCTGGGCTGGAAGCACTGAGAGACGTGCACACGCTTGCACTTTAAATACAGCACTTGATGTGAGGAAGCAGCAAGTGATGGCATGGTGGGCAAATAAGAGCCCGCCTGCCATCGAAACAGCGTGTTTCCTGGGAATGCATGATTAAAGAGGCGGGATTGGGATGATACGGCATGAAAAGTCGCCATTACGGCCGGTGGGTATAACGTTCTTTTTCCCGCCCACTACCGCACTTAACGCAAACTGGAACAATTCCACCCATAGTTTCTGTAACCAAAGCTTTGACTATATACATTTAAAACTAATGGGCGGGAAAAGACTAGCTAGTGCTTCAGGCCTGCAACGCACCTCATAATAGCTGGAGCATCCTAACTGGATAATTCTGCACCCCCCCACCCCTCCTTGCCACCCTCTTGCAGCATGTACTATCTTAGCAGAGGCTAGGAGATAATAAGGGAATCAGTACTCTGGAAAATTCCTCATTACCACCCCATCAGGCAATAAAAACCAGTGCAGTTTATCTATAAGTATGCTTCTATGATGCAATCTATGCCCAGTCAAGAACCAGTCCAGCTTCCTCTTAAAGCACAATAAGAGTTAGTAGCCACCACACTAGCTGGAAATGCATTCCAGAGGCTTATTAACTTCTGGGATTCGAGGAATTGCCTAACATCCAATCTGTCCATAGCCTTGTACCGTTTAATCTCATGTCACCTGGCTCTTATGAATCTGTTAAATTGGAATAATTGCACAATAAGCTACCCAGCCCTTTAATTGTTTCACAAACCAACATCAGGTTGTATTTAAGTCTATTGTGCTCTGAAGTAAATAGATCAAAGTCCATGAACCTACATTAAAATTTAAATGTCAAGTGTATTGTAAAACATAGTTAAAATGAATGGGATGCAAACATGTCACCATATTTACAAAGTAAAATTTGGACACAATGGGTTGGATTTTCATCTTCAAGGTGGGTAGCGGAAGTCAGGAAATTTGCCAGCTTGGCCTGCCTACTGGGGGAGAAAGCCTGCAAAGGTGGAATTTTCATTCTGTTGTGGGGGGGCGGGGGGAGGGGGGTGCAGTGGGATGCGTGCTGGTGTTGGGCCCCCTGCCCCGATAGGAATTTTAAAGCAGCTACAGGGGCTGCCAGGTGAGGAGGCCGGCTGTTTGAAAGGCCCATATTGGTGCTTTGGGACTTTGTCCCAGTTATAATAAAAACAGTAAGGCCGTCCAACTTTCACCCCTCACCCCTCACATGCCCTCATCCCCATACACACCCCATGCTGCATCCATACCACCCATCCCCAATGGCCCTTCATTCCCTCCATTCCAAGCTATGCCCCTCCACCCACCTTCATCTTGTCCTCTAATCCCCCCCCACTACCAAGCTCTGCTCCTCCAGTCACGCCCCATGGTCCCTCATATCCCCCCCACGCCAAGGAATCATGCAATGTTTTCCCTGGGGCGTAGCTGTTTCAACACCTTAATGGATGTCCAGTCTCTCAACCAAGAACGCATAATAAGGATTGGCTGAGAGCCCAGACATCCAATAGAGCACTGAGCCCCAGAAAAAAACATTGCTTGATTGACAGCTTTGGCTCACTGATCTCTTCTGCCAATTCACAATGTTACTTTATACAAGAAAAATAAGTTTCAAGTACTTGCAGTTTCTGCAATTGATACTTTAAGAGATCTGGATGATTGACAATTTTATTGAATGAATGACTTTTTCAAATCTTTTCTAACACATCCTATTGTCACTATAGAGTTTATTGATCCTATGTAGGGTTTATTGTGGGTGAATGGGCGTGGAATTGCCATAACTTAGCATGGAGGGTGTGAGAGGCCATGAGGGGTAGGTGGAGAGGCATGGCTTGGCATGGGACCATAGGAGGGGGGTGAGGAACATAGTTTGGAATTGAGGGTATGATATGCCATGAAGGTGGACAGAGGGGCATACTTTAGCATAGGGGTACGAGGGGCTATGGCGAGTGGGTGGAGGAGCATAGCTTGGCATGAGGGGCATGGGTAAGACCTTTTGAACTTAAATTTCAAAAGGTTTCCTCATCTAGACCATGGTTCACAACATCTCTGATGTGCCGTGAACCATGATTCTTTGAAATGCCCACCCAACTCCATGAAAATTGTAGATGACTAGGAAATACCTATCTGAGCCAGCCAGATCAGGAGTGCAGGGTGTGGGCTCACAATGCAAACCGGCCTACACCCTTAAACAGCACTACTGAAAATCAGAAACCCTGGGAATGGGGTCGGGAATCCTGGAATTGAGTCCTGGCCGCCATTTTCTTAACTTAATGGAGTCTCCCTGACTCCATGAAAACCTAGTCTAATGTGCATGCTATGCTCAGCACTCAGTACTGAAAGTACATCTACTGGAATTTAAATGACATTTTTATCACATTGATGATGATTTTAACAATGAGCTGAATTTTCATCTCGGCCTGCGGGCGCGCGCCCGACATGTATGAGTGTGAAATAGCGCACGATGACGTTGGGTGAGCGTCCCGATGTCATCGCACACTCACGTGATATTTCAGTTGGCGGGCGCATGTCGCGCCCGGTGACAATTAAGAGGGCTGTGAAGCCAATTAATAAATTAATTGAATTGAATTTTTCCCTGCCTGTCCAACCTTACGTTTGTCAGGCGGACGAAAAGGCCTAGTGGTCTTCGGATTTTTGAGAAAGCCTCATCCACGGGCGAGATGAGGTTTCCAATGTTAATTAAAAATAAAGTAAAAGTTTTCAGAACTCATTTTCAACATGGCCTGCTCATGTGGCAGAATCACATGTGGGGACATGTTTTCCTTTTTTATAAAACTTTATTTTTAATGTGGAAAATCTCCAGCTGCCTGAGGCAGCTCTGTGCCTTCAGGGAGCTTTCTGTGAGTGCACCCGCGCACATACGCTGACTTCCATGCTCGCCCTCCTTCCTCCCCCACCCAGACAGCGCTGAGCATTTCGGCACATGATTCACGCTGGCTGCCCGTTAATTGGCCAGCCAGCGTGAAATTGCTGTCGGGGTTCGATCGCGGGCGGTGGACCCTTGTGCAACCGCTCCCAGGCCCGCCCACCTTGCCTGTCCTGTCTGACGAGGGGAAACACCTCCCCAATTAGTAAGACTTTGGGACATTTTTGGGCCTTCACAGGGTGGGATCAGGTCTGTTGCACTACAAAATCATAGATTACTGTATTCAGGCTTTTTAGGAAGATTCTCAAATAGTTACATTTCTTCGAATTGTACATAGGGAAAATCCCTCAAACATTTTATTCAAAACAGACACAGTTAAATAGGAAATTTAAAAAAAAATTATGCCCTCGAACCTGCTACTGCAAATGCATTATGGGCAGAATTTTCAGTTTGACGTGCGGGTCCCGTGCGTCCACACGTAAAATGACATGTGGTGACGTCAGACGTCACCGCGCCATTGCGATATTTCACTGGGCGGGCACGCGATGAAGTTTGACACGCGGCTGCCATTAATTAACTGGCCACTTAAGGCCCTTTAGTGTTCAATTGACGTAGATTTTTCGGTGCCCATGTGGATCTTCCTCTGAGGAGAAAGGGAGGGCTATAATGGTGGGGGGAGGCCAGGAGTGCGCATTCAGCCTCCAGGGGAGCCACCTTTGGGAGTACAGGCGCAGGCACAAGGGGTGCAGGGCCAAGACGTTGTCCAAGGCAGAAGGGGTCACAGAAGATGTGACTATCCTGCTGCCAGGGTATACAGACGGTGAAGCAGTTACCTCAGTATGTCTGAGGTGCAGTGCCAAAGGAGGCTCCGACTCTCAAGGGAGACAGTCAACTATATCTGTCAGATGATTGGACCTGAGATCTCCCCTAACTGTATGGGCGGACACCCCATGCCAATGGCCCTGAAGGTTACAGCTGCCCACAACCTCTATGCCTCTGACTCCTTCCAGGGCTCGGTGGGTGATCTTTGCGGTGTCTCCCAATCAGCTGTCCACACTTGTGTCAGGGAGGTTACAGACGCTCTGTTCAGGCATTCATTGACCTTCATCCACTTCCGTTGGGACCAGGCAAGCCAGACAGGGCGAGCCAGAAGCTTCGCGGCCATTGCTGGCTTCCCCTGTGTCCAGGGTGGTATGGACTGCACACATGTGGCCATCAAGGCTCCAGCAGGTGAGCCCAGTGCCTTTGTCAACAGGAAGGGCTTCCACTCCATGAATGTGCAGATAGTGTGTGATCACAGGATGCTGATTCTACAAGTCTGGGCAAGGTACCCAGGCAGCTCCCACGACACCTACATCCTCAGACACTCCCAGGTGCCGGGGCTCTTCAGTGCTCTGGTTCAGCTGGATGGATGGCTGCTGGTGACAAGGGCTATCCCCTCAGAAGGTGGCTCATGACACCTCTCCGCCATCCAAGAACAGAAGCTGAGCAGCGGTACAATAGGAGCCAAGGCTCCACAAGGGCTGTGGTGGAGAGAGCCATTGGTCTTCCGATGACTGAACCACTCAGGGGGCGCACTCCAGTACCCCCCAGATCGTGTCTCGGTGATAGTGGTTGCATGCTGCACCCTCCACAATCTTGCGCTGGAAAGGGGGGATGTAGAGGACGATGAAGACATTAACGCAATGGCTGCGGCTGCACATGATGAGTCCAGCAGTGAGTCCGAGGATGAGCATGCACAGGGAAATGCTGAGGGGGTAGACGCTGACCCGGGACTACTCCAAGGAGGCAGGGACACCCGGGATGCTTTAATCCAACGAATCTTCAGCTAGCACAACACAGATGGATCACCAGGACAAGCCTGGCCTTCCGCCTCGATACTCAACACCAAAGTGCAAAATCTGCCAGGTCAGTAGCACTAAGGGCCTTGTACATAAAGCTGAATGTCCAACAAATCACTCATTACACTTTCCTTAAACATACACATGCAGAAGAAATGAGGCACCCTCAGCGATGGTCGCACATCTGGCATTTAATGTGTGAAGCAGAAGTTATCACAAATAGAAAACAATAGTGTAAACAATCAAAAAGAAATCATAAGGACCTAATCCTGGGCCAACACAAAAGCACCAGTGAAAAACCCGTGGTGTGGCTAAGGTGACTTATGCTTTCGCTGACAGGTGCTACGTCTTGGTGCTGCCCCATCGCTCGGAGTGGCTGTGAGACAGCCTGCTGACTCTGCTGTCCTGTTGGTCTTGATGACCTTGGCGGTCGTCCTCTGACCAGTGGAGCCTGTGCTGGCCCCGCCTGGGAGGGAGCTGCCTGTTCTGCAGCTGGCATCTCCCCAGTCGTCGCAGCCTCACTTGGTGAAATGGTCTGTGGGGGGGTTACGGAGGAGCTGCCACCCTCATCCGGAACGTCCTGAGAGGAGCCGTCAGAGACGACAGACAGCTGCTGCACCGACGTGAGGTCACTTCAGATCTCCCTGCTCACCGTGGATGGGTGGGCAATGAGCTGGGAAGCTTGATGCCCACACCATCTCCCACACTGGCAGTGACCAGCTGAGGTCATTGCCGATGTGAGGGCTTGCTGGTCAGAGCGCATCCCCTGGCAGGTCTCCTGGAGGAGCCTCTCCACGAGCCGCCACTCTCTCCATGGAGAACGCTTGGCACTCGAACATGTGGCTCATTGCTTCGGTGAGCGTCCGCGTAGACTCCTCCACCATGGAGACCAAGCCAAGCATAGCCTCATGTTTCTCCCCCAGATGCTCCCGCACGCCCGGCCGCATTTCCTGCACCTGCTGCGTCGCAGACGAGTCCAGAGGCACAACATCAGGCACCGACTGAGCTTGTGCCTGGTCCCCTGCAGTCCTCCAACTGCTGGCACCATGGGCACTCTCTGTCTCTGCCAGCTCCTCCAGTGAATGTGAAGTGCTGTCATCACAGTGCCCCGAGACACTAGCCAATGTTCTAATTCCCACCAAGGTGCTAGTATATGCGCTGGTGCCTGCCTCGCAGAAATGGTGTGATGCTGGTGAGACTTCATGCCCCTCAGGTGTGAGACGGGGCATCTGCTGCTTCTCCTCCCGGCCCTGCTCTGATGATATTCAAAGGAAGAACAAGGACAGTGGATTAGTTAATGTGCAGACAATGACAAAGTGCATCCCCGTCCCTCCAGCTCATTATGCGCTCAACCTTCCATTACCAATGGCCCAGCGATGTTGCAACAATAACTAATTTAACAATCATCAGTGCTATGGCTGTTGGGAGGATAATGCTGACCTCGCTATTGGGCATAAATACCTGGCCGTGGCACCCCAGCCTCACCGACACCAGTAGACCTGGGTGCATGGCGTCTCTCCAGTTCAAGGGCCTCCTGCTCGAAGCGGCTTAATACGGAAAGCTGTGCCTGGCCGCCTCCAGTCCTCACACGCTCGGCCATGTTATGAGCATTCTTCTCCTGAAAAAGAGAGAAGACCATTGATTAGTGCAAATTGCACATGGACTTTGCTCGTGCACGGCACACCCCAACCAGAGTGGGACATATCAGGCCTCCAGTGCCTCCTCACCCCACTGCTGCTCATCACTCAGACAAATATGTTAGGCCTGCTCCCCACCCCCCCCACCGCCCCCATGGACACATGCTGCCTACATCACATTAGGAACCACATGGTATTTCCTCCCATAGCAAGGAGGCACAAGCACATGGCGTGTAGAGTGCAGAAGATGGTTCATTGCCATGACACCTTGAGGCCTCCCTTCCACCATCTTATCACCCTGACTAGGACAGGTCCTGGAGTTCTGAGTCTGCACCTAGGTGCAGCTCCTCCAGGTTGCCCTCAAATCAGTCATGTGGGACTAAGATCAGCACATACTGCGGGGAAAAACTCATCTCCTCTTGACCCACTCAGGCTGGCCACAGCATGGGCACTATCTGCTTGCCCACCCAGCAAAGGAAAAATGCCCTCAATGATTCAATATAGTCACGACACTAAGACTTGGCGGGCGGTGGCAGCAGAAGGTAAGGCTACCTGCTGGTTAAATGCCCAATGCCAACATGGTACTGACCCTGCCAGAGCGTAACAAATCATTGAAGCGCTTGTGGCACTGGATCCAGGTGCGTCGCACCATGTTGCGGGAGCTCACCACCTCCGCAACCCCCTTCCAGGCACGTTTCGTCATGTGGGGGGGCCTCCTCCTCCCATCCTGGGGGACCAACACCTCCCACCGTTCTGCCACCTCCTCGAGGTGGGCAACAAGGCAGTCATCAGAAAAACGAGGGACACACTGGCCTCCCGCTGGCCTACCCTGCAGCGTGGCCTGCTCACCCGAACTCCTCTGTTGCGGCCTAGCACTGGCCATTGTGAGCAGCCTACAAAAGGTTGCCAGGCCTTCTTTTAAACAGACTGCCAGGTCGCCATTGGAGGCGGAGGCCTGTGCATGCCCGCCGCCCGCCCACCCACTCCTGCTATCCACGGGAGTCGGGAAATACGCTGGCCGGGCCTTAGTTGGCCCTCCCAAGTAAAATAGCAGTGTGGACCCGATCGTGGGCGGTGATCGGGTCCACACACGCCTGCGCCCGCTCCCCCCCAACCCCTGCCAAACGGAAAATCCTGGCCTATGTACAAATTGCACTGTTATGGATTCTTCCAAACATGTTATTTCCTGGGACAGTGAATAATCATTCAAAAGACTTCAAAACAAAGAAAGCTGAAATTTGTCTCTGAACTCCAGAATTTATCAAATAAAAACACCAGTGTATTAGTGTAACATTGCAATCTACATTATTTAACACTCAACAGTTACAATCTACAGATGACCTTACATGGCCCCTTGACATAATGCAATTTACTACAAAAAATATTGCAATATGTGTAAAGGCCCCACATTAAAAACTGGCATTCCTTAAGCTCCCAAACCTAGCAGTTGCATTGAAACTTTAAAATCTGATCAGTAAGAAAATTCATTTTAGAAAAATCATGGATCTATATGAATGCCTTCTATAGCTTCTTACTGAATTTAAGTTAGTAATTCACTGGAGGGATGTCCAGTATCCTCTATGTATTTTAAAAACAAAGTTTCTTGGTGGAAATTTAAAATGCCTCCTTATGACTACTTGTTTTGAGAACAGTGCCTGAAACAGCGACAGATTTTATTGAAGACAGATATTGTGATGAGCAGACAATCCATGGTCCTGTCCTTTCATCAAGCTGGTCCGTATTCAATTACACTTAACTATACTCCTACACAACCACCTATTATTGCTGAATTCCATTAACTTACATAGCAACTTTGGAAAAATACAGTTCTAGAACACATTAATTTTGTTTAAGTTACATTCTTAAATGTCATAACTAATAATGAAGTAAAGCATTTTACATATATACCTGCTGTTTGAACAGATGAAATAAATTGAGGCATACCCTGTTTCTAATAGTGGAGTAAACTCTTTGGTGTAATATCTGAATCATACTAATGTATAATGCATAATTGTACTAACTGTTTTGTTCAGGTGAGAAGGGATAGAATGGCTCCCCTCTCCCCGTTTGGCCACAACAGGATTTTCTTTGAAAGGGTATGCTTGCCAATTCAGTGAGTGTTTAACTGTTTATGTGCTATGACTGTAAAAGGCACGCACAGACAGGTTTCCTTGTAAATGTTTTAAAAAGAAAATAGAATAGTCCTTATTGTACTTAACATTTGACTAAATAAAAATAATAAAAATGTTCCAACTCTCACTCACATAAACATTCAAGCGTTCACACACACAGTCAGTAGATTGATGGCTTGGATAATTTTAGACTAGGCCCAGTGGTCTTTCCAAATCCTACATTGATAGACAGTTTCTATTTTGTCTCCTGGAGTCAACTAACCCTGGTTGGGTTAGTTTTTAGATGCTGACATGGCACTTAGCAGGGCCCGATCTGCAGGCTGGATAGAGAGAGAGAGAGAGAAAGAAAGATAGTACCCACTCAGGGTCCAGCTTCTTGTGTTCACTGGCCTAGAGGAAAGAAGTTTCTTAAGATACAAAAGAGAGTTTGGTGGCTCATCAACTAACCAGTTACCCAAACATGGTTATAGCAAGTTGATTCCAGGTCCATGTTTTAGACGTGATTAGATTATGGCTGGATGAGTTACTCTCCTAGCAGGGCCCATTGTCCAAAGTGAATGTGTCTAATGGTACGTTCCACATCCAGTTGAATACGCAGATGATTGGATGCCTTATGAATGATTCAGGAGATGGGGTCGTTCACATTCTTCTGAGGCATTTGTCTCTAATAAGTTCTTCTAGACAGCCTGTCTCCATTCTAATTGCTTTAAAATATGTAGAGTAAAGTTATGCAAATAGTTGGCCATCTTAGAAATGCTGCATTTGTTCTAAAACTCAGCTCAATAAATAAAGTTATTTTTTGATAACATAACATATAATTTCTGGCCTCTTGCACATCTCTGTTTTAAATTGCCTCATCTTTGGTGGTCATGGTTTCAGCTCCCTAGGGTGAGATGGTGGCGTAGTGGTAATATCACTGGACTAGTAATCTAGAGGCCCAAGGCCAATGTTCTGGAAACATGTGTTCAAATCCCACCATAACAGCTGGTGGAATTTAATGAATTTGGAACATAAAGCTAGTCTTAGTATTGGTGACCATGGAACTATCATTGATTGTTGTAAAAATCCAAATGATTCACTAATGTCCTCTAGGGAAAGAAATCTGTTGTCTACAGCAATGTGGTTAACTTTTAACTGTGCTCTGAAGTGGCCTAGAAAGCTTCTGAAGGGATGGGCAACAAATGCTTGTCTTGCCAGCGATGCCCAGATCCCATGAAAGAATAAAGAAAAAAAGCACTGGAATTTCCTCCCTAAACCAATCTGCCTCTCTTTCCTCTTTTGAGAGGTCCCTTAAAACCTACTCCTTTGACCAAGCTTTGGGTCATCTTTCCTAATGTCTCATTATGTGGCTCAGTGTCAAAGTTTGTTTGATAGTGCTCCTGTGAAGTGCCTGGTGATGTTTTACTACCTTTAAAAGTGCTTTATAAATGCAGTTTTATAAAAGACTGTCCCTAGATATATGCATACATTTAAAAAAAATTAATCATAGGATATGGGCGTCACTGGCTAGGACAGCTTTTATTGCTTATCCCTAATTGCACTTGTTCAGAGGGCATTTAAGAGTCAACCACATTGCTGGAGTCTGGAGTCATATGTAGGCCAGACAATGTAAAGACAGCAGATTTCCTTCCCTCAAGGACATTAGTGAACTAGGTGGGTTTTTATAACAGTCATCAATGGTTTCATGGTCATCATTAGACATTTAATTCCAGACTTTTATTGAATTCAAATTTCACCATCTGCCATGGCAGAATTCGAATCCAGGTTCCCAGAGCATTACCCTGGGTCTCTGGATTACTCGTCCAATGACAATACCACTATGCCATTGCCCCCCTATATTATGGGCAGAATCTTCCGTTCAGCGTGCGGGGCTCACCCCCGCACGGCAATGCGCAAAATGACATGCGGTGACATCGGGCATTTGTCCCGATGCCACAGAGCGTCATTCCAACCTTCAGTTCGGCGGACGCGCACTAGAGTCGGCTGTGCGCCTGCTGAACTGTCAAAGGCCTGTTAAGGCCATTAATGAACTAATTAAACTACATGTCAGGGCTGCCCGTCCAACCTTAAGGTTGGTGGGCAGGTGAAGAGCCCAGGCGGCCTTCTCATTTTTCATGGAAGCTCATCCACGGGCGGGATGAGGTTTCATGAAGGGTTGTTTAATTCAATAAAATGTTTCATGAAAGTTCATAAACATGTCCCAGCTCATGTGACAATGTCACATGAGGGGACATGTCTGAATAATTTAAAAAAACTCTTTCTTTCAATTTTTCGTTCTGAACTTAATCTCCCTGAGGCAGCTCCATGCCTCAGGGAGATTTTTGCGCTCTTTTGTGTGCATGCGTGAAAGAGCACAGGCCCCAACTCTCCCTCCTCCGCCTGCCTGAACAGGTAATGCTGAGCCAATGAAGGCCCGCCCACGTAAAATGGCAGCACGCAGCCGATCGCGGGTGGCGATCTGCTCCGCGTCTGCCCGCGCCCGCTCCTGACTGGCCTGCCCGACGGGGAGAAAATTCTCTCCTATGTATAATTAAAAAACAAAAGATGAATGATTTTCACGGATCAATTAATGACAAGCTAGTATCCACATTTAAGGCAGTGAGGCACATTATAAGCATTGTTAGAGGATATATTGGAATAATTTCCTAACAATTTAGTGAAGCTAAAAAAATATTTTTTTCACTGAAAAACGTGTTAAAACATCCATCCTGTATTATAATTAAATTGTTACCAAGTTTGGGTTGTTTATGGGAAATCTTTAGGACTTTTCAGTAATGAACAGATTTGATAAATGGAATTTGACAACAGAAGTGACATTTAAGCCTAAAGTGGAAGGTTTATGATCAATGGATTGAACACAGCACAATATCAGTGCCAGGTTAATATCGAGGCCAATGGTAGCATAATAGATTGCAAGAAGAAATGGGGTACCAAGTAAAGTGTTAAAGTAATTATTACAAATTTGCAAGAATGTGTGACCCATTGAAAACAGTGCATCTGCCAAAGAAATTTCCAATCACAGTTTTTCTGTTAATTGTTTTTTATGAAGTGCTAGCAGAATTGCCATGATATCTCTCACAGCGATCTAGGATCTGCAGAATTTTGATGTTGGATGGCTAACCTAGCCTGTCCCTTAAGGTCACTGTGATCCACTCTCTAAAGCGGGTGGTCTAAATAGACAAATCCAAGTAATTATTGCTCCTTGCAAACTGAGAAGTCAATCTGTGGGTTATTATAACTGAGAAATAAAGAACCCATTTAGATTTGATATGTGTTTTTTTCTCCCCTCATATTCCGTCAATAACATCAGCACAACATGGAGACTCAATCGGATAAATCAGTAGTACTCCCAGTACGTGCCAATGTCACTCTGTTCCTGTCATTCTGTTTATTACAGCTCCCAAAATGCTGTCGCTTTGACAGACAGCAAATTCCAGGCTACACAAGGGTCAATATGATGGAATAAATACAGATATCCCAGAATGCAGCTTTAGGCTGCCATCTTCTGTTCAAATTGGTGTACAAGGACATTATAGACAGGAAATTGTGGCATGTTCCATGAATTGGCAATTTGCTATATGTGCTTTGAGGACACATCTCTCTGCTTTTAGGGTCTTTGGACATTCTAGATAGAAATTAGAATGTACATGGTTTGGATCTGCACTAACTAAGTTAGGACTATCTTTTGCTGTTCTGGAATTATCTGAGTCTGCTTTAAAGTTAATTGTAACCTGAAGGAATACCAGGACAAGTCCCTATTTCTCTTGAGGTTTAGTTTTGAAATTCTACACATGGCTTCACCTGCTGTGCTAAGTTCCTGAGTCTGATTGATGATCACACTAAACATCATGACCACAATGTATGTCCAGATTAGCATAAGCATTGCTGGGAGAAATCAGCTAATCTATAAAAGATCATAAATTTTGGGTGAAATTTGAAAAAATAGGAAACACTTTTTTAAAAAAAGACAGGAACTTAGGAATCAATTGGACATTTAAATAGCATAATTAAATATAGTTGTTAATATAAATATTGGCATAGTTCCATATGGAATAGATCAGGATAGTCATTGAAGCAGCAGTATAAATGAGTTATGTTTATGGTAAAAGTTCAATGTGAGGGGCAGGAGGTTTAGGTGGGATGTGAGGAACAGCTTTTTAACCCAGAGGGTGGTAGCGGCCTGGAATGCACTGCCTGGGAGGGTGGTGGAGGCAAGTTGCCTCACATCCTTTAAAAAGAACCTGGGTGAGCACTTGGCACATCATAACATTCAAGGCTATGGGCCAAGTGCTGGTAAATGGGATTAGGTAGGTAGGTCAGGTGTTTCTCACGTGTCGGTGCAGACTCGATGGGCTGAAGGGCCTCTTCTGCACTATGTGATTCTGTGAAAAGAGGGGATTAAGAGGTATAATAAGAGTATGGGATGGTAGAGGTAAGGACAAGTAAAATATGTCAGGCTAAAGGATCCAGTGGCCTTTTCCTGTTCACATAATTTTCCATGTGCTGATAGATTCATTAGTGGATGGTAAATCCACCTTTTAGCTGAACATATTCCTATCTTGACAATCCATGCCATTGCGATGGAACAAGTTATTGTCAGATAATTTGGAACAATGATTAACAGTGTGTTTTGTTGATTCTCTTTCCTAGCCTTTAGTTCTCTACCATAGTTTGTGGGTGGGATGGAGCAACAACTTGGTAGATATTTTCTAAACCCTTAACAATTGAGTGTATCTAAAATGGTTATCAAATATTGTCACTTTTAGCAAAGCTACAGCTTGTAATACTGTGCCAAAAGGAAGGAAAAGTAAGTAATTTTTGATACATTTTGCAACTGCCACAAAGTATTTTGTTCTGCCAGCAGTTATTTCTTTATTGCTCTGATTCATATTCTATCCTCATTCAACAGCCATCCTTGTGTAGCTCCAGCAAAATTCTCTTACTATTAATTAGAAGTAGGCACTGTGACCATTCATTCTCTCTATTTCTTGTGCAAACTAAGTTAAATTATACAATTTCATTGCCATGCCATGGTGAAATCTAGTTACTTAGCTTTGGCCATAAAATGACTTTCTGACTTTCCTGCTTTGTAACACTTAAAGCCTAGATTTTTCCTCTCGGCCCAGACATCTATGAGGCTACTTGAAACACCTGAGCCCTAGGGAAAACAGCTCTGGATCTCTGATTTCTTCTGTCAATTGCACAATGTTTATTTACACAATATATAGAAGTTTCAAGTGCTTGTAGTTTCTGCTATTGATACTTTAAAGGGCCTGGATGATTGACACTTTCATTTGCTTGTAATAAAAAGGAGGGTTTTTTTAAGAAAGTGGAAATAATGACTGCTTTTTTAAAAGCTTTTTTTTGCACGTTCTATTGTCACTGTAGTGTTCATTGGTTCTATAACTATATAGTGGGTGAATTCAAATAGAAGTGCCATATTTTGGCATGAGGGGCATGAAGGGCCCTAGCAAGGGGGCAGGGGTTATATCTTGGCATGGGGACCCTGAGCGTCCATAAGGGGTGGGTGAGGGGCATCAGGTGACATGGATGGGGCATGATAATTTGTGGGGATTGTGGGGTTTTGAGGGGTGAGGGCTAGAGGGCCTTACTCTTTTCATTATAACTAGGATGAAGTTCCACAGCATTGAGGCAGGCCTTTTAAAAAGCCTGTCTCAACACCTGGCAGCCCTTGAGGCTGCCTCTGAACTCCTTAACCTGTACGGTTGGCTCAACTTCAGCCCGGACCTGCACCCGTATCTGCCCCCCAACCCCCGACAATGAAATTTCCGTCTTTCCTGGAGCTTTCCCCAAAGGCAGGTGGGCCACACTGGGAATTTTCCTGACTCCTGCTACCCGCCTTAAGGATGAAAATCCAGCCCTAGATTTCCGACTTTTAACATCGAGTGAACAATCAATAGATTAAGTAATGAATGGTTGCTTGCAACATGAAGCTCCCGTTCTATTTCCAAAGCTATATTTCAACTACAGTATTCATCAAATTCTCCAACTGCACCGGCCTATATCAACACCAGTGTTCCTTGTGGCCTCAAGAGAGAATGCCAATTTAATGCCAAATCACTTCAAATTAATGACCAGATTTGGCTGTGGATTAGAGTTTTATTGGTACTGTTTAAATTCATTACACTTAGGCCTTCTATAATGAGGCTGTACTGGAGTCAAAAGCAGATCCGAGAGGCAAAGGAGCCTATTGCACTGTTAAAACTGCAGGAAGTTTAGCCCTATTATTGTGGATGGTGTGGGGAGTGGAATATATGCACGGAATATGAGGCACTTTACACTAATTAACCTAACTCAGGAGAAAAATAGAAAATGACTGAACTCGCTGTAATGCACAGTTCTTGGACCCTAGGTGTTACATCTGATAATCATACCACTTATGCTGATCCAAGTGTTTTGATTTTTTAGTGACTAAAACAGTACTTAAAACTTTATGCTTCACAGTTCAGCTAACTAGCCACTTGTATGGCTGGCACATTAATCACCCTCTGCTCACAGTAGTAAAAGGCCATTTGATCTAAAAGAACTAAACAGTGAACATATATAAAACTGAAATTGGTACATAATTAATTCTGACCTATCACAGGAACTTACTGAGTACCTGTGATTCCACTTGCCAACCACAGATCTAATTCAACTTTATGCAACATATTGAATTTATTTTTGATTTGCAAATTAACAATGGACCTTGCTGTTACGCCAATGAAATATTGGCTAGAATTCTTGCGTTGGCATGCGGGGGCGGGCACCGCACGCCCATGCGTAAACTGACACGTGGTGGCGTCGGGCGAGCATCCCTACGTCACTGCATGCCATCGTGATATTTCATTGGGTGAGTGTGCGATGATATCTGATGCGTGCCTGCCATTAATTAACGGACCACTTAAGGCCCTTGAGGCGCCAATCGACAGCGAAGATCGCACGGGTGCAACAGTCAGGTGGGTAGGACACATTTGTATAAACCTCATCCACAGGGAAAAGAGGGCTCAGTGGGGTCGCGAGTGTGCTCTGTTGATTTTTCAAAGTTACTGATACTTGCCTGTGTGATCTGCAATACTTCAAAACGCATACCAGCTGCTTGGTCTGGACTCACAACCTTCAGGTCAGCACTCTGCAGTGAGAAATCTTTTTTGGGTCTGCAGGTTTCAGGAAACCTTCCCTTAGGCTGGAAATGGGAGCTGAACTGTCCACTGGAGGCATCTCCTCTGAGGAGGAAGGGAGGGCTGGAAGGGGGAGGAGGCCAGGAGGGCAAATTCAGCCTCCAGGGGAGCCACCTTTGAGAGGAGAGGTGCAGGCACAAGGGGTGGAGGACCAAGAGATAGTCCAAGGCGGAAGGTGCTGCAGAAGACCAGAAGACAGTAAGACGTTGGAGCAGAAGTAGGCCATTCGGCCCAAGACGCCACTATCCTGCTGCCAGGGTATACGGGCAGCGAAGAAGCTAGCTCAATATGTCTGAGGTGCAGTGCCGAAGGAGGCTCCGACTCTCAAGGGAGACAGTCAACTATATCTGTCAGATGATTGGGCCTGAGATCTCCGCTAACTCTGTGGGTAGGCATCACATGCCAGTGGCTCTAAAGGTCACAGCTGCCCTCAACGTCTATGCCTCTGACTCCTTCCAAGGCTCGGTGGGTGATCTTTGCGGTGTCTCCCAATCAGCTGTCCACACTAGCGTCAAGCAGGTTTCAGATGCTCTGTTCAGGCGTGCATTGATTTTCATCCACTATTGCTGGGACCAGTTAGACAGAGCGAGCCAGAGGCTTCGCGGCCATTGCTGGCTTCCCCCGTGTCCAGGGTGCAATAGACTGTACACATGTGGCCACCAAGGCGCCAGCAGGTGAGCCCGGTGCCTTCGTCAACAGGAAGGGCTTCCACTCCATGAACGTGCAGATAGTGTGTGAACACAGGATGCAGATTCTACAAGTCTGTGCCAGGTACCCAGGCAGCTCCCACGAATCCAACATCCTCAGACACTCCCAGGTGCCAGGGCTGTTCAGTGCTCCAGCCCGGCTGGATGGGTGGCTGCTGGGTGACAAGGGCTATCTCCTCAGAAGGTGACTCATGATGCCTCTCCGCCATCCAAGAACAGAAGCTGAGCAGCGGTACAATAGGAGCCATGCCTCCACAAGTGGAGGGAACCATCGGTCTTCTCAAGATGCGCTTCCGATGCCTGGACCGCTCAGGGGGCGCACTCCAATCCCCCCAGGTCGTGTGTCGCTGATAGTGGTTGCATGCTGCGCTCTCCACAATGTTGCGATGGAAAGGGGGGACGTTGTGGACGATGAAGATGCAGACGCAGTGGCTGCAGCTGCACACGATGAGACCAGCAGTGAGTCTGAGGATGAGCACGCACAGGGAAATGCTGAGGGGGTAGACGCTGACCCGGGCATACTCCAGGGAGGCAGGGACACCCAGGAGGCTCTAATCCAATGATCCTTCAGCTAGCACACCACATATGGACCTCCAGGACAATCCTGGGCTGCAGGCTCCATACTCGATACCTCAGTGCAAAATCTGCATGGATAGGAACGTTAACTATGGGCCTTGTTAATAAAGCTGAATATCCCACAAATCACTCATAACATTATTGGTAACCACCTACCTGCAGAAGAAAAGAGGCACCCTCAGCCATGGTGACATGTCTGAATTTAATATTACAACCAAAGCGACTTAAGAAAATAAAATGACAATGGTGTTAAAAATCACACCAACTCATAAAGACCTCATTGTGGGCTAACACAAAATCACCAGCGATAAACTGGTGGTGTGCCTAAAGTGCCTTATGTTTACATTTTCGGTTGCTACGTCTTGGTGCTGCCCCCTCGCTGGGAGTAGCATCTGAGACAGCCTGCTGATTCTGCTGTCCTGTTGGCCTCAATGACCTTGGTGGCCGTCCTCTGACCCATGGAGCCTGTGCTGGCCCTGCCTGGGAGGGATCTGCCAGTTCCACAGCTGGCATCTCCCCAGTCGCCGCGGCCTCACTGGATGCAACGGTCACTGGCAGAGGGGCGGAGGAGCTGCCACCCTCACGTGGAATGCCCTGAGAGGTGCCCACAAAGACGACAGGCAGCTGCTGTGCTGACATGAGGTTGCTTCGGACCTCCCTGCTCACCGTGGATGGATGGGCACCGAGGTGCCCAGACCATCTCTCACACTGGCACTGACCAGCTGAGGTCAATGCCGATGTGAGGGCTTGCTGGTCCGAGCGCATCCCCTGGAAGCCCTGATGGGTCTCCTGGAAGAGCCTCTCCATGAGAGTCGCCTCTCTCTCCATGGAGGACGCATGGTGCTCGGCCATGAGGCTCATTGCGGTGATAGTCCGCATAGACTCCTCCACCACGGAGACCAAGCCAAGCACAGCCTCATGTAACTCCTCCAGATGCTCCCGCACACCCGGCCACATTTCCAGCACCTGCTGCATTACAGACGACTCCAGAGGCTCATCATCAGCCAGCAACTGAGCATGTGCCTGGTCTCCTGCAGTCCTCTGACTGCTGGCGCCATGGGCACTCTCTGCCTCTGCCAGCTCCTCCAGCGACTGTGAAGTGCCCTCACCACTGTTCCCCGGGACACTAGCTGATGATTTAATTCCCACAGAGGTGCTAGTATCTGCGCTGGTGCCTGCCTGGTAGAGATGGTATGAAGCTGGTGAGTCCATGACTTCAAGGCCCTCAGGTGTGAGAGGGGGCCCCTACTACTCTGCCCCCCAGCCCTGCTCCGCTGATGCTGAAAGGAAGATCAAGGTCATTGGATCAGTTAACATGGAGACAATGTAAATCTGCATCCCTGTCCCCTAGATCATTATGCGCTCATCCTTCCATAAGCAATGGTCAAGCCATGTTGCAAACTTCAATCACTGAACATTCAGCACTGCCATGGCTGTTGGGAGAACAATAGTGACCTCAGTGCTGGGCACACATACCTGCCCGTGGCACCCCAGCCTCACTGACACAGGTGGACCTGGGCACATGGCGCCTCTCCAAATCTAGGGCCTCCTGCTCGAAGCGGCTGAGAGTCACCAATTTGACTGGCCCACCGCAAGTCCTCACTCGCTCGGCGGCATTAGGTGCATTCTTCTCCTGAAAAGGAGGGAAGAGCATTGATTAGTGCTACTTATACCTGGACTCTCTTCGTGGACGGCCCACCCCAACCAGAGTGTAACATTGCAGGGCTCCAGTGTCTCCTCACCCTGCTGCTGCCAAACACTCTCACAAAGATGCTAGGCCTGTCCCCACCCCCCCGGCCCCTTGACAATATGCTGCCTACATCACATTAGGCACCACATGGCCTAACCTTCCATAGCAAGGAGGCGCAAGCATGTGGAGTGCAGAGGGCAGCAGATTGATCAGTGCCAACGCCACCTTGAAGCTCCCCTCCCAGCATGTCATCACCCTGACTTTGACATGTCCTGGAGTTCCAGCACTGCGCCTAGGTGCAGCTCCTCCAGGTTGCCCCCAGAAGAGTAATGTGGGTCTCAGTGTACCACATGCTGTGAGTGCAGAGCCCGTCTCTTCATCACCATCTCAGGGTGACCTCGGCATGGGCAATATCTGTTGGCCCACCCAGCAAAGGACACATGCCGTCAATGATTCAATGCAGTCACTGCACTCAGACTTGGGGCAGGGGACGCCGGGGGGAAAGCCTACCTGCTGGATTAAGTGACCAATGCCAACATGGTACTCAACCCTCTTAAGCACAACAGGTCATTGAAGCGCTTGCGATACTGGATCCAAGTGCGTCACACCACGTCGTGGGAGCTCATGATCTCCGCCACCTCCTCCCAGGCATGTTTGGTCATCTGGGAGGGCCTCCTGGGGTATGAGGATCTCCCGCCATGTTGCCACCTCCTCGAGGAGGGCAGCAAGGCAATGTTCAGAAAACGGGAGGCACAGTGCCCCCTTCCCCTACCCTCCTGCCTGGCTTGCTCAGCAGCAGCGCTCTGGGGAGCCCTTCCATGAGCCAGAATTCACAGCCTTTGAAAGGCTGCAGCAGCTTTTTAAAACAGGTGGCCGGGTCGCCATTGGACCCGGCGGTCAGTGCACTCCGGCCGCTGCCCACCCACTCCTGCTATCCTCAGGAGCCGCGATTCACGCTGGGCGGGCCTTAATTGGTCCACGCTCGTAAAATGGCAGCCGGCCCTAATTGCAGGCGGCGATCGGGTCCATGCCCGCGCGCGCCCGCTCCCACACCACCTGCCCAACAGGCAGAAAATTCTGCCCCTTGTGTTGCAAAACTGAATTCTTTATGCAAATTGAAAAATGTTACAGTAAATTGAACTGCACATACGGTGGTGATGGAGGAGATTAAGAAAGGCCACTTTGAAATATAAATCCAAAGCACGTACAGGACAGATTGTGTCTGTGTCAACGTGTTCACCTTCAACACTGAGGACTGTATTGGTAATGTTTTTTACTTATTACTTTGCAAAATGTGTTTAATTTGCAAGCAACTTTATTCTTATGTACCCAAAACCTCTTGCTCAAACTACAAATTACCTTTTTTTTTGCTCTCCTTTCACAGTGAATTTGCACCATTTGCCCAACGTGCAACTACTCTACATATTACCTTATTCTTTCCTTCTCCCTCCCTAAAACCCTCCTTTGTTCTTGTTATTTACAGAATTAGAAGCTACACATGTTTTTGCCTTAAGGTTCAACAAGCTTGAATGTGATTCCTCTGAGGCCACACTTCCAAATGTGACACTTTTGCAAAGGGATTCATAGATTTGGCTCATTGATGTGTTAGAGTGTGACAGTACCCCAATATTCTGTACTATGAGAGTGGAGGACACAAGTTCAATTGCCATCCTTCTGAGTAAGGATCAGAGTCAAAGTGTTTTTATGAGCATATATATTTAAGTTTGCAAAAAATGAATTTTAAACAGATAACAGATGATTTTCCTCCAAGAAAGATAAACATTCTTTTTTCATGAAATCCAGACAAGAATGATGGAAATATTCAAAATGCAGCTGTGTGCTATAATGTGGGAGTTGTGATACTTGAAAGATGAACTTCAGTAAGCTGAATCATAGTTACAGCACAGCATTCAAAGCACTGGAGAAGTACTAGCAGCAATGCCTTATCAAGTTCACAAAATCCGGTGGCCAGAAGGGTGATCCAATAGCAAAGCCCTCTCCCTAGCCAATATACCAGCTTTGAGGTGATATTCACTCAAAATCATTCATATCATTCATATGCCTGACACCAGACTTCAGAAGCAAATGCTCAGTTTGGCACTCAGTCGCAGCATGAAACTCCCAGCAGGACAACAGAAAAACTTTAGGGATGTCCTCAAAGCATCTTGAAGAGGTCAAACACTCCACCAACTCATGAGAGTCCCGGGCTTGTGACAGACCAAAATGGTGAAGGTTCATTTGGGAAGGCACAAATCAAAAGACTCCGCTGGGAACATGCAGAGGCAAAGTCGAGGTGCAAGGGTGCTTCATTTGCAAGTCAACTTAAACCTTTGCCAATGGCAACAGTTTCTCCCTATCTAAACCCCTCATGACCTTGAAACCCTCCACCAAATCTCCTCTTAGGAGAAATCTCCTCAAAGGAGAAGCCCCGGCTACTTCAGTTAGCCTAAGTTCCTCATCACTGGGAACATTCTCGTAAATCTTTCTGCACTCTCTATAAAGCCTTCATACCTTTCCTGAAGTGAGATGCCCAGAATTGGATGCAATACTCCAGTTGAGGCCAAACCAGTGTTTTGCACAGGTTTAACATAACTTCCTTTTTTTTGCACTATATGCCCATATTTATAAAGCCCAGGATTCCTTACGCTTTATTAATAGGTTTTATAAATCTACCCTGCCACATTCAATGATTTGGGTTCATATATCTCTGTGTCCCTCTGCTGCTGTATCCCCTTGAGGATTGTGCCCTTTATTTTATATTGCCTCTCCTCGTTCTTCCCACCAAAACGAATTGCTTCAATGCTTTTCTGCATTAAATTTCATCTATCACTTATCCTCCCATTCCATCAGCTTGTTAAGACCTCTTGAAATTTATCGCTCTCCTCCTCACAGTTCACAATATTTCCAAGCTTTGTGTCATCCAAATGTCATTTTATACAAGGGAAATATCATCAGAATATTTATCTCATGCTAAGGCTCCATTGAGAAAGGACTTGGATTAGGTCATAAAATCAGGTTGCTCAATTCCTTGGCAGTAGGATGTATAGGATAAAGGAATGTAAAGAGAAAAAGGAAGAGACAAAAGAAACACTTAAACACAGGGCCGTGGCTATGATGATTGCAGCAGCACAGATATAAATACAAAACCAGCTCCGGTATAAGATAAAAACAGAATTACCTGGAAAAACTCAGCAAGTCTGGCAGCATCGGCGGAGAAGAAATCAGTTAACGTTTCGAGCTTTCATGGCCCTTCGGCAGAACTGCAGCATAGTTTCAACAAGGGAGAAATATAAATTGGTTTAAGGTGGGTGGTGGGGGGGGGTGGAAGAGACACATTGAGGGTGTGGTGCACACCCTCAATGTGTCTCTTCTCCCCCCCCCCACCCACCTTAAACCAATTTATATTTCTCCCTTGTTGAAACTATGCTGCAGTTCTGCCGAAGGGCCATGAAAGCTCGAAACGTTAACTGATTTCTTCTCCACCGATGCTGCCAGACTTGCTGAGTTTTTCCAGGTAATTCTGTTTTGTTTTGGATTTCCAGCATCCGCAGTAGCTTTTAGCTTTTTGTTTTTATCCGGTATAAGATTATGGGCAGGAATTTTCTGTCGGCGTACGGGGACGGGTCCGACATGCTGACGCGTAAAATGACGCGCGATGACGTCAGGTGTGTGTCCCGACATCATGGCGCTGAGTAGCGATGTTTCGGTCAGATATGTAAACGGCTTATTAAGGCCATTAAGGATTTGATTAAGGTTATTATAAACGCTGCCCGTCCAACCTTATGGTTGGCGGGCAGGCGAAAAGCCAAGCGGCTTCGTGTTTTTTAGGAAACCTCATCCATGAGCAGTATGAGGGTTCCTAAAGCTTTTATTAAATAAATTTTTAAAATTTCATTAATATAAAAACATGTCCCAACTCATGTGACACATGAGGGGACACGTTTAAATCAAATTATAAACCTTGTATTTAATTTTTTGAACATCGATTCAATCTCCCTGAGGCATGGAGCTGCCTCAGGGAGATTGAAGCGCTCTTTTGCGCATGCGCGAAAGAGCACTGGCCCCGACTCTCCGTCCTCCCACACAGGTAGCGCTGAGAGCTATCAGCCGCGTATTATGCTGGGCGGGCTTTAATTGGCCCGCCTGTGTAAAATAGCGGCGCGCAGCCGATTGGCTCTGCGCCTGCTCCCGTCCACTCCCACTGAGTCCACCCGCCATATGAAAAATCCTGCCCCTATTTGTATTTCAAATATAAAGATTAAAATGGAATGGGGAATGAAAATCAGCATTTACGGTTAATAGCTTATAACTCTATGTGGTTATAGTAATTGGGCCACATAATTTGAGAGCAGGGCATCTCATGGGATATGCTATCAGTTAGACATTTTCCTGCACACTTCAGCTCAAAAATGTTTTGTGCCGTAACTTGTTGGAAGTGAGAACTGATAACAGTGCCGCGAAGATAATGGTCATTTGAGTCGCGACCAGCAGTGTATCTCCTTAATTGATGAGATTTAATGATTGAGAATGAAACAGCATCAATGGAGAAGCAGGGTGAATTAGAGTGGTTGAAATAGGGGCAAATCTAGTACAGGAAGAAAAATAGAGAGAGAAAGACAATAGAAATGAAGATAAAAGTAAACAGTATCAATTTTAAGAAAAAATTAAATTGCCATGGATAATTTACTAAATACAGAATGAGATTGAATAGATGACATTGTCCTATTTCTGGACCAGAGTGGTTTATTGACAATGGATTAATAATTATCACACTTTTTGCTCTCACCAATTAACTGCCCTAACTTTCTGCAATGAGTTTCCTGGGCAAGCTTTGTGTAAATTCAGAAGGTTCTTAAAAATAATGGGAGGTTAAGTGTAAGGTGCTGTTTGTGCAAAGCAAATGGCTGGATTGTGTAAATTGACCCAGTTCTGGAGACTTGCAACTCATGATGTATCTTTAATCATCCGAAGCTGTAGGCTGATTTGTATATTAATAATGTGTGTGTTGTTAATATGTCATTATCTTCTAGCACAATCCGGTCCAATATTTTCTGGTTTCAAATAATCATCCTGTACCACTCAGCATCCACTTGAAGGAAATGGGGGTGAAAAGCACTCTAAGCCCAAGATTGCTGCCTTGTTCTGTTTGGGCTTGGATTTGCATTCAATGGGAAAAGATTGAAACCTTTGGTGATGCCCTTGGAAGTGAAAATATGGGAAGGCAGTTTGGCTCAAAACTGTTATTGGAAATCATGGCTATGGAAGTTTAATTATTGCATACTCATAAATCTGGTTTATGCAACTCCTTTTCCTCCAGTACTTTGAAGCACTTTATTGGCTGTAAAGCACTTTGAGGTGGTTGTGAAAAGTGCTATATAATTGCAAGTCTTTCTTTTGTCATTGAAAAACTCAATTAAGTATATCAAATATGAATTGCCTTCCACCAATTAATGTTTACTTTTATTTATGAATCCATATTTTTCAAAATGCCAATTAACTTTGCCCAGAAGGTTTTCTACGACTGCTGTCAAGGCAGGTATTTGCCAAATTTATCCCTTTCCTCTTTTTTTAAATCAGATATGTAACAACATCATTCTCCAGTCCTCTGGCACCACTCTGATATCTAAGGAGGATTGGAATTTTGAATTATGCCTGTCTCTTTATGGGGTATGTGGAACATTCCTTGTTCCAGTCCTACTCAGGCCCCCTCCCACAACTCTTTTTTCGGTACATCGATGACTGTTTCAGTGCCTCTTCATGCTCTCGTCTGGACCTGGAAAAGTTTTATCAATTTTGCTTCCAATAACAGCTTGTTAACATTTCGAGTCCATGTGACTCTTCTTCAGAGCTAAAGGGAAGTAGAAATGTGGTGAAATATATACTGTTTTAGGGGGGGCGGAACAGGTGAAGCTGAATAGAAGGCCAGCGATAGGTGGAGACAAAGGAGAGATTGCGAGAGATGTCATAAACAAAAGGACAAAGCGTTGTTAATAGCGGTGGTACTGGCTAAAGGACATGCTAATGTTGACATTAAATATGTATGACTGTTCTCATGTGCCTAGTCTAATGAATAAACCCACAATGTGGCATGAATTTTACCTTTGCCGGGCATGCCCAATTGGCGGGCCTGGGAGCGGTCAGGAAACAGGCCCCCGACCGCGATCGGCCCCTAACCGTAATTTCATGGCCAGCCAGTGTGAAATGTGTACTGAAAAGCTCAGTGCTGCTGGAGTGAGGGGGGGGAGGCGGGAAGAGAGCGGACGACAACGTTTCCATGGGTGCAGCTGAGCGCTGCGAGAAAGCTCGCTGAAGGCAGACAGCTGCCTCATCAGACATGAAAATCATCAAATAAAGGTTTAAAAAGCTGCAAAAATAGCCCAAGCATCACAATCAATCACCTGAAAACATAGCTGAGAAAATTGCTGTCCATAGATATTTATTTTTATTTTATTCATAACACAAATTTTATCCCACCCTTGGATGAGGTTTGACGAAAAATGCAAATGCCGCCTGGTCGATTCGCCCATCTGCCAACTGTAAGGTTGGACGGGCCACGAATAATCGGAGATAATCACGCCATTAATGGGCTTAATTTCCTTCTTAATTGTCAGTGGGAATGCTTCTGACTTTTGCGTGTGCCCGCCAAGCGAAATATGGCGCGAGTGCATGATGACGTTGGGACACTCGCCCGACGTCATCTCGCGCGATTTTACACCCGATCGAGTCGGGCGCACGGGGCATAAAATTCAGCCCTGCATTTACCCAATCCCTTATGAGTGATTGGTGCCTTGATTCTTATACAACAAATAAGCTCAAGGACTTATATCATCATAAGGAGATGACAACTAATGAAACTGGTTCTGAAAATTAACTCATATCACCCAGAAATGCATACAGTTAAAAGACCATTGATGAAATCAATATGGGCGGAAACAATCTCTTCATATTAACATTCCAGTGAGGAAGAATGTTAACTGAGGGAAAAGTATTAAACCTGACTAATAAACTTAGGACATTATTAGCAAATGGGTTTCAATTCAGCAGTTACGCTATCTTATTGAATCTATTTCAGAATGATTAATGATTAGCAGACAACATTCTATATTTGGCATATGATCACAAATATGCCCCTGTTCTTTTTATTGACATTCCTGTAGTCAGTATCAAAGTTGAATTTTTTGTCACATTTTATATTTTGTCACAACCACCATCATTTATTTTGTGTTTAGATTTTTGCAAGGTTTTTGGGGAAAGATTAGATAAGCCCTACAAATGGGTGCAGAGATCACAATGTGTGATTAACCTTCGTCTATTCATTCTGATGCAGGCAGCATGCAAACTTGTTGCTGTCTATGAATTTAAGTAATCATTGCGTGCAGCCTACTGCTAAACTTTCATTTGGAAAATTGGCTAATCAAGGAGAGGCAGCCTGGATTTGTCAAAGACAAATCTTGCCTGGTGAACTTAATTGATGATCAAGGTAGTGCAGCAGCTGTTGTATATATGGACTTTTGGAAGGCATTCGACAAAGTGTCACACAGGAGGTTTAATAAGAAGATAAATGACCATGGAATTATATAGAAAGTGGCAGTATGGTTACAAAGATGACGGGAAGCAAGAGGTACTGCTGGATATTTTTTAGACTGGGAGTTGGTTTGAAGTGGTGTTTCCCAAGGATCAGCTTTGGGTTCATTACCCTATTCAATTTTTATAAACAACTTAGACTTAGGTGTAAGGAGCAGAATTGTGAAGTTTTCAGATGATGTGAAACTTGGCAAAGTAGTGAATAGTCACAGACTTGAAGATGACTTAGGCAGGAGGGTGGAATGGGCAAAAGCATGGAAAATGGAGTTCAATGTGGAGAATTGTGAAGTAATGCACTTTGGGGGGACTAATATAGAAAAAGCAGTATGCAAAAAACAACATGCTTTTGAAAAATGTTGATGAGCAGGGAGACCATTGTGTCCATATACACAAATCCTTAAAGTGGCACGACAAGTTCATCAGTTGGCTGAAAAAAATATATAGGTTACTAAGTTTATAACTAGAAGACTAGAACATGAAAGCAAAGGGATCATGCTAAAATTATGCGCAAAATCTTCCGTTCTGGAGAGGAAGGGTGGAATCATCCCAGAATTACACTAAGTGCAGCAGCGGGTGTGAAAAAAGTCATTTTACCCGCCGGCCACCATGGCGGATTTACACACCGCATCATCCCATTCCCTCATTAATAATGAATTCACAGGAAACACGCCAGGTCACTGGCGAGGTGGCCTCTGATTCGCCCGACCCACCGTCACATCAGGCCTTCAATAAATTGAGTGCCATATTTAAAGGGCGCCCCTGCACAGAGCAAGCACTCTTTAAGGGATCGAAAACTGCTGCAAAGTCATGGCTGCCAATGGGAGGAAACATGCTGTCCCCAAATTTAGCGACGCCTCCCTCGAGCTCCTACTGGATGCAGTGGAGGCCCGCTGTGCAGTCCTCTACCCCTGCTCTGGGTGAAGACCAGCACGCAAGATCACCCGTCCAGCATGGGGAGGCAGTGGCAGTGGTAACAGAGAGAAGCCGCTCAGTGCCAAAAGGGGATGAATGATCTCCTCCATTCCACAAGGGTAAGTCACTTTTCTCATCACTCTGGACTCACACACTCTCAATCTCATCACACATTCACTGGGATCGCCATAATATCATAAGACCATTCGGCTCATCGAGTCTGCTCCACCATTCAGTGACATCATGGCTGATCTGATAATCCTCAACTCCACTTTCCTGCCTTTTCCACATAACCCTTGATTCCCTTACTGATTAAAAATCTGTCCATCTCAGCCTTGAATATACTTAATGACCCAACCTCTACTTCTCTGTGCGGTAAAGAATTCTACAGATTCACTACACTCTGAGAGAAGAAATTCATCCTCATCTCTGTCTTAAATGGGCGACTCCATACTCTGAGATTATGCCCTCTGGCCCTAGGTTCTCCCACAAGCATCTACCCTGTCAAGCCCCCTAAGAATCTTATATGTTTCAATAAGGTCGCCTCTCATTCTTCTAAACTCCAATGAGTACAGGCCTAACCTTACTCAGCCTCTCCTCATAAAAAAATCCCCTCATACTCGGGATCAACCTAGTGAAACTTTTCTGGACTACCTCCAATGCCAGTATATCTTACCTTAGATAAGGGGACCAAAACTGTTCACAGTATTATAGGTGTGATCTAACTAGTGCCTTGTATAGTTTTAGCAAGACTTCCCTATTTTTATACTCCATTCCCTATGAAATAAAGGCCAACATTCCATTTGCCTCCCCTATTACCTGCTGAACTTGTCTGTTAGCTTTTTGGGATTCAAGCACGAGGACTGTCAAATCTTTCTGTGCTGCAGCTTTCTGCAGTCTTTCTCCACTTAAATAATATTCAACTCTTCTATTCTTCCTTCCAAAATGCATACACTGGCTCCCTTTGGGGTTGTGTTCACTCGTCAAATATTCAGCTGAGGCAGTCATTGACAGCGTAACCAGGGAGGGGATGAGTCGGTTGCCTCCTCAATTCTTCCTCTTCCTCATACCCTTTCTCCTCTTCCTCTCCCTTCTTCCCCTCCTCTTCAGTTGCTTACTATATGCCTGGTGGCAATGATGGTGCCCCCAATATGATGAGGTTATGCGGGCTATAACAGACCACAACAAATTGTGACACATACTCCAGCGAGTGCTGCAAGACCGCTGGAGCAGTCCAGGCAGTGTGAGCATTGTTCGGGCACTACAGTTGTCTGCTCAATAATGATTCATGTGGTAGAGCGGCTCTCATTATATGCATGCTGCCACATGTGGTTCAGCTGCACCGCAGAGTCTTGAGCCAGCTGATCAGCAGTCGCCCACTGGTTTTACTCAAATACCGAGGAAGCAGTGGACTGGCACAGAACTAAAGCATTATGTCTGCTGTCAGAATACTGGACATTCACCTGCATGATGTGCTGAACTTAGCTGCACACCATCTAGATATTCAGGGAGTGGAACTACATTTGCTACAGAGCCGAATTTTATGGCCCTTGTCTTCTGTCTTCTTGTGATTCATCTAGCAGCACCTTGATCTACAGGATCATGAACTGCCAAGCTACATGTAACAAGTTGTACACAGCTTGGATTTCTGATGTTGGAACACAATAAGAGCCAATCAAAAAAATGTGCAGCAGCCATTTCTTACAGATGTTTTCAGAGCAGCTCCCCATGGAAGAGAAGAAGTGTCCATCAAAAATGACTTAATTATTTTCAGAAAAATGAGACATAATGTGAAGTGATCCAATGCATTTTTAATGGCCTTCCCATAGGAATGACAATTGATTATGTGAAGCAAAAACTGAAATTGTTTTCCTAATTTTAAATTGGCCTTTATTATTCCAAAATCCAAGCTAGGAAATTTTGTTTTTTTTTGTCAACTATTAGATATAAATATATAAAGTGTAAACAGTTAGCTAGGGAAAAAGGACTAAAGGGAAATTTTCATACAAGGCAAAAGTCTGAAATGATTAGCTCAGCAGTTGGGGGCCGCCCGACCTGCTGGAGCGTAAAATGACACACTTTTACATTGGGCAAATGTCCCAACATCAACGCGCAGTCGCGCGATATTTCATTCGGTGGGTGCACGCCGAAGTCGGCAGCTCTCCCGCCAACAATTAAAAGGCCTGTTAAGGCCTTTAAAGGATCAATTAAATAGAAATTTTTGCTACCTGTCCAACCTCACAGTTGGTGGGCAGGTGAAAAGGCCAAGCAGCCTTTGGACTCTTTAGGAAACCTCATCCATGGACGGGTTGAGGTTTCCTAAAGCAAATAAAAATTAAAAAATTAAAGTTTAATTAACAACATGTCTCTGCTCATGTGACAGAGTCACGTGAGAGGACATGTTTTAAATTCTTCATCTCCCTGAGGCAGCTCTGTGCCTCAGGAAGATTTTTAAGTGCTCACTTGTGCGCATGCGCGAAGTTTGCGCTAGCTCCACTCACAGTCTCCCCCGACCCCCGCCAGCTCAGGGAGACTAAGCGCTGCCGCTTGCATTTCACGCTGTGCGGGCCTTAATTGGCCCGCCAGCGTGAAATCACGTTCCAGCGTCAATTGCGAGCAGCAGTAGGCTTCCCGCCCGCCCCCTCCAAGCCCGCCCAACAAGGGTGAAACTCTGCCCAATGATTTTGTATCTGCCTTCACAAAGGAAGCAGATGATGTGAAGATTACACTAAAATAGCAGAAGGCAGTTATGGACTGGATAATAATAAATAGAGAAGACACGCTAAAAATATTAGCATTACTGAAAGTGGTTAAGTGACCTGATCTTATATACTAGGTTACTGAAAGAAGCCAAGATGGAAAACGCTTGAGGTATTGGTAACAAACTTTCAATTCTCATCAAGGTAAAGAAGTGCCAGAGGTTTGAGATTTGCTAACGTTATACAGGCATCTGAAAAGTGATATCGATAGGTTAGGTGAGTGGGCAAAAAGTTGGGAGATGGAGTATAATGTGGGAAAATGTGAACTTGTCCACTTTGGCAGGAAGAATAGACATGCAGTCTGCTATTTAAATGGAGGGAGATTGCATAACACAGTGGTACAGAGGGATCTGGGTGTCCGGGTACATGAATCATATCAGATACAGCAAGTGATTAGGAAGGCAGATGGAATGTTGGCATTTATTGCAAGGGGAATGGAATATATAAGTAGGGAAGCTTTGCTACATTTGTACAGGGCACTGGTGATATTGCATCTGGAGTTACTTTGTACAGATTTGGTCTCCTTACTTAAAAAGGATATAATTTCATTAGAAGCAGTTCAGAGAAGGTTCACTCGACTGATTCCTGGGATGAAGGGGTTATCTTATGCGAAAGGTTAGACAGGTCAGGCTGAATCCATTGGAGTTTAGAAGAATGAGAGGTGATTTTTATTGAAACATATAAGGTACTGAGGGAGCTTAACAGGGTAAATGTTGAGAGGATGTTTCCCCTTATAGGAGAGATCAGAACTGGGGGACACAGTTTAAAAGTAAGGGGTTTCCCATTAAAGACAGAGAGGAGGAGAATTTTTTTCTCTCAGAGGGTCATTAGTTTGTGAAATTCTCTTCCCCACAGAGCAATGGAGACTGGGTTATTGAATACTTTTAAGGCTGAGTAAGACAGATTTTTGATTGATGAGGGTGTCAAAGATTATAGAAGGTAGACAGGAAAGTAGAGTTGGGACCACAATCAGGTCAGCCATGATCTTAATGGTGAAGCAGGTTCAAGGGGCCAAATGGCCAACTCCTGCTCCTAATCCATATGTTTGTATGTTTGTATACCACTATTCAAGAAAGGGAAGAGGTATAAACCAAGAAACTATAGACCAGTCAGCGGTACACTGGTGCTGGGGAATTTGATGTAAACCATTGTAATGGGGAAAATAATCTTTCATTTGGAAAAGTTTGATTTAATCAACGAGAGGCAGCCTGGATTTGTTAAAGACAAATCTTGCCTGGTGAACTTACTTGTTGATCAAGGTAGTGCAGTAGCTGTTGTATATATGGACTTTTGGAAGGTATTCAACAAAGTGCCACACAGGAGGTTTTATAAGAAGATAAATGTCCATGGAATTATATAGAAAATGGCAGTATAGTTACAAAGATGACAGGAAGCAAGAGGTACTGCTGGATATTTTTCAGACTGGGAGTTGGTTTGAAGTGGTGTTTCCCAAGGATCAGTTTTGGATCCATTACCCTATTCAATTTTTATAAACAACTTAGACTTAGGTGTAAGGAGCAGAATTATGAAGTTTTCAGACAATGTGAAACTTGGCAAAGTAGTGAATAGTCACAGACTTGAAGATGACTTAGGCAGGAGGGTGGAATGGGCAAAAGCATTGAAAATGGAGTTCAATGTGGAGAATTGTGAAGTAATGCACTTTGGGGGGACTAATATAGAAAAAACAGTATGCAAAAAACAACATGCTTTTGAAAAATGTTGATGAGCAGGGAGACAATTGTGTCCATATACACAAATCCTTAAAGTGGCACGACAAGTTCATCAGTTGGTTGAAAAAAAATATAGGTTACTGAGTTTATAACTAGAAGACTAGAACATGAAAACAAAGGGATCATGCTAAGATTCTGGGCAAAATCTTCTGTTCTGGAGAGGAAGAGCGGAATCATCCCAGAATTACACTAAGTGCAGCAGCGGGCGTGAAAAAAGTTGTTTTACCCGCCGGCCACCATGGTGGATTTACACGCCGCATCATCCCATTCCCTCATTAATAATGAATTCACAGGAAACACACCAGGTCACTGGCGAGGTGGCCTCTGATTCGCCCGACCCACCGTCACATCAGGCCTTCAATAATCTGAGTGCCATATTTAAAGGGCGCCCCTGCACAGAGCAAGCACTCTTTAAGGGATCGGAAACTGCTGCAAAGTCATGACTGCCAATGTGGGGAAACATGCTGTCCCCAGATTTAGCGACGCTTCCCTCGGGCACCTACTGGATGCAGTGGAGGCCCACCGTGAAGTCCTGTACCTCTGCTCTGGGTGAAGATCAGTAAGCAAGATCACCATTCCAGCATGGGGAGGCAGTGGCAGCAGTGGTCAGTGCCAATGCCCTGCAAAAGAGGGCAGCCGCTTAGTGCCGAAAGGGAATGAATGATCTCCTCCGTTCCGCCAGGGTAAGTTGCTTTTCTCATCACTCTCAACTCACACACTCACAAACCTTTCACGCACTCATTGGGATCTCACTCACTGTCAGTTCAATGGACATCACCATTCACTCTCTCACACACGCCTTCATCTGCCCAGCAGATTTTGTCCACATCCCATTCATGGTATCACTCACCACCCACACATGCCACGCATCCTTCTCATCTGGCCTGGCAATTATCCCACTCACACTCTCTCCACCTGTAATTATGCAGGACAAGCTGGCACACAACGAACGGGAGAGGTCACAGACTGGTGTAAGAATGCCTGACATCAAGGACCTCACAGACTTTGAAAACAGAGTCAGCCAGCTGGTCAGCGATGATCTGGACAGTTCCTGTGCTGATGGTGAGGTCAGCAGTGCTCAGCCAAGTGAGGATCCAGCAGAGAATCCATAAGACAACCATGTTGTGAGTGAGTTCCTCTGTTCCACAGTCCCCTGCCATGCACTAATTATCTCTCTTTCGTAGGCACTTCTGGGAAGCAGCCGAGGGGTCCATGAGCCAGGTCCTCGACTCAAGCCCCAGGACACCTCTCAAAAGGATCTAATAACACCCTAACTGAAGACCAGTCACAGCGCTCATCCACACCCTCCACCGGTGCAGAGTCATACACCTTATTGGGACCTAGTTCCAGAGTAGTCAGAATTTGGTGAGCACATCGCACTGTCTGATCCACAGCAGGCCGCGGCAGGGACTTCCCAGGTGTCCGGCAGTTGGAGGACCGCTGGAGGCCAGAAATCTGCTAACTCCAAGCCAGATGAGGAGCCTCTGTACTCGGTCATAACACATTTGCTGGTGCTGCAAAGGCAAGTTCGGGAACATTGGGAAGGGTTATCCACGGTGCTCCTCAGCTTGCAAGGCACAATGGAAGGGCCCATCGCCTTCATTCTGAGGAAATAGCGCCGGCATGCCAATGCACCAAGGTCAACACTGGTAGGATGGCAGCCGCCATGGAAACCTTGGTCCAGGACATCGGTCCTGCACTGCTGCACAGGCTGAACTCCATCGCTGAATGTCTGAACTCACGTGATTTTCTGCTTTTTACCTCATTGATTATGCATCAGCAAGGAGCTCGGTGAAGCTTGTGGCGGGGCAGGCAGGAAGTCACATGCCCTGCCATTACATCATGGGGGCGAAGGCCCTGGCATCATATTTAAATGGCACTTGGACAGACATTCACCCACTGCAGGCCAGGTGCTATGGACAAGATGCCCATTATGGCATCCAAACATAACCGACCTTCCCCACTCTTCAGCCGATCCTCCCTGGAATTCTCTTCCAGGCCACCCAGGAAGGACAGGAGGTCCTCTTTCTGAGGGATCGGAGCAGGAGGCCTTCTCACCTTACTATACCGACCTGGGAGGGGGTCTCAAGGGAGGTCAGCGCCCCTGGCCAACAGAAAAGGACTACCTCGAACATCCTCCTCTTCCTAGGAGATGTCTCACTCCTCTATTTTTCCCTCAGGCAACACATTCTCCCTTTGCAGTGCAAGGCTGTGCAGGGCACAGCAAACAATGATAATGCAGGATACTCTCTGTGGTGAGTAGTGGAGAGGCTCACCTCTCCGGTCCAAACATTGCAAACACATCTTCAGGAGGCCAATTGTTTGCTCTATCAAGGACCTGGTGGCGAAATGTGTGGTATTGTATCTCTCTTCAGCAGCATTATGTGGATGGCGAACGGGCATCATCAGTCAAGTCTTCTGGGGGCACCCCTGGGCACGCAGGAGCCAGAGCTGTAAGCGTTGAGGTCCCTCAAAAAGCTGTAGCACCTGCAAATGCGTCAAGATATAAGAGTCATATGGGCACCCTGGGTACATAGCACAAACATGCAGGATCTACTTTCAGTGATCACAAATCAGCTGGATGTTCCAAGAGGGAAATCCTTTTCAATTGATGAATCTAACTGGCTGCTGACAGTGTCCTCTCAAGGCCACATCTGTGCAGCCAATGGCACCCTGCACTTGTGGGGAACCTGAGATTGCAGTGAATGCAACAGGTCTGGCAGCCTGGCTTGCATCATTCCCCGTTCAGTCTCTTAAGCTTGCCCCTCAGCACAGTCTTTCACCCACCCCTGAACCATCTGTTTCCCACCCCCTGCCGCTGTCCTGCCGCCATCTCATGCCTCCCCTCTGGCACTTCCCCCCGCTTAGTCCTATCTCTGTCTTACTCTTCCCCTCTGGTCTTTCCCCCCACGCCACCACCCCCTGCCAGTCCAGCCTCTGTCTCACTCCTGCCCCCTGGTGGTGCCCCCCCCCCCCCCCACCCCCTCACACTTACGCTTATGCTAATGCTACAAGGCACCCAATATTTCAATGACGGTGTGAAAGGAAGGCGAAAGCAGCATCTACTGACCTCCAAATCGTGGACGAAGTGAAGATTGCCAGGTGCACGCCACTTATATACAGTCGTAAAACAGAATGTTTTAATTAGCCACTGGCAGGGAACTTAACTTGGAGGGAGAACGTGATTCTGGCAAGTTGGCCTTTCATTCATGAGATGCTAATGAATGCAGATGTGATTCCCAACATTGCTCAGTGGGAAACTTGACCTGCTTTGAACAACAGGAGAACAAAATTCCAAACTAATTTTCCGCCGGTGGGAAACTGACTTTTTCATTCATGCCAAATTAAGTGCCCCTGCCCGCCACGATTCTCACTGCTCGCAGGAATGGAGGATCCCACTCTGTATAACTCACTGGTTAGATCTCAGCTGGAGTACTATGAAGATGTAAATTACTTAGAAAGGGCAGAAAGGAGATTTACCTGGATGTTACCACAGATGAGGAACTTCAGTTAGGAGGTGAGGTTGGAAAAATTAGAACTGCTCCCTTTGTAACAGAGAAATAAGAAGTGACCTAATAGACGTTTTTAAGATGAAGATGCTGATAGATTTTAAATCTATTCCATCTGGTGAGTGGTCAATAACCAGAGGTCATAGATTTAAGATAATTGACAACAGATCTAGACGGAATAGAGCAGAATAATTTTCACTCAGAAAGTTGTTGGGATCTGAAATTATGGCTGAAAAGATATAAAGGAACCGGATTCCATGGGCAGGATATTGAGTTCGGCGAGCGGGGTGGGGGGGCGCTCACCAACATGTAAAATTATGTGGGAATGCGGGATGATGTCAGGTGGAACTCCCAACATCACCCTGCCTCATTTCAATTTTCAGGTCGGTGGGGGCACAGTCGAATCAGCTGTGCGCCTGCCGACCTGTCAACAGCCTATTGAGGCCATTTAAAAACTAATTGGAATAGTTAAAGGACCTGCCCGTCTAACCTTAAGGTTGGCGGGCAGGCCGGGAGCCTGGCGGGCTTCGGAAAAAGCATGAAAACTCATCCACGGGCGGGATGAGGTTTCATGTAGATTTTTAAAAATTTAATAAAAGTTGAATTAAAAGTGATGGACATATCCCAACTCATGAGGGCGCATATCAGAGAAATTTTATTTGTCTATATTTCACATTTTTGAATTTGGCGCCGATCTCCCTGAGGCAGCACTTAGCCTCAGGGAGATGAGTGTGCTCTTTCACGCGCATGTGCGAAAGAGCGCACTCTCGGCTTAGGGAATCCCCCCCTGCGTAGCGCTTCCTGGTGGACATCACAATGGGCGGGCCTTAACTGGCCCACCCACTTAAAATGTTGGCACGCCCCCAATTGGGGGCGCCAATCAGAAGCGCGCCTGCACGAGCCTGCACGTGCCCACTCCTGAACTCCCCCCACCCCCGACGGGGGGAAAATTCTTCCCCATAAATAATTTTGAAAGGGAGTTGGACAGGTGCTTGAGGTGGAGGGACTTACAGGCTTCTAGACAAAAAGTAGGGATGTGTGACAAAGCGTGGCTGTTCTTACAAAGAGCCAGCACAGTCAAAATTGGCTGAATTCCTTCTGTGGATTTACTCCTTTTGTGTTGTAAGTTTCTATGATTCTAACTGAACCTCTAAGAAACATTGAAGCCCATTACCATGTTCAATTGAGGCATTCAAGAGGGCATTGGATTATTATTTAAAAATAAACCATGTGCAGGGTTACAGGGGAAAAGGCACGAGATTGGCACTAAGTTAAAATGCTCAGAGAGCTGGTGCATACAGGGTGTGCCGAACGGCTTCCTTCTACACCGTAACAATTCTGTGATTCTGTGATGTTCGAAGGTATCCAAACCACTAATTGAGAATTCTACATCTATTGAGTTTGAAAGTGCATACTCTATTCCTATAGCTGATGCAGCCCACATGCCTAAGTCACAAAGTTTAGATACATGATGACTTGGAAGCCTCCAAGTGAATTCAAGAATACTGATGGACTTTAATCAACTGAAATCATGTAGCTTAATAGTACAAAGAACTGGTAAACCTTCCACAGCTGGTCCAGCTAGGATCATTACTGCATTGGCTTGCATGGTTATCCTGAGCCAAGTGTGAAGAATCTCAGCTCCCAAATGCTTGATCATCAATAGAGCCAACTGGCTCAGGCACTGGATTACAGGATCTGCCACAGGGAGTTGACTTAATTTTGAAATTTCATCAGCAGGCATGTTGTCTTGGATATGTCTCACCCTCTAAAAGATACTGTTTATGTTCCTCCAAGAGGGTCACTACTAGTTGACCATCAGACAATTGACAAGTATGGATTTGCGTTCTTGCTGGATGGACAGTCAGTACCAGATACTCCTCATTTATGTTTATATGCATGCATGTTCCTGTATCCTGTTGCTAGATAATGTCCTCCTGCAGCAATCCCAAGTGCCAGACCTCCATTAGTCAAATGCTGGACATAGCCAAGGTATCTTACATTGTGCCAGCTGCATTGACGCTCTATACTTCCAAGTTCGGTGCCACATTCCAGGCTTCGGCATCACCAACTATCTAATGTAATGGTATTGGAAAAGAGGTGAACTTGCTTAGAGGCTGACCTGCCAAAATATGTAGTGATAGGTGAATGTTGATGGGAACCCTCCCTTCCTGCACATTTTCTCATGTCATGTTTTTGAGATGGGCCAAATGGCCACCTTCATCTGTAGTTATCTTGTGACCTTGGCAGTTATGATCTCACATCATGCCAAATTCTTTCAGAGCTAAGAGAAAAACTGTTATTTTTTAAACATGGTAATAAATATTTCTTTAATGAAGGGATTGAAACTGATTACAGCCAATTGTGACTAATTTTAAGTACTCCATAAGTCAGCTCGTAAATCTTTCGCTGTATTAAAAAACACTTCAGCCAAGAAGTTTGACATTTTTTCAGCAGTACTTACACTGAACATTAGTCTGCTCATGAGAGACTAATAGGGTTAAATGTAGGGAGGTATTTATCAACTGTGGGCTGAATCTCCCAGTCGGCATGCGGGGGCGGGCCTGACATGCCAACGCGTAAAATGATACATAATGACATCGGGCGTGCATCCTGACGTCATTGCGCATCATCTCGATATTTTGTTTGTTGGGCGCATGCCGGAGGTGGTTGCGCGCCCGCCAAAATGTCAATGACTAATTGAACTAGTTAAGAACGCTACCCGTCCAACCTAAGGTTGGCGGGCAGGCGAAGAGCTCAAGCGGCCTTTGCATTTTTCAGGAAGCCTCATCCATGGGCGGGATGAGGTTTCCTGAAGCTTTTATAAAATAAATAAATAAATTTTCCAAACTTCACAAACATGTCCCAGCTCACGTGACATTGTCACATGAGGGGACATGTTTAAATAAATTTTTACTTCATTTATTTAAATGTTTTATAATCTATTCAATCTCCCCGAGGCAGCTCTGTGCCTCAGGGAGATTGCTGTGCTCAAGAGCGCAGGCCCTGACTCTCGCCCCTCCCCCGCCCACACAGGTAGCGCTGATCGCTACCGGATGCGCGTTACGCTGGGCGGGCCTTAATTGGCCCACCCACGTAAAATGGCGGTGTGCAGCCGATCGCAGACGGCGATCGTCCCTGCGCCCACTCCCGCCTAGCCCGCTAGCCATAGGAAATATTCTCCCCATAGATTACCTATTAGCTCTAAATCCTTCGGGGTGCTCAAGCTGCAACAACATTTGCAGATTTGCACTGCTATTTGCAAATCCATACAAGGCAACTGAAGGAGGTAACAGGTATTTTTTCCTCTACTGAAGTATCCACATTGTATTGCCCATTATTGGCTGTATTTCAATGGTTGTATAATGGAAAAACCTTGTGCACTGACAGATTCCATCTGGTGTTTATTATGTATTGAGTAGAGGTAGTGTTGGTGAACCAGGAGACAGCTGTAGGAAGCAGTACAGTACAAGTTTGTTTAAAATGATAACTATCTCCAAACATAAATTAAGAGTACTAGTATATCAGGACTTCACTTCAGCATTAGTCCTAAATTACCTTTTACTAGCTTGAACTTATGTCCCCTTGTCTTCCCATCAGAATTTATTTCAAGTAATATTCTGGATTTACCTTTACCATTCTCATAAAGCTCATATACTTCTGTAAGGTTACCTCCCAGAAGCCTGTTATTCAGGTTGAAAAGCTCACGTTATTCTAGTCCTGCCTCATAACTCAGATTTTTCATACTAGAGATCAGCCTCATGGCTCTACAATACTTCAATCTTACCCTCAACCAAGGCATGGTCTAACCAGAACACAGTTTGGTCACAACTTTCTCTGACTTGTATTCTGTTTTTTGGCTAAACTGTTCAAATATTCCTCTCCGCGGATACTGCCAGACCTGCTGAGTTTTTCCAGGTTTTTTTTTGGATTTTCAGCATCCGCAGTTTTTTGCTTTTATCTTAGTGTTTAATTGACTGCCACTTCTCTTCAAGGAATACCTACCTTGAAGAAGTATTGCTCTTCTCTCCGACAGGATTTATAATATCACCACCTTCAACACCTCTTTGTCCTTCTGTCTATGACATCTTTTGGCTATCTCCACCTGTCACTGGCCCTCTATCCAGCTCTACTTGTCCCACCCGCCCTTAAACCAGCTTATATTTCACCTCTCTTCTATTTTTACTTAGTTCTGTTGAGGAGTCATGTGGACTCGAAACGTTAACTGTGTTCCTCTCCGCAGATGCTGCCAGACCTGCTGAGTTTTTCCAGGTATTTTTTTTGGATTTCCAGCATCCGCAGTTTTTTGCTTTTATCATAGTGTTCAAAATCCTATTGACTTTGTTGACTGCTGCTTAGCATTGGTTGAATATGTAGCACCAAGTCAACTTAGACTCCTAAGCCGCCTTCATGCTTAGTTACTTGAACACCAGACACATGTATTAATTATATTATCTATCAGTAAAGGTCCCAAGTTCAATCTCCTGAATATGTTGAACTCGGCCAGGGTAACAGCATATTTCATCTCAGGACCCTGGGCTATCAAAGAAAAAGCCAGCCTGGCTTCTGATTAGTATCCAGTGACCTGTGCTGGCAAATGCATAATGTCTGGATAAAGACATAATTAGGATGTGCTGTCACTCCTTTGAGATTGAATGCCAACATTCCCGGTCAGATGATGAATAACCACTTGGTAGGATCCTGTTGCATGACTGGCGAGGAGGTAACATCTATAGGAAAGCAAGGAAGTAGGAAGGAGAGAGAAAAAAGCTATCTTAGATGACCCAACTAAAATTGATTACTAAATGTAATCTCAGTGAGAACCCAGTCGAGGCTATGGTTCACATTAAGTCTTCCAGTGCAGAGCTCAGTTCTCTAGCTAAAAGTCTATCAGAAATTCTATCAATGATATTAGGAAATGGGTAGGTATAACTGCTTTCTGCATTACTGTATATTGTACCTCAGCAGTGGCATCTTTCATTGTTTTGTAACCACATAAAATAGACAGTTTGAGTATTTGAACTGGCAGGAACATCAACTGTAAACAAATAAATATCCATTCAAAATAAGGCTGTCATCGACGAGGCTAACGAACACTGAGATTATTAGTCAAAACAAACTACTTTAAGCCTCTAAGTAATTTATAAGACAACATTATAATATTAGTAATATTAATATTGGCGCTGTTTTGGCTACCTTAGCAAAAGACCATTGATGCATTTGAGAGGATTCAGAACTGAGTATTGACATCCCTGTATATTCTGACAAGATCTAGGACAGATGTGATACAACGTTATGATCAAATAAGCCTAGGATAATTATTGTTCCAGTGCTACTGAGACCAAGTAAATGCCATCTGTAGAATACAAGTCAAGTCTGAATAATGGAGCTGTTCAATAAATTACTTTAGTAGGGTCAGGGACATAAGAAGATATAAAAAAACATTACACAGAATGTTTACTTAGGATCATTGCTTATTTTAGGAGATTGAATGAGCAATGCCTCAACAGAACAATGTTTCTTCCCTCAAAACCTTGGAAAGTTTGGCAAACTTTTTTTCACGGAGGCACTGTCACTTTAAATTTGAGGTGCTTTCAAGACAGTGTTGTTGAAAGAAGTGGGATAGCCTTTTTCTCATTCCATATTTTCTAATAGTCTTATGCTCTATTTACCAAACACAAGATAGAATCTTTAACCATGTATAATATAATCAGTTTCCATTACTGTTATATTAGAATATGATCAATAACAAACTTTTAGAATTCCATTTATGCACTGTACTGTAAATACAATGCACCCTACATACATTACAATGTACATGCATTGTACTGACTGCCCCTGCAATTACTACACTCAAAATACGTCACAAATTCTATGTTACACTTTTCACACATTGCATTGTCTGCACACTGCACTTTCATCCTCTACATTCTTCATGCTTTACAATGTCCACACATTGCATTTTCCATGGGCAGAATCTTCTGTTTGTCATGTGGGGGCGGGCCTCGCACGCCGACATGTAACATGATGCATGGTGACGTCCGGCGTGCGTCCCGACATCACCGCGTGTCATTCCAATTTTCCATTCGGTAGGCGTGCACCAGAGTCGGCTGCATGGCCGCCAAAATGTCAAAGGCCTGTTAAGGCCATTAATAAACTAATTAAAGTGATTTTCAGGGCTGCCTGCCCAACCTTAAGGTTGGCGGGCAGATGAAGAGCCCAACAGCCTTCACAATTTTCATGAAATCTCATCCACGGGTGGGATGAGGTTTCATGAAGTGTTTATTAATTAAATAAAATTTTTCACGAAGATTCATAAACATGTCACAGCTCATGTGACACTGTCACATGAGGGGACATTTCTGAATAATTTCATTTTTTTTGCCATCTTTATGACGGAACTTAATCTCCCTGAGACAGCTTTGATTCTCCCTCCTCCCCCTGCCCGCACAGATAGCGCTGAGTGTTTCCAGATGTGCAGAGGCTTTAATTGGCCCACCCCTGCAAAATGGCGATTGTAGGCAGCGATCGGCTCCGCGCCTGCCCTCATCTGCTCCTGACCAGCCCGCCCGACGGGGAGAAAATTCTCTCTCATTTTACATTTGCCACACACTGTACTCTCAATGCACTGTGTTCTCCATGTGTTATAATATGTACAAACTGCACTGCTAACACATTTACACTGCATCATTAAACATGCCACAAAGATATCCCATTTGAAACAAACTCATAAATATATTCGCTATAAACATGTTTATAGTTCGCCAAAAGTAACAGAGGAGTTCTTCCTCCTTGACTACTCAAATCTTCCAATTTCTATACGCCCATGGCAATTTTCCCATTTCATCTATCAGTCTGACTTCTTACCATTTACCTTCCACTATCTTCGCACGTAAATGCATTGTCGAGTAGATAATAAATTGAAAAATACAACAATAGTACTTCCTACCTAAGTGAATTTAACTTGTCAGAAACACTTAGATCTGTAAAACCCATTTATTATTCATACACCTCAGCCCAGATTTGGGTAGCAGGAGTCAGGAAATCTCCTGGCTCACCGTGCCTGCCTCGAGAAAAACTCATCCAAATGGAGTAGTGTGGGATGGAGTTGGGCCCTCTGCCCCTAGACGCAGATTGGAGGTGGCCACAGGGGCTACTGAGTGCCAATGTGTGCTGTTTCAGTTCTCTAGGACTTTGTCTCAGTTGTTAAATATTAGGCCACCACCCCCCACCCCTCCCGCCTTACTTCCTCCAACCCACTCCCCAAGTCCCATCCATGCCAACTCACCCAACCAGCAGCAGATCTCTGGAGCCATGTTGAGATGAAATAAAATAAAAATCTAAATACCTATTAAAACTTTTACCTTTAGTATAAAAAAACTCCTATTCATGAAAGCCCAATCAAAACATTTAAATCACCTCAAGTACTTAATTCCTTATAAAAACAAACAGACTTGTATTCATAACCCCTCATCAAAAACAGCTAATCCTTTAATAAGTGCTTTGAGCGATCAAACTGTGAACATAGGATACATTGGATCTCCTACTGTGATGATGATAGATTGTGGGAAGCAGCCAAACATTAATAAGTAAATAATGATAGCCCTTGGGGTAATGTCAGCAAACATTTATTGTATCGGCTAGACAAGATTTTTTTCAACTCTCACTGAGACAGGCAGCCTTTTTTTTACTTTTTAAAGGACTGGGGATTCAAATAATTTGACAGTTTGGCTTATATTTTTGTGGGCCCAACATTAGCACACTTTTTTAAATTCATTTATGTAGTGTGGGCATTTCTGGTAGGCAGCATTTATTGCCCATACCTAATTGCCCTTGAGAAGGAGGTGGTGAGCTGCCTTCTTTAACTGCTGCAGTCCAGGTAGGTACACCCACAGTGCTGTTAGGGAGGGAGTTCCAGGGTTTTGACCCAGCGACAGTGAAGGAACAGCGACATATTTCCAAGTCAGGATGGTAAGTGGCTTGGAGGGGAACTTCCAGCTGGTGGCATTCCCATAAGCCTGCTGTCCTTGTCCTTCTAGATGGTAGTAGTCGTGGGTTTGAAAGGTGCTGTCTATAGAGGCTTGGAGAGTTCCTGCTGTGCATCTTGTAGATGGTGCACACTGCTGCCACTGTGTGTTGGTGGTGCAGAGAGTGAATGTTGGTGGATGGGGTGCCAAACAAGTGGGTTGTTTTGTCCTGGATGGTGTCAAGCTTCTTGAGTGTTGTTGGAGCTGCGCTCATTCAGGCAAGTGGAGGGTATCCTATCACACCTGGCTTGTGCCTTGTATATGGTGGACAAGCTTTGGGGAGTCAGGAGGTGAGTTACTCACCGTGGGATTCCTAGCCTCTGACCCACCCTTGTAGCCACAGTATTTATATGGCTAGTCCATTTCAGCTTCTGGTCAATGGATGTTGATAGTGGGGGATTCAGTGATATTAATACCATTGAATGTCATGGGTTCAGTATCTGAAGAGTTGCAAGTGGTGCTGAACATTGTACAATCATCAACGAACATCCCCGCTTCTGACCTTATGATGGAAGGAAGGACATTGATGAAGCAGCTGAAGATGGTTGGGCCTAGGACACTACCCTGAGGAACTCCTGCAGTGATGTCGTGGAATTGAGATGATTGACTTCCAACAGCCATCTTCCTTTATTCTAAGTATAACTCCAACTGGTGGAGAGCTCTCTCCCCACGCACAGCACCACAACAACCACCTAGAACGAAGATCCCACCATTTGGAGAACATTTTCCCATGGCTGAGTTGGCAAACTAGAAAATTCTAGAAAATTTCCCAATTCTGCATACCCGCCTCTGGAGTGAAAATCTAGGCCCTTGAATTTTTTACCCTTCACTGACACAGGCAGGCTTTTTTTTTAATTTTGAAAGGGCTTAGGATTTAAATAACTTCACAGCTTGACAGTTCCACAGAACTTACATGCCCTTCAAGGGCTTTTACACCTACTGTAAATGTAACTCCCACACAATGGGTTAAGGCCCTGTCTATAGCGAAAATGAGGTCTCTTTGAACTCAGCACTGAGTTCAAATGGCCCTACTAAGTTTGGGTTTCCTTCATATGAATCACACCACACCCCTTTCCCCTCCTGGCAAAAATGGGAGCTGTCAGATATAGTGGTGGGACTTACAGATCCTGGGTCCCTCTGCCATTTTGGAGTCTCCACATTCCACGATTCTCTAAACTCCAGGGGTTGACTCAGGAGTGAAACTATCAAATATAAATTCTGCCGTGTAGACGTGCAACAACAATGTTAATGCTTCTCTGACAGGATTCTTTTGCAGGATTATATTCCAGGAAAAGTGTCAAGGCCGCCCTAGATTCTTAGAGACTGGTCTTCAGAGGATTTGAGAGCTTTGACTTTGAACAGTTAGATCTTAGAGTTGGTTTCTTATTAATGTGGTGAACTGATAAGCAACAAAGCCAATTAAAGCTCCACTAACTTTAATCAGCCAAACTGCATAATAATGTGCATTATCGTGGTGTCAATATGCCCCTGGGTAAAATCAACATATATTTGACCTTGCAGAGGTGGGAATCAAAAAGTTAATCTTCACAAACTCCATTTCTAAGCAAATAGGTTTTTTTTAGCCCTAGGTTTTTTTCCCTCTGAAGCCGTGCTCCTTGTGTCCTAGTAAGCAAAGTATTAGAAAGTTGATGGCACTATTTCCCAGATGGTATAGTGAATGAATGCACTATCTGTTAAGCTGCTAAACCTTATAAGCCATTAGGTTCCAGAATAAAAAGTCCTGCTTCTACCCCTTACTGTGATCCAGTCATATGGAATGTGCATCTGTGCCAATGTCAGTGAAAAGCCAGAGAAATCTCTATAGGGTCTGACATTCTTTGGTTGGTTGCCTCCTTTAGTTGGGTATGCTTGATGGTCTCTGGTTAACACATGTGAAATAGACTGAATGACCTTTCCTAGTTCTTGATATTATTCATACTTTATGCTTTTTATACTATGTAAAATAACATTTTTATTTTTATTCTTTTCTGAATAGGATTGATAACTATAGAATTGTAATTCCTTGAAATAGTTTTATGTTATTTATTGGCTTAGAAATGGAGTTTGTGAAGATTAACCTTTTGGTTCTCACCTCTGAAATGTCAAATATATGTTGATTTTACCCAGGGGCATATTGACATGACAATAATGTGCATCTTTATGCAGTTTGGCTGATTAAAGTTTGTGGAGCTTTAATTGGCTTTGTTGCTTATCAGTTCACCACATTAATAAGAAACCAGCTCTAAGATCTAACTGTTCAAAATCAAAGCTCTCAAGTCCTCTGAAGATCAGTCTCTAAGAATCTAGGGCGGCCTTGAAGCTATTCATGGAATATAATCCTGCAAAAGAATCCTGTCAGAGAGGAATTAATGTTGTTGTTGCACGTCTACACGGCAGAATTTATATTTGATAGTTTCACTCCTGAGTCAATCCCTTTTGCTGTCTGTTCCCTCGAAGAGCAAATCAGTAACTTACGCATTCATTTTGGGAACTTGCAGTCTTACTCAATCTGCTTTTTTGTCATAAAGCCTCATTGTTTGCAATGCCAGAGTTTGAAGATGCATGTCTGCAAAAGATTCAAAATATGTATCTTTTTTTAATGGAAATAATGAGAAAATATTTTTTGCATAGATATAGCTATTCCTCAAAAAATAATAATGATTTCTGAGTATAATATTAAGAAAAATAGATAATAGGCATAAATTATTTGTATGATTATGCTGTCCAAGTTACACTTTAAGAAATAAAACAGGACTAATATATAAGTATAAATATTGTTGAGGATATTTTCTATTGAATTAACGATTAGCTTTATATCACTAAGCATGCAGTCTGTGGCTTGGATTTTTGCTTCTGAGGCGAGAGCGCAGAATCGGGAAATTTCCCAACTTGCCAAACCTGCCTAACCTGCCTTGAGAGAAACTGCCTTGAATAACAGGATCTTCGTTCTGGGGGTCAGGGACTGGGGGTGCATGGATGTGTGCTGGAGCCAGGCTCGCTGCTCCTGGAAAAAGGTCAGAGGCAGCCACAGGGACTGCTGAGTGCTGAGGTGAGCTGTTTAAAAGGTCTGCCTGGGTGCTGTGGAACTTTGGCCCAGTTGTTTTATTTACTATTAAGCCCTCTAGCCTTCACCCCTCATGTCCCCCGACCCAATCCCTATAAGAACATGAGAACATAAGAATAGGAACAGGACTAGACCATTCGACTCCTCGAGCCTGCTCTGCCATTCAATAAGATCATGGCTGATCTTCTTGTGTTTCGATTTCCACATTCCCATCTAACCCCGATAACCTTTGATTCCCTTGCCTAACAAGAATCTATCTACCTCTGTCTTAAAAATATTCAATGACCTCGTCTCCACCACCTTGTGAGGCAGAGAATTCCAAAGTCACATAACCCCCGAGAGAAAGAAATTCTCCTAATTTCTGTCCTAAAAGGGCGTCCCCTAATTTTAAAATTGTGCCCCCTAATTCTGGACTCACCCACAAGAGGAAACATCCTTTTGATGTCCATCTTGTCAAGACCATTCAGGATCTTGTATATTTCAATCAAATCACCCCTTAATCTTATAAACTCCAGTGCAAAAAAGCTCAGTCTATCCAATCATTCCTAATAAGACAACCCACTCATTCCAGGCAGAATTTTGCCCTTGGTGGGCGGGCGGGCCCCACCGGCTCGACTGCAGGGGAGCAGCCGAACTCCGCCGCCGAAACAGGGCCCGCCGCCATTTTGAGTGGGTGGGCCAATTAAGGCCCGCCCAGCGGCCTGCCCGATGGGAAGCACTATGCGCTTCCTGTGCGGTGGGGGGAGGGAATCCCCATCTCTCAAAGTGCGCTCTTTCGCGCATGCACAAAGTGCTGTCTCAGGGAGATTACTGACAGGTAAAAAAACTCCAATGTCACACGAGATGTGACATGTTAATAAGAAACACATAAACTTTATGAAACTTTTTAAAAATGGACATGAAACCTCATCCCGCCAGTGGATGACATTTCATGTATAATCAGGAGCCCGCTGGGGCTCCTGGCCTGCCCGCCAACCTTAAGGTTGGACAGGCAGGGTCTTTAACAATCTTAATTATCCTGTCAATGGCCTTAATTGGCCATTGACAGGTCGGCGGACGGACAGCTGATTTCAAATAAGGAGACCAAAACTCAACACAGTATTCGAGGTGCGGTCTCCCCATGCCCTGTATAACTGAAGCATAGCATCCTTACTTTTATGTTCAATCCCTCTCGTAATAAAGGATAGTATTCCATTAGCCTTCTTAATTACATGCTGTACCTGCATACTAACTTTTTGTGACTCATGCACTGGAACACCTAGATCCCTCTGCACCTCAGAATTATGCAACTGTTCTCCATTTAAGTAATACTCTGATTTTTTGTTCTTCCTGCCAAAGTGAACAACTTCACATTTTCCCACATTAAATTCCATTTGCCAGATCTTTGCCCACTCACTCAACCTATCTATATCCATCTGCAATCTCCTCGTGTCCTCTTCACAACATACTTTCCTACCTATCTTTGTGTCATCTGCAAATTTAGCTACCATGTCTTCACTCCCCTCATCGAAGTCATTGATGTAATTCATAAAAAGTTGAGGCCCCTGTACAGACCCCTGTGGAACTCCACTCATCACATCCTGCCAATCAGAAAAAGACCCATTTATGCATAGTGCTTTCTGCCAGCCAGCCAATCTTCTATTCTTGCTAATATGTTACCCACTACACCATGCGCTCATATTTTCTGTAATAATCTTTGAAGTGGCACCTTATCAAATGCCTTCTGGAGATCCAAGTTCAGTACATCTACAGGCTCTCCTTTATCTACTGTGCATGTTACTCCTTCAAAAAACTCCAATAAATTGGTTAAACATGATTTTCTGCTCACAAAACCATGCTGACTCTTCCCTATTGCCTTGAGCTCTTCTAAGTTCCCAGCTATAACCTCCTTAATGATCAATTCTAATAACTTCCCCACGACAGATGTCAAGCTAACTGGTCTATAGTTTCCTATTTTCTGCCTCCTTCCCTTCTTGAATAGAGGGGTTATATTTGCTACTTTCCAATCTGATGGAACCTTTCCAGAATCTAATGAATTTTGGAAAATTAACACCAGTGCAACAACAACCTCATTAGCCACCTCTTTTAAGACCCTAGGATATGGTCCATCGGGACCCGGAGACTTGCCAGCCCACAACTCCATCAATTTGTTCAGTACCATTTTCCTGGTGATTTCAATTTCACCAAATTCCTCTCTCCCGTTCACCTGCTAATTTGCAGCTATTACTGGAATATTTTTGTCTCCTCTATCGTGAACATGGAAGTGTTGCTTCTGCCATTTCCTTATTATCTACTATTAACTCCCCACTGTCACTTTCTAGAGGACCAACACTCACTTTACTTAAATAAAAGCAAAAAACTGCGGATGCTGCAAATCCAAAACAAAAACAAAAATACCTGGAAAAACTCAGCACGTCTAGCAGCATCTGTGGAGAGGAACACGGTTAACGTTTTGAGTCCGAATGACCCTTCAACAGAACTAAGCAAAAATAGAAGAGAGGTGAAATATAAGCTGGTTTAAGGGGGGTGGGGTGGGGGGCGGGGGGTGGGGGGGGGGGGCGGTGGAGGTGGGGACAAGAAGAGCTGGATAGAGGGCCAGTAATAGGTGGAGATAACCAAAAGATGTCGCAGACATAAGGACAAAGAGGTGTTGAAGGTGGTGATATTATCTAAAGGAATGTGCTAATTAAGGGTAGAAAGCAGCATGAGTAAGGTACAGATAGCCCTAGTAGGGGTGGGGTGGGGGGAAGGGATCAAAATAGGCTAAAAGGTAGAGATAAAACAATGGATGAAAATATACTTAAAAATAATGGAAGTAGGTGGGGAAAAAAAAATCCATATAAATTATTGGAAAAAACAAAAAGGAGGGGGAAAATCGGAAAGGGGGTGGGGATGGAGGAGAGAGTTCATGATCTAAAATTGTTGAACTCAATATTCAGTCCGGAAGGCTGTAAGATGCCTAGTCAGAAGATGAGGTGCTGTTCCTCCAGTTTTCGTTGAGCTTCACTGGAACAATGCAGCAAGCCAAGGACAGACATGCGGGCATGAGAGCAGGGTGGAGTGTTGAAATGGCAAGCGACAGCGAGGTCTGGGTAATGCTTGCGGACAGACCGAAGGTGTTCTGCAAAGCGGTCACCCAGTCTGCGTTTGGTCTCTCCAATGTAGAGGAAACCGCATTGGGAGCAACGAATGCAGTAGACTAAGTTGAGGGAAGTGCAAGTGAAATGCTGCTTCACTTGAAAGGAGTGTTTGGGCCCTTGGACGGTGAGGAGAGGGAAAGTAAAGGGGCAGGTGTTGCACCTTCTGCGGTTGCATGGGAAGGTGCCATGGGAGGGGGTTGAGGTGTAGGGGGTGATGGAGGAGTGGATCAGGGTGTCCCGGAGGGAACGATCCCTGCGGAATGCTTACTCTTTTCCTTTTTAAATACCTGTAGAAACTCTTGCTTTCCATGTTTACATTTCTAGCTAGCTTCCTCTCATGCTCTAATTTCTTTCTCCTGATTAGCCTTTTAGTCATTCTCTGCCATTCTTTATATTCTGTCCAATCATCCATCCTGCTATTCATCTTTGCAGAATTTTATGCTTTTTCCTTAAGTTTGATGCTTTCCTTAAAATCTTTAGTTAATCACGAATGGTGGGTACCCCCCCTAGAATTTTTCTCTATAGTAAGAATGTACTTATTCTGAATAATGTGAAATATCCCCTTAAATGTCTACCATTGTTTCTCTATTGATCTATCCTCTAACCTAGTTTCCCAGCTCACTTCAGCTAGCTCAACTTTCATCCCCACATAGTTGCCCTTATTTAGGTTTAAGATACTAGTCTTAGACAAGTTCTTCTCCCTTTCAAACTGGAGGTAAAATTCAGTCATGTTGTGGTCGCTGCTACCTCGGGGTGCCTTTACTCTGAGGTCATTAATGAATCCTGTCGCATTACACAATACCAAGTCTAATATAACCTGCTCTCTGGTTGGGTTCCAGAATATGCTGCATCCAGGCTATTACTGCCAATCTGATTTTTTCAGTTTATGTGTCGATTAAAATCACCCATGATTGCTGTCCCTTTATCACAAGCACACAAAATTTTCTCTTGAATAATTTGTCCTACACTGTGGCTACTGTTAGTGGGCCTGTAGACCACTCTCACTAATGACTTTTTCCCTACTCTTCCTCATCTCCACCCAAACCAATTCTACATCCTGATCTCCTGAACCAAGGTCATCTCTAACTATTGCACCAATGCCCTCTTTGATTAACAGTGCTACCCCTCCACCTTTACCTAGCTTCCTATTCTCCTTGAATGTCATGTACCCATCAATATTAAGGACCAATCTTTGTCGTCCTGCAGCCACTTCTCCATAATTACTATCAGATCATATTTATTTACTTCAATGTGGGTCATCAATTCATTTACTTTGTTATGAATGCTACGTGCATTCAGATTGAGAGCCTTCAGTTTTGTCTTTTTGTTACCTTTGTAACATCTAGTCTTGACTGTTGATATAGTCCAAGGTTTTTCCTCTCTGTCCCTTCCTGCCATTTCTCATATTACTATTTTGCTCTCCTATCTTGACTCTATACCTTGAATTGCTACCTCTACCCAAACTTGATCCCTCACCCCTCTTGTTTAGTTTAAAGCCCTCGCTACTTCCTTAGTTATGCCCCACCCATGCAAATCTATGCCCCCACCCATATCCCTCATGGCCATCCATATCCCTTATGGCCCCTCATGACCTCCATGCCAACTCATGCCCCCCATTCATTCCCATGGCCCTTTATAGCCCCTATGCCAACTTAGTACCAGCTCATGCCAACACATGACCCCACATCCCCATGGCCTCATAATCCCTATGACAGCTTAGTGCCAACATATGGCAATCCATGTCTCCCATCCACTACCCTTTACCCTTATACCCTCCATGCCAACTCACCTAGTAGTCACCAGGGGCAGACCTCAGGAGCCAAGCTGAGATGAAGTAAAATAACGTTCTAATATCCATTGCTGATTTCACTGTATGAAAACATTTTCATTTCAAAACGTCCATTCTATACATTTAAAATCACTCAAGTACTTAAGCCTGTATAAATACAGACATTTGTATTCATAGCCCAGCAACAAAGACGCTAGTCCCGTAATAATCTCTTGGTGCTTTCAATCAAACTGTGAACTTACAGCCCCCCAGTGTGATAATGACAGGTTGTGGAAGCAGTCAAGAGGTAATAATACTATAATGAGCGCACCTAGCTTATGGCAGAATTTTCCTGTTGGCATGTGGTGGTGGGGAGGGGGCCCACACGCCGACATGTAACATTACACGCGGTGATGTCAGGCGAGCATCCCAATGTCACCGTGCGCCATCGCGATATTTCGGTGGGCGGCGCGTGATGATCTACAATGCGCGCCCACCATTAATTAATGGGCCACTTAAGGTCCTTAAGGCACCAACTGAGGGCGATTTTTCGGGGCCCATGCGATCTTCAGATCGCCACATGGGTGCAACGGGCAGGCAGGTAGGAAACATTTGTATAAACCTAATCCACGGGCATGATAAGAGGGGTCAGTGGGGTCGCGAATGTGCTCGGTCAAATATTTAATTTGAAAAGTTACTGATACTTGCCTGTGTGAGCAGAAATACTTCAAAACTCACACCAGCTACTTGGACAGGACTCACAACCTTCAGGTCAGCACACAACAGTAAAGATCCTTTTTGAGGCTTGCAGGTTTCAGGAAGCCTTCCCTTAGCCTGGGAATGAGAGTTGTGTTCTCCACTGGAGGTACCTCCTGTGAGGAGGAAGGGAGGGCCAGATGGGGGAGGAGGCCAGGAGTGCACATTCGGCCTCCATGGGAGCCAACTTTGGGAGGAGAGGAGCACAAGGGGTGCAGGGCCAACAGGAAAGCCAAGGCGGAAGGGGCCGCAGAAGATGCCATTATCCTGCTGCCAGGGTGTTCAGGCGGCAAAGCAGCTACCTCAATATGTCTGAGGTGCAGTGCTGAAGGAGGCTCTGTCTCTCAAGGGAGGCAGTCAACCCTATCTGTCAAATGATAGGCCCTGAGATCCCCACTAACTGTATGGGTGGACGCCCCATGCCAAGGCTCTAAAGGTCACAGCTGCCCTCAACTTCTAAGCCTCTGGCTCTTTCCAGGCTCGGTGGGTGATCTTTACAGAGTCTCCCAATCAGCTGTCTACACTTGTGTCAAGCAGGTGACAGAGGCTCTATTCAGGTGGGTATTGACCTTCATCAATTTCTGCAGGGACCAGGTCAGCCGGACACAGTGAGCCACAGGCTTCACGGCCATTGCTGGCTTCCCCCGCGTCCAGAGTGCAATAGACTGTACACATGTGGCCATCAAGGTGCCAGCAGGTGAGCCCGGTGCCTTTGTCAGCAGGAAGGGCTTCCACTCCATGAACGTGCAGATAGTGTGTGATCACAGGTTGCTGATTCTACAAGTCTGTGCCAGGTACCCAGGCAGCTCCCATGATGCCTACATCCTCAGACACTCCCAGGTGCTGAGGCTCTTCAGTGCTCCAGCCCGGCTGGATGGTTGGCTGCTGGGTGACAAGTGCTATCCACTCAGAAGGTGGCTCATGACGCCTCTCCACCATCCAAGAACAGAAACTGAGCAGCGGTACAATAGGAGCCACGCCTCCACAAGGGCTGTGGTGGAGAGAACCATCGGTCGTCTCAAGATGCGCTTTTGATGCCTGGACCGTTCAGGGGGCGCACCCCAATACCCCCCAGATCGAGTGTCGCTGATAGTGGTTGCATGCTGCGCTCTCCACAATCTTGCGCTGGAAAGGGGGGACACAGTGGATGAAGAAGACGTTGACGCAGTGTCTGCGGCTGCACACGATGAGTCCAGCAGTGAGTTCGAGGATGAGCATGCACAGGGAAATGCTGAGGGGGTAGACGCTGACCCGGGCATACTCCAGGGGAGGCAGGGACATCCGGGAGGCTTTAATCCAAAGAACCTTCAGCTAGCACACCATCTCCAACAAAAGCCTGTGCTGCAGGTTCAATACTCGATACCTAAGTGCTAAATCTGCCTGGATAGGAACATTAACTAAGGGCCTTGTCAATAAAGCTCAATGTGACACAACTCACTTATAACATCATGGGTAACCATCCCCCCGCAGAAGAAAAGAGGCACCCTCAGCCATGGTCACATGTCTAAATTTATTGATATAACAAAATGAATTTAAGGAAACAAAATGACAAAGGTGTTAAACACCACACCAACTAATCATGACTTCATTGCGGGGCAACACAAAAGCACCAGTGAGAAACCCGTATGTGCCTAAGGTGCCTTAAATTTGCACTTTCGGGTTCTACGTCTAGGTGCTGTCTCCTCACTGGCACTGGCATCTGAGACAGCCTACTCATTGTGCTGTCCTATAGCCTCGTTGACCATGGCGGCCGTCCTCTGGCCTGTGGAGCCTGTGCTGGCCCCGCCTGGGAGGGAGCAGCCGGTTCCACAGCTGGCATCTCCCCCGTCGTCAAAGCCTCATTGGATGCTACGGTCACTGGCAGAGAGGCAGAGTAGCTGCCACCCTCATCTGGAGCGCCCTGAGAGGAGCCCGCAGAGATGACAGGCAGCTTCTGCACTGATGTGAGGTCGCTTCGAACCTCCCTGCTCACGGTAGATGGATGGGCACCAAGCTGGGAAACTTGGTGCCCAGACCACCTCCCACACTGGCACTGACCAGCTGAGGTCAATGCCGATGTGAGGGCTTGCTGGTCCAAGCGCATCCCTAGGAAGTCCTGATTGGTCTCCTGGAGGAGCCTCTCCACGAGAGTCACCACTCTTTCCATGGAGGAAGCATGGCGCTCGGCCATGAGACTCATTGCATCGGCAATGGTCCACATGGACTCCTCCACCATGGAGACCAAGCCAAGCTTGGCCTCATGTATCTCCACCAGATCTTCCCACAGACCCTGCTGGGCTTCCAGTGTTTGCTGCCTCATGTACGACTACAGAGGCACATCATTAGCCACTAACTGAGCATGTGCCTGGTCCTCTGCAGTCCTCCGACTGCTGGCACCATCGGCACTCTCTGTCTCTGCCGGCTCCTCCAGTGACTGTGAAGTACCCTCACTGCTGTACTCCGGGACACTAGCTGATGATCTAATTCCCATCAAGGTGCTAGTATCTGCGCTTGTGCCTGCCTGGCAAAGATGGTGTGTTGCTGGTGGGTCAGAGACTTTAGGGCCCTCAGGCATGAAAGGGGGCCCCTGCTGCTCTTCCTCCTGGCCCATCTCCATTGTTGCTGAAAGGAAGAACAAGGACATTCGATTCGTTAATGTGGAGACAACGCCTATGTACATTCCTGTCACCCAGATCATTATGCGCTCATCCTTCCATAAGCAATGGTCAAGCCATGTCGCAAACTTCAATCACTGAATATTTGGCACTGCCATGGCTGCTGGGACACTAATGGTGACCTCACTGCTGGGCAAACATACCTGCCCTTGGCATCCCAGCCTCACCGACACTGGTGGACCTGGGCACAAGTCGCATCTCCAGATCGAGGGCCTCCTGCTCAAACCAGGTAATGATGGCCATCTGGGCCAGCCCTCAACCGCTCAGTGGCATTATGTGCATTCTTCTCCTGAAAAAGAGAAAAGAGCATTGATTAGTGCAACTTGTACCTGGATTCTCTTCGCTACCATCCCACCCCAACCAGAGTGGGACATTGCAGGGCTCCAGTGCCACCTCACCCCGCAGTTGCTGCACACTCACACAAAGGTGTCAGGCCTGTTACCTCCCCCACCTTGGCCAAATGCAGCCTACATCACGTTTGGCCCCAAAGCACGTGGAACGCCAAGGGCACCAGATGGATTGGTGCCCCGCACATGGAAGCTCCCCTCACAGTATGTCAGCAGCCTGACTTTGACACGTTTTGCAGTTCCAGCACTGCACCTAGGTGCAGATCCTCCAGGTTGCCCCCAAAAGAGTAATGTGGGTGTCACTGCACTACATGCTGTGTGTGCAGAACCCATCTCATCATCACCTTCACAGGATGACCTAGGCATGGGCAATATCTGCTGGCCCACCCAGCAAAGGACACATGCCGTCAATGATTCAATGCAGTCACTGCACTCAGAGCTGGGGGTGCGGATGGCCAGGGGGTAAAGCTTACCTGCTGGGTAAAGTGACCAATGCCAACATGGTACTCACCCTTTCCGAGGGCAAAAGGTCATTGAAGCGCTTGCGGCACTGGATCCAGGTGCATCGTACCAAGTCGCGGGAACTCACTATCCCCACCACCTCCTCCCAGGCACGTTTGGTCATTTGGGGGGCCTCCTCCTCCCGTCCCTGGGAATGAGGACCTCCCACCGTGCTGCCACCTCCTCGAGGAGGGCAGCAAGGCAATCATCTGAGAAACGAGGGGCACAGTGTCCCTCTGCCCTACCCTCCTGCTTGGCCTGCTCACCAGAAGCGCTCTGAGGAGCCCTTCTGCTGACCATATTTGACAGCCTTTGTAAGGCTGCAAGAGCACTTTTAAACAGGCTGATGAGTTGCCAATGAACCCGGTAGTCATAGCAGTCCCACCGCCACCTGCCCACTCCCGCTGTCCTTGAGAGCCAAGTTTCACGCTGGGCGGGCATTAACAGGCCTGCCCGCATAAAATGGATGCATGGACCCAATCATGGGCGGCGATTAGGTCTGCGCCTGCTCCCGCATGGCCTGACAGGCAGAAAATTCTGCCCTATGTCAACAAACATCTATTGAAACGCAAACACTGATTTTTGTTCAACTCAGAGACACAGCAGGCTGATTTTATTCAAAATTTAAAGGGAAGAGGATTCTAATAACTTGACAGTTTGACATTTCCACAGACATTATTCGCCTCTTACGAGCATTTATGTTTACCCTTGAAAATCATAAGTCACACATGGCAGGGAATGGACTTCGATCCAGCAAAAATGGGGTGTGTTTGAATTCAGCAATAAGTTCACATGGACTTGCTGGGTTCATGTTTCCCCATGTGTGAATCACATCCTACCCTCTTTCCCCTACTGACAAAAATAGGATCTGTCTGAAATGGGGACGGGACTTCCAGATCTGGGCGCTATTTTGGATAAGGCACAGAATCTCCACGACCTTGTGCAACTCAATGACTTTTAAGTACAAAGATAACTTAATCACTGAGTTAATTTTTAATGTTAAGTTTGGAAGTTCACACCAGCAATTTTAAAATATGCAGTTGCAGTGTACAAGACACTCATTGCTAGCATGGATTCAGAAAATGCACCCTTGACTCTAGAGATTTACTGAATAAGGGGAATATTTCTTCCGTATACAAAGATTAACATGAACCTGTTCTATATAAGGGAAATTTCTCTCATTGGTTGGCATGGAATGTGCTATGAAAATCAAAATTAATATTACTTTTTTTTAATATATTTATACAGATTATTGAACAATAACCAAATTAAACGAATACCAAGGAAAGCATTTGAGGACTTGGACAACCTGAAATACCTGTAAGTGCTAAAATTTCCATGCTAATGTTGTTATACATGTTGACCTCAATCTAATTCAGTGCTCCATATTTTGGTCAATGTGTTGATTTTGACTATCGATCAGTAGAGTACCATAGCTGGCTGCCCGATCCTGCTGACAGATGCTCCAGTCTATTTTGACGACTGGGCCTCATTATCATGCTGTCAGTAAGATGCAGCCACCATGCAGACATCATTTTCCAGTTCGCCAGACCTGTGCAATATCAGAAGACCCAAGGGCTGGCCTGGCTGGCAGAAAGGTGGGTTCTCATGGGGTGCAATTATGGATGGGGAAAAACCCAAGGCAAAGGTGGCCCACATTATTCTTGTGAAATCTGGAGGATCACTTCTGCTCCTTCTGGATTCATAAAAATATATTTAACACTCCCCTTTTTAAGCCTCTCCACATGTCCAGCAAGTTTCAGCGAGAGGAACAGTGGATACTCTGCCCATTTAGTCACTCAGTTTGTATCAAGTTCCTATATGCTTCGTACACACAAGCATAAATTAAACAAGACATAAGGCACAGATGCAGCAGAACTAATTTCGTAGTATTTTAATTGTTTTGCAAGCTTCTATACCAATCTTTTTAAATCTGAAGTTATATCATAATATTTATAATTTGTTGATCTCCCTCAAGTTGTTTTTGCCTTGCGGCTTCTTATATCTTTGCTTATCCTCTGCTGTTTTCCTTTTCTGATTCTGCTTGTCTTCTGGATTAAGACATCGCACATGAATTCAAAACTAACAGCTCTGAATTTCCATTGAGTTCTTCCAATTTCCTGCCATGACTTTTAAGGTGTTTCTCTGGGGATTCCTCCAATCATCTGTAAGAGAATCATAATGGAAACCCCAAGCAACTGGGTGCAATTGTGTTGCACATAAGCCCAGACTTTAACCTAACCTGCCTATCGGCTTTCAGTTGGGTCAGATGTCTGTTTTATACTCCATTGGTTTCAACAAGGCACACAATTGGGTGAGGCAGAAAAAAAGATATCCGAGCTGAATCTGCCTCTTTCCTGCTTGAAGGGATACGTTAAAATCAGGACTATAGTGACCAGCACAGATATTCCTGCATGTGATGTGTTTTATTTTTCTAAATTTCCTTGTTTCTTCTCTGTTATTCCCTAACTGTGGCCAAGTTTCTGACTCTCTTCCTGCCCTAGTAATTAACTTGCTCCATCCAGCTGCTTTGCTGTGACCAAGGATATAATTACTTCCCACTAGCTCACTTTTATTTATTGGTATATAAACTTCTCTAATGATTTCTAGTGCATAAATTTAAAGCAGGAGTTCTTGTGGCACAGTGGGTAGTATTCCTGCTTCAGGACCCGATGCTCTGGATTCAAGTCTCACTCCAAGACTTGATGGTCAAGGAAGGTGTGTTCATTACATGACCAAACAGGTTGAGTATCAACTTGGAAATCCTTATAACATATGCCAATGGCAGGTGGTAAGAGTGGGAGAGATTCCTAGTCAGCCATGAACGAAAAGTGCTATGTGACAGAGGTTCCATGCGATGGAAAGAAACTGGGGCCCCAACCATCACTCCAGGCTACAATAGGCATTTAAAAGTGTATGGTGCCACAGAAAATTGGACTCCTTGCTCAGGTGGGGGCGGGGGTTGGCTCAGCTGTCTGGACAGCTGGTGTGGACTGGATTGGTGCCAACAGCATGGGGTTTGATCCCCATTCTGGCTGGGGTGGATTTGGGATCTGCCTCTTTGCCTCACCCATGGTGGAGATTGTGATGCTATGTGTTGGACCTGCCTTTGGGCAGAGAACTCAGGAAGAAGAGAAATTTACAGCATGGCAATCTATTTTGTCAATGTTTTCTAAAATGCAAGAATAAATCAAGATTTTGAGTGCTTGATTAGAGCCAGACTGCCCAGTTTGACCTTTGTTCCATCATTCTGTAAGCTTGCAATTTGTTAGGTATAATGTTCTCAGCATTTATTTTATGTTCTGCTCATAGATTTACTTCATTAATGTTTCATTGTATTATTCTTCATTGAAGCTAGATCCTGTGGTATGATTCATGATAGTGCCTCTCTAATTTGGTTAAATTGTAATGAATCAATTAGCTTTTCCAGTTGATGCAATGGGAATTATGTGCTTTCCTCATATTTGGGCATTCCAGCATTCTCAATGGTTCATTAAAGCAGTTATGTTTTCTTTCATCGTTTAAACGTTAGAACTTCAAACAAGAAACAAGATAAGGCATTTATCCAACAAGCCTGCTCTGCAAACTATGAAAGATGTTGCTTATCATAGAATATATCTTAGCCTGCTGCCCAGAGGTTATCAAGCAAAATAACTTAATCTCCACAATTTAACGATTCAAACTCAGTCCAATGTCTTCTGCAGATAATCCCCTGACCCTATCAGTACTAAAATCGTTGACCCCAAAATTTATGATTTGGAGGATTGTGCCAGTCATCCGTTATGCTTTTACAGTGCCAGACATTTCTGAGAAGGCTGATATATATCCGAGTTCCTCTGGAAATGTTACCTGGTATAAATTCTATTGATTTTCAGAGGATACATGCAGGTATTATTAGTAAGGATTGATGGAATGATTGGTAGCAATGTTAGCTGTAAAGAGCAAAGGCCTAAGTTGTGAACCTTCAATATGCTAGCACACATTGTAGGGTGTAAGAATTTAACATATCTGCCATCAAGTGACTTGCTTCTGGAACAAGGAACATGGTTCCATGAGGTACCTCAAAGGGCATTTCTTGTCTATGTGATTCAGTTAACTGCCTTGTTACTCATCTGAAAACATTCTTGTCTCATTGATCCACTGAGGTTATGAGCTTCCTTCTGACAATGCAAGAGGTTTGCAGACTCAGCCATTGCCTTCCTTATGGTCTGTGCTGCTGCATGTAATGACATCCTTTTACTCCAACTATTGTGTCCCTCAATTCTCTCATTTTTAACAATGGTATTCCTACATCAGTCTTTTCCCTTTTGTTGTACCAGACATTTCGGTACTTCTTTCCAAGAACCTGTTCAGCACTTTAACTGTGTACATCTTCTTAAATAGTTGCAGTACTTTTGGTGCTCCCACAATAATATTTGATAAGCAAGTCCGGGCTTTTGTCTCAATAATGAAGGAATGGAGACATGTATCATAGACTTTATTTTCACTAGATAGAGGCTAGCCACTATCCATTGCTGCTATCCATTGCCCAGTGAACCAAGTATTCGCCAGGGCTCCTGACCCTCATCCTTAATCAACCTTGCCTTCCTCCTGTTCCCTTCCACCTTTACCAATGCCCTCTCTGAGAAAATCTTGTTCACGAAAGCGACTTCCTTGCAATCCTTGATTCCATTCACACTAAATTGCTGATGACCTAACTTTCCTTCCTGGTCTCTGTGTTAGCTGACTTAGGTTTCTTCTCCTTAAGCGCTGCTTTCTACCTTTCAAAACCAACATCATCACTAGCCCACCCTCTCTAAAACTCTTGAATGTGTTGTCAGCTCTGAATCCATGCTCATTTCTCCAGCAACTCCATTTGAATTGCTTCATCAGGTTTCCACAACTTCCTGCAGACCAAAATGACCTTAGCCAAAGTCATGATCGACACTTTCTGTTGCTATGATAGTGTTTCATTCTTCCTTCTTGTACCCCTTCAGCACTCTGCAGCCTTTTTATATGATCAACCTCAGTAACCTCTTCACCCTCATCCAGTGCTCCTCTTCTATTCTCAACTTGGTGCTCTCCCTCACTTGGTTCCACTCTTACCTGTTTGCTCATAGCTAGAGCATCTTCAGCAATGTCTTCTTCTCCTACACTATTTCAGCAGGACACTTCCAAGTATCCATTCTTCACCCCCTTGTCTATCCCACTTTCATGCATCTTCTTGGCAAAACCATGGACAAATATTAGTTGGGATTTTGTTGAGGCATCAGGGGTCTCACCTGCTGGTGGAGAGCTGGCAAGAGACATGTGTTGCCTCATTACTGGAAGGAAAACTGAACCACATGCCAATCAGGCAGTGGCATTGGCGCTGGAGTTCAGCCTGCACAGCAGTGCAGGAGCAACATCCTGGGCCAAAGTCTGCATGGCGGCAACCATTCTACCCGTGTTCACCTCATTGCGTTGGCATGCCGGCACTATCACCTCAGCCTGAAGGTGGACAGATTTCTCCATCGTGCCTTGCAATCTGGGGAGTGCAGCAGACATCCCTTCCTGATGTTCCCAAGCTTGCCTTTGCAGCTCCAACAACTGCTGTGGATAAGAAAGTGCAATGTTCTCACCAGATTGTGATCCCGAGGCTACTCTAAAGTTAGCTCCCAACAGAGGTGTGTGCCTCTGTACTAGTAGAAGGTGTGGGTGAGCACTGTGACAGGTCCTCAGCAGGGGAGGGGTTCATAAGATTGCTCTTCTGAGCTTCCTTTGGGGCTTGATTGGAGGCCCTCGGCCATGGACTTTCTTGACAGTTTCTCAGATGTGCCTGCGAAAGCAAGGAGAGATAATTAGTGCATGGCAGTTGCCTGACACATCACTCACAGCATTGTTGTCTGATGGATGTTTCACTGCTGGATCCTCACTTGGTAGAGCACCGTTGACCTCACCATCCAAATTGTCGCTGGTCAGCTGAATGACTTTGTTTTCAAAGTCCACGAGGACCTTGATTTCAGGCAATCCTTCACTAACCTTCGACCTCTCCCTCTTGTTGTGTGCCAATTTGTCCTTCATGAATAGTGATGGAGAGATCGCAAGCAGGATGCCTGCCAGGCCAGATGATAACTATGCCTGGCATGTGTGGGTGGTGAGTGGTCCCATGGATGGGATGAGGACAATGAAGCTGTTTGTGATGTCCCTTGAACCGGCACTGAGTGAGGGCCCTTTGGATGTGTGATGGGTTTGTGAGTGTGTGAGTTGAGAGTGATGAGAAGAGTGATTTACCCTGGCAGAACAGAGGACAACATTTATCCTGTTGCAGCACTGGGTGGCTGTCCTCTTTTGCAGGGCGTTGGTGCTGACCACGACTCCAACTGCCTCCCAAGCCGGATTCGTGATGTTGCTGCCCATCCTATGGCCAGAGCGGGGGTAGAGGACATCATGGCGAGTCTCCATTGCATCCAAAAGGCACTCAAAGGGCATGTCATTGAACCTGGGGGCTGCAGTCTTCTTGCATTTCAGGCCCATGTCTTCCATGCAGCAGTCAAGGGCTGGAAGCCTTGAGAGGTGTGCACGTGACTGGACATTAAATATGGCGCCCGGCGTGACGAAGCAGTGAGGCAATAGTGTGGCAGGCAAATGAGAGCTTGCCCGCCATAGAAACAGTGTGTTTTCTGGGAATGCATAATTAATGAGGTGGGATTCTGACGATATGGCGTGAAGAGCCGCTATTGTGGCCAACGGGTAAAACGTCATTTTTCCTGCCCACCACCGTACTTAGTGCAAATCTGGGACAATTCCGCCCATATTCTCCATTGTAAAGTCTGCCTGCATCCATTTCTGCATCATTGTCTACCATCCTCCTACCTCAGCCCACCTGATGATGAAGCCCTCAGTTATGTTTTTGCCAACTTGAGACTCAAGTATTCAATGCTCTCCTGACTGGCCTTCCATCCTCCACCATCTGTAAACTTTAGATCATGTAAAACTCTGCTCTCCTATCAGCCCTGTCTTCCCTGATCTACACTGGCTATTTGCTTTTCATCATTTCAGATTTAAAATGTTAATTCTCCTGTTTAAATCCTTCAATGGACTTTGCCTCACTATCTCTGTAGCCTCTTCCAGCCCGGCACCTCCACCCCTCCAACTGTTTGGCTTGCTTTTTGATCACCCTCCTAATGCATCTCCCTTCACCTGAGTGCTGATTTTTAAATTATATCTCTGTAAAATATCTTGGAATGTTTTTCTACTTTAAGAGCATTAAATAAATGCAAGTCATTATTACGAGGAACTCAGAGTTGAACATGATCTATTCCTCTATCTCCTTATACTCTGCTATTCTCGTTCTTCTCCTAGATGTAACCTAAGGATCATTATCATGAGAGGTGGGTGGGTATTTCTATGCTACAAAAATGTTGTGGGACCTAATTGGCCTTCTTCCTAGTTGGCTTGGGTACTGAGAGGCAGCTACTGCAGCTCTGGAAATTATATGATGTCCTGAATGGGAAGACCAGATGCTTGGCATGTCCTGAAGCCAACAACTTCCATTGCTATAAAGTTCACTGCATTCAACAGCAAGATAATGTATTTATTTAGTGCCTTTAACACAATAAAATGTTCCAAGGTGCTTCACAGGAGCATTTTAAAGCAAAATTTGACACCGCGCCACTTAAGGTGATATCAGGGTAGGTGGTCAAAAGTTTGGTCAAAGAGTTTTATGGAGCCTTTTAATGGAGGAGAAGTAGAGCAAATAAAATTGGGGATGCTCAAGAGGCCAGAATTAGATGAGCACAGATATCTTGGAGGGCTGTAGGGCTGGAGGAAATTCTAGATATCAAGATGGGTGAGGTCATGGAGGAATTTGAAGACCAGGATAAGAATTTTGAAAATGAGACATTACTTGACTGGGAGCCAATGCATGTCAGCAAGCACAGGGGTGATGGGCAAATGGGACTTGGTGCGAGTAACAATGTGGGTGGCAGAGTTTAGAATGGCCTCAAATTTATGAAGGGCAGAATGTGTGAGGCTGGCCAGGAGTGTGCTGGAATAGTCAAGTCTAAAGGTAGCAAAGGCATGGATCAGGGTTTCAGCAACAGATCAGCTGAGGAAGGGGAAAAATTGGGTGATGTGATGGAGATGGAAATAGTCAGTCTTAGTGCACTGCTTGGATCTCACCTGACCCGAGCCGGAAGGTTGGGCAAGATAGGATTGAAAAAAGATATGGTAAAAAACTAGGAGCGGCGTGGCCATCTGACTCTGATTGTGACTGTGAAGAAGTTCAGGCCCATATAAAAAGATGTTGTGGTCAGGCCACCACTGTGTGTAGGGAATCCCTTTACTGGGTCCTGCGACTGCTACACTACCCAGCAACCAGGCGGGGGGGGTACCTCTTGGCCTGCCTCGAACACTCGCACCCCCACCCCCAAGTCTACTGCTGGTAGACCAATCCCAGGGAATTAAATTGGCCCCAACTGCTTGCAGCAACATGGAGGGCGACTGGAAAATCCCAGTTGGCCTCCATTAACAGGCCTTAATTGGCTTAAATAGCTACCCGCTGTGCGTGGATTGGTAAGCACTAATGTCTCCCATCCCACATCTGGGAAAATGGCCTAGGAGTAGGATGGTGCCGGGGAGCCAGCACACAGGCCGGTGGTGCTATTTTTAGCCTGCCTCTGTTTCCACTCCTGATAGGGACTCAAAATCAGGCCCATTATCTTTGCTTCTCCCTCCTCATATGTTGCCTAACCTGCTAAGAATTTCCAGCATTTCATTTTATTTGAGATTTCCAGTAGCTGCAATATTTTGCTTTTGTAATTGTTGCATTGTTGCCACTTTCCAGATGGGCAACTAGGAGCAACAGCCTTGGGTTTTGTCCAGATTATACTATTCCCAAAAGTCCATGGTATCATTGATTTCACAGATCCTGTTCATAATTAGTGAAGTTATCATGAATCACAGGGCTCCCCATTAACATGGTGTGGCTTGTTTGTGTCCAGTGCATAGATTGTGCTGACTAGTTCACATTTTTCTCTAAGTAGTCCTGACAGCTTTATTTTGTATTAAACCATTTTCTTCTGTTTGATCGTAAAAAAAAGTGCAATTTTTGTCCCTGAAAGACAAAAGCTACCCATGACATCCCTGATTTATAATAAGTGTGTTGCATTCACAGACACCTGCCGAAGGCCCATGCATCAACAAAAACTATTATCAAACACACCATAAGACTGGTAAAGCAAAGATACAAATGACTGACTAGGGCTGGGAATTTCCTATAATACACACCAGTGAACCTGTCACGCATCATTATGATTTGCTGTATATTGCAAAGCAGTGTGGAATAAACATGGATCTATGAGTGAAAGTGCTCCTGTGGTCAAAATGAGGATGCCAAGAATAGAAAAAAATATTAGATAAAGGCCTGTGGAGAAAATATATTCTAGAACATGGGAAAAGGACAGATAAATTGAATTTCAGTCGATAATTATGGGAAATGAGGTGACTTAGACATTGACCAAATGTGTTCTTTTGTACCATTGTTTCTCCGGTTCAATTTCTGATTTATTTTTAGCTACCTGTACAAGAACAACATTCGTACAATTGACAGGCAAGCATTTAAAGGGCTTGTGTCGCTGGAGCAGCTGTAAGTAAACTTCATACTTTCTAGATATTTTAAAAATGTCTTTATATTAATAATGCATTTCTATACATTTTAAAGTCTTTGGCCCTGAAATTCTTGGGAGTCTGTTCCAACTGGGTAAGTGTGACAGCTAAATTCCCAACCTCTGATGTCCAAAGCCAGAGACCCAGTTACAAATCCTGAAGCTGAGGCTACATGCATAACTAGGGCAAGAGAAAGTCATACGTAAGTGCATTTCAGCAATGTTTGCCCCAATATGCCCACAGTTGTCCTGCATGTAGTGTCCCCAGGTCCTCTGGGCTGCAGAAAATATATGAAGAGAAACTTACATTTATGACCACCAGACATCTCAAGAAGCTTTACAGACAATGAAGTATTTTTGAAGTGTAGTCATTATTGTAGGAAGCACAACCACCAATATATGCACAGCAAACTCCCACAAACAGCAATGTGATAATGACCAGGTAGTCTGTTTTTTGAGGGATAAATACTGATCAGGACACCAAGGATATCTGCCCTGCTCTTCTTCACAATAGGTTTAACATCTCATCCAACAGATCCCAGCAGTACAGCTCTCCCTCAATAGTGCACTTGAGTGCCAGCCTTAATTTTCTGCTGAAACTCTGGAGTGGGACTTGAACTCAGAATTTTGTGACTCAGAGGTGTGAGTACTACTAACTGAGCCACGGGTCTCCATCCCTATTAGGGCTATTGTATTCTCAGGGCTAGTCAAATTATTCTGTTTTGAGATTGATTACTTACAATACTCTAGGAAAGCTTTGGGGCCTTTATTAGGCCCAGAATGGTACAAATGTCTGTTATCAACAGGCATTGGTTCCATTTGACTTATTAGGAAATGCCCTGGATGGAATTTCCATAGAAAGCCTTGAGACTCCCCTAGATATTCCCTCTTCACACACCCTTGCCCTACCTCACAGGAATTTAAAAGGCCACAGCAAATTGGGCAACATTATGGCGATACCAAGTTTCACACCAGCTTCTTGGGCACCATCAGCAGAAATCAGGCTTTCCATCATTTTCAGCCCCAGGAGTTTCAGGGCCTTTGTTTTTAATGCCGTTTTTAATTCATTTTTCCTCTCCAGTTTAAGTACAAACCATGCATAGACTGAGAAGGCAATTGTTCCAGTCAAAGGTGAAATCCTGCTCCATAATCAATTGCGTGCAATTGTTTTTCTTTTCCTCACTCTGAGGGCTCTCCAAGTTCCAATCAGTGACTCACCATTTCCCACACTCTACACTCCCCAAATTTCCACTCACGCTACCCTCAATATTACAGCTGCAAAGGGCAACTTGTCATAGGGAGAGTTAAGGGTGCAAAATTGGACTCTGTAGTATGTGTTGTTTGAGTGCTACACATGTTGTCTGCTCCTTACACACACACTCGCCATATTGGTGAGGCAATTGGCTGATACATGGTTAACAGTCACCGAAAGATCGTGATGTCAATAAACATGCCATGCTGGTTTGATGCCAATGCTGCCATTTTGAAGCTCAACATTCCAGCCGATGCCCTCGCTTAACCTCACATAGCTGAATATATGTTGCGAAGAAGGAACTCCCAATAGTGCAATTTAAAGGGATCTTCAGTGACTTACAGGTTAGTTGTTGGTTGATTTCTTCTGGATGTTGTATTGATTTTGCAAGTATTTGCTTATTTCCATAGTTCTTTCAAGTTGCAGAGGCATACAGAGGATGATAAGGCAGATGCTATTGGACTTTTTGCTGACTTCAAGGGTTCTGCACAAATCAACTGCTCCCAGGCATGGGTGCACTAGTAGACATGCCTTACATAATTGAGAGATTGAACAGAGGCTGCACAGAGCAGGAAAAACTGCTAAAAGAGGGAAAGGAAGGAGGGAGAGAAGGGGTCTCTGCGGGAGAATGTCTGCACAGGGTGTCCAGGGAGCACATACCTGAACCTCAGGGAGGAACAATGTGTCAGATGTCTGTGTATCAGTAAAGATGTTGGGCTAGATTTTCGCTAACAAGGCAGGCTCGTCTCTGAATTAATGGCTCCTGCAGACACTGTTTTGCTCCAGGGAGGTAGGGTAGGATCAAGTTGGGCACGCTGAACCTGGAAGCTGTTTGGAGGAGGCCACAGAGGCGTGCGAGTGCCAAGCCAGGCTGGTTAGAAGACCCTCCTTGGTTCTCTGGGACTTTGGCCCAGCTGCATTATGGGCCATTATGTGCTCTAGCCCTCACCCCTCACCTCCTGTCAGTTCCCCACCCACACCCCATTCCCCCTCACATCTCCCATGCCTCCTCCATGCCCCTTCATGCCCCCATTCCCCCCTCTATACCCACTCATCCAGTGTGCAGTATGTACATGCCTAATAAGCCTTGTAGTAACAATGACAAATCTTGAAATGTTTGTGAAAATAAAACACCCAATCAGGAATCTGATTTGAAAAAGAACTGCTGCTCTCACAACCGTGTAAAACTGTCTTTCAATTGTTTGGGTGATGTGGCTACCATGGTTGCAATAAAATCAGAATTTATTTTAGCTTCTATGTTCACCCATGTGTATGGACCAATTGTTAAATAGCTTTGTGTAAAGGTTTTGAGAAGTGATTTTATTTTCTTGCTTTTTGTTTCCTGTTTAGTTGCCCATGAACATCCTTTAACATGGTTGGCTGCTTGGACAACCTAATGACATCACTCCAGCTCCACTCTGTGAATGTCCAGTAAAGAATGTTGCACTCGGTTGCAGTGACACTGCACGGCGATCGAGGCAAAATTCTCACCAGAGAGATCACCAGATCTCCCATCCAGACTGACTTTGTAGTTAGCAGTGAGTGCCCTTGCTTCTCTGCTGACTGCAAAATCCAGGCCATTATCTTCCAAAAACACTAATTAAATACCATAGAACATTATTACACATTATGTTTTCACTCTTTTCTCTTTCATATTGATACATTTCACAACAAATATATTAGCTGAAATTTTCCTTTCAGTTCTGCCCAATTTCTATCCTGTTAGGAATGCTGGATCCTTACCCATTGTATGTGTCATTTCTATTTCTAGTGTGTACTTTATCGGGAAAAACAAGACCTTGTTTAAAACTGACAGGCGATTCCCTTAAATAGTAAAACATGGTCAGACATGCCCTGCCTGTTTTTCCTAGGGCTTAATCATGTAGGACGTACAATCATATGTATGCCAATGTGAACTGGGCCCTGATAATAACAATTAGGTTGAAAGGGTGTGAGGGTGGGGTGGTTTAGCAACCAGGAAACCTGAAAGTACAGCGTTCCTAGGGGCATTGCTCAATTTAATGGCAGGATCTGATTTTTTCAAAAGATTCTGTTTCCCACCTGCAGCCAGCCAGAGTGAAGGCTGGCTGGCTGGCTGGCTGTCAGACAGGTAGACCTGTGGGGTCCAAGCAACAGCCATGGATAAGTAATCATGAGTGAATTAGTCGTCGGGGAAGGGGATGGAGAAAGGGGTGATCAGACCTTGTGGGTTGAAGTGATTGGATGGATCACAGGCAAGGTAGGGATCAGGCAGTTGGTAAGGGAATGGGGATTACATAAACTCATATTAGGCCTGAAGTTCCTCAGAGTGGCAATCAGTGTTGGATTGCCATTCCGTGTCTAATTGCTTACCTGATTTTTTTTTCCCCAGCCTGAACTGCCCGACCTTCCGACTCAGGCCGGGTAATATGCAGACTGTGCAGCGTGTTCTCGGGGAAAGTGAATCTGACTTGAAGGGAAGGAGGCCACGCTCCCATTTTTATGGCACTAGCTAGGGTCGGGGGGTTTCGGATGAGGGACGTCTGGGGGGCTGGGAAGGTCGGGGAGTGTCGCAGGGGGAGGTCGGGGGGTTCAGAGGAGGTGAGGTCAGGGGTGTCGGGAGGGTCAGAGGTTGTGGGAGTTCAGAGGGCGAGGGGTTTCAGAGGTCAGAGGGTAGGAATGAGGAGGTCTGAGGTTGGGAAGGGCGGAAGGTCGGGAGGTCTTTGAGGGACGGGGGGCTGAGGTTGGGAGGTCAGGGGTGTTGGAGTTCGGAGGTCGGGGGGTTGAGCTTTGAGTCGGGTTGTGAGTCGGGCCTCAAGGGCTGGTTTGGCCTCTGGTTGGGCCTGGAGTGGGTGTTGGGGGGAGGGTGACAGGCCTGGCTGGGTCGTTATTATCCCCATGGGGAATAGGGGGAATCCCGTGGGGGGAGGGGTAGTCGGGTGGCTGGGGGTTACCCCTGGCGAGTCGGGGTGAGGGAGTCCCGTGGGGAGGAGGGGGGTTAGTCAGTAGGAGGGGAAGGTGGGTCCCCTGGGGGTTCATGGGCCTGGGGGGAGACCTGTGTGGGGTAGGTCTGGATCTGTACAATAGTTACCCAGAAGTTAGAAGAGGTTTTAATCCTTTTAATTTTTTCTGGGTGACTATTGATGTAACCCAGTCAGAACTGGGTTACATCAATATTGCATTTTTAGATGGATTCCAGTGTAGGGCAGTTGCCCCGGGGAAGTTTGCAGTTCTGGGAAATTGCCCTGCAAACCTTACCTGTGAGCTTCCAAAGTGGATTCCCCAGCGCATCTTTGAGGTACCCCCAAACTGACGCTGGGGTGCTCGCAAGTTACAACTCAATGAGACATTAAGCTGGAATAGGTCATCTGGTTCTTTGACCTGCTCCACCATTCAGTAACATCAAAGCCCATCTACCTCAATTCCCGTCTTCCCTCACTATATCTCTTAATTCCCTGATGTTATGACCACAGCCGGCATTAATTGCTGCACAAACCAAATCCCAGAGGGAAACTTGGCTTATGGGCCGTAACCCTTTTCTCTGTATTCTGAAAGCGAGAAGAAAGCATACTGGTCTCAGCAGTACGGGGTCCAGTAACAATTTTGGGATTTTAAAAATTAAAAGTAAAAGTTTTATTAACAAAAATAAAATAAAACTTAAGCACACAAGATTACTATTACGCAATTAAGGTTAGTCTTTCAAAAACTCTCTACCTGGTCAAACCCACAAATAAACACCTTCCAGGCAACACTCCCTTACAGATGTTAACTATATAAGAAATGCAGTAATATTACACAAGGCAAACTGCTGTAGTTTCAATAAAGGTGTGCCACATGACTTTAACCTCTTTCACTTTGAGGTGGAATTCACTTCAGAATAAAATAGTTTACTGCAGCCCAAGGCTTGTCTGGGTGGGTGATTCAAACAATCCTCCTCCAGCCCAGCGTTCCAATGATCTTAAGAGCTCAACTATCTCCAGCCATCTCTCGCTCTTTTTCCAGCTCAACAGCTATCCATGGTAACCCTAATATACCTTTTCCCCCTTTCATCATCATTCTGTTGTTCTCACACACCTCTTTGAAACTCAAATCCTTCCAAATATAAAATCTTTCATGTTTCCATCTTGTCTTTGCTTTTGGGTCGATAAATTATCACATCCCCACCACTTGTTTACCTATGAACAACTGCAAGATGCAAACATTTTTCTTGATACCCCTGACTCCACTTTGATATTCAAACAAACTCTCAACTTATCTAAAAATGCAAATGTTAGATGTAACCTAGTTACTTTTACCTCAACTTAACACCTCTATCCTTTTCACGTTTCCAAACCCCCAAGCAACCTGACTCCTATCAAACTCTTGCCCAGCTTAATTAAATCTCACTCTCACACACACACGCCTTTCTTTACAGAATAACACAATATTCCACAAAATTTTTAAAAATAACATCCATTCTCACACCTAATACACATATACCTATCGCCCTCTGTCTTGAATATACTCAAACACAGAGCATCCACATCTCCTCTGTCGATAAAGAATTCCAAAGATTCACAACTATTTGAGTGAAGATATTTCTTTTCATCTTGGTCCTAACCGGTTAATCCCTTATTCTGAGACTGGAGCCCTGATTTTTCAGCCAGGGGAAACATTTTTCAGCATCTACCATGTTAACCCCTTTAAGAATTTTATGTATTTCAATTATATCACCTGTCATTCTTTTGAACACTAGGGAATGTAGGCCTAGTCTACTCAATCCCTCCTGATAGGACAATCCCTTCATCCCAGGAACTTTTGTTGAACCTTTGTTGCACTCTCTCTAGCAAAAGTATATCCCTCTTAGGCAAGGACACGAAAACTGCACACTGTACTCTAGGGACTGAATTTTACAGTCCCGCTGAAGCCAATGGAGTTTAGGATGGCTTGCTGCATTTTCCAGCCCCATCCCCACCACGATGAGGCCGTAAAATTCCAACCTAGGTGTGGCCTCACTGATACCCTCTACAATTGCAGTAAGACAGCTTTATTTTTATATTCCAATCCCTTTTGTAACGAAAGCTAACACACCAAGTGCCTTCCTAACTTCCTGCAGCACCCACATGTTAACTTTCCATGGTCTATGTACAAGGCCAACCAGGTCTTCTGAATGCAAACAATTACCAGTCTCTCAACATTTAAAAAAATATTGTTTCTTTTTTCATTTTCCTGCCAAAGTTGATATATTCACTCTTGGTTCCATTGTATTCTATCTGCTAAGTTCTTGCCCACTCTCCGAACCTATCTTTATCTCTCTGCAGCCCCAATGCGTCCTCTACACCACTTACTTTCCCACATAACTTTGTATCGTCAGCAATGTTAGATATGTCACACTCAGTCCCCTCATCTAAATCTTAATATAGATTGTAAATAGCTGTGGACCAAGTGTTGACCCTTGTGTTACCCCACCCATTTAATCCTAGTCTGTCTTCTGTCCATTAACCAATCCTCAATCCACACTCATATATATTGTCATTGGACTAGTAATCCAGAAACCCAGGGTAATGGTCTGCAGACCCAGGTTCGAAACCCGCCACAGTAGATGGTGGAATTTGAATTCAATAAAAATCTGGAATTAAAAGTCTAATGATGACCATGAAACCATTGTCGATTGTCGTAAAAATCCATCTGGTTCACTAATGTCCTTTAGGGAAGGAAATCTGCTGTCCTCACTTGATCTGGCCTACATGTGACTCCAGACCCACAGCAAATGTGGTTGACTCCTAACTGCCCTCTGAAATGGCCTAGCAAGCCACTCAATTGTAACAAGCTGCTACAAAGTCTCAAAAAAGGAATGAAACCAGACAGACCACCCAACACCTAGGCACCAGAAATGACAATGGCAAACTCAGCCCTGTCGACCCTGCAAAGTCCTCCTTACTAACATCTGGGGGCTAGTGCCAAAATTGGGAGAGCTGTCTCACAGACCAGTCAAGCAACAGCCTGACATAGTCATCCTTACAGAATCATACCTTACAGATCATGTCCCGGACTCACCATCACCAACCCTGGGTATGTCCTGTCCCACTGGCAGGACAGAGCCAGAAGAGGTGGCGGCACAGTGGTATACAGTCGAGAGGGAGTTGCCCTGGGAGTCTTCAACATTGACTCCGGACCCCATGAAGTCTCATGGCATTAGGTCAAACATGGGCAAGAAAACCTCCTGCTGATTACCACATACCTCCCTCAGCTGATGAATCAGTGTTGCTCCATGTTGAGCACCATTTGGAGGAAGCACTGAGGTTGGCAAGAGTGCAGAGTGTACTCTGGGTGGAGGACTTAAATGTCCATCACCAAGAACAGCTCTGTAGCACCACTACTGACCGAGCTGGGCGAGTCCTAAAGGACAAAGCTGCTAGACTAGGTCTGCGGCAGGTGGCGAGGGAACCAACAAGAGTGAAAAACATACTTGACCTTATCCTTACCAACCTGCCTGCCGCTGGTACATCTGTCCATATCATATTGGTGGGAGTGACCACTGCACAGTCATTGTGGAGACGAAGTCCCGCCTTCAATTGAGGATACCCTCCATCGTGTTGTGTGGCACTACCACCATGCTAAATGGGATAGATTTTGAACAGATTTAGCAACTCAAGACTGGGCATCCATGAGGCACTGTGGGTCATCAGCAGTAGCAGAATTTTACTCAAACACAATCTGTAACCCCATGGTCTGGCATATCCCCTACTCTACCATTACCACCAAGCCAAGGGATCAGCCCTTGTTCAATGAGAGTGCAGAAGGACATGCCAGGAGCAGCACCAGCCATACCTAAAAATGAGGGGTCAATCTAGTGAAGCTATAACACAGGACTACTTGCGTGCCAAACAGCATAAGCAGCAAGTGATAGATAGAGCTAAGCGGTCCCACAGCCAACGGATCAGATCTAAGCTCTGCCACATCCAGTCATGAATGCTGGTGGACAATTAAACAACTCATTGGAGGAGGAGGCTGCACAAATATCCCCACCCTCAATGATGCAGTTCAAGGAGGCAGCTCACCACCACCTTCTCAAGGGAAATTAGGGATGGGCAACAAATGCTGGCCCAGCCAGCGAGGCCCACATCCCGTGAATTAATTAAAAAAAATATATTCGCCCCCAATTCCAAGTCCTAATGTTGTGTAAGAATCTTTAACTTGGCACCTTATCAAATGTTTTTTTAAAAAAAATGAACACACTACTTCCACTGTTTTTCTATCCTATTAATTACATCCGCAAAAAAACTGAAATTCAAACATGGTTTTCGATTCATAAATCTGAGTTGACTCGGCTTAATCATATTATGATTTTTAAGTGCCCTGTTACCGTATCCCTAATAATAGATTTTAACATTTCGTCTACGACTGATGTTAGGCAAACCTATTATAAGATTACTTGTTGGGCCAGACTCCTGCTGGGTTGAAAGCAATGCTAAAGGCAGTTGCCTGTTGCATCTGGCCTTTCATGCCTTCCTTCAGCTGCCGAGTTTTCCAAAGCCCTCGGATCCCAGCTACAGGCGGTGAAAATGAAAGCAACTTTAACATGGAAGTATGCAGCCTCTTTAAACTGTTTTAAATACCTGCCCACCTCCTGAAAGTCTGTTGGTCTGCAGTCCTGATTCATCTGTGTTAAAACTGGAACTGGCGGGTTGTGTCAAGTTGTTTTAACCATTATTAAGTATAATGTTGGATGGTTCCTCGGGAGCAGTTACAATATGTCATAATTTCAGTGATACTGTTTTGAAGAAGACATGTCAGGGTGATCAATAACCAGTATACTCTGATTGGCCTAACCAACCAAGATCACATACAACATATCTTCAGGTTCTGGCACAACCACCAAGTGACAAAATTGCAAACTGCTTTTTCAGGAGCCTCGATTATCTAAGAGCTTGCTCAGAACTTGTCATCTGCTGGAAGGGCACCTATAGCTGCCATGCAGCACAGAGGTAGCATATCAAGTAACAGTAGCAGCTTAAGGGCGGAATCGTCTAGTCCCATTGGTGACCGGTGTCATGGCGAGTGTGAGCGGACAATATGGTGAGAAGGCCAAAAATCGGTTCCATGCCGTCGTGAAACCAGATTGCGATCGTCCGCTCCACTTGTCAATAGTAATTGCCGCTGCTGCACATAGGGAACACAATTTCAATACTTTAGCATCTAATTATTTATAAGGCCTGCTTGCCGGAATCATCCTCCCATGTCAAATTTACCTCCCACATCGGCGTGATTTCAGAATGTAATGTTTCATGACTGCCTTTAAAAGGTGTGCACCTGGTGAGCTGAACTTCGAGGGGAACTTGGAGGTGAGCGCACGTACCTTGTGCAGCGCGCATGAGCATCACCCGTAGGGCATCAAGGGAGAGGCGCCGCGCATTCGCGGGGGGCACAGGCAAGTCGCTTTTTCTCGGCTGGCTTTCAATGCGGTGGCGGGGCAAGGACTCCAGTGCGGGGGAGGCTGATGGGGGTAGGGCGGGTGCAAGGCAGCACAGACTGAAGGAAGTACACAAGCACATGCTGGGGTCAGGGGGGAAGCAGCCATGCACTTGGAAAAACTTGTCAAAAGTGAGCATTCTTTCACAGCGGAGACTATTCAGCAGCAGCTCCATTGACATGCTTGGAGTCGGGCCTCTGAAGCTTTACTGCCCACTCAAACAACGTGAAAACGTGAATGTGCCACCAAATGCTCTAGAACTTTTCACTGTTTGGGCGCAGACTGCAAATTTATGTGTGTTTTAAGGAACAGTAGAAAAATTGGGAGACCGGGCAAGTTGTAGAATCCCCTTGCAAAAGGTGACCATAGTGGAGGCACCTTGCAGCATCTTTATTAAGATTTGGACCAATATCCCTCATGGTTCAAGCTAGTAGCGCAGCCATGTAGTGCAGGTTAGGAGAATGCTTGTGCCTGAGCTGAGAGCACAGCATGCAGTCCAGTGGCCAAAGCTGCCGCAAATCGGTCAAGTGGAGTGGGTGGGGTTTCAGGCAGCCATGAAGTGCACTACACACTGACCATCCAAATGGTGGCCAGCACTCTCCTGCAAATGTGAAGGGGCCTTCAGACTTAACCAATAGAAGTGGTTAGGACACAGGTGCTAACCCATGCATCTCTCTCTTTGATCCTGTAGGAGGAAAACATCAGGATCATGGAGCCTGATGCTTTAGCGGTATGCCTCATCGCTTACAGAGACCAGAGAAGAAGAAGAAGAAGAGACTGGTGGAGAGGCCTGGCTCAGCAAAGGGAGGAGAACCTCCCTCAAGATGAAGGGGCTGCTGGGCCTG